>NC_059076.1:129785080-132285080 GCF_020497125.1 Mauremys mutica | reverse complement strand
GTACAGGACACACTTGTGTATGTGTCAGCTCAGCCCAACCTATAAGAAAAGCAAGCTTGCCCACAAAGAGGTCTTCAGCCATCCAAGGAAGACAGGCAATCCTTGTTGTGGATTCAGGACTCACTAGAATAGAAGGAACATGTAGAAGGGACAGGTGGACAATAAGATGGTCTGCTTCCTGGAGCCAAGACATGAGCTGTCACACTAAGATTGTCTAGGTTTCTGAAACTGATGGACAAATGGATCCTTTGGTGATGGTTCATATCCATACTAATGATACTGCATCAAGGATATCTCACAGAGAATACATTACTTCAGGGGACTCAGAAGTGTGCTGAAGAAGAATGTCCAAACAATCTTCTCTGAGATCTTTCCTGTCCCACGAGTGAAGGAAGACAGAAGGTAGAAGATTCCAGACGTGAACCATGGCTAGATAAGTGGTGTAGGGTGTAGGATTCTACTTTTTGTGGAACATTGGTCTATGGGGAGAAGGGGCTGCATAGATTGGATTGCCTCCACCTCTACAGAAGGTGAACAATTCTCTTCACAGACAGGCCAGCTAGAGTAGTCAGGAGGATATTAAACTATTAACAAAAGGGGAGTGTAAAAAAAGGGCAAGATATGAACACTCAATTAGTACAAAACTGAGACTTTAAGAACAAAATTAATCAAAGAACGAAAGGACATGAGAGAAGAAATTCTTTAATTGCCTGTCCACTGATGCTAGAAGCCCATGTAACAAACAGGACTTGGAATTACTCATTTATGAGCATAGATTCCATCTGGTTGGTATTACTGAAACTTGGTGGAATGCTTCGCACAACTGGAATGGTAATAGCAATAGTTATAACCCATTTAGGAAAGATTAAGCACACAAAAGGGTAGAGAGAGTGACACTTGTCAAAATGGTATTACTGTTTTTGAGTCACTGATAAATCAGAGGAAAATTATCTCAAATGCTTATGGATTACTGTCCTAACAGCTAAAGCACACTATGGGGTTTTAGCCGCTGTTGGCTACAGACCACCAAATCACAGTAGGGAATGGGATATTCTGCTCCTCATGCACCTATCTATAATGCATAGCAGATAAAGGTTGTGATTATGGGGGACTTCAATCTGAGTGACGTGCTGCAGGTCTCATGCTGCCAGTACTAAAACAACCTTCAAATTGCTAAACATTATAAATGAAAATTTCCTAACCCCAAAAGTGTTGCAGCCAACATAGAGGAATTCTGTATTAGACCTTATCCTGACAAATAATGAGGAAGTGATCACAGAACTATACTGTCATAGGTTCCACCCCCACTCTGAACTTTAGGGTACAGATGTGGGGACCTGCATGAGAACCCCTAAGCTTAAGTACCAGCTTAGATCAGTATGCCGCCACCACCCAAACATTTGAGTCATTTAGGAAATTCTGTCTTCCCCCCAAAAAACCTTTCCCTTCCTGGGTAGCCTTGAGAGACTCCTTCACCAATTCCCTGGTGAACACCGATCCAAACCCCTTGGATCTTAAAACAAGGAAGAATTACTCATTCCTCCCCTCCTTTTCCCCCCACCAATTCCTGGTGAGTCCAGATCCAATCCCCTTGGATCTAAAAACAAGGAAAAATCAATCAGGTTCTTTAAAAAAAATAGGCTTTTAATTAAAGAAAAGAAAGGTAAAAAAAACCCACCTCTGGGAGAGATTAGCATACCAGCTACTCTCACAGACAATGGATTCAAAACACAGAGGATGTTCCCCTGGGCAAAAACTTAGTACATAAAAGAATCCCCAATTTGATTATCCCTCTAATGCAAAAAGACAAAGTCGCAAAAGAAAATAAACATAAACCTATTTATTCTTTTCTAATACTCACTACTCTGATAAGAGGCTGGTTCCTTGATCTTTTCCACTCCGGCCAAAACTGAAACTGACCAAGACAAAAGAGAACTTCCTTCCTTCCTTTTGAAACATCCTGTCCCCCCATTGGTTCCTCTGGTCAGGTGTCAGCTAGGCTAGGTGAACTTCTTAACCCTTTACAGGTAAAAGAGGCATTAACCCTTAACTATCTGGATCACATTTATAATGTGCAAGCAGAATAAAGTCCAGATCAACAATATATATACTTGGTGCTCTAACAGGGGCCAATTTCACAAAGCAAAAAACAATTATGAGCCAAATCAGCTGGAAGGAAGAATTTAATTAAATAAATGTGAAAAATAATTGTGATTTTTTTAAAGGAACACTTTATTAGATGTGTAATCCCACAATCAGGGAATAAGGCCATATTCATTAAAAATATTGACCAGGTTTAGAGGGGGAGGTGATAGCAGCTATAAAAAATTCAAATATATAACAAATAGAAGAAAGAGGAAGTTGATACTAATGAACATGAATCAGAAGCTAGGAAATGTAGAAGATTGATAAGGGAAGCAAAGAACACAAGGAGACATCTATGGCCAGCAGAGTTAAGGACAATAAGAAGGAGTTTTTTAAAGTATATTAGGACCAAAAAAAAAGGTATTGGTCCATTACTTGATGGATATAGTAAAATGACCAATAATAATGAAGAAAAGTCAATAGTGTTCAATAGATATTTCTGTTCTGTATGGGGGAAAAAGATAATGTAATCTCCTCATGTTGTTATGATAGCTCTATTTCCATTTTACTAGTATCTCAAGAGGATATAAAACAGCAGCTATGAAAACTAGACATTTTTAAATTAGCAGGTCTGGATAACTTACATCCAAGAGTTTTAAAAAAGCAGGCTGAGGAGCTTCCTGGACTATTAATTTTGATTTTCAATATGTCATGGAACACTAATGAAGTTCCAGAAGACTGGCAGAAAGCTAATGTTGTGCCAATATTTTATAAGAGTAAATGTAGTGACCAGGGTAATTGTAGGCCTTTCAGTTTGACATTGATCTGCAGCAGGATTAAGGAGCAGCTGATCTGGAACTCGATTAAGAAAGAATTAAAGGGGGTAATATAATTAATGCCAATCAACATGAGTTTATGAAAAATAGATCTTGTCAAACTAACTTGATAGGTTGGGTTTTTTTATGAGATTACGATTTTGGTTGAAAAAGTCAATAGTGTGATATGTTTAGATTTCTGGAAGATGTTTGACTTGGTACCACATGACACACATTAAATGGAATAAAAACAGGCTAATTGATAGGTCTTAAAATGTAATTGTAAATTTAGAATCCTCGTAAAGTGGGTGTGTTTCTCTTGGAGTCTTAAAGGGATTGGTTCTTGGACCTATGCTATTTCACATCTTTATCAATGACCTGGAAGAAAACATAAAATCATCACTGATAAAGTTTGAAGACGACACAAAAACTACAAGAGTGGTAAATAGTTCAGCGGGTAGGTCATTAATACAGAGCAATCTGAATTGCTTGGTAAGATGGGTGCAAGAAAACAATCTGCCTTTTAATATGGCTAACTGTAAATATATACACCTAGGAACAAAGAATGTAGGCCAAAGATTTGGGGCTCGTGGTGGATATTCAGCTGAACATGACTCCCAGTGCGACACTGTGTCCAGAAGGGTTAATGCAATCTTTGGACGCATAAACTGGGGAACTTCAACTAGGAGTGGAGAGATTATTTTACCTCTAGATTTGGTGGTAGTGAGACTGCTGCTGAAATACTGTGTCCAGTTCAAGAAAGATGCTGAAAATTGGAAAGGATTCAGAGAAGAACCAAGAGAATGATTAAGGATTAGGAAATTTGCCTTATAGTAACAGGCTCAAGGATCTCACTCCATTTAGCTTACCAATGAGAAGATGAAAGGGAGACTTGATTCAGTGTATAAGTATCTACACGGGGAACAAATATTTAACAACAGGCTCTTCAATCTAGCAGAGAAAGATCTAACATGATCCAATGGCTGGAAGTTGAAGCTAAGCAAATGCAGAATGGAAATAAGGGCTAAATTTTGGACAGCGAGAGTAATTAATGATTGGAACAATTTAACATGAGCCCTGGTGGGTTCTCCATCACTGATCATTTTAAAATCCAGATTGGAGGTTATTCTGAAAGATATAATCTCCAAATTATTTTGGGGGAGTTCTGTGGCCTGTGTAATACAGGAGCTCAGACTGGATGATCACACTGCTTCCTTCTGGCCTTGGAATCGATGAATCATCTCCAAAAGGCAGCTCGGTTCTTAAGCAGCCTCTTTAAAATATCCACTAGTCCAGTTTCATTTTGATTGAGCTGTAGTAAAAAAAAAACATTCTCTATTAGGCAACCAGTTTTTGGTGGTCCCTCAGGCCATTGTTGAAGACGGTTCTCAAGTCTATATGAAACTGCTGATGTTAAAGATGGAGGGGGCAGGGGTCTGGACAAGAAAGTTAGATGTTCAAACAAGACAGATGGGTTTTTTTTCATATTTTTTTTTAAAACCTGAACTTAGCATAAAAGGTCAATGTTGCTGAAGTTATTAGGTGCAGTTATTATTATTTTAGCATTTGGAGATTTTTTTTTCTTTCATTTCCATAAAGATTCTGGAGATTTATAGTTAACCAAAGATATGTTTCAAACCTTAAGGGCTCCTTAGAGACATGGAGTGACTTTATCATAGGAGCATTAAATGAGAACACCACTGGCATAGCTTAATGATAAAAACAAAGTTAGAAATCAGCTTTTTATAAAGGGCATATGCAGCTGGCATAATGAAAAAGGCCAAATATTAATCCTCAAGGAATGTCTCAATGAACTGGTGGAAAATGTAGATCAACTGGTTCAGTACTACTTTCATGCTATAGAAATACACACTAAATTGAGCATGGAGTTATAAAAATAGCACACTGCATCAAAGGCTAGTTACTAGTGTCATGTAGGTAAGTGCACCATAAATCTGATTCCAAAAGATAATGGAAGGGCATGAGTGATATATATCACTACACTGCTTCAGCACTCTGAAGTGCATGCAAAAAAATGACTGGAAGAAATGAAGGTTGGTAATATATTCAGGTATCAGAGGGGTAGCCGTGTTAGTCTGGATCTGTAAAAGCAGCAAAGAGTCTCGTGGCACCTTATAGACTAACAGACATTTTGGAGCATGAGCTTTCGTGGGTGAATACCCACTTCGTCGGATGCATGCGACGAAGTGGGCATTCACCCACGAAAGCTCATGCTCCAAAACGTCTGTTAGTCTATAAGGTGCCACAAGACTCTTTGCTGCTAATATATTCAGCTGAACAATAACTAGGGCCGCAGTGAGCTCTTGACAGTGGCAAAGTTGTGTGGTTCAGTAGACAGGACACCAGATGAATGAGACTCAGATTCTATTCCCAGCTCTTCCATTGATTGTGGGCTAGGCATTTCCTCTCCACTTCAGTTTCCCCTTCTGTAATATGGAGCTGGTTGAAGAAATTTTGATGGGACCACAATTCATTGAAATGTGGCTCCCCTGAAAACGAAATGACTTTCCAAAGCCAACATGAACATTTGGTATTACAGATTTCTTTTCTTTTGGCGAGTAGAAATTTATCATTTTCCCTCCAAATTTCTAAACCTCGAAACCCTTTGCCAAATGGCACTTCCGTCCTCTGCACAACTTTATTACCTTCCTTTATAAACCACTTGAAAAGCTATAGCTGAGAAAGAACCATGCAAGAGTCTATAGACTTATTACCAGAGGTTTTCACATTAATGGGAACTCACTCCTGCCATTTCCACCACCACCACCTTGCATTGAAAGGATGCCAAACTCCCTGCCCTTAATTTATTGGGTACAAGATGAACAGCAAGCTTGCCCTCTGGAAATACTTCTATATCTTATCCAGCTTTTCCCTTTGGGATCAAGGAGGCTAAAGACTTTAGGTCTAATTCTTCACAGTGCTGAGCAACCTCAGCTTCCATTATGTTTCAGGAAGAACTCAGCACCTTGCCAGATCAGACCCTTTGCTTACAGAGAACCAGTAGTCTTCCTTAATAGCGAATTAAACCTCAGTTAGTTGGGAAATTCTGCCGTCAATCTGACCATAAAGATTTTTTTTTAAATGATTCAAGGTTGCTACTTTATATCTTCGGGTTATTAGAAATATTACATGGTAGCATTCTCTTTGGGTATCTTGTTCGTGTATGAAATTTTTAATTAAAAAAAAACTGTGGAAATTCCTAGACAAAAACTATATTACAATAAAGAAGGGCTGAGAATGCATGAGTAATTTAGGGTAAATGCATTACAGGGAAATGATAATGATCTCAAAATGAAATGTTTAGAAACCCAGGAGGTTCAAAGTTAAGGTTAAATATTTTAACGTAATTTAACTTAATTTTAACTTAATTTAAACAAATATTTTAGAGTATGTAAGGAAATGCAGTTAGGTCACCCAAACAACCTTAACTCTGCCCTCTACTGCATCATGTAAGGGGGGTGGGATTTTAAAATTATTTTAACCTAATCTGGGACCATAAACATTAAAATGAGTATTAATAAGTTACAAAGAGTCCTGTGGCACCTTATAGGCTAACAGATGTATCTGAGCATAAGCTTTCATGGGTGAATACTCACTTCGTCAGACTCATGTCAGACTAACACGGCTACCCCTCTGATACTTGACATTAATAAGTTGAATACTAAAATCACAATGGTCTGGTTATTGCATGATGTCTCTGCACATTGTGACTGCACATTGTGTTTGAAGCCTCTGTGTGCTACTCCAATACAAATAATGAACAGTAATACATGATGAGCAGTTACTTACATGAGTAGTCCCTATGCTGAGTAAAGTTTGCACAATCTAATCTATAGATTTATTAATATGAATTTGTAAAATATAATTTAGTTTGACAAGGGCATTAATGAAAATTTAAGATTTAAGATAACAACTTCATGTATTTCCTACGAAGAATGGTGAAATCTCTAATTAAAAATGGATTTAACAGTCACTGCTTCGTGTCAAAATGACAAATCATTAAAACAGATTTATCTAGCGGATTTGTATTTAAAAAGTCTAAAAATTAGATGAGATTATTAGACATGCAACATGTTACAACAGATCTGCCTCTACGGCCATAAGACGGGTACAGCACAGGAAACATATTGAAATTGAACGGACTGGTACGCTAGATTCCCAAAGAATATATAGCACAGAAAAGTTATGTAATGCTGAAGTTATTTGCAAGATCAAGGGCCTTGATGTTTGGGGAGTATTTCAAGTCAGAAATGCATAAAATTGAGTGCTGACTGAGGTGAATATTTGGCTTTCATGAGAATTCATTGTAGAAACACTTTGTCCCTCATTTTCAGATTTTTATTGGAATTGGGAAGGCTGCTAGTGCTAGATTAATTGAATTATTATTTTGACAGGAAATAAAATAAAGAAAATCTTTAAGACCGAATCAAAGATAAGCCTTTTAAAATGCTATTGAACAGACTGTGATGTGTTCTTTCTTCATGGCAGAGTTACAACTCCCAATGGTGTTAATGGGAGCTACATACGAGCATTAAGAGGACAACGCAGTGTGCCGTTCAATCTAAAAGTCTGCAAATGTGTGTTAGAATTGGAACTGTCGGTGGTTGTCATTGAAATGTATCTAATATTGAGCTAAGCTCTCTGCTTGTCAGTCCATTAATCGATGAGGAACTAACAAGAACATAGATATGTGAACACTTGAAGATAAATGGGGAAAAAAAATGTCTAACAGGTATGCTTTCATCTCAGCACACAGGGGAGTTCAGCCGATATCTCTCAGAAGCCTAACTTTGAACTCTCGCACGGCGAACTTGTCACATGCATCAATAGTGCAGTGCATTGTGCAAGCAGGAGGCATGTGATTGCAAAATAATGACCTATTTAGATATCTAGCCTTTCCCCTTGCCATTTCAGGATTGTACTTTGCATGGCATACTCTCCAGGCCTTTATCCACTCTTAACAATACCCTGAATGATTTTTCAATCAGTTCTTTTTGCCAATCCAGCCATCAGACCGAACATCACACAGACACTATGAGAGTCAAAAGATCATAGTGGTGATCACCATGGTGATGATAAAAATGGCTTAGTTTGACCCTCCAATATGTCTCCCCATTTTTCTGTTTTTGTTTTCTCCGCACATCTCCCTGGCTTCAGACCTCATGAGACAAACTCTAAAAAACCACGAGATTAAAAAAAAGTCATTGTTGTAAGCTAATCACATGGTTTGGGGTCTGGTTTTAAACTCTTTGCAAAAAACTTCATGGAATTCAACCTGAAACATCCATTCATCTATACAGAGCGTCCACCCAAGTGGACTCCCTCTCTACTTCCCGACAGAGGCTCTGTTTCCCCTCTTTTAACTGCTGGGATCATACACTTTCCCTGTCTCAACTTGTGTCCCCCTTTCCCCAAGGTAGTAGTTTCCCCCAATTTTAACTTGCCTTCCCCTGGGTACAGCACAGCCCCTACCCCATGCCATCTTCCTTCAACAGATTCCAGTCCCTGACACTCTAGTTCTGGATCACTCCAGATATCCTTAAACCTGCCTTCTATCAAGGTTTACTTCCTTTCTCCAAATAACTGAATTTATAGCACGGTGTATCTAGGAGAAGGAATGGCTAATCTCATTCATTTTACCATGTCATTGTGTAAATAGTACTGTAAGTAATGAACTGGATTGTGTAGATTCCTATAGAATTGTTTTGCCAAGCCTTGCAAAGCACTGATGCTAGAGATCTCTGGTCATTTGATGAGTAGATCTGGCATGAGCTGTTCTGCTTCAACAACCTAAAACTTCAGGGGCAAATATTTTACAGGTATTGACTCCAATCCTTCAGTCAGATCTCTGTGCACCTGTCCTGATCTATATAGCTTGTGACTGATTTACCTCAAGTTTACATGTTTTAAAATAAAAAGCTACATATAAATATTTGCTGTTCTAGGTTCCAGACATTATAAATTATGGCCCTAATCTTGTATAGATGTCCAAGGAGAGACTAGGTCAAGGATCTACCCTTTCCCTACACCTTCACACCGATTCCCTGCCCACTTGTGCAAGTGGGTTGATGTAGTGGCACCACTGAGGCTGCCCATTGGAGGTGTTATCGACGGCAAGGATAATCAGTGCAGGAGAGCCAGGGGAGTCTTACCCCCTCTTTCTTTTCTGTGTAGGTGTGCAGGATAGGCCTAATTTACCCCCAAATGGCATATTGAGCACAATGGGAAGATCTGGCCCAGTGAAATTCATCCTGCCATGATACAGGGATTCGATTAGATAACCTACATTAATGAGTAGCTAGATATATAGAAGCCCCTTTCTATCCAGAGAGTTCTGTGGTCAGAGCCGGTCAGGAATTTTTTCAATTTTTTTTTTCATTGAAAAATACAGATTCGTTCCTCAAAACTAAAACTTTTCCTGCAAAAGGGTCAGTTTTGGCAAATTTCTCAACTTCAAAAATATTAGGAAAAAAGTTTCAAAATTGTCAAAACAAAACACTGACATTTTTTAAAGTAAAATTCCAGTTTTTTTGGATTGAAATGACTTTGTTTTAAAATTCAAGCTGGAGTGTAAAAAAATAAAAATAAAAAATAATAGTTGAAATGGAAAGAAAATTTTCAATTAACACAAACTCCAAATATTTTGGGGATTTTTGGTTCATGACAAATTTTGAAATTTGAGATGGGAAAAAAATTCAAAATCTCAAAAAATGTGTGCAGGTTGAAACAAACATTTCCCACCCAGCTCTGTGATGTGTTTAATTCTGTCAAATAACCTAGTTTTCAAGTTTTGTTAGTGCCTTCTGAAAATAATTCCTTTAATTGACTGTTTTTGGACAAGTAATATCATTTTAGGTTACTGTAAAACACTGGTGTTGCTCATTAAATAGGAGATGTGAAGGTAAAGTAGATGCCGCTAATTAGTAATGAACACACTATTTATGGCTTCCTAACAAAATATTTGCGAGGCCTGTATGTTAACAATATTAGGGAATTCATTTTTAATTGGATATGCTCTTGTTGCTCTACATTTCAAGTGAAAAGTTTTAAATAGACATTTCTCAGTTCAGAAATCCCAAAGTTCTCTGGTCCAAAGTAATGGTCTGCTCCTACAAGCTCTTGCTGCTGGGGGAGGTTTTTTCCTGAAGTTAACCAGAGATCTGTAGGTAGATGACTTGCAAGAGCGAGTCCCAAGGCCTCAATTCATCAAATCACTTAAGCACATTCTTAACAGTAATATGGGGTAGAATTACAGAGGTATTTTTGTGTTTACAAAGGCACCTAACTGAGTTAGGTACCTAACTTTCAGTCTCTAATAGGCTATGAAGCCTTTAATAGCCTAGATTCTCAAAGAAACTTAGCTGTGGGGACTCCTAACCTTTAGGCACTGTAAAATCAAAGCTGTTGCACTGTGGATGAACAATTTTAAAAAGTCACTGGGGCAGGGGGAGTGGTCCTGGCTCTCCCACTTCCCAGGTGAGTGCTCTAACCACGAGACTACACAGTCTCTCTCTCTCTTTCTCTCTCTCTCTCATATATATAATTATTTAGCCACGGTAGAACAACTTCAACAGGAGAGATGAAGGGCTATGGCATGCACCTCATGCATGATCCTTGTTCAAATCTGTTCTTCTCATGAAAGGTAGAGGGGACGTGAATTGGGTGTCTCCCATATCCCAACCGAATGCCCTAACCACTGGGCTAAAAATTATGACAGTGCACCTCTTTCCCCAGCCTTTTTGTGTAATCTCTTCTATTGGGTCCCAATACAGTAGATGAGCTCTGAGTCCCACAGGTGATTTAGGAAGATGATTACCTAGCTTGCCCCAGTTCATACATCTCTTTGGGGATTAGGCCTCTGGACTCCTACCTTGGGCCCGCAGTGCATGTGCTTAGACATGGGAAGAGAGGTGTCAGGGTTCCCTCTCCACTCTGAACTTTGGGGTACAGATGTGAGGTCCTGCATGAAAGACCCCCTAACCTTATTTCTACCAGCTTGGGTTAAAAACTTCCCCAAGACACAAATCCTTCCTTGTCCTTGGATGGGTACTGCTACAACCACCAAGTGAGTTAGACAAAGATTCAGGAAAAGGACCACATGGAGTTCCTGTTTCCCTAAAATATTCCCCTAAACCACTTCACCCCCCTTCCTGGGGAGGCTTGAGAATAACAGACCAGACCCGTGGGTTTTTAGGACACTAAAAACCAGTCAGATTCTTTAAAAAACAGAACTTTATTATAAAGAAAAAAGTAAAAGAAGCACCTTTGTAAAATCAAAATGGAAAGTAATTTTACAGGGTAATAAGATTCAAAACACAGATGATTCCCCTCTAGGCAAAACTTTAAAGTTACAAAAAAACATGAATAAACCTCCCTTTTAGCATAGGGACAATTCACAAGCTAAAACAAAAGATAATTTAACGCATTTCCTTCCTATTACTTACAATTTGTAATCTTAGCTGCTTAGTTCAGGTATTGCTTTGGGAGATGTATTTTCTATGCCTGATTCCTCGCTGACTCGGAGAGAACACACAGAGAGAGACCAAAAAAAACCACCTTCCCCCACAGATTTGAAAGTATCTTCTCCCCTTATTGGTCCTTTTGGTCAGGTGCCAACCAGGTTATTTGAGATTCTTAACCCTTTACAGGTAAAGGAGGGATTTTATGCTACCCTTAGCTGTATGTTCATGACAAGAGGTATTCAGGGAACTTTAACTGCAAAAATTAAAGCACTGAGCGAGTTTAGGCAATTATAAGGTTCAGGGCAGTTGAGTAGAAATTTTGTGAAGCCCAGCAGCACCTGATGCTGGGATTTAGGTGCCTAAAGTAGCTATTAGGTATTTTAGTCCTTTGGAGAATCTAGCCCCAGATCACTGCCCTCCTCACTATGCTCAGATGCAGATAAATTTATATCCATCCCCCCAAAAACCCACCATCACATTATAATTTTGTCACTTCAAAACAAAAGCTGAATCTAGCCTGAAGACATAAGCTGAATTTGATCTAATTTATCGTATTACTTACATACCCAATCACAAACAACCATAGCAATTCAAATGAAGAATATTGAGCACTCACCACAAACTACTCAATATACCAAGAATTACTCAGTGAAGAATTGATCACAAATAAATCTGAGAAAATAGTGCTGCTGTCAGACAATCCACAAACAGATCAAGAGGACAAATACACTGATTGCATCATTCATTATAAAGTCTTCACCCAGATACCCAAGTGTAGAAGGGCATACTATAGTAGGATTTACCTGTGGCTGGAGCACCTCATCATGGTAGGACATGGCTCGGATGTCTCTCTTTGCCTAGTGCATCGCTCCAGTCCTGCACTGGTCTGCCTCTCCTTGTAACTCAGACGGGTTATGTTTTAGTCCCACTCAGTCCAGAGTGACAGAAAGTCCAACATATAACAGTTCAATGACTTTACAAAGGATCTTTGGCTCCGACTCTTGGCCCTCACACATCCTCAGAATCTTCATGCCACCTTCCCCACTGAGTGGTAGGGGAATCCACTCCCCACAACCCTTTACACTGAATTTCAGTCCAGGAACCCTAGGGCAGGCAGTCAAGGTTCACTCCAGGACATTCCTTGCTGCCATCTCCCTGGACTTCTTCCTACCAAATGTGTCAGCAAACCTCTCCCACTGCCACTGTAAGGTCACTCTTCTTTCAGGACCAAGACTCACAGTTCTTTCCCACTGGAATCCCCCAATAAGTTCCAAATCAAAAGTATAACTTAATCCAACTGCTGATCTCTTCATGCTTGAGCTTTCCCTTACACAATTACTCAGCTGAACGCCTCCAAGCACTCTCTCCCTGAAAGTCCAAATCCTGCCCTTTTATCAGGGCTCATCACTAGAGCTTGCTCCACCCCAGTGGCTGTTCTATGTGTCACATGTCCTCCTATCAGACTTCTCTATTCAGGAGAGGATCCCAAAAGCCAGCTTTTCACCGTGGACTTCCTTCTTGGCCCTCCCGTGTCTCTAGCACATAAATCGACTGCAGTCTCTCGCTACAGCCCTTTTCTTGCTTGCTTGCTTGCTTTTTCTGTTGTTTTAGGGTAAAGCAGCCTCAGCATGTGAGACTATGACCACCACCTACTGCAGTTTATTTGACCTCCATTTGCCTTGTGTAAACTCATAAATATTAGTCATCATATTTGAAAGGCCTGCTCTTCCCTTTGTTTTAGAGTATAATTCCAAATCCACAATTGGATTTGATTTCTCATGAATAATGATTTAAATTTCTTCTAGTCCTTCCTTTTCACTCAGTCTTTTACCCACCTTTTGACCCCATTAGTTATGCCTTGTCTACTTAATTCCCAACCGTCCCCATATATTCTTTTAACACTCTCATCTTCACTATTTCCATTAACTTTAGCCCAAAAGGTTAAATCTAACAATTTCATCCTTAAATATATAGGCATTTCTCCGGTTGCTACCTGCAGCACCCACAACAATGATGTAATACTTGCACCACATGCGATTCACAAAGCTTGGGCTTGGATCAACTCTAAGTTTTAAGCAGCAAAGAGTCTTGTGGCACCTTATAGACTAACAGACATTTTGGAGCATGAGCTTTTGTGGGTATGACATGCATCCGACGAAGTGGGTATTCACCCACGAAAGCTCATGCTCCAAAATGTCTGTTAGTCTATAAGGTGCCACAAGACTCTTTGCTGCTTTTACAGATCCAGACTAACACGGCTACCCCTCTGATACTCTAAGTTTTAAGTGTTGATTGAGAAGCTGACTGAAAGGCTTGGCATCCCTAATCTATAACTGGTCTTATTAATGTTTTATACAGCATCTGTCCCCTTCTTTCTTTCTTTTTCTCAAAGCAGAATTGAGGGCATACTCTATAGGCACCACCAATTATAATTCCTCAATACTTAGTGGTTTATATCCACTTGCTTTGCCTTGTGTTCTTCAGGTAATGTAACAGCACCTTTCAAATAATCCAGTTCCCTGATGCTTTTACTAAATAACATAATGTATTTTTTTTACCATAAAGCTTATGAATTCCTCAAAAAGCTTTTTCCTTTCCTTATCAAAGCTTATAACATACACATAAAGTTATCAGTGTTTTCTTCCACCTGACAGAGTGCACCCAGTCCATCTTTGTGTCTGTTTATTCAAAAAATATTTTTGTTTAAGCCACAATGGCCAGTTAGTACGCTAAACAAAAGCATTTCATTATTCCTATTCAGGCCCTGAAGTACGTTATAATCCTCAACTGTATGGCACAATTCAAAAAGCCTTCTTCCTCTCTTTTTCATGAATCCAATTTTTATGCCATTCCTCTTTTAATTTTTTCTCTACTAGGCTTCTGAATTCCTGTTTCATAGGGTACTTCTATGTCTATCCTTCCATTTCTTACAACGCTTTTAGCTGCTTTGTCTGCCATTTCGTTCTCTCAGTCTACCCGAGGATCCAGGCTAATCCTACATGTATCCCCATCCGTACTAACTCTATTATTAGAAATATAAGTTCATTGGTTAAATCACTTTTACATACTGGGACACACTTTTTTATTGCCATAAGGCCTGAGATAGATTGAATTAAAAAAGATGCTGCTGTGGCCCCCTTCTGCTTCAGACTTCCTGCCTTTATAGCAACCCTCCAGCTCCTCCCCAGTGGGGCTTCATCTTTTATTGGGCCTGGTGCAACTTTCAGATTCAGCCAAGTAGCATAATTGGACTCTCTAACCCTTTTAAGGCAAGTGTTTCATATATGCCCCATCACACCAAGAGATGAATTACCCCCAAGTATTAGGAGAATGGTTGGACTAAAATAGACTCTAACATACTTCACCTTCCATATGTCCCACGGCTTGCAATACTGTTGCCAGGACTTTTAAATCTGTATGTAGCAGTGCTGTATGTGAAAAGGAATGCAAGAACATTGAAGTTCTCAATAACACACATGGCTTGATTAAATCAATTCAGTATTTATGAAAAAAATATGTGGCTTACAAGCATGATAGATATTGCAAACAGATGTAATATCTTTTGGGGACCATATTGTATTAAGCTTATGAGTGGTTTATGTCCGATTGTGTTCTACTCTATGGGGGATGGTTATGATAGATCCTACAGGAAGTAAAAAATGGTGTGGGGGGGAGTTGTATTAAGGTGAGTCACTGAGACTGAAGAACTCAGTGGAGAGGAGGGATAGCTCAATGGTTTGAGCATTGGTCTACTAAACCCAGGGTTATGAGTTCAAACCTTGAGGGGGCCACTTAGGGATCTGGGGCAAAAAAATTGCTCCTGCTAGTGAAGGCAGGGGGCTGGCCTCAATGACCTTTCAAGTTCCCTTCTAGTTCTAGGAGATTGGTGTATCTCCAATTATTACCTAACTCCAAAGACATTCCATTCTTTGGGGTAGTTTACAAATATTGGTTCATGCTGGGATTTCCAGAAACAAAGAACAGGCTTTTGGTATAAAAGGATGACCTTCAACTGACTTGGGACCTTCTTTCTGATCCATCAAATGGAAAGGACCTTCTGGCCAACCCTTGCAGAAGGGTTGGAAAGACTTTGGCCTATTAGAGCCCCATAAGACTCATGGGAGGCTCCTGGTACATTTAGTGTGCATTTAAATCTGTTGACTGTTTCTCATATGTTTTCTCTGTAATGCTCTTACCTTAAGAATAACTGTGCTTGCTCAGAAAGAGCTGTGTGGCAACTTGTAACTTCCGGTAGAGCACTGTTCATAGCTCTTGGAGAGAAAGAAATGTGTAGGCGTGGGCTGTTAGGCAGTCTGGCTGGCTGGAGAAATCACATTGTAAGGCAGGGATCTGTGTAGCCTTAAAACCTGTGGTCAGTAGGGAGTAGGACAAGAGTCCCTTCCCAGAAACAGGTGATGGCAGGAGACCTGAGACCTAACTGGGCACTCCTGGAGTGGACCATGCAGGGGGAGGGTTACAGGTGCAGTTACCTTGAAACTGTGAAAGCAAATATAGTATAAATACATTTCCTTATTGTTTTAATTCACTTACTCTTCCCATTGAAATTTTTGTCACATCATGAATATTTTAAGATGTAGGTTTTCCTTTAGCACATACAGAATAGAGTGAAAGTGATGCATAATTTAAGGAAAGGAAAACAACGATGCATATTCAGATGTTTATTAAAATCATATAATTTCAGCTAAGGAAACCCTTCATGTGTATTTTCTACATCGGTCTTTTTAGATGAAATTTACATTTCCTGTGCTCCTTTACCTGAGTGGATCAAATAATTTAAAACTATGAAAATATTATCTCATTTTTAAATATTTATTGGAGGGGGAGGAACTAAACACCAAGAAAAGGCAAATAAGGGAAATTGATAAAAAGAATCACACTAGAGGACGGAATGCTTTAGGGGATTAGCACTAGAACAAGGAATCTTTCCTCTCTAGCTCATTGTTCTCATTGTAACCTGTCATGACAATGGAACCTGATCGCTGACAAAGCCTGCTTTCAAGGAACAAGACTGAATGGGACAATTTATGTGAAATGTTGTGAGGAATTATTCCATTGATGAGAGTCATGCTGATGAGAGTCATTATTCCTTTGATGGTGTTCTCGGAGGCCTCGTCTGGATTTGTTTTGAGAACTATGGCTTCTGTTGATAGGTGCACAGGCTGTTTATAGATAAGGTATGCCTGCAGTATTCAAAACTTAAACATTTTCCAGACAAGTCAAGGTCCTGATGTTTGTGAAGGTTTTGGATGAAGGACTCTCAGAACTCTCCATGGTTATCATGATGGCTATTTCATTAGTTAAAAGTGATTTAGTAAGCAGGTAGTGTTGTAGGAAAATGATTGTTGTTGAGTATATATAGCGTCCAGTGTTATATGATGAGAGGCCTGTGTTTGTCTGCTAGCAACCTGGCCCAGCTTGCATACCTGAACTCCTGGTGTCACACTAAACAAGGTCACTCTTGAAATCTAACCCTCTTCCTCCAGTTCCACTCATTCTTCTACAATAGCCAGTGGTAAACTATGTGTGTGGAAAAGATATAAAACCCAAAGCACTACAGATGGGGACAGCTTTTGTCAACTTGTGTATTAATGTTTCTCTCTTTCCTTTGCTCTTCTTATTTTCTGCTCTGAGATGTGGATCTAACACGTATCAAACCATGACGAGTCTTTTGACAGCATACCATAGCCATCCCATACATGGTGCCTGATGGCTCGTCTGAAGTTGCCTCAGCTGATTGTGCTGTTAGGAAAGAGGAGAAGTTCAGCTGTCAAAAATGTTCAGCTCCCCATCTTTCAGCCTGTCCTAAACATCCATGGACAAAGGTGTTCTTATCTGCCAGAAAGGATGCCAGTTTCAGCCAGTAATAACCACTCAACAATCACCCATCCACATCTGACCGAAAGAGGATCTTTCTTCCTTTCCCCCTCGTTGCCTTTGCCTGTGTTTGTTTGTTTGTCGGGGTGTTTGTTTGGGGGAAATTGATTTAATGAAATCACAGCTTTCTTTGAGGGAGCGGATAACACTTTGGTTGCCCACCTATTTCGCTTTGTCATTACGACCATGTTGATATTGCCATCAGAACCTATCAGTATCACCACTGGAACTTAAAAGAGATCTAACAGGAAAACCTGATTTTTGTGAGTTAATAATTTCCTGGCGGCCCATAGTTAATCAACTGGAATACATACATCTTGTGTGATCATTGAGAAAACAGAGCGTGAGATCATGACAAAAAAACGTAAACCCTACCGCTAGCCATAGGGTCCAAACAGCATCAAAATTAATGTTATAACCATGACTGGTCTGAGTTCAGGATCAGCTGGGTTACTGGTGACCGAAGATGGTTACCCCTAGTAGCTGAACTGTATAAAATGGATAGTTGTTCCCAGTCCAAACTGTAGAGTTAACTGTGCAAAGACGTCCATTGAAAATATAGCCAACACTCTTGTTGCTCATCCTATCAATGAGGACAACTGTTTAATGTATCTGCTTGATAAACATTGATGGACTTAGCTTCACAACACCCCTGTGAGATGGGGAAATATTATTAGCCTCATTTTACTGAGGCACAGAGATACTAAATGACTGGCTCAAGATCACTGTCAGGAATAAGGCCCTGCAGCTCTGACTGCTCAAGAATAAGGCCCAGCACCTGCCCTGCCCAGTGTCCTGACATCCTGCTGAACATACCTGGGCTGCATCACCTAGACTGCCTGATGGAACGCCTTGCCTGATTGGCTGGGAAAGCTAGCAGGTTTGGTTTTGAGTAGAGCAGCAGCAGCTTGCGGGCTGCTCAGAAGCATTTGCCTATGGTTGGGATAACTCCTGCTTATTCCCAATCTTGCTCCTGCCCTAATTCTCTCCAGGTAATTTGAGTCTCACCCTCAGTTCTGCTTCCTGACTTTCGCTCTAATCCTTGACTCTGGCCTCTGACTATGGTTCTGGTTCTGACCCTCAGATCTGACTTCTGGCTCTATCCTTTGGTTCTGGCATCTCAGCTCCAAATCTTGGTTTGAGACACCAGCTGTGACCCTTGGTTCTGACCACTGACTCTGGTTCTGACCAATCACATAGAGTAGCTGTGGCAGAAGTGGGAGTTGAACCCAGATCTCCCAAGCTTTGTCCTATCCTAAACACGTGTTAGCAAATAAATATCAGAGTAGCACTGTGTTACACACCAGCCTCAGCGCTTTCTGTTGGGATACAAGTACACATTTTGTTTCTGGCAAAGTGGATTGAGATAGAAAGTATAGGAAGGTGGGATTGAGCTAGAAAAAAACTGAACTAATAAACAAGACAAGCATGATGGCCCAGGTAACATTTTCTTGTTCCTAGCATTCTCACTAGAGTTGGTCAGAAATTTCCTATCAAAATGATTTTTTTTCCAATGGAAAAAGCATTTTCTACTATTTTGAAATTTCCTACGGGAAAAAAATTGATTTTGCCAAAAACTTCCTATTTTTGTTGAGGAAATCAAAATGAAATGTCTTATTTTGGGTTGATTTGGCCTAAACTAAAATATTTGGTGTGTTGAACTCATTTGAAATTTTTGTACGCAGTCAGTTTAACTTTACACTGCATTCCAGCCTGTGATGCCCCACTGGAGCTGTAATCAGGCGTCTCATGGGCCCTGGCAATTTTGTGCTGTTGCAGAAGGGATGCCAGCATCTGCATCAAGACAAAAAGTTATAATTATGAGTGTTTGATTATTACTTAAGAAGTCAGTGTTCTTCTGTGACTTGTAAATTCCATGGGTTTTAGAACATCTGCCCTTGGATATAATCCAGCTCGCACCACAAATGTGTTACAGTTAATATTAACAGGGTTTATCACACTCTGTCAATTCTCCTTTGCGCCTTCCTCCCACTCACCCTCCAGCTAGTCATCATCCTGCTGGAAATCACTGAGTACATCATTTCCCTACTGTTGCCTTCCTCCTCATTTTCTCATCTGAATCAATCAGCGCTGATCATTTTAAATTAATCCAATGATGCACAATCTTTAACACTTTGGGCCAGATTCTCTATAGTACTTTGTGCTGTCATTTACCTCAGTACAGAGTGAATTTGAAGTGTTGCCCAGGTCAGTATGGCCGGGTTTCACACCTAGTTTTCACTGTGGTAAATGGCCAACAAGCTGTAGTGTAATGAGGAATCAAGCTCATTCTTTTTCCCTACCAAGTTTTGTTTTATTTTTGTATTAACTACTAGACTTGGGACCTTTCATTGGATGTGTTATAGTTAGACCCAACAGTGAAGGAGATATCAGCTTCCCCTGTGTCTTGTATTTCTACCTGCTGGGTGGTGACTTTATTATTCTGGCAATAAACAGGAACAAACAAAAGTGAGTCTCTGCAATCGGTGAGTACAGAGCACCCAAACATTTAAGGAGCAGATCATTACATTCCTCCACACAATTTTAAAATGCCTTCCTAATATATATGCACGTCATCATTTATATGGCTAACAAAAAAACACTATACAACATAACTAAAACTTATGTGGATGGAATACCGCAAGCTCTCAAGTTGCAAAGAATTATTGCACCCCAGAATAGCAACTCACTAGCTAAACAATTTATAAAATGTATGCACACCACTGGTTTTCACACTTTCTTGGGATAACGTGGTGATGCTGGTGCCACACTGTCCTATACAACAGGAACAATTCGTAGTAAGGAATCAACTGGATTTGATACCAAAGTTTCTTCTAATAAGTCGTCAAAAGTAGTCATTGTAATGGGAGGATCAGAGGAACAGAAAATCCTGCTGGAACATCCTCTGGTATTTGTCCAGGCTGCAACTGATCCATATGTCATTTCCAAAAGTACCAACAGGTTCCATGCATTTTCTAAGTTTTCTAAGTATCCATTTTCACTCCACAACCATAGTAGCGAGTTCACACTAAGTCTCCCACTTTGAAAGAAAGATAAGTCTCACATTGATGCTCAGTCTGCATAACGAGGCAAGATCAGGACATAGCAGGTGTAAACAAGTAATCAAAGACTGCTTCTAAAAGAGTTTCAGGTGACTCCTGAGTAGTAGCCCGTTGTGTGTTCTGTAGACAAGCAAGACACTGTCCAGTTTCTGATGACTCAAAATAGACTCGTGAGCTTGTAAGACATACTTAAGTGTTTGCATAAAGTGTTCTGCTAGCCTGATGATAGGAAGCAGAATTAATATACTGAATTCCACTTGAAGCAAAGACCCTGTGAAACTCTTCTAAACAGAATCGAGGTCCATTGTCACTCACCAGCTGTAACATTAGACCAAATTGGCTTAAGAAATACCAACCTATCCAGTGGTCTTGGTAACTGTACTAGACGTCATTCTGAACATTTCTGGCCATTTCGTATGGGTGCCAACTATGATCAGAAACATATAAACTTCAAATGGTCTGGCAAAGTCTACAATGATGTATGTCCAAAGATGCTGGGGCCGTGAGTCCGTGACCAAAAGATGTACTCAAGCTGGGCCTGGATCATGCTGAATGTCTTGAACTGTAGTACAGCACTTTGCTTTCCTCTCAATGGCACTGTCGTCTAGGCTATGGCCTTCATCTATACAATGCCCAAATGACAATTATGAAGAGCCTTCAAAACATGAGATTGAAGTGATGTTGGAATGATCATTCACATTCCCTAAAAGATGCAACCCTGATTCACAGATAATTCAGATTGAATATGGCACATTGTGTAAACTGAGGATTCTTAGGATCCAGCACTGTAGCCTGTAAGACCATTCAGTTTGTAAGAGAAAGTACATAATCCTTAGTGTCAAGTATCAGAGGGGTAGCTGTGTTAGTCTGGATCTATAAAAGTAGCAAAGAGTCCTGTGGCGCCTTATAGACTAACAGACGTATTGGAGCATGAGCTTTCATGGGTCAATAACCACTTCGTCGTCATGCATCCGACGAAGTGGGTATTCACCCACGAAAGCTCATGCTCCAATACATCTGTTAGTCTATAAGGTGCCACAGGACTCTTTAATCCTTAGTGGATTCTTTATTGCTGTCTTTGCCTATTGATGGGAAACCTATCCTTCAAATTGAGTTAAAACTCTTCAGCTGAAGTTTCTTTGGGTTGATGGGAGCTTGGGCATAGCAGGTGTGACTGTCCATCAGCATTGCTATGCCGAGTCTCTTTACAGAGTTGAATAGTATAGCAATGAGCTGAAAGCAGCAATGGCTGTCACTACTATTGAGTTCGAGGAGAGAGTAGTCTATGACCCAGCACTGCACTCTTGGAGATAGGCGAATGCTTGCTCCTATCCACTCCTCTTCCACTCAGTCTCCCTGGTGGGGAAAAAAATAAACAAAAATAAAACCAATTCTTGCATAAAAACAATGCACAAAGATACAACTGTGTCAAGCAGCCATCTCCTTTGAAGCATTGTCCGAAGGATTAACTTGCTCTCTTGGCTTGTATCAGATAACTTTTTAGGTGGGTCAGCAGCATGATGTGTAACTAACTATGTGAAAGCTGTGGTCTGTTTAAGCCATGATAGCTATTCAGGCGCAGCGGTTCAGTAAGTTAATGCACTAGCTGGCCTTTTACCCCCGGGAGCCATGTTCCAATCCAGATATGGTCAAACGGTGTTTGAGAGTTTCAGACTAAGCCCTTATGGATTGTTTGACCCTATCACAAAAAAACAAAACAGAGTTTGGTACAATTGAGTGGAAAAGCAGGCCCTAGATTGAATTCTCAGGGGATAAGTGGCCTCACTAGCCTGGGAATAAGTGCACTGACACTAGAGCTGGGTGAATAACTGATTTTTTTGGTTCCCCGGCAGTTCCGAAAAATAGAAACAAAAATTTGTTTGGATTGAACTGAAATCCAAAGTAAGTAAAGGGCTAGATTCACAAAACACCCAGAGGAGGAGCTTCTCCCCAGTCACCCAGTTTTGTGAGATCCTTTTGTAGCTCTTCACAGTCTGCCTGGGACTTAACCATCTTGATTAGTTTTGTATCATCTGCAAATTTTGAAACCTCACTGTTTACCCCTTTTCCCAGATCGTTTATTAATATGTTAAATAGGACTGGGCCCAGTACAGATCCCTGGGGGACACCACTATTTACCTTTCTCCATTCTGTTAACTGACCCTTTGTTTCCTAACTTTTAACCAGTTATCAATCCATGAGAGAACATTCCCTCTTATCCCATGACTGCTGTCCCAATTCCTATCCTGACTATCCCTCTGCAGTTTCTCCCTCACTTCCTCCCTCTATGTTCTCTGATCACACTCCAAAGCACCAGATGACCGCAGCACCTCCTTGAATATATCTGCTTTACTCCTCCAATTTTTTAACCTTATCTGAGAGAAGCACTCCCCCGGTGTGTGGGAGACCATCAAGGACACATCTGCATCTACTAAAGAAATAATAGACAAAGGTGTTATTGTCAGTGTACTTACATTGATAAATGCAAAGTAATGCACATTGGAAAACATAATCCTAACTATACATATACAGTGATGGGATCTAAATTAGCTGTTACCACTCAAGAAAGAGATCTTGGAGTCATTGTGGATAGTTCTCTGAAATCATCCACTCAATGTGCAGTGGCAGTCAGAAAAGCGAACAGAATGTTGGGAATCATCAAGAAAGGGATAGATAATAAGAAAGAAAATATCATATAGCATCTATATAAATCCATGGTACGCCCACAGCTTGAATACTGCATGCAGATGTGGTCGCCCCTTTCAAAAAGATATATTGGAATTGGAAAAGGTTCAGAAAAGGGCAACAAAAAGCATTAGGGGTATAGAACAGCTTCCACACGAGGAGAGATTAATAAGACTGGGACTTTTCAGCTTGGAAAAGAGGCAACCAAGGAGGGATATGATAGAGGTCTATAAATTCATGAGTGGTATAGAGAAAGTAAATAAGGAAGTGTTATTCACTTCTTCTCATAATACAAGAACAAGAGGCCACCAAATGAAATTAATAGGTAGCAGGTTTAACACAAACACAAGGAAGTATTTTTTCATGCAATGCACTGTCCATCTCTGGAACTCCTTGCCAGAGGGTGTTGTGAAGGCCAATACTATAATGGGGTTCAAAAGGGAACTAGATAGATTCATGGAAGATAGGGCCATGAATGGCTATTAGCCAGGATGGGCAGGAATAGTATCCCTAGCCTCTGTTTGCCAGAAGCTGTGAATGGGCGACAGGGGATGGATCATTTGATGATAACCTTTCTGTTCATTCTCTTTGGGGCACCTGCCATTGGCCACTGTCAGAGGAAGGATACTGGGCTTGATGGACCTTTGGTCTGACCCAGTATGGCCATTCTTATGTTCTTATGACAGGAACAGATGATAGCGCTGCTCAGGGAGCAACCAGACACCGCATCATAGTCACTCTAACTCAGGAACCAATCCATGCAACAAACCTTGATGCCAACTCTGCCCACATATCTACACCAGCAACACCATCACAGGACCTAACCAGATCAGCCACAACATCACCGGTTCATTCACCTGCACGTCCACCAATGTAATATACGCCATCATGTGCCAGCAATGCCCCTCTACTATGTGCATCAGCCAAACTGGACAGTCCCTACGTAAAAGGATAAATGGACACAAAGCAGATATTAGGAATGGCAATTTACAAAAACCTGTAGGAGAACATTTCAACCTCCCTCGACACACAATAGCAGATGTAAAGGTAGTCAT
Organism: Mauremys mutica; assembly: GCF_020497125.1. NCBI lineage: Eukaryota > Metazoa > Chordata > Testudines > Geoemydidae > Mauremys > Mauremys mutica. Next base: position 132,261,000 of record NC_059076.1, on the reverse strand, counting down.
TCTGCAGCAAAAAAACTTCAGGACCAGACTCCAAAGAGAAACTGCTGAACTTCAGTTCATTTGCAAATTTGACACATCAGCTCAGGATTAAACAAAGACTGTGAATGGCTAGCCAACTACAAAAGCAGTCTCTCCTCACTTTGTGTTCAAACCTCAACTGCTAGAAGAGGGCCTCATCCTCCCTGATTGAACTAACCTCATTATTTGATTCTTGCCTGCATCTTTATACCTACCTCTGGAAATTTCCACCACATGTATCTGATGAAGTGGGTCTTGGTAGTCCATCGATCCAATGATGACAAATCTGAGCAAATCATCTATTGTTGGTCTCATGGTGTGCCCTCTGATGGCTATACAAGCCAATTCTAGAGGTGCACATTTGGCTGCAGATGGTGCGTGGGAAATTCGCAGTCAGTGGGTTGTGCGCTGCTGGTGCTCTGTGATGTCATTCGCATGCCTCTTGTAGACACCGGCAGCGGTCTTCCTCAAAGGCGATGCAGGTATTTCTGACTGTTGCACGCCATTGTGTTCGGTCGCTGGCGGCATCCTCAAGGTCCCTGGGCTTGATACTGCTGTACTGCAGATTGGCTTTGATGGTGTCCTTGTAACATTTTCATTGACGACCTATATGCCGGATGCCCTGGGAGAGCTCACCATAGAGAAGCTGGTGGGGGATTCTGTTGGCATCCATGCGGCTGACATGACCGGTCCAATGTAGCTGTTATTTCATGATCATCATTTCGATGCTTGTCATCTGGGCTCTCTCGAGGACCTCAAGATTGGGCACTTTGTCTTGCCAGCAGATCTTCATGATGTTGCGGAGGCAATGCATGTGGAATGCTTTGAGCTGCTTGATGTGACGCCTATATAATGTCCATGTTTCACACCCATACAAAAGAGATGAAAGAACAGCAGCTCTGTACACAAGCAGTTTTGTTGACATCTGGATGTTGTGGTGGTTAAAAACTTTGACACGCAGATAGCCAAATGCCTGGCTTGCTTTGGATATTCGTGCGTTGATCTCATTATCCAGTGATCCATCACTGGATATGACACTACCCAGGTATTTAAAGTTCTCCACTACTTTAAGCTGAGTGCCATCAATGGAGATACTTGGGACAGAAGCATTTGATCCAGGTACAGGTTGATGGAGAACTTCTGTCTTTCCAAGGCTGATAGTTAGTCCGAAGAGTTGTGAGGCCTCGGCAAACTTGCTGACAATGTGCTGAAGATCATTTTCAGTGTGAGCCATGAGGGCACAGTCGTTGGCAAAGAGTGCCTCAAGAAGGAGTTTCTGCACTGTCTTAGTCTTTGCATTCAGGCGACGGAGGTCAAAAAGTGAACCATTGTGCTGGTATTTCCAATATAAACCTCGATCCAGATCTTTCATTGCATGGTTGAGGATGCATGTAAAGAACAGGTTAAATAAGACAGGAGCGAGAACACATTCTTGTTTCACGCCGTTGGTGATGTTGAAGGAGGCAGATGTGGCTCCATCAGACAATACTTCGCCTGTCATGCTGTCATGAAAAAGGCGTATAATCTGGACAAATTTTCTCGGGCTGCCAAGTCGTGTTAGAATAGTCCAAAGGGCTTCCCTGTTGATGGTATCAAACGCCTTTGTCAGATCTATGAAGACAACATACAGGTGCATGTTCTGTTCTATTCACTTCTCTTGTATTTGTCTGACAGAAAACACCATGTCGACTGTGCTCCGGCCAGGTTGAAAACCACATTGACTTTCAGGTAGATTTGCCTCGGAAATACTGGCTATTAGGCGGTTCAAGATGATGCGGGCAATGATTTTCCCTCCAACTGAGAGGAGGGATATGCTTCTATAATTTCCACATTCTGCCTTGCTGCCTTTGTTCTTGAAAAGAGAGACAATAGTAGCGTTGCGGAGGTCCTGTGGTATGTTTTCATCCTCCCAGATGCTGATGATCATGCTGTGTAACGCTGCTAGTGCTGCTGGACCTGCTGCTTTGTATATCTCTACTGGTATCCCATCTTTTCCAGGAGCTTTTCCTGAACTCATCTGGCTAACAGCTTTCTTAATCTCATCTATAGTGGGCAGAGAGTCAAGATCTGTCAGAGCAGGTTGTTGTGGAATTTCATTGAGGACGTTATTATTCACAGTTGATGGTCTATTGAGAAGGTTGCTAAAGTGTTCTCACCATCTTTCGTTGATGCCTTCTTTATCTTTAATCAGTGTTGTGTTGTCTGATGAGAGCAGTGGTGTGGTCCTTAGTTTAGAAGGTCCATAGACAGTCGTAATAGCACTGAAGAACATCTTTGAGTTGTGGGTCTCAGCATAGTGCTCGATTTCTTTGGCTTTGCTCTCCCACCAGTTGTCTTGTATCTGACGGAGGTCTTTCTGTGTTTTTCTCTGAAGGTACTTGAAATGATCCCGTTTGGAGACTGAGGAGGGGTCATTCTGCCATTCGATAAAGGCTTTTCTCTTTACTTCCAGAGCTGAGCATATTTCTTCTGGGTTCTCATCAAACCAATCCTGATGTATTCTTTTCTTTGGTCCAAGAGATGTTATTGCTGTGTCAGTCACCATCTGCTTGAACTGGTCCCACTTTTCGGTTGCAGTACCGATAAGTTGTCCGAGGGATGTCAGTTTGTCATTAAGACTCTTCTGGAAGTTGTTGAAACATTGAGCATCCTTCAGTTTGGCTATGTTGAAAGCAGGTCACACATGCTTTGGGCGTTTGTGCCGAGAGGGAGCGATGTAAAGTTGGAGAGATGTCCTGACTAATCTGTGGTCTGTCCAGCACTCTGTGCCTTGCATTACTCTGGTGATCATTACGTCTCAGATGTTTTGCCTTCTGATAATGACATAATCTATCAGATGCCACTGTTTGGACCTAGGGTGCATCCACATCGTTTTGTATTTATCCGCTTGTCGGAACAGAGTGTTAGTAATGGTCAGGTCATTTTCAGAACAAAGGCTCAAAAGGAGTAGTCCATTGCTGTTCATTTTGCCTACACCATGTGGCCCGGTTACTCCTTTCCAGTTCTTGTTGTCAGCCCCGACTCGGGCGTTGAAATCTCCAAGTAGGAGTAGTTTGTCTGTTACAGGTGTGGCCTTGATCAGTCTGTCGAGATCATCATAGAATTGTTCCTTTGAGTTGTCAGAGCATGTTAGAGTGGGTGCATATGCACTAATGATGGTGGCATGACGTTTGGCATTTAGTGGGAAGCGTAGTTTCAGCAATCTTTCATTGATACCCCTGGAAGGTCTGGGAGTTGATGCATTAATGAGGTTTTTATTGCCAGACCAACTCCGTGTATTCTGTCCTCTGTCTCAGTCTTATCCTTCCAGAATAAGATGTAACCACTTCCTGGTTCGCTCAAGAAACCTTCCCCAGGCAATCTTGTTTCGCTTAATGCCGCTATATCAATGTTGTAGCAGGCTAGTTCTCGAGCAATGAGAGCTGTCCTTCTCTCAGGTCTTGCAACAGCTTCTCGATCCATGAGGGTACAAAAATTCCATACACCAATAGTAAGTTTTCTCAAATTTTTCTTTTGGTTTCGGCCGCAGATTGAGTTAAACTGCCAGCCGCGGCTTGCTGGCCAGCTGTTGTAGGGCAGGCAATTTTTAGGCCACCTTTTCTAGGCCCCTCCCTTACTAGGGTGAGCAGTGCTGCCCTAAAGAGGGCTGCTCAGATACCTGGGATGCTGCCAGGCAACTCTGCTGCCCCAAGTACAGAGCTGGACGACCACCTCTCCACAGGCCACCTGCGTGCAGGATTGGGACTACGACTCCCAGTGGTAACCTCCACCTGTCGCTTTGCCCCTCCCCCATCGCCATAGGACTTGAGTGGTATGATGATGATGTTTGATGATTTGCACAGGACCTGTGCGTGAAAGCTTTTTAAGTGGTAGAGCCGTTGCACGGGAGCAATCCCACTCTCTCGACCTTAGAAACCAAACACCAATGGTACAAAAAATCGTCACGACTGGTAACTTCTTTGGTTGCAGTGGATGGCCTTGAAGTCTTTTATGCCTCGTCAAGCCCTTCGCTTTCCACAAAGCATTGCAGAACCACCTTCTTGGCCATTGGATCATAGTGATCTCTTTCTCCCAGTCTGCTGGAGCTGACGTCACATGCGGGTAGGCATATCCCTAATTCACTGAGGGTTTGAATCCCATCAGTTACACTCACCTGGTTTGGCCGGCCTGTCGAAGCCGTTGCCCAGGGTGTGGCCACTGTGCATGCTGCAGCTACTTGAAGCCACAGGTGAGAGCTGAGTGACAGGTGAGGACCAAAGTGGACGGACTACCCCTGAAGGGGCACGACAAGTCCACCCATCAGAGGTACTACCCCTCCCTGGGCACCCCATACACCCGAATGATGAAGTGAGTATTCACCCACGAAAGCTTATGCTCGAATACTTCTGTTAGTCTATAAGGTGCCACAGGACTCTTTGTCACTTTTTACAGATCCAGACTAACATGGCTACCCCTTTGATACTTAGCCAGACATATGTTGTCTGATGTTCAACCTGATGTTGAACATCAGGTTGAACACATCCAAGGAGTAGGCTGGGTCTCCCAGGATCACTATTGGCATGTCTACATCCCCAGTGGTAATCCTCTAGTTTGAAAAGAAAGTCCCTGCTTGCAGTGTTCTGTACAGGCCTGTGTTCCTAAAGATGCATGCGTCATACACCTTCCCTGACTAGCCCACATTGATGTCTGTGAAATGACCCCAGTGATCCACTAGCACTTGCAAAACCATAAAAAAATAGCCCTTTCTGTGGATGTACACAATCCCAAGGTGGTCTGGGGCCAAAATGGGGGTACTTGTGCCATCTATTGCTCCACCACAGTTATGGAATCCCATTGCTGCAAAACCATCCCCTGTTTCACACACGTTGCCCAGTCACAGTCCTTTGTAGCAGAAGGCGATTAATGGCCCTGCACACTTGCATTACTGCAACCCCCATGGTGGATTTCCCCATTCCAAATGGATTTGCGACTGACCAGTGCTTCCACACCATTAACGCTGCTCTCATTTTGATGTCCCTGTGCCAGAGGTCTGGGGCGAGCTCCACACACAGGTCCAGGAAGGTGGCTTTGGGCATCCAAAAGTTCTTCAGCCGCTGCTTGTCATCCCATACCTGCATAACAATGCAATCCCACCACTCAGGGCTTGTTTCTTAAGCCCAGAGCCAATGGTCCGCCATGTGCAGCTGCTCCGTGAACACCAATAGCAATCTTGAATATTTTCTGTCCATGGCACACAGCAGGGCAGACACCGCGTGTCATCATCATCATCAGAATCTCAGATCATGAAATACTGCAGGGATGCGGTGCGTTGTGTTCATAACACTCATCACAATATTGGAGAGCAGTGTAGGATCCATGCTTTCTGTTGGAGATGGCAGCAGGGGAGGGGGAGCAGTTTACCAGGGCTGTTGAAACATGGCGCAAAACATCCTCAAAAGCCCATGGAATGAAGGGACGGAGAAAGCTGCATCATGGGACACTGAGCCTGCCCTCATGAGGCATTGCAAACCCTTCCCAGAACACCCTTCGGCAGATGGCGGCCAGTTGTACAGTGGGATAGCTACCCCATCTCTGCGTCGATGTAAGAGCTGCTAATGTGGACATTCTTGGGTGACCCAAGGAGCGTAGTGTGGACATGCCCCAGTGGTTTACTAACAGCAGTGGCTGTACGTTGACATAACCTAAGTGGACTTAAATTTGTAGTGTAGACATGCCGTGAGTTTGGGCATAGGCTAAGAGTGTATCTCTAGAAAGACTTTGGAATTCCCTGTGAGGAGAAAAAGAGTGTACAATCTGGGTGCACCGATTGCAGAGAATTTATGGGGAAATTGGTCTATAAGTTAATGGCTATTCATGCTGTACTTTTTAAAAAAGAGCTGCTACATTTCTGGCATCCTTCCCTCTCCCCCACCAAGTATCTGGTGGATGGGTTGTGGGCATGGACTCCCTAGTAAAGGGTAGGGCATTTGCACCACCTCAACAGGGCACTATATCTTAAAGGCAAAAAAACTCTGGAGATCACAAATTAGAGGAAGGCAAGTGATTTATTGCACCTGGTTAAAGGGTGTAGCATAGTCCCTGTATTTGACTAGACCTACCTGTACCTAAACTTAACTCCCTACCTACTGGTTCTTACAGGGAGCATCGAGGGTGCAGCCCTGGGTTACTGCAAGGGGCAGAGGAGGGCTGAAATGTCCCTTGTGTCAATCTGCATCCCAAACCTTTTGAACTTTGCCAATTTCTAATGTATGGCATGAGTAACAGGAGGGGTAGCACTGTCTAAATTACTGCGACAGAAGTCATGGATTATATACCATCATGTTGTATCCTGCCCTGCTATTAAGCCATGACATCTCTCTTGAGTGAACAAGTATACGGACTCCAGGCTAAGCATTTTTTGCCTCTTCTCAAATATCCCAGCAGCCTGAGGCAGACCCAGAACTATCTGATGCTGTTTGCAGATGCAGAATTTATTCCATTGACCTTGGTGTGCTTCTACTAATGGTGCAGTCCAGCTGGGTGAAACGACAGCTCAGTGGCTGGTTTGCTCCAAGCGAGAGAAATACTTTGGTAGCACCTACAAAGCCCTGGAGGATTAGCTGTGAGTCTGACTCCTGGTTTCAATAGCATTCCGAAGAGAAGATTCAGCTGTGATCACTGCGCCTGCATTTATTGAAACTGCTGTCCTTGGGCCTCCCCTCCGTTGCACCAACCACGAGTGCTTTTGCCTCCTAGACATGTAATGGGATGGAAAGGTTTCAGGGGACTAATTGCTGGGATAGTGAGGTTCAATTCTTACCCTCTGATTTAGTTCTCTGCTTAGTTGTTCCCTCTAGGTCATGGTTGTCATTATATTGACCCTCGTGATACCTTAGTCCAAAACTTTCCATTTCAATTTTGTTTCCCTTACCACTCAAATAGACAAAACAATGATTTAGCAAGACAGCCCTAAATGCAGATTCATTGCTTATATCCTCCTAGCCTCTAGTATTTCTTCCTGTGTGCTCAATCCTTTATGAGAGCTGCCTTGCTCTGGGAATGCTGAGAAAAGCTTATGTACACTAGGAAGGAATTAGGGATGAGTGAACCAGTGCTGAGAGAATAACCTACCTGTGAGTCTGAATCTGAGTCTCTCTCGCTTGCTCTCAAGAAAAAAAAAAAAAAGAGAAAAAGTGTTCTTAATAGTTTGGCTACACTTTTCACTGTCCATTGTTGCATTTGGCTCTGCTCTTCTGGGTTTCATCCAGCAGTGAAGAATGGGCCAGCACCCATAACTACCTTAAGCGCACCACCTTGCATGAGTAAGGTGAGCAAGACTTTGTCCATCCTGTGAAAATGGCCCAGTGCTTTATTTTTTGCCCAAACCTTATTGGGAATCTTGAAAGCTGCTGCTTATAAAATGTTCAGTGGAGCTTTAAGGGGCCACATTCTGCTCAGTTACACCAGTGTAAATCTGGAATAACTCCAGAGAAGTTTCTGTCCCTTCCTTTTCACACTCCCCATCTTTGCCTTGTTTAAGGTTGAAACAACTGCTGTCCTGTATGCATAGCCAGCATTCTTGCTTCTTCCAAACCTCTCCTAAAGTCTCTCTTTCAATACATCAATTACCTATAAATCAACTATGTATTTAATGGAACAATCAAGATGCACATGGGTGAAAACTGAATAACTGCATGATCTCATTGTAACTGCAGTGTTTGGTTTTGTTGTTTTGCCATGACTAGAACTTGCTCAAAGGTCCTTGGGAATGGGAATATACCTTCCTATTAATGTACCATGACATACTTAGCTAAAGCTGTTCAAAACTTACTGGCTTGAATGTTTTTTTTTAAATGTTTAGCACCTTTTTGAAAATGGACACTTATGTTTTGATTTCTCCATTTTTCCAATGAAAACGTACCACTTTCATTGTGTGTGGGTCTCTTTCTTTTCCCCTTTTCCTGTCTTGATGGGGTAGCTTAGTTCCATCGTAATATTTTCATTTAAAAACAAAACCTCAGAACACTTTTGATTTTACAACTTACAATTGTAGGAAATTTCTGATATTAAAGGGTAAAATGATAAATTTCTGCAAGACATCTTCTAAGAATTCAATTTTTTGAAGAGGTTTTCAAATGGATTGATTTTAAAACTTGACATGTTTTGGTAACTAAGTCACTTTTTGACCAGTTCTCTCCCTCACACACCAGACATTAAAATGAACTGCATTGCTTCAGATTTACCTCACTTAACTAAGAATGGACTCTGGCTCCTGAATTTTCTTTCTGCTTATCTAAACCAAACTAACTAGGTCCCAATTCTACAAATACTTGGACACATGCTTTGCTATAGATGCTGAATGGTCCCATTAATTTCTCAGAGCAGCCTCATTGTGCATAAAGTCAAGCACAGGTAGATCTTTGAAGAATTAGGGCCTTCTATTTAGATTTTTTACTTGAATCCGCCCTTCCCTGAGTCAGTTCCAAAGGAAATATACAACTGATTTCACTGTGCATTGGAACAAGCTTGGGATTCAGACACTCTTTTCCTCCAACAGCCAAACAATTGGCTGGCTGTACTTGCTTTATGCATGCAGTGAAACTGTTTTAATCTGTACAGTTTTATTCAATCTCTTCTGTCCTGTACTTAGTCCACTGGAGACAGGCATGACAAATTCAAATTAGAAATTTGGTACAATTTATTAAATTATAATTAAAGTAAAGGTTGACTAACCATTGTACCTGTGAAGAGAAATGGCAGTTTCACCATGTCTTGAGGTCTTCAAATTAAGACTGTGTTTTTGGAAGATATAGTTTAGCCAGCACAAGCTACAGAGTACTCACTGAGTGAAATTCAATGGCCTGTGGTAGATAGAAGGTCAGACTAGCTGGTCTAATGATCCCTTCTTCTTGTCTTTAAATCTATCTAAAATATATAGTGCTACATACCAAGAATACTGCTAGACCTCATTACTCAATAGAGAGAATCTTTCAAAAGGAAGTAATTTCTTATCACCTTAAAATGAACAGGTGAAAAATGTCAGTTTCACATGACTTGCATCTCTATTAACAGAAACTCTTATTCCACTGTAACAGGGTGTTTGATCCCTGCTAATTTAAACGTGATTATAATTACCTTCCTTCTAACAACGCCTTTGTGTCATTGATCTTGTATTATCAAATGTAGTAGAAAATGCAGTGGTACTTAGAGAAGTAAAAATAAAATGACTCTAATGATTTTAATCATGGTAACGTGTTCTTTTTTACGATCTGAATAAAATAGCTGGTATAAGGTAATATATTTGATTTATTTTGTCCTAGGCCTGGTTTATTATGCTGGCTATAAAAGTATCAAATACTTACAACAAACAATTTTTATGGAACTTATTATCACAAATAACTTCTAAATTGTTAGTTCAGGCAATTAAAAAATAAATAAAAACCCCACAATGTATCTCAGAGCAAAGTCCCTGCCTTCTAGAGAAGAATGGGAACTAATGTTTTCTATATGCCTATGTAACCCACATACCTTCTGGGTGTGGTGGTCTTCTGTCCCATCTAATGGCACTGATATCACTTAGAGAGAGATATAAAATGAGTTTGCTCTACAGCCTTAGTTACTTTTAGCACATGCAGTAGAGGCTCATACACTAATCTCCCGAGGGCCCAGGTTCAATCCTGCCCAACGACAACCGGGGTCTGTTGGCGTTACACCCATATCTAGCAAAATGATACAACCATTCTGAGACACTAGTTCCAGCAGCACCATTTGCCTAACTACTGACAGGATGTTGACATGTCACCACTGGCTAACCAACTTTATAGATTAATAGCCTAAGGCCAGAAGGGTCTACTACAATCATCTGGTCCAACCTCCTGAATAACAGAGGCCGTAGAATCTTGTCCAGTAATGCACACAGTGGAACAAATCCTTTCCTAACTCCATAAATCCCTGATACAGCAAAGCAGATCCAGATCCCCAAAAGTTCTTGGGTTTTGTGATATTGAGAGTATGTCAGCACTAGAAAAGCTACAGCTGTGCTACTGTAGTGTAGACATTTACTACATCATCAGGAGGGTTTCTTCTGTCTCTGTAGTAAGTTCACCTCTCAGAGGTGGTAGTGAGGTCAGCAGAAAAATTCTTCCATTGGCCTGCTGGTGTGTCTGCTGGGGCTTACATCTGCTTAACTATATCTCTCAGTGCGTGTGAATTTTCACACCCATGAAAAATGTAGCTAAGCCAACATACCTTTATAGTTTAGACCAGCCCTGAGTGCCACAATGCCTAACTCTTAGGTGCCCTAGAAAATCACTGGACTCTACAGAGCACGAGTTAGGCATCTCGGCTCAGTAATCAATGGCAGGGGAGAAATAGGCACCTGGGAACAGGATCCACAAATGCCAGCACACTAGAGGTGGAGCTGGCTCAGCTAGCCAACGGGAGATTCTGATGAGGAGTGTGTCTTAAGCCTGGCCCCTCTCTGGGACTTAGTGCCTAAATCCAGGCTGCAGGGAAGCACTTATCCTGGATGGTGCTCCTCAGCCAGGAACCCCTCCCCTGGAGTTAGGCGTCTAAACCATTCCTGCAAGAAATGGGGTAGGTGCCTGCAAACCCCACACAAAATGGCTGGAGGGGAGGAGAAGGAGGCATCCCCTGCAACCTGATTTCAGTCCCTTTTATTAACCACATAGAGGGGAATAGAACACTATTTCGCTGGCTCTAGTGCATGTATAAAATAGCATTTCTAATGACAAAAATTCCCCAAAACGTATAATTGCAGCCCTAATTTCGCCCTCAGACACATTTACATAGGAACCAGTGAAGTCAAGGGAAACCACAAATAAATCTCCGGTGGCAGAATTGAGTTTTAAATCTGTAATTAGTGCAGACTGGACCAGGAATCGCAGCAGACTCAGCTTCTGGGCAGCCTAACTTGTGTGGCTGGCCTATAATCAGCTGGCTAACTGGCTACACAGCTTGATTGGCTGGAAAAGTCAGCAGACAGGCTCTTCATCCCAATTGCTGCTCAAAGTCTTTGTCCACAGCTGCAACAGTGCTGGTGCCTGTTCCTGCCTTGGGCACTCCATGAAATCCAATTCTGACACTCAGCTTCAGCTCCTGACTCCAGCTGTGACCTTGGCTCTGGCATCTGGGCTCTGACCCTAGTCTCCAAAATGCTGGTTATCAACTCCCGCTCTGACCATTAGGAGTGACTGCCCGTGTCCATGTTGCTGACAGGTTGCAATATAAAAGCCAGTTTCTGATTTGGGGTCCCATGGGATAAATCTGAAATGCCTCTGCGGCAAATGGATGCAGATTTATACCAGTGTACCCGAGAGAGGAATCTGGCCATGAAACTACACTTAAATGTTAAGTTTATGATCATACCCTGATTCATTCAAATTATATAGGCAAAAAGACTGGCTTAAAGGTCAAAGCAGTTTCAAAGTGTTTACCTTCTCATCTGCAAAAGATGCATTTTAATTAAAATATATTGGATGTTTGATAATGTGGTGCTGGAATACAGCTTACTGCTAAATGAAAATATGACTCTGTGGCGAACTCTGAGCTGGATTTGTCTGGTATGTCTACAGTGGAATAAAACACCTGCAATGGCCCAAGTCAGCTGACTCTGGCTCATGGGGCAATAAAATTGCCATTCAGTGGTTGGGATTTGAGCTGGAGCCAGGGGTTGAGCTCTTCCCCCCACCCCTGGCACGGTCCCAGAAGCCTAAGCTGCTACACTGCAATAGTATAGCCCCTGAAGCCAAAGTCGGCTGACCTTGGCCAGCTGCAGGTGATTTATTCCACTGTAGACATACCCTCTGTCCCCGGATTCTCCTTAACTGAGGCAAGGGAAATGTAAAGGTGAAACATGAGGGTTAGAAGCACAGGCCAACCTTTTTGTGGGCCACAGGGAGCTGAACTGCACCTTTACATCTAAGTCAGTTTAGGCGTATCAGCGCTCCCCATGCAACAGGAGACTGCTGCAACTAGCCTGCCATATCCAGCTGCCTCAACTCACCACATCACCCCTTACACAGGAGAGTGTCTTCTGCGGGAACTCATTTTATTCCTCAGCATTTAAGTACAGCCCTGTTAGTGGAAGGGGAGAGACGCTCATTACATACAGATGAGTCTCATCTTACGCGGGGGTTCCGTTCCGCCGTTAGCGTGTAAAGCGAAAACCACGTATAGTCAAAATTACATTGAGTTGAATGGTGGGCAGAATCACCCGCACTACAGGTACAATATTAAAATAGTTATTTTTCTCTTTTTGTTTTTGCCGACCGCGTAAAGCTGAAATCGTGCATGTTAAATGCACATAAGATGTGACAGACCTGTATAGCATATATAGATTTAAAACTGCCAGGACAGCTTACTATGCACAATGAAAGGCAAAAATTTTAGGGTCACGTTCTGCTTGAATAAGTGCACAGGTGACTTTTGTGGCTTTTTTGTTGTTGCTTTTAGAGTGATCAGGGCAACAGTTCTGTAGCAGAACTTACCCTTTACACTGTGGCAAAATCACCAAAGACACAGCATAAAATAGACTTGTTACTTTGTGTTCCAACTCATCTAGAACAGAAGCCTCGTCTGGAAAGGGTTAAATGCTGCACAGACTCACAGCTGATCTGTATTCACCATTCACCGGCACTTCAATGTGGGAGTTCATAGAGAAAGGCATAAAGGAGATTAGAATATGACCCCTCTTACAGATTTAATGCAAGTTACACTGTGTTGTCACTTATACTAATGCATATACACTATCATTTGAATCACCAATGAATTTGGCTTACGTCAAGTTTGAATTTGATCCACAGTGTCCTGGAGCAGTTAGGGATCAAACGATGTGTGTCTAAACCGACATTTCTATAATTACTACTTAAATGACCCAGCTGGTGGTGTAGAGGGGCTCTACAAACACATGGTGAGAGACAATACCTACCCTGAAGAGCCTTCAAACTAGACACTACCAATACATATGGAAAGGGAAACAGTCAAAGAAGGGAAGTTACTCACCTAAGGTTAAGCAGCAGATAAGTAGCAGAAGCAGGAACAAAACAGTCTTGAGTCCCAGTTCAGTGCCTTCTTTACTAGACTATGTTGCTGCTGAGTCTTTTCTATAACCTGTGCTTTTGGAGCTGTGGAAGCTGTAAGCTGCGCTCTACTGTTGTGTTGTAATATTCTTCTTCAATAGCCATATCTTCAGGATCTATACAAACTCTAAATAAACCTAGGTTTGGATAAGTTATCCTAAACCTCTCCTTCCCCACCATACACTCATTCTCTCTACTAGGAAATAACCCAGTACTGGAGTCCAAATCTTCCTCGGTGTTCATGAGACAAGGTGGGTGAGATAATATATTTTATTGGACCAACTTCTGTGGGTGAGACAAGTTTTCGAAGGAATTTGACAAGCTCAAAAGCTTGTCTCTCTCTCCCGCACAGAAGTTGGTCCAATAAAACATATTACCTCACCCACCTTGTCTCTCTAATATCCTGGGACCGACAATGTTCCATCACCACTGTTCATGAGCCAAATGTATATATTTTAAACTACCCAGCATGTAGCTAAATTAGTCTTCAAGACTATGCATTTTAAAATAAACTTGCTTCCACAATTAAAATCTTATGCTACTATTTTGGTGCATTAGACAAGGCATTTATCAAACAGTGGAATGACATGTTATGAGAATTTCCATCACTTAGAGACTATCATTAATTCGTTGGAAATTCAGATTTATTAGAATGAGGGAAATGTATTGGATGGGCTGAGAATGTTAATAGTGGATAATAGAAAATCCATAATGGAAAAATGTCTCTCCTCCTTCCCTCTCTCTCCCCAAAGAGTTCAAACTTTGGCTAAAACCACCATAATTTGTAATGCTTACCTGAAATAAAACCTTAAAACCTCTTAAGAAAACAAAAATGACTGAATCTCTTGAGGGCAGCTGGGCAGGTGTTCTCAATAGAATTCTTATGCGTACTGCAAAGTTGATATCTGCCAAGTTTGCAAGCTTTGATCTCTCACTTGTCTGCTGTTCTTGAGTACTGTCCCTTACATATGGGCAAATGCCCCATCAGAATCTGTAAAGCACAATCTTAGTCTCTCAAATGCCTCTTTAAAATCTACTGTAGCCTACATACCAATGATAGACTGCAGTGATTAGGTTGGTAGCTACCTGTGACCCTCAGAGTTCAGGGAAGCTGCACTGGTATTTTCCCACCTTGACACCCAGCATGAGCACCCACTCTCAGGATTCCAGCACCATGCCCTACCTACACTGAATTCCCCAGCAGTACAGAGTGCCTCAAAAGCCCTGCTGTGCATGTTCCTCAGAGGCTATAAACAGCATAATTCCCCACAGTTGTTGCCCCACAGCTTTCTCAGCAAGCACATTTATTCTTAAGGAATAGCATTACAGAGCTATGTTAAAGTATCTACATGTATGCTAATATGCTTACCAGAGATAACCCCCACTCCAACCTCTAACAAGGGCTCAGGCCTGTGAACTGTCCTTCAAACTCCACCAAAGACTTAGCCCAGGACAAGGACACCCATGAATCTGAGTCACTCTTATTTCCTTTGGAGACTCTGATCACCAACCTCATGTAACACGTGATCAGCAGACAAAGGTTTTCTTCAAAAGACTGGGTCCAGAGACAAGAAGTCACGTTCCCCTCCTCCCAAGTATTTCCTAGTAATACTCTTTAAGCTGTTTCGGTTAGCACATTGTTTCAAAGAGTCCTCTGATGCTCAAAAGAGTTTTCCACTATTTACAGTAGACATGTCTCCTCCCTAATAATACATACACACTTGTATTTTAACACAATCAACTTCTAAAATATTGCAAAAAATTTAATAGTGTTTGTCAAAGATTGCAGGAAATTGCTATATTGGTCACAATGGCTTTGATACTACCTTATGCAAATACACCTCTACCCCTGTCCAACCCCACCCCACTTTATTTATTTAGACAGAGGGAGTGCAGTAAGCAACCATGTAGGAGAGGAAGTGCTGAACTGCTATGGTTTGGGGGGAAATTCCCCCCCAAAATTGACATTTTTAAAAAGACCACATTTTGAATCAGACAACTGGAAAACTTTTCTTTCAAATTTTGCCTTTTAAAACAAATTTTGATTCAGGTCAAACAAAACAACTTAGTTTGACCTGATTTTTTTTTAAATGTTTAGGTTTGACCCAGTGAATCAAAAAGAGTCACTTATTAGCACAGCTCTAGATCAAGGAGCCCACAGCTGTTGTGTACAATTGCACTCGGCACAATCAAATATCATCTACTTACATGAAAATAACCTGATGGGGCATGTTGACTTCACATTGTCTTTACTGTAATGAGCCTTTGCAACTCATCAACTACCTGGTTTCTCTTTGTTCTCATAGATATCCTCCTCTGCCTTTTGCATGGATTTTGTCTGACCCCATCACCTTGTATTGCTTGCTGGTCATAGTATTATATAATTTAAAAGCT
This sequence comes from Mauremys mutica, assembly GCF_020497125.1. Taxonomy (NCBI): domain Eukaryota; kingdom Metazoa; phylum Chordata; order Testudines; family Geoemydidae; genus Mauremys; species Mauremys mutica. The sequence continues at coordinate 132,245,509 of NC_059076.1, read as the reverse complement.
GTGTTACCCTAAAAACCTGACCTGGGTTTGTTAGCCAAGAATGGAATTTGTGGAGTGCTAGCAATGCAATATAGCAATAGGCTAGCAATGTGTCCTCTTATTGTAGGCTGTGATAATTCATGAGATTCTGCAGATAGCAGAAAAGAAATGGATGTAGCGTAAATAAAAGGGGTCTGTTAAGATCCACGCCTTAAGAATATTCATAAAATAAATCAGTTGCAATGGGTCCTGTGAATTCATACTACTGCATGATTGACAGGCTGTATATAAATATACAAATGCCAGGAATATAAAAATGCCAGGAGTATGCTGGCTTATTCACTGTAGGCAAAAGCTAAAGGTTTGTTCTTACTGTGAGTTAGTGGAATCTTGCACAGACTGATTAATCTCATCTTTTTGAGGACACAAACATCATTCCCTATGCTGGCCCTCTGCATAGGAATGAATTCCCCTACAAGATCTTAAATTCTTCTTTTCACACAACTCGATAAGTAGAGGTCTGATTCTGATCCCACTGTGCCCTGATTTTACACCAGTGTAACTTCAGTGGGGAAAGTGGAATCTGGCTCTAAGTGTACAGAAATGCTCCTTTCAAAGGCACCCTAAACACAAACTAGCACCTTCATTAGCTCTGGCGGTTGCTGCAGCCCGTCCTTCCTTTGAGACCCTTGTCTGTGCTGCATTAAAGAAGTGAGCACATCCCACCAGGAATGGGAGGAGGGAAATATGGCTTTGCTCAGATTACTGAAGGACATTAACACAAAGGAGAAATTAAGCTTCATGTCACCCTCCTATGTGCTTTTCAGAAGAACACATCTCACTTCCTTGTGTGATCAGCAGATCTAATGCTTAATGCCTATGAGGTCTTGATGAGGACAAGTTTATCATTTATATACATACAAACACTGGAGACAATAAAACGCTTTGGAATTGTCTGTTTGCATTTCATAAGACAACTTGCTACACAGAACGTCTTGCTTTTTTGCTCCTGCACCTTCTATTGAGCGTGTTGACTGCCTCGAGCTGAATCAAACTATGTTGTTGGGTTTTAAATAGCCTTGACTCTGTACATTTTCTCTTAAGCCTGGTCTACACTACGCGTTTAAAAGAGTTTTAGGATCGTAAAACCGATTTAATGCCACAACCGTCCACACTAAGAGGCCCTTTATATCGGTATAAAGGGCTCTTTAAACCGGTTTCTGTACTCCTCCCTAACGAGAGGAGTAGCGCTAATATCGGTATTACCATATCGGATTGGGGTTAGTGTGGCCGCAGATCGACGGTATTGGCCTCCGGGCGGTATCCCACAGTGCACCACTGACCGCTCTGGACAGCAATCTGAACTCGCATGCAGTGGCCAGGTAGACAGAAAAAGCCCCGCGAACTTTTGAATATTTCCTGTTTGCCCAGCGTGGAGCTCCGATCAGCACGGGTGGTGATGCAGTTAAAAATCAAAAGAAAGAAAGAGCTCCCGCATGGACGATGCGGACGTGATCGCTTTAAGGGCAGGCAAATCTGTTCTATCAGCGCTCCGTTACAGAAGACGAAATTCAAAATCATTTTTTAAATATCTCCCGACAGACGCCATAGCAGGGGCTCAGCGCACTGCTGCGTGACAAGCGTAACGGAAAGCCAAAGAATCAAATGGACGCTCATGGACTGGAGGACTCAAGCTATCCCACAGTTCCTGCAGTCTCTGAAAAGCATTTGCATTCTTGGCTGAGCTCCAAATGCTTCTAGGGTCAAAAACAGTGTCCGCGGTGGGTCAGGGCATAGCTAGGCAATCTACGCACCCCCCCACCCACCCCCATAAGTGAAAGGGAAAACAATCCTCTCTTGACTCTTTTACATGTCACCCTATCTTTACTGAATGCTGCAGATAGACGCGATGGTGCAGCACTCAACACCAACATCCTTGCTCCCCCACGCTATGGATGGCTGATGGTACAAAATGACTGGTATCCGTCCTCATCATCAGCCTATTGGCACATGGGGCAGTGCAAAAGGACTGGTAACCATGCTGACTAGCATCTGTTAGGTCGATCAAGGGCGCCTGGTCCTAATTTTTCCTGGTAGATGGTACAGTATGGCTGATAACCATCGTCGTCATAGCAACAGGGGGCTGAGCTCCATCAGCCCCCACCCTTCATGTGTAAAGAAAAGATTCAATTGCCCCTGGACTAGCAGAGGGATGCTGGGCTCCTCTCCTCCACACTCCTTACTGTCCTGTCTGGACTATCATAGCAGCTGGAAGCTGCCTTCCATTCATATCTCACTAACAAGTCACTGTGTCTTATTCCTGCATTCTTTATTACTTCATCACACAAGTGGGGGGACAATGCTACGGTAGCCCAGGAAGGCTGAGGGAAGAACGGAATCAACAGGTGGGGTTGTTGCAGGAGCGCCCCCTGTGAATAGCATACAGCTCATAATTTCTGCAGGATCTGACACAGAGCAGCTGTGCTCTCTGGTTCTCTGATACAGTGGTTCTCTAGTACACTTGCCCATATTCTAGGCAGGACTGATTCTATTTTTAGATACCAAAAAGGAGGGATTGACTCAGGGAGTCATTCCCAATTTTGGCTTTTGCGCCCCTGGCTAAGAGCAGCCAGGGGCACTTATGACAGCAGCAAATGGAACAGTGCAAAAGGACTGGTAGCCATGATCATCTTATTACCAATATATGGTATGGTAGATGGTACAATATGGCTGATAACCATCTCTGCTATCATGCAAAAGCAAAAGCATGCTGCTGTGTAGCGCTGCTGAATCGCCTCTGTGAGCGGCATCTAGTACACATACGGTGACAGTCACAAAAGGCGAAACGGGAGTCATTCCCAATTTTGGCTTTTGCGCCCCTGGCTAAGAGCAGCCAGGGGCACTTATGACAGCAGCAAATGGAACAGTGCAAAAGGACTGGTAGCCATGATCATCTTATTACCAATATATGGTATGGTAGATGGTACAATATGGCTGATAACCATCTCTGCTATCATGCAAAAGCAAAAGCATGCTGCTGTGTAGCGCTGTTGAATCGCCTCTGTGAGCGGCATCTAGTACACATACGGTGACAGTCACAAAAGGCGAAACAGGCTCCATGATTGCCATGCTATGGCATCTTCCAGGGCAATCCAGGGAAAAAAGGCATGAAATGCTTGTCTGCCATTGCTTTCCCAGTGGAAGGAGTGACTGACGACATTTACCCAGAACCACCCGCGACAATGATTTTTGCCGCATCAGGCACTGGGATCTCAACCCGGAAATTCAAAGGGGCGGGGGAGGCTGCGGGAACTATGGGATAGCTACGGAATAGCTACCCACAGTGCAATGCTCCAGAAATCGACTCTAGCCTCGGACCGTGGACGCACACCACCGATTTAATGTGTTTAGTGTGGCCGCGCACACTCGATTTTATACAATCTGTTTTGTTAAACCGGTTTATGTAAATTCGGAATAATCCCGTAGTGTAGACGTACCCTTAGTCTGTTATCACTCACAGGAAAAACAACATCTTATGTGAAGAAGTAGCTCCACAGAGATGTATAGTTTAAACATCTTCTCACAGGAGAAGCTCCAGGGCTCAGGTTCTCCCACCACCTGCAGGAAATCAAGTGCCATTGACTTCAAACATCATTTTCCTCCTGATCTTGAAGAGAACTGGAATATTCTGGGTGAATGAATGGTGCAGGCAGCACACTGGAATTTCAACCTTCAGAGTGAAGATGACTCTTGCAGTGGGAATGTTCCTGTGCTCCCGGATAAAATGCCTATTCTCAGTAGTAGTGCCGGGAGCAACAGAGCTGGGCTATTGCTTATTTGCTGGTGATTCAATGCCATGCATGGAATTGCTGCCCCATTTAGGGTGATATTTCTGGGAATGAGGGAAAAACCTTTGAGTAACAAAGGCCAGAGCCTCATCTGGAGGAAATGAATGCAGCTTCAAGGTCAAGCTCTAACTTAAGAATGGGCGGTGGTAATTTAGGTGTCATGGGGGATAGCTGTAGGTCTTGAGTCTGACGTCTTTATTTCAGCTCAACTCTGGATGAGACAAATTGTCAATCTTTTAATATAACAGGCTTCATTGTAGATAATTTATCCTCCAGTTGCTGCTTAGAATTCCCTGTTCAAACTGAATAATGGTAACAGCCTAGGTCTTCAGTAGGCAACCTGCAGCCGCAGGCCGCGAGACAGTTTGTTTGCATTGACCGTCCACAGGCACGGCTTTCTGCAGCTCCCAGTGGCTGCAGTTTGCCGTTCCCAGCCCATGGGAGCTGCAGGAAGAGGTGGCCAGTACGTCCATGCAGCCCACCCATCCAGGTCTGTTGTTCCTGTGGCACAATAAGTGCCCTTGGGAAACAGTAGAGGAGGGCCATATGAAGATTGACATCCTAAGTGATCCATGCTTTGTGTGACAGCCGCCATCTTATCTGACACCAGGGACCTGTAGCAGTGAGAGCATCATGAGCTAAAGGTCCATGATCAAAAGCTGAAAGATGTAGCAAAGTGTAATGGGGCCAGGGGGATAGTTAGGCAATAGTCTGTATGACTGTACACTCCCCCACCTTCTTCCCGCACCTCAGCTTAACTGTTTGCTGAAGCTCAGGCCAGAGTTCTAACTTTTCAAAAATGCATTACACAGAGTTAAACCTCAGAGCTCCTCTATGCAAAAGCCTGATGAACTGACTGGGAATTATTCACATCCATTTTCAAGGGCGCACCATGTATTTTCTTAGTAAAACAAACATCTAAAGTACACATCACACATCATGAATATTTGGAATACTATGAATTTCTACTGCAATACTATTTTTTGGTAATTTGACTTCTCTCTATCTGATTTTTTCACATTTAATGTTGTCACCAATACCAGTTTTTACACTGAATAATGTGCTTCAGTTTTTACAGTCATTATTCAGGGTGACAGGCAAATAAACAAAAAATGTGGATTGAATGCTAAGTATAATTATCCACCTATAGTTCCCTGAACTTCTCAAATTATCCTAATAAAAATGAATAAGCTAACTGGGAGATTAAAATCAGCAGCACACCAAGATGTTAAGCTCACATCTTTCACAGTTGTTCTCTTAAATAAGTCAATGCAAGTGTTAACTTGAGAAAATATTTGCCAATTTTGATTCTTGTGATAGCAAAATCCCATCTCTTCACAAAATTGGCTGCCTACATGGTGCGCTGCATACTTTGAAATTAATACAATAGACTCAGGGACTTGATAATTTAGTTGGGGAGGAAAGACTGGGAATGGTGGGGATATAGAGTTTCACCCAATTCTAGGTCAGGTTTGCAGTGATTACTCTCATTACAATCTGAAATTCATCTGTGGAACAAATTCTGCCTTGACAAGTGCAACAAAGACCTGACTAGGTGGGTATATTACCCCTGTGTTCAGCCATCTTAATATTTCACCAACTTGGGTTGTGTGGGGTCTCCGCCAAAAGCTAAGAAGCAGCTGGTAACATTGCAAGATGTCTGTGTGGGGAAGTGGTTTGAGATGTACAGAATATTAGGTTGCAAAACTGTTGAAGTGAGACTTGTAAACTGTGGCAAGGGAGGTGGTCCTCAGGGCTAACTCAGTCAATGTTGAGAACAGTGGACATCTATTGAGACAGCACTTTGTTTTCTGTCTGAACCAGTGGAGAGTTTATCAATGGCAAGAGACAAATAAACCCCAGGAGATGTCTCTGCAGAGCGGGGCTGCTAGAGCTAAGAGACAATAGCATGGAACGGTATAAGAGCAGAAGAAGACATTGGCTCAAGTTATCTATTACAGAACACAGACTGCCAGCAGGGTGTCTCATGAAAGCTGGATCCCATGGACTACATGGACAAATGTGAGAACTGACCACTAAGTGAGAAAGACCTTATTAGAGAGGAAAGCTAGTTAGTAGGTATAGGCTACAGATTATGTAACTTTGTTTCTAAACCCTGATACTTGTTTGTTTGAATCTCTATCTCAAGCTCTGTTAGTCATGTCCATAGTAAAACCAATTGATATTTAAACGCCTTGTATTCAGGAGAGTGTGGAACTGAGGTGAAGCCAGTGAACTGGAGTACGCTGTTTCCATGGAGGTACAGTTCGATGGGTAGATCAATGTACAATGCAGGTGGTCCAGAAGACAAGGGACTGGGTACTCCCATGTGACAAAGTGGCACAAATAGACTGCTAGTCCGCAGGAGGAAAGAGAAGGGAAGAAAAGGAAAGAGCAACAGCTGGTGGCTAGGGAGTTTTTCCCATTATGGCCACAGACAGGGCTTCTTCCTGCTGTGAGCAGGTGGCAGTGATTCACTCTGGACAACTCCAGTAACTCCAGAACCTGTCACAGCATGCACAGCCCTGTTGAGGCTCCTTCGGGGGTATAGAACAGGCCAGAGCTTGATCCAGTGACCACTTCTGAGTTCTTAACAGATTTGGTGTCCTGTAGAACTTACTTTCCAACTTTTTGGAAAAATGTTGAAATTACTGAAGACTTCTGGGGGACGGAGGGTTGGTGATACTCTTGTTTTTCCAAAGTTTTCCAGATTTTAACGTCAGAATTAGTTTCTTTTTGAAAATGGATTTTTCAAAATCTCACCCTGTGACTAGCAATGGAATAAATAAAAAATCCCCAAATGAAAATGCCACACTGAAATCACTAAATGAAAAGCTAAACTGGGAAAACCACCACCACCAACAAAAGCTTTTCCCAAAGAATGGAAAACTAAAAGAAAGATTTTTTTGCAAAGCCTTGAAGTTTGGCCAAATTTCATATTTAAAACACAGTAATTTATCCCAGTTATTTCGAATTTATTAGTGAAACAATAGCTGAGTAACTTGGACTGTCACTGTTGCTCATGTTATGGATTAGTTATGGAAGACACGTTCATTTGCTATCCGTGCAGTTTCATGAATATTTACAATGTTCTGTCAATGAAGAATACAGTCTAAAAAATATGAGGAAGACATAAAAAGATCTTCAAGAGCACTGGGTATTTGTAATAGATAAGATGAAGCTGAATAAACAAATGATGACCTGGATATTGGTTTGGATTTTCCTTTTGCCTAGCTAACAATATATATCTTATATCTTTGTAGTTACAGCTGGATTTTTAAAAAGAGAGAGTTTACCCTCACAAGTTACATTTTCACAAAACATTCAAATTCCAATTAATTTTGAGTTTGACAGTGGTAAATGCAACTGTTTTGACTCCCACTTTGATGAAATAGTGTTCTCTTAACTCATTTCACTTATCTTTAAACTTATTGTAATATTGACATTGTTTTGATGTGTCTAAATAAAATGTATACTCAAGAAAACAGAAATTTTGACTTTGTTCCTGTTCTGAGCAAACTTCAAAATGTCAGAAGTTCCCATGGAAACTTGTTTTCCAACACGCTCTACTTTGAAGTTTTTGCTCTTACATATTCAGCTGTGACAGCAAGCCGTGCATGAACTACTGTAACAATGGGCAAATCTCAAGATTTTCATCATTCAAGTATCTATAGACTTTATGCATCTTAGTAAAATCTAACTGGAAATCTTCAAGATCAAGGTCTCAAGTGAAGCTTCAGAACTGAGTAGGCACTTGGTACCTTAAGCAACATTCACAGAAGTCAATATGAGTCTGTTGGAGCAAACCTCTGACTATGATGGTGTCCATCAGGAGTAACAATTAGAAGAGGTGTTTGGAAAATTTCCAACACTACCTCTGCCCCCCAGTTAGTTAAAACCTAGAAATTTAGTGGTTCCAGGCAGGCTTCCACATAGACTGCTTCTGAGTCAGAGATGCCAGAGCTCCCAGGGTAGTCCACCAGATAAGTTTATGGAGGGGATGGTATGATGGGATAGCCTAATTTTGGCAATTAATTTGGCAACTGATCTTTGATTATCAGCAGGTAAGTATGCCCAGTGGTCTGTGATGGGATGTTAGATGGGGTGGGATCTGAGTTACTACAGATAATTCTTTCGTGGGTACTGGCTGGTGAGTCTTGCCCACATGCTCAGGGTTTAACTGATCGCCATATTTGAGGTCGGGAAGGAATTTTCCTCCAGGGCCGATTGGCAGAGGCCCTGGAGGTTTTTCGCCTTCCTCTGCAGTGTGGGGCACAGGTCACTTGCTGGAGGATTCTCTGCAGCTTGAGGTCTTCAAACCACAATTTGAGGACTTCAATAACTCAGACATAGGTTAGGGGTTTGTTACAGGAGTGTGTGGGTGAGATTCTGTGGCCTGCATTGTGCAGGAGGTCAGACTAGATGATCATAGTGGTCCCTTCTGACCTTAAAGTCTATGAGATAGACTACCTTGCAGTGCTAATTTCCTTCTTGCAGATAACTGTTCAAATCTTTGGGTTTCATTCCACCTCAGAAGGAAACTGCCTTCTAAGATATCAAAATCCTCCACAAAAAAGAACTACCTTTCTCCACCACACTCTAGCTATTAAGAATAACACCATTGTTCCAATGGGTCATCGTGACAGGAGTCATGACAGCAGAACCATGCCCTTTAAATGTGGAAATGTACACTGTTCTTGAGCTGTTTCCCCTTCTTGTAGTGAATGGCCCTGGAACGGTAGAAATGTGAATCATTTTCAGTTTTACATAGTACATAGGTTTTATTTTATTTATTTTTTAAAAAAGCTTCTAGTGAGATTTAGTTTGAGTTTTAGGAGTGAGTCAGGCTGGCTTACTTTCACCCACTTTGGCTCACCTTATTGCTAGGTTTTAAGCAGTGGCATTTTCCTGTCTTTTTGCACGCACACGTTTATCTTCACCTTAAAGTGTAAAAATATCAAACTCAGAGTCTTTGTCCCCATTCTGCTCTGTAATTAAAATGTGATTGACAGTGTCATAGGTTGGGTGTGATGGCACATTTTGCCAGGAACAGTCATCCAACAGTAATTGCTACTTAAAAGGGGCTATGTAGGTGTATAAGCTGAAATCATTATTTAAGAGGAAAAAAGATTTAACATTCAAATTATACATAACTCTCTCAGAACTAGAAGCTTTAACCACCTTCAGCAGTGAAAGAACATTGATTTTTTTTGGTGGCACAAATCACTTCCATGGAGCATTCATTTACTGTATCACTTGTTGCTGTAGCATGTAGCTGTTTTAACTAAGTCACAGTCCCATTGTGCTAGCTATTATACAAACATATCCTAAAAGCTAAATGGCACATGCTGTTTCAGGGAGCTTACCATTGAAATACATGCTCATATACACGTTACAATATGCCTCAGCAGGACCCATAGGGTCAGGAAGAGAGCTAGTCAGGAATGTTTCTGTGAAGTGACTTCTCAGAAAAACACATATTGAAACAAATCCTTTGCAGAATGTGTTTTGACAAAATTGTCAGCTGCAAGTTTTCACGAAGCACCTCTCCCCATGGTAACCCATAGCTTGCCTCTTAGGGTGGTCACTCAGGATGTAGGTGACCCAACTTCAAGTCCCAAATCAGGGACTTGAATCTAGACTCCAAAATCCTAAGTTAGTTCCCTAACCACTGGCTGGTTGGCTATTCTAGGGTCTAATTTTTGTGTGTGAAATTTCAAGACATCAGTCTCATTCCACTGCAAAACAAGAATTCCAAGACTTGAATTTCTGATGAACAGAACTTTTGTTCTTCTGCCACTTCTTGTTATGAGGCTTCATCCCTTCCAGAGATCCTGGGGCCTCCCCAAGTTGATCAAAATAGGAAGGAGCTAATGGTCTGTCGTGGGCGCAGAGGTTGCAACACCTGCCTGCAACAACAGACCTTGATGGGAGGTCTCTGCAGCTAGAGGGAATAAAAAGAAGGAACCAGGGTTCAGAGTTGGACAGCTATGTAGGTATAGAAACTGAAATCAGTCTTTAAGGGACAAAAAGATTTAACGTTTAAATTATACTTAACTCTCTCCCTGGACTGGGATAATACACACAACTAAAATCTGGAAAACCACAGCCTCTTTGTCCTTTACAGAGCAGCGAAGGGGGGAGGGGTTTCTGTTTTTAGAAGAGTATCTATTCTAGTAGGGAAAGGCTTTCCCAAAAACATGTTTTTACAATTTGATCTGATCACCGCTTGGTTTGTCGAGGGTTGATCTCTTCCAGCACGGAGCTGCAAACATTAGAACCCTGCTATGGCCTGAAAGCAATAACCTCTTGGGTAAATAACATGGAGAAGGAGCGATAAACTGAGATGCACTGAATGCAGTATAGGCCCATAAAAGAGGATAGCTGAGTTAAAAACTTAAACTGTACAGCTTTTTTTTAAAGACCACACAGACAATCCCTTAGTAAAATGCGTCAGTGAATTCGGTTAAGCTATCCTTTGTTGCATAGGCATAGGCGCTGACTTTTCATTTTCCCCAGGGGTGCCCCGTCCCGCTACACCTATTCCTGCCCCTGCTCCGCCCCCTCCCCTGAGGACCTTCCCATGCTCCCACTGCCGGCAAACAGCTGTGGCTGGTGAGTGCTGAGCACCCACTATTTTTTTTTCCATGGGTGCTCCAGGGCTGGAGCACCCACGGAGTTAGTGCCTATACTTTGTCATCTGTGGTGTGTGTGTCTGGGCTGATCTCTTCTGGCAAGGAGCTGCAAACATTAGGGCCCTGCTATGGCAAACACTCCACCCCCAATGCCTGAAACTTGGAACATAGGCCTTTTCTGGTTCTCTTACCTTCTGCTATAAAATACATGATTAAGGACACCTACTCCTACGTTTTATCTGTGGTCCTTTCACATACAGTAGATGATGTATTCATTTACTCTTTAATAGTAGTTTGATCAGAGTGGTTACTAAAACACAGTCTTTGCTTCCCCATTGTAACTGCAAACTAATCTCTAATCCTCTAGGTCTGTCGGCAAGAAGATATTAATCTCTCATCACACTTTGAAGTCCTGAAGGCAATCTGGACATAAATATCATTATCTGCTATTAGGACTGTCTGTTTCAAATTACTGCTCCAGTCTTGAAAACCAAATACCAAGTATTATTTCCTGTTTTAATCACCATAAACCATAACCAGATTCATATCTGCAAACATTTATTGCTCTCTACAGCAAGGAGATTTTTAGCTAGTTTGAAGGTTGTTCCCCTTGTAGAAATAACTTTTCAGAGGGAGATGACAGCTACTTTTAAAGCAGATATTAATCCAGGAACAATCTTCTGCTAAATAATAAAATAAAGGTAACTCTTCTGGGCATTTAAAAAATAAAGCCAGAGATTTGAAATTAAAGCAAATAGTTGTTTTCCACCTACCTGGTAAGCTGTACATTTTTTTGAAAAGTTTAGGTCTGAAGGGCATGGGCTGTTGGGGAATTCTAACTGGATAACTCAGCCTGAAAGCAATAGCCTCTTGGGGAAATAACAAGGAGAAGGAGCAATACACTGAGATGCACTGAATGCAACATAGACCCATAAAAGAGGATAGCTGGGTTGAAAACTTTAAGAACTATACAGCTTTTTCTGTGCTATAAAGACCATGTAGACAAGCCCTTAGTGTAGTCCAGTGGTGGGCAACCTGCAGCCTGCGGGCCGCATGTGGCTCATCAGTGTTAGCTGATTGCGGGCCGGGAGACATTTTGCTGATGTTGACCGTCCACAGGTACAGTCCCTTGCAGGTCCCACATGGCCAAAAGATACGGAGGATTTTTCTGAGGCAGGTGGTATGGAATGAAGACAGTTTGACATTTCATACTTTCTCATTCCCCAGCATTCCACAATGTAAAGTAATGTTGAAAGTACACAGCTCTGATAAATCTTGCGTTTGGTTTTGGTGTTATATTTTGATGATTTCCAGACTGTATTTAAGCTCCTGGAGGTGTTCCTGGTTTTATTGATTTTGTTCCAGATGTCCTGGTTTGTTCCACCATCCTGGCTGATGGTGCTGCCAAAGCATGTGAACATTTCTACATTGGTGAGAACATAATCTTCTATCCATACTGGTGGTGGAAGAGATCGTTCAAGCCATCAAGTCCTTAAAAAATAGGAAAGCTCCTGGCAAGGATAACTTGAATGCAGAATTGTTCAAGGTAAATTCTGAGTTAGCAGCATCTAGCCTGACTCGTCTATTTACATCAGTTTGGGAAAGGGAAAAAGTGCCAGATGAGTGGACCACTGGGGTTATTGTAAAGTTACCGAAGAAAGCAACTCTCAGTGATTGTAATAACTGGTGTGGTATCACACTTTTATCTGTACCAAGCAAAGTATTGTGTAAGATCATAGTCTAGCATATATCAGAGGCAGCTGATAGCATTCTCAGAAAAAAGCAGGCCAGTTTTCGGAAGGGGCGTGAATGCACAGACCAGATCTTCATAACATTTGCTTAACTTTTCTTTTGCAAAGAAAGAATATCAGACATTGTCATTATCTGGAATGTTCTTTCCCGCCCCAAAACACAATATTTGGAAGCAACCATCATGATGGGCATTAGCTTTTGAGAGAGAGTGGAAAGCACACCACTACAGTCTGCACATTGTTTGCACTACTCTAGGTTTTCATGAGGCTGACACCATGGACTCTTTTTTTTAAATTTGTTTCCACTAGTACTACTGTGTCTAGCACATAGGTACAACAGTAAAGGCACCTAAGAAGAGACAGTACTTGCCCTGAAGACCTTACAGTATAAAAAGACAAGGCTCAGAGGAAGTCTTATTGTATTACCTTCACTTTACAGATGGAGAACAGAGAGATTTAAGCTCAGTTCCTCGGGAGTATTTAGGTACCTAGCTCCCACTGATTTCAGTGGGTGTAATGGAAGATAGGTGCCTGTCATAGCTCCACAGATTCTGGGCTACAGCCCCAGCATTGGCATTCTCTCTAGGAGGAACTCCTAAACGTGCCAGACCCCTAAGGGGGTCTCACACCTCCTGCAGGGTCAGCCACTTGGCTTCACCACCTCCTTGACTAGACCTCTGGGCCCACAACACTCCTGCTACACACCATGAGCTCCCTTCTACGAGTCCAACTGAGACAGACCCTTGATGGAGACTTTTATATTTTTCAGGGACTAATGCACCTCGCCAAGCATTTGTAGTGGCACTCACACAGCACCGTCAGAGCAGTGGGGTCTTTTCATTATCTGGAACACAGCGTAAGAGGAACATGGGTTAAAGCACAGTCCATTCTGGGTAGCCCAGCGAAGCTGGAGGGAACTTCATTGTTCAAGCACTCTCTGTGACCTCTTTGGTCCGAAACCTAGGTCAGAGCCCCAACTGCCTCCAGCAGCCAACACTCTCACCCCTCCCCAGTCCTTTTTCCCCAAGCTGGGGAAATGCTGCTCAACCTCTCTGCCAAAAGGGGGATGGGAATTCTCCGTCCCTCTGGATCCATTCCTGCTGGTTGTCAACGTCCAAGCAACTGGATCTGCCTTGTATTCCCAAGAACTCCACTGATATATGGCCAAAGACCCAGACATCTACACAATCCCCATATCTCTCTCTTCACCTGCCCTGAGAGCAAACAGCCCTTTCCCATCCACTAGGTAACGATGCAGCACATAGGAGAAACTGAGCTACAAACAAGACCCAAAAATATTACAAAATCCCCACTTCATCATGGTGCCTAAACACCTTTGAGGAGCTGGGGCTGCACGTCTTGCCTGAGGCCGTGCAGCAAGGCCGTGGCCGAACTAGGAACGGAACCCAGCTCTCCTCAGTCCCCATCTTGTTCCTTAACCAAAACCAGTTGATTTCCTTAATGTGACTGATGTAGGCCAGGACATGACACAGCCCAGAAAGAGAGCATAAAAGGAGTGTAGAGCTACCTTTCCCCCAAGCCCTCTGCCCTTGTACCACAGGCAGCTCAATCACGTCAGAGAGTCCGGGCAAAGCTGAGAGTGACTGTGGCTACCATTAATATCCTCCCAGCTGTGCAGACCTGACTGCAGGATCGGGCTTTCGTTTGCATATTGGAAGAGCATTATTAAGGAATGTTGTTATCTGGGGTGAAAGCTTGATGCTGCCATGTTCAGTAATTACAGACAACACAACCTCCAGGCTGCTGCCCGTGAAGCATTTTGAAGAGGCAAAGTGAGGGGAGGAAGTATCCGATTGATTGAGGGCCCTCCCAATAGGCAAACAAAACAAGAGGTAACAATTTATCCCAATGTTTTGGTTCACTGCTGATTAATTTTCTTAGCATCTGCTTAAGTGTTTGATTAAACCACTCTACAAGCCCATCTGTTTCTGGCTAATAGAGATCTGTGTGAGAGAAGGGGGAGGGGAGGTTATATGCTTGTACACCTCATTTAACAGAGAAGACATAAAATTAGTACCCTGATCTGCTGAAGTTTCTGAGGGCAAGTCCACTCTGATAACAACATTAATCAATTCATTAGTTTCATGTTTTGTCAGTTGAGGCTTTAGTGGCACTGTTTCAGAGGATATAATATGGTAGTGCCCATTACATCTACATAATATCCCCAAACCTTATTAAATTGAACTTAATGCTGAGACTAAATATTCCTAACCTAAGGGTAAGACACCTTACTGGAATGTGGTACTTCACCAACATGCATTAGAAACCTGGGAAAATCAGGACCTGCATCCCAACTACCTAGAGTCTTGTGTAGCTAGTTCCACTTGTGCAAAGAGGATGTAAAATACGAACAAATCAGGGATGTCACCCTTCACACCCATTTCTCACTTGTGTAAATGGCCTAGCAAGGTGCAAAGCAGTAGAGAATTAGAGATTCCAATTTATAATGAAACTTAAAAAGAAAAACAACTATTTGCAACTAACACTATAGGTGCTTAAGTGTCCAAAGTCTCTTAACTGTGCTCCTGTAGTGAAGCCACACAGAACAGCTTTATCTACCCACAAAGTACAGTTTACTCTTATCTATGATCACAGAGACTACAGTGAAGTAGCCTGAAAGTGGTTGTGCAGACTCCAGACTGAATACAGACACTCCCTCGGCCCGTGCCGCTTCCAGCAGCTCCCATTGGCCTGGAGCAGCAACCGCGATTGGCCAAACCTGCGGACACGGCAGGTAAACAAACTGGCCTGGCCCGCCAGGGGCTTTCCCTAAACAAGCGGCATCCCAAGAAACCTCCCTGTTATCTCTGCCCCTCCATGCTGCCAAATCATTATTGTTACAAGCACATTCTAGGAAGCTCTTTCCATTTTAAATCATCCTCCCTCTTTTTCCCTCCTCAGCTGTCTCTTTTCATATCTCATCTTATTTTTTCCTTCTTTGCCCATACTTCATAATTTCCCTCTCCTTCTACTATTATTGAGGTCTGCAATTCTTAGTATTTAACCCTGAAAAATATTTTGGGGAGAGAGTTTGTGTGAAAGACACTCTTAATCATTAAAAATTTATTACAGAGTCACATGGTAGTGGAAGGGACTCTGGATGTAGAATCATAGAATATCAGGGTTCTAAGGGACCTCAGGAGGTCTAGTCCAACCCCCTGCTCAATGCAGGACAGATTTTTACCCCAGTTCCCTAAATGGCCCCCTCAAGGATTGAGCTCACAACCTGGGGTTCAGCAGGCCAATACTCAAACCACTGAGCTATCCCCCCCAAAATAAAATAAAATAAAATAAAATAAAATAAAGGTAGCTATGGAGTGAAGGGTGCAGCCTGACTCACTGCTAGACCAGGTAGTGATTTTAAACAGAGTCCACCTGTTCTGTTAACGATGGATGCCTGGTTCTTAGGTAGTTAGGTTCTATTCCCAGCTTTGTCATAGATGTCCTATGTGACCTTTAGCAAGTCACTAAGGCCCAAATCCTCCCAGAGACTTCAATGGGAGTTAGGTGACCAAATGCCTTTGAGGATCTGGGCACAAATGTCTGTTTCCTAGTTGTAAAATGGGGATAATAAGGCTACTACTATTCTGTTTAAAGTATAAACTTTGTTAGGCAGCAACTGTCTCACTGTGTGTTTGTACAGCACCTAACACAATGGGGCCACTGATCTCATTGGTGGCCTCTAGGCACTGATGTAATTTGAATAATAACTAACGACAATAATACATTTATGGACATAAAGTTCCTTATGTTACTTTAGAAATCACTATTACCAGATGGTTGCTTGGAAAGGAACCTCTTCCAAAAATATATTTAAAAGTGGACCTGACTCCTGTAATTTACTCCTTAGTGGTCAAGTGCCCACTTTTCTGCCTTCTGCAGAACACTGTAGAAGAAGCCAACAGCTTATATTTCGTATAGGTTTTTAATCCCAGGTAAATGTCCAGGTGCTAAGGTACAGGTTCGTCCTGAAGAGTAGGATTTAAAGACTGGCCCAAGGCATTAAGTCAGGATCCTGAACTGAAGGACATCAACATTTGGGGAAGTCCAGGGGTGGGTTTTTGTTCCATGGCCCTTCTGTCAGTCTGAATGGAGACAATAAATACATCTGCACATTGCACCCAATTCCTGTACTTCTACTGTTCATTTTACATCAAAGCTGCTTTTTGCAGAGAGTGGACAGACCCCATGACAAAGGATGAGAAATAGCCAATTTGTCTTTTCTTACTCTGGTCTTTCAGTTATGGAAGTGCTGGCATATCCAATTCAAGGCCTTTCGCTCACAAACATTTTCAGTGGTAGCGTATCATTTCATGCACCCACTGGTTTGCAGGATATTTCTTTCATGCAGCCATTTGAAAGCAGCCTAAGTTTCCTTGCGCACACAGGTAGAGCAGCTTGTTTCTCTGCTGGAGACTTACACAGGAAGAGTTATTACTTTTTTTCTGCTGACGCTCACAAACTGCATTTCTGTTCATCGATTCTAAGCCCAGAAGGGACCACTGTGATCACCTTGTCTAACCTGTATACCACAGGCCACAGAACTTCCCCCAAATAATTCCTCCAGCAGATCTTTTAGAAAAACATCCAATCTTGATTTCAAATCCACCACAAATCGTGGTAAATTGTTCCAATGATTAATTCCTCGGACCGTTAAAAATGTATGACTTATTTCCAGTCTGAATTTGTCTAACTTCAACTTCCAGCCATTAGATTGAGTTATACCTTTCTCTGCTAAACTGAAGAGCCCATTATTGAATATTTGTTCCCCGTGTTGGTACTTATAGACTGTAATCAAGTCACCCCTTGACCTTCTCTTTGTTGAGATCAAGTGAGCTCCTTGAGTTTATCACTATAAGGCATGTAGTCTAGTCCTTTAATCATTCTCGTGGCTCTTCTCTGAACCCTCTCCAGTTTATCAACACCCCCGTTGACTTGTGGGCATCAGAACTGAACACAGTGTTCCAGCAATAGTTTAATCAGTGCCAAATGTAGAGGTAAAATAACCTCTATACGCCTACAGGAGATGTCCCTGCTTATGCATCCCAAGATTGCATTAGCTCTTTTGGCTACAGTGTCACCTTGGGAGCTCTTGTTCAGCTGAGTATCCACTACAACACCCAAATCTTCTTCAGAGTCACTGCTACCCAGAATAGAGTCTACCACCCTGTAAGTATGGCCTACAGTTTTTGTTCCAAGATGTATATATTTGCATTTAGCCATATTGAAACATATGCTGTTTGCTTGCACCCAGCTTAACAAGGGATCTAGATGGCTCTGAATCAATGACCTAGCCTCTGCATTATTTGCCACTCCCCCAAGTTTTGTGTCATTTGCAAACTTTATCAGTGATGATTTTATGATTTCTTTCAGATCATTGATACCAATTTTAAATAATGTAGGGCCAAGGACCAATCCCTCTGGGACCCCACTGGAAACAGACCGGCTCGATGACGATTCCCCATTTACAGTTATATTTTGAGACTTATCAGCCTATTTCTAATCCATGTAATGGGTGCCAAGTTAATTTTATATCATTCTAGTTTTTTAATAACAATATCATGCAGCACCAAATCAAGTGTCTTGCAGAAGTGCTACTATACTATATCCACGCTATTACCTTTATCAGCCAAACTTGTGAAAAAAGCAGGATTCAATAACCAGAGTTTTATTCTCTGTTTTTAACAGAGAGAGAAAGAGCAGGCAAATAACTACAAAACCATTTCTGGAATCCCATCCCTTGACAATTTGAAATACCATCACTGAACGTGTGAGCGCATTGTTACTAAAGCCCAAACTTTGAACTTGTAGTTGTAACACATCCTGGAACTGATTTTTGGTTGGTGCATAATTTTGTAGCTTTCAAAGGTGGAAGGAACCGCTATGATCTTGTCTAACCTGCTGTAGAAAAGAGGACACAGAATTTCACCCTCTGACTGCTGCAGTGCAGGGAATATGCTTGCCTATCCGTAAGTGAGTGCTAACAAGACCAATAATATGTAGCTGAACTAGAGCCATCTGTCTGTGGGTTTAGGGAACATAAGAAATATTCCCCTTTCTTGGACTGACTAGTGCCACCACATGGGTGAATCCAGAAACCTCAAATGCTCACTGGTTTCTCACTGAATAGCAGGGCAAGTTCAAATATCTTCAGATTCCTCCATTGGAATGGCACAAGTTCCTCTGGAAACTGCTTCACTCCACTGGAACAATGGGACCACCCACCTCAATAGCAACACTGGTGCAAGAGGGCTGCAGGGTTTCCTTGGCGATTGGGCAAGACTTCAACTGCAAACCGCCACACCTTCACAACAAAATCTAGAAGCTACTTCTTGGATGTCGCATAAGGACACCTGAGTCATATGATTAATAACAATATATTAAAAGAACAACCATGTCCCTTAGAGAATGGGGACAGGAGGGAGACAGAAAGGTACAGAGCTTTTTTGTATTCACTAGATCAGGTGCCATGGTGGTAGATCACATCATGGAGGGCTGAAAATGGGCATGTTGGGGTCATGGCCATTGAGTTTGCACAGAACAAGCGCCATATCCACAAGGACAAACCCTTTTCTACTTGTAGTAGAAAAGTAGTGGGGCGTGTTAGCTAACCCACCCCACACCAAGCTGCAGCTGACTATGGGCCATCTGAGTAGACAAGAAAGGCATGTTGGGGGCAAAGATTTGTTCCCTGATCTTCACTGTGCTTCGGCAAACATTCCTAGGAACAAAGCTCTATTCCAGTTATTTGGGTTTGGAGGTTTGGCTTCATTTGTCCAGTATTTATTTGGCTCATTGTTTGTATCATATGGAGTGTGAGTGTGAAGCTGTTTCTCCTCAATAACTAAGCATTTGCAGGTGGCTTCGCACCTTGCAGAGGTTTCCAATCTCTAGTGTGTGGTGCATTGAGTGGTGGTCTGCAGAGAGCTGGCGGATCACATGGTTCTGGTTTTCCTTCTTGCTTCCAGCAGGAGAGAGAGAGAGAGAGACAGAGATAGAGAACAGATAATGTGGGGACGAAGTGAGGAGCAAAAAGAAGACCATGGGGTGGATTTACAAAGGGCCCTAAGCAAGACAGATATGCAGTTCTCATTGAAAGTCTTTGGGAACTGGGCACATGAACGCCCTTAAATGCTTTTGGAAAAAAACAATCAATGTTAACCTGTTTTCAAAAAGGAGAAAACAAATACATTTATACCATCAGCTGGTGTAAAGCTATGCTGATTGACACCAACAGGAGATCTTGCCCAATAATTATTTATTTTTATCTTTCCTCTGTCATATATTCATCTCCTCAATATTCCTTTACAGTTGGAAAACAACAAAGATCCATGCCACTCTTGAAGATGCAGGTGGAAACCACTGGGCATATTCTTACGATACAGCAAACTAGCATCGATTGAACTTCCTGAATCACCAACCATCATGAGGATCCTGAACTGTAAAAGCTATTTGAAGCATAGTACATTTTTCATGTTGTCACTACATGATTCCAGTCACATGGCCTGGTGTGAGACACAGCTCCGGTCAGACTGCCATAAAACAGGTCATGTACCCCAAATTGGTTGTATACTCTATCATAATATTTCACCAAGCCAGTAACAAATGTGTGCTTCCAAAATATTATACCAGTTATTAGGAAGCCACAAACAGTCTCATTCAGGCACCTTAGCCCCTCACACACCACGCAGATAAACCTCACTTCTGTGATAAATGATTATTAAAACCAAGAACCACATATATTATGTTCTTTCAGTTCCAAAGAATCAGACACACCCCAGGTCAAAATATACTTCTTACCCCAAAATCATGCTGATAGCCAATCCTTTTATAACTAAAAAATAAGGTTTATTAATATACATAAAAAAGGAAGAGAGTTATTAAGAGATTAAAATGAATCATATACATTGCAGTTAATTTCACAGTTTGTAGATCAGGATCATAGCAATGATGCTAAATCAGCTAGCTTGCAATAAGTCTCTGTGGATCACCCAAAAGAATTAGGGGTCATCAGTCTTTTGTTAAAAGCTTCCCTTTGTTAGAAAACATAGTCCAGAGATGTGGAGCAGGTATGAACACAAAGAACGATGTCACAGTCCGCTGTTTGTATCTCTTAGTCCAGGTGCATGGAAAGTTATTGACACAAATATGGAGTCCTGGGTCACATACGTCTTGCTGAGACATGAGACATTAATTGCCTATGTTCTGCCTGGAGAGATCTCAGGAGGGATTCCTGGAAGAGCTGATTGTCTTTAATAGGCCATCAAGCAGGCTGGCTAGCCTTGATGTAAATCTGCTTTGGGGGTGTTACCCAGAAACACAAAAGGTTTGAGATACAGACACCTAGCGAAGTTTCATAACTTCATATACAATGATGATACATTCATATAGATAGGATAATCATACTTAGCAGACTATAACTTTTCCAGTGATACCTTACATGACATACTTTGTACAAGATTTATCACAATTGGGCAACAGTGGTTATACATCAGTGATAATACATTAGTGTAAACATGGTCACTTTTCTTTTTACAGAGTGTCACAAGTACAATGTGCTCTTTCTATGTCTGTATGTGTTTGGTACATCTGTCATTCTGATTGTTAGTTCCCAACATACCCAGTCGATTTTTCCTCCCACCATGAAAATCCTGAAGGCAAAGATACAGATATGCATATTCTTTCATTGCATCAGATATTATTTGCTGCTTTAGCCTTTGGTTTACAACCAGAGCTAGGCTCTCAATTGCTGCTAGAGGAACAGGGTGTGGGAGACAGAGTTTTAATGTAGTCTGAACAGAAGGAATATTTACAGGCTTTTTCCGAGTAGTGTTTTCTATATGTCAGTGTTGACATAATAGGAAGAACAAGCTAGATTTGTGAATACCATTAGAGATAGACAGAGGAGAGACAAGAAACTGAGACAGGGATAACAAAACAACTGCTTCTTTCTCCTGTCTCTTTCCTGACAAGTCACTCAGAATAAGTTCAAATGCAGGTGGGCGAGGCACATGTTCCCTAAAGCCATTCTGGGTACTAAAGTCAACACAATTTCTTCCTTTAAATCTGACTTTCTGTGCTATGGAATATTTCATTATTAAGACAGAGCAAAAGAAGACAGCAGAGCTCATTCCCATTGCTACAGAAGAAGCAGTCCCTGCAGGACTGTGAGTATGCCAAATCAGCACTGCTTTTAAAAAAGGTTACCGTGGAAACTCATCAATCATTAAAGCATTGGAATGCTAATGAGATAGATTTCTTAAAAAGAGTAAAGTTCCTATTATTTGTCAGCCTTAAGACAGCGAACTAGCAAAATTTGCAGATGACACCAAATTATTTAGGATAGTTAAAACCAGAAAAGACTGTGAGGAACTTCTGAAGGACCTAAAATGTGCAGATTCCTACATTTGAAGGATTGAAAGGGTCATTGTGATCAGCTAGTTTCAGCACCTCCACAATACAGGGCAGAGGATTTCACACAGTAATTCCTCCGTCAAGCCCCATAACTTGTGATCGAATTAGAGTGTAAAGCTAAAGGAATGGGCAGCATGATGGCAGAGAAAAAATTATTGATCCATACATGGCAATGTACATTAGAAATTATGACTGGAACTACAAGCATTGCTGGGTTCTAAATTAATCAGAATCTTTCAGAAGATATTGTGACCTGGGTGTGACTGAACAACAGTGAAAGCCACTGCTCAGTATGTAGCTATAATCAAAAAAAGCAAACAATATATTAGGTTGTACAAAGAATGGGATAAAAAATGACACTGAAAATATAATGGTATTATATACATTGATGATACGCCCTCAAATAATAGTGTTTATTTCCAGTCATTCTATCTCAGATTATATATAGGAGAAATAATGAGGTCTAGAGAAGGGTGAAGAAAATGCTAAGAGGCTTGGAAAGTCTACTTTATAAGGAGAGACTAAAAATTACAGAGAATAGATGAACGAGACAGGATGTTACAGAGGTATGAAAAGTAATGAATGGTACAAGGAAAGTAAATTGGGTACTCCTGGTTTCCTGCGCTCACAGTCAAAGGACAAGGAGAGGTTGTGACTTACCAGGATACAATCCAGACTAATGAACAGCTGTGCCACCCTTCCCCTGAAGCCTTGGATACTGATGATGACTTGCTGAAGGAGTTCCCACCCGAGTGATCACAGACAGCCTTCCAGCATGCAAGCCACACCATGAGTGTTTGTGTGTATGTGCAGCCTGCCAGCCATCTTGAGTCACACTTTGGTTCTCACTAGACTTGGTTATAGTGAAAAGTGACCCCCAATACACCCCCAGTCTTAGATCCCCTCCCCCCGCCCCAAAATGCATGTCCTATATTGCCCACCCCTCTTCTGGACAACACAAGTTTATATAAAGTCCATTATTTCATATATAGAAATAATATGCACAAAACTTGCTATCCCAAATGGAGTTTCCCAAACACTTCAAATTAAACACACAGGATTAGACAAAACAATAAAAACAAGTGTATGAACTACAAAGAGATACATTTTAAGGGAGTAGAAGTAATGATGCATAAAAGTCAGAAATGGTTACAAGAAAAATAAAGATAAAATGCAACTGATGCCTAACTTAACAAACTGTTAAATTCAAAATAAAGTTTTCTCTTATCATGCTTTCAGGAGTCTTGCTGACCAAACTTCATAGGTTAGGGCCCCTTCTTCCAGAATCCAGCAGTGCTTCCTTTGTCATTTCAGGTGCCGTGAATGTGATGTGTGTGTGTGTATGTGTGTTTAGGGGTTGGGGGTGCCTTGGGGTGTGTTTGTCCCTCCTTTTATAGTGTCAGTTCCCTTCTTGAAAAATATTTCCAGCTGAAATTAAGGAGACAAAGGCTATGTCTACATTAGAGACCTTACAGTGGCACAGCTGTACTGATGCAGCTGTGCCCTATAAGATATTTCGTGTGGCTGCTCTATGCTGACGGGAGAGAGCTCTCCTGTTGATACAGCTCTGAGCCCACTACCATTTATGTCGCCAAAACTTATGTTGCTCAGAGGGTTGGGGTTTTTTCACACCCCTGAGCAACATAAGTTTTGCAAACATAAGTGTAATGTAGACATGGCCAAAGAGTCTATGGGGAAGGATGTTCCCTGCTGTTTTTTTCTGCCTGTTTGAACTTCCTTTGTTTCCCCTTCCTGATTGATGGCTGAGGGGTTTGGAACATGCATTAATATCATCACACATGGAAATCTTATAACTTCACATACTGTGTTGCCACACATATTTCATTAGGATGATATTGACCAGGTAATTATGAATTTTCAAATGATACCTTACAAGACATACTTTGTACAAAGATTATTACAATAGAGCATAGGGCATGGACATGGTACATTCTGTCACAGGGGCACGATGAATGTGAAAGACAGTACGTTTTAAATTAATAAAGGAAAGATTTTTTTTTGTTTACAGACTATGTGAATAACCAGCTGAATTAATTGCCATGAGGTTTAATTGAGGCCAGGAGCTTAGTAGGATTGAGAAAAGGATTAGACATGTATATAGCTAATGAGAACATTGGCAGTTACAGTTGACAGGGTGCACTTTTTAAATAATAGATATTGGAATCATTGGCCTCACGCTCCTAAATACCTAAGTCACTTTTGAAAATAAAATTTAGGCTCCTAAATCGGTTAGGGACAGATCTGGGAAGGTATTTAGGCACGTGTCTAACAATGTGGGTATTCACCCACGAAAGCTTATGCTCCAATATGTCTGTTAGTCTATAAGGTGCCACAGGACCCTTTGCTGCTTTTTACAGATCCAGACTAACACATCTACCCCTCTGATACTTGACACTGGTTCTTGTGTTATGTGAATGGGTAAAGAACACTTCCATAGTCATTTTCTTCACACCATTCATGGTTGTATAAGGGGGCTGTTGTCTGTAGGACCCTTGTCTCCTTTGTTGCAGAAGTGAATGAGTATAGGGGACAGATGAAGAGAAAGGACAGTCTCATAGTTAAGCAGTTGACTACTGCCCTAAATAATTGGATTCTTTCCTTGCCTCTGCCACAGAGTTCCCAGATGATGGTAAGCAAGATCCTGAAACCAAACTTTTCACAGGGTTTCAACAATTGTGTGTCACTCATTTTCTGTGTCATTAAAAAAATGTAAACTCAGGGGTTGTACCGTATAACTGGAGAATTGCTAACATAGTTCCTATTTTTAAGAAAGGGGAAAAAAGTGATCTGGCTAACTACAGGCCTGTTAGTTTGACATCTGTAGTATGCAAGGTCTTGGAAAAAAAAATTGAAGGAGAAAGTAGTTAAGGACATTAAGGTCAATGGTAATTGGGACAAAATACAACATGGTTTTACAAAAGGTAGATCGTGCCAAACCAACCTGATCTCCTTCTTTGAGAAGGTAACAGATTTTGTAGACAAAGAAAATGCAGTGGCTCTAATTTACCTCAATTTCAGTAAGGCATTTGATACTGTTCCACATGGGGAATTATTAGCTAAATTGGAAAAGATGGGGATCAATATGAAAATTTAAAAGTGGATAAGGAACTGGTTAAAGGGGAGACTACAACGGGTCATACTGAGAGGTGAACTGTCAGGCTGGAAGGAAGTTACTAGTGGAGTTCCTCAGGGATCGGTTTTGGGAACAGTCTTATTTAATCTTTTTATTACTGACCTTGGCACAAAAGGTGGGAATGTGCTAATAAACTTTGTAGATGACACAAAGCTGGAATGGGAGGTATTGCCAATAGAGAGAGGGACCGGGATATCCTAAAGCAGGGGTCGGCAACCTTTCAGAAGTGGTGTGCCGAGTCTTCATTTATTCACTCTAATTTAAGGTTTCGCGTGCCAGTAATGCATTTTAATGTTTTTAGAAGGTCTCTTTCTATAAGTCTATAATATATAACTAAACTATTGTTGTATGTAAAGTAAATAAGGTTTTTGAAATTTTAAGAAGCTTCATTTAAAATTAAATTAAAATGCAGAGCCCCCCGGACTGGTGGCCAGGACCCGGGCAGTGTGAGTGCCACTGAAAATCAGCTTGCGTGCCGCCTTCGGCACACATGTCAGAGGTTGTCTATCCCTGTCCTACAGGCAGGGGCGGCTCTAGGAATTTTGCCACCCCAAGCAGGCTGTCTTGCTGCTGGTCCACCGAAGCCATGGGACCAGCGGACCCTCCGCAGGCAAGCCGCCGAGGGCAGCCTGCCTGCCGCCCTCGCGGCGCTGGCAGAGCGCCCCCCGCGGCTTGCCCCCCAAGCACGCGCTTGGCGTGCTGGGGCCTGGAGCCGCCCCTGCCTAAAGGAATATCTGGATGATCTTGTAAACTGGGGTAATAGTAATAGGATGAAATTTAATACTGAAAAATGCAAGGTCATGCATTTAGGAATTAATAACAATAATTTTTGTTATAAACTGGGGATGCATCACTTGGAAGAAACAGAGGAGGAGAAGGACCCTGGAGTACTGGTTGATCACAGGATGACTATGAGCTGTCAATGTTATATGGCTGTGAAAAAAGTGAATGCGGTCTTGGGATTCATCAGGCGAGGTATTTCCAGTAGAGATAAGGAGGTGTTAGTACCATTATACAAGGCACTGGTGAGACCTCATCTGGAATATTGTGTGCAGTTCTGGTCTCCCATGTTCAAGAAGGAGGAATTCAAACTGGAAGAGGTACAGAGAAGGGCTACTAGAATGAACCAAAGAATGGAAAACCTGTCTTATGAAAAGAGACACAAAGAGCTTGGCTTGTTTAGCCTAACCAAAAGAAGGCTGAGGGGAGATATGATTGTCCTCTATAAATATATCAGAGGGATAAATACCAGGGAGGGAGAGGAATTATTTAATCTCAGTACCAATGTGGACGCAAGAACAAATGGATATAAACTGGCCATCAGGAAGTTTATACTTTAATTACATGAATGTTTCTAACCATCAGAGGAGCGAAGTTCTGGAATAACCATCCAAGGGGAGCAGTGGAGGCAAAAGACATATCTGTCTTCAATACCATGCTTGATAAGTTTATGGAAGAGATGGTATGATGGGATAGCCTAATTTTGGCAATTAATTGTATTTTTACTATTAGCAGTAAATATGCCCAATGGCCTGTGATGGGACACTAGACAAGGTGGGATCTGAGTTACTACAGAGAATTATTTCCTGGGTGTCTGGGTGGTGAGTCTTGCCCATATGCTCAGGATTTAGCTGATTGCCATATTTGGGGTCGGGAAGGAATTTTCCTCCAGGGCAGATTGGCAGAAGCCCTGGGTTTTTTTTTTGACTTCCTCTGCAGCCTGGGGCACGGGTCACTTGCTGGAGGATTCTCCACACCTTGAAGTCTTTAAACCACAAGTTGAGGACTTCAATAACTCAGACATAGGTCAGGGGTTTGTTACAGGAGTGGGTGGGTAAGATTCTGTGGCCTGCGTTGTGCAGGAGGTCAGATTAGAAGATCATAATGGTCCTTTCTGACCTTAAAGTCTATGAGTGTCCAGTTGGAGACACCTAATATGCAGAAGTATTGAGTGCTCACAGCTACAATTGAAGTGAGTGGAAGCTCTGCTTTGAACAAATACTAGGTACTCTGAAAAAAATCAGATGTCTCAAATTGCACACCAAATTAATCAACACTGACCTTAATCTCTCTGAGTCTCAGTTCCCCATCTGTAAATCAGGGATAATAATTCTTCATCTCACAGAGGTGTTGTGAAGATTAAGTCATGTTTGTGAAGCACTTGGATACTGCAGTGATGAGCACCAGAGAAAAGCCCATGAGAAACTTAAGACATCAGTATTCAGAGCAGGGTTTGAATAGTGTGCAGTAAATAATGCCTGGGGCCACACATTGAACAACGAAGAGTGGCTCATTAACTGAACACTGTCCATTCTGTCACTGAGTGAGGTGGTAGTCCTGTGGGGGAAAAATACTTCACTGCTGTTTCTCATCTTAGCAGGTTTTCCCTCACTGCTTCCTTGCCTAGGGACTCTGGCAGTTTCCCCTAGGGATCTCCCTGCAGACTGTAACTCAGGGTGTCCTTCACAGGAACTTATGCTGCTCTCTGTGGATTCTTCTACCTCACTCCCTGACTTTTTAAGTGCTGTCTCAGGGCTTCCCCCAATAAGAGCCTGATCCTATGAGTTTTTCTCTGCAAGACAGTCATACCCTATCCAGACCCTTCCCAGGGAGAAGGAACTCTCCCACCTTCTCTCTACTGGGTCTTCTCCTAGAAAAGCTCCCTCAGCTTCTTATAAGGCCCAGCTGCCTAATGCGTTGTTAGCTATCTCCACCCACTCGGGCCAGGAGGCAATTAGTTAATCACTGCCCAGGTGCAGAGCATGACTCAGATTGGGATTTTGTCCCTTTCTAGCAGGTGACTGGAGTCACTCCATCATACTCTGTAACTGACCTAAAACTTCATGTTTCCCTAAAAATCTAATGGCTACTGATGACAACTTCTGTTTTCTCCTTGTTGTACTTTTAGAACCAAATTTTCAGTCCAGCACGTGCATTTTTGTAACCACAATTATAAAGGTGCAACATAGGCTATGTAAGACCCGATTCAAAACCAATTAAAGTGAATGTGAGACTTTCAAATGGGCTTTAGATAAGGTCCCATCTAGAGAGTGATTTCCTAAGGTACAAAGGGGAATTAGGAACCAAGTAGCCATTGACGTTCAGTAAGAGTTGGGCACCTAACTTCCCTTTGCGTCTTTGAAAAATCTCCCTCATACCTATCTGATTGTGCCCACAAGTCAGGTACTTGCAACAGATCTCTAAGTGGCTGAAATGGTGGGCAAAACTTTCCTTTGTGGGAAAATGCTGATTTACAGCAGCTGAGGATTAGACCAATTTCTTTTTTCTCTAAGAGTGGCATCTAGTAGATTATTTCAGGAGGTCTGTTAGGTTTTTGGGGTTTTTTTAATCAGATTTTTTTTCCTCTTCCCAGTTATCCCTCTTCATTTCTTTCATTCCCAGGCCTGTTCAGTTAAAGTTCTATGCTAGTCATCTTCATTTTTTTGTCTCCATCTTGGGATGCTTCTACGATCTCTGGCAGATATAGCTCAGTAGTTCTGCCAGTGATATTGGAATAGGAGATCAGTCACTGTAGAAACCACTTGTGGTTTTGCTTTATGTGTTGTTGTTTTTTTTAATGTTTTCTTTTCTAGTGTGTCAGGAGACAAGTTATCTGTCATTTCCCTCCATCTCTTCACTTGGCACACCGGTTTCTTCCAAGACATATACTCTGGTCTATATTATCAACTTGATGTATGAGATTTACCAGTAGGTGTATAACTTATACAGTAATGAGAACATACACCTATGTTTATGGGGTCTTAGATCAGTACAGTGCCTCCAGAAGATCCCAAACATGCTTAGAATGGATACATCAAGATGAGTAGCAAAAAATGCATTATGGATGTAGATTGGAAATAATCATATGTGATGTCCTCATCTTGCCACTTCTGAAAGCAATTTGGGCTAGTAGTTGTCATTTACTATAGGTGCTATAGATATCAATGTTAAACTATGCTAATAATAGAGGCCCTTGCACTACCAGTTTTGTGTGTATATATATATAATTCACTCCATGCCTGGAGAAGGTCTCTAATCTAATCATCTCAAATCCCACAATCAAAAATTAATGTTCCTGTTTAAAAAAAATGTCATCAATGTTTCCAAAATTGATCACACACACACACACAAAATCATGAGTCAAAATACTAATCAGCAGTGAAATATTTTAATGAATCCAAATATTCCCAGGCATCAAAGGCAACCAAGAAAATCTCAGATATACTGCCTCACCAAATTCTTCATGGAGGAAAAATCAGTATTTAAATGCTATAATGAAATATTTTAACAATGTGTGCAATGTCGTTCCTACTCATTGTACAACTGGAGCTCTTAAAAATTCATCAGAGCACCATCAGCCTCAAAAATTAATCATAAAAACAGCATTTAAAGTATACAGCACAATTATCCATCAAAGGGCTCATATTGCCACATCTGTAATAAAAATGGTCTAATGGTCCAACACAGACACTTAATCTGACTTTACGTTTAAAAATATCCCAAACCTTCCTAAAAACTGTGTATATCATTTGACATGAGCTGTATTTTCAGACTCATGGTCCAGGCGTATTTTAAGGTTCTATGCGAGAAATATAAGATCCAGCTACAGTCTAACCCTGAAGGAACCGAATTGTCTTTTTCCACCACTCATCCATGTGACTGTAAAACAATTCTAATTCTTCAGCCCCAAAGCATTCAGCCAAAGCCAAATTACACTCATGCACTACACTGTCAGTAAAACAGCAAATGATGGAGAACCTCAGTTAAATGGCCAAGATAAGTCAACAGATACTCTTTGAAGATGACAGTCACTTGCACTTCTGTTTTTAACCATTAGAGGTAACCACTATGATACAAAAGAACCCCACAGAGCTGTATTTCCATGCAATGGTAGCGATTTCAAAGATAGAGCAAGCCGGTGACAATATGCACAGCTCCATCAAAGTCTGTGCAATTAGGTTGCTAGACATGAACTGAGGATCTAGCTCTATAATGTTCTATAATGCCTAATTTGGGTGTGAAATCCTGGCTTCATTAATAGTTTTCCGATTTATTTCAGTCTTTACTCAGGCATAACTCCCACTGAATTCAGCAGCTGGGCGCTGATCCAGCAAAAGCACTGAAAACCTTATTTAAAATTGTCACATGCTAGAGTGCTTTGATGAATCAGGTCTATAATGAACTCGGCACATGTGGCATATGATCACCACTTTCTATCTGTCCAAAAGTTCCTTTCCGTACATTTTTTTTTTGGAATTTCCACATTTTCCCAGTCTTTAAATTAACTTGAATAATTCCTGGTAGCTAGTGTTCAAATCCTGGCTCTGCCACAGCCTTCCTGTGTGACCTTAGACAAGTCACTTAAGCCTGGGTCTATACCTAAATGTTAGGTCAACCTAGCTATGTTGCTCAGGGGGGTGATGATAGATGTAGTTATGCTGATTTAAGCTTGGTTATAGACATCACGAGGCTGACAGAAGAATTCAGCAGATAGGCATTGAAGAATCTATCTATCAACCTTACTGCTGTCTCTCGAGGAGGTGGATTAACTACAGTGATGGACAAACCCCTAGCTTCACTTCAGCAAAAGTGTCTCCACTATGACACTGCCATGACACAGGTCCAGCACCTTAGATGTGCCACTGTAGAGTCTGTCATGTAGACAAGCCTAATGGTTCTGGACACCTAATTCTCACCCATGTTAATTATAATAATAGGAGATATACTTATCTCCTAGAACTGGAAGGGACCTTGAAAAGTCATTGAGTCCAGCCCCCTGCCTTCACTAGTAGGACCAAGTACTGATTTTTACCCCAGATCCCTAAGTGGCCCCCTCAAGGATTGAACTCACAACCCCAGGTTTAGCAGGCCAAACCACTGAGCTAGCCCTCCCCACAACTGGATTTGGGCAACCAGATTGTAGCTGGGTGAAATTTTTCAGCCAAAACTTTTTCCAACAAAAAATGCTGATTGTGACTGACTGAAATATTTTCTGAATTTGTGTTGAATTCAACTAATTGTTTCAGGAGAAAACTCAGAAAAAGTTGAAATGTTTCATTTTGACAATTTTGAAATGAAACCACTTTGACTTTTTAATTGGAAACAACTATATATTTAGAAATTCACTTAAATTTTACTTTACACATTTATAAAAGCTTAGACTAAACAAAACATTTCATTCCACAGAAAATGGATTTATTCCCTTATTTTCTGGGTCACTGAAAAATTCATTTTTTGTTGTTGTTTTGGTTTGGCCTGAAACAATTCCTACTCACCCTCCTGTTGAGTTTTCAGTATGGCCAGCAAACTGAAAAATCAGTTATTGACACAGCTCTAATCCAGATATTTCAGAAAATGTTGGAAATCTCAGTTTAATCGCTCTCTGCCTTGTGTGGTTGTGTAGAGTTGTGCAAGTGGTAAGATAGATCGTCTAGTATGTGGAGACCTGTACTGGGACTCAGATGGCTGGTCTTCAGTTCTCAGCTCTATCACAGTTTCCCTTTGTGACCCCATGCAAGTCACTTAGTCTCTCTGCACCTCAATTCCCCCATCTGTATAATGGGGATAACAGTACTTCCCTGTCTCACAGCACTGTTGTGAAGTTAAAATTCATTAACAATTGTCAGGCACGTGATGGCAATGGGATTCATAAAAATACCTAGATATACTCTATGTGGACCTAAACTCTGTCATATAAGGATTCACTCCTTCTGAGTAGTCACCCAAATCCTGCCTATCTCACCTTATAGGGGCCCAGTCTTTACCCCAGATGGTGGGAGCAGAGTTTGTCCCTGAGGTATGACTGTTGGAGGTGGTGATATGATTTTAGTCATTGTTTTGGTTAGCACTGTAACCAAATATTAACCAGGAGTCTGCTACTGCTCCCAGGGATAGTCTCCCTTTGTTGGGGATAGTATCCAGCCCATCCTGACTTTTGGATGGTGCTTGCTTATTTTTTAAACAGTCTGTAAGTAAATATGCTTGTGTTCCTCCTACACTAGGATTCATTGATCAAAGGTGTCATATCAAAATGGAAAACAACAAGGAAATAAACATATTTACTGTGAAATAATCAACAATCGTGTGCCAT
This sequence comes from Mauremys mutica, assembly GCF_020497125.1. NCBI lineage: Eukaryota > Metazoa > Chordata > Testudines > Geoemydidae > Mauremys > Mauremys mutica. The sequence goes on along the minus strand of NC_059076.1, from coordinate 132,213,617 downwards.
GACTCAAGGTATATATTCTATCTGTCTAACAGATAAAAATATAATTTAACATAATTACATAATAATGGCTATGCTGGGTCAGACCAATGGTCCATCTAGCTCAGTATCATGTCTTCCGACAGTGGCCAGTGACAGATGCTTTACAGGGAATGAACAGAAGAGGGCAATTATCAAGTGATCCATCCCTTGTTGTCCAGTCCCAGCTTCTGGTGGGGTTGCATCCCTTACCATCTTGGCTAGTAGCCTTGATGGACCTATCTTCCATTAACTTATCTAATTCTTTTTTTGAATCAAGTTATATTTTTTGGCCTTCACAACATCCCCTGGCAATGAATTCTACACGTTGACTTTGTGTTATGTGAAGTACTTTATTTTGTTAGGTTTAAACCTACTGCCTATTAATTTCATTTGGTGACCTCTGGGTAAATAAGACTTCCCTATTCACATTCTCCACACCATTCATGATTTTATAGCCCTCAATTATATCCACCATTATTCATCTCAGGGAAAAGGAAAACTAATGCTTTTTTGGAAACAAGAGATATACATATTTTTCTGGTGACCAAAAATAAAATCATAAAGTCATTAACCTTCCCCCTCCTGAAAGAAGCTTTAATTTTATTCTATTGTTTTTCTGTTTCTGTTGGTGGGAATTTAAGAGATAAGTCTCCTGCTGCATGAATGAGGTGAGGAAATGAACTGTGGAGAAGCACTAACTAACTTGGAGGTATCTTATGGAAAAATCCAAGCAGTGAGCATGTGGAATTTGCCTCTGCCAACAGCATGAAGCCACTTTAGTTTCTAAAATACAGCAAAAGTGCTCTAATCTCTCTAATATACAGAACGGCTGTGTTGTTATAACAAAAGAGAAGACACATTAAAACTGCTTAGAGGATGGCCCATTTTTATTGAACTGAAATAAAATTAAGATGTTGTATTAAAAAAAATAGTATTACATTGAGGACAAAATCAAGTAGGTATAAAATAGGGGAGGGGTGTGTACCTTGGGGGAATACCCTGCACCCCCATGTTTATTCTTATATGATTGTGTGAAAGCAGCAAAGAGTCTTGTGGCACCTTATAGACTAACAGACGTTTGGGAGCATGAGCTTTCATGGGTGAATACCCATTTCGTCGGATGCATGTACGAAGCTTTTACAGATCCAGACTAACACGGCTACCCCTCTGATGATTGTGTGGTATCTAATGCAAAGTTTGTCATGTTGGGTGTCTTCAGAAGGCTCATGATGCACTTAGCATTGTTGTTATAGTAATGTTATAGTAATGTTACAGGTTGCAATTTCATGTATATAGTTATGAGGCTGAAAATGTGTCCTCATGGCTTAAAACAAGCCCAGGCAAAGCTCTCCAGGAGCAGAGGGGCAGTTCACACCTCATCAGGGCATGTATGGGACAAACCCAGCCCAGGCTCACAGGAACAAAGGACAATGGCCTAGGCAGCAACAGAGGGTCTGTTGGACTCTGGAGTGAGTCACCCCCATTCCCTTGGTCAGTTTGGAACTGTGATGAGGGAATGCTCACCTGACTCTGAAGGGGGAGGCAAAGCCAAGAGGGAAGAAAAAAACATGATAAAAGGGAGAGACATTTGACATGCTCTTCCTCTCTCTTCCACCTTCATCTACAGACACCACTATCAAGCAACCGAAGCGCTGATCAAAGGGGAGTGCCTGGCTGAAGGGCAACCAGCCAGCCTGTGCTGAGAAGCATCTAGGTTTGTAAGGGCATTGAAAGTATTAAGATCAGCTTAGAATGCATTTTGCTTTTACTTTGTTTGACCAAAACTGACTTCTTGTGATTTGACTCATAATCACTTAAAATCTATATTTTGTAGTTAATAAATTTGTTTGTTTATTCTACCTGAAGCAGCGCGTTTGGTCTGAAAAGTGTCAGAGACTGCCGTTGGGATAACAAGCCTGGTACATATCAATTTCTTTGTTAAATTGATGAACTCAAATAAGCTTGCAGCATCCACTGGGCATAACTGGACACTACAAGATGGAAGTTCTTGGCTTGTGTCTGGGACTGGAGATATTGGCTAGTGTCATTCAGTTTCACAATCCAAGCAGCGGCTGGCCAAAAGTGCTCACTCATGTATCTGGGAGCAGCTTACATGCTGGAGGCTGTGTGTGACCAGCCCAGGAGTGGGGGTTCTCACAGCAGAGCAGGGTAAGGCCGGCTCCCAGAGTCAAAGATTGAAATGACCTAGCAGATCACCTGTTCAGGTAACATCAGGGGAATGTGACAGGGAGGAATGGGATGGATAATTCAGGAGTCGCATAGTGGCACATTGAGTCTTTCCCCCCTAGGTTTGTGGTCTGAGTGTGGATCATGTTAGTATTAAACTTGCTGCCATTGGAAGGTTAAAATAGATTAGTGGCTTTTAATTTCTAGTGGACAATTCTTTACATTTAGGGTTCTCAGCTTGGGGAAAAGGGGTCACAAACAGGCATGGGGGGCACACCTCTTATGTCCTTCCAGGCTAAAACACTGGATTGGGACTCATAGACTCATATACTTTAAGGTCAGAAGGGACCATTATGATCATCTAGTCTGACCTCCTGCACAATGCAGGCCATACAATCTCACTCATTCACTTCTATAACAAACCCCTAACCTATGTCTGAGTTATTGAAGTCCTCAAATTGTGGTTTGAAGACTTCAAGGTGCATAGAATCCTCCAGCAAGTGACCCGTGCCCCATGCTGCAGAGGAAGGCAAAAAACCTCCAGGGCCTCTGCTAATCTGTCCTGGAGGAAAAATCCTTCCCGACCTCAAATATGGCAACCAGTTAAACCCTGAGCATGTGGGCAAGACTCACCAGCCAGCACCCAGTTAAGAATTCTCTGTAGTAACTCAGATCCCTTCCCATCTAAAATCCCATCCCAGACCACTGGGCATACTTACCTGGTGATAATTTGGCAACTGATCTTTGATTAATTGCCAAAATTAGGCTATCCCTCAAAACAGCTGGACTCTAGTTTGGGCTCTGCTACTGATCTCCTGGGTAATCTTGGATAAGTCATTTAATCTCTGTCTCATGTTTTCCCCATCTGTAAATGGGGACCTGGATACTGACTTCCTTTGGAAAGTTCTCAGTGATCTACAAATGCAAAGTGATATATCAGAGCTAGGGAGGGTCTCAGGATGGGGTAAAAATGGGTAACGGTACAGGGAAAAGATTGAAAACCACCAGTCACCGAAGACAACAGAAGCATATTTTGCATCCCAGCTGCACCCTTGGCAGAGTGGCTAAGTACATTTTCATAAGCAAACTAGCGAGCTATGGTCTAGGTGAAATTAATATAAAGTGTGTGCACGAGTGATTGAAATGTCATACTCAGAGTGCAATTTTCAGAGGCCACCAGTTGTCACAGCCTCCAGCTGGGGTACTTTTGCAGCTCATGCTTTTAGCCCTGAAGGTCTCTGGTTCAATCCCAATACTGCTGCTCTGCCATAGCACAGCTCTGCCTGAGAGCATGTCTACAAGTTGTTGTAGTGCTGCTTCAGAGGGGAATACATTAATACGCAGTACGGAACTTTTCATGTGCATCAGCAGAATCCGCACTGACCACTTAATGCGTGACACACTGATGCACATTAGAAATCACACCCCTCTAGTGTGCATTTCTGTGCTGTGTAGACGTGCCCTAAGACTGTGGGATGAGAGAGAGGACGCTTGTTGCTGCTGTTCAGTTGGTAGCGGCACAAGGTTTCACATATGGTAGCCGCAGCTGCTAACTCACCTAGTACCTGCTGTAGCTATTCGTTCTGCATTTGGTCTGAAGGAGGTAATGGTGTTATAGGATTTTTTGACTGTGATGTTCATTTCGGATTTAATGCTGGAAGCTCTGGCTGTCACAATTGTCTCTTTTAAAATTTATTAGCTTCAGAGACCAGTATTTTTGACCATAGGTGTGGGAAGTAGGGCTGCGGAGAGGGGTGGAGGGTGGGGGTGCTGCAGCACCCCCAGGTTTTATGCAGGGTCCCAGGTGCCAGCCCTGCTCCTGGCCACACACGCAGGGTCCCCATCACAGCTGCCGGCCCCATGCCCAGGGGTCCCGGCTGCTGGCCCCGCTCCTGGCTGCACATGCAGGGTCCTGCATCATGGCTACCAACTCCGTGCCAAGGGGTCTCGGTTGCCACACATGGGGCTCCGCTGCTGGCCTCATGCGTGTCCCCAGCCGTAGCCCCAGCCTCGAACCCCTTATCCCTGTCCTTGTCCCCCACCTGCTGGAGACATAGCCCTGCTCCCGGCCTCAGCTCTGGGGAGGGGCGGGGGGAGGAATGGGGTAAAAAGTTTGGGATAGTTTTTGTGGCTTTCAGCACCCTCGCTACAAAAAGCCTTCCAGCGTCACTGTTTTTGACCTAGTTGGGCCCAGAGCCAGGCAGTGACCTACAAGGATTTCATATTGCCCAGTAAATGCCTAGTCAAATGTGTGACCTTAATGCCCAAGAGGAGGATACCCAGCAAAGTTCCAGGGCCTGGTCTTGCTCCCATTTTACTGATTGTTATTTATAATATCATAGTGCCTGGGAGGCCCAATCACGGACCACAGCCCTCTTGTGCTAGGTCGCCTTCTTTTTTCATATGCATCACAAGTCAATATCTAGACTGATGTGGCAGTTAGATGTCTGAACACTGATTGTAGCAAGTCCACTCTCCAGTCATCTAATTGTGCCCCCCTACACTACATGTCTGACCATCTGCCTTGCTGCCCTACAGTCACACTGTGAAGATCAGGCTAAGAAAAATTTCTGTGGTAGCCACTCTGGTAAACCTAGTCCAGGATCTGCATTCCAGGTTGCAAATGGGTGGATGTAAACGACATCTTCTGAAATTCATCAGCATGCCTGTCGCTCTGCCCCAGAGTTACTGCCACTCTGCGAGGACATAGCTGTCAGCCCTGATATGCCATTGTTCATCTGAGACTGAAACTGGGCCAGCAGCACTGGACATGAATGCATGAATAGCCACTGCAAAAAGATACCGCAAAGTCAGCTGTGGCAAGTCAGCAGGAATTACAGATATGTGTGTTTTCTTCTACAGGTGGGCTGATCTTCTTGTTTATATGCACCTATAGAAAACATTGTCAGCCTTGTGTGCAGCAGATTGTTTTCTTCCGACATAGCCCTCCATGCAGTTTCAAGGCTGATGGCATCTTGTTGAAGTTTTGAGGGGGTTATATGAGCCAACACATACATTAGATGTGTGGCTAAGACAACCATTAGTGACACAGGTGGCTATTTATTTAGTGCTGAATAATAATAGGAGATATACCAATCTCCTAGAACTGGAAGGGACCTCAAAAAGGTCATCGAGTCCAGCCCCCTGCCTTCACTAGCAGAACCACGTACTGATTTTTGCCGCAGATCCCTAAGAGGCCCCCTCAAGGATTGAACTCACAACCCTGGGTTTAGCAAGCCAATATGCAAACCAAGTATGCAGCCTTCTGTCCCAAACTGCTGTACAACCTTCAGCTGGGGTGAATACCAGTGTCAGGACTGAAGTTTCTAGAACATTTGTCTCTGTTCCCCACGAAGTCCCTGGTAGCTTCTGGATCAAGACAGTATGGGACAAGTATCAGAGAGGTAGCCATGTTAGTCTGGCTCATGCTGCAAAACATCTGTTAGTCTATAAGGTGCCACAGGATTCTTTGCTGCTTTTACAGTATGGGACGTGATCCTTTTATTTTTACCCCCCTTCCAGCCAGTTGTCACTTACTTAGGAGTCAAACTGTATTGAAGTATAACAGACCAGTCCCATCTAGAACACTTGAAAATGTTGCTAGGGGCTGTACAAATATGGAACAAAAAGAAAGTAATATTGATGGGAGAAGAAGTCAGCCTGTAGCCATATACGGTAGGTGTCTTCACAATTTTTGGGAGGAAGAGGAAGATGTGAGGAAGAGGAGGATGTAACTCCACCTGCTCGCTCTAGCATTGTTTTAGGGTGAAAAATAATTGATCAGGAGAAAACTCTATAAAATATGGATGAGTGTACTCATTTTGCCTCATTCTGAACACTGTGGGCTCAAGAGTTAAACTCAAAGTCAAAAGCTAGTGGATTTGAATCTGGTTAGAAGAGGCTGTGTGTGTGTATATGTGGGTGGGTGGAGGGGTACAGAATGAAAAACAAATGCAGAGATTATGAAAAATAGAGCAGAGATGGAGAAAGAGAAACCCTATAGAAAGAAATATGATGTATATAACATATCCTGGGTGCCCACTTGTTCCAGATTAGCATTTCCAAGGGAGGTGAGCATGTGAGAGAAGGCGTAGAGAAGAGGTCTATTTGTAATACACAGCACAGACTCTTCTTTAGGCAGTGGGTGGGTGAGGTTCTGTGGCCTGCGAGGTGCTGGAGGTCAGATCAGATGATCACAATAGTCCCTTCTGGCCTTAAAGTCTGAGTCTATGAGAAAAACTTATTTTTGTTCTTACAAGCAGAATCACACTTGGAATGAAACATAATTTAATTACATGGAAAAAACAACACAAACAAACAAAAACTCAGATTAAACTTTCCTCTATTTAGTGAGTCAGCACAAGGACTATGCATTACTTAAGTCCCACTTAAATCTTACAGCGTTTAAATGGAACATAAATGGTTGTTGGATTTAAATACTGCATTGGTCTCTTTCTGGCCCTCTGAACAGGGCGAACTTCAAGTCGGAAGAGTTTCTCAAAACCTTGAACTCCACGAGATTCATCCAAATTTAAGAATAAATGAAATTATGCTCCAAATACAGCTTACGCAGTTTTCTGTAACACATTCATTTGTATTCCTTGAGGATACTGTATGACAAAATCCCCTGGTGCATTAGTGGTGCATATTTTCCTAAAAGGTTACAAGAATAATATGGACTTCTGTAGCGTTTTCCATCCAAGGATCACAAAGAGCTTTATACAGATGGAATTAAGCCTGATAATGTACCAGAGAAATGTGGAGATATTGTTATCACTATTTAACAGGTCTAATATCTTACCCGAGGTCACACAGACATCTGTGCAGGAGGAAAATCTATCTCCAGGCCCAATGCTTTACCCACAAAGTCATTTTTTTCTCTCAGCAGGTATCCTGTCTTTTAGGCATATCTTTATTAGTGATAAAGTGACAGTTTCCTTGGCAACAATGCTTATTAGCATATAGTAAATACAGTGGTTTCACAAAATATTACAGTGCATTGGCAGCATGGAATTTATTGGGCTTCTTTTGGCAGCAGTAAACTGATATACTGGGCCAAATTCACACCTTGTGTTATCTCCACTGCTGCATGGTGGGCACCACAAGAACATTTACTTTATTCATTTCTAAAAATATGGAGTCTGGTATTTTTATCAGGACAACTTTCTGCCCAAATAAGAGCTGCTAATAATCATGGTGAATATTTTACCTGGCAAGTGAGTGGATAAGGCAGACATATTTATTGCACAGGGGAAAGGAAAAAACAATGGGAAAATATGAACAAAATTGTCCAAATGCAGTACAACTCCAATACCCCATTACCATTGATAACCAGAATCTATATTCTGATTTTGCCAGGGCTCAGACTCTGTGCATGTGAGAGTGGAAATGGTCTCTACTTACTCTACCTACACTCCATTCACAGTCCAAGAGTAATTGGATGTTTCTTTCCATTAAACCATCAGAAGTGAAAGAAGTAACAATATTCATGTGAGATTGTTACTATTATGCTTCAGAGTCAACACTCCTTTGGGATGAATGGAGGCAATTCATGCATATCAGGACATAATGCTGAACCACCACCTGTACAAAGCTCAGGCACAAAGGCCTTGAGCACAGTATCTTTGAGGAGGCAGGCCAAAGGAATTCTACCCTCACAACACAATTATTTGACATGTGAATTCCGCATTGCCACTCCCCTTCCACTATATAGCCCAAGGTGTTTTGAGAATAGCTGGGAACCTTCTGTGGTGGATTTAGACCTGTGGATCCAATACTGTAGTAGCCCTACTTACCATTCCTTTGTATGGTCCCTGCCTTGTCTATAGGATGGTACATTCTGCTCCCTTATCTGCATCCCATCAACTCTGTAGGCTGGTGAGTAAGTAAGGAGGAGTGGGGAGATAAGGAAAGGAGTTGACCCTGGCTATTGCACATGCCATACATGGCTTCTTTCACCCTCACTTCTCTAGAAACAGGGATAATCTGGCTCAATGATGGTACAGGCAGTGACTGCTGGTGTAACAAATATCTGAAGAATGGTTCCTGGCCCTGTGAAAGACATGTTGAATGATTAGCTAAGAGGATGTGACCCTGATCCTTGGTCCTGCAGGAACTCACACAGCCTAATAATGCTACCTGACAATGGTACAAGCCCTGAGCTCCAGGAGGCATTTCCAAACCATTATAATGCTGCCAGACACTGACATGTACTAGCCCCACATGATTCCTAAAGGCACATAGTCTCTGTAGTAACTGCCTCTATTTCGTCAAAACAAAACATGGCTCTTTGAGAATTCTCTGGTGAGTAGTGAGTTGATGATGACTGGACCTGTCCTCAATAGCTCTCACATTCACCAGCTTTATGTACTTCAGCATCCACTGACATTTGAGGAGGGAAGTGGTGTATGATTTCTCCTCACATCCCACATCAGTGTTGCCCTCTGTTACATCTGTGCCGCCTCAGAGGGCAACTGACTTCTTGAGATATAAGGACCTGATCCAAAGCCCATTGGAGCCAATGGAAAAATGCCCATTGCGGTCAGTGGTCTTTGCATCATGGCCTCAGCAAAGACAAAAATTTAGTCGAATACATTTTTTAGAAGTTTGTGAAAACATTCATAATTGGCACTGTGCTGATTCTTTCCCAGTTGCAGATGTTCATCGGAAGGAGTGATCTGTAGAATGGCAAAACAGCCCTCAGGAGATAAGATAGTGACAAGTATATAACAAGTATATGGGCTGGATGATTGGACTATAAGGTGGATAGAAAGCTGGCTAGATTGTCGGGCTCAACGAGTAGTGATCAACGGCTCCATGTCTAGTTGGCAGCCGGTTTCAAGTGGAGTGCCCCAAGGGTCGATCCTGGGGCCGGTTTTGTTCAATATCTTCATTAATGATCTGGAGGATGGCGTGGACTGCACTCTCAGCAAGTGTGCAGATGACAATAAACTTGGAGGAGTGGTAGATACGCTGGAGGGTAGGGATAGGATACAGAGGGACCTAGACAAATTAGAGGACTGGGCCAAAAGAAACCTGATGAGGGTCAACAAGGACAAGTGCAGAGTCCTGCACTTAGGACGGAAGAATCCCATTCACTGTTACAGACTAGAGACCGAATGGCTAGGCAGCAGTTCTGAAGAAAAGAACCTAGGGGTTACAGTGGATGAGAAGCTGGATATGAGTCAACAGTGTGCCTTTTTTCCAAGAAGGCTAATGGCATTTTGGGCTGTATAAGTAGGGGCATTGCCAGCAGATCGAGGGATGTGATCATTCCCCTCTATTCGACATTGGTGAGGCCTCATCTGGAGTACTATAAGAAGGATGTGGAAAAATTGGAAAGAGTCCAGCAGAGGGCAACAAAAATTATTAGGGGTCTGGAGCACATGACTTATGAGGAGAGGCTGAGGGAACTGGGATTGTTTAGTCTGCAGAAGAGAAGAATGAGGGGGGATTTGATAGCTGCTTCCAACTAACTGAAAGGGGGTTCCAAAGAGGATGGATCTAGACTGTTCTCAGTGGTACCTGATGACAGAACAAGGAGTAATGGCCTCAAGTTGCAGTGGGGGAGGTTTAGGTTGGATATTAGGAAAAACTTTTTCACTCAGAGAGTGGTGAAGCACTGGAATGGGTTACCTAGGGAGGTGGTGGAATTTCCTTAGAGGTTTTTAAGGTCAGGCTTGACAAAGCCCTGGCTCGGATGATTTAGTTGGGAATTGGTCCTGCTTTGAGCACGGGGTTGGACTAGATGACCTCCTGAGGTCCCTTCCAACCCTAATATTCCATGATTCTATGATTCTAATCTGATGACCTCTTATCACAGTCTTGCAATGTGATGTCTTGATTTTGCCAAAAGAGACAGATGAAATCTGGGCTATTGTGCATTGATCTATTGATCTTCATAAGTGTTCAATCGTGCTTCACCCACTTTGTTTTCTGTATGAGAGCCCTAGGGGAGATGAATACAAAGATGTCCTTCTCCAGAAGATCGTACTGCTAGATGGCCCTTACTCTTCTAATCTTACCATATCAGAGTGAAGCAAATTGGCAGAGATAGGCAAAAAAGGAGGATCATTTTGATTTTGCGGGCAGGTTTTTTGCTTTCTAGTATCAAGACCAAGGGGTGGCTCAGATGTGTCCTTTTCTCTCTGATGCCCAAGATTGGGAATGGGAAGGTTAATAAGAAGTTACTGGATCTTGCCTTTTCTCTACAAAATACTTATTAGTCTCTCCTCTTAGTGGAAAAGATGCTATTTAGACTCCATGTTGCTTTAGAGCAGCAGAATTTTATCGAGCAGTTGTGATGTAGTTTTCTTAAAAATGAATTGATTTTACCCTTCTACAACTTAGATTTTCCTTACCTTTCTTGCTCTCTGTCAGTTATTTTGTTCCTCTCTATTATCCAGACAACATGTTAGGTAGAGTGTCTTGGTTATTCCAAAGCATGGTTCTCAGCAAGAAGTTGCAGGATGCCTTTCATAACTCTGTATTTTTTGTTTTCCACCATATAATTACGCTGATTGGAAGCATTGTTGTCCAACGCTGGCTCTCTCTAAGATGCAGCTTCCTGACTTGTAAATATCCTTCTGCAAAATGCTTGTAAATTGAGTGAATAATCTTGTAAAATGAGTTTTATTTTATGTTATCCCCATATAACATTATAGGAATTGCAAAGAAGAGAGGATAAAAGTATTTTGTAGCCTTAAAGTAGAAAGTTAAACTTCAGTTAAACTTCTTTTCTTATAATAATAAACACTGGGATAAACAATGGAATAAAAAAATAGCTATGACACTTAGCCAGGTTTCAGAGTGGTAGCCATGTTAGTCTGTATCAGCAAAAACAATGAGGAGTCCTTGTGGCACGTAAAAGACTAACAAATTTATTTGGGCATAAGCTTTCGTGAGCTAGAATCCACTTCATCAGATGCATGGAGTGGAAAATACAGTAGCAAGTATATATATATATACATAGTACATGATACTTTTTAACAGAAGTTCACAGACAGATTTGCAGATGTTAGTTAAGAACATGAGAACCACCATACTGGTCAGACCAAGGGTCCACCTTGCCCAGTATCCTGTCTCTGACAGTGACCAATGCCACTTGCTTCACAGAGAATGAACAGAACTGGCAATCATCGAGTGATACTTGATCCCCTGTCATCAACTCCCAGCTTCTGGCATCCAGAGTATAGAGTTGCATCCCTGACCATCTTGGCTAATAGCCATTGATGAACTTATCCTCCATGAAATGATTTAGTTCTTTTTTGAACTCCATTATAGTTTTGGCTTTCACAACATCCCCGGCAATCAGTTCCACAGGCTTACTATGCATTGTGTGAAGAAATACTTCCTTTGTTTGCTTTAAGCCTGCTACCTATTAATTTAATCAGGTGACCCCTTTTTCTTGTGTTATGTGAAGGAGTAAATAACACTTCCTTATTCACCTTCTCCACACCATTCACAAAATTATAGACTTCTAGGATATCCCCTCTTAGTCCTCTCTTTTCCAAGCTGAAAAGTCTCAGGCTTTTTAATCTTTCCTCATAAGCAAGCTGTCGCATATCCCTAATCATTTTTGTTGCCCTTCTCTGTACCTTTTCCAATTCTAATATATCTTTTTTTGAGATGAAGCAACAAGAACTACATGCAGTATTCCAGGTGTGGGCATATGGTGGATTTATATAGTGGCATTATGAAATTTTCTGTCTTCTTAGCTATCCATTTCTTAAAGGTTCCCAACATTCTGTAGGCTTTTTTTGACTACAGCTACACATTGAGCAGGTATTTTCAGAGGACTATCCACCATGGCGCCAGCATCCCTTTCTTGAGTGGTAACAGCTTATTTAGACCCCATAATTTGTATGTATAGTTGGGATTATGTTTTCCAATTAAACCACACAAAACCCTGGGAGCTCAGTAATGGATATGGTTGGGAAGAAGTCATTTCACTTTCTACTGAAATGCACCCATGTCTGAGATAGAATGTGGCTGTTTGACAGTGAACCATAACTGTTAGGCCCTTCTGAAGTTCCTCTCAATTCCCTTAGACACAACTAAGCACAATAATGGTATGTCATCTGCATATTTTGCCACCTTACTCTTAAAGAAAATGGCTCTCTGAAGCTCAAAAGGGAAGGACATAAAGATGCAAATGACAGCTTAGGTATGGTTCATGAGCACAAAGGGCTGAAGCCTTCCTTCTAGACTTGTGCCAGGAAGACCCACAGCTGTTCCAAAAGATTACATTCTCTCTACCTAAATTCCTGCTGTGGCTTCAATTGGATTTTTCAATTCCTGCCTTAAACTGTTGTGCACTGGTGCTGTGTACTGTGAAATAGCTACCATATTTCATGCTGGAGTCGGCTGCATTTCATAGGTGGAGGAAGTGAAGCCCCGGGCCTGTGTAGTTAGTGAATCAAACTGTGAAATGCTTTGGGATCCTTTGGAATTAAATACTACATAAATGTACGCTGATATCATTTGTAATCATCCAGATACAGTACTTCTAACTTGACATCTTTTAAAAAAAAATGTCTTATCTCTGAAGAGCTCCATGTTTAAATACCTGCATCTCTCTGAAATGAACTGGTCTCGATCACTAAATACAAGTTAGCTGTTTTAAAGTGTGGACAGGGAATGATTTGTTAAACTGAAGAGCTAAATTCACTATCCTACAGCACCTTACCATGTGCATGGTTAGGGTCTGTATCTGCAACCCCTACTCCTCTGAGTAACTTAATTGATTTCAGTGGGACTATAAGGCTGCAGGACTGTGATTTATAGGCCTGATTCAAAGCTCATTGATTGAAGTAGCTTTCCTGCCTCAGAATCAGGGCTGGCTCTAGGCACCAGCAAAGGAAGCAGGTGCTTGGGGTGGCCAATGGAAAGGGGTGGCACGTCCGGGTCTTCAGCAGGAATTCGGCAGCAGCTCCCTCAGTCCCTCTCTTCCTCTTTGAGCTGCCGCTGAAGAGGAAGAGAGGGGGAGTGAAGGACCTGTCGCCAAACTGCCGAATTCTCACTGAAGAATGGTGTGGCGCTATTGAGCTGCTGCCGAAGTGCCGCCGATCGGCTCCCCCCCGCCGCTTTCGGTGGCAGAAAACCTGGAGACAGCCCTGCGAGTCAGAATTCAGTGGGCTTTGGAGCATGACCTTGTTGATCTTTACATACAATGCTCTTCTACCACATTCTTTTGTAATGTGTTCTCTGAACCTGAATCCATTAGAGCTAGATAATAAAGAAGTACATTTAGCACCAGAGAACAAAAACCTACTTTCAGTAGATCTCAAGTCAATTAGTTTCCCCAGATGTTTTTCATACACTCCAGCACTCTAACACTATCACTAGTAAAAGTGTGGAGTTTGAGGCCCATTGAACACTTGTAATTTCCCCAATGTATCCTAATTATGGAGCAGCTGTTCTAAATAACTTTGTACATATTGACAGGGGAAAGATGCAATTAGTGGTCCTCATTGCTCACCTTCAGTGGTATGGCTGTCAGGTTACACATAGATCTTGGTGAAACACTTGCCGTGAATAATGTAGAAGATTCATTTCGTCCTGTTTTCCTATTCATGAAATGTCCATGAATATACTACAGAGTCACTTTTCAAAAGAGGTTTGCCACAAATTCATGATGGATCTTTTGTATGAACAAATGCTAGTCTAAGGCTTCATGGCACATTGGTCACAGAAAGTAGTTGATAAGTGTGATTTAATATATAGACTGTGTGTTATGAGTCACAGGTCACATGACATTGTTTTTCTTCTCTGATTGGATGATATTCCTATCACAAACTCACATAGATATTTCTGGATGGCTGAACAAGCCTTTTGGCAACGAAAACTCACCCGAATATACATTTGCACCAGTATTTTCATGGCACTTTGTCTTTCCTCAGCCATTTTTGTTAATAAAAATTTGCTTGAAGAATGAATATTTTCAGAAAGCAAATAAGAAGGCTAGTGAATACCAGCCAAATGAAAGTTTTATGTAAAAGATTTTTTTCTTTATTTGTCCATCACAAGTTAAATTTAGGCATGCAGATATTTCAGCAGTGGGATCATGCATAAAAGATCATTCATTAAAGGTAGTGCAAGCAGGCCTATTACATACAATTGCTGACAACAGTCAGCAAAAGCTGGAGACAAACAGACTGGTGAAAATTGTTTAAGTTAAATGAACTGTGATAAGAGGTCCTCAAGGCTCATGGCAGAGTCACAGATTGGCATAACAACCATCTGAAAGGTTCCAGTAATGGGAGGGAATTTTGATTGTTACAATCAATTACATGTATTTGTTACAATCAATTACATGTATTTAGATTGGTTAATAATAACGGGAGGCCACCCCTTCTTGGAGATTTTTCACCTGGGGGTGGTTGATCACTACATAGGATGCAGGGGGATGCATTGGCAAGAAGGAGCAAGTTTTACCGTCATGGTTGCTACCCTCATTGTCTCACACACTGACAAAGTGGGCCTTCATTGTCCTGACCCCAAAAGACAATCTTACCAGACAGGGCCAGAATGAGTGAACCAGATGACATTGCTACCTCAACAAGCTTCAGCTAAACCCCAATCAATACCTGAAATGTGAGAACTGGGTTCCTCCTTCCACCCCCACCCTCAGTGTCATTTTCCTTCCCTGCTTTATTTTTCCTCTTTCCTGTCTCTCCCCGTTTTTGTCTTCTGACTAAAAGAGTCTGGATTAACTCAACAAGACAACTCCATCTTTTGCAGTATCTCTGTGAGCCTGTGATCGGGAAGGCAGCTAAAAGCAATATCTTAAGAGCATGACACTGATCCAAGTTTGCCAGGTCTCCGAGGTTACGTCTATACAGCAAGCAGAAACCCACCACAGTGAGTCGCAGACCCAAGGTCTACCGACTAGGGTTCACAGGGCTCTTCCTGTGGCTCTAAAAATGCTGTATAGATGTTTGGACTCAGGCTCTGATGCTTGGGGTGGCGGGCAGGCTTCAGAGCCCACACTTCAGGCTGACCCTGAATACCTACACAGCTATTTTTAGCACCAGGCTCTGAAATTTGCTGCCATGGGAATTTTGCTCACCACGTAGATGTAACCGTAGTGGGTAAGACCATGTGCTTGGGCTGTGAGGGTTCCAAAGAAGGGTTAGCAATAGAAAGAGAGCTGTGATTTCTGTTTTTGCTATTCTTTTCTCTCCTTTTTGTATGTTTGTCTGAAAGAAAACAGGATCGGAGTTTCATAACACCAGCTTTAGATCATCTAAATTAACTTTTTCTCCCCCCCCCCTCAAATGACAGTTACTACCATCATTAGTACCATCTAAAAACTATCACCCAGGGGTTTCCCCTATAAAATATTCCATACAGCTAAAGGGAAAGAGAATAAGGGATATTGGTAAAATGAAAGCATGCCTTCCTTATTTTACATTTCAAATTATTTAATTGTTTTCCCCTTCTTTTTCTGTACCTTTTGAAAATATTTTGTAGTGACAATTGTTAGCCAGTGATAAATTCACATGAAACCCTGGACTGCACTTAACTGATGGTGTAGCAGTGAACAATAGTTTCATTAACATCTTATTCCTTGCTGGACCTGACACAGACCCTTATCAACACCGCAGGGGTGAGATATGTCCACCATAAATATGTGATGATGAGTGTTGTAGAAAGCACAGCCTGTAGTTTGGAGAATTGGTTAAAAAATAGGTGAACACTGTGAAAATGTGTTTGTTCTTTAATTTAAAAGTTTAGCAAAATTTCTAAATTTGAGATATTTTGAACACCTTTAAAGAAAGCATCTCTTTTGAACTCTTGAAGCCAGCAGGTCAATTCATGTGCTTAAAGGAAGGCATAAGCTTGAGTAGCTTGCTGAGTCAAGGCTTGCATGAGGAAGCTCTGCAGATTTTTTAAGTTCAATTGAGATATGAAAGATGCCAAGGCAGTGGAGATCTACAAATGTTTAAGAATTTGAGTGATCCAGAGATCAGGGGAAGCCACCCATGCAAATAACACAGCATGAAAATGTTTTTAAACAGATAATTCCAGAGATTCAGCTAGAGGTAGTGTAATAAAAATAACCAAAAATAATTTTTTAGACAAAAATGGATTTTTAAGCAAAATGATTTTTGTGGCTTTTTGCCATTTTCAATCATGAAAATGGGGGAAAAAACCTTATTTTTTTGCTGAAAGGTTTCTGATTTTAGTTTTTTTTTCAATAAATGGGTTTTGAATTTTGAAATCAAAGAATTAAAACTATTTTACTAAAAATAGTTTAAAAAATGAAAACTTTTATTGAAATATGTTGAAAAATGGTACTTTATCATATATATATTCTACCAATAGTAGAAAGTATGATTATTATTATTCCCATTTTACAAATAGAGAACTGATGTTCAGAGAGACTAAGTGATTTTGCCCAAGGTCACATCAGGAATCCGTTGCAGAGCCAGGAATTAAACCCAGATCTCCTGAGCTGTTATCCAGTATCTTAATCACAAGACCATCCTCTCTTTTAATTATTCCATAGCTGCCTATTGACAGATATTACCCACTCCCAAGAAAATCCAGCTGATAAAGATGCTCTGTCGACAATTGATCCCTTAGGAAAAGAACCATGTCCGATAGCCTTTACAATATCAAAGAGTGAACACTCCAGCTCTCAAGATCATACATACGAAAAGTCCTGAATAAAGTGTTTTTGATATTTCATACTATTATCTTTTTTCTAGAGCTTGGCAGGCTATGGTGACCTATATCAAAGTAAACATTAATCCAAAAGCAGCCTGTAGTGAATTAAATGTTCTACATAACATCATCTCTTTGCTAGAGCATAAACTTCAACTGAATTAAAAAAAATAAAACAGCAAAACAATGGCTATTAGTTACTTTCTCCCAGCATTCTTTGATTTGCAGTTATGCAAAAGACCATGAATCTAGTGCCATTCTACCTGTAGGTGGCATCAGAGGTCTCAATAGATTGCAATATATCATGTTATATGTCAAACCATAGAATTTTGGGGGGAAGTTTTATGAAGTAGCTTCTTGTCTATACATTAGAAATTTCTTTCTGTCTTTAAGATAGAGATGCCTTTTCCCTCTGATAAAGTAAGGTGGCGTGTAATTCGTTATTCTGCTAGTTAACCCAAGAGGCAGTGTCTTTCTGTCATTTCAGATATATCTGAAACCAATCAACCATGAACAGGAATTGTAGCTAGCTGGTGGCACTTCTGTACTGCACATTTATACTGGAGTTTACATTTTATCTTAAATAAAGATACTGTACTGCCCAAATGATTTAACAGTAATCGCCACACTTACTCATGTGCATTCTCTATATTCAATTTATTAGAAAACTGTAGTGTTTACATTAATTACAAGTTAGTGGCTAGTTTAGTTGATTTATATACACCTTGCTCTTTGGCTTCCCTTGGTCATCAGATTCAAAATAAACCCAAAGCTACCGACTATATGCTCCTGTCAGGGAAAGTGTTTAGATGTTAAACATACAATAGTTATTTATCCAGCCTCATTATGATACTGTGTGTGGTGTTTGGTGCTCGGCTGTGAAGTTATTAAAGCCATTTAAAAATAGCCAATATGCAAAGGAATACAAAAGGCAAGGAAATAATGAACTGCCGCAAAAGCTGAGTGACTGGAGCAGTGGCCCAGGAGCCAGCAAACAGAGCTGAAAACAGGGGCATTTGAGAGGAGACCTGTTGAACAAGGAAGGCAATCCCCTGTTCCTTAGGTGCAGTGAGTGAGTTCTTGAGAGTGTTTGTTTATTTGCTTGCTGGTTTGTTTTCTCTATGCTTTCAGTTTGCAGAGTCTGGTAGTGGGTAGGAGGCAGTGTGTTGTGAGAAAAGCAGAGCCTTTGGTCACAGCTGAGCCTTGATTATGGGGTGAGGTTTCCCTAATTAGCAGGCCTATAAAGGCAGCCAAACAGCTGGCCAGGGGCACGGGATCCAGCAAACAGAGCTCAAAACAGGGGAGTGTGTGAGTGGGAGTTTTGGAAAGGGTGTCTGTGGTGTTTTCTTTTTGGTTTTCTGTTTATGTTTTTCACAGGATCTTAGGAGGGAAGATGATGACAGCTACAGAGGCTGCAGTGGTAGTGACGTGAAGGATGGAAGAGACAATGAGATGACGGGATGTGGAAGCTGCGGAATGTACATTATTCTGAGAAGGTACCTGAAAGGTGCTTTGTTTGTACGAAGTGCCACCTGACAGAGCTGATGGAAAAGAAGATCTGAGGTTTGGAGATGCAGCTAGAAACGATGGTTTGATTTCGAACAGCATTTGAGGAGATGATGGAGGGAAGGGGAGAGGATGCTGAAGGGAAAGCTCAAAGCTTGCAGAAGCACGCCAGACCAGAGAACTGTGAGGGCTGACTGTTGGCTGCAGAAAGTGGCCAGTGGAAGCATGTGATTACAAGAACAAGGCAGAGGAAAAGACTGGCTAGCGAAGGGGAAATAAAGCCGAGGAACAGGTTTGCTGAGTTGGAAAATGAAGGGGAGAGGCAGGCAGTAACAGCAGATTAGAGGGCAAGGAAGAAGAGAACAGTGGCTACTCCTACAAGAAGAAGGAAAGAGACAAAGGAGGTAGCCAGAGTTCAGCAACCCAGAAGGATAGAGGTTGACGTGCAGAAGATTGCAAGTGAGAACAGAAGACAAGAGGAGTTGCAGCCAGCAGTGCAGGTAGCCCAGTACGCTCTGGTACGCCAAAGCAGCAAGCTATTTATAGCCAGTGCAGCATACCAGAAAGACACAGCTTCAGCTCTGCTGGAGGAGAGGGGCAGGGCTGGGAGTTCTTCTCCTTTCCCTGCTGCCCCTCCTAGGAGGGAAAGGAGCAGAACAGCTCATCCGGTGGCTGTACCACCAGCCCCCAGCTTGCCCCCCCCCAGCACCGTCTCCTGTGCAGCAGGAGGACAGAGCCCCTCCCCTCCTGCCCTGGTAACATGGGTTGGATGTGGAGAGGGGACGAGGAGAGTGTGGGGGCCCCGTGATGGGGACAGGGCTGTGAGGAGTCACATGGAGGGTCACGTGCAGAGGTCATATGTCCCCCTTAGCTGGTGACCCTGCACCCCCAGCACTGAGCCCAATCCCCTGCCCTAGCTCAGAGAAAGTAAATGAGGGTGGAGAAGAGTGAGCATCAGAGGGAGGAGGGATGGAGCGAGCAGGGCCTCGGAGAAAGGGTGGGCATGGGTGGGGCTTTGGGGAGGGGTGAGGAAGGGGTGTTCCGTTTTGTATGATTAGAAAGTTGTCAACCGTAGATTCTACCTGTCCCTAGAGAAGGAAAGTGAAGGTGAGACAAGACTCTAATTATCAACAGATGGCTCAGGCAATGATGCTATCAGGAGGGCTTTGGGATCTTTGACCGTTTGACCACTGGGAGGCATTCCCAGCAGAGGGCTGTATTCATGGGATGGATGGACTCCACCTCAGTAGGGAGGGAAATAGACTTTTGGGATGGAGGTTTGCACAACTGATTAAAAGAGCTTTAAATTAGGAAGTCCGGAAAGCATTGGATACAGTTCTACATGGTAAATTATTAATTACATTGGAGAAAATGGAGATTAATATAAGAATTGAAATGTGAGACATGAAATGAGAGTAAGGAACTGATTAAAGGGGACATTACAATGGGGCATAGTGAAAGGTGAACTTTCAGACTAGAGGGAGGTTACTAGGGGAGTTCCTCAGGGATCGGTCATGGGAACAATCTGATTTAACATTTTCATTAATGATCTTGTTACAAAAAGTGGAAGTGTGCTAATAAAATGTGTGGATAACACAAATTTGGGAGGTCTTGCCAATACAGAAGAGGACCCGAATATCATATAAGAACATTTGGATGACCTTGAAAACAGGACTAAGAGAAATGGGATAAAATTTAATAGTGCAAAGTGCAAGGTCATGCACCTAGAGACCAACAACAAGAATTTTTGCTGTAAGCTGGGGACAGATGAGTTGGAAGTGACAGAGGAGGAGAACGACCTGGGTGTATTGGTCAATCACAGGATGACTATGAGCCACCAATGTCATATGGCCATGAAACAAGCCAATACAATCCTAGGATGCATCAGGCCAGGTATTTCCAGTAGAGATAGGGAAATGTTAGTACCATTATACAAGGCACCAGTGAGACCTCATCTGGCATACCATGTGCAATTCTGTGTTTTGGTGTTTAAGAAAGATGAATTCAACCTAGTACAGGTGCAGAGAAGGACCACTAGGATGAACAGAGAAATGGAGACCTTAGCTTATGAGAGGAGATTTAAAGAGCTTGACTTGTTTAGCCTAACCAAATGAAGGCTGAGGGGAGATATGATTGTTTATCTGAGGAATAAACACCATGAAGGAGAGTAGTTATTTAAGCTAAAGGCCAACGTTGGCACAAGAACAAAAGGATATAAACTGGCCATTGAAAAGTTTAGGCTTTAAATTAGACTAATATTTCTAACGTCAGAGGAGTGAAGTTCTAGAACAGCTTCCCAAGGGGAATAGTGGGGACAAACAAGATGAACTTTTTCAAGACTGAGCTTGGTAAATTTGTGGATAGGATGGTATGACGAAAATGCCTACAATGGTATATGACCCATCTGTGACTGCTATGAGCAAATATCTCCAATGGATGGAGCTGGGACACTAGATGTGGTGGGGCTCAGAGTTACTACAGAGGATACTTTCCCAGGTGGGTCATGCCCATATGCTATGCTCAGGCTTTAACTGTTCACCAAATTTGGGGTCTGGGAGAAAATTTCCCCCAGGTCAGATTGACAGAGACTCTGGAGTTTTTTGCCTTCTGCTGCAGCGTGGGGCACAGGTCACTTGCTGGTGTGGTTTAGAATAAATAGTGGATTCTTTGCCATTTGAAATCTTTAAATCAAGATTTGAGGATTTTGGTAAGTCAGACAGTGGTCATGGTTTTATTACAGAAGTGGTTGGGTGACATTCTGTGTCCTGCGATGTGAAGGTCTGATGAGATGATCATGGTGGTCCTTTCTGACCTTAAAGTGTCTGAGTCTATGAAACTGGATAGCTCAAAGGATAAGAAAATGCAAAGCAGTGACTTTAGCAAGGGAAGAAATCTGAGCTGTAGACGTTATAGAAAGGCAAGCAAGCAAATGCAGAGAGACCAAATGGGATGTGCATAATATTGGGGTCTGCTGCAGAGAGCAATGTGATGATCCCTGATTGGATTTACTATTGTTCAAGGTGGCCTCCTGTAACTAGAGCTGGTGGAAACTCAGAATTTCTGTTCCCTGGGAATTTCAACATTTCCTTTTGTTTCAAATCAAAACAAAAAAACCTGAAATTTTACAATCTCCTGAAACAGTATTTCCAAAAAAACTTTTGTTCTGAAAATATTGAAAAGACCTTAGCAGGAGATCACTTATAATATCAGAGTCAAAACAAAATGCTTCAACCTTGTCAGAAATTAAACGCTTCAATAATTTTTCATCCAAAATGTTGACAGAGTCAGTATGTTCCTTCCAAATGTTTCAGTTAAGTTGAATCAGCACTTATCAGTGGAAATCTGTTCCATCAGGAAATTTTCAAACAATTGTACTTGTAACTTTTGTTTTAAGGAAACCCTGGCCTATGTGATCCCTGTGACAGAGAAACCGCCCTACAATCTCAGACTCAGGAATATGTTTCAGGAGGTTTGTAATGGGTTAGAGATGCAAAGACCTTCTACGGCAACCACCTCTCCCCTCTGATAGTGCAGGATCATGACTTAATGCGAATGCTAGCAGCTTGTAATCAGATCCTTGCACTCATCCAGAACCACACTGTGCAAGGTTCCACATGTGCAAATCGGTTTGCACATTTGGACCTTGTTTATTATTTCTTTCTAGTCTGTTCTTGACCACTCCAGAAGTAACTTTCACATTATCTACCGCTGACTGCAGTGCTCACCCAATGCACATGTGACATTCTTCCATCAGACCAGAGTAAAATAATTCAAAGTCAATGATCTTCACCTGTTTTCTACTGCAACCCACCCTATATCACTTCCCATTGACTATTTAACTATATGGTCTGCACTTCATAGTAATGCATCCAACAATTCACTCTATCTGTGTGATGTGTAAGTCAGTGTCCTCTAGTTTATATATTTTTTTCCTTCAAGACACTAAAAATATAGAGTACAAGTCTTCAAGTATCTATTTCTCTGCCAACCATAGTATTTTAGAGGCTTATAATTTTTAAGAAACAACAAATCTCAGGGAAATAAAACCTGTCTCCCAAATTCAAGGAGTTGGTCCAGAGCCCATTTCTAAAACCATGTTGTGAGAGTTGAGAAATCATAGACACAGGTCACCATAAGCTTCTGAAGCGCATTATCTCCTAGGTAGAAATCTGTTGCTTGATTAAGTCTTCAATACAACATATCCTGGTTTTCGCAGCTGCTGGAGACTTTGAGTTTAACTTAAGACTATGGTAGAGCTGGTCTAAAAAGTTCGCAATTCCTGTTTTCCAACCAGCTCTACTGCTAATGCTTCCTACAGAGATTGTGGCCAGCCCAAAGGAAGAGGCGCAAGAGGTAGAAAGACATTTTGGGACTTCTCCACTCCTTTGCATACCCATGCAGTGCCAGGCACAGTCTAACAGAAGCATTCTGAAAATCTAGCTATCCCCACATTAGATTCAGTGGGCCTAATTCACCTCTCAGTTCCAGCTGTGCAACTCCACCAGCTGCAGTTGAATGAAGCACTGCCAACCTCAGGCATTTGAAAATCATAAGCCAGGGCTCCAAAATCATGAGACTGGCTTGAAAATAATGAGATTTTACAAAATAATTCTTGGGTTATTTTTATCTGGATTTTTATTGTTTTATTGTTGTTGTCTTTGCCCCTTAGAATCTACCTTTTCAAGATTTTCTCCACAACCATGAGGCCTAGAAACGTACAATTCTAAGACTCTAGCCTTGAGAAAAACACCAAATATAATGAAACTTGTATTAAAGTTGCGAGGGCTGACAATGCTGTACCTGAGAGCGGCACTTGGTGTCAAGTCTTTAATGTCTTTGCTCAAGCATCATAGATTCTGAGGTCTAGTTTTATTCTCTATTGCCTCTAATTTTGCCAGCCAGGAGACGTTCTCATTAATGAAACAAGTAGTTAGAACTGTAACTGACACTATTTCATTTAAAGCCCTTCCAAAGTGACAGTCTCAGATGGATAGTTTTCTTGAGCATCGGTTATTGCTTCCATCTTTATTAATTATAGGACCATGGGTGCATTTGAGCTTCTAGCCAAGTGACTACAAAGGAAATCATCTGCAAATACATTCTTCCCTCCAGTATGCCTGTATCTACAGAATGTCCAATTAATCTCCCAAATTACAAGGGAGAACACAATACTCCCACCAACCTGTTTATTTTTGCAGCCTCCTTTCCCACTCCACTAGATTTGGGACTAAATAAATAAATAAAAAAAGAATCTCAAGAGAGATTTATCACTTTGGAGGTTTCTTGGTGGCATCTTTAAATAATCTTCCAGTAATTCAGTGCCAGTCAGAAAAGGAGGAACTCTCCTCTCACCTTATGTGTTCTGATCCAGCTCACCAAAGATCTCTAGGGTAAAATCCCCCAAAACAAAAAGAGGTCACATTAGAAGGGACTGAAATAAAACCATGAGGATGCAGGTTGCTGTGTCACCTCACCTCTCCAAACCCTCTCATCCCCCCTGCCACTCAAATACTGGTGCAGCTATTCTTTTTGGCTTGCTGTTCAGTTTGGAGAGGAAAAGCAACAGCTTCAAAGGAGGAGAGAAGATAAAGATGCAGTAATTTTATTTTTATACTGGTAACAGTCTCTTCTAAAGCAAAGCTCATTTTCCCCCAGAGGCATCTGGGAGATGAGAAGTCCCCCCTTTCCTTTTCTCCTCCCCCATGTCTAATCCTATAGCTTCCTTCATCTCTTCTGGTTTATGTAGTACTTAGTTTCCCCTTTCCGCCTTCCCATCCCTCAAGATGTCCCTCTGTCTTCCTTCGACCCCTGCTGTCTGCTCCCAACTCAACTCGAAATTGCTCCACTCCTCTGGTTTTTGCTGAAACCAATTCATTTTTTTCCTGTGTTCTGCATCTCCCTATTAGTGGCACAGCAGAAGCTAGAATTTGGCCCTTCATGAGCTATCCATAGCTATGAGTAAGAGCCTTCCCCTTTCAGAGTAGTGCAGCCTGCTCTCCCCAACATGCCTGACCAGCTCTGGGTTCTGATACGGAGGTGGATGGGGCCATGGTCCCACCTCTTTCCCTCCTCATTTAGAGCAATTTGAGCCTTGGGTTGGGGGAATGTATGTGCAGAAGCAGAAATTGTGATTGTCCCTGCCTTGTGCCAGAAAGAAACAATGTTTCTTGAACCATCGTGTACACACTCAAGTTGAAATTCAGCAATACTGGACCAATCAGAACCATCAATTTTCTGACTGATGGAGGAAAAAGATCTTTTAGACTACTCAGTGGTTTCCCAGTCTTTCATCCATAGATTCCCAGCCTGCCCCTTGACAATTTTATATTGTTGAGGCCAGTTCACTTTGTCTTCTCTCCGCAGAACTTTTTAATGCAATTTCAGAGGTGCCTCCAGACTCTTAATGCAAAAAAATCCAATTCTTAGTTCTATTTTTACATAAATCTGAATACAGCCCTCATGAAAATCTGTGAAACTCTGGCACTTGTGGGCTTTTAAAAATACAATAATACATAAGATGCAGAATTTCAGAAGTTATTTCCAAACACTCTACACAAAACTCTCCCTTTTGTTGTGTGATACATGCTGAGTATAGCAGTGGGAGTTCGCAGTGGTTCTATCTCCTGTCCACTTTCACAGCAGGACTTTATATATATATATATATATGAAGTAGTATATATATAATGCATATATATATATATATATATATATAAGAAGTAGTAATTTCCAGCAGACGCACACTCACAAAAAGAAGACCCTGTCTGCTTCCCTTGACAGCAGGGATTTAGAAAATTGAATGCGGCATAAAGATTCTACCTGCATGTACCAAATATTCTGTACTGACCTTTGTCTTTTAAAGCAAAAAAAAAAAATACAATTGCACTTTGAGCAAGAGCCAACCTGTGATTTTTTTTCTCCAGGAAAAAAAATATACTAGAAGGAATTTCAAAGGAAACCCAAGAACTTGCAAACCCGAAGGTTCAATGTCTTCTCAAATTGAGCAATAAATGACTAAGAATAAAGTTACGTTTTCTCAAAGAGTAATGCCAACTCTGTATCTATTGTCTGGTAGAAGAACCTATTCCTTAGTCTATTCTTTTAAAACCAGTTTAGGAGCATTACTACATTTTACCCATTGTTCTTGCAGGGTAACTTAGAAGTGCCATAGCCTATGGCTCTGGTGATCAACTACTACCGTGCCACATCTGCAGGCTTTCAAGTCACAGAAATTAGATGTGGAAAACCTATTGGATCATCTAATCTATAGCCATAGTCCACACTGAGTGGAACTTAACAATTTTTGTAGCAGAAACTGAGCCACTAGAAAGGTACCTCCTTACACTATATGGCAGCCAAGGTGTCTCTAGGTCAAATACTGAGATTTCTGCTAGTGTGTTTGATCTCCTTTCTTAGAAGTAAGGATAGTGTGAGCTTCTCTAAAGAATACCTCCGTCCTGACTGGCAACATCTTGCTTTTGTAGTACCTAGGCTGAGGTTGCCAATTTTGGTTGGATGTATTCCTGGACATTTCATCACATGGTACAGTCTTTAATTAAAGATTAATCTTTAATTCCTGGGGACTCCAGGACAGTCCTGGAGGCTTGGCAACCCTGTACCTAGCCCTTTTCAGAATGCAAACCACCAGTCATGCCAAATTCTTCTTTCCAGTGAATCTAGCACTCACAAGAACAGCTAGAATGGTAGCTCTGAAGACTGAAGTCTTCTGTTTATTCCTGGTGCTGGTACAGTAGAGGCTGCAGGAGTGCAAGCTCCCTCAATATTGCTCCTCCCAGAGCTAGAAATGCCACTTCTTGAAGGAAAGATGGGATACTTCACCTCTTCTGGGAATGCCAATGAAAGTTCCAGTGTGATACTGGCTTTTGTGATGTGAACACCCTGAGACACTGGAAAATGTGGTGAGACAACCAAATAATTGCACATCAGCCACTGAACAGCTGTCAGACCACAAAAGCTTCCAGTCACTGCATATATATTTTGGATTTGTACCAGTGATCAACAAGCTTAAAAGAGCCACTACTAATTTCTTTAACCATCCAGTCTCTCTACATTTGGTTGATTTTATTTTTAACCTCATTTGTTGTGGACCCAAATGAATTCAGCTGAGAGGCGATTGAATTTAGTTCACTTGTGATCTATGGCAGATTTTGACCCAAGTTTCCATCCACAAAGGGTTAATATTTTACTCCAAGTTCCCAGGACCATTCTTGTAAAATGAAGAATGAATTCTCCAAATAGAAAATGCCCTTGTAGAGTTCAAAGGTCATTTATATTTTTACTTGCCTGGTATTCTAGATTTTAAATGGTTTATTAATTCCTGAAAGGCACAGCTAGTAGACAGCTCATATATATGTATATTTGCTGATGATTTATGAAAGGAACATGAGGAAAAATAACTTTGTTTCACTGCCACATAACCTCCTTAAGAGAGAGCTCTCAATGACTTTATAGCCTTTAGTAACTGTGATTAATTATAGTTATTAGAAAGATCAATCTGACAGTTAAAATAATGTTTGTTCTCCATCTTGTTAATATTTCCCTGCTACATATTCATTCCAGATATTGGAGCAATGCCATGTGTGGGTATCGTACTGTCCCTTGAACAAATGACTATCAGGTCCCATGGATCTTTGATGACTTTTATTCCCTTAATCCTTAAGAAACATCATGAAAGGTGACAATAACTTTTGGTTTTCCTTGAGATTTGCATATTTAACCTAAGCAGAGTTAGAATTAATCTGACAATTTGTGATGGCTTTTTCAAAGTTTTACTCTTTCCTTTGAAAACGAATCAGGAACATTTAATTTTTTTAAAAAAGGCATTTAATTGCATTGTCAATAGGCAAGTACTGTGCCGTGATGGGAACCTTTACAAAGTATGAGCAAACAAACCCCTGCACCTCTGGGGCTGGAGAAATTTACATGGCAGTAAATAATCCCCACCATACTTGCAGTGCTAATGCTGTAGGTCACTTAGCAGAACATCCGGCAATCACTGGGCCAGCTCGCTTCCTCTCAAAGCAAGAAATATGAGAGTGGGAAAAGGGAAAGAAAACTTGGTTGGATTTCCCTCCCTTCCATCAGGGAGGGAGGTTTTGCCCCTCCCCTATTATCATCACACCTGAAATGAGCTTCAGGTCCAGACTCTAAACTCTGTGGTTCCCCTGGGAACCACAGGAAATGGAGTGTCTGTGCTTCAGCTCTGGAACATCTTCCATTCCCTGGCAGTGTGATGCCAATGGAGGGAGGACATGATAACAGTCTTCAAACATGAAAAGGATGGTGATCCTTATAAAGGCTAAAAGGACTAGAAAGAGAACGATGATCAATTTTTTCTCCACATCCACTGAGTGTAGGACAAGAAGCCATTGGGTAGTGTGCAGGAAGGGAGATTTAGATTGTGTATTAGGAAAAACTTTCCAACCATAAGGGTATTTAATCAGTGAAGCCAATTATCTTGGAGGGTTGTGGAATCCCTGTCACTGGAGGCTGTTTGGAACTGGTTAGACAAACACCTGTTAGGTATAGTCTAAATATACTTCATCCTGCCTCGGCACAGGACTGGATGACCTCTTGATGTTGCTTCCAGCCCTATCTTTCTATGATTATGACTTTGTCATAGAAGTTCAGAGCAGTGGAAGTTGGTCTAAGATGAAGATAGCTTTTGTCTGAATACAAGTACCCTGACCGCTAACCAAGGGCTCAGTTGTGAACCTCCTTACACAATCATGAAAAGGAGAGAGAGGGTCTTTGGTGGACTCTAAGTGTCTACATGGGTAACAAATATTTAATAACGGGCTCTTCCATCTAGCAGAGAAAGGTCTAACACAACCCAATGGCTGGAAGTTAAAACTAGACAAATCAGACAGGAAATAAGGGGCACATTTTTGACAGTGAGGGTAATTAACCATTGGAATAACTTACCAAAAGTCATGCTAGAGTCTCCATCATTGACAATTTTTAAATCTAGATTGGATGTTTTTCTAAAAGACCTGCTCTAGGCATTTGTGATGAGGTCCCTAGGGTGTAACCTGGACTTTGGGACCACTGAGCCCTCTGTCCCAACAATCTGGGATATCCCTCCCATTCTGTGATGCTGTTACTAATCTACAAACCTCTGACAGGTGGTGCACGTACACAGATCTCCACAAGCAAGGACACACCCAACTGAGTCACATGAATGATTTCCCCAGCCACTCATGAACCAACAATAAAGAGGCTCCACCAATTCCCCCCAGCTTCTGAGTCTTGTCCTGGTCAGAAGCCTGACTAATGTAAGTTCATTACCCAGTCCACCCCTCCCTCAAAGTGGAGAGGAGACACACTAGGCTTTGGTCAGACTAGATCATCACAGTGGTCCCGGCTGACCTTGAAATCTATGAAGCTATGACTATCCAGATCTCTGGTCCATGTATGGTGGAGAAAGCAACTTATCTTCACTGTGGCCTGCATTGTACTGGCCAGCACACTCAAGCCAATGTGAAAGGGGAAGTAATCTGGTTCAGATGTAATACTGGTGCAGAGCACTTGCTCCATGAAACAAAGAGGAAAAGGAATCAGATTTTGACTGACTCTATCTAAGGTACTTATCTTCCCCCATCAATATAGTATCTAAGTGCTTCACAAACTTTAATGTATTTAACCTCACTAAATCCCTAAGAGTGAGGGAAGTGCTAGATCTGGGACTTAGGCACCTAAGTACCTTTGTATAACTAGACCCAACTAACTTGCCCAAGGTCACACTGGAATTCTGTAGTGGAGCAGGGATTAAACTCAGGACTCCCAAGTCCTCGGCTCACACACTAACCACTGGACTATCCTTCCTCTGTCACAGGCTGGTTCCTGCTCTGTCCTGGGGACAGCATGGCTGCGTGATCAACTTGCTTAATGTTTGTGCTAAAGCCAAACATGTTACAAAAAAAACACCATGAAAACTATGTAACAGCTAAACAAATGCACATTTACATCTTCTACATTTCAAAGTTTTCTCCAGTGTGCAGGTTTCTCTTTAAGACAAAGAATTCACCAAGTTTAAAAGTTACATTATCCAGAGCACAGGCCTGATGGAAGGTTACAAGTTCAACACACTATAATTGTAGATCATTTGATGACAATCTAACCAGCCGGCAGACTAGGTAAGATATTCAGGAACAAAGCAGCTGGCAGGATATATGCTTGGAAGGGATTTCTTTCTTTGATATTATTTCAAAACCCATCTCCATTTTCTTCTTCTTCATCATCTTCTTTTTTTGGTTGAAAGTTTAAAGGATCCCCTCAGAATCTCAATTCGATGTCCATAGGGAAGGTTTGAACTCAATAAAATAAAGTAAGATCTGACCCAAACCCTTTACCAATAACTCAAATGGAACCTAAACATATTTTAATGATTGAAAAGGTTTAGTTAGCTTCTTAAAACAAATCCTGACCTTGCTTGTTTCAACCAAAAGCCAGGATCCTGTGAAAAACAGAAGATTGTAAAATTATCAGCCAGATTTCCAGATAAAAAGTACATGGTTAAATTTGCACAGTTGTTAAGAATTGATCTTCACCAAATGCTGCATGCACTGTCCCTGATTCAGCAAAGCATAACGTCATGTGCAAATACAGTAAGCTTGAGTGGGATTGCAAGTGTGCTGTGGATCAGGGACAGAATGATCAGCATCTTGCAGGATTGAGCCCTGAATTTGACTTAAGATTCACTCATGGCTTCCATTCATTTATTTCCCTGTAATGATAGTGTTCTTGAAGGGTGAAAGAAAGAAAA
Organism: Mauremys mutica; assembly: GCF_020497125.1. Lineage (NCBI taxonomy): Eukaryota > Metazoa > Chordata > Testudines > Geoemydidae > Mauremys > Mauremys mutica. The sequence goes on along the minus strand of NC_059076.1, from coordinate 132,183,454 downwards.
TGGAGTTATTAGTATGCTAATCTAGTGCATCTGAAAACACTTGTCTTTTTAATTCATGAAAGGGAGTATGGGAGTCCTTAATGTTTTTTCAGCTGCCTTCACAAAACCACATATTCTTTCCGTGATACCAAACACATCTGCTATCTTCTCCATGAGCCACATCCCAGGATCTTTTGAGCCTCCTTATTCTAGAATTGTCTGTTCTATTTTAGCCAAACACCAATTTCCTCATGAAGTAATACACCATTAAAAAAATGTTCTCACGTCCACGATGCCATGAGTGATAATAGTTGGCCTTCATATCCAGCACACACACACACACACACACACACATCAGAGTAGCTTTTAAACTTTCTATTTAAAATACCTAATGACTGCAACTACAGTATTTATATGTAAGGGGACTGTTGCCCCCTTACTAACATTCAGTGGGGGTGTTTTGGTTGGCTAGCTCCCAATACTAAAAGAATGGGGAGAGGCCAATGCTCCAGGTCAGCCTCAGCCTCTGAGCCTGATTGACAGGCCAGGCAGGCTAATCAGGGAGTCAGGAGGCCAGGGGCATCCAAGCCTCCCTGTGAGCTGGAATTGCCTGGGTCAGAGCTAAGGAGAAAGCAGGGGCCCAAGCTGAGCTGGGGAGCAGAGCCGTGCCAGATCCAGAGGAGCCAGAGACAGCTCAGAGAGAGAGCAGATCCTATGCTGGGAGCAGAGCTGCAGCCACAGAGCCAGGTGTGGTGAGCAACTGGGGCCAGCTGCGGGGGAACCTTGGGCAAAGGGCCCAATGCAGAAAGATACCCCCAGCCAAGGGTCCTTGCAGGCCAGACTGGGAGGGGGATTTTAACCCAATGGGGGGCTGATGCTGGGAAGAAGGGTCCCACCACCCAAAGCCCGGAGGTGTATAGCCACCACCATTGCAAGTGTCCAACCTGCAGCATCCCTGCAGCATAGCCAGGGCCTGAGGAGGAGACCTGGGACCTACAAGGAACAGATTGTGAACTGCCCTGATGTCCAGAGACACTGTTTGTAATATTCCCTGCCACAGAGCGGGGTGATGTGTTTTCCTTTAACCTTTCCCATTTTTCCTTATTCTTTTTTAAAATTAATTGTTAATTAAACAACTTGTATTTGCTTTAAATTGTATGAAATGATCAGTGAGTCAGGGAGGTGCCCAGTGCAGAGATAGTACCTTGGAGTGGGGACACCCTAGCCCCTGTCCCAGGTGACCATGGCAGGGGTAGGGGTTGAGCCTGCCAGGAATCCTGGGCCCAGCCTTGTGGGGGTTACGAGGACTCTGCCAGACAGGAGAGTGGAAGGGGAGTCCTCAAGGGCAGGGAGGCCTCTGGATAAAGGAAGTGGGAGCGAGGACTCAGATCTTTTGCTAGCCCATTTCACCGGGGTAGTGCAGAAGCCAGGAAAGTTCCCCACAATAGCGGGACCGTTCCCCTGCTTACATATAGTTGCAACCAGAAAGGCTACCACCTTGTTAAAAAAATAAAGACTTACATCCTACAGAATATTTCTGACCCTCATTTCTTCAACCCACTCAGTTAGTCATCTAAGCCCAGAAGTTACAGCCAACACTTCTTACTGGACTTACCGCTGACTTGCTTTTGTTGTTGGCATTCTTTCATCTACGAGAGATGGTAGGAATTGCAGCCTATGGTTTGCAATGTCTCATGTGACTGAATAATCCAATCCAAGATTTACTTGATCTTTGGCAGTTAATGCAAATGTCTGTATCTTGGTTGGGAGCTGCTTGCTTCCTCTGGGCTCTTTTCTCTTCAAGCTGGAGGAGCCAGCTCCTGGCATGGACTTTGATACCCTGAAGAAGACGATGGCGCCGCTTGTTATGATCACTTGGTCAGGATCAATTCCAAATTCCTTCATATCTCGCTTGCATGTGTCTTTCTAGTGAACATTGGGAAATCATGTTGTTCTTTTCCCCTCTGATAGCTCCCTGTATAACATGTCCTTGGGTATGCGTCCGTCGTCCAGCCTACACAAGTGGCTTAGCCAGTGCAGTCATGCTGGTGTGATAGATAGTTATCATCACTTATCCTCTGTATGCCACCTCTAAGGGGTAACATAAGACATTATTTATTGTTTTGTAAATATCCTTAGAGGTTCTTGAATGAAATATGTTATACAAATGCAAAGCACTGCATTGTTATTTGGTCATTTTTGTGAAAGAGAAATTTGCAATCTTCTTTTTTCCCACTGACATAAATTTTCCTGTATGCAACTGTACCTGAGTATGACATGAAATCTAGATTATATTATAATATGAAGAAAAATGGCTGAGTCCTCCAAAGTTACAGCTCAGTTAATGAAGGAACAAAGACTTGGTAACATGTACCACAGCCTAGGATAAGCCATTTGTGACAGGACAAATGAACCATGGTCATGGTTACTCAGGTTTTAGATCACAACTAGTTTATTAACCAAAATAAGGTTAATTCAGAAAATCCTTTCGGCGTAAACAAGGCTTCCCACACCTAAGCATTTAAAACATGAATTCAGAAAGGGGCTTCCCTTTATTTATTCATAAATCAGCAAATGGATGTCTTTGTGCAGCCCAGGTTTGAGCAGTTCCCAAAGAGGGTCAAATGGAACCCAGACCTCTCATGCATCAATCCACAGGTATCAAATAACACTCCAACCAGCAGGAAGAATTCAGTTCATTTTCTTGAGGATTGAGTTTTATTTCTCCAAGTCATCATGAATCCAGCAGCCTCCTCACAGGTCTCACTCTCTCACCCTTTTATTTAAGGACCAGGTGGCCATCAAGCTATCATATAATCCCAGTCCCAAACCTGTGAGGCAACTAATTAGTCAGAGGTAGGGGGCTAAGTCTTTAAAAGGGCTATCCCATTCTGTGCCAGAGGCTTTTTCGTGTCTAGAACTTTCTCCTCAGAGGAGCTGGAACAATCTGTATAGTAGGGGTGCTGAGAGCCATTGAATCAAACTGTAAACCCTGTATATGATGGAAACCACTTGAAGCCAGGGGGTGAGACAGCACCCCCAGCACTTCTACTTCCAGCACCTATGCTTCTCCTTATAGATTCATACATTTTAAGGCCAGAAGGAGCATGATAATCTAGTCTGACTTCCTTTCATATCACTAGTTGAGACCAGAGCTCCCAGAGCATATTCCCTTTACAGCGCTCAATTCTGCCACCCTAATTCACACGGAGTACTCATTTATTAAATGACTAGTCCAGATACGACCAAGTTTTGGTTTTGCAAACCCTTGTCAATGATTTTTAGTTTTGCAACATTAATACCAGGAGGAAAGGTGAGTCATTTCCAGATCTCTTTGTATGTGAACAGTTGAAATCTGGGGTGCTTCTGATAAAAGAGACTGGCTTTGTCCAATATCTGCCATGAAGAAATCAGTTTAGTTTTCATTTTGGCTCATCAGTCTAGTTTGTCTGAACCATTATAAGCTAGTGTGAGGGGATGGAGAGAGAAGCTTCTGTCTTTAGCTCATCTGTATTGGGAGTTTTTGCTAAGAATAAAAAGGAACAGAGGGAGGTATGAATTAAAAATGAGAGATACACAAATGGAGTAGAAGGAGAAGTTAAGGAGGAGGTGTTTGGGATATGGGTGTCACATGATTTAATTGTACCAAGTAGACTTGTGATCAGTACCCTGTTAGTGCATGTCACTGGTCACCAAATTGATATGGTCATGATTCCCCTTTGAATCGTCAATATCTCAAACTTTAAGGAGATATCATAGAATCTTAGACTCATAGATTCTATGATATCTCTAACCTTTGAGACTAATCTCTATTAAATGGAAACAATCAGTTAAACACTGCAGTTGGTTAGATGTCCCATAACTAAGGGAAGGAATGCTCTAGTGGCTAAAGCCCAGGGTTTGGAGACAGAATATCTTTTCTCTGTTTTCCACTCTGCTACAAGCTTCCTCTGTGATCTTGGTCAAATCTCTTGGACTAAAATTTTCAGACTTGAGTATTCAAGATTTAGGCACACAAATCCATATTTAGAAACCTAAATAAGTAGCCTTATTATCAAAGGAAGATCTGAGTGGGAGATGAAAATTAGGTAATTGATCAATAAGAATAATTATGTTGGTACCTAAAGGTAGGTCCCCCATGTCTGAATTTATTGGTCTTAGCTTCTTTCTGCTTAATGGTCTCCATATGTACAAAGGTAAATATTGCTATTCTCAGTCTCACAGGGGTGTTGTGAAGAAAGCTGGGATGAAAGCTCCTAAATAAGAACCAAAGTCAAATTAAATTAGTGGGGATTTTTCTGTTGATTTCATTGGCGTTAGGATTAGTCCCTACGTTCTAACTTTTAAAAGGTCAGAAAATATGTACAACACTGGTGGCATCAGTACTGAGCATATCAAAAGCTTTGTGGGTGCACACTAGGAGTTGAACTTGAAAACTTTTAAACAGGAGAGTAGTTAGAGGAGGAAGAATACAAAGGCTGAGTTAGGCATTTTAGCAGAACTTTCTGGCAGATAATTTGTTAATTTGCAGTGATAAGGTGACTGGAGTTTTTTGCTATTAGACAAAAACAGCACAATGATTCTTTTTAATAGGTTTTTCAAAACATCTGTTATGATGCCAGAACAGGTGCTTAATCTTAAATGACACAGTACTTTCCATTTAGAATGCAATCTGCAAAATGAATACTAATCTCTCCGTAAAGAATATGCCACCTTTACCTTATTTACTGCAGCCATATTGGCATTTATCTTACTGAGTCACGCCGCATCACTGCAACATAATACAGGAGCTTGATTGCTGTGTGGAGTAATCAAGGCATATCCCTTTGTATTATTACAATGCGTCAAAGTGAACAACAGCTCAAAAACCCAATCTTTATCTCTTGATGGATCGGTGGGCACAGAAAACAATTGTTTTTATTTATTTGTGTTGTACGGCTGTCATTTGTAAAGCCAATTTTGTTTGTTTTCCATCCTGTCTGTACATCTTAAGCATTCCCTTAATATGCTGAACCAGGATGTTTGGATGATCTCTGGCTGCTATGAAGCCATAAACCCAGCTTTTAGCCACATGCCTGAGGTCCTGCTTCTGAGCTACTGCCACTCTCCAGTCATCTAGAGCTATTTATATGTATGGTTAATATATTCAGTCACTGTGGTTTATTGTGTTCTGTTTGTATTATCTTATGCTCTCATTCTTACTGTCAGGCGGGGTAGGTTAATTTGCTTCTTGGGCTGGGATTCCTTTGAAGTAAAAGCTAGTTTATGCAGACAGAGGGACCAGTTCTGTTCCCACACACTTTGTTTTTACATCAGTGTAACTAGGCCTAATTGGAACCCCACACCAGTGTAATTCCACTAACTTTAGTTCTGTTACTCCTGGTTTTCAGGGTGGAAAGACAGAGCATCATAATGCCCAGTATCTTCAAAGGCAACGCCCCACCCACTTGCACCAAAAAGGCCTGATGAACAGTGTGCAACATGGTGGCTAAATATGCCACATCCCCTGCTAGTGTTTAATCCACATACAGGGTAATTGATGAAAACAAAAATATTCCTCTTTAATTTTACTATTGAATTCATGCCTTATTACTCTCTGTTCCATTCAATAGGAGCAGGATCTAATGAATAACACATTGTAAGTGGCATGTGATATTATGCTGTTTGCATCCAGAGCATCCAAGACAGTTTTCCACTTTAGCAGGATACCATTCTCTACAAGGGAGTATTGCTAACTGGTTTACTGAGTGTTCAGATTTGCAGATAATTTCCTACTCTCCAATCGTAAACAGTTTAAACCATTCAGATTGTGACATTGTTATTGCAAATGGAAAGCCCCTGCAACAACACCATGCACAGATAATGTTTGTATAACTAACTACTTATTCCAGAAGATTGGTACAGGATACTAGATCAACTCACTGCCAAAGATGGGAGCACCACAGGGTGATTCAAATTACCAGGGAATGCAAATTATTTCTATGTGAGCCTCATACTACAGCTATGCTCGCTCTAAGAAGAATGGAAAAGGAGTTGAAATCAGAAGCGGCACCAGAACAAGTGAGCTATGGGCCATGGAGCATACTAAGATTTCATTTTAGAGATATGTTGCAACAAGTGAGAAAGTTCCATGGAAGAGAGTGAAGGGGAATCACTGCCAGAGGAAAACCTAGCATGCAGTTCTTATGGATCCCTATTTTATTATCATTGTAGCGGTATAATTTGCTACATCAGCGCTGAGCCTTGTCTCCCTATGGAAATGTCTACTATACCATCCTATTATACAGGCAAATTTGAGTTAATAAGTAGAAACAAAGTTAAAAATTAGAGTCAAGCTAAAATCGTGATTCATGTCCTCCCCAAAATTGGGTAGGGGAAGAGGTGTATCCACATCTGATTTTTACAAATATTCCCTGTCCTTATAATGGACTAGTGAAATTCTGGAGGCGTCATGGGAATTAGACAGATCTGAATGACTCTCTAGTGAAAAATACCTGACTCCTTTGATCTCCACAATTGCCCATGCCTCTTTTAAAGACAAGCTACCAAGTACCCCGAAGAATGTATTATTCTAGCCTAATCTACACTTGATGTAAATGACCTGTCAGTTACCATCCTGTCTCACTCTCTCTTTTTATGGTTAGGCTATCAAGAAGGTGATAGCATCCATGTTCTGGAAACATTTCTCATCTGTCTGCGTCCTGGATTCACGGTAATCTGGTTTCAGACCAGGACAAAACACACAAACAACTTCAGGGGAGCAGATGGACAGCTTTTGCCTGCAAATCAAACTTCTGTGATGATACTGTTGTCTGAGCCTTCAGCAACACCTTCAGAGGGTGTTGATGGTAGTCATACAAGTGGTTGCAGAAGTAAATGGGACAGCACTACAGTGGATCCACTTAGAGGGAGCCCAGAGAGTCATAATGGATATCTGTTTTCACATAAGCCCATATCCTGTAGGATCATGCATGGCACAATACACCATTACTTTGCTATTCAGCAAAACCACAGCCAAATCACATAGTTAGCATTCATACTTTTACCAAGGGAAAGTCCCCACAGTTCTCCTCTGAGATCTGCCCCCCAGAGTAAGGCTCTACATTCAGGTCTACACAGAGGCAAGATCTAGATCTAAGCTGGTAAATAAGCTTAGGGGTTATCTCATGCAGGTCCCCACATCTGTACCCTAAAGTTCAGAGTGGGGATGACACCCACAGTAGCAGCCACCACCAAATAGTTTAAACAAACTGTGTGCTCCTCCATACCTGTCGGCTTCCCCCAGCCCTTCCTTTAAAACTCCTCTACAACCTTTTTAATTATACATGCCAACAATCAGGTTATTTTTTGTTTTAGGTAGAGCCAATACTTCCTTCTTTCCCAAAAGTTTCCCCATTTCCAAATGAACCTAAAACCCTCCTCCATACACCATCATTTCATCCACTCATTGAAACTTTGCAGTTCTCCCTGTCTTACTGGCCCTGCATGTGGAACTGGAAGCATTTCATAGAATACTACCGTGGAGGCCCCAGACTATAATCTCTTATCAAGCAGCCTAAATTTGGCCTCAAGGACCTCTTCCCTACCCTTTCCTATGTCACTGGTACCTACATGTATCACAGCCACAAGTTTCTCCCAGCACTGCACATAAGCCTGTCTAGATATCGCGAGAGATCTGCAGAAGGCAATTCATCCTTTGATTCTCCTGATCATCACAACCCAGCTATCTATATTTCTAATGATCTAATCCCCCATTACTATTATCTGTGTCTTCCTAATAACTGGGATTCCCTTCCTCAGAGAGATATCCTCACTGTGAATCTATAACACGACATCAACTGGAAGGAAGAGCCCAACTATGGGATCATCTCCGTCTGCTCCAGTTTGATATTCTCTTTCCCCGAGACTTTCATCCTCCTCAACTGCACAGAGGTGTCAAAATGTGGGTGGGACTGCTCTACTGTTTCTCGGAAAGCCTCATCTATGTATCTCTCTATCTCCCTTAGCTCCTCTCAGTCAGCCAGTCTCAAGACCCCATATTCTGCCTCTGAGGGCATTTTGCACCGAATGCACACATACACCACCTGCCCACAAGGCAGGTAATCACAGATGGTGCACCCCTTCCGCACTGCTGGACTTCTGCTTGCATTCCTTTTACTCCTGCAGCTTTGTTTGTTTGTTTGTTTCTTTGGGCGGTGTTTATTGGTCTAAATTTGAGAATATTAGGTGTATCTGGCTCTCTTGCGCCCTCTCTAAACTTCCTCGCAAAACTTCCGCTTGAAGCTCCTGTTCATTAGCTCCTCTGGTTGCTTAGGAGTTGGCTTTTTAAAACAGTGGTTCTCCCTGAGTAGCCCTGCCGCCTCGTTAATGTATCCTAAAGAGGTTAGGGTTCAAAGCTTTGCCTCTGTAGCTCCAACTGTGCCTCCCACTGCTGCTGTTGGTTCTCCAGGGGCTGCAGGAGGAGCTCCTGGGTCTTCCCTGGCAGTCTGGTCTTCTCAAATTGATCAGGAAGTATGGTGACCACATCTTTCCCTCTCTACTGGCAGAGACTGAAAAAGCAATCCTTCTACCATCAAAGAAAGCCTCTGTATATTCTGCCTCCATCCTTTTCCCCCCCTTTCAAATACCCATATGACCATTTCCCCCACAATTCTAGAGGCAATCATTGTACCCACATTCTCCAGCACATGTTGCAAAACTCACTGTCCTGGAGTACTCTCTTGGGACAAGACCCACACTTGCTGCACTCTACCTCAGTTTCCTCACAATGATCTTCAGCCTTTTCACACCTTAGAGGTGACTTGGTGCAGTGCCTGTCTGACCAAGTTATTAACAAAGGTTCACACCTTCCAGGGCATCCAAGCTTTTTTCCATCTCTCCCCTGAGCCTCTCTTGGGGTCATTGGGGTTGCTCTCTGCTCTTTCCCAAGCAGCGATCCCAGGCCTTCCAACCTGGAGTTTTCTACAATCCTCCCATCTACCTTGTGTCTCCTCTCCAGCAACTTTATGTTGCTGAGCTTTCTTCTTTTTAAGATATAAAATATAGCTATATAACCAGATATAATAGGCTGGTATTAACTGAATACGGCTGACTGGTCCCAAGGGTTCCTGGCCTTTAAAAAGGGCAGGCTGCCCTATTATGCTGAGTTTGCAATTCTTGTCAGCAGAGACTGCCTTGTGGCCAAATGAACAGGATTTCTTATAGCATTGTGGCACTTCTGGCTCTGCTCTCATTTTTAAACCTGAAACACATCTGAACATTTCAGCCCCTCAGACAAGGTTTGGAATGAGCAACTCCTGAAGCAGGGAGCAGGGGGAGGAGGGTTGTCATTTCTTATTAGTACTTTACTTTTTTGTCTTTTTGCGAAAGAATGCTCTTGTTTCATTAGGTATCCTGCACTGAACTGAACACACCTTTGCTACTACAAAGTAATTTGGATATCCATATATTGAAAATCTATAATCCTTTGGCAGATACATCCCCAAAAAACTGCTGTCTTAATGGTCTGTGTTTAAAGGGGAGATTCACCCATTCAGCCAAAATGCAATTTTCTACCCTGCTGAACTCTTGGGCTCAGATTGTTTGTACAGTTACGTCATTCCTAACCATAACAGATATGGTGGCACTTGTTAAAAAAAATAAAAATCTGTTGCTTCCCAGGGCCCTCATGAGCCCTATAAATGAAATAAGAGGGAGAGTAGAAGGGTGCAGACAAAGAGCATTATAGTGAGTGTTGCTCGTTTCATGTGTGAGCAGCTGGAATATTTGTAGGTTTAGGTAAAATAGCCAAAGAAATTGCCCTGGACAGACACGGGAAAGCGTATCTCTGAGCCTAGCCCAAACCCATGCACTGGTAAAAGAAATGAGTGGATATGAATGAAAATAGAGCCCTGAGCAGATCTGTAGTATTTTTTTTCCTTTTCTTCTTCCTCTCTTTCCAAGTAAATTTAGTGTTCTTGGAAGGTGCTGGATTCACAGTTCTGGAAAACAAAACCCTGTGTTTATCCTGGGAACCTTACAGCTTCAGCGAAAACTCTCGTATCCCATTCCACCTCTGTGCTTCAATGTGGATCATCTCTGGAACGGAGATGGTAGGTCACTGCCCAGGACCTACCACAGTGAGGTCCTGGCTCATGGGTGGGGCTTCCAGATCCTACTGCGAAAGAAATATTAAATAATAATAAGTGCATGGCACATTCAGTCCTTGACTTCTCTGCTGAGACTCCCAACCTGTCCCACTATGTGTTGTGAAAATGGGTTTTTGATGTGGACACTAGTTACTTTCTTCCTAAATTTGGGGCAGGGGTGGGAAGTAGGAGTCCGGGGGCAGAGTGGGGCATAGCTAGAGTGTACTACATAGGAACTATTTTCAGATTTCTAGGGTTCATGGGAAGGAAAGTATAATTTACAGCAGCCCTGCAACTTCTCTAATTTACACAGGAGGCCTGGCAGTTCTCCACTTGGCCCCATATTTGGAATGAGAAAGTAGCTAATATGCAGTGCACTCTGGCCATACCCCCAATCTTGCCCCTCTGCCAGGGACTGGGTGCAGGGCTGGCATACATCCCTTCTAACATTGCTCCATTTGTCAGAGAATGCTCCCTGCATAGGAAGTATTCTCAGAAGGGCCATATGCAGCTCCCTGATAGCCCCTTTACACTGCTAGAATATAACTGAGGAGCAGGCCCCTGGTCTCAGCCATTCCTAGTCTGGGCTACATTCAAGACTCTTTGCCTACCAGAGAATCTATTTTCCAAAGGTTTTTCATTCTCTCGAGTTTTTCCAGCACCACCACTCCATTGGGATTTATTTTTTTTTATTAGGACACATGATGATCTGCTTGAGAATTTAACTCAGGAAAATGGGTTCTGTTGGAAAGGTCATGGACTGAACTATTCAGTTTTTTTGTTCTTTAGAGAACTAAATCAATGTTTTATCATATGTCAGAGACGGGCAAAATAATTCCCTATGCCCTCACTTAGAATTTAAGTAAACCTGAGACAGACTAACTAAGCAAAATGGGAATTTCTGAGTATAATGGTAAAATGCTCAAATGGTTTAAGATTTTTGTTCATCCTAAATAAGATAAAAAGGGCTAATCCTCATTTTCACTAAGGCCCAATCATACCCCTCTGGTAGTGTTAAAGGGTATACATTACAGTTCCACTCACATTAAAGCCTTTTTACAGTGCTGTAATGGCGTAAGTAGTCCTTAATGTGAATGAGAAATAAACCTTTAATGTATATATCACACGGGGGTAGGTACCACAGCATTTACAAGGGAAAGAAGTTCAACAGTCAAATCTACAAACTCAAAAGAATTATCTTATTTTGGCCTAGCACCTCTTATTCCAAAGTATTTCACAAGCTATGGGAGTATCACTCTGCTGACTTCAGTGGAGTGACACTAATTCACACTAGTTGAGAATGTATACATAGGATACTTCTTGTATTGCATAAAGTACTATAATTGTACATGGGACTCTCCAGAGCATGTATGTAGCAGAGGGATTCCCTATGGTGTAACTTAAAACATCTGAACCAGTTGATGGTATGCCAAGCCATTTTTGGTGTAATCCATGCAGAAAAAAATTGGTGACCTGTCTGGAGGGCTGAGTCATGAAGAGGCAGTAGCAACTTGTAGAGCGAGAGAGGGTCTGCCAACCCAGAGAAAGAGATGGAGAAAAGGTCTCTTGAAATGTACATGCTCAGAAACTTGCTTTTAAATGAAAAAAGGTGGCCTGAAAATACAATACAACAAATTACCTCCTATGAACCTTCTACGTACACAGCAATTTATATTGTTATGGTTACGTTTTATGAGGAGGGGCCCTGAAGGCTCTTACTGAAGGTTACTGAAGTTGCTCTTGTTCTGGGGGAGACTTTGTCCTAAATTTGGCCTAATTTAGCATAATAAAAAGCCCAAAGTATGAAAGCAGGAGTCCATTTGGTACTCCTTAGAGGGAAAATAGAAGATAATAAGGTGATAAATAACAGTCAGCATGGATTTGTCCAGAACAAATCATGTCAAACCAACCTGATAGCTTTCTTTGATAGGATAACAAGCCTTGTGGATGGGGGGAAGTGATAAATGTGGTATATCTTGACTTTCGTAAGGCTTTTGATACTGTCTTACATGACCTTCTCATAAACAAACTAGGGAAATACAACCTAGATGGAGCTACTATATGGTGGGTGCAAAACTGGTTGGAAAATCATTCCCAGAGAGTAGTTATCAATGGTTCACAGTCAGCCTGGAAGGGCATCATGAATGGGGCCCCGCAAGGATCAGTTCTGGGTCTGGTTCTGTTCAATAGCTTCATCAATGATTTAGATAATGTCATAGAGAGTACACTTATAATGTTTCCAGATGATACCAAGCTGGGAGAGGTCGCAACTGCTTTGGAGGATAGGATTAAAATTCAAAATTATCTGGATAAACTGGAGAAATGGTCTGAAATAAATAGGATGAAATTCAATAAGGACAAATGTAAAGTACTCCACTTAGGAAGGAACAATCAGCTGCACACATACAAAATGGGAAATGACTGCCTAGGAAGGAGTACTGCGGAAAGGGATCTGAGGGTCATAGTGGATCACAAGCTAAATATGAGTGTAACGCTGTTACAAAAAATCCAAACAGCATTGTGAGATGTATTAGCAGGAGTATTGTAAGCAAGACAAAAGAAGTAATTCTTCCGTCCTACTCCACACTGGTTAGGCCTCAACTGGAGTATTATGTCCAGTTCTGGGTGCCACATTTCAGGAAAGATGTGGACAAATTGGAGAAAGTCCAAAGAAGAGCAACAAAAATGATTAAAGATCTAGAAAACATGACCTATGAGGGAAGATTGAAAAAAAAATGGTTTGTTTAGTCTGGAGAAGAGAAGACTGAGAGGGGACATGATAGCAGTTTTCAAGTATATAAAATGTTGTTACAAGGAGGAGGGAGAAAAATTGTTCTTTTTAACCTCTGAGGATAGGACAAGAAGCAATGGGCATAAATTGAAGCAAGAGAGGATTAAGTTGGACATTAGGAAAAACTTCCTAACTGTCAGCGTGGTTGAGCACTGGAATAAATTGCTAAGGGAGGTTGTGGAATCTCCATCATTGGGGAGTGTTAAGAGCAGGTTGGACAAACACCTGTTAGGGATGGTCTAGATAATACTTAGTCCTGCCTTGAGTGCAGGGGACTGGACTAGATGACCTCTCGAGGTCCCCTCCAGTTCTATGATTCTAAATATCTATTGATATGTTGCTGGTACAGATAGGACAATCTTAAAGTGCTAGTGTGATGGGTTGGATCACAGAAACCACCTTGGGAACTGCCAACTGATGTGCCAAGACTACTTCTGCCCCTGCCTTCCCTGCCAGCTTGGGAATCCAGCACCCTGTCTTGCTGACCAGACATGCCCATCTGCTCCAACACAGACCCAGGGTCTGAACCATGTGCCTCAAAGCTGCAGACTTAATTGAAAGCAGCTTACAGAAGCGTTCCTGTCTATAACACTCAGATGCCCAACTCCCAATGGGGTCCAAACCCCAAATAAATCCATTTTACCCTGTATAAAGCTTATACAGGGTAGACACATACATTGTTCGCCTTCTATAACACTGATAGAGAGATATGCACAGCTGTCCCCCCCACAGGTATTAATGCATACTCTGAGTTAATTAATAAGTAAAAAGTGATTTTTATTAAATACAGAAAGTAGGATTTAAATGGTTCCAAGTAATAACAGACAGAACAAAGTGAATTACCAAGTAAAATACAATGAAACACACAAATCTAAGCCTAATACGGTAATAAAACTGAATACAGATAAAATCTCACCCTCAGAGACGTTTCAATAAGATTCTTTCACAGACTGGATGCCTTCCTAGTCTGGGTACATAGAATCATAGAATCCCCTGGTACAGCCCTTGTTCCAGCTCAGGTGGTAGCTAGGGGATTCCTCATGATGGCTCCTCTCCTCTTTGTTCTGTTCCATCTACTTATATATCTTTTGCAGAAGGCGGGAATCCCTTGTCCCTCTCTGGGTTCCCACCCCCTCCTTCTCAATGGAAAAGCGCCAGGTTAAAGATAGATTCCAGTTCAGGTGACGTGATCACAGTCACTGTAAGACTTCATTACCCACTTGTTAGCACACAGGTATACAGGAAGACTTACAAGTAAACAGAGCCATCTGCAGTCAATTGTTCTGGTTGATGGGAGTCATCAAGATTGAAAACTACCATTAATGGCCCACACTTTACATAATTACAATAGGCCCTCAGAGTTATATTTCATATTTCTAGTTTCTGATACAAGAGTGGTACATTTATACAAATAGGATGACCACACTCAGTAGATTATAAGCTTTGTAATGATACCTTACAAGAGACCTTTTGCATGAAGCATATTTCAGTTACATTATATTCAAACTTGTTAGCATATTTTCATAAAATCATATAGAGTGCAACCTCACAGCCAGTATGTGAAGATAATCAACCTCAAAATGGATATGTTGATCATGATCTTATGTTTACAGAGCACCTTTCTTCCTGATACTTCCCAGAGTGCTGAACAAAGTGGAAAGACAACACCTATCAAGAAAGTGAAGTCATAACTCTTTCACAATACCCAGTAATACCATGCAACAGCTGTAACGATCTTGGGGTTAATTAAATAACAAGCCAATGAATGAAAAAATAATAAAACTCTAATAAAACAAACTGGAGCGCTTCCGTTGTGAACTGCTGCACACAGCCGTGTGATGTTCCCAACCCCCACCTCCTGGGCACGTCTCCAAATGTCTATGTTCATAATACTGTCCCTTATGAGGGTGCAGGTCTAAATTATAATAATCTACAAAGATATATACATACATACAGTTAACAGCTATCTACTAACAAATGCATTAAATGTTCATCCCATGTAGTATGTTCCATAAACCCAATGTGTCAACTACCTAGAGAGGAGAGGTTACCAACAGATCACTCTCAAGTGAGCCTTTACCACTCACTTTCCTCAACAACTCTTCCCCCGGGTAGGTTAGCAAGTCTCTATGAGTCTTTCAGGATGTTTAATCTCCCACCCTGATCTTCTCAGTTTCAGCCTTTCATCTAAAATAAGATAAAAGGGGCTGATTCTCATTTACACTCATTTTTCTTGACAGTTTCTGGTTTGTAGGCTGATGATAAAGTATCAGTCAGATGGGAAATGCCAGAGACCACATTTACTGTCAGTGTGTTGGAACTTTCTGGGATTACTCATAAATCCCTTTGATTACATTGAAATGTGTCCCCCTGGTCTGTCTGGACTACGTAAAACCTTGGATTCAGCTGTTATTTAATAGTAACCCTTTGGCCCCAAGTATTAGAGATGTGATGCCTCAGGCACCTCAGAGATGATTCCTCTCTCACCTGGGCTAAGAGACTGGTGATCACAGGCCCCTTTGTCAAAATAATATTTCTGTTTCTACTTCAGATTTTCTTTCCTCTTCCATATGGTTTTATTATTATGAGATATCAGCAGGTTATCAGTAATTGGTAAATTTCTGATCCTTCTTCCCATTAACAGCTGAGCAAGAGAAAAGCCATTATCCAGGGGTATACTTCAGTAAACCAATAAAGCTTGATACAAATCACACCCTCCCTCCCTCCCCCCCCGTCAAAAGTCTTTTTTAGAAGGTTCTTTACTGACCATATAGACCGTTCCACAAGTCCATTTGATTGGGGGTAATTTGGACTTGCTGTTTTGTGATGAAAATCCCAATTTATGGCCAATTGCCTAATATCCGCCCTGGAAAATTGTGGTTCATTATCACTAAAAACTTCATCTGGAATTCCAAGTCTGGAGAAGATTCCCTTCATGCTGGCTACCAGTAATTTACTATTAGTACTGTGTGGCGTGCATATATCTGAATACAGAGCAGGGGCGGCTCCAGGCACCAGCACACCAAGCGCGTGCCCGGGGCGGCAAGCCACGGGGGGGCGCTCTGCTGGTCGCTGCGAGGGCGGCAGGCAGGCTGCCTTTGGCGGCATGCCTGCGGAGGGTCCGTTGGTTCCGCGGCTTCAGTGGACCTCCCGCAAGTGTGCCGTCGAATGCACGGGACCGGGGACCTCTTGCAGGCAAACTGCCGAAGGCAGCCTGCCTGCCATGTTTGGGATGGCAAAATACCTAGAGCCGCCCCTGATAAAGAGAATAATAATTAGTTTCTGCTAAATAATCCTTTGATTGCCAGGTAAATCAGTCAGTGTCAACTTTCTCATCAGGCCTTTATGGAACTGGATGAGGTCTCAGTGGCTCTGTTGGCATGGCTTGTATTTCAAGCAAAAAAAGCAGTTTCCTACAACATTAGTGATGTTGTGATTGATCTGCAGCCAATGCAGCACCTCTTGTGCTCCTTGTTTGCACTTCTCAATTCCTAAATGATCCTTGTGGATCTTCCACAGCATTTCTTTTTGGAGGCTCATTGGAATTACAACCTTACTACCCTTGAAAATCACCCAAACTATCACAGTAAGTTCATGTCTGCAGTTCCAATGGTCTCTTATACTTGGACAGCAATTGCTTATTTCTTCTGGCCACGCTTTACTTATCACTTCTTTATGGATTCCCAATGATTCATCTTTCTCCATTTCCATTCTTCTTTGTTGTAGTTTCCTGTTAGCTATGGCGATTGACTTTGCAATCAGATCTACATAGGCTTGCCTCTCTGTCTCTAAAGACTTCTCTGGTTTCATGGGAGCCACTGCTCTGGAACTTGCATCTGCAATTAACATGAATTTTCCAGGTGTGTAGGTTGCAACCAAATCATACTTTTGCAGCTTTATTATCATTCTTTGAATCCTTAAGATACAGTCATTTAACGGTTACTAAACAACACTTCAGGGGCTTGTGGTCCATTTCAACTTCCACTGTCTATCCATAAATATACTGATTGAATCTCTCACAGACAAACAATATTCCTAAAAGCTCCTTTTCAATCTGTGCATATCTGGTTTCTGCCTCAGTCAGTGATTTGGATGCACATGCCACTAGTTGCCAAAACCCCTCATGCTTCTGTAAAATCACTCCACTTAACCCAAATTGTGATGCGTCTGCTGAGATTTTAATAGGCCTTCCTGGTGCATAAAACTTCAACTCTGGTTCCTGTATCAGCTGTTGCTTCCCATGATTCCTCCAGTTCAGCATCCCACTACCATTCATTTTTATTCTCAAGGAGTTTTCTCAAAGCAGCTGCTTTGATAGAGAGATTAGGTATGAATTGTCCAAGATAATTAACCATTCCTAGGAACCATTGGTCATCTTTCGTTGACTTGGGACGTGGCATCATTTCAATGGCTGAAATCTTCCTATCAGTTTTTACACCTTGTTTGGAAATAATGTCCCCAACAAAAGTCAGGCCTGGTCTACACTAAGGGGGGTGGGGGGGTCGAACTAAGGTACGCAAGTTCAGCTACGCGAATAGCATAGCTGAACTCGAACTACCTTAGTTCGAAGTACTCACCCGTCCAGATGCCGCGGGATCGAAGTCCGCGGCTCCCCCATTGACTCCGCCACCGCCGTTCGCGGTGGTGGAATTCCGGAGTCGATGGGAGTGCGTTCGGAGTTCGATATATAGCGTCTAGATTAGTCGCGATATATCGAACTCCGAGAAGTTGAACGCTAGCCGCCGACCCAGACGGTAAGTATAGACGTACCCTCAGTTCTGTAACCCCTAAAACACACTTCTGTCTATGTAGTTTGAGGTCTGCAGCTCTAGTTACACCTAAGACTTCCCTAAGTCTCTATGGATACAAATTCCATGCTTGAATAATGAGTATATCACTGACCACATGCCCAAAATGGTGATTAGGAAATACTCAGAGAAATTTGAGAAGCTGCAAAAACAAAACCCATTAATAATGGGGGATTTCAACTATCCCCATATTGACTGGGTACATGTCACCTCAGGACTGGATGCAGAAATGAAGTCTCTAGACAACATTAATTACTCTTTCTCTATATATCTCTACAATATCTACGCTCCATGTATTCTCATAAGCTAAACAAGGTTGGACCTAACATATACTTGAATAGGAGATTGCCTAGAAGTGGTGGTAGAAAATCAATCCATATTATTATTATCTATTATGGTCATGCCTGGGAGCCCCAACTGAGACAAGGACCATGTTGTGCTAGGTGCTGTACAAACACAAGGTAAGAAATAGTTCCTGCTTTGAAGAGCTCACAGTCTAAAGCCCTGACCCGACAAACATTTATGCACTTGCTTTATAGAGCTAGTTGGGATTTTTCTAACAAAATGCTTTTTGCAACAGGAAATGTGGTCTCTGTACAGCCAAAACATACTATAGGAAAATGTCAACTTTGACAACTTTTTTTGTCTAAAAAATTGAAATAAAAACATTTTGTTTCCTATTGGTATGACACTAATCTCTGCAACTACCTGAGCCCCACAATGGCTCATGTGTATTGTAATTTTCATGCCTCATTTTTCACTGTTGGTCAGGCTTCCAGGCCAGACTACATCTTCTATGTTCCTCTTTTGGTCTGTGCCACTGTGGTTCCTCATGGGAGACCATTACCTAGTGCATCATGGGAGATGGAGTCCAGTTGGGAGACTGGCCCATAAAGGAAAATGGCAGCCTGAAGAACTTAAACTACAACTCCCATGGGGCACCACAGTGGCTCAGGTGGATGCAAATTAATGTAACATGGAGCATTTCAATATTTCCGGGGGGGGGGAGGGGCGGGGAGAATTGAACATTTTCTTTTACAGAAGTGTTGATATCTTGACTTTTTATCCTAATTTGGTGTGCAAACAAATATCAAAATATCAGAATTCCCTATGATATGTTCCAGAGATGGCTTCATTTCATTGGTGAATGTAGCAGTCCTTGTCTATCTCTTACTTAACCAAAAAGGGAATTGTAAGGCTTAATGATTAACGTTTGCAAAGCACTTTGATATCTTCAGAAAAAGGCAGTGTATGGTTATTTGTATTTATGACTTTTAACAGTTTAGGATAGTGAGTGAAGAATACATTATCCAACTCAGTTAAAGTTACATTGGGGAATTTTAGACAGGCAGAAGGAATGGTCTAAACCGAAACCCATTGTTGAAAATGGAAGGCTTCCCCCACGTTCTTTAGTGAGCAGTCCTAATGACTCAAATTGGAATTTACCCAGGGTACTAGTATAAAAAGAAATGCTAAGACATTTTTAACTGACCATAATTTGTCAATATTGCATTTCATCCAATGTTGGGACATTGCTTAAATATGAATGTAGAGAAGAGTGCCATCTAGAAATGATATCCCCAATACCACTTCATGAAGCTTCTGCATTTTCCTTTAAGGAACTGTTTAAGTATTACTGACCTGAATCATGTGACTGAAGCCCAAAGTGGTACTGATGCAAGTTTTCTTTTTTGAAGTTCACATGATTCAAAAGCATTTTCAGGAAAGAATATCTTGCAATTTCTAGCTTTGTAATGAATGTTATTTCCTTTTGTTGTTAAAGACATGAATCCTGGAGCCAGTGCATTCGACAGATAATTGTGCTTTATGGCACGAAGGATTAGTACCTCTTAATTATACTGAAATGTCAAATTCTATTTGAGATGGATGTGGGAGGGATTTTATCATTCTTCTCTCTTTCAAGGCAGGATTGTCCTTTCCTCCCCCTGCCAGCCCCCTTGATCTGGTATCTATACATAATGCTGGAGCTATTTAATCCAGTCTGTTTAAAAGATTTTAGAATTAAGATGCCAGAGTTTCAGCTTGTGTGAATCAGTGTAGTTCCACTGATTTCATGCTGATATACAAGTTAGGAGTATGGCCATAAATAACCAGAACTATTCATTACAAGGTTAAAATATACGAGCAGAAAGTGAATATAGTTTAAAGTTAGAAAAATAATTGAATAAGATTAGTGTAAAATGTAAATACAGAGAGGGGGAAATATTTAGATTTCGAAAACAGAGAACTGCACAGTTTAGATGACAAGTGAGAGTTAAAAATATAATTAAAAAAATCAGATTTTGGGATGTCAGAGGAAAACAAAAACAATTTGCCCTAAGACTTGAAAGCTGCGGTGCCCTTTGTCTGAAAATAGATGGCCAAATTATACGTCCACAGAATTACAAGAACACTTCCCTGCACTGCACTTTCAATGCTATCCGAGTTCAAATGTGTTTTGTAGATCTTAGCAGGTATTTTACCTGGGGATTTTGTGGATATACACAAGACAGGAACTATATTTTTAATGCCATCCTCACTTGAATGGTTTGAAAAAGAAAATAGACTGAAAGCTTTCTTTAAATAAAACCATGCTTTCCCATTCCAGCACAGGTGTCACTTTTAATCATATTGTGAAAGAAAATATAAGTTTTCTGTCAAATTTTGCTTCTGATATTTACTGTAGAAAAACAGTGTGTGATGATTTTATTTTATTTTATTTTATATTTTATTTTTTGCCCTGCGGGATTTCAAACTGGACTCTTTTCAAAAGTCACAGCTAGAATAAATAATTGGCATCTTATAGCACTTTGTTACTATTTCTGTACGTGTTCAGATTTGGATAAGCTCTGGGAATAGGTTAAGGTCAGCATTCTCAAAGCACCTCACTAACTTAATCCATGATTCTGCAAACACATATATATGTGCTTCCCTATGCTCACATCAGCAGCCCTATGACTTCAATGGGTTTGTTCAGATGTGTAAAGTTAGATGCGTGTGTGCAGTGTAGGGGCCTTAAACTTAGGCTGTGTCTGCACTGGTGTGTAAGGTGCATGTACCTACACATTGCGGGAAAAAGCAGGGTTCATCCATGCTGTAGTGCATAGCTAAATGCGGCAGTTAAAGGCTCTTGCAGGGGGAGGCATCAGAGAAAGGCTCCGGCAGTTCCCCACTGCTGGAGTCTTTCCCCACCACAAAGACCTGGCAGAGTCTTTCCCCATTGCCTCCCCATTTCCAGACCCTTTCCCCACTCCTGGAGCCTTTTTCTGTGGCAGGAAAAGGCTCCGGCAGTTAGGAGGCAGCAGGATTCTACACTGCTCAAAATGGCAGTGTAGATGTGGGAGACACAGCTTGGGTGTATACACAGCCATGTTGGGTATGTACCCTAAGGTTCTGCTGTGTCTTTGCTTAAGTAAGCAGTGCCTCACCGTCTACACTGCTATGTAAACCCGTGCTCGAGGGGCATGCAGTGTATGCACAATACACACGGCTGTGACTGTAGACATAGTCTTATACCAATATCTGTGCCAAACTTGCTGGTTTCACAGGGTTTGACAACATTTTTCATCTGCCCTGAATTGCATGGTTTGTCTCGGTCTAGGGCCAGAGTCCACTGTCATTCGCACCTGTTGCACTGATTTCATTGGAGTCACTCCAGTTTTACACTATCATAACTGAGTTCAGAATTTAGTCCCTTGAGTTTTGCAGCTGAAAGGATCCAGACACTCAAACCAAACTCAAGCAATCCCAGTCATTCAGACCAGCCCTATCATGTTCATATGGTTTTCATGCAAGAGCCAGAACTATCTTTCCTCTCACTGTGGAATATGTCCCTTGATGTCCCTCTCACTGTGAGATAGTTCCTTGAATCAGGATTTAACACCAGGCCTCCAGGGTCTATATTTCCTTCCACAACTGTTGTTGTTGTGAATAATGCAAAGTAGATCACCACCTTCTATACAAGTTTGAAGGTCTCTAGTCCCTCACGCATGATCTCAGGACATAGCTGCCATACCAAATCTCATTCAAATACTCTTTTTGCATTGTTTGGATCAGACCCCTGGGCGAGTGCAAATCCAGATCATAGAACTACTGGTAATTAAGATGTATTACTTTTAAGAAAAAAAATGCTCTCTTGTTCAGAAGAATGATACTGATTATCCTCAGTTTTTCAATCATATTATGTAAAGATCCATGACTTTACTCTCCTCCATATGGGGGCCCCAAAGCACTGAAACATGCTTAAATTCCAGTGGAACTTCAACATGTGTCTAAAGTTCATCATGTCCTTAAGTGCTTTGCTGAATAGAGATGGACTGCTGAATTGGGGCTTAATACCCAGAGTAGACTAGGTGTGCTAGGGATTATAAAGTGAGATTGTGCCTCTCTGAATTACAAACTCTCACTGATTCCCCCTTCCACAAAGAGATAAATGCCACAATCCAGTCCTTAATAAACATATGTGTGTGTTACTTTCAGGATTTTATGTATAATTTTAACAATCTGGTTCAGAATGACCCTTAGTTCAGGGACAGACCAGTTTATGTAGTAACAATAATATCAGTAGATCTTAAAGTGCTTTACAAAGGAGATAGATATCATTATGCCCATTTTACAGATAGGGAAAACTGAGGCATAGAGATTTGCCCAGCAAACCAGTGGCAGAATCAGGAATGGAACCCAAATCTTGTGACTCCCTGGCCAATCAATTAGCCACAGGGTTATCATGTTTCCTCTGCATAGAGCCTGCTGCTGCAAGAGTGCTAAGCTCAAAAAATGCTCCCACTAGCTTCAGCACTCCTTTAATAAGCCGTTAGTAACACTTTAAATATTGATAGGTGAGAAAAAGACATGCAACGCACATGAACAGAAAAGAAATGTTAGGAAAGTAATGGATAAAGTGTGATAATGATCAAAATGATAATTTGTCTGTCCAGCTCGACTGTTGTCAAGCATTAGCAAACACATTGCCTTTGCACGTATCCCTTGAGTGCTCTGTAACTACAACTCTAACTACTTTGCCTGTTGATCCAATTACCAGCATGCCTTTCACTCTTAAAGTCAGCTTAATTGAAGTGGTTGTTATGGTTAGCTGTTTTCAATTATTGTATCAGAAGTTATTGGCTTGCCTTCTCACTGGGGACCTGGAGAATCAGGTGATGAATTCTTCCAAGGAATCTAGTTAGGAAACAGCTTGATATTATGATGTAGTATATATTCTTACCCATGTTTCAATAATAAATAAATAAATAAAATTAAATAAAGTAATAGCTTGGTCAAACTTCATCTGGTATAGTTACACTTTGCCTGCCTACATTCTCCTAATTATTTAGTCTGTGTTCTTTTTCATTTTACACAATTGTATGGATTTGTGCATTGGGAAAGCACTGCCTTCAGCCTCACACATGACTTTATTCCCATGGTGGGTAATATCATTATTGTACATGTCTCCTTTGTAGAGAATTTGTCAATAATGGCCAAGATCCTCCAAGGTTTTTAGACACCTAAATATTGTGACTATTTAAGTCAGGGGTAGGCAACCTATGGCACGTGTGCAGAAGGCAGCACGCGAGCTGATTTTCAGTGGCACTCACACCACCTGGGTCCTGGCCACTGGTCCGGGGGGCTCTGCATTTTAATTTAATTTTAAATGAAGCTTCTTATACATTTTAAAAACCTTATTTACTTTACATACAACAATAGTTTAGTTATATATTATAGACTTATAGAAAGAGACCTTCTAAAAACGTTAAAATATATTACTGGCACGCGAAACCTTAAATTAGAGTGAATAAATGAAGACTTGGCACATCACTTCTGAAAGGTTGCTGACCCCTGATTTAAGTGATAATAATAATGTATCTGAATGTGGTTGAGAGTACATACAATGACATAATATCAAATGCTTTCCTAATGAGATTCCTCAGTAGACTTTGTCAAATGATGCTCTGCTGTAATATAAACACTAAGAAGTCTATCCCAAGTTGCTGACCAGACTCCCAGGGGACTTTACTAAAGCCAGCTTTCTGCACTGTGCAGGCATGTGCAAAGTGTGGCAAACTCCCCAGGTCCATTGTGCTGGAGAAACAGGCTGTGCTAGGGGAATCTCCATCTCCTGTGTGTTCTGCAGCAGTACACACTATGAGAGCAAGGAGAGGGGTTTGGTGTAAGGAAGATGGAGGCAGTGTCAGTGAGGGTATGTCTGCAGTGAACAACATTAGCCTCGCTTGGAGGTGAATGACCTCACACACAAAAGCTCTACTTACATTATAGTGTCCTCATTGTTTCGGCACTCACCCATGTGTGACTGCGGGTGTATCTCATGGTTCTTTGTGCTTGAGATGCTCTAGAATTTTCCCCAGTCAATTGTGTTGATTGCAGTCGAACTTGTCCATCCTGCTAGGGGAGTTGTGGGAAGGGTGTTGGAGGACTATCTATCTGTACTCAATTGATTTTTCCTGTATCCACACTGCTAAGTAAAATCATAGAATCATAGAAGATTAAGGTTGGAAGAGGAGGTCATCTAGTCCAACCCCCTGCTCAAAGCAGGACCAACACCAACTAAATCATCCCAGCGAGACAGGTTCCAGCCCAAGTCAAACCAGAGCCAAGGCTCTATTCCACCCCAAAGCCATGGCAACAGACTGTGACTTTAAGCACCTCTAAAGCCAGGACAGAGGTTTTTCTGTGTGGATGGGGGTGGGAGTTGGGCTAAAACACAGGTAAAGGTCCAGGTTAACTGTGCAGTGAAAACATGTCTTGAGTATGCAGCTGGGCAGATCTATGTAGTGACCATAAGCTCCAAATGGGTACTGTGATGGGGTGTTCACCCCGCACAAGGTAAAGTAGATTAAATTAAATCACTTAACCTGAAAGGCTGCACCTGGGGGAGAGCCAGGAATTAAAAGCGTGATTGATGATGAAGCCCAGTTGAGAAGGAACATGTGGGGCTGGTATAAAGCCAGGAAGTTGGCAGCAGAAAGGGGCTGCAGAGGAAGTAGTCTGCAGTCACTCCCTGGGAGAAGGAAGGTGTGTTGGGGGCTATGGAGTTAAGCAGTCTGCAATTACTCCCTGGGAGGGGGGAGTTTGGGCCGCTGAGCCCAGAAAGGGGAAAGCCAGAAGGTGTAGGAAGGAGTCCAGGTAAAGAGCAACATGGTCAGAGATCAGGCAGACCACAGTTGATAGATGTAGGGTCCATGGACTGGAACCAAGCCGGGATTCCCCTACCAGCCAGTGGGGGAAGTGGCACAGACTGCGTGTTGGCGCAGAAGACTGCCTAGGACAGTGATCTGAAAGGGCTTTGATACCCCAGAAGGGGAGAACTATAGTGAACTGGCTGTAGGGCCAAGCCATGAAGAAAGAGAGAACTCCGAGTCACAGGGAAAGGCGGCTGGGCATGTGAATGAGTGGCAGAAGGGAGTCATTAGAACTGGAAGGAGCTAATCCCCGGAGCAGCCAGAAGGCAGTGCCCTAGTACTGAGTGAACTTCGTGATAGGAACAAAAGGTTAAAGAAGCAGCTAGTCAGGTCTTCCACACACCAGTCTGCTGGCTAGATTGGAGGAGGAGTTTGTTCCTTCTACAGGGAACAGGCATTCACCCTCGGACAAAAGAAAAGTTGTGGGCGAAATAGAGTGTGAAACTGGATTTACATGGTGTAGTCTTGTAAAATTAAAGCTAGATTTGAACAGACAATATCGCTGTCTAGGCTCTTGCAGATCTGATACACCACACTATTCTGACAGCTAATAGGCATGTTACTAATGAAAGACGCTCATAATCTGACACCAGCTTCCCTGTGCAACAATTTCCAATTGTAAAGCTACTGCCCTTGATGAAGAAGGATCACAGGATCTCACTTAGTATCTCCTGCTGAAAGCTCATTACACAGGAGGACGCCAAGGCAAAAATGACTAGGAGGCTCATTTCCCCTTCTAGCCATCTTCTGCCAGGTCCTCACTTTGATGTGCTGCCCTAATCATATGCCTATGCATAAAAGCCAGCTCTGCCTTTCAGACTAAATTCCTTTTTTGTGTGGACTCACTGTCTTCTATTGATCACTCATTCTGTTGCTGCTTAGCGGCTGCTTGCCGCTTGTCACTCAGTATCAGGCAGACCTACAGTTAGTGGAAATTGTTTAAAAACAGAAGGATAATGCCCTTATTTTTCTCTATTATTTCAGACTAGGAGGCTGTAATATTCTGCTCATATGGAATTTCTCCCAGATTGCTAGAGTGGAACTCACTAAGCATGGGGTTTAAGGTAGTAATACAATCATTCCTCAATTAAATCCTAACTTGATAAATAAAAGTGCAGGTTACATCATTGGATTTACTGTTTTCTGTAAAGGTGTCTTCATGGTTATGTTGATTAAATTGCAGACAAATATGCAAGAAGGGAACAGCTGGATACGGGAGATTTACAGTACTCACATTACTTTATACTCTGCACAGTGAGGTGCCATAACCACATCAACCTGTGTGTCTTTTCTGGGCTGACCTATTCAGAAGCTGATCAACTACATGCCATCAATTTTTAAAGAAGGAAACCAGATGGTATGGAATCTTTAAAACTATGCAACCAAGAAGTTCATTGAGAACAAATTTATCTGAACAGTTGGCAAGAAAAGAGATTACTCTCATTATTCTGCTAACACCATACAATTAATTCTAAAGTAACTGGTTGTATTAATTTCCATCTTACTGCATAGAAGTATTCCCAAACTAGGCATATTTATAGCCTTGAATTCTCTCACTCTGTTACATGAACAAACACTGTTTTTAATCCAACATATTTATAGTAAAATACAGAACATAAAATATAATACAGTAATATTTATATTTAATATGATCCACTGGAAATAGCTGCAAAAACTCATAGGGTATAAATTTGCAGCTCCACATGCTGATTGTTGTTAAGGGAATAGGTAACAGGCTATGGAGGCTCTCACTTCTAGTTTGCAGCTGGAACAAAACCAACCCAGATCAGTAGTGTGCAAGAGTCACAACCAATACCTGGTTGGTGGCCTAGATGGTCTCAGTCTAGCAGTCACTGGACAGGTGACTACATCACAAAAAATACACCACCACACGTGTACTTTGTTGGTAGACCTAGCAGAGAGGCCAAGGATGGAATAGACATGGAAACTGAATTTCTGCTCTCTCCTCCAAAGGGGAGCTCTCCAGCTCAGTATTGAGAGTTTTTTGTGGGGCAGTGGTAAGATGCTTCTGTTGCTTGTTTGGTAGATAAATATGTGATCTTAGACTCCAAAGTTCTTAGCACTGCACCTTTCATGAGCACTAAATTCACTTAGGGTTTAGATTCATCTATGTTAAAGTCAGAAGGAACAATCTGATCATCTAGTCTGACCGTCTATATAACCCAAGCCCTTAAATTTCACACAATTGCCTTTGTATTGAGAGCAGTAACTTGTTTCTGGCTAAAGCATATCTTCCATAAAGATCCAGTCTTGAACTGATGCCATCAAGAGATGGATAATCTACCACATCCTTTGGCAGTTTGTTTCAATATTTAATGTAGCATTAAGATATGGTTCTACTCTGAAAACTGATTATGTAAAATTATGCCTTCTGATTCTTATTCAACACATCTACTCCTTGTATATACTTAGCAACATGTCAGTCACCAAAGTGAACCACTATTACTGCTATAAGTTGAACCTCTAGAGTCCGGCACTCTCGGGATCTGACTGTTGCTAAACCAGAGAATTTGCCAAGCCACGGATGGTCAATATGTAGCGAGTGGGTCTCTTTTTATTTTTATCTCGCCAAGGTGAATAAACGGAACAGTGCTTGCAATGCCACCTGGCCGAGGCTTACCGGCTCTCTTCATAACAATGTGTTAGTGTTGTTACACAATTTTACTGTATTGGCACAAGAAAATAAGTATATAAAGCATAAAAACCATAAAATTAAATCAT
The DNA here is from genome assembly GCF_020497125.1 of Mauremys mutica. Lineage (NCBI taxonomy): Eukaryota > Metazoa > Chordata > Testudines > Geoemydidae > Mauremys > Mauremys mutica. The sequence goes on along the minus strand of NC_059076.1, from coordinate 132,155,811 downwards.
GACAGACTACGTATGTTGCTGGACCAGAGAGTGCCGGACTAGAGAAGCATGGTTTAAATCTTTAGAACTGCAGATTCAAGAGCATTCGTCCATCATCAGCAATTTTTGTTAACTTTTCATTTTTTTAATAAGTTCCAGTTACAGAACCTATCATTTACACTTGTGCAACCCCACTAAAGACAGATGTTACTGAGAGCACAATTTAGACTGCTGAACTGGGAAAGAAAGAAAGAAAAAAAGAAAGAAAGAAAATCTAGCTCAATTCCCAGATCCCCCATTTAGTCTGGCAATTTATCAGTGGTACCTCACTTCAATTAAGCTAAGGAAAATATATTAAAAAGGAAGTCATAAATGCTGGAGAGGATGTGGTGGAACAAGGAACTTTTAGCATATTTTGTGGGAAATGTCTTTATACAATAGTATTTTGGAGGAAAATTAAAGTTGGGGTTCTGACAAAACTCACAGTAGTTCTATTAGGTTACAGTCTTCTTTCATATGTGTCATAAGTCAATATCTAAATTATTCAGCCATCTAATTACTACATCACTGGGTAGCGAGGCGTTGAAGTCCACTCTCCAATCTTCATATTGTGTACTCCTCCACCACATGTTTGATCATCTATATAGCTTCCCCACAGTCACACTATGAATAATGTGTTAAGCCAAATTTTTGCAACAGCCATTCTAGTTGTTCCAGTTTGATACCTGTTTAACCTATTGCAGGTTCTATGTCCCAAGTGGCAAACGGGTGCAGCACATAAGATATGGTTTGTGAAGTTCGTCAGCATGCCTGTCTCTCTATCTCAAAGTTGCTGTCACTCTGAGGACATAGCTATCACTCTTATATACCATTGTTCATCTGAGATTGGCACTGGGCCAGCAGCACTGGACTGGAGTGCAAGAACATCCACTGCAAAAGGATGTTGCAAAGTCAGTTGTAGCAAGTCAGCAAGAATTGCAGATGTAAGTGTTTTCTTCTGGAGGTGGATAGAACTTCTTGTGGGAAGTGTGTGTGACTTATTTGTGCCTATTAAAAACATTGTCATCCTTGCATGCAGACGTTGTTTTCATCCAACATATACCTCCACAAAGATTTAAAGGTGATGGCAACCACGAGTGGCTTTATTCAGCTCTGAATCAATGACATGCATATGCCAACTTCAGCCCCAAAGAGCTGCACAATTGTCCTCTAGAGTAAATACCAGCACCAGGACTGAGGTTTGTAGAACATTTGCCTCTGTTTATCTGGAGATTCCTGCTAGCTTCTGGATTAAGACAGTGTGACAAGTGGACTTTTTCTTTAAGTGTTCTAAATGGGACCTGTATGTTACACTATGGTGCAGTTTAACTCCTAAATAAGCAATAGCTATCTGGAAAGGGAGTGGGTGATCCTCAATCATCATCAGGCTGATTGGGCAGGTGATTGTTCAAATGAAAGGTTGTAGCCACTGTCTTAGACTCATCTAATGTCTCCATTACTGAAGATAATTCATTCCTAGTTTAGTGACCCTTCCATAGCATGTAGATTGTAGCCCACATCAGCAAGAGAAATGTCATCCCTATATATGTACTTACCAGCCTTAGTTGTCAGTAGGTTGTAAATATAAAGGTGAAAAGGAGAGGACTAAAACTGGATTCTTGTGAGATTCTGTTGTGGAGATGCCTAAACAAACAGACTTTGTCTACAGGGTGCAAGATGAAGCTCCAATTCATTATAATTTTCATGATGAATCGCTCTATGGGCTTACAGGAAATAGTCTGCAACAATTTGGCAGCCTGCTTTGGGTCATAGAGGAGTTGTAGGGAAGCAATGGATTCCCACTCCATCAGTCTCTTTCCATCTGAATTATGGTCAGGGTATCCACAACTGACATGGCAGGAACTGGAGTCACCACAGTACATGGAAGTACTTGTAAAGGTTGGCAAAGTGAGGAGTGGGGGGTGGCCACTGATGGAAGCTTGTAGATGTTGATCAGCATAAGCTCATTCAACTTTACTACCTGCCACTATGCAGTGTCATTTGGAGCAGATGTCAATATAATGACAACAACATAAGATACCATCTCATACTGCTTATGATGCTGCTGAACAATGAGTCCACAGCCTGGAACTGAAGGTTGCACACCGGTAGAGTAGTGTGTCTCCTGAAGCAAAATCCTGTGTTCTTCAAGGTTTGTACTTTGGTAGAGGAGGATATCCCATTTTGCCGCCTCTATCCCTTCAATATTGAAAGGCAACATCTTGAGAACTGGCCCCAGCATTAGAGCTTGTGGTGCTGGGCCACACAGGGACCACACTGGAGGACAGCTTTGGGCTGATTGTTGCTCAGAAAGCAAACCTCCGTTCCACATTTTGTCCACTTTCATTTCCCTTTACACTACTCATGGGGGACACCACAAGAAGGCAGTAGACATTGCCCACAGATATTAGTCCAAAGGATGTCATTGATTTGGGAAAGGACTCTTTGATAATACAATTACTGCCAGAAGCTGGATGTATAATAATACATATTTGGAAAAGGACAGATCCACCAACATTAGTGGCATGGGGATATAAAACATAGGAAATTCTTTCAATGGAAAAATTGTCTGACAGCCTCAGATCAAGGAGGTGTTATAATATCTAGATACCATTTTGAGCAAACATAAGTAAACAGATAATAAAAAAAGCAGATTGTAAGACAGGGTGACCAAATACATATGAGTCCTTTAAAGGTAACAAATAAAGATTATGTGAATGAGATTTTTTAATACTTGTATGGAAAGTTTATGTATGATAAAACAAAATGTGAAAAAAATAGTTTCTACATTTCATCTGGAGTTATGAAGAAACAGTAAATATGGAACCTCACGGCAATTTTACGGTCACATTTCAGAAGAGAACTGCATTTTACCAATGAGCATAATAGCATTATTAAATGAACTATTGTCTTAGCTTTAACCTCTTCAGGGCAGCATATACCTGTGCTAGGTGGGAAACAGTTTCCCCCTTCTACAAGAATGTTAAAGATTTTAAAATGTTTTCATGTCCTGAATTTTGGGACAAAAAGTCAAAATCTCAAAAATGTTCATGAACTGATTGGTTGAAAATATTTTGTTTAGATCATTTCAAAACAGTTTGTTTCAATGTTGACCTTTTAAAAATTTTGTAAACTATCATTCAATTTACATTTCAAAGCAAAATAATTTTGACCTGAAAAATAGAAGTTTTTCATTATAAAAATATAAAAATGGATGTTTTGACAATTTTGAAACTTTTTTCAGACATTTTTTAAAATGGGAAATTAGTTGAACTTGGCCCTGGCCCTTTATTATGAACAGCTTAATTTTCAATTAAACAGCATTTAAAAAAAAAAAGTTTTGTCAAAGGATTGCCCACCAGCTTTGATGTACATATTTTATATATGTTTACAAAGTGCTGTATAAATTTACACCACCGGCTCAATGCTTTATAATAATTAATTAAACAGAACATATTGCCTTTATTAGACAGATGTGAAACAAACAAGATATCATGATAAAGTCAACTAATGACATCGGGACAGATCTTCAACTTAGCTAATGGAGCTACTGTGATTTTGTACCCAGTGTTGAGGAACTGGCCAATTAAAATTAGTTACACAACAGGCTGAAGGGAGGAAGGACTTCCCTCTGTCTTGTAGAGCATTGTACAATTGGCTGGGTACATTGAGTGAATTCCTGACCCCACAAAATTCAATGGGAGCTTTGCCATTGACTTAAATGAAGCCAGGATTTCACCCATCATTATAGACCCCCCCCCATTCTGAAGTAACAAATATTGGTCACTGCTTGAAGCCAGATAATAAGCTGAATGGACCTGTGTTCTGTTCTAGTAAGGCAAATTATGGACATGTCAATGTTCCTAAATTGATTTAGTTATAAAACTCATGAAAAGTGATGTTCAAATTATCCCAGCTCATTAGTATTTTAAAAAGGTTCTTTTAAAATAAAGACACAGGCCTATAATACAGAGTAATAATTGTAGAGCAGTTTTCTAATCTCCAGAGCTCTTTTTCATAACTTGTCAGTTAACTTCCACAACTCATTATAAGGGAGTCTAATGTTTAGTTCTTTATTCAGTATTTTTATACTGCATCTTGTCCTTTCATCTATACCTTCTTTCCATTTTATGAAATATTTGTAAAAAAATAAAATAAATGACATTATTTTTGGCAACTCATTAGTTCTGTACCAGCTTAATTGATGAGACAAGACATTCTAAATGTTATTTATCTATCAGAAAGAGAAATGCTGAAATTCAGCTAATGAGACTTCTTTTTAAAATAAGCCAAAACAGTGTGAAAAAGTTACCTAACTCAATAAAAGCTCATAAATCGAGTGCAGATGTTGTACAACTAATCAAAATTAGGGCTGGTCAACAATCTTAATCTAGTCTACACCATACCAGACTATCCTTTCACTGGACTAAAACTCCCATGATGCACCAGAAGTGCTCAGCAAAAGGGATGTTCTTGGTGCATCATGGAAGTTTTGTACATAGACATGATGGAGCATGAGGTACGCAAACTGCAATTCCCATGAAGCACTGCTGCAGCATTTCCATGATGAAATGTTCAGTTTTCCTAATTTTTTTGTTTTTCAACTGAATATTTTTGATATTTCATTTTTCAATTAAAAGTCTAAATTTCCCATGGGAAAAAAATGGACAAACATACTACATATTTAGAGTTTTTTGGTTTGAAATGACTTTTAGTTTATATTTTCCATTAATTTTATTTAAAAGGAATTAAAAATGTTTTAAAACATTTGAAATCAAAACAAAAAAAAAATCATTTCAACCCAGAGTGCCTTTTTGTTTCAGTTTTTTGGAACAGTCAACAAGCTGAAAAATCCATGATTCATAAAATTGTATTCAGCATAAGTAATTGTCTTAGGCCTGGTCTATACTGGGGGGTGGTTCTAAGTAAGGTACGCAAGTTCAGCTACGCGAATAGCGTAGCTGAACTCGAAGTACCTTAGTTCGAAGTACTTACCCGTCCTCACGGCACGGGATCGAAGTCCGCGGCTACCCCGTCGACTCCGCCACTGCTGTACGCTCCGGTGGAGTTCCGGAGTCGACGGGAGCGCGTTCGGAGTTCGATATATCGCGTCTAGATGAGACGCGATATATCGAACTCCGAGAAGTCGATCGCTACCCGTCGATCCGGGCGGGTAGTATGGACATACCCTTAGAATCTGGCCCATGCTGTTATAATAACACAAAGCCCATTAGTTAAAACCAGATAACAGATGCCATTACAGCAAAATAATACAGTCATGGAAGTACTGATGGGTATATTTCAATAAATTCAAAGTTCTGTTCATATAATGTATTTGAATTTCATATAGTCTACAATGTATCCAAAAGATTTTATAAAAGCAGCAAAGGGTCCTGTGGCACCTTATAGACTAACAGACGTTTTGGAGCATGAGCTTTTGTGGGTGAATACCCACTTCATCGGCTGCAAAAGATTTTGAGCATCATGAATGTTGTGGGCCCTAGTTTGCCTCTTGTGTCTGTTCTACCTAAGAGGATAAGAGACTGCTACTGCTTTCAACCAAAGACACTTTTAGCTCAAGCAGTAGAAGATTGGGCTTCTAGCTCTGAAGATCTCTGGTTCAAACCTCATGATCTGCCCAACCAACCTATTATGCATGCACTATTTCCCTAGAAATATTCCTAGAACAGGGCTTCTCATTCACTTTCCAGGACATCCTACTTGCAGTTGGGCAGGAAATACAATTAGAGCAGTTTCTCTGAGAAAGAGTCTTAAAGTGCAGAGGTACACAAAAAGTGAGGAACAATAGGGTGGAGGAAAGAAGTTATCTTGACTTTGCTGAACATTTTTTTAAAACATCTAGTTGATGGAGTTCTACATTGGCTCAAGGATTTGCCTGCATGGAACCACTTGCAGGAAGGAAAGCTCTTGCTCCAACACTGGAAGAACATATAGATGGACAAGGAGAAAGCTAATGCTAAAGGAATGATCCATTGCCTTGATTGGAAAGACTTCTGTTGACTTCAATGGGCTTTGGATACAATAGACAGAAAATGACAAAAGGCTGAGAAATGAACTGGTTAAATAAAGAAAGTGAAGGGAGGAATTTGAGAATGGCAAAAGCAGAGATACTTCATGTGCTGTTAAAAGGAGCCTAATTACAAATGCAAATTACTGTGAATGGGCAGGATGAATTCAATTTATTTTCTTTATGAAAAAAAAAGAGACAAATGGTAGGGACAGATAAGGAAATGTCAAAGCCGTTACTGGAAGCAATGAAGAGAGGGGCAGCTGCTGCAGCATTAGCACTTCATCCTCCTCCCACTAACATCTAACCATATTTTATTCCTCAGGGAATCCACCAACAACTCCAGCTCCTGTCGCTCTGCAGCATCTGTGCCTTCAGTGAGAGCCATCCCCACAACACCTAATGAGCCTATTATTATTCGCTTCTCTCACTGGGCGAGGAAGGGATTGTAGCAGGCATTGCTTTCTTAGAGTCAGCAGTTGCAGCGGTAGCACCAGTGTGGGAACAAGCAAAGGTGCAAGGGTGATGCAGGGCAGTGGAATGTTATGGTGTGAGGAGGTGGGGTTTTTCACTTTGTTATGTTGCATGTGAATCTTACTGTCCTGAACTAATACTGTGTGTACCTCAGTTTCCTTCTGTATTGCACCAATGCCTAGGCGGTGGGAATTGGGTGTGTGACTTTTGCTGAGGCCCTCGGGGCAAGTGAGGCCGCCCAGCTGCCTGCACATAGATGATGTTCGGTGCCCTTCGTAACCTGAGAACCAGGAGGGGGATGCGACCAAGTGACATTTTGCCCGGGAAGCAGGACAAACACTGAAGGAGAAGCAATGGGCAGGTTGGAGGCGAGGTAGCAGGGTCCAGAGCAGTCTTTTTTGGGGGACTAGAAGAGGGGGAGTCCAGGGCATCTGGCCCGGTGGCCCCCCAAGATGGACTTGGCAGAAAATCACTGATGTCTGTGCTAACAAATTCTGTTCTATGCTGTGTACCTGTTGACTAATAAATCTTCCATTGTACAATGCTGGCTGAGAGTCATGGCTGACTGAGGAGTTGGGGTGCTGGGCACTTTGGCTTTCCCAGGAGCCCCGCTCAGGTGGACTCGCTGTGGGAAGCGCACAGTGAATGATGATGCTGAATGCTCTGAGATCAGACACAGGAAGGCCGAAGCCATGTAGGCTTCTTGCCCTGGCAACAGTGTGCTCATGCTGCACCAGAGTCCTGACTGGCTTCATTCGGAGCAGTTCCAGAGTATTGGCTTGGTGACTCTGTGACAGATGGTAGTTGTGATTTCAGTGAGCAAACTGGCTTTTGGAGGACAATTACAGAAGGAAGTGAAAGGTGGCTCATGGAGTCCCAAGAAGCAGAAAAAAATCCACATCAGGTCTTCGAGTCAATGCAACAAATCACTATGCAACATAGGAAGGGCCCCTATACTATGTCCATGAGTACTGGCAGGATACACGAGAGAATATCTCCCATGGTGGGGACCTTTGGACAGAAGTGCAAATTCTGCAGTTTCTTCCAGAAATTGAGACAACTATAGATCCTCTTTCTTAAGACCACATCTAGAAAGTGGTTAGAGAAGACCTTGTGCTTTTACCCTCTGAATAGATGTATTCAGCAACTGGAGCCAGAGGGCTGCTAATGAAATACTGACTCCTAGAGTTTTTGAATGAATATGTGACCTTAGGGAAACAAGATGTTAGACAATAGAGAGCAAAAAATGTTTTCTGTTTTTTTCTTCCCTTCTCTTCTTTATTTTTTTCTTTGGCGATTCAGTGAAAGTAGTGCCAAAAAAAAGAGTAAAAATAAATCTTTTCAAAGTTCTGTGTTCACACACGGTCTTTGTTACTTGTATGAGTGTAGGTGTTTGTGTGAAAACTGGTAAATGGGTTGATAGTCTAATGACTTTCTTGTTTTTGAGCAGAAAATTTTAAAAGGCAACATCTTGCAGAATGTGTGATATATAAAGCACCTTAAGTGAAAGGTTACCAGTTCACATGAATAAGATTTGTAGTTACTTGTTGTACTTAAGATGAGGAGAAATTTAGTTATCAGTTTTGCTGTAGAACAGAGTAGGGAAGACGCAGTTTCATAATATTGTTAGATAAATAATTTGCCATCAGAGCAGTTTCTTGGAATTATATAGTAATGCAGGTAACAAATATTTAATAACAAGCTCTTCATTCTAATAGAGAAAGGTACAACACAATCCAGTGGCTGGAAGTTGAAGCAACACAAATTCAGACTGGAAATAAGGCATACATTTTTAACAGTGAGAGTAATTAACCACTGGAACCATTTACCAAGGCTCATGGTGGAGTCTCCATCACCAACAATTTTGAAGATTGGATGCTTTTCTAAAAGATCTGCTGTAGGAATTATTTTGGGGAAGTTCTATGGCCTGTGTTATACAGGAGATCAGGCTAGATGACCAGAATGATCCCTTCTGACCTTAGAATCTATGAGGGAGTTCAAATGAGTGTACAAATACCTGCAAGAAGAAGGATTATCTTGTGATTAAGTCTTTGCTTTGCAATTTATAAATTCTGGGTTCAATTCTAAGGTTTCTGCAGGTGTCCTGTGCAACTTTGGATCACTTTGTGGTTCGGGTCTCATTCTGTAAAATAGACCAAATAATACATTTTGTCTTATCTATATAGATGGTAATCTCCACTTCATGGCATGAACGACTTTTAGTCTCAGTTAAGGCTTCTTGGTACTTCTTGTGATACAAATCATAGTATGGACTATATGAAAGCGTCATTTCACTCATCCCCGAGATTAAAACTGGCCCCCCTAGTAGTAATAGAACCAAAGAATTTAGGGTAGTTAATGCATAGGAATACCATAGCCAATAGAAACCATAGTGGGAGTTTTAAAAGGCAGAATTTAGTTTTGCAAATTAGAGCTTGGTCTGGACAATGGGTTTAAGGATAATGAAAAACACTGGTTGTGAGCTTGGATTTATGTCTTATCCGAAAGACAACACCTTGAGCAGTGCAGTACCCACAAACACTATGGTGGAACATTAATAAGCATGCAACCTACTAAAGCACTACTTGTTCCTCTACTCTGGTATCTGTGGGAGTAGCTGGCTTAGCTTGCAAGACCTGATAGTATCAGCTAGAGCTGTGCCAATGAGTGATTTGTCAGTTCACCACCAATTCCAAAATATTGTAAAACAAAAATGTATGTCGTATTGACCTGAAAACCAGTTTTCAATTTATCTTTTTAGTGAATTCAAACACTATATATACCGGCTTGAATAAAACATTTTGTTTGTTTCAGTTATGAGCTTTTTTTCAAATGATTTTCTATTTTTTTCCTAAAATTTAAGTAAATTTCAAAACAGAAAGTGGTTTTAAAGTAAATATATATCATTTAAAAAGTCAAACCCAAAGGTTTTAATTTTTCAGATGGGGGGGTGGGGAGTGTTGCGTGGGATGGTTCACAAAGACAATTTAGCAAATGAAACATGAATTCACAAAATGTTTCAGTTGACCCAAAATTGCATGTTTTGCTGCAAAAAGTTTCAGTCAAAAACTTTGACCCAGCTCTAGCATCAACACAGCCTTTGTAGACATGACTTCCCTGGATCTGAGCCATAAACAGCCTCCTATCTATTTTCACTAATATTTCATACCATTAGTCATTCCGTGTGTTACTGACATTGGTCAATATAAATAGCTATTGGATGGTGGATTGCAATAAGACCATCCGTGCATATTTTTTTTTCTGTTTCAATCACAGCTGTTTCAAGACTGGCATTTACAAATGGATGCATTCATTCTGTAGCTAATTGTTCTGATGAAATTCTTTGGTTAGTGGCATTAGTCGGACTGAAAATAGAAGCATTTAGCAGGAGAGGTATTGTAATTGCAGCATGCTTCCAAACGCTCCATCCTGGAGGAAATGGCAACAAGCCCAAAGGCACACTGGTTACTTTGTTTTTTCCTGCACCTTTTGTTTTTTTACTAAGTTGTATCAAAACTGAATCAAAAGGGACATAGATGACATTTTAATTCCCTTGTTTCTGCTGAAGCTAGATGCAAATCAGCTATAAAAACTTGTTTTAATGACACTAATGATCTGGAAAAGGGATTAAACAGTGGAGGGGTAAAGTTTTCAGATGGTACAAAATTATTCAGTCCAACATTGACAGTGAAGATTTACAGGGGGAGCTCACAAAAGTGGGGAACTGGGCAACAAAATGGCAGACTGAAATGTAACATTGTTAAGTGAAAAGTAATTTATATTGGAAAAAATAGTCTTAACTCGCATAAAAAATAATGGGGTCTAAATTAGCTGTTACCACTCAAAAAAAGAGATCTTGGAGTTACCATGGACAGTTATCTGAAAACTTCAGCTCAGTGTACAACAGCAGCCAAAAAGGCTAATACAATGTTAGGAACTGCTAGAAAAGGGATAGAAAATAAGACAGAAAACATCATAATGCCACTGTGTAAATCCATGGTGTTTTCACACCTGTAATACTGTGTCCAGTTCTGGTTGTCCCATCTCAAAAAAGATACATAATGGAACTGGAAAAGCTTCAGAGCTGGGCAACAAAGATGATCAAAGGTATGGAATGGATTCCATATTAGGAGAGACTGAAACTATTACAGCTGTTTAGCTTAGAGGAGAAAGTGACTAAGGGGGGATATGCAGAGGTCTATAAAATCATGAATGTTATAATAAAATCATTCTGGCCACCATGGATGTAGAAGCCCTCTATACCAACATTCCACATAAAGATGGACTACAAGCCATCAGGAACAGTATCCCTGATAATGTCATGGCAGACCTGGTGGCTGAACTTTGTGACTTTGTCCTCACCCACAACAATTTCACATTTTGGGACAATGTATACCTTCAAGTCAGTGTCACTCCTATGGGTACCTGCATGGCCCCACAGTATGCCAACATTTTTATGGCTGACTTAGAATGCTTCGTTAACTCTCATCCCCTAACACCCCTACTCTACTTATCCTACATTGATGACATCTTCATCATCTGGACCCATGGGAAAGAAGCTCTTGAGGAATTCCACCATGCTTTCAACAATTTCCATCCCACCATCAACCTCAGCCTAGACCAGTCCACACAAGAGATCTATAAGTGATGGTCACATAAACACCACCCTATTCCAGAAACCTATTAACCACTATACTTACCGACATGCCTCCAGCTTTCATACAGACCACACCACACAATCCATTGTCAACAGCCAAGCTCTAAGATACAACTGCATTTGCTCCAACCCCTCAGACAGAGACAAACACCTACAAGATCTCTATCAAGCATTCTTACAACTACAATAACCATCTGCTGAAGTGAAGAAACAGATTGACAGAGCCAGAAGAGCACCCAGAAGTCACTTACTTGAGGACAGGCCCAACAAAGAAAGTAACAGAACACCACTAGCCGTCACCTTCAGCCCTCAACTAAAACCTCTCCAATGCATCATCAAGGATCTATAACCTATACTGAAGGATGATCCCTCACTCTCACAGATCTTGGGAGACAGGCCAGTCCTCACTTACAGACAGCCTCCCAACCTGAAGCAAATACTCACCAGCAACCACAAACTACACAACAAAAACACTAACCCAGGAACCTATCCTTGCAACAAAGCCCATTGCCAACTCTGTCCATATATCTATTCAGGGGACACCATCATAGGACCTAATCACATCAGCCACACCATCAGAGGCTCATTCACCTGCACATCTACCAAGGTGATATATTCCATCATGTGCCAGCAATGCTCATCTGTCATGTACATTGGCCAAACTGGACAATCTCTAGGCAAAAGAATAAATGGACACAAATCAGACATCAAGAATTATAACATTCAAAAACCAGTCAAACACTTCAACCTCGCTGGTCACTCAATTACTGATCTCAAAGTCGCAATACTCCAACAAAAAATCTTCAAAAACAAACTACAACGAGAAACTGCAGAATTGGAATTAATTTGAAAACTAGACACCATTAAATTAGGCTTGAATAAAGACTGGGAATGGATGGGTCATTACACAAAGTAAAACTGTTATTCCATGCTAATTTTTCCCCTACTGTTACTCACACCTTCTTGTCAATGGTTGGAAATGGGCCATCCTGATTGTCACTACAACAGTTTTTTTATTTCTGCTGATAATAGCTCACCTAATAGCTCACCTTAATTAATTACTCTCATTAAAATTGGTATGACAACACCCATTTTTTCATGTTCTCTGCTTACATATATTTTCCTACTGTATCTTCCACTGCATGCATCTGATAAAGTGGGTTTTAGCCCACGAAAGCTTATGCTCAAATAAATTTGTTAGTCTCTAAGGTGCCACAAGTACTCCTCATTCTTTTTGGTGTAGAAATAGTGAATAGAGTGTTATTTACCATTTCCCACAGTAAGAAAGGGGATACCTGATTAAATTAATGGGTGGCAGGTTTAATACCAACAAGAGGAAATCTCTCTTTTTTTTCATACAACACACAATTGATCTGTGGAACTCACTGCCATGTGATGTGATAGCCAAAATAATAATGGGGTTCAAAAAAGAACGGGATAAATTCATGGGGGATAGGTCCATCAATGGCTATTAGCAAAGATGGTCAGCAATGCAACCTCATGCTTGGGGTGACCCTAAGCCTCTGACTGCCAGAAGTTGGGAGAGGAAGGCGGATGGATCACTCAACTACCTGGTCTGTGCACTCCCCCTAAAGCTGAGGCCCTGGCCACCGTCAGAGACAGGATACTGGGCTAGTGAGACCATTGGTTTGAGCCAGTTGTTATGTTCTTATGACTTTATATTCTTATAGGTGTTTCTTTTGTTCTTAATAAAAAATGTGTTTAATTTTGCTTCCACTGAACTGAAGGAAAACTCAGAGCTGAGCAGCAGAGTTGGGAGAAAATATCTTGTAACAAACATATTTGACGAATACTTAAAATACTTCATTATTCATTGGGATGTACTATGTGTTCTAAGTGCTCTCCCTCTATGTATATATGAAAAAATATATATTTGTTAGGTAAAGGGCCAGGAGATGGCAGTCAAAAATATGGAGCATAGCACCTGGGTTTTAAAAGACCAATAAAGCATGTGGACTGCATATAACTTCCTTTTGTACAGCTCTTTACATCATCTCTTAACACCAGGTGGTGTCGAACCAGTGTTGAGCCATTTTGTGCTACTATTCTCTTTGTCTCACTTTTCACATAGGGCTGGATTGTCACAGCTCTAATGTCCTGGACAGGATCATAACCCTACTTCATTTCCCAGTTAAGCCTATGCTCAGTGTGTTATTTGGCGTAGCAAGTGGGTGGAGAGGGATGGGCAGTGGGAGGAGCCCTTCTCTCTGGCCAGTAGCTGGCTGAATGCATAGGGGGAAGGAATAGGCTACTCCAAGGAAAGGGGTTAAGTAATGTACTCTCTCCACAGAGCAAAGCGGGGAGCAGAGGAAGACTTGTGACTGATATAATTAATCCTCTGGGTTGATCCTGGGATGGAGCAGCTACATGCTACCCCTTATTTGGGTCAGACTATAAAGGGACAATCTAGTACCTAGTAATTTACCTCCAAGAATTGAAAAATAATTCAGCTGTTTTACTGTTAAGGGGTTATAAACATTGAAGGAAGATCAACAGAAGGGCTATTTTGAAGGCTGTGGAAGTGCAATTGTCTCCTTCAGAAAAATTAGGCCTGGTTGAGTGTCTATAAGGAATATAGCTGTGTGAATAGCTATAAGTTATCCACATTGTTAGATATTCATAAGTAGATCTGCTTAGGGAATTTAGTGGATTTTCAGCTAAAAGTGTCAACGAAGATGAAAATATTCCATTTCTGTTGACATTTTTTGGGCAATATTTCACACACATATACCCTGAATCTGCTGATTCAGGCTTGCAACTGTTCAGCACTGTTTAGGATTTAGCTCTAGGAAAACTAAGGGTAAGGGTAGGTGGTAAGAACCATAATTAATCATGAAACTGACTGGGCTACAAATTATTAAAGGAAGAGCTGTAATATTTCCAAGCAGAATAGAAAGCTAGAGCTGCGAGTCATCTAAATTAATAGACAATAGGGATGACCAAGGTTAGCTGAGACTTTTGGTCTTAGAAACCATTGTGGTTATGGTTGTTTATAGCCGCCTGTATGTGCCTTTAAGCCTTCATGAGACCTTTGATGTCCTGTAGTATTTCAATACTACAGCAGTAGAATGAGGATGAACATGAGCAAATATCCCTAGTACAGCAGCCAAACTCAAAACACCACATAAAAAAGGAGAAAGCTGCTTCATTCTGCCAAAGAATTAACTGCACCATAATTCCTGAACTCAGAATAAGAGAGAGGACATGATAGCTGATAGAGAAGACTTTGGAGGTAAAAATGACTACATAATCCAAATGGTGTTTGACTGCAGTGATATCACGTGGAAGAGAAAGACATTCGATGCTATATTTCCTATTAAATCAGTGTGCCTCAGTGCCTAGCTATGCCTCTCTTGTCCATTTAAGAAGAGTATATTCACACATCCCCACCAGAGTGAAATCCAGAAGTGAAATCTACTTTTTGAGCTGTTGCTAAGTTTGGTGTGTTTTTCTTTTCTTTCTTCGCTTTTTTTCCTCTCCCAGTTCAGATGATGCCCTTTAGTTTAAATTGGGATCTGGCGACTTTCCAAGGACTAACAGCTAGTTTGCTGAGACAACACTGAAGGCATTTCTTTGCCTGCTTATCTAAATGATGTTCCAGTTTCCAGTGAAAGGAAAGGATCCCAGAGCAGACCATGCTTAGCTTAGTGAAAAGGCAGCTAAGAGGATATTAAATCACTGTTTACAAGTACTTATGAGGGATGCAGGGCACTGGGACAGGGCATTTTTCTATTACAGCAGCAGGCCAGAATTCGTGGGAAATGTACTTTTTCAACCTACGCTTACTGTTACTACTACTCCACTCTTCCTAATAGAGGAGGGAATGGTGGGCCAAGGAAAGCAAAGTGATACTCATATTGATTTTAGAATTTCTAAGGTGTCCGTATACTATTGCTATGGATATGATATAGCTGCCTAGGTAGAGAGCACCACACATTTAAATTAAAGAAGGAGAAAAGGAGACCACTTACTGGGAGAGAGTCTTCTCTACTAACCTCATTAGCACATGGAAATCAAAGTAAATAGCGGGAGGCAGGTAGTACTAATAGAACAAATTCTGCACCGATTTATTTCCAATACAGACTTACTGATGTCAAGATGAAGAGCAGAATTTGATGCACTGAGTTGAAGATACATTTTATTTGTAGTCCCTTTAAAAATCTGACTCTAAGTGCCCAAGTCAATCTGAAGATGGAAATCAGGCTTCTAGGCCATCGTGACCCTTTTCAAAATGTTACCTGTGAACTGAAAAATGAGACATTCACGAGTAATTTGCTGATCCAAATATGGCCAGCACTATCCAGCTTGCTGCTTAGGCTTTAAAGTCATTTTAGCTCTGCAATGCTACACTAGAACTTAAATCCAACCTACCTATGGAGATGAGGTGAAGCAGAAATCTATGGCAGCCAGTACAAGCAGCTACAGAAGCCACCAAAGCAGGGACGTGTGGACATTCAAAGAACTGTCTATAGCCTTGATTGGACATTCTTTTCCCTGTGCTAACTGGCTCTTTCCCCCAACCCTTTCCCTTCCTCACTCTCCTCAACTCACTTTCACTCCACAGCTACCCCTTTACTCTTCTCTCTCCTGCCCTGTTTGCCTCACTCCCTTATCTTCAGCGTCCATTCACTTTTCTTTCCATTTAGCTGATCCTCATCTAACTAACCCCCTCCCCCCAAAATGGGGCACTAACATGATGCTTTTTGCCACCCCGTTGCTCCCTCTGCTTGTGTCCTGCCCCTTCCTCTACCCTGTGTTTGTCTTGTCTGTTTAAATTGTTAACTACTCTCTGTGTTTGGGCAGTGCCTTTCTTCGTTGGTCCTTAGGCACTAGTGTAATAAGAATGATTAGTAATAATATTTGACTGTATTCATAAGGTAACTACAGTACTGATGAGCCAGCTACCCAGCTTTGAGGGTTTTCTTTAGTGCTAGAGACAGCTGCAATAGATAAGACTTTATATATATGGGTTTGTAAGTGTCCTTGGGGCTATGGAATGGACCCATATATCCAGTGAGACACCAGCATTAAGGGGGAGTGTTTGCTGAAATGGAAATGATTTCTGTATCAGAAATGTACAGCTGCTGCATGATCAGAAAAATGCATAAATTTCTGCGCAAGATGTCCATGGGTATGGCATGACTCTACAGATATAAGAATAAAAGTTGCTGCTGCCGGAGAGATTTTGAGGACACAGGGTTTTTTTGGCAAGTTGGTTATTTAATGCTTCTCTTTAGTTACCCAGGGCAGGCAATGGCCATGTTAAGTAATATTTCCCACCACACCACGTACCAGTGGTCGCCTCTCTCTGTGATTATTAACTAGAGCCATGCGGAGAAAGGTAATTCAGTTTCATGGAGGTTTTGATATTTCAAAATCTTGTTTTGTTCTGACTCAGAATGAAAGCCCCAAATTTTGAAATTCTTTGTGAAAGGGAAATACCTGGGGGCCCTGATGTGAAGTCGGTCTACCTGATTGCCTTTTTGAAGCTAGCAGACACTGGAAACTCTGGGGCTTGGTGACTCTGGGGCAATCCTCATGGCTGGCTGCGCTAGGACCACAAAGACTGGAAGCCAAGGTTGCCAAGAAGCCAGGCAGCTTTTGAAAGCTGCCTGGTTTCTGGAGGAACATCATCAAAATTGAACTATTTCTGCAGAGCATGTTGATTTTGGTGAATCGGTACCTTCAGACAAAGAAGTGTTTAGTTGGAAATTTTCCAGCTAACTCGAATATGAACTAGGCACTGTGACACTTTCTTCGGGACACTCAGACCTGTAAGCCACTGTGGTATCCCTCTGCCTTAGCCAGTCGGAGCTTTGCTGGAGAGTACACTGTGTCAGCTCCCTGCCATGCCCATCTGTGTCCTTCACCAGCAAACTCCTTGAGACTCTGACAGTCTTTACCTTGCCTTGCAAGTAACAACCAGTGAACCCCAGTTCCCGAGTTGCCCAGAGACATCTCTCTGTAGTGTCCTTTCCCTCTCACTGGACACTCACAGAAATTATAAAGTATGTTGTCTCCTAGGAGACAGTACACACCAGTCAGTTAGTTTAGCTGAGGACTCCCAATTCATTCAATATAACAGCTCTGAGATGGTTTTTAGTAAAGCTAAAATACGTTTATTAACACAAACCAGAAATGTAAATGATACTCAGCAGAGATAACAGAAACAGAAAATGGTTATAAACGAAACGCAAAATGCTTTCTGGTGACAATCTTCATTTGGCAAATTACAATCTTTGCCTAAGCAGGTTTTTTCACTTACAAATTACCAGGATCTCCAGCCCTTTTGTTAGGAGGAGGATCAAAGATTCACAGAATCAGAGGGTGTTGTGTTTTTTGTTCCCTAAGTGATGGATAACGATGGGGTTTTCTCCCCTTCTTTTTCCAGTAAACCTTGGAAATGTAGTGCCTTGAAGTGTATCCCCAGAGAATGTTCCCCCTCACCCCCCCCAAGGTGCACATGGCATGCTCTGTCCCTCCTCTTCTGGTCAATTAGCTTTTCTGGTAGTCTTATCACATTATTTACCTTAGATGTAAATGTATTTCCATTGTCTCTGCCCTCTCTTTGTTCCATTTACACTGGAGACACAAGAAAACAGGTGAAACAACATTTCTTTGTCTAAGACACACTTGTTTATCCACTCCACTTAGATTGCTGTGTCTGAATGTATTTTACTAACATAATTTCTGCATAAACAAGCGCGCTCACACACACACTAACCATACATAAATCACACAATAACTTTAATGACCAACATGTCACCAGCTTGTATATGACACCTTACAAGACACTGTTTGGTTAAATATTCTGACAACTCTGTACTGAGTGCACCCTTTGCTAGTTGGCACACACGGGCTATTAGGGTCACAGGCACCTATGAAAGAAAAAGCTCTGGCACAGTGGCTGAGTTGTACGAAATGGGGAATTACAATTGTATTAAGCACCTGCAGATTCAGAGATGTGCCTAGTGGAATATACAAAAACTTCTAAGTGAGTTGGGTCTAATTCCTATTGTATAGGGCCCTGATGTTTAAAGATGTTTAGTCTTTTCTGAGAGGGAGGGAGAGATGGATAGCTTAGTTGTTTGAGCATTGGCCTCCAAAATCCAGGGTTATAAATTCAATCCTTGAGGGGGCCACTGAGGGATCTGGGGCAAAATCAGTACTTGGTCCTGCTAGTGAAGGAAGGGGGCTGAACTCAGTGACCATTCAGGGTCCCTTCCAGCTCTATGAGATAGGTATATCTCATTTTTTTTATTTAGCTACCTAATGCAATTTTTTAAAATGTCCATATCTCATTGATTTCAATGGGATTTAGGCACCTAGGTGCTTTTGAAAATTGCAGTGGGGCCAGATTCACAGAGGTACTTAAGTGCCTGACTTCTGATTTAGGAATCTAAGTTCAACATTTAGACTGCACTGACATTCTCAGGGCTCTGCACAGCTGCCTCACTCTGTAGATATCTATATTTCTGCCAGTAGGCTTCATGTCCTGATGCTGCTCCACAGCTAAGGAGCCGCTCAGAGCCTTAGTGCAGGTAGCCCTGGCAGCCCTGAAGCATGATTCTCAAATTACGTGTTCTCCCTCCTATCTCACCAGCCGGGCCCATCCTAAAGGCTTCTTTGGAGCATGCCAGCCCTGCATAAAGGCCAGTCAGGAGGTAGGTGTGTCCAGAATAGGCCAGAGGTTAGGGCACTTATCCATGATGTTGTAGAAATAATAAAATATTTACTGGAGCAGGGACTTGAACTTGAGTCTACTGCATCCAAGCTGAATGCCCTAAACACAGTGTTAGCGAATCAACCTCTCACTTTCTGATCTAATAGATATTTAATTAAATATTTAATATTTAAAGTCTAAGCTTTGCAGCACCTAAGTACCTTTGTGAACTAGCTCTAGAGATCTCTCCGTCTCTTCAGGCACCTAAATAACTCTAGTTCTAGCTATATCTCTATTCCATATTGGACATATGCAAAGATTTGCTGTATAATGCCGTATCACATAGCAGCTAAATGTTCACTGCACACAGCACTCATGGGAACAATATTTATTAGGGTTCTTTTTTCCTTATCACTCCATATCTAGATTAGGATTTTATTTACATACATTAAAAGAAATGTGATTGTGCAGAGTTAATTTTTCAGTGGTGGACCCTTTGACATTGACGTTAATCTATTGAGAGTTAAGCAACTCATTTTTGTTTAACTAAATTGTTTCCGTGGCTATAGAAAGCAGATTAGAGCTTTTCTTGCTGGGAAGGTTCCACCAACCCCAGATTTTTTTGCCCTTAATAAATTTGTCTCAATTGTTCATTAATGCCATCAAGCACACATTGCAATCCTCCTAGGTCCTTATTTGCAGAGCCTCTGAACCCTATCAGAGGTATTCTGATTACACAGAGCTCTATGTACTCTCTGCTTGATGCAGTCGTTGGCACCCTTTGGAATTGAACTGAACTTCCAGGGGGAGAGGCTGCTGCAGCGGATGGCGGCGGGCTACGTTTTGTGCTGGGAGCTGGACCTGAGAGCTGCTGCTCCCTTTGGAGTCTGGGCAAGGAAAAGCTGTGATGGAGCCCTGTAGCTGAGTTACCAAAGTTGAAGACGAGTGACCAGAGTGACCACACTGCAGTCGGCAACTTGTTAATGTTGAGCTCTAGCTCATGCATTCCTTCTTCTTCTAGGCATTCAGGACAGATGCTGGAGACTGTTGGTGGGGCAATACATTGGAATTTGGCCCACAGTCAGTTGAGGAAGGAGTGAGCTACCCCTCAACTATGCTCTCTGGATTGAGGACACAGTGAAAACACTCAGTGTGGCCGCATTAAGTCTAAGAAAAAAAGAGGAGGGATTAGTGGACAGCATCAGAGGCTATTAGTCTCTGATATAAAGACTGATCACAATACAAAATTGCCTCACTCCTTTTCTGTTTCTTTGGACTGCCTTTGCCAGACTTACAGCATGCTGGCCTAAACTTCCTGCTCACCCAGCACACCCATGCAAAAGAGGGTCCCAGACTATGAACTTCAGGGAGAGTGCACAGTCAGGGGTGGGGTGGATCTGTGTATCATGCTAAGAGTGTTGGTTCGGTTAATGTTGCTGTTGAAAGCTCCAGTCATTAGCTGAATTATTGCAGTGTCAACTGTTGACCTTAACCTATACTAATCTGCTGCATTTTCCATTGTATATTGCTAGGAAAACTTAAGTACAATTGTGTTGTTTCCATTTGGGGTGTTTATTGCAGTGTTTATAATTTGGCTCCTAGAGGCCACTGAAGTACATCCATAGACATATACAGTGCCTGTCCAGGTGGAGGTACCACCAATGACAAATATTCAAACAAGTAAGAGGATAACTGCAGAGAGAGGCACTACAGAATTCTCACTTACATTCCCATCTACCTGGGACTTCTAGGAGCTCCATTAATCTTGGTGACATAGGCACCCAGGAAACAGAGTTGCCTACTCCCAAGTAACATGGGAGGAAAAAGGGAGAACCATAATATTTTCTTATATTACAAGATGGAGAGTATGCTTATAAACATTGTGGATGACACCAGCCTGGCAGGGCTTGCTAGCACTTTGGAGGGCAGGATTAGAATTCAAAAAGACATTGATAAATTGGAGAATTGGTTTGAAATCAACCAAGTGAAATTCAATAAAGACAAATGCAAAGAACTATGCTTAGTAATGAAAACTCAAACCCACCATACGAAATAGGGAATAACTGGCTAGGCAGTAATACTGCTGAAAAGGAGCTGGGTGTTATAGTGGATCACAAATTGAATATGAGTCAACAATGTGATGCAGTTGCAAAAAAGCTAATATCACTCTGTGGTGGATTAGCAGGAGTACTGTATTGTAAGACACGAGAAGTACTTGTGCCACTATACTTGACATTGGTGAGGCCTTGCTGGAGTATTGTGTCCAATTGTGGATGCCACCCATTAGGAGAGATTTTGACAAACTGGATAGAGTCCAGAGGAGAGCATCAAAAATGATAAAAGGTTCAGACGACTGGACCCGATGACAATCTTCAAATATGTTCAGGTCTGTTGTAAAGAGCACTGTGATCAATTGTTCTCTGTGTCACTGAAGGTCGGATAAGGAATAACGGGCTTAATCTGCAGCAAGGGAGTTTTAGATTAGATCCGTGGTTCTCAAACTCTGGGGCAGGCCTGCCAATGGAGGAACCGGAACGTGGCAAGGGAGGAACAAGCTGGGTGTTGTTTCTTAAAGCTCTGGCTGTCATCCCTGGGTGGATGGGGCTCATGCAGAAGGGCCTTGCACACCTGGCAAGCATGGATAAAGGAGACAGCTAGAGCCCCACCACCCAGGCTCGGGCTCTCTTTCTCTCCCCTCATCCCCACCGTCCCTCCCCTAGAGGCTGTGGGGCTCCGGCTGTCAGCCCTGGGGTGGACACAGCAGTGAGGGTGTAATTGGGGCAATAAGTCTGCTGTGAAAAGTGATATTGACAAATGTCACTTTTCAAATTGCCACCCTTACTTCTGTGAGGCGCTGCCTTCCGAGCTGGGCACCCAGTCAGGAGCCGTTGCTCTCCGCTCCGCCTTCCGAGCTGGGTGGTAGTAGACGTACTTGTGGGGAGGGGCGTAAACAACCACAGACACAAAAAAGGGGGTGGTGGGGGCTCCATCAAATAAATTTGAGAACCACTGGATTAGATATTAGGAAAATATTTTTAACTATAAGGGTAGTTAAGCTCTGGAACAGGCTTCCCAGGGAGGCTGTGGCTTTCCATCATTGGAGGTTTTTAAGAACAGGGTAGACAAACACATATCAGGGCTGGTCTAGGTATACTTGGTCCAGCCTCATCGCAGGGGGCTCTCTTACGGTCCCTTACAGCACAACGGTCCTATGATTCTAATAACCTACTAAGCCCTATGTGACGATTTCACAAATATGGAAAGTTTTATTTTATATTTAGGAAAAAACCCTAAGCCAATAGTCTGGGTTACATTATATTCATTTTCTACATGAGTAACCTGCACAAGCTTTTAGACATTGTGACATTTATTTCCAGCAACTATAATTCCTTAATGCTGAATGTAGACAGATTTATATAATTACTGTAAAGGCCCAATGTCTGAGTCTACAGTATGATTGTCCAACGTAATACCACTACGGTTTAGATCTTGACAGTGTTTCAATTTTTAATACACATTTGTCTTCCTTTTCTTAAAACAAACAAACAAAAAACAATATGTATGTTTAACTCATAGTTTCCAGGAGTGACAAGGTGGGTGAGGTAATATCTTTTATTGGACCAACTTTTTGAAAGAGACAAAGCTTTTGAGCTTACCCAGAGCTTTTCCTCAGGTCTGGGAAAGGTCTCAGAGTGTTACACTGAAAAACAAGGTGGAACCAATTGTTTAGCATAAGTGGTAGAAAATGTAGAATTGGAACAGTTCAACAATTTTGAAGAAAAAAAAAAGTCAAGTGGAAGATTTGTCTAAACCAACTCTGACTGGCAAAATGTTTGATGATTGGCATTTTCCAGTGGGGGAAAAAAAGTCAGAAAGTTCCCAGTCACCTGTAGTTACAGCTTCCTGATTCTGTGGGTTGGTCTTAGCCAACCCTGCCATGACTTTGAGCATTCCAATAGCTATTTTAACTGTCCCATTGGTGTATGATATCTAAGGGGCCATATGCCAGCTGAGGGTGATCATCCAACATGCCCCCAGCATTGCCCTCTCTGCTGGGGAGGGATGGGTACTGGTGCAGGAGGTGAGCTCAACATGATGAGCGCTACATCAGCTGCAAGCAGTCCCCAAGCTGGTCAGATAATCTCACCTGGTTAGTTATGGATAGACTCAGGGTCCTCTTGTGCAGCTTGAGTGGTGCAAAGGGGCTGGATCAGACAAGAGAATCTGACCCATTCCCTGCCCCTAATTTTACTGTTTTTAAGTCTGTTCAATATTTATGGAAATAACTGAAGGTCTCTATCTACAGGGCCAGATTCTGGCACCATTACTTATGCTGAATAGCAGCCTACTTCTCAAGCAGCCCCACTGAAGCCAATGGAACTCTTCATGGAGTACAGAACCTTTCAACAGCTACAAAGAGATCAGATTGTGCCCCATAGCAATCACAGTGTCTTCATGCGCAACATGCCTCAAGTGGCGCGTGACCAGAATTCATCAGCGAATTTGGTCTGATGTTTGGATCATTAGCTTCCCCAGACTGGGCCAGGTACTGACGGGGAGTGAGACATGAATGATGATCCACAATCTCTGTGTGGGCAGATGCAGTGGAAGGTTCCTCACACTATCCAGCCAATTCCCTCCTGGGCAGGAGGGACCACCCATAGGCAGTAGAAGTTAATTCAGCCTCTCAAATACTCTGTTGAGAACCAAGTATAACATGGGTACTTCCATGTGCTCTCAATTCACTAAAATAAAAAAATTTAAAAAACAAATATTTTGTAAAAAAAAAAAAAAAATGCAAACCAACCAACCAAATAAAAACATTGACGGGACTTGCTGCCAGAATCCTGGACTTCAATACACCAATCAGCAAAGGGAAAGATGGTCTTTGAGAGGAAGGAAGGCTTTGTGGTTCAGGCACTAGATTGGGACTCAGGAAATCTGTATTCCATTCCCAACCCTGCCACAGGCTGACTATGTGGCCTTGAGACAGTCAGTTAATCTCTCTGTTCTCCATCATAAAATGGGGATAATTGCTTTTTCTTTCTTTCACATTTTTTTCTGTCTTAACTAATTAACTTGTAAGCTGTCTGGGGGCATTGACTGTCTCAGACCATGTGTCTGTACAGTGCCTAGCACAATGAAGCCATGACCTCAGTTGAAACAGGCTTTACTGTAATACCCATAATGAATCATAATACCAGGGTGCATAATTGTGTGCAGACTGACAGAGGCTTCACCACTGCAATGGAAGTAGCACCAAGGACAACATGGAAGCATTTAACAGATTGCCAGTGGACCATGGACAAGACTTTGAGAATGCCTGACCTAAACTAATATATGAAAATAACGCATAGAGAACAAGAGCTAAGGTGGTGGCGTTTACAAACCAGAAATAGTGACGTAGACAAATGCAAGAGGGTTAAGGCAATTAAAGAAGAAAACCATGGGGAAGACAAAATGAAGCTGCTAAGGAAGGGGGCAGGAATTAGAGGATATATGTGCAATACTTTTAAATACAGACTACATTTTGCATATGAAACTGAGGTTCCTAGGTTTTTCCATTAGAAGACTCAAGCCCTATTCTCCCACTTAGGCCCGTTAAAATCTCGACTAAGTCTGCTGATGTCAATGTCGTTACACGAAGCTAAAATCAGTATGAGAAGCAACTCAAGTCTTCAGTTCTGGGATAGTTATTTGACTTAGGTAACTTGTCGTGGAAACTAATAAATACGTAAAGGGAATTTGATCAAAAATGGCAGGGAGGAGCCGTAGAATCTAGAACTGGTGGTGCAGAAATTGAATGCGGATCTCCTGCAGCCCAGACTAACCCCCTAAGCACTAGCCAATGAATCATGTTCTTCTATGTCAGTGGTTGTCAAATTTTTGTACTGGGGACCCCCTTTCACACAGCAAGCCTCTGAGTGTGACCCCCCATTTATAAACTGAAAACACATTTTTACAATATTTAACACTATTATAAATGCTGGAAGTGAATCAGAGCTTGGGGATGGAGGCTGACAGCTCATGACCCCACATGTCATAAGCTTGCAACCCCTGGAAGGGGTCACAACCCCCAGTTTGAGAACCTCTGTTCTCTATACTCCCCAAAGGTGCTCTGGAACTTGTCCCCAAACATTGGTCTGAGGAATAGATCTGATTTTTAAACTTTGTACCTGGTTTAACTGTTAAAGGTCAGATTATCCCATATCTGCCAGGGCTGGCAATTGCCCGGGAAAAACTAGTTTAGGACAGGGAGCTGGTAAATATCAGCTTAAACTCAGTTTAAACCGGAAAACAGGGAAAGATAATTGCATCAGTGCCCAGCAAGTTCAGCATGAATCTTTTCAAACTTTGGCTACATCTATTCCAAACTGAGGAACAGGCTCAGTCTCGAAGTTGGTCTTCTGCTACAGTATGCTGCAGGGCCAAATGGGTCTGGACTGGGAGTCTGCAATGCTGCGTGTTTCTGATTGCTTAATGCTTCAAGCCTACAGCTCTGCATTACTGTCATGTTCATATAATCAAATATTTTTGTTTGTATAATAATGAAAACTGTAATATGACATTATTACATTGGTGAGGCCTCATCTGGAGTACTGTGTCTAGTTTTGGGCCCCACGCTACAAGAAGGATGTGGAAAAATTGGAAAGAGTCCAGCAGAGGGCAACAAAAATGATTAGGGGGCTGGAGCACATGACTTTTGAGGAGAGGCTGAGGGAATTGGGATTGTTTAGTCTGCAGAAGAGAAGAATGAGAGGAGATTTGATAGCTGCTTTCAACTACCTGAAAGGGGGTTCCAAAGAGGATGGAGCTCGGCTGTTCTCAGTGGTGGCATATGACAGAACAAGGAATAATGGTCTCAAGTTGCAGTGGGGGAGGTTTAGGTTGGATATTAGGACAAATGTTTTCACTAGGAGGGTGGTGAAGCACTGGAATGGGTTACCTAGAGAGGCGGTGGAATTTCCATCCTTCAAGGTTTTTAAGGTCAGGCTTGACAAAGCCCTGGCTGGGATGATTTAGTTGGGAATTGGTCCTGCTTTGAGCAGGGGGGTGGACTAGATGAGCTCCTGAGGTCCCTTCAAACCCTGACAGTCTATGATTCTACAATTCTATTCTATGAGTCATGACATATAATTTCCTTGGGAAAATACCAAACCAAAGGGTACACAGACATTCCGATATTTGGTATTATAATTACACAATAGAGTAGTAGTATGCCTACTTCAGTTTTACTTTAATTGGGGTTGTGTATATTCCTAGACTGAGGTGGCAACAAGAGGAAAATAAAGAGAGACTAAAGTCCATGAAAATTCATGCACATCTTTCAACTCCACTCCTGTGTTGAGACTTTGAGGATGCCCATCAGCCACAAACAAATTTGGAGGCAGAAGAAGAAACAGGGTCAGGATGCTCCTGTAATCATCTGACTATTATGATTTGATACCACTGCCTTCTAGTGGACAGAATCAGCATCATTCAGCTGTGTGTGATAGGCCCTGTTCTGTAACAGTGGAGGTTCTCCTTTAGCTCAACTAGCAGGACTTTGTTGGAGCAAAAGGACTGGTGTGTTGCCACAGCTCTCAACATGTTCCACATGTCCATCTTGTGCAACACACTGATTTTTCAAAGTCTAAAATTGCTAGATGTCTAAGAATTGTTTAGTGTCATGTGATTCCTCTGCAGTGTATCCTAATGGGTAGGGTACTGGACTAGGACTCAGGGGACCTGGCTGTTATTCCCAGTTTGGCCACTGGGATACTGGGTGACCTTGGCCAAGTCACTTCACCTCTGTGTCTCAGTTTGGGGATAATAATGCTTACCTGCTTTGTAAAGTGCTTTGAGATCTGCTGGTGAAAAGAGCAAAAGTATATAAGAGCAAAGTATTATTATTTTTATTACCAATCGCAGTCCCCCACAGTCTTGCAGTGGCACATGCGTTTTATCTTTTTTTATTAAAGGTTAACTTTTCATTAAGTTTTCTTTTTCATATTGAAATACACAGAGGGATTAAAACATTAACACACACTATTTAAATTCTGTTTTATTCCCTCCTTGTATTTCAATCAAAGATGGAAAGACACAGTATCAAAGGGGATTAAGTGTGATAAAGACAAAGAGAACCATTTTCTCTCAAACATACATTAATCAGGAATGAAACGGAGTCCTCACTTTAATTTATACAAAGTAGAAAATACATTTGAAAGCTTTCCCCCCCCCTTCAATAAATAAATGGTTTTTTAACAAGGGGGAAAGGCAGGAGGGAGAATGTGGGATCATGTTTTAAAAGGAAGCTTTCTTTGAATATAAAAGGACAATTTACCAAAATAAATTAGCTCCTGGGATGAATTAGCATATGCCAAGTTTCAGCGCAAAGCAAAATATACGTGGCTGAGGTCAGGCTTCAGAGCATGGGTATTTCAGAACATATAGAACTCGTGAAACAACGAATTAAGCCTCACACCATTCCTATATTAGCTACAATTCTAATATGCCCATTTTACACATGCGTAACACTGAGGCATCCAGTGTTTGTAGTTAATATTCTAGCGCTGTCAGTGGCAGATTTAGAGTCAGTGGGGCCCTGAGCGCAGCTTCATTTCCCCCCGCCTCTGTGGGACCCAGCCAAGAAAAAGAACATTCTCTCTTATCTCCCCAAAGTGACCAGCACACCCCTCTGGCAGTGACTCTTAGGTGGGGAGCAGGGCGTCTCTGCTCCACTGCCTGCATGCGCCACTCCCGCAGCTCCCACTGGCCACAGGTCCCGGCCAATGGGAGCTGCAGAGTCGGCACTCGGAGCGGGGCCAATGTGCGGAGACATGCCGGCCGCTTCCGGGAGCAGGATGGTGCGGAGGGAAGGAGTCATTGTGGTCAGAGATCTGCATTAGCTCTGCTGCGCTGCTGCTGGCTGGTCTCTGCATGCTCCTTGGGGGTAGGGGGGCAGCGGATCTCCACACACTGCCTGGAGTGGGGGCAGCGCATGGCTCCTCCTCCCCACCACCAGAGGCAGGCAGCTGGCAGCTTCTGAGAGCGGCATGGGGCACCGGCCACAGAATGCAGCCTGCCTGCCTGAGCCTTGCTGCGCTACCGGCCGGGACTTGGGGGCAGATTGTCAGATGAGATTTGCCCTGCCTTTTGGGGGCCCCTGTCATTGGGGGCCCCATGCCACCACACTGTTTGTTTCATGGTAAATCCGCCTCTGCGTGATGTAGTGCTTTGGGACCCTAAGCAGGGATCATGGTTGTGTTCCACAGGGCACTGTACAGACACACAACACAAAGTCAGTTGCTGCC
Organism: Mauremys mutica; assembly: GCF_020497125.1. Lineage (NCBI taxonomy): Eukaryota > Metazoa > Chordata > Testudines > Geoemydidae > Mauremys > Mauremys mutica. The sequence continues at coordinate 132,127,657 of NC_059076.1, read as the reverse complement.
CCAGAGATCTCTTAATCTAGGACTTAGAGGATGAGCAACAGGTGAATAAACAGACAGTTGTGGGTGGAAGAAGACAGGGAAACATGTGAAACTAGTATTTATGTGCATAAGTAAGTTGTCATGGGGGTCTCAATAGTCATAAGTAGCATAAGCATAAGGAACTCTTCGAAGGGCCATTGAAATCAACGGGCAGACTTCTGTCTGTCTCAGGAGGTTTGTGCATGAAGTGTGGGCCACAGGAAACGAAAACTATTTGAGAGCTGTGTGTGATTAATCACTGGCTTATGTTCCCTCCAATTCCGTTTAGGTTTATTACATAACACTCCTGACTAATCCCCCGGAAGGGTTGTAAGTTAAAGTGAACAATATTATTTCAAAGGAAAACAATGTCTCATAAAAGAACAGAAGCCAGTAAATACTCACAGGACAGATCCCATGGAATTAAATAGATAAAACCTGACTTTGATTAGTTAATTATATTCTGAAGAATCCGCCCCCACCCTGCTTAAAGACATTCTACTTCAGTTCCCCATAGATATGGTTAGTAGTTACTGTAGATCCCTGTGGGTAATCAAGTATAATGTAGCTATGGCCACCAGTACTTCAGGGCAGTCAGATCATACATGTAGCAACTTCAAGGTCCTCAGCAGAGACACAACTCACAGCTCTCTAATTTAAAAACACACACTAGAATCTCAGCGTTATGGACACCTCGGGGATGGAGGTTGTTCGTAACTCTGAAATGTTTGTAACTCAGAACATAATGCCCTGATTGTTCTTTCAAAAGTTTGCAACTGAACATTGACTTAATACAACTTTGAAACTTTACTATGCAGAAGAAAAATGCTGCTTTTAACCATCTTATTTAAATAAAATAAGCACAGAAACAGTTTCCTTCCTTGTCAAACCTTCTTTCTAAACTTTCCCTTTATTTTTTAGTAGTTTACATTTAACACAGTGCTGTACTGTAGTTGATTTTTTTTTTTTTGGTCTCTGCTGCTGTCTGATGACGTACTTCCAGTCCCAAATGAGGTGTGTGGTTGACTGGCCAGTTCATAACTCTGGTGTTTGTAACTCTGATGTTCTATTGTATGTAATTATTACTTGAATTAAAGCAGGATCTGACACCTTGATTAATATTAGAATATACAATCATTGTAGGCTGACCATTAAGGGCAACTTGAACACAGACATAGGGCTGGTTAATATTTATTTTTTTTAATGAAAACATGTGTTTTTGACTTTTTTTTTTTATGGAAGCATCTGATTTCTGTGGAAAATCCCCCCAAGGCCTCACCACATCCCAGGGTCTGGCCACATACATTTAAGCCTTAAAAATGGCAAAGAGTTCTGTGGTACCTTATAGACTAACAAACGTACTGGAGCATGGGCTTTCGTGGGTGAATACCCATGCATGCATCCGACGAAGTAGGTATTCACCAGCGAAAGCTCATGCTCCAATATGTTTGTTAGTCTATAAGGTGCCACAGGACTCTGCCGCTTTTACAGATCCAGACCAACACGGCTACCCCTCTGATATTTAAGCCTTATTTTCTGATGATTTCTGGATAGCTATACTGTAGGATGAAATGTGACATGTTAAAATTAGAGAGGGATTGGTTTCTGTGGAGGCAATGTGTTGAAAATCAGACTTTCAACAGGAAACTATATCTAACCTGAGCTATGGAGGAGCTATTCTTACGTATTATGTTATGTTTCTAGAAGTATCTTCTTTTGATCAACAAATGAACATCATAGCCATGTGGCACTCTTTAATGGGAGCATTAGCATTTCTTAGAGAGGTCTGAATAAGCCCCAGGTTCTTTAATCCCCCAGTTTAAGGACAGAACACTTTTATCTAAGAAATGGCTGCTTTCAATTAAATCCTCCTCATCACCACTAGCCTGTCATTTCTGAAAGGTGAAATTGGATTTGCTAGCACAGTTATTTCTTTCTCGGTTGATAAGGATGTTTTGCTGTATCCTTTCCAGATCTGATGGTGGAAAGAAAAGTCATGAGATAAATGGAATGGTGGCTTGTGAATGTGCTGAGTCCAGTTTAGGGTAGAACACACACACACACACGCACACACACAGAGTTAATGCCCAAATTCACCCCTGTTAACACCCACCTCCTTTGTATCCAAGGTAAAGTTAGAGATCTGAAGTTCCTTCAATGAGTCAGCAAGAATCAATATTTCCATGCAGAGTTCCAGTACCTGTTACAAGTTGGGTCAATAGAAGATGTTTTATCACCTCATCAAGAGAGCTGGGATGAATTGGATGCTACATTAGGTGCTGTAGGATATATATCAGAGGAAAATTTATGAAAGACTGAGCCTCCAAACAAGGTGAGAGGTTTGTTTGTTTGTTTATAATGTTTTCTCTACCAGGCAAAATGATGGGGATGGGGCGGTGGTGGACAATAAGGATCTGAAAGCCATTCTGTCTATCTTAGCTCTTTCTAAATTGCATTTATTATTAAAATGGCAAGAAGAATATTATCTACAATTCTCAGATTCCTAACACACTCAAACACTGCTTTATTCTAATAAAGGACATCTATTTGAAAATCAAATGTAATATGCCTGAAACCAAAATTAATTTGCATTCCTGGAGTATAAAAATTACAACACAGTCCCAGAGATGTCCAAGAGCCATCTTTGACGGAGGCCTCCAGCATAACAGAACCGTTCACCATCTATTACATGTATCATGATTCCTAGTTGATAGGGCAATCAGGTGCCTTTGACAAAAGCATATGAATAACTGGAGATGAGAAAATGAAATTTCCTCAACTCTGAATGCAAATGCAGGCAGGTTTTTTTTTTCCAAATTACAAGATGAGGAAGAACTGATGAGGCCCGAGACCCGGAAGCACTTGGTCTGTTTAGGAATTAGGAAAGTCCCTATAGGCTTATAGTCCCTATAGAAGTGAGACTGCTCAGAATTTTTTTTAACATATTATCAAGTAACTGAAACAGAAAATAAGAGGGGCAGGGATCCACTGTCACCCAGAGATACTATAGTTCTTGGTTCTGTACCAATTATATGCAAAAAAGATGGTTCCTATTCCAAAGATCAGCCACTTTAATTAAGACAAGACTTATCAGGTGCATGTATAAACCAAAAGGTTTGGCAACAAGAGAAAAAACAGGCATTAGCATAGTCCAGACATTTATATAGCTAAATGGTTTCCAGAGGGTGTTGGTGATTATTTTTTAGAGAAATTATAAATAGGGCTGTTGATTAATTGCAGTTAACTTACACGATTAACTAAAAAAAAATGTATCATGATTAATCACACTTTTAGTCGCACTGTTAAAGAATAGAATACCAACTGAAATTTATTAAATATTTTGGATGTTTTTCTACATTTTCAAATACATTGATTTCAATTATATCACAGAATATGAAGTGTACAGTACTCACTTTATATTATTTTATTACAAATATGTGCACAGGAAAAATGATAAACAAAAGAAATAGTATTTTTCAATTCACCTCAGACAAGTACTGTAGTGCAATCTCTTTGTTGTGAAAGTGTATCTTACAAATTTAGATTTTTGTTGTTACATAATTGCACTCAAAAACAAAACAATGTATAATTTTAGAACCAACAAGTCCACTCAGTCCTACTTCTTGTTCAGCCAATCATTCAGACAAACAAGTTTGTTTACATTTACGGGAGATAATACTTCTATCTTCTTATTTACAATGCCACCTGAAAGTGAGAAGAGACATTTGCATGGCATTTTTAAAGCCGGCATTACAAGGTATATATGTGCCAGATGTGCTAAACATTCATATGCCTCTTCATGCTTTAGCCACCATTCTAGAGGACATGATTCCAAGCTGATGATGCTCATTAAAAAATAATGTGTTAATTAAATTTGGGACTGAACTCATTGGAGGAGAATTTTACATCTCCTCTTCTGTTTTACCTGCATTCTATCTCATGTTATAGTCTTGAATGATGACCCAGTACATATTGTTCCTTTTAAGAACACTTTCACTGCAGATTTGATAAAACTCAAAGGAGGTACCAATGTGGGATTTCTAAAGATAGTTACATCACTTAACCCAAGGTTTAAGAATCTGGAGTGCTTTCCAAAATCTGAACAGGACGAAGTGTGGAATATGTTTTCAGAAGTCTTAAAAGAGCAACACTCTGATACGGAAACTACAGAACCCGAACCACCAAAAAAGAAAATCGACCTTCTGCTGGTGGCATCTGACTCAGATAATGAAAATGATCATTGTAAACGGGTTGGACTCACCCCTGCAGCACCTCCTGCTGGTTGCTCTACGAATTAGCTCAGTCCAGCAGTGGAGCACCCTCTGCAGGCTGGTGATCCACCTGTTCTTAGGCCCCTGTGTCCCTCCCTGGACCCGGTGCCCTTTTACATGGGGTGCTGCCCCCTAGCAGTAACCCCTTTCTCTCTGGGTCTCCCTTTCTCTCTCAGGGAACCCCCACCCTCTATCCCTACCTTGCCTCAGTATTTGGCTACTGCCAGTCATTGTCTAGCCCCACACTCTGGGGCAGACTGCAGTATCAGCCTACTCATCACAGGCAAAGTTGGGTTTGGACCTGCTGCCTTGGTCTACCCCTGGGTTGCCCCCTGCAACCCCCCGTACCTATTGGCCCACTGCTAGGCCGCAGCCTGGGGCTTTCTAGGCTGGAGCTCCCCGGCTCCTCAGCCTTCCCCAGCCCTGCTGCACTCAGGTACCTAGTCTCAAGCTCCTAAGCAGCCAGGCCCATCTCTCTCTATAGCCAGAGAGAGACTGTCTGGCTTCTGGCTTCCCTGCCTTCTTATAAGGCCCTGTTCCTCAGTTTGGGGCATGGTCCACAGCTGCAGCCACTTTCCCAATCAGCCCAGCCTAGAGCAGCAGCTCTCAAGCCCTGTCAGGCCACTTTTTAAACCCCTTCCAGCAGGAGCAGGATCCACCCTGCTACAATCATGCATTGTTCTGCACTGCTTTGGATTGTTATCGAGCAGAACCCATCACCAGCCTGGACACATTTCCTTTGGAATTGTGGTTGAAGCATGAAGGGACATATGAATCTTTAGCACATCTGGCACATAAATATCTTGCAATGCCAGCTACAACAGTGCCATGTGAACACCTGTTCTCACTTTCAGGTGATATTGTAAACAAAAAGTGGGCAGCATTATTTCCTGCAAATGTAATCAAAATTGTTTGTCTGAATGATTGACTGAACAAGAAGTAGGACTGAGTGGACTTGTAGGCTCTAAAGTTTTAGACTGTTATTTTTGAATGCAGTTATTTTTTTACATAATTCTACATTTGTAAGTTCAACTTTCATGATAAATAGATTGCACTACAGTACTTGTATTAAGTGAATTGAAAAATTATATTTCTTTTATTTTTACAGTGCAAATAAAGTGAACACTGTACACTTAATGTTTGGTGTTGTAATTGAAATCAATATATTTGAAAATGTGAAATACATCAAAAAATTATATAAATGTTATTCTATTATTGTTTAAGAGCCCAATTAATAACCCACTGCCTCCCCACCCCCCAAGGGGACATGCCAGCAGCAGTGCACCAGGGCTAAGGTGGCTCCCTGCCCACTCTGCCTCCATCTGTACCGCTTCACTCCCAAAACTGGCCGGCATGTCCCTGCGGCCCCGGGAGTGTATGTGTCTCTTTGTGCTGCCCCCCACCCTGAGCGCCGACTCCACAGCTCCAATTGGTCAGGAACTGCAGCCAATGGGAGCTGCAGGGGTGGTGCCTGTGGGCAACTACATGCGGAGACCCCTGGCCCTACCTGCCGAGGAGCCACTTCTGGAGGGGGTTGGGTGCCGGTCACTTTGGGAGCCACGCTGACCGAGATAAGCACCGCCCTCCTGCCCCCTTCCTGCACCCCAACCTCCTGCCCCAGCCCAGAGCCCGCACTCAGCACCCAAACTTCCTCCCAGAGCCCACACCCCCTCCTGCACACCACTCCCCTGCCCCAATCAATGTACCTCACTTTATTTTCATTTTCTTCCCATTCCTTATAATATAGGAGGAGAAAAGAAAGAACGAAAGAAAGAAAGAACGGGGGGGAGTTAAGAAAGAATGTTCTTTTTCTTGGCTGGGTCCCAGGGCGGGCGTGGGTGAAAATGAAGCTGCACACAGGGCCCCACTAACTCTAAATCTGCCACTGGCTGCGGGGTTGTTTCATTGCTGTGTAGATGCCCGAGTTCAGGCTGGATCGAAGCTCTGGGACCTTCCCACCTCGCAGGGTTCGACAACCTGGGCTCCAGCCTGAGCCTGGACATCTACACAGCAGTGAAACTGCCCCACGGCAAGAGCCCCATGAGCCTGAGTCAGCTGGCACGGGCCAGCCACAGGTGTCTAGTTGCTGTGAAGACCTACCCTTACTGGCCCAAACAGGCCCTAAGGCTCAGGTGAACAGTGTCTGTATAGCCTATAGGGACTTTCCTAATTCAAAGTGATCCTCAGTTACGCGCACGCACACACACACCTTTTCTCATTAATTGTGGGCTCCAGTACATAAGCTTTAAAATCACAAAGAACCATTGTTTTTTCTGTGTTTTCTTCTGGATCTCCCTCAGCCCCTTCTCCTCCATCCCCATCCTAACTTAATATTCTCTCTTTCTTTTTCCTTTCCTTTATTCTCTTGTACTGACTCCAGTTGTAGACGAGTTAGTCTATGTACCTTAATCACATACGAGGGGACTCCAGTGAATTTATCCATCTGAAACTTTTATAACAGCAAGTTTAAAGGTAAGTAATTGTGGAGGCACTGGGCACCTCTGAATTAAATATAACCTAAATGTGAGCAGTTGTTTGTTTTGTTTTGTTTTAAGCATGTCGGGCCAAATTCAACCTGATGTAAACCCACCAGATGCAATGCAATTACATCAGGAATGAATTTAGCTTATTTTGTAGGAAAAGTCTGGGATTAGGGAATTAGATTTATGATCCCCATTGATTTTCAGTGGAGCTGGGCTCCTAACACTTTAAACTCCTTAGACAAAAGGAATTAGGAAGATTGCTGTGCACGAAATTCAATATCCTTGCCTCTGTGTCTTAGAGAAAGAATCACTTTGGACCAGATCCTAATCTCAGTTAAACTGATGTGAATCAGAAGAAATTCCATTTAAATCAATTGAGTTACACAAGTGTAAAACTGGACTAAGTGAGGCAAGGAACTGGCCCTTTAATTCTTATTTTCCACTGATTCTTTCCAATTGCAGATACATGGAAGTATTAGGTGCTTTTTTAAGTCCCTCTCCCTATATATATTTAGCATCTTTCCATTCCACTTTTCTGTCTTCTACTGATTGTTCATTAAAGTAATGCATTTAGCACACAGCCAATTAAAACCACTGTTATGTGCTATAATTCTCACCAGCCTATATAAATTGCATTTGTAGTTGTTAGAGAATGCTACCTCATAAATCACCTGCAGCTTCAGTTTCTGAATGCTTCCTGTAGGCCCTTGAATATAAATCCTACACCTTTGTGATTATACTCTTTCATTATTTTATCTATCTTGTTCTCTTGAAACAAATGATTATTGCAGCTGCTATTTACCCTGACCCTTTTCTTTTAAAATAAAAACAATTTCAATATATATTAATGGGAAAAGTCTATTGTTAACTCAGCTCTGTCATTGACTACAGCAAGTCCACATTCATTTTAGGGATCCAGAAGGAGAAGTTTTGTAAAATATCAAATGAAATTAATGGGCAGCAGGTTTAAAACAAATAAAAGGAAGCTCTTCTTCACACAGCGCACAGTCAACTCGTGGAACTCCTCACGTGAGGAGGTTGTGAAGGCTAGAACTATAACAGGGTTTAAAAGAGAACTGGATAAATTCATGGAGGTTAAGTCCATTAATGGCTATTAGCCAGGATCGGTAAGGAATGGTGTCCCTAGCCTCTGTTTGTCAGAGGGTGGAGATGGATGGCAGGAGAGAGATCACTTGATCATTGTCTGTTAGGTTCACTCCCTCTGGGGCACTTGGCATTGGCCACTGTCGGTGGACAGGAGACTGGGTTAGATGGGCCTTTGGTCTGACTCAATATGGCTGTTCTTATGTTCTTATGTACTTCCTATACCTTTGTGACAAGGCATAAGGATGCTCCTTGAATCCAAGCTTGGAAGGGGTTACAAAGATAGCCCATATTCTCTGCTAGTATATGGATGATCTGGGGTAGGACTATCAAAGCGAATGGGCTGCAGTAGTGGCTAACAAGGGACTCTTTTATCCTCTCTGATTGGTGGTTATCAGATGTTCTGAGTTGATGTGCTTTTATTCTTGAATCTTCTTTGTGCAAATGAAGCCTGCTCTGAGGAAAGAGACTTGTGCTGAATTATAGTTCAAGGCTTTATTCATCCCTCCAGCCCCTCTCCCCGATTAGTGTAGCTGCCCACCGGCTTTCAACACCCTTCACCCCAACACATGCATTCGTTTAGGGCTCAGTCCTGTGAAGTGAGTCCCAGCCAGTCAAAAATCGACTTCAACGGGCTACTCCAACATGCTTAAAGTCAAGCACCTGCCTTATGCTTTGAGTGCTTAGCACCGGCATATTGCAGTATTGGGCCTTATGCTATTGTCAAGTGTTTTGTGGGGAATCTCCTATTCTTTCCAGCAGCGGAGTCTTATCCTCATTGGCAATTGCTGAACCCAGTTTTTTTCCTCCACCCACTGGATGGGTATACCTCTCTGTACCCCCCCCCCCACATTAAAAGATTCAGGTTACAAAGTCAAGCACTCAAACATTAGAAAGTGCTAGATTAAGTTACCTGGGTAACCTTAATTGGGCCTCTTTGTCTGCATGGATATTGATTGTCTTTAGCTGCATGCTCACATCCTATTTATTCCACAGCACCCCTGTCTAGCCCACCCATCCCTTCCCTTCCCCCTGGGTCCTGCCTCCCTCTTCTTCTGCTCCTATGCCTCCATTAACCCTCTCCTACTTTGCTCCGCTCACGGTCTGATTCCTGCTGCCCTTCTTTCCTCCCTTCCTCCTATTCTCCCCCTTACATCTTCCTCAGCCCTCTGCATTCAAATCAGGCATCTTCCTGCTCCACGCTGCCTGTGCCCCAGCAAGGAACTTCTTGAAAGCACAGATGAGACAAGCCCCCTGCTCTCAATTCTGGTGCCTGGCATCATGGCAGCCCCAAGCAGAGGAGAAGATCAATGGCAGAGAAAGCCCAGCTCAGCGCCTCATGGAGCCTGCTCACTAGCTCTGTGGGGATGACGTATGTGCAGTCTGGCCATACGTAGGGGCTGGAGCATGCTCGTTGAAGATGAATCTGCAGCTAATTTAGCAGCCAAATTCTAACAAGCCTTTACTGAGCAAGGGCAAAGTGAGATATCCAGAAGTTCATAATTTGTTCGAATTTAGGAAAATTTTCATGGAGATGGCAAATGGTACATCCCTGACACCAAAGCATCTCACTTACCAAATGACATTTGTGGGGGAGGTTTAGGTTGGATATTAGGAAAAACTTTTTCACTAGGAGGGTGGTGAAGCACTGGAATGGGTTACCTTTGGCTTATGACGAGATAACAGGCTATGTGGATGAGGGGAAAGCAGTGGATGTGCTATTTCTGGACTTTAGCAAAGCTTTTGATACAGTCTCCCACAGTATTCTTGCCAGCAAGTTAAAGAAGTATGGGCTGGATGAATGGACGGTAAGGTGAATAGAAAACTGGCTAGATGGTCGGGCTCAACGGGTAGTGATCAATGGTTCCATGTCTAGTTGGCAGCCGGTATCAAGTGGAGTGCCCCAAGGGTCGGTGCTGGGGCCGGTTTTATTCAATATCTTCATTAACGATCTGGAGGATGGTGTGGACTGCACCCTTAGCAAGTTTGCAGATGACACTAAACTGGGAGGAGTGGTTGATACGCTGGAGGGTAGGGCTAGGATACAGAGGGACCTAGACAAATTAGAGGATTGGGCCAAAAGAAATATGATGAGGTTCAACAAGGACAAGTGCAGAGTCCTGCACTTAGGACGGAAGAATCCCATGCACTGCTACAGACTAGGGACCGAATGGCTGGGCAGCAGTTCTGCAGAAAAGGACCTAGGGGTTACGGTGGACGAAAAGCTGAATATGAGTCAACAGTGTGCCCTTGTTGCCAAGAAGGCTAATGGCATTTTGGGTTGTATAAGTAGGGGCATTTCCAGCAGATCGAGGGATGTGATCATTCCCCTCTACTCAGCACTGGTGAGGCCTCATTTGGAGTACTGTGTCCAGTTTTGGGCCCCACACTACAAGAAGGATGTGGATAAATTGGAGAGAGTCCAGCGGAGGGCAACAAAAATGATTAGGGGGCTGGAGCACATGACTTATGAGGAGAGGCTGAGGGAACTGGGATTGTTTAGTCTGCAGAAGAAGAAATGAGGGGGGATTTGATTGCTGCTTTCAACTACCTGAAAGGGGGTTCCAAAGAGGATGGATCTAGACTGTTCTCAGTGGTAGAAGATGACAGAACAAGGAGTAATGGTCTCAAGTTGCAGAGGGGGAGGTTTAGGCTGGATATTAGGAAAAACTTTTTCACTAGTAGGGTGGTGAAGAACTGGAATGGGTTACCTAGGGAGGTAGTGGAATCTCCTTCCTTAGAGGTTTTTAAGGTCAGGCTTGACAAAGCCCTGGCTGGGATGATTTAGTTGGGTTTGGTCCTGCTTTGAGCAGGGGGTTGGACTAGATGACCTCCTGAGGTCCCTTCCAACCCTGAGATTCTATGATTCTACCTAGGGAGGTGGTGGAATCTCCTTCCTTCGAGGTTTTTAAAGTCAGGCTTGACAAAGCCCTGGCTGGGATGATTTAGTTGGGGAATGGTCCTGCTTTGAGCAGAGGGTTGGACTAGATGACCTCCTGAGGTCCCTTCCAACCCTGATATTCTATGATTCTATGACATGTCTCTGCTCTAAGGAAAGGAGGTGGTAGATTTTCTCAACAGAAAGTTGTAAGAATATTTTTAACATTGGCAAAACAATTCATTTGCACTTTATTTCATTCTCAGCCTGCGGTAGATGGTCAGCATGGAAAATTTCAGCCCAGATGGTTATAGTTTGCCAAATGCAGTGTAGTTGTGGCTGTGTCGGTCCTAGGATATTAGAGAGATAAGGTGGGTGAAGTTGAAACAACTTCTGTTGGTGAGAGAAAGAAGCTTTCAAGCCACACAGGGCTCTTCTTCAGGTCTGGAAAGGTACTCTGAGCATCACAGCTAAATGCAAGATCCACTCAAGGTAAAGTGGCCCCTTAACACCTCTGCAGCCACAGGACAAAAAGAGGATTAGGTTAGTGGGTTACAGATGATTGTAATAAATCATAAATCTAGTGTCTCTGTACAGTCCATTTTTTTAGTGTCTAGCAGAGTTACAAATTTTAACTCCTAGGCTGGTCTTTTGTAATTATGGTTTATTACAACAAACAATCTGCAATCCATTAACCCCCACCCTCCTTTTATCCTATGCCTGTGGTAATGTTAATGGGCCACTCTACCTTGAATGGTCCCTTTCAATATGTGCTAACTACTTATGCTAAACAATCTATTCAGTTTGCTGTGATGCTCCCAGACATGAGGAAGAGCTCCTTGTGTCTCAAAAGCTTGTCTCTCTCACCAGCAAAAGTTGATTCAATAAAAGATATTACATCACCCACCTTTTTTCTATCCTTTAAGACCTCTAAAGACCTCTATAGCGAAGTTGAAAGTAACTGAAAGCGGGATCTTATAATGGGAAGTGTCAGGCAACTTTAAATATGGGTAGCTCTACCAGGAAAAAATAGAATGTGATCACATCATTTAAGGCTGTGTCTTAATACATATGCACAAGATATCCTTCATTAATGAATGGAGATATCCTATCTCCTAGAACTGGAAGAGACTGTGAAAGGTCATGGAATCCAGCCCCCTGCCTTCATTAGGCAGGACCAAGTACTGATTTTGCCCCAGATTCTTAAATGGCCCCCTCAAGGGCTGAACTCACAACCTTGAGTTTAACAAGCCAATGCTCAAGCCACTGAGCTATCCCCCCCGCCAATTAAGGGTACTAATAAAACCTTAAATTTGACATTTCCTAACTTTCTAGTCCTTGCCTTTTCAACATTAATATCGGGTTATTTTCAATGTAATCATATATATTTGGCAGTCAGTCAAATGATTAAAATACAATCTCAAAATATAGTTTTTCCTTAGGAATTTGACCCCAAAATATTCCTCCTTTTAAATATATATTTTAATCAGGATGGGCTAAATATATTTCCATAGCTTAGGAGAAGGAATGCTGACAAAGTTGAGAAGCCCCAATTTATAATGATCTCCAGACCTTCAGTGCTCAGTATGAAACCATTGTTTTTTTTAAGACCGAAGCATTATAAATGTGCTATTTTGGTTCCACTACACACTTCCAGGAAGATAACCTGCTGCTCAGTTCAGAGAAATTGTGGTTTCCTAACAGACACTGGCAGCAATCAACAGCTACTCATATCTTTTCTCATCCTTTTAACTATAAGCTCGGCATCATCATTAGTCAGCATTTCTAGCGATTGTTCTCCTCCTTGTACCTCTTTGACTTGTCTAGATCCATAAACTTGCTGCATCTGCACAGTACTTGGGGAAAATTATTTATAATTCCAGAGTTTCTTCCCTAGTTAGTTACTAGTCAGTTCAAAATCTATGTTATGCTAAAAGCCCTTAAAGAGGCCAATGATTGAGGCATCCATCCACAATCAACTCTAGAGCTGATCAACTATTGATTAACAACAATCTGGTAAGTTAAACCCTTTCTTCTTTTCATGGATTTTCTGCAAACAGTTCATGATTTTCACCAATTTGTTCATTATTAGAACTTGTTCAGTAAATGCTTATTTAAATGACGATTATCTTTTAGATGCCTCAGTCCCATTGTGCTAGATAATGTACAAATATAACAAAGAGATGGCGCCGGTCCTGAAGAATTTTAAATAGAAGTACGAGATGAGACACAACGGGCGGATACAACAAACCGATGGGAGGGAGCACAAAAATGATGATGAAGGCTGATGTATGATCAAATGTTAATGTATGTCTTTCACATGGACTGATTACGGCAAAATTTCAGTTGAATATTAGCTATTTACAATTCACGGATAAATGTTCTGAGTGCCCGAGCAGTCACATGGTATTGTGTCTGTTCTCTGATTGGATGACCAAAGCATTATAAACAGTTTGGAATGATTGCCTTATTTTTATGATTTGTTGATAGGTTCTCTGCAAACACATAGTAAGAGACAGGGTCTCTGTCCCCAAAATCTTACAGTCTCATGAGACAAGATACACAAATGGCAAAGAAAACAGAAGGGCAGAGAGGGAAGGTTATTCAGCAGGCCAGAGCCCAAGTCAGAAATGGAACCTGGTTTTCAGAGGCCTAATTCAGTGCTTGGGTTCTTCCCCTAGCGAAGCATACCGAAGGCATTGTTATTCTTGGCTGGTTAACAGACTTTACACTTGATTTTTCTCTTGCCACTTCACATAAATACATTGTGTTTGTGCATGTAGATGGAGCTTCATTTGAGAAGGCCATGGCAACTTTTATTTGATTAATTGCTGCAGTGCAAGGACTCTGGCCAGAGTGGATGGGACTATGTGATCTGCCAATTTTCCGATGCCCTCTACAATAAGATTCCACACACTGATTGAACTAACTTGTCTCCCATTTTCTGTTATCACCTAGCAACCGTTCACCTCAGTCAGTTTAGTAATTGCATGCACATGTAGTACCCCAAATCTGAAATGAGGGATGGTGAGGGACTACACGCCTTGAAATGAGGGACACAATGAGGGACTTCCCATTTTTTACTGTTTTACCAAATTATATATATGTTCAAGCATGCAAATAGCCTGGAACGTATCATTATGAAACTAAACAATGCTTCTGTGTACTAAAAACACACTATACACGGCTGCGAAAACCTGAGTGCTTGTATTGCTGTCCTTGTTTTTCATATTTATACTAAAATAATGGTCTGGAAATATTGAAAATTGGGTAGCTGCAGTAGAACTCCAGCATTGTCTTGCCTAATCTCACAATTTGTATATGGCCTTTATGCCTGTACTCACGGTCATGGTACTTGTAAAGTGCTAAGGTTAAAATAATGCAAGCGCTTGTAACTTTAGAAACTGGTACTCAGCTGTAGCTGTTTATTGTCACATGGTGGCTTGTCTTGCTCCACTTAATTGCAGCATGGCAGTGACTGTTTGCAAGGGTGAGATGTGATGACACCATGTACCAAGATGTGCGACTTGCAACCAGGAAAAGTTGCCAAGCAGCCAAACAGGGCCTTTGGAATGGCAATGGGGGACCATTTCTAAAACTGAGGCCACAGGGGGAAGCCCCATACAATGTGGGGCACTTGGGAGGTATGCATGCACATACTTAATCCCTGCTGTGTAAGGAGCAGCATTCTCTCTACCCTTCTTGGATTAACTATTTTAGTGCCAGATTTGAGCTTGAGGAATACTCTGCCGGCTTCTGCTTTCTCCAATCCAGGATGCATTTTTTGTCAGTGAGCCAGATCCAAAGCCCACAAAAGCCAATGAAAAGGTGCCAGTTGTTTGCAGTGGGCTTTGGTTCAGCCTAGCTACAGGAGGTTACATCCTTCATCCATGCACACTCTGTTCAAATACAGCTGCGGCAAGAAGGGCTTCAACACCACTTCTTTGCAGATGCTGTTGCCCACCCGACTGCTCTTCCTCTTTTTCCTCCATGGCTAATGTTGCTCTTTATTCAGTCCCCTTTCATTCCCTGAAAATGAGGATAGAGCTGACAAGGCTGCTAACGGGGAGCAGTATTTTGTCAGCAGGCTGGTACATGACCATCTGGTTGTAGCACTGTATATATAGATCCCTGTGCCATATGTAGAGATGCATCCACAGGACAGTTGTCAATGGGCACTCCACCACCTGGTATTACTCAACATAAGTAAGAGTATCCGAGTCTGGCCTTTACTGGATTTTTTCCTTCAACTGGCTAAATTTTAATCCATGAATAATTTTCCTCCCACCAATTAGAGCAATCTAGTATGATCTGAATGACTCCTTACCATCCAGCTGGGAGTTATCTACTATGGGGGAGAAAAGGGTTTCAAACATCCATATGGAACATATCTCATTTAGAAGCATTCCAAATATGGGTAGCTCAATCCCTGAACACACTTGATCTTCTCGATATTCCAATCAGTAAACAACTTCAGGAATAGTAAAAGCTAAATACTACTGCAGCAGCCTGATGGATCATAAAAACGACACACAGAACTTCTAAAACACAGGTATAAGAGATTATTTGCTCTCAAAGTTTCCTGGAACTAAAGCTGATTTTTACACTTTCTGTCTAATATGTTTCTGTTGATATTGTGATAAAATGGCCAATGTTGGTATGGTGGGTCCTGCGCTTTTCTTGACAGTGGAGAGAGGGCTAGGACACCACCCTGTGCCCCTGCTCTTGGGGCACCCAGAGCCCCACTAGTGGCTCAGGAAGGGTAGAGGAGGGAAGCAGGGAAGGTGTCTGGGTTTGCTCCTCACTCTGAGCCTGAGCCCCAGCCCCAGCCCCTCTCAACCCCTGCAGATTTTGTACCTTCATCCTTGATGCTGAGGGAGGAAGTCTCCCTGCCCTACTGGGGCAGGGTCTCTCTTTCTCTGATCTTTCAATTCCCAGCAACACACTCTAATCCACTCCCCTTTCTCACTTCCTCCCCCATCTGCCTTGAGCGTGTGTGTGTGTGTGGGGGGGGGGGATGGGGTTATCAAGTTCCTGACAGGGCCTTAATTGGCTACAGGTGCTCCAATTAATCTGTAGTAACCTTCCCCAGTCTACAGGGAACCACACCTTAATTAGCCTAGAGTTTATATATTTCCCCTCTCCCACTCTCCCACTGCTCCTTGATTCTGCTATATCACAAAATATATGAGTTCTTGGCTTCTAAATGGCCTTTATGGTTTCCACAGTCCAGAATTTACTGCCACCTTGATAGCATTTTTAATTTACTGAAGCAACATTGTAATGCAATACTGTCCCTCCAGAAAAACCTGTACCATTATTTGTTGGTGTTAAAGTTTGCTAATGAAATCAATTCCAATTTATGCTGCTTTTGTTATAATAGATAACTCACTTTCAAGTGTAAATGTTCTAGCTGCCTGCTATAATGACATTCTAAGTTTTTGTACACAAACACTATCTTTACTAATGGGATTCATAACTGGTTGGAGCTGATCAGTGGAAAGCTCTGGTAGGAAGATCTTTCTGGGGGATGATAATGATTACTTTCAGAGTTGATAGAACAATAATAAAACTGACATTTGGGGAGGAAAAAAAGCAGAAACCATGATTTTATGTATGATTATGAACTAAAGATGTTCTGGAGACTGAGAAATCATGTGGATAGTTTGTGAGCCCTGGCATGTTCTGTTTACGTACAGTCAAACTCTCACCATTCACCCTACTTGAACCACTGCATTTTTTTCAGATTGGAAGGCAGCATTTAATTCAATAAAGAGCCCTGGAGATTTTATTTTCTGAGAATAAAAGAAGCATCAACAATGTGGCAGGTTAGATCATGTTAGAAATTACATCGTTTACAATATGCTGGAATATTATGTGCTAGAATATAACAAAGGAAGTGTCTGGTAGTTCTTATGTGAGCTATTTTTTATGGCTTTACTTCTTTGCCAGCTGAGGCTCTGAGCTTGAAATTACATTTACATGGGCGAACTCCTCTGTAAAGACACCTCTGGTTGAGTTATTTGTGTGACATGAACCCCAGACCTCTTCATCTAAATGATGGGTTCCTCGGTTAAGAGGCAATAGCAGACTCACATAGCTCTAGCGTGGTCTACACAGCAGTAACTAGAGGGAGGAAACAGAGTCCTGATGTTTTAACCTGTGTTACACACCTGCATGTATGCAGAGTCCCATGGAAGAAAGTGATACATCTGCACAGATCAGTGGTGAGCAACCTGCGGCCTGCAGTCTGCCCACCACTGGCATAGATGCAATCTCAGAATGAAGTTCCATGTTTTGGTTCTCTCCATAGCAATCCAACCATGAGAATCCATATTATTGTTGAGCACTGTGACTTCAAAATCTCCCCATCATTTCTATATATTCAGGATTTGGGGCCTCCTCCTTTCTTCCAGAAGTATATAAACAAATTAATACCAGCCTGCCCCAAATGGCTAATAGGAAACCATAGATAATCTCTTCTTAGTTAAGTGCAGTTCTGCTCTGGAAAGATACAGCACCAACATGTCATTGTAGAGACAAGGTGGGTGAGGTAATATCAAGGTAGGTGTGGTAATATCTTTTCTTGGACCAATTTGTGTTGGTGTAAGAGAGAAACTATAAAGCTACACAGAGCTATAATTGCGGCATTCTGTATTTATTGTCTCTCAATAACTCCAAATCAAGGGTAATATTTTCAAAAACTCCTAAGTGATTTAAGAGCCTAAATCCCATTTTCACAAGTTAGGCATAAGAGCATAAGTTTTAGTGAAAGCTATTTGACTTAAAATCCTAACTACCTGTCATTTTTAGGGGCTTGAATCACATTTTAAAGTTATTTGGGTGCATATGAAAATTTTACCCCCCGCTCTGTTCAATGTAGAGGTAAAAAGATGTTTTGCTACTTCTAAAGTCATGCTGGAATCTGAAAGTCAAACTGGGTCCTTTCTGGTTCTCATAGGAAAACTGTGCTATTTCAACATTTGTTTTTATCCCAAATTGGGACAAAAAAGTCAATCTTAACATTTTTCACAAAATGAACATTTCCAAATATAGTATATATATATATATGTGTGTGTGTGATTCAGAAATGTCAGTGTTTCATCTTGTTGGAGCCGTGTTGTGTTAGGTTATTAACGAGTCAAGGTGGGAGAGCTAATATGTTTTACTGGACCAACTTCTGTTGGTGAGAGAGACAAGCTTTCAACCTCACAGAGCTCTTTTTCAAGTCTTTTTTGTCTTTTCATTTCAATCAGAAATGTGATATTCTGACATTCACAGATCAAAATGCTGCTTTTTGGTTTGTTGAACCAAACTGAAATATTGCATCTACAATACCTCACATGCTACAGTTCCTCATGGGAAGTATCACTGGGTGCCTCATGCTCTGTCTTCCCTGAAGACCAGACTCCCTGGTCAGACAACAGCTCCCAGGATGCATGGTAGTCATATGACTTCCACAATGCATCACACAGCTTGGTCAGAGAGGAGACTGTGGTGAATCATGGAAGATGTAGTCCAACCAGTGAATATAGCCAAGTCAACACACTGGAGGCATGAAGTACCCAAACTACAACTCCCATGAGGCTCCATGGCACTTTAGGCAGTTGCAGTTTAATGTCAAACTGACTTGAAATAAACATTTTTGGTTCAGTACAATAAATAAAAATATTTCAGTTAAGGTTGAAGCGATCTTAAAATATTTTATTTAGACTTTCCCTATGGGGGTAAAAAGGCAAAAACTTAAAGTTTCCTGATGAAAATTTCAAGTTTGCAGAAACTGCATTTTCCATCAAAAATAATTATGATAGAAAACTCCCAAGCCTTATTTATATGTTATTAACTTGGATGACATTTATGCTTATAATGCACAATTCACTCCACAAGGATAATAGGAGAAAACATTTATTTTGGTTAGAAAATATGACAGAATATATGCAGGGAGCAGACATATTGAAAATCAAGGTGCCATTTTAGCATCATCACTTATCAACATAGAACCAGGATTTAAGATTGCAATGCTCCATTATAATATAACTAATCAAAACTTTTCAAATGAAAAGTTTTTCACTGAACAGTGGTGCTTTTCAAAAAGGAAGCAATTAATGAAAAGCTGACTTTCAAAAATTTTCACTTTTCAGAATTTTTTCATGGCATATTATTGAAATTTGTACCTAAAATGTTATCCAACCCATTATTGAAGTGGTTATCAAAATATTTCATTCACCAAAACCACAAGTTTACCCTAAAAAAAGCTGATGCCTCCTTCTGTCATCAGAAGCACAGCAGGATGAGATTTTTCTGCTGAGATCTTTTTCAGATTTAGCAACACCAAAACATATAATAAATGAGTTAGTTAATTTTGCTGAAACGGTTGTTCTGAACAAAAAAGAGGAAAAAAGTGCATTTTTTGAACATTATTAACTGAAAATTATTCATTTTTCAGTTTCAAACAAATTTTCATTTTGAAATTTCCTTGTTTTTTATTAAAATAATTAAAATGTTAAAAAAGTTTAAAATCAAAACAAAACATTGCATTTGATCCCATACCTTTTTTTTTTTAATTTAATTTTTCAGTTCATCAACAATTCTGACAAAAATGGTTTTGGTTTGACCCAAAATGATATTTAAAAAAAAAAATTACCAGGGGCCCAAAAAATCCATTATTCACTCAACTGTAGAAAGGAATGAAAGGGTGCACTGTGAGTAGCAAGTAAATGTAGACAGTGGCCATCTTTGCTAAGAGCAGCCAGTGGCCTCATTCCCATTGAGAAAAATAGGAGATGGCAACCTTTTTGAAAGATGAAATTTGAAGTGCAACATTTTTCTTCAGTCTCAGACGAAGGAGAAATGTTAAATTATAAAAAAAAAAAAATACCTTTAATCCTAAAACCCCTGTGTCTTCAGGTGTGGCTTATGCAAAATAGTTTAGTGAGTTTTAACTTTATGGGAATTTTGAAGAATCTATGTTATTCTTTTATTACTATCATTATTTATATTAAAAGTCTGATAGAGGAGGCTAGATTTCTTAAAGGAACTAATTTAAAATTAATTTTAAATCATAAACTGATTCATTTGTAAATTCTCAGAAAATTCATTGCATCCTCCAAGACAAACGCATTGTAATTTTAGGGAGGATACATTGTATTTTCCATACATAACAAAAGGGTTCAATCTCTGCTTTTATTTCAAAATTTCAACTCAATCTTGGTTTTGCATCCCCATCCATCATGGCTAATAGGCATTGATGGACCTATCCTCCATGAACTTATATTGGTGGAGGTGTTTGTTTGTTTTTTTAAACTCTGTTATAGTCTAGGTCTTCACAACATCCTCTGACAAAGAGTTCCAAGTTTCCTGTATGTTGTGTGAAGAAATACTTCCTTTTGTTTTCCTTAACAATGGACTCAAGATCACAATATCCATACAGGCACCAACAAGAGTTTGTGGTAAGTTGATTACACAAGACTGTCTCCAAGACAACTGAGATGCTTGTACTTCAGATTTCATATGTTAATCATTTTGACCGTTACCAACTAAATATTTTCATTCATCAAAATTTGACTGGCCATAATGGAAGCTGCCCACACAATTTTCCTTTGTAAATTACAATTGAATACATAACTAGATGCAGCTCTTAACACTCTAGGGTTCATTTTTCTGCATATTATACATATCAGCCATGCACTACCCAGGTATTTTTAAATGCCATGTAAACTTCTATGTACCTGTCTG
Source organism: Mauremys mutica (assembly GCF_020497125.1). NCBI lineage: Eukaryota > Metazoa > Chordata > Testudines > Geoemydidae > Mauremys > Mauremys mutica. Next base: position 132,107,168 of record NC_059076.1, on the reverse strand, counting down.
GTTGTGCATGTTATTTCTCCAATTTTAGAAGTGGATGCACCCTAGAAAGTTTTGAAAATTTAGCCAGATGAGTGGATGAATGGGAGTTTTGAGGTAGATCATTGAATCTTTTAATGTAGTATTGCCTGGTATAGAATGCCTCTTGCTGTGGATACTCACCAAAACGTTTTTAATGATTAGACATTTGTTTTATTTCCTAAGTCTCTAGCTGCTGCAAAATGAAAGTCAAAGAGCCCCACTTTCTAAATGGAGATGGCTTTTTGTTTGCTGAAAATGTGCTCTAGAAACCCAGATAAGAAAACAATAAAATCAGAGAATGAATAAACACCATTCAGAGCTCAGCAGTCATTCTGGGTAATATGTAGCTTTTTCATAGAGTATATGTTTCTAATTTTATGGGTTAAGCTGCTGTATTTGTCTTAAAGCAATGCATCAAGGAGGCTGTTCCAAACATTCATTGCTCTCAGAGTGAATAAGTGTTTCCTGATAGCTGTTGTTTAATTTGTCACTTCTTTAACTGACATTTATCCTTTGCCTTGATGTTCTAAGGTACACTGACCTTCAGTAAACATTCTCTTCAAGACACACTGCTTCTACAGGATGTTCAGGATGATCTAAGCTCAGTTAGATGCCTTCATATATCTTCTATTTCTGGTTACGAGTTGATAATGTGGCCTCATAATTCACTTCTTTCTCTAGCATAGACTCTTCACCCTTCTTTACACAGCACTCTGTCTTCTTTTAGAAAGACTTACATGGACACTTTAGAAAGCTTGCCAAAGATAGTACAGAATGCAGTACACTCTCTTAACATCTTCTTAAGGGTCCTGATCCAGTAAAGTACTTGTGCATGTGCTTGACTTTTAATGCTTAAATTTATGCACATGCATAAGTTCTTTGCTGGCGCCAGGCCATAGTTTGCATTTCAGTTCTTCCTCCACACTGAGCCTATGTTTTTCTAATCTACAGTATGTATGTATGAAATCAAGCTCATCCAAACAGCAGATTAGCCTGATTTACAATTTTAATTAATAAGAATTCAATGAATTGTCCAGAAATTCATTTTTAACTTCAGCTCACTAAAATGTGGTTCACTTTCCTTTCAGAGGCAGCCATCTCTTCCTATATTCCATTCAGGCTATGTAAATGCAGCACACTCTAATTGTGAGTAAAACCAGACCACTTTATCCAGAATGCAGCTGCCCACCTTCTTAAACAATGTCCTAGCTCTGGAATCTGGGCAAGACCATTTGAAGTAGGCAATGGAACAAACCAAAGATGGAAAAATATGTAGATAGCTAGAAAAGATGGAAAAATATGTAGATAGATTATGCTCCATACTACACCATTGGCATTATGCTCGTGCTTACAGTGATGTTCAGGACCTCCAATGCTTGCAAGGAGCTGTGGCTAGCTGTGTACCCCCAAAAGAAGACAGCTAGCAAGGATATGTAACCCAATCAGTGTAACATACTGTCCCCCTCCAGAGGGTGCTAGAGACAGGAGCACTTTCTAAGCTGTTTTCAGTTAAGTCTGCAGCTTTTTGGTGACGTGATTCTGACCTGGGTCTGTGTTTGCAGCAGGCTGGCTCCACAAGACAGGGTACTGAAGTCCGAAGCTGGCAGGGAAAATGGGCTCAGAGGTAGTCTCAGCATATCAGGTGGCAGTCCCAAGGAGGTTTATGTGACCAAACCCGTCACATGCATTATACATGGCACACTTCTTATGGTGGTGTGTACATAGAATTGGTATAAGTAGCAGTGTAAAACAGTGAGGCACTGCTTACATGACATACCAGAACCCTTAGGGTATGTACCCTACATGGTTCTCCACATGCTCAAGCAGTGTATCTCCTGTCCACCCTACTATTTTTAACAGTGTAATGTCCTGCAGCCTCCAGGCTTCCGAAGTTTTGCCCTGCCACAGGGAAAGGCTCTGGAAGGGGAATGCAGCGGGGAAAGGTTATGGTAGCTCCCTGCTGGAGCCTTTCTCCACTGCCCCCATCACAAGCCAGACCCTTTCACTGCCGCATGTAGCTGCACACTGCAATGTGGACGCAGCCTGCTTTCTACTGTGGCATGTAGCTACATATACCCCGCATGCTACAGTCAGCGGTGTTCCATGTAAACACAATCTAGGAGTAAGGCATTTGCAATCGGTCTCACAAATAGCAGATCATACACATTATTGATTTGGAATATTGATTTTTATTATTGTTGAATGTATATCATTTCAAACTTTAAAATGAAAGTAATTGTGCTGACAGATATATGTATTTGGTTGATTATAGTGAAAGACTTCAAGGAAGAAGGAGGGATATAAATGAGGAAGGAGGGTGTGCAGGACAATCAGTAACTCACTCTTGGGTTGACACACTATCAAAAGGGGCTGGCAGACACCTTCAGATGAGGGAGCTATTATTATCTTTTACAGTTCCTAGAAGTGCTTTCACCTGCCAATAGCATCACCTTAGCATTACCCAATTAAATATGAGCCAGCTGGCATTTGGCCGGATGGAGTTTTCCCCAACTAGCTTCCATCCAAGTTCCTACCTGGTTCAGCTATCAGGAGAGTAATAAGATTGAGCCCCTTGAGATTCCAGGGAGGAAGTGCGGATTTCCATTAGTAACGTCTGGCATCTTTTTTGTTAGAAAAGTGCACTCAGGCAGTAGACCTCTCTCTTTTACCTTGAGAAGATCATCAGCCTCAAAAACTAATGCTATTGCTGTAACATTCCAGGTGAGAAGCTTGGCTGATTGGTATTCAAGGTGCCAGAGGATATAAAATGTTGATGGAGAAAGCTCACAGTCAGAATTAGCTCTTCATTGTGGTCTCAGTCACCTCCGCGAGACAAGGGAGGCCCAAGAATAGGTGGCAATCAGTGAAGATGGTCGTTTTCAAAGAAGGATTCTTGAGGGTCGTTCCATTGCCAGTTTGCCTCCTTCAAAGAATCAGTGATCATCCCTGTCATCAGTGGGCTCATGAGCCTCTACTGCCGTACCTGAAGTAACAGGGCCCAAATCTTCAAAAGTATTTAGGTGCCTAACTCCCATTGAAGCAGGGCCTTTGAAGATCTTGGCCTTATCTATTAGTTCGGAGGATGCAGGAGACTCAAACCTCTATATGTGCTCTAACCCATGAAAGGGACACAAAAAGCTACATTGTTTTAGGCTAGGTTACATTTGGAATGGGGAATACTGAAAATTGTTTAGCTGATTATAAATGAAGAGAGTTGGTACAGGTCACCAGCGCAAATGTTTCAATTTGAGTCAAATTGTCCCAAAACAAAATATATTTTTTTTATTTACCTGACAGAAAATAAAAATTGGAAGAATCACGTTTTTTGCAGAAAATTTAGATTGTAGAAACTGCATTTTACTTCAACAAGTCATTCGAAGGAAAATTCCAAACCTGCTGTAACAATAAGTTCCTTCCTTCCTGGGGACAGATCTAGATGAAAGATATCCATGCTTTCTAGCAAATTCTTTTATAAAAGAAATACATAAAACCCCAAATGGCCCATTCTGAAATCACAGAAACACTGACCACTGGCACCTTCATGAATTTTCACTTTAAAAACACAGTATGTTTTCTGGTCAGTGATGTAACGATTTAGTTGTCATTTCTCCCTCAGTTCTGAGCTGTTTCTCTTCTCTCCTGTCTATATTTTTTTTGATGTACGCCTAGCTGTTCTCATTCCTATTTCTTCTTTGTTTAGAAGCTTTCATGACGTATTCGACCTTTGGAATAATTCATTTATTTTGAAGGTTGTATTGTATCTGTCATAATATGTACGAAGCACTTAACATTTAAGATAAATGTTTACTTTTGATATCCTGTATCTTACTCAACAGATGAGAGAAACACTGTTTATACTGGGACAATTATTTTTACATTTTGGAATATTTAAAGTACATAGTCTGTGGTAAGAATAGCAGCATAGAGCTGTGTTGGCCCAATAATGTCTCTAAGGTAATCACCCAGTTTGGGATGCCTAGTCTATTCATTATATTTTTAAGAAATCTGACCTAAAGTTTGCAGAGGAAGCATGGTCTTGTGGCAAGGCACTGGACTGGGACTCTGAAGATATCTGGTTGCAATTTTTGGCAATGCCACAAACTTCCTCTCATGTTGAGCAAATCACTTAAATCATCTTTCTGAGTGGGATTTTCAGAAGCGTTCAGTACTGACCTAATTCTTCTCCCTTTGAAGTCAATGAAAGTTTTCTCATGTACTTCAATGACAGCAGAGTTAGACCAATCCTTACTTTTGAAAATCTCCATATGTCTCAATTCACTTCCCTTTCTTTCCTCCTGCTAGGAAGATGCTGTAAAACTGCTACGTATACATAAGAAGCTAATTTTAATGGCCTGTAATGAACCAGGGCAAAATGCTACCTGGTTTTCTCCCTGAAATGTTGGATTCTTCATTGCTGTTGTCACAGTCAGTTGTCCCTTGAACTGAGTGTAATGGTAAAGTACTAGGATTACTTCAGTGCTTATTTTGGGAAGGGCAGTTGGATTGGACCAGGAGAAGATTCTGGTTCTGTCTTTATGTAGTGTTACTCTATGCAGGCAAACTGCTTCCTGGACTGCTGTGAGGAGACTGCTGCATGAGACTGTACTAACTGCATTCTGAAACCAGAAACATCACTACCATTTGGCAGGGAGGAATAGGCAGGCCGTTCTTTTGAGTCCCAGTGGCTGTTTGAAAAGGCTGGCCATTCAGATCGTTTGCCCATCTCATAGTGTGTAAGTGGAAGGAGACTGCAACCAAAATCAGCTCCTTTTTCAAATAGACTCTGAATTCTGCTCCTCCCTATTTCTCATTCATCACCTCATCTGCTCCCTGTCCATGGAAACTCCCAGGCATCTAAATCTGCCAATGTGCCTGTAGCGGGGTGGTTACCCACTCCTGCCCTGAGGGGTTTAAAACAGCCCTGGAGGAGGTCAGGGCAGCCAGGCATTCAGAGGCGCTGTCTGGTCTGAGAGGGAGCAGGGGCTGGCTGCCTAGCAGAAAGGGTACTAGGAGTGAAGCTCGGCTGGGGAAAGCCAGGGGAGCTCCTGGCTGACAACTCCCCAGGCTGCAAGGCCTGGTTTAAGGCCTAAAAAGGTACTGGGTGGTAGAGGAAGGCAGCAGGTCCGAACCCCCTTGCCTGTGATGAGCGGCTTATACTGCAGTCTGCCCCAGGGAGTGAGGCTAGATGGCGACTGGCAGTAGCCCAGACTGAGGCAAGATGGGGTTAGTGGGTGAGGGGTTCCCCTGGGTGGGGAGACCCAGAACCTGAGAGTGTGGGGGTACTGCCAGGGGGGCAGCAACCCAGAGAAAATGGGCACCGGAGTCTGGGAGGGACATGGGGGCCAGTGGTAATACAGATAACTGGCCTGCAGAGGGCGCTCTGGAAGGTGGCTGAGCTAATTCCCAACAGAGACCAGCAGGTAGTGCCGAGTCCGCACATTTACAGTGCCTCTAATCCCAGTTTGAAAGTCCCACTTGGGTGCCTAAATCCTTGGCCTTGCCAACTACACTGAAGAAATCAGGTGTGCCAATGCCTGGCCTTACACTGGTCTGGATCCTCCTTCTGCCATCCACATGGCAGTTGGGTGCTGCTTGAGGTGCCAGTGTGGCCATTTAGGGACTACATTGCCTCAGGATGTTTTAACTAAAGATGGTTAAATTTTCAGCTGAACAGTTTTCCATTGAAAAATGCAGTTTCATCAAAATCAAAACATTCCAATTCTGATGAATTTTTTTGATGGGAGAAAATCAAAACATTCATCTCAATAATAATAAAACGAAACATTTTGACAGTGCAATTTCAACATTCATATTGCATTATAAGAGCTGAAAAGATGCTACTGAAATTAAAATGTTTGGACGTGATGGACACAAAACATTCTGGAAGGTACAGAATTGACTTTTTGGAGAATTTTCATTTTGTGGGAAATTTTGAAATTTCAACTTCTCATTCTAAACCATTTTTTTAATGTCAGAATTTCACATGGAATGAAAGCTCTGCTTCCTGACCAGCTCTAGAGGCAGGGAAGTACACATCTTCCATGCATGTACCTGGCCCACTCCTATATCCCTTCAGGGGTGACCACTTGTGCTCTCCTCTCTGGTTAGCCAGCTCTGCTGTGTAGTGCAAAGGGAGGGCAGACCCATAGTCTCACTTCCTCACTGCCTCTCTTCCCCCCCCCCCGATTGTGCCACTTGTCAGCAGATGTCCTTGTACCAAGGGGAGACCTTCAAATGTGGACAGGCACTTTCACAAGCTGCAGCAGGGATATAGGTCTTTGTACCCTTTCCCCACCTTTTGCAGCTATGGATAGGCCTGGCACAATCTGTCCCAAGATCAAATGTAAAACCGGGGATCATTTCTATCCAAGGCACTTATCTGGCCCTCAGGAACATAATTCCTAAGCACCTCACAGTCGTTAATGTGTTTTTCCTCACAACACCCCTGTGAGATGTTATTTCCATTATACAGATGCAGGGCTGGTCTGCACTGTGGGTGGGGGTAATCTATCTAAGATACACAACTTCAGCTATGTGAATAGCCTAGCTGAAGTCGAAGTATCTTAGATCGATTTATTTCTCATCCTCACGGCGCGGGATCGATGTCCGCGGCTCCCCGTGTCGACTCCGCTACCGCCGCTCACTCCAGTGGAGTTCCGGAGTCGATGGGAGCGCGTTCGGAGATCGATATATCGTGTCTAGATGAGACAGGATATATTGATCCCCCAAAAAATCGATCGCTACCCGCCAATACGGCGGGTAGTCTGGACATACCCAAAGAAGCGAGAAACTAAGGGTTTGCCTACATGAACAGTGAGTTCACAGAAAACTGAGATGTCAACCTATCCTGCACTAGGGTAGATCAAAACACATTATGGAAGTTTTAGCAAGTCACAGACTAGCAGAGGGTAGATTTACACTGCAGCTTGACACAGTACAGCCAAGAGGATCTGAGGACCATCATTGCCAGGAGGCACTGGAGATGGATCAGTCATGTGCTTCAGATTCCATCACCAGAGTAGCAATAAGATGGACACCTGAAGGCAAGCAAAAACGAGGCTGCCTGAAAACAACATGGCAAAGAGCTCTGGAAACTGAGCTGAAAAACCTTGGGCACAGCTGAGGAGCTATTGAAAGACTTGCCAGAAACAGACAGGAGTGGAGGAGCTTTGTCACTGTCCTAAACACCAGAGGCGTAATAGGAACATGATGATCATGATGATTGCCATGAATTAACTGCTCATGTTGACAAACCCTAAGTAACCTGCCCAAGAACACACAGGAAGTCTGTGGCAGAGCAGGGAATTAGATGCAAGTCTCCCAAATCCCAGGATAGCATTTTAACCACTTGACTGTAGTTCTCAGGAAGCCAATAATGCCATTTCAGGCCCTCGACACTTGACTCAGTAATATGCTCCTTGGGACAGGTTCATTATAAAACTTCATACCAAAGGGTCCATAACAAAAAGTTCCAGATAAACAGAAGGTGCTTCTGGCTTTCAGGACTCCTCTGGAGCCTGACCTGTAAGCTCTGTTCCCAGTCCCCTCATGCTTATCTTCTCAATCTTTGTCTTTCCCTTTGGCAGGAATGCCGTCCCTCCTCCTGGAGCTGGGCAATGCAAGCGATTATCATCCATCTCCACATCAGGAGCCCCCAGCTCTGCTCCTGGAGCTGGTATGCAATTAAGCCCACCCTTTTGGGTCTTAGCCAGATTGTCTCTCTGCTGGCCCTAGTTAGTACTCATGCTCAGTGGGTCTGGCAGCTTTCTCCGGCTCATGTTTGCCCTGCTATGAGGAGGCAGCAGCATTTATGCTGGTCCCCTTCTCCCAGCTCATCCTCAATTGACCAGGTGAGAGAGGAGCTTTTCTTAGCCTCCCTGTAAGGGCTTCCCCCTAGCCCTTAAAGAAACAGTAATGGGATATCCTCCTGACCACATCTTACTCTCAAGATTGCTACCTCTCTCCCAATAGCTGCCAGGTCCTTGTATCTGTAATTGGATTTATCAGCTCTTCAAGAGCCTATGCAAGGTGGTGGGGTGGACTGACCATTAGGCAGTACTTCCCTTACAGGACCGGCTACCCTGTCACATTCTCCCATGGGAGTTTTGTCATCGACTAATGGAAGCAGGACCGCCCTCCATGGCTACCTTACTCACAAAGATTTTAAAATATTTAAAACCTATTTACTTGGATCTACAGCAGAGTCATGGAATATATAACCTATATAAAGGTATTTATGGACCTCTGGGATGTGGGTAAAATGGATAGCCACCATTACCAATGAATATTTGTTGTCACATTAGAGTCATAACATTTCACAACCTAAAAAGGATAAATGTACAGTTTTATATGTTTAATTTACATATGTAAAACTGAATTGTGTGCTGCTTTGTATACAGAGAGTCAGTAGATTCATGGCATTAACTAAGGGAGAGTCATGAATTACTTTTCTTCCTGGCCACAACTATATGCTTTCATTAACAGCTGGAGTCTTACAGTATCTCTCAGTTTGCCTTGTTTTGGAACAGATAGCCATAGTTTCTTACTACATTGGTCAAATGAATGAAATATTGCCTTTGATTCGTAATTTCCCAAATCTACAATTTTGGTATTGTAATGGGATTGCACTGTGAATAATTTGAACAAGAGTATTGTCAAGCTTATTCAATATTAGGCCTAAGACTTCCGGAAGCCTCAAAGATCAAGCATAGCAACTAAAGCAAGTTCAAACTAGGAAATATTGTAGACTTGTGGAAAGCTGCAAAAAGCAGGCTTTACAAAATTAGATACGGACTTGTGGTCAAGGTGTAAAGCAATCAGGCACTTCTTTAGGCTGTTTCAAATGTTTTGTGTCTGACACATTGACACATTAGGACAATTGGCTGGATTTGGAGAAAATGTGCTGTAGACCTGTGCATAAATCATAATTGCAAAGTAACCACAACTCCCACAGTAAACATTTGGCCTAACCTGATTGGTTGACCTACTTCAACACATGGCAGGCAGATGAGAGAAAATGTGTGGAGCCTCAGGTGGGTTTGTGTGTGCGTCTAAGAGGTCGTTCTCTTTGATCAGTCAGACCTACACTCCCTGAACTGAGGAAACCTAAATTACACCAACTATCTGTACTTGGCCAGTGCAAAGAGTGGTCGACTAAAGTCGAATGTATTCTCAGCAGGGTAAGGTCTTGAAATAAAAAAGGTATGGTTGCATGCAGTCTAAAGTAACAAAGTAAAGAAGTCTGGGTTCCTTGAGTGAATTTGATCTCAAGTTGTATTGGCACTACAGTATTACAAAGGGTAGTGTCAGGATAATTTGATCTCAAGGCATATCAATGCTGCAATATTATAAATGGTAGTAAAACCTTAATAAAAGTATTGCATTGTTTAGGAGTAGTTATAAGTTGCTGATATAATAGTTTTACTTAGGTTAATGTCCACTGGTGACAGGAACAGTATGTGCAAATTTGGTAGTCAATAAGTAACAGTAGCTTTGCATGTACTTATACCTGCCTCCAGTATCACCTGCCATTTATATTCAATGCTAATAGTATGTGTTATAGTAGTAATTGATGCATAATATTACCTGTACTTGTGCTTGTTTGCAATATAACTTGCCATTTATATTAATCCTTATTCAATGCTGGTCTCTTCTTTTCTTATTCTGTCTGTGTTGCATTTATAGCCATAAGTCATTACAAACCTTTTTTGAGGAATAATCAGTAGTCTTAGTTTTCTCTTATACGGACACTGCTCGACCTCATTACATGTGTGTTGGTGGAGGGAAATAGCAATCACCTGGGGCCCCATTGGGGTCCTGATGTGTGCCTCCTTCTTCCTTTATCTTCACATGCACAAGTAACAACATGTTCATCCATACTGCTTGGTGGTTAAACCAATAGACACGATGGGTGAACCTCACAAAATATAGGGATGTGATGTGGGTTCTTACTCCATGTTACTCTCTGGAGTGGCAGCCAAATCACAGTCACGGCCATTTTAGACACCTTAATGAAACTTGATTGAATTTCAGAGCTGCTGAGCAGCCACCAGTCCTACTGACTTCAAATAGCACTTGTGGGTGTTCAGTACCTTTGAAAAACCCAGGTGCCTAAAGATGTATTTAGGTGCCTAAACTTAGGCACCAGGTGTGACAATTTTGGCCACATGGGACTAGGCTATTCCCAAGGGTGCTGTGCTGAACAAAATGGCAAAACTTCCATGTTATGCTTTCAGCCCAGTGGCTTGGAAACGAGACTCCTTTCTGTCCCCACAAATCACAACACTGTTAGTTTATTCATAATCCACTAGCTTTTCTGGTCCCTTGTGACACAGTTCTGTGCTTCTGCCCAGCTTCCTTTTCTGATGTGGGGAGTATCTCAGGGTGGGGATATAACAGTGAAGAGCACCTCTCCCTCAGTTCTTCAATGGCAAAAGGTCTATTAAGGACCCTGTATCAATGATGAAGCATTTGACTGACCACCAGCTATAAAGAAGTGGTTCTCGAATGTTTCCAGTCATACATCCCTTTCCAGTAATGGAATCTCTCTGTGCAACCCCTCCATTACTGCACAGCCAAGGCTTCCTCAACAGCGGAACATGGGCTGAAGGTGGGGCTGAGGGTGGAACTGGGAATAGGGGAGGAGCTGGTCTGGGGATGGATAGGGAATAAGGGCAAAGCTTGGCTGGGGGAGGAGCAGGGTAAGTAGAATGGAGCTGCATCTGGGTGCGGAGCTGGACTGGAGGTGGAGAGGGAATAAGGGCGGAGCTGGGCCTCAGGCGGAGCAGGACTTGGGGCTGAATGTTTGGCGATGGAGCTGGTCCAGGCACAGAGTGGGGCTGGAAGTGTGGCGCTCCCTCCCTGCCTCTCCATGGGAGCTGTCCCTCCCTCCCTTCCCCCTGTGGGAGGTGGCCACAGCCCCACTGTGTTCCCCCTCTGAAAATATTCCTCCGCAGCCCCCTGGGGGGCACCCTACACTTTGAGAACCTCTGTTCTAAAGGGAGTTGGGGCTGGATCTGCCTAGAAGATCAGGGAGTGGCTCCCCGATGCTCCTCTCCGCACTGGCAGAAGAAAGAATCTAACTCTGAACATTATAGCTAGTAAAAAGCAAGGGAGTAGAAGAGCTAGTGGATAATGAATAAACTGTAAGAGTTGGGATTTGCAGTGGGAGGGAGTAGGAATGGCGTTTTCAAGCCACAGAGCTGGGAACATAACTTGCAAGAGGCACCGTTTTGTTCACCAACACCTCCTGTAATGAGATTATGCATATCCTTATGCTGCTGTGACAGCTACTTGCATTACAATAGCAGCACAGGAGATGATGCAGATTGCACAAAGCCACTGCATCTGTACCCTGTAAAGGTGGCTAGGAAGGGGGCAGAGTGTAGGTGGGAAACAGGCAGAGGGGTAATTCTGCCTCCTGTCTTGGGGATCGTATGCCGCATAGGGTGTATTACCGACACAGCATATCCATTCCCTGGTGCAGCCGGAGAATTAAGTCACAGTGTGATTCTCAGGCTGCCTATAACACAGGGACGTGGCAAAGCCACAATCAAGCCTTTATTTTGTATTTTCAAAGATTATTTTCCTCTGATACTTTGTAAAGCCTTGTTTGCCACCAAATTGTTCACAGTATAAATTTGCCACAACTAGCAATCTCCAGTCAAGAAATTATCGGATCAGTAACATTCAAAGAAGGATTGGACGTTTATATGGAGAAAAAGAATATTTGGATTTATAACAGTTTATGCCAGGGATTGGCAACCTTTGGCACGTGGCCCATTAGGAAAATCTGCTGGCAAGCCGAGACTGTTTGTTTACCTGCAGCGTCCACAGGTTTGGCCAATTGCAGGTCCCACTGGCTGTGGTTCACCGTTCCAGGCCAATGGTGGCTACGGGAAGTGGCATGGGCTGAGGGATGTGCTGGCCGCTGCTTCCCACAGCCCCCATTGGCCTGGGACGGTGAACAGTGACCAGTGGGAGCTGCAATCGGCTGAACCTGCGGACGCTGCAGGTAAACAAACCGTCCCAGCTTGCCAGGGGATTTCCCTGATTGGACAAAGTTTGCCAATCTCTGGTTTATGCTATCACAATTTTGGAAGGGATAAAAAAGTCATGCATCAGGGTTTAAACCAGTGTTTAGGGATTAGAATGAGGCTTTATGGGGGGGACAGATTTTTCCTATGTCTGCCTACTGCAGCCGTTCTTGTACCTTCCTCTGAAGCATCTGGCACTGGCTGTTGCTGGAGACAGGATACTGAACAAGATGGACGATAGGTCTGATCCAGGTCAGCAATTCCTTTGTGGGATTAGATCATAAGGGTACTGCTAGTAAGATTAGAGGTGTATTGACAGAACTATGAATGATCCAGGCACTGATTTTGCCCACATTCACTATGAACGGCTTTAGACAATTCTATTAGGCCCTTATTTTCAAAAGCACTAAATCCACCCACAGAATTTCAAAACATGGAAGGACAGTGATTGCAACATTACTTTAATTCAAACTGATTGCTAGAAGAACACCTATTGAATTATAAGAGTTACAAGATCTGTATCTGCTTGCTCTAATTACAAAAAAAACCAATTTTTAATTATGTTCTTTGTAATATCTTAAACAGTCTACTTGAAAGAGATGGTTAGAATTTAATTGAGATATTTCAAAGTTACTGATCAACCCACTTATAAAATGTCAATTAGCACAGATTAGCTTGCATTTTATTGATATTCAAATGGGTTCTGAAATGCCAGTAAAAGGCTTGAATGTTACTAGAAGTCTGATAGGTTAATAAGATTAACATATTGCTTTGCTTATGTTTCATTTTGAATTAATGACATTGCAGCTAAGTTTGTTCATAGCACAATATTTTAAATAACTGACAATCATCTGCCTTTAAATTACTTTATAGAAAAGCCCGCCACATTAAGTCTAAAATCAACTTCTTAACCGAGACAAGAAGTTCTAACCATATAGAAGTTGCCTGTGCTCTGGTCCCTCTACCGATGTTTATGGCCTTGCTCCTCACCTGCAAAACCATAAATGGATCAGGTTCCAGCTACATTTGAGACCACAAGTGATATCTTCCTAGGGTTGCCAAGTGTCCAGTTTTCAGCTGGAACATGCAGTCGAAAAGGGACTCTGCCAGCACAGCTGACCAGGCTGCTAAAAGTCCAGTTGGCCACAGCAGGGCTAAGGCAGTCTTCATGCTCAGCTCTGTGTGGCTCCCCAGAAGTGGCAGTATGTCTGACTCCTAGGTAGAGGGGTGGTCAAAAGGGCTCCGTGCGCTGCCCCCACCTGCAGACACTACCCTCAGCACTGGCTCCGCAGCTCCCATTGGCCGTGGAGTATCAACTTAGAAATGCTTGCAGATGAAGTGTATCTTAAGTTGAGTAAGAACAGGGAACTCATTAGTAGTTTGGTGCATGAGGAGAGTTATGAAGAACACCTGTTAGATCAGAACGTGAATGAGAAGGTAATGGATTAAAAGAACAAGAAATTCAAAAGCTTATTTAAATGTGTCAGAAGTTCTAACTCAGTAGAAGTACAAACCCTTCCAGGCGTGATAGGGTAAAACTGGCAGCTGTACTAGAAAAAGAAATGGTGGGGATAGGTTGTACTAGAAAAAGAAATGATGGGGATACTTTTCTATACTCTGCCCACTTCAGACTCCAACATGAGATCATCCTCTCCATGGATTGTGCAAGATGTTCAAAATGCAATCACACTGGGTTCCACTGAGTTATTTTGGGGTGTCACCTCCTAACTAATATCTAGTACACCCATTATTTATCTAAAGACAATCTGAACATTGAGGGCCTAATCCAAAATTTACTGAGGTCAGTGAAAAGAAGGAGGAGTACTTGTGGCACCTTCGAGACTAACAAATTTGTTAGTCTCTACAGCGCCACAAGTACTCCTCATTCTTTTTGCTGATACAGACTAACACAGCTACCACTCTGAAACCTGAGGTGAGTGAGAATCTTTCCATCAATGGGTTCTGCATAAGGCCCCTAGTGAATTATTTATGTTAAAGCACCAGTAGTACATTTAGAGATTGTATTAGTTAGAGAGGTGGTAACCCAACTTGCTGAATTGGAATGTTGCTTCAACATGGTCAAAAAATTCTATTCAGTGATGTTCTGACTAGATCAGGAGAACCCAATGGAGAATTTGGCTTTGCAAAACCACTTTGGACAGGTTTGAAAAACACAAATGGCTCTAAATGCCATAATATCAGAACACCCTTAGTCGAAGTAGTGGAGAGTGTGGCGCTAGACTAGATATGGATAAATTATTCCTATCATGCCATAATGCTCTCTTCACTCACTCTGAATTTCCTGACTCTCGAAGGACTAATTTTGCAATCAAGTTAATTAATACTGTCATCAGTACTGACAATCCCACACCTCCAACACACACATTTAGTTATTTTAAAAGTTAGGGATGTTCACTCACTTGAGTGACCCAATTTTTGGATAATTAAATTAAGCAATAGGCCACAATAGGTTGTGTGTACATATCTGTGCAGTTATAGATTATTATACTGTGGGTTTGCAAATCTCCAAACATAACATAGTGGCTTGCACTAATCACCCTGGAATATATTTCCTGCCATGTTTATAGCTTCATTCTGAAATGGCTTTAGAACACTGAATGCAATGGAGCTTAATTTCTGATGGCCTCCTAATGAAGCCATAACTTTTTGCACTGTTCCTTTAGGAAATGTAGAGTTATATTATATTCCAAGCAGCTTTGCAGTTCTAGAGTAGTATGCTTATATCTTTTGGGGTATCTGAAGGCTTTGGGCTGAATATACCTAACCACCTTCTTCTCCCATCATAAAATGCACGGTTTTAACTCCGCAGAAGTAATTAGCTTGCTGCTTAGTTACAGTGACTCATCAGAGAGGTTGCTTTTCTCTTTATTGTACTACATTATGTGTACTTAACTAGTGCACTCCCATTTTAACGAGAATGGCTCTATTAGGCCTTAATCATCTCTCTCTCTAGGTACTAACATGACCCCCATCCCTCTACATTGTGAGCACCTCACAAACATCTGACTGTATCATTACAACACCCCTGTGAGGTAGGAAAGCCTTCAAGTCTGATTTTAAAGATGGGGAGCCAAAGCACAGACATAATCAGTCCTAGAACCACAAAGGGACTTAGCTCAGCATTGCAATGATCAACATTTAGGCAGCTAGAAAATAATGGGAACAAAACTGCTATCCACACAACCTAGAGGATCCCTATATAATGTATGGGGAGAGAGACACATCCTAGACTGTGATCCATAAAAGCCATCACACTAGGCAGGGAGCTACAGCTGGCTTAGGCAACTATCTAACTCCACACAAAACTGCCCCCAGCAGAGGGGCAGGTGGCGTCAGTGCCCACCTTATAACTTTCAGCCTAGTGGTTAGACCACTTACCTGGGATGTGGGTGACCAAGTTCAATTTCCCCCTCTGCTGAAGGAAGAGAAAAGGTTTGAATAGGGGGTCTCCAACCTCTCAAGTGCATGTGCTATCCACTGAGCTATGGAATATGCTAATGGAGGGTTCCCTAACTCTCTCCTGTTGGAGCTGTTCCACAGTGGATAAATAAAGAGGGAGTGGGCCAGAGGGAAAGAATGACTATAGTCCTGGGGTAAGGAACACACCAGGGTCCAAACCCCCAGCTCTAGTGACCAATTATTTATCCACAGTGGAATAGCTTCCACAGGAACATAAGAACAGCCACACTCTGTCAGACCAATGGTCCATCTAGCCCAGTATCCTGTCTACCGACAGTGGCCAACACTAGGTTCCCAGAGGGAATGAACAGAACAGGTAATCATCAAGTGATCCATCCTGTCGCTCATTTCCCAGCTTCTGGCAAACATAGGCTAGGGACTCCATTCCTGCCCACCCTGGCTAATAGCCATTGATGGGCCTATCCTGCATGAACTTATCTAGTTCTTTTTTTAACCCAGTTATACTCTGGCAAGGAGTTCCACAGGTTGACTGTGTGTTGTGTGAAGATAGGACAAAGGAGAGACTATCCCAGCAGTTAAAATACTCTCCTGAGAGGTGGGAGCCCCCTATTCAAATTGTTACTCCTCCTCAGGCCGGGGGAGGACTGAACCTCAGTGTCCCACCTCCCAGCTGAGTGCTCTAACCAATGGAATCTAAGTTATAAAACCACCTTCTCTAGATAGATTTTGAATGTGACCCAATCTGGTAGGGTGGCCTCTAAACATGCCTACTAGATCAGGCCCTGTGGGAGAGACGAACACTCTGCTGCCTTTCTTCTTTAGGTGCCACAGGGTTAGGCAGCAGCCGAGCAGTTGTGGGGATTGTAATGGTGCCTCTTTGTGGCTCTGTGGATCTCAGTGATTTACCTAAGGTATTGCCCAGCTCACCTGAGTCTTAGTCTAGTGTTCAGCCACAAGACAAGCCTTCCTCATTACAGGCTCATATTCTCCATGTACTGTGTCAAAGGGCACATTTAAATGTTGTGGATGAAAATCTCATCACCTGCCCAAAGGCGGAACTTAGCCCTGTGTTTCTGGACCTAAATTCTGGGTAGCCTACAGAGGGGCATTGTGGGGTGTTCGTCTTCAGCACAAGGCAGGCCCACTGCCACACCCTGAGTCTCTTTTGGGGCACAATTTTATTTTCTAATGATAGGTCAAAAGACACAAGAACACTTCCTAAGCCCTCCCTGAGCCACAGCTCCCAGGGGATTCCTCCTTTTACCTCCTGCTTCAGGGACTACTGCAGAATGCTACCTTGTTCTTTTAGCTGAGCACATCAACCTCTCAGGGCTTTCTCCCTGGAGACCCTTTTCCTCCAGCAGGTTCCCACTGACTCACCGAGGACTCTGGTAACTTCATACAGGGCAGGGACTTCAACTTGCTTTTCCCTTGTGTAAGATTGGCTCTTTATAGCCGTAGGTGATGCTTCACCCTCTTTGTTGGCCAAATTGGCTGACCCTGTTCTAGCACAGGGGTTAGACCTGCTTTATTTAAATGGGCCAGTTGGCCTGTGGCAAGGGGCTTATGTAACCCGCTGTTTACATAGCTACTAGCATCCTCCCACTGTGCTTGATCCACAGAGGGTGTGAGCCTGTTTTTCAGTTCCCAGCTTTAGCATTGAGGCTTTTAGTTTAAGGTAGAAAAGTTCATGCTTTGAAGCATGGAGTTCCTTGGTTCAATCCACCCTTGTAATCAAGATGCTACAGTACAGCTGAGACTCCAGCTGCTCAGGGCCTCAGATGCTACCTTGTGTAAACATGTAGCCCAAGTCCCAGCCCTTGTTAATCACAGACTTTGATAAGCCCCCCCATTGGTGCTGAAAAGAGCTGCTGCAGCAAGAGACCGGAAACACACTGTATTACACAATTTATTGGACACTAAGCCCTTGCGGACACGTATTTGAAACTTGAATCCAGGGGCTTCTCTGTGGTTAGGCATCATGACACTGGGTCAAAAAGAAAGGGGTTTTCATCTTCTCCCTATTAAAATTTATTGCTCATTACATTGAATAAACGAATGAAGCATTAATTTTAGCAGCATAATAAAAAAGAACTCTCTCCCAAGGTTATAAAAAGTTTTAAGATGGTGACAAAATAAAACACTTCTTTTAATAGGCTGACCATTGCTTATACATCATAAAAGTGCTCTCTAGCACTAGCTGAGCTAACTGAAGTATTCTATTATTTGCTTGATTCTTGGCTCCTTGCCCAGAATACATCATCAAATGCCTCCTGCATGTGGTGATTAAGAGTGAATGTTGCTACAGAAAGAAAGACTTTTGATCAGAGAAGACTAAAAAAAATATGCAATTCTCCTCGGGGGAAAAACTAATAAATAATAACCCACAATAATATGCGACAAAGAGCAAAGTAAATTGTCTAGAACATTCAAAAGACTTACACTTAAGCAGGAAAAATGAAAAACACCTAAAATTCATATAAAACTAGTTAAAAGTGACAGAATGATGAAAGATCACAAATAATGACACTTAATAAAAGCCCACAATAATTGCAGATATCATGAGATGTCCTGAGGAAGGGGAAGAGCATAGCCATCAATTATTTACCCCTTCTTTTCGTGAAACATTTTATTCTCTGACTGTCTGCCTGGCCAGACATCCTGGGTGGTGAGTAAGGAGAGTCAGAGCTAAGGTTCCTCCTTCTCTTTGTCCATTTCTGCCCCCTTCTCCCAGGGCCGGCTCCAGGCACCAGCGGAGGAAGCACGTGCCCGGCGCGGCACATGCTAAGGGGCGGCATTCCGTCCATTCTTGGGGCGGCAAAAAATGGTAGAGCCGGCCCTGCCTTCTCCACCTATTTGCTTACAGTGTACCAGCCAAACAGCCCTGCTCTCCTTCCCCATACCTTGTAATCAGAGTTTCAGTTGAAGGAGGGCCATGTGGGGGAGTGATGGAGGCCTTATTCCCACTTATTCCCTTGTATTGCTGAGCAGTTGAGCAAGGGATATATGTGTCACAATCTAACCCAATGTGAGTACGGGTGGCAGACTCAGGCCCAAAGTAGGATTAATTTGGCTGAAATTGGGATTTGATTTAGAATCCCCTTCATTTTTCAAGCCGAGTTATGGACACCTAAAGCCGTAGCCCCCAGGTTCATCTAGGAACAGAAATGGAGCACAAACATAATGTTCCAGCTCAGCACCCCAGATAATACCCAGATTGGAATGGAAAACCAAAAAGACTGTCGCTGGGCAGCACTCCCAGTGCTTTTACACCTTGCCTGGGTAGTACAGCGATAGGCACTTTATAAACACTGTGTGAGGACTGACAGAGAAGGCGGTAGATAGACACATAAATAGATATGGAGACAGAGACCACAGGGTCAGCACTGGTCTCTGGCAGATCCTTCAGTTCAGTGCAGATGACTGTTTATCTGCAGCTTTTAGAAGCCATAGTTTTGGTTTATGACCCTGCAATAATAGATGACATTGATTAAAAGCATGTTACATGATAGGTTTCAACATGTAATTGTAAACAGGAAATCATTAGATCGCAGGTATTTTTCTAGTAGGGTTCCACAGAGATCTGTTCTTGAGCATATGCTATTTAACATTTTTATAAATGACTGGCTGGAAGAAAGCATAAAATCATCACATTGAGGGGGTGGTAAATGACAAGGAGAACAGTCCACTGATATAGAAAGATCTGGATCGTTTGGTAAATTGGGCACATGCAAGCAATATACATAGATATAGGAACCAAAAATGTAGGCCATAATTACAGGATGGGGAACTCTGTGCTGGAAAGCAGTGACTCTGAAAAAGATTTGGGGAATGTGGTGGATAATCAGCTGAACATGAATTCTCAGTGTAATACTGTGGTCAGAATGGCTAATGTGCTCCTTGGCTGCATAAACAGGGGAATCTCATGTAGGAGTAGAGAGAATATTTCCCTCTGTATTTGGCACTGGTGCAACCACTTCTGGAATCCTGTGTCCAGTTCTGATGTTCACAATTCAAGAAGGATGTTGATAAATTGGAGAGGGTTCAGAGAAGAGTCCTGAGAATGATTAAATGATTAGAAAACCTGCCTTACAGTGATAAATAGATTCAAGGAACTCCATCCATCTTAACAAAGAGAAGGTTAAGGGTCTACAAGTATCTGAACAAGTATTTGATAATGGGCTCTTCAATTTAGGAGAGCAAGGTATAACATGATCCACTGGCTGGAAGTTGAATCTAGACAAATTCAGACTGCTAATAATGTTTAATGGTGAGGGTAATTAACCACCGGAACAATTGACCAAGGGCCATGGTGGTTTCTCCATCACTGACAATTTTGAAATCAAGATTGGAATTTTTTTTTCTAAAAGATCTGCTGTAGGAATTATTTTAGGGAAGTTCTATGGCCTGTGTTATAGAAGGATGGTCAGACTAGATGATCACAATGGTCCTTTCTGGCCTTGGAGTCTATGAACCTATGAATAAGAAGTTCCATGAATGCAGACCTCTCCTCTGTGCAGGACCTCAGCATGCTTCTGCATGAGCACAGTGATCTGCACAGCAGGGGCTGGTGGCAGGATCTGCACCTCCTTAAACTCTAACCAGAGGCAAACCCTTCCTCTTAATGAATGATGAAGTGGAAGGTATACAACTAGAACCTCATATTTCTGATCCCCTGAGTTGGTTTCTCATTTGTGGCATGTGGAGGGGATAATATGGTCCATTTTTAAAGCTCCTACTCCAGATTCTCCATTGATCTGCACCTTTGTGCAGTCATTTATACCTGTGCAAATGGGGTGTAAATCACTGCCACGTCAGAATGGTAGTATTTTGCACTCACTTTGCAGTGTGACCACACTAAGTGCAGGGGAATGAAGAGTCCAATAATTGTTTAATCTCTCCTACTTCTAGCAATTTGTATCTAATTCCAAATGATCATTCTGAAAAAAGATGGATTTTTCACCCTAAAGATTTATATACTATTTGCATTGAATCACAAAAATTACTGTTCCAATGAGATACAGTGTTATCTGACACTCATTCATCATTTTGACTTTTAATTACATCTCAGCTTTTTAAATATATAATGTATCATCCACTATTCCAATTCTTCACCATGCATCACCTTTAAAACACTCTATTTGTCCTTGCCAAGGTTCTCTTTTTGTTCTTTTCCCTTTAAAAAAAATCTGTAGTACAATGGCTTCTAAACTCAATTTGACACTTAGATTTTTACTGCAATAAAAACAGAGATTTTATCATCCCTATCGATACTTTAAATAATTTACTCTTTTCCTTTTTTTTTTACAGTAGTGCTTTGGACAATAGTCAACTTCAATTCTCTGTAACCAAAAAGAAAAAAAGGTTCTGCATTCCTTTGAATCTGCCTTCTTGAGAGTTTCACATTTGTTTCTGCCATTTCCTTCAGAGCATTCACTCAAGAGTGTCTCCAGTCAGCTATTATAACCCTTCTTAGCAGTTCTCTGCTTCTCAAATTATCCTTTCATAGCAAAAGATACCCCTTGATATCACTGGTTGTTTAAGCCTTTGTTTCTTGGAAATCTCATACATTCATAAGCATGGGATATTTAGGTTGTTTTTAATGTTCTATGTTAAAACCTGACATAAATTCAGGTAAAGTCAAAAGCAGTCAAAGTTTCTTTCATTCAGGAAGTTTGTACTCAGACATAATCCAAAAGTCAATTCTGTGGCAACTAAATATAACAATGATCCACAACAACTAATACAGCAGAAGAAAGTATAATAAAATATGGAGGACAAGATTTTCCCTAACAGGTGCCTAAAGTTAAGCTATTAAGATCATAACATCAATGTTTTTTTTTCCTAATTACAGTGTATGGGCATTTACACCTGTGCAAAGCAAATATATTAAAAATAATTTCAGCTTCAGAATAGTAAAGTTGTACATCTACTTCCCTCTTGGTTTGCACTAGTGTAAATGATTGCTGAGTGCTGAAAAGCTGGCTACTTGTTTAGGTAATTAAACATGAATGTAGGTATCTAACTTCAGGACCCCATCTTGGCAAAATGTGGCAAAAATGCTGGCTATAGAAAGCCCAGTTCTGAAACTCTTACTCACTTGAATAATTTTATTCACGTAAGTAGTGCAGCAGCTTGCACTTGGACTACTTGTGCGTGTAAGCACTACTTGTGTGAGTAAGGCTTTTTTAACCCATTTTACTTGTATTTCAATACTGAAAATATTTCATTGGAATTTTGCTCATATTTTATCAGCTTCTTCTTTCACTACTCTTGCCATCAATTCATAATTGTCACTATTAAGCACTGAATACACCCACAGGTGAAAGGAAGATATTATTATAGAACCATAGAAATGTATGACTGGAAGGGACCTCAGAAGGTCATCTAGTCTCGTATGGGCACTGAGGAAAAACCAAGCAAACCAAGACCATCCTGGACCAGGTGTTTGTCTAATCTGTTCTTTAAAACTTTCAATGATGGGTATTCTTTAACGTCCCTTGGAAGCCTATTCCAGTGCTTCACTATCCTTATAGTTTTTCCTAACCCAAATCTCCCTTGCTGCAGATTAAGCCCATTACTTCTTGTCCTCCCTGCAGTGGAGAACAATTGATCACTGTCCTCTTTATAAAAGACCTTAACATATTTGAAGACTGCTATCAGTTCCCCGTTTGGTCTTCTTTTCCCCAAAACTAAACATGGCCAGTTTATTTAATCTTTTCTCATAGGTCAGATTTTCTAATCCTTTTATCATGATAATGCGTGTGACTAGAAGCCTCAAACCAAGTTCAAGGCCTTATTGTGATGGAGGCTGTCCTTACACATAGTAAGGGACAGACCTTGTCTCAGACAGCTTATTTTCAAAAGCACCTACACGATTCAGGAACCTAAGTACAATGGGACAAGTTACCGGTGGGGAAGAGGAAAAAAGAAAACATT
Organism: Mauremys mutica; assembly: GCF_020497125.1. NCBI lineage: Eukaryota > Metazoa > Chordata > Testudines > Geoemydidae > Mauremys > Mauremys mutica. The sequence goes on along the minus strand of NC_059076.1, from coordinate 132,084,735 downwards.
ATTGGGAACACTTTCCTCATCACAATCCCAGAGGATGGGAATGGAGGTCAGGTGGCCAGGAATGGCAGATGGAGAAAGCCTGAATAGGCTGCTTCATCAAAAACACTATTTCAGTCTCTTATGTGAGTCATAAGGATCAACAGTAGAGCTGGTCAGGTACTCTTAAACTAATTTTCTTTTGGTCTAAAAATGCCATCATGTTGAAACTGAAAGTTTTTGTGGAAAAATTGGTTTCTCAAGTTCAGGATGCAATTTCTACTTAAAATCAGATAGGCATCCCATTTCACCTCCCATAGCTTTGGTGATTCATGCATTCATGTGGGATACAAGAGACCCAGGTTCAACTTCCTGGTGCTAATCAGTCAGGTGAATGTTCTAACCACCAAGCCACTGTTTGTCTTCTCTCTATATATACAGTTTTTTTCATGACATTTTTTGAAAGGTCTTGTTTTCATTTTGCAGCATAACAGAAGAAATGTCCAATCCTGAAATATGTTTCACAAAATTAAATTCTTGTTTTCTGGACAGCCTTAGTCAATATTGGCAAGTTACAACAGGATCATTTGTGAAGTAAGATAATACCCATCACAAGAAATGATGGCACATTCTTGCTGTAACAGAGGCAATGGGCTTGTCTACATGTGGAAAATACCCAGAGTAATTAGTGCAGAGTAGGTAGTGCACACTAGAAGTCTGCACTAATTCCCCATGTGGACACTCTTTCTCTGCACTAAGATAAGAAACTACACCGGGCTTGTCTACATGGGAGGGGAGGTTTAAGTTAAGTTAAATCAGTTTGAAAACACTTGCATACATGTGTTGAAATTCATTATAGAACACTAACTCCATATTTATTGGAGATTCTGGAGTCCTTTTTCAAAGTGAACTAAGTTTGCTGAGAATTAAGTTAGTTTGTCTGTTTGTGTACACGCAATGCTGCTGTGCACTACTTGGAAGTCCAACTGGTATCCCACAGTGTTTTTTGGGAACTGCTAGTGACCTGTCTGTTTACCCGTGCTCCCTCCTCTACTCTGGTGTCAAGTTGACTAGATGTCCCCTCCCCTGTTTAAAAACTGGCATGTGCCCAGAATATGCTCATTTGCTCCTGTGTTTGAGTAGATCAGCATTGCTGCAATATTACTCCAGAAGCCTTACAACATGCCTCAAACAGCCATATGGAGATGAGCTGAGGCCCTGAATGATCTCGCCATCTAGGGAGAAGCATCGGTGCTGGAAGCTCTTGTGGTCAGCCACCAGAATAAAGATGTTTTTGACAGTGCAAAGCAGATGACTGGGAGGGGCAACAACCGGGATGCCAACTAGTGGCGGATAAAGGACAGTTTATGGTCAAACCAGGAATGTCAGGAAAAACAACACTACATACAGGAGAAAGTCTGACTCTGGAACTGTGATCTGTCCATTTTTTGAGGAACTGGATAGGATTTTGCACAATTACACTGTCACCCACCCCAGGAAGGTGGAGATCCCTGCAGCCCACTTTCTACCCACCCCCCCTTCCCTCCTAAGGATGACCATCAAGACTCACTAAAAGATGAGCATGAGGCTGCCACTGAAGAACTGTCCCAAGAAAGACATGACCGCTTTGAGCCTCAGGAGCCTGACACCAGCCAGGTGGATGGTGAGACAGATTCCTGCTGTGCAGCAACCAAGCCCCATTCCTGGCTAGAAACCCAGGCCGGGACTGAGAAGGTAGATCTCTTGAAGGAACTGTTGTAAGAACTGGGCCTATACATTTACCCCAATTCTGACCTCAGCTATGAAAAGTGAGTGAAAGTTCATAAAATGTCACAATACCTATAGAAAGAGATGGTGCTCAGAAAAGGTGCAAAAGAGAGACCGACTGAATTAGCCTGAGCAAAACGGCCTCCTGATCTAGTCCAAGGACTATGTTAAAATCATGCCTGGTAAACAAGAGACGTGTGGGACTCGAAATCAATGAACCAGAATTGATGTGTCAGAAATTAGGCCTAATTGGGGGACAAAATAACGAGGGGATGGTTATTTCACCTCCCTTTGAGGTCCTCAGAAAGAGACTTTGGGGTGGATTGGGGAGAGGAAATTCATGGACAGAAGGAAGAAGCTGCTGTCTGGCAACAACTATGGTTGGTAGATGGGTGAACAGGAAAGGAGCAAGCTTAACCAGCATGACTGCCACTCCCACCATGTCATGGGAGCCCTGAATCTACTGTAATGACAGTGGGTTTCCAGACATGGCTAGAGAAGGGGATAAATCCAGTGGGAATAGCCCTTGACTTTGGATGAATCTTGAAACCCACCTGGGATGTGAGAATTTGTCCTTTTCCTTTCCCACCTTATTTCTTCTTTTTCCAATTTCTCCTTTTTCCTTCTGTCTAATAAGAGTCCAGCTAAGCCGACCAAGACTGTATATTTTTCAACACCACTGTAAACCTGTGACCAGAGCTACAACCAAAAGTAATCCCCCAAATAGCAAAAGTTTGCCAGGTCTTGGAGCGGCTGATAAGACCATGTGCTGTGCATGTGTTTTTCCCAGCAATGAGGTTGCAAGTGACATTCAATACAAGAGGCAGAATCTGTATTTTTTATCTTTGCTGTTCTTTTCTCTCCCATTGTGTGTGTTTGTCTTGTTTTGTCTTCTAGGAAATGGGATTGGACTTTAACAACAATGACAGCTCCAGCCCATCTCTGCTAAAATGACACTTATTGCCATATTTAATACCATTTAAGAGACAGTCAGATAAAAGTATGGGGAACAAAGGATGTTGTTAAAATGAAAGCCTTAGGCCTGGTCTACTTGGGGGGGTATCGATCTAAGATACGCAACTTCAGCTACGAGAATAGCGTAGCTGAAGTCGACGTATCTTAGATTGAATTAAAATTACTTACTTCGCGTTCTCACGGTGCACTGCGGCTCTCCCCTCGACTTTGCTTCCGCCTCTTGCAGAGCTGGAGTTCAGCAGTCAATTGGAGTGCAATCGGGAATCAATTTATCATGTCTACACTACACACGAAAAATCAATCCCCGATAGATCGATAGATGTACCCTTAATTCCTTACATTTCAAATGCTTCAACTTTTTTACCTGTTTTTTTCTATATCTTTAATATAAAAAAAACATGTTTAATGGTGTGTTTGCCATGGTATAAGCAGGCTGAGGTCTCTGTATACCAACCTCCAATTCAAATGGTTTAATGTTTAACTGTGACAGAGTCATGTTAACACCTTTGATACTTTGGGCCCATAAATGTGACAAAATCTTGGTAGGTAAATACATATCTTTACAATCTATTATTTTGCTATACTTCCATGATAGCTTCTGTTCTGGGCGCCCCATGGCAGCAGCCATTTTAAGATGATGTAAGCTAGAAGACTTTCGGAGTCTCCCTCCTTCAGTCCATGCTACCTATTCAGCTGCCCCCCATACTCGATTTAAAAAATGGTGGCTGCTCCCACTGGGCAATCAGCCCCAGTCTCATGCTAAAGCCCAGGGCCATCCTTAGCCATGCGCTCCATAGCTGAAGATTATAAAATCACATCTCTAAAAAATCCTTGCATAGATTTTTTTAGATGCACAATCTGAGTGTTCTTCTTTGGTGTTAAATGCTTGGATCTAGAGACATACCATTTTTAAAATAAACCCTTAATAAGACCATCCTTATCTAAAATACACACGCGAGCCTTGGGCATAGGGGCACCAGTTTAATAATACCGCATACGGCCCCATAAATCCTAAGGATGGCCCTGCTAAAGATCCATCTATTGGCCATACTGGGTCAGACCAAAGGTCCATCTAGGCTAGTATTTTGTCTTCCAACAGTGACCAATACCAGGTGCCCCAGAGGGAATTAACAGAACAGGTAATCATCACCCATCACCCACTCCCAGCTTCTGGCAAACAGAGGCTAGGGACACTATCCCTGCCCATTCTGGCTAATAGCCATTGATGGATCTATCCTCCATGAACTTATCTAGTTCTTTTTTTGAACCCCTTTATAATTTTGGTCTTCACAATATCCTATCTGGCAAGGAGTACCACAGGCTGACTATGCATTATGTGAAAAAAATACTTCCTTTTGTTTGTTTTAAACCTGCTGCCTATTAATTTCATTTGGTGACCCCTAGTTCTTGTGTTATGAGAAGGAGTAAATAACACTTCCTTATTTACTTTCTCCACAGCAGTCATGATGTTATAGACCTCTATCATCTCCCCTCTTAGTCATCTCCTTTTCAAGCTGAAAAATCCCAGTCTTGTTAATCTTTCCTCATATGGAAGCCGTTCCATACCCCTAATAATTTTTGTTGCCCTTTATTGACCCCTTTTTCCAATTCCAACATATCTTTTTTTTGAGATGGGGTGACCACATCTGCACACATTCTTCAAGATGTAGGTGTACCAGGGATTTATATAGAGGTAATATGATATTTTCTATCTTATTATCTATCCCTTTCTTAATGACACCCAACATTCTGTTTGCTTTTTTGACTGTCACTGCACACTGAGCGAATGTTTTTAGAGAACTATCCACTATGACTCCAAGATCTCTTTCTTGAGTGGTAACAGCTAATTTAGGCCCCATCGTTTTATATGTATAGTTGGGATTAAGTTTTCCAGTGTGCATTATTTTGCATTTATCAACAATGAATTTCATCTGCCATTTTGTTGCGCAGTCACCCAGTTTTGTGAGATCCTTTTGTATCTCTTCGCAGTCTGCTTGGGAGTTAACTATCTTGAATAGTTTTGTATCATTTGCAAATTTTGCCAACTCTCTGTTCACTTCTTTTTCCTGATCATTTATGAATACTGAATAGAACTGGTCCCAGTACATACTCCTGGGGGACACCACTATTTACCTATCTCCATTCTGAAAACTGACCATTTATTCGTACCCTTTGCTTCCTATTTTTTAACCAGTTACCAATCCATGAGAGGACTTTCCCTCTTATCCTATGACAGTTTATTTTGCTTAAAAGCCTTTGGTGAGGGACCTTGTCAAAGGCTTTCTGAAAATCTAAGTACACTATGTCCACTGGATCCCCTTGTCCACATGCTTGTTGACCCCCTCAAAGAATTCTAGTAGATTGGTGAGGCATGATTTCCCTTTAAAAAAAACATGTTGACTCTTCCCCAACAAGTTATGTTCATCTATGTGTCTGACAATTTTGTTCTTTACTATAGTTTCAACCAGTTTGCCTGGTACTGAAGTCAGGCTTACCGACCTGTAATTGGCAGTATCACCTCTGCAGCCCTTTTAAAAAATTGGCATCACATTAGCTATCATCCAGTCACTGGGTACAGAAGCTGATTTAAATAATAGGTCACAGACTACAGTTAGTATTTCTGCAATTCACATTTGAGCTCCTTCAGAACTCTTGGGTGAATACTATCTCGTCCTGGTTACTTATTACTGTTTAGTTTATCAATTTGTTCCAAAACATACTCTGACACCTTAATCAGGGAGTTCCTCAGATTTGTCACCTAAAAAGAATGGTGTGGGTTTGGGAATCTCCCTCACAACCTCAGCCGTGAAGATGGATGCAAAGGAATCATTTAGTTTCTCCGCAATGGCCTTATCCTCCTTGAGGGCTCCTTTAGCACTGTGATTGTCCAGTGGCCCCTCTGGCTGTTTAGCAGGCTTTCTGCTTCTGATGTACTTAAAAAAAATGCTATTACTTTTTGAGTGTTTGGCTAGCTGTTCTTCAACTTCTTTTTTGGCCTTCTTAGTTACATTTTTGCAATTCATTTGCCAGAGTTAATGCTCCTGTCTATTTTCCTCACTAGGATTTAACTTCATTTTTTATACGGTGCCCTTTTGTCTCTCACTGCCTCTTTTACTTTGTTGTTTAGCCACGGTGGCTCTTTTTTGGTTCTCTTAATATGTTTTTTGTTTATTTTTTTTAATTTAAGTTGAGCCTCTATTATGGTGTCTTTAAATAGTTTCCATGCAACTTGCAAGATTTTCACTTTTGGCACTGTACCTTTTAATTTCTGTTTAACTAACTTCCTCATTTTTATGAAGTCCCCCTTTCTGAAATTAAATGCCATTTTGAAGCCCACATCATTGCAGTGAGCAAATGCCCATCTACCTCTTTTTCTTTTCTCTCCCCTTATCTGTCCTGCCCAGCGAAACCTCCCTCAGTCTCACCAATCCCGTTTGCCAGTTAAAAAATGGCAGCTGGCATCATGATGCAGCCACAGCCTCCACCCAACCCACCCCACCCGTCCAGTAGCAGAATCAAATAATAAAAACATTCATTTGTGTACAATTCAACCATATATTGAGATAGTGGTTACAGGAAAAGACATTTGGCTAGTAGTCTCAGTCTGCATCAGGTAAATATGAGCATTGCATGCCCATAAAGATACAAAGCTACAGCTCCCTGCTGAGGTATAACTGCCCTGTAATATCCATTCTCACAGAAAAAAGAGTTTACTTTAGGGATAGCAAAGCCCTTACTGGCTTTTCACAGGCTTACACACAGAAAGACTGTGAACAGTGACTGCTTCAAACATTCAGAGCAGAACCCTTCTATTTTTCTCTGTACTTTCACCAAGTCTGCAGGGGGAGATAAAACAGAATCTAAGACTGAGAAATTGCTCAGTTTTGGTTTGGAGACTATGGGGGATAGCTGCATGGTCAATCCTTCCACTATAGCTCACAACGTACCTTTTACCCCTGCAGTACTTCCGGGGGGACCATCGTGGTGAAGAACTTCACAGCATCTCATTGGTCTTGCTGTTGCCTTTTCAAATAAGTTTGTTCTCTACCTCCTAGTCACTCTCCTCAGCATAAGACAACTGACAATCAGAACAGCCTAAAGGGGAGGGGATTACTATTCAGCTCACCTCCACATGCCTTCTGCTAAACCTTCCAACATAGCATAAGGGAAACGGCTACTCAAACCAGGAACATAATTCCCACCATGCCCCTGTTCTCCAAGGCACAATGGCAAATCCCAAAAGCATATATTGCACAGACATAAATCCCAGTACAGCCCTCCTCCTGCATACACCACTTACCATCTGTGAAGTCCCCCCTCCCAAAACTAGGAAGAATCTCATAGCAGGAGAGTCAGAAATGCATATAAAACACCATCATGGCCTCTCCGGAATAAGAGCAATAACTGCCTGTGTTTTCTCCCGACTCCCACAGCCACAACATCTGCAGCAGCCAGACCCTCAAGGACAAGGCCTTTATCAATGGCTGAGCAGCTGGCTAACGTGAGGGGGTACAAATGGAAAACTTGGGAGGAAGTGTTCAAGGACCTCATCCAGGGTCCCAAGGAAAAATGCTAATAGAAAGGCAGAGGCTGCACTTAAGGATGGAAAGGGAATAAAAAGAGAGATGGGGCTCTCTAGAACAATCACTGGAATGACCAAAGACAGTGTCAGAGTGGTTAGGAACAGCGTTGTTGTGTCAAGACAGTTGAAAAAGACAGGGAGATGCAAAGGCAACACAGGGCAAAAACACTGCTATTAGGGCAGCAGGCAACGCAATACCCTAAACCAGGACTCAGCCACATGCTGCAGCCCCTGGACAAAAGAGGGTAGTGGGAATACCAGCCGCTTCTCCCCACTCTGCCCCCACAGCAGTGCCCTCAGAGGTCATTCCTTTCACAGACCCAAGCTTAGGGCTGCACCTGGGAGTCCAGCAATTTTGAGCCATCCAGCACCACAAAGATTTCCAAGCCAGGCTGTTCCGCCACAGTAGAGACAGAGGAAAGGCTGTGATTTGAACCCCCCACCCTTTTTTCTTTTGTTCTGCCCTCCACTGCACTGTGTCACTTTGAATTTCTGCTTCCCTATGGTTTTAATTGCAGGTTTATTCCTGTTTGCTATATAATAAAGTGTTTAATAATTTAAAAACCTGTTACATGCATTTATAAAGAGCCATCAATGCATTTCATGCAGAAAAAAATACCTAGGTTTTAAATAAATTCATAGAGTTTTACACAGAATCTAGGCACAGACACAAGGCAAAATAAGGATTGCCACAAAATTTATTTAATTTATAATTTATTGAATGTAATGTTAATTTATTAATTTAATTTATTCCACTTCCAGCACCCATAAACGGCACCACACTGTTAACAATCCATCCCACCCCTCCACCCCTGCCCGCAGGTTAGCAGCTGGATGTGCAGCTGCAAATTTTGAGGCCTGAGACCCAAAGTAGGATCAGGAGGCATCCCTGACAGTATTGCCCTGGCTTTTTCCATGTTGTATTGGACACTTTGCTGGCTATTGAAAGGTCTCTGCACCTCAGCCTCACACTCATCATTAGGGCTCTCTCTCTGGAGTAGAGTGTCCACACATTAAATTAATGAGGAGTACCTAGTCCACTTTAAATTCATATCCTACAGTACTCCACACTAACTTCCCTGTGCAGAAGAGCCCAAAGATTGTTGGGTTGTGACAGTTTGCAGTAGCTATATAAATATACCATAGTGAATATCCATCAAAAGAGCAACCCTACCATAAAACTGAAATTCAGAGCACTCTTTTTCAATACATCTCCAAGCATAAAGCAGAACATATGGACCGCATCGCTCACAGTTCAAGTTTTAGACTAGACCAACACTGACACTTTGAAGCACATTAAAATAATCAGAAATGGCAACCTGAGTGTAAAAGTTTAGAATCAGACCTTCAGCTGGTGTAAATTAGCTGGTGTTAATTAACTCAACCGACTTCAATGGTGCTATGCCATTTTAGACCAGCTGATGATCTGGCCTTTAATACTGGGCCACAAGGTGTTTGGTGAAGTGACTTTGTGCCTTTTCAGTTTCTCTTCCTTACCCAATCTCTGTTCTTTTAAAAGCTTTTGATTTATACGTTCCTCTAAAACACTTCTGAAGTGCGCTCTGAAGTTTTTCCCATTACTTAGCAAATGCCATTTCTTCATTGTTCCCAGTAGAATTTAAGTGGCTGAACGGTAGGACACCTCTTTTCTGTCTTCCCTTCTGAAAGTTCAGACAAATTAATTATATGGCACAAAGCAGGTCAAGTGCTCAAACAAACAAGTTCCCAGGAAAGGAGTCTGCTCATCTAGCAACCGATACCCTAACTGGGAGAGAGAATGGAGGAAAAGCAAAGACCACAAAACCACAGCGATGAGGGAGAAAGTTATAGCCAAATCTTGAAATCCAGAATTCAGGGTGGGGAATATTTTCCCAGGATCCCCATGAGGAAATGACCATCCAGAAGCAGAGCACTGGATGGAGAGTAAGCGATCTGTGTGACTGTTCCTTTCCCCCCCTCTATCACCCCACGGTTTATGTTTGTGAGGATGCACATTTGGGAAGAGGATAGGCCAGGGAGTGGGAGGATGAGCCAGATGTGCATTGCTGCTCCCCACAATGCCCCCCCTCCCAAAATGGAGACTCTGCCAGCATGTCTGAGGTTCTCACCTCTGTGCCTAGGGACACCCTCACTCCTGTAATTCAGGTGGTGTAATTCAGTGCTGTGATTCCAGGGAGAGCAACAGGAGACTGATGTGGGGGTCACATCCAGGGACCACTGAGAGAGTCAAGAGCACAGGGGGTAAGAGGCCCTAGATCTGATGCCATGGCAGAAAACCTCTGAATGGACAGCCCCATGCCTCTAGTGGATCCCACAGAAGTGTATGGTTTCTGGAAGTCCAAAGCCCCTGTTTGTTCCATGGTGGTCAAATCCCATCCCTGTGCAACAAGGAGGAAATACAGTGAAGAGACCTTACAGCATTTTCCTCCAATCAGGGATATTGTTGCAGGACTTTAACTCTTACAAATATAGGACCAGATCCATGGCTGGTGTAAATGGGTGTATCTGCATTGGCTTTAATAGTCCTATCTCTATTTCCCTCTGCTCAGATTGGCCCATCTGATTTTTTCCTATTTGATCAGACCACAGAGTCATCAAGTCTAATACATACTGGCAAGAACTAAATGCTTCAGATAAAAAAAAGGTGAAATTGAAAACCTCTCTAGTATTGGTAGCCAATTGTGTAATGCTATACACAGGAGAAAAAAACACTCTCTTCTACCGCTTGCAGTGATCAGCTTATGCCAGGAAGCATAAAATTTGATTAGCCTTATCTTAGCTTTCAAAAAGTACTGTAGTGTTTTGCCACCACTGTCCATTTGGGTTGGTTTCGTTTTAAGTTCTTTAGATGAAGGTCTTCATACCATTCCTCCTCTGGAGAGAGGATTTTCTTCGTAATGCGGGTGTAATCCTTCTGTGATGTAAACTTCTGCAATACTCTTCCAACAATGAAAGAGTGGAAGGTAGAGCAGTCTACTTAGAACAGGAGTCTGGCAGTCAGGACACCTGTGTTCAATTGCAATCTCTATTCTTCACTCCCTATGTAACCTTAATCTATGGACTTGCATCCGAAGAAGTGGGTATTCACCCACGAAAGCTCATGCTGCAAAACGTCTGTTAGTCTATAAGGTGCCACAGGATTCTTTGCTGCTTAATCTATGTAACCACTTAATCTCCCTGTTTCTCAGTATTCTCAGCAATAAAATGGGGATAATAATATTAATCACTTTCTGGAGATGTATGAATGAAAGGGACTGCTGGCGAGAAACCCTGGCCCCATTGAAGTTAATGATAAAATTCCCATTTGAGGCCAGGATTTCACCCAGCAATATAAAGTTTTGCTAGTACTAGATCAAACACAAGGGTCCTTACTTTTTACTCTGTATTTAATAAGTCAAAACATCCAAATATTCAATAAGAGTGTCAGGATTTTGGCATATTCTCTGAAATGGGACCAAGATGCACATTGTCTGACTACAGGACTTATGTATCAGAGGGATAGCCGTGTTAGTCTGGATCTGTAAAAGCAGCAAAGAATCCTGTGGCACCTTATAGACTAACAGACGTTTTGCAGCATGAGCTTTCGTGGGTGAATACCCACTTCTTCAGATGCAAGTCATCTGCAAGTCTTGCATCTGAAGAAGTGGGTATTCACCCACAAAAGCTCATGCTGCAAAACGTCTGTTAGTCTATAAGGTGCCACAGGATTCTTTGCTGCTTTTACAGGACTTATGCCTCTGGAGGGTGGACCAGTTTATTAATAGCATTACCATAGTGCCTAGAAGTCATGACCAGAACACCAGTATGCTAGGCTCTGTACAAACACAGAACTAGAAGACAGTGTCTTCCCCAAAGAGATTGCAATCTAAGGATAAATCAAGAGACAGATGGATACAGACTGACGAGGGAACACAAGGAAACAATAAGACAATATTGCTCGGGATCATTGATTGTGGTCTCCTCACACAAACAGCCTAGCTGTTTGGATTCCGGAATTTGGTTTGGGTCTGTCCATCAGAAGTTATTTGTTATTGAACCATTCTCTGCACTGCAGGAATCACAGGGTGAAATTCTCTTGCCTGTGTTATGCAGAAATTCAGCCTAGATGGTCATAGCCTTCTGATCTTCAAGTCTATGAATCTAGTTGTCTTTCTGGCTTCTATTACTATTGTTCCTGAGCTCTTCCCAAGTACTAATGGAAGGGTTCCCACAACAGCCACATGAGGAAGGTGTTATTTTAACTATTATTATTTATTAGTATTATTAATTACAGCAGTAAAACTGCATCTGCTGTCTTGAAAGTAACAGTTATTCATAGCTTTCTTCTTCTATTCTCTTTACCGGAATGGTAAACCATAGCAATGACTCCATTCCATCCTGTCTTCTCTTCATGGTTAATGATTGAACACGTAGAGTTTGGTAGAGTAATCTTTTTAGTGATAATGTGTTAAAAAACTTCCCATGAAGCAGTTCAGAGAAGAAACTTTACTCCTTGCAGTTTTAAATGGCAATTTTGTTTTGTTGGCAGGAGATTTTTTCAGTCTGTCAATTAATAATATTTCAGCCAATGTACAGCCTCCTGCTTGCATCGTTCTTTTGTATAATTATCATTCAATAAAGTCCAATCAAAGTATCTCTTCACTCTTCATTTATGTTTCAGTTTCTTGCTGAACATAATTATTTTTGTTTCTGACACAGACACACAATTCAAAGCAATTCCCAGGCATAATATGCATCTCATTTTGTGACTTTCATGTCAGTATCTCAACCCTTCAGCAATATATAACATGGAATAAATCTACTGTACATTAGTACTGGCTGAAAAAAAAATCACTTAAATTCAATAAAAAGTTTCAAATGAAACAAAAAATTCATGGAATGCTTCAAAGAAAATATATGAAATTAAAAATTTCAGTTTGAAACTACACAATTACATTTTTCATTTCATTTGGTTTTGTGAAAACTGAAAAAAAAAAGGATTTTGATGTTTATTTTGGGGGTTTACCACCTTTTTTTCTCTATTCACCCCTTTCCCCCCTGCCCTGGAAGATGGGGGGGGGGAAATGATCCTTTTGATTTTTTGCATCAAAAAGTTGAATTAAATGAAAGTTTTCATTTTGTTCAAAAATAGCTTTTTTTTAATTAAAAATATTTTATGAGAGAACTTTGACCAGTCCTACTGTATTTTATGATCAGTAGAGTTATCTTAGGTGCTGAGTCAAGCTGAGCACCTACACCTCCCTGTTGAGTAGACTCAGCTTTTGTCAGGATCAAATGAAGGAGATGGTATATTCTACTTTCATCATTAACATCTTCTCTTATTTCCAAAGCTAGTTCCCCCTCAGGTCTGTGGCAAAGCTCCATTTGACCTCACTGGGACCAGGTTTCACCCTCTTGGAAAATATACATTGGTATAGATTATAACCAAAATTTTCAAATTTGAGTGTCTAACGTTAGGCACCTAAATCCATATTAAGGCATTTAAATAAATGGACTGATTTTCAGAGATGCAGAACATCTTCAGTGCCTGTTGATTTAACTGGGAGATGAGGTACCGAGTACCTTGGAGAAAGCTCAGCAGCTCACAGGATACATCTGGATATGCACCCCAAACATGCACAAGGTTTTTGGCTGCCACGCTGCATTGCAAATCTTTGTCCAAATCTTTGTCCAATTTACTGATATAATATCATTAGAAATTGGATTTTGTAGTTATGTCTAAGACTAAGATTTAATCATGGGTATTTTTAGTAAAAGTCATGGGCAATAAACAAAATTCACAGCTGGTGATCTGTCCATGACTTTGACTATAAATACCCGACTAAATCTTAGATGCTCTGGGGGGGCCCGAGGCACCACTGCTCTGGTGGAACTCTGCTCTGGGGACTCACTGCCCCCGGCCACCCTCTGCTTCGCGGCCACCGGGGACAGCTCCTCTGTGGCAGCCACTGGGACAGCTGCTCTGGGACCACTGCTGCTCAGGCGGCCCCAGCTGCTGCTCCTGGAGCCAATTGCTTTATCTTATCCTGCTGGGCCCTGCAGACCCTTTTTTGATTGGTTGTGTCCCACACAGCCACTCTAGGTAGCTTGGAGGACCATCTCCTCTGCCGTTTTTTGGGGTGAGGTATGGCAGGACACCGAGGCCTCCAGTAAGGGGTCTCAGGGCCTAGTTCATCCAGTCACAACAACAAACAGACAAAAATGATCTTTAAACGTGTAATATAAAACATAAATCAAGAGCTTGAAAAAAGGGGGAAAAAAAGACTGAACATAACTTATTAAACATTCCTTCAATCAATAAAAGTCTCTGCTCAGCTTCTCATGTGTTAAGAATGACAATTAGAGCTTGCATGGAATAACCTGTATCAATGATATTTCTGCCTTTTCCAGTTATTACTACAGAAACAAAACAAAACATGTTCACTCTTATGACAAATTGTACAATATTGATTGTTTTCTTTCTTGTGTTAAAGAGAAAAATGCATCTCTAGCTAATTTATTTGGAAAATAAAGTAATAATTTGCAAACAATACAAGTAGCCACAGTAATGACCCAAAATTAAAAAAAAATCTGATTTTGCAACCTTTGCTCATATAAGTCAATGTTACTCATGTTGAGGTTTTCCATTGAATTTAATGGAACTACTTACGTAAGTGAGAGAGGGGTGAATTCTTTTGGACAGAAATTTCTTTTTCCCCACCAAAATAAAAATAAAAATAGATTCAGGTTAACTGAAATGTTTGCAATTCATGTCAAACTCAGCAAATTGTTTCAGTTGAATCCCCACCCCGCACCCTCAAAAAAAACCAAAAACCAAAAATTGTTTGGACGTTTTCAAACAAAATATGGTTTTTTTTTAATTTGAAACTAGTCTTTTGAATTTTCCTTCATTTTTTTAAAAAGGGTAAAAAAATTTGAAAACGACATGTGTGTTTTATTTTAGGTCAAATAAAACATTTTGTTTGACCCATATTTATTATTATTAATTATTATTATTATTATTACTTTCCTGGTTGCTAAAAAAAATAAAAATTCATTTTTGGTAGACACAAACAATTTTGTTGTTGTAGTTCTTTCATCAGCAAGAGCCACCCCCCCCCCATCTCTAAATGTGACCTGATCTTGTGGTCAATAGGAGTCTTCCCATTGAATATTTGCATGAATAAGGGTTATAGGATAGGGTCTTTGTTGTCATATTGTGTTAATTGCTATTGTACCTGATCATCATTTACTATGCTGCATATATCAGCTGATAAGATGTACCAGATAACGTATCTACCATGACATCTTGCAATAAAGTCTCAGGATATTTCACAATAGTGCTGAACTCTACAGGGATTCTGGAGTTCTGTGCAGCCTTCCAGATGCATGGGGTGGGTGGAGAATCCAGTTCTAGGTCTAATTGTGTTCTTGGTTTCAAACTGATGCATGAAGATGAATATCTATGCTGGTAGGTACAGAATGTTCCTAATTAAGTTTTGTAAACCACAAATATAAAGTAAAGTCTGGCAAGGTCAGACTTTCTTTTCAAATGTTAGTCCAACTATTCCTTTTCCTCCCCTCTTTGGAGACAGCAATTTAAAGCAATTTTATTATTATTTTTCTTTTTTTATGATTTTTTAGAGAGAAAAAAGGAAGATAATTAATTGAATTCCCAGAAATGCTCTTACTGGTTAATTTCAAAACAAAGCCATCCATCATACGCAATCAAGTCTACTATTTCTCTCATCGAAAAAAAGATAATACCAAGAGACTATCCCAATCCTTAATTGCTACATCAGAGGATAAATCCAGCCAACAGAATGTTTAACTCACTCATTTCAGCAGTATCCTAGGATTAGACACCAAAAATCGCACTTCCAGAACAATAGTTTAGTAGCTTCTGTTAAATCTACCAGAGAAAAATGCCAAAATAAATTGTTTTAATCTAACACCCAAAAGAAGATGCTATTTTTTCAAATCTTCAGTTACAACTCTTTCTTTATCTTGATTCTTGAAATCACTTTCTTTCACCTTCCATGCTGCGAAGACACCAGTTGTTGCTGGTGGAATGGGAATTGCTACAGCCTTTAAATGGGTTCAACATACTCCCTCAGCCAGTTTTCCTTGTTGCTCAGTGTTCAAAGGGTTTGGGGAAGGAACAATGGTTCCATCCACTCTTCACTCCTCTCTGGCCATTTGCCCAGTTGGAGAGCAGCTCAGGTGCAACCTTTAGTCTTATAGTGCCTACAGAGGAAGGATGGTTCAGTGGTTAGTGCCCTACCCTGAGCTGTGAGCAAGTAGGGGTCAATTCCTGCTCTGCCCCAAACATCCTGTATTACCCTGGGCATGTTACTTAGTCTCTCTATGCTTCAGTTCCCCATTTATAAAATAGGGAGTAAAGAATTTTCCTAACTCTTAAGGCAGGATAAGTGTGTTAAAGATTGTGAGGTGTTTAGATACTACACCATGGTGGGTACCATATAAGTACCTTAGATAGATTTATGCAGTGGTAATGTTGTTGCTTAAGGGCTTTAATAGAGTGCCATCCATGGATTGGTTACCAGGTTCACCATGCAGAACGTGGGGAGCTGCTTTGATAGCAGAGAAGTTTCTCTTCACCTCCTCTACCTCAGTTTTCTAAGAAGTCTCTGAGCCATGGCCAGATGGATTTGGAGTGGGCTTTAGCATTCTAATCTCCTGCCTGTACACTTCATTTGACAGGGTGGCTTGATGTTGTTGTGACAATTGGTCTATAACTTTTGCCGGCTTAGGAATTTACAATGGAAAGCAGGTTAAGTTATTCTCAGTAAAGAATGTTATAAACAGGTGCAAGAGAACCAGACAGAGAACCAAACTGGATTAGTCTAAACCAAAAAAGCCCAAGGATTTTGAAATTATGCTTCTTAAAAACAGATGATGTGAAGCTGGAAGTTAATTAACCAAAATTGGTTGTGTCGGATATTAGGCCTAATTGATGGACAAAATAACACGGGGCTGGGCTATACCACCTTTGTGGGTCCTTAGAGAAACAGACTTTGAGGTGAAAATAGAGAAGAACAGGCAGAGGCTACTGGAGCGAGCTTCATCATCCTGGCTGCCACCTCCACCATCTCCTGGGACTCCAGGTATTCTTCATCCTATTAATGAGAAATGTTCTGACTGACCAGGCCAGAAAGAGGGATCCAGATGACAATGACAACTCCAGCTGAAACACAAACACTACCTGTGATGAAACAGGATTGGACTTTAACAACAGCAGCAACAAGAGCTCCAGGTCATCTCAACTAACTTCTCTTTTCTCCAAAAGGACAGTTATTGCCATCTTTAATACCATCTAAGAGACTGCCAACAAGATTTTTTTTCCCCCTTCTAAAACTCTCTCCAGCTAAAGATAAAGTTATGTTGTTTTGAAATTAAAGCCTTAAGTGCTTGTTTCCTTCCTTTCTATGTGTTTAATAAAAGGTTAAAAGGATTTGAATGGTGTGTTTTCCATGGTACTAATCAGACTGGACTGTATTTAACATTGTTTAATATTGGACAGTGAACAGGTTATGTTAACACCTTTGGCCCATATAGTCAATCTAAATTAATACAACAGTGTACAGATTCATTAGCTCTGGTCATCATCTGACTATGTGGTTTTACCATCTTATCAGCACCTTGGCCTTGTACTGGGTAAGTCTGCCTTGCTAGGGCGTTTGAAAACTTAAAGATTTTAAAGGGTATCACAGCTCTACTGCAAAATATGGCCACCATGGATTTTTCACCACCACACTTGTTTATCATGTTATTTTAATTTGGAAAGCCAGTGTGTGAATGGAAAATAGCTATATTGCATTATGTTTCCATCAGAGAACTAGTGAAATATTTTCTGATTTGTCACATCACATTGTGAAATAAAATAAAATGGCATGCAGCTGGTGAGTAAGAGCACACCAGTAGAGCACAGCAAATGTAAAGTAACTTGGTTTTAATATATCCAAAATAGAGGTGAGCTGTTTGTATAATAGCTACTACCTACTTTTAGCCTCAGGAAGTGGGGGGAAGTAATTTCTATTCTTGATTATTTGCCTGTTATAATAGGAAACTATAATAAGAAATTGCATAGGAAGATTACATTGTATCTCACATTTAAAAAAATATTATTTGTATGACCACAGTATATAGGCTTCCTAGTAAAGGATAAGAACCCTATTGTGTTAGGCACTATGGAAACAAAACAAAAAAAATCCCCTGCCCCAAACAATTTAGTTGAAGCTATATTAGACATTGTATGTAGGAAGGTGAAAGGAAAAATATAGGAAGAATGGAAGAATGGAAGATAACATTAAATTCATGACTAATTATTACTAAATATTTTTATTGTAGAAGTACTCAAACGGTTCAAACATGATTGGGGTCTTATGTACTAGGTGCTGCAAGAACTCACACAGAGACATCAACTCTGACTCCATTAATTTACAATATATAGACAAAATGTTCCTTATAGCAGATTGTTGTGCCCATGTGGAACACCTTGGGAGTTAATGTGTGGATGGGAGGGTGCTGCACATCACTCAGGCGTGGAGAGTGTTGGGAGAAAGATGTGAACGAGTATACACACTTGCATTTAAAAAGTAGCTGAAGTGTCAGTCATCTCCATCTTTTGCCTCTCAAAGTAGCCATTGCTGATTGGCTCATTTCTGAAAGTTGCCACAGATATGGTGGGTTTGGAGGAGGGATTTACGGTTTTGCTGATCAGTTTAGGGAGACTGTTCCATGCAGAAAGCACACATTGAAGTGACTTCAGACAACATCACGGAGAGACAAATTGGCAAACTATATAGTGAAGCATTTTAAATCTATGACGGCAACATAGTTATGTTAATCCTTCCATATGCTTGGTGCCTTTTCAGGGGTGGGAGAAGATAGCATAACAACCCTGGCCACCTGTCAGGGATGGTCTAAGTTTACTTGGCCCTGCTTCAGTGAAGGAGACTGGACTAGGTGATCTCTTGAGGTTCCTTCTAGCCCCACATTTCAGGCTGGATTTAGAACTGGTTGCACGTGCTGTGACCAGGTGCTGGCCTTAACAAGCTACATAGAAAGCAGCTACCAGTGAAAATTGAAAACAGCAACAGCATTCATTGACGTTTCTTCTGCATGCCATACTCTATGGCACAAAAATCTCCTGCTGAACTTATTATTAGGTTTCCCAAGCCAATCAACCCTCAGACTCATCTCTGAGATGCTGAGTATCAGACGGTTCACCATACACCTTGATGAATCTGATAGCAAATCATGGAGATTGAACAACAGCCTGCCACAGGGATTCATTTTAGCATCTGAACCATTCAATCTCTATACCAGCGACATTCTGATCATACTATCTTGTAAATTCATTGATGCAGATGACATTGTGCTAGCAATGCAACCATCCAATTTGAAGACCACAGGAAAGATCATGAACAATGACATTCGGACACTTGAGACAGACTTCAAAGCTTGGTGACTGAAACCCAACACTTCAAAAACACTAGAAATAAACATCTGCCAGGAGAGTATAGCTGCTACATCACCCCTCTCTGGCATGTAGCTTGAGCCATCTGGATACTGTGTTTCTGTTCGGTGTGGCATCATAACCAGAGCTGGATGGAAAATGTGGGGAGGAGGAAGTGTTCAGAAAATTTCAGTGAAAACAAAACAAAATAATTCTACAGAAATGTTTTATTTTTTGGAAAAGATTCAAATACCAAAACATGTTGATTTGGAAGGGTGCTGCAGTGCCTCCTGGGAGCTGTAGTTCAAGAGCCTTTCTATAGACGATATATTCTCCGCTATAGACGGGCCTCCCGGGTTTGACTACATATCCCAGGATGCCATACTTTCCTTCTTGTACAGAGGAGTCAGGGTGTGTGCAGTCGCTGGGCATGGTGCATCATGGGATATGTAGTGCAGCCAGGGAGCCTGATCTATTGAGTAGAATGGGCTAATGAGACAACCTAATTACAACTCCATTGATGAACTTGAACTGGAGCAATATTTCCAAGTCAAAATATTTTGAATTTGGGGCATTTTTTAATGGAAAATTGAATATTTCCATCAAAAACATTCTCTCTCTCTCTCTCTCTCTCTCTCTCTCCTCGGAGCACACAGACCAGTCTGGCTCTCACACAGACCAGTGCAAAAGGCTGTAAAGCTTCTGTGTCCTCCACTCTTCCCTCATCTTTTTATGCAGTACCACTATTTTCATTATTCTGGTGGTTCAATGCATCTGCCCTAAATTAGTTTTTTTTTTTTGCGGGGCGGGTTGTTTTTTTGTATGTTTTTTTTGTTTGTTTTTTATCATGTGTCCATGAGCTTTGCTGGGGGCTGAGCAATTTTAAAAAATCAGGCTACTTTAACGGGCACACTGAAGTCTACCTTTAGGAAACCACATTTGCTCAACATCCATGTTTAAGTTCCTAATTTGCAGTGGCTCTGAGCAACAGCGCCTCATACTGATTACAGTGAGAGATGAGACTGCTCACCACCTCTGAAAAATCAGGACACTTTAAATTAGGTGCCTAAAAGTAAGAATTAAGGTCCCCGAGTGTCTGAAAAAGGAACTGGAAATGTTGAGACTTAAAGACATCTAGGGGTTTGTCTATACTGCACGCTCCTTACAGCAGCATGGAGAGTGCACGCACGGGTATAAATAGTGCTGTAAATGGTGAGGCTCTACTTACGTGAATAAAAACACACCTGAACCTTAGGGCATGTACTCCACCTGGCTCTCTAGACTGCCTCCCGTGAGCAGCATCTCTTCTGTCTACACTGCTATTTTTAGCAGCATAGTGTTCCACTGCCTCCCCGCTTCTGGAGTCTTTCCATGCGTCAGGCTATGGCTGAGCAGTGGGGAGACAGCAGAGCATGGCTTCAACAGCTCCCCGCTTCTGGCGATTGTCCCCACCACCAAGAGCAGCCGTAGCCTGTTTGTAGCTACACATATCCTACATGTTGCCACCAGCGGTATGCAGTGTACATGTATTTTAGGATGAAATCCTGGCTCCAGTGAAATCAATGGGAACGTTGCTATTGACTAAGGACAGGAGCTGAGATTTCACCCCTAATTCTAAACAAAAAAAGCTCCCTCTATAACTACAGGTTAGAGAATTTCATAGTGACTCAGATTTGGGACAAAGAAATTTCAGTGAGTTTTTAACAGTTGTGATTTCAGACAGTAATCCACTTCCCTGTGATGGAGGTGTTTAGACTTTTGAGTGTTCATTCCACTGATTAAATATTTCTCAAACTCTTTAACAGGTTTGTTCATGTCATTCTTACAAGCAAAGCTATTTATTTCTTAACCACAAAGTGTAATGAGGAAAGGAATGAAGCTTCTGCGTGACAGAGAACAATGCCCAGGTCATCGTGTTGCTGGCTTAAAATTGTAATGATAGTTAACATTTATAGAACTGCACATTCCACATTCAGAATGCTGTACTGACATCAACTGAATCACAAGTCACTAAGGGTCTGTTCCAAAGTCCATTCATGCCAATGGACTTTAAGGAGGTAGGTAGCCAGTGGGCCAGGAGAAGCAGCAAAAAATAGAACTGGGTGTAAAGAAGATACTATTAGAGAAGGGAAGAAGAGGGAAATAAAATCTACTGATGTACCAGATAGAGAGTATCAAGGGGGAAAAAAACCTATAATTATGAAAAGGGGAATTGGTGGAAAAGCAGTATTAGAAGAAAATCGATCCTGAAAACAGTAAACGAGAACCCCAAGTGTACAGGACCTAAAGTATGTGAACACAGAGAACGACTGTTAGAACATCTATCCAAGGGATGTAATTCAAAAATGCCTAATGGACAAGTGAGGGCCACTAAGTGGAAACAAAAACACTTGGGGATAAACTGGTTGAAAAGAGGTATGGCCACATGAACATCGAATCTAAGGAGTATCACAATCCCCAAAGAGAAGCAAAGGATAGGACAGCAAGAGTGGAGCTGGACTTACAGCCTAGGAGAAGAAAAGTTGATTCTTCTGTAAAGTGACACAGTATAATGTTGAGTAATTTATTTTGTTCTTGTTAATAATGATGCATTTGGTGTTAACTGCACAAAGTAAGGAAGAGTAGAACGTACAAGCTCACAATGGTTAATGAGTTGGTAAGTCATAGTGTATTATTATAAGTAGTAAGAACTTGGTAATATTCTGTATTATTTATTCTTCTGCTACACTTTTGGGTTTTCCCTTATAATGTTCTAAACATTTAAATGATCCCTTTTGTCTTGGTTTTTCTTTAACTCTCCTCACAGCGTAACCTGGATTACCAAAATTCAAACAGATTACAGACTGTTCAAGGGGAAGTGGCCAATCTAAATTAGAATAATTCTCCGTAGGGAGATCAGCAGAAGTGAGGCTGCCAGATGGATTTCAATGCAGAGAGGGCAGGGTCCTTGTGGATGAGCTTGGGAAGAGTATTCCATATAATGAGGAGGTCAGGTTGGACAACAACACGAGGAGAGATGGTCTTGTGGTGAAGGTGCTAAAATGGGGTTCAGGAGATCAGTTCCTGGCTTTGCCACTGGTATTCTGTGTGACCTTAGGCAAGTCACTTCATATATCTCTGTGACACTGCCCCATCTGTAAAATGCGGGTGGTACTATTTAGTTTCTCCCACCCTTTGTTGTGTCTGTTTAGTTTGTAAGCTCTTTGGGGCAGTGACAGTCTATTGCAATTTGTTTCTATGGTGCCTGGTACAATGGTCGCTACTGTAATATAAATAATTAGCAACACATGAAAGACTGGGATTAGAGGTTAGTAGTCCCAACCCTTTGACCATACTATTAGACCAGACTGCTGATGCAAAAGTGATGCTGCTAATACTTACTGAATGGAGATGAATGTAAAGCAAGCTGAAATAATCCTCCTATTGATAAAAGCAGATGCATTTCTCTCTTACAGAAAAATCACCATCTAACACTCTCTTTTATGTTATATATAATGCCCCACACAAACCCTGACTCAAGTGTAAATGATCCATAGTGACTCATGAACTGCTATAAAAATATTATGCAGATGCTGGCCTTGTGGTAATGGAGAACAAGCCATCTACTTAAGTAAGCTCCTTAACAAAAGATTAACACTGTATTATCAGAATAGTTCAATTAAGAGGATCATGCGATACCCTCAATATTGCTATTCTGCCACTCAATAAATAAAATAATCTCTTTAGCTTTATACAATGCTGCGTCACCACAGCAAGGACCTTGCAGCCTTAATAATATTAAGGAATCAATACTGTATATTCTAACCAAACAACTTCCAAAGATTCAGATCTCTACTGTGAAAGACTTTATCTAATACTGTTAAGTATGGATGGCACTAATCCAGTAGCACAATCAAGATCAAAGAAGTCAATTGTGCAGTATTATGAAGACTGAAGTTTACTCATAAATCTTAATAACAGTTAGTATTAAGTGCAGAATCCTATCATTCATCAATTCCATTGGGTAAAATTCACCCCACGCAGATGGCCTGCAGAAATCCTTCATGCTATTTATGTCCCTCTTAAACTCTACATAGCCTGTGGGATCGGACAAAACCAGTCCTCAGATTTATTTTGCAGCCCGTGTTTAAATTTTTTACTTATGAATCCTGGTGTCTAGTGCCTAAATAGGAATCAAAATACATAAAGGGTCCAGAATGTAAATGAGAATCAAGACCTATCTGTTTTATAATTTCTGATACAGCCCTTTGCATCATTGCTGTGGAAAATCATACAACACCTCTGATAAAATTGATCTTGTAATGGCTACTAATATGTTCACAATGGGCTTAGTGGGAACTCTGTATTTGGAGAGCTTGCAGGATTAGCCCAACGTGTGACACCTATTTCAGAGTTACAAACACCTCAGGAATGGAGGCTGTTTGTAACTCTGAAATGTTCATAACCCTGAACAAAATATTATGGTTTTTCTTTCAAAAGTTTACAACTGAGCATTGATTGAATACATCTTTGAAAGTTTACTATGCAGAAGAAAAATGCTGCTTTTAACCATCTTAATTTAAATGAAACAAGCACAGAAAGAGTTTCCTTAGCTTGTCAAATACATTTTTTTTAAACTTTCCCATTATTTTCTTAGTCATTTATGTTTTTGGGGGGTCTCTGCTGCTGCCTGATTGTGCACTTCCGGTTCCAGATGAGGACTGTGGTTGACCGGTCGGTTTGTAGCTCTGGGATTCATAAGTCTGAGGTTCTGCTTTAAACAAACAATTGAGGAACGGACACAAAAAAGGCATCACTGATATATTACCGTATTTCATGAGGCACAGAGACCTTTTCTACAGAGGCTGCATGTTATTCCAAACCTTGGCACTATGTTCCAAAGGCCGATACCAGTACTGCAGCCGAAAATTGGTTCCTTCACTTCCCCTTCTTCTCTGCCAACTCACATTTCTTTCAGTGCCACCTCTGGCATATCTAATACTTATTTCATACAGTGCTCATCTTAACCTTTCAAATCCATGGGGAGCTGTCTGTAGGTGTCAAGATCACACAATAATTGCTTCATCTTTTATACAATTAAGGACCAGAACTGAACAGCTCTTATCTGAAAAGAAGGATGGGAAATGATATTGCTTTGTTCTAATGCCTCTTTCGTGTGCTTTCCACTTCAGAATTTCTTCTGGGGTTTTATTTAAACCTATAAGAGACAGGCACGGCATGTTGAGGGTCAAAGCAATTTTAACCTCCTAATGGAGGGCGGGGATAGTTGACTCAGCTCTTTCTGCAGTTCTGGCAAAGGGGCGTTCACCACTAGAAAGATTAGCCCTTTCAGTGTTTTAGTTGTTTGGCTATAAAGTTTATGCTATATTCCCTTTTATTAGATGGGTTTGTAGGACACTTACTCTTTTTCCACCTAACTACTCGCCACAACAGGCCTGATTCTCGTTTACACTGACCCCTTCTGGCAGTGCAAAGGGGACTCAAATTTGTGGCTAAATTATGCTCACTTAAAGGCTAATTTATGCTACCAGCGTGGTATAAAGGGTCCAGAATGTAAATGATAATCAAGACTAATCTGTTTTCTAATTTATGATACAACCCTTTGCATCATTGCTGTGGAAGGTCACACATCACCTCTGATAAAATAGATCTTGTAATGGCTACTAATATGTTCGCAATGGGCTTAGTATTTGGAGAGCTTGCAGGGTTAGCCCAATGCGTGACACCTATTTCTGTCCACATCCATCAGTATCTCATATTTCTGGTGGGGGTACACCACAGTGTAAGCTTTGCTAGGCTAAAGGCAAGCCTGTACTGAGGCTAACGGTCTGAATGCGTATCTATTGACGTTAATGGCAAAGCTCCCATTTATTTCAGCGGTGCAGAATCAGGCATTATAGTTATCTAATCTGCCAAGCCCCTGAGCATTGTCCAACAGCCACCACCTGTTTTTAAATCAGCTGATCAGCGAAATGTTTCCTTTATTCCCCAAAATGTGACATTTCCTCCCTAAGTTATGACAGACTGAGAAGGTGGACAATATTTAGGCAATATTCATCTTTGGACCAGTGACAGATATTATGAATACAATATCTTTGGGACTATTGTATCAACTTTCTAAATACTATCTGTATCTCTGTGAATCAGGGATTGTATGCTGGCCTCATGAGGGAGGGTTACTGAGATCCCTCCAGGTACTAAAAATCAGTGCAGCCCATGGGACTGCTAAATCACTCCAGGGAAGCAATACCCCCTGGGGCACATTGCATATCCTGGTTCAGACCAGGTTCCAGGAGACAAAGAGAGAGTGTATGATATGAAGGCCAGCATGAACTGGCTGAGAGTTCCTCATTTTGATCCACCAAACGGACATGAACTTTTAAGCAAGTGGGCAAATGGTCTGAAGGACAGGAACTTGCCAGGGGTGCTCCATGTGGAAGATGGGAAACCTTAGCAAGAGTGTAGACCTTTTACTGGTTTTAGGATAGGTTTCCTCTGTGGTGCTTTTACCCTAAAAATAAACGTACTTTGCTTTGTGAAGGTTTACTGGTTTCAGGTAATCCTATCACAGACCCTGGGAGACCGTGAAACTGCAGGGGCTGACCTAAAGCGAGACCTGCTGGGATAATCCCAGCTATTGGCAGGGTGACTGCAAGCCTAAATCCCCAATGTGGAGGGAGAAAGGCATGGAGGGTCCCTGTCCAAAGAGAGATGATAGCTGGAGGCCCAAGATCTAAGGGGTATCCCTTACATAGACCAGGGAAGGGCCAAAGGTGCAGTTACTCTGAAACTTGGGCTAAAAGGTTCTGAAGAGCTATCTCATGTCCCTCTTGGTTGAGCAATAAAGGGTGAAATCCTAGTCCCACTGAGGTTAATGGCAAAACTCCAATTGACTTCAATGTGGCAGGATATCATCAAAGAGCTTGATAGCATTAGTAAAGGGACATTTCCATAGCAGAGAATTGGACTCTACTCCAAGATATCAGGCTTTAAAACCATGATATTATATGCATAGAATGACAACCCCTATCCTCATGCATTTGGCAGATGGGCCAAGATTTTAAAAAAAGAATAAAATAAAAGTAGACTTCTACGTTCATCTGTAGATACCTAAAATGGGTGGGGTGATTTTGAAAAGGATGGGACACCCATCAAGTCTCCTGGAACTGCTATAGCTATACCTCCACTCAGAGTACTGGTGCCTCTTGAATATATTTATATAGAATATATACAACTTTTCTGCTGGAATGCCTGCAAAAAAATAGAGAGACAAGGTGGCTGAGGTAATATCTGTTATTAGCCCAACTTCCGCTGGTGAAAAAGACAAGCTTTCAAAGTACACAGAGCTCTTCAATGTAGCTCAGAAGCTTGTCTCTTTCATCAACAGTAGGTGGTCCAATAAAAGATGTGACCTGACCCATCTTGAATCTCTAATACCCTGAGACCACCCTGGCTTCAATAACACTGCATACAAAAAAAATAGATAACACTAGGACTGTGCTGAGACTCCTGCATAGATCATGTTGACCGATATCATCTCATTGTTTCTGGGGGCTACCATCTGTCTGTGTCCATCTGTTGCCTGACACTTTGATTGTAAACCCATTGGTCATGGACCATCTTTTCATTGTGTCTGTACTGTGTCTATTAGAATGGGGTCCTGGTTCATTACTGGGGCTCCTATGCACTATCACAGTACAAATTAAATGTGATTAATTATTATTATTATTACAGAACACATTGTGGTGTGCTGTAGTCTAATAGTTTTATAAGATTTTCAGAAATGGGTGCCTCACATTAGAGTTGTAAGTGGAAGGATTTTCAAAGACACAAAAGGCATTTAGGTGTTAAGCTCCCATTCCCTTTCAATAGGAAATAGGGGAATAACTTCCCTTTGCACCTTTCAAAATCCAGCCCTCGGTCCATATTTAGGCAGTTAAACAAGTGACTTGATGTCCAGGAGTGCGGAGCAGCTAGCCTCTCTTCTGCACTCCAAAAAGCACAGCAATGGTAACAAAGTCTCCCAACCTTCCAGCTGAAGGGTATGAAAAATATACATGTTGCCATTTTAAACACTCAAATATTATTAAATTAGCATTTTTGTAAAATGTGTGTTGTATGCAGAATATACTCACTGAGTTCTCGTCTCCAGAATACGTGATAGGATGGTGTGGTATGAACGTTTAATTGGTACTTATTTGTAGGGATCTGCCTAACTCTGCAAATTTGTGATTACTCACAAATTCACATAGACAAAACCTCTATAACATGACACATTAGAAGAAATGAATTTAGAAGTTGTAAATGCTTTCTGTGTCTGGTGTATAATTTGATATAAAGAAACAATCTTACTGAGCGGGATGCTGTTTAGAAAGATTATATCAAAGCAAACTCTCAATGCCCCCCACTACCACCCCCCCAAAAAAATTGGTAGAGGTGCCTAAAGTTATTGTGATGAGTATGATGTGTAATATTATATTACAATATCTCCAGACCTGCCGTAATCATTTTCAATAAACAGATATAAACTTAGCATAAATTTACACAAACATTTGCCCAAATCTTGAATCAAACTTTGTACCCTTTCTGATGACTCTCTTATAGTTATTTGGCATTGTCATGCTCCCGTATGCTACCTATGGCATCAGCTGCAATTTGTGTACTTGAAATTAGAGATAGTCAATTTTTGTCATGGTACCCCCACTTTTTTTATACCAAAAAAAAAATGCAGATTCAGGTCAATTGACAACAATTTCAGATTTAGGTCAATTTTGGCAAATTGTTTTGTTGTTGTTTTTTTTAAAAAAAGACATGTTCAGAAATATCAGTATGGGTCATTTTGGCATTTCCAAAACAGGGTGACTTTTCATTTAAAAAAATGTTTTGGTTAGGAATTTCCCTACATTTTATTCTTAAAAAAAGATTTTAAAATGGTTTATAAACCTCCATCAGAAACAAAACATTTCAGTCTGTATGTAACATTTCATTCAACGCAGAACTCAACTTTTTGCCATTTGCGTTCGCTGAAGATTTCAAAACCTCTTTTTTTTCTCCTGATTTTTCAGACTTCCATCTGAACAAAATATTCAGCTATTCAGGCAGCCCAACATGAAATAGGTTTGAATGCCCAGAACTTCATCAAAACATCACTTTATTGGTCTTGTAACAGCCCTCTTTTGTTTAAGATTTCACTTTGACATTGCCTTCCTAACAGACTCGCCTTTTTGAGTCTGTGCATCAAAGACATCAACAGGTGTACTGGGAGCCTTAAAAGACCCTACTAGACTGGAGGCTTTGATCATCAAAATGAATTTAACACAGGATGATTTTTAGATGTCCCTATTATTCCATGGAGCTTTCAGCTTGCCACTTTATATTGTTTGATTTTCACAGTACACTAAGTCACAATAGGGTCCTTAAATTAATCAAGGAGAATGCTAGCTATAGCAATTTTATCCCATAAACAAAATTTACAAGCTTCCTATGAGGAAAAGCTTGATTTTTTTATGCATGTAGTTAAGTTGGGCCAACTTATTTTACAACTCTCAGAATATGTATCCAGCAGTGGAGTTACTGGATTTGTTTAAATCAACAAGAAAAATAATCATGCATTCAGCCAACAAGGCAAATGGATACCATAACCATGCCAGATTCCAATAATGTATGGATAATTCTGCTAACCTGTAAAACATACACAATCATTACAGCTTGCAAATATTTATGGGCTACCATATCATCAATGCAAAACAAGACACTGGAATGAGAAGAAAATGGGAAGGGAAGAAGAATCTTGTGTACATAAAACCCACAATACTTTATAACTTCAGCAGCCACAGTTACATTACAGTACCACCTGCTGTGCTAGGCATTGTACAGACACACAGTAAGCAATAGGCCCAGTCCTAAAGAGCTCAAGTCTATATGAACAAGACATATAATGTGCCAAGGGGGGAAAGGAGAAACAAAATCGTTTGCTCAAGGTCACACCACAAGTCAGCAGAATGCAGGTCTTCTGATGGACCTACCCAATAAACTACACAGCCTCTCAAAGCATAAAACCATTTACATTTCATCCCATATATCATTGGACATCTCACACAACCCTTCAATTGTCTTTCTTGCTTTCCCTGCCAAAGACCTTCCAGGGCTTCTCCCATTGACATAGCTACCACTTCTTGGGGAGGTGGAGTACCTGTGCCGATGGGAGAAGCTCTCCCGTTGGTGTAGGTAGCGTCTTCACTAAGCACTGCAGCAGCACAGCAGCACTGGTGCAGCTATGCCGCTCCAGCACTGTAAGTGTAGACAAGCCCTGAGTGAATATTTGTGAGACTGCACATACTGAATGACCGTTCAGTGCAGCCATTTTCATGTTCCATTTTATCCGCTGTTGACAGACATTCTGAATGAGGAATTGGATACCCTCTATTCATTTTGAAAGAGAAGACAAAAATCTCCTAACTGCCTGAGAGACAATCTTTACAGAAGTCAATATATAAACTGAACAGAAGACCAAGAGTCAAGTACACAAGGTCTAATCCTAGTTCTGTGGCTAACTGTGTGTTTGTCTACATGGAGCAGTAATGCACACCACTGGGATATGATTTCTAAAGTGTGGAAACATGTTATGCATTAATTGGTCCTTGTAGACCCTACTAGTGCACACTAGAGGTTTCCTAGTGTATTTCAACATTGTGATGTTAGAGCGCACCAGCAGGGTCTACACAGACCAATTAATGTGTAGAACATAAATTAGCTTTAGAAATCACATCCCCTTAGTTTACATTACTCCAACATGTAGATAAGCCCCTAATGTCAGATTTATCAGCAGCTTATTTCTATATACAAGTATCCTCATTTTTGAAGTTATACATTGATATATTAAATATAATTATTTAGACTAGGTGGAACATGTAGATTTGAAAGTCCTGGAACACTTCTGAACTTAATGGCTTAGAACCACCTCAGTTATTATTATATCAGTTTTCTGGTGCCAGATGTGATCTCTTTGGACAATAGAAAGATGAATCTAATTATTGTTGTCCCATTCTGTTTTGTTGGTGCAAGGCCTGATCTCTACAAAAAAAGAAAAATAAATGTTCTTAATAGAAAATAATTATTTGGAAGGGTTTGAGAATAGTGCTGGGTGGGAAGCTGTTTTCCTGTCCCATTTTTGAGATTTCAAAAAAAATTCACATTCCACATTGTGGTGAAACCAAGATCTTTTGAATCAGGCAGAGCAGGGACTCGAATCTGAGTCTCCCACATCCCACGTGCCCTAACCACTGGGCTACACATTCCTGCAAAAGGTTTTGGTTTCAACCAATCATACATTTTTTCCCAGTAAAAGACTTTCATCATAAAATCCCCAACTAGCTCTCTTTGGGAGTATTAATGGTAGTGAAATTCACCAGTGCAACAAAAGCCCCCAAAATTTCCTTCCCAAAAGTTTATATCTTTTTTGTCTGCCCTCATTTACATATAGTGTGTGGAAAACACCATGGCCAATCCCCCATTATTCTGAGTAAATACAGTTTATTGAATCTATATTGACAAGGTACTTCTGTGCTTGCGGCTGTTAGCAAGCTTTCCTCACCTTGCCATGTATTCTCTGCTTGAAGAAGTTAAATGCACGTATCTTTCCCTAACCTAGTGCAATACTGCCTCACATTATGAAATGTTATTAAGACACAACATGAAATGTTTTGCTCTAAGAGCTTGTCTTCACTATCGGGGTAAGACGACTTAAATTACGCTACTCCAGCTACATGAATAGTGTATCTAGAGTCGACGTAGCTTAGGTTGACTTACTCCGGTGTCTTCACTGCGCTGTGTCGATAGGAGATGCCCTGTGGTTGACTTACCTTACTCTTCTCGGGAAGCTGGAGTACTGGAGTCGACTGGAGAGTGCTCGGACGTCGATTTAGCGGGTCTTCACTAGACCCACTAAATCAATACCTGCTGCATCAATTGCAGCCCCGTTGATCTCCCCGGTAGTGAAGACAAGCCCTTAGTAACATGGTTAGTTTAATAGACATCACCATCCTGAGTCTCCTAGGATTTACATCACATCTCTCCATCAACTTATATGGATTTTTTCTGGATTTGCACCGGTGTACATGAGATCAGAATTAGGCCTCAAATCTTTGCGTAACTGAACAATTCTGCTTGTAACACAATGGACTAGCTGGTGACAGGGAGGATTGTATAGTCCTTTTGAGGTTAGGCTGGGGATCACCATTTCCTCGGATACTTGGCAGGGGGCCATGAATGGGATGTTAATGTAGGAGAGGAGCTTAGAGTTGGGGCCTAGTTTGAAGGGATAAGGAGAAGGAATGTGGTGGTGGGTATGGTGACCTGACTGAAGAACTGACTGAATCAGCGAGGGCAATGACCATATCTGAAGTTCCCAAACATGTGGCCGGCACCATGCCCCAGAAACAGCCCCGATGGGATCAAGGAAGATGGCTGCAATCAAACATTTACTTTGAAAATACCCTGAGAGCACCAGCAGCGAGATTTACCATGGTCAGCATTGCAGCACCTAACTTTTAGGCACCCTGCTGCTGAGTAGACTCCACAACCCCAAGTTAAGCATCCAGGCTCCCTAATGCAGGCTGAGGGAGAGACTTAGGCACATCAGAATGGGATTGACAAAAGCCAGCAGGCTTAGCGGGGAGCTTCCTAAAACAGCCAATAGGAAATGCCCAGGAACGGGTCTGGGCTTAGGTGCCTAAGACCCTTGGAAGGGCATAGTTTAACTCTGAGCTGCAGGGAGGTGTCTCCTGCCACTTGGAATTCACAGCTGTGAACTCTTTCTTGGAATTAAGCATTAAGATTAGCTGCTGATCAAGAAAAAATGAGGGAATCACCTCCCCACATATAACCTTTAGGCCAGTGATTAGCGCACTCACCCGGCTTGTGGAAGACCCAGGTTCAAAACCCCACCTGCCTGATAAGGAGCAGGGATTTTAATTTGTGTCTTCCATGTCCTATAGGAGTTGACTAACCACTCGGCTATGGGATATTCTGGGGCAGGTTCTACTGTTGAAGCTGTTTCACTCTGTATAAATAAATTAAATAGTCACTTCCAGGTGGCTGCCCTACTCGCAAGGCTATGGAATCAGTCTCACTCTTTCTCTGTCCCAATGAATATTGAAATTGAAAACCTACCATTCTGTTCTAAAATATACTGTAGTTTTCAGATCAGATTTTGTTTAGGTTTATCTGATATTGAAAAGAAAATAAGCAAACAGTATATTTCATTAAAGTGATGCTATTCTTTCTCCCAGGAATAAGTAGCAATTGTGTCACCAGCAAACTTTCAAGGACTGATGCCAACAAATTAAGCATCTGCATTGGTGCCAAGAAATTAGGCATTGTTTAAAAAATTGCTTTTATATAAAGGTCTGCTATTAAATATTTGATAGCTTCACACACACACAAAGAACAAATCTCTGATGAAAAGGCAATTGTAATTTGAAGAATTACTCCTATAAATATTAATGTTTTTTTCAGTTCTGATTTATTGTAAGCCAAGGATTGCACCATCACTGAGCGAAGTTCAATGTTTCTACATAAAAGGAACAGTGGAATGATAAATTAATGGATAAATAAATAAAAGATCTATTGTCTCCTACATAGAGTTTAATGGCTCGGGTGAGAGTGCAGGGGGAAATGAGCTCTCCTGACCCTTGTACTGTTAGCATAGCCCTCAAGGATAAGATTTTCAAGAGTGCCTAAGATCCAGATCCTCAAAGGTATTTAGGCACCTAACTCCAATTGGCCTAGGTGACATATTCCCATGGGAATTAGGCTCCCTAAATACTTTTGGAAATGGAGCTTAGTACTGCAGGCACCATCACCAACTTCATGAAACTGCTACTATTTCTCAAAGGGTATGTCTACACTGCCCGCCGGGTCAGCAGGCAGTGATCCATCCAGCGGGGGTGGATTTATTGCATCTAGTCTAGACGTGATAAATCGATCCCCAAGGGCTCTCCCGTCGACTCCCATACTCCACAACTGCAAGAGGCACAGGCGGAGTCAATGGGGGAGCAGCAGCAGTCGACTCACTGCGGTGAAGACACCACGGTAAGTCAAGCTAAGCATGTCGACTTCAGCTATGTTGTAGACCAGGCCAAAATGAACAAGAGCATGAGCCAGTATATTGCTGAACCCAACTTTTGATATGGTTGGAAACCAAAGCATGGTGGGCCAGAATCACTGGTGAGCTCTCGCTCGTTTGCACTACTCCACAGCTGTAAACTACTCTGATTATCATCTTTTTCAGGCAGCAACACATTTTTGGACAATGGGGATAAGGCTTTTAGGTAGGGCGACCAGACAGCAAGTGTGAAAAATCGGGATGGAGGTGGGGGGTAATAAGCGCCTATATAAGACAAAGCCCCAAATATCAAGACTGTCCCTATAAAATTGGGATATCTGGTCACCCTACTTTTAGGTGTCAAGCACCATAGATAACGAGGGAGGGAAGGGTCACTGCTCCCCACCCAGAAAGTTTGTTCCCCTTCCCCACCCCTGAATAAGATTAGCTCCAAGTACCTTTTGTTGTACAACCCAGGAAAAGACAATAGTGAAACATTAAAGCTAATGGGAAAACATTGAAACAATTGAAACTGAAAAGAAACCCTAGTCCTGGAAAACTAAGAAAGGAGAGAATTTTCTCCACCCTGAATAACCCGTGAGTCACCATGCCAAGAGGCAAACAAAATAAAAACTGGCTCTTCTTCAGCTATAAACTTTAAATCCCTTTTCTTGAGGAAAGCTCCAAAACTTAATGTGATGGATCCAGCATACAAAAAAATTACTTACTTTAATATTTATTTTTATTAATTTGCTCAATAACTGTACTGAATTATGAATCTGATTATTATATTTAATCATAACTTCCTTTTTCAGGTGCCACAATTGTTGCTTTGGCATGATCCTCACAAATTTAAACTAACAGGTACTATTTAAAAACCTTGGCAAAAATTATCCAGTTTGCTGTGATAAATGAGTTGCCTCTGAGAGGAGATCAAAATATTAGAAATGTCAAGGATTAGATCTTACTCTGAGCAATTCATCAGGAATTTTCATCAACCTACTTCAGTTTACTGCAGGCCAAGATCCAAATTTTAAGGATGCTCTGAAAACTATTCCAAAAAATGAAAAGTACAATTCTGCTGAAAGTCAGAATGAAATAATTTCTATTACGTAGAAGATGGTTTTGAAGATATTATTGAAGATATTCAGAAAAGTGGTGATGTCAATTTCTTCTGACTGAAATATGACACTACAGGCGATGTTGTGAATGTAGAAAATTCACACTACTCTCTTGAGATGACAAAGCCAAAGAGAGACTTATTGGATTAGTCCAATTGCCTGGCCTGACTGATTATGATATTACAAAACACATTTTGAAAGACCTCCTTGAACTGGGTCTTGACCCTCCAAATAATCTATGATCTTGATTTAATGGTGCCAAAATGATGTCAGGATGCAAAGGAGGTGTATAAATGCTTTGGCAACAGAAGCTAAACAAGCAAATACCTTACACACAGTGCTTGAATCACCCAATTAGATCACGTAGTTATTCATGTGTGCTAAGAAGTCAGCAGTGGCAGGATATGTTCTCAAATTGTGATTTTTTCCCTCAGGCATGAAGTGAGTGTGATGTACAAAGGCCAGCACCTGCAAAGACTCATCAAAATAGGATGGACTGGTCACCTGAAAACCTTGGAAATAGTCCTCAATAATTTGGGAGAGATTCAGAGTAGTCTGTCAATGTGAATGGAAATGGCAATCCAACCATTGGAGCAAGAGGGCTGTGGAAAGTTTCAGAATGATCCAAATTCTTGTTCTGAGCTGAGGTTATGAGAATCATTTTGAAGTTTTTGCTCCTGTGAACAATTCAAAAGAAATGATGTCTCCTTGCTAGAAGAGTTCAATTGGTTACTGTTTCCTGTGAAGAACTTCAGCAAAAGACATGTTTGAATTTTTTTCCTCAGAGATTTCATCCAAGCACCCCGTTTTGAAAGATGCATGTGATGATGCATAAGCATTAAGATGTGTCACCAAACGAGCCAAGGTATTGCCCCCCAGATTTCCATATCCCACAGTCATTGATCACTTACCAGGACTCTAAAGGGTAAATGGACATAGTGGTCCCAGATTCATCATGAATTCTTCGATGAAACAAGTGGTGAATTGCAAAGGAGATTTCTGAGAAGAATTCCAGGCTATACAAAAGCTTGTCAGCAATCTATTCCACTGGCTCTCCGGACTCCTTGAAGTTGGACTGACTTCAGGCTTTGATTGATTTGCTTGGGCTAGATACTGAGAAAGTAGAAGTTGAAATGTCTGAATTTAAACCACTGATAGATAAGAGAAATTGCAAAGAATCTGAAGAAGTTCTGAGTGCTGCCAGGGAATTAAAGGTGGCTTTCCCATGTATTTTTGATATATCTCTAGTGGTCTTGTTGATTGACACATCAAATGCAGTTTGGGAAAACTCTTTCTCTTGTTTGAAAATAATTTTATACACCGAAGGATGAGCATGTCCCATGGAAGAAAGAGAAACCTAATTCTCCTGTAATATGAAAGTGATTTAACTTCGAAACTGAATCTGTAGGTCTTTGCAGAAGAATTCACATGCCATTATCCAAGACGACTTCAACTTTTGTTTTATGAAAAGTCCTTACATTGCACAGCACTTTCATGTTAAGATATCTAGTTTTATATTT
Source organism: Mauremys mutica (assembly GCF_020497125.1). Lineage (NCBI taxonomy): Eukaryota > Metazoa > Chordata > Testudines > Geoemydidae > Mauremys > Mauremys mutica. The sequence continues at coordinate 132,049,229 of NC_059076.1, read as the reverse complement.
CTTAATCTTCACATTTTTTTAATCCTTCAATGTTATCATGAACAATCATATAAATAGGCATCTTATTTTTTTTTCTTATTTCAGAAAAATGAAATGTAAAAGACAGTCTTCTGACTGAGGCTGTTCTTTTCACTAAGTAGATAAGATTCTGAAGGCACGCACAACTGCCCCTCTTGTCATGCAGTTAGCCCTTTCTTCTCCCCTCAGTGTTCATGTGCTAACTGAGGGGCAGAATATGAATAATAATTCCCCCACAATACATATAATAATTAACAAGCCCAACCTAACCAGGCTCTTATGGAGTGGAATTTTGCCAAAGCAGAAGTTTCAGTGGCAGAGGCCTTCCAACACCTTCCTGCATTTCCCCACGATCCCGCAGAGATCTACACAGCCAGTGGTGGACCATGGCAGTGAGCTTCCAAGTTCAGGTGAACAGACTCGGGCTTGTGCTCCTGTGTTAAAAAGAGCTGTGCAGCCAGCACTTTTAAGTTACAGCTCAGCTTAGAACTTGGGTTCTGAATCCCGCTCCCCTCGCTGGGCCTCAGAGCCCAAGCTACAACATCTAGACAGCTATTTTTAGTGTAGACGAGCCAGAGTTTGTCGACCTGGACTTGGAGGCTCACTGCCACAAGCTGTGCAGACATAACCCATGAATACAACTGACTGAAAAATGGGAATTTTGCAAAAGTTCATAGAAGAAAATTGTCCCCGTGTTGCATTGGAAAATGATGTTTTTTCAACTATGAGGTCAGAGATTTGTGTGTGGGGTGAGGGCTGGAGGGCCTTGGGAACCTACTCAAGGGAAGGGGAGCTGGCAACTCCTTGGCAGCATAGTCTCACTGGAATTGCATTCTCAGGAAACCATGGGCAGGGCTGCTTATAGAATAGCCGAACCGTGTCATGTCATAGCATGAAGCACAGGACATTTCTGGCTTAATTAAATGGTAAAGCTGCGAGACTTCATCTCATCAAATTGTGGAATTGCTCCACAGCTAGCAGGCAACGGATAACATCAGTGTCTAGCTAAGCCCAACCCAGAGCCATTCAGTTACAATGCTTCATTTTGACACAGTGGGTAGAAAAAAGGGAAAGCACAATGTTCACAGGACTTTCATTTAGCTTAACAAAGAGAAGGTTAAGGGGTGACTTGATCACAGACTATAAGTACCTACAATGGGAATAGAAATTTGATAACAGAGGGCTCGTCAATCTAGCAGACAAAGGTATAACAAGACCCAATGGCAGGCAGACAAACCTAGACAAATTCAGATTAAAAATCTGCATATTTTTAAACAGTGAGTGTTCCAATTAACCATTGGAATAATTTACCAAGGGTCATGGTGAATTCTGCATCACTGGCAATTTTTAAAATCAAGAATGGATCGTTTTCTAGGAGATCTTTGGCCATACCTCAGTGCGAAGGTGATGTCTGCCAAGGGGGTTCATTGGTGGGTTTTAAAGTGGCTGAGTAGCCCAAATCGTGCCCAACAGATTTTCCCACAGAAGTGTCAGGTGTAATCTTGGAGGAGACATAGTTATTGGCTGGACTGTTGTGCCCTTTCTTTACTCCTTTCTCACTCTAGTTCAGCTTAATGCAGGGAACTCCTATGGCCTGTGTTATACAGGAGTTCAGACTGGATGATCACAATGGTCCATTCTGGCCTTAGAATTTGTGAGGCCCCTGATTTCAGTGTTCTGATTGGAGAATTCTTCTGATCTCAAGCCCCAATGTAATAAAGCACTTAAGCATGTGATTAATTTTAAGCATAAGTGGGTCTATTGAAATCAGTAGGATTTGAGTTAAGAAAAGATTTGTCAGCATGTTTCTGGAAGACAGAAATCAGTGGCTAACAAGGGAAACTTGGAAGAAAGTCTAAATGAATGACTTTATGTTGGAGGAATACTCTTTTGCTTGGGACTGACAGCATATTTTTTTATGAAAATGTTCTCAATTATTTTTTGCAAAATGTTCATAGTAGAGCTGTTTAAAAAAAGGGGAAAAGAGCATGGATTATATTCCTAATTTTGTTTTTGTTTGTTTTCAATTTTGAAATTTGAAAAATATTGAAAAGTTCTGTTTGTTAAAAAAAAACAGTGATTTGTTTCTGACCAGTTTATCAAAAGCACTTTGCAATAGCACAGCTTCAGAACAGATGTTTGTGTGGATATTTTATTCCAATATCTAGATATCTGTCTGAAAGTGCATGGATATTGTTCCTCATCTCCAGATAGTTTCTCATCTGCTTCTGCTGATCACTCAGTGCTGGGCTGGAATGCCCAGGCAATCTGGACGATACCCCCAGGTTCCCAGTGCATCTGTTTTTAGAAGTGTTGCTGCTGAGTTTGCTGCTCATTTAGAAATCAGAAACAGGATTCCTATTGCTCTTGCTGAGCTTCCATACATCCTTCATGGTGGAAGGAACATCTCTTGTCACAATTCTAGCGTCAACCTGAAACAGCATCTACATCAGGTTAGTTGCTACCCCCATTTCAACTGTTGGGTAATTAATTTCTTTGAGCCATCTCGTCAACCCAACCAAAGTCATTCCCTTGTGGGGGACATAAAATAGTCCAACAAAAACCAAGAGCCCAATTAACCTTCTCCTCTTTCTTCCTGAAATAACATTTTACCTGATTCTTGAAGCAGCTTGGTCTGCAAAACTCCTGTTGACTTCAATAGGAGTTGCACACATAGATTCAGGAAAACATCGTTAAGTACCTAGGACTGAAAGAGCAGTTGCTGAGTGTTCTAAGTTAGCACTGAAGTGTGAAGGCTTCCGAACATACTGCTAGTAGGTCACCAATATGGAGACATGACTTACGACTTAAGCATGAGCTTAAGTTCTGCCCTTAATAGGGATGGGTTTAAGCATATTCTTAAGTGCTTTCCTAAATCAGCCCAAAGCCCTTATATCCACATCCAATAACTGTGAAGTTGGTAGCAAAACTCCCCCTCACTTTCATGGTTCCAGAATTTGGCTTTTAGAGAACAGTCAAAGTTATTCATTGATCCTTTGGGTTTCATTCGTCCAAAATACAGTGCATGGGTTTAGGGCAGAAAACCACATTAAACTGCAGCCTAGAATAGAGTCAGAGGAAAATTAGTTCATGTGCTGTAAATAAAGGAAGTTTAGTTCGTTTCTAAATATCTTTTCTCAGAGAAATAGATTTTTTGTTAAAGACCCACAGTTTTACATTTTATCTGCTTAGGGACATCATAGCTGGAACAATGAAATAACCTGAGTTTTTTCAATCCATTTGAATTTATTATAAATCTTTTACAAACTCCCATGCCACTTCAAAACACATTTCACCATCACTCTTTATTGAAATCTGCAGTGGTGTCATATGAGAAACTATTGTTTTGACCTAGGGACCAGTCCTGTGGGATAATAGAACTTAGCATAGTGGAAGAAAATGGATAGATAAATATGATTGGTAATTTTAACTTTATTACTCATGGGTTACAGTAATCCAGTTTACTTTTGCTATGTAGAATTCATTTCTCTTCCCAATGGAATAATAATACCTTGTTATTTTTGTATGTGTTTAGCATTATATTTATGCTAAGGTTTCTATGGAGACAACCACCAACTTGTTTGGGTAATGCTGGCCATTGCTGAATTAAGTCATTCTTCAGCCCATTTAAAATGAGAATACAAATGATGGCATAACTCAGGAGAAGAAGTTGAAAAGTAGGTTTCATATCAGAAACTCATTGAGGGAGACTAATTCCCTAACCTGTCTGTAATAAACTGCTAAATACATTGGGTTCCCCCTTCTTTCATGGATGCATAAAGCAATCCACCTGCATCCAAAAATTTTGCATCCATTCTGCATTGAAAATTGAGTCACATGTTTGTGATACAGTCGTTGGTTACAGGACACTGAGGGGAAGGATATGGTATAATTTTTTAGTATTCATTATGGGACCTGTTTAAAGTAGTACAATTTCTTGTCCATAATGCTAGATAGAAAAGGTCTCATTTTCAGAGATGCTGAGCACTCAGACCTCCAGGGGGAGAAAATCAAAGCTACAGGTCCTTGGCAGGCCTGTTATATTATATAACACACACACAGACACACACACTGTGGCTCCCCGCCTGGATCATTAAGGTCAGGGACTGAAACTGGGACCTTTGGATCTAACACCATGAACCACTACATCCTGAGCAGTTCTGTTAGCACAAAGTCTGTAGGGGGCTTGTAAGCCTCTATGTGGTTCAGCCACTAGAGGAGGACAGAGAGCCACACTGTGTGAGTGTGCATTGCACTGAGCTAGCTTGATCATAATTATTATTATTTATTATTTGTATTCCTGACTCTACATATTGACTGTAAGAAGTGGAGAGGGGTTACACTACTCTCTGTTGCAGGGAAAGCCTTCTGCAGCCTGATACCACACAGGATACAAGAGGCAGTGAATGAAAAGTTAGAAAAGAACTGGCTGGATTCAAACTCAAGAGATCCCAGGCTACGGGCAACCCCTTGTCTTCCTCAGTTTCACTGATTTCTAAAAGCTATTTGACAACGTGCACAGACATACATGGTGGAATATTCTTCAATCCTATGACATCCCAGATAAAGTCATCAGCGTCATCAAGGCCACGCACAGGGATGTGAAGTGCTCTGTATGAACAGATAACCAGACAACAGAGTGGCTCATTGTGGACACTGGCAGGAAATGGGGCTGCATTTTATCTCCACTGTTTGGCATTGCCATAGATTGGAAGATGAAGACGTGTGTTAGCAACCCAAACACTGGTAGAACATGGGAAGATGGCGAATGCCTAGAAAACCTAGACTTTACTGATGATATTGAGCTACTGAGTGGCACCCCCAAAAAGTTACAAACAAGTGGCAAAAATATCAGACCGAGTGGGAATGAAGCGCACATAGTGAGGAAAGGCTATTTATCATCTAATAGGACTGGCAAGTTTTTAAGAGTGACGTGTGTGTGTGTGTGTGTGTGTGTGTGTGTGTGTGTGTGTGTGTGTGTGTGTGTGTGTGTGTGTGTGTGTGTGAGGGAGAGAGAGAGAGAGAGAGTCATATACACACACATATGCCTGCGTGTGGGAACAAGAGCCTGTTCTGCATCAGATATATTTAACTATTACATTAGTACTTAAATATATTCTGTTTTCAAAATGCAGTTATTTATATTCAACTCTCTGTGCTTTTAATCTTAACCATACACAACTGCTGTGTCAAACAGTGACATTCCATGGGGTTCAGTTAAATCATATTAATCACAAATCAATGAAAACTGGCACAGCATAATATATTTGCTGTTTAGCAAGCAATGTACACAAGGATGGCATGACTACAAGCTTTATTCAGCACTAACAAGACAAATGTATTCAAAGGATGTGCTAATGTACAGCAAAATTAGACTTAAAATATATTAGACTTAAAATATACACTGGAAAGATTCCTGACTGATTAAATACATTTACTCTGGTGTACAATAAAGCTGTTCAATATATATTTTTGTCTTTGTCTTGCTATAAAAAATAAAGTTGGATCCATTTGAACTTGGAGATAAAGATGTGGTGTTTTGATCAAGAGTTATTACGTTCACTGTGCTGCTCTTTCTATGTTAAAAATAATTCCCTTCGGAGGAAAACCAAGTTGGCTAGAACAAAGACTTTCAAACATTTGCCTCTCTTCACAAGCAAGTTTAACCCTATTTTGTAACTTAAGAAATATGGTGCTTAAGAGCTCACCTTCAACGTACCTCTGAATTTGGAATGAGTAGCATTAAGGTGAAAAATAGACATATATACACATTGTTAGGTAACCAGGCCTGGTGTAGATACTAAAATGAAATATCTGGGGGGTGGTGTTATTTGTGAATATCAAACTTTTTTATAATCAGAAAATATTGAATTTAAAAGACAAAAAAGGAGAGGATTGGAAAAAAATACACCTGGATATATTTCCCTCCTTTTGTTTTCCTTGTTGTAACAGGGTGGCTTACTCACTGGGCTGGAGAGCTTGGGGCTAATCTAACCATGATTACAGATAAGCCTCAACTGAGAGGAATTGGGTGATTCCTGTATAAAAGGAACCAGCTTTAAGTGCTGAAAGGCTCCCAGTGTAGATCGTGCTATGTCAAAGGGAGGTCTTCTCCCATCGACATAGGATATGTCTTCACTACAAAACTAGCTTGACCTACCCATTGCCTGCTGGGAGTGGAGGGAGGCCTCCCAGGGCTTCTGACTCCACATTCCCTGTTGTGGGGACGGGGGAGCTGCCTGGGATGTTTTGGCCGCCACACCTGGCTCCCAGCAGGGAACAGCCAGGGGCCCCCTCAAGCTTCTCACCCCAGCTCCCAGCTGGGATCGGGGTCTGAAGCCACCCCAGCTTCTACCACAGCTCCCAGCTGGAACTGAGGTCTGAAGCCACCCTGGCTTCTTGCCCCGGCTCCCAGGTACGATCAGCGTTTGAAGCCACGCCAGCTTCTCGCCCCGGCTCCCAGCTAGAATCAGAGCCCCAAGCTGTCCCAGCTCCCAGCTGGGATCAGAGTCCATCTGCCCAGCTCTCCAGGGGAACAGGAGCTTTCTAGTCAATTTAATGTCTCCCACTTGTGGAACTGAGAAGGCCACCAACAGCCGATGTAAGGGACGCGGTGTCTACACAGACACTGTGTTGCCCTAACCTCACCGATATAAGCCTCATGCCTCTCGTGGAGGTGGAGTTATGATTTTGGTGTAGCAGGGCACTTACATCGGTGGGAGGAAGGCTATAGTATAGAACCTGACATAATTAGGTCAACATACGCTTATGTCAACCTAACTCTGTGATGTAACCCAGCCCCTAGCTACCACTTCTCATGGAGGTGGTGTGCCTACACCGACAGAGAAGCTTTTCTGTCAGCGTAGTAGCATCTTCACTAAAGTGATAGAGTGGTGCAGCTGTACCGCTGTAGACTGTATATGAAGACAAGGACCTTAGTGTCTCTTGGTTCTAGTGCAATAAAAAGTATTACCACAAATAAAATCTCTACAGTTTTACTCAGCATCCCAAAGATTAAGAAATGGCTCTGCTTACACTCTTAATGTGGGCAAACACAGGCATCTCAAGCACACTGGAAAGTTCATCTGCATCAATATTCACAGCAATATTTTAATTCTAATTTTAACAACTCAAGTACAATAACAACTTACTTAACTATACAGAAGGGATTTACTTGTGGAATTTAGACCCAAATCGGAAATCCCCCAAGGTCTGGAGGTGTTCAGATGCATTGTTCCTCTTTGGCCAATGTTGGGAAACACCTCATAAGGCATGGCATTTGGATCCAGCTCCAAGTTTGAACTACCACACAGGTCAGAGGGGTTCAAACTCAATGTTCTGACTCAGATAGAGCTTTAATTAGGAGTTAATGAATACATGAGCTTATATGGAGCTGCATGAGCAAAAGTCATATATGATGCCAGTTCTGCCTAGTCCCACATACATTTAGAAAAAAATTCTTACTACTTTCAGAGTGGTAGCAGTATAGTCTGTGTCTTTTCTCCTGCCCTCAATTTCCCCTCCATTTGGTGCGGGTTGGGTTTTTCTTGTTTTTTGGTGGTTGTTTTAGTTATTGTAGTAAGGCCAGGTCAATGCAATAGGCCTTAAATTTCAGTCTAAAGGGTGTTAGAGAGATAAGGTGGATGATGCAATATCTTTTATTGGAACAACCTCTGTTGGTGAGAGAGACAAGCTTTCAAGCTTACACAGAGCTCTCCTTCAGGTCTGGGAAACTAAGTGTCACAGTTAAATACAGGGTTTGAACAGACTGTTTAGCATAAGTAGTTAACATGTATTTCAAGGGACTATTCAAGGTGAAGTGGCCAGTCGAAAAGGTGACGAGATTCCTGGTGGTTCTAATATCGGCCAGGAGTGTGTTCCACAGACACCTCACACAACTTGCCCAAACTTAGCTTTAGCCCGCTGCTTTTCATTCAGGTGTTTATGTGCTCCGGGCATCGAGAGAGATGGCAGATGATGCTGAATTTAAGTGGAATTTAAGTGACGCTTAGGTTTGTAATAAAGAAGAATATTTCACCCAACCGGAAAGCAGAGATACATTCACTGAATACACTATTCACTATGGGTGCCATTCATCTGTGTGCAAAGGGCTTTCACAAGGCTTATGCATCACTAAAGTCCCTCAGAATAAGGTATAAGTGTAAGCTGAGCAGGATTTATATGTTGCATAGGTCACATGCTTACCCTCTGCAAATGGTCTATGCTCTGTGCACAGTTCTGTTTTCTCTACTCTTGACCATTATTAGTCAGATTCATCTCTGGTGTAACTCCATTGCCTTACACTATGGATAAGGCTTGTCCAAATGGTAAATCATATTATTTTTCTATATAATATAATACAATTGATGAGAGAGAGAACATTGTGAATAAACAGACTTTGCAAACTTGGAAGAACAGTGAAGTCATTTTTATTAAATTGTGAATTATTGCTCTTCTGCGTGGCCTAGTTCAAGAAGTGTCAAAGTAACTACCTCTTTGTAGCAATTGTTAAATGAGGGGGAAAGAAAACTGTTTAGCTACAGCTCTCATTATTCATAATGCTAAATCTGTTTAAGAACAGAATCTATATATCATTTGGATATGCCTGACACACATTGTTCAGAGATAACAATAGGACACGCGGATATATACCACTATATAATAGTAGTTTGCAAAAGAAATTAAAATACAAGGATATGGTGCCCTTTAATTATTGATATAATGTAGCAGGGTCTTCGGCGTTTCTACTTGTGTGTCAATGTATGTCATTTTCAATGTTGCATGGTATTCTGACACAGATTGTTAGCACCCAATCCTTTGAGTTTCATGGCATATCCAGAACCCTGTGTTCATTGGGCATCTGCTGCTGTGATGGAGCCTTGCACAGCTCACTGAATGGGCTTGATCATGTAAGATGCTGAATATTAAAAGACTTGGGCATAGGCTCAAGTAGCGTTAATGGGACTACTCACTTGCTTAACTTTAAGCACATGGTGAAAATTAATGGGGGATGGATAGCTCAGTGGTTTAAGCATTGGCCTGCTAAACCCAGGGTTGTAAATTCAATCCTTGAGGGGGCCATTTTGGGATCTGGGGCAAAAATCTGTCTGGGAATTAGTCCTCCTTTGCCCATGGGGTTAGACTAGATGATCTCCTGAGGTCCCTTCCAACCCAGGTATTCTATGAAGTCACCAATCTTGAAAAGCACATGCTCAACTTTATACCCCTGAGCAGTCAAGTTTTCAACAGGGGCCCCACTTCATTCTTCTGTAAAAATTAGAAGTTGTGTAGTGAATGGAGTTGGGGGAAGAACTTTTTTTTTTCAGTTTGGCCACCAAACTGAAGAAGAAAAAAGATTTCATGTCAACCTGAAATTAATTATTTTTTAAATATTTCTGTGAAGCAAAAAAGGTAAAAAAAAAAAATCAAATGAAGCATTTCACATAATTGTTGTGTTTAATTAAAAAAAAATTAAGGTAAAATTCCAAAGCATTTCAAATTAAAAAAATCAAACCATTTCATTTCCAAAATGTCAATGAAACATTGACGTTTTAAGATTTTTTGGTAGCCCAAACAACTCCACAGATGTTATTTCAGTTGCGCTGAATCTCCATTTTTCAGCATAAATACTTTTTTTCTGAAAAAAAAAGCCCTTCTTGAGGAGAAAATGAGGAATGGTGTGCAGCAGCAGGAAGGAGGATGCCCTTGTGGTTAAGATGTTTGATTCTGATTCAGGAAAAGTAGTTTCTGTTCTTGGCACCCCTAGATCTCCTAGGCAAGTCATTAAAACAGCACTTTTACCTCAGCCACTAACTGTATGCTTCTAATTTCCTGGGTGCTCAATTTGAGATATATGGAGCCTGATTTTCTCAAGTGGTGAATGTTCATAACTGCCACTGAAGGCAGGATTAGCTGCAAAAACTGTGTCCCTGGAAAATCAGTCCCCAGGTGTCTAACTTTGGGTACCCAGTCCCTAAGACACCCAAATTACTGGGTGTTTGAGTTTTAGTCTCTCTCTGCCTGTATTCTCCACCTTTCAGATGGGGATAATAATGCTTCCTTCCTTATCTCACAGGGGCTCTATGAAGATAAATTCATGAATGTCTGTAAGGTGCTTGGGTACCATGATGAAAAGTAAGTAAAACATAAAACTGCAGTGAGATCAGTGTTTGGGTGATGGGGCCACACATTGCATGATGACTATGGGTGGTGCATGACTCTTGCATTTAGGGAAGCTGGGCATGAGTGCCAGAAACTCCCTAGAGGTGTGTGTTGGGAGAGGCACTGGTGCCCACACCGTGGCCCTGGCCCCCTGTGCCTATCTGAGGCCTGCCCCTGCTCAGCCTCCTCCCCCAAGGCCCCGCCCATGCTCCACCCCTGCTCCACCTGATGCCCTGCTCAGCCATCTCCCCTGAGGCCCTCCTGCTCACCACTCACCCCCTCTTCCCCCAGCACGTAGTAGCTGAGTGGAGGGGATGGAGCGGTGCGAGTGGTGGGCAGGTGTCCCCTGGGGAAGAGGTGTAATGGGGATGGGAAGACACAGAGCAAGGGTGGGAAGAGGAGCAGCGCAGGCAGGGCCATGGGGGAAGAGGACAAGAGGGAGCGGGGTCTTGGGGCAGAACGTGGGTAGGGCCACAACTCAGGTGCCCTTTCAGCAGTGGCCCTCGAAAGACGGTGGGCTGGCATGCCTCCAAAGGGAGATGCGCTGCATCCAGTTTGGGGAGGCTTAGCCTCCCCTAGCCTCTTATACCCACTGCCCATAGTGAAGGGGAAAATATGAAATATTGAATAATTGCATCATTCAATGCACAAAATATGGCAGAGGTCCCATGGGGAAAAAAAGTATGTGATTATGAAATTATCATAATGCAAATTATGGTTGAATTAAGGTTGCACAAGGAACTTTAATTCTGGCATTTTCTATTTTTTGAAAATCTGACTGTGCATGCTTTTATTCTGGGGATGTCATATAAACATATGTACATGCCACACACTTCAATTTACTTAGTACACAACACACACATAAATCAGAGAGAAGATCTTTCAATATAAAATGAATAGTTATATATATATATATATATATATGGTATTTCGTAGTCAATATTTCTTTTTATTCTCGTCACTCAGCATAGGTCCCTATGCCTTGTTTATTGCACACCATCAAAACACTGCACCAAATATGGAGTATATATAAAAGTACAATAGATGTCATAGCGTTTAAGCAGGGATGGATTTAGGAGCAGGCGACCACCTGCAATGCTGGGGTTGGAGGGCACCAGGCTTGGGTTGCTGTTTTTGTTGTAATGACAAAAGGGAAAATAGCATGTTTGAAGTGAAATGGTTCAGGTATTCCATATGTGGACTCATTTCTCACTAACCTTCTGGAATGTTCTGGACCTTTGTAGAAACTCATGGAACCTTCCAGACTTTCTGAGAATGACATTTTCCTTGAACTTCCTAGAGTGACTTGAAGGTATATAAGGGGCAGGGCATCGTCGGTCAGTATTTATATATGGCATGAATAAATACAGATTTATAGGTCCTAGCCTGCAAATTTATCATCTTATATGACAGTGATAAATCATGCATACCAATTAGGCATCAAAATTGTGAAATGGGCTACAAATGAAATAAAAATAAGACATTCAAAAGTTTAGCAAATGGAGGGAAGGGGACACTGAAGATGATCCTTGCCTGGGGCTCCATTTGGTCTTGGGCTGGACCTGAGTTTAAGGCCAGAAGGGATGACCAGATCATCTAGTCTGACCTTCTGTATAGCACAGGACACCACCACCACCCACCATTCACACAATAACCCAACAATACGTGTATTCAGCAGTTTATTTTGAATTAAAAGTGAATGCTGAAGTTAGAAATAAGATCTCTTATATTTTTGTTGTACACTAAATAAACTGATGTAATGATATGTAGACACCCATCCACATAAATTAGAAATATGGTTGATAGGCCAGCAGAAAAATGGTGGGAGATTAAAGAGTAAGGAACATGACATCTAGATTCAATCATGCAGGTGGCTCAGCCAGTAGATGGGAAATTCAATTCAATGTAGGCAAATAATTAGTTTGGGAAAAAAGAAACGTGCTTGGGAATATGTGTTGAATGGGATAGTCACACAGCATACTGATCAGGACAAGGATTTGGTAGTTATTGTGGAGAAATAATTAAAACCATCAGTCCCAGGGCACAGTGGAGTAAAAAAGGATATGTGACAGTAGATTACAGTAGCCGAGGGATGGAATACCAAACAGAAGGACTGGTACTATTATTATAGAAGGTATTTTGGTTTCTGTCTGGAATCTTGAGTGCAGAACCAGTCACCTTATTTTGTATGTCTGTAGATATGATTCTACACACCTGGCAAATGCAGTGCTTATCCTGATGAGCACACTCGGACACAAATATACAATAACAAGACTAGTAATACAATATCTCTGTGGTAAAAACTAGAATGAGGCCCATGTGTACAATCAAAGTTATGAGGAAAGGTTAAGGAAGTTGAACTTTATCTCACAGTAGAGGAGATGCTGAGATGGCCTCATAGAAGTTTTAGGAAAATGGAAGTTTACACAAATAGTTTACCCTGATAAAGGTTACGACACAAATGAGACATAATCAGAAAGTTAAGGAAACCGGGAGGAAATGTAGCATGCATGGAGTAAGTTACCAAGGAAACCACTCCAAGTTGAGGTCCACATATTTAGCTTCTGACATTGCACATCCATGTTGGTGTGTTTGTAACTGTTTAAAAAAGGTAGAAGAGTCAGATACACTTCATTATATCAATTGAGGACTTTGCTGATACCAATTTATTTTACATGGAATATGCTCAGATATTACACTGATAGATGGTGGCAGAAAACCCAGAAAAAGGGAGAGAGAACTATGTATTCACACAAATGGGTGCATATACAACCTTTCTGCATTTTGTTACAGAAACTGATTTGAAAATTTGATGCCGAAAATTTTCACAGACACCTAAATTTTGTAATATAAATGGAGGTGATAAGCCCTTATGGCAAACTAAACTTGGCAAAGAAGCTAATATCATACTGTAGGCAGACGGATGGAATACATGACCTAATAAATCGCTTTCATTTCATTTTCTTCACAACTTGAAGCAAGAAGAAAGAGCCAAAAAAAAAATCAACCAAAAAATCAAGTGTTGGATAGACTGGTATTAAGGAAAATATCTTATGGTGCTGATGTGGCGGGATCCCCGGGGTACAACCTGGAACTGGAGTACCACTGTGGCACCTTAACTCCCCAGCCTGGGCTGTCTCTCACAATGCTTTGCAGGTGACAAGCAGCAACCCCCTCCAGGGGATGCTATCACTCCGCACAACAGCATGTGGAGACCCACACCCAGCTAGATTGCATGAATGCTCCCAGAGCCACTCACGAATCACACAAAGAAAGTCACCAGCTAATTCTCCCAGCTCCCCAGTCTTATACCCCAGAGCTGTATCATCCTACCTTAGTCAAAAGCCTGACCAGTGTTAGTTTATTACCCAGTCCACCCCTCCCTCAATGTGGAGAGGACACACATTAGCTTTTGCAAACTGAGCTGAGGTTTCCCAAGCACTTCAAGCAAAATGCACTGTTTTAGGTAAAGCACAAACCAGAGTAACTACATAAAGATAGATTTTAAATGATTATAAGTGATAGGCATAAAAGGCTGGAGATAGTTACCAATGAAAGAAAAGATAAACACACAATCTAAATCTTAAAGCTTTTTACACTAGGCAGTATTTATATCAAGCAATTTTCTCTCTCCACTGGATGTTTTAACATTTAACGTTCATAACACACAGGTTTCTCTCTCAAACCTGGACCAGTCTCCTCTGGTAAAGTTGCCATCTTTTCAGTGTTCTTGTTGCTTCCAGCGTAAGTGGGGAAGGAGAAAGACCAGGGCATGCTGCCACTGTTCCCTATTTTATATTCTTAGCCCATGTGCCTGGAAGGCCAGACATGTCTTGGTGGGCTTTTCTGAGTCACTGGGTTGATCAATCCCCTTGGTGTGGCCTTGTGCAACTGAGTCATAGAGTTGAGGAGTCTCCATTATGTGGTGTTTAGGCACCCCCCACTGAATTGTAATTCATTTGATTATAACTTTTCTGCTGATTAATGGTCATTGAACACCCTCCTGGGTGGGGGTCCTTTGTATGTCATCAGAAAATTTACAGCATATTTCAGTAACAATCATACAGCAAAATCTCATAATTTCATACACACATACAAAATATGTATTGTGAGATACATATTTTGAAAGAACAAGAGGTTTTAGCAGATCATGACATTAGGAAAAAGTTCCTAACTGTCAGGGTGGTTAAACACTGGAATAAATTGCCTAGGGAGGTTGTGGAATCTCCATCTCTGGAGATATTTAAGAGTAGGTTAGATAAATGTCTATCAGGGATGGTCTAGACAGTATTTGATCCTGCAATGAGGGCAGGGGACTGGACTCGATGACCTCTCGAGGTCCCTTCCAGTCCTAGAGTCTATGAATCTATGACCTTTCATGTGATATCTTACATGACATGCTTTGTAAGAAATATCACAACCGTATATGAGGGTTACAGGGTGTCATTTTGAGATACAGTGTATCAAGCTGAACCCAGCTTTAATGTTGTATTCAGTGTTCTTGCCCATACTTTTGCATAAACTGAGCACTTGCATGTAACTAGATATTTCCGATTTATGAGGAACTGAGATTACAACTTTCAAGACCTACACAGAAACACATAGAAATACAATTATTGATTCTTCTTCCAGTGCCAACATAAATAGATGAGTATAAGGAAGGGTAAAGAAAATAGCGGGAGCTGCCAGTAGTTATTGTAAGGAAGCTTTTATGGTCCTTCAGAAATATAATACACAACATAATTCTAGTGAGAATAGCATTTTTCCATTCTTTTTCTGTCCAAGGAACAATCTTCCAGGGTGTCTGGCCAAATAACACAGTCTGGTAGAGAAGGTAGGCAGAAGGGAATTGTTCAAAATGAATTTAGCTAATATACTTTTTGTCATGAGGCAAACACGGGTTTCTCCTGGAAGAAATTCAGTCAATGATTTTTTTTTTCGTTGACAGAAATCAAATAGAATGAATCATGACACAAGAGAATTCCAAGTGTTCCATGTTAATACAATCATCACCCTTAAAAACGTACCAACTGCTTAAGGGCCTGATCCTGCAAACTCTACCACATGTCAATAGGACTCTTCATCTGCTTAAAGCTTATGCTTATGTGCAAATGTATGCAATATTCAGGATTTAGCTAAATAACTTTAGCTCCAGATATACCATATTCCTTGGTTATCCCCCCTAGTCAGCAAAGGAGAGTATAAATAATACTGAATATATTAAGGCAACCATATCTATTTATACCTATTCACAAATAAAAACTTAATTAAGGGGAAGTTAAGGTTTCTGGAACAGAGTGGGCCAGGTGGGAAGGAGACACCGAAGAGAAACTCATGAGTGTAGTGGGAGAAGGCAAGAACATTTCTCTGCCTTCTCAGTGAACATTCTGTGGTTGGTCAGAGAGTAGCACTGCTGCCGCAAACCACAGAGGACATCATAAGGTCCACAAGGAAGTTCTATGGCTGGTGTTATGCAGGAAGTTAGACAAGATGATCACAATGCGCCCTTTTGACCTTAGAATCTGAGAGGATGGAGGACTGGGTGAAAACTGGGCTTGGCAGGGAGGAGATCACAGGGGAATTCCTCCACTTCCTGTGGATCTCCTGGGCAATGCAGTAGAGAAGAAACTCCAGCAAGCTTTAGGTGGCTTATTAGCTTTCTTCAGGGGCATAAAGAAACCAGTTGGTCCACTTTTTACCTAGAGCAGTATTACCAGAACCCAAAGCAATGGTAACTTAACTGTTTCTCTCCAGGTGGTGTCAGGAATAAATCAGTGGGGACACAGCTCCTCCATCTGATAAATGATTGATACAAACCAGGATGACTTTACGTAAAACTTATTTTTATTTGGTCTTAAGCACAGAGAGAGAGAGAGAGAGAGAGTAGCAGTAGGGTTAGAGCATTCCAAACATTTATACTTACCCAAAGTCTGAAAGGGTTTCAAATGATTATGAGTTGGCCTTCTGGGGACCCTCCTTCCATCCAGCTGATGGGGAATTTAGGAGCCAGCTCCTTACCCAAAGAAAAACGTCCTCCGACTGCTCCAAAGTACATTCTTTTGCCTAATCTTTTATAGCTAACTTAAACAAAGCACTAAGCTCATAGTGACTCCTACTAGGTCACCATAGTAACCCCTCGTGGGCAACCAATTCTCCTAATTTCAGCAAACTACTCATCTGTTATGATCAAAACATTTCTAGTCTTAACAACAATAAAATGTGTAGGTCAGAGGCTCTTAACCAAGGTTGACTGTCCAAACATTCCATCCATTCTCATGGTACATTAACTTCCTCCCGTTCTGATTAGCTAATTGCAAACATGCAGCTGCATGGCCTTCCCTTTTAGGGCCTAAAATTATTATCCTAGCTCTTTGGTGTTTGGTTTTCAGCTAGCAATAGCTGGACACACAAGATGGCTGACTGCAGTACTTTCAAGTACTGGGGTTACACACCCATTATCCCCATACAGAAACCTGCAAACCTTAGAAACCTCAATGGCATGTCCTCAACCCTTTGGTGGAAGACCCCTTCTTTCCAAGGATGAGTCTTCCCAGATGATGGGGTACATTTTGAGATCTCTCTTAAAATGAGAAGACTTGCTTATCTTGTTTCAATGAAATCTTATGTCTCCAGCAGTCCGCTGATGCGCTATACTAGGAATACTGAAACCAATGATCCATAGTGTTGCTCCATAATAAGAATCTAACATTTGAAATTAGAATTTTATTTCCTATATTTTGGTGCTGTTCAATGGATCTCATCTACAGGACTCCAATTAACTGAGGTGCATTTTGATTCTGCTTTTGATTTATTAACTGGCAAAAACAAAACAAAAAAAATAGGATTTTTTTTTTAATTCTGGTGAACTCCTTTATTTTTAAAGTGTTATAATTCAGCACCCTTTTGACCATTTCACTTCAAATTGTGTAGAGATATTTTATGTCCCTAATTTTAGGCATTGACTACATGAGAGTTTTTCATATAATCTAAGGTGTAAATTTAAACAAATATAATTATATGATCATAACCCCCCTGTATAGAAACTTTTATTCTGATAAGAGAGTGGTGGTGGTGTTTTTGTTTCTGCTTTGTCACTTATGCAGAGGGGTATATCAGTGTAACTACATTGGTATAACTGACAAAACTTTTCCATATAGACAATGCCTTAATCTATCAGTATTGAAGCTTGTATGATCTTTCATGTGCATTTCAGAGAGGGGCTGAATTTGGGTTTCTAGGTTATCATGGAAACACAGTTACAACCTTAACTATGGAGATTGCTATCATTCCATAAATTAGGAATATTCAAGGGTGACCATGATACCAGAAGAAATTATACAGCGCTGTTGTTTTGTCCGTGAATTCTTTCCCCCGGGGATCATACAAGCAGTACTAATTCAGAATGATATGTTTATATTGCTACCAATTAAAATCTTTTATCTGCCCGATTACTATATTGCTTTCTTTAAAAGGATACTGTACCTACCGTATAATTACATTACAAACACCGTACAAATACATAATGTATTTCGTAATAGTAATGTTACTATTGCTTAGTGCAGAGGTTCTCAGACTGTGGTCCGTGGACCACCTGTGGTCCGCGAGCTCCATTCAGGTGGTTTGTGGATAGTTCTCTCTAAGGTGAGTGTCTGAGCAGCTGCACATGAGATAATGAAGGGCCATTCGCCTAATAAGCCTTGGGGAAATAGGGGGCAGGTGAGAGGGGGCAATGCAGTGAGAAGAAGAGGTGGGGTGAATTTGGGATGTCCAGGGCTGCAGCTGCTGGGGAGAGATGGCCCTCCTTCCCAGCCCCATCTGGGGAGCTGCTGCAGTGGGGGCGAGAGGGCACATCCATCGAATTAGAAAGGTAAGACTGCTGATATTAAAATATGAGTTGTGTGCTTTTATTTGTAGAACAAAGAAATGTTAATTATTAAGGGTTTTTTTTTATATAGCCCTTTTATCCAAAGTGCTTTACAATAGTTAGCTAACAGTACAAACAACATTTGGAAAGATCATTAAGTGGTCCGCCAAGACCCTCAGCTATTTTCAAGTGGTCCACGGAAAAAAAAGTTTGAGAACCACTGGCTTAGTTTCATGGGGTCACTCACCACACTGGAGCCTCCTGCTGGACAGTCTGGGAATTAGCTCAGTCCCAGCAGGTGCGCTCTCAGGTGGTGATGGTCCTTGCCAAGAGAAAGGAGCCACAATGGGCCTGCAGGAGAAGGCATCTGGTTCATGGCACAGCCCACTAGCCATGTCACCATCTGTTTTCCCTCCCTTCCATGCGATGCTTGGCAGTCCACAGCCAGGCCGCTTCTTCAGTCCTAGCCCAGGGACCCTGCAAACTGCAGCTCCCTGCCTCTTCCTTCCAGCTCGCTATCTCTATTCCCTGGGCCACTTCCCCGCAGCCCCACTTCCTTCTGCTCCTGCCTTTGGCTCCAGCTCCTTTGCCCTCTTCCCAGGGCCTTGAGCCTGCAAGTCCTGGCAGCCCGTCAGGAGCTCTCCCTAGCTCCCCTGACCCCAGCTAGCACCTGCTGTTCTCCAGATGCTGGTCTCTCTGTAGGCCTTTAGAAATCCAGTCTTCTCCCTAAGGCACCCTGCAGCAGACTCCCTTCCTCCGGTCTGCAGCTTCCCTTTATATGGGCCGGCTGGGTCCTGATTGGCTGGTCCAGCTGCCTTCTTAATTGTCTTCGGCTGTCACCCTAATTGGCTGTTTCCCCTGCAGCCACTCCTTTGACTGCCTGCCAACCAGCCTCCCTAGGTTGGTGTTACCCTCTCATGGCCAGCGTGGAGCAGGCGACCTGTCACACTTAATAATGGAGCTGGTTGAAAATTGTTACTGAAACTTTCTCCCATTCAAAAAATGCCATTTTGTCTAAATTGGTTTTGATAAAAAAATTCTCATGTCCAGGATAGAATTTTTTGGTGAAAACAAGGCCACAAGAGATATAATCTATAGCCGGGGTACTCAGATGAGGTGTGAGAGACTCAGGTTCAAATCCCTTTTCTGTCTGATTCAGAGCAAGTACTTTAACCTAGGTCTCTCGTACCCCACGTGAGTGCTCTAGCCCCAAGCTATGGGTTATTCTTGAATGGGTCTCTCTCTCTCTCATGCTTCTTCATGACACATTTTGACCAGTATCATTTTTGTTCCAGCGAGAAACTAAACCGAATGTCCAAAACCTCAGACATTTTCATGAAACAGAAGTGTTGCTTTCCAGCCAGCCTTACTAAGTAATTATAGTAAAAAAACAACAATCAATTACCAAGTAATGGGCACTTTCTTAGCTCATTATTCATTCATGAGGGTCAGGCAGCATCATTATTTGAATAGGAAGCCATCAAGGAAAACCTCTGTGGGTTTGTCTACAATGCAGTAAAACACCAGGGGCTCTGAGTCTCAGGGTCTGGGTCAGGAGACTCGGGCCGTGAGGCTAAAACTACCAGTGTACCTATTTGGGCTTAGGCTGGAACCAGGGATCTGCGACCCTCCCCCTACATTACACTTTTATAGCCTGAGTCTTGCAAGCCCGACTCAGCTGACCCGAGCCAGCCATGGTTGTAAGTCTTTTACTGAAGTGTATTACAAGAAGTGGTATTGGTAACTAAAGCCCGGTTTACACCTAAAACTTAGGACAATCTAGCTACCGTAATGAAATTCTAAACTGTATTATACCTTCAGCCACTAGGTGGCACTGTCTGTAAAATACCATATTTAAATAAACCTCAGCCATATGAGGCACAGCGTTAGAAGATCTTATGATGAATACATCTGGTGTGTATAAGCAAGCTCTGTAGACATGTGTATGTGGTACAGAAGAACATGACATGGTATCAGGAGTAAACTAAGAACAGAAACAGAAGGAAAACATTCCAGTTCTGCATTTCTCTGAAAACAGCCACAAAGATTGCAAACAGAAGGAACAAAAGAAGAAACATTGCAGAATCTCGTCAACATGCCATTCTTCAATGCCCCAGACAACTTCGGCTTTGACAAGCCTTCACAATGGTCAGACTGGAAGCAGTGTTTTGCATGATTTCTAACTGAAAACAAACTCCACAAAGAAACTGGAGATATACAGCTCTTGTCTTTAATTTAGGCTATGTGAAAGCAAGGAGAGGATATCTTTAAATCTTCTGACTTTAGTGAAGGCAGTCATAAAGATGGCTATGAAAGGGTTCTGACTATGTTTATGCATATACCTCAGAGAAATGTGTCTTATGAAAGAGCATATTTTCACTGAAAAATTCAAGAACCTAGGGTAAAAGGTAGAATGTTTTACAAGAACTCTGCACATATTAGCTGAAAACTGTGATTTGGGGAATGCAACACAGGAAAATAGTCACAGGCTGGTTATTGGATTGTCAGATAAAAAACGTTCACAACAGTTACAACTGAAGAGAGATTTAAACCTTGCCACAGCTATTCAAATAGCAAAGCAATTTGAGCTGGTGAAATAGCAAAACCTAAAGTACTTTAACAAACCTGAAAAACCTGAAACTAGCTTATAAACTGTAAACAGACACTTGAATGCTAAAAATTGTTACTGTGGTTCTTAAAAGCAAAAGCTCTTGGCAACTATTACTGTTGGTGAGTTGGTAGCAGGAAATAAATGAATGGAGACAGAGCCGTACGACTGATAGGTGGCTGCAGGGCCGGCTCCAGGCACCAACAAAAGAAGCAGGTGCTTGGGGCAGCCTGTACCAAGGGGCCGCACTCCATCCGCTATTGCGGCGGCACGTCCGGGTCTTCGGCGGCAATTCGGCGGCGGGTCCCTCAGTCCCTCTCAAAGCGAAGGACCCGCCGCTGAATTGCCGCTGAAGAGTGGAGCAACGTGATCGCGCTGTTGCAGGTTTGGTTTGTTTTTTTTTTTCTTGCTACTTGGGGCGGCAGAAACCCTGAAGGCGGCCCTGGGTGGCTGGCACAAACAGTACGACACGAGAGTGCTTTCACTTAAAGCTGCACGTTGTTCTAGTCTCAAGCACTTACACACATCCACAACAGGTTAGTAAAACACCCCCCAAAAATCAATAATTACCGAAGTCTGGAGCAGTCTTCAAGTGGTACAACAACAGCCGTCCGATTGGCCCATCTTTCAACTGTGATTGGGGACCCTAAACTGTATCCATGAAGTGTTTCTGAAGAGTCTATCTACTCCCTATCTTCTCTCCTTATTTATTGTTAATGTAACAATAACATATCAATAATTTAAGAAAATCGTTAAGTAACAACTTCAAAGTTTAAGCAAGAGGTTTCCCCAAATCATTAATTAGACAGATGTGTATTTGCAGAGTCTGCATGCTTTGAGGACCTTGACAGACACATCCCAAAGGGCAGATATAGATAAGCTTCCTGTTTTTCCAAAACACAAACCTCAGCAATTTCAACAAAGATCTTATCAGGAAGGACAGATGGCCAGTCTTCCCCCTTGACCACTGCTCTCTGGCTTCTTGCTTAGATATGCTAAGGCTGTTGCGGAGGCCTGTTAAGACGTACTGACTCAGTTGTTTTTGGCAATAAGCATGATAATCGATATTCCAATTATTGGTAGTGGTCAAGGTTTTTTGCTGGTCCCCCAAGATCTCCCTGTACAAAATCATTATCATAAAACCCTGGAGGCAAAGAGAGAGAACTCCCAGGCTAACAGGGACCTACTCCAGCCTACATCCACAAGATGTGTACAAAGTCATATCCCAAGGGATGATGCATGTTCAGCTAGAGGCACACAGTGTCAGAAATGCATGAAATATGGACACTTTGCAGCTGTTTGCCACACCAAAGCAGTCAGGAAGTTGACTCCTCTGACAGACAACCAAGAGCCATTGTTTCTGGGATCTATCACTTGTAATGACATAAAGTCTGCCTGGAAAGTGAAATTGAGTATTCATGGCAAGACCATTGACTTTAAAATTGACTCGGGAGCTGATGTCACAGTCACCTGAGAAGACACTTACAATCACCTTCAAACCCTCGCACACCTGAAGTCACCGTACTCAGCTCTGACTAGCCCTGGAGATTTTCTGAACTGCATGAGCTAGTTCATCACATAAACAGCTTCCATAGACAAGCTATGCATTCCGAGTGCATATGATCAAAAGATCAAAGCCCAATAGCGTTCTCAGCTGCAACATGGCAGTCAGAATGGGCCCAGTGACAAAGGGGAAAGAACTTGATGGAGGATTTGATATGTTGGACTTTTGAAAGGAAATCTAGTACAAATCAACTTAAGAGACAACGCTGAACCATACAGTATACAAACACACCTACTAGAGAGAGCTTGGAAGAGACTAGCTGCAGATTCATGAACATTTAGAGGTCATTATTACCTGGTTGCCATGAACTATTTTTCGAGGTATATAGAAATAAGGTACTTGAAGACATAAGATATTGCAGTTTTATTGTGAAATTGAAGCACACTTTTGCTTACTTTGGTATTCCAGAACAACTTGTGACAGAAATCCGACCACAATTCACTGCAGCAGAATTTCAGTAACTCTGAATGGAATACGATTTTGATCATATTGTTAGAAGCCCACATTACCCACAAGTGAATGGAGATTTGAGAGAGCTGACATCCAAGAAAACCCTACAGCAGAAAGATCCATTTCTTGCTCGCTCTTCTAGGTTAAAGATTGGTACCAGTAGTGGCTACTGGATATAGTCCAGCACAATTCTGGATGGAAAAACAACTCAGAACCACTGTTCCAACTTTGGAAAAGAATCCATCTCCAAAGTGGCCAGGCATAAAGAGAGAAGCCAAATCAGATAAAAAGGCTAAAAGAGCTTATGAACACTTTTGCAACAGACATTGCTCAGTTACAGAACTGCCAGTCTAGAATCTGGTGACTGTGTAAGTGTCAACTTGAATGGAGAGGAGGGATAGACGACTCCAGCTGTCATAAAGAAAAAGAATTCAGTGCCCAGAGCATATGTCAAAGAGACCAACCATGAAGAGTTCAACAGAAACCATGTGAGGAACAGAAAGAACTATCAACAGAGCAAATTTTACAGATGTCAGGTGCAAAAAGAAGAAGATGACTCAACCAGTCATCTCAATTAATGGAGAGTCAGATGACCAAGTTGTTACATGCTCAGGTTATGTAATTAGAAAATGAGTATGATTCAGAGACACTTAACAGACTAATATGTACTGAACTTCAAAGACAGCATGACAGTGTAAGTATTATAAATGGTAGGAGTGTAGAAATTAAAGGGAAAGATGTTATGGAATTCTAAACTGCATTATACTGTTCAGCCCCAGTTGACACTGTATGTTAAATGCTTTATTTAAACTATCATTCACCCCACCTTGAAGAGCATTAAAGGATCTTATGATGAACACATCTGGTGTGTATAAGCAAGCTCTGAAACCAGTCCATATCTGGTACAGAAGAACATGACAGCTACATCACTCAGGGGTGTGAAAAAGTTAAGCCAACCTAAGCCCCAGTATAGACACCGCTAAGTAGACAGAAGGATTCTTGAATTGACTTAGCTACTGCCTTGCGAGGGTGTGGATTTATTAGAGTGATGAAAAAAACCCTTTCAATCGCTTTAGCAAGTGTCTACACTACAAGTGCTACAGCAGCATTGCTGCAGCCTGCGTCTCCTGTATGCATGGATATTAGAGCTGTAGGATGAGATTAGGTTGGAAAATTTGAAATTTCAAGCAGAACTTTTAACAGAAAAATTAGGAAAAATAGTCACCATTTTCTGTTAGCTCTATTCAGTCAAGAGCCAATGGCCCTGTTTGGAAGAGCTGTGCAGAGAGGTGCTCACTCTTGGATAAGATGGGAGTTAAGTCTCGGACATGTAAATACCACAGTGGTGAGCACACTGGAAATGCCTCAAGAGGACAATAGATATTAAAATAAAAACTATTCAGCATGCTCAGAATAGGCCTATTTTGTTTACTCCCATCACAGATTATATGTGGAGAAGAAGAGAGAGGAAGGAGACTGTGTTATCCATTAACTTAATCCTGCCTCAGTGTGTGTGGCGGGGGGTGGGAAGGGATGGACTAGAAGACCTCCTGAGGTCCTTTCCATGGTTCTATGACCTCTTACTAATCACTAAGGACCTTGTCTTAACCAGGGAGCATGCATTAGAAGGAAATACTGTTTACATGACAAAGTTTTAGAGGCACAACCGAGACAGAGAAGGATGGAAAGCTTCACAGAACTGTCTATGAGGAGGGAGTCAGAATGATTGAAAAAGAGTCAAAGTTATTGCATTTGACAGACACTACAGTGATCTTACCAATTAGAAATGACCCTCCCCAATAATAGCCTGACCTACTGTGCATACCCCCTGTGCCGTACACCACCTAATACGGGAATTGGGGTCCTTTGCATCCATAGGCAGCAGCTCAATCAGCCTCGCTCTAATCAAGTCATTATAAGATGTGGTAAGTAAGCTGCTCTCTGGTTATATTCCAAATGGAATACCTTGGCTAATATTGGAACAAAGGGACCTCTCTATATGTGCTCTACTGCCTGATAATGGGTAGAATCAGACTGGTCAGATCTAGGCTACAGGCCTTGTATTGCTGAAAGGGAGGTACCCTGTACCTGAATATTATTAATAAGGATAATTAGTGATATTTAGTGCTTATAGCCATCTTCATCGGCAGCTCTCAATGGACTTGACACAAAAGGTAAAGAGTCATTACCCACATTTTACAAATTGGGAAACTGAGGCACTTAGTGGTAGACACGGGCTCTGGTGCACTGCATCGTAAGCACTGTGAAGTTCCTAAGAGACCGTGGCTTTGCTGCAACTTTAATAGAAAGAATTAAAAGGACACACTAGTTTAAATGTCAGTCTCCTTTAACAAAGGTGGCAGAAAGGCCTCATGTGCCTAGACATCGATGCTTGAGATCAAAACCCCTTACTTCAGCCCGGAAAGAGAGATGGCGATTTGACAGCAGCAGCATTGGCTTTGCTCACAAAGCCAGGCTCCTGGCAATGGAGCCAGACATTTTCATTAAGAAGAGACTGTGTTGTTGACCAGCATTTATGAAAAAGAGTGGGCTGTCTGGATCCTGAAAACAAATGGGGAAGAAACTTGCAAGTTATTGCTATCTAGGGCTACAGCAGTTCACAGTCCTGTGCAAAGTCAATTAACATATAATGTTGCAGGCATTACTGCAGCAGTTCATTATGCAAATTGCTAGCGTCCCAGGGAAGCCAACTCTTTTATGCAGTGAAATTGTTTACATGCTTATTGGTGTTTTACCAGTGTTTTTTCTGGCTTTTTGTTTTGTTTGTTTCTGCTGGCACTAAGCATTTAAGTTGAGTCTTTCCATCATGCATAAAACTCATGAATACTTGTAAGTTTTGTGCTATGAAAGTGATTGCCTCATTTCTAGGCAGTGATTCTTGTTTGGAGCCACATGATTTTTCAGTCCATGAACACAGTTTCCAGTGTGTGTGTGTGTGTAATGCATGCTAGAGTAAATGGTGAGATTCTCCCTGGGTCAGTTATTGGTTGGAAAGATGAGAGATACACACTCCAGAATACCCTACAAACGAGTGGTTAGGGCTGTGGTGGGACAAGTGGCTTTGAGTGCTTGTTCTAGGGCAGGAATTTGAATCTGTCTCCCACGTCCTAGGGACCTGCCTCCACTTTACTTGTACAAACGGAGCCTTAGTCCCCTTTTTTGGGGTTGTTCTGTGCTGCGTCGTTCAACCGGCGAGTGGAAAGATGGAATGATTTTAATGAAGAAAATCACTGTTATCCCTTTGGCCCTGGGCTTTGGCTTTCCAAAGACTAAATTCTTTTACAAAACTCAGTGGTGCAGATTTGCAATGCATTGTCACATTTGACTTATAACCTTAATTTCACAAGGTATTAATGATCTCCGTACTAGTAATATATAAGCAAACAAATGTGTCATTTGTTAATTATTGCTAGAATTTAATAACTTACAAAGAGAGTCTGAATTATTAGAACTTGATTATTTTTCCATGGCTCTTATGCCCGGATCCTTGGTTGAATAGCTCAATGATTAATCAGTTGTTATTTTTTTTAGTTTACAGCTTCTGCAAATGCCTTAAAGTGTATCAAAATAAGGCCTTGTTCCTGCCCCAAAGTGTTTGGAACGTGATGCCAAACATGATACAATGAGGAGGTGACAAAGTAATAGGAATGGGTAGAGGGAGGAAGGATAGCTCTCAGCAAAAGCTAGTGCACAGGATGGTGCATTCCTTATTTTAGAGTTACCCCTTTGACGTTGATTGTTACTCCCTGCAATGGAGGCCGTTTTTTTTTATTCAGTCTTGTTTATTTACAAGGAATGTACAAAGTCCTGCTTCTATGTTTTCATATAATTCTGGCTTCATTCCTAAAACAACCTACTGATGAGTTTGCTATAATCTATTGTAAAGAACTACCTGCTGTGTATATGGGCTGCTATTCACGATTGATAGGTGTAGCTGGATCTGCTAAGCTGGTTCAGAAGGGTAGGCAGTGCTCTCATGTTTGTGGATCTCATCGTTATGTGTGTCTCTATCACTACTAAATGCAATAGTAGTATACTGTAAGGCAGCCTGGTCTTGTGGATAAGGCACTGGAGTGAGACCTGAAAATAAGCTGTTGCTATTGACTTGTTGTCTGACCTTGGGCAAATCACTTACACTCTTTCTTCCTTATCTATTTAGATTTTAAACTCTCCAGGGCAGGGACTGTTTCTTACCATGTGTTTGCACAGCACCTAGCGCAACGATGAGGCCCCGATCCTGGTCCAGCACTACTGAAATAAAAAGAGTAATAAGAGCATCTGTGAGGAATTGTGAGTGGTCTGTATTTGATTCTTACGGAAAACTGTGCAAAGAATAAAGACATGACATATGCACAGTTATTCTTCAACATATCTCTTTTTGAATTAGGTGTACAGTACACAAGTCAATAATTATGGAGAAGACTAACGTTTTATGCATTTAGTAATTTCCATTTGAATGGGCTGTTGAGTGTTATTATTGAATTTATCGTCTGAGGAAAGCTTATAGCTGCCAAGCAAGAAGGTGAATGTGGGTTCACCAACATTATCCATTTCTGTTTTTTCCAAGGAGACAGAAGACTGAGATTACTGATCCTCCACTCACCTCCCTGACACACTTAGGAATCTGTCAATAGGCAGTTGTGCACTGAGAAAAAACAGGAAGAAATAAAGTAGGAAAGGATACCTCAGGGATTCTATTCTGATTTAAGTGCATACACTTCATAATTAATAAATACATAATACATAATAATATATAATAATACATAACTCTTCTAATAAGTAGCTCTCAAAGCACTGTAAAAAGGAGAAACAGATGGGGAAACTGAGGCACGGACAGGTGCTGTGACTTGCCCAAGGTCACCCAGCTTCAGAACCAGAAATAGAACTCAAGTCTCATTACTCTGCATCTAGTGTGCTCACCACTGTAGTATTTTATTTATAATGAAACTGGACAGCCGTGTGGCCTAGTGGATAATTAACTGGATTAGGTATTATTATTACTACATGTTATCGTCCTTTGTTGAACTCTTCTTTGCATGGTATTTATATATCTAATAGGAACCCTGTGCTACAGTCTATTGCTGGAATGCTGAGAAAGTTAAAATAAAGAGAGCAAAAAGTCCTGTGGCACCGTATAGACTAACAGACGTATTGGAGCATGAGCTTTCGTGGATGATGCATCCGACAAAGTGGGTATTCACCCACGAAAGCTCATGCTCCAATATGTCTGTTAGTCTATACGGTGCCACAGGACTCTTTGCTGCTTTTACAGATCCAGACTAACATGGCTACCCTCTGAAAATAAAGAGAGAAGTTCTTTCTGCCTCTGCCTTATAATAATACTACTTTCTTCTTCTAATTCTGGGAGCCAGATACCAAGCTGGGATACTGTCCATCAGTATAATACCACTGACTTCCAGCTGAGGTTATGATCCAGTGTCTTTCAGACAAGGATATCTAGACACGTTTCAGACAATTCTTAACAAATCCATCCTACAAGTTATTGACTGACAGGGGTACAGTAGCCTATATGAAATGAGCTAGTGATTTCAGTCCAGTTTCTGATTTTTGTACAGCACATCGTCATAACTGCCAACAATTGATACCTTGTTGGATAATTCTATTAGAGGGGCAGAGAGTTCAGTGAGCATAGAGATTAAACTGCCCTCTAACCTCTCTAATTTTACCCTCCAGGTCATGGGCGAAGCACAGCACAGAAGCTTTCCCTGATGCTGTCAGTGCTGTCCAATTCCTATTTTGTGCATAAGTAGTGGACTTTAGCCTCCACTGTTGTCAATCTGACACTTTGCATGAACACTACAATTTAAAGAGGTTACAAGAGCACCGGTGTCATGACCGTTACAAGCATCTTTGATTGCAATGACGAGAGTATGCGCAGAAGTTCTCCTGATCATTTCCCTCACAAATGTACAGAAAACAGCATGTTATCTCTCTCTATGTAAACAGCCACAGCGTATGGTATAAGCACAATTCTTTACAATGGTCTTACCTTGGGAGCTTCAGCTGTCATGCAAAAAAAATGTGTCTACAAAGGGAATGGATTTTGAGGAAATAGCTAAATCCATTCTGAGGAGCTGTGTTTGGTCACATACAATAACTTAGTCTGACAAAGAAATGGTTTTGATGATGTTCTGTTTGAGGCGTCTTTTGGAATGGAAATTCATTTAGTCAAAACCCTTAATCCATCCCAGTGACAAAAATTCTCTCTTTAGGTTATTGCTTATTAATAGGGTTTTCCAAGCCCAGCATGTTTCTGCAGAAGAGGAAGGTTGTTCACCTTTTGCCAGAGATATCAGTATATGTGAATGACAATGCATTGCCATTGGGTCTTCTTCTTTCTGTCTCTCAGAACAACATGGGGTTTGGTAAGCAGTGTAATTGTAGATGTGTTGGTCCCAGGATATTAGAGAGACAAGGTAGGTGAGGTTATATCTTTTATTGGACCAACTTCTGTTGGTGAGGCATTCTGACTGGGTGAGGAGTCTGGAAGCTCATAGAAGTTCAGAAGGGACCACCATGATCATCTAGTCTGACCTCCTGCACATTGCAGGCCACAGAACCTCACCCACCCACTCCTGTAATAGGACCACAACCTCTGGCTGAGTTATTAACATCATCAAATCATGATATAAAGACTTCAAGTTACAGAGACCCCACTATTTACACCAGCCTAAACCTGCAAATGACCCATGCCCCATACTGCAGAGGAAGATGGAAAAAACCCAAGGTCTCGCCAATCTGACCCAGGGGAAAGTTCCAACCCCAAATTTGATGATCAGTTAGACCCTGAGCAAGTGGGCAAGATCCACCAGCCAGACACCTGGGAAATAATTCTCTGTAGTAACTCAGAGCCCTCCCCATATAGTGTCCCACCACCAACCATTGGAGATATTTGCTGCTAGCAGTCATACATCAGCTACATGCCATTGCAGGCTGTCTCATCATCCCCTCCCCTCCATAAATGTATCCAGCTCAATCTTGAAATAAGTTAGGTTTTTTGTCCCC
The DNA here is from genome assembly GCF_020497125.1 of Mauremys mutica. NCBI lineage: Eukaryota > Metazoa > Chordata > Testudines > Geoemydidae > Mauremys > Mauremys mutica. The sequence goes on along the minus strand of NC_059076.1, from coordinate 132,019,517 downwards.
ACTTTTCCCATTGGAAGGCTGTTCCAGAACTTCACTCCTCTGATGATTGGAAAACGTGTTGATGGCCACTTTATATCCACTTGGTCTTGTGTCCACATTGGTGTTTAAATTAAATAACTCATCTCCTTCTCTGGTATTTATCTGTCTGATGTATTTAGAGAGAGCAATCATATCTCCCCTCAGCCTTCTTTTGGTTAGACTAAACAAGCCACGCTCTTTGACTCTCCTCTCTTAAAGTAGGTTTTCCATTCTTCAGACCATCCTAGTAGTCTTTCTCTGCACCTGTTCCAGTTTGAACAAACCGTTCTTAAACATGGGAGACCAGAATTTGAGATCTCTGGAGGATGACACTTCTGTTCCCTGGCACCTTTCAAGTTTCAGAATCTGTTTTTATTCTGCATTGAAACAAACACAAAACCATTCTTATGTTTTTGTGAAACTGAATTGTGTTGAAACATCCATCCTGTTGTCAAAACGGGCAGGCTTTTGATCTCTCTCTTTTTTTTTCTCTCTCTCTCTCCCTCTCTCTGACCCAAGTGCCCTAGACCTTAAAAAGCTTTCAGATGAAAATTTCATCAAAACTGATACATCGCTGGGAAAAGTTTTGGTTTTGACAAAACTTCACATTATGATGAGATTTCATTTAGCCAAAACAGTGACGAACAGCTCTTCGCTGAATTACAGTGTCTGACAGTGGATTTTTCAAAGCTGTCTAAGGGAATGAGACACCTAATTACCCTTAAAATTAATGGAAATTGTGATGTATTGAAACTGGGTTCAAATTACAATCTATCATTTTAATTTGTAAGCGGTTTCCTGGTCCTCGTTGCAGGCTAGAGGGATTTGTAGGGAAGCATGTAATCAGAGTCAGTTTTGCAGAGAGCCAGCCAGGCATAAGGCAGGTGGGTTGAGTTGAACCTCTCTGTTTTCGGGATCAGCCTGCATTCTCTGCCTGTGTTTTGGGTTTCTTGTTTGTTATCATTCCAAATTCTAAGAAACAAAGTAGTGTTAAATTGCAACCTTCCAGTAAAAGTATTTAATGTTTTTAATCTCACTTCTCTGTTTCTATGCCATGGATATAACAGGAATTCGGTGTTCAAAATCCCCAGGTGGCTTTCACACTTCCACTCTGTTGAGGCTGCTAGTTGCAAACAATTCCTATAGAATCACATTCACTGAGACTTTATGCGAGATTAATGCACAGGGAACAGGGAGCTCTCTTCAGAGGCTAAATCCAGAGCCCAATATAAAGTCAGTATGCAAGTGGTAGTATAAAAACCTCTAATAGCCAATACTCTAACCTAAAGTCTGCAGACCCTCTTCCAAGGTAGGGGCCTGATCTTGTACCCACTGACATCAACGGCAAAGTTTCACTGGTTCAGGATCATACACTGAGTCAGTGTGGCTGGACCTCCAATTATGGATCCTACCATGCCTTGCTCCCTATCTAGTCTCATTGCAGACTTCCATACTGACCCTACACAACATCAGCACAGTGGCTCCGCAGTCTGTAGGAGTGTGTGGAGGCCACTATGCTGCATAACCACTACTGATGGGACCCCGACTGCAAGTCTTAAATTGTGCTGAAGTCATAGTACTGGACAGCTGCATCACAGGATAATTTCACCTATAGTGTTGCTATGCGATGTGTTTCATTTTTAAGCCCATGTGAGCCACACGCTCTGTTTAGCTTTCTCCGTTTTATGGGAAGAGCTAATGCTGTTATTTAAAAGATATCATTTTTTTCTTACAGCTTTCATACAGAACTGATACAAACCATGTATGGTTAACTCCTGGAACTCACTGTTGCAGGATATTGACAAGGGAAATAGTAAGATTTTAAAAAGCACAACACAGATATGTGAATGAGAATAGCTTATGAAATTACATGAGCTAGCAAAAATATGAGGGCTCTTAATGTTATGCTTCAGAGCATAAACAGATTACAGAGAAAATCAAGAGGAAATGTCTCCTGTGGAATAACATCAGATATGTCGAGGGGTTATGAAGCTTTACAACTTCCCCTGTAACATCCAGATTGTGCTAGGTGCTGTACAAGTTTAGTGTAAGAGACAAGAATTATTTTGGTTGAAGTTCTGTGGTCTTTGTTATACAGGTTAGAAGTCAGGTTAGATCACAGTTATCCTTCCTGGCCTTGGAATCTATGAATCTATTAACAGTGCCCACTCTGCACAGCTTACAGTTTAGAAAGAAAGAGAGAAGTAGGGGAAAGGAATTATTTTTTCCCCATTTTACAGAAGGAGAACTGAGGCACCCAGGTTCATACAGGGAATCTGTGATAGAGTCCGCAACTAAATCCAGCAGGGCTGGCTTTATTAACTGCGGGGCCCGATTCATATACCCAGCAGCAATCTGGGACTACGGTGGCACTTCGGCGACAGGGGGTCAAATCAGCCTAAAGCCGGCCCTGAAATCCAGTTCTCCTAAATTCTAGCCCAGGGTTTTATGATGTTCAATATAGCGCAGACATAGTCTGCTGGCATGCAAAGCCACTCAGAGAGACTTGTAGGTGGATAATTGTGCTGACAGAAAACAATTTCATTTGTACACAGTTGCTCACTGAGCAATGCAAATAAACTTTAGTTTTCTCCTATTCATACTGTTTCCCTCTTCTCCCTGCTCAGGAAGAAATATTTGGTGGCAACTGTTTTTGACAAAATCCATCTTAAAGAGACTGCTGGTTTAGAAAGTATGCAAAATTATTCCATAAAGAACATAACTTTATTGTCAGCTTTTGAAGGGGCTGCATTATAAGGAGCCTGTGTGAAAAATTGAACATGAAACACTATCAACAAAAAATATCTCAACAAACAGAGATAAATGGTTTTGAGCCATAGTTTACGTTGCGCTGTTGAAACATATATATTTATGTGCAGCAGTCTTTAAAAAAGGTCCTATGAAAATAAATATTGGAAAAGTAATCACCTGAGATTTGACACTTTGAAACTCGTGGTTAGAATTAGTATTCTGAAGCGTGAGGCTATAACGTGTGAGATTGAATAGCTGTTGTTATTGGAACAAACTGATTTATCACCTTCTGCCATGTGCAAAAGTAAAATAAAAGGCTGCATAATAAAATCTTATATAGCAAAAATATAATTTTATTGGATTCTTTGTATATAGTAGCATTTCATAACCAAAAATGGAACATGAACATTAGTTTTGCAAATTAGATTTTAAATCATTTCATGCGGGTCAATCAAAAAAAACAATCTGGACAACAGCCAAGTGTGGTAATGTTATTCTCAGTGTATATGACATTTTCTGAAGTGTCAAAACATTGGACATTATTGCACATATTGTTAATTATTACGGACTCACATTTATTCACCTCAGATTGGCTGTCATTTATGGAAATTGCAGAATACAAAACCATAGATAGACTAAGGGCTGGTCTACATGGGGATATCCAGGAAAATTAATCCAAATTAACTAAAGGTGTTCATTTGAAATGAATTAGGTAAACTGCATTAAACTCCCGTGTGAACACTCTCATTCAGAATTAAAGTGGTCTCAAATTGGTTTTGTGTAATTCACATTGGAATTCAACTAAACTGAATTAAGGCCACTTTAATTCTGAATACGTGTCAGGGATTTAATAGTTAAACTAATCCACTTCAAATTCACACCTTTTAGTTAATGCTGATTAACTTTTCTGAGTGTCCCTGTGTAGACAAGCCCTAACTGAATCCTGAAAAATTGATGCTCAATCATGAGGGCTAGATTGGGATGTTTTGAATACCTTTTCAAATGAACAGAAAACAAGTACTGGATTAAAATGGAAGGCTGAATTCACCACTGGCAAGTGAAACTACATGGACTTCAGTGAAGTAAAACCTGCTTATGCCATATTCAGCCCAAAGAATTAAAGCCAAATAGTGCCCAGACCCACCAAAACTTTTTCCTGAATGCCACCGAGGCAGTAATTTCCTTCTACGTAATCTCTGCGCCTCCACACCAACATACTCTTCTCTCTAGGCTCCTTCCTGGACACTTGTTTATTTCCCACATTCATATTAACACAGTTTTCTTAATCACTATGGAACAGTGTGTGACTGTCAGACATTGCAGTTAGGTTCAGGTCCATGCAGGACTGGTGGGGAAGCAGCAGAGACTGGGCAGAGAGCCAGGGCCCCTTGAGACTCACCACTAAGCCTGGCCTGGAAAGCTACAAGCTCCCATTTGTCTCTAGCAGAGACTGGATTGGAGAGAACACCCATGCACTAGGCTGCAATACCCATAACCCACCAATGGACTGCCCTCGTCAAGGGCCCAAGGAGGGACCACTATTGGTTTTACATTCAATTGAAACTGTTTAAGGCACCGTACTGAGGATATTTGCAACCTTCTCCTTTCTGCTAGCTCTAGAAAAATACCCCCTCATTTAGAAATGGGTCCAAGTTGTTACTGGGACCCCCCAGGGCTATCACCTACAAGGCCTAGCTGCTGAAGCACCTTCAGCACTTTCCATTGTGCCAGGTAAAGCTGGCATGCTACTAGCATCCTAGAGCTTTGGTTTGTCAAGGCACCAGCAGCCGTGACAATTACATCTCCTTTATTATTGGTAAGAGGCTAAGAAAAAGGTGTTGTGGGCTGGAAAAAAATAATCAGGCTTGATTCTCTACACAGCTATGAGCCCTTTATGGTACACAGGTGGTGCAAAGGGAACAATCTGTTTGCAAATGCCCAACTGGGAATATCCTTTTTGGAAGGGAGTTCCCTGCTCTTACGAGTGTGCCGCTGCTGAGTCCTGCATAGACCTGGGTCAATAATGGGTTTTTCCATTTGCTGGTAGTTACACACACACACACACACACACACACACAATGAAAGAAATGTGTTTCAGATGAGACCGAAAACAATTTTGAGGGGCATTTTGAAGAGTCAAAAAATGTATTTCAGGTCAACAAAATATTTCATTTTGATTTCAAGCATTTTTTAAATATTTTAAATTAAAAAATAAATTAAAGGAAATTTCAAATTAGAAATTTCTTTTGAATTAAAAGATTTCAATATTTCATTTTTTAAAAGTCAAAACATTTAGGCTTTTTTTCATAATTTGTAAAGTTCCCCCCCCCCAACTGAAATATTTCTGCAAAAGTGACGTACATTTGTGAAATGTTTCGGTGTCTCTAAATCTGCATTTTGTGCTGAAAAAATGTTTTGGCTGAAAAATTTCTCCCAACTCTAACACACACACACACACACACACACACACACACACACACACACACACACACACTTTGACATAATCCCATAGGGTCTAGTGAGGACTATTGGTGCAATTTAGAGCAGTCTACCAACTACTCTGTCATGCTCAGTCCTCAGTAACTAGTTTCCTAATGCCTCCCATCCACTCCTGTGCCAAGTGGAGCCCTAGCCAAGGAGAGAACTTATCCCCACTGCTCATTTAAGGTCCAGTCCTACGGTCTTTACTCAGTCAAATTCCCTCTGAGTGCAAGAGCAGTTTTGCCCAAGTAAGGATAACAGAAGGTGTCAGTTTTCCTGATCACCAGTGGCTTGACACTTAAAGCAAACCCCCTTGTCATTCCGCTCAGTTAGACCAACGCATGCAAAAAAAAAAGAGTTTTATTTCATCCACATATGTTGCTTCAGTTGTTGGCACTTCAAGTTGTTTTTTTACTGAGCTTCCACTAAAATACTATTGATTCCAGTGGAATGGCTAAAATGAGCTACTATCTGTTTGTTATCGTCTGCCATAGTCAGACTGGCCTTAGATAATCACAGGGTTTTACATCGGCAATTTCAAGTAATGGGCAAAACACACTTGACAATATAATTAAAAAAATTTAAAGGCATAAACTCACGTTTCTTTTACCCCTGTGAATAAAACTTAGATATCTGCACTCTCAGCTTCTCAAATCAATTATCAGCACCACAACTTTTGACAAAGTTCTACATTTAAGAGGACTCAATTTCCAGAAAATATGGCTTTTTCACTACTCAGAGGTCACTCACTGGTTCATGAAATTCCTTTGCTGTTACTAGGATTATATATAGTTCTATAAAGTACAATTATCATATAGATCAGTCTCTTTTCACTTCAGTTTGAATGTCACATAGTCGTGGCTCTTCTCCAGGAGAAAGAACAGGAGTACTTGTGGCACCTTAGAGACTAACAAATTTATTTGTGCATAAGCTTTTGTGGGCTATAGCCCACTTCATCGGGTACATGCAGTGGAAAATACAGTAGGACGATATATATATACACAGAGAAACAATGGGTGTTACCATACAGACTCTAAGGAGAGTGATCAGTTAAGGTGAGCTATTATCAGTGGGAGAGAAAAATAACTGTTTGTAGTGGTAATGAAAATGGCCCATTTCCAGCAATTGACAAGGAGATGTAAGGAATTTGGGGTGGGGGAATAAGCATGGGGAAATAGTTTTACTTTGTGTAATGGCCCATCCACTCCCAGTCTTTATTCAAGCCCAGGAAAGCTTATGCTCAAATAAATTTGTTAGTCTCTAAGGTGCCACAAGTACTCCTGTTCTTTTTGCGGATACAGAATAACACGGCTGCTACTCTGAAACCGTTCTCTAGAAGAAGTTTATCTTGTGAGAACCATAATGTGGAATGGGGCCAAGAAATGAACTTGGACGATAAAATATTTTTCCACAGTGACCTTTTGGTGTGGTCTTGCATCACTGTCAAACAATGGTCGACACCAGGGGTAGGCAACCTATGGCACGCATGCCAAAGGCGGCACGGAGCTGATTTTCAGTGACACTCACACTGCCTGGGTCCTGACCACTAGTCTGGGGGCCTTTGCATTTTAATTAATTTTAAATGAAGCTTCTTAAGCATTTTTAAAACCTTATTTACTTTACATACAACAATACACCTCTACCTCGATATAACATGACCCAATATAACACGAATTTGGATATAACGCGGTAAAGCAGCACTATGGGGGGGGGCGGGGCTGCGCGCTCTGGCAGATCAAAGCAAGTTCAATATAATGCGGTTTCACCTATAACGCGGTAAGATTTTTTTGGCTCCTGAGGACAGCGTTATATCGGGGTAGAGGTGTAGTTTAGTTATATATTATAGACTTATAGAAAGAGACCTTCTAAAAACTTTAAAATGTATGACCGGCACGCGAAACCTTAAATTAGAGTGAATAAATGAAGACTCGGCACACCATTTCCGAAAGGTTGCCGACCCCTGTTCTACAGTGATTAATAAGCCTTTTTGTAGCATTAGTTTTAATTGGCTATCTTGTAAACAAGCTGTCTTGTGTTACCACCAGAAAACACAAAAGTTCCTCTTGCTGCCCACTTTAAATTAATTTTCAAGTTTATCTTTGTAGGTATAGCTGGGGATGGATGGTACTTAATTTTTGCAAAATAATTAATAGACTATTTCATTTCATGTTTTGGTTAAAATTCAAAATTGAAAAAAAATAATTTTTGGAAAAATTCAATTAGCTATAGTTGCAAGTACTGTAGTATGGCTCTCCTGTTTCCCTTTTATAATCTAAAGTAGTTATAAATTGCAGTGCTATAGAATCCCCATGTTTTATTTTTTACAGTTATAAATAGTAACTCTTGTATCATTCCACTCAAATTAAGGTAGCAACACTTTGATTTCCTCATAGCAGACATACAGATGTCAATTTCACATATTGTTTAAAATATACTGTAGTCCACCTCCTTTTCAACGCACTGCATTTCACTGTCTGTTCCTTGCCCCTTATCCTTTGTGGATCTAATGGGCTTACTTATAAAACACATCCTGCTGGATCAAAAAAACCCTTTCCTTCTTCAAGAAAGTACTTTTCTTTACAACTACAAACAATATACCATTTGCTACCTCTGAGACTCATGCATACACACATCAATATATAATGGGAGCACTCGTGGGTTTTTTTCAGCAGCCTGTGTCTCAAAGGGACAGCTAAATTATTCAAATTGTGTTTTCCTTACCCATTATAACTTTATTGCTTCTCTGGGAAAAGCAGCAAAATCCTGCCTATTACTTTCTGGAATAAAGTTGTGTGCTGACTCTGATGTCTGCATGTGTGTGTGACCAGATCAGTCTTTCTCAACGCTTTCCTGATTCCATTTTCATAACTGTTGTGTTCCAGTGCAGCTACATGGATTTCAGTTGTGACTGGTCCTGAATTACAACTGAGCAAATGAGAGGAGAATCTGGTTTAAAGTGGTTACTTCACAAACACGAAAATAACTAGTCTGAGCCATAAACTGGTCATAATCTCGTCAAATGATAAGTAATAGCTTACATTTATATAGAGCCTTTCAATGGAAAGATCTAGGGCTAGACATAAATAGAGGACTTTCTTCACCAGCAAAGTTCTGAATTTCTAGCTTCAAAATGAAATATGGCATCTGTTTAATATCACACACAAACACTACAGAAGGAGATTTACGGAAGGAGATGAAGAGAATACAATCTACAATTTAAGCTATTGGGGAAATTCAGATAGGCAGAGTATGACTTCCCAAACAGGAATTTGACCATGAACCTGAGGTTAACACTCCCCCACTTATGAGGGGTACCATGGCATCGTATTGGTTGCAAGGACTCATGAACATGGTTCTAAATTAACCTTCAGTGTAGAGCACTGTAACCTCTTACCAGAATATTGAGTCAGGACTGGCTCAGGGAGAGGAAAGCCACCTTTTAAAGAACTTGTTTACATGGTTTGTCATTGTTTGTCCCTGAACTTCTCTCAGATCGGTCTGTATCCATCTATTGACTTAAACTAGATTGTAAGTTCTTTGGGGCAGGGACTGTCTTTTTGTTCTGTATTTCTACAGTGCCTAGCACACTGGGGTCAACAACTTCATGAAGGATTTTTGGGCTTGTATTTACCCACAGGTCTCCTATCAAGGTATTGGCCAGGCCCAGTTTTAATTAATTTGTGAATAGAGGTGGTTGTTTTTGTTTTGTTTTTTTTCAAATTTTAATGAAATTTCCAAATACAAAATTTTACATTTTGGGGAAAAAAGGGAAAAAATGCTCAATTTCCACTTTCCCCTGCCTCCCCCCCCCTTTATTTTATTTTATTTTTATTTTTATTTTTTATTTTTTGACTAGCTCTGTCTGTGAGATCCTATGAGTTCATAGCCTCAGGTGGTACAAAATGCCTGTCTGGAGTTGTCCTCTCAATCATGTACATCATTTTGTGTTTTTCCCAAATTTAACATGGAAGAACCGCAGTCAAATATATTTTACTATTTCAATGTGGCTATGTAATTATTCCTTTGTCATTTATTAGTGCAAATGGTACCTTTTTCATGATTTAATGCTTGATACAGTACTTTTTGAAGTACCATATTTAGCACTAAATCATGAAAAAGGTACCATTTGCAAGCTGCTATCATAAATTATCTGCTATTTTTATGAGTATTTTGTGTAATATATTGTTAGTTATCATCTCTTACACACTTGAAATATTAAATATTGCTTTTCACAAGAAAGACAGGACCACACAATGTTGGTTTCAATTATGGTCTCACAGTAGGTTCTTGAGAAGATCGATTTGATTCTAAAAATGTAATACAGCATGACAGGCAGAGAATGAGATAGAACGCGGAAGTGTTAAAGCTCCACTAAAAAGAAGGGAAATAATCAGGCTACTGCTTATGAAACAGGAAGGCGGGGCCAGACAAGGGCCAGTGAAAAGTGAATGAGCATTACATAGCCCATCAGAACTGAAGCAAAATGATATAACAGAGATACACAGAAAGACAACCCTTGCAACCTCACTGACCATACTTTACCACAACGTTATTCCACTTTGACACTGCTATAATTCCATAATACTGATATAATACTCATGGTGTGGTGAATCAGTCCCATTGATGTCAATGGGATTTCACAGGATGTACATCAGGTCAGGATTTGGGCCTAGAAGTCATGTGATGAGACAAGGAGAAAATAAATTGATGAAGATGATATAGCATAAGAGAGGTAGAAGTTTGCCAGACCTGGGGGATTGTGGGCCAAGCTCTCTGTTGGTAGAAATGGGCCCAGCTCCCTTGATTTTAATGGAGTTTTGCCCATTTGCATGGACAGAGAATTTGGCCTGAAGTGTCGTCTCCCACTGTTTGATGGATATAGAATATTGGATGACAATTAGCTGGTTAAAACTCAGTCCTTGTAAGAGGCCACTGTTGGTGGCAGTTAGGCCAGGGGTAGTTCCTTCCCTCCTATTATTGAGAGGGTTTATCCACTCTTTATTCATTAAGTTTGCAGTTCAACGATGCTTGTGGGTCCGTAGTCACCTCAGAAAAAAGCTACCTTTTCTCATGATAAAGGTATTTACAAGACTCTTCCTTTCAGCTCCAGACCTCACCACCATAGTCCATGCCTTTGTGACTTCTCAATTGAATTTCTACTGCATGGCCCTATAACTCCAACCATTTAGAAGTGCCTGTTGGTGCAGAATGCCTTCGTGGTGACATTAGTCACAAGACACATGTTATGTCATTTCTCCATGAATTACACTAGCTTCCTAGCTGCTTCCTGATGTAATTCAAGGTGTTGACTTTGGCCTAAAAGCCCCTTGTTGTTTGGTTCCTGGCTACCTGAGATACTGCCTCTCCCCTTGAATACCAACAAATATGGCACTGAAGGGTGATCTGACAACTCAAGTTTACCATCTCCCAATTTAGATGGCTGGAGGCTGTGGCTGGGAATTCTTAATGGTAAGTCCAGACTCTGGAATTTTCTTTTTTTGCTAGCCCAACAGAACACAAGTTTGTTGAACTTCAGGTCCCAATGTGATGTATTGGAAGTGGACTGGGTGGGCAGCTGAATAATCTAGTTTTCGGAGAGCAGATCTTTATTTTTTTGACTTGCATTTAGAGTCATATTTTCAGGATGCATCCTGCTCTACCAAGCTCCCATTTAATAAACAAAGCTCATGTGGGCCCCTATCATTGTTCTTTTAGGATTATTTACTAATCATTTCTTCTTGTGACCATAGTGTGCAAGGCACTGTCCAATAAGAAAAGAAGTCCTGGTTTCTGCCCAGAACTCCACTGAAGTCAAAGGGAATGTTGCATGAAGCGGGCTGTAACTCACTCTGAAAGTTAAAGAGCACCTGTGCGTAAAAAAAAAAATCTTCCTGAAGTTTCAGATTAACAGTTAATGATCACCGACTTCTTGGCTGGCAATTACTGTGGTATTTTTAAAGCCCCCTTCTTTATCACGGAATCTGAGGTGTGCCTGGACTGTTCTGTGCTACTGATATTATTTTACCAAGCAATCGGTTTGCTTAGTGCATTTTAAAATGCAAACATCAGCATTTTAAATTGGAATACTGTTGTGTAATTTTTTTCTCCCACAGTTGCGTATTTATATGTTTCTTCTTTTTTATATCACTTAGAAACTGCCTGTGAACATAGTGGAAAGGTGTCTGTGCCCTGAGATTACTAAATATGAAAAGGTGCATGCATCCAGCCTCTGTTAATGTTTAGTTATTCTTATTATTTATTTTGCAATAGCTCCTGGAGGATCCTAATGAGATACAAGTTCCATTGTCTTGGGTGTTGTACAAACTTAGCAAAAGACAGTCCTTGCCTCAAAGAGCCTACAACATGTATGGAGAGAAGGTGAGAGAAAGGAGGTGTTACTTTACACAAAGAGAACTAGGGCACAGAAAGGTTTAGTGACTTGCCAAAACTGACACCAGAAGTCTGTAGAAATGGTGGGATATGAACACAGATCTTCTGAAACCAAGGCATGGGCCTGAACTGTAAGATCATGATTCCATTTCCAGCATGCTTTCCTTCCTTCAAATTTTGTTTTTTGGAGACTCGTTCTTCAGCTGAGACCAGATGTCCCAATAGTTTCATTCCCCTTGAATTCAGAGGATAAGAATCAAAGCAGCTACAAAACATTGCCTTCTTTCAACCTAAGGTAAATACTTAAAAGAAAACTCCTGAGAATAACTATGCTTGGATAAGAAAAACACTGCGTCTTCCATAAAATGTTTTCCTTACATCAAAGACACTTGATTATTAGAGAGAATTATATCTTCTGATAGAAGTATGCAAATTGGTACTCAGTGGATTCGACAGTGGGCACAGTGCCTTTCAAGGTGGAATGCTAACAAAGAACCCTTCAATTGAATACAGTTCTGTATATTATATGTATTATATATATCACAAAATATCAAATGCTATGTAAAGGGAAATGCAATTATTTTCTGCACAATTTTCTAAAAAAGCAGATCAAATTTAGCATTTGAAGTTGCTGTGAGCAGACATATGCTGCATCTGTGGTTTTTTTGGCATCAATAGAAGAATGAATTACTACCTGGCATCATATCTCCAAATGTTAGTGGTAGCAGTTTACAGCTTTAAAACTTTGCTCCAAAAGAAAATTCAAATTACCCAGGTCAAATTATTGCTTTTCTAATTCACTATATTTTCCTTCCCTGCTAATCCTTTTACTTTTGTGGATTCTTTGATGTTCCATTAGCTGCCCAGAAAACAAAGCAACTTGATTTGATGCAAAGCAAACACAAGGAAGATTTGATTATGAATGTATTGAGCTAAAAATATGAACAGGCACATTGGTGTATTCAACGTTAGTGTTTTAAAAGAGACCCAAACATTGTTTGCGGCCACATGACTTCTCTGTTTCATTATATATGATTCATGAACGTTTTCTAGTTTCCTGCTTTGGTGTTGGAAGGGCATGTAAAGCCATGTGAGCCGCACAGGTCTTTTCATATGTGTGTAAAAGCACATAGCTCTAGGGCAGTGGTCTCCAAACTTTTTTGATCACGCACCCCTATCAGTAAAAATTTTTTGAGCATGCACCCCCTGCCGCACCGCAGGGCTGGCTCTACCATTTTTTCCACCCCAAGCAAAAAACTCCTGCCCGCACTGCCGAAGGAAAAAAAAAAAAAAGTCGCCCGAACTGCTGAAGAGGCGCTGCTCTGGCGGCGTTCCTCCTGCCACACACTCCAAAGGATCCCACTTTGGAGACCACTGCTCTAGGGTGTGCCAAGCAAAGAGGGCCAAGTTGATCTGAGAAATAATGATCAGCTGAATTTTCATCAGTTGTTTTATTCCCCCTGTCCTCGCCATCTGAATAAAGGAATTTTCAGGTCAGATCCTGAGTTGATTTGCATTTTCAGTTTTCTAGTTTCTTGATTATTAAAATTTTAAATGGTTTAAAGTCAGTTAAACTCCACCTCTTTGTGGTTAGTTAAGCTGCCTGCTGGGTTGGGAGAGATACTCCCCTAGCAGATGGATTTGTTGAGGCTGCTCTACTGAGATTTCTGAAAGATGCTTTGTAGATGAGTTAGGAAAAAGTTACATGAAAGAGAAAGATATAGGAGGAGATAGAAAAGGGGTGGCATGTCAATAGGCCAGCCGAATAGAAAATAACATTAAGCTAAATACAGTTATGCATGACTAATATTAGAGAGAGGAAAACATGCACTAGTACAAAGAGACTGTTATTATAAGACCATTAATTAGTGTCCTATAAGAAGTTATTTTGGTGGGATCATCCCAGTTTTCAGTGAACAACTGTTCTATATCACAAAGGCTACCATGTATATGCCATATCACACATAGCCAGAGCTACATGGTGTCTTTGTTGGCTGTAGAAAGGTCAGGGAATGAATGTGCGTGGAGCGTTCACTCATTTTTTGCCAACAGAAAGGGTTTCTGGGATAGTGTTACTCTGGATTTGAGGGGTGTGTGTACCCCAGTGTGATGGGGTGCCGGCCCTTCACTGGCCCCGAGAGGGTTAAAACCAACCTAGGGAGACTTAACAGCATGCAGCCAAAGGAGTGGCTGCAGGGAAAACAGCCAATTAGAGTGGCAGCTGCAGACAAATAGGGCGGTGGATGGACCAGCCAATCAGGACCCAGCCGGCCCCTATAAAAGGAAGCTGCAGATCAGCATGAGGGAGTCTGCTGCAGGGTGCCTTAGGGAGAAGACTGGCTTCCTAGAGGGGAACAGATAGGCCAGCACCTGGGACGGACAGGTGCTAGAAGGGACCAGGGGAACTAGGGAGAGCTCCTGACAGGCTGCCAGGACTTGCAGGCTCAAGGCCCCGGGAAGAGGGCAAAGGAGCTGGAACCAGAGGCAGGAGCAGATGGACTGAGGCTGTGGGAAAGTGGCCCAGGGACAGTGAGCTGGGAGGAAGAGGCAGCAAGAAGCTGCTGTTTGCCGGGGCCCTGGGCTGTGGCTCAGAGTAGTGGGTGGGCCACCCTCCCTTCCCCCCACCCCACACTAGCTGCTGAAGGAGCAGCCCAGCTGTGGACTGGCCAGCTGCTGTGAGGAGTGGCTAAACGCTAGTTGGAGGAGTCCCCCGGAAGTGGGGGAAGCCAGATGGTGACACAGCCGTAGGGTTGCGCCACAAAACAGACGCCAAAAGGAAGGCGCCATAACAGATCTGCGGGTGGAGGCGCGGATGGGAGAGCCACCACCACCTGCTGGGGCTGAGATAATTCCTGAAACACCCAGCAGGAGGTGCTAGTGTGGTAAGTTGCCCTGTGACATGAAGAATGTGATCAACCATATTATGTGTATTCAGCTACCATGAATTACCATAATAAAATAGAGCACCAAATAGTTAAGCGTTAATTGGAAAACAGGCTTTTAGATACAAGGTCAAAGTCTCGCTGGCAGTTTCTGCTAATCAGAATGGGAGGAGAGGACAGACAAGTAAACGAGTGAGACTGAAAGTCTTGGAGGTTGGAAACTCTTGAGTCTAGATGCCTCTGATATTAGAAGTTTATTGAAAGTTAGGAAAAGTCATGATTTAGTAAGGGTCACTATGACCTATGTGTTTTAGAGACGTTAGTTATAAAATATTAGCTAATAGACTGTACTTTGGAGCAGTCCTCTGAAGCCATCTTGAAAGACATTTTTCCTGACACTTTTTCTCCCCAGTGGGTGAGCAACTGGCTCCTGCAAATCTGCTGTTAATTACTCATTGCTATTCCAGATGTTAGGTAAATATCTGGGATGTTCTAAACCTATTGCTTATGCCTGTGTGCACTTAAATCTAATAAACTGCAGTGTTAGACAAGTGCACACTGATTTGCATGAATCTTTTATCAGACGGAATTGCTACGTTCCCACTGATTTATACCTAACACCGCCTGGAGTGAAACAGTTACATTGCCCATGTGTGGATTCTGAAAACCCTGGGTAACAGTAGGATTGAGGCTGATGGGACAGTGCAGGAAGGTTGAACTGCAGCTGCATAGCATGACCCTGTTCAGTGGGTCAAAAAAGGAATGTATTCAGTCTGATACCTTGCGTGAGCACAACATTCATACTAAATTAATGAAAGAGACAGCATAGTCTGCCCTCTTTTGTGTGTTTCTTTCCATATCTTTACATATTTGCCAGCATCTCATATAGCCCCAAATAGCAGTGTGCTTTCCTTGGCTTCTCCACATCCATAACTTCTTTTCTAGTATTTTTCTACTGAAAGAAAGTAGAGATGGAATAGTTACAGAAGAGTAGCTTACCATGATTTATTCGGTCATACAACTCATTATTTCTGAGTATCCAGACAGCTGCTTGATATGTGTAAAAATATTAATGAATCCACAGAATTTCACCTATTTCAGCATGGAAGTGCCTTCATTTTTTTTGTAAAAGAAAATGCTTTTATGTCTTGTTCATTATTTGCTGTTTGCTATTCATTAGTTACCGCTTTAAACATTTCCGTTATCCAGTGAAGCCACAGTAACAGTGCTATGAGGCGTAGGTGACCAATCACACACAATGAAAAAAGAATAGCAAATAGGGCTTGATTCTATGCCCATTGGAAAAAAAAGATTCCCATTGACTTCAGTGGATGCTGGACTGCACCCACAATAGTCTAAGCCAACAGCTTGTAAACAACCCATAGTCTAGAAATTATTCATCCAGCTTTTTTGGCAAATACCTAGGAATAAAGAATGTATTTCTACTGTATGGGTAGAAAATTAAAATTGATTGTGAACATTTGCTAACCAACCAAGTGGGGAGGGGGAATTTGCAACGGAGAATATTCATAATGAATAGTTGAAGTGGCTTTATCCGTTAAAGCATCTCTTCCAGCTCCCTGTCAGTGGATTGTTCCTTAAGAGCGTGTTTTCTAGTGGTTTGTCCTGTTCGAAATCCCGAGAACTAGGGCTTCCACCTTTAAACTACTCCATTGCCCGGAAGCTTTTATAGTGCCTTTTGATTGATATAGTTTTACTATATTTCCTTTTGCTTTCAGTGTTCTGAAACATAAGGCTAACAATTGTGCATAATTAATATAGTATAGTGGAGAACACAGAAACCTACAAGGGAGGTCTAACCACTGAGTATCTTACTGCTCAGTCAGAAATACTGCGACCCTCCTTTCATTCTCTTCTTCTCCCCAGCAAAACAATCCATGAACTTCCAGGGTTTTTTGTAGTGTAGCTATATTCTGTTCTGTTCTTAGTACAAGAGATTCCTCAACAAAACTGCTACATCTAATTCCTTAATAGTACGCTGAAAATAAGAGTTAATTTGCACCATCTCCTGTATTTAAGAATTAGACCTGGATCTTTTCCTTGAAATAGCTACACAGAGTTAGATCACGAGACATAGAATCATAAAATATCAGGGTTGAAAGGGACCTCAGGAGGTCATCTAGTCCCACACCCTGCTCAAAGCAGGACCAATCCCCAAGTAAATCATCCCAGCCAGGGCTTTGTCAAGCCTGACATTAAAAACCTCGAAGGAAGGAGATTCCACCACCTCCCTAGGTAACCCATTCCAGTGCTTCAACACCCTCCTAGTGAAATATTTTTTCCTAATATCAAACCTAAACCTCCCCCACTGCAACTTGAGACCATTACTCCTTCTGTCATCTGGTACCACTGAGAACAGTCTAGATCCATCCTCTTTGGAACCCCCTTTCAGGTAGTTGAAATCAGCTATCAAATCCCCCACTCATTCTTCTCTTCTGCAGACTAAACAATCCCAGTTCCCTCAGCCTCTCCTCATATGTCATGTGCTCTAGTCCCCTAATCATTTTTGTTGCCCTCCGCTGGACTCTTTCCAATTTTTCCACATCCTTCTTGTAGCGTGGGGCCCAAAATTGGAAACAGTACTCCAGATGAGGCCTCACCAATGCCAAATAGAGGGGAATGATCATGTCCCTCGATCTGCTGGCAATGCCCCTACTTATATAGCCCAAAATGGCATTAGCCTTCTTGGCAACAAGGGCACACTGTTGACTCATATCCCAGCTTCTCGTCCACTCGTCCTAGGTCCTTTTCTGCAGAAATGCTGCCTAGCCATTCGGTCCCTAGTCTGTAGCAGTGCATGGGATTCTTCTGTCCTCAGTGCAGGACTCTGCACTTGTCCTAGTTGAACCTCATCTAATTTGTCTAGGTCCCTCTGTATCCTATCCCTACCCTCCAGTGTATCTATCACTCCTCCCAGTTTAGTGTCATCTGCAAACTTGCTGAGGTTGCAGTTCACGCCATCTTTCAGATCATTAATGAAGATATTGAACAAACCACCCCCCACTCCTGCTTTTGATAAAGAACCTCTAGCTGTTTACTCAGGGTCTGATCCACCTATCACACACAAAGTGATGGTTAGTCTGAGCAAGCAAATCAAGTGCTAGAATAATGCTTGCACTGGTTCACAAATTTCCACCAGGACAACTAGTCAGGCCTCCTGCCCCAAGAAGAGTTTGCATGCAACACTGATCATATTTCCAGTGCACAGAGTCTGTTCTGTGAAAATTGTGGCTTCTACCCCCATCTCCTCATGGCTGTACCTATCACCTCCAACAATCCTGTGGCCACCAACTGGGTGTGAGAGATCCACAAGGCCCAAGAATTCATGGCACATTTCAACAAGCCCAAGGAAGATTACATGTGATATGCTGACCACCAGTGCTGGGAAGGTCCAGAATTCACTGTTGGGGGGAAAAAAAGTGTGGCTCTCATTGGATTACCAATGCCTTAGACCATATTTCATCAGCCAGGTAATCAACTACATGATCATGAGGCTTCAATTATCCAGATCCCTCAAAATACACCAAGTGTTCTCTGTATCCTTGCTAAAACCCTATGTCCACAACCCCTTTACTCTCCAGGCCCAACCTCTGCCCAAGCCGGGATATTAATAGTACATGGTCTGAGATACTGGACTCGAAAAGTCAAACATGTCTTCTTCTGCTGCCCTGTAGACTTTCAGAGCTATGGCCCAGGAGCATGTTATATATTTAATTTTTTTTTACATTTTAGTTGGTACGTTAAAAATTTTACTAAATGTCCTCATATGGGCTCAAATATTGAAGCTAATGGATTAGATGGTTATGAGATAAATGACTGAATCCTGGGCTGTGTTGTTCAGATAACATGTACACAGTGGCAAGATTACATTGAGATTGCAATGTTGTGTATAATTACCATCAGTTTTTCAACAAAACCTACATGAAAAGTTGCAAATTAAGTGGTGACAATTAAACAGGGTGTAAAAGACACAACCAAAAGCCCCAGTCCCACTCCTATCTATATCAATGCTTAAACTCCAGTTTTTGTCTTCCTTGTGTGTAGGATTTGGCTAACTTGTGAAAGGCAGCATGGTCCCGTGGGTGTAAGACCTGTAAGACCTTGTGCCACTGACCTGTTTGACCTCACGTAACCCACTTGACTTCTTTTCAACCCTTTCTCTGTCTGTTCTATTTAGTGTATAAGTTTGTGGGTGGGGGGTGAAGGGCTGTTTTTTACTATGAGTTTGTACAATGGTACCCTGATCTTGAATGTGTCCTATGGTCTCCAGACTCAGTTGTAATATACACAGTATCACCCTTTGTAATAATCCTTCACTCTGTTTCTCATTTGGAAACACAACAGAACATTTATTCTTCACAGCTGTATAGAATATTGTGTCTGCCTAGCTCAGACAGCTTGTGAACAGACTTGCAGTACATCTAGCAACAACATTCTACCAGAGAACAATTGTTTCCATCGTACACAGGGTGTTAATTTTCCTTTTGATTTCCTGTACTGTACTTGTCCTACAGTTTGCTAGAAACAATTATTTATGCATCCTCAATTCTTTCCATTCATCAGTCACAAACCTTTTCACACATTTCTCCCTACATTGTTTCTGCTCATCAGATGCTTAAACAAACTGTTTGATATGTAGATTCCTTTTTTTTTTTACCAAAATCTATTATGCTCACTCTGGTACTGAAGCTGTAGATGTAAGAAATTATAGACAGATGCTTATACTAATTAGCAAAGTCCAGGTCAGATGCTCACAGGTAGGGCTAGACTCTGATGCCTTTAGTCACTTTGAACTGCACCTTACTCCACAAGTGCTCATGGGAATGTCTCAGGGAATAAAATACTATTAAACTGGTGAAAGGGCACTGAAATCTGGCCCCTAAAAGGAAAACACAGGGTTAAATTCTGCCACCCGGTAAGTGGTCCCCTGCTACACAAGTGGTACCAATGATTTCAATTAGACTACTTTAGAGTAGGATACTTCTCAATGGCTGGCAGAATCAAGCCCAGGTATTGCCTTTCAGTATTGATATCTGGTATTTAGAATGTGTGCTACAGCAAAATATTTATGCTTCACAATGGAAAATATTTAGTCTCTATCGTGAGCCTTGTTCTCATCCCTGTAATACTAGTGTTAGGTCCTGATTCAGGAAGGCACTTAAGCACATGCTTAACTTCTCCCATTGGCTGCCCTGGTAGTAACTAAAATGGGAATTATGCCTTACATTAAGATCAGTGAGAGCTGCCCGCACACAAGTGTGGACAGAACCTGGCACAATGATTACTATTACTGAAATAAACCCTAATCCACCAAAGCTCTCAAACATTATGCTTAACGTTTAGAAAATGAATAGCCACACTGATGTCAAGGGGAACATTCATGTGGTTAAGAACTTTGATAGATTGGGACCAAAGTGCTCAATCTGTAGGACTGAGTCCTAAATAACCCATGGCAGGATCTTGCAAACTGTCCACATGCACAGAACCCCCACGAAGCCTGTGGGATTTCATTGCTCAGAAGAATTGGATAGATCAGACTCCAGGGTAGTATGAGAACTGCAACTGTTCAAGTGCAGTGACTTTCTCTGTGGACAACCTTGTAGGATTTGATGGATTTTGTGCTAGAAATAAGCATCAGTCTTCCATGTCATCTCAACAGCTATTCTAATAGCCACTGGGGATAATAACAGAAGTTACATCTAATGCTTGTGGCAACTTCAGAGCTCTGAAGTGTTCACTGCAAAGCATAATGTGCAGTCACCTTATGAGCCTTTGGCATTTCTTCAGTAAACAGAAGACATATGACAATAGATGAATGATTAGTAGGAGCGGATGAGCCTTGACAAAAAAAAAAGTGAAGGACATTAAATCTTGACCTATTTGGCAGAAATAAAACACTTCTAATAAGGCAGCTGGAAATAACAGTATCAATCTGATTGTCTTATTAGAGCTGCAGCAGTGGGATAATACATCTGCTGAGAAATAGCAGGATGTGCTCTCAGACACTGACTCGATACATCTGGACTGTGGGGTCCAGGGTGACGATCATGCAGACTTCTTCATAGGCATAGATTTTCCAGGTATTGAAAGGTCTCTGTTGTTGGCACTCCTATTCCTGCTCTTATTAATATATGTTCACTGTCTGGACACAGATTGCATGGCTGTGTCTACGCTACCACTTGTACTTCCTTATGTTTACGTGAAGCCACTAAGAGCTAGTCTTTCCCCTCCTTCCACACAGTTAAAACTTGACACCAGGCCCTCATCAGATCATGTCTTTTTCAACATCCTTCCTTCTGATCTTGAGTAATGCCCCTCTTAAATCCATGTAAATCACTGTTGCTTGTTGCTCCAACTATATTAACCTCCACTGCCTCTCCTTTCTACTACATCAAACACCAACTACTTGTCTTCACTTATAGGGTTATTTGTGCCTTAGCCTGACCTTGCCTGTCATCTCAAACACTAGTGAGCCATCGACTCCCATTGCTCCTCCACCAATGATACCAGCCTTCAATTCATCATTGATCACATTTCCCCCAGTGCTTTCTCCCTTCCTGCCCCTTATGCACAAGAAAAGCCACCTCATTATTCTCCTACCTATTTGGGTAAGGAATGGTGTCCCTAGCCTCTGTTTGTCAGAGGATGGAGATGGATGGCAGGAGAGAGATCACTTGATCATTACCTGTTAGGTTCACTCCCTCTGGGGCACCTGGCATTGGCCACTGTCGGTGGACAGGATACTGGGCTAGGTGCACCTTTGGTCTGACCTGGTACAGCCATTCTTATGTTCTTATGTTCTTACATTCAAATTCCTCCTTAAAACTCACCTCTGTTGTGATGCCTACAAAAAACTCGTCAGATGCATGTGCACAGTGAGTCAAATGTTGGTTTCACTTACACTGCAGTGAGGCCAGAATCACTCCAGTGAGATCAATGCAGTTACCCCCTATTTACATGAGTGTAAACGAAAGGAGAATTTGGTTGATCTTGAACATAGAATGAATGTCACTATTCCTTTTCCTCAGTAAGCCTCATTACATCTTGAAGATAGTAACTCCACAACAAAGTTTGTCCGATATTGTATTCTCTGTGTTCTTTCTCTCTCATTTAAAAAAAGATCAATAACAATTATGACAGGTAATTTATTCTTCAGTTGATTACAGGGTCCCTATCCTCAGCCAAATTAAGGTCTTAGGTAGATCAATAATAGGTAGTGAGGCTGTGCAAAATTTCTTTCTTCTGTAGTCTACCCCTCAATATTTTCAGTTTATATAGACACACCCAAAATCAAAAGCCTTTCCCTTGAAGGAAATTATTCAAAAATATGGTAGGAATTATGCCCCCCTTACATAAAGCACTGCTTCACTCTTCTTGTTCATTACAGGTTGATGAGATGAGATCCAGGCAAAGAGGGATATAGATAATTGCAATGAGGTATAAATTGAGTACAAGTCAACAACAGCAAGAGAAATAAGAGATTGCAAGTGTGAGAGCAGCTGTCGGTGCATATAAATTTGCATAGCTCACATATCAATTTGCCGGCTGCTAAACCAGTTATAAGCTGTCTGTACTACATTACTGAGCAGAACCTTGTTTTCTCCCCACACACCCGCTCTGCTTTATGTGTTTAATGTGCAGCACTGGAGAATCTGCAGCCAAGTATTAAACAGTTGGTATATCTTGGGTGGCTGAAAGCAGAATGTGGCTAATTTAGCAATGGCAGTATCCACCTTGTGAATAAGAGCTGTTTTAGTAGGGATGAATGACTTCATTTTGCCTCACCAGGAGTTCAGCTTGAACTCCAATATTCTGCAATTTATGCTGGAGGTAGAGAAACAGTTGCCCATAATGACCCTCTGAGTTTGGTCTGAGTGATGGACCTGAGCCCTTTCACAGGCTTTTCAGTCACCTTGAAGTCTCTTGAGACAGAACAGGCATATTTAGTGATTAGAGGCATCAAACGCCATGAAGAAGTCCATTGGACTGGGCATGGATGGACTTCTCTTCTGCATGGATCGGAGGAGGCCATACTGGAGAATATCAGGTACTGCCTCAGTAACCCAGCTTGGGCCTGCAGGAGAATCTATGATACTGGTAGCTGACAAGGGGCTCTGGAGACTCCATTTTGCCTTAAACAGATTTTAGAGACATCACAGTCACAGGAATGACAATGCAGCCCTTAAAAAGAAATCTGAAGTAAGATAGGCACTATTCAATATGCAAGGGGAGAGTCC
This sequence comes from Mauremys mutica, assembly GCF_020497125.1. Taxonomy (NCBI): domain Eukaryota; kingdom Metazoa; phylum Chordata; order Testudines; family Geoemydidae; genus Mauremys; species Mauremys mutica. The sequence continues at coordinate 131,996,737 of NC_059076.1, read as the reverse complement.
ATGAAATTAAAAGGTGGAAAATTCAGAATTGACAAAAATAAATACTTTTTCGCTCAGTGCATGATTGTAGTGTGAAATTCATTGCTTCAAGAGGTTTATGAGGCCAATAACTTATCAAGATCAAGATTCAAAACAGGGATTGGATATTAATACCAAGACTGTCCAGAGGTATTATTATTAGTGAAAACATTTTTTGCTTTGTTTTTAGAAATGATATTAAATCTTGTGCATCAGGGTTTAAGCCAGTCTTGAACTATTAAGATCAGGATGAGATCTACTGTCAGATTAGCTCATTGCTCACTCTTCTGGGTTTTTTACACCTCCCTCTGAAGCCTGTAGTACTGGCTATTGGCTAGATGGACCTCAGGTCTGAGGCATTAGAGCAGTTGGAATGTTCTTTTGTTCCTAGTTTTTCCTTTTGAAGAATATCTACTTTAATTTCTTTATTTGTTTTAGGATTAATAGAAAATGACTTTAATCTTGAAATAGTGGCTGAAATAAAGACACATTTATCATGTTAAGTATTAGTTCTTCAGTCGGCTATTATTAAGGAAAGAAACCCACCTAATGATGGAGTGTGTCAACAACTACTCTCAAAAGACAATTCCATAACACATACATTTAATTTAGAGAATATTTTGTTATAACTTGCATACATTATCCTTCACATGATCGTTAGAGGGCTTTCACTACACCTTCTCCCCCAGTTCTTGTCACACAGACAGAGAACAGAAGATCAGAAGTTTGAAGTGCAGACAATGTGATGTTTATTGGGCTTAGTTCCCATCCAACACATTTCCCATAACTCTGACATAACAGAGCCTTGTTTTCCGATGTTCCCCACTCCTCAGCAGGCATAATTATATCTGAAATGCACGCCCCCGGTCTCACCCCTTACAATTTATGTGTACGGGGAGATGTCAGCAAACCAGTAAAGTGCCTGTAACCACTATTGCATATTGCTAAAAGCAGCCAAGTCAGCAGGCCATAAATTGGCCATGTCACAGCTTCAGCTTGACCGAGACAGGAGGGGAGGGGGTTTGGGGTGCCACAGAAAGGGCAGCTTGACCCCGCATCCAGTGAGGTTTGTTCTTTCTCTCAGACTCACTGGGGGAAGAACTTGTGTGTGCAATGCATGCAGGCTGAAAAAGTGTGCCTGGCACTTGGCGTGGAAGATGGGGAGGTTTGTTACATCACTCCAGGGTTAAGGTTTTAGTTGGAGCGAACACAGGCATCAGATTGTTAATTCAACTGAATTTAATTGAAACGTCTCAATATTTCCCCGTCAGCTCTCTTTGCTCTTTTTCATTATTACTGTTGTACCAGACACATGCGAATACAAGTTCCCTGTCCAAAAATGTGTACAGTGGACCTAGTGGGAAAAACGTCTATGAAACTATTTTGCCAGAATTTGTCAATTCATCAAAGGTCAAATGTTCTGCAGAGATGTCTCGTGATTGGTAAAGTTCTGATGGAACCCAGGCAGCTTTCAAAACCTGCCTGGCTTCCTGTCAGCTAATCCCCATCAGTCTGTCTGGGTCTCTTGGGGAGCTGGGACTTCCTGGATCTTTGGTAGCTAGCAGAGAGCTGGGAACTCATGGGAGTGTGGGCTCCCAGGATCCATTGCTCAGGGACAACCCACCAGTCAGACTCCCCCAGAGTTGAAGCGCCGTTTCTTCTCGCACAGAATTTTGAAGCTTTTGATTTCCAGTCTGTGCAGGAATGAAACCAACTTTGAAAACAACATCATCCTCTGCTAAATGGAAAGTGCTACCCAGCAAAATTCTTAGGGGTGAAACCTAAAAGGACAGTGATGGAAGAGGATCTGAGATCATTCTTCTTCTTCTTGGTATTTATTGTGATGGCACCTAGAGGCCCCAGTCAGTTGGGATCATAGGCGCTGACTTCATCAGTTCACAGGGAGTACTCGACCCTCACTATGCCCCAGGCCCAGTCCCCACTCCACCCCTTCCCCCAAGCCCCTACCCTGCCTCTTCCCAACCCTCCCCCACCTCTTTCCACCCCCGCCCCTGCCCCCACATCTCCACACCTTCCCCCAACCCGCACCCTGCCTCTTCCCAACCCTCCCCCACCTCTTTCCACCCTCACGCCGCCCCTACTCTACCTCTCCACACCTTCCCCCAACCCCCATCTTGACTCTTCCCGCCCATCCCCCACCTCCTCCAGAACCGCTCCTCTCCCTCCCCTCTCCCCCCAGCGCCTCCTGCATGCTGTGGAACAGCTGATCGCAGTGGGGGGAGCAGGAAACACTACACTCATTTAACCCCTGCATTGCCATAGAATCTAGAAAATATGCTTCAACTGCGTGGTAACCCAGCCCAGATTTGACCTTGTTTTCTATTCACTTGTATTTAGCCTGCAGCTGTATCACTTGCGCTTTTCAGCAATCACAAGCTAAAGACGGTCGGGCTAGATCTGTGTTTTCAAGATCCTACATTTCCTAACCCGCAAACATCCTTATCTTTGATCGTGTGCACCTTTTAAATTCTCACCCCTGTAACCTCCATTTTGTGAATTATACCAGCCTTGTTTTCCTGCTTTGTGAAGTCCTTGGGGTAGGAACCATGAGCTCCTGAGCAGCCTCAACTGCAAATGAAGTAAATAGATTTGGAGGTTCCCAGCACCTTTGAAAAATTAGGTCCCAGGGCCCCTATTGTCAAAGCTATTTCAGTGCCTAACTTCCACTGAAATCAAAGGGAGTTAGGCACCTAAATATCTTTGGCAATCTGGGTCAGCATCTTTACTGGTGCTGGTCGGATGCCAGAGTACACTTGTGTAGTAACGCTGTATGCTTTTAACCTCCCATGTAAGTGGAAGTCAGTGGCAAGAGAAGTGATCTCTATGTAGGAAAGGAGTTAGGCCAGATGCGTAGCTGGTGTAAAGGAGTGTGGCCCAGTACACACCAGATTGGTACAGGAACTGAAGAAGAAAGCTGTATCCAAATGAAATTACTCTGACTATTTAGACAAGTGCTAGACGGAGCACAATTGCCTGTGTTCAGAAAGTGGCAGGGCTGCCAAGCTAACACCCTTGTTATTCCAGAAAGTGCCATCGGGTATTTTACAAACACAAATTGTCTGTCCGTCATGTTTACCTCTTATCTGATAGGGCACACTTCAATAGTGCCTAACTCCATACTGGGAAGTCAATGGAGCCACTCCAGTTTATACCAGCTGAGGAACTGGCCCAGTGTGATGCAGGGGACTAGGCATCGGGTCATAATTTCTTATTGACATGCCATTTGATCTTTTGCACAATCCTTATTTAAATTCAATGCCTCAAGTTAGGTACCTAAATTCCTATGTAGTCCCTTAAATAAATGGCCTGCTTTTTTGTTTCCATGGAAGCTGTGGGTTCTCAATGCTTATGAACATAAGGCCACTTATTTAGATGCCTAAACATGCACTTAGGTGTTTATCTGTAGGCACTTGGATGTGAAGATGTTGTCTTTACCCTCTCTTGTCTCAGTCTGTCCACCTATAAAATGGATATAAGAAGATTCATTCAGTGGGTGGTTATGATTCTGAATCTGTTTGTGGAGTCATAGTAGTGAAGGGGACAGTTATCATTAATAAATTGCTTGTGAGCTGCATAATGTATTCTTAGGTATACTACATGCTTATTAGGCGCGGCAAAGATATTGAATTTAGATAGGGAGCTTTTCAAGTCAGCTTCATTTATCAGCATGTGGAAAATATCAAAACTCACCAAACAGATCTCTGTGAACAGATTTCAGATCTTAAATACCTGGATTGAATGTATTTACATTTTAGCAGCTGTGAAATAAATAAATAAACAAACAGACTGCAGCTGGAAAGTGATAGGATTAAGGGAGGGGGAGAATCAACACAGCTGTTTCTGCTATAATTGTAGCAGTGAGGTGTAAGAGAAAAGGAGCAGCTAAATGAGGAAAAAAATGGGGTATTCTCTGTGTGTCTTCAGGGAAATGTTGAGATACTGTGTTTGAAAGAAAAGGGGAATTCAGAATGGAAGGAAAAGAGTGAATCTGGATTCTCTCAACCCTCTTGTGTCAAATGAGTTTGCTGCGTATATTTGCCTCTGGAGCATGGAATGATAAATGTGCAGTTCTGAAACATGGCAGAACAATTTCATTTTCTGAAATGTAATCTGAGTAAAGGGGTAAGAAGAGAGCTTTTCATTAAAAGATAAAGAGTAATAGTGAGTGTCAATAAACATACACATGCACACATTTGTGTGTGTACAAAACTCAGCTAGCCTTTACCTACTGAATATTCCATAAAAGACAAAGGATATTTTTGAGGTTAGGGCACTGCCAAGGGAACCAGGAGATCTGGGTTCAATTATTGGCTTTATCACAGGCTTGCTGTGTCATCTCAGGAAAGTTACTTTCTCGGTGTTGCAGCTCTACATCTGTAAAATGGGGATAATAATGCTTTATGGCTTCCACTCTTTAGCTGTCTTGTCTATTTAGACTGTAAACTCTCCACTGCTGAGAATCTCACTTGCTCTGCGTTGCTGCAATGCCCAGCATAATGGGCCCCTGATGCATGACCTTGGGGAGTCTTCTGTCATCTCTGAACCTCAGCTTACATGTACACTTCCCTGCCAGATCGGCGGGTAGTGATCGATCTATCGGGGATCGATTTATCACGTCTAGTGTAGATGCGATAAATCGATCCCCGATCGCTCTGCCGTCGACGCTATTCTCGTAGCTGAAGTTGTGTCTCTTAGGTCGATCCCCCCCACCCACACACACAGTGTAGACCAGGCCTCGGTCTCCTGAAAGCACGGGTATACCAGAGCACAGCACTATACTGGGCAATCACTTGGATGCTATGTCTGGGTCCCACACACTAGCCTGCCTGCTTTCCCTTGGTCTAGGTAGGCTGCAGCCCTATGTCTTTCATTGGCCTCTCTGGAACACTGTCTTGGCAGAGAACCTGTCTGTTACCCCTTCATGGAAGTGGGACCTCACAGTTCAGCTGCCCTCAGCCCCCAAGACCAGCACTAAACCCCCAAGACACCCCAATTTTTAAATTACACTCTTCCCCAGAGTTCCAAATTTAAGGGGACTCAGGGCAGGTCTATCTTCCGTCAATCTAATGTACATCGTTCAGGGGTGTGAAAAAGACACACACACACACACTGAGCAGCGCAAGTTACGGCAACCTAAAGGGCTGTCCACACTAGCTCTCTGTCAGGAGCAGATGCTGTCCCACCAACATGGCTTCTGTCTCTCACAAAGGTGGAGTAATTATGCTGACAGGAGAGAGCTTTCCCGTCGGTATAGAACATCTTCACCAGATGCACTACAGCACTTCTAGTGTAGATCTGCCCTCAGGTTGACCATTTACCTTTCCAGGGATAAATGAGCACTGAAGCAGATGATACACAGTCTGTGTGAAGATTCGTAGCACAATCACTCTTTACTTTAAATAGCACAAGAAATATGCAGATTTAGACAAAACATGAAAACACTTGTACACATTTCCCTACTTCAGTTTCCTCATCACTGTTTAGTGTTCTTTGGGCTCAGGTCAGAGTCTTTTAAGGAGCTTTCTCTTTTCCCCTCCCTCCTGCACGTGACTTCTCCTCAGCGACATGGAGTCTATCCTCTCTCCTACAGCCAGCTTGTGCTTGCTTTTGCTTCTGATTCTGCTTTCTAAAATATCCGTGAGAGACTCTTCCTTTTATAACTTCCAGTCTCCTTGTCAGAAGATCCTTGAGCAGCCTTGTTAGGTGATCAAAGTTCCCCAGCATGTGATCTGATGCTTATTTACCATCCCACCTGGGCAAAAGCCAACTCTTTTTCTCATGAGGCTTCCATGTGAACAGAGGATCATCAAGGTTTAATGACTCTCCACTGTTAGCCCTGTTAGCTTTGAAATTACAGTCCAACATAGATGTAAAAAGGCAACAGAGAAGGCAGACAACATGTCTGTAGTCAAAGTCATAACATACACATAAATTTCACAAATTATCACACTAAACCATTGAAATTCCCTTGTAAATGACAAACTTTGGGATAAAAGGATATGGTTACTCAGTGCAATGAGAGTAGTGGAAACAAGAGGACTGTGAAGGTCCAGAAATGCATTTCATTACCTGAGAGAGCCCTCTAGAACACAGTGCTGAGTGCTTTGGCCCTCCTGAGTACATCCTTCATGTTCAATGAGAGCTCGGAAACTTTTAAAATGAACTGAAGTGCTGATATAAATTAATACAATTACACAAATTCTTTGAGGTCCCAAAACATTGCGTATAAACGTGCAACACTTAAAATTACAAATAAATACATTTTAAAGGTGGTTGAAAGGCTTTTTGGCTATAAAGAACTGAGCCTTCTGGTTACTGCATTTTTCCTCATGCATCAAAGCTGCCTTGAGCAGAGCAGAGGGCTGTTTTCCTTCCAATGTGTTAGGTGTTAGTGGTGTCTTCAAATGTAGGATGGGAAGCTGTTGCCAGGGGCCTGGGGGGCGCATGCTGCGATTGGTCAATTAGGGCAAACTGCAAAGCATGGAGCAGACAATCCCAAAACTGGTGGTTAGTCTAATACTTAGATCCACCATGCTAGCAACAAAACAGCTTCTATAATACCTTATTGGTTACCCAGAAGCCCAAAACACCATTCCCTCAAAGCAACTCAGCCTTTAGGCTTCCACCCAAACAGCCAAGTCAAATATGATGAGGATTACTGAAAATTTTATTCATCATATAAAAAGTTCTACCAATCCAAAAGGATGGGACATATTATACACCAAGCTAACGAATATTTCAGATTTTACACAAATACATGCTTACAGCCAATTATTATTAACTAAACTAAAATGTATTAAGAAAAGAGCGAGTATTGGTTAAAAGATGATTATACCTAGAGACATGAATATAGTTCTTAGGTCCGTTTCATAGTAGAAATGGTGAACTTCAGAGTTTTAAAAAGTTCTTTTAGAATTAGTCCATAGGTTCAATCCAATGTTCATTATCAGGGTGACTCAGAATGGAACCAGAGATCTAAATCTTGTGGTTCAAACTTCCCCTGATGAAGCATAAGCAGATTTGAGATGAAAGGATCAGGTCCCAAAAGCCCTTTAAACATTTTCCGGGCAGCCTCTTGACAGCATGCAATCTGTGAACAACAGTGTTTTTGAAGTAATCTTTTTTCCTAAACATCACTGGTAATTAGTTACATGGATTAACATAAGGCAATTGCCTATCTTCCCCCATTTGCAGGTGATTTGCTATATACTTCAAAGAGAAATCAAGACAGTGATATCACTACACTCAAAGTTCATTTAAATGTTTAATATTTCCTTTTGATCTCTGAATTAACAGAATACAGCGATAGACAGGAACCATTTGATTACATTGTTAACCTCTCACGATATATATGGAAACACACACAAACACAAACACTAATATGTTTCTAAAAGTTTTATCTGGGTCAATTAGTCTGCAGGTTGCTTAACTCTTTCTGGCCCTGTGTCACAGAAGCACAGAGGTCTGACCACAAATCCTGTCAGGTAAGCGAAAAGGGTTAAATTGATTGTTCGTGTATTTTGTTTTAAAATGAGGGTTTTTTTTTCCAGAAGTCTAAGGGTTAGATAATGCCTCTCCCTGTACTGTTACCCTGTGAGGTATATGGGTTACAGGAACCCTTTCTGCCCCCGAGTACTGAGGAGTGCAAGGTGTTAGGTATCACAGTAGCAATCTTGGCAGTATCAGAGTGAGTGCTTCTGGGTAGGCTGAGAGCAGGGATATGTATCAAGATGTATAATTTCAAGGTAAATTACATTGTATTAAACTGAGTATATTAATAAGTATTTTCAATATGTAGTATACCCTCCATTTATGTGAACTAGTGACTGCTACAGGTGTAAATGTAAAAAGAGAGTAATTTGGGTGGACGATAGTTCCTGAGAGTTTGACACACAATTTAAAATGTATATGATGAGTGGGTAGGTGTAGGAGAGTTTTTGGACTATAATTTAAGGCTTGCAAAGTACAGGAAGGTCAGAGTTAAGGGTGTTTTTGCAATATGCAATGTTAATTGCCAGGGTGGAAATCTACAGTCCATCAGCTTGCTATGATCTAGCTGGCCACTGAAAGTTCCATACAGCACTTTGATATTCTATTGTGTGCAGTAGATTCACACTCCAGCTCTGTCTCTGTATAGACATCCCCATCATTTACATGTATATCATTATTTGAGACTCTATGAAAATGAAAATATTTGAATGACAGATACTGAATGAAGTGAGAAAATGTATTTACTTTCTTTTAACTAGTCATTTCCACAATTGTAACAATGTAGGCTCTCCCCGCACCCCCTCAAAAAATAAAAAAAATTTAAAAAATTAAAAACCACAACCCTGGAACATTCCTACATTATATACCAGCCCAAATCCTGAAATGGAGTTAATTAACATTGAAGACATTGGCCCAGAAAGTCAATAGAGCTATGCCCATGTGCACCAGCTGAGGATCTGGCCCCTGCACTACAGTAACAACTTTGCTTTTAAGTTGTTACCTATGAATTAAGAGGCTGTTCCATACAAAAGGGAGAATGCCAACATGTGGCACAAAGTGAAGACTGGGAGGAGACAGAATACAAAGCAGAAAGAAGTCAGGCAATAACGTGTGGGGGTAGGGGTAATTAGGGCAGAGATGTAGGCATAGGATGAAGTGTGGAGTGCTGGGAAAGTGAAAAGTCAATTGAAATAACGATCCACCAACTGGGCAAAACATGCTCTAGTTTGTAAAAGTTACTCATGGCAGTTCTGGAATTCTGAAGCCAAGCTGGGCTTCTTTGTATACTTATTTGTACTCCAATACCAAGATTACACCTCCAGCTCCCAGCTGCTTCACAGCAGTGCTGGTGATTCAATTCTGGGAGCAGAACCAAATATTTGTACATGTTTGTGTGTGAAATGCACATCAAGTTCTTTTCTCCAGTTCAATGGAAAACTGTGAGAAACAAAAAAAATAATAGCTAAATAGACAATTAGAGCTACAAACAAGCTGTCTTATTAACCCAAAGTGTTCTTTTTTTTTAGTTCCTTTCTTTATAAACCAAGCTCACTGCAACCTTTGCAATACTCTGTTGTCATAGAATGGAATGAAATTATTCCAGCGTTCGATTGTAGTTAATAGATGGGTGTTATGCAGAATAACATGTGCACTCCACTGAGAATGTCAACGCCATTGTCTGCAAAGGTCTTTAGAATGTGAAAATCACACATGTCAGAATCTGGGGGCTGTTCTTTGGGAAATGTAATGTTCGCAGAGGAGCTACAGCTATTCACTCTCCAAAGTCTCATACTGAGAAGTGTATAATTTAACTTTTTAAAAGTAACAATCTACGCTGCTGCTTTTCTAATCTTTGATTAGGTTTTTTTTTTCTTTTTAAAAAGCATTTGAATTTACATCAGCCTTGCAGAATACGTTGAAGTTACATTAGAGGGCTGGATTCACCAGGTCTGATTCTCCACTGCCTTGAACCTTGTGTGGTCACCTAGTGGATAGGCTGGGCTAGGACGCAACAGACCCGGGTGTAATTCCTGGCTCTGCTGCAAACTTCCTGTGTGACTTTGGGCAAGTCTTTTAATCTGTGCTATACTCCACTTCCCAATCAGTAAAATGGGATAGTACTTCTTTGCTGCAAAGGGGTTTTGTGAGGCTAAAATCCAGGAATGACTGTGGGATGCTCATTCGGATAGTATGGTGATGGGGACTGTATAAATACTTAGATAGAAAATGGGGGAAGGATAAGGAATCATGCCCAATGTGCACATGTTCAGATACAGGCCTGGATTAACCAATGTGCACTTGGAACAACTGCGTAGAGCCCCCATCTCAGGAGACTCCCCCGACCACCAACCCCCCGCACACAAACTGAGTGGCACTGTGTCTCATGCCAGGTTGCAACAACACCCATTCAGATAGGAGAGGGGGGCAGCTGGGCCGAACCTGAGTGACACAGGGCCGTGTGAATGAGAAGCAGGCAATGGAAGCGAGCATAGATGGGCAGCTGGGATCAGGAGGGGCCATTCTAGCCCATGATGGGAAAAGACCGCTGAGCTGTGGGAAATGGAGAGGGGAGGGGGAATTGTGAGCAGGGCCGGTGCAAGGATGTTTCGCACCCTAGGCGAAACTTCCACCTTGCGCCCTCCCCCGTCCCCGAGCCCCCACCCTGAGATGCCCCCCCCCGCAGCAGCTCCCCACCCTTCACCTTGAGGCACCCCCGCCCCAGCTCACCCCTGCCCCACCTCCGCCCCGAGCACGCCATCGCTGTTTCACTTCTCCCGCCTCCCAGGCTTGCAGCACCAATCAGCTTAGGCGCCGCAAGCCTGGGAGGCGGGAGAAGTGAAGCAGCCACGGCGTGCTCAGGGAGGAGGTGGGGCAGGGGTAAGCTGGGGTGGGGAGTTCCCCTGCGTGCCACCCCCTCCCTCTTACTTGCTGCAGGCAGCCCTCCCCGCACTCCCCTGCCCCAGCTCCCACTGCCTAAATGCTGGCGGCGACTGGGGTGGCCGAAGATCCAGCCGCCGCGGTCGCTGCTGAAGAAAATGGCGCCCCCCAAATCCTAGCACCCTAGGCGACCGCCTAGGTCGCCTAAATGGTTGCACCGGCCCTGATTGTGAGTGGCCAGGAAGGCCCTGGGGAGGGTGGGTGTGGGGCTGAGTTGTTGGTGGGCTTATTGGGGTCTCTGGGATGAGGGGTTGGGGGCCGCAATGTTGAGAATGAATGGGGAAAGTTGAGGGTAGTGGGGGCCGGTTGGGCTGAGATGTTGGGGGCTGAGGTGAGTGGGATATATGTCAGTGGTGCTGAGATGTGTGTGGGTTTTGTCAGGATAAATGGGTACTGGTGGAGGGTATTTGGGGTTTATGTGATGTGGGAGGAACATTCAGAGATCAGTGTGTGGCACACAAGGCTAGGGGCATTCTGGGGTTTGTGTGGGGTGGGGTGTGTATTAGGTGGGTGAGCTTTAAGGAAGGTAGGGAGTCAGTTTCCATAGTGCACGGGGCCCCCAAAATTCTTGAGTGTGGGCCTGAGCAGATGGGGACACAAGGACAATGGAGAAGGAGGCCCAGAATTCATTTATAAATAACATTTCTAATGGAACCTGGGTGCACAGGGAAAATGCAGAGGTGAGGGGAGCTGGTGTGACTGACATGCCCCGGAGCCACAAGAGGGCTAAGAAGCTGTAATATAAACCACTGGGTGACCTGTTTTAGCTTACACCTCCTGACAGGAGCTTATAATGTACAGCTAAGCCTAGCGTGGGCTAGCTTCCAGCACACGGTGTTATATTTGGACCCAGCAGAGAAGGAGATGGACACAGACAGAAGGAGCTGATAGAAACACAGCTGTCTGGCAGCTCCAGTATCAAGCTCCATTCTTGTAGGAACTCCCTCTATCAAGGGTGTGATCCAGATGCCATTTCTGACTCCAACTTCCGATAACACCTGTAGTGCTAAGGCTTGATCGGCGTCACTAGAGCTCTTGTCTTTTTCCACATTTTGAATTCCTAACTTCAGTTCTTTCTTCAGTTCAGTCTTCAGAGGTGTCTTCTTGGATGGATGGTTACTCTGTGTTGCTGGTTGTTGAACTACGTTATAGGTCACAGTGATGTCTCCTTTCTTCTGGCACTTCTGGCAAATGACCTGGCATGCCCAGCAATCCTTATCAACATGCAGTTTGTGAACAATGACCACACGGAAATTCCTTACGTTCCTGTGGTCCTCTGTCTTGCTAATGCAGGAGGTGAACTTCTCCGTTCACATTAAAGTCCAGAGAATCTTTCTCTGCAGTGGCCATAGCAATAGTGACCTCAACAACCTCCTTGATATAAGCACTTATACAGACTAATTATTTCCAGAGCTGGTCATAGCATAATAAAGAGACAAATTGGTCACATAGGGTATCACTTAATATTTGTCCAAACTGACAATGCTCTGACAACTTTCACACAGCAGCAATAGACTGTGCAACTGACCCTCTGCTCCCCCGATGTCACTCATGGAACCGATATCATTCTGCTATCATTGATGGGGTAGGAGAAAAATGTTCCTCCATTGCTGCTGTATTTGTGGTCTACATGGAATTTCCAGGCACAGTTGGAGACAACAGGTCACACAGCAGTCTGTCTGCCTTCAGATCTATCACTGTCAGAAAGGCTGAAACTCTTTGTCCGTCTGGAATGGTGTTGCAAGCTACAAATTGCTGAAAATACTTAAGTATGCCACCCCCAAGTCACAGTTTTCATCAAACACACCAACATTGCCCACAAAAGTTTCCATTTCTCTGCTCTAATGTTGATTTCACACCCTGCTGAATGTCTTTACTTCCACAGGGAAACTTTTGTTTTCTTTCTTTTATGTTACTTGCTTACTGTATCTTCCCCTTGTCCAGGCAATGGGAGCACTGGACACTCATAGAAGGCCCACATCACCTATACGTTATATTTGAACCCAGCGGAGAAGGAGATAGAAACAGACAGAGGGAGCTGAGAAAAACACAGCTGTCTGTTGTGGAGGCTTTATACTTCAGGCAGTAAAACTGAAACCAATGTAACCCACACACCTTCTGGGTGTGGTGTTCTGTACCATCTGGTGGCACTGAGACCACTTAGAGAGAGAGAGTCTGCTCTACAGCTTTAGCTAACAGCCAGTTGGCTTTTAGCTCATGCAGCAGAGGGTCATGCACTGAGCTCCAAAGATCCCCAGTTCAATCCCACCCGCAGCTACAGTCATATATTGCTTGTCCAGAAACTCAAAATAAATGGCTGCTAAAAGAGCCCTTACCAGTCACATGAGGACTCCAAGGTAGAGGTCTCAATGAAGACTGGAACTTCACTGAGTACTGTAAGAACACAAGTCTAAGGCCCCAAACTCAGCCAACTTATAGCAGCATAGCGACACTGAAGTCAATAGAGCTGTGCCAATTTACACCAATGAAGGTTCTGCCCTAGTCAATACTAGTGACCCCTTCTCTATTGTGGTGCGTGTAGCTATGTAAATTGAAGGGGTGGTCATTCTCTTTTTATTCAGCACGGCACCACAGAGGATTCCTCCTCTCTGCTGAAGAGGTAGGGGCCATTTTGTGTTGAGCCAGCTGCAGATGTTTTAGTGTGTGTCCTTGTGGCCTCCCTTTCAGAAATGTCCAGATCCTCAGCTGGTGTGAATAAGCATCACTCCAGGAAGTCAGTGGAGCTATGCCAATTTAAACCAGTGGATGAGAATTTATATGGATTCTTTCTTTGTTCTTTTCCTTAATCTGAAATAAAGATATTTGATTTTGTTCTTTTCCATCTATCTCGGTAACTATACAGCCAACATGACCTAGTATCTGAGCACATTGCAGCTATTAGTGAAATTATCCTCACCCCACCAAATGAGGCAGAGAAGTATTGTAATTTTACTGGTGGTGAACTGAGGCACAAACACCAAAGGTGGGATTTTTTCAAAAGAGACTCCAAAATCCTTGCCTGTGTGACTTGGTCAGGGTTATAAGGACAGGGTACTAATGGGAGGGGGAGGACCAGAAATTGAATGTAGATCTTTTGAGTTCCAGGCTAATCTCATAACCACAAGACCATCCTTCCTGTTATATCCTTGCCCCTTTGGAAGGACCGCCTGCCACACACAGGGTTGCCATTTTCAAAATGTTTGGGAAGGGCCAGATACATTTCTAGTTTCCACATTTGCAGAGGGGAGATAAAGTGATTGTAGGTGATTTTGTCTCTCTCCTGCAAATGTCTTGATAAAGGGAATGGTTTTTAATCTCAGGTTACCAGTAACCCATAGAACAAGAAAGAACAAAAATAATGTTCCTAGAACAAGAAAGAACAAAAGTAATGTTCCTACAAGATAACCCGCTGTACCAAATTGCCTCACAAAATGGCAGCTGCACTGAACTGCAGAACTGAACCTGTGATTCCATCACAATGTCAGTAGTACTAATTGTAACCCTTCTGCCCGTCTGAGTTGGCAGCAACAAGGGCCGGGTTCAGTAACTAGGGGTTCTGTTTCAATAACATCATGCAAAACCGGCTAGGGGTTCTGTTTCAATAACATAATGCAAAACCGGCTCAAGCACCCACCCAGAGACCTGGGACAATTATATACCACCCCCCGGGCACCTGTAAGAGGCAATACTTCCCCTCTCACAAGCACAGAGTCCGAGTGTAAAAAAATCATCTTAATAAAGGAGGGAAACAATGGGACTTTATGTTGGGAAAACACCACAAACAAGATTCGTAACACAAACCATGAGCAAAAGATCCACCCACCCCCCAAGTAAGTTTGGCAGTATCCTTTTCCCCTCAGGGTCTTAAGTCCAGCAACCCAAAAAATCACCCAAAGTCCCAAAAGTCCAACACCCTAAAAGTCTCTGTCCCTGGTCAGTGCAGCCCCAGAGTTCAAAAGTTTATCTGAAGAGGTTTACCTCCCAGCCTGGGGGAGGGGGAGAGACAGCAGTGTCAAGGGACATCTTGCATGGTCTGAGTCCGACTGCCCCACCTCTCCATGAGGTTCTGCCTCAGCCTTCACCGAGAGCCACTCCACCAGCCGTTCTGCAAACTGCTCCGCTCCACCAGCCACTCCAGTCATCCCTCAAACTGCTCTGCCAGTTGCTCAGCAACATATCTTCAGGCTGATCCCACAGCACTCAGTGATTTCAGCTTGTAGTAGGGGATCCTCAGTGCTGGTGCACTACTGGCTGTTTCTGTTAGCTGTCAGCAATATATTTAATTTTGTACTGTCACTCTGAGAGAGCTAGTGGCTACGGATAAGAAGTCCTTTTAGCTTCCTATAGTCACCTACAGTGTTTACATATCAGTACAAGGGGCTCGGTGATACTCAAAGACAGACTATCTCTGTCATGAAGCAGCTCACAGCTTATTTCTGTCCATGCAGGCTGTTGATTGGTATTGGCTTGTCCTTTGCTTTATTTTGTTTTATAGTAGAAAGGAAATTCAAAAGCTATATAGAGTTCAGCAGTATGCAAGGTAAAGCCTGCACTTAGCTGGATTTTTTTTTCCTGTGGTCCTTTTCAATGATAATGAAGAGAAAACAAGAGGACTCCATCTCTTAACCATGGTCCAATATTTAAAAAAAATATGCAACACCGGTTACATGCAAACACATAAAGGAACATACCAGCTTGATTTAAAGCCCACTAAAGACAATAAGAGTCTTTCCATTGACTGCAATGGGCATTGGATAAGGTTCTTTGCATTCATACAACCCCAACTTGTATGCACACAGAAGGGCACACGTTTGTAACCTACCCTTGCAGAAGTGAATAGAGGATGCATAAATATCCTTTTTAACCATGAGGTGGGGTGCTACACAAGAGTCATTCACAGTTGATTTATGGATGAAGGGACCACTATGACCAGCAATTCTGACCTCCTGTGCAACACATCTTTGATCAGGGACTACTTGGCCTTTTTGCCTTTTGGGGGAACAAATTAGCCAGAAAAAAGCAGGAAGGGGCAGGGCTGTGGCCCCACCAAACTCCTACTGAGAAACTTCCCCAATGTGCACCATAACAAAGTGGATGGTGCACAAAGCACAGCACCCTCCTTGGGTGCACGGAGTAGCCATGGGCAAGACGGCAACTCCTGAGATATCATCTCATGCAGGATAATGTGATTCTGCCCTGCGCACCTACACACAGCTATATGTAAATCACACAGTCTAGCTCTGCTTCATTTCAGCACATGACTCATACCATTTCTTTTATTAATGTGCAGGACATTTTAGCTTCATTTTTTGTTCTTGCCTAAGAATTTGGCCATCAAAATATTTATAACATGAGACACAAAGAGGGTCCAATTTTAAGATGAAACCTCTAAAATAGTGCCCTAAACTCATCACACTTAATTTTTTGCCCCTGGCACCAAGTGCACAAATTGGGAATTTGGGCCAAGACCTTCAAAGGTATTTAGGCTCCCAACTTCCATTACAATCCTTGGTTACTTTCCAGATTTGCATGCACAATTTTCGTGCAGAAATCTGAGGTATTGCACACACAAGATCTGATTTTCATCTCACATATTTCAGTTTTACACCAGTGTAACTCCACTGACTTTGCAGAATCATTCCTGATTTACACTGGTGTAAAGTAAGATAAGAATCAGGCCCACAAATTCTTGGGTTTGCACAGCTGCTGGTGGAATTTTTTGCCAGATCAGTCTCGAAGCTCCTTTAAAAAAGCTCTACATTGTGACTAATGTAAAATCAAGTTTTTAGATTCATAGTAGCTTTGTACTGTGTGTGACAGTATTTTTAAGCACCTATCTCATGAAGTGTAACCTGATTGGTAACTCATGTCAGCGCTAATGCCGGGGGCCAGCCTATTGGGAGTCTCACAAGATGGGAAAAGCTGCAAAAGAACAGATAAAGTGACTGCCAGAATTGTGTACTCTAACCAATGTGTTCTCAGGATTCCTCTGCTTGCTTAAAACATCACGGCTCATCAAATTTAAGGCACTGTAGAAAAGATGGCACCTGGACAAACTGCCCATCCTTGCAAGGGCCTGTCAGTGGAAAAGACTTAGTAAGTCCTTGCCCATAACGATGAGCTGGAAACATCCCATTATTCTGTGATCTGAGGCACAGCTGACAGACTTAAGGGTTGAAAGGGAAAGTAGAATGTAATGTGGGTTGCTTGTCACAGTGAACAGCATAGGGAAGTTCCCTCATTCTGTAGCATGACACATCGTACTTCAAAAAGAATGGCATTATACTGACGTGTGTGTGTGTGTGTGTGTGTGTGTGTGTGTGTGTGTGTGTGTGTGTGTGTGTTATAGCACAGTGCAACCTGGTACTGTACCATGATTAGAAATTTCCCCCCAGTCTTCTCTGTACCCAGGGGGCCAAATTCTTGGCCTCATTCTGACTGGTTTGTGTTACACCGGTAGCACAAAACAAACAGAGACAAGGCAGACCTGTGGCTTTCCAGGAGGGACAGTGCTTTTCCAGGGCCAAGAACTGAATGGAGATAAAAATCTGAGTTAATTGATGAGGGTTGCTGATAGGTTTAACTGCTGGGTTTAATCTGATTCACTTGTTTCTTTAACTTATATGTCAGACACTTAGTCTGTTCGATAGGTGCCCTCTTTATTTTCTTATATTTTATCTTTAGTTTATTGAATTAAAGGAAATAATTGGTGCAATCTTCAAAGGCAGAAAGGGTAGCTAAATATCCAAATCCTATTGATGTCCAAAAGAAATAATATTGGGCACTTAATTCAATACTTAAGCCCCGGAATAAGTGATCTGATTTTCAGATGTGCAGTTTACATTGAATTATATTTTCAGGATTATTTTCTATTTCTTTATTCTACTTCCACACCTTGTGCTTGCTTTTTTGACCCCCACTGCATGCTGAGAAGAGATTTTCACTGAGCTATCCGCAATAAACCTCAGGATATTTTCTCTGAATTTCATCTTCCTTAAATGCTCCTAGAAGAATTGGGGCCTTTTTGACTAGAGACCTCATTTTTGCACAATTCCCCTGTCTAAAATGTGAAGTTACTGAGCTAGATTTTGGTATGATCTATCTTCCAAAGATATTGACCTAAATTACATTGCAGACACTATTCCTTAATCTGGCTCAGTTATAATAACTTCTTGAACCCAGCTCTTGTGTTATTTGGGAATACTGTAAGAAATGGTTTGGGTTTTTGTGAAAAAAAAATCAATGAAAAGTGTACATTTCCATCAATTTCTCTCAAAAGTTTTGGATTATTATTAGAAAACAGAGCCATAAAATCTTTTTTTCCCCATTTTTAGCAACAAAAAATAAAGAAAAATTTCAGCCCCGGACTAAAATTGTATATGTGATGATCTGTTAGCTCAGTCTAGCCCTTTTGTTTTGCCTTGTCTAATATTTTTGGCATGTTAATGTAGAGACAGACTTCACTGTTACACGTAAAGTTTAGGGTGCCAACCCAAGAAAGCACAAGAGTGCATGTATAACTTTAATCACATGATTAGCTCCATTGGTTTAAGAACATAAGAATGGCTATACTGGTTCAGACCAAAGGTCCATCTAGCCCAGTATCCTGTCTTCCAGCAGTGGCCAATGCCAGGTGCCCCAGAGGGAATGAACAGAACAGCTAATCATCAAGTGATCCATCCCCTGTCGCCCATTCCCAGCTTCTGGCAAACAAAGGTTTCAAGGGTGTTGTGATGAAATATGTATTTCTTTGCACATGGAAAGAATAATGGATGAGATCCCAGCTGTGCTTAATTGACACGATGTAGCTGAGAAGCGGTAGGGGGAAAGTTAGCTTTAAGCTACCTTTCCACTTCCCCAGGCCTGGGCAGGATGGAGCCCCAAGTGACCCTTGAAGGAATTTAGAGCATCATAAACTGCAGCAGCGGAAAAGGTCCCTATGGGATTGCTGCGCTAGCTGATGATCCAGTGGAGTGTCATATACTTTGCCTGCCCCCAACTTGCCCCGCACTTATATTGTACGCTCTTTAGGGCAGGGACTGTTTGTATAGTGCCTTGCACAATGGGGTCCTGCTCCATGTCTGGGGATCCTAAGCACTTCTACAATAATCATCATCATCATCATCCGTGGAGTGGCATTAGAGCAAAGTGGCCGCAGGTACATCTGAGAATCTGGCCCACTTGGTAGATATTTGTTGTGTCAATAGTATACTGTATGATGTACAATGTAAAAGTCACATCTTTACTTTTACGTGCTTATGTTCTGGAAATGACATGCCAGGTAGGGACATTGTCATCTCTTAGCAATATTAAGTGGTACGGGATATGAAGTGATTTGTTTGTGTAGCATAATATTCAGGTAAGTGAATTCCTGATGTTGCAATGGGCTTTCTGCAGGTTGACCCGGAGCATGAACCATGACTGATTTCAGCTACATCCTTTACTCTGAAGTGTAATCTGATCACCTCTCATGTCTTACAGAATTGCACAGTTGGGTGCTTTGAATTCCCACCTGTACAAGAGAAGAAATCTTTCCCAAATGTCCCAAATACAAATTTCACAAAGATAAATGGAATCCTGAGACCACCGTTGTGATCCAATTACAAACAATGGGAGCTTGCCATTCACTTCATTGTGAGTTGCCCCTAATTTACTTTTGGAAATAATGAGGTCAAATAGAACTCTTTAATTCAGCCAACTGTGGTAGATTACAGTAAATATTTATCCCTGTGCAGATTTTTATGCACATTATTGGTACATAATTGTTCCTGATGGAACATAACACATGCCTTAAGATTCATGAAAATTTAATGGGGTTTGATTTCAAAAGCATGGAGATAAAAATAGATGCTGGAAGAGTATCTTAATGTGGGTTGTGCATTAAAAACTGCCATGCATCAGAAAGATAATATCTGTCTCTATGAATTCCATCTCATTGCCTGCATCCTATATCATTAATTTTTAATGAATCCTTCTTCTGTTCTTCTGACCTGATGTTGGTACGTTTACCCTCGGGCGCGTGCACACACACACACACACACACACACACACCTATTTCAGTTTTACTCATTCTACTAGAAAATAGTTGAGGAAGAAATTCATAGGCAGGAATTGTAGACCAAGCTGGATGAGCAAGCATCTCAGAGAGGTGATTAAGAAAAAGCAGAAAGCCTACAAGGAGTGGAAGATGGGAGTGATCAGCAAGGAAAGGTACCTTATTGAGGTCAGAACATGTAGGGATAAAGTGAGAAAAGCCAAAAGCCATGTAGAGTTGGACCTTGCAAAGGCAATTAAAACCAATTGTAAAAGGTTCTATAAGCATAGAAATAAGAAGAAAACAAAACTTAATATGATTCTTTGGTTTATTACCAGGCGTGTCATATGTAAGACATGGGAAGAAATTGTTCCACTCTACCAGTCATTGCTGAGACCTCAATTGAGTGTTGTGTCCAGTTTTGGGCACCTCACTTTAAAAAAAGATGTTGACAAATTGGAAAAAGTCCTTATAAGAGCAACAAAAATGATAAAAGGTTTAGAAAAACTGGCCTATGAGGAAAGGTTTTAAAAAACAATGAGCCTGGGTATGTTTAATTTTGAAAAAAGAAGACTGAGGGGTGACCTGATGATAGCCTTCATATACATTAAGGGCTGTTAGAAAGTGGACAGTGACCAACTGTTCTCCATGTCCAGTGAGAAGAACAAGAAATAATGAGCTTCATCTGTAGCAAAGGAGACTTAGGCTAGATATTAGGAAAAACTTCCAACTGTAAGGATAGCTAAGCACTGGAATAAGTTACTGAGGGAAATTTCAGAATCTCTGTCACAGGAGGTTTTTAAAAACAGATGAGACAAACCACTCCAGGGAAGGTTTGGGTATACTTGATCCTACCCCAGCGCAGGGGGCTGGACTAGATGACCTCTTGAGATCCTTTCAAGCACAATATTTCTATGATTCTATGAAAACTTTTGCCCATCATTTTTTCTTCTTTTTGTCCTCATATGTAACACTGCACACTTGACAAGAAGATGCACATTTCAGATATTTCCTTTATTACTTAAAAAACCAACTATCTTAAAGTTTTTCTTTCTCAGCCGGTTATTTGTATTATTTTCCTCTGTATATTACAGACAAAGCATATGAAACACAGAAATTCAGTAAGAAACAGGAAAAAGCAATGTGACAAGAAAAACGTTATGAGGCATTGTTTGTTATTTACCATGTACAGAAGAATCAATAGACACTCTAGTCAGTTAAATGGATGGCATGTCATAAGATATTTTACTGTATGTTCCCCTGAAAAGGTCTCATATTTGTCTTAGATAACTAGACAATGTTATTTTAGAATTAAATATAGAGATATATACCTTGTAAAATTCACTCACACAAAGGTAAATATCCAATTATGATATTCCAGTAAAAATGGAAAAATAACTTGTCAGGTACCAGTGAAATTACGTTTCCTAGTTATCTCCTGCAATTGACAAGATTTCAGGGATGACCATTGTAGATGGAAAGATCATATATAATGTTTTGTCATGTGGTGAGTGTTCTGTATATCTTGATTCTGTTTCACTGAGGATATTCCTCTGGGGGAGGCGACCCCAGTTATTAGGAAGAGATAGATAATGATAGTCAGTGATTTGATTGCCAGAAATATAGATAAGTGAGTTTGTGATGACCAGGAGAACTGCATGGTGGATTGTCTTCTTGGTGCAAAGGTTGCCTTCCCCTCAAAATATCGAGATAGACTTATGTGCAGTGCTGGGGAGGAGCCAGTGGTTGTGGTACATGTAGATACCAATGACCTGGGAAAGACAGGAGAAAGGTCCTGGAAGCCAAGTTTAATGTCTTACTTAGCAGCCTAAAGTCCAGGAACACCATGGTAGCATTTTCTGAAATACTTTCAGTTCCACATCCAGGACCAATTAGACAGGCAGAACTGCAGAGTTTCAATGCATGGATCAGATGGTGTTGGGAGGATGGATTTAGGTTTATTAGGAACCGGGGAACTGTTTGGGAAAGAAGGAGCCTAGACAGGAAGAATGAGCTCCATCTATACCAAACAGAACCAAATTGCTAGCATATAAAATTTAAAAGGTTATAGAGGAGTTTATTTAAACTAAGGGCTGGGGGGAGCCATCAGGTGCAGAGGATAAAACTCTGCAGACAGAAACATCCCATGGGGAGGATTTATTAAATAGGACACACCATAGCCTAATAAGGAGAAGAAGCTTGAATTTGAGAAAGTACAGGTAGGAACTGAAGAGAAACAGTAAAACAACAAAGAGTCCCATTTAATTACATCCTATGAAGGCAGACAATTAAATATTGACAAATGTTATAGGTGCTCATGTATAAATACTACAAGTCTAAATACTAAGATGGGTGAATTTGAGTGCCTGGTATTAAATGATATAATAGGTCTCACAGAAACTTGGTAAAAAAATGGTACGTGGTAATACCAGGGTATAAAATATATAGAAATGGCACCGTTGGGCAAAGGGCACTATATGTGAAAGAAAGCACAGATAGTGTCAAGATAGGAAAAATCATGCCTGAATAATAAGAGTATAGCAGTAGGAATAGACTACCAACCACCTGACCAGCATGGTGATTGTGATTGTGAAATGCTCAAAGAAATTAGGCACTACAAAAACAGAAAACACACTAATAATAATGGGGGATTTCAGCTATCCCCATATTGACTGGGTACATGTCACCTCAGGACAGGATGCAGAGATGAAATTTCTACACATCATTAATGACTGCTTCTTGGAGCAGCTACTCTGGGAAACCACAAGGGAGAGGCAAATCTTGATTTAGTACAAGGATCTGGTCCAAGTGGTGAATATAGTTGAACTGCTCAACAATAGTGACCATAATGTAACTAAATTTAATATCATCTAGGGGCAAAATATCAAAAAAACCCATTCCAGTAACATTTAACCTGAAAAGGGGGAACTGCACAAAAATGAGGAAGCTAGTTAAATGGAATTTAAAAGCAACAGTCAAAAAGAGGGAAATTGCTGCAAGCTGCGTGGAAACTATTTAAAACCATAGAACCTCAAATTAAATGTATTCCCCAAATTAAAATAAAAAAGACAGTAAGAGGACCAAAAAAATACCACTTGGACTAAACAAAGGAATAAAAAGGGTGATTGGAGGCAAATAGGCATGCTTTAAAAATTGGAAGTCAAATCCTACAAAGGAAATTCAAAAAGAGAGTAAGCGCTGGCAAATCAAGTGTAAAAGTAGAATTAGGTAGCGCAAAAAAGAATTTAAAGAACAACTAGCAAAAGACACAAAAACAAATCAATATTTTTTTTAAGCACATCGGAAGCAATGGGGCCACTGGAAGATCTTGAGGAACACTTAAGAATGGCAAGGACCTTGTAGAGAAGCTAAATTGATTGAAGGCATCAGTCTTCACTGTAGAGGATATGAGGGAGATTTCCACATTTTAGTGTAGAATAAATATGAAATTAAAGATTTAGCATTATCTTAAATTGGTTAAGGAAATGTACGTGTCGTAAAGAAAGGCCTCGACTAACATGCAAAGATGGCATTGAAAATAATGAGTCATAAAGACACAAGTAATGGAGTAGTGAGGATGCCTGATTCAAAAAAGTAGCTAATAAGATAAGGAGAAGATTCTAAAAGGAAGGTCCCTTAGACCGATAGGGGTTGACTGTAAATGATTTCAAATAAAACATAGAATCTGTCCTTCAAGGAGCCAACATTGACCTTCCCACCCCACATACTTGTGTTATCTAAAAAAATATAGCCTATGTAAACCCAGGTGCAATGAAATAACTGTTGTCAGTGAGAAGGTGGGAAAGAAAGGGCTTGGGGAGAAAGGACGGAGTAAATATTATCTGTATTAAGACTGGAAATAAGGGTGAACTGTGTCAAACTGTTTTTTAACTGAAATCAGTAATTGGCAATGACATCACTTGTTTGCTAAAGGGTATGAAAAGTTATCTCTTAAAGGGTTAATTGCTAATACCAGCTGACTAAGTTGGAGACGACCAATATGGGTCTCAACACTCCTGGGTTTAGCCCATTTTTAAGAATCTTGATCAAAGGCTTATAGATGTTTTGTTACTATTTGGATATAGTAAATTGTTTATTATTTCAGCTTTTTAGGCATGTTTGAGAGCAACTGTAAAACTATCATTCTGCATTTGGATTTAATAAAGGAATTTGTGATTAAATTGCTGCTGTGGTAATATCCTGAATATATAATAATAATTCCAACACTTAGCCATTCTTTTTAAGTGACATATCTGAAGAACTGTCCCAAGTTGAGGGACAAACTGATAAATTAAACAGTAATAAGTCACCAGGACCAGATGGTATTCACCTGAGAGTTCTGAAGGAACTCAAATATGAAATTGCAGAACTACTAATAGTGGTATTAAACCTATCACTTAAATCAGCCTCTGTACCAGATGAACTGGAGAATCATTAATATAATGCCAATTTTTTTTAAAAAGGCTCCAAGAAAATCTGGGCAATTACATGCCTGTAAGCCTAAATTCAGTACCAGGCAAATTGTACAGTAAAGAGAAGAGTTATCAGACACATAGATGAAAATGATATGTTGGGGAAGCTTCAACACAGCATTTGTAAAAGGCAATTGTGCCTCACCAATGTATTAGAATTCTTTGATAGTATCAACAAGCATCTGGACAAGGGTGATCCAGTCTATATAGTGTATTTGGACTTTCAGAAAGCTTTTGACAACTTCCCACACCAAAGGCTCTTAAGCAAAGTAAGGAGTAATTGGATAAGAGGGAAGGTCCTTGCATGATATAAAACAAAGGGTGGAAAAAAATATATACATTTTCACAATGGAAAGAGGTAAATAGTGGAGTCCCTCAAAAATCTGTACTGGAACCAGTGCTGTTCAACATGTTAATGAATGATCTGCAAAAGACAGTAAACAAGAAGATGGCAAAGTTTGCAGACAAAATAAAATTACTCAAGATAGTTAAGTTCAAAACCAACTGCAAAGAGTTACAAAATTGGGTGACTGGGCAACGTATGCTGTGAATTGGTTGTGATTGACACTTAACACTGCTTTTGATTGAAAAGCAGAACATTGCATAACTATTTTGAACCTATGACCCTGCAGGCCTACCAATTTTAAACATTCTCTTTCCAATAGTCTCTCCAGGTGTTCTCTGCCTTATTCATAGATCCTTTTATGCTAGCCAGGTGACGTATTATTGAATCACTGTAGCTTTAAATGGTTTTCCTTTAGAAAGGCAATTTAATCTGCATCATCAAGTCTTTCCTATTTGCCTTTGTAGCAAGTGCGTCTTTTCCTTTTTGGTTTTGACAACTCCACTGCTAATGTCTCACATTTTATGTCTTTCCTGGTCATTTGGCAGGTGCTCAGGTGTGGCTGCTAGGGCCAGATTTATATTTATATAGTTGGACTCTATTTTGTGCCTGCAGTTCTATGCCAGTAAACCTTTTTTAGGTGCAATTAAGTGTGGGGAGGAATGATGGTGATATGGGGAGGGATTTCTAAACGAATTAAGTGTTGGCTTAACTCTGCTCTACTGAAATTAATAGTGAATCTCCATGTGAGTTCAATGGGAGTAGAATTAGGTAGTAGTGGCTCCACCCTCTAAGTGAGGATGAAAAGAGGAGCTGCTATAAATCCCCAGTGAACAAGGGTTCGTATGGGCTCAGTTTACCCCTACCTTTCCACATTAATTTAGGGAAAGCCATATAAATTAACTGCTAGGTAGATGGAGAGAGAAACATTCATCTTGTATCTAAGCCCTCATGCCTATAGCTACCTGATAGCAAAGGCAAGTCAAGTAAGTAGGGAGTCATGTATCCAGTTTTGTGTCAGCAGCTTATTTACTGCGGGCATAAAATTCAGGTGCAAATTTTGTGGGTGCAAAATGAAGGTTGGGCTACACTCCTGTGAGAATATACCCCTGTAAAGATGGAGGTGTTGGTACCTAGATAGGAAAAAAAGAGAGAAAGAGGGGCTCTCATCAAGACCCTGGACATGTAACTCCCTCCCCACTTTGCAAGAGTTGAAATGTGGATCCAAAGTTTACTAGAGTTGGGCTCAAACCACAAACAGCATGGAACACATACAACACAGTGAACTGTATTATACAGTATGCCTTTCATACAAGGCATACGCTAAAGTACTTTCCAGAGTGAAATGTTGCAAGACACTGTAATCGTTCAATAACCACCACAGGATGTAAATGGAAGATTGACATGAGCATGCAATCTCCACAATTACTCTTACTGCTTTGGAAGAGAGTCAGCATTATGTTGGCAGGAAGGTGGAGCAGTTCTCCAGTTGGCAGAGGTTTTGAGACATTCTGACAGCCATAGAAAGTCACCATCATCAAACGCCAATGGCTTGGCAGTTTGAAATCCCCAAAATGAATCCCCTCATTCCTATTTCATGAAATTCTGGACATTCAGTGGTTATGCCAGCCTCTTCAACAGGGAGGGAAATAAGTTAATAGTATTGGCTTCTGTACTGAAAGTCTAAAATGTCATTTTGCCATGAGACAATATTGGTTAGCATATTAATGCTAGACTGAGTCAGAATAAAATTTTCACACACACACACACATTCATGACTTTTTATTCTCCAGTCATTTAAAAATGCTTTTAAATTTATTCCAAATTAAAATAAGCATTTTCTTCCTGATAAAATATTTTGTCCTCTGACTCAGCACTGAAACATTTTGCCTACGGAGCTAATGCTGATATTCCACATGGCTGCTGGGAAGTTCATGATGTCAGAAAGGGCTTTGGTTTTAGAAGGTGGTCAGCTCTTATGGCTGACTGAGCATGTGCTCAGAGGCGACAGTAATGGACACCCTAGAAATACAGTGATAAGCCAAAGCTTTGTTAGAAGCCTTTATCAGGAGACAGCACATTGTTGTGCTGTATTAGGAGCAGACTAGAAGGCACATTGTAACGCCTAGAGTGTCTCAGTCACAATCCGCCTCCCGGATTCCCCCTTGCACTAGGGAACTGGGGCCTGGGGCCAACGTTCCACCCATTCCCCACTCAGAGATGCAGAATGGGGACAAAGTGACCCTGGAGGGGCTGCTCTCCATCCAGCACAGAAAACACACCAGGGAAATATGGAGGCATCTTATGCTCCTTTACTTCTCTGTATGGCCATGCAAACTGGGCCATAATTTGGCCCATTGATAGACAGATGCAGATTTTTATTCCTAGTGGTTTTCCACAAGTGCAATTTCCCCCCCACATTTAAAGACCTGATTTCGGAAGCTTTGGACATGCGGAAACTATCCCACTGGACTCAATGGGAGTTCTAAGGGAAAGGCCATGCAGAGATAGGATTTTACCTGTGGGCCTGTTTCTATATTTAATAGCACAAAGTGCCTTTCTAATTGTTGTCAATAGCTACCGGTGTGGTGCTCTGCTCTTGTTCGATGATGATAACAGTCGGCTGCGTGCGTGTTCCCTCAGTGTGCTGCTCCGGCTCTGCGCAGATAGCTGACACAGCAAACCCCGAGAGAACCCCCACAGACTCTGGTAAGGTATGAGGGAACCTGAGCCAGGTTTATTGTCAAATGAAGCACAGTAATAGTTTCCTATAGACTCTACAGGACATACTACAAATATGTGCCCCCTGGCAATGGACACAGCTCAGTCAGTGGCGGGACTTTCCACTGCCCCTTAGGCTGGACAAAGATACGTACTCCAGGACCTACTTTTATATAGTTACAGGACAGATTACTCATCCCTCCTGACGTATTGAGGTACAGCCTCTTGGCTCATTAGGGTGCTGTCTCCCCTTTGATCATGTTGTTCCAGACATACAGATCTATCCATCATGCTGTCCTGTCTTTAAGATGCACCTGCCTGTTTCTTGTTGTGTCTATGGAGTGTCTTGATGTCATCTTGGCACAAGTTCCTCTTCTCGCTACTTCTGTGAGTGAGGCCTACCTCTGGCTCACAGACCAGCTTTTGCTTAGCAATGCCTGGAAATACTTTGGTTCAGGCTTCAGACTAGGCCTCTGACACAAGAGTTTATGTTTCAGGGCCTCATCTTACTACACTAACGTCCTGTTATTGACTGGAGTGACCCTGCCTGAAGGAAAGGCTGAGCATTATTTTCAAAATGTGTTTTGATAGCATTAAAAAAAAATCTGCTGTCCTCATTGCTTTTGTGATTGTTGTTGGACAATCACAAAGAAAACAGTAATCATTTTAATGACAACAGAAATCACTTAAATGTTAAGTTCTATACAAATAACTCAGATCTGACAGACCATCTGAGCACTGCATAGACTTCTGCATTGGAGATGTTGTTTCCTTGCTTGAGAAAAAAATGCCTGTGGCCCACTTAAATCACATTTGTCAAGCAAAATGGTCACTCAGAACTGGCCTATGCAATTGAGAATGGCATCTATGAAGGCAAAAAACAAAACACAACAGTTCAAACAGAGTACATGATATAGTGATGCTTGTGTGGGCATAAATGTAATGCATTATGAAAGAACATGCAGTTGAAATACTGACAACCTAAGTTACTAGTCAGACATTTGATGATGAGACTTTCAGATTGTTGAACGAGACACAGACAAAATCTGTGCCATTTGCATGTGAATCAGTCCTGGGCCATTCCACTAACTTGAATGGAATTACTCTGGATTTACACCATTGTAACTGAAAACACAATTTGACCCCTTCTTCCTTGAAAGAAGGAGATACAGAGATGTTCCAGCTCCCACTCTTTCCATTTTTTTTTTTGCATTCACTTGTTGTCTCTCCTCTTAACCCAGAACCTCTTTGGAATTGGAACTCTCTCTTACTATGTATTTGTACCGCTCTCAAGACAATGGACTGGAAACCCTGGACTCTGCTATAACAACAGCAATAGTAATAATAAATTAATCAACTCTAAGGCTCCAAATTTACAAATACTTACGTACATGCTTAATTTCGTGCACATGCATAGGCCCACTGAAGTCAACAAAACTACTCACACACAGAAAGTTAAGCGTGTACCTAAGCGTTTGCAGGATCAGCGCCTCAGTAATCTTTCAGCAATCTTCGGTCCCAGTTCTGCAGTTAACTGCCCCCGATGACTTCATTGGAACTCCAACTGGACTTTAGACCTTGGGCCTTAGGTTAGAAGCCTTCAGAATATGCATTGCAACAAACCTTCTTGTAATGTTAGTGCAGTATTATTCAGGGCAACAGAAAAAGACTTCCTAAGCAGTTCACAACTGCCAATTCTAAGCATTCAATAAGCATAAACTATGCCCCCTCATAATCAAAAGATTTTTTTGGGGGGGCGGAAATTAACAGAGTTCTTTTCATTAGCCTTATGATTTTTCAGCCATTAGAGGTCACATTATCAAGATATTCTCCACAACCACAAGAGCTAGAAACTTGAGTCTTTTTAAATAAAAGATGAGATTCTCCTGTAATCCCAGGACTCCAGGAGCTGGGGCTTAAAAGAAAACACCAAAAATCATGATACAATTGAAAGAGCTGGCACTACCATGACCCATTCTGAATGCAAATGGACAGAGAGAATTTATCTGATTTATTTGATGAGTTATAACTTATCTTTCATTTTAAAAATTAAGCAAATAAAAAGCATCTAGCTGTGCACATGTAAACACACATCTTTATTTTTGCCTTCCTTGTTGGCCCATGTCCTTCCAATTGTTTGTTACAATCTAATTAAGCTGCAACCAATGGCTGTATGTTTTTATGGCAGAGGTTGTTTTTACTCTGTTTCTACATCCCAGTGCACAGTGCAGCCCCAATCTTGAATGCAGCCTCGCAGAGCTATTGTCATATCAATAATCCTGTTCAACAAAAGGCCATTGGACTAGAAATGGAATATTTTTAAAAAGGGGAAAAAATGAGCTGCTCAGTTTAGGTATAGAGCTGGTCAGAAATTTTTCAACAAAATGTTTTTCTGGCCCCTAAATTCCATTTTACACCAAAATGTTTTGCAGAAACATGACAGTTTGGGCAATTATTATTATTATTATTATTATTATTTTTTATCAGGAAAGTTTCTCGGGTCCAGAAGATAGAGCACTCAACCGGGATGTTAGAAACTCAGGCTCCAGTCTGTGCTCTAGCTAAATCAGAGTAGCATGTTTCATTCCGGATCACTCTGAACCTCTGTATCCCACATCCCAGGCAAGTGCTCTAATCACTGGGCTAGAGAGACAATCTGTAGCTCTCACCCAATGAATACTTAATGATTTACACAAAGTGCATTAGCACCAGCAGGAAAGTTGAACATCACAGCCACACCAAAAGCACTTTACTGATATACATATAGCAGCATATAATACTGGCAAGGTGCTCCTAGCATGGAGGCAGCATATACCAGCAAAGCTGTGCTTTTAGTGGCATGGCTTATTCCACTCCTCCCCCACATGTAAAAAAATCACACCAGTAAAAGCACAATTTTGCCAGTATACATGCACTTTCTCAAGGGACTTTTGGCAGCCTATTACACCAGCACATGTCTGTAATGCAGATATTGTCTAACAGTGCAAGGCTAACTAGATAGCCAGGTCTCCCACTTCCTACCACATGTTCAAGGCTCTGCCTGATTCAGACTTGGGATAAAAAACTGTTTTGTATCAGGTGAAATATGGACTTAAACCAGGATCTCCCATATCCCAGGTGTGTGTCCTATGTATCGGGCTATTCTCTTGCATGCTTCCCTCCTGCATAAAATTTTAAAAAATGGTCTGATTTTTGTACCAATGAAGAACAAAAACAATTGTCAAAACCTCACCTGTTTTGTTTTTGTTTTTGTTTTTTGACAAAATGGAATTGTTTTCCAGCCAGCCCTATCTGGGTGTGTAATGTTATGGTAGGATCTAATCTCTCTGATTGTATCAGATATTGTGGATGGCTGTATTACAGCTTTTTTAAAACTATAGGGAGGACCATTGTGAACTACAAAACAAACCTTAATCATCTTTAGAGAATTACTAGTCTCCTCATAGCCTTGGTAGTGAATCTGGCTTAAAGTAACCCTGGACAAAATTCACTCCTGTGCAGAGGGCCAGCAGAAGACCTACAAACTATTACACTCTTACTAAAAACCCTTTGGGTTCACCATGTGTACGGAGGTGAATTTCACCTAATGACTGTAAATGTTGCCGATTAAAGGGAAGAATGGGAGGCTGTGATGAGGAGTCCACCCCACACAAGCCATGGGAGGGTTCATATGGGCCAGACGGAGCCAGTTAACCTGATATGCTGCCCGTGGAGGGTAAAACACTAATTACAGATGAAGCCCAGCTGGGGGAGTAGCTGGGCTGGAGTAGAGCCAGGAAGTGAGAGCAGGAAGAGTCCGTAGGGAAGAAGTCTGTAGTCACTCCTTAGTAGGAAAGGGAGTTGGCTAGAGACAAGGAGGAAATTCTGGGGAAAGAATAAACCCTGGAATGGACTGGGGAGACCAGGAAGAGACTGGGATAGGTGAAGGGCGAGCAGAGGAATCGCTAGTGATGCATAATCCAGAAATAGACAAGGAGACACAGAGGTGGGGTAAGAAGGTACCCAGGGACACAGCAACAGGGTCTGAGACTGACTAAACCTGACTGCCGGTCATAGTGTGCCTGGGCTGGAACCCAGAGTAGCAGATGGGCCTGGGTTCCCCTTCCAGCCATTGGGAAAGTAGCCTAGGATGGTCCTAGAGACTTGGAATGGAAGATCATCTGAGACAGCATCCAGACAGCTTGTCTGATGGGACTTTGTTACCCTGGA
Organism: Mauremys mutica; assembly: GCF_020497125.1. Classification (NCBI taxonomy): domain Eukaryota; kingdom Metazoa; phylum Chordata; order Testudines; family Geoemydidae; genus Mauremys; species Mauremys mutica. Next base: position 131,965,491 of record NC_059076.1, on the reverse strand, counting down.
AATCAGGGAATATATAATGACCTGGCCAGAGGGATAAGTCACAGAGAGGGAGCTCCCTGAGACACACAAAGAGAGAGACAGATGGGCCACAGAGTGAGCAACTGACAGGACGAGCCGCCAGACAGGGGTGAGAGCTAATTCCCAGAGTCAGCCACAAGGAGGCGCACTTGCAGTGAGTGGTGCCCCTTTATAAAGGCAAGAAAGGTTGGTTCTATTCCTGATTCTGATGCAGCCTTGCAATGTGATCTAGGATAAGTCTCTGTGCCCCAGTTTCCTCATCTGTAAAAAGAGCATGATAATACCCACCTTCGCAAAATGACTTTGGGTGTGCCTACTCTGCAATAAAACACCTGCAGCATGGCATCAGTTAACTGAGGTGTGCAGGTCCTGGCCCTTAGGGCGAGGGTCCCAGCACCAGGAGGCCTACACTGGAATGTTATAACCTCGCAGCCTCAGCCCCAGAAGCCAGAGTCAGCTGATGCAGAACAGCAGCTGCTCTTTAATTGCATTGTAAACATATTGTGGAGAGTTGGACCCCCCTTCTGGGGTGCCCCCTGATGTGCTGGGGTCCCACTGAGCCCACCGGTCCCACCAGCCTGGTTGTCCCCCACTTGTGCTGCTGTGTCAGGCTCTCCAGCCCCCATCCAGCACACACAAAAGTAGGGACATGCCCAGCTGTATGGGAGGGATCAGCTCAGGAAATTTCCCAGCACTCAGGTGCACATCCGCTCTGGAGTGTAAACCCAAAATTATATTGTCTTGCACGGTATAGAAATGTATACGGTGCAAGCTAATGACATTTGCCTCCTCCCTCAATATGGAGGAAGATATGCACAGTTTTTTGCCTGCCCTCCCCCCAGTTATGAATTGCACAACTGGGTTTTAGAAAACAAAACAAGTTTATTAACTACAAAGGATGCATTATAAGAGATAGCAGACCGAACAAAGCAGATCACGGAGCAAAATAAACAAATACACACCCTAAGCTTAATGCACTAAAGAAATTGGTTACAAATAGTAATCTCTCACCTAAATGTTGTTTTAGGCAGGTTGCAGAGGTTCTGCAGTTTAGAGTTCCAGGTGTTTGTCTTCTCAGGCTAGACCCCTGTCTCATCCTGGGTCCCAGTCCGTTCTCCCTAGATCAGTCTTCGGTGTTTACAGCAGTCATCCCGGGCGGAGATTCAGGGAAGAATCAGACACCTTGATTAAGTCACTCTCCAGCCTTAAATAGGATTTACATAAGGTGGGAATCTTTTGTTTCCCTCTTTGATCCTTGTCCTTCTTCGGTGAAAAACTACCAGCAGTGTCCAAGGTGGTAATTCATACCATGTGACATCATCACATGACCTTGCAGTGATGATTCATCATGAGACAAGGTTTATTTGTAATGTCCACAGGAAGGAACTCCAGGAAGATGGGAGATCAGCATCTTCAGGTACTCATTGTCTTTCCTAATGGTCCATCCAGGCTGATTACATACTGTCTGGTGGGCATTCCCCAAGTACACACACAGTTAGGGTGACCAGACAGCAAATGTGAAAAATTGGGACAGGGGGTGGGGGTAATAGGCACCTATATAAGAAAAAGACCCAAAAATCGGGACTGTCCCTATAAAATCGGGACTCTGGTCACCCTACACACAGTTGTAATTGTTACATAGTCGATATTCCTAACTTCATATACAGAAATACATTCATACAAATTGGATAATTACATTCAGTAAATTATAACCTTTCCAATGATACTGCACATGACCCATCTTGCATAAAATATATCATCATTATGCCATATTCATATCATAACAATATTTCTATGAAGAATATGGGGTGTAATGTCACACATACTCTTTGGGATTCTTAGATGAAAGGTTATACCCAAGCAGAAACTATAGTATTAGTAAGTGATCAAGATTTTCATTTTATGATTAGGGTTGTTTCAATATCCTGTGTTTATGACACAGAGAACTCTGAGCAAAAGCAGAAGGAATATGACAGAGCACAGACAGGAATGGATTAGTCACTCTGCACAATTCCCCACAGCTTTGGACTTTCACACATTCTGAGCCCCCGTAATGAATAGCCGTGGTCACTTTCGCACATTTCTAACAAGAGTTGCCACAACTTGGAACAGCAAAGAAGTGGAAGCTGGTTAATCAGTTTTTGTTTTGTTGTAGATCTGATTTTTGTTTGTTTGTTTTGTCTTGTTTTTCTTTTACTCTGAAGTAGATGATACATTGTATTTATACCAGGAGTATAGACCAGAGCCATGAGTTTAGAAACTGGATTCCAGGCCATGTTTAGACTTAAGCTGTTTGGGGAAGGGACTGTCTACTTCTCTGGTTGTACAGTGCCTCCTAGCACAATAGTCAGTCCATAGGCGCTACCATAATAAACATAATTAATAATAGCCCCTTATTTCAATGCCCTGATTTTCAAGTCCTCAGCATCCAGCAGCTCCCATTGAGGTCAATGGTTATGCAGGTGGTCAGATTTATAGAATATCAGTGGGGAGAAAGAAGAAGAAACAAGATACCTTTCTACATATATTGTGGTTCTTGTGTATTTTAATTCCATCCATTCACTTGGCAGTGCCACAGGAGGCCCAGTATAATCTGGGACCGTGTGCAATATATTGCCAAAAAAGTTGTGATGCTACCAGGAGTGCATGAATGCTGACTTTCTGTGGTCTGTTGCTCAGCCAAATCCAGTTAGGTCTTCACAGAGACAGCATGGGGAGGCTCTGGCCTTTAGAATCTTCCGCGGATAAGTTTCAACTTTCTACTGCAATCCGAGACCCTACAGCTGTTCAAAGTCATAAGACATTTTTAACATAGACAAAAATAGGTTTCCCCCTCCCCACCACAAGCTTTGGTCTTGAAAACAATTCAATCATTTTTCTTCAAACTTTGCAAAGCAAACCCACATTCAGGCAGACATGAAGCCTGGAAAATTTCAACCTGATTGGCTAACTCTGACAAAGCGGCAGGGGCGGCTCCAGGCCCCAGCACGCCAAGTGCGTGCTTGGGGCGACATGACGCGGGGGGCGCTCTGCCAGTCGCCGGGAGGGCAGCAGGCAGGCAGCCTTCGGCGGCATGCCTGCGGGAGGTCCATCGGCAGGGGCGGCTGCAGGCCCCAGCACACCAAGCGCGTGCTTGGGGCGGCATGCCGCGGGGGGCGCTCTGCCGGTCGCCGGGAGGGCGGCAGGCAGGGTGGCTTCGGCGGCATGCCTGTGGAGGGTCCTCTGGTCCCGCGGCTCTGGTGGACCTTGCGCCGGCGTGCCTGCGGAGGGTCCGCTGGTCCCGCGGCTCCACCGAAGCCGCGGCACCAGTGGACCCTCTGCAGGCACGTCTGTGGGAGGTCCACCGGAGCCGTGGGACCGGCGACTGGCAGAGCGCCCCCCACGGCATGACGCCGTGCTTGGGGCGGTGAAATGTCTAGAGCCACCCCTGCAAAGCAGTAAGCAACTTAATAGAGGTGAGGGGAGGAGAGAGGCAATTTATAAGGGAAAATGGTGGAAAAACTTAGTAGAGCTGTTTGAATCAACTCCAGATATAACTAACCTAAAACAAGCTTGCTACTTTGCTCTAAATTAAACGGTTTTAAATTTCTTATCAAACTCTCTGGTAGGTGGAACTTCAAGGAATTTGCAATCCTAATCTTTTAGTTTCTTAGATTATGTTATTTTAACCAAATGATAAAACAATGGCAGATTTCTTAGTTCATAATTCAGAATTCATTCAAGCTTCTATCACTATTCAGTTCTAGGTGACAATAAACACATTATGTCTTTTGGCTCTAGTTGTCTGATGCTTTCTTTAGACTATATTTCTGCTGCCTATAGTTATAATTTGTGCCTAAGAAATAGTGCTATTCTCAGCTAGTGTCATGAGTTTTCAGAGTTCAAAATTGTTAATCACTGTTGATCCAAAATTATTTCTAGGTATCAATGAAAGATACCAGAAGGAACCTGTGTGATTGTCTAGTGCCTTCCTGTATTACTCAGGCCAAAGAATTTCACCTAGTAATTCCTGCATTAAGCCCTTTTCCTGTTGGTGAAATCAAGCCTCTTTTACTTATGTTCCTGTCATTTGCAGGGTTTTTATAATTCAGGAATGACCTTTCGAGGAGCACTCAACTTGAAATGACTGGCTTGTCACCTCGATAGGATATATATGTATACTATCTTTGGGTCATATACTCCGTTACTCTGTCTCTGCTTTAAGTCATTTAAGTGCATTTATGCACTGACAGGTCCAGATTCTCAGCTGGTGTCAATGGCGCTACGCCAGTTGACACCAGCTGTAAACCTGGCCTACGTGTACCCTGGGGCAGCTAGGATGTGTGGTCTCTAGCATGAAGCTGCTCTAATATACTGTCTGATTCCCATAGCTTCTTATCGGTCTTGGGGAAAGTGAGAATAGTCACAACATGATGCACTCTGGCCATGCCTCCACCCTGCTCCACCCCTGCCAGGAGCTGAGAGTAGTGCTAATGTACAGCCCTTTTGCCCGCTCTACACCAGCCAGGGGTAACCTTGCTGAAAAGGAGTATTCTTAAGGAGTCACTTCTACTCCTTTTAAGGATCTTTTAAACTCCCAGAGCAGCCCAAGGAGCCATTGTGTAACTGAAGATCAGGTTCTTTCTTACTTACCAAGTGAGGACAAGGTATTTAGTTGAATACACCCTCTCTTGTTTCACCATTTGAAATTGGCTGGTCTATAGGGGCAGGCAGAAATTTCAGTTCATGTCCATCTGGCTCAAATTGAAGTGTTGATGTCAAAGTGCCACCACTCGACAAATGAGTTATAAAGTAGCAGCAAAGGGATAACAGTCTGAGAGAACATGGCTGGAACAATTCCATCAGCCCGTGACATATTCACAGGCACCAGGCAGTAGCAAGGGGGGAAAAAATGGATGAAACCACATCACCCAAAATAGCGTTGTTGCAGCCTGCATTCGTTTAGCATTTCAAATGGTTGTCACCTAATGTGGAACGTCACAACATGTCTGCTCCAGGTATGTGGGACTGTGCAAGAAATGAGTGAGGTGTTTCAGAAGGAAACAGCAGACATGAATCGCCAAAGGGATCTGAACAGAGATCGAATTCCACTTCACAGTGTAATAAACAGAGCCCTTTAGCTTAGCTCAGAGGAAGAAAACAAGACTACTTGAAAACAAGGGCTAGTAGTCTGTTATGGGGTAAACAATACTTTAAAAAACCAGTGTTATGCTCACTGATGTGCTGGTTTCGGGGGAAATTCAAAGATCGGTAATACCATATTTTATTTTGCTTCTCATAGTATTTGGAACTCTGTATGTTATTATTAATTATTATTACTATAGTAGAACTAGAAGCCCCAATCAGATGGCATCTCCTTGAGCCAGGAATAGTACAAACATAGTCTGATGTTTATGGGGCAGAGGAACACACGCACCCCAAACATTGAATGGACAAAGACATTTCTTCAACCTGAAGATGTGACTGAGTAGTCCCTGAATTATCTTGCACTGTTCACCAGGATTTGATTCAAAGCTTGTTGGGTTCAATGCGACTCTTTCTATTGACTTCAATGGGCTTTGGATTATCCCCTACCTGAGTGTAGTCATGTGTCACATTTATTCTTCTGCAGTAGTGAAAAGGTCATCATATTTCTTCCATAGACTTCATCAGTTCAGACCCAGTCATTTTCCGGGAACCAAATAGGTGGTAGCTTGGAAGGCTCTGCCAGTTGAGATTGGGGAAGTCGCTGTGAAAGCTTCTAACAGCATCTCTCAGATGAGGTCTACATTAAGAAATGATCAGTGATCTGAACTTTTTTGGAGTCACTGAAAGTAGAAAAGGTGAGTCAGAGCCAAAGAAAAATTGCACAAATTTGCTTTTATTGTTCTATGAAATTGGCTCGAGTTTGTGAGTGAAGGGCTAGTAGTGAAGCCACTTCAGCCTTTAATACAGTCTTTGTAAAGAACATGTGAGTTGAAAATATGAGCCTCTAGGATAGCCCAGTGAGGCAGCCATATTTGATCTTGCAATGTCAAAAATTCCAGTGAATTTTCAGTCTGGGTTTCTCTTGTTCTCTTGACGGGTAGAGTTGTATTTAAGAGGGGGGCCCTTTTCTTAAAATAAAACATGGGCATTTTAGATCTTTATAACATGACAAAGGGCAACCACCACAAAACTGAGACCAATTTGAACCCTATTCTTCCCAGCTGACTCCCTCACTGACTGTGTAGTGGCTTATGGACAACTAACAAAAGCCTTTCATGTCTAGGCTGATGGTTTAACTCCAACCCCACTCAGTAGTGATGGCAGTGTGGTGCTGTAGGTGAAATGTGCGGCAGGGGTATCAGTCCAGTTCCTAGTAGAACTGTGTTACATACAGGCTTTTGTTGTGTAGTAGTTGATCTCTGTGTTAGCAACATTATCAGTGAGGTCAATGACAGCATGGGCACATAAAAACTGCACTCCCTGTCTCACTTATATGACATTCCTCTAAGTCACAGCAAAACACAGTGGAGCAGGCAATGATTGGGGAAGTTCGCATTTGCCCTTCTACTGCTGTATCCATTCTTTTGAGAGAGGTAAGTCTCCATTGCTGCCAAGACCTGTTTACTTTTATTTTATTTATTTATTTATTTATTTTAATGAATACGGGTCACTCATTTACCAAACAAATCATCAAACATGAAGAGAACCTGTACGTGATTGATGAGGTGATAGAGACACCGGAAGAGACCATATTTGATGAGTCCAGCAAAACAGAAGGCAGCTGACTTTCCAAAATCAACTCTCTTTCAGGAATGAAAGTCTGATGTGGCCTTGGAATCAGAGGGAGGAAAATAATGGATTACTTTTAGTTAACCTTTGTGCCATGTGAACCCACTAACTCCTCTGTTATCATCCAGGGGCCAGGGAGCAAAAGAAGTGTAACCTTTCCCACAGGCAGTGTCCTGGCATTAAGAAACAAGTGTTAACTATTGAAGATATTGACACTGGAACATAGGGTAAGCATTTGCCACAAAGCTTAAGCCTTCAGTTCTAATGTGGAAATAATGTCTGATGCCATATAGCTTTAGACTGCAATGACTTACCTTAGTAAAGGGCTGTGGGTAGCCCTTAAAGGCTTGGAAAAAGCCTTGGAAAATGTACCATAGGGAACAACCCACTTCAAGGGAGAGCAGAGACCATGAGTGGATCATGATTTCCCCGAACTAATCGATGGCAACCCGTAATTGAAATCCAGGGAACTGATGCATATCCTATTCCTTCTTGTACTTCAGATTCCTACATTTCATTTGTTTTGCACTGGGTATCCCAATCAGGCCCCCAGTAACAGAAGCCCTTTTCCTCTCCACCAATGAGTAGAACATGGGTGCATATGTAATACTGACAGACCCCAGTTGTCAATGAGCAGGATCAAACCTAGGACCTCTGGAGCTAAATGCATGAGCTAAAAGCCAACTGGATATTAGTTAAGTCTGTAAAGAAAGGTAAATTTCAGTTGCTCTCACAGTGCCACTAGATGGGACAGAACACCACTCCCGGGGGTACATCGGTTACACATACAGCAAAACAAAGTGTCTGAATCAGTTCAGACTGGCACATTCACTGTAGCCACCTTCTTTTATTTGTTGTTTGCCAGCTACTAGTGCAGGCCAGAAAATCCTGTGTAGGAAGTCAGACTAGATGATCACAATGGCCTCTTCTAGACTTAAAGTCAGTCTAATTTTTTTGTCCTGTGAAGTTTTTGTTGATGAGATTCATAATTTTTTTTTCTTTAAAGCGCCTCCCGCATCCCCTTTTCAAATGTTTGGTTGCAGGAAACAAACAAGCATACATTTTGTGAGCTTTTAGATTTGTGAATAAATTCTCTCCCCCATAAAATCTATGAAAATTATTTTTTTTTCCACAGAAAGTCAACTTAGCCTTATTCTATTGAAAAAAAAAATTAACTGGAAAATTTTGACCAGCTCTAGAAAATATGGTGTATGATGCATAAATTAAAACAGTAATTAATAAAAATGAATGCCAATAGCAGAAGCAGAAGGACCAAGAGGAGGCTCACAGACAAAACAACCATCTTTTTAGTTGAGCTCTAGAGACAAATGGTGACACAGGGAAGTGAGATGCTGAGGCTGCTCCAGCCAGCTGGAGCTGTGGAAAAACTTCTCACCACACCAGCAGGGGTGGTGAGGAAAGACAAGTATTATTATTTATAGTATAAAATGCCTCTTTTGTATTTTTTTTTCCAGTTTTGGTATTTGAGGAAATTGACTGTAACATCTCCATTTATGATCTAACTGTCTGCAACTTGTATCCATTATTGCCTCTTCCTATGGGCAGAGGAGCATATTATTCTAAGAGGAAGAATTGTCCCGTGGTTAGGTCACTAGCCCAGGATTTAGAAGACTTGGCTCAATTCCGTGATCCTAGGACGACCTGGGTGACCTTGGATAATCATATGGCCCTATACTCTTTAATATAGTTAGTCTTACAACACCTCTGTAGGTAGGGCAGTACTATTGTCCCCATTTTACAGATGGGAAACTTGAGGCTCAAAGAAACCAAGTCATAGGCTAGTGCCCTGAGCACTTGGCCATGCTTTCTCTTTAAGAATATTGTGGTCCAGAGCACATGCAAGTGAAAAATACGTTGATTCAGATAATGGCACAGTTTCTTAAAACTGCCCCTTTTCAAACATTCAAGGAAACTCTTGGAAAATGTGGTCCATTTGCCATAAAGCTTGTGCATATAATAAGCACAAAAAATGTCAAGGCTGGTGACCTGTGCTCTATTCAATTGCTTGGTCATTCTCTTTGATCAATTCAGGACAATCTCTCCAGGGCCCAGTGCTCCACATCGGTCAATTTCTGTCACTTTTCAGCATCATCTATAATTTTTGAATGAACTACTGTTAAGACAGCAAGTCTGCTCCTGCTCCCTCTGAACTTAATGGCGCAAAATTCCCATTGATTGCAACAAAGACAAGATTGGTCCCAGAGATTTTTTTCTCTCTCCTTGCCTAACTGTTCTAACTCCATTATGTGAGCTAACACAGAATGTAAGGTTGCACGTATTGTATTAGTTTAAAATATTTTTTTTAAAATCATGACAGTAGAAAACACCCTGGGGCAATATATTCCATCGGTTGTGTGCAGCGGAGGGGGAGCAATTAATTGCAAGATACGTGCAGAAGTGACAACGATTCCTGCATAGGAAATAAATGACTAATGTGGTGTTCTGTCAGCAGTACTCAGAGACCAGGCCAGCTGCACGCAATGCCCATAAATGCCCTACAGCACACACACTTGGGAACATGGCTAAATGCAATGTGGTAGGAATTGTCATCATAGACAGCTGCACTGTGATGGTGCCTTCAGATATATTGGAAAATACTATATGTAGAGAGTCTCCTAATCAATGCTACTAGAAGCAGCATTAGCTTTGATAAACTGTGGGTTGACCACAGCAAATGAGACACTGTGGTTGCACTGGTAGTAAGCAAACAACAATACTGACACTTTTAATACACTGAACATCAAAGTGCCTAAGGCCCTGTCTACACACAAATTTGCAATGATTTAACCAGAGCTGTGTTTGCAAACCTATTTAAGTGAGGCTGGGACAAGTCTGTATGTAGATATTTATTTCACAAGCTAGCCTGCCTTAAGCTGCTTAAACCAGAGGTTTGGTAAACCACTTTCAATTAAACTGGTGAAACTTCTGTGTATAGACAAGGCCTGAGGTCACTTTTTAAAATGTGGGATTTGAGTTCCTAAATCACTTCGGAGCTTTTGAAAAATTTACCTCAGAAAAGAAGCCCCACACAGGAAGTTTGTGTGCAGCAAGCCAGGATGCAAATTTTCAGTGCATTTGCTACTCCACACAGATGCTCCATGTGGACACTCATACTATGCACTAAAAACAGCCTTGTGCAGGTTAGCTTAGTACACTTTAAAGTACATTAAGCCAAAGCACCTGTAACCCACACACCTCCTGGCTGCCGTGTTATGGCACCAAGACCACTTAGAGATTAATGAGTCTGCTCTATAGCCTTAGCTAAGTGCTATATAGCTTTTAGCTCATGCAGTAAACGCGCATGTGTTTAGCTCCAGAAGTCCCAGGTTTGATCCTGCCCACCATCAATTGGGGTTTGCTGGTGTTACACACACAAAGGCATTTTTATTATGAAGTAGGATGTACTAGTACATACTGAGGGTGTACACATAGTAAGTTCATGCAGAGTAGCAAGTAAGCTGTGAATTCACATCGCAGCTTGCTGAGCACTAACTTCCCATGGAGACAAGCCCCTATTGCTCTCACCAGAGACACACTCTGATTTGTATTTTAACAGCTTTGCCAAACTCAGGTTGTAGGGTTGAGTCACATGTACCTTCTAAAATGGAGTAGAATGCACTGGTGGAGGTTCTCAGGGCTTCACCTGAACTTCTCTTCTTGTTTGGCTTTTTTTGTTTCAGGAAAGTAAAATACAAAGTTTGATGTCTGCCTCCACTGCCCTGCAGGTCGATGTGAATAGCAGTGTGCATCAGAACGTTGCCCTGTAACTTCTCCATGAAGACTCTATGGGCATGAACATAAAGGTCCCGAGTTTGCACTGGTGTAGTCCTCAAAGAGGACCTAGAAGTTCGTGCCCACAACATCCACACAGGGGAGTTACAGTGCAGCATTGTGTTCATTGCTTCTGACATGGCTTTAGTCCAAACTGTGGGATACTGGATTCCCAAATACTCACAGGCTGGGATTTCAAAGGGGGCCAAGAGGATTACACGTCCTGTTGACTTTGAGCTCGGCACCTAACTTCCTTAGGGAGCTTTAAAAGTGAATAGCCTCCGTCCTACTCATAAATTATTTTACTTTTTCCCAGGATTGCTTTATAGAACTCAAGCTTAATTAAAATCATATGATAGAAGATTACAACAAACCATAATACAGCAAGTGGATACTGATTACAGACTGTGTTAAAGAAAAATATGCACTTGAAATTATAAATTTACTTTGAATTCTTGCATAATAGCTACGCTCCCAAGGCTGGAAGGCATCTTCCTTAAGAAGGGAATGAAATGATAAACTTTTATTAGGTGGATCAGTAATGTTTTCATGCGGTGGGCAGTGTCAGTTTATAAGAAGAACAGATTACTATCTGCAATAACAAGGAGCATTAACTATGATTAATGAGACTGACTTTGAAAGTCAGACCAACTACACAATGTAATCTTCCTTTCTCCTCCAAGGCAATTTTATAAAGATACTTTTAAGTTTTAAATAGTAAAGCAGCCTACCAATGCTGCTGCTATCAATGTATTTGGCAACTGCTCTTTAGACTTTAATTGCAAAAATGGGTTTTATTTTTCAGCTATATTATGTGAATAAGCACATTATATCACACAGCTGTATATGACTATAATTGTATATTGGGCAAAATTCAGCCCTGGTGTAAACAGCCACAATTCTGTTAGTTTCAACAGAGCTATACCTACTTACATTAGGACTGGGTTTGGTCCAATATGTGTCTTGTATTGGGAAGAGAGGAAATACTCTTAACATGGTGGTGCAGTCACTAAACATAGTATTCTTTTAAAATAATCAGAAAAAGGATGGTGTTGAGACTAAGGCACTGGCCAAGTGTGATGAGACTGTCTGCCCCTAAAGGCAGTACTGACTATCGGTAAGTACATCCTACTATCTAGACTGGCTTTTTCAGGGCTGGCCTTACCATGAGGCCAACTGAGGCGGCCACCGCAGGTGCCAGACTGTGGCGGGGGGTGGAGGGGTGCCACTAGGACCCAGAGTGTAGAAAATTGTGTATGCTGCTGGTGCGAGGGGACATGGGGGTGTCATTTGAGCTCCGCACCTCAGGTGCCAAAATATTGTGGGCCGGCCCTGGGCTCTTTACAAGTTGAAAGGTCCCATTATGGATACAATGATCTGGAAGATACTGGGAGCGAGGAAGCGGTCCTGCAAGTAAATAGGGTTTGAGAAGAAAATCTAGTCCTGTCTAAGAGCCTGGGACCAGAGGCCTGCAGAGAAAGGGCCGGGCAGGGCAAGGCTCTCCTCTCACCCAGCCCCATCAGGATAAGCTGGGAGAAGGTGACCATTATAAATACAGCCTCATATCAGGGCAGATGCCTACAGCCACTGAGGAGAGTAGGAAGACTCTTGCAGGGCCCTTCTTTAACAGAGAGCAGACGCCAGCAGGAGAAGGCTGACAAACCCTCTGAGCCTGAGGAGTAAGTAGGGACAGCTGAGGAAAATAAATTGCAACCAAGCTCCAAGAGGAGACCTGGAGATTCCTGGTAAGGAGAGGAACAATAGTTGCTTGATTTACCCAACTCCGTGAGGACAGCTGTGGACTCCTGTCATAAGGAGAAGGCACAGAGACTGAGAAGTAGTGCTAAGATAGTTATTGCTTGAGCTATCCAAGTTGCGGGAGGAGGGCTAGGTCTCCTGGCATTAGCAGAGATACAAATTGACAAGATAACCCCGAGGGGCTGGGAACAGACTTTAGAGGGCAGACTTCAGAAAAACCCTGAAAGCCAGAAGCACCTTTGTTTCATTTGGGACTTTCTGTTATGGATCCTTTGTATGTGATTTTTTACTAAACAAGCCCTGAGGAGGGTATTATTGAATCAAGTGTCAAGAGGGCTTGAAGTGAAGTTATTGGCTTCCTGAGAAGGGAAGCTGAGGCAGAGAATACATGAAGTGTCACGTACTCACACCCTACCACATGAGGGACCCAAGCGGGCTGGGAAGGATTACATTGCTCATAAGCCTGGGACATGCTGAGGTTCTGTCTGCAAATAAGTGTCAGGTTTCCTACTTGCTGGAGGAGGACAATTGATTTGCAGATTAATGCTCAATCACTGGCCTGGAAATGCTTTCCAAAATTGTACCAATTGACTTAGGAGTCCAAAGTCCATTTTCAAAAGTTACTTAGAAGCCTAAGTCTCACCGACCGTCAATGAGACCTAGTCTCCTAAGCACCTAAATCAGTCTTGAAAATGGAATTTAGGTTCTAAGTCACATAGGAACTCTTGAATATTTTACCCTTAGGTGCCTACATCACTTAGCATGTAGTTGTAAACTTTTCAAAAGTGTCTAACTACTTTAAATTCAAAATTACATACTAAATATTGTGCACACTAGCATGCTACCTTTCACATCTGTAGAAAATCTATAAACATGCATCAATCACTCTGTCAGCCTCAGCCTCCACATTGGCTCATGGGAACCATATTTCCAGCTCCCTCATGCTCCCATTCTCCTTTCAGGGGTCAGTCTACATCTTATATGATGCATCATGGTCTCTCCCTGAAGCTCAGCCCAGAGGGTGCATCTTAGACCTGCCATGCATACAAAAATGATAGCTTTATTACTTGCTTACCAGTGGATCCACTATCAGCTCAATGACAAAGCATATGCAAGCTAGCTCAGCTGGTTAGACAATGGTGCTAGTAATGGGTTCAAACTCTCTGCTGGCCACTCTGTGTGCTGGGTGGAGAGGGCGGCTTCTTCACTTTACCTGTGGAGAACTAGCTCAAGCAGTAGCGCGCTCACTTTGCATGCAAGACATAGGGGGATCAATGCCTCCATTCTCCAAACAGTTGACAAAGGGCTCATGGTGGGCTGGGTGGCCAGCCAGGCAACTGACTTTGTCCTGCACTTAGGAAGGAAGAATCCCATGCACTGCTACAGACTAGGGACTGAATGGCTAGGTAGCAGTGCTGCAGAAAAGGACCTAGAGGTTATAATTGTCAAGAAGCTGGATATGGGTCAACAGTGTTCCCTTATTGCCAAGAAGGCTAACAGCATTTTGGGCTGTGTAAGTATGGGCATTGTCAGCAGATCGAGGGAGGTGATCATTCTCCTCTATTTGACATTGGTGAGGCCTCCTCTGGAGTACTGTGTCCAGTTTTGGGCCCCACACTACAAGAAGGATGTGGAAAAAATTGGAAAGAGTCCAGCGGAGGGCAACAAAAATGATTAGGAGGCTAGAGCACATGATATATGAGGAGAGGCTGAGGGAACTGGGATTGTTTAGTTTGCAGAAGAGAAGAATGAGGGGGGATTTGATAGCTGCTTCCAACTATCTGAAAGAAGGTTCCAAAGAGGATGGATCTAGACTGTTCTCAGTGATACCAGATGACAGAACAAGGTGTAATGGTCTCAAGTTGCAGTGGGGGAGATTTACGTTGGATATTAGGAAAACAACTTTTTCACTAGGAGGGTGGTGAAGCACTGGAATGGTTTACCTAGGGAGGTGGTGGAATCTCCATCCTTCGAGGTTTTTAAGGTCAGGCTTGACGAAGCCCTGGGTGGGATGATTTAGTTGGGGATTGGTCCTGCTTTGAACAGGGGGTTGGACTAGATGACCTCCTGAGGTTCCTTCCAACCCTGATATTCTGTGATTCTATGATTTCAATGGGTGAAAACTGGGCCCTACTGAAGTCCATGGCAAAACACACACTGTCCAATGTACATCAGAATTGTACCAGGTGGGATACAGATTCCAAGGCCAGAAGGGATCATTGTGATCATCTAGTCTGACTTTCTGTATAACACAGGCCATAGAACTTCCCCAAAATAATTCCTAGAGCAGAGCTTTTAGAAAAAAAAAATCCAATCTTGCTTTTCAAGTTGTCAGTGATGGCGAATCCATCACAACCCTTGGCAAATTGTTCCAATGGTTAATCACTCACTGTTATTTTTTTTTCCTTATTCCCAGTCTGAATTTGTCTACCTTCAACTTCCAAGCACTGGATCATGTTATACCTTTCTTTGCTAGAATTAAAAGCCCATCATTACATATTTTTCCCCCATGTAGGTACTTATAGACTGTAATCAAGTAATCCCTTAACCTTCTCATTTTTGAGCTAAATAGATGCAGCTCCTTGCGTCTCTAAGGCATGTTTTCTAAACCTTTAATCATTCTACTGGCTCTTCCCTGAACACTCTCCAATTTGCCAACATCCTTTTTGAATTGGGAACACCAGAACTGGACACATTATTCCAGCTGTGGTTCACCACTGCCAAATACAAAGGTAAAATAACCTCTGTACTACTTGTTGAGATTCCCATTTATACATTCCAGGATTATGTTACCCCCTTCGGCCACAGTCGTTCAGAAGAATATCCACCTTCCCCTGCCCCTGCCCCCCCAAAAAAATTCTTTTTCAGACTCACTGCTTCCTGGGACACAATTCCCCATCCTGTAAGTTTTGCCTACATTCTTTGTTCCTAGATGTACACAAATACATTTAGCTGCATTAAAATGTGTATGGTTTACTTGCACACACAGTTTAGCCTGTATTATCTTCTTTTGCTCTTGGGTGAACTGAGGCACGGAACTTAAGTAACCTTTGCAGGGTTACAGAATCCTAACAACTGGTTGGCAGAGCCATGAACAGAATCCATTAGTCTAAACGGGATCCACTTTCCTGCTGTAACTTCTAGGCAACACATACTCCCGTGGCTTTTTATGTGACTGAATTGCTATCAGCCACTATCCCAATTTGACAAAGTAGGGAGGAGTACTTGGAATGAGTTGCATAATTAACACAAAAATGTTTTTGTAGCATAGTTCAGCCAGCCCCCAGAGTTGTAGCATAAAACTATACTTCCGTTAGCCTATAAGGTGCCACAGGACTCCTTGTCGCTTTATACTGCCCCATTTGTATCAATTAGATACAGGATTATCTGTCAGCAGCCTGATTTTAAGAGAAGCTGAGCACTGAGAGCTCCTACAGTAGTCAGCTAGAGTTGTGGGTATACCACATTTCTGAAAATCAGGCCTTATCTGCCTGCCTGTGGCATTTATAAGGACTGTATCCTGTGATAGTATAAGTATTGCTTTATAATGTAAGCTACCTAAGAAGATCTTTGGGATCCTTTCGAATGAAAGATACTAAACACAGGAGATATCACTATTATCATTGTCCCTTTTGTTAGCCCCTACTGAAATGTCAGCACTGCTGAACTCTTGTTAAGCCATTTTATTTTGCAGAAGGGAGTTAAACATTATGAAGGTCAATCAAATCATCCTGACAACACATATTCTTCAAAGGAACAGAAAAATGAGAATGGCCACAACTGAAAGTGTGCGAATTCCCCTGCTTTATTCCCTCGCTAAGTTTTAAATCAACGTTTTATGTAGTTTTTAAATGAAAACCAAAAAAAAAAATAGCAAAACATGATCCGCTATGTGACTTATGATGTCAATAAAAACCTACCGGATTGACTTTGCCATGCGAGGGAGGCTATTTACATGTTAAGAACCGATTTATGTTAGCAAATAAAAGTCTAAGGAATTTACTTTACAATGTATGGGTGGCCATTTATGATGTTAAGAGTCAATTCACAATGTCAACAATTGTGTTGGAAGTAAAATGCAAAGCTTAGACTTTTGTGTGTATGTATTTTTTATATTCCTCTCTTCATTGATCTCTGCCTCAACCACACAGAGTTTCTGGTTTGAATGAGACAGATATGATACAAAATAATTTTGCCTAAGTAGGTTCTATTTTTTCATGCCAACATATCCTATGTTTTTTATCTAAGCAGGAATACATGATTAAAATAGACAGTCATGCTGGCGGGATAATTTGGCTACAACCCCCAGAACAGTTCCTGACTTTTTCTCCATCCTATCATCCACCAATCTTCTAACGATGTAACAGCCCAGATCCAACAGCTGCCTTTTGAACCATGTTCTAAATATTTTTGCTTCCTTCCTCCCCTCCACTCCCCCCCAAAAAATTATATGTGTGTGTGTGCGGGGGGGTGTATATTTACTGCCTATTGCATTCAGTTAAATTGTTTTGTATAAAATGAAACAATTTCTTATAGAAACACGAAGGTCTCACAAATATATACAGTAAAGTCACCTTAACTGGGCAGTGATTTACCAGGAAATCCTCCCAGGACTACCTGAGAGGGAACTTATTTAAATCTAGCTATATTAACTGGGAATAACTACTGCTTAATGGGGACAGTAATTCCACTTCATTAAGCCTCCTGGTGGCTCACTGGTGGTGATTATTGGTTACTGGTGTTGTTTGCAACTCAGTCTTCAGCTTGTCTTCTCTGCTCACCTAGTGGCAGGTTTTGGTCCCTTTTTATGTGAGATACAAGCACAGAGTGCTCAAAGTACTTTACCTTGGTCTACTCCTGACTTTTAGCTTCTGCTTCAACTGTATATGGGGTCTGATCCAAAGCCCAAAGATTAACCACCATGGGAATCTTTCCACTGACTTCTATAAATTTTGGATCAAGCCCATGATGAGTTGTCCTGGCTATTTTACAGCTCCTGCTGTTGTCAGCCCTGGATAAGATGTAGACTCATTCACTATCCTAGTGCAGACAGTGTCTCCCCAGGAATCTACAGAACTGCTTACTAGCGCTGGTTGAAATTTTCATTCAGGACATATTTCATAGTAAAATAACATTTTTGGCAAAAGCTAATTTCCATGGGAAATGCCATTTTTGATTACATCTCTTCAAGTTCATTTGCGGTTTTTGATGAAAACAAGGCAGCTTCATGCAAAGTGTCCTAGTAGCCCACAGTATAGGCATAGGCCTGATGCTCACCATTGATTCTTCTCCACATTGGAGAGGTGGGGCTATGCATGATTTGCTTGCATGTATTTGGACAATGGGGAAGGGACTAGTGATGTAGGGGGCTGGAGATAGCAAGGTTGGTGGGAGCTGGGAGAACTGCCTTTTTTTTCTTGGCAGCGTATAGTCAGGTGGACGTTGAACTTGATGCATAGGTAGACTAAGCTATCCAGGCCGGATGGAGATTCCACCTGTGCCGGTTCATCTTTAATATTGTTGTTTAGTTTGAGTCAGACATGACAATGCTGGGCAGCCTCATTCTATTCAGTGTTACTACAAAGCATCAGAACGCTTAGCAGCTGGATGGCGTCTGTGATGCAAGATCTGAAGCACAGCTTTGGACATACGCTCATAACTTGGGTCATTGAAGATCACCACCACAAGTGGAACAAAGTCCTCAAATTGTCCCAGATGTGGGCTTGATTTTTCCAAGAGCAGAGATGCCCAAGTCAGGGCCTCCCCAGTAAGCAAGCTGATAATCAGTCTTACTCAGGCTTGGTAAGTGGAGTACAACAGTGGGCATAGCCGAAATAGGCTCTGACACTGATTTAGGAACCCACAACATTTGTTGTGATTGCCATTGAACTTATGAGGAAGGGGGAGCTTGGGCTCATGGGGAGCGGCACAGAAGATGGCACAGCTTGAGCTTTCAGGATCACGTTCTGCACCTGCAGGGTGGCAACCTGGACCTGCAAGATCTCTAGGGCACCCACTATCTCCATCAGAGAGATACTGGCCTTGGTAGAATCCGTTCTCACTGCAGCAGCTCTGGTTGCCTTATTGCTTGTGTTTTAGCTGCTCATACTGTCAGTGACTGGGACATCAGTGGTAGTGCCTAGTGGTTGGAGCAGCTGTTGTAAGGAATCGGAGCATGGATTAAAGCTGGAGTCAGAGGTCAGAGCCACAATCAGGAACTGGAATTGAGGGTGAGGAGACAGGTTACCTGGAGTAAGGCAAGGTAGGGACCAAGGCAAAGGCAGGAGTAATCCTGGAAATAAGCAGGCACAGCAGCTATTGTAGCCATGGGTAAATACTTAGAGCAGCTGCTTAACAGCTGCTGCTGGACTTATAGGCCAGTCTGCTGACTCTTCCAACCAGTCAGGTAGCCCACCACGGGCCAGCTGCTCGCATAAGAACATAAGAACAGCTGTACCGGGTCAGACCAAAGGTCCATCTAGCCCAGTATCTGTCTACCGACAGTGGCCAATGCCAGGTGCCCCAGAAGGAGTGAACCTAACAGGTAATGATCAAGTGATCTCTCTCCTACCATCCATCTCCATCCTCTGACAAACAGAGTCTAGGGACACCATTCCTTACCCATCCTGGCTAATAGCCATTTATGGACTTAACCACCATGAATTTATCTAGTTCTCTTTTAAACACTGTTATAGTCCTAGCCTCCACAACCTCCTCAGGCAAGGAGTGCCACAAGTTGACTGTGCACTGTGTGAAGACCAACTTCCTTGTAAAGAAGGGGGAGGGATAGTTCAGTGGTTTGAGCATTGGCCTGCTAAACCCAGGATTATGAGTTCAATCCTTGAAGAGGCCATTTAGGGAACTGGGGTAAAATTCTGTTTGGGGATTGGTCCTGCTTTGAGCAGCAGTTGGGACTAGATGACCTCCTGAGGTCCCTTTCAATTCTATGATTTGTTTTAAACATGCTGCCTATTAATTTCATTTGGTGACCTCTAGTTCTTGTATTATGGGAATAAGTAAATAACTTTTTCTTATCCACTTTCTCAACATCACTCATGATTTTATATACTTCTATCATATCCCCCCTTAGTCTCCTCTTTTCCAAGCTGAAAAGTCCTAGCCTCTTTAATGTCTCCTCATATGGGACCCATTCCAAATCCCTAATCATTTTAGTTGCCCTTTTCTGAACCTTTTCTAGTGACAGTAGATCTTTTTTGAGATGAGGAGGCCACATCTGTAGGCAGTATTCGAGATGTGGGCATACCATCGATTTATATAAGGGCAATAAGATATTGTCCGTCTTATTCTCTATCCCCTTTTTAATGATTCCTAACATCCTGTTTGCTTTTTTGACCGCCGCTGCACACTGCGTGGACGTCTTCAGAGAACTATCCACGATGACGCCAAGATCTTTTTCCTGACTTGTTGTAGCTAAATTAGCCCCCATCCTAGCGTATGTATAGTTGGGGTTATTTTTTTTTCCAATGTGCATTACTTTACACGCATTAGATTGCCCAGAGACTCGCTCTGCTGCAAACCCTGATTCCTGAAACTTTCTATAGGGTTTAATTTTTAAACCAACCTGTAGATTTCTATAGCTGGGATAGAATCCTTTATTAGATACATTTTATATGGTAAGTCAACAATTCTATAGCGAAGTAATAAGAAAAATGCCATAGAATGTAATTCATAATTAACTGTTGTGGGTCAAAGCTTCAAATCTAGAACCCTTTCCTTATTTTAGATTTAAGATGAACTTCTGTCAAAGAGCCCTAATTATTTGTATTATTGTATTTATTGATTGATTGTCATGTAGCACCAAGAGGTCCCAATCAAAACCAGATGCTGTGTACTATCAGGGGCAGCTTCAGGCACCAGCTCAGCAAGTGCATGCCTGGGGTGGCAAGTCGCGGGGGGGCACCCTGCTGTGAGGGTGGCAGTCCAGAAGCCTTTGGCGGCGTTTCTGTGGGAGGTCTGCTGGTCCCGCGGCTTCAGCGGCAATTCGGCGGTGGGTACGCTGAAGGCTCGGGACCAGCAGATCACCCGCAGAATCGCCGCTGAATCCACGTGACCGGTGGACCTCCTGCAGAAATGACGCCAAAGGCTGCCTGACTGCCGTGCTTGGGGTGGCAAAAAACCATAGAGCCGCCCCTGTGCACTATACAGCTGTTCAGTGAGTCCCTGTTCTGAAGAGCTTGCAATCTAATTTACAAAGAAAACATAGTTGTCTGGTCAACTGTCAGCGTGGGGAAAAAAAACATTTCCTGCTTTTCATGTATCCTCCATATAACTATATCACATGCTCCCATTGTAGGGCGCACAAGGCAGAGCTGAACAGAATTAGGTGTTAGGTTTATGTTTGCTATACTCATTAATCTCTAAGTGGTCTCGGTGCCACTAGAGGGGACAGAACACCATACCCAGGAGGTGTGTGGTTTATAGATAGATAAGCTCAACATCAAACATGAGAGTTCTATTTTTTATTTTGTGTTACTAAAACAGATATATTTTGGCATAAAAAATGCAACTACATTTGATTTGTTACAGAGCCACAGGTGCAGCCTGGAAAATTTCAGGAAAAAAACATTCCATTGAAGACTTTTCTGACGATACAGCTTGGTGCTTTTTCCATGTCTCTCTAAATTTTAACTGGGGGATGTTTCCATGAATACAAGGTCTTTGCTACTGAGCAGCTCAGGTGCTCCCACTGCTTATCTCTCACCTGAAGTCATAATCCTCTTGCAGCAGCACCTTTAACTGAGATGTCACAAACAAGATTATGACTTCATGTGAGGAAGAAACGGTGGGAGTGGAAAAACTCTGATGCAGTTAAGATCCTGTTTATTTTTTCTAATGCCTCTAATAACACAATATTCAGAGGCAAGGGAGGGGGAACTCTGAAAATATTTGGCAAAAAAGACACCAAGTTGTTTCTAAAAATCAATTTTCAGGAAATATCCTTGGCTCTTGAAATTGTATAAAGCTTTAGCAAACGGATGTATGTGCTCAAAACTGTGAGAGGCATCAAAACAATCTTATAATATCACTGTGCACTTAAAGAGTTTTTCCTCTAAGGATCTCAAAGCACTTTGGAAAGCTGGGTACACTCTAATCTCCTCACATTAAACACTGGGAATTGGAGCATATGCTCCAAAGGAAGGCAATACAAACTCATATGTATTTGTCTACTTATTTATACAGCCCATCACCACAGCATCAGGGCTTCTCCAAAGCATTTATGGATTCATCCTCACAACATGCTTAGGCGGGGATGTGGAAGCTCCTTCACTGGAGGTTTTAAAAAAGAGACCTGATAACCATCTGTCTGGATGGGTTAGACACAACATATCCCGCATCTTGGCAGGGACTAGATGACCCTTGTGGTCCCTTCTAACCCCATGATTCGAAGTAGGGCAATATAATCATCCACATCTGACAGATGGGGAACTAAAGCACAGAGGCATGAATAAAACTGGTCAGAAACCAGAATTCCCATTCCAAGGGAAAAGAAAACATTTTTAAAACAAAACAAAAGAAATAAACCAAACATTTCCAAATTGGAAGAAAAAGCCAAAATTTCCCGCAAAAAAAAAAAAAGATATTCTGAAACATTTTGATTCAGGACCATCAAAATCTTCCATTTTAATAAAGTCAATTTGATGCATCTTCTTCATGTTGAAAATGTTTCCTGTCAAATTTTGTAAGAATCAGCACATTCCCATGAAACACTCTGATTTCAATGAAACTGCATTTCTCACTGGAAATGTGTTGCATTGAACATTTTTCTCCCAGCTCTGGAGCTTAAGTGACTTGCCCACGGTCACACAGGAAGTCTGAGGAGCAGCTGTCTTGAGCTCCAGCCCATGTCCTGGACTGAGACCCAGGCCATTAAGTCATTTTTATTTAGCCTTCTGCTCTCACTGTGAAGTGTTGTGAGACCGCACAGGAGAAGCAGCATTATCTAAGTATTCACTCCACTGTGATAATATTGTGTAGCATATTATATATAGGTGAAGTATTAAACTATTCTTCACAGAGCCTCACAACTGTTGGTTATGAGCTAATATCAAAGAGAAACAAAGCATTACAATTGCAATTACCTGCTAATGAAGTCACTGAGAAGTGAGGTTCTAATGGACCATGGCTTGTTCAAAACACGTAGCAGCATATTAGCCCTTAAAGTAAGACAAACAGGGCTGAATCCAGGTGCTGAGAGGAAGCAGGTAAAAGTGTCTCTAAACCACCTCCCTGGCTCCACAGACTTTGGTCCTGGAAAGATGGTCTAGTTCATATGACATTGGATTGAACTTGGAGAATCTGGGTTCAATTCTTGGCTCCATCAGACTTCTTGTGTGACAGCGAGTGAATCACTTACTCTGTTACATGCCTCAACTCCCAGAACGGGAATAGCATGTCCCTATCTCCAGGGTTGGGAAGAGGATAAATAGAGTAATGATTTTGCTCAGATACTATGGTTACAAGGCTCATATAAGACAGACAGCCTGGGAGCTTTGGGACAGGTTTTCAAAGGTGTTTAGGTGCCTAACGGTGCAGGTAGATTTTAGTGGTAGTTAGGTGTCTAGGCACTTGTGAAAAATCCCACTAAGTGCCTATCTCTTTCTTTAGGCATCTAAATACTGTACCTTTGAAAATCTGGCTCTTCAACTCCAAAGACACAGGTCAAATGTTCTTTAGATAGCACTGTAATCTGGTCTCTTCTTATTTCTATACGATCGTCAAATAGCAGCTGACATATCACTCAGCCAAGGACGTTATCCCATTCTGTGTACTTCTGATTAATTGAAAACCACACAACACATGAACAAACACCATGAATCATTAAAGCATCTATTATACTCTCTGTGGATTTTGTGTGTTTTGCTCAAAACTAAACAATCAAGCTTAATTTCACGTCAATTTAATCTTTTTTCCCCCAGGGGAAAGGCACTGATCTGCATTTGCCTTGCTTTTGTTTATTGTGATGATCCCCTCTTGGCTCAGCCCCGGGATGGACCCAGGGACTTCCAGAGCTGTACCGTTTGAACTAAAGAGATAAGCTTTGTAGCTGATGCTGCAATAGACTCACACCCTCTGCAGAATGGGCACAGAACTCTCTGATTGGTGGGTTACATTACCTCTGAAGGATCTCTTCCCACCCCACCCCCACCACTGTAACATGCTCTGTAATGTACTTATACAGTGAATAAAGTGAGCAGTGTTTGGTCCTTCATGGCAGGTCCATTGCTGTAGTCCATCCTTCAACTAAATATTTGAAAAAACAGCCCAATGCATCACAGTTGATCCTGTGGTTATAGAAAATAGACAGTATTGTGTGTTGCTGCTATGAGTAACTGATTTGAAATATTAAATATTATGGGTTATTTTATTGATATTCAAGAATTATACTCACCTATTGAAGTTTTCCTGTAGTACTGAAAAGATACTTCTTTTTCTGTTTGCTCTGGGTTAGCACTTAACTTTATTTCAGCCTGATGAACTTTTATATGACAGCAATTCTTAATTTGTATGGTTGAAACTGTATCTCACATCTAGCTCTCCAATAGTGACACCTGCTCCCAAACCAACTTAACACATAATAGTATTTTTTAGGATCTAGCTAACAGTCTGTACAATGAGAAAGCAAGTGATCTCCTGACCTTATATCGTGTGGACTTCCATTCACCCTCACCCCTTTGCCATGCATTTTTGTGTAAAATCATATGCCATCTAACTTAGAATATAGGAGTGAATTTAAGTAGTCTAAGGAAGTCTAAGAGGCAAACTCTGCTTTCAGTTACACCAATGTTAATCTAGAATAACTATCAACCAGTGGAGTTAATCCAGGTTTATATTGATGTAATGCAGAGAAGAATTTGGCCCTAAGTAAGGCTAGAAAGAATCTAATGAACTCAATGGGTCTAAGTATCCATACATGGCTGGAAAACTGAGTGGAGAATCAATCCCAGTGTTTATATTACCTTGGCCTTTTCCCAAAGACCGGCCCTGTGGTGAGATATATACCCCAGAATGGAACTAGAAGGGTTAATTGGAGCTGGAGAACCCCATTAAGGCACCTTGTTACAGCTGGACAGGGGGACAGGCCTTACTGAAGATGAAGTCCAACTGGAGGAGCTGGTAGTTGATGAGCCTAAATGGAAAAAGCTCAGATGAGGAAGAGGCTGCAGGAAGACTGGTGAAGAACTCTGTAGTCCCTCTCTGGTGGCTAGCGAGTGAAAGAAAGGCCCAGAGAGAGGCAGATGTACAGTAAGCCAAAGGAAGGGCTGTGGGAAAGGGCTTGAACACCTGTCAAGATATGAAGTCCAGGGAAGCAGTAGACTTTAGCTGATAACCACAGGGTGGCTGGACTGGAACCAGTGGAGTGGGATCATCTGGGTTCCCCTACCGGCCCACTGGAAAAAATGGTGAGGAAATATCATGACATAAGGGGAAAAGGAGTGCTGAGTTTGGAGCTGGGCCTCCAGGAAGGAAGCCCTGGGAGGCTGCACAAGAGCAGGAGGGCAGCCCTACAGAGCCCAGGCAGGGGTGAAGAGTCTGCAGAAGAGTGATCCCTGGTGAGCAAAGAGTTATGTTCAGTTGAGTTCAGTCTATTGGATTCACTTACCCCAAAAGGGGTGGAACAAAATGTAACCTGGCCAGAGACCCGAGTCACAGGAAAAAGGCAGACCACTGCGGGGCCAGAGCAGCCATCGGCAGGGGGTGCTAGAGAAGGGGAACTTGCTAAGCCAGGCCTCACCATGAGCCGGGGCGTCAGCAGTGAGTCCACTCTTTTACATATTCCCAAACTGTACAAGAAATGGTTAAAAAAATCTGTCAAAACTGTTTTCAATGGAAAATTGGGTTTCTGACTCAATGAATGTTTTTGCAGAAAATGTCTGAATCTCCTTCAAAAAAGAAAATTGTCAGAAAACTAAAACCTCGCCCAGCAAAAAATTTAGAGCTGAGAACTTAAAATGTTTTCCATGGGGGGTATAAAGTTTCTGACCAGCCCTAATCTACACATTACACCCACTTCTAGCTCTCCTCTTGCAATGAACTCCCTTTAGGGTAGTTTAGTTTCTTTCGACTAGCATACGCTTACCAACAATCTGACGTCACATTCTACCATCTCTTGACACACTGGGTCCTATTCTCCCCTCACACAGGGACTGCTCTAAAGTCCACCGAAGTCACTGAGAGTCCATTAATTTCTCTTTACCAGTGAATATCAGGAGCAACTCAACCAAAGTCAGAGATACTCCAGTGTAATGGTGTTGTAAGTCAAAGGAGGATTAGGCCCATCATGGCTGGATTTGACCCACTGAGCCTAACCCCATCTAATGTGGGTTTGATTCTGATCTCACACTGAGAAGAATTAGGAATAAGTTTTATTAGGGTTTAAACAATGTAAAATTGTTGTGAGTAAGATCTGAATCAGGCATCTAGTGTCTAAATCGGTGAGGCTCACACTAAGGGGACAGAAGAAAGGAGTGGAACTACAAGGGCAACTAACAGCAGGACATTACACTTTCTAGCTTAAAGTACGCTGCCCACATCCTTAAATGTAGGTCTTCTCTTACGAGTCAATTTGTAAATTATAACAGCTTACTCTTGGTCATCCCCACATCCACCATGGCAAGCATGGAGCCTGAGTCTAATGGAATCTTGCACATCACCTCTACACTTGCTCCCACATCGTTACTCTGTTTGTAAAGCACCACGCACACTTATAATAGTGCATAGTTCCACGGGCCTGTAGAGGGCTAAAATGACTTATAATCTTCAATTGGCCTAGCCCCATAGATCTCCTTTGGTGCTGGGATCTGGGCCAATGTATCTGTCAGACTTAATGTTTGAAATTATATGATTTAAATGGAAAATGGAAAAGCTAATCCCGTTTCTTGCCTTCTGCGAGCACTTTAAACCCATTCCTCTGAACAATATAAACATGTTTAAAAATGCAAGTGCCCAAAAAGCTCCTTTTCCTCAAGGCACCGAAAGCACTTTAATAGCTGCCTTTTTCGTACCACTCTTCTGCATGTATTCTCAGCGGGATTGCCTGCCTAGAGAACAGCAAGAACTTCATGCATCCTGCTATTCCTACAGACCATTATTAATGCAGCATTTGCCCTTTGAGATTTGCTGAACTAATCAAAATAATCTTAATAATTGGCAGACTGGGATAGCCTGTGGATCAGGAACACCACCAGCACAATGGTGTTTACTTAGCTAACATCTGCAGCAACAAGTGTGGCATTTTTTTTCCTTTTTGGATTTGTCTCTGTTTTCCGGACTCCTAGAGCACCAGACCAAAAGGAGCAGTGTTCAGAGCCTCACATGTTTCAAAGTACAGTGATTGCAATTAACATATCAGCATTGCACCGTGGTATCCAGCATGACACTAGACAGCGGTTAGAGCTGTAGAGAAAGGCAGGAAAGGCAGAAAAGGGTTGGTGCTGGGGCTAGTTTTGTTCCACACCTTGATTAATGATCTGGATAATGGGATGGACTGCACCCTCAGCAAGTTGGCAGATGACACTAAGCTGGGGGGAGAGGTAGATATGCTGGAGGGTAGGAGTAGTGACCAGAAGAGAACGGGTTAACACTGACCTGAGTTGCTGCCATTTGCAAAGGAGGGATTGGAGTTTTCAGCAGAGTGGATTGCAGATTGTTGGGATAGAGAGGATTAAGGAAGTTATCCCTGGACTTGTGGGATACGTCCAGTGGCTCTGTGTGGCTCAAAAGCTTGTCTCTCTCACCAACCGAGGTTTTTCCAACAAAAGATATTACCTCACCCACCATGTCTCTTGGGACCTGAGTCAAGCAGGGATGCATCTACACTGCAAAGCAATAGGGCTCAGACCCTGGCTCCCTGCTTAACTCAAGCTTGGACCCTCAAGCCCTGCAAAGTAGAACCTATCTGCAGCTTAGTTGTCCTGGCATGGGGCTGCAGTGCTCATGTGCAGAGGCAGAAAAATATGTACCTAGGGAACTCCTACTGCAGAAATGTAGGTGCCACTCAATTTTAGGCTCCTACAGTGTTTGGCATTGGTTGAACAGGAGTATTGTGAATCCCAGTGGGGCCTGACTCTGAGATTTAGGTGTCTAAAATAGCAGTTAGGTGCCTAACTCCTTTTATGAATCTAGCCCTCAGATGTATCATATGGTGTGTGCTGAGTTTTCAAAGCAGCTACTGGATGTTATAGTTTTGACTGAAGCGGGCAAGCAGCCTATCTACCTCTATATAACCCACATCATCATAGTACCTGAACACCTGCTGCCCTTACAATAAATATCTTCTTCCTCACAATACTCCTTAATTGCAAGAGAATCCTTCCCAGATGTTTGTTATTCCAGATCAGTATAATTTTTAACATAATTAGTATCATATGCAGTGGGCCAGGATTCTCCAGGCCTTTGCATCTTGTAAGGAAACAAAACTCCCTGGCATTCCTAAGTGGGGTGACCAGATAGCAAGCATGAAAAATCAGGAAAGAAGGTAAGGGGTAATAGATGCCTATATAAAACAAAGCCCCAAATATCAGGACTGTCCCTATAAAATTGGGACATCTGCTCAGCCTATTCCTAAGAGAAGCATAAAATAACAGACTGTACAAAAGTAAAGGATCTGTAAATGGCTGATGTCCTCCTGGGATGCAACAAGGAACTTTTAACATGTAGCATTTCATCTAATGCTGAGGTAACTGTTTCAGTGTTTTCTCAGGGAGGCAGAAGAGCCTAGTGGATTAAGTGCCAGATTAGGATTTAGATGACCTGGGTTTAATTCCTAGCTATGCCACTGGTCTGCCACATGACTTTAGGCAAGTCACTTCCTTCCCTGTGCTCAATTTCCCCATCTGCATAAGTGGAGATAATGATACTAATCTGCTTTGTAAAGTACTCTACCAAACAATTAAAACAGCCATATAAGAACCAGATATTATATTTCATAGATTCACCAGAAACTAAATTGAAATTACAATGCAAAACCCAATTCACTGAAAACCTCAGGCTAGATGGGGATAGCTAGTCACAGATTATTTCAATTCTCTCTCTGCCGGCCATCTCCTGTGTAGTGTTTTAAATGACAGAGTTTAATAGACGGATGGACCCTAAAAAGGCAGCAGCAAAGTGAAGGACAGTCACATTTCGTCTCCACAGAGAGCTTTATATACTGCAAGATGCAACAAAGATCATTACATGGATTATAGTTAATGGCAATGAATCCTCTGCCCATCTCTCAACTACCACCAAAAACAAACAAACAAAAATCCCCTGACATGATTGCTGCTGCATTATTACTGGTCTTAGAGGCAAACTGATAAGCTACTTCCAGTACTGACAGTATAAGTGAAATTTGTTTCTTCTATCCCCTGTTCCAAATTGAGAAATGGCTTTTAGAGTAAATGATGCTTACATTTTCAAAAATAACATCCAAGTAGCTATTTCCATACTCGCATCTATAAATCGATATATACTTCAATACTAGAAGACTTTAAAACATTAGAAGAAATGTTTGACATACCGCACCCTGTTTCTTTGGAGCCCAACCCTGCAAACGACTGTGGACTGCCCACTGAAGTGACTGGGAGTAATTACTCCCTGGGCAATCGTCCCAGGGAGCTGGCTGCCTGGGCATTAGGCACCCTGGGGAAGCAGCGAGCCCAGGAGCCAGTCTGCAGTTCAGCTTGTTACCCCCTTACAATTGGCTTGCACAGCCATTTTGTTGGAGCTGACAGAGGAACCCAGTCACAGCTTCTACTCCAGATTCTGACCCAGGGCCCTGTACCAAACAGCTAGGTATGCTCCTTTACCCCTGCTGCAGTATTCCCTGGGCCACTTCCTACTTTCTTCACAAGTTCCTCTCTCGATCTCCCAATCACTTCCCTGGTTAGTCAGGGTCTCAGCCAGGCCTCCCAGCCTGGAGAGCTTCCTTTACTCTCTCTCCCTGCTTGGAACTCCCCCACAGCTTTCCTTCCTGCTCTGAGCTACCTAGCGGCTCTCCCCATCATCCATTTTGCCTGGCTCTCATTCTCGCTACTGCCGTCACCTTCTGCTGTTGATAGGGATTTAGTCTGATTTCCGTCAGGCGGGGCTCATTCTGTGATCAGGTTGGTTTAGTTCCAGGCTCTCCAGTCCTCCTGGCAAGCCATCCTGTTACACAAGCGGGCTGGCACAAAACCAGGCGGTTTCTGACAGAAATAAGTTGAACTCGGTAAGTCCCTGCAGAACATTTTGATTTGAACAAATTGACATTTTCTGATGGGAAAAATATTCCATCAGAAAATGTCCAACCAGCTCTAATGGGGCCACACAGGGTCAAATTCTGCTGCCAGATACAATAGTGTAAATGTGGATTAACTCCATGGATATCAGTGGAGTTAATTCAGATTAGCAGGGAGGTAAGCGATGGCACGATCTGGTGCACAAGGCCTGATTCTCCTCTCACTCACATTGGTTTAACACTAGTATAATCCCATTGACTTTGTGATAGTTTCTCTATGTGAGTTACATCTGAATTACACAGCTCTCCTCTTCACGTACAAAGTGCTTTGGGGAAAAGGGATATCTTTTCAAATTTCCTCCGTGACAGGCTGCATTTGCATCAGGCAGTAATGATTGATGCAGCGCTGTGCAGTAAATAATGTCAGCACGTTACAGAACTTCGCATCAGTTAATCTTACTTATCACACAAGGTAACTACACACGGGGTGCGGGGGGGACATCAACAATATGAAATGTGTCCTCTGTGTTGAGTATTTGGAGGTCAGGATCGCGGTATCTCTCCTTTTTTTAAATAGATCATTTAGGGCTCACTAGCGCCATAGTGAGGAGGGGAGCAGAGGTGTACTGACTAGAGGAATGGGAATGCCCCTTTAAGAAGAGGTGCAGTGTGGCTCTGCTGGCTGATGCACGGAAGGTAGAGCTAAGGGTCTGAGAACTCACCGCCTCTCCAGTCTCACTTTGAATTGCCGTGATTGGAAATCAATGACGATGGCAGTATTTGGAGCTTGTTTGGAGAGGGACTGAAGCTGTACGTGGGTCTTGTCCTGGGCTAAGAGCTGCTCTTGGCTTCAGAGAGCTATTGGCTGACTGACGACCAGGAAGAGTGCCACACACCATTCCTATCCCCGGAGTACCCCTGACATATCCCCCTTTCTGGGGAGCAGGTGGTCTAGACCCAGCGTCTCTATTGAGCTCCTGCTGGATGTTGTAAGAGGCATGCTGAAAAGAAGGTAATAATAAAGGTAATAACTGGAGATATACCAATCTCCTAGAACTGGAAGGGACCTCAAAAAAGGTCATCAAGTCCAGCCCCCTGCCTTCACTAGCAGGACCAATTTTTGCCCAAGATCCCTAAGTGGCCTCCTCAAGGATTGAGCTCATAACCCTGGGTTTAGCAGGCCAATACTCAAACCACTGAGCTATCCCTCCCCCTACATTGGGGCTAATACAAAGCTTGTTGAAGTCACTGGGAATCTTTCTACTGACTGGTATCAGAGGAGTAGCCGTGTTAGTCTGGTTCTGTAGAAGCAGCAAAGAATTCTGTGGCACCTTATAGACTAACAGACATTTTGCAGCATGAGCTTTCGTGGGTGAATACCCACTTCTTCGGATGCAATGGATCTACTGACTGTTGCTGAGGGGAACTCTAGGTGGTGTGGCTGCTGGGATTTTTTTTTCCTCCCTAGAGCAGATGTGAAGGAGAACCAATGTGCTTTATACATATAAAGAGTTCTGGCTGACAGTTAGTCCAGAACCAAATGTAGTTATTTCTGAAATGAAATTTGGGATGGCAACTGCCTGAGGATGACTGGATGGATGGCTTGTCTTTCAAGGATATGTCTTTGAAATGGAGGCCTTCCATGTGGCAGATGGGCTGTGCCAGACACAAACTCTTCAGTAGTGATACAGACTAATGATGGTCAGAAACAGAGGGAGGTTTTGTTCTGGTTGCCGTTAGAATGTCTCTGCACCACTGTTTTCTGGTTCGAGTCTCATCTGCAGTAGTATTCAGGAGATACACAAAACAACTGCAGCCCCTATAGAAACACCTCCATTAATTAGTTAAATTGGTTTTCATCAGGCCTAGGTACTGTAACATTATTGGCAGTCACCAGATAGTGTTTTTGCAGTTGGTCTTGGTATTGTAGTTCAGTTTATCTGACTGTATAGGGATTAGATCTTGGATAGATGAAAACAGAATGCTTGATGCGCTCATTATTTCTGGATGCTGAGCATATCACCAATAAAATCCATTCTGTCCAACTTTCCTCCTCACTCTTTGACTGGATCTTTTTCTAAGGAAGGTAACAGCCACCTACAGGTTATACTCACATAAGGAAGCAAAACATTGCGGTGTCAAAATCATGCAACATGAGTTAGCAGGCCCAAGAGAGGCCACCCCTGCAGCCAATTCCTTTAGTTGGAGGATATCCCATGAACATAATTGTAAATAAACTCTACAATAAGGCCCATTAAACATGAGTTTTCAAAATAGATCATAGTGGGACTCAAGAAGCAGATAAGCCTTGAGCAGGCTCTCTGCCCGTGTTGAATTTTACCCCAGTGTGAGCAAGAGAGTCACAGTACAATCTTTAGATAGCACAGGCAGTGCCCTAAACGTAATACAGACAGGAAGGGTGGGCCACTGGTTTGGGTTCTACCACTGAAAACCTGGGTTGCCTGCTCCACTAAAAACTTCTTGTGTGATTCTGAGTGAGTAACTTGAGCCTAGAGGCTCAGGAGGGCTTTGGAACTGGGCCTCCATTCCCCAGCTGTAAAACAAGCATAAAAGCACTTCCATACTTCACAGGCTGTTGTGATGATAAATACATAAAAGACAGTGAGGTGCTCAGATACTATGGGGACCGAGGGCCTGTCACAGGGTCCGCACAGGTTTCCACTCTCTCGTGCCTGTGCCGGCTGGTTAAAATAAAGACTCCCCACGCCTTCTTTGGTGCTTCACCCTTGTGTCTTTATTTACAGTGCAACAGTGTTATCCCCTTTCTCCCCCAACAGCTATCCCCAGTTAGACCCTCCCCAGAGGCTCCTTTCCTTTGGTGAAGAGACAGGGACATAACCCTCCTATCCCCTCCCAGGCTAGCCTCCTCATTGAGCTTTCCTCAGGGCTTTTATAGCCCTCCTCCTCCTCAGCCCAGCTGTTGCTAATCAACTCAACTCATAGCAGTGAGCCAGCCCTTGTTAGGACCTGCAGCTGGGCTCTCTGCTGACCGCCTGAGCCCCCACACCTGGCCTCCCTACCAGACATTAGGGCTTTAGCCAGCATTTTAGCAAGGCATTCAAGGGATTTACCCCTGCTCTGCCACAGGGCCATATAAGTACCGTAACAGAAGTAAAAAAAAAAAAAAAAAAAGGAGAGCGAGAGAAAGAGAGAGAAAGTCCTTGTCCCAGTGATCTACAATTTAAGATAGAGGAACAAATTCTGAAGCTCTCTGAAATGTTTTATCCTGTCCTGGTTGTTTCCCTGAGTAACAGTACAAGTGAAAACTAGGTAAAAAAAATAGTAATTTGGACTTGAACCTTTATACCTAAAATAAAACAGTAGCACATTGTTTTATATTACTTAGAAGGAAGGGGAGGGAACAGGATACACAGCATAAGACGACAAAATTTTCTCTCCCCGCTGTTCAATTTTTACTGCTATTCCTCTTGCACTTCCTGCAGAG
Source organism: Mauremys mutica (assembly GCF_020497125.1). Taxonomy (NCBI): domain Eukaryota; kingdom Metazoa; phylum Chordata; order Testudines; family Geoemydidae; genus Mauremys; species Mauremys mutica. The sequence continues at coordinate 131,932,480 of NC_059076.1, read as the reverse complement.
ATTGGGGAGTGGCACTATCTGCCGTAAATGTTGCTTATTTTAATGTCTGTGTTAACTTTGAGTAAACTCTTCCATCACCTTATTGTTGTGGCTTGTCAATAAAAAGGGAGTGTGAATGCCACAAGGAATTTCCTAAGCTTTCACAACTCTAATTAAATATTTGCAAGGTTTTTTTAAATATATATAGCTTGGGTACAAGTGATCATGACTAGATCACATTTATAATGTGCAAACAGAATAAAGTCCAGACCAATTATATATATAGTTAGTTTTGTCAGTAGCTACTGGTGTGGTGCTCTGCTCTTGTTCTATGATGATAACAGTCGGCTGCGTGCGTGTACGCTGTGTGCTGCCCCAGCTCTGTGCAGATAGCTGACACAGCAAACCCCAAGAGAATCCGCAAAGACCACAGACTCTAGTAAGGTACGAAGGAACCCAAGCCAAGTTATTGTCAAATGAAGCACAGTAATAGTTTCCCATAGACACTACAAGACATAGTACGAATTTGTGCCCCCTGACAATGGACAGAGTTCAGTCAGTGGCGGGACTTTCCACTGCCCCCAGGCCAGACAAAGATGCGCACTCCGAGATCTACTTTTATACAGTTACAGGACAGATTACTCATCCCTCCTGACGTATTGAGGTACAGCCCCTTGGCTCATTAGGGTGCTGTTTCCCCTTTGATCATGTTGTTTCAAACAAACAGATCTATCCATCATGCTGTCCTGTCTTTAAGATGCACCTGCCTGTTCCTTGTTATGTCTATGGAGTGTCCTAGTATCGGGCTGTCCAGGTGTCATCTTGGCACAAGTTCCTTTTGTTAGCACTTATATGTGAATGCACCTGCTTCTAACAACCCTCTTCTCGCCAACTTCTGTGAGTGAGGCCTACCTCTGGCTCACAGCCCAGCTTTTGCTTAGCAATGCCTGGAAGTACTTTGGTTTAGGCCTCAGACTAGGCCTCTGACACTAGAGTTTATATTTCAGGGCCTCATCTTACTACAGTTGGTGCTTTAAAAGGGCTAATCTCACAAAACTGAAAACAACTATAAGCAATATAATCTGGGAGGAAGATTTTAATCAGAAAAATGTGAATTATAATTAGGAATCATTTAAGAACGCTTTAATAGAAGCCACAAAAGGCACAATCAAGGAAGATTGTCACATTGGTTAAAAAAAAATCTGGTTTTAGAGGGGAAGTGAAAGCAACTAAAAAAAATTAAAAGTAATATATAAAATGTGATACGGGGAAGTTTATAGTAATGAATATAAATTAGAAGCTAGGAATTGTAGACAATTGATAAGGAAAGCAAAGAGATAGAAAAAAAAAAGAAAAAAAGAAAAAAAAAAAACTATGGCCAAAAGAGTTAAGCACAATAAGGAGGTTTTAAAAAGTATATTAGAAACAAAAAGAATCCTGAGAATGCTATTGGTCCATTACTAGATGAAAATGGTAGAGTTATCAGTAATAATGCAGAAAAGGTAGAAAAGGCCAATGCATATTTCTGTTCTGTATTTTGGGGAAAAACAGATAATGTAATCATATCATATGATAATAGTCTTTCCATTCCACTGGAGGATGTTAAATAGCAACTGCTAAAGTTAGACATTTAAAATCAGGTCTGGATAACTTGCATCCAAGGACTTTAGTGTTCTCCCGCACTGGGAATTTTTAAAATTAAGATTAGATTTTTTTTCCCCTATAAATTATGTACTAAGAATTTTTTCAGAGATGTTCTAGGGCCTGTTTTATGCAGGAGGTCAGATTAAATGATCACAATGGTCCCTTCTCACCTTAAAATCTATTCATCTTTTCTTTAAACGCATCACCTGTTGCAGATCTGCAGCCAGCCAGTCACTGGTTGCTTGTCTTGTTTTAAAAAGCTGATTGCTCTTGGTAAATTGTACCTTTCACTAAGTTTATACCCTGATTCTGGAATGATCTGCATACATGTAAACCCCTGCACACACTTCTTTGCAGGATCAGGGAATTAGCCACTGAAGTTTTGTATCAAGTACCCAAATCTGGTCTGCTCATAGAACTAGTTGAGTGGACTATTCTTGAGCCATCAGATTCCTTCCGGGAAGGCAGTGCTGCCTTGTAGCCAATCTTGGTTTCTAAAAAAAAATTAATTGAGCTAGAAGAAGTGGACGGTCAGTAGCCCTATGTGTTTTCTAAGTTGTTGTTTTGCATATAAATTGGAAATTATTCCTTTCCTTCACCTGAGGTTGCAACAACCTTATTATTTTTATTCCTCCCGCCTCCCTCAACTCTCCCCTTAGAGGAAGCAGTTTAGAATTATTGGAAAATTATAACATCTTGCTGACAATGTACTTATAAGTGATCAGTCAAATATCCACAAGATGACAAAACAGTTTTAAGAATACTTTATTAGTCTGGTAGCTTTCAAAGGTCAAGTTATTTCTCTTCTTCTATTCAAGGACATATTGTGAAGTCAATCAATTTTAGTTAAGCAATCAGACCTCTCTCTTCTGTTTTCACCTCCTAGATTAACTAGCATAATTAAAGCTCTGTTGCTAAGCAAAATGCTGATTACCGTTTTTTGATGCGCAAAATGCTCCATCTGGATTCGCTGTCAATTTTCACTCATTTTGCAGTGACTGGTTTATTAAGCTTTGGTTTGAACAGAAGTGTTATACCATTACACTGTTTGCACCAGTATCAAACTTGATAATGTCAAGAGAGGAAAGATTCAAATAAAAATGTAACCCCTCCCCTCAAAAAAAAAACACCTACAGAGGCAGCTAAAAACTCCCTGTTGCTTCAATGAGAGAAGAGTTGGATCAATGCTGAAAGCTTTTCAAAATCCCATCCTAACATTTTAATTGGCCTACATCCTTGAAAACTGTCAGTAAGTGGCCTGGGCCACAGAACTGGCCAAAGAAGACCGGAGTGATTTATCTCACTCCGAGGTGGGTCTGAGTCAGGTTGGGCAACGGCGATATATGATACGATCCTACTCCTAGTGAAATCACGGGGGATTTTACGATTGTCTCCTTGGGAGACAACAGGCTTCTAACAAGCAAAATTTTCAGCTGGTGTAAATCACCATAGGTCCATTAACTCCAGATTAGATGCTTCCATAGTACTACACCAATATTCCCCAGCTGAGAATCCGGCTCAACTCATATATGTGAACAATCAGTCCCAGCCCTCATGTTTTATTACAAAGAAAAAGCCTGATTTTGCACCCATTGACGGGAAGGTGGAAGCAGGATTGTCTTGATGGTGGAAGCAGGATCAGGGCCAAAATTGAACATTTATTGTGGGACAACAACAGAACCAGCATTACTTTGGAGGTGACCTGAACCAATGAAGCACATGTGGGTTCCAACTTGTAATAGTTGTGGAGGGGGAAAGGAAGCATTCCCCTCCCCTCCCCACTGCTGTTGGGTGCACAGAAATGCGGAAGGTGAGGATACAGAGTGAAAGTCACTGTACTGCACCACCCACATCTCACATAAACCCTTAAAATAATGGAACTTATGTGGCCCTCTATACTAGGAAGAATTTCACCCATAGTGAATGTCCTCCCAGATGTTCTCAGCCTCAGCCCCTGGTTATGCCCCATGTCCTAGGTGCATTTCCTAAGAGTAGTTAACTGCTGCATAGTGGATGAACAAGCATTACTGTGCCATACACAAACCCATAGAGGATGCAGAGCTGTTGTTCTGCACCTTCAGTGTCAATTTACTGAGCAAAGATGAGCGGTAAATCTACTGAGTGTTACACATTCATTATTTTAAAGCACATATGTGTTCTAGGTACTTCCAATACCAATGATTTTTCCAGTAATGAATGTTGGTGCAGCAGCAAGTTCCTAGTTAGTGATACCTCTGGCTTCAGTGAGCTTACAGTTGATAGCTAAGACAGGACAAAATGAGTGGGTTTGACAAAGAGGAAGAGGGTCTCTGAGTCAGATGGAGCTGGTCGCTTGTGAGTCACACAAGATGTCCACTTAATCAGTGGCTTTTTAATTATATGTATTGTGGTTGCATCTAGGAGCCCTAGTCCTGGACCAGGACCTCACTGCACTGGATACATAAACAAACACAACAAAAAGGCAGTCCCTGCCCCACAAAGCTCACCACAGTGGTTCCCAAACTGGATTTCAACCCCACATGGGATCATAACATCAGCAGGCAGGGTTGCAGTGAACTCTAGTGTGCAAGGGATGCCATTTTGCTCCACAAAGCATCCATATGAGGTCACACTATGCGGAAGACTTCATTTTGTAGAGCAAAGCGGTGTCCTCCTTGTGCTGTGACCTCACCTATATGATATGTGCAAGGTCATGTTGTGCAGAGGAGTCCATTTTGCTCTTCAAAATGGTGTCCTCCATGTTGTTTGGGGTCCCAGCCAGAAATACTTCATTCAAATGGAGTTGTGTTGGCAAAAATTTGGCAGCCCCCGGCTTACGGTCTAGAATTCTGCCACAGAAAGGATATGCAATGTTGCAAAGCTGGGAAATTAAAGATGGATTTTTTTGATCCCTCAGGTACAATACAATGAACATGCTGCTGGGGATGACCAGAGCTGTGACCCACTGCGTTACCTCTCTGCCTCAGGCAGAGGGAATTTTGCTGGTGATTAGACTGCACGTCAGCTCTCTGCCACAACAGTTAGTCTTCTTTACTAGCATACTCCTCAAGGCTCTCCCAGCTCACACCTCACCTCACAAATAACAATCAGTTAGTTCCAGTCCCTGAGCTCCTCAGAGAGGTTTCTCTGCAATGCACAGCTCCTATCTCTATGTGTTAACAGATGCTATTAGGTTTGTTGCACTGTTAAAGAGTCAGTACATCACAGTTTACTAATTTAACTGAGGTAAATACACCCTTCCTTTCAAACACAGCATTGAATTAGTTTATACTAAAAGAGCATGGATTAAATGATACCAAGTAAAAGAGATGAAGATAGAGATGGTTACAAGCAAATAAATGTGAAAAAACCACATCTAAATGTCTAAAATTCAGTTTAGCAAGAGACAGTCTTTGTTCAAAATGGTTTCTCTCAACCCGAGTCTCCTTTCTAAAAAAAATAAAATAAAGTAATTGGAGATATACCAATCTCCTAGAACTGGAAGGGACCTTGAAAGGTCATTGAGTCCAGCCCCCTGCCTTCGCTAACAGGACCAATTTTTGCCCCAGATCCCTAAGTGGCCTCCTCAAGGATTGAACTCCCAACCCTGGGTTTAGCAGGCCAATACTCAAACCACTGAGCTAGCCCTCCCTCTAACTTTTTACTTGCTGGTGTGGCCAGGAGCCATTATAGAGATCAAATCACATGGTTTCTTTGTCTCCTCAGGTGAACGATAAAAATGGAGTCCCTCTGTTACTTATAGCCCAAAAATGTCTTACAAGTCAGGAAGGCCTCCTAGGGATTCAGTGTCCTGTGTCTCTCTGGGGTGCAGGAGCCATGTTAATTCTCTGTCTCTTGAGTTCAGGGTCAGGATAACACTGGATAGTTTAGCTCAATGGCTTTGTTTACCCACATTCGTTTGTCTAAGATCAGTTTATCACTTTTTCCTAGGCTAGTCTGTCCAGTCTTACACATTGTCAGGGTTTGCTCCCCACTCTGAACTCTGGGGTACAGATGTGGGGACCCGCATGAAAGACCCCCAAGCTTATTTCTACCAGCTTAGGTTAAAAACTTACCCGAGGCACACATTCTTCTTTGTCCTTGGACAGTATTGCTGCCACCACCAAGTGAGTTAGACAAAGATTCAGGAAAAGGACCACTTGGAGTTCCAGTTTCCTCAAAATATCCCCCCAAGCCCCTTCACCCCCCTTCCTGGGGAGGCTTGAGAATAATATACCAACCAAATGGATAAACAAGACCAGACACAGACCAGACTCTTGGGTTTTAGGACACTAAAAACAATCAGGTTCTTAAAAGCAGAACTTTATTATAAAGAAAAAAAGTAAAAGAAGCATCTCTGTAAAATCAGGATGAAAGATAATTTTACAGGGTAATAAAATTTAAACCACAGAGGATTCCCCTCTAGGCAAAACTTCAAAGTTACAGAAAACAGGAATAAACCTCCCTCTTAGCATAGAGAAAATTCACAAGCTAAAACAAAAGATAAGCTAACACATTTCCTTGCTATTACTTACAATTTTTATAATCTTAGGTGCTTATTTCAGGTGGAGTTTTAGGAGATGGTTTTCCTGCCCTGGTCCCTCTCTGTCCTGGAGAGAACAACAAAGAGAGCACAAACAAAACCTCTGCCCACAGATTTGAAAGTATCTTCTTCCCTTATTGGTCCTTTTCGTCAGATGCCAACCAGGTTATTTGAGCTTCTTAACCCCTTACAGGTAAAGGAGGGATTGTATGCTACCCTTAGCTGTATGTTTATGACACACATGTTCTAGTAACTTCACATACACTATTAACACATTCATTTTACAATATTAATAATCATCATCTTAGCTTTCATATGATACCTCGGAAGACATATTTCATACAAACATTACAGTAACGTGTATGGTGTGAATACAGAGGTGTCTCAGGTCACAATGATGCACAGCAATTAGACTCAAGAAAGGTCCTCTAATATAATTTTAATAAGAGATTCTTTGCTTTCTTCTTCTGAGGCTCTCTTACTGGTCTTTCACCCAGCCTGCAGGTTAATGCAACATAATTTTGTTCACCCGCGGCGGCAGCATTTGTATGGTACTTCAGATATTTGATGTATGATCCAAACGCTCCTGCACAGAGAACTTTTGTCTTCCTATTATACAAATGAAACCATATATGTAATGAGCTAATGTAGTTAATATTCACATGGGCTTTTTCCATGACACTGATTCCTGACATAGCAACCTCAAAGTTCTCCAGTCACACATGGCTTCTTCCAACATGACTACTGAAGACATTAGCTCTTGCCTTTGTTTCCTTTATTTTTTGCTGTGGGTGACTCTATAAAATGGTTTCTCCTGCCAGCCACAGGCTGCTAGCCTGACTCTGAGGCCTAATGTTCCCCTCCCTTACTGGAGTAACTCTCCTGGCTTCCCTGGACTTACTTCTGATCCATACCAGAGTATATAAGAGAATCAGGCCCCTTGAGATTACTTTCCCCTGCCTCAAGATGCTGGCAACCACTCTGCCTAAGGAAGCATGCAGCCTCCTCTGGAGCCTGGGGCAAAGCACCAAAGAGGGACACTTCCCATTGTAACCCTTCTACCCATCTGAATTGGCAGCAACAAGGGCCGGGTTCAGTATCTGGGGGTTCCATTCATTAACACAATGCAAAACCAGCTTGAGCTCCCACCCAGTGACCTGGGACAATTACATACGACCCCCCAGGTGCCTCTAAGAGGCAATACTTCCCCTCTCACAAGCACAGGGTCTGAATGTAGCAAAATCATTTTAATAACGGAGGGAAACAATGCGACTTTATGTTGGGGAAACACCACAAACAGGATTCATAACACAAACCATGAGCAAAAGATCCCCCCCCCCCGCAAGTAAGTCTGGCAGTATCCTTTTCCCCTCAGGGTCTTAAGTCCAGCAACCCAAAAAATGACCTAAAGTCCCAAAAGTACAACACCCCAAAAGTCTCTTGAGTCCAGCAACCCAAAAATCACCCAAAAGTCCAACAACCCAAAAGTCTCTGTCCCTGGTCAGTGCAGCCCCAGAGTTCAAAAGTTTATCTGCAGAGTTTTACCTCCCACCTAGGGGTGCGGGGGCACAGCAGTGTTAAGGGGCACCGTACATGGTCCGAGGCCGACTGCCCCACCTCTCCATGGGGTTCTGCTGCAGTCCTCACCACGAGCCACTATGCCAGCTGATCCAGCCGTTCCGTGAACTGCTCTGCTCTGCTCTGCCAGCCGCTCCACTCCACCAGTCGTCCCGCAAACTGCTCTGCTCCTCCAGCTGCTCAGCAACATCGCTTCAGGCCTCCCCACAGCACTCAGTGATTTCAGCTTGTAGTAGGGGAGCCCTGGTGCTCCATTGGCCCAAAGTGAATTCAGCTCAGCAGCCTGTAACTAGACTCCTAATAGAATTAAAATTAGCTCTGATATTCTCCAGTAGAGAGAGGAGAAGGTGCAATTAGTATTTCAGGTCCTCAAAAGGGGCCCATACCCCCAGGTACAAATACCTGCCCCCAGCCTCTCTAAATTCACTGGGTTTTGGACCCCATGTCCCTTGACTAGAGAGTGCTACTTAGTTGATGGTGAGTCCCTCTGTCATAAAACAGTTTCATTGTCCTTGATTCACATAATCAGGGTAACAACACTTTATTCTTCCTGCCCCAATAACAGAGAAACTGGGGGTCCATCAGCAGCCACAGTGACCATTTGGGCTGCTTTGGGTTCATGCTAGGCGGGGTGGGTGTGCCTATGCAAACTAGATCAGCCCCTGAAGTTCTTTTCCACAACTCGCCACAATTCACCACCAAATATCAGGGTAGAGCTCATCCTGGCTCTGCTTACACCATAAAAGGTGCACTGAAATCCTTCTTCAAATCTTTCTTAAAACTCCCCTTTACTGAGAGGTCTACAAAAAAAACCCTTGACAATGATTAAGTTACTGGTGTGCAGAGACCACTGCCAATCATACTGACTAATTTTTCCTTGTGCTCCCCCTTCTGTCTGTATCCCACCGTTATCTGAGACTCTAAGTTCTTTAGGGGAGAAACAGTCTTTTTGTTCAGCATTTCTACTTCAACTAGCACCATGGGGGCTCGATCCGTGACTTGGGCCTCTGAAGATAGTATCATAGCAATCATCTCCTTTAATCCGCACATTATGAGCACAGACCCATCAAGGCTCAAGTTTACAGGCACATAGGCCCCGATCCTCAAAGGATTTAGGGACTTAACTCCCAGTGACTGCATCTGGGCCATGCTGCTTGCTCTTCATGGATGGAAGGGGAATTCTGCACATGAATAAAGGAAGTATAAGGTCTTAGTTTTCATTGTCTCAGCCATTCCTCCTAGATTGTATTAACACTAATGCTATATTGTTTCTTTTCACTCTTAGTTTTTACTTCCATGCTTATATTATTTAATCAGACTTCTGAATCAGAAGCAATTAGGAATGATGTATTCCATTTGAGTCCTCCTCTGCTGTATTAAATTAGCACAGTTATATAATTAGTTTCTTACTTCCATTGCTCTTTTCTAACCATTTTGCAACTCACTCTATTGCAACAAAAACAAAAAAACTCCAATCACCACACAGCCCCCTCTCACCCCAAAACCTTGATTTTATGTAAAATTGAAAGGGATATTATTGGAATCCAATGGGTGATTACATATGAAAAGTAGATATGTGATCAGACATTTGTCACTGAGTAGCAGGAATAAATTCCAGCTAATTACTTTTTCCAGGGAAATTTTGAAGACGGATGCAGTTGAAGTACATTTTTCCTTTGGAAAGAAATATTCTAGGGGGAAAAAAAAGGCAATTCTTAAGAACACAGGAATATGGTGATCTGAAGCAGTAGCTTTATGCAAAGATATTCAAAGACAAAAATGGGAATTAGGTACTAAAGTTCTATTGACTTTCAATGGGAGTGACTAACTGTCCAGCATGTCTTTGAAAATCTTTCCTTTGGTGATGTGCCCAGACTTAAAAGTGTATTTCATCTAGAACTGAGGAGCAACATGGGGCCAGATCATCAACTGGCATAACTCAACATAGTTCCGATGGATTTCCACAGACTGAAGATCTGGATATATTCAAAGATATCTTTGTAGTGCTCTATGATAAATATTCTCAACTTGGTTTAGCTTTTGAACTTGTCCTTTTTTTTCATAGCCATAAACTGATTGTCAAAAGGAATTTTGTGCTAATATAGGCCCTGATATTGAAATCATACTGTTTTCTAAAAATGTGCATTGTTACCTGAGATTGCTAAAATTAAAAGGGACAAAAACACCAACAACAGCAAGAAAAAGGTTTTTTGTTGTTGTTGTTTTTTTCAGTGTGTTCACACCATACATATTTATTTGGGAGCTGGAAAATGTATTACCTGCCAACAAAGGAGGAAAACATGTATTGCTAAGCAATCCTAATTGTGTCTACAATATTATATTGCTCTAACTTATGTAGAAGAAACCTCATTATAGGGAAAATCTGTCCCTATCCAGAAAATTGCTGCATAAGGAAAGAAGGCCTTGTGACTAACACAATGACAAGACCTGGGTTCAAGTTTAGCCTCTATCACAGGCTTCTTGCATAAACTCAGGTAAATCACTTAATCTGTCTGTGCCTCTGCCCTATAAAATTGGGAAGAATAGTACTCAGGATATTTATATTTAAGTATTTTGGAACAGGGTCTTGTGTGTGTATGGCTCCTAGCACAATGGCACCCTGGCCTCGGTTTGGCCCACTAGGTGCTACCATAATACAATTTACAAGTCCCATTACACAGTGAATCTAAGGAATTCTCCCTTTGTGTAGAAAGCTCCCTAGAAGGAAGTAAGGAGAAGATAGAGCCATGGCACTATTCCCCCATCATTCCAGGCCACCGAGGACACACTTGGAGGAGCAGAGTTGGTTCTCTCAAAGGCCCTCAGTGACCACACTGCAGTAATCTTCAATTGTCACAGGCTGCTTCAGTACGAGGATGGACTTACACTTCTGATTGTGAATGCTGGCTGGAGGGGAAGCTTCATGGTCTTCCCCGACTTTAAGGAGTGGTACAGCTGTGCAGTTAAAAACACTGTAGAGATCAGTGTAAATGATGTGTGTATTTAAATCAAAATTGTACGCAAGGAGCTGATTATTTTCCTGCCTCTTGTTCCCTCCATTTTCCTCCGCCTCCATCCAGTAAGTGATTTATAAAGGGAGAGTAAGAGAAGGAAGTGTAATTCCTTTGGGCATAAACATTAAAGCTGTAGACACACCTGATTGATGATACGGCTATGCAGATCTGTTTATTTACATCTATGTGAGATTCAATTTAATATTGTCTGGATTTTTTTTTAATCTTTATCTATATTTACTTGTATACTGGAACAAGTAATTTCAGCACTTGCATACATTCTTCCAAATGAGTTGAGAGCACACTGATAAAGCTTTCAATGCCTTTGCTATTGCCTGAGATGATTATGTTTATTTTCTAAAGCCCTAGTCTTCCTTGCAAGATTTCTTCATTTTTAATAGTCTTCAAGTGGCACAAAGTCTAAAATGTAAACCCCTTTGGGGTAAAGTTCACTGGTGAGCAGGAGCTGAAGCAAAGTTGTTTTTGCCATTGAAATCTTGTGGCAGGAGATTTTAGTGGCACCTAATCCTTGTGCTCAGTCCCCCACACTGGGATGAATTTCAGTCTTGAAGAATCAGAAACCTTTGTTCATATTGCTGTAGTACCTATAGGGCCCAAATTAGTGCTTTGTTACACCGTACCAAGCACCTGGTAAGACACTCAGTGAAGTAGTAAAACATTCACTTTGTAAATACCTGGAGGATGAAGGGGGTGTTAACTAGCAGACAGCATGGATTTACTAATAACAAAACATGCCAAACCAGCTTAATTTCATTCTTTGACAAGGTAACTGGCTTGGTGGATAGGAGGAATGCGGTGGACATAATATACCTGGCCTTTAGCAAGGCTTTTGACACAGTCCCACATGACCTTCTCATAAGTAAGCTGGAGAAACATGGGCTTGTTGGTACTACCATTAAGTGGATGCATAATGGTAAAACAATCACAAACAAGGAGTAAGTATTAATGGAATGATGTCATATTGGAAGAAGGTCTTATGTTGGGTTCCGCATGGATCTGTTCTGGGTCTGGTGTTATTTAACATCTTTATTAATTACCCGGATGTAGGAATAAAAAGCATACTGATCAATTTCTCAAGAGCCTTTTGAATTTAGGTCTATCCTCCAAAGTGTTTTCAACCCCATTCCCCTCCGCTTTGTGTCATTGACAAATGTGGAGAACTGGGCTATAGACAACAAAATGGAATTCAACAAAGACAAAATGTAAGGTGCTACACTTAGAGAAGAAAAACCAAATACACAAATGCAGAGTGGGGGAAAACAGGCTTGGCAACAGCACTGCTGAGTAGGATCTGGGAGTTGTGGTGGATCACACCTGTAGTGGGGTGGTCACCCCACTCCGGCCCTGAAGGGGTTAAAGCATCCCTGGAGAAGGCTGTGGCTGGAAAAAGCTAGGGGGAAGCAGCCACAGGTGAGGCCATGCCCCAATCAGGCCACAGGTGGCCCTATAAGAGGGCTGAGGGCCAGAGACTGGAAGGCATTATCTCTCTAGCTTTGTAAGAGAGAAGGACTTGGCTGCCTGGGAAGCTGAGGAGGGTACCTAGGGTGGAGCAGTGCTGGGGAAGGGCAAAGGGAGGTGGGGAGCTCCAGCCTAGAAAAGCCCCAGGCTGCAGGCCGGGTTAAGGGCCCACAAAGGGTACTGGGGCAGCAGAGAGGCAGCCCAGAGATAGGCAGAGGCAGCTGGTCCAACCCCCCTCGCCGATGATGAGTGGTTTATAGACTGCAGTCCACCCCAGGGAATGGGGGCTAGATAGTGACTGGCAGTAGCCACTAAGGCAAGGTGGGGATACAGGGTTGGGGGTTCTCCTGGGTGGGGAGATCCAGTGTGTGGGGTACTGGTGTGGGCAGAACCCCATGGCAAAGGGCACCGGGATATGGAAGGGAAACGGGGCCAGCAGCAGGTGAGACACCGGCCTGCAGAGGGTGCTCTGGGCTGGAAAGAGCTAATTCCCTGGATGACCAGCAGGAGGCGCTGCAGCAGTGAGTCATTGCCCCGCTACAACACCCTCAATATGAGTCAATGTGACGCTGTTGCCAAAAAAATAAATAAAATAAACAATTTTAGGTTGCATTAACAGAGGCATAGCATGCAAGTCATGGGAGCTGATAGTACCACTCTACTTGGCGCTGGTTAGACCTCAGCTGGAATAACATCCAATTTTAGTCACCAATGTACAGAAAGAATTGCAGAGAAACTGGAAAGGATCCAGAGGCAAGTGACAAAGATGATTAAAGGGATGGAATGCAAGCCATCTGAGCAACGGCTGAAGGAACTGGGTATGTTTAGCTGGAAAAGAGGAGATTTAGGGTTGGGGGGATGTGATTGTGGTCTTCAAGTACTTGAAAGGCTGCCATAAAAAAAAGATGGAGAAAAGTTGTTCTCTTTTGTTGCAGAGGGCAGGACAAGAGGCAATGGGTTCAAACTACAGCATAGCAGGTTTAGATTAAATCTCAGGAAAAATTTCCTAACTGCATTCCATTGTCCTACTGTTCTTCTACTACCTAGGGAAGTCATGGACGCTCTGTCACCAGAGGTTTTAAAAAAGAGGCTGAATAGCCCACTGTCTTGCATGGTTTAGTCACAAATATTCCTGTATCTTGGCAGGGGGTTAGATGACCCTTGCAGTCCCTTCTAACCCTATGGTTCTATGATTCTAAGAAACAGTCCCTACCCTGAAGAATTTACATTCACAGGGATTGGAAACAGAGGCCCAGACGGGTGCCTAAGGTCACACAGCAGGTCATTTGCAGAGCCAAGCATAGCAAACAAGTCCTCATCAAGTACCCCTGTCACTGGACCACACCTGCCTCTCAAATACCCCCTAAAATTATTACTACTTCTGAGTATTGCACAGGATGGCATGACAAATACTACCAAGCTTTTATGAGAAAAGAGGATTGGGAGGGGTGAGGTGGGTGTTGGCTTAATGATGCAATACATGCTAATGTGTTAGACATGTACAAGTCAGCGTCCCATTTGGCCCTTAAGATTCTGTAAAATATCTAGCAAGATATTATGTAAGTTGACTAGTGGTTTATTTTTAATGCTAGACTGTCTGATAATGCAATGTCCCTGAAATTAATAGAAGTACTCATAAATAACAGATTTAGATTAAAAAACAAACAAACAATGTGAGAATGGAAGCTTCCCAAGAGCTCTCCTGCGTGATCATTGGTGAAAGGAGGACAGCTAATGGAAACTGAAGCCAAGGTGTACATGGAACAGATCATGGAATCTTCCCACTTACTCCTAGTAGCTTGATCTATTTGCAGTTTTAAAAGTCTCCACCGTGGTCATGCTTTCAAGTGGTAAGCTGAATATTTCTGTACTCTGTCAGAATATCTAAGAAATTCTATCCTGGAACTCCCTTTACACAATAGCAGCTTCTGTAAAAGAACAAACCTTGACAATCATTTTCTTCCCAGCAACCAATCGCTACTAGTCTACACTTGGAAAATTTTTAGTTTCCCTGGAAGTCTGGAAATTGTTGTTCAAACAAGAACAAAAAACTGATTTTGCCATTTTCACTGACAAAAAATAAATAAAAAATCAGAGGCTTCCCATTTGTTTCAGTGGACATTTTTTCTGTCTTAAGCATTCTTCTTGGATTCTCAAAATGTTTTCCTGGTAAGAGGAAAGCATGCTGGTCTCTGCAAGTTATTTATAAGGGCTACATTATCAGACCTGGCACTCAATCACTAAGTGAAACAGATGTTTTACCTGGGATGTCTCCTTGCAAGGAGCTACAAATTAAAGGAACTGCTTTAACTTTTAGCACTTACACAGTCATCTGTTTTCCATCACAGCTTTTTCCACACTTCTCAATCACTGTGTTGGCCAGAGTATATTTGGAGCTAAAAAGCTTTTCAGTTAACCATTGACAACAAAACAAATATATCGCATCCTATCTGTAATGATGGATTCTGTATGTTTGGGCCTACATTTTCAAGAGTGGTTATTGATGTTGGATGCCTCTCTTTTTAAGTGCCCTACATGAGGTACTTTAAAAAGCGACCAGATTTTCATAGAGAACTGACAACACATCCTCTGAAAATAAGGTCCCTTTGAGGTGTCTCTAGTTGGGCTCTTAGACTGAGGCACCTAAAATTGCTAGTCCTCTATGAATGTTTTGGCCTAGGACACTATGGTGATGGGTACTGCCATCTGAAAAAGAAAAAAAAAATCAGATGACTATAGAGTCTCATGTTGGACTCCAAAAAGTTTAGGCACATAAAATCAGCAGTCACTTTGGGCTTTGGTCACTTTCCACCATTTTAGTTAACAGCCTTTTTCCATGAGTGCAATCTTCACTGATATCCCACTGTGGCCATGGAAATTGATATGATCTCGCAATGCTATCTGTCCTGCGGTATAATATACAGATAGTGTGTGAATGAGCATATAAGCCATTGTTTATTAAAATCTAACATCTCTGTGGAGTACATTGTGCTGCCTGCGTGATGGATAAATCTTGCTAGAGCTGGAAGAGAGTTCAGAAAAAGGTTTCCTGGTGAGAAATTCAGATTTGGTGACAAAGCTTTTTGCAAGTTTGTGTCACTTCGTCAGGCTCCTGACAAGGCCAGTCAGGATCAAGGGTCAGAGCATGGTCAAACCTGACCCTGAGAGTAGCAGAGGAATATATAGTCAAGCTCCAGGCCAGGGTCCATAAATCCAAGTCAGGTTTCAGGGTCCAGGTCAGGAAGCAAGGTACAAATCAAGTCATGAGCTAAACCAGGAGTTCAAGAACAGAAGTAGTCACAGCAGCTACAGAAGATCCATATAATGTCTGGACACGTCCTGGAACACCCCCTGGGCTCTGTGCCCTATATAAGTCCACCCATGAGATGCTACCTGTCGAAGCCCTTGAGACGAGACTTCTTGAAGGCAGTGTCTGCAGCAGGCGATGGGTAACGCAGTGCAAAACTAGTTAATCCTGCTGCTGGGTAGCAGTATTGCAGTGTTCGCTGCCTGGAAGCTCTGCAGGCCCATGTTTGAGATTAACTGGGCCTTACACACGTTCCGTTAATTCTCTGTGTTGACCCACC
This sequence comes from Mauremys mutica, assembly GCF_020497125.1. Classification (NCBI taxonomy): domain Eukaryota; kingdom Metazoa; phylum Chordata; order Testudines; family Geoemydidae; genus Mauremys; species Mauremys mutica. The sequence goes on along the minus strand of NC_059076.1, from coordinate 131,916,677 downwards.
CGTGCTCAGAACCCCCCAAAAGACTAAAAACCATTACATCTTTTAATTCCAAACAAAGTCATTTTGAAATTTCCTTCAAATGTATTTAAGATGTTAAAAAAAATGTAAAAAGGGGCTCAAAATCGAAACAGTGTTTCATTTCAGGTTGAAGATGGCATGTTTTTTATTTTTCAGAATTCCCAGCAAACCGAAAAATCAGTTATTCACACAGTTCTAGGCTTTGCTCAAGAAGCATCTCTTCGTTTTGGCAGTCTCACTAGTAATGGTTTAACTGACAGTGCAATACATTTCTATAATTCTAATAACTGCCATGCCCTAGTCTTCCATTTTAACAGCTTTCCTGAACAAGACAATTGTTATAACTGAGGGATTCTTTTTTTATTTTCTTGATTCCTTTAAGTCAAGCATTAGGTCGTTGTACCTTAGAGACTGTGCTACGTTCCTGGGTTATTAGGATGGACACTTGATTGTCTGATTGAATAATCTTTGTTACCATCAGACATGAGATTTTATTGATAGACTTGCAGATCCTAGCCACAGTGGACTGTCACTCATAACAGGTCCAGATTCTTTTTGACTTGGAGCACTGTTTGCTTAATTGCTCATCTGGCCCAAGGTATCTCAGGTGAAGCAACAAAACTTTGTTCTGTCCCACTGGAGTTCAAGCCTTTATATGCAGCTGCTGGGTGGAAATATTGGGAGAATCTGGACTGCTGTCTCTTCAGTATTTGGATATCACACAGCGATATTTCATCATTTCTATTACAATAGCATCAGAGGAGCCAATTCAGATGGGTTCCTACTGTGAGGCACTGCATACATACAGTAAGGGCTTGGCTACACTTGCGAGTTACAGCGCAATAAAGGAGCCACGGGCATACTAGCTCACTCCCCATTCACACTGGCAAGGCACATAGAGCGCTCTGACTCCGTGGCTACAGCACTGCTGGTACTCCACCTCAGCGAGTGGAATAACATTTGCTGCGCCCCCGCTGGAGTGCCGTGGCACCAGTGTGAATGAAATGTTGCATTACTGTGCTCTGATTGACCTCCGGAAACGTCCCATAATCCCCTTAAGTCAAGTGGCCACTCTTGTCATTGTTTTGAACTCGCTGTAGGAATGCGGATATGCCCTTTCAAAGCTCCGTTTCAGACAGCTGGCAGCTTACCTGCTCCGGGACAAAGGAACCATTACTGAGGAATGCTGCTTCCTTTGAGTGAGTGAGAGAGAGGCGGGGTGGAAGGGAGGGAGGTCTGCTGCTGTCTGAACTTACAAGACAGCATGCTGACATGCTCTCAGCCCCCCAAAACTCACTCTCCCTCCTCCGACATACACACAACACACTCCCTGTCACACTCCACCCCATCCCCCGCATTTGAAAAGCACGTTGCAGCCACTTGCAGGCTGAGATAACTATCACAAATGCACTCCTCTTTGTGGCATTGCAAAAGCTGCTAATGTGGCCACGCCAGTGCGCTTCCAGCTGAGAGTGTAAACACACGGCAGCGTTTTCCCTGCTGCGGTCTCCAAAGGCAGGTTTAACTCCCAGCACTCTACAACTGCAAGTGTAGCCATGCCCTAAGAGTCCTTGTCCTTAAGAATGTACAGTCTAAATAGACAAGAGCAGGGAGAAGAAAAAAGATTCTTCCCCCATTTTATAGATCAGGAACTGATACACAGACAAAAAGTGACTTGCTAAAAATCACAAAGGACATCTGGGGTAAAGTCTGGAGCTGAACCCACATCTCTCAGTCTCGCACCATTGCTCTAACTACAGACTCACCCTTGATCGCTCTCTTCCCAGATCTCAAATGGTGCGGTGACTTTGTTTTTCCAATGTATGACCAAGAGTGGCCATTGGAGGCGAGTGAAGGTTAATCTGGGTTTGATAAGGATGATGCTAGTGGGCTGGGGAAGGCTATACACTGGACCACAATGCCTACCATCGCCAAATGTACCGCACTGACAATACACAGTGGCAAATGACTTAAGCATGTTGGGATAGGATCTCATCTGGTATAAATTGAAGTTTATGCGTAGACTCCAGTTTACACCCTCCGAGACTCTAGGCAATTAAGCTTGGCTGTTTGTGGGTGTTTTTTTTTTATACACACAAGCACTTCAAAGACTTTGATGTCTCGATCTTGTTACAAACACCAAAGCCTAAACATCTCTGTGTTTATCAGAGTTACATTTTCCCTCTCCTCTTGGCTCGGTTGCTTGGTTGACCTACTTTCCAACACTTTCCCTAAAGGTAACAAAACCTTTCTGAATCTCCCATACTACTTTTGATCTCTTTAATGAACAGGACCTCCTTCTGAAGGCAGTGCGTAACTACACACAGTAGAAGAAATCCCAGCAGCTCTTGTCATCCAAGAGATGATTTGCATATTAGGTCAGGCAATAGTTTCCATCAGCTCTCTAATGGGAAGCTCATTGCCCTATTCCTGCTAATTATACTTGAACTAGAATGGCAGAGTTGGATTTTTAAAAGGTGTTTTTTTTAAAAAAAAATGGAAAGTTTTTAAAGATGAACTTGGCAAGTTTACATTGCAAGACTGTTACGGGAAGATTCTCAAAGGCACAAATGGGAGATAATCGAACCACTTAATTCACATCAAAATTCAGCGGGAACAAGGCAACTGGCTTTCTTAGGCCCCTTTGAACACCTCTTCTGCCAGCACCAAACCACAAAAACCCAGCTGGACATTGGGGATGCCAATGATGTCAAAGGAAGATCCCTTAAGAGTTCATATTGCTCCTTAGGTCTGGTCTAGAGTGCAAAGGAAATATGGACCCTTGGGGCTTGTCTTCACTACAACAGTTAGCACACTTGAGCTAACTGCACTTGGGCCAGCCTAGCTCCACAGAGAGCGAGAGCACTCACTTCAAAACACGCCAGTTACATGGAGTGATTGGATTAGCTGCTGATGGGTTGTAATTTAGTAATACAAAGGGGATGCAATAGCTAACTGGAGCATCAGCATCACTTGAGCTTCAAAAGCTCTCTTCTCCCCCAGTAGGGTACATCTACGTGGCACACGTGATCAAGTCTCCCAGTCTAGGTCATACATCTCTACCCCGTTATAACACGACCCACTATAACATGAATTTGGATATAACGCTGTAAAGCAGTGCTCCGGGGGGCAGGGCTGCGCACTCCGGTGGATCAAAGCAAGTTCAATATAACGCGCTTTCACCTATAACGTGGTAAGATTTTTTGGCTCCCAAGGACAGCGTTATATCGAGGTAGAGGTGTACTCTGTCTTGTGCTAGTACTCTAAAAAAAATTGCTGTGTAGACAGCACTTTGAAGATGCACCTCAGACTGCAGCGTGGACTCAAACCAACCCCGCTACCTTGGGTTGGATCTTGCCGCTGAAGCTTAAGTCATATCTTCAAAGTGCTGTCTATACAAAATTATTTTTAAAGCCTGACTCTGCCAAGGCAAGCTGGGAAGCTCCCTGGCACATGCTATGTCAATGTACCCTTATGTGTTAGCTAGCTCAAGCTTAAAGCAACATTTAATTGAAGCTGGACACTTGTGTGTGGGTGGAGTTGAGTTGGGTGGGGGGGTAACACTTGAGTTATTATTTCAGCTAACTGTGCTGTGAAGATACCCTGTGTTTGAGCTCTTGATAACTCTTCTCCCACTAGATGTGATGGAGTAATCCACACCTACAAAGAATGGGGGAATATTTATATCAATGGGGCTAAATCCTTGTTCTCTTGGAGATAATGGAAATTTGACCCTAAGTCTGCAGCAGAACCCTGAATAGAACTGAGACAACCCATCTACCAATCTCCTTACATTTCTGTTTAGCTGCATTCACATTTGGAGAGTATCCAGACTGACTAGTTAGATGCATGCTGAGGTAAGCGGTGAGTACATAACTGCCGGTATGGCCCAGAAGCACAACAAATGCTATAAAGGTACAATTGTATTGCAGGCGTTATGGTTTATTTTAAATAGGCAGTTCCAAAGTACCATTGTTACAGTGTAATAACACTATTTCAATGAGCTCCTCAGATGGTGATGCCAGAAACTATTCCAGGCCCCACTGTGCAAGTCAGTGCTTGAATACAAAATATTTACTGAGACTTAGGAACACAGATATGGACTCTTTGAAAAGACTGCTTGCTTATTAAGCATTATAATTAAAAAAAACATAGCGTGGCACATTCAGAAGGATTGTATTCTCCCTTTGAAGGGAAAATACTGAAAGATAAGTCAGGCTATTCAGCTGGACAGGTCATTCAGGATTTGAGAAAGATTTTGATCCATGATGATCATAGATAGCTTAGGTCTGGGCCCCTCAGGAGGAGGGGTAGTCCACTGGTTAGGGCACTAAACTGGGACTCAGGAGAGCTGGGCTCCAATCTCTGTTCCATCGTTGCTTGTGTGGCCTTAGAGTAATCATTTTGTGACTCAGACTCCCCTCCTTAAAAGGCAAATAAAAGCCCTGCCCTACCTCACATCCCTCTTTGACACTCAGACTAAAGTTTTTTTTTTTTTGGTTAAAAAATGTCAAATTTACCTTACTTGATACAATTATTTGAAAAGGCTGTGTGACGTGGCAGAGCGGCCCTGCACTGGTACAGCAGGGGTTAACCCTTCCTTCCTAGCAGAGGAAGCCACGTCCTGGAATCTCTGCTGGGCATGCTCCAACTGGAGAACAGATATAAAAGCCTGCAGATCAGCTCAGTCTGGGCTGACCACTGGAGTGACCCGGGGAACTCTAGAGATAAACAGTGTTAGAGCTGTGGGGAAGCTTGGCATGTTGCGGGCGGATCCCCACTGAACGAGCAGCAAGGAGAGCTTGCCACTACCAGGGCCCTGGGTTGGGGCTCGGTGGAGAGAGTGGGCCCGAATCCCTCTACCCTCTCACCCCTGAACCGTGAGGGGTCTTATATGGACTCTGGCCACTAGGCTGTACTACCCTGCTCATAATGGGGTTTATATGGACTCTGGCTGCTAGGCCGTGCTGCCCCACTTGTAAGGAGGTTTATATGGACTTTGGCCGCTAGGCTGTGCTACCCCACTCGTAAAGGAGGTTATATAGACTATGACCACTAGGTCGTGCTACTGTGCCAGACAGGGGTGATAGTAGGGACTTCCCTGCCCCACCTATTACACCAAAAAATTTAAAATATTGTCTTTTTGTCCCAGTTTGAGATAACAACTAATATTTGTGGGTGTGATGGGGTGAACTCAGCCCGCAGTGGATGGGAAAAGGTTAACTCCTCATTGTGGGTGAGAACGTCATGCCCCCATGTTCCTACTGGGCCTGGTCCAGGTAAAGCAGCAGTATAAGAAGGAGCAGCCCAGCTCAGTGTGGGCCAACCGCTGGTGAGGAAGTATGGTCCTTGACGGCTCCTTTCCAGGAATCACTGAAGCCCCGGGCCATGGAAACCAGAGGCACCGAGACATGAACAGATGCCCAGCTACATGTGGACACCCCAGAGAGGTCTGAGTTACAGGGGGTTGCACCAGCCAAAGAACCTGGAGACCCCAAAGATGCACAGATCGCTGACTGGGGTGACAAGGTAAGAAGTAGCCCAGGGGGGACTAGCTATTGTCCCGAGGCCGGTCAGTGTGTTGCAGACGGATCCCCACTGACTCAGTGGAAGACACACTTGGCACTGCAAGGGCCCTGGGCTGCGACCTGGTGGAGCAGGGAGGACCCAGGTCCCCTATCTGGGTGCCACCCTCCCTGGGTAGTGCCCCTTCCCCCCGAAAGCAGCCATATAGCCCCACAGAGCAGATGCTGAGACATCATTTATGGGCGGTGGTGGTACTAGGTAGACATTTGTCTAGTTATTGAATCCCTATGAACATTTGGTATTATGAATGACTCATGAGGAAAGTAAAGACATTCATGGAAAGCTTTGGTTAGTGGATTATGCTTTACACAGAGCGCTAGAGTGTAATCAACTTCTGCATGTGTATGCACAAGGGAAAGCACAAAGAAACTCCCTTCTATGTTCCTGGGCTCCATTACAGGCCGCCTAATAACTTCCTTCATATATGCAAGCCCCTCCCATTAAAGCATCCTGAAGGAGGCAAAGCCTCGCTCTGCAACCTCTCTGCTCCAGCCAATAGTGCAGGCTGACAGAAACTGGGGTTAAAATAGACTAAACCAAGAGGTCATGCTCTAACCTCACCAACCAAAGACGATGGGGTACTGTGGAGGAGTGCTTCCCTCAGCCTGCAGGCATTTAAGGATATTTGGGACAGGGATCATCTCTTTAGTTTGTGTTTGCACAACATATTGCTGAGTGGGGCCCTGGTCTACGATAATGGTTCCTAAGTGCTACCGCAATACATCTAAGCTATAAAAATACTCACACATGAAATAAGGGCCCACCAAGATGACCTCCTGAGGTGTCTTCCAGCCCTAATCTTCTATAATTCTAAGTCCATTTACAGCCACATTGAAACCTGGCGAGAGCATGTGCATTTCCATAGTAGAACTGATCAGAAAATGGTATTTTTTTTTAAATGTTCATGTAAAATAATCCTTAAACATTTTCATGAAAAACCCTGAAAACTGAAAATAGTCTTAATTAAGAAACTGAAAACTGACAAACTAAACTTCAGTGAAAATTGTTTTGATGACTAAGTGTTTAATTTCTTTTTAAAAAGGGTTGAACGAAAACTTGACTAGCTCCACTCCATAGCACTCAGTGTTTAAGCCTAGGCTGAGATACGCAATGTAAGTTGATCGTAAGGTCACAGTACTTTTATTTATTTCCATTACACAAAAAGTCAGTTAAAAAAGTCCTGCTTTGAGCAGGGGTTTGGACTAGATGACCTCCTGAGGTCCCTTCCAATCCTGATATTCTATGATTCAAAGTCAGTAATACTTAATGCAGGTTTTTCTACCCTAGTATCAGAGGGGTAGCCGTGTTAGTCTGGATCTGTAAAAGCAGCAAAGAGTCCTGGAGCACCTTATAGACTAACAGATGTATTGGCGCATGAGCTTTCATGGGTAAATACCCACTTTATACCCTAGGTTACTCTTTTTATAGCTTTCTCTGTGCTTTTATATAATGTCGAAGCCGAAGAACTGGCATACTGTGAAAGAACTGATCTCACAGAATGTCTGACTTAACACAGAAGAATGTTGGAACCTGAAGTCCCATGAGAAAGCTGATCCCTTTGAGATTTTCCAGGACACACTGCAGACCCAGGAGTCTCAGATAGTTTTTAGAAGAATCCAGACGTTTGGATTTGTCGAGGGACTGGATTCTGGTGAGCACATCTGCTGTCATCTGTAACAAGTATATGATACTACCACTAGCAATGTGGCCCAGATTCCCAAACATATTTAGATACTGAACTGCCATTGATTTCAATGTTTGTGTGCAATGTTATTATAGTCATATCGGTCCCAGAATATTTGAGAGACAAGGTGGATGAGGAAATGTCTTGTATTGAGAGAAGCCATCTTCTTATTTTATTTATAAAGATACAAACTTTTGAGCTTATGTACAGTCTCTCATTGATTTCAATGGCAGTTAGATGCCAAAATACCTTTGAGGATCGGGCCTGAATGCTTTGTGCCTAAAAAAAATCCACAGGTCCAGTAACAAGGACACCTCAGCATATGGAGCATGGGTGTGCCTTCCTGACCTGAGATAGCAAGAATTTTCTCGCACTGGGCAAATAGCCCAAACTTCCAGGAGTATTACTAGGATTTGGTCACGTGGAAAGGAAGTAACATGGAAAGGAAGTTTGTTGTATTTGAAAATCAGCTGCTGCACCTACCCATCTATTTTCAGGTTTGATACATATACTGAATTTCTTGAGTATCAAGGATTTTTTAATGTACATGGAGTGTTAATAAGTCAGAGTTCTTGCCAGCTAGCTCCCTGCAATGCATTGATGCACAAATTTGAATTACCATACCCAGCAAAATGAAACGGACATCTTGAAATGTTTGAACTAATTGAAGGATGTATTTTGTTTACTATTTCAGAGGGAAACTTCAGTTATTTTAATTAAATGGATGGGTGGATGGATGAATGACTGACTGCTGCTACAGCAGTCAAACACAGCCAATTAGTTTTCCATTTTTTAGCATATTGCTTTTATTAAGATATTAGAATCAGAAGGAGAGTACTAATAGAAGTGACTGAAGCCATTCAGTTACATGGTTAGAGTGAAATTCACCCCTGTGAATCTGCAGAGCACAAAATCACATAAGACCTTCTAAACCTTCAGCACCCATGCTCAGGGCCAGATTTAAAAAATGCTCAGCTCTCAGTTTGGCAGCAGAGTAAGTGACCAGATTTGCAAAGAAGTTTGTTAAAGCTGATCATTAACCAGAGGCGGCTCTAGGAATATCGCCGCCCCAAGCACAGCGGCACGCCGCGGGGGGCGCTCTGGCAGTCGCCGGTCCCGCGGCTCCAGTGGACCTCCTGCAGACGTGCCTGCGGAGGGTCCGCTGGTCCCGCGGCTCCGGTGGAGCATCCACAGGCATGCCAGCGGGAGGTCCACCGGAGCCGCCTGCTGCCCTCCCGGCAACAGGCAGAGCGCCCCCCGCGGCATGCCGCCCCAAGCACGCGCTTGGCGCGCTGGGGTCTGGAGCCGGCCCTGTCATTAACATTAAATACTGAGCTCTTCTGAAAATCTGACCATATTACCTCTCACACTCGAGAAGACCTCCCTGTAAACATATATAAAGCTACCCCATTGTCCTTCTTAAAACATTTTCCACAAAAAACCTTGACAGTGTTTAAGTAGCAGATGTGCTCAAACCACAGTTTGTCATGCTCACCAGTATTATTGCACTGATTCCTTGGACTCCCCCATCTGTTTCTACGTGTCTTCTCCTCTTTTATAGATTGTGAGTTCTCTGGGGCAAGGACTGTCTTCATGTTGTGTTTGTAGAGCATCTTGCACAAATGGGTTCTGGTCTATAACTGGGGTTCCTAGGCTCAAATTCCCAAAGGTATTTATGCCTAACTCCCAAGTGGATGGGGGCCCTCGTTACTACCTCAGTCATTACACATAAAATAATAACACTGTTAGCTGCTGGGTGCTTAGCACATTGGGGATTCTGACCCTTATACAGGTGCTTAAGAAGGAGCTGAGTTCTGAAAAAGAAGTTATGTCCTGAACATTGGAAAACCTAAAGCTGAACTCTTGAAAATTTGGAAACTAAGGCTTTGGTTGGTCTTATGCTGGCCTTCTGCACAGTGTCCCCTTAGACAAAAAGGCCTCCCCCTTAATAAAAAAAAGCTTCTCCAAACATGGCTTTCTTTGGGGACTACTGCTCTTCCGTAAGGGCTGCAATGTATTGTGGATCTAATCCCTCCTACAGTCTCTTTTCAGTTAGTCTGAATGTTGACATGTATGTGTTTTTCTTAAAAATAACTTTTCTAACCCAGAACTACTAGTCTTCATGCAGATCATTTTTTAGCCCTATACATTTGCCAGGTCTCACATTGCAGCCGTTTTCATGTTCAGCAGCAGTTTAAATATAGCTTGAGAAAGTGAGTATTAATAGAGTTGCTTTGATTTTTTTTTTGTAAATTAACTATCACTATTCAAGTTCTTAAAAAGAGGTCTCCTGTGACATTTCCAAACCATATCACATCTATGTGGAATCAGATTCTGCTCTAATATAAATCAAGAGAAACTCCATTGATTTAGCTACCCTGGTCTGAAACTGATCTGACAAAATTGGTCCCTAGCAATTTAAATTCAAGACATGATATTAGAAAACAGGTTGTAGGGAACAAAATCTTACTAGCAGAGGGTGAACATGATGATCAGATACTGGTATTTCTCCAACTTCTATGGCACGTGTGCATTGAGTGAACAATGGAAATAGTCAAACTATTTATTTTGACTATTTTTTGTGATTACGGTAAGTTAGCTGCCCTGCCCCTCCCACCCCCACCTATGGTTCCTTTGTGACTGATCCTAATTATCTTCCAATATTCATTTACTACCTTGGATGATTACAAAGTATCAGTCTGGGGAAGGTGCAGGGGCGGGGGGGGGGGAGGGGAGAAAAGGATATACATATGTCTGTGTTTTTAATGTTTTTGCTATTCATAATTTTTCCTGTGTGTTATATAACCTAATTCTCATGGCTTTATTTCATGGCCTGCCCACCCAATTAAGTGATGGAAAGTTTTTAAACAGGAGACTATATATCCTGGTTAACTAAATATTCCAACCACCAACATGACCACGCCAATGACCATGAAGCAAAGTATCTCTTTGACTCACAAAACTGATCGCTATTTACTCTTCGACCATCTTTACTGACTGACACAAAGTGTCCGGGAAGAGCTGCAATCCAAATTGCTTTTAATTCTTTCAATTATTTTTGGTGCAATCTCACTTCTGGAAAAAATCTCACTCTGAATATTTATGAAAAACATTGAGACTATTGTAGGATTCCAACTAGTTTAGCTCCTTGACTTTCCTTGGGAAATAGATTTCTTTGATAGAGGGTTCCCTTGCTGTTTGGTTTTCAATTTATCTCCAGTTCTGACAAAGGCAACATTAGTGTGAGAGAAGGCTGAAGTGGATATTGACTTGGTCTATTATGGTTTGCTTAAAGAAAAATCCTTCCAGTGATCAATGGCTGAAAGTACGGCATCAGTTTTGACCTTGAAACATGGATCAGACATGCTTGATTTTTATCAGGAAATAGACAATAAAAAAGCAATGTGTTTGTATTAAGTCCTTATCGGGTTTCACTGACAGAAATAAGAATATTGAATTCAGCACCAAGTCCTGTGGTTAATAGTTGCAATGCTTCTTTGCTCTCAAAGTTAGAGTCAGGAATGAGGTGGGAGGGAGAATATTCAGCATTTGTAGGGACTACAAATATCCCAGATATTAACTCTGAGATGACTTGCTATCATTTACCACCACTCTCTCCTGTAACCCATCCCTTCCAGAGTAATTGTAACTTCACACTCTCCAGCCTCTGCTGTTCTTTTCACTCCTTCCTTACCAGGGACCATGGTCTCGAGCCCTGGTAAGTGGGCGCTTAGGCGCTAGTAGGTTCCAAATTGCCACCCAGTGACCAGCTAACAGTTGCTAGGATAGAAGTTGAACTCCAACAAAGTAGCCCAGTCCACGAGTCTGGAAGAATGTGATGGGGGTGGAGAGGCGGTGCTGATTCATTCACAGCATCTATAGAAACCGAGCACAGTAACAGGAAGTTGTCCATGCAACTGGGATCCACCTTGCTCTGGACCAGTGGTGGGCAGCCTGCGGGCTGCCCGTGGCCCGTCAGGGTAATCTGCTGGCGGGTCACGAGACAGTTTGTCTATATTGGCCGGGAATGGCGAACTGCGGCCACTGAGAGCCGTGGGTGGCCGTGCAAATGTAAACAAAGCGTGTTGTGGCCTGCCAGCAGATGACCCTGATCGGCCACTGGTTGCCCACTACTGCTCTGGACTGTGTGACTTGTGCTTTCTGCTCCTGCTCCTCCAGTTGGACTTCCTGGTATCTTGACTCTGGTTAATGATTTGTGGTTCTGATCTCAAGTTTGTCTCCTGCTTCTGATCTCCTGGAAACCTGGACCCTACCTACCTCCAGACACTTGATTTTTGGTTTGCCCTCTGGCATGTCTTTGGTTCTGACTTCCTGGTATCTGACCCAGCCTGATTCCTGCTATGATCAGACCACCCACATCTCAGTCATGACATTCCCCTTGGCATAGAAAACAAACTCGGTATCTCTCATCTCGTCCTTGACCCCACCTAGCTCCCTTCCCCTCAATCATCTAAACAACTTAATAATTATTATTAGTTTGTATTGCAGTAGCACCCAGGAGCCCAATGACAAACAAGGATGGTTCCTGTCCCCAAAAGCTTATAATCTAAGTATAGAATGGTCATTTACAACTCTTGCCTTAAACACCACTCCTCCGATTCCCTCCTGGATCCCTTCCCCTAGGCTTCTGCTCATGTACACCAGTGAAGTTACAAGGAATTGGATCCAATCATTTCACACAGATCATAAAGTCCCATATGCCTCGGCTGTGTTATCATATGGCAATAACTTCTGGCCATTACTTACCACAGCCTGGATTTGATGAATACCTTTGTAACAGGGGAGACTCAACCACTTGAGCATCTCTTGCTGCTAAACATGGTATTGCAGGCTTTTTCCTCCAGCTGGCATCCCTTGTAGGCCGTAAGCCTTGCTTTGGGTGTCTTCGGTGGCTCTAGGCCTTCTGTGGCCTACCCTTCCAGCCAAGTCACAAAGTTCAAAACAAACCCCTTCCAGGTTGGAAAAGAGTCTAACAAACCCAGCTCCAGACCTTTTAAATTCAATGTGGCTTCCCAGCAAGCCTGGTAGCTTTTTCAGTGTTTAAACAACGTCACTGGTGGGGAAACCCAGGCCCACTCATCCAGGTTCCAACCCATGGATTCTACAAACAGAAGCCATACACATTATTTCAATTAATTGTTGCTATTTCCCTGGGCCTCTTCCCACCTGACTTCTTAATTTTCGCCCCTTACCTTAGGGTTCCCAGGTTCTCTCTCTCTCATCTTAAGCAAATGCTTCCAGAACCAAACTCTAGCTATCCCGCAATCACCTTTGGCCACAGCAGAGTACCCTTTCTTAACCAGTCTTAGCCAGAAACTGACCTGTTACCCCCTGCAGTTCCTTTTATCTGAGCCTGCAGCACTCTAATTGGCTGCTTCTGAAAGGCTTCTCTAGGCAGGCCTGGAGGACCCAACATCACTGCTCCTTTCCTAGGGTAGGGTGTAATAGGTCGGTGGGGCCTTCAGCAGGGGGCCACAATAGGCCTGATAGGCTGTATCACAAGCTCTAACAGCACCATGGCCCACCTACCCATCCTTTATTTAGCTAGATTTTTTTTCTAATTTCTGTATCGTATTACAGAGAAAGCAGGTATATCCAGTCATAGAAGCAGCTGTGTGAATATTCATGGGGGCCTATAAAACTGCATAACAAGCTATAGCCATAAACCCAGATACCTCTGATTCTGAAACCAGGTGCAATGCTAACAAGCTGCAGGTGTAGACATGAAGAAATTAACTGTGAGTCCCTTGATCATGGTTCAGCATTCATCCCAAATGCACTTGCAGATCTGTCATATATTTTGGTAATTTCCCTTTTAATTGATTCAGTTTTCAATGTGCAGCCATCATTTTTACCTAGCCACGGAGAAGTTCCTGTCTTTGCCTTTGACGTACAGAAGATTTATGCACAACAAAAGAGAACATAAGCCTGAGAAACATAGGATAAGCCAGACGTTTAAGAGCAAAATTCTGCATGAGGATGCAGAAAGGCAAACAGAGATGCAGGGTGGATTGAAGAAGCAGAACGCCTGCCCCTGTAAAACAAAATCTGTGGGGCAGGGGTGAGGTTGAAGTGTTATGACATCTGCATCAAGCTCAAGTTCCTGTGACCCTTCAGGTGGATTCCATATAGACAAATCAGAGGAGACGAGTTCAGGACTGATCTTCATGGCATCATTCCTCAGAGTTCAGTTTACAAATGTGAAATCCCTAACCAAATTGAGATTAGAGGATATTAATAAGCAACTAAATATGGCATTGTTTCCATTACAAATATGTCCCCTTGGTTTCCCCCCTTGTTAAAAAGACTCAAGGGTATGCCAGATATTTAGACAATTGTCCAATAACAAGTTGAGGGCCTTTACTGCTCTCTGTTTTCAGTCCACGAAGTCAGTTTAGTTAGAAGGCTGGTATACTGGCTCTGAGAAACGTAACTGCCTCTCTCCATGCAGTTCTGGGCAGATGGAAGATACACCCCATTATTCATTATATTGTAATTTGTATTGCCACTTGAGGTCAAAATGGCTTTCCATGTTTTTGTCCCGGATGCCTTTTGCTAAGACTTATCAGTTAGGCTCTGACAATGTACCTGTAATCCGAGCGGTTCCCCTATTTGCATGGTCAACCACTAAAATAAGGAATAGGCAAGCGGCACAGTGATTCTATATAGTTTAATGAGTTTATGGTCTTTTTTTTTATTTGTTTATACATGTATTTTAATATTTTATAATTCTTTTCCTTTTGGCTCTTTGCCCTATGGCTAAATCGCTATTAATAATCTTGATTTAGCGTCATTCCATGGGAAAGCTGAGGGAATTTCTAACGTCAGCATTAACTCTCACTCTGTGTCTGAGAGCACGTTTTGAGCTGGATGACTGCCTGGTGGCATTCTTATGTTGACTTCACGGGGATATATAAGGGCAATATTATCAACACCAACTTCTTATCCTGCAGCTGCAGAATTTTTGGTTCCTCACTCCCATCTCTGCTCCCCACAACTTTCCTGTGTGTATTTGCACCTCTACAGGGAAGTCTGATTGTCCTGGTGCCCTGAAGAACAGGAACCCAGGGTGTACTACAGAAAGACTGTGCCTGAATGTGGAAATCCCAGCCTGTGGGATGCTCTCTGCCCATTCCACCAAAGGACATTCAAGGTATAAGGAAAGTAGTGGGTCAAAGTGTTCCTCTTACTCACTTCCCAAAATCAATAGGGTTTCACACGTTCAAATGAGAACAGAAGTTGATCTACTGAGTTTTATGGCATGCCATTCTTCTATAGGTTTCTCTGTTGTCTGTTTATCCTATCAACAAGCTTTGAATATACTATGCACTCAGAAGCCTTTGATATAATTTAAATGGACATCACAGACACAACAAGAATATAATAAGCATTTTTTCCCTGACCAAAATGCAGAAATTCGTAATGGTCACTTCTAATACAGCTGATCTACTTAAATTGCTGCATTGATATAAGGCAGCCTGATGTGATCCAAAGTAACTTCTCCGAGTTTTAGGTTTCCCAGTTGTATCATGTCTTAGGATTTACTGTTGTGCACTATGTTTTCTCTGTAAATTATTAGCTTCCATTTTCAGACTCAGTGCCAGTTCCTCTGCTGGTGAAAATCACTGTAGGTCTAATTAAATCAATGGAAGGCCACTGATCTACATCAGCAGAAGGGTGAGGCCTGAGAATTTGTAGTCTTAAACTCAAAATGCCTATGAAAATCTAGTGTGTGTGGTTCTTCTGAAGCCATCTTTAACTTTTGCTTGGATATGAGCTATCAAAAACCGACATGTGATCTGTTTGAGTTTTTGTTCATGTAATTTTCCATGATTCTTCTTCTATGACTGTTTCCACTGGCTGAAGAGTATGCGCAAAATACATTAATCTGAGAAAAGACAACTTTCCATAAATAGTTTTGTGAGATGGATGTTGAATATTGATAAACAAGAGACGATAAAAAACAAGACATGCACCTATAGTCTTAGGGAAAATCACAGTAAAAGTTATTTTCAGATACATATTTTTTTCCCCTGCGGTTAATATTAGATTCAGTTGATGAAGCAATCACACTTGTCTAAGGTGTCACCATAGAAACAATGAATATAAATTGAAAATATATTTTTATAAAGCAAAGATTATCACATTTTTATTTCAAATAATGGTAACAAATTCTTTGTGTTTCATCTTTTCAGGGCTTTTATTGTAAAATGTAAAAGTCATTCTATTGACAGATGTCTCTTTCAGTTGAAAATGTCTGTGCATGTGTATGCAGTTTCAGGTGTCTGCTAGTGATTTAACTGCATTATCCAAAGTTTGACAGTATAAAGCTACCTATACCCATTATATTCCTGCTTGTTGAAAGTCTCATCTCAAAAGTAGTTCTTATTTTTTGGGGGTGGTTGCCATGGCAACTTGATATCACCTTATAATTGATGAGCTACTGCTAAAAAGACAAGAAACTATTTTTGGTCTGAAAAAGGAGATGGGGGGAAAGCTTTTGAACACACACACTAAATCATATTTCAGTATCTTTGATAACCCTGTCATCAAAGGCAGATAGTGCACTCATACGGCAAGATCTGTAGCAGTCTCCAAAACATTTCTGCCATTTAGACATATTAGAAGTGTTTAACAAGCAGAACATTGTAGGTCAAAAATTAAAAAAGGAGATTTTTCCAAACATTAATACTGACTCATAGGGGTTAGTATTAAATGCCACAGGGGAGAGAGTTGATTGATTCCCCAAGGCCTAATATCACAGGATGCAGGAGAGGTCTTATGGTAGGAAGACAGAACTATTGGGACAGGCCTGATATTCAGGGCTTTTTCTTATATGGGCACCTATTAATAATATATGGAGATATACAACTACCTCATAGAGCTGGAAGGGACCTTAAGAAGTTGCTGAGTCTAAGCCCCTGCCTTCAGTAGTAGGACCAAGTACTGATTTTGTCCTAGATCCTTAAGTAGCCTCCTCAAGGATTGAACTCACAACCCTGGGTTTAAGAGGCCAATGTGCAAACCACTGAGCTATCCCTTACCCCTCACACTGTGTCCTGATTGTTCATACTTGCTGTCTGGTCACTCTAAATAAGTAGTATTTAGGAGCCCTTGATTCTACTTCCATACCGTGTTAGGGTAATTCCTTCCCATGAGAAAACACCCCCAAAGATGCTATTTTTAGTGGCTCCTGCAAGCCTTTCCTCAAAGCTAGAGGCCCTGGGATAATGCAGAATTCACAGAGGAAGAAGTGCCTTGACTCCGTATTTACTAGGCGTCCCAATCCCCAAGATCAGGGGAGGCAGGAGCCATTTCCCTATTTAGCTACAGCCTCCCTAAAGTTGCTCTGATTGCTCCTCACCCCTAGCTACGCAGATCCAGTAGGTGTCACTTTGCCAGAAGCTGGATTTGTAGCTGCTCAAAAAACAGTGATGAAGGTGATGAAGAGGGAGTTAGTGAAACTTTGAGCTTTGTGGTTTTCTACACAAACATCCAGGAGCTGAGCTGGGATGGTGCGGCATTTGCTCTTCCACACCTTTTCTCAGCTAAACCCTAGGCTAAAGCTCCTTCTATGCACAACCCCAGTGGAGGACAGCTGAGTCTTGCAGGGGATATGGGGCAGTGGGGACGACATTGCCCCCGGCTTCACTGGCTGAGGGGCAGCTAGGCACTCAGAAGAGACCCTCTATGAACTTAAGTAGAGGGTGTTCAGAGCTGTTTTCAGGAGCCTTTTGCAGCGCACAACAAAAAAATTATTGACCCTACAAATTTATGAACAATATTACATTCTTATTGGCCATTCTTATATTAACTCTATAAGTATATCCTCATATACATAGCTATGTCTTTTATTTTTATATATATATATATATATATATATATATATATATATATATATATATATATATATATATATATATATATATATATATATATATATATATACACACCTCCAGTGACACAGGACACTGAGGATGGTTCTGGATATGCTTGGCAGAATTCTCTCTCTCTCTATCTAATCATTTGATGGGTAATGTCAGTGTTTATTTGTAAGTATTTTTTCTGATTTTTATTGATTGAAATTTCCACAGTTCCAGGAGATTCAGGGGTGCAGGGAGAGCGGGCAGGACAGTCAGACAATGACTATTTAATGACACCAGACATTAAGATTCAAAAAGTTACAGCTACCGAAATGGTGTCTCTCCTTCATCTCCGCTAATGCCAGCATTGCAACATGTTTTATCCACATTAAAGTGGTACTCTAAAAAGTTCTTAAGCAGCATTTTTCTTACTTTGCCTATCTGTAAATTTCTATTATTGAGGGAAATATTCATTCATCACTTTTTGTCTTTATGGTGGAATTGACATTTACCGACAAAAATTGAATCCTTCCAAGCCTAGTTATGGACAAATTCCAGCATTGATTCTTGCTCCTCTGGGGTGATACACTTTTGCCAAGAAGTTTGGATCAAACTGATAAAACCTCAAAATGTACCTAAGTATTTGGGGCAGGGATGATCTTTCGGTTCCATGTCTATAGAGTGCCTAGCACAATAGAGTACTTGTCTGTGACAGTTTTCAAATATCAATTATAATTAGAAATCAAGTAGCAGTTTATTCCAGCCAGATGTTCAAAATGTCACTCAGGAACGAAGGAAAAATTTATGGAAGTGGTCTCTCTCTCTCTCTCTCTCTCTCTCTCTCTGCTAAATGCTGCCAAGGCCAGATTCATGCAAGAGATAACTGGGAAAAAAAAAACATTGTCAAATGAATGACAGTTGTAATGGTTATTTACAACACTTTGCTTTAAAATTCAAATGAACCGTTCTAGAGATAATTTCTGATTTTTGATTTTCATTCTGAACTGCTATTTCATAAACATTCACTTGTGGTGCAACCTACATATGTACCCATTTTCTATAAATATTGAACTTGGGCAAGTATCTCTGGAATTCTCTTTTAGAATCTGAAAGTAGATAAATCATGCTTGGAAAGGCTGATTGGGAATTTAAACAACAACATCAACCCTAAATTACCACCTCTCATGAATTGGGCCAAGGATAGCCACAACTTTATACATACTGGACTAGACTGTGTCTTTAGGCCCCGCACTGAGGACGGGGCTCTCTGCCCATTTACAGTAACAGCATCAGATATGCAGACCTTTCTTTCACCCACAGACAGGCCTTACAGCCACCCTCATCACCACACCATACCCCACCTGCGCATGTCTGTTTTATAACCAGGGCACAATCTAGCTCATTATTAGTAAGTACTTTTCCTATATTGTGCGGACTAAGACTAGATTCACAAAGCGGTGTAGACATTGTAAAGCCTAACTCCTAAGTGCCTCAGCACTCAGTGGGAATCGCAGCCCCAAGTTAGGCGCCAGGCTGCCTGTCCAATGCATGGGGGAGTTAGGTGCCTCTGAAAGGCATCTCAAAAGCCCGCTGAAGCTGAGTGGGGGGGCATCTAAGCTGGCCAGGGTGAAATACAGATTGCAATATTGTCTCCTTGTACTCCTCAGCTGTTTCCAGCTGTTGTCTCTTGCCTTATACTTAAACCATAATCTATTTACGGTATGGGATGTCTTTTTGTTATGTGTTTGCACAGCATCTAGTACAATGATCTCGTCGTGGTCCATGACGGAGGTGCCTCGGTGCTACTAATAATACTACTAATAAACCATAAGAATGACTTTGTTTCCATTCCCATTTCCCCCCATGTCTCTCCAAAACCACTTGCAACTCATCTCATGTGGCAAAGAAAGGCTGTTAAATAATTAACCCTTAGTCAAGTCATTTCTGATTAGAGCTGGGAGTACTTTATCCAAACTTCCATCTAGAGTCATTTCAGCTCCTATAATTTCTCTGCGGCTCTCCTAATCAATGTTTACTAACACAGGAAACTAGTATCACTGCACAGGCATGGACTATTTGCTTTTTCTGATTTAACAAAAATGATACTGATCACATCTGCAGCTTTACTGGAGATGGCACAGGGGACTATTGCTGTGTTTAATAAATTGGTTAAAGTAATCCCTACAGGCTTTTTCCCTCCTTTTCTCCAATTTATATCACCAAGACCCCAAATCATTAATAATACATTAGGTTTTTAATTAAAGATTTTTTTATTACATCATGAATGAATTTAAAATGTAAACCACTGATTAAAACAAGGAAAATGGGACTCGGCCAACTAGATTAAAACAAATTATCATTGAAGGGACAATTAATGAGAGCTAGCCATGTACTGCATCGACAATATAGTTTTAACAGGGAGTTAGCATGTTAAAAATGAACAGTATATTAACATAATCTGAATTAAAAAACGATACACCAGGTATAATTAGTATTTTATGATCATCATCATAGCTTCAGTTCTCTTTTGGGCAGATTGTATCCAGTGTTACTTCTCCTGAATCTACATGAACTGCACGTTTTGGTCCATTAACGAAATGACATGTTATACGTGCATCATAGATTCATGGATTTTGAGAGACAATTATAATAATCTATCCTGTCTACCTGCATAACACAGGCCAAAGAAGCTCACCCATTAATTTCTGCATCAGGCCCATAACTTTTTAAGAGAGGTCCAGTCTTGATTTAAAGCCTTGATGGAGAATCTGACACATCTGGAGGTAAATTCTTCCCATGGCTAATTACCCTTACTTACAAATGAGTCATTTCTAGTCTGAATTTTCTTAGCTTCAGCTTCCAGCCATTGGATCTCATTGTGCTTTTTTTCCCCTCTACTAGATTAAAGGGCCCTCTACTTTCAGAAATCTCTTCCCCATTGAGATATTTATAGATTGTGATCAAGCCTTCTCTTAACCTTCACTTGGATAAAATAAGCAGATTCAGCTTCTTAAGTTGATTATTATAAGGCAGGTTTTCCAGAACATGAATCATTCTTGGATCTCTTTTTTGAACTCTCTTTAATTTTTCAACATTTTTTTTTGAAATATGGACTCCAGAAATGGACACAGTACTTCAGTAATGGTGTCATTAATACTGTGCAATAAGGTAATTCCTTCTCCCTACTTGACCACTTATGTTGGTTATGTTAGATACAACCTAATAACTTTTTCTCAGCTGTTTTTTTTTTAGTTCTCGAGAATTTAAAGATACATTAGTGTTTATTCCAATTTGGTTACTTTTTATGACATGCTATATTTGAGAATGCATAACTGTTTCTATTACAACGCATAGTTTTCAATGACCAGGAACTTTATGAAAATTTCAACTTCCTAACATTTTCTGTGGCTGATCCCTGCCAGAGTTGATTTTTTTTTCTGGTATATTTGAGTAAACAAAATTATTCAGCCATCCTTGAGCAAGAAAAAAATGAAAGAAATAAACTGTTCCCAGTATAATAATAATCTGTAATTTGTTTTGAACAGCCCCATATGCAAAACAACTGTGGATTAAAATGTGTAGTTTAGTAGAGTGTTAACCCTCACTGAGATTCAAAATATTTCCTTGTTCCAAGGGGGGGGGAGGGGACTGTCTCAAGGAGTAGAGCTTATAAGTCTCTACACTGCTGCTTTTTCATTAACTTTAATCTATTTTTGCTTGTGTGCGCACATTTTAATACTGACTTGAGGTTTCTTTTAAAAAAAAAAAACACCCGAGGAAGTACCATATAAAATAATGTTATTACATCATTTTGGCCAGGCAGTGAAACTCTCCGAAGTCAGAAATTGGGAAACCTACAAATATGTGTCAGATATTTTTTGGTCCTTGTCATCCAGGAGGTCAGACTAGATGATCATCATGGTCCCTTTTAGCCCTAAAATCTACAACATATAAAAATGTAATGCACAACTTTATCTCTGCCTAGGCACTGTGCTGCAAACTTTGATTATGAGCATATACATTTTCTCAGTTAATACAATGCAATATTGCACCTTTTTGTCCCTACAACATTAAAAAGAAATATGTAGCATCATGAAGAACTGAGCACTCATGAATTCTAATCCCACTCTGGCCCTGATTCACCAGCTTTCCTTGGGAACTCACTTCAGATCTCTGTGCTTCTCTGCAAAATAGTAATAGTACTTGCTTACCCATCACACACACTGAGAGAAACCCATGCTGGCACAACAGAACTCTGTTGAACTGTAGTGGCCCACAGGCAGAGCTTTAAGGAGCCTGAGTTCTTTACCTCAAGCAGTGACAGTTCTTGTTTTTAAATCCAGAGGCCAGGCTTCAATCCCTTCTGCCAAGAGCACATCCAGGGGCTGTTTTACATGAAGATTAATGTATCTAAAGCACTTGGAGGTCCTTGGAGGGGAAGTACTTTAGAAGTACATCATAATGCAATGCTGGAAACTGAAGCTGGTGAAGAATGCAGGATCCCATTTGTTAAGCAATGTATCTCCATGGCAGCACCTGACAGAAGGACTTTGGAATCTGCATCAGCTGCCTGTTGTTTCTGGGTGGAGTTTCAAGTGTCACCTCTATCCCCATGTCACAGAACCATAGCTTCAGTGGGGGCGCTTGAGCTGCAGCCACTTCCCGGAGATAGCCAGGGATATTCTCCATGAGGCGCCCTCAGCTTTACAACCTGCTCCTCCCACTTCCTTCTTGGTCCAATGTAATCCAAACTTTGCTGACATTTAGGGTCTACAGTCAGGCCTATCTCTTTGTGCAGATATATAGAAAAGAACAGATGTGATATTAGCTGATATTTGTGGTAAGCGGGGTGTATTGTTTAGGCTTTCAGGGCTCAAGTTACACCTCTAGCCCGATATAATGTGATCCGATATAACACAAATTTGAATATAACACAGTAAAGCAGTGCTCCAGGGGGGCAGGGCTGTGCACCCCGGCGGATCAAAGCAAGTTCGATATAACATGGTTTCACCTATAACGCGGCAAGATTTTTTGGCTCCCAAGGACAGCGTTATATCGGGGTAGAGGTGTAATTATTCATGGTGTTTTGCTGGGAGGAGTGGCTCCTGGTCTATTTTTCAAGTGCTATATTTTTAATTCATGGCAAGGAGTCCTTGAGCTTAGAGCAGACACTTTCTTATACATGTTCTATAAAATCCAAATAAAAAAATACATAAACACTGTATATCCCAGACAAACAAGAAATTTATTTCTATAAGAAGTGCTCAGTAAACTGTATTTAGGGAACACACTGCAAATGAAGTGTAACAAAGACTGACAGTAAAAAATATTCTTTTACGGGAGTTTAGAATTAGATTCCAGCATTGGCGCTTTCAGTAGCTCAACAACACTCTCGGTGATAATTTGTTAGTACATCTTATGCCAATGCTCTACTACTACTTACTACATACAGTTCAATACTCATCACCTAGAAAAACACACATGAGCCTGATCCAACCCTGTGTTACTTCAGTTTTTCATCAGTTGACTGCCCTTAAAATCAGTTGAGTTCACTGGTGTGAAAAACTGGAGCAATGCAATGGTGACTCAATCCCATATACTTTAATGTCATGTTATGGAAAACTCTAATCTACTTGTAGCCGTCTATTTTGAAATACATTAATAATTTTAAACCAGTATCATGCAATACTCATCCTGTTAATGTGATGGATACCATCTTGGCCAGCATACCAGATATGTGTTATTGCTCTTTGACCTAGTCCTCTTTGAAACAGGACTAAATCAGAACCCATTAATGAACTTTTAATGCATGTCAGCAGGGTCCACATGGACAGTTAGTGTGCAGCAGACAAGCAGAGGGTAGTTTCACCCCCCGCCCAGCTTGCTGTAAACTAAATGTTTTTGTACACAGGCCCTACATATCAATTCTGCATCAGATCAAATTCTTATTCATTACAGAAGTACACACACTGTTAAAAAAGCACACCAGAAATAACTGTAAAGTTCAAAGTATTAACATTCACTATTAGGCTCACAGCCAAACTGCTTTTGCAGATCCTCATTGTCTTCCACCTCATCTACTGCAACCTTTTTGGTCACACAAACATACACACATTGCCCATCTCCAGTTCACATAAATGCAACATCCAAAGTCATCTTCCGGGCTTGTCCATTTGATTACAGGGCTGCCCTCTTTGAGTTCCTTCACTGGGTCTCCACCTGCTCTCTCACCTTTAAACAACAGTTCACTTCCTTCAAGCCTCTACATAATGTTGTCATTCTCTACACATTCTCCCTCGTCAAGTTTCCCATCATGCCTTGCCGGCCTCTGCTCCATCAGCATTCAAGAATTGGTTGTTCCTCATTGACCCCTATACATGGTATGGCCTCCTTGAACTCAAATTGTGCTTGATCCAAGAATGGGTTGGCCGTTGATTATTTCACCTTCTGCCCTTCTTGATTGTGTGACAGAGGGAAGCATTCCTGGAAACTTAGCAAAAGAAGATTAATGAGGACAAAAACATATGGAGTATTTAAATACAGCCTGATATATTTGAGATAGGGTGGCCTGGGACCTACCTCCTTGTTACCCCAGGAACTGTAGATGTAGAAAGACATCACCTGGAAGAGTACAGAAAGACTTTTGTTAGCCTTTCCAATTTCTCCCAATCCATAATTGAAACTTTAGCTGATCGTATTGCTCAGCTTCTGGGAAATCAGGGCAAGCCTGAGTGATTAAATTGCAGAGAAGACTCTTAATAACTTGCCTTTAGCTTTTCCCTAGACTTGTATATTCGAAGCCACTATATAGGAACTTTGTGTGTAGTGCTATTTCCAACATTAACAAATTAATCAGAGAGGAAGTTTTTGATACTGCAGTTGCTATATTTCAAGCCAGAGGACTTATCTACCTCATGTAATCAATCCACAGACTCCCCTGGCCAGACAAGCTAAATTGAATGTACTAATGCTAGGCTGCCTAACTTATTAAAAAGACTAAGATGTCCCATTTGCATCCTAGGTTTTTTATTCTTCTATAAAAAAATGTACAAGTGCATCTGTTCATCTTTGTAATATACTCTCTGGGCAAGGAAAGAGAGAGTACCTGAATTAAATAAAGCCGGCTAGGAAGAACATTTGTTTTTAATACAAATATCCTACCTAGGAGGGATAGAGGTTGTGGCTATTTTTCTAAATCTCATTTCATTTATTTATTTTGCTCATGATCAGTATCATTTCAAACAATTCTCCAAGTGTTGATCCTTGTGAGGGTGGAAGGTGGGGGGATGAGAGTTAAATGAAATACACAGGTAGGTAAACCTATTTGTGATCCATTCAAATAGAAACTCCATATCAGAATGCTTCCATTGCTAATAGATGGGGGGAGGGGTACTTCTGATACATTTTTGATGGACCTTTGACTGGTTCAATCTCACCTACTGACCACCAGAGTCTGTTGGTGTTACACTAAAGCATGCATCATTAAGGCCTTATGTGATCAATATTGACCCAATTAGTTAAATTCAGTTGAGGGTTATTCACAGAAAGCACCCACTCTCATATCTTTACTTAAAGGGGACAAAAATTAAATAACTGAACCACCAACAGGTGCGTGTGGCTAGTGAATGTAATCATATAGCTGTATTGATACAGAGGAAACAGTATGGTCTAGTGGTTAGGATGTTGGCCTTGTTGTTGGGAGATCTGGGACAGCTGGGAGCCAGGGATATAAATATGAATATAACCCAATTAACTAAAACCTGACATTTATAACAGACAGTGTGAAAGGTAAAATAAAAGGGCATGTAATAAATAAGATGAAAGTAAGACATTATTATACAGAAAAGAAAATGTTCAAAGGGAGATTTCAAGAAGAAAATTTAGATTAGGAGAACAGTTAACTATGTCTCTATAAAGGGAATATATTTTGCATCCAAGCACAGAATCATAGAAACATAAGGCTGGAAGGGACCTCACAAGGTCACCTAGTCCATCCTCACATGCTGATGGAGGACCAAGTGAACCTAGGCCATCCCTCACAGATGTTTGTCTAACCTGTTCTTAAAAATCTCCAGTGATGGGGATTCCACAGCCCCTCTTGGTAACATGTGCAGGAGGGAAATCATAACAATTACTGTTTCATGGGAATCAGAACTGCACATTAATTTAAGCTGATATAGTCTTATATTTCTAGCCTATGTAAAAAACTGACAAATTTGTTCACTTATGTGACTCTTACTCAGCCTAACCAAGAAGGCTCCTTCACAATTTATCAATTTCCAAAGGCTTTTTCCCCAGGGATTTATAACTGGAGTTGAAGTACCTTCCCATCACGTATAATTTCTCTGTCCTCAAGTTTAGAAGAGAGCAGCTGGATACAGTCACAAAAAATAATAGTACCAATAATAAGATTCTCAGTGATCCAAATTCTAATTTCAAAGGTAACCATGTCACACACTTTCTCTCTTCTCTCTCCAGTGAAGAGGTAAAGTTGCTGTGGAAGTTCACATTTTTGTTGTAAAGCTATTTTCATTAAAGAGATCATGTTGTATGAAACAACCACCACCTACTGATTTCTTTTCTTCTTGACTGGTAATTTATTAACATTATCCCTGCAGCCAAAACACTGGGGATATTTAAGAGAACTCATCAGCTGAAGTACAGATGATGAGTGCCTCCTGAGAAGTGCTAAGCAACCTTAGGCCCTGATCCTTCAATTTACAATGCATAAACAGATGTCTGCACCCACATGGAGCCTTGTTGATTTCAGCAGGCCCCTGCACAAGTTCAGCAGCTATCCTGTGCATCAAACAAACATTGCAGGATTGGGGTCTGTACCATGGAGTCAGATGGCCGCATTCCCTGCAGGGACTGTTATTGACAGGACACCAGGGGAACAGGGAACACAGGGAGTTAAGCTGGAAGCAACTCAGCAGCACGGACTCAGCTGTCCAAAGGGTTTAATAAAGTTCCATTTGCTCAACTTAACCTGCATTCGGCATCTCTCTTTGCTAGTGAAACATGGTGGCAGCATCTTAGCTGTAAGTTCTCTGAGTAGCCAATCAGATTTGTGAAAGAAGTGTGGGTATTATGATAAAAGCATGACATTTGCTGGAGTCTTAGGGCATGACCAGATAAAGATTTTCAGATACAGGGCTGTGACAGGCTGCAGCAACTCCGCATTGGGCCAGTGGAGCCTGACCAATCACTGTGGGCCCAGGAAACTATGCCCCCTCACCCCTGATGTGCATGCTCCAAGTGGAGGGGACAGATAAAGAAGGAAACCCAGCTCAGTCTGGGCTGGTGGAGGAGGAGGAGGAAGGACATGTGTTGCAGGCTTCTGCAGAGGAACCTGTGACTCTCCAGGCTGTTGGGACTGTGGACCTGGACTATATTATGGACAACTAGCCGACAGTGGATACTGACTGGGACTTTGAGCAGCTGCCAGCTGAGGAGATGCCCGAGATGGGCCATATGATAGGAATTGACTCAGGGAATGTATTAGAAGCCAGTGCATGAACACTTAAGAAGAAATTTTCTGGCTTCCTAGGGCCTGTGTTGGAACCCGATGGAGTAGTGTGGGCAGGGCCTTCCTTAGGTATACGCGGCTGCATTGGGCACCTGAAAAATTGGGGCAGCACCCTCACTGGCTGTGGCATGGACTCCTCTCCTCTCTGGCCCCTCCCCTGTGCTGGGCTGGCAGGCTTCTCCCTGACCTGGCCCCTCCCCTCTGCCCACTCAGTCTGCAGCCGGTCGGCTGAGGGCTCTGGCTTGGGCCAGGGCTCATGGGGCCAGGAGCGAAAGTTTGCATGTGAATGCACAGGGGGAACCGGGCCAGGCGGGGAGGGCAAGGCTGGGAACAGAGTGGGGGGGGGGAAGGAAGAAGGATACCCGGGGAGGCTGGGAAGAGAACAGGGGAGCTGAGCTTGGGGTGTAGAGGTGGGCACAGGACTTGGGGGAGCGGCGGAGGAACTGGGATTGGAGAAAATGCGTTAGGGCCTCCTGGGGAGCAGGCTGGTGGCCCCAGGGGAGAGCAGCTGTTCCAAGCAGCCCCACACTGTCCCTGCACCTCTCCCCTATTCTGCCCACATGCCCGTCCCTGGCAACTCCCTTCAATCTCTCTTCTAGTCTCCTTTTCACTCCACATCCCTCATGTGGGGTGAAGTTTAAGCTCAGATGCTGAGGATCCCTTTGGACCCTCACCTTTCCTCTCCTCCTTTCTCCAGCAGGGATCAGCAGCAAACAGGGGCTGGGAGGAGGGAGAGGTACACACACAACCAGGCTGGGGAGGAGGGAAAGTTAAAGGAAAATAAAAGAAGGTGGCATTTGCTTTTCCTGCCCGCTCACAATATTCCGGTGTCAACAGGAGGAAACCACCACTAAAAGAAGAAGAGGAGGAGGATGTACCTGGAGCAGAAAAGCATCAATCAGGGCTGCAGAATGCAAGGGAGGGAGCATCCTCTTAGCTGGGGAGGAAGATGGACTTGCACTTGATAAAGCTGGAGTAGCTGAAAACTTTTATTTCGGGAAAAGGTACATGATTTATTTTTTCTTGTGGATCCAAGTATCTCCATGGCTGTCTCTCGAGCTGGTAACATTCTGCATGAAGGAGAGTTCTAAACAGTGCAGAATGGAGTGGGATTTTAAAGGTCCCTTCAAGAATGCGGCACCTTCTTCCTCATCCATGGGAAAGACCTTTAAAAACTGCCTTAAATAATCCAAAATAAAAGCCACTGCTTAGGGCTCCAGCCCCGCTGTTGAGGCGTTGTTGAAACTGCGTGCTGAGTTATACCCAGTACAATCCCACTGAGCTGTGTATGGCAACCAAGTGTGTAAATCGGGGCCGAAAAAGAGACTGGTCCCTGAATATAATTCCCTTTTTTTATTAAACTGGACAGCCCAAGCATCTCTTTAATTTTCAGGATTAGAGGGAAATGCTCTATTTCAGAGAGAATGAAAGGCCATTTGGGAGTTATTGGCCCAGAGCAGTGGCAGGCAAGGGCCTGGAGGAGGGCTGGACTCCGCCATAGGTATCAGCTATTTATTTTTTGTCATTCAGATGGATTTTGGGTCATGGCTGACATCTCAGCCATCATGTAAAACGCTTCCCTGTGGACTTTTGAAAAGCACACAGAGGTATCTCACTGCCAAGTCCCTATCCTAGGAGGGGAGAGGAGGGGGAAGGCTGCAGGGTGATCTCCCATCTCCATTCAGCCAGTGGCCTGTGCTTGCCACTGCCGTGCTGGAGCGGCCACATTTATTTATTGACAAAATTTGCAGAATTTTGCAGAATTTTAAAATATTGTGCCCAGAATTTAATTTTTTGATGCTGAATTCCCTCAGGAATATGGGGTGCTGGGCAGTTGAGGGGTGGGGTGGAGGCTGTGAGTGGGGTGCTGGGCAGTGCCGGGGGCTGTGGGTGGGAGATTGCTGGGCATAGGGATCTGTGGTGGAGATCTCTGGGTGAGGGGCCACTGGGCATGAGAGTTGCTGGGTATAAGGGGGTGGGAGGTACCGGGCAGAGGGGGCGGTGTGGCAGGGCATGCTGGCAGCGCAGGGCTGGGGTTGGGGGCACAGGTGGGAGGGAAGTACAGGGGTTAGGGGTTAAGGCAGCACAATTAAACTGATTTTGATATTGTGAATGTGTCAAGTTTTCCAATACTGTAAGCTTATGGTTGAGGGGAGGGATAGCTCTGTGGTTTGAGGATGGGCCTACCAAGCCTAGCATTATGAGCTCAGTCCTTGAGGGGGGCCACCTAGGGATCTGTGGCAAAATCAGTACTTAGTCCTGCTAGTGAAGGCAGGGGGCTGGACTCAGGGGGCTGGACTCAGTGACCTGTCAAGGTCTGATCTAAGAGATAGGTGTTGCTAAGAGCAAGTCAGGCATAGGGGCATCAGTTTAATAATACTGCATAGGCCCCATAAATCCTAAGGACAGCCCTGAGTGTAGGCCCAGGTTCCACTTGCCACTAGATGTGCCCCGCAGGGGCCCTAACTAAAGACTGAGTGTTCACTTTTCCCCACCCCAGGGCTGCAGACTGTCTGTTTGCCCTGCCCTGCCCAGAGGGTCAGAGCCCCTGCCGCTGCTATCGTTCACCAGCTCAGGAGGCTAGAGACTGGGTGTTTGGTCTGCCCTGTCGGGAGCCTGGGTCACCACTATGGAAATTGCCTGACCCAACAGGGAATCCATGACCGTGGCTTAACAACCATGTAAAAGAAGCCGTGAGAGATAAAAAGACTTCCTTTAAAAGGTGGAAGTCAGATCCTAGTGAGGCAAATAGAAAGGAGCATAAACACTGCCAAATTAAGTGCAAGAGTGTAATAAGAAAAGCCAAAGAGGAGTTTGAAGAACGGCTAGCCAAAAACTCCAAAGGTAATAACAAAATGTTTTTTAAGTACATCAGAAGCAGGAAGCCTGCTAAACAACCAGTGGGGCCCCTTGATGATCAAGATACAAAAGGAGCGCTTAAAGATGATAAAGTCATTGCGGAGAAACTAAATGGATTCTTTGCTTCAGTCTTCACGGCTGAGGATGTTAGGGAGATTCCCAAACCTGAGCTGGCTTTTGTAGGTGACAAATCTGAGGAACTGTCACAGATTGAAGTGTCACTAGAGGAGGTTTTGGAATTAATTGATAAACTCAACATTAACAAGTCACCGGGACCAGATGGCATTCACCCAAGAGTTCTGAAAGAATTCAAATGTGAAGTTGCAGAACAATTAACTAAGGTTTGTAACCTGTCCTTAAAATTGGCTTTGGTACCCAATGACTGGAAGTTAGCTAATGTAACGCCAATATTTAAAAAGGGCTCTAGAGGTGATCCCGGCAATTACAGACTGGTAAGTCTAACGTCAGTACCGGGCAAATTAGTCGAAACAATATTTAAGAATAAAATGGTCAGACACATAGAAAAACATAAACTGTTGAGTAATAGTCAACATGATTTCTGTAAAGGGAAATCGTGTCTTACTAATCTATTAGAGTTCTTTGAAGGGGTCAACAAACATATGGACAAGGGGGATTCAGTAGACATAGTGTACTTAGATTTCCAGAAAGCCTTTGACAAGTCCCTCACCAAAGGCTGTTACGTAAATTAAGCTGTAATGAGATAAAAGGGAATCCTTTCATGGATTGAGAATTGGTTAAAAGACAGGGAACAAAGGGTAGGAATTAATGGTAAATTCTCAGAATGGAGAGGGGTAACTAGTGGTGTTCCCCAAGGGTCAGTCCTAGGACCAATCCTATTCAATTTATTCATAAATGATTTGGAGAAAGGGGTAAACAGTGAGGTGGCAAAGCTTACAGAGGATACTAAACTCTCAATATAGTTAAGACCAAAGCCGACTGTGAAGAACTTCAAAAAGATCTCACAAAACTAAGTTATTGGGCAACAAAATGGGAAATGAAATTTAATGTGGATAAATTTAAAGTAATGCACTTTGGAAAAAAATAACCCCAACTATACATACACTATGATGGGGGCTAATTTAGCTACAATGAGTCAGGAAAAAGATCTTGGAGTCATTGTGGATAGTTCTCTGAAGATGTCCACGCAGTGTGCACAGGTGGTCAAAAAAGCAAACAGGATGTTAGGAATCATTAAAAAGGGGATAGAGAATAAGACGGAGAATATATTGTTGCCCTTATATAAATCCATGGTATGCCCACATCTCGAATACTGTGTACAGATATGGTCTCCTCACCTCAAAAAAGATATTCTAGCACTAGAAAAGGTTCAGAAAAGGGCAACTAAAATGATTAGGGATTTGGAGAGGGTCCCATATGAGGAAAGATTAAAGAAGCTATGACTCTTCCGCTTGGAAAAGAGGAGACTAAGTGGGGATATGATAGAGGTACATAAAATCATGAGTGATGTGGAGAAAGTGGATAAGGAAAAGTTATTTACTTATTCCCATAATACAAGAACTAGGGGGCACCAAACGAAATTAATGGTCAGCAGGTTTCAAACAAATAAAAGGAAGTTCTTCTTCACGCAGCGCACAGTCAACTTGCGGAACTCCTTACCTGAGGAGGTTGTGAAGGCTAGGACTATAACAGCATTTAAAAGAGAACTGGATAAATTCATGGTGGTTAAGTCCATAAATGGCTATTAGCCAGGATGGGTAAGGAATGGTGTCCCTAGCCTCTGTTTGTCAGAGAATGGAGATGGATGGCAGGAGAGAGATCACTTGAACATTGCCTGTTAGGTTCACTCCCTCTGGGGCACCTGGCTTTGGCCACTGTCGGTAGACAGATACTGGGCTAGATGGACCTTTGGTCTGACCCGGTACAGCCATTCTTAACTTCTTATGTTATGTTCTTAGTTTGACCACCACACCTCTTCCCCAGTATATCCACAGAGTAATGGTAAGGCTGAATCAGTGGTGCAAATAATCGAGACTGTTACAAATGGCTATTTCTTCTGGTTCAAACCACTTGTTTTTGCCACATAGGAATACTCTATCACCAGCATGACAAAGCAGTCCAGTGCAGGCACTTATAGGACGAAGGACCAAAACCCTGCTACCAAGGTAGGGAGACCTGTTGCAGCCAGAAGGATGGAGACACTGCTGAGAGGACATGGCCAGCAATCAGAGATACCAGGCACTAGATTATGTGAGGTCTGAAAAGGACCTACTGGTGCCTGACACAGGCACTGTTTTGAGGATCCTGCCATTAGAGAGACACCAGAAGGAGTGGACTTAAGAAGTCATGAGAGGTGTACTGGCACCCAGGTCATAAAAGGTGATTATGCAAGAGGGACAAATGATCTGAAGGAACAGGGAGGCACTTATGATCCAGCTGTCACAACACCCAGAGAGAGGCTACAGAGATACAGCCATCACCACAGAATGGAGAGACAAAGAACCATCTGGAGGTGAACCCCATAGAGAGGGAGAAGACTTTGCGGAGAGATACTTTGCAGACAGGTGACAGATGGAGGTAGGTCACTCCTGGTGTGGCCAACTGTTTAGAAAACCAAACTACCACAAAGACTATGTAACCAGCTGAGTCTGTGATAAAGACGAGACTCCAACTCAGTTATGTGCTAGCAAGCTCTGGCTGAAGGGATACAGGGTAGGGATCTGGGCATCAACTATTTGTTTTTAATGTTAAAATGTTTGTAAAATGGGGAAGATGCATCATGATCAGTGGAACTGGAATCAGAGGACTCATGTTCCCTGGAGGAACTATCATTGATGGGACACTGGGGGAATAGGGAATGCTGGGAAGTTAGGCTGAAAAGCAAGTCAACCACATGAACAGAGCCGTGCAGTGCACAGGGTTTAATAACATTCCGCTTGTTCAATTTAACCTGAATTCAGCATCTCCCTTTGCGAATGAAAAAGGGTCTTAATTCCCATTGACGTTTGGTAGGTGCTTAGTATCTTTCACAATAAGTCATATTACAGGTCGTATTCATTCATGGTGTAATGCCACTGTAGTTCTTGACATTTCAGGCAACTTCATTGACTTTCCTGGAGTTGTACAAGGGGTAAATTTGGCTCATTGGTATCTACAAACTTTGGAATGACTAAGGGCTTAAGCACTTGAAAGATAATTTGGATTGAGGCAGGGTATGAATTTAAAGTGCAATAGCTATTCCAGAATAATTCCATATGTGTACACTCTTATTCCAGAGTAAAAGTATCCACACACAAGGTTATTCAAGAGTAGAATATTCCTGCATAGCTTTTACAGAATACTGTACCTCCATGCAGAAACAAGTCCTAAATTGAAGAATGATTTGTACGTGTCTAGGGAGTAGCTTTAAGGACTTTAGACTTGGTTTATGTTATAAGTCTAATGTTTTCCTCCTCCAGGCCAGCCAGATTAAGCATCCAGTCAGCCACTCAGCTGAAAAAATGGAAGGGCATGTGCTCTGCTGATACACTTTGACATTTTATTTTTCAGTAGACTAATCATCCTTCTCCGATAACTAGTAATAGAAGAAGGCAAACATTTTGCGATTATCTATTCATTCTGCAGTCTTGTCACTTTCTTGTGTCTTTTTTACTCAAATAGTGACAGTCCCCTTTGTAGACCTCAGTAACCTGGACAACAGATGGGCTGTTTTATTGTAGCCTGCATTTAATGTAAGACAAAAAGGCTGCTTTTTATTTTTTATTATTATTATTATTATTATTATTAAAAAAGAAGAGGAGTTAGCTTTGTTCTAGCAGAAGTCAATTTGGCAAGAGTCATGGGCAGGGGAAGGACGACTTTGAGCTAGATACTTTTCAAGGACTTTGATTCTTTTCTTCAGCCTCATTGAACATAACCCATAATTTCCCTTCGTAAACATAAGAACATAGGAACTGCTGTACCGGAACAGAGCAATGGCCCATCTAATCCAGCATCACGTCTCTGATCATGGCCAATGTTGGATGCTTCTGAAGGGTGTAAAAAACCGCTCATAATGTGTCTAATTGGGCAATAATACACCATGGGGGGAAATCAGCAGCTGACTCCAGCTGGTGATCAATGTGTTATCTGACGAATGAGACGAGATAACCCTTGCAAATTTTTATCTCAGCCAGTGTAATGGCAGATGCTGTTCTTATTCATGAAAATATCCATGCCATTGCCTTCAACCTGATAGAACATATTTCCATATATTCATTAATAAATTAAAATGACCAAAAAGGTCATTTTAGGTTTCTATTTAGTTTCTATAATACCCTATGTTGTTGTAGTAGTCTTTCATTATTTGAAATGCAGGGTCAGTGGTTGCTTAAGCAATAGTCCAAGTTGTCAGAGTGCCCATCAACATTCAGAATTTTCCTGTCAAACAGAAAAGCTCTTAAAGTTTCAGCCAAAAACAAAAAAAAACAAATGGAAACCAAAAGAAGATTGCTAACCATCAGAGGAGTGAGATTGTGGAACAACCTTCCAATAGGAGCAGTTGGTGGGAATTGGGGAGGTGCAAACAGCCTAGCTAGTTTTAAGATGAAGCTTAATAAATGTATGAATGGGATTATACACTGGGGTTGCTTGAGATAGCAGGTGACTGGACTCAATTACCCAGGATGTCCCTTAAAATCCTGTGTCCTATGAAACCTGCCACACTCCAATAGCAGCAGTGAAACATAAAACCAAACCGTTTTACAGGGGTGGCCCAGCATTTGCTCTTTGGCAAATCAACATGTGGAGTTATAGGCCCATTTGAGTTTGAAAGGAGCTTTAGCGCGTCATCTGTTCCATTCCCTGCATCAAGTTAGAAATGATTTTGCTCTCTTTAAAACATCCTGATAGATGGCTGTCTAATCTAGCTTAGACTGTCTCTGCTTAGTAAAATTCCAAAATCTCCATTGACAGCTTCTCTCACTGTCCTAATATTTCTTAAACTGCAGTCACAAAGGTTTTACTGGTTTACACCTATATTCCCCTCCTGCATGTCAAAGCCACGAGTTCTATTTCCCTCATTGACTAAAAGAAACCATTGATGTTCTCATAACATGACCCTGATCCAAAAGCCAATGGGAGTCTTTCCATGGAATTCAATAGGCTTTGGATCAAAGCGCTCTAAGCAAATTCTTGCATATCACTCACACAAATAGGTATGGAACAATCTGGTGGTGCAGACAGAGTTCGTGCTAGGTCCTCAAAAAGTCCTAGGGTGATATTAATTTCACACAAAATAGAGATGGGCAAATGATTTTCCAGTTTGGCCAGCAAACCAAAAAAATCCCATCAGATATTTGGGTCATTTCCAAAAGCATTTGGAATTTGTCAACAAATCAGAAGAGCCTAGTCAGCAGAGCCTAGTCAGAAACCCATGCATGCATCCACCCCCTTTATAATCTTTAGCCAGGTGCTTTGGGCATGTGCCTGGGAGGTAGGAGTTGAATCCACACTCTAAAGCAGGGATTTGGATTGCCTTTCCTCCTAGGTGAGTGTTCTAACTGCCAGGCCTTAGGTCAGGCTATTCTGCACTCAATATGCTCCACTTTGTGTAAATAGAAAAGCTTTTAACCTACTCAGAGCTCTTCTTCAGGTCTGGGAAAGGTACACCCTGTTGTCAGAGGCTACCGGTGTGGTGCTCTGCTTTCGCCTAATGTTGATATCACTCAGCTGCATGCGTGTGTTCCCTCTGTGTGCTGCCCCAGCTCTGCAGATAGCTGACACAGCAGACCCGAAGAGAACCCCCAATGACCACAGAGTCCAGTAAGGTACGAAGGCACGTCGGCCAGGTTTATTGCCGTATGGACACAATGATAGTTCCCCGTAGATTACTTAGTCTACCGGGCATACTATGAGAAAGTGCCTCTTGGCAATGGACTCGGCTCAGTCAGTGGCGGGACTTTCCACTGCCCCCTCGGCCGGACAAAAACACTGCCCCAGGGATGCATTCTTATACACAGGTACAAACAAGTTACACATCACTCCTGATGTATTGAAGTGCAACCCTTCTACGTAGCAGGGTACAGCCTCTCACCTTGTACATGTTGGTTTGAACAAAACAACTCTATCCATCATATTATCCTTTTGGCCCTGTCATTGGGATGGGTCAGCCTGTTCCTTGTTATTTGTGTGGAATGTACAAGTATGTGAATGTTCTGATATCTAGTGTTTAGTACCTTTTAGGTACGTATCTTCTTGCAGCATCAGCCCTTTCCTTGTCAGCTTCTGTGAGCAGGACCTGTCTCTGGCTCACAGCTTAACTTTGCTTTATGTTAGCAAAGTCTTGACCATTACTTTAGTTTAGGCCTCAGGCCTCATACCAGGCCACTGATACCAAGGTTTATATCTTAGGGCCTCCTCTTACTACACACCCAGCATCACAGCTAAATACAAGGAGGATCAGATTGTTCAGCATAAAAAGTCAGTTGAGACAGGCCATCCTCGTATGTTTAATAGTTACCATAGTTAAAGCATATTGTAAGAGACCTCTGAATCAGTCAGAGAGAAGATTTGAATTCACATCTCCTAGCTCCCAGGGGAGTGCGTGAATCATCAGGATAAAGAGTTGTTTTCATTTCCTTGAGCCATTGAATATGTATGTGTTTATACAAAGTGGAACAGCTACAACAGAAGAGCTTGAGAATCATAGAATATTAGGGTTGGAAGGAGGTCATCTAGTCCAACCCCCTGCTCAAAGCAGGACCAATCCCCAACTAACTCATCCCAGCCAGGGCTTTGTCAAGCCTGACCTTAAAAATCTCTAAGGAAGGAGATTCCACCACCTCCCTAGTTAACCCATTCCAGTGCTTCACCACACTCCTAGTGATATTTTTTCCCTAATATCCAACCTAAACCTCTCCCACTGCAACTTGAGACCATTACTCCTTGTTCTGTCATCTGGTACCACTGAGAACAACCTAGATCCATCCTCTTTGGAACCCCCTTTCAGACAGTTGAAAGGAGCTATCAAATCCCCTCTCATTCTTCTCTTCTGAAGACTAAACAATTCCAGTTTTTTTTATCAGTTCCTTCAGCCACTTCACTATCCACTAGGTCATATTGCCCCTCAAGGTAGATGCTCCTTTACAAATATTAACTAAGCCTCTCACCATCCCTGAATAGTAATTATTATTAAGGAACCCATTATACGGATAGCTACAGTGAAGCACAGGGAGGCGGAGCAAATTTCCCAGAGTCACGATGCAAGACAGTAACAGAGCTGTGGACAGAAAGCACAGTCCTTAGTCTCAGTTTCCTTCTCCAGTCACTAGAGATCAGCCAATTTGTTGCACTTCTACTGAAAGCCCTTCAAATCTCCAATCATATTTTTATTTAAATATGGATGGTGCCACAACTTGTAACAATATTGGTTCTGTGACCTCCTTCAAGGTCTCGAAGTACTAAAGTAAATGTCACAGACTAGCTGAATTATTAAAAATAATTCTACTTTTATTTAAAAAGAGAGAAGAAGAAGATTCAGAGGGTAAAATAAGTCACTAAGATTTTGCAATTCTTTATCACACTTCACCAAAATGCCAAGAGATCATCATATAACCCCTACGCTTGAGTTCCAAGCTCAAATATCTCAAGTATCAACATTAACTAGAATTCTATAGGTCATATCTGATTACACTAAATGAGGCAAAGGCAGCATGAGGACTACATCTAATAGTTTGCTTCTGAGCTGTCCTTTATGCAATCCCACATTCAAGAATGGCAAAGCATTTATATCCAGCTTGCTCAATAACTTCTTTTGGAATGTGACCTCAGCTGGGCTTGTCAGTTAGCAGGACTTGTTTTCCAGGTTTAATTAAATGAATTAATTTCTGCATAACCTTCTCCAGGAAAAGTTGCAATGTGTCTTCTGAAATCGATTCAGCCCAGGAGAATTCTTAACTTCCCTGCTCTTTTGTACCCAACTCCTCAGGAACAATTGCTTTCTTGAAATTTAAATTATTTGCACCACATTCACTCTGGGAAGTCCACCAATTCTGATAACAGCAACCAACTTTCCATGTGTGTTTTGCTGTAGAACATGTTAACAAAGAGGAAGGCAAGTTGCTGCTTAGTGCAGGTGTCATCCTACTCAGATAGCCTGTAGCCTTTTATTTTATTTTAAATTAATTTTGTAATGTGGTATTACACCACCATGGGTTCGGCTCTGGCGGCTACAGTTTCAAGCTTAACAGAATTAGAGTCCCTAGGAATACAAAGACCAAAGGTAGTGACCACACATACATTTACCAATATAAAGTCCAGGCTATTTTATAAGTTTTATGAAAGTTACAATTAAAGTTTTGATTATCCAAGCATATAGAAAGTCTATGCAGGCCTATGCAGAAGTTCCAAATATAGTTATACTCACATCCTTAACAATAATGTTAAGGTCTGATGGGTCTCTCATGGCTTGATTGTCAGTAGAGGGATGGTTAGTGCTGGAGTCTTCCATAGGGAGCTCAATTGCCTGTGCTGGGCATCCCCTTTTTATAATGTCATTCTGTCTATACCTACATTCTACACATGTCCATAAATGTGTCCCCCCCCCGCTCTTTTCTCTGATTGGTCTGTGTCCCCTGGAAAATTAAGGGACCCACATTTTCTATAGGCTGTGTAAGTTCCTTTATTCTCATTTGCAATGACGCACAACCTGTATCCCGTGGTTTAAGACACATGTCTGAGACAGATGCACCTTTACAGTATTTTTATGATTTAATATTAGTCTTCTGGGTAATATTGCACACTAGTATCACGTGGTACCTCTTTACCCATAATCTTACGGCATCAGGTTATTTTCCGGTCACTTGTATCATCATTTCTTGTCTCCAAGGCCTAAAATAGCTAAGCTAAAGTCTTGCAGGCCTCAACCTCCAGGGTCTTGCATTTCTGTTGGTCTTACTCATGTCTACTATTTGGTTCCTCTAAATACTGATCAATCCTATACTTTTATAATCCTACAAATTAACTCTAATTAACATATAATAAATATATGTAATATAACATGTCGATTCATCATAACATCAAATAATAAATGGATAATAAACTAAAATCATTGGCTTCAAGCCCCTGATTTTACTGGGGAACTTGAGAGGTGTCCAAGTGTCCATCGAGCTCAGAATTCTTCCTCTTTGTATTGTCAACTTGTAAGTATTACATAGCTTGCTCATCTAAACAAACAAACTGCTGAGCAGAAGCTAATTTAAGTGTGGAGTTTTCCAGCCTGTTAGGTGGGAATTTTCCATCAGTTAACTAGCTGTATAGCAATAATTAACTATTGCAAGACTTTCCATCTTGCAAAAACTGCATGCTTCAGAAAAACAACTCAAGTCAGGAGGACTCCTCAAAGTCACTCACTTCTCCTCTCCCCTCCTGGTCTGTTAGTTGTGCTAAAAGCCTCCTTTTAGCTGCTTTCAGCAATAAGCATAACAATTGGTATTCCAGCTGTTGGCAATGGTTTAAACGTTACTGGGCTCCGGGCTATCAAAAATCTGCTTGCTACACTTGGACACTGGTGTTGTTACCTGGGGTTTCTGAACCCAAAGCTCTTGGTTACTTTTATTCTTGATGAGGCAGCGGCAACCCAGCTGTCCGATGATAGATGGTTGGCACAAGCAGTACAATACCAGACTGCTTTCACTTAAAACTTTATTTTATTTAGACTCAAGCACTTACACAAGTCCGCAACAGGTTAGTAAATCACCTCAGTTAGTAAAACTGTAGACGTCCAGTGGCCAGCCTTCCATCTGCAGAGGAACTTGAAGGATGTCCAAGCATTCAAGCATCCATCAAACTCAGATGTCGTCCTCTTTTTATACCCAACTTGTTACTATTGCATAGCTTGTTCATCCAACAGCCCCCAGTCCCTCTCCAAAAAAAAAAAAAAATCCAACAGCTGCTGAGCAGAAGCTAAGTGTGGCGTTTTCTAGCCTGTCAGTTGGGTAATTTTTCCATCAGTTAACCAGCTGTATTTCATATAGCAATAGTTAAATATTGCCAGACTTTCCATCTTGCACAACTGCATGCTTCAGCAAAAAGCTCAAGTCAAGAAGGCACAGGGTCATGTTTACTCCATGTGGTCACTTACTTCCCCTTCCCCTCCTGGTCTGTTAGTTGTGCTCAGGTTTCAGAAAGGCCTCCTTTTAGTTGCTTTCAGCAAAAAGCATATCAAGTGGTATTCCAGCTGTGGGCAGTGGTCTTGGCCTGTTACTGGGCTCTGAGCTATCACCATTTTTCCCCTTCTCCAGTGTCTGAGATGTCATAGATTTTTATGCCAGAAAGGACAATGGTGATCACCCACTCTGACCTCCTGCATTACACAGTGTGTAGAGTTCCACTCCGTGATTCCTGCATCAAGCCCAGAACTTCTGGTTGAGCTAGAACAGATCTTGTAGAAAGAAAAGCATATTTTACTAAGGGACTGATCCAAGCCCATTAAAGCCAAAGGGAATCTCTCCAGTGACTTCAGTTGGATTTGGATCAGGCCCACCTCTGCTTCGTTCCTCCAGAATTGGTTAAAGAGTATTTTCATTCTTTAACAGGAAGTATAAAAAAAACAATTCCTGCATAACAGTATTCTCTACCAACTCCCAAGAGATCATGACATTCACCCAGTCCGGCTCCCTGTAGTATTCTCTAGAGAATGTAGTTTTTAAATAAAGTCGCTCTATTTGAATTAATGAGCCATACCCAAGCTAATAGCACAGAATATTGTATAACAGGCCATTGGTCCTCAGAGAGTTTTCTGTTGTGAGAGAGATTGCTATCTCAGTGGGAATAGCTGGGCAAAGAAAGAAATTGATTAGTTTTTCAGAAATACCATTTTACACTATCCCCCGCCCCTTTTAACTTATTAATATAAATAGTAATGATCATAGCATAATTGCATTTTCAGCTTGCAAGGATGGCTAAGGACAGCTGCAGAATTCAGTAAGAAGATGATCTAGAGGCTAGGTTAAGCTCATTGCCAATCCTATAATACAATAACTATAAATATATATTTAG
The DNA here is from genome assembly GCF_020497125.1 of Mauremys mutica. Taxonomy (NCBI): domain Eukaryota; kingdom Metazoa; phylum Chordata; order Testudines; family Geoemydidae; genus Mauremys; species Mauremys mutica. Next base: position 131,876,101 of record NC_059076.1, on the reverse strand, counting down.
CTGTCACATAACGCTTTTCAAAAAAGTCATTCTCTCTCTGGCCCAATGACTGTTTAAGTATTTATCCACAGTGGAACAGTCATTTGGCCAGGGTGGGAGGAAGAGAGAGACTCTGTAGTCCAGTGGTTAGGGCACCCACCTGGAAGTGGGGAGACCCTCAGACCAGCTCCCACCTGCTCCAAACACTTTCATTATATCCACAGTGGAACAGGTTCAACAGGGAGCTGAGGGAGCCCCCATATCTGACAATCTCAAAGCTCAGTGATTAGAGCACTGTCTGGAGCAGTAGCAGAGCCCTGTTCAAATCCTGTCTCCTTCCTCTGGCAGCATTTCATATGAGTGCTCAAGCCACTGGTCTAAGGCTTTGGCTACACTTACATTTCAAAGCGCTGAAGCGCTAAGTGTAGTCAAAGCGCCAGCGCTGGGAGAAAGCTCTCCCAGCGCTGTCCGTACTCCACCTCCCTGTGGGGAATAACGGACAGCGCTGGGAGCCGCGCTCCCAGCGCTGGGGCTTTGACCACACTGGCGCTTTGCAGCGCCGCAATTTGCAGCGCTGGAGAGGGTGTGTTTTCACACCCTGCTGCAGCGCTGCAAATTTGTAAGTGTAGCCAAGCCCAAAAAGTTACAATGTTGGCAGCATAGTCCCATCAGCCATTTTGCATGGAGCAAGGCAGGCACCTCACTCATTCCCTCAGGAAACGCCTTTAGACAGCTAAGATGCCTGACTCCAGGGAGCAGGTTCCCATTTGCCCATCACCAAGCAGAGCTAGGTGTCTAACTCCAAGATGGACTTAGCATACACCTATCATCAGTGTCTCCCATTGGCTAACGTAGGCATTTCCCCACCTAGCGTGCTGGCTTTTGTGGACCATATTCTTAGGTGCTTATTGTCACAGTTCAGAGCCACTGCATTCATATTCCTGCCTCGTGGTCCATCACGAACACCCACTCGAGGACCCCGGCTCCTCAGCCATCACCTCTCTTGGGTAGAGTCCTGCGTCTCTCTCCCTCCTGACAGGGGTTCTACAGGCTGCACAATTACCTGCCGACAGTGTGATATTCCTGCCTTTACCAGTGTCCATGCTTTGCTGTCTCTCCAGAGACAGTGTATGACCAGTGTATTGCTCGCAGTTATATGTCACCACACAGCTCTTTATAGACAAGCACATTAATTTGTAAAGTGAAAGCATTATAGAGCAAATACAAGAACCTACACTCATGCTAAAAAGATTTCCAGAAGTTAACCATCAGTCTTATGGGACCTCAGTAGGTCAAGTTCCTCCAACCTTTTTACAAGGATTGCCCCTGCCCGCCCCCTCCCCCATCTTTCGGACAGAAGTTCTTATCCATTTACTGGATCAGAAAGAAGACCCTGAGTCAGTTTAAATGCAGGCGATTTATCCAAAAGTCCTTTCTTTGTCTCCTGAACGCAGTTTGAACTAGCATATGTGAATTTCCCCAGGAGGTGGTTACAACCTGAATGATTGCCTTAATCACCACTCACTATTTTTAGGTCTTTGACGAGGTGTGGTAGCCCTCCCCCCATGGCATGGGACACAATCACACACAAACCATCCACTTGAAACAATGGCCCCCAAAATTACTGCCTGGGATTGCAATATCTGTCACACCATTCCCCTAGAGAGGCTACAAACAATCCCAGACCACAATGACAAACAAACAGAATAAACTAAGGTCTTTCAAGGCTCTTACAGGAAATGGCCATGTCTGATACACCCCATTCGTTGTACATGTAGCCTAGGCACCTAACTCAGGTTTGTGGATTGCAGTGTTGCTCCTGGGATTTTCTAAACACCTAAAAGATAGGTGCTGTGATGCTCAGCATTGCAATGCCTAAATCTCCACCCTTTGAGACTCCTGATGTAGGTTTCCCTGGACCTCACAGCTTTTTACTGTGTTACTCCTTTGTGGAAGGATCCAACCATCCATGCCTGTTACTGAACCAATCAGGGCAGGGGAGTTGTCTATTTTAGGCATTCACAAGGCCCCCACTGATGTAGTTTCTCAGCACCTCATAATATTTAACATATTTATACTCAAACCACTCATGTGAGGCAATGAAGAGCTTTTGTTCTGATTTTACAGATGGAGAACCTAGGCCTAGAGAGACATACTTGAGGACACAGAGGAAGTCTACCAGAGACCAGGGAATTGAATTCCTCTATCCCAACTTCCCATCTAGCATCCTCACGACTAGATCATCCTTCTGATGGCCACCCAGAATTCCTCTCAAAGGGGAGGGATGGGGACCAACGGAAAAATGACCTACCTACTGGGAGAAATACAAGGGAATCTCTGGCTGATGGGGAAGCAGTGGTTAGGCTTAGTTTTGGTTTAAAGCAGGTGTGCTCAGGGCATGCTTATTCCTCCACATAGTGCATTAAGAACCATCTAGTCCTATTTAGCTATAGCAGATGGTCTCCAAAGTATTTCCAGTGTAGAAGTGAGAGAAGGAAGGGTTGCAACAATGGACTGGAAACTTCACTTACTTCTATCTTAAAAACTTCACAACCTAAAGGAGTGATATGGGGAAGTGGGGGTTGAAATTGAAGTCAGCAGCTTATTTGACTGACTTCTGATGGCAAAGCATTCAGATATTTTGCTTCCATATCTTGACTGGAAATATTTGCTCCTGGTCGTTTTATAATACAAAGCTGGTCCAGATATTAAGGCAACTGTACCAGTTTGTCTGCCCTTTACAAATGAAATGGCTAAGTGATCCTATTTCTAAGCTTCAGAGGTTTTTTCTGTTTGTTAGTTTGTTTTTTAATTGGTAAATGTTGATATCAACATACACACACACACACAAACCAACAAAAATATTTCCCTCAATAATCATCAAAATGTAAAGATAACCAAAGGAAGAAAAATGATGCTTGAGATCTTATTAGAGTTTGATTTAAGGATACATACTCTCTATTTTTTTTTTTTACACATGTTGGTGACAATTTGCGTTTTAATCATCATAAAGCCGGGGTTCTCAGACGTCATTGCACCGTAACCCCCTTCTGACAACAAAAAATGATACATGACCCCAGGAGGCAGGACTGAAGCCAGAGGCCGCCTGAGCCCTGCCACCTTGCAGGTGGGGGGCAAGGGTGAGAGAGAGAGCAAAGACAAAACCTCCCCTCCCCAGGCTGGGGTGGGGTGGGGGCAAACCCAAAGCCCAAGGGCTTCCACCCCAAGCAGGGAGCCTGTAACCTGAGCCCTGCCACCCAGGGCAGAAGCCCTCTGGCTTGGTCCCCGGGCCTCAGCAAGTCTAAGCCAGCCCTGGCAACCCCATTAAAATGAGGTTTCGACTCACTTTGGGGTCCTCACCCACAGTTTGAGAACCGCTGTTATAATGCATTAACTTTTTAAATCTCAACATCCACTGTCATTAAATAATTATTGTCTGACACCTCCCCCCCATAGTTTTCCGCAACTCTGAAAACTTACATTGATAAAAGATAGATTTTTTTTAAATGAGCATTGATATTACCTGTCAACATTATAAAATAATAAAAATTGACTTCTGCCAACCCTACATATTTCACTGTTTATCAGAGACTGAGATTTGATGCTGGCGTGCAAGTTTCACTGGCACCTCTTATGGTTGCCAGAGTGTGAACACCTAATTGACAGCACCAGAATTATCCCTGAAATACAGTTATTGATATAGTTGAGTGTAACTGCCATTTTTATTTCAGTATCTGATTGCATCCAATTATAAGCTAGGTGCTCATAGAGATACATTGAAACATATTGCTAGTTTGACATCTGTGCCATGGATTGAGCCATCCATATATTCAGTAGCACCTTACTCCTTCGGTACCCTCCTTACAAAGGGTCTGATTTTATCAAAGTATTTATATTATAGTAGTTAGTACTCCATTGGGCTGGGTACTGAAGATAAATGTGGCAAGAGACAGTCCCCACCCCAACAAGCTTACAATTTAAATTGATAATGAAATACTGTCATCCGCACATTACAGATGGGGACACTGAAGCACAGAGATAAGGCCCAGATCCTCAACAGTATTGATGTTCCTATCTTCCATTGATTTCAAGGCATATGCGATTGCCCAAAGTCATGCAGGTAGCTTGTAGCAGAGCCAGGAACAAAACCTAGCTTTCCTGCATCTCTTTAGAGGGGGATTATTGCATCTGTGAACTACAGTAATACAAATAGTAATACACCCTGTCCCCTTCCTCTGAAGCTGCTGAGACCCACTTTCATCTTGTGTGCAAGCTACATTTTATAAACCCATCCACCAACACAAATGGGTGACCCAGTGGCCTAATGGATAAGGCATCAGCCTCCGGAGCTGGGGATTGTGGGTTCAAGTCCCATCTGGGTCATGCTGATCACACATTTAGGGGAGGAATAGTTCACTGGTTTGAGCATTGGCCTGCTAAACCCATGGCTGTGAGCTCAATCCTTGAGGGGGCCATTTAGGGAACTGGGATAAAAATCTGGCTGGGGACTGGTCCTGCTTTGAGCAGGGGGTTGGACTAGATGACCTCCTGAGGTCCCTTCTAACCCTGATATTCTATGATTCTACATCACAGTTTGAACATCTACTTCTTTCAGCCCTTTGCTAGATCCTTTAGAGAAAAGGCAATTTCTGTCTCTCTAGAGAGCACCTTTGTTCCAAACTCAGCTAGCCCTGTCCTCCTTGGGGAGGCTTCCTTCCTGGCTTTGATCAGGTTGTTCAGCTGAGGATGAATTAGTTCCTTGCCTCTCTTTCTGATTAATTATTCAATCAGCCTTAGGGTGGGGTGGGATGGGGACTAATTGAGGCTACAGTGATCAGAGTGCTGACCCACCTGTCAGATCCCAGCACTCTGTCACATGGCCCTTAACTACAAGATCAGTCTTTTCCCCCACTGTACCATGAGGGATCTCCTTGCTGAGTAAAGTACTACTCAGCATAAGAAAGGGTGTCTGACCCTTGTGTGTAAATGACAAATGAGTAAAGACATGAGTAAAGACATGAGTAAAGACAAATCCAGTTATTAAAAGACACTGACAGGACATTGCACTTCTATCATGCTCTTCATCTGAGGATGTCTAAGCACTTCACAGACACACCACCTCTATGAGACAGGGAAATTAAGTCTGTTCCAATTCCTGTTGACGTCCCTGAAGAAGGAGCAGGCCCATCAAGCTCATACCTGCTATTCTTTACCCATCTGAAACTGCTTGGTGAAAAAGGACCAAACACCCTATAATTTAAAATAATTTTTTTTTCTGGGAGCTGAAGTTTTAAGTAGTTCTTACTTTATATAAGCTATTGCCCCATCCTTCCTGATGCTATATTTGATGTGTACACACTTTGATTCCTCCCCTCACACACACACACATCCTTACTGTATAACGTTTATGATGATATAATTAAAGGTCAGTTGCTGTGTTGAGGATAAACTTTGATATTTCAGGGGTTTATAGCTCATCAAATCACATCCTGCTGACACCTACCTTGCAATTTATCAATCTACATATTTTATTTTTTTTCTCTGAGTGGAATTGGATGTTCTAAGTTATGTTTTAGATTTAATGAAGTAAAAGATAGTGGGGATGATTTCAGGGGGTTTTCTTAGGCTGATTGTTTATTATTGGGTAAATCATGCTTTTGCTGGGAGTCCCAACCATCAGACCACATGTACAGATGTGTTGCTCTACTTGTTCAAGTGGCAGGGAGGCTTGGGGAGTCTCCTACATCACGTCCATCCCTATCACAGGCAACCCCAGAGTAATAGCACAGTTAGTTTGTCCAGCTCATTTGAAGTGGGGCAGTACCAAGATTCCCCGAGTTTCTTGTCCCTTCCCACCTGCATGCACATTCCAGGGCAGGAGGGGGAATGACACAGTCCTCCTTAGTCTGCTCTCTCCTGGCTGCAGGAACTCACACTGTGGGCTGCACACAGGCAGGTAAAGAGTTGTCATGGTGAGAAAGCAAAGCCATGATTTGGCCCTATTTGTGTTACTGTGGCTCACAGACGCAACAATCAATGTAGGTGTTTGTAGAAATAGAGCAACTTGCCCCCTGTTGGCAACATATAGGTAACGACATTAAAAAGAAATTGTGTAAAGCTGAACATTAAAAGTTGCAAAGTCAATCACTCAGAAGTTAGGAAGTGCCAGAATTAAGGTCGCTGTGAAACTACAAACAACCGAAAACAGGGTTTTATAATGGGAAGCGTCAGGCAAACAGCTATAGGTAGAGCTGGTAGCACAGTCTATAATAGTCTTGCTCCCACTTTACCTTTCTTAATTACAGCTGCTGCATAATCATGAGACTCTCAGTCCCTTTCAGAATGCAGCCATAATACTGGGTCCTTCAGTCTAGCAGAGAAAGGTACAACACAATCCAGTGGCTGGAAGTTGAAGCTAGACAAATTCAGACAGGAAATAAAGCATATATTTATAATGGCGAGTAATTAACCATGGGAACAATTTACCAAGGGTCATGCTGGATTCTCCATCACTGGCCATTTTTTAAATCAAAATTGGATGTTTTCACCTAGATCTGCTCTAAGAATTATTTTGGGGAAATTGTATGTCCTGTGGTTCACAGGTGGTTAGACTAGATTATCACAATGGTCCCTTCTAGCCTTGGAATCTATGACCTCCTCCAGTAGAAAATACCAGTTTGCTTGTTCCCAGTGTGACCTGTTTTCCTTTAATTTATTCTCAATTATCTTAATAAGGTCATTAATGAATTTAACCAAGTGATAGCTTGATCTTGTGTAACAGCCCATGAACACTACAGCTTCAGCCATGTCAGAAGGGACCAGTCACAACGCAGCTGTCCCCATTACATAGTTCAAATGCAGCTCCACTACTGGAGTGAGGACTACGCATTAAATAGGCAGTGAATCTGAAACCTACTAAATCTTTAGTGTTCAATTCACTGTACCTTGTCAAGTCACTAAAACAAGTATCTTGTGCTTTCTTTGCCTTGGTGCACTTGACGGCTGGGCAATAGTGAAATGTGCTCTTGGGGAATCTGAGGACAGGGAGGAAAGACCATCAAGTTCCTGTCTATGTTACATAATGGAACCAGATTGTACCTTGTTATGTGGACAACACTATTGTAACTAAACTCTCAAAGATGTTGAAGTGACAGTTTAGGAAGATAGAAGCATGGGAGTGAGAGGTAGAATCAGGTTTTGCTGTCCCCCTTATAAACCAAATCTGTGCTTCCTTTTTGCAAACTTCTCTCTTTTCATATGTGAAAAAGACAAACATCAGAATGGCAGATTTGGAAGAGTGGAAGAAATTGACATGTGGCAGATACATGAGAATTGCTGTGGGACCTTTATTTACATATAACTGGAACACATCCTTTATAACCTGCAGTGAAGAGAATAAAAGTGACATCTAAAAGCACCTTATCCATGGACAGATTCCCAGCCACCTGCCAAACTTGTGCTGCAGCCAGGAGAGATATCAGCCACCGTTATTTTCAGATGCCCTGATGGAAAAATATTATTCAGAGATGGGATTGACTTTCACATGACAACTTTGCTACATGAATGGTCAAAATCTGCAGTTCCCGGTCACAGGGAGAAAATTCCACACACACTGTAGCTGACTGAGAGGATGGGGCACACAACATGAAGAGAAACTAATGTAATGGTCATACCCACAGGGACATATTGATGTTTAGCAAATCTGTACCGAGGCTGGAGACCTAATGACAAATAACTTGCCCAGAAGATTTTACAGTCCAAATAGACTAGACAGACAGAAGGAGGGTGGAGAGAGAGAACAGGAGAACAAAACAATTACATGATTTACATAAGGTATGATAGGAAGTCACTGGCAGAACTAGGAATAGAGCCCATGTTTTCTGACTCCTATTCTAGTGCCCCATCTGCTGGACCAGGCTTGCATCTTTAGGGGGGATAATGCTGTTGGTTTCCATGGTGTTAAGTTAGAAATTAATTTGGCTCATCATGCCCAGGTGTAGATTGAAGTTGCCCAGCTTCCACAGTGAGGGGGTGATATAAAATGTAAATAGATAAAGAAGACTAATTTTGTTTTAACTGTCTCCATAAGAGTAAACATTTTTTACAAGATTTTATCAAAAAGCATTCCTAGGACCCTTCTTCATATATTTCCACCTGAAGGACAGGACCACTTTAGTAAAGATCCATTTATTGAAAGTATGATTTTGTGGGGAGTGTGGGTCTCTTAAGGATAACCTTCTCTTCCCCAACCCACAAACACAACTAATTAAAAACCAAGCTCCAAATAACCAGACTGACACTACCTCTTCATGGTTGAAATATTAACATACCAAATTGAGTTGAAGTTTAATTTGTTCTGAAGAAAACATGCTAAACACTTTTCCTTTGAACAGTTTTTAATTCAGAAGTCAGAAATTTTCACTTTGTGCAAAATTTGAACATTTTATTTAGGAATGAAATTTCTAAGTGCCACATGAAATTTGATTCCATTCTTTGATCAGCTGTAGAAACAACTGTGTTATTTATCAGAGGGCTTTGTAATTTACCCTGTGGACCTCACCCTGATGTACATTTGTGAATAAATAATTTCAGAAATATTCAAGCAATCCTTTGTTATTGCCTGGGAAAGTATCAGCCAATTCAATGAAGGAATAAATTGATTAGTGATATGTTCTGCTGTGGCATACTTTCAAATCTGAAGTAGTCACTGCACTTTAAATAACTCTCATAGGAGCTGTGCTAAACCACTTCCAGTAAACAGCAAACTGAAAAGTGTAATAATTGAACATTGGGGAGATATAACAGCAATTGTGGTATTTCATCATCTCAGGCATAGATACAGTAAGAACTACACACTTATATATACATATATACACACATATATATATATACACACACACACACTTTCATCAAAGACAAAATGTTTATTGGAGATATTGGTTTCGATTAAGTTTTTTTGTCAGAAATGGAGGGGGAAAGAAAGCATGCTAGCTGTTCTCTTCCCTGCATAGCCAAGTGGTTAGGGGCCTACCTACAATGTGCAAGACCTATGTTCAAGTTACTACTTCACCTGGTTTAGAGCAATCTGGGATGAAAATCCTTGAGTTGAGCAGACACCTCAAATTCAGGTCTCCTACATCCCAGGCCATTCCTCTAAGCAACAAGCTATACATACCCCATTCCTCTTCCCAACCTAAACAGATCAGGTTTCAGTCATGAACTGGACATTTTGACAATTCCATTAAAAAAACAAAACAAAACCACACACATACACACAGGAGAAGTTTTGTTTTCACCCCCAACAGATATGAAAACCTCCAAGATTGCTGCACAACAGAATTGCCGCCCTCCTGTCAATTGTCCTCAGGACAGCTTTAGTGCCTAGGGTAACATTTTATGGCTATTTCTCCCTCAAAGCAGCTGTATTATATTTACTGCTTCTAGCCCATACAGCTCAGGCTGCTAGATGCCACAATGCAGAGCCAAGTTTTAGCAGTTTTCGGATGGATTTCTCACACCTTCCAACCCTAAAGGACATCTGTTCACTCTGATTACTCTATGAAGGGTTGCCTAGAAGACTTGAGGGAAAGTTCTTTATTCTTTTTGACATACCTAAAGATTAACTGGCCCTTAACTACTTATTCTCATTGGTCTCTAACAAGAAGTACTAACTTATGAACTAGGAAGACCCACGAGTCACAGATGGGGTGAGAAAAAGAAAAACAGATCTTAAAGACAATACACATGTATTTAATTCAGTTGCTATTGCTCTCAGTTCTCTTTTCTCATAAGCTTTCCATCAGTCCCAAGTTACCTCAAGTCTTCTCCATCCTGAAGAGCCCACAGCTCCTTTACCTAGACAACCCCTTTACATAGACAAATGTCCCCAAAGTCCTAAATTCACTACAGCCTTTCCTAGGTACTGTCTCCTCTCACTGTGCTGACATACCATGACCTATTGCTACTTTCCAGAACACTCCTGCAGTCACTCACTTTCCTCTAATACCTCCTCTCTTTATACCCAGTGAGATGGAAAAGCCTGTGTTTTATAGGGTCCCAGACTCCTCCCACTCCCAGAATGCTTTACTAGGGGATACTAATAGGGAGGGCTCCCTTCCCCCACTGTATTAGTGAGTAAGCCCACCTAGGCTATATCTTAGTCTGTGGAAGGTACAAATTGCCTAGAGCCTGTTTCCTGGTAAGTTTAATTTCTGAAAGAGCTTCTGTTTTTCTTATCCCAGTCTCTTGTTGTAACCTACTTCTATTTTCTCTGATTCACCAATCCTGACTTGTCTTTGTTCATGCTGTGGTTTATTTTGTGCTCCTCCTACATGGGGAAATACACTCCCTTTCCCTGATCTAGTTGTTGGGTTTTTTTTTCCAAATTCCTTCTCAAAATCTGCTTCTACCAGGATGCATGCCCAAAAAAACCCAAAAACAACCCCTAACTAAATTGTAACTAGCTGATATTTGCAGGATACAAACATGATTAGTGTCTGTCTTATTCTCTTTCTGCACTCTATTTGTTGCTTCTCATCTTAGATCATCAACTATTTGAGGGAGGGCCTATGGTTTTTATATTTGGATATTGATTAAAAAATTGTAAGTGCCACCATAAAACAAAGTAATACCCCTAATAACAGAGAGTTGGGTAACATGCGTGTGGTGGAAAGTTTAGGTTTCATTCCCCCTGAATGAATAAGTGGAATCTAGCTGGTTTTCCTGGGCTCTGTTTGCCAATGCCAATGTTTAGAAAAGTTTAGCAATTAACAGCTTTTCCTGTGGTCTGAAAGCAGTCGTGTGTATTCTCCTCCATATAAGGAGTTAATAAAATATTACTTGCTTAATAATCACAAGTTCTCTTTAAGGTAGGTACCCATGTTTGAAAATGTGGGCCTCTGAGACTTGACAAAGGCTACTGAGAAAGATGGTGATAGATCCGGGATTAATTATTTGTTCTCTGTCCTCTGCTTTGTCAGCCTATGCTGTCTCTTGTACTGTTGAACCACAGCAAGAAGTCACAGGTGTAAATGATGACACAGGGGCAAATTAGTGGCGAATTGGGCCCACTAATGTTAGACACTTGAGCTTGGTTGTGAGCTCACATCAGTTTTACTCAGGGTAATTCTACTTGCTCCGATTAAGTTACTTCAGATTGACACCAGTGTCATGACTAAGATCTGAAGTCAATTAGGTTTGAGTAGTTATCATGACAGCCTGGGCTTTCCATCCATTCAGCTGAAGTGAGTTGTGGCTGTTTTGGCTGATTCCAGCAATAATGGAACAGTTTTAATAAATTCAGGATTTATCAAAATATTTTATTAAACTGCATAACCATCAGCTCATATATGAAAGTTAACACCACACTGGCAAAATACATTATTCAGCAGTAATAGACAAGTCAGAATGAACAAAACATCCCCAAACTGAGCACTGTGGGGCTTCAGGAGTTTGATTCTGCATAAATGCTGTGAAACTATTTATGTGAACACTGTTTATGCTTTGGGAGATAAATGTGGGACCCATTTGTGTGCAATGGAAGTAATTCCATCCCAAGACTCAAGCTGTTGAGTGATAGTCATGGAATGTGGTATAAATGCTGCAGTGAGGTCTAAGGAAATAGGAATAAAGGGAAAAAAAACCTTATCGCAGTTTTTCAGCACACTACTTGTTAAATCTCATGCTCTGAGAAGGCCAGACTTTCTGACTGAATATATTCCTAAATCAAATTATGCTGCAGGTGAGCAGTGACCACACACACTGGGGAGCTTAGGGATGAATGGACAATTCAAAATGGCTAAGACAATATCTCCCAGCTTTTCAGAGCAGGCTTTTTGGAAAGGTCTTAACAATCAGACAAAAGATGTCAGTCATGCCTCTCCTAAACCTAATTCAACCAGGGGGTTAGATTCTGTCTCCCTCACTCCGTGAATAGTCCCATTGAAATAGATGTGATGACTTTCAAAATAAGGTACTCCTAAGCAGAATAAAGGTGGAGAGGGTCAGATCTGTGGCTATTTTTTAGTACATTTTTTTTTTTAACCCTGCCAATATGAATGTGTGTGGAGGTATCTCAAAAGTGTCTATAAGTTAGGTCAGCTTCATGTAGTGAGTATTTTCTGGGTGGCTTCAGAAATAAGTGGGTCATTTGGATTCCTCCTCATCTCATAGCTATTGTATTTACCGCAGCTCAGGAAAGGATGATTGCGGGACCATCTTTTTGTTCTGTGTATCCGCAGCATCTAGCACAGCAGAGTCCTGGCCCAAGACTAGGGCTCCTAGGTGCTATTGATAATACAAATAATAAATATTATTCAGAAAGGCATGTAAGCCTATGCTTAATGTCAAGCATGTGCCTAAGTGCTTTTCTGAACTTGAGGCCTAATATTTCTTTGGATGCTAGCTGAGTAAATAATAATCTGCATATGTTTTATGGACTTGCTTTATGCTTCTCTCAGATTTTGCTGGAGTCACAGAATATCTAGAAATCATTTGCGGGACATGGGAAAATAATGTTGCGAGTGCTCTACCAAAAGCAAAAAATCACTTAAGGAAGTTGCATGCTATTTTTAAAATACTGTTATGGGTTTCCTGTTGCGATTATTCCAGACATTTTGTTTCCAAATATGATACTAAACTGTCACTCATTAATCTTAACAATATCAGTGTGTCATCGCCATGTGTTTTAAGCAGATGAATGAAGTCATAGAATCATAGAACATCAGGGTTGGAAGGGACCTCAGGAGATCATCTAGTCCAAAGCTCAAAGCAGGACCTAGATTGCAGTGTAAGGGAATTGGCCCATAAACTGAATGGGAATGAAATCTAGGGAACCAGATTGCACACTTGTGCATCAATAAGCACCAAGTCAAACGGGTACTGAGCCTTGCCCCTAGTGTCTCTCTCTTCTGCTATCCCTCCTCAGCCTCTGAGCAAAATCCCCAGCTAGTGAAAATTGGCATAGTTCAATGGAGTTAAACCAATTCACACTAGTCCTGTTTCTATCCCCACTTTATTCCTCTCTCTGCCCCATTCACACCTGTCCCATCACTTCCAGGACAAAAGTAGCATGAACTCCCCTTTTCCTTAATGTAAGACAGGAAGAAAGATATCCTTTTCCCTACCCTCCCAATTTCCAATAAACCAGACAACTGGTATCTGCTGTGGAGAAGACCAGACTGTGTCCATCATCAAGACTCTTCCCATGTCCCACCCAAACCTGGTGTTGCTGACTTGCGTGATTTACTTGTTTTCTTATAACCATAGCTCCTGGAGTCCTGTGGCTTCATGCTTTCATTTAAAATAATAATGGAAAAAGTTTCTAACCTTCATGGTGGCAGAGAGAAGCTGGAAAATGTTTCAAGTGCCCGCTAAAGGCTCAGAAGCCAGAAAGCAAATACAAAGAACTCAGTTTGAGTTCTTTGAGGGCCTGACTCATGATTTTGGGAAGGCTGAGATTGGCAATGCTGCCTAACACTTATTAGCTACCTGAGGATCCTTTGTCTGGGAGCCACAGTCTCAGGTGCTTCCATTTTGAGATCTGTTGCAATGTGTTCTAAGATGTGCCAAATACACAAAGGCCCACAGAGTGTGAGACTCAAAAATGCCAGTATACGTGCTGAGATCACAGTGCTACTCTTTTCTTCTGTATCCTTTTTTCTCTGAAGAATTGTGGACTCTGTAGAATAACTTATTTTATGCCCCAAAGAGGATTGTGGCCTGACCTAGATACACTAATGCCAACCCCCTTTTCTTTTGTCCATAGCAGGGGGAAACTTCCCTCCTGCCAATCATCTCGAGTGAGGGGCTCCCACCAGAACCAACTTGTCCCTTGTCCTAGCTTAGTGATGAACTCCTCTTCTCTGCTGAGAGCTAGTGCCTGAACATAGGTAAATAAGGCAAAACTACTTATGATGGTGGTTCACTCCCTCTGGGGCACCTGGCATTGGCCACTGTAGGTAGACAGGATTCTGGGCTGGATGGACCTTTGATCTGACCCAGTATGGCCATTCTTATGTTCTTATGACTTAGCTTTGGCTCTATCCCCAGAGGATGCTATTTTAGGGTGTTATTTTTATTTTTGAAGCCCATAAATTGTCCTTGCATTGATGTGTGGTGGTAATATCCATGGAAAAAAACATCTCCCTTATGTATAGCACAGATATCTGCAAATATAGATTAGCATCAGATGCTCTTTTTCAAAACCATTGATAGATTCAGCATCTCCAAGCTCTCCCTCATTATTTCGTACATCCCTGATGTTTAGACCAAAATGATCTACAGCTCTGCTCCATCTGGTGGTGGTAGTTTTATACTGTGATGGAAAATGTGAAAAATAATTATGGAGTTCAATATAAAGGAAACCTTTTTGAATCCTTATCCATAGCAGCCATGACATGCAGCTCTCTGAGTCTTTGCTACTGTTGTGTCTTAGGCTGGCTTGGATTTCTGTGCCTCTGTCCTTGTTCTGTGTGCATTCATGTGTCCCGGGCTTACCAGCTAGACAGTGATGCTTTTTGTACAATTAGCTTGGAATCACAAGGGCATGACAGCACTGGCAATTGAAGAAAGAGCATTCAAGAAAGAGGCAAATATAACATACAACTGAAGGGAAGAAAACCTGAAGGGAGAATTATGTTGGGAAAAATATGCATTTCACAAGTCATCTTGGCTTAGAAAATCCCTGTGGTCTTAAATCTCTTGAGGGATGGTGCAGGTGTTTGATCTCACGTTGAACACACAAAAGCAGTCATACAATTTCACCAGAGATTTAACACTACTCAACTCACAATGTGGGATTCAGTTAAATATTAATTTTAGGTTATTAAATAAGGGCTCCCCCATTTCATTTCTGCCAGCAGCTGTCCTTATCTGTCAATTTCAATCGGTTCTCATAATATTCAAGGTTATAAACATCAACTCAGATCCTCAGACGTTATAAATCAGCACAGCTGCACCTATTTCAGTTCGAGCCATGACTATTTACACCAGCCGAGGGTCTGGCCCACTGATTCAGAGCTTGTAAGGCCAGAAGGGGCTATTGTGATCCTCTAGTCTGACCTCCTAATTATAGCTGTCAATCTTCCATATGGTTTATAAGATAAACAATTAACTTGGAAACTGGCTTGGAAAGAAGAAACAGCCATTACAATTCTGAGATTATCCCTCAGAGTGACTATATCAAAAAGATTTGTTATATTAAAGTTACTATCAAAAATAATATCTATAATACCACTCACAAAAACACCATATCACCTGTAGGCAAACACTCTTCATAAAGTCATCCTCATCCTCAAAGGAAACTGGCATAACAGCTGCAAAAGTTGAGCCTAGGTGATTAAATTCTTAACTTTGTTAGACACTAAAAATCATGGATGTAATAAAATCACTGTATCTATGGCTTATTACAACAGTCTATATAACCTGCTACCCCTCCTCTGTCCTATGATTGCAGAGGTGCTAACTACCCACTTGTGATAACTGAAAGGGGAGGAGCTCCCGTATGAACACCCAGCCAGCCAGTAAGCTGTAGTGTCTGTGCTCTGCTTGTTTTACCCGTAAAGGGTTAACAAGCCCAAGGTAAAAGAAAAGGAGTGGGCACCTGACCAAAAGAGCCAGTGGGAAAGCTAGAGCTTTTAAATTTGGGAAAGAAACTTTGCCTTTTGTCTGTCCTCTGGGTTGCAGAGATGGAGCAGCAATTCTATAAGCAGGAATGCTGTGTAAAGTTTGAACCAGGTATGAAAAAGTATTTTCCATACCTAGAAGAAATAATATGGATAGAGAATGTTTAGTTAGGCGCTATCAGGTTTATTTCTTATTTTGGCTTGTGGATCTCCTCTGTGCTAACGCCAGATGCTTTTGTTTGCTTGTAACCTTTAAGCTAAACCCCCAAGAAAGCTATTTTGGGGGCTTGATTTATGTAATTGCTCTTTTAAAATCTAGCAAAAGCCTAAGTTCCTGATATATTTTCTTTTTTGTTTTTAATAAAATTTACATTTTTTAAGAACAGGATTGGGCTTTTGGTGTCCTAAAGAGGTTTGTGCATGATGTTTGAGTAGCTGTTGTTACCAGCTAATTTCCTTTGTTTTCTTTCTCAGCTCTTCCCCGGGCGGGAAGGGTGGTGGTGAGAGGGCTTGTGGGTACCCCAAAGGGAGGAATTCCCAAGTACTCCTTCCTGGGTACATTTGGGTGGTGGCAGCGTTTACCAAGCCAATGTCAGAGAAAAGCTGTAACCTTGTGAGTTTTATACAAGCCTGGAATGGCAAGTATTAATTTTTAAAATCCTTGCGGGCCCCCACTTCCTGCACTCAGCTTTAATAAGAATATAATAGTTGGAATCTATTATTGACCACCTAACCAGAACAGTGATAGTGATGATGAAATGCTAAGGGAGTTTAGAGAGGCTATCAAAATAAAGAACTCAATAATAGTGGGGGATTTCAATTATTCCCATATTGACTGGGTTCATGTCACCTCAGGGCAAAATGCAGAGACACTTTCTCGATACTTTAAATGACAGCTTCTTGGAGCAGCAGGTACAGGAACCCACAAGGGGAGTGACAATTCTTGATTTAGTCCTCAGTAGAGCGCAGGATCTAGTCCAAGAGGTAACTACAACAGGACCTCTTGGAAATAGTGACCATAATATAATAACATTTAACATTCCTGTGGTGGAAAGAACACCTCAACAGCCCAACACTGTGGCATTTAATTTCAGAAAGGGGAACTATGCAAAAATGAGGAGGTTAGATAATGGTACTAACATCCATACTGGGCAAATTAGTTGAAACAATAGTAAAGAATAAAACTGTCAGATCCATAGAAGAACATAAATTGTTGAGTAAAAGTCAGCATGGTTTCTGTAAAGGGAAATCATGTCTTACTAATCTGTAAGAGTTCTTTGAATGGGTCAAACAGACATGTGGACAAGGGGGATCCAGTGGACATAGTGTTCCCCAAGGGTCAGTCCTAGGACCAATCCTATTCAACTTATTCATAAATGATCTGGAGAAAGGGGCAAACAGTAAGGTGGCAAAGTTTGCAGATGATACTAAATTGCTCAAGATAGTTAAGACCAAAGCAAACTGTGAAGAACTTCAAAAAGATCTCACAAAACTAAGTGATTGGGCAACAAAATGGCAAATGAAATATAATGTGGATAAATGTAAAGTAATGCACATTGGAAAAAATACCCCCAACTATACATACAATATGATGGGGGTTAATTTAGCTACAGCTAATTAGGAAAGAGATCTTGTAGTCATCGTGGATAGTTCTCTGAAGATGTGCACGCAGTGTGCAGCGGCAGCCAAAAAAGCTAATAGGATGTTAGGAATCATTCAAAAAGGGCTAGAGAATAAGATGGAGAATATCTTATTGCCCTTATACAAATCCATGGTACACCCACATCTTGAATACTGCGTACATATGTGGTCTCCTCATCTCAAAAAAGATGCATTGGCATTAGAAAAGATTCAGAGAAGGGCAACTAAAATGATTTGGTGTTTGAAAGGGGTCCCATATGAGGAGAGATTAAAGAGGCTAGGACTTCTCAGCTTGGAAAAGAGGAGACTAAGGGGGGATATAATAGAGAGATATAAAATCATGAGTAGTGTGGAGAAAGTGAATAAGGAAAAGTTATTTACTTGTTCCCATTATATAAAAACTTGGGGCCACCAAATGAAATTAATGGGCAGCAGGTTTAAAACAAACAAAAGGAAGTTCTTCTTCACACAGCGCACAGTCAACTTGTGGAACTCCTTGCCTGAGGAGGTTGTGAAAGCTAGGACTATAACAGTGTTTAAAAGAGAACTGGATAAATTCATGGAGGTTAAGTCCATTAATGGCTATTAGCCAGGATGGGTAAGGAATGGTGTCCCTAGCCTCTGTTTATCAGAGGGTGGAGATGGATGGCAGGAGAGAGATCACTTGATCATTACCTGT
The DNA here is from genome assembly GCF_020497125.1 of Mauremys mutica. Taxonomy (NCBI): domain Eukaryota; kingdom Metazoa; phylum Chordata; order Testudines; family Geoemydidae; genus Mauremys; species Mauremys mutica. Next base: position 131,858,179 of record NC_059076.1, on the reverse strand, counting down.
TAGGTTCACTCCCTCTGGGGCACCTGGCATTGGTCAGTGTCAGTAGACAGGTTACTGGGCTGGATGGACCTTTGGTCTGACCCAGTATGGCCATTCTTATGTTCTTATATCTCTTTTTAATATTTTTAAGACTATTAGGTATGGCACATTGTACTTTTGAAAAGAAAGCAACACCTGTGGTAGCTGTTTGTATTTTTATCATTATACCATTTTTAGCACAAACTGAGTGAAGTACTGCAACTACCTAGCATGAACAATTTCATTTGACAAAGCTTTTAGTAATGAATTTGCAATAAGGTGATCTGGGGAGCAAATCCAGCTCTTAGGAACTAAGCAAAAGAAAGGAGAAGAATTCAGCAAGGAAAAAAAATTCCTTTCTGGAAGAAGAAGGAAAGTGTCATCTTTAATACACTGATTAACTCAAACATTCTAGAAAGGGTTAGAACAAGTGCCAGTCCTCTAGGGAATTAATGTGTCACTGCAGCTAGCAAGCTAAGAAAGTGGCTTTAAGATTGAATTAAAGAAAATTACAGTGGCAAACCACTTAAGCAAAATGATTTTAGAACTTCCTAATGCCTTTTAGTTTTGACATTCAGGATCAGATTTTTTTTTTTTTTTAAGCAATAGGATGCATGATGTTTTTAGCTATGGTACTTTGTGTATTTCTGATGGATTTTCTCCCTGGCATTCTTATTTTACCAACAATTTTCATTGGGATATGTAAAGTATTCAAACACATTGTCTTCATTTTGAAACCAGTTTGGACAGTAGATTTTCAAAGAGCTCTTAACTCGTGCTTTCTTTTTCAGTTTGGATATTTTACAATATCTGACTTTTTTATTTCGACATGATGATTGTGTGTGGTATGGCAGCCTCTAGAAACCTCAATCACTGACCAGAACTCCATTGTGATAGGTGGAATAGAAACTGTGGAACAGAAATATGATCCCTGCCCCAAAGAGCTTCCAGTCTAAGTAATTAGCCAATCAAGTTCCCATTAAAGTTGGCTGCTTCATATTAGAACTGAAGAACCTGAAATGTGAACTTCACATTTTGACCAGAAATTTCTCAGGTGAGGTTGGTTTGATCCGTTGATTTGGTTCAGACCTAGCTGAAATGTATGATCATTCGTTCATGTTTTAGTAGTTCCCAAAGGCTCCACTCAGGATCAGGGCCTCATTTATGCAAAGTGCTGACCTGACCGAGAAAACAACACCCGGTGAAATTCTATGCTGTGCCTTTAAGAGGTGCAGCATGGACCTAGCAATTCAAGGTGTGTGTGATTCTGGGCTGCATCAAGGGCTGAAGCCATGCCCGGAATAAAGCACGTTTAAAGGCTGTCTAAGTTAAGCTACAGAAGCTTCCCCCAACGTTGCCTAGAATATCCACAGCACTATGTACTGCTGCTGCAGCCCAACATGTCCATTTCCCCCAATCATCCTTCCCCCCCCACCCCCAGATGACTTCTATGCTAGGGCTTGCAGGGAGGTCCTCAGAGAGAAATTCTACCCTGGTTGTATCTGGGGCTTTTATAGTCCCTTTGTGCTGCTCCAGCCCAGCATAAAGAGGCTGAAGCAGGGGTGAGACGCTTCCACAGTGTTTTCCCTGAAGAGATTAAACATTCATTTGATGACAAAAACCAAATGGCTGTGTTAAGCAAGAGGCAGGACAAGGATAACAGCCGTGAGTTCCCAAAATGACACAAGTTAGCCAGGTGCGCAACCTGCTGGTTGAAGATCATTTAAAAAGCACTGCTGTTTTTCACCCAGCCTAGCCCATCCTTGGCTGACTGATGCCTAATGTGCAGTTTCATGTGGAACTGATGTGAAGCCGAGTGAAAAGCCACAGGTTTCAAATCAAGATTTGCTTTGAATTTTGTGTTAATTTGAACCTGACACTCACAGGAATATGCAGCCAAATGTCTCCATCCCACCTCCTGTGACGGAAAAAAATGCAGAGTTTTGGATGGCTGTACCTCAGAGAATTTGATAAGTAAATGGCTAGATGTCACAGGAATTCAAAGGATAATGTATGCACAACCTGCAGGGTTTATGCAGCCTGAATATGTAACACAGAGAAAACTGATCTCCAAAAATCTCTCATTTCATAAGCATCATTCAGAGAAAGGACACGTATTGTACCAACCCCATGGCGCACTGTTTACTGCTACTGCTTATAGGTAACAGAAGATTTGACTTCCCTTCCAGTTCTCAATGATCAAAAGTACCCAAATCTGTTTAATAGGAAATACACAGGATTTAGCAGGACTACATTCATGTGAACTAGGAACCTTTAAGTTCACACTCACAGCATCCACATGGGGACATTACAGTGAAACACTTGTGTGTGCTTTGTTATTTACACCCCCAAAGTCTGAACTGTGGGGCAGTGTAGAGACACCCTTCAGGTTTGTCTACACTTCAATTAAAAAAAAAAACAAACAAACATGGCACCAAGTCTCAGAGCTGACTCAGGCTCGTGGGGCTCAGGTTGTGGGGCTAAAAATTACAGTGTAGATGCATGGGCTCTGGCTGGAGCCTAGACTCTGAAATCCTGCAAGGGGGGAGGGTCTCAGAGCCCAGGCTCCAGCCCAATCCCAAATGTCTACACTGCAATTTTTAGCCCCATGAGCAAAAGTCAGCTGATCTGGGGCAGCCACAGCCATGCCGTGGGTCTTTTATTGCTGTATAGTCATAACCTTAGTGTCTGCAAGAATTCATGGAATTTTATCATCTGTTGTTGCTTTAGGCCAAGCAAACTCTCACTTTTGTTGCATGAGTTAACTTTTATGCTAATTATGCAAGAATAGCAAGTGATTAGAAGACTGAAATCACAACAGTAGGCAACACTGAGGAGGATTGGGAATTTCAGTGTAAATACCTTGACATATAGTCAATTAACTCTTAATGCTGACAAATGTAAAGTGTTGAATGTTGGGTTGCAAAGCAACAGCAAGCAGCAAATAAACCAAACTGTACAAAGGACCTTGAGATTCTAACTAGGTTGTCTGATCTGACTTCACATCAGCTATAGCTGGACAATTTTGTGAAGGATGAGTGCATGTTTAGTTCATGGGATTGGTTGGTGAGTTGGGGAGTACTATGGATGAAAGCTTAAAAATCAGAAAGTGCTGAAATACACCCCTCCTTTATCAAGTGCCAGTGAGTGAACTAAGGAGGCAAGGTAGGATGAATAATTGGAACAGCTAAAATGGGGAAATCCAGTGCATTTGTAGAGAGAAGCGCACACAGGCACGGAGACTTCAGTTTTTAAAGTGTCTAAGGTGTACTTGTGGCACCTTAGAGACTAACAATTTTATTTGAGCATAAGCTTTCGTGAGGTACAGCCCACTTCATCGGATGCATAGAATGGAACATATGGTGAGGAGATATATATACATACAGAAAACATGAAAAGGTGAGAGTTCCCCTACCAACTCTAGGAGGCTAATTAATTAAGATGAATTATTGTCAGCAGGAGGGGAAAAAAAAAGCCCATTTCAGACAGTGTGACAAGAAGGTGTAAGGATTGTGTGTAATGGCTTAGCCATTCCCAGTCTTTATTTAAGCCTAAATTGATACTATCTAATTTGCATATTAATTCAAGTTCAGCAGTTTCTCGTTGGAGTCTGTTTTTGTAGCTTTTTCTGTTGCAAAATTGCCACCTTTAAATCTGTCACTGAGTGGTTAGAGAGGTTGACGTGTTCTCCTACTGGTTTTTGAATGTTATGATTCCTGATGTCAGATTTGTGTCCATTTATTCTTTTGTGTAGAGACTCTCTGGTTTGGCCAATGTATATGGCAGAGGGGCATTGCTGGCACATGATGACATATATCACATTGGTAGGTGTGTAGGTGCTACAAGTACTCCTGTTCTTGCGGATAAGACTAACACGGCTGCTACTCTGAAACCTGTCTAAGGTGTAAGTAAGCATACTCCACAATATAGTATATTTTGATTTGAGCTGATTCCACTTCACATCTTGTGTCTCAACAATATACCCAGCCACAATGAGTAATTCTCATTGGGCTTGGCTACACTTGCAAGTTGCAGCGCTGGTAGAGGCTTTCCAGCGCTGCAATTAGTAACCGTCCACACCTGCAAGGCACATCCAGCGCTGCAACTCCCTGGCTGCAGTGCTGGCTGTACACCTGGCCGGGTTGGGGTGTAGCGATTGCAGCGCTGGTGATCCAGCGCTGCTCATCAAGTGTGGACACACACCAGTGCTTTTATTGGCCTCCAGGGAATAAGGAGATATCCCAGAATGCTTTTAACTAAATTACTCCCTTTGTTTTGTTATGCAGCCTCTCTTTGTTTTGTTGTGAACCTCCGGAGGAGCTCCGTTTCGCTCCGTTTCTACCGGAGCTGCTTATCAGCTCCTGTTTGCTGTGATCAATCTGTGAACAATCAAATGAGATCCTCCTCCCTGTTGTGAACGAGCTCTGTGGAGCTCCTCCGTTGCCGCTGCTGCTATCTAAAAAACAAACAAAGCTCCTGTTTGCTGTGATCATCTGTACCTGGCTGTAAACAATCAAATGAGAGGCAGGCAGGGAAACAGCGGGGAGTCGTGTTGCCTGCATGCTGTTTGCAATTAAGAGTTAAGACTTAGGGGTCGGAAAAATGTTCTGATTTTTCAAGTCAGGAAGCTAACACACAGTGTTGGCTCCAAAAATCCACTCTCTCTCTCCCCCCGCTCCCTGTCACACTAGACCCCACTCCACCCCCCTCTTTTGAAAAGCACGTTGCGGCCACTTGAATGCTGGGATAGCTGCCCATAATGCATCACTCCCAACAGCGCTGGAAATGCTGCAAATGTGGCCACACACCAGCGCTGGTAGCTGTGAGTGTGGCCACACACCAGCGCTGCTCCTACACAGCTGGATGACCAGCGCTGCAAACTACCAGCGCTGCAAACTGTAAGTGTAGCCAAGCCCATTGTGTCTTTCCCTTGGCCTCTCTGATCATCCGCATGTTGACCTCTGGCTCCACATTAAGAGTCTGCCCTTACCAGGTACAACATGCAAAAGAGACTGCTCCCCCTGCACTGACTTCCACTGAAAGCATGGTGTGTCAGTGGGCACCAGAATCTGCCCATGCATTGTACATTGCAGGAACAGGGACTAACCAAGTAAGTGTGATACTGGCTGAGAACTTGGTTCTGTTATGTTCTCACTGGTGACAAGGAAGAGAACAATAGGAATGGGTGTGTCTCTTTCCTCCAACTTGTAATATATATTACATTTTTAATTGTAACAATGTTCAGTTTGGGGCTTTTTTGAATTATGAAAAGTCAACACTTTTTTGCAAGGTCTGGAGAACTTCTGAGGGGATGGAAACAGCTGGGGAACACAGGGGCACTATGGAAGGCTGTTAGATTTACACTCTGATTATGTCTACACTGCATTCTTCTTTTGGAGTCGTGTACAGAATGTATTCAACTGCCCTCCCTAGCAGAGATTTAAGTAGCAATGTAGATGGTGAGGCATGACCTAGCCTAGTGGGTACATACCCATGCCTTTCAGGTGCATCTGTACTCTAAGCACATACCCTACATAGTTCTCTGCTCACCCAAGTTGTGCCTTCCTGTCTACACTGCTGTTTTTAACAGCACAGTGTCCTGCTGCCTACCTACAGCTAGAGCAAGGATCAGCAACCTTTGGCACATGGCATGCCAGGGTAAGCCCCCTAGTGGGCTGGACTGGTTTGTTTGCCTGCCGCATCCGCAGGTTCGGCTGATCGCAGCTCCTACTTGCCGCAGTTCACCGCTCCAGGCCAATGGGGGCTGCGGGAAGTGGCACGGGCTGAGGGATGTGCTGGCCGTGGCTTCTCGCAGCCCCCATTGGCCTGGATCGGCGAACCACAGCCAGTGGGAGCCGCGATCAGCTAAACCTGTGGACGTGGCAGGTAAATAAACCGGCCCGGCCCACCAGGGGGCTTACCCTGGTGGGCCGCATGCTGAAGGTTGCCGATCCCTGAGCTAGAGTCTTCCCCCACTGCAGGGAAAGACTTCAGCAGTGGGGAGTTGCCTTCAATTGAACTCTCAATGTTATAATCTCATTTTATTTCCTGAATGATAGGGTTTGAATAATTATAAATATCTGCTTTTTTCAAAGAAAGAAATATAATACGAGGGAAATCAGACAGTTTCCTCGATACCCTTAAAATATTCCAAATGCTTCAAAGAGAAGGAAGCAAAGATGCTTTATATATCTTTCCAAAAACACAGCCCATACCTTTCTTTGCTTGAATTTCTACACTGATGTTTAAATAGATGCACTGAATCAATACATAGATAAATTGGGAAATAAGATTAAACCCACCAAGGGTCTAAATATGTTTAATTCCAAAACCAATATTTGAATCTGTCTTTTAAAGGGTTGAATAGGAAATCATTTGAGTGCTGTAATTTAAGCCTTTCTTTACAAATGTAAACAAAATATCCTATAATAGATTACTAAAGCTCATTTTATTGGGTCAAAACAAATTGGGTTTATCAATAAAATTATGAGGCTATGAACATAAAATTATTTCTAAAATGAAATGAATATTTAGGTTTATTTTGGGGAAAACTTCCGTATTTGTAAACATCCAAACCATCTGGTACTATTCTTGAAATCTAGACAATCATTAGAGACATTTGCTAGGAAGTAAATTTGCATAAGGGTTTTCCTTTGAAGGTTCCCAGATTTTAGGATTAGATAGACATAACAAATGTCTCTTGCCATCCTATGCAATAGAATAGTGGATCATATGGATGTCCCATTCAAGAGTTGGTGACAAATATAAATTCCTTTCTTGTAACAAGGCCTGAAACTTTGAACTAAATATAGTATATGCATAAATATGTAGCTAAATGTGTTAGGTATCTTATTTGTACGAGAGTGTTCTTATGTTTGAAGGAATTTATAATTATGATACTAGTATAAGTGACTATTAGTGTTTAAAACATGTTCACATACTATTCAATATAGGAATTATACAGAAATTAAGAATAGTAATTGTGAACATAATATTAGAAGACATTAACTTTTGTACTGTATTAGTAATGTTTATGAAGTTGCCTAGAATATACAGAGCACTCTAAATATTTGGAGTTAGGATATTAATTTTACAATAGTCCCTGAAAGCTGTTTGAAATTAGAATCAAACTGGGATATAAAACCTTCTCATGCTTGAAGGCAAGATGGGATAAATTCTTCTCATATTAAAAGTAATAGTAAGGAGCGTGAAGAAGAAACTTAAAACATCAAGAAAATAACACCCAATTTACTACAGAATGAAACAGACTGCTAATTCTTCTTACCACCTTTAAATATTTTAACAGAAAATAGAACTAAAGAGGTCTCAAAAGATGCTATTATTTGGCATTATCCATTAAAACATATAATACTAAGAATTAAAGAATTTCAGGAAGAACTGAAATTATGTGAAAAAGAGAACTTTTCTGAAGTTTACATTCCACCTACTGGATGGGTAATAAGAATGCAATAACACCGGACTTGCCTAAATGATGGATTTGTCACCTGTCACTGAAGATGGGTCATCCCTCCCATCCCCCCAATTTGTGATGTCCAATGATAAGGTGCCAAAATAAAAAAAAAGACCCTTCTGGGAAGAAAAATATGATGCATAAAAAGATTCCTGACTGTATATGTGTGGTAGCAGCATCTCTTAAAGATCAAAAGATCCTGAGTGCAGAGTCATCTTGATCCAATCCAAAGAGGGCCTATCTTCTTCCAACAAGGAGTGATCAGTCATTTGATTCTCCTCTCCAGAGAAGAGGAGTGATATTTTTCTTTAAGGATCCTTTATGGACAATAACCATTGGTGTTTGGGATTTTGGGTCCAGCAAGCAAACATAAGCCCACCTTGGGAAAGAAGATGCTTTCCTGAAGATCAAAGATACAAAGTAGAAACCATCAATCAATGAAAAGACTCTAAAAACAGCTGAGTTAGGGGTGAGACTGGTCCACTCTGTTTAAAATGTAGAGAAATTGGGAAAATTGACACTTACAGCTAAACAACTCCACAGGGAAATTCTGTGCTTCAAAAGAAGATTGAAAATATTGTTCTCCTAGACTATTGAACAAATTGGAATTCAGATATTGTGCTGGTAGGACATAAATGTGGTAGATTGCAACCCCCTGTAGTATCTTTGGGGACCATTGTGTTAAATTTATGAATGGCTTATCTATAACTTTGCTCTAATACAGGAGGGAGGATTACCACAACTCCTCCAAAAATTAAAAAAACTGATGCTGGGGAGAAGGTGAGTGATTAAGGTGAGCCACTAAGACTGTAAATGGCTCCAGAGAGATACCACCCCTGGGATAGTTTGCATATACTGGTTCAAACTGGATTTCCCAAAGACCAAGAGACAAAGTACAAACTTGGGACATATAAAGGCTAAATTTAAACACAGGAGATTCATGGACACGAATCTTTAAACTGTGCTTATTTGTGTCATCGTACCTTTGTGGAATTGTTTGTTTACCTCTTGTTCTATTGTCTTGCTAAAACTAATCCCTATATTGAAATAGTACTGAGAATTTATTTGCAGGACGGTGGCATTTTGTAATGCTATCAGTCTACCTGTTTCAACAGCTAGGTAATGTTTGCCTTTGTGAGGGTAGAAACTTCAGGTCTCTTTCCATTCACAACAGCTGCATGGTGTTTGACTGACAAAGAATGCCTCATAACACCTAACCTTCTTTCTTTCTTTATATGTGTAGGCTGCAAACACCAAAATACTCTTCTAAACTGACGGATTGTTCTGTATATCTGCTTTGCCAGTGCTTACACAGTATTGCCAAAGACAAAACTCAGAGTCCCTCCCTTCCCTGTGCAAATTCACGTGGCAGGCATAACCCCCACTGCATCCAGTTCAAGCTTTTCTATATACTTCTCATTTTACTTTCCTTTACACCAGTGGTTCTCAAACTAGGGCCACCGCTTGTCCAGGGAAAGCCCCTGGCAGGCCGAGCTGGTTTTCTTTACCTGCCACGTCCACGGTTTCGGCTGATCGCAGCTCCCACTAGTCACGGTTTGCTGCTCCAAGCCAATGGGGGCTGTGGGAAGCAGTGTGGGCCGAGGGATGTGCTGGCCGCCCTTCCTGCAGCCCCCATTGTCCTGGAGCAGCAAACTGTGGCCAGTGGGAGCTGTGATCGGCCGAACCTGTGCACACAGCAGATAAACAAACCGGCCCGGCCCCCCACCAGGGGCTTTCCCTGAACAAGCGGTGGCCCTAGTTTGAGAACCACTGCTCTGCACATTACTGGACTGAACTGCTCTATTTTTTTCATAATTGTAAACACAGTTAATGCCACACACACAATGGGATAACTCTACACACATTGTAAAGGTTATTTGTATACGGTTAATGTAACAAACTTATCTCATACCGTGTTAACAATCTTCACCTAGGCATATGTACACTGTATACCCTTCAATTACAGTAGTCACATGCTCCTGAAACCCTCAAACCTATGCTTAATTCTAGAAGTTTTCTTAACAGTACTAGAAGGAATTACCTAGTTTGCTTTACTAACAATTGTTTAGGCTGACACATGAAGTATCTAATTTAGCTAACCAGTTTTGTATCTTAAGTTGATTTATACAGGCTGAACTCTTGTTTCAACCAACGAGCCTGACTGCCCACAGTCCAGTCTGTTATGCTGAATTATATTAATCGACTCAGATTCTAAGGCCAGATGGGATCATCTAGTTTGACATTCTGCACATTGCAGGCCACAGAATTTCACCCAACCACGCCAGTAGTAGGCTCAGAATCTTTAACTGTTACTGTAGTCCTCAAATCTTGACTTAAAAACTTCAAGGTCCAGAGAATTCTCTGCAGTAACTCAGAGTGCTCCCCATCTCTAGCCATTGGGGATATTTTCTAATAGCAGTTGCATATGGGGCTATAGACCATTGCAGGCAATCTCACCATAGCATCCCCGCCATAAATTTATCAATCTCAGTCTTGAAACAAGTTAGGTTTTTATGTCCCCACTACTCCCCTTGGAGGGCTGTTCCAGAACTTCACTTCTCTAAACTTTCATCCAAATTCAAACCTAAACTTACTGATGATCAGTTTCTACCTATTTGTTCTCTCTGAACACACCCATCATGAGGAACAAACACCAGGGAGAGCAAAGACTTATTTAAGTTAAGGGCCAATGTTGGCACAAGAACAATCTCCCCTCATCCTTCATTGTTTTTTAGATTAAACAAGACAAGCTCCTTATGTCTCCTCTTGTATGGTAGGTTCCCCATTCCTCTGATCATCCTAGGAGCTCTTCTCTGCACCAGTTCCAGTTTGAATTCATCTTTCTTAAACATCGGAAACCAGAATTGCACATAGTATTCCAGATGAGGTCTCACCAAATGTATTTTATAATTGCAATAACATTTCCCTATGTCTACTGGAAATACCTTGTCTGATGCATCCTAGGATTGCATTAGCCTTTTTCATGGCTGCATTAGATTGTCCTCTACAACCAGTTCTTCTGCTTAACAATACTAAATCTAAAATGGCATCACCTACTGGTTCAGTGACTATTTGGTGAAGAAACCTATTGGCTATCACTTGGGCTCTATCAGGATTTGTACCACTTGTCCTCCAATCTATATCTGGAAGATCAGTCTCCCATAATCATACATTCTCACTAGTACTTTTTCATAAAAATATTACCTGGTCTCTATCCATATTCAAATCAGATCCTGGTGATCTAGCACACGACAAGCACTATCCCAGTGGAGTGTCTGTTAGCTTTCTTCCCCAAAGTGATTTTTTTCACTGAGATTGTTTTATCCATTCCATTACTTCTACCCCATCATTAGTATACAATGCTACTCCACCATCTTTACATTTATTTCTGTCATTCCTGAACAGCACATACCATTCAATATGTGTTCCGGTCATGACTACTATTCCACCATATTTGTTATCCCTAACATATCTGGTTTCATTTCCTGCACCAGTAGTTCTAGTTCCTCCATTTTGTTACCCACCCTCTTTGCATTGGTGTACAGACATCTTAGTTATATCTGCTTGGTTCCACCAAGATTTCTTGCCTGATTAGGCACAGTCATTGTACTGTTATCACCTACCTGACAGTTCGTGCCAGTATCACTGACATGATTTTTTTCCTTCTTGTCCATTCTTCTCCTATCTTCTGTTTCTTTCTCCATGGCTGTATCCTCCCTTTTATTTGATTTTCTCCCCCCCCACCTCAGCTTCCCCCCGGCTCAATATGAGAATCAAGTGTGTAGATCACTTGAGCATCTCCTATCAATCTCCCCCAAGTTCCTAGTTTAAAGCTCTCATAATCAGTTGTGCCACCCTCCCTCTCTACTCAAATGGAATCCATCCCCTGAGAACAGTCCTTTCTCCATGAATTCCTCCCAGTGGTTGAAAGCCCTCCTCATACTACCATTGCCTGAGACATCTGTTGATCCTCATCTTATTTCATCTTCACTTTCCTCCTCTGGGGACGGGTAGAATCCCACTGAAGATGTTTGATTATTAGTTACCACAATTAAGAATGTCCTTTTTGTACTTTTAGTGTTCTAAGTAACTAACTGGAGTATAAGCTTCAATAGGCAATAGAATTCAAAGATATTTGCCCTTTACACGCAGCTAACCAAACTTTTTAAATTTTTATCTTGCATTGTGAAATGTCATACTTGATTAGAATGTTGCAGTCAAGCTGTCTGGAGTAGCTAAAGTGCAGGAATACCAACCTCAGAGCAGACCGTTACAAACCATTGCACAAACCCCAAATTGGTTGAGCTCTATATGTAGAGTTTACCAACCAAGGATCAACTGTGACCTCGTCAAGCACTATAACTGCCTTAACATGGAGTTACAGAGACTGGGTACTCCAGTCTATCTTGTCACCGAGACAAGAGAGGGGGACAAGTGGGGCAATTTGCCCTGGGCCCCGTGAGCCGCTCAGGGTTTTTGGTGGCACTTTGGCAGCGGGCACTGCCCCGTGAATACAAGTGCTGCAAGCGGCGGGGGCGGGGGGGGGGGAAAGCTGTGATTGGCTGCTCTATTGCCACCGCTTCATTCTTCAGCGGCAATTCGATGGCGGGTCCTTCCCTCTGAGAGGGACCTGCTGCCGAAGGCGCAGCCCTGCCCCAGACCCCCTGAATCCTCTGGGTGGCCCTGCACCTAGGCAAGCTTGCCTTTGTAATACATGGTCTCTTACACCAAAAATCACAACAATATTCAGGATACTCCCAGTCCCAAAGGACTTGTCACTTACCCTAGGTCAATTGCACATTAGATCTCTCAAAGACGATGCTTGTAGCCAATCCTATAGTAAACTAACTAAAGACTTATTAGCTATGGGAAAAAAATAAGTTATTGACAAGTTTAAAGCAAGTAAACATACATACAGAGGTGAGTTACTTTTAGGTTCCAAAAGGTGGTAGAAGCTTCTAAAATAAGCGAGCTTTCTATGTCCTTTAGGGCTAACCCAGACCAAGCACTGGGGCTCTTTTACTTATGCTTAGTAATCTTTGCCTGCTCCTCACCCCCAGAGTCCAAGCAGCATAAAGGTACATTTTACGCTCATAAGGATTTTTTTATTTTTAATCCTCTTCCCCTGGAGTTCAAGCTGATGGGATGTCTCCTCTTCATGGGTGTGAGGTAGAGCAATCAATAGAGTCTATTGTCTTCTGATGTTCCGCAGAGGTTTGGCTGGTGTCTATGCATTTTCTTTTGCTGGGCAGGAGATAATACCACCTGCGGCAACTTAGTATTTCACACTTGATAATGCTTCTCTGGCTGTTGGTTTACAGTTAAAGAGCAACCACTTACCTTATAATATCTGTATCCCATGTTAAAAGTGAAATTAACACATGCAGCACCTTGTAACCATTTCACAGCCTCTAAACAGGTTTATAAATCAATACCTATTTTACCAATACTAACATACGGATGAGCCAGGCAGGTTTTCAGCTGTGCATGTATCGGTTGAGACCAAAGGCTTGACATGAGCTGCCACCTGGTCTGCCAGCATTGCAGTTGCTCTTTAAGCATTACTACACTACGTCGCTCATTTACCTTTTTATACTGTCATTTGCATTTATTTTTATTGATTAGTTTTATTAAATGTCTTGTTTTCCACCGCTTTATTAAACAACTTCTTTATTTCAAAGAAAGTGTCTCTGAATGTGGGTTGGTTTGCCCATATGCCTGAGAAGAGCTCTTGACAATTCAATGTGATACCATTCCCCACCCCCATAATTAGTCTCCTAAATAATCATTATTGATGATCATATCTTGTTTGTCCTGATCGTACTAGAAACAATTGGCTAATAATGCCATCTAATAGCTGGTGCTCAGTTTTCAATTTTATAAACTTAATTTGTTTTTCTTAACTTTTTTTTTAAATTTTAAATGATCGGGGACTCAACATTTTGAAAGATGCCTTTTCACCCTCAAAGTACCATATCAGTTGCCCAAGTTTATACTGCCTTCTGCCAGTTCTGATAGTTCTTACACAGAAAGGAAAATCCATATGTTGATAGATAGGCTCCAATGACCTATGACAATAATTCTTATTTGCTCTAACGTATCATTGTGTCATTTTATGACGGGAAGGATCACATCACTACATCAGTTCTCTTTATGTAGCGCTTGGCTCCACTACTTATAATAGTAGCAATCCTCCCCAAATGTCTGTAACCTTTCAGGGATTGACTCTGACCATCCTGTATTAAAATAAACATCACCACTGTGGGTGGCTATTCTCAGCATGGGAAAGGTTGATGAGATACAGAGTACCGCCATCTCTGACTTCTATGCATTAGAGCCAATAGGTGAGCAAAGAATATCAATATAGCTACCCTGGCAAAAAATAGAACTCTGCATGCTTTCTGCTATGTATTAGCAAATTGGAGTCAGTAGGTCAGCAGAGTCCACTGAACACTTGCTGAGTTAGATCATCAGCTGGTGAAAATAGACATAGCTCCTTAATGTCAATAGAGCTCTGTCGCACCAGGCTACCGGTTATTTTAGGGTTGCATTTGCTATCTTATTTTGACCGTAAATTCCATTCTGAACCAGAAGAACCCTCCCAATACACGTTTCATCCAAAACTGTTTCCAGAAAAAAATTGTTTTGACAAGTTGACATTTTCCATTGGGGGGGTGGGGGGAAGAATCCTAACTAGGTCTATTCATTAGGCACGGGAGCAAGCTTTTTCTAATAGTTATTCACATCTAACAAACTCCCTACTTCTTCCTCCAATACCCACACCAAAGATCTATCAAAAATATATCCAGTAGCTGGTGTCACTTCACCTGCCTCTTGCACTCCAGACTGCAATCTTCTGGATGGAGGTGGAGGGCCTTCACTCTTTTGCAGAGTAACAGCCAAGTGGTTTTAGTGGGTGAGGTGCTTTTGGCTTTTTCCTTTGGTTGGATTTTCTACTTTCTGGACCATAAAGTGACCTTCTGCATAAATTCTAAGCATCTTTGATATTTGTCTTGCTGTTACTTTGTCACCAGATGACTAGGTAGTTAGTCTCATGTATCTTACAGTATCATCACAGTTCCATACATCAGTCTTTATCTTCTACCTTACTTTTTTTTATGTTGGGAGTTCATGCCAGAAATTTCTCAAGCAACTTGGAAACAAAACAAAGTGATCTGAAAAGAGCAAGTGAGAGAAACAAAAACAAAACAGGCTTCAGAAAGAAGCATGAAGAAAAGGAAGGGGAAGGGAGTATGACTCTGAAATCCAGCAGAGCTATGATTGGACCATGTGCATTATGCGGTTACTTCATCTCTTTAATTGCTTTGGTAGTTGCAGTCATTTTTCATAACTGCAAATGCTGTTCAAATCAAGGCCACCAAGTATCACCCAGATTCGCACTTGAGTTGTATTCTAGAAACTGTGTGTGGTTTTTGTATCTTAAAGAGAGCACTCTGGTTGTTTTCAAGGACATTGCCTAAAGAAGGATTCTTGGTTTTGTTTATAAATATGCCTGTCCACAACAGAAGGCAGACTCATCCTAGATATCAGACTGAATCTTGGACCAGATTCTTGGCTCCGCTCTGAGTTGCAACAGTGCAAGGAATCATCAGAGCCAGTGTAATCTACCAATTGCAGATTCATGTGGTGTATAATAATCCAACAGCTAGGTAGGGCCAGTGTAGTTGGTTCTACATCAGTCTCATACCATTGGGTGTGGCCAATGAGCCCTTGTTTTGGGGAGATTGCCAGCATCCAAAATAGCCTCCAGAGGTTGACAGCTGGTGCGATTTTCAGAAACGTTGAGTTTGCTGTATATTCCTTCATGGGATGGGGTTTGGCAGATTGTACTCTATCTGTGTTTAAAAGTGGCTTATAGACACTTTGCTCATTTATCTACCTCCAAGTTATACCAGATACCAAACAGCTGGTGTGGAGTGTCTGAACAGGTGTCTGTTTCACAAATAACCAGGTGTCTGGGTGCTAGCTGTCTCTGAGGGTTGGTAATAGTCTATAGTGCTCTCCAGATCTAGGTTGCTGGTTTTGATACTTATACTGTAATTTTATGTACGTTTGGGGTTGATTTCAGTCTATCTCCCAGTACACAGGGGTCAAGAAAGCACCAACCAAGTGGCAAATAGAAGTGTCTAGACAGAGAGATGAAGAACTGAATAAGGATGCAGACCTGATGGATTATCCTCTTAGATTAGGGTTGAGAGACAGAGATCGGTGCTGGAGAAACCACTTTTAGGGACTTGCTGCTGATTTATAGTGTGGTGTTGTGGGAAGAGCACTGAATGAGTACTCAGAAGGTGTGTGTTCTATTCTCAGGTCTGTCCTTCTTCACTCTGAGATTTACTGGTGGAAAGTGCTATATAAGCTAGGTGGTATACTCTGTCAGTAACAACCATATCTTATGGCTTCGAGCACTTATGACTTACAAAACTGTATGCTACAGAGTGTTTTTGAGTAGCACATTGGCCTAGTACATGCGATCATGTCTCCCTCTAGTGGCTCATCTCAGCTGCTACAACACCTTGTTCACTGGCCGAGCTGTGAAAGATACTTGGATTGTTAATTCTTTGGGATAGGGACTGTCTCCTTTTTTTTTTTTTTTTTTTATATAGTCTATTGTCTGTACAGATAGCGCTTGGCACAATGGGGTCCTGATCCATGACGGGGCTCCTAGACATTATGGTAATACCAACCCCCCCCCGCCGCCTAAAAAAAAACAAAACCCCCACCTCCTTTACCTCATGAAAATGAGAACTGACATTCCCGAGTTTTATTCTTGCTGTTGACTGTGGGTGGCATCTGTATGCTGTCATGGCTCATTTGAGGTGAGTCTTGACAGACTGGGAGACTTAATATGGATAAATACCAATCTGTGATTGGATGCATATCCCATCTACATCTCTGGGCTCTTCAAAATCAGTGTGGCAATCTTATAACCAGACTTTCTCTCATAAGACACCTGCTACGTCCTGCTTCAGGGCAGGCTGGAGCCTGAAGCACAGACACAAAGGTCAAAGGGGCAGGCGGGAAAAGTTTTCATCTAACTCCATCTAAGATTCAGATGTGTTCCCATCTGGGGTTGGATTGGCTTTGGGGTGAAGGCTCAGTTCTTAGGAACTGTTTTAGCCTTATTTCTCAGGGCTTTGTGGAGAAGGGGGAAGAGTAATGTTGAAGACAAACAGCTCATGGGAAGTAGCCCACTAAATATCACATGTCTGTGGTTCTGAGCTCACTATGCCTCCATCTCCCAGAAGTGTTCTAACCCCAGCCCCCCTCTCCCCATATCTGTAATAACAAAACTCAGCATTTCTAGTTTTTCATGTTCAATGTGTTGTATGGATACAAACCAAGTAATCTTTTCCATACTATTATCCCCAATTTCCAGAGGGGAAGCAGACAGAAAGGTGGTGATAGTGAAGGTGTATTCTTACAGTAACGATTTATCCACAGCGATTACCTGGACTACAGGACCAAGCATACATCCCATTTCCCCTTTTGCTGCTGGTCATATTTGATTCAGCTACTGCACAATAGTGGCTGCCTGGCACATTAGCCTCATACAGATCTCTCTCATATACGCAGATAAACAAACGCATGAGCATGGTGAGCTGTAAAGGCTTCACTGGCCTGGTTTGAATACCTGTGTATGAATGTGCCTTGGGAATCTGACTCGCTGTGCGCGCCTTCTTTTGTGGGAAGGGGGAGGTGCAGCTTAAACTTCGCTCTTTTGTGACATCAGTTGCCTACGGCCACCCAGCAGTGTCAATGGCAGAGCCAGGAGGAGGGCTCAGGCTCATGTGCCTCCCAGCTTTGTGCTTGTTCTGGCAGCCCAGAATGCTTTGTACCACTAATGCTCCTATCAGGCTGGGTAGTGGAAACAGCCACATCCATTACATTCTGCTCCAGTGTATAACCCATGCAGCGGTTGTCTTTTTCAGGTTTTATTAATGTTTACTGGGACTTTCTAATTCATTTCCTGTCTCTCTGCTGAAAAACCCCTAGAAAAAGGGGCATTTTCACAGATATTAAAATGATAGCTGATCGCTTCTTCTTTTTTTTCCCCTTGAGACAATTAATGGTTTCCATATTCACAGAAATATTGGCTAGTTTGCCTCTGCAGGCCTTTCAAAGGGGTACATCTAAATGATAGCCTGGCACTGAAATTATTATTCATAAATATCAAATTGTCTGGGGGAAAAAAACATATACATTTACAAGAGCACTATGCGGCAATAGCACTTTGATTTAAGTGAGTTAATTGGCAGGGGTGATGGATGAAGTGACTGAACACATAAAAGAACTGCAACAAGTTTTAGGAAATATGGGGATCTTTTTAATACTAAACTTTCCATAGTGGGGGCACATATCCATCCCAACCTTTTTCTTTCTGAGCCCAGCTCCCCCATGTCATTATACAAATTCCATGGTCCACCTGTGCCGCCACAACCGTTTTTCAGCAGATTAAAGGTCAGGGCCACCACTAGGGGGCAGCAAGCAGAGCAATTGCCCAGGGCCCCAGGCCATGGGGTCCCTGTGAAGCCAAGTTGGTCAGGCTTTGGCTCCGGGCAGAGGGGCTCATGCTTTGGCTTTCTGCCCTGGACCCCAGTGAGTCTAACACTGGCCCTGCTCTGTTTTATTTTGGCAGACCCCCTGAAACCTGCTCATGCCCCCCTCCAGGGGGCCTTGGATGCTTGGTTGAGAACCGCTGGCCTAACCTGTGCATGTATGAGGCCCTCTGCCGTCAACTGTAGGCATGGAACTTGGCTTCCAAACACAGACCTCTGTCACTTAAGCAAGAGGATTAGCTCTTACGTGGGAAAACAAGAAGCAGCTCTCCTCATGATCAGCCACAGGATGGGACACGGACACACCTGGCCATTGTGTTAACAGCACAGTCTGTGTGCGCTCACACAAATCAGCACAGTTTATGTGCACATGGCGAGCTAGATGCACATGCAAATGTAACGTTGCCAGGATAACTCTGTCCCCCTCTAGTGGTTGGAATCTCATAAACAGGTTTATAAATCAGCCAGGGCCTTGAGCTATAACTGCCTTTAGCTCAAGTTTTTCTTTAACCAGGAGCTCTCAGTCCGTTTCTAGAGGTGACCCATGCAGGTGCATCATTAGTTATGGGTATAAGAATCAGTTGAGCGCAAAGATTATTTTAGCTTATAAAGCTACGTATCCAGACCTCCAGTCCCTATAGAAAACATTCAGTACAACCGTTCCAAAACACCTCCCCACCTACCAAAATCAACAGCTCCCCTTCCATCCACCCAAAAAACCCCTCTGGATAGCCTCCACATCCTTGTTCAATGCCTGAAAGATAAATTCACTTTATAGAGTGATTAGCACTTCATGTATACTCTGACAGTCCTCAAATCTGGCCTCTGGCAGAGCAAGGAAAGGCAAGTAAGCTCCAGAACTGAAGCCCCCAAACCAAGAATGACTTGCTTACAGCCTCTCCTTTTTTTCAGAAGGGGACAGTTAGTTCATGCTCCCCAGCTAATTTGAACTGCTAGTTCATCAGTAAGTGCATGTCTCCATTACTGTTTTTCCCTGTAGCTTCAGATCTCTGCTGCCACCTGTGCAGTCTACACAAGTCCTAGTCTACCCAAACTGCCGCTGGTCACTGACGCTTGCATTACCATGCCTTCTAGACTTGATCTAAGCAGGATTAGACAACAGGAGTGGTGACGACAGTGTTGACTAGTTTACACTAGTGCCCCTACTGGCTACCACTGGAAATGCAAGAGCAGGGAAAGTGTCTGTAGTGTACAGAGCTTAAGGTAGCCAAGCTACAAATCAGTAGCATGCAGAGGCAATCACTAAGATCATGGCCATCTGATGCTAGGCATTGTACAAACGTGCAGTGAGAGATGGTCTCTGCAACTTACAATCTAATAGGCACAGGGAGGCAAAGTGATCTGCCTAAGGTCACACAGCACATCAGTGGCAGAGTTAGGACCAGACCCCCATACTGCTTGATTTCCACCCAGTCCCCTATCCACTAGATCATGTTGCCATATCTGTAGATATTGGACACTTCAACCCTACCTTTCTTTCTCTACAACTCTTGGTTATACACATCCCTTGATAATTTAATTACATTAGGATTGTGACTTATAAACTTTTACTGTGGTTTTATAAGTTTTTTATAACTGACAATTTATTTAATTGCTGTTCAAGGCCAGTGCAGAGAATGCAGTTTAAGTTAAGAAATCTGAGTGTTACAAAATAGTGTAATTCTAGTGTCTGTTTCCTGTATCTGTGAATTTAATTATTATGTACTTCTGGGGTAAAATTAATCTTTCCATAAACTTTTACACTTTCTACAAAAAATGATATTAAAATTATAGAATTATTGATGTATTCATTTTGCATATGTACAGTTATGCAAATTCAGTCCTCCCTATTCACAGTTTAATTCACTCATATGCCATTACTCTTTCTTACTAGATAATCTTTGAAATTAATGGGTTATTCAAGGTCGAATGCACCAGGAAAATGTGCATTTCTTAGAGATGGTTAGGGTAGTTGTTTGTTGTAGTTAATACAGCAATAAGAAATATATATATATATATATAGTCTTATTTTATGGAGGTAGTGGGAAGCCTGATGTTGCTGCTGTAGGTTGGGCTAAATGTCTTAAAACTGGGAGGGTGTAACTACCATCTTACATTTAAAATAGCCAGTAAACTCCTTTATGTAAGCTGTGAACTGAAACAATAATGGCCCTATCCCAAAAACTGTCACACAAGGGCAGATGAATTTCACTGGTGACTGCTTTGTAAATCTGTGAAATGGAAGCAAAAAGACCAGAAAGACAAAGAAGCACCAGTCAAGACACAGCGACAGAATCATTGGTAGCATGGCCATAAGTAAATGCCTAGAGAAAGCTTTTTGGGCCCAGCGCTGGTTGAAACAGGCTTGGAGCTAGGAGCTGTTTGTTTCCTCCTGTGTTCAGAGAAATAGGACTTTGATCATTATTTGTAAACAAACAGTAAGAAATGCCCATAGCCTTGAAGGATACCTGACTCCATCATTAATCTCTCTTCTGAATGGAAACAGCCAAAGTGCAGGGCCTGCTGGTTAACTGCTCAGGTCAAAAAGGGGGAACACAATTAATCAGCAATCATCCAAACACAGCCAATGATAATAGTGATATTACAGCATTTGTGGTGTGGGGGTGGGGAGAGCTGCAGCATACAGAAGAGGTTTCCATTTTATACAGTGGACCTCCAAGCTTTGCACACTTTGAACAATGAAGAGAAAACAATAGAGAATTTCTGTTCATTCAGTGATCACTGTTCATTCTCCACATTGACTGAGGTGGGGGAACTGTGGGGAAAAAATATTATCATAATCCATATGCTGGGGTGGGGGGGATTAAGGTTATCCAGACAACCTAAATACTGTTGTTTTTGTTCTGGTTTTTTTTTGTTGGGTGTTGTGTGTTTTGTTTTTTTTTTGTTTTTTTTTATCCTTGATTTTGCAACCTTATTGTTTTCATGTCTCTTTGGGTAACCTTATGTGCAGTTGAACCCCATTTATCAAATCTAATTGGAACCAGGGCCAGATCAGATAATCAAAAAATTTGAATAGTCAGGAGAATGGGCGAAGAGCTTTCTGTCTGTTGTAAGATGCGGAGTTGCTTTTAAACTAGCTGATCCCCTCCCGGAAAAGCACAAAAACATAACCCCCTTCTTATCTACTTAACCGAATACACCAACTGCCAGTTCTTGCAAACAATATTTTGTTCATTTATTTTACAAGATTAGACTCTTTCAGTACCGGAAGTGACATCAATTTCCAATATTCCTGTGTGGGTGCTGGTTGTTCTGTGAATACAGCTGCTGGATAATGGAGGGTAGATAAACAGGGTTTTAGTGTATTGAGAGAAGGCCTGCTCTCACAATTTTGCACTGTAAAATGTTTTTGTAACAGTTTGGAGATGCTTCAGTAACTATCAGAACTTTTTGGAAGTGATCTAAAACTGAACAGGCAAATCCTATGAGGTTTGCACCTCACTTGTCTGTTGCAATAACAATCATATTAACGTCGCACTTCTGTTTGGTAGTAAATATACTCAACTTCCTTCCGAATTTTATTAGCTAGAGTGCATATTATTTCACTGTTACGTTTTTACATAAATAGTTATAGCTGTTTTCAGTCATAAGTTATAGGATATACTCATCTTAGAAGAGAACATCTGCCACACTTTATGACCATGTTTAATGGTCCTTCTGTTATCTTGGTCTTCGCTTTCTTAAACATAGCAGGAGAGAGAATGGGATAGAAGCCAGGGAGAAAGCATCCAATTCCTTTAACTTAACTACAGATTGCTTATTTGTGGTACAGCCTAAAGTCTAGAACAAGTCCTGGGCATAAATTGGTGCAACTCCCATTTGCTTTGGCAGGAAATTTGCCTGCTTAAATCTGGTCCACAAACTCTATATTCTGGTCCAACCACCAACCCACATTGCTAAGAATTTGTTGTCTATGCAAGAGTTGGCCTGATTCCCAAATGCCTTGGACAATGTGAAGTCATCTGCACTAGTGTAAAGAGAATATGAAGTGGGTGCAAAAGGTGATTTGGAAGCATATTTTAGTCACTAGTCATCATAATCATCTTACACCTGCTTTGGGCTCCTTTCTCCCTTGTGTAAATGACTCCATGAGGTACAAGGCAATGGAACATAAAGACCTCTCTCCACTATATCTATTTTCTCTCATTTCTTTTACCTCCACTATCCATTAACTTGTGCTCTAAGCTTGCATTGTGGGAGACTTGTGTGGGTGAGATCTACTTCGGCCAGTGACATGCTTTCCTGAATCAGGAACTAAACAGACAATTAGGAAAAAGGAAATATGATTATCCTCACTGTACAGATGCGGAGATGAGATACAGAGAAATTGTGACTCAAGGTCCCCACAATATCTGTGGGAAAGTTGGGAGTTTGAACCTCCCTTTCTAAGAGTCGGTTTAGTACCTTGACCACAAGAACATACTCCTCTTCCCTGAGAGGAGAGGGAGAAAAAAATAAACAAACCAGGTGTCAGGCTACTTTGGCCATCGAGCAATTTGACTGGTGAACTTCTGTACATTCTTTATAATGAAGATTAACAGATTTGTAAGGTCAGAAGATGACCTAGAAGACTAGATGATCTAGTCTTAACTCCTGTATAACACAGGCCACTTATTTTCATCCAGTTACTCTTGTAATGAGTCTAAAAAGTTGCATTTGACTAAGGAATACCGTTGCCCCTTTTTGATGCAAGGAAATAAAATTTGGGATCTTGTAGGTTTTTCCAGTTGGGAACAGAAATTGATGAAATCTGGTATTTTCTTTGATGCAATCTTGTTTATTTACAAGGAATGTACAAAATCCTGCTTCTGCACATGTAGGAGGAACCAAAAGGAATATATAGTTTATAGACCCACACTTCTTTCAGCTAGAACCCCTGACCTCCACAACCTTTCTCTAAGCTTCTCCAAAAGGCACTTTGCTTACAGGCTGCTGCCTGGCTTTCTTCCTCCGCTCTTGAGTCTCTCTGTTTCTTGTCTGCCTATCAGGCTAGTCTTTTGCACACCCCCACCTGATCACAATAACCAGTGGAACCCTTCACCCACATGGTCCTCAGAAGCGGCGCCAGGATTTCTGGCGCCCTAGGCAGAATTTGGGAAGCTGCATTTTGTGCGCTCCCCACGGGGCGCGCGGGAGCTTCCGGTTCCGCTCCCATCGCGCCGCCGAAGAAGGGCCCTCCGCCAAAATGCCGCAGGCGACAGTGGCAGTCATTGAGCTGCTCAATTGCCTGCCGCTGTTTTCCACGGCACATCGACAGAAGGTCCTTCTTCGGCGGCGCGGCGGAAGCAGAACCGGAAACTCCCGTGCGCCCCCTGGTGAGTGCACAAAATGCCACCCCCCGAATCCTGGCACCCTAGGCGACCGCCTAGAATTGCCTAATGGAAGTGCCGGCCTTGATGGTCCTAGTATGTGGCCAGACTCTTAGGCCTTGTTTTTGGTGAGTCCCCTTTACTGTCCCTTATAGGAACATTAAATGAGGGGTGCATTCACAGCCATCAGTTTCAATGATGTTTTAACTCAACCGATAACAAGGTTTAACCCAGCACACAACAATACCTTCTAGAAAGGCATCCAGACATCAAGTCATCAGGAGCTGGAGAATGAACCATTTCCTTTGGTAGCTTGTTTCGATGGTTAATCACCCATGCAATTGAAAAATGTGGCTTAATTTTAATTTGAATGGTCTGGTTTTTACTTCCAGCCATTGGTTCTTATGTCTTTCTCAATTACATTAAAAAGCCACACAACTTGATACTTTATCCCATGAAATTACTTTATAATCAGGAAACCTCTTGGAAAACAATTGGGTACACCAGACCTGGATGCAGTATTCCAGTGTCTGTCTCACTAAAGCGATATACAGAGATGTAAAACTGCCTCCTTACAGATATTGGTGTATCATCCTGATAATACGTTAAGTTCTGCAACTTTAAGAAGAAAATCGAGAATAAATTTAAAAAAAAATCATACTAAGTAGAGCATAAACATTGTTGGAGTTGTACCACTGAAAACTGTGTTAAGAGGCTTTTACTGACAAAGCGGTGTGTGCCCAGGGTTCTGTGTCTGATTACAGTTTGTTAATTTAGAAGTAAATAATGGATGCCTGCTGCTTCTCTCTCTGTAAGTGAATTGTACATATATCTCTATTATTAAGGGTGAATACATTAACATATATAAATATAATGCCAAGAGCCAGAGATGTGCCCATTTGGGTAAGCTAAACTTTTGAGATTGTCTTCATTTTTAAACTTATTGTTAAAAGACTGTGACTCTTCTTGCTGCTTGCCAATGTTACTGCTTGTTCCCCAATCACCTTATCAAACGTTAGCACTTTTGGCTGGTGGCTCCACTCTCATGGGGCCCCACATCAAAATTGTGTGGTGATGGTCCCACTACCAGCACAAGGTCTGGATACCTTGTTCCATAAATTCATCCTTATTCCACCTCTGTGCTATATGGATTTAATGGGCACTGCATTCACAGCAGCATCCCCACAGGCTAGTAGTCAAGTTATCCTTGTTGCCTTTTGGGTAAAGGGTTTGACATTTTTATGCATTATTAGCTTCCCAAGGACTGGAAATTAGCAGATTTAAGGGAAAAGATATTGGTCATGTGTGTTTGGGTAGTTGATTGACTTTAAATGGTGGTCAGTGCCATTAAATTAACTGGGAAATCTGAATAATTTGTAATAGAATCATAGAATATTAGGGTTGGAAGGGACCTCAGGAGGTCATCTAGTCCAATCCCCTGCTCAAAGCAGGACCAACACCAACTAAATCATCCCAGCCAGGGCTTTGTCAAGCTGGGTCTTAAAAGCCTCTAAGGATGGAGATTCCACCATCTCCCTAGCTAACCCATTCCAGTGCTTCACCACCCTCCTAGTGAAAGTGTTTCCTAATATCCAACCTAGACCTCCACCACTGCAACTTGAGACCATTGCTCCTTGTTCTGTCATTTGCCACCACTGAGCCTAGATCCATCCTCTTTAGGACCCCCCCTTGAGGTAGTTGAAGGCTGCTATCAAATCCTCCCTCACTTTTCTCTTCTGCAGACTAAATAATCCCAGATCCCTCAGCGTCTCCTCGTAAGTCATGTACCCTAGTCTCCTAATCATTTTTGTTGCCCTCCACTAGACTCTCTCTCCAATTTGTCCACATTCCTTCTGTAGTTGTAGGACCAAAACTGGGCACAATACTCCAGGTGTGACCTGGAATAGAGGGGAATAATCACATCCCTCAATCTGCTGGCAATGCTCCTACTTATACAACCCAATATGCCGTTGGCCTTCTTGGCAACAAGGGTACAATGTGACTCATATCCAGCTTCTTGTCCACTGTAATTCCCAGGTCCTTTTCTGCAGAACTGGTGCTTAGCTAGTCAGTCCCCAGCCTGTAGCAGTGCATGGGATTCTTGCTTCTTAAGTGCAGGACTCTGCACTTGTCCTTGTTGAACCTACTCAGATTTCTTATTGCCCAATCCTTCAATTTTTCTAGGTAACTCTGGACCTTATCCCTACCCTCCAGCTTATCTACCTCTCCCTCTAGGTTACTATCATCTGCAAACTTGATGAGGGTGCAATTCGTCCCATCATCCCGATCATTAATAAAGATGTTGAACAAAACTGGCCCCAGGACCAACTCCGTAGGGGACTCCGCTTGAGACTGGCTGCCAACTAGACATCGAGCCATTGATCACTACTCATTGAACCCGATGTTATAGCCAGCTTTCTATCCACCTTATAGTCCATTCATCCAATCCATAGTACTTTAACTTGCTGGAAAGAATACTATGGGAGTCCGTATCAAAAGCTTTGCTAAATATCCCATCCATTGCTTTCCCCATATCCACAGAATCAGTTATCTCATCATAGAAAGCAATCAGGTTGGTCAGGCATGACTTGCCCCTGGTGAATCCATTTTGACTTGTCCTGATCACTTTTCTCTCCTCCAAGCGCTGGTGATTTGCAGGTGCGATGGGACACAGCCACTCCAAACCAGCTCAAACCAGCTCCTTAACCTCTTCCATGCTAATTTGGGGGTTATATATCCCATCCCAAACCATCTGTGCAAAACTTGAACATGTGGTAGCAAAAGTCTTCTTTGCCTTTTGACGGAAGAATAACACTAGCTCAAGATTTAGTTGCATTTTGTAGTGTGATCAATAGGGCTAACAAAGAAAGCCGTTCATTGCATCTTTTTTGATGGAAAATTGCTTGTTTTGTCTCAATGAAATTGTTTTTCTTTTTGAAATGTTTCAGTTTTCTAATTTTAAACAAGATCTGAATGAATGCTTCCCTGACAGCTGGCTGGGAGGGGGAGAGACTTTGGGTGTGTTTTATGTAAATATGGTTTGCTCCTGCCCTGCTTAGATATTCAGCAGATGTTAAAGAAATCAACTTTGGCTGATGTTAGATTACAAATCACTTTAATACTGAGTCCCGGGGTAGTGAAATACAGTTACCAATGTTGCAATTATTGTAAAAATACAAGAAAGCAGGACTGTGCTTAACATGTCCCAAATAAGGGGGTCACCCTCCATTGAAAGAACCTCATTAAGCCATGGGCTTGAATGTCAGAGCCCTGTGAAAGTAAGAGGAGTGAGGCTGGGTATTCAAGCCAGGAGGCTGCAAACCCTCACCAAGGGTCCTCCCTCAACTGGTTAAACCTGTTCCTCCCCACTGTTCAAAGAATGAGCTAAATTGGCTTCAGGAGGTGACTCTGTTCGTTTCAGCTCTGATTGAGCATTTAAAATATGTTGTGATAGGACTGTGTTTCTCCTGTGCCTGCTAAGAGCTTAAAAATCACTGAGAGCCGAAATCATCTGAGATGGGGCAGTGTCTCTGCCCAGCTTGCAAAGAGCTGAAAATTACTGAGACTGATGTGCAGAGGTCACAGCCGAGAGAAAGGTGACTGACAGTCGGCTGGCGACCAAGTGGCTGGTGAGGTGGAGAGCTGCAGCATGAGGCTGGCGGAGAGGACCAGAACAGAGCCCCAAGGTGAGCAAGTGCTCAAGCAGCAGAGGGTGTAAGGTGCCTCTCTACTCCCTGCCCCTCCACCCAGGGTGAGAGGTGAACTCTGCAGATGCAGCTCTGAACTCTGGGTCTGCACTGACCAAGGACAGGAACTGTGAGTGGGGAGCAGAGAAGGGTTGGGCACATAAAAGGGACTTTTAGGTTGCTGGACTTAAGAAACTGAGGGGGAAAGGACAGTGCCCAACCTACTTGGGGGTGGATCTTCAAATCATGGCTTATGTTTATGACCCCTGATTGTGGTGTTTTCCCAAATTTACACCCAGTTACTTCCCTCTTGTTATTAAAAGTTTGTTTTCTACACTCCAACTCTGTACTTGTGAGTGGGGAAGTATTGCCTCTCAGAGAAGCCCACGGGTGGTGTGTAACTTTCCCAGGTTACTGGGTGGGGGTTTGAGCCAGTTCTGTGTTGTATTGATGGAAAGGAATCTCTAGGTATTGAACCTGGCTCTCATTGCTGCTGGCTCCACCTGGCAGAAAGGTTGCATAATGAGAGAATGAAAACCAAAACAAGCATATTTCAGTTTTTATAAAACTAAAACCTGCATTCAATTTTAATAAAAGCAAAATATTTTTATGGGAAATTTTAGAGGAAAACAAATAATGAAGGAAGAGAATTCCATGGAAAACTTGGCATTTCTAACCAGTTGTAGTGATCAGTAGATCTTGTATCATTTTATTGTATTCATGCTATTGTGTGAAAATAATAGCATATCAGAGAGCATTGCAGGGTCTCGTATCAGGCAGGACTCCCAAGCACTATAGGGTTGGGATTTATGCTCTGGTATTTTACATATTTCAGCTATATGTAGCTTGCTTTATTTATTTTATTTATTTGTTTTTTATTTTTAACTCCCAAATTCCTTTTAACATCAGTTTCCCTGATTTTCTCCCTCCCATTGAGCATGTGGGTTTCTGGGGTTTTTTCTCCCTTTGTGAATTATGCTGCAATTTTCTAAGATGAACCTCATCTGTTATCTTCTCCCCATGTTTAAAATGCTTCCATTAGAGACAATGCTGCTAGACCTATAGCTGCAACTCACACCCATACATCAAAACCCATTCCACACAACCAGGGATCGGTTGTAATGCTAGTGAGTGCTGATGGATGGTCTGGTACTGGACCATATGGATGATGGTCTGTCTTATGAGAATATGAGCTTTCTGTAGCACCAGCAGTTTCCCAGCACACTTTCCATTCAAACAGTGCATAATATCTGTGAGGCAAAGCGGGGAGAGTTGCTGCTGTCTGAGTGTGAACATCCAGACGCATTGCTCTGTGTGGAACTGCACAGCTCAGGGAGACGGTGGAAAAAGTACTTGAGCAGTGAGCCATAGAGACGCTTTCTGATGTATTACAGTTCTCTACCTAGCTCTGCTGTTTTGGGGGCCTGTTAGGCTCAGTGTACATCTCTGAATATAACACTATTAATGCAGCTATTAATTTTGCAGTGCTTGCTGTACATTTGTGATTATTACACTGTCACTGATCCTACAAGTTGTCTCCTGCTGCACAATAATAAGTGGGTGCTTTCAGAACTTCTAGGCACTCTGCAACATATGTTGGGAATTAATAAAAATGAATTATTTTCCAAATTATTGAATTTTATGTAGTAACAGAACCAGGACAAAGAAAAATCTGTGCAATTTAAAAGCAAATACATTAAAAAAATGGAACAGAAATTAACCAGTGGAAAGAACATACATGTCCATTTTACCTACAATACAACAACCATAGCTTTCAGAGGTCTGTGTATGTGAAGCTGTGGTTGTCCTTCATGTCCCCTGGGGTGGAATGGAAGTGATAGGCATATGGCCCCTAATGCCATGTGGCATGATAAGTGGGTGGGGGTGGGAGGAAGTAAGGGAGGTGTTCTAATGCAGTTTGTGATGGGTTCCCACTGGGGTACCACTGAGCCCCCTGACCCACCAGCCTTGGCTCCCTCTCACACAGTGTTGTGACAAGCTGCAAAACCCTCCAGCCTGCACTTTCACCAGCATACATACAGGTAGGGGCACGCCCAGCTGCAGTTACATGCAGACTCTCTGGCCAGCCCCTGCAATGAACCAGCAAAGGAAAGGCTAAAGCTAAGGCAACTCCGCAGGCACGAAACCTTCTGGAGTATAAACCCAAAATTATACCATCTTGCACTGTACAGGGAACTATATAGCATAAGCTCAAAGTCCTTCCTCTCCCTCAATGTGGAGAGAAATATGAAACAGCATTTGCCCCTTGAGCTAAGATTCCCATAGACTTTGCTTCAACTCACTGGTTTAGATAAAGCAAAAACAAATTTATTAAATACAAAAGATAGATTTTAAGCAATTATAAGTCATAGCAAACAGATCAAAACAGATTAGCTATCAAATCAACAAAAATGCAAATTAAGCTTAATATACTAAATAAATTGGATTCATGAATTAGCAGATTCTCACCTGAAGAGATGATACTAGCAGGCTGCAGATTCTTAAGAGGAAAGCTGCACTTGCTTTACAGCTTGGAATCTCCAAGTGTTTCATTCACAGGCTAGAAATCCCTTTCGCCTGTGTCCAGCACTTCCCCAGTTCAGTCTTTTTTCTTCAGGTATTTCCAGAAGTTTTCTTGTGTGGGGAGTGAAGATCACCTGATGATGTCACTCCCTGCCTTATAGAGCTTTTGCATATGGTGGAAACCTTCGTTTCAAAGCTTGGTTCCCAGACCAGTCTGTGGAAAAATACTGACATCCCAAGATGGAGTCCTCCATCATGTGGTGTGATCACATGTTCTTCTAGATTCCTAGGATAGAAGCCATTATTCACAGGCTTTTTGGAGTGTTCTCAGGAAGGCTCATCACTGGGTGGGAGATAAGCTTCTCCTAAGGCCCACTGTTTTCTCCTAATGGCCCTGAATAGGCTTTTACCCACCCACTATCTGGACTGAAAGCATCTTGTCTAGTGGGCATTACCCACTTGTAACTACATTTGAAATACAGATATATCGTTAATATTCACAACTTTGGATACAAAAATGATACCTGCATTCAGATATGTTTTTCTGATTATGACTATCCTAACTTTTCCATTGATGTCTCTGTGATGTTGATATAAGCTGGGACCATATAAAACATGGTTGCAACCAAGGTCCTGTAGTGGCACCAAATGTTATGTAAAGGGGGTCATATAAGGTGTCTAAGATCAGGTTATGGTTGGCTGGTTATGATTATGCTGTCTGTATGCATGTGTCATTTTGTAGTTGAAGTTATGAGTATTGGCTATACTGTCTGTATTTCAAACTTATGCTGTGCTTCTGTGAAACATCCCAGACAAGTTGGTGTTGGCTCTGCCTAGCCTGCTTGATGGCCCATTAAGGACCATCAGCTACACAACTGACCCATTAAGAGGAGGCAGATACGCATTGTAACTCAGCAGGGTGTGCAGGAACTTGCCCTTATGACTCCAGACTCCATTTTGCTGTAATTTTCCACAGTAAGAACAAAGAGGATCTTACACCTGGAAAAGACTATAAAAGGCTGATGCCTCATCTCCATCTGGTCTTCAGTCCTGCTTCTTACCTCTGGAGGGACTTTGCTACAAACAGAAGCTCTGAACAATGGACTGAATGACCCATCCCAGCGGGGGATGTAGTCCAGAGACTTGATTTGAACCTGCAGTTTATTCTATCACTGCTACAAGCCTGAACCAAGAACTTTGCCATTACTGTATGTAATTGATTCCATTTGACCAATTCTAAATCTCATCTATATCCTTTTCCTTTTATGAATAAACCTTTAGATTTTAGATTCTAAAGCAGGGTAGGCAACCTACGGCACAAGTGCCGAAGGCGGCACGCAAGCTGATTTTCAGTGGCACTCACACTGCCCGGGTCCTGGCCACTGGTCCGGGGGGCTCTGCATTTTAATTTAATTTTAAATGAAGCTTCTTAAACATTTAAAAAACATTATTTACTTTACATACAACAATAGATCAGTTATATATTATAGACTTATAAAAACAGACCTTCTAAAAACGTTACAATGTATTACTGGCGCTCGAAACCTTAAATTAGAGTGAATAAATGAAGACTCGGCACACCACTTCTGAAAGGTTGCCCTGTTCTAAAGGATTGGCAACAGTATGATTTGTGGGTAAGATCTGATGTGTATATTGACCTGGGTCTGGGGCTTGATTCTTTGGGATCGAGAGAACACTCTTTTTTTTCTTTTATTGGGGCATTGGTTTTCATAACCATTTGTCCCCATAATGAGTGGCACTGGTGGTGATACTGGGAAACTGGAGTGTCTAAGAGAATTGATCTTGTGACTTGTGGTTAGCCAGTAGGGTGAGACCAAAGTCCTCTTTGGCTGGTTTGGTTTGCCTTAGAGGTGGAAAAACCCTAGCCTTGGGCTGTAACTGCCCTGTTTAAGTAATTTGTCCTGAATTGGCACACTCAGTTGGGTCCCGCCAGAACCGCATCGTTACAGCCTCACATGACTTATCTTGCATAAAATACATATTTAAAATGTCATAATCATATAATATCACTGTGAAGAATATGGGGTTCAGTGTCAGAGTTGTCCATGGATCACTAAGAAAGGCAAGCCCATGATTGTTAAACCTGAAGCTCCTCGAGTCTGCAGCATCTGTGTTTGCTACCAGAGAAGCCCTATTATGTGCTGGTGCATTTCCCTTTCCTTTTCCTGCTGGGACTCTGGGGCCTTTCTCCTGTCCACTCTTTCCTTCTCCAGGCTGCCTGAAATATTCATCTTCCAGGCCCTTTGCTCAGGGGCTGATGCAGCACTGACTTGCAGGATCTCATTGCACATGTCATCCCAAGTTCTCTTCTTTCTCCTCCTTATCTGGCTCAGGCATTCCATGGATGTGGAGGGGGAATCCCTCAAGGCCACAGTGGCAGTAGGTGCAGGTAAAACAGAGAGGTAGAGTTGTCAACAGAGAGGTAGAGTTGTGATTATATTAAGATTCAGAACTCCCTTCCTTTGTCCTACCCTCCTCCCGTCCTCCAAAAAATATCTCAATGAGACATGCTTATTGACTCTTCTGCTTCAGAGCACTTGTACATGGTGCCACTCACAGCACCAGCCATGTTGAGTATGACTCCCCAGGGTTAGGGAAATAAGAAGGGTATTGGTCGGTTACCTGAAACTATGAGTAAATGACAATGATACTGAATATTGACATCATTTTCCACAGGAGATGGTGATTTTTGCTCATATCTCACTCCTGAGGGTAACAAAGGCACTGAAAGCACAGCTGCTACTGGTGTCCCAAAGCCGTTCAGGTCTGTGTGCTGCCAGCCTGTTTACCTCAGTGTTTACTGCTGACGTTATTGCTGGCTGACTGTGGGGAAGTGATCTACTGGGGAGGAAGAAATAAGGCTGCCATCCCTAGAAACCTTCGGGACAGGATTTCAGAGTACCTCCATGAAAGTTTCACTGAGATCTCTCCGGAGGATTCAAGGGACATCCCTGTGTACATAAATTGCTCCATATGCCCCTAATTCCCCCGGGGAATGAAAAGCAGATGATAATGCTACCTCTCTGTTTTTAAACTGCTACCTTTTCCAGTACGAGTAAATTAATGAAAAGTCAATAGCGGTGACCTGCTAAGCTGGGGACAGTACATCATTTTAATGGAAAATACATTTACGGAGGTACCTGAGATTCCTTCCCCTGCTTTGGGCTCCCCTGTGCTCACCTGCTGGGACTGATTGGACTGTGGTGGGGTCTCAAGCAGGTCCTGGCTTGTGGAATAGTTGCCCCCACACCAGTTGCATGTCCCACTTCCTCCTCTTCCTACATTCTCCTCATCCTCACTGTTCACACAAGAGGTCTGTGTCTCAGGTATCTCACAAGTATCCATGGTGGTGGGTGGGATAGTAATGGGGTCTTTCCCAAGTATGGCATGCAGGTCTGTGGCTTGGCACTGGATTGACTGTTGGCCTCCTTGGCCTTTTGGTATGCCTTCACGTGACATTGCTGCTGGTCCCCATCATACTCCTCCTCCTCCTGTATCCCCTGTGTAATCTGCTTGTAGATGTCCACATTTCTATGGCTGCTCCATATCTGTGCTTGAACAGCATGTACTCCCCACAGTCCCAGGAGATCCAATATCTCCCAGTTACTCCAAACCAGAGCATTAGCCGGCAAGGTCACCTGGGCAGTGACACACAACAATGGAGAGCTGCTAGGTGTGCTCGCCAAGCTGGACAATCAGGAAAAGGCACTCCAAAAATTTTGGGGGCTTCAAAGAAGAGGAGGGCCTTCTGGTCTCTGAGACCCTTGGGCAGTGGAGTTTACAATTGTTACCAGAGCGGTCAGAGTCAGGCATTGTGGGACAGCTGCTGGAGGACTGTTATGATCGACATAACTAATGCAGCATCTTCATTTGTACTGTGTTGACCTCTGTACATTGACCATGGCTGAATGCCGCTTTGGAAGGTGGTGTTACTGCATTACTGTAATGTGCCACTTAAATCAGTGGGTGACACATCTTAAGTGTAGACACATGCACCACCAGATCAACATTAAGGTAATTTATGTCCGTCTAACTTTGTAATATAGACCAGGCCTCAGTGTGTACTCCTCACATGTACCAAAACTCAAGCTGTTGTATGATTCCTTATGAAATTTAAACAGACCTTGCTTCAGAGGGTTCTTGTAATTACCTTCTCATTTAAGTGTAATTATATATTACTGGTTCATTTTAAAGTGATACCATATTTTTAAATTATGCCTCATCCTTTGCTAGTGTTGAACTGAAGCAATTAAATGGGAAAGGCGGACTATTAAAACAACACTTAATACTGACAAACTGATAAAGTATCCCACATGCTAATCATTAGAATTGCTGTTAGGCTAATAGGCCTTATCAGTGCTACTTATGTTTGCATATTTGCTGGTTTTAAATGTGACCTGTCCACTTCTCTTTACCATTAACTAGAGGCAAGCAGCATAAATTAGCACAAAGGAGTGTTTTCTCCCAATCTCTCTTTAGTTATACATTTCTAGGACTGTGGGGTTTTTTTTTAAAGAACTTAGCATAGGCCTAACTCTGCTCCGATTGAAGTCAATGGGAGTTTTACCCTTTCTTTCACTGGAAACAGATCAAAGCTAAGTGGTTTTGAAAACATGCCAACCCTTGTGTCTATCACATTCCCAAATGGGAAATGCTAAAGCAAGCAAAGCTATCCCAAACAGCGCTAGATTTGGACCAAAAATAGGCTGGGCGAGGACAATTAGTTGGGGGTGGTGTCATACAGTAAATAATCAGGTTAATGTCAAATACATCATGATAGCTCACACTGTTTTGTGCTCAGTGTCATACAGTCTTCCATTTGTTGCTTATTTCCTGCCTCCAAAATACAGTATATTGCCAAAGACCTTGAAATTCCCATTTACTGAGTTTACGAAAGGGAAACAAGATAAGGAGTCAAAATATACTCATCTAGATTAGGTTCTCTGCCCCCAAATTATGCTGTAACTGATCTCTATCTGGCTCTCTCACGCCTTCTAGCTTGGTCAGTGTGATACAATCTCCAGATTTGAGTAAAGGTAAGGATGTCTTTTTTTCTGTATATATGAGCAGAAGAAATAATACCTCAAACGGGACTTGACACAAAGTCCATTGAAACCAATGGAAATACTCCCATTCACTTCAATGGGCTTTGAATTAGACTCATAGTTAAGGTCTTTTGTTTTGCATTTGTACACAAGATGTCAGAGTGGGCAAGTATATGCAGAGAGTGAAATGGATGGATCCTCATTATTAACTGAATCTTTACTGAGATGTATACAAGTGGTGCACAGTGAATGATTGATTTTCCTTTTGTCTTTTAGATGAAAAAATATCCTAGGAGATGTTTGCAAATGTTCCCCTTGCTAAAAGGGAAAAAGTCTTCTCTAAATAGATGAGTCCCAGTCTTCAGATACCAATTCATCATGAGTCAGACTTTCAAAAGTGTCTGAGTGACTTAAGAGCTCAAGTCCCATCAATAATCCTACCATCACTGTAGCATCTTCATGGCACTGTTACCTATGACTAGTGATTGTTGAGTGCCTCAGTTCTTGAGGACCCAATCAGAGAACTCTTTTAGGAACCTGACTTACAGAAGGTGGATTCTCAGAACTTTCTGAAAATTCGGCCCAAAGTGTCTCAAGTTGGACACCCAAAAATTGGAGGCACCCAAAATTGTTAGTCACTTTTAGAAATCTTTAGTTCCTAACAAGTTCTCTTTATTTTAATTTGATTTTGATACCTTGTAATGAGTCTTTGCTCTTTGCAAGAGTTGTATACCTTGGTTTAATATTAGTTGTTGGGTTTTTTTGTGCGGATGCTGTTGGTGGCCAATGATACACAGGAGGTCAGACTGGATGATCTTGTGGTTCCTTCTGACCTTAAAGTCTATGACTCTAAGACATGAATAAAGGTCAAGGCCATGCGTACAGAACCTTAGACTCTAACAACCACTCTACATGATGGTATTACAGCACCTTCCCTGTCGGAGGGCAGTGAGGACATGCTGGTTAAAAGTGAACCGTAGGGTGTAGAAATTTCACTCTCGTATAAAAATTCAGGGATAAAATGACGCTCTTGGTTCAATTGCTGACAATAACAGACATAGGGGTCCATTGACAATGATAGCCCTAAAGTAAAATCTTTTACACTATCTAGATACAAGCATGAATTCTCTCATGTCCTCATCCAACTCTTTAGTCTCTTCCTCCTCCATTTCCCTTTGTTTTCTTTTAGTGCTTTGTTGTAACTTTGTTCTGCATCACTTGAATTCTTTAGAAAGATGTCCAATTTGTTTTAAATGATCTGCTCTAGCTCAACCACAAGTTATGGGCAGGAAGCAGGAATCACTGACTCATAGAATCTCAGGGTTGGAAGGGTCCTCAGGAGGTCATCTAGTCAACCCCACTGGGTGAGGTTCTATGGCCTATGTTATGCATCAAGTAAGGTTAGATGGTCCCTTCTCACCTTAAAATCTGTAAATATTTAGGCTGGGAAATTCAAAGCTGACTGGGGAAATACCTAAAGCACCAAAAAAATACCAAAAAATTAAGCCCTAACATTTTAGTGTGTCTGTTTGGTTGTTTTCTTGTGGTGCCTTCTTCAAATTTCCCTTTTACTGCTCGGGCAGGGGGGAGACCCAAATTCACTGTCTTTTGGTTTTTTGCTGCAGCTATTAGTATGTAGGAACCAGAAGCACATCCAGCTCTTGTACAGGAGAGAAAGGGACTCCTATTGCTATTGGACCAAATTTATGTCTGTCACCTGGCCCTCCTGTGCCACTCCAGAACAGGAGATGCCCAACATTTCCAGATGTCCCAAGCTGGGGACTTCCTCCAGTGTGGAGAAGTCCACAGCTGTCACTGAGAAAGCATAGGTAGCTCTGGCATTTGTACAGTGCCTTGCACAATGGGGGTCCTGGCCAATGACTAAGGCTTCTAGGTGCAACAGTAATCCAAATAATACTGCTAATTCCTGTCAACCTCTGGCTAAGCAGTAGTGTCAGGGCAGAAGAAAGTGTAGCTAGATCAGAGGTCCACAAACTGTGGGGTAGGACACCTGGGGGGGGCGGGGCACAGAAGAATGTTCGGGAGGGGGGCAACTGGAGTCCAGGACAGCCCCCACAAAGGGGCAGGGAAGGAGCACCACCCAGCTCTGCTCTTGGCCCCAGCTGCTGGACCTGCATGCGGGGCCTCGGCTGTGGCCTCAGCCTCGGCCCCCTTACCTCTGTCCGTGGCCCCACACCCCGAGCTGTGGCCCCATTCCCAGCCTTGGGCAGGGTGGTTGTGGGGGGTGGACAGAGGTAAAGGGGGCATGACCCTAAAAAGTTTGGGGACCACTGATCTAGATTATTACGACATTCTGCCTACTCTCTGCTGACATAGGGAGTTCTGTGGTGCCATAGCAGCCAACCTAGTTTTGAACAGCTCTAGGTCTTCTGTAAAATGTGTTGGGACCATAGTAGAAGCAGGAACCGGACCTTTGTACACTCTCCACCCCCTCAGGCAACAACTGCAGTTGAGAATCTAGGCCAATAAGGGGGCATTGCGCATAATTTAAACACACAACTGTTGAGCTTACCAGGTTGTTCCAATTTGGATTTAGTTGGGTCTATTATCCCTGAGTTGCAAATTCAGTAGAAGAATTTTGTTTTCTAGTTGAGAAGACCTTTAAAGATTATAATGGAGAAGCTTCTGAAATTTTGCCTATTAGAAGAGGAGAATAATAAACACATCTCATCCCTTGTGCAAATGCACATTGAAATTACATATTTTAGAAGCTGGCCCATGAGCTGTTTGATTCACTCAAAACTTGAAATGGGGAGGGGGGGGGAGGGAATAGCTGGAGCTCTTCAATATAGGGCTAGAATTAGGTTACAGTTCTCAGTGTGCCTGTACTGTGCTAAATTTGAAGACAAGGTTAGCAGAGAAAAGTGAAATGCCTCCTGAGCTGTGGTAATGGATAGAAATATCAGAGGAGACTCTGAACGGCGACTGTTTGAGCTTATAGCCTCAGCAGAAGAATAGACTCCCTAGGGAGCAAAGGAAATGTCATTCCAACCATGTGAGGTGAAAGAAGGAAGACCTGGAACAGTATGTCTTAATATGAAATGTCCTTTCAATTCCCTTACTCAGAACAAAATGTATTATATATCTCTCATACAGTCCCTACTTTCTTGTAACAACGAGGAAGTATAATTAGTCTTGCAATTTTTCCTTCTTTCCTAAAGTTGCTAAATGCCAGAATTGATGCAGACAAAGTTATCAGACTGACCATTTTTTAGCAGGTTGATGTCTGCATTTGTAACCCATTAGTGTGTAACTCAATTCACAGAGGTTATGAGCTGCTAACAGTCCCACCTACAGAAATTTGATTCTTTTGCTCAAGTTATAGCAGTTTGCACACATCTCTGGAGGTCCCTGATTTAATCCCTGGTGTATTGGCTAAAATGGTGGCTATCACACATGCCATAGCTAAGTGTTTACTCTAAGGACTCCAGTGTTCAAAGCTAGCTAAGGGATTTGTATGCCTACTTCCCATTAAATCTTCTAGTCGGCTTTTAATATCAAAACCTTAAATTATCATTATGGATTTCACACACAATTTTAGACCTATTCAGTAGAACCAGAACTGATTCATGGACACTCTTGCTTTTGTGAGGAATTGAGGGCATTTGGTACCCAACTAGGATCCTCTATTTTCTTGCTAGGCTTATAATTATCTATGCATCTATGCAATGCATGTTGCAAACCTTATGCCCTGTGGATTATCTTCTAGTTCAGGGTAACCTGAGTAGGGAGAAGACATTTATGCAGCTCTAGCTCAGTTTAACTATTAATACTATTCTCATATAAAAGAATCCTTGCCCAATTGGTTTTGTCTCTTCACTCCTGGAAAGCAGCTCAATGTTTTCAATTCCCATTGTTGATCTGTGTAGTCACATCTGTTTGTATATTTTATACTGCACTCATCACCATGTTATCCAAAGACCTTAAAGATTCTAGTTGTAACTGTAATATCTGTACCTCACTGCATCCTGAGCTTGTCCCTGTATGGCAAAAGGTGAATTTTGCCATTCATTCTAAAGGAGATGATGGCATGGACTGCACCCTCAGCAAGTTCGCAGATGACACTAAACTGGGGGGAGAGGTAGATATGCTGGAGCGTAGGGATGGGGTCCAGAGTGACCTAGACAAATTGGAGGATTGGGCCAAAAGAAATCGTATGAGGTTCAACAAGGACAAGTGCAGA
The DNA here is from genome assembly GCF_020497125.1 of Mauremys mutica. Lineage (NCBI taxonomy): Eukaryota > Metazoa > Chordata > Testudines > Geoemydidae > Mauremys > Mauremys mutica. Next base: position 131,819,298 of record NC_059076.1, on the reverse strand, counting down.
GTCCTGCACTTAAGAAGGAAGAATCCTATGCACTGCTACAGACTAGGGACCGAATGGCTGGGCAGCAGTTCTGCAGAAAAGGACCTGGGGATTACAGTGGACGAGAAGCTGGATATGAATCAGCAGTGTGCCTTTGTTGCAAAGAAGGCTAATGGCATATTTGGGCTGCATTAGTAGGAGCATTGCCAGCAGATTGTGGGAAGTGATTATTCCCCTCTATTTGGCACTGGTGAGGCCACATCTGAAGTATTGTGTCCAGTTTTGGTCCCCCCACTACAGAAGGGATGTGGACAAATTGGAGCGAGACCAGCGGAGGGCAACAAAAATGATTGGAGGATGGGACACATGACTTACAAGGAGAGGCTGAGAGAACCGGGCTTGTTTAATCTGCAGAGAGAAGAATGAGGGGGGATTTGATAGCAGCCTTCAACTACCTGAAGGGGGTTCCAAAGAGGATGGAGCTCAGCTGTTCTCAGTGGTGGCAAATGACAGAACAAGGAGCAATGGTCTCAAGTTGCAGTGGTGGAGGTCTAGGTTGGACATTGGGAAACACTCTTTCATTAGGAGGGTGGTGAAGCACTGGAATGGGTTACCAAGGGAAGTGGTGGAATCTCCATTCTTGGAGGCTTTTAAGGCCTGGCTTGACAGAGCTCTGGCTGGGATGATTTAATTGGTGTTGGTCCTGCTTTGAGCAGGGGGTTGGACTAGATGACTTCCTGACGTCTTTTCCAATCCTAATCTATGATTCTATATTCATGGTCATTCAGATTTTTTGCAGAAGTAAATCCCATTCTGAGTGTACAAGCTTTGGTAATAGCACGCCAGTTGCTTAGCCATTGTCAATACATTTGTAGGCATCACAGAAGAGCTGAGTTTTAAGCGGAGACTGGAAGGAAGGTAATATAGTGGCCTTGCAGATTGTTACAGTCAGTTCCTGCCATATATAAGGAGTGCCAGGAAAGAAAGTGCAAAGATTATTAAAAGTAGGTAAAAAAGGCTGGCATCATTGGTGGAGAGAAGGCAGCAATCAACATTTTGATAGCATCTAAGAGATGAGAGACGGAATGAAGAAAGGCAATGAAGAACCTTTAAGAGTGAAATAGTTCATGAATGACATAATGAAAAACGAGGAGCCAAGGTGGGATACTAAGGAGGGGTCAAGGAGGAAAGTCAGGAAAATCATTAATCATCATTCTGAATAGATTTGAGAGACAAAGGATTGCAAAATGCATTTTGAAAGTTGATTCCAATATTAGGGATATTACCTGTTCCCAGCATTACTCCCTTTATAATGATCCTCCTGATATTTGAACTTTTTTCTGAAAGCCTCAACCTGGTCTCGTTATTTTGTGACAATCTCATCTTTAATTGTGTTTTTTTTGTTTTTTTTTAATACGTTTCTAGCCCTTGTGACTGAAGGGTAAAGCTTGTAATCATGAAACCTTGAAAAACAGATGGCCATTAAAAGGATCCCATAATTTAATATATGGAGATATACCTATCTCATAGAACTGGAAGGGACCTTGAAAGGTCATCAAGTCCAGCCCCCTGCCTTTGCTAGCAGGCCCAAGTACCATCCCTGGCAGATTTTTGCCCCAGATCCCTAAATGGCCCCCCAAGGATTGAACTCATAACCCTGGGTTTAACAGGCCAATGCTCAAATCACTAAGCTATCCTTCCCCTCCTTGCCCATTTATTACCTTCCTAATCTCATGATTTTTTGGCCTGACTCATGATTTTTTTGAATGCTTGGGGTTGGCAATACTGTGCTCCAGCAATATCCCTATATTTAAATTAAGGAATACCTCTAGAACTGGTAATATCCCTAGAAACAGAATGAACTTTTAAAGTTCATCAGCTGTACTTTACCTCTACACCCACACCCACCCACCTCTAAAATTAAAATATTAAGAGTCTCTCCCAGCCGCTCTCCTTTACTTCAGCCCCATAGACATGCATTTGGTGATGTCTAATAAGCTCCTAGGATCCAAGATGGTCACAGAGAAGGCATTTTACTTTTACAGTAGCGTCTGAGTTACGAACACCTTGGGAATAGAGGCTGTTCGTGACTCTGAACAAAACACTATACTGGTTGTTTCAAAAGTTTATAACTGAACACTGACTTAATAAAGTTTTGAAAGTTTATTATGCAGAAGAAAAATGCTGTTTTCCTTTATTTTATTTTTTTAGTAGTTTAACACAGGACTATACTGTACTTGCATTGATATTGAATTTGCTCTACTGCTACCTGATTAGGTACTTCTGGTTCCAAATTAGATGTGTGGTTGGCTGGCTGGCTGGTTTGTAACTCTGGTGTTCATAATTCCAAGGTTCTACTGGACCACCTGTGAGAGTAGCCAGCTCAATTTGAGCTTGCTCAGGCTTCTGGATGTATCCATGTCATACTGAGCATGCTCAGAGGCTTACCACTGGCATTAGCATGAGGGTTAAAGACTGTCCTCTTCAGCAGCGCATCTCAAATACCTTAGCATGGAGGTTAGTATTGTTCCCTCTGGTTTATAGATGGGGAAACAGAGGCACAGAGAAGTGAGGTGACTTGCCCAAGGTCACTGCAGAGCTGGCAATGGAACCCAGGTGGTTTTAGTCACATGCCAGTGCTCCATCTACTAGTCCACATTGCTTCCCAATGTGTTGTATTAATTTGGACTAGGAATCTTAAAAAGCTTTACATAAGTTAACACTATTGAAGACACACTGATTAATTGCTAAATCGGGTGGTGCGGGTGAGGGGGAAGGGAGTGTGTTGGAAGTAGCTAGGTAATGTTTCTCATGTATGTACAGTACCTTTTTAAATGTCTAGGAATCTGCTGGAGCAGCTGCCATTTTGTGTTTTCTGAGATGCAGAATGTCACAGAATGCCCATATAACCCACCGGAGGATGGGTGTTACATGCCCTCATCGGTGCCAAACCTGCAGAAGATAAAGTCTGACACAGCCACACTGAGAGAGCCTTATTCCCCATTCAGCTCAAGCTGTAGCAGTTCACGCTTTTAGCTCTGGAGGTCCCCAATTCAATCCCCAGTGCATCAGCCAAGATGGTGGCTGTCTCACTGGCTCGCTTTCTTATGCTGATTTTATATTTGTTATTCTTCACTATTTTCCTTTCTCTAGTGAAATTTATCTAGACTGGGGTGGGAAATCATGCTGTGTCCTAATAAAAAGCAGTAGCTGAAGTACCCACTCCACAATGGAAAATGGGTCTGCAGAGATCTAGAGGGATCATACATGAACTCTTCAGTAAAATTAATTGCAGACCTAGCTCTGGATAATAAGGTACCTTAAGGTACCTTAAGGTAATAGCCAGAAAATAATATGAGATTGCAGTGGGAAAATAGACAAACAACTGAGCATTTAAAACACTAATCCGTACATTTAAAATACAGTTCAGCTAAGCTGGTTGCACTGGTGGTAGAGGTCTTATGGATGTCTAGGTGCATGGCTTGTGCAGAAAGGGAAGCCAGACACATTTGCATTAAGATCCCAAGCTCCTTGTTGGCCAAAGCAGGATCATGTCACCTGGCATCTGTTAAATTAATTGAAACTGAATTAAAGGTAAATTTGCATTTCATTTGCAAAAATGTAATTTAAATTACATTAAACACCTTTTCTCAATCACAAAAGCCATCCTCCAACAATATAAGAAAAATTGAAGCTAGACTGTATGTGCCAATACAATGGGAAATGATAGGGATGATCATTTTATATCCCACATAGTTTTGCTAAAACATCCTATTATTTTGTTACCCTAACATAGCCTACTCCTCCTAACCCACTTATTGTTTCATCTCTTTTGAATTGTGAGCTCTTTGGGGCAGGGACTGCCTGGTCTTATGTGGTTGTACAGTGCCTAGCATACTCGGGCCCTGATCCTAGCATGTTTCAGGCTCATTTTAAAATGAAATAACTCTGGGGGAAAAACAAAGTAGGGGGTGTGTGTTTTGTTTGTTTGTTTGCCCCCCAAGGAGAACTTGAAAATCCAGTGGAGGGCAGGAAAGACTGTTAACGAAGAGGGAAACACCTGGGGAGCAACTCAACTTACTACTGGCTTTTATTTTATGTATGGGCAACTGATTCTGGAATGAAAGTACCTGATCTGAGCTTCCAACGAACATTCATCAAGGGAAGAGCGCAAACCCAAAGGTGCGCGCAGATTACATATTTTTAATTGATTTATGAGTGGCTTTAGAGGAGATGGGTGTGGGAAGCTGTGTTCTGATGCAGGTCAGATGGCTTTGAGTTCAAGGCTGAATCAGAGCTAAGGTTTAGGTTCAAATTTGATGGCCACAAATTTCACAAATCAGCCATGCCTGGAATATGTCCATTATGAGTAGAAATCTTCCAGGAACGTCTGTTCTTGTATGTCAGCCACTTCTAAACCAAAACTAGAAAATATGTCCCTGAATCAGACCACAGCCAAAGCTATAGGAATAGATTCATGCTGAGGGATTTGAAGATGCAGCTAAGTTGAAGGAAGAATTCTTCTGTCAACCTGTTTTCCATTGATTAGGGAAATGGAGTTCCTACAGCAATGGGGGGGGGCGGAAACACCCACCTTCCATCATTGTAATATGTGTCTATAATGCAGCAGTATGGCAGCATAGCTCTGGCACTGTAGCAGCATAGTATAGGCATGACCTCAGTATCCTATGGTATGCATACCAATCAGTGGTCACCAGGTTGATAGAAACATTCTTCCTTCAATTTAGCTGCATCTCCATCAAGGGTTAGGCCGGCATAACTATGTCACTATGGGGTGTGGATTTTCATACCGCTGAATGCCATAGCTATGTCAACCTAAGTTTGAAGTGTCAACTAGGCCTTAAATTGATATCCAAATCTACATTGGGTTACATAAGCAATCAAATGTGATGGTGTTTTGATGTCCCATTCAGTAGACCATATTAGAAAATTATTCTGGTGGTATGAGTTCTGGCAGCAGAAAGCAAGAGAGAGAATATTTTAAAAGGAACCTTTTACAGAGACTGAGGGAATGGATAACTCGGTTAGATATATTCATAGTTAAGGACCATGACCTTCCCACATCACCTACATTGATGACATCTTCATCATCTGGACCCATGGGAAGGAGACTCTGGAAGAATTCCACCACGATTTCAACAGCTTCCACCCCCACCATCAACCTCAGCCTGGACCAATCTACATGGGAAGTCCACTTCCTAGACACCACAGTACAAATAAGTGATGGTTACATTAACACTACCCTATACCGAGTACCCACCGACCGCTATGCCTACCTTCATGCCTCCAGCTTCCATCCTGGACACACCACACGATCCATTGTCAACAGCCAAGCACTGAGGCACAACTGCATTTGCTCCAACCCCTCAGACAGAGACCAACACCTACAAGATCTTCACCAAGCATTCTCAAAACTACGATACCCGCATGAGGAAATAAGGAAACAGAGCCAGACATGTACCCAGAAGCCTCCTGCTGCAATACAAGCCCAAGAAAGAAACCAACAGAACTCCACTGGCCATCACCTACAGTCCTCAGCTTAAACCTCTCCAACGCATCATCAATGATCTATAACCCATCCTGGACAATGATCCCTCACTTTCACAGACCTTGGGAGGCAGGCCAGCCTTGCCCACAGACAACCCGCCAACCTGAAGCATATTCTCACCAGCAACCACACACCGCATCATAAAAACTCTAACTCAGGAACCAATCCATGCAACAAACCCCGATGCCAACTCTGTTCACATATCTACACCAGCAACACCATCACAGAACCTAACCAGATCAGCTACAACATCATCGGTTTGTTCACCTGCACATCCACCAATGTTATATACGCCATCATGTGTCAGCAGTGCCCCTCTGCTATGTACATCAGCCAAACTGGACAGTCACTACGTTGAAGGATAAATGGACACAAGTCAGATATTAGGAATGGCAATATACAAAAACCTATAGGAGAACACTTCAACCTTCCTGGCCACACAATAGCAGATTTTAAGGTAGACATCCTACAGCAAAAAAACTTCAGGACCAGACTTCAAAGAGAAACTGCTGAGCTTCATTTGCAAATTTGACACATCAGCTCAGGATTAAACAAAGAGTGTGAATGGCTAGACAACTACAAAAGAAGTTTCTCCTCCCTTGGTGTTCACACCTCAACTGCTAGAAGAGGGCCTCATCCTCCCTGATTGAACTAACCTCATTATCTCTAGACTGATTCTTGCCTGCGTATTTATACCTGCTTCTGGAAATTTCCATTACATGTGTCGGACAAAGTGGTTATTCACCCACGAAAGCTTATGCTCCAATACATCTGTTAGTCTATAAGGTGCCACAGGACTCTTTGTTGCTTTTTTACATTGCTAAAGAGTAGAAGCACTGTCCAGGACAAGGCTGAGGCTTGGAAGTATGGGAGCAGACAGAATTTTCTACTGGTCCTGAGTGTGTGTTGAATCCACCTGTTTCTCATTTCAGATATACTTTACATACTCTTTGGGGCACAAACTGTGTTTTCATTATAGCCATGTCCAGCAGTAGGCACAATGGAGCCCTGATTGGGTGCTCTTCCATGAGAGAAATAAGTGCATTCACTGTACTAAATAAAGAAAACAATTCAAATTAAGACTATATGTTGTGCAAATTAACTCATGACTAGGCATAGTATTGTGACAGTATGGAAGCTGCCATTTTGGTCAAAATGCTGGGGGTTTAACAATGAACCTCCAGCATTAAAGCAAGAGCTGCTGTAGCTTGAGTTAAAAGAACAAGTCTCTGTAGCTCGAAGACTGTCACAGAATCGCATTTTCTGTTGATTAGGTGGTTTGGAACGGGTCCCATATGAGGAGAGATTAAAGAGGCTAGGACTTTTCAGCTTGGAAAAGAGGAGGCTAAGGTGGGATATGATAGAGGTATATAAAATCATGAGTGGGGTGGAGAAAGTGAATAAGGAAAAGTTATTTACTTGTTCCCATAATATAAGAACTAGGGGTCACCAAATGAAACTAATGGGCAGCAGATTTAAAACAAATAAAAGGAAGTTCTTCACACAGTCAACCTGTGGAACTCCTTGCCTGAGGAGGTTGTGAAGGCTAGGACTATAACAGCGTTTAAAAGAGACCTGGATAAATTCATGGAGGTTAAATCCACTAATGGCTATTAGCCAGGATGGGTAAGGAATGGTGTCCCTAGACTCTGTTTGTCAGAGGGTGGAGATGGATGGCAGGAAAGAGATCACTTGATCATTGCCTGTTAGGTTCACTCCCTCTGGGGCACCTGGCATTGGCCACTGTCGGTAGACAGGATACTGGGTCGGCTGGACCTTTGGTCTGACCCAGTATATCTATTCTTATGTTCTTACATCTTATGTAGGTACAGAGGGGTTCACATGACACACACTGACCAATTGTTTACAACTGGGCTTTATGCTTCTCTAATTTAGCTTCCTTGAGTGCATCAGATACACACTTTGTTTTCACAAGAACTACAATTGCTGTTCCACTCCAAAATGTACAATTAATGATTTTGGCTTGGGGGTGGGATTTTTTTTTAAATGATCTAATAATGTAATAACTCTATAATGGTTCAAGATTATGATTAAGTTTGGGTTCATTTATTCATTTATTTAAAAAAATCTTTTAAACTTAAATCAGCAGTTCAACCACATTGAAAATTACGTTTTGCATAGTGTGAGGTAAGACTTGTTTTTCAACCTATAATGCTTTTTTCCTCAGACAGTTCCTTTCATTCAAGGTCTTCAAAGCACTTTATAAAAATACACCTAATAACATATGCCTGTGAGTTACATAGCTACAGATCACCGTACCCCTGTTAGCAGTGGGGTAAAGGGAAGCTTAGATAAGTTATCCCATGATGGGTCAACAGTAGAGCTAAGAATGAACCCAGGAGTCCTGGACTCTTTCATGCTTTAAACCAGTAGCACACGTAACGTAGGTCGACTTACCCCAGTAGTGAAGACAAGCGTTACGCTTCTCCAGCTACGTGAATAATGTAGTTGGAGTTGATGTAGTTTAGGTCGACTTACCCTGGTGTCTTCGCTGGGCTGTGTTGAGGAAGACCCTCTCCCATTGACTTACCTTACTCTTCTCGGGGAGCTGGAGTACCGGATTCGACCAGAGAACGCTCTGCTGTCAATTTAGCAGGTCTTCAGTAGACCCGCTAAATCAATACCCACTGCATCGATTACAGCAGCATTGATCTCCTTAGTAGTGAAGACAAGTCCATAGAGACACAATGTATAACTATATCAGATTATATAAGCAATGGCTACTAATCTTAGCCCATGTGGAGTAATGATTTAAGATGTACATATTCTGCATGGAGGGAATACAACTTGTACTAGAAGAGGGGTAGACTGGATGATCTCTAACCTTTTGCACTCTGGTTGGCATGATTCTATCCCTGAGATGAAGGTGCTACTCTTTCCTCCATAGATCTCAAATCTCTTTACAAAGAGCGTTAAGTATCATCATCCTCATTTTGCAGTTGGAGAAACTGAGGCACAGAAAGGTGAATTGACTTGCCTAAGGTTATGGAGCAGGTCAGACGTAGAGCTAGAAATAGAACATATTGTGAATCCCAGACCAGTTCTTAATGCAGTGTATCACAGTGCCTGCTCTTGGAAATAACATGAAACATAACTTTGATTCCTTTTATCTGTGAGCCACCCCATTTTAGCTACATTATATCCTAGGCTAGGTTCCACTTGGGTTCAAAGACTGGAACTTTTTTCTTGTAATTTAGGCTGCCACAGTTTTAAAAAAAAAAGTTAGTTACTATTAGTAGTGACATCTTTCTTCCCCAGATAGGTTTCAATGAAATAATAAAAAATTACGGAGTATCTCCAGTTAGGAAATTTGCCCTCAAACATTCAGCCAAAATTATTTTAAGTAACTTAGAGTTCCACAAAAGCCACTTTGACTGGCTAACCATTTGCAAAAAGAGCAAAGTATGTAGATGTCTAAGAAAACAGAAGCATTTTCTAAGCTTGCTCATTGCAGACCCAAAGCCATTCGAATGAAATCTGATCTCTTTTTCAAAGTGTGTGCGTTCTGTCAATTTACTGCAATAATATAATTTAGAAATAAAGAAGAGTGGGGAGGGAAGCTTTTTGTATTGAGGATATTAAATTGAATAATGTGCATAGTTTGGTTTTAGAATTTTATTACAAAAGAAACTGACTTGCTCAAGACAACTGTTCCAGACCTTTCAGAATTATCTGGTCTGTAAGCAGTGAAGGAGAAGCCTGCCTGTGTTCCATACAATTTTTTTGTTTGATGCCTAGAAATGTGAGATAAGAGCTTCATGGTGCTCTGCTTGCTGGAACTGTAGTTCTTCCCATTTTAATTTGTTGCCATTTGTGAAAATATTACAGTATGCCTCTTGGGAGGGAAAAATAAATGGCAATATATACTTGCAATCTCAATAAAGATTTATTTAATCCAGACACAGAACAATAGCTTGCATCCCTGATGAGAGCAGATTGCTTTCACGTTTTACTTAATTTCACATTTTTAAATGAGAAAAGTAGCACTGTTACCCCTGAGTTCTGTTTGTTGGATTTTCCAGTGTGTTTAGCTTTTAGATGCAAGTATATGCCTCCCTCACTTCAATAAATGCATGGATAATAGAACTAACTGAGCTCACATGGTGCTGCAGATTCTTCTATTTTAGCTTCAGAGGAAGTATGTGCAAAAGGTGGAAGGGAATGGGAGTTGTCAAAAGTTGTCTCCCCTAGCAAATTACATGATTTTACAACATCATCTTGAGGGGCCATGGTAATTGGTACTTTGTTAAGCAGGATTTAGCACTCAGGGCCATATTTTCACATGTATTTAAGGGCCTAGTGCAATTTTCAGAAGCACATAAGCAAGTTAAAGGCCTAACTCCCAATGAAGTAGATGGGGTTTAGGTGCTTAACCTGATTAGGTGCTTTTGAAAGTCCCAACAGCTATCTGCTTCTTTAGACACCTACATATCTGTTCCTCAAGGTCAACAAGGACTGTTGTGTTTAACACTGTCAGCTGGTCATTGTTAACCCTACGATTCAAGCCCCAAACTCGTGAGAGAAATCTCAAAAGTGGGCTGTGGGGGTGGCAAAAAGTGTAGACAGAGGAAGGACGAATTATTTTCCTGGGGCTGCACACCCGAACTGCAAAACCTCCCACTAGAGAGGGCTGGTGCAATCTCTGCCTAGCTTGCCCTGCCTCCCCATCCCGCCTCCCCTGGAAAAACCTACTGGAGAGCAGCTGTCACACAAGTGTTTGTTGAAACTGACAAATTTTTGCAAGGCCAAAATGTAAAATACAGGCAAGTCTCATCTTACACGCATTTAACATGCACAAATTCAGCTTTGCGCGGTCGGCAAAAACCAAAAAAGAAACCAACCAAAAAAAAAGAAAAATAACAATTTAAATACTGTACCTGTAGTGCGGGTGATTCCGCCTGCCATTACAGTCAATGTAATTTTGACTAGTCATGATTTTCACTTTACATGCTGACAGCCGAACGTAACCCCAGCGTAAGATGAGACTCGCCTGTATATAGTTCTAAACGTGCTACATTTGAGCCAGTGGCCACAAAATTGGAAGCGTCAGTGAGTATCCGATGCAGGCCTTCATGGAAACAAAATACCACTTGGTTCTTTCATCTTCAATTGTAGCAGATTTTTGTACGCAATCTCAAGTTAAGCCTGGATGGTAAATACATATATTTGTTTGTGAAACTAGTGTTCTGTTAACAATTAGCACAAGGACTATGCTACCATTAACTGTGCTAACATTAACCGTTTCAAGGAACAGAGTTTAAAACATAATACAAATACTTGTAAAATAAATTTTAAAAAATCAAGGATTTAAAACAAAAACAAATATGTGGGATGTAATCCAAAGTGCACTGAAATCAATGGAAAGAGTCTCGTTAATTTCAATAGGCTTGGAATCAGGACCTAGAAGAACAAAACATTGACAATTGATTATGCTGCCACTCTGCACACTTCCAGTGCAGGAAATTGCTTATGAAGATTTCGAGCAGCAAGATCACCATTCCTGGATCACTGTTACTTAGCATTTCACACCGCAAGCAGGGGCGTTCTTTTCAGTGCGGCAGTCTGTGTTTGAGCTTTGGGACAAAAAACATCAGTAAGCGTTCTGTGATCTAAGGCAAGTGCTTAGCAATGAAAACTTTACTCTCCTGACACTGTATGAGCAACCTAGAAATAGCCTGAGGACCTTCACATAGCAGGCTCTATGCCTTGTCCCATAGGGTGACATGATAGATGAGAAGGATTGGCATGGCATATGCAGGCAGATCCTTGGGCTATTGCAAGATGTCTTGCAGAATGTCAGGAAGCCCTCATTTTTTTTAATGCAACATGTCCCCAGTTTAGGCCTGGACATATTTGCTGAATGTGAATAATCTCCACTAACAGGAAACCTATGCATAATAGAAAGAAAACTATTATTCAAAAATGAACCCTCCATAAAATATGCATGCAATTAAGGAGTGAAATATTGAACTGTGTACACTTATATGAAGCAACACAATAATCCCACAGCCGGTAACTCGTTTTCAGAATATTTATCTTTTCTAATAAAGCCCATGACCATGTATAAAATATTAAAAACTGTTTTAACTTCTCTCATATGGGTTCTTTTAAAAACATTTTTCCATCTGTTTTATAGTGCATACATTGCTATTAACATAACTTAATAGGAGGCATTTGCACCATCATTTTTTTTAATATACATATAAATGTCTTAATTTTACCATTTGGCTCTCATTTTTAGTGGATGAGAGCATGAACTGCTGTTTTTACTTTACTTTACTCACTTATCAAGTTGTCAACAACTCACCAGTATTCTTCCAATAATATCAGCCTTAGTTCTTCACTTTTCACTCAATCACCTATCATGCCATGCTGCTGTCCCACCCACCCACAGGGGAATCGCCCCATAAAAATCCGTAAAGCTGTAAACATGGGTTTACTAAAGATAGGTCATGCCAGACTGATATGATTTCCTTGTTAGAGAAAATAATGGATTTTTAAGATAAGGGAAGTCAGGTCCATGTCTTCCGCCTCCAGCCCCTACAGAGACTCCTTCATGGTACAGGTAGTCCAGCATGGAGCACGGTGGCGCACTCCTTCCTGTGCCGCTTCCGAGGGCTTAGAGTTGACCGGCAGCTCCTTTATCTCCATACGAGAGGTCTTCTACCAGGACCCTGTCCGGACCTGGCGTCTGGTTTCAGCGACCAGATCCATGGCGGCCACCAAGGGGGCAGACCTCCTCGCGGAGCCCCTGCTACACAGTCCCCAATTTTGTGTGCAGGTGGCGGAGTCCCCCTCGGTGCACCAGAGGTTGATGCTGGCAGAAGTCACCAGAATCGGAGACCTCCTGGACTATGACCGGGGAGACTGGATGGATCCCCTGACACTCACTCAGCACATGGGGCTCTCCACCCTTCGTACTCCCCGGCGTGTACGTCAGGAGGGGAGGGCAGCCTTACTACCCACTTCTTGGGTTTACCTCGACCAGGTCCTGCGAGAGGGCAGTCCCCACCGACCCCGCACCCTGGGCCCTCCAAACCTTTTCATCGGGCCCCTGCCCCATGAGCCCCCTGGCCATCCCACCCATATACCATGAGCCGGCTGCACAACTTGCAGCTGGTTCACTTCCGGTTCAACTTAAAAGTAGGGGGTACAAGCATATAGGAGGGGGACATAGGCACATGGCACAAGGGGGCTAGCTGGGGGAGGGATACTGTGGTGGGAAAAGGGGGAAGAAAAGAGGCCAGGGGCAGGGCAAGCAGAGGAAAAGGACTAGCTCCAGCGGCTGGGGTGAGGCAGGCAAACAAACAAAATTCCCAAGGGCAAAGGGCAGGTGCAAGAGCACTGGGCCCAGCAGCAGCAGCAGCTCCACACCCACAAGAGGGTCTTTGAAAACCAATATCTTAGTCCTAGAATGTGAAGGGATGTGAAGGGTAACAAGAAGGGTTTCCACGGGTATGTTAGCAAGAAGAAGGTGGTAAGGAAAAGTGTGGGACCCTTACTGAATGGGGGAGCAGCAAAGAGTCTTGTGGCACCTTATAGACTAACAGACGTTTTGGAGCATGAGCTTTCATGGGTGAATACCCACTTTGTCGGATGCATGCATCCAACGAAGTGGGTATTCACCCATGAAAGCTCATGCTCCAAAACGTTTGTTATCTATAAGGTGCCACAGGACTCTTTGCTGCTTTTACAGATCCAGACTAACACGGCTACCCCTCTGATACTTGAATGGAGGAGGCAACCTAGTGACAGATGATGTGGAAAAAGCTGAAATACTCATTGCTTTTTTTGCCTCAGCCTTCACTGACAAGGGCAGCTCCCAGACTGCTGCACTGGGCAACAGAGAATGAGGAGAAGGATTGCAGCCCTCAGTGGTGAAAGAACAGGTTAAGGACTATTTTGAAAATCTGGACATGCAGATCTGATGCATCCAAGGGTGTTGAGGGAGTTGGCTGATGTGATTGCACAGCCATTGGTCATTATATTTGAAAATTCGTGGTGATCGGGGGAGGTCCCAGCTGATTGGAAACAGGCAAATATAGTGCCCATCTTTAAAAAAGGGAAAAAAGAGAAAAAGCCTCACTTCAGTCTCTGGCAAAATCATGGAGCAGGTCCTCAAGGAATCCATTTTAAAGCACTTGGAGGAGAGGAACAGTCAACATGGATTCACCAAGGGCAAATCATGCTTGACCAACCTGATTGCCTTCTATGATGTGATAACTGGCTTTGTGGATATGGGGAAAATGGTGGATGTGATATAACTTGACTTTAGCAAAGCTTTTGATATGGTCTCCCACAGTATTCTTGCCAGCAAGTTAAAAAAGTATGGATTGGATGAATGGACTATAAGGTGGATAGAAAGCTGGCTAGATTGTCAGGCTCAATGGGTAGAGATCAATGACTCGATGTCTTGTTGGCAGGCGGTATCAAGCAGAGTGCCCCAGGGGTAGGTCCTGGGGCTGGTTTTGTTCAATATCATCATTAATTATCTGGATGATGGGATTAATTGCACCCTCAACAAGTTTGCAGATGACACTAAGCTGGTGAGAGAGGTAGATATGATGGAGAGTAGGGAAAAGGTCCAGAGTGACCTAGACAAATTGGAGGATTGGGCCAAAATAAATCTGAGGTTCAACAAAGGACAAGTGCACAGTTCTGCACTTAGGATGGAAGAATCCCATGCACTGGTACAGTCTGGGGACCGACTGGCTAAGCAGCAGTTCTGCCGAAAAGGACCTGGGGATTACAGTGGACAAGAAGCTGGATATAAGTCAAGAGTGTGCCATTGTTGCCAAGAAGGCCAGTGTCATATTGGGCTGTATTAGTAGGAGCATTGCCAGCAGATCGAAGGAAGTGATTATTCCTCTCTATTAGGCACTGGTGAGGCCACACCTGGATTATTGCATCCAGTTTTGGTCCCCCCACGACAGAAAAGATGTGGACAAATTGGAGAGAGTTCAGCAGAAGGCAACGGAAATGATTAGGGGGCTGTGGCACATAACTTATATGGAGAGGCTGAGGGAACAAGGGTTATCTAGACTGCAGAAGAGAAGAGTGAGGGGGGATTTGATAGCAGCCTTCAATTACCGGTACCTGAAGGGGGGTTCCAAAGAGGTCGGAGCTAGGTTATTCTCAGTGGTGGCATATGACAGAACAAGGAGCAATGGTCTCAAGTTGCAGTGGTGGAGGTTTAGGTTGGATATTAGGAAACACTATTTCACTAGGAGGTGGTGAAGCACTGGAATGGGTTACCTAGAGAGGTGGTGGAATCTCCTTCCTTTAGAGGTTTTTAAGGCCCGGCTTGACAAAGCCCTGGCTGTGATGATTTAGTTGGTGTTGGTCCTGCTTTGAGTAGGGGATTGAACTAGATGACCTCATAGAATCATAGAATATAAGGGTTGGAAGGGACCTCAGGAGGATATCTAGTCCAACCCCCTGCTCTAAGCAGGACCAATCCCCAACTAAATCAACCAATCCCCAACTAATTCCTGAGGTCTCTTCCAACCCTAATATTCCATGATTCTAGGATGTTAAAGGCCCTTTCTCCTACAAGCTGAGAAGAGGTTACCTCACGTCAATTACAGACACTTGAATCCAGTTAAGGGCTGCCTCAGGCCTTTTAAAAACCCTCCTCTGGGGAGAGCCAGAGAGATAATCACCCTTAGGCCGACCCTCAGGCCTACCCTGAAAAGACAACCAAGGGAGCACAGAAGGGGGAAGGCAACCCCTGCCTATGTGGGGCTAATTACCCCAGGCCTGCCATCGTGTGAGGGGGGAGCGCTAAGACTGGTGAGAGAAAAGAGGTGCCTTGCCACAATATTCAATCTCCCAGGCTCATCTTTTGAAGGTGCTATGCAGATTTCCTTTGAGGGTAAGGACTGATAAGTAAGAAACAGAATTATAGATTTGTGAAAAATGTTCACCCAGAGGTGATAAGATGTTTTTGGTTTTTATAATTTTTCTGGGTGAGCTCATTCAAGAGCACAGTGGTTGTCTTGTTTCACTCACATAGTTGTTATAGGGGCAGTAAGTGCCCTGAATGAGGTATGTGACATGTTGCGATAGGCATGTGTAGGACCCCGGGATCTTGAAAGGTGTTTGTGGGGGGTGTTGATCATTGTAGCTGTGGAGGTATGCCTGCAAGGTTTTGCACCTCTTTGTCTGGCAGCATCTGGTTCCAAGTCCAGTTGGTGTGTACTAGTCTAGGGGGAGCTTGCTTCTGATGAGCTAGGAGAGTTTGTGGGGGAGTGGTTTAAAGGCTGGAAGAGGAGGTTCAGGAAAGATTTCATTCAGGATGTGGGTCCCAGTAACAACTGGGGTGGGGAGCTTCCATCTGAATGTATAGGAAGGCTGTTTTTATGAATAATTTCTTTAGCATGCTACATATTTTGCATCGCACATTAGTGAATTTAAGTGCTCAGGAGTTTCAAGTGGTTTACGGGGTATTTTTAAATAATGTTTAAACTGCATATATTTTATGTAGCTACTATTATTTTCAAAGTGCTCATATTTTACCTGCATTTCTGCTCTAATTTCTCAACCAGCATTTTCAAACAGCTGTTACTTCCTCTTTGAATTACTCTGGTTTTATAATCGCCACTAATGAGCTGACAAGACTCCCACTGCATTCCCCAGAGCTATAATGAACACACAGGCAGAGTGTTCAAACTTAATTCCATTTAGACTTCTTTTAAACCCCCAAACTTGAAAATGTGCAACTATCTCCCACCTTAGAAAGGAGCAGTTTGCTGCTTCTTACAGATTAAAACAAAGCCCGATTCCTAAACTTTAACTATCAGATACAAAGTAGTCAGCGCATCCATAAGCATGCTCAAGCCTTTTTTGCTTTGTGCCTAAAGCTAAGACATCAGTTAGGCTATAAAATAGCTCTGAACTATAGAAAAGACTTTTGCATGTTGGCACATATATTATCATCATTTTATATGTAATGCGTCAACAGTGCTTTTGGTGCTGGGCAAGATTCAAAGGATCCTATTCTGCTTCACTTATGCTAGAGAAGTAACTTACTTTGCAAATAGGCCCTTTGAAATCTGTAGGAGTCTTTGTAGAGTAAATTATCAGTATGAGTAAGGGCAGCAGAATTGGGACCACAAAAAGATGCTCTCTCTGCTGACTGTGTACATTGAGTAGCGCTGTACTGGGGTAGCAGCCGCGGGGATCCGGTCCTTTAAATATCCACCAAAGCCCCAAGCCCTGGGGTAGCAGCAGCAGCTGGGAGCCCCCGGCTGCCACTGCTACCCTGGGGCTCTGGCAGTTGGACTCAGGCAGCTATTTAAAGAGACCAGAGCTCCGCTGCGGTAGCAGGGGCTGGAGACCCAGGCCCTTTAAATGGCCCCCGAGCCCCAGGACTCCCAGCCGCCTCCGCAGCTGGTAACTCCAGCGGTGATTGAAAGGCCCCGGGGTTCTAAAGGCCCCACCCCTTCCGGTGGAGGCCCTGCCCCCTGCTCAGGACTCCGGCGTACCGGTAAGTCCTTTAAGTTCCTTTCACCCCTGGAGGAATCTCAAAGTTTTGGCGTTAGGTTTGGTTCAGATAAGCATCGATGAGTTTAGGGCCTTATCCAAATTAATCAAGCCTCTTTGCTCTGCAAAACAGGTTATTCCAAGCTATTTCTGCCAGTTCTCTCTTTAGAAGCAGACATGAATACTGCAAGATCAGCCTTTTTGTTGCAATTGAGTTATTCCTGGCTTATATCAATGCAAGTGATCTGGAACTGCAGATAATGTGAATGTATATCACTTGCAGCAGGGGAGAGAACGTTGGAGATACCCCTTTGTGTAGCAGAATCTCAACATAGGTGGATGGAGTCTATCAGCTTCAGGTACTGTGTGCCTGCAAATCCTCCTATCCCCACAACATATCATCATTAGATGGTCAGGCAGACCCTGCCTTCAATCATAAATGTGTGGGGAAAGGCCATTAAAAATTAAACCCAATCTGATGTAAGACCCAGAGCAAAAAGACATGGAGGGATGCAGCTCTCTGCTCCCTCTATAAGGAAGAAAGGGAAAAGCCATTTGGGGCAGCTTCATTTACATGAACTATAATATTGTTTACCCATAATCCCACCTATGGAGTTTTGTTGTTTTAGCTGGAATGTTTGTTTTAATTTTGTAAAAAATTATGATAACTGGACTCATGAAAGGACAATATGCTCTGGAGTGAGTGGCTCACCATGAACATAGAGGTGGTTGTTTTTTTGGTTTTGTAACGAAATTCATTTTCTCAGAGCCAGCTATTGGACCATGGCCCTGGGTGGCATCTTGCACCATAATTTTATTTATTTTAGAAGAGGACCGTTGGGTGTATGGTACCTGGCTGTTGCTGCCTTTGGCACTCTGCAGAAGGGTTACACTAAAATATAAATATTTATAAATATACTTCAATCTCTCCTGTTCTGCTTTGAATAAATACTTAAATAGTCATTGCGAGGGGGAGAGAGAGAGAGAGCGTGTTTGTAACCCGGTGGTTGGGGCATCCACCTATGTGGTGGGAGACCCAAGGTCCAGTCCCTCTACTCAGGTCACTCTTAATTTATGTGTGATATTTTCTATAGGAGAAACTGAGGGAGCACTGCATCAGAATATCAGCTAACCCAGTGGTTAGAGTGCCCTCCTGAGAAGTAGGACACCTCTCTTCAAATTCTCTCTCTCTCTTTGAAGTGGGAATTGAACCTGGATCTCCCACATAGCAGGTGAGTTGTCTAACCAGTGGGCTAAAAGTTGTAAGGTGAGGGCAGCAGCAGAGCCACCACCACCTCTTCTGTCCATCTGTATGGCATGAAGCAGGTGCCTCTAAGCATTTCTTGTGAGAATGAGTGATGCCTAATCCACCTGGCTTCAGGAGAGGAGTTCCCACTCAGAGAAGTAAGTGCCTCCATGCAGCCCACACTTAGGTGCCTATCTAAGGGAGAGGCTTAGGATATACCCCGTACAATCCCGCAACAGGATCCATGTGGGTGGATCCATAAAAATTCATTTCTCAACTGCAGCTCAGAGTGAGCTTCCAAGCCTGAGTAGCCAAACTTGTGCTACCAGGGCTCGAACTAGTGCACTGAAAATAGCAGGGTGTACATTGTGGTTCGAGCAACATCTTGGAGACTCAAGTCCATCCAACCCCCTGTGTTTCAGATTAGGTGGCTAGCCCAAGTCTCCACCAGAGCTACAATATCCACACTGCTATTTTTAGTGTGCTAACTCAAGCCATTCTAGCCTGAATCTGTCTTCCTGGGCTGGGAGGCTTGATTCCCAGCTGCAGTGTAGACAAGCCCTATTGTGGGATTATTGCTTTAGGTTATAATCTAGTTCCCTTGTGCTGAAATTGGTACTTGACCTGCTACTAATAAACAAGGAGTGGAATATGCAGGGCAGAGAGAGATGGGAAAGTGCTCTGCCCTTTATGGGAGTAGAGAGGTCAGGGAGAAGCCCAGGATGGACTGGGGAAGTAGACAGCAGGAAGACCTGCACACTCCCTCTTGCAGGTGTGGTCCCTGGGTCAAGGGGAGTGACTTGACTTAGAAGGCTCTCAGGGGTAGACCCAGAGAAGCATCCTATAGACTGAGGGGGCTCCAGTGGTCAATTATAGCATGGGTCCTGAACGAGGGGGCATCTTTGGGATGAAGAACAGGTAAAGGCCTACTCAAAGTAGCTGAACTTGCTTTGTTTTGCCATTGGACTATAAAATGGCAGCCTGAGAGAAAAGGTGTCCAGCAGGACTTGAGCTATGGTTCTGTCCATAGAGGTCTGAGAGGTTGAGCAGGGTGGTGACGAGAGGAGAAACTGGGACACAGTGAACTTGCAGTGTCACGACCAGCCAGGAGGGGCACTTGGTGATCACAAATCCATTCCGTCCATCATTTATATGTTATATGGAAAACATGTGATTTAATGTACTGACTGCATTGGTGGACATCCTATTATTTTTTTGCCTAAGCACTCTTTTCCAGCAGAAGGACTTGTAGGATGGGACATAGGCAGCATGGAAATTTGCCAATGTCAAAGAAAAATTTATCCCCAGTAGTCTATACTTGCTCCAACAAAAGGTCATCACCAGTAGTACCTTTCTCTACAGTCATATCCCTCTGGTCTTGTAACTAGTGACACTAAACTGTCTACTAACTACATAAAACCAAACAGGGCTATACTGAGTTACTTTGGGATATTGGGCGGGGGGAGGTAAAGGCTGGAAAAAATCTTTCTTTAGGTCTCAGTGATAACTCTGAACTTTACAAGTCTTGATTTATCTTAATATTAAGAAAGGTTAAATAAAAGATTGTACAGTATAATCACAATCTATAAGGACACAGAGCTGAAAAAAGTGAAGTGCTACAAGAAGCAGTCTGTGGAACAGCTGGAAATTTGTACTAATAGCTCAAGAAATTGACTGGTTCTTGAAAGCAACAGTATTTTATTTGCATTGATGTTCTAGCTATTTTTAGAACAGCCAGAGTGCTAAAAACAAGATAGAATAGATTAAATAATATGGTAATAAATGCAACAACAAATTATTAGAACAGGCATATTTTTACAGGCTTTATGTTGTAACAAATCATTGCTCATCTCATCTATATGTGTTAATGTGCTACGCACTGGAGTAACTTGGGACTCGAGATCAGCAGTGATATAGAACTGAGATATTCTAGTTATTCTTACACAGGATGGCAAAAGAAGAATCTCTATTTTCTTTTAGCAGTATAGCACGATGACATACAGTTAAGCATTCTGATTCCTTCCAACTGGGAGTGTGTGGGGTTTCCATGCACAGGTAGGTTTCAGTTCAGCAAGGCAGTATGCACATTCCTAACTTTAAGAATGGAAATAGTCACAAGGAAGTTGAATGAAGTGCCTGAGCAGGTATCATCAAGAGGGAAACTTTTAAAAAAAAAGGTGTTTTATACAGTTCCCCTTCTTATAAAGAGGAAAAAAATATGTTTCTCCCTTCTTAAGGGTCTGATTCTTCCACCCAGCTAGGTGCAATGGGGTGTTTGCCCCACGTTGTTTATTCTTTGTACACCAGGAGTGTGAGGACTCAGCACACTCTGCTGCACCTACAGGGTTTGCCAAACTTGATTTGTCATTAGACCCACCTGGGGGAGGAGCTAGAACATCAATGCAAATAAAAGAAGGAAGTGAAAGCTATAGGGGAAATCAAGAAGAGAGACCTAGGAGAGAGGTGGTAGGGAGTTCCTTTTCTCTGGGAAGGTCTGGGAAAGCCTCAGGGATGGAATTAATCTCTGGGGTGGGCCCTAGAGAGGGACAGGGCACAGGGAAGCAATCCTGATGGAGCTGTGTTTCATCACAGAGAGAAGGAGCTGGGAGGACCTAGGGAGAAGTCAGAGTCCTGGGAAGCAAAGGGAAGTCATCTGAAGCACAGGCTGCAGGGAAGCAGCACAAAGGGCTCAGAGGCAGCAAATGACCCAGGGAAATAGCCTAATATCTGTATTGAACAATCAGGTCTGCTCCCTAAGGGGTCTCTATACTGCGATTAGACACCTGCGGCTGGCCTGTGCCAGCTGACTCAGGCTCTCGGGGCTCAGGCTAAGGGGCTGTTTAAATGTGGTGTAGACGTTCAAGTTTGGCCTGCAGCCTGGGCTCTAGGACCCTGCGAGTACACAACAATTGAACAGCCCCTTACCCCAAACCCCGTGAGCCTGAGTCAGCTGGTACGGGCCAGCCACAGGTGTCCAACTGCAGTGTAGACACACCCTAAGAGTTTGAGGATGGGCCCGAATTCCCCTGCCATCCCAGAGGAAAGGACATACAAGCCAATCATCAGGGCTGTTTAGCAGAGCGGAGCTGAACGCGGAGCCTTATTTTATGAGTGTTCAGCTTAGAAGGATTATCTAGATTTCCCCGTAGTTTACAAGGATGTAAGTGCTAGGTTCCTATTGGACCTATTCTGTCTTCTGCCAGTCACTTTCACAGAGTACCAGTCACCATAGTATCTAGTAATTGAATGGCACTTGACATCCATGGTAGATTCATGAATATGAATTGCAGGATCATATCCAGTCTGAATGTTGGTGGTTTATATGTACGATTCTCACACACATACTCACACAAACCTCCTAAAATCTTCACCTTGCTCAATATTTCTGGTTTCTTATAACATGGGTTTCGGAC
The DNA here is from genome assembly GCF_020497125.1 of Mauremys mutica. Taxonomy (NCBI): domain Eukaryota; kingdom Metazoa; phylum Chordata; order Testudines; family Geoemydidae; genus Mauremys; species Mauremys mutica. The sequence goes on along the minus strand of NC_059076.1, from coordinate 131,797,586 downwards.
AGAGTTCCAAAAAAATATTCCATGAGGTACAGAAAGTATATTGACAATCACTGTGGGGTCAAAGTAGACAGTTTGACCTCTGGTAGACAGACAACTGCAGCATGAATGCCATTCCCAAAAAGTGTGGCCAATTTTTCTCTTTTCGTTAAGTGTAAATCCAGAGTAACTCTATTACTTGTGAAACTAAAACAAGAGGTGGATTAAATTGTATAAAGCGGCAGCCAGTATGTCCCTCGGCCCGCGCCAATTCCAGCAGCTCCCATTGGCCTGGAGCAGCGAACCGCGGCCACTGGGAGCCGTGATCGGCCGAACCTGCGGACGCAGCAGGTAAACAAACCGGCCCGGCCTGCCAGGGACTTTCCCTGAACAAGTGGCGGAACAAGTTTCGGAACCACTGGTATAAAACCTTATAGAGAACTGATCTAGATCCCAAATATCTGAACCCCTAAAATTTGATTAAAATTAATTGTGTTTCTAGTTTTCTCCCATATCTGATCAGTGCTTTTAAACCACAAAAATAAATTGTACTTTCATTTGAAGACGGTTTTGCATTCTGGACCTATTCAATTAATTTTCTGCTTTAAGGTATTTCAAATGTCTTTTAAAATTAGACAAGAGACAATGAATATGAACCCCAAATGCCTCATTTAAAAACAATTTGAGCTTGCATAATGAGCATAAATCATTGTAATAGAGCAATTTTGCATCAATTATGACACCATTATTTTTGAGCTCGTTACCAGTTTTCTAAATAAAACAGTAACCTTTCATTTCTCGACCGTATGGCGTGCCAGCTCTGGCTTGTGTCGTGACATGCAATCAATGTGAACTTACGTTCTTATTGCAAAATTATTCCTTACATTATTTAAGCCATTTGACAGCCTCTTTCCTGGTGTGATGCAGAATAACACAATGTGAATGATGAATTGCTTCTCAAAGCTTAGGAGGAGATTTTTTTTCCTCCTCTCTTTCCACTAGGTCAGCTTTGTGCCTGATTAATATAGAATTCTTATTCATTCTGTGTATCTGTAAATGAATCCATATTACAAATTTCCTGTACAGATTCATGGTTCCCCACAGTGTTCAAGGCTAGGTGGGATCTATTATGTAATACTATATTGGGAATCATGGATCTCTACAGGAAATGTGCAACATGGCTTCATCTTGCCTAATTTTAATTGCTTATTATTTGCAATGCAGTCACATCTAGAAGCTCTAATCGATATCTAGGCCCTTTGCGCCAGGTGCTGTACACAAAGCGGGAGGCAGTCCCCTCCCAAAGAGCTTATCGAAATAAACAAGGCAGAGAAAGGGTAGGAGGAAGAACAGAGGTAAAATGACTTGTTTCATGTCACGTTGCAAGTCAGCAGCAGGAATAGCGCTCCTGACTCCCAGTCCAGTGCCCCACTAAGCCGCTTTGCCTCCCGCTTATGATTTAAAAGATTTTGGTGGTAGTCTTTAAAGTACCTTAGTTGTCTTAGGGCAGGTCCATACTCACCGCGCGGGTCGACGCAGTGAGTTCGACTTCTCCGAGTTTGAACTATCGCGTCTAATCAAGACGCGATAGTTCGAACACCCCGCGCGCTCCGGTCGACTCCGGAACTCCACCACTGCGAACGGTGGTGGCAGAGTCGACCTTGGAGCCGCGGAGTTCGACCCCGCCGCGTCTGGACGGGTAAGTAAGTCGAATTAGGGTACTTCGAGTTCAGCTACGCTATTTGCGTAGCTGAACTTGCGTACCCTAGTTCGACCCCCGCCCTTAGTGTAGACCAGGCCTTAGATAACTAGTTATCCCTCCTTTCACCAGTAGTTGTGCTATTTTAAGTAAAAAGGGGTTGACTGAAAAAAAATCCCCCCTTGAACACTGCAGAGGGAAAATGTATGAAATGTAATAGCATACAGGATATGCAAATAACAGCTCAGCAATGGGAGAGCCTTGTTCAGGCTCTAAGTGATAACTTACGGTGCAGGCAGGATAAAGAAGTATAGGGAATATTGCAAATACTGAGGTACAAGTACTTATCACGGAATACTGGGGAAAAAATTAAGCACGATTGCTGTATTCTTTAAAAAAGCAAGCATATATTTTCAACTAACGGAAATGGACTGGAAAAAAAATTAAGAGGCCCCTGAATAACTGACTATGTCTACAACCAAACTCGAGCCAAACCTTTAAGGCTGTGAAAAGATTTTAGTTCAGATTATTTTCATTTTTACATGCCTTTACAGTTCCAGGTTCCAGTCAGGGCAGGGAATGGAACCAGGAAGTGCCAGTAAACTATGTGAGAAGCTTTTTCTCTGTTTGATATTTCTCGCCAGGATCACAAGTGGAAGAGCCAGAAATCCCATGACGCTGACAGAGGCTGCTCTTATGGGATTTTATACTCCAGCTCTTTAGATAAATGGAGTAAACACCCACTTTTTTGGGGGTACTCATTGGAACAGAACCTGAACTTCAAACCTTTCCATGTTCACCTATCTGTAGTAGTTACTACTGGAGTCAGGGGAATCTGATCCCTGTCATGTGACTGAGGTACTAACCTCTGTAATTTTGATCAAGATCAGCTGACTGGGGTCAGGACATAAAGCCATGTCTCTTCCCAGCACTCAGGTATGTCCCACCACCACTATGTTACACACAGCTAGGGCTACATGTTTGGAAAGAGATTTTTGAAGAAGCTGTCGTATCAAGGGCCATAGACTGAAAGCTGTGCATGCCAGTGCCCACACTGCTATTTTTCTCTTCCCTTTCTACTGCCCTTTTGTTGTGAAACAATTATTTTATTTCTTGCTGTATAATGTTTCTCTTCCACCATTTTAAACAGCAGACACGGTATTAATGCCCTGTCTTAACAGTTCTCAATTGCCAGGTGTTTGCCAAAACACTATAATACTGAGCGCTGATGGGGAGGGGATTTCAGAGTGACTGAAGGGCTTAATTAAAGGATTTGTGTACGGAGGTATGAGGACAGAACTATATAAAGCAGATGGATCGCTTGGAACATTCACCCCTGCCAGCAGAACGTGATGCAGGTTGCAAACCATTTTCAAAGCTTCAGCCCTAAATGATTTGTCTACAGGCAGATTCCAGTGCGGGCATTTCCAAATGCACATGGCAGTACCAGTAATTTATTTGTTCCCATGACAAATGAGGAGACAGGCAACTGCACAAAGGTCTTGCAGCTGTGGAAGGAGGTGAATCGTGCATTCTAATATAGGAGCACGTGCTCCCCTATTCCAGCTACCCATACTGTAGATAGCTATGTAGGATGAGGAGAGCAGCTTCCATAGAGCTGCTACATCCCATACTTGTGCATTTGGGCAGGGAACTGGTGGAGGCTTGGCTCTGCGCCCTCCTGCCCCGCACTGTTCAACACAGTCTTCCATAGCTTCCTGGGCTCCTCTCAGGGAAGCCCAATAAGGTGCTGCCACTAGCTCAAGGGTTGTGGCAAAAGCACCATTGAATCTATGTTTAGCGAATGATAAAATAAGACAATGACAAGGGGAAGGGAATAGTTATTCCTTAGTTGGGAAACCGTAGATGAGAGATGGAATGGATAGTGTTGGAGGGACATCAGATTGTTAGAGAAGAAGGATAGTCCATTGTTAGAAAGAGAACCAGGAGACCTATGTTTAATTCCCTGCTCTGCCACTGGTTTCTTGTGATCTAGGACAAGTCATTTAGTGTCTCTGAGATCTTCAGAAATACTTAGGTGTCTAACTCCAATTGATTCAATAAGAGTTTGGTGCCTAAATAGCTTTGAGGATCTAGCCATCTGTGCATGAAATAGAACTTCCCTGCCCTACAGCAGTGTTGAGAGGATAAATACATTAAAGATTGTGAAGTGCTTTAGTATTACAAAAATAGGGGCCATATAATTACCTAAGATCGCTATACTAGGGTGACCAGATGTCCCGGTTTTATAGGGACAGTCCTGAATGTTGGGTCTTTTTCTTATATATGGTCCTATTACCCCCCACCCCCTGTCCTGATTTTCCACATGTGCTGCCTGGTCACCCTACTCTAGACCGAGAGGGATATCTTTGATTTCCCTCCAGAAGTAAATCACTGTTTGGTTATGATAGATCTTTGCTGCAACACTTCACAAGTATTTAGCAGCCCATTAGGATAGTTCTTTCTTATTTCAAGCACTAGATTAGTTTTTCAATGATTTTCTTCATAAATTAGATGAAACTATTTTAGAATGGCTACACAAACGACTAAAAATAATCAAACATGGGAGTAATTATTAATGTTTCAGAGCTGAGCTCAGAGGAGGTGTCAAAATGGGGTCTCACAGGGGACTGTTCTATTACAGGATCTGACAGTATTAGATATTTTCATTAAACTCTGGAAAGATGGAGTGGAGAGTGGTGCTAATCAAATTCATGATTAATATGAAGATGGGAGGGCTGGTGAATACCATGGAGGATAAACTTAAACTACTATGCTATCCTGATAAATTAGAAAAATTGGTTGAAATCAGTCAAAGCTGAGGCAATGAAGACCCAGATGTTGCATACGAAGGGGTAATCAATACACTCATCTGGAAAGTGGGAAATTCTGTCTAAGCAATGATACAACACAGAAGGCTCTGGAGGTCATAGCTGATGATCTGAGGAGGAGTCAGCAACATCACTCTTTTACATTGAGTCCAGTTCTGTAATATGCTGTATAGTAGGACAATTGCATGTACATTAACTGAGACAGTTAGTTATTTCTGTAGGCCACATCAGAGTATATTTTTGGACATCACAATGTTGAAAAGACATGGGGAGATAGGAGGGAAGTCAAAGGAAAGTGCTTTTCTCCTTTGTCTTATATGGTACCCAAAATCCTGGGTTCAGTCGACATTAAGGGCTGGGACTTTTATAGGAGAATGCAACCCTATTTTGTTACCAAATGCCACCCCAAGTGGGGCTTGAAGACAAAAATGGGAATGACTCCAGATCATTGTCTTCTTTAAGTTTTGTCTAATGGAGATTCAGTCCTGCCTGGAATATCATGCCAGCTGGATGCACACAACAGTTTTTGTCCATAACACAGCAGTCCAGTGCATGGAATCTTTCTAATGGCAGGTCTTACCATCTCCTACATTGTAGAGATAAAGTAGTTCACTTTCTCTTCACATGTGAACTAGAGGCTGGTGCGGAAAGGCACGGGTTTGAGACCTGCATTACAAAAGGATGCCATCATTTTTGTTTCGTATATATAACTTCATCTGGCATTTATTTTTTTGCTTCATGGAGATGTAAAAGTTAGAATTAACCTTGGGTTCTCCATCTCCCCCAGTAGGCCTTCCACTGCATGAAGTCTTCATAGTCAAAGAAGAAATATGATATATGAGGTAAAAGAGTGAGTGTGCCCACACAAGTCTAGGTTATTTGGCAGATGGTCACTACCAAGATATCAGTCTAGATCCTCAGCTTCTGTGTGTCAGTGTAACTCTACTGACTTCAGCGTCGTTAGGATATGGCCCATTTACCGCAAACTATTAATTCCCCATTTCAAGAACAATGCTGAAGAGAACAATTTGCGACTAATGGTATGTCTACACTACGAAATTAGGTTGATTTAATAGAAGTTGATTATTTTAGAAATCAATTTGATACAGCTGATTGTGTGTGTCCCCACTAAGCGCATTAAATCAGCGGTGTGCGTCCATAGTACTGAGGCTAGCATCGACTTTCGGAGTGTTGCACTGTGGTAACTATCCCACAGTTCCTGCAGTTTCTGCTGCCCATTGGAATTCTGGGTTGAGCTCCCAATGCCTGATGGGGCAAAAATATTGTCGTGGGTGGTTCTGGGTACATGTTGTCAGCCCCCTCTCTCTCCCTCCCTCTCGCCTTTTTTTCCTGGGTTACCCATGCAGACGACCTACCACAGCAAGCATGGGGCCTGTCATAAACAGATAGTTAAGGGTTAAGGTCTCTTTTACCTGTAAAGGGTTAACATGTAGTACCTGGTGACCACCTGACCAGAGGACCAATCAGAGATAAGATTTTTTCAAATCTCTGTGGAGGGAAGCCTTTGTCTTGGTGAGAACTGTTCTTGAATCTAACAGAGGACAGTCATGTCTCCAAGTTCTCCTGGAGTAGTTTCTACTAATTAATAGTGAGTATTAATTAGAAAGGCAAATTAGTCTTATGATTTGATTTCTATATTTGCAATTGTGTGTTTGCTAAAGGAAATGCTTTATTCCTGTTTGCTGATATTGCTTTTACTGAGAAAAGGGGGAGAGGGGATTCTCTCCAGAGATTGATAAGGTTATACCCTATGAGTGTCCAGCTTGGGCTCATAGAGATTCTGTATTTTTCTTTTTATTCTTTAATAAATTCTTTTCTTTTCTTTGGACTTGGTTAATTCCTTCCCTTGGGGAAATTCAGGGGAAGGGGAGGGGGAAGTGGGCTGCTTCCCTGTGTGTGTGAGATTCAAGGAGTTGAATCAGGGGGGAGGGGGAAGGTTCCTCCTCTGTGAATTGATCTGTGTTCCCAAGGGGGGAAACAGGGGTGTCCCGGCCCACGGAATTGACCGGGTGGTGGCAGCCGAAGGGAAGACCTACCCTAGGATTTTGGGGTGGGGGAAGACATGCGGGTCCTCACTTTGAAACCGCCCAGTTTCAAGTGAGGGTAGACTCTGACAGGGCCCATATGTCTCCTGGGTGCTGCTGGCAGATGTGGTACTGCAGTGCTACACAGCAGCATCCCCTTGCCTTGCCTTGCCTTGCCTTGCCTTGCGGACGGCAGACGGTACAATATGACTGCTAGCAGTCGTCCCGTGAGTGCTCCTGGCCGACTTCAGTTAGGTTGGTCAGGGGCACCTGGGCAGACATGGGTGCTCCTGGCCAGCTTCGATGAGGTCGGTCGAGGATGCCTGGACAAAAATGGGAATGACTCCAGATCATTGTCTTCTTTAAGTTTTGTCTAATGGAGATTCAGTCCTGCCTGGAATATCATGCCAGCTGGAGGCTTCTGCCTCAGGCTGCTCTCCCAGTTGGCAGCACCGCGCAGTCACACCTACCTCTTGCTCCCATGGCTCATGAAGCCTGGACAGTAGTAAGGAGCAGTTCTTGATTCACTCTATTTCCCTGTAAGCTAACTGCTCTCCCCTCTCCCCTTTGATCGCCCCCTTGCAGAGGCAATAAGTCATTGTTGTTTCAAATTCATGCATTCTTTATTAATCCATCACACAAATGGGGGGGATAACTGCCAAAGTAGCCTGGGAGGAGTGGGGGAGGAGGGAAGCACAGGGGTGGGGTAATTGTAGGGGCACCCCCGAGAATGACATGCAGCTCAAAATAGAAGCAGCATGTCTGGGGCTCTGACCCGGAGCGGCCGTTTGCCTCTCTGGTTCTTTGGTAGGCTTCATGCGGCACTGCTGCGGGTCCCTGTTATAACCTCTGTCCCTCATGCCCTAGGAGATTTTTTCAAATATTCCAGCATTTTGTCTTTTGGAACAGAGTTCAGATAGCACGGATTTGTCTCCCCATACAGCAATCAGATGCAGTACCTCCCGATCGGTCCTTGCTGGAGCTCTTTTGCGATTCTGGGACTCCATGGTCACCTGTGCTGATGAGCTTGCTATGCTGGCCAAACAAGAAATGAAATTCAAAGTTCGCGGGGCTTTTCCTGTCTACCTGGCCAGTGCATCTAAGTTGAGAGCGCTGTCCAGAGTGGTCACAATGGAGCACTTCGGGATAGCTCCCAGAAGCCAATACCATCAAATTGTGTCCACACTACCCCAAATTCGACCCAGCAGGGTCGATTTCAGCACTAATCCCCTCGTCGGGGAGGAATACAGTAATCGATTTTAAGAGCCCTTTAAGTCAACAAAAATGGCTTCATCGTGTGGATGGGTGCAGGGTTAAATCGATCTAACGCTGCTAAATTCGACCTATACTCGTAGTGTAGACCAGGACTAAGACTGCCTAAAACATGGGCTCCTCATTCAAGGTGAGGGTAGGGAATTTCTGACAATGGCTGCATACAGAGTGTCCTAACCTCACTCACAATACTAGCAAAGTCATCTGCAATTTGACAGCATGTCTAAAAGAAGCTGCTGAAAGGACTGAATGCAGCCAGTGTGGGAAGGCAACATATCAAATTGATAGGATTTTTTTTAAACTCTCATCCACAACTCCTTAGCAAGTTTCTAAGTACCAAAGCCCTTTAAAGTCCTATATATCTTCCCCCTCGCCTTGCCCGCCGCCTCCTCCTTTCATGTACTTAGCAGTGTCTGACTCTGAGGCACAATGTCAAGTGATGCTTAGTGCTTTGTCCCCAACGGCAAGAGAAGGAGGCTTTACCTCAGCCCTCAGCTCTGCTTTAAAGCTGCTCTTACTCTGTCTCATTCCTTTTTAAACACTTTTAATACTCAAACAGATGTCTCTGTTTGACAGGCAGGCTTGAAATGCCATGTTTTAATAGCTACAGTGCACCTGAATGGGAGACCAATTTCAATAGGCAATTGCTTCTCTTGGGGTCCATTGAAGTAAACAGGAGTCTTGGCAAATTCAGTGGGTATTGGCTCAGGGTCGTAGCAACTGAATTATTGTAGCCCCATGAGGTTTCTAATTCCATTTTTTTCAGCTTTCGTGAAAGATCATTTCTGCTAGGTTGCTTCTATATATTGGTGGTCACCCTGGTGCTCGCTTAAGGCAGGTTTCTCTTTACCAAAGATAGGGGTGGAGTCAGAGGACCTACTGATAACTGAATTTTCTCAGCCCCCCATTCCACCAGCAGAGGGTTTGGGATCGGGCCAGGGAGTGACTCCCAATTACTCCTCTGTCTGGGGTTAGCAGAGTATTCCTTCCGGTTCCTGCCATCTCAAGGAGCTGCTCAGAAATCATTTTTCATTTAAAAAAGTCAGATGAGCAATTTCCATCCATCTCTACTGGATACCATCATGCTTCATCAAAAACGGTTAAGGCAAGGGTCAAGCACAGATCTGCTGCTGCCTTCAATCGTTTGGAAATAATACGTCTTATAAGCTGATGAGGCGAATGTTTACTGGCTACTTATGGATGAACTTTTCAACAAAACTTTTTTTTTCTTTTTGATTAGAAAATGGCAGGTTTGTCAAAACTGAAACTCTTTGCGGACACGTGCTGGTTCAGACAATTTTAATTGGGAACATTTCTCAGGTCCAGGATGGAATTTCCAGTCAAAATGAGAGAGTTCATGGAACAGCCAATAGCCGAACTGTTGCCGGCACAGAGGGCCCGAGGGGGGCAACAGCGGGATTCGTTGCCCGGTGTACGTCGCACTAATTAACACACCAGGGTGGAGAAGCAGACAAAGTTTATTTGAGATCTCAAAGCGGTGCAAGGAAACTGGCACGTCTCAGATCAAGCACACTGATACAAGCAGTTTTCCCTTTTTATATCCAAGTTGTTTGTTTCAGCTTAGTTTCTTCCTTCCCCCCCCTCCTCCCCCTGTAGCAGATACATTAAGCAACCTTGGCTGCTGCAAGAGTAGCTTGTTAGTAACTTTTTCTTCTGCATTTTATCTTGTTTTTCACGGCACAGAGGCATGTAGCCCCCTCCCCATCACTACCGCTTTAGACCGGTTTGAGCTGTGCTGCAGCTGATAGCTAAATAGCTGATTGTGCTGCATCTGATAGCTAAATAGTTCCCGTTTTTCGGCTGCTGGCATTTTAGGTCGGTTAAAGTTCAACATGGAGGAGCTTTGGTTCACTTTGGCCTAGAGCAGGAGGGCTTTATTGACACTCGTGGTCTTCCACCACCCTGCCCCCCTGACTTACCTAGAGTTTGCCTAGTGACACCAACACAGTGGTTAGGGCACTTATTAGGGATCAAGCTCTGCTTCAAATAAGACTTGAACCTGTGTTTGCCACTTCCTAAACAAGTGCCCTAAGTATCATGCTATTGCCTATTCTGAGCGCACGTACACTTGTTCACTCTCTTTGTCTCTTACTTCCCTGCCCTCTACTTTCTTCCTTGAAAATTTTCACAGGGTCTTGGGTTCATTCCGAGGCAGAGCAAAATCAATTTTTAAAATCTCAAAATTGTTCACTAAATTCTTGTTTGCAGGCTGGATCTGCTTAGGACCTGATTATCCTCAGTGCTTGCACAGACAGGAAAGGACAGGACAATCATGGTGTGCTCAGTAGAAACAGACTTTTCTCTGCCCCACCTAGCTGTGTGGAGGAAGCGGTGCATGGTCTATCTGACCTCCCCTCCCAGTGCTTCAGCCTGCATACTGGGAGAGCACGCTTCAGTGCCTCTGCATGCATGTTGTTGGGGCCATGGGGAAGGATTGTGCTGCCCCACCTCCATTGTGGGTCAGTGACTAAGTGCCATGGGCTGGCTCTTAGCTTTCTAATTGCATAGTGCAATTTAATGTGAATTCCCCATTTTCTAGCTAAACAGTTAGATGATTATTTATACAGGCAGTAGTAGAGGTGAATGATGTTTTACAAACACATATTTAAACACTAGGAGTCCAACCACAGCAAACTTGGAACTGGCTGTGGTGCCTATGGAAAACCAGAGCCAGAAGCAATTGGGACAAACTTTCCAATTTAAAAAGTCAAAAAGTAAACTGGAGGGAAAAATAGATGAAATATCCAACCATGACCCTGGCCTAAATTTTTAGAATTTGAAAATTTCAGGGGGCAGGCAGGACTTGTACAGTTTTGAACCAAATTTCACAATTCCACTCCCCACCTGATCCTTCTCCCTTCATCCAGTTTTAGTAAATAGTCAGCCTTTACCAACAGTTCTTATACTGGGGTACCTGAGATTTTGTAGTTATAAGCTGTAGCTATGTCACTGATTAGACAAAAGGTTAAAAAAAAGTCCTAATGCAAAGAAGGAGAGGAATTAGCATTTGATGTGAAAAAGGACAGGAAGCCAGTGAAATGATTAAAGTAGGGACAGGACTGACACAGCATTGAAATAAAATGTGAATCTATTTTATCTTGGCTTTCTACAGTCAGAGGCCTGGTCTACACTACGACTTTAGGTCAAATTTAGCAGCGTTACCTCGATTTAACCCTGGACCTGTCCATACAATGAAGCCTTTTTTTCCTAAAGGGCTCTTTAAATTGATTTCTTTACTCCACCTCTGACGAGAACTTTTGAATTTCATTTCCTGTTTGGCCAGCGCATTTGCAAAGCTCATGCAGAGATCATCAGCATGATGTGCACATTGCCGGGGCACATTACTTGGGCACATTGCCTGGCCCGTACTTTGTGAGACGTCTATGACCATGTCCCTCTTGTCACGGCACTGCCGTCGCCTCCTCGCCTGGTTTTGTGCAAAACAATTGTCTGCCGCTGCTCTGACGGAGGGAGGGGTGACTGACGACATGGCTTACAGGGAATTAAAATCAACAAAAGGGGTGGCTTTGCATCAAGGAGAAACACAAACAACTGTCACACAGAATGGCCCTCTCAAGGATTGAACTCAAAACCCTGGGTTTAGCAGGCTGTTGATTTCACAAAACAAATTGGGTCAATTTCTTGTTTTGATCCATCTATCTTTTACATCTTAGCCTGGCAGCAGATGGTGCATTACAACTGCTAGCCATCGTCATCTCCTGGGTGCTCGGTAGAAGATGCTGCATTACAATTGCTAGCCATCATCATCTCCTGGCTGCTCACCAGAAGACGATGCAGTAGGACTGCAAGCCATCGTCATCTCTTGGGTGCTCAGCAGAAGATGGGAATGACCTGGCTGAGTCACTCCTATATCTGCCCAGGAGCCCCTGACAGATCTCACCGAGGTCAGCTAAAAGAGCACCCAGGAAAATGACGACGATGGCTACCAATCGTAATGCATCATCTGCTGCCAAAAGGCAATGAGCTGCTGCTGTGTAGCAATGCAGTCCCACCTCTGCCAGCACCCAGGAGACGTACGGTGACAGTGAGCTGAGCAGGCTCCATGCTTGCCATCGTATGGCATCTGCTCAGGTAACCCAGGAAAAAAGGCACGAAATGATTGTCTGCAGTTGCTTTCATGGAGTGGGAGGGGGGCTGATGACATGTACCCAGAACCCCTCGTGACACTGTTTTTGCCCCATCAGGCATTGGGATCTCAACCCAGAATTCCAATGGGCAGCAGAGACTGCGGAAACTGTGGGATAGCTACTCACAGCTACCCACAGTGCAACACTCCGGAAGTCGACGCTAGCCTTGGTACTGTGGATGCAGTCCACCGACTTAATGCACTTAGAGCATTTTGTGTGGGGACACACACAATCGACTGTATAAAAATGATTTCTAAAAAACTGACTTCTATAAATTCGACCTAATTTCGTAGTGTAGACATACCCACAGTGAGGGTCAAATCTATGATGTATAATAAGATTATCCCAATTTTGTATTACAGTAGCCCCTAAAGGTCCCAACAGACATTAAGGCCCCATTGTGCTAGGTGCTGTACAAACACAGAGTGGGACAAAGTTCTTGCTCTGAACAGCTTACAGTCAAAAGTAGACAAGGAACACAAAGTGGAAAGAGGCACAGAGAGAGGAAGTGATTCCAAAGTCACACACCAGACCAGTGGGAGGACCAGAAATAGACTCCAGATTTCCAGAGTCCCAGATTAATGCACTGTTCGCTAGACCACACTGCCTCTCCATGTTGAGATGGTGTCACCACTGGCTCTGAAAAAATCTATTTCACTGTCCCAGCATACAAAGCCAATTATTCATCAGCTTCATTTTAGCGGTCCTCTTGCATTTATTCTCAGTTCATCCCTGCACTGTACAAACGCTTCCCCCTCACTACCTGTTCTGAAGTTCTCTCATAATCTTTATATCCATCAAATGCTCTGAAGCCTCAACACAAAGGGACGAGCTTTTGAAAATAAATGTGAATTGCTTTGCTTAACAATTGTCCTAACTAATGTACTTTGTCAACACAGCAGCTTCATGGGCAGCAGCGTTTTAAAGCTATTTGTTAACAAGATTTATGCCTGGCTTTATCCCTCACTGCTTACTGGGAGGAAAAACTCCATCACACAAAACACTTTCTCTATATAGATTTCTACGTGCCAAGACCCATTAAAGCAAATGCATTAATGTCATCTATTCCTCACCTTTTTATCACTCTCAAATAAAAGTTCACTGCTTTCTGACAGTTCCCAGTACCATCCCACAAACATACACTCTGCATTTTTCTTTTGCTGTATAAAATTGAATGTGCCAGAATCAATTAGGGGGCAAACATTATAAAAAAAAGTGCCTGGAAAAAAAAAAGTGGTTAGCCTACTTCATTTAATTGATTTACATACTAGTGTAAGTAGTACAATGATGTAAAACACTGATTGGATGGTAGTGAGCTAAAACTGTCACTCCGATAGTAACCTACAATCTGAAAGGCGCTTGGTAAGGGGCCTCTGGCAGTATTTCTTCAATTGCACATAGGCAACAGTTTTATACGTTCTCTGATTCCAAGTAATATCTTGAAAATAAAACCAGGGGGATGAAGGAAGTTGTAACCACCCAAATGATGCAGTAGCAGAAAATTGTGCTGCATTGCAGACTATTTGAGCTAGCACTGGTAAGAACCTTTTTCCTTTCTGAACATTGGGCTGGTGAAGTCTGAATGTACTTTGCCTTTCAAAGTCCTTCTATTTTGCATAGTGTATGTGATTTTACCTGCATTGGTACATGTAAACTTTAATCCATGTAAGTTGTACTGGCTTAGATAAAACCATTTATATTTGACCAAGCTTTATTTTTGACAAAGGAAAAATAAACATCATCCCTGAAGGTCTAGATCCTCATGGGGTGCAAATCAGTCTTGTGCCAATTGATTTGATGATGCGATATTGGCTGGCACCAGCTGAGATTGTGACCTGAAAGTCCATTTTTTCCTATGTGATAATGTTTTAATAAGTGGGGTTAGCTAGCGTTCATTCCTGTGGCCGAGATATGAAAGGTGAACAGCAAAGGTTTCACTAAAAGGGAATGTTGGATTGGGAATGAGTGGGGGAGGGGCACGAGAGTATGTGGATGTTTTAAAAATATATTTAACCCTGTGTTATATTAGTTACCTTCCTAGAACTTGAACAATCTGAGCTGTAAATTTGCTGATTTCTTTTAGTGTTACTTGCAAGTCTCATAAACAAAGGGTTTGAGAAGTGAGGGGTCAAACTGAATGACCCTTTAAACTTTTTGAAGCTGTAATTGTTTCAAATGTTAAAATTTAAATTTTACAGATCTATTTTGAACATGGCTTGATATTATTCTGGCTATTATTGATTTTTACAAAATTTCAGGGCTTACTACATGATTTTTTTCTATCTGTTGTTTCTGCAATGGTCATTTATCGATATTATGGTAACACCTAAAACCCACAAACAGTGCTTGTGTCTCCTTTGTGCTAGATGCTGTACAAAAAATAATACGGATGCAAATAATCCACCAAACAGATAATCAGCTATAGGCATCCAGCTATCAGAAGAGGTCTTACAGACAAATTGAAGGCCACAGCTCGCCAGCACAGCAATAAGCTCATTCCTAACCGGCTTCAGCAAAGGTTCAATGCCCTGACACTTCACAATCATGAGGCATGTTATAACCAAGTGGTGGATGATGTTGAAATCGGCTTAGCCAGGGGAGACTTAAAGCTGACGTTCTGCGCAATCTGCAACCTCGCCCGTCAAGAGGTAGTCTCTACAAACGGCATCCTGAATGACAGCCAGGGCTGTCCATGTGACTCGGATGACGACATCCTCTCATGCTGGATAGAACATTATCACAGTGCCCTCAACCACCCTCCAGCTGCTGCTGGCTAGGAGCTGGACAATTTGGCAGCTCCTATGGTTTCAGACCCAGACGCTTGTATTGACACGCCAACGTTGGATGAAGTGAAGCACGCCATCTGCAAACTGAGAAATGGACACACAGCCGGCGCTGATGGCATTCCCCCAGAGCTGCTAAAATGTGCTAATGACCCTGTAGCAGAATCACGTCTGGCCATCTTGTGTCTGGTGTGGAGAACTGGAACCTTCCCAACCATCTGGAAGGACACCCTTGTGACCTCACTTTATAAGGTCAAGGGGCCATGCAGTGAATGTAAGAGCTGTGTGTGCCAAGGAAGGTGTTTGCACATGTTCTGCTGGAATGTTTGGAGTCCCAGCTACCTTGGAAGTGTCTTCCCCAACAGTTACGCTTTATGAGAAAAGGTCCACGTTAGCCGCCATTTTGGCCCTCTGCTTGTTGTCAGAGATATATTATGAGTTCAGGGAAACCCCTGCACATAGCATATGGTGATCTCAAGGCTGCATTTGATTCAGTTGACCAAGTTGCGCAATGGAAGGCTTTAAAGTCTATGATTCTATAATTTTATGAAAGGGTGTAGGTGTCCCAACCACTCTGCTGGCCTTGATTGGTGAGCTGCATAATGGAACCACTGCCCATGTATGTCTTGAGAATCAGATGTCAGCAGCTTTTAAATCAATATCTGGTGTCAGGCAGGACTGGGTCTTGGACCCTGCACTTTTTTGTTGGGCAATAGATTTCATAATGCAGAATGTCAGATCCATAGGCATTAAGATTGTTGACCTCTTGCTTTCAGACCTTGACTATGCAGATGATGTTTTTCTAGTACAGACTCCTGACTGATTTAGTGAGGCACTCCAGCAAATGGAGGGGGACTCGGCTAAGGTTAACTTCCATGTTTCACGGTCCAAGACAAAGCTGCAAAATCTAAGATCAGGTCCACCCATGACTTCAATCTTTTTGAATGATGCAACTGTCAAAGCAGTGTCCAGCTTTTCCTATTTGGGTTCTATACTCACCAGTTTGTCCAACTCTCACATGGAGGTTCTTCACGGGATTGGCATCACAGCATCCTCCAGCGGTCATTTACAATGAATATAAGATCAACGTAATCTTAGCATGACAACCAAGTTCAGAATCTATTTGAGCTGTATCCTTTCCATATTGCTGTTCAGTTGCAAAACATGAACATTATGCCAGTCAGCGTGGGCAAGCTCGAGGTTCTCCACACAAAATGCCAACATTGTATATTGGGCACAAAGTGGAATGACTTAATTTGTAATGCAGATTTTTATACTCACTCTGGTCTACAGACTATTGGGGTCATTGTCCACAGATGGTGTCTTACTCTTTTCAGATATGTCACAAGAATGCCACAAGGTGTTCTGGCAAATGCCATTCTCTGGGTGGCTTGCAACATCTGGGATAAAATTCCACTAAGTGAGGGGTGGATGTGGCAAAGAGGCAGACCCCTTATTACATGGGTGCATCAAATCTGTTCTGACATTGGACTCTTGTCCCATCAAGCTCTTGTGGCCACACAGGAATGGACCAATTGGCGAACGGTCACTACAGCCGTTCAGCTAAGCATTGAGGAAGAAGCCATTGCCACAGATTGCTCATAATCTCCAGTAATGCCTGGAGTTCCCCAGTCAGAATTGGGGGCTAGACAGTGCACATGTGCAGAGGAGAAGGTCAAAGTCTGTCCCAAAAGACTTAAGTCCCGATTCTCAAAGGTATTTAGGCACCTAACACCCTAGGCCTTTCAGTCTGATGAAAGGTAAGGCACATAACATCAGGAAGGAGCCGTGGTAGCTGGATGAAGGAAACAGTGGCAAAAGCGTGGGCTAACATAGACCAGTTGTGTGCACAGCTACATTGATTTGAGCTTTATTTCCTTTAATAGAATTATAAACAGACAAACTATCTCCTAAAATAGGGACATGGAGCAGTCTGAGATGAATGCTTATTGAACACATCTCTGTGTAACCCTTTGGCCTTCGTTATGACAAACCCCTGTGTGTAGGGGTGCATAGCATGATAGTAAATGGAGCTGGTTGGGAACATTTTGACCGAACACTTTTCACAGGAATGTACTGGTTTTGATTAAACTTTTCTTGGGAATGTTTCTCAGGTCCAGGATGGAATCTCTCTGCTCAAAACACAAAAGAGCAGCCCTATAACTGCCACTAGCCCAGGAGTTTGGGCCCACACATGGGATGTGGGAACACCAGGTTCAAGTCCCTATTCTGCCTGATGGGGAGGAAGGACATGAAGTGGAGCCTTTTATTCCACTTGAGTAACCCCCAGTACTGGTAGCCCAAAAGTCTCTAGCTTGGAGTCCTGTGGAGTGGGAGGGCCCAGGCTTCCCTCTTCACAACCCCCTTTGCACTCAGAGGTTGTGGCTGTGACCACAGGGCCACGCTCCCTGACCAGACCCTAAGTGAGGACCATTATATCCTGTCTCTCTGAGATGCAGCCTATGTCAAGGGCTCAGATAGAAAAAGGGCAGGGGAAGGGAGAAAGGATGCACCCTCTCGAGACCTTAGAGTTTACTTCTTCGCTGCAACTAAGCCCAAGAGAACACGTGCCTAGACCAGCTTCTGCAGTTTCAGGTTAGATGCGCTGGCTAAGATTTTCAAAGTGACAACAGTTTAAATTCAATGAGATTTCAGCAGCTAACTCCGTTCAGCTTCTTTGTTTTGTTTTAATCTGATTGGTTTTTTTCTCATGCTTCTTAATGCAGTTTGCTTTGAATGAGAGAAACTATTTGAGTCATGGACTGTTTTTTTGAGATAGTCGTTTGTAATTCTTTCCTGATAGAAAAACAGCCTTCTGACCTCTTGCATGAAGTGGGCTGGTAGAAGGCACAATCAGTACCTTTTCAGGAGCATGGGGTTGGTGCAAGCTCTTAAAAAGTGCCATCTAGTCACTGCCATGAAGAGCATCGGAAGCTGGGTTGGAGTGCAGAGTTCAATCCCAGCTGTTGCACAGAACAGAGGCTCTCACCCGGGGATAGGTGAACCCATAGGGGTATGCAAAGGTCTTCCAGGGGGTACATGTACTCGTCTAGATATTTGCCTAGTTTTACAGCAGGCTATATAAAAAGCACAAGCAAAGTCAATACAAACTAAAATTTTGCACAAACAATGACATAGTATATAGAGCAGTATAAACAAATTAGTGTTTCTCAACCTGCGTGTCGGGGGCATCACAATTTATTTTCTAATTATATGGTACAAATGAGAAAATAAACAATTTTTTCAATCATAGGTGTGTTGAGACACTCTTGTATTTTTATGTCTGATTTTGTAAGCAAGTAGTTTCTAAGGTAGGTGAAACTTGGGGTACGTAAGACAAATCAGCCTCCTGTAAGGGATACAGTGTTCTGGAAATGTTGAGAGCCACTGGTACAGAAGGCAGAAGAGCAAAGGCTGATTTTGTTGTTAGGGCCTATTGAAGCTAAAATACATAAATCTCTGTTTTGTTTTGTTTTGTTTTTTCTTCATGGTTCCTCTTTTCCAAGCTTCAATATTTCGCTAAAATTGAAACGCAAGGGTGGGGGAAGGCTTTATCATCCTATATTATATGGGACAGATTCCCTGTTACAAAAAGGTCTTTTTATCCCATATGGATGATGTAAAGGGAACACAAAGGGGCCCCAGAGAACACCATCTGTGCATGGGGTCTCCCTGACCTACACTAGAATCCCTCTCAGGCTATGGAGTAGAGAGGTGTGCTGGGTCCGGGAGGGCGGGAGAGTGGTGAACCAAGTGAAAAAGGGGTATGGCCAAAGCTCACTGGGTTATGGCTGTTCCCTACTTCACAGAGCCCATAGGGCACACTGGAATGTGGAAGGTAAATTAGAGAAGTTTCTGTAGCTTGCACTGGCCAGACCTCTGAATATGCAATGTGCAAAGGTGTCTTAAATCCATCTTTCCCAGCTCACCCCTCCTTGACCTCTGTGAAAGAATGGAGCAGCTGATGATTATACCCTATAACGACAGCCCAAAGCTATAGTCCTTACTCAGGAGAGGCTGTGTATTGAAATCAACAGGGTGTTTTGCTTCTGCAGGGATTGGAGAATCAACACTGAGGCAGAAAGAGAAAGATTAAGCAGGTTATCTAGTCCACTCCCATGCCCTCCAATATGCAGTATTGTCCCTATCACAGAGTATCTTCCTTACTCTGTGTTGAACATCTCTGGTGGCGGCATTTCCACTGCTCATCCCAGCCTAACATCAGAGAGAGAGAGAGTTGCAGCACAAGGCCACCTTCCAATTTGAAGCTATCTATCTCCATCTGTTTATGCACCCACAGGCGCATTCAAACACAGAGTTTTATAGAAAAAGAGTCAGTGAAGTTCACTTATCTGCCATTCGCAGAGTGAATTTCTCCGCAACAGCAGCTCAGTGGAAAGTGATCTTGATAGACTAAGAGAGGCTCTGAATTCCACAAAGAAATCGTTCTGCCTTTCTTCTGGTCTTCTCTGCTTGCCATGTTTATGTACATCACCCGGGAGCCCTGTCACATATGCTTCAGTGGTAGCTGGCATACAAGGGTGACTAATAAAATGGAGGCACGTTTTACTGCTGAATTGAAAGTGCGTTCTTTCTCTCTTTCTCTCTCTCACTCACACACACACACACACACACACACAAATCCCATTTTTAGTTTTTCTGATGAAATCCCATCTCAAAATTCTACTTTGGAGGCACTTAATTAGTTTAGGTGGCAGATGTTTGATGCACCCTATTTCCACATGGGACTCTCATAGAACAATTGGAATAACGTCATTTGGGCAGACTTGGGGATGGGTACCTAACAGGTTGGAGGATTCATATACAAAGATTCACTACTATTTTACTCAGGTTTTACCTCCAATTAATTCCACTGACTTCAGTAGAGGCTGCTGGGCACCCTCCACTAGAGCTGGTCAGAAAACAGAAAATATGTTCCATTCATTCTTAAAAATGAAATCTATTCATTTCCTCCTACCACCCCATACCCCATGAAATTTTCCAGTTTCTTGATTAAAAACAAACAAAACAAAAATCGGGTTCAGACACAGAGACACACACGCACACACAAATAATGAAAAAAAAATGGGTTTTGAGTTTCCATTGAAAAAACAGAAAAAAAAATTAAACCACAAAATTTTCCAATGGGGCGTGGGGGGGAGAGACCATTCTTCTTGTTGGTGAAAAAAGTTTCATGGTAAGTTTTCAACCTGCTTGTGGCAAGATATGTATAAACCCTGTACAGGTCTGGAAGGGGTTAACTTGCAGCCAGAGGCTCAGTTAGCCCTTCCCCAGGGGCACCACTATTGGCTGTTAAGCCTGGGTGCAGAATTTAAAGAGGAGGAAGAGCAATAGTTGGGAGGAGAGGGGTGGGTTGGTTTCTCCAGGGGTGAGATGGAAGCCTGAGTGCAGTTGGGTTCTGCTGAGCTGAACTGCTGAGTAAGGGACATGTGTGCTAGCAATTGGACTGTCAGTTTGATTTAGGCGCAGGACAGGCTAGAGCAGTGGTTCTCAAATGTTCGTACTGATGATCCCTTTCACATAGCAAGTCTCTGAGTATGACCACCTCCAACCCTGTTATAAATTAAAAGCACTTTTTAATATATTTAACGCCATTATAAATGCTGGATGCAAAGCAGGATTTGGGGTGGAGGCTGACAACTCGTGATCCTCCCCGTATAATAATCTTGCAACCCCCTGACAGATCCTGACCCCCAGTTTGAGAACCCCTGCCCAGCTGAGCCCAGCCAGGCTAAAGATTTGGTTGTTTATACATTTCTATTGAACTTTGTAGTGGGACTCTGGAGTCTGGAAGGGGCTGGACTCTGTAAAAGGGTCTGACTGGGGGGCTGGGTAATTTCTATGGCCAGAGTAGATCAAAGGACTGTGGGGGAAGCTGAGGCAGAGTTTCTCTATCTCTACATCTGGCCACAAGGGGGAGCACTGGAATGACAACTTTGCTACACAGCTATACTCCCCTCTGGCTGAGTCACTTATTTAGAAGTCTAATCTGAAGTCTCTATTATTGGGGGAGGGGAATGTCTTGAGTGGGGTACCAATGTGTGGGGCCAATATTATTTCACATCTTCATAAGTCACCTAGAAGAAGGGGTAACAAAGTATTTTGGTCAGTTTTGCTAACATAAGGAGATGGTTAACAATATGAAAGAGAATTAACAGACAACGGAAGCTAGATAAATTAGAGAACCTAGAAAACCTCATTCTGCTTAGTTTAATTCAGTTAAATATGAGGTGGTTCACTTGTAACAAAAAATAAACATAGTATATTGGTGAGACAATCTGGAGGTGATTGCAGAAAAGATACTAAACTACCCAGTGAATAAAATAATCCCCAAAATTGTAAGGTGTAGGGTAATCAGCCACTGGAACAGTTAAAATTTCCCTCACTTGGAGTCCTTGAATCAATATTGAATACCTTTCTAAGAGACATTCCATAGCTCGACTGCAAATTGTTGGACACAATGAAGTAGTCACTGGGTGCATCCCATTACTAGTGTAGGTGGGAAAAGTCATAGGGTATGTCTGGTGCAGCTTCACTGCTGTTATCAGAATTAGCTTGCATGGAAGCTAGTTCAGGTGTCTCGACCTCTGATTGCACTGTAGGTATGCCCCTACAGAATCATATTAGTCTCTTCTTGCCTGGCAATCCTTGAACTGCTGAATGTCATGCTGTTAGAAGAAATAGCTGTTGCTAGATTGAAACATACAGTAAAAAAAAAATAGCAATAGGAGGTGTAGGATCAGAAAGATGATTTTTTTTCTCTGTATTCAGCATTGGTGTGCACATAGTTAGAAGAACCCTGTACTCTTGACTTTGCAGTGCCCCTCACAAGACTTCATTTGGTTGTAATTAATATATAGGTGATTCTTTAGTCTTGTTGCTGGACACACACAGATCTGAAGTTCTTTCTGGGTCTTTAGCTTCTAGACTAATACAGCCTGTTGCCTAGTGTCACATTAGTGTTTTCCAAGTGCTGTCTGGGTCTAAGCTATCATGAACAACATGCCTCACTACATTACAGACTCCATTCCTGTAGTGCTGGAAGGAGTTCTGGTACACTATGACATCTGACTTTTTGCCATCTTCATGGAATTCCTTTAATTATATCTTTATTTTATTGTATTGTATTGTATTTTACCATTTCTCCTGCTTTGCATGCCAGGTGGAATCATGGAACTGCATGTTTTCATTTTCTGTCATTTCAACAGAGTCTAAATGACTATTTTGAAGACAAAGCTCACAGACACCTCTAGAAGAGTATTAGTATTTCTTTGTTTTAGGCTTGGTTTAGGCATGTGACCAAGCTTTGTGTATGCATCGACCTTCTACGCTGTTTGGGTTACTAAGGCTTTTGTTTAGCCTTCTCATTCTCCCTTGTTACTGTGATGAACTGAATGCAAAAAATGACAGTGTTTTTTAAAAAATATACCGATAGACTGAGTACTTCTTTTCTGAAGAGCCTCTGTTTGACCTTTTGTAAAAACTATTCGGAGCACTTGTCAGAAACCATGGATCTGATTTTTTCCCCCATTCAAATAACAATGTCCATTTAAACTAAAATAATATGAGATTTTGTGACTGTGTAAAATTTAGTTTGGAAAATAGGGTATACTGATCCTCCAAACACTGGGAGTATATTTGTATTCTGATCACCTCAAAGGCTAACATTCTTAAGCACGGCATAATGCCACTTCAAAAATACAATTTAGATCTTGACATGTCGATTGATTCCTACATAAAGCCTGACTTCCTGTAGAAAAATATCTCATTTAAAGTTTCTCCAATGGAAAAATGCAGTTGCTGTTAGTTTTGTCCTGGCATCCAGTGCAGACAAACTGAAAACCTTCCAGAACATTTAAAGAAATGATGTAGGTGGGTTTTTTTCATCATTGTTTTTTTTCTCCCCCTTATGAATGTCTATGGCTATTTTTTCTAATGTGCAGGCCTTTCTTGAATGTTGACAAGAAAAGGCATTTGACTCTTGAAGCAACACAAAAGGGGCCAGTCTTGATTGTATCGCTCTTGCTAGTGGTCCAACTGATTTCATGAACTTCAAAAGGACTACTTGAATAAGTAGTAAAGGGGATTCTGCTTCATGCTCTGCAAATGAATATAGCAAATGCAACTACAATATGAGGGCTGATGATTGCATACATTTTATTATAAATCAAGTACTCAAAAGTTAGGAAATGCCAAAATTAAAGTTTCCATAAAGGCTTAATTCACACCCCCTTTGTAAATGAATTATATTCCAGTTTTTAATTATGTGCTCACATATTATGTTCACTGGAAGTATCCTCGTTTGGGTTTCCACTGAAACATTTTTAGCTTTTGGGTTTTGGTTTTAGCATAAGGGGAATCCACCATTTGACCTCTTAGTTCTCAACGTTAGTGGAGTATCTCCCACTCAGCTATGGTCTCCAGTTACCCCCAAAAGTTTATATTGCAATAGAGTGGTGCTTTTTCCAGTTGTTCCTCCCTTAATATTCATGGAATTTGTTGCACCGTCCACCCATTACTTGTAATCTGAAATAATCCCTTATTTCTGCACTGCTGCTGGTGGTGGTGCCACCTTCAGAGCTGAGCGGCTGGAGAGCAGTAACTACTGGCTAGGGCATTTGTATTGTTTGCAATGCGGGGGGACTTTTTTTTCTTTTTTTTTTAGTCCTGCACAATACCTACTCTATTTTTATCCTGCTCCTGCTCTTATGGCAGCAGGTCCTGTGGGACCCACAGTATCCCAGTTTCTTCGTGCCACCCCCAACCCCGGGACCTCTTGTGCCCTCCAATTTGAAAACCACTGTTGTAATAAACGCAAATAAAACAGAAAAAAAAATGTCTGGTGTTATGTATCCCAAAAATTCCAGCCACAATTGTATGCACAAAGGGGAAAATCCTGCCCCGCTGGGTATATACAGAGGTTCCTAAAATAATACACTAACTGGTGTCTTTGCATAGCCCAAATCTCTGTATACGAATTATCTATCAAAATGGCACAAAGCATTAAAGTTAACTCTCCAAATCTAATGGATAATTCATATACAGAGGTTAATGAGTTGCTATCATCTCCAAGATAATTGAGATTGAACAGTAAAGGCCCGTGATTTAGATTCCAGGTTCCATCCCTGCAGACATGCTGATCAGGGGTGTTTTCACATTTGCATTTTGTAATGGCTTTAAGTAGAGTGACCAGACAGCAAGTGTGAAAAATCAGGATGGGGGAGGGCGGCGGTAATAGGTGCCTATATAAGAAAAAACTCCAAAAATCGGGACTGTCCCTATAAAATCGGGACATCTGGTCACCCTAGCTTTAAAGTTACACAAGGATTCTCTCACTGCTAGTTAGGACAGTTTCAAGCTCCCTTTGTGCGGTCAGAGTGGCATAAATGGGCTTTATCGGCTGAGGATCTAACCTGTGAGTTGTTTGTTTATATGTCTAATATTGGCTGTTGATAAAGCACTGAGTGCTAATAGAGGCCCCAATCCTATGTCTTCTGAAATCAATGTAACTCCTCTCATTGACTTCTATGGACATTAAGCTCAGGCCCAGAATAAGCAATGGGAGATGCTGTAGAGCAGCAGTTCTCAACCCCATTTTAATGGGGGTAGCCAGGACTGGCTTAGACTTGCTGGACCCCAGGGCTGAAGCCCAAGCCCCACTGCCTGGAGCTGAGGCTGAGGGCTTAAGCCCTGTGTGGCAGGGCTCAGGTTGTCAATTATCATAGCTACCAACAAAAATCAAGTTTAGAGAAAATGTGACACTCTTTAATGTAACACTTGATAAGTAACAGGATGGAGGATTTCATGGTGACCATTGGTATTGGTAGTTAATTGCTCACTTGTAATTATTGAATGTGTCCAATTCATGCAAATAATAAACTGTTGGGCAAATCTCCTCCTCTGCCCCCCACCCACACCTGCCATGGACAGGTATTCATGTTTTGACATATGATTGTCCTGGGATGTGGGGTTTTGGAGGCATACCTACCTTTTAGCTCCTTCCATCTAGTCTGTGATCATTCTTGTGGCATCGAGACAAAAATTGTAAATTAATACCTTGGGTGAAATCCCACTTCTATTTACATCAATGGGAATTTTGTCATATACAGAAGCAGGTAAACATTATTACTCCTTTAGAGAAAGGAAAATTGGGACATAGAAAAAGCTGGTCAGAAAATGTCAATTGTTTTTCATGTGAATTAAAAAATACTTTAATTGTCCCACAAAATGTCTTGGTGAAAAACTTTAATTCTTAATTTTTGTTTGTTTGCTTTCACCTTCTTTCATTCCCTGTTTCCATCTGTTTTTCCTTTTTTCTTTTCCAATGGCAAAATGGGGGGAAATAGTTTTAAAAGGGTATTAAAACATTTGTTTTCTTGAGAAGACAAAAAAAAGTCTTTCAGCACCGGGAATGGGGTATTTTGCTCTTTCTTCTTAAGAAGACAAGGATCAAATGTTAGACATAGTTTCTCTTCAGTCAGTTGACAAGAGAATTGTGGTTCTAAACAGCTGGAACAACAAAATCAGGCTGGTTTCAGAAGGAAGAGTATACAAGCTTGACGGGCAGTCAACTGTGCTCTGCACAGTCACAGCTGGCAATGTATGTGTGGACTCTGTCTTCAGCACTAATAAACCACACTCCTACTGTGCCAACACATTTATAAGTAACACAAATATTCAGAAAACCTAGGAGAAGCAGGAGGCCTAAAAATAATAATCAGAATGGAAAGTCTTGGCTACTTGTATGAAAACATCTGGCATTGGTGTTTGAAATTTTCTTTATTAATAAATAGTTAAAAATTCTAACCAGATCTTCTTTGAGTTCCAATTACAGTAATTTGAATGAAGGAAGATTATTGCAAGAGATGGAGGATGCAGAAATTCTTTCATAAAACTCTTAACTGACCGGTTAATTAGTGCAAGCTCCCTGATTTTCCTTTTCCTCTCCAAGGGCTAGATGGTGATATAGATTTACTTCTCCCATTAACAAGTAGTGGTACAGGTGCACCATCCCAGAGGAAGCAAGAGAAGGTGTTGACAGCAGGGAGACCTTTTTTCCTGTGCTCTCAGTGTTCCCTGGCAGACCTAGGCACTGTGGAGAAAATCCATAGATTCCAAGGCCAGAGAGGACCATTGCGATGAGCTTGTCTGACCTCCTGCATTACACAGGCTGTGCAAATTTCCCAAAATAATTCCTAGAGCATACTTTACAGAAAAAATATCCAGTTTTGATTTAAAAATGGCCAGTGATGGAGAATACATTATGACCTTTGGTAAAGTTTTCCAATGGTTAATTACCCTCACCGTTAACAGTCTGAGAGTGGGCCAGGGTTGGAACCTTTAGATCCACCACACAGACCTCTGTCACTTGAGCTAATGGAGTAACTGATAGCAATAGTGGGCTGTCATTCTTAATGTGGACAGGCATTGGAGGGGGATGGGGCACTGCCCGGGGGTTTCACAGACATCTGCTGGCCGCAGAAGAATGATGAAACTCAGGAATCTTAGGTTTCTTTCAAGGCTCTATAGGGGAGTATGATCTAGTTTCTGCCTGTACCCTCTCACACCCAATTAACCTCTTCTGCCTCATCTCCGCCCACCCATCCCAGTCCTGTTTCTTCCTCACCCCTGGCTCCTCATCCCAATCCTGTTCTTTTCATTCAGCCAATCACAGTCTCCACTCCATGCAATTCTCATCCCAGCCCGCTGTCAAGTTCCTGCTTCAAAGTTTGGGAACACTACCCCTTCTGAAGAAAAAAAATCATCAGAATATTTTAACATGGGCAAAACAATGTATTTTTCCCCTGGCCTCAATCTTGGAAACGATTGCAGCGTGGCTGGAATTTCCCAAAACGATGCAGTCTAAGGCAGACACCTGGCATGAAAAATGTGGGTCATGTGGTTTAAGTTATGAGCGAAGTTATGAGCAATTGAGAACAGAATCTTCTATCTGGCCTAAGTTAGCCTCCTGTTCACATCAGTGCAAACTTACTCTTTTAATAAAGGAGAAGGGGGAAAATTGGCCCCGTGATAACTTATTTAAACAATATCAACTTCTTGTTTCTTATACTGTGCCTCTTGAAATAAATTCCTCATTAAAATATACAATCCCTTAGCAAAGTGCATGAGGAGTTCTCTACAAACATGGCAGGAAAATGGAGTCTTGCTCTATGATGATGATAATCACCAGGTGACCACATATAGAAAACACAGATAAATGTGTGATTCAGATAACAGCACCATTAGTTGCAAGAATGAGGCACAATGTGTCTTGTACAGTTTTGCCAAGTAAGCATAAGTAAAGCTTGGAAATATGCAGTTCACACATGGTTCTTAGTCTTTGTATTATTCACAACTGATCTTCCCATGTAATGTGTGTTGCTTTGTGCCAAAATAAATATATAACCTTGAGGAGATGATGTACAAGGAAACATGAAGGATTTCACAGGTTCGATTACAAAAATGGAAATTTACATCCACAGAGGATCACTTGAAATTAAACTTCAGTCAGTCTATTTTCATTAACATTGCAGGGCTCTGTCTGATCTTATAATTCTTGTGCTAGCATATTCATTAAATATTTAATATCTTTTACATAAGTAATACTAGCAAGTGTGTCTTTGTGTGTGAAAGCAATGTTAAGGTTGCAAAGTCAAGCACTCAAAAGTTAGAAAATGCTAGAATTAAGGTTCAAAGTTTATCTTTTAAAACATTCCCATTGTGCACATACAATAATGGAAACATAGAGGTGTATGGCTAGAAGGGACCTCAAGAGATTATCAAGTCCAGCCCCTCATGGTGAGGCAGGCGCAAAATAGTATACCTAGACTCTCTTATACAGGTGTTTGTCTAACCTGTTCTTAGAAACCTTGACTAGCAGGGATTCCACAACATCCCTGGGTAACATATGCCAGTGCTTAACTAACCTTATAGTTTGCAAGTATTTCCTAATATGTAACTTTAATACATCATTTTATACCCGTGACAGAGTGCTGGGAATCCACAGCTGAACTAGCATGCTCATCATTTAAACAGCAACTAATTCCACCCTCACCCCCGTGGAGTGCCAGAACCGCATTGTGGGGGGGAGCATGAGGCCCTGTCCCTCTCTGTGGCCTCAGCTCCTCCTCCCCACAGCAGCCCAGGCTCCCTGGGTGGCTCTTACTACTGCCTGGCTCTGACTGAGGCCTGGCCTGGGGACTCACGGCAAGAGGAGGAGCTCGGGCGGGGCCACCGAGAGACCAGGCTTCTTGGCAGGGAGGACTAAGGCCCACTTCAGCCCCCTCATCATGAGGCTGGTGCCACTGGCAGGGGTTGTGCTTCACAGCGGGGGAGCCGATCACCTCATCTGCTCCCCTGTTGCGAGTGCAGCCCCTGCTTGTGCTGCTCCGTGCCTGCCTGAGGCTTGCAGTTTGGGGGAGGGGGCAATGTGGCCCTCTACCTTCCAAACTATGCCCATGTTAAAAAGTGCATGGACATGGCCTTCCCCCTTGTTAATGGGGGGGACATGGCTCCCCCAGTTTCACCGGTGCCCCGTCCACCCTTCCCAAGGTGGGACCCAACTGTGCCTAATTAGTGGATTAGAATGGAGCAGGGAGGACTAAAGAGCTAATTAACCCATTCACGCAGAGGGTAGAAGAAGGCACAGGAAGGAAATGCTGGGGCAAGAGAGGCAGGCTGGTGGGGCTAGAACCAAGAAAGGTGTCTGGGCGGAGAGATTTCTTTTCTCTCCTCTCCTTGGCAGAACACTGAGGAGCAACCAGTGTTGTAAATACTGTGATGTGCGGAGCAGTAAAGGTGGTGTAAATAAACTCTGTGGCGATGTTTAACAGCTGAAGGTCTCTGAACAGTCTGTGTGAAGAGTGTAGAAGACAGAAGTAGGACCTGGAAATGTCAGAATACCTCGTTGTAATGTGATGTTTTGATTGTGTGTGTGTCTACCACAATATCCAAAAATGTGGGACATTTCTGGAATCTTTCATAAGAGGCTTGTATGACATGGAAAAAAACTGATTTTTAAAGACAAAAAGTAAAAACACATAGAGAGAGAGTAGTGATTGGAAGATTAGAGAACTTCAAGGAAAAAGAGATTACTCCTTCACATAGTAATAGAAATAGCACAGCAAGCGGAAATGATTAAAAAACAAAACAGAAATCAGTGGCCATCAGAAAGAAACCTAGAGGAATGACTAGCAAATATGGCAGGCGACCAGCTTGATTTAACAGCGAAATCTTTGGTGAGCTTAAACACAAAAAGGAAGCTTAAAAGAAGTGGAAACTTGGACAGATGACTAGGGAGGAGTATAAAAATATTGCTTGAGCATGCAAGCGTGTAATCAGGAAGTCCAGAGCAGAACTGGAGTTGCAGCTAGCAAGAGATGTGAAGGGTAACTGGAAGGGTTTCTACAGGTATGTTAGCAACAAAAAGAAGGACAGGGAAAGTGTGGGACCCTTACTGAATGGGGGAGGCAACATAGTGACACATGATGTGGAAAAAGCTGAAGTACTCAATGCTTTTTTTTTGCCTCAGTCTTCACGGACAAGGGCAGCTCCCAGACTGCTGCACTGGGCAACACAGCATGGGGAGTAGGTGAGCAGCCCTCTGTGGTGAAAAAACAGATTAAGGATTATTTAGAAAAGCTGGACATGCACAAGTCCATGGGGCCAGATGCAATTCATCTAAAGGTGCTGAGGGAGGTGTCTGATGTGATTACAGAGCCAATGGCCATTAACTTTAAAAACTCATGGTGATCGGTAGAGGTCCAGGATGACTGGAATCAGGCAAATATAGTGCCCATCTTTTAAAAAGGGAAGAAGGAAAATTTGGGGAACTATAGACCTCAGTCACTGGAAAAGTCATGGAGCAGGTCCTCAAGGAATCCATTCTGAAGCACTTGGAGGAGAGGAAGGTGATCAGGAACACCAAGGGCAAGTCATGCCTGAGCAACCTGATTGCCTTCTACGATGAGATCTCTGGATATGGGGAAAGTGGTGGACACGATATACCTTGACTTTAGTAAAGATTTTGATACGATCTCCCACAGTATTCTTGCCACAGAGTCCAGCAGAGGGCAATGAAAATTATTAGGGGGTTGGGGCACATGACTTATGAGGAAAGGCTGAGGGAACTAGGCTTATTGAAAATTGAAGGGCGGATTTGATAGCAGCCTTCAACTACCTGAAGGGGGGTTCCAAAGAGGATGGAGCTAGACTGTTCTCAGTGGTGGCAGATGACAGAACAAGGAGTAATGGTCTCAAGTTGCAGAGGTGGAGGTTTAGTTTGGATATTAGGAAACACTATTTCACTTGGAGGGTGGTGAAGCACTGGAATGGGTTACCTAGGGAAGTGGTGAAATCTCCATCCTTAGAGGTTTTTAAGGCTCGGCTTGACAAAGCCCTGGCTGGGATGATTTAGTTGGGGTTGGTCCTGCTTTGAGCAGGGGGTTGGACTAGATGACCTTCTGAGGTCTCTTTTTACCCTAATCTTCTATGATTCTATGACTTACAGAATCACAACAGGAGATAAACATTGCTGCAGAAAGCAATCATGATTAATCCTCACAGGCAATGTGGTATAAGCCTCAGGCAGAATAGAACACTTCAGACTAGATACACAAAGTGGGGTAAAGATCACAGGTCAAGAGCTTAAAGGAGCCACATGCCTTAAATGTGCAAAAACTGGTCATATTGCTGCTGTCTGCTGCACAAAGGCATTATGGGAAGTGACCACTAAGAGGCAAGCCATTTTTTTTTCAGAGATCAATCAGATCTAGTCAAGCAGAGCCAGCCTGGAGGATGAAATTGAATATTTATGGGAAAACTGTTTAATTTTAAAATAGATTTAGGTGGAGATGTACCTTCATCTCCTCCCACAGATGAAACCAGAAGATACTGTCCTAAATAGCCCTGGAGCAATATTGAACTGTATTGGGCAGTTTTCCACTGAAACAATATACAAAGACTTTAATTTTAATCTGTATGTGATTGCCAGCCTCTGATCCTCTAATCTACTCAGTCACAGTGTGGTTAACAGGATGGGCCTAGTGAGAAAGGTGGAAAAATGGATGGAGTATTTGGTGGTGTTGGGCTTTTAAAAGGACATCCAGCAGAAATAATCTTAAGAGGCAATTCTGAACCATATGATGGACATACACTCCACAGAACTCCTGTCCTCTTGCATCATAAAGTAGAAACTGCATTAAAGAGAATGGAAAAGAATAGTATAATTGAGAAAATCACTGAGCCAACTGCATGATGTGCACCAATGATACCAGTCAAAAAACAATGGAAAAATACAAAATTGTGTGGATCTTAAAAGACTTAATGCAGCAGTAGTGATAGAAGCATATTTCCTCCTAGCACTAGAAGACTTTTCCCCTAAAGTGCCAGGAGCTACTGTATTCTCCCAGTTTAGATGTCTCAAATGGTTTCTGGCAAACTCCTTTAGCCAAAGAGAGTGCTAAACTGAATACATTAATTATACCATTAGGGAAATTTTGCTTTCAAAAGTTACCTTTTTGGAATACCAGTGCTCCTGACATTTCTCAAAGAAAGATGGCAGAACTGCTAAAGAACATAAATGGAGGTTTTTGTTTTTATAGACATTTCATTATACGGGCCATCAATGGAAGAACACGACAAAACCCTCAATGAAGTTCTCACTTTAATCAATGAGTGCAGTCTCAGGCCAAATACAGAAAAGTGTATTTTCTGCCTTCACCAGATTGAATTTTTGGGACAGATCATAAAGAAATATGGAATTAGTTCTACCCTGGGAAAGTAAAAGCAATTAGAGAATTGAATGCACCAACAAATGTACCACTACTGAGATGCATATCAGGGATGGTAAATTATCTTAGACGATACCTAGAAGACCTTTCTTCAGTGACAAAACCACTGAATAAACTAGTAAGGTCCAATACATCCTGGCTCAGGAGGGAAGGGGCAGATCAGGAAACTGCCTTCAGGGTAAAAGAAATTATCTCAACTGCTCCAGTTTTAAAGTTCTATGATGTAAATAAACTCACAATGATCAGTGTTGATGGCAGTAACTATGGCCTTGGGTGTTGCAGCTACATGGATCTGAGCAGAAGCCAGTTGCATTCTGCTCTTGTACATTTACTGAAGCAGGAAAATGGTATGCTCAGATTGAAAAGAAGAGCCTGACAGGTGTATAGGCTTGTGAGAACTTCCCCAGATATGTGTGGGTTGGGTTCCTTTAATCTGATAACTGATCACAAACCCCTTATAAGACTTATCAGTGGAAAAGACTTGAATTAAACACTACAGTTCCAACCCTGGAAAATATTCTAGTCCCAAAATGTCCAGACCCGAGAAAAGTACCCAAATCATATCAAAAGGCAAAGAGAGCTTATGAACACTTTTATAATTGTTATCGCTCAGTTAGACAAATGCCTGGTCTGGAATCTGATGATCATGTGTGTGTCAAACTGAATGAAGGAAAAGAATGGAGAATTCCAGCTGTTGTAAAGAAAAAGAATGCATCTCTTAGATTATATTGCCACTGAGAGAGAGAGTGGGGAGTTCAACAGAAACCATTGACATCTTCTGTCAGTTACAGAAACTGAACTATCAACTGAGCAAATTCTACAAGATTGCAGGACTAGGAAAAGAAGATTCAACTAATCCAAATCTGCCAGAGACAGCAATTACAAAGAAGAGAGTCCAGTCACCAAGCCATTACCCTTTCTAGCCATATAGAATCATAGGGCAGGAAGGGATCTCCAGAGGTCATCTAGTCCAGTCCTCTGCACTCATGACAGGATTAAGTATTATCTAGACCATCCCTGACAGGTGTTTGTCTAACCTGCTCTTAAAAGTTAAAAGTATAGTTTACATTTATAGTTAAATTATAATAAATAAATAAACATAACAATTTAGTTAAGAATAAAGTTAAACATATAGTTAAACCTAGGGGGATGAGTAATAGATGGACCCATGTTGAAATTTGATGCTTTGACAGAAAATAGTGTTATAGCTTTAAAATGCAGAGAGAAAATGATCACACTATCTGCAGTGCCCCACAGCTGAGAGTACCAACCTCGGGGTAGACTGTCAAAAGCAGGGCAGACACCCCAAACTGATGGTATGTTCTATAATAGATTTCACCAACCTAGTAACAAATATGAACTCTTAGATCACTGTAACATGTCCATGGAGTCACGGACAGTCCCTTTAAACTCTCCAGTCTATCTTGTCATCCAGGCAAGCGGGCCTTAATGATACATGGTCACTTACACCAAAAATCACAAAATATCCAGGTTGCTTCCAGTCCCAAGAGACCAGTCACTTACCCCTGATCAATTTGTAACTTAGATCTCACACCAAAGAAAATGCCTGTAGCCAATCCTGTAATAAAACTAACTAAAGGTTTATTAACTAGGGAAAAGAAATGAGGGTTATTTACAAGTTAAAGTAAACCAGCATATATACAGAGATGAGTTTGTCTGTGATTCAAAACATGACAGCATTGAATGTCTTCTTAGGACTTAACTAAGGTTGACCCTGGAGAGCTCTTGCTTTTTGTTTCTTAGCCAGCCCCTGTGAGAGTCCAAACAACAAAGAGATGAAAAATCTTCATGTTAGCTATTTTTACTTCCATCTTCCAGCATTCAGACCAATGAGATTCTGCATGTACTCCTCCATGGGTGGATGCGGAAATTAACAACGCTTTTTTCCTATGATGGTCTACTTAAATTTGATAGTTCTTCCCATCTGAGTTCACAAGTTTGTAGCAGGCATTTTTACAATGATAAAACAAACATATTTTACCTTGTAGCATGGAATACAGACATTACAAATAAGACTAATGCATGCAGCAATTTGGATTTTACAAGGTCGAAACACTAAACACATCCTTACAAGTCTAACACCTATCTTGAAGAATATTAACACATAGGTGAACTGCTCTGGTGTCCAGCTATGAATTTGCTCAGCTGATGCCTCCACACTTGGGAAGAGCTGACACTTGATTTGCTGGAATCACAAACATTTGAAAGGGGGAGATGTGATGGAAAGTTTAAACTGCATTATAAATGTTTAGTCAGTAGGTGGCATTATGTGTAGAATATTGCAGTGCAACTTTACTGAGTGCTGGAGTCCATCTACATTATTATTATTATTATTATTTATTATTATTTGTTATTTTCAATGACTTTGCTGCTGTAATGCTAGCAGTCACTTTGTTTCTGTCTCTGTGGGTACATCTAGACTGACTCCCCTCCACCAGACCCTGGGTCAACTGACTCATGCTTGTGCTATGGGGCTAAAAATAGCAGTGTAGACAGGGCCGGCTCTACCATTTGTGCTGCCCCAAGCAAAAAGCAAACAAACAAAAATAGCCGCTCGGACTGTGCCGCCCCAAGAATGGATAGAATGCCGCCCCTTAGCATGTGCCACCCCAGGCACATGCTTCCTCCGCTGGTGCCTGGAGCCGGCCCTGAATGTAGACATTCCCACTCCATATCTAAAACCCACCCCCTTGCTGGGTTTTAGAGCCTGGGCTCCAGCCTGGGTGGGAGCATCTAGACTGCTCTTTTTAGCCCCATAAGGTGAGCTTGAGTCAGGTGGGCTGGACACCGAGACTTGCAGTTGCATTTTGTGTTGGTTTTTTTTTTGCAATGTAGATGTACCCGGTGTGACTAACTTAACAATAGGTCTGTATCTTCACAGATTTTGCTAGGCATTGTGAAGATCTATATCTAATGTACTTATATGGCCCTATTGCCATAGTATTGGAGAACCTCACAAACTTTCATTCATTTTTCCTCACAATACCCCTATGAAATAAAGGAGTGGGATAAACCCCATTTTAGAGGTGAGGAACTGAGGAACAGAGAGACTAGGGCCCATATTTTTAAAGTTATTTAGGTGCTAAATGAAACACAGGCAATTCAAACAAGCAGAGATTTTATTTCCCAGGTAACAGACATCACAAAAGACAAAAGAGCAACAGGATCGGGCTTAGCTAACATATGTAAAATAATGTGTGCCCCTTCGTCTTTCACAGAAAGGGAAATAATGTAATTCCGCATGTAAACCCTGTGTTAGCAGCAGGTTATGCATTGCTACACAGCACCCTAACTCAGCTCCCCTTCTTTATAAATCGGCTACAATGCCTGGCAGGCAGTATTTCAGAGCCATGAATGAATCAATTTGTCAGGCTATAAATATGTGAGTG
Organism: Mauremys mutica; assembly: GCF_020497125.1. NCBI lineage: Eukaryota > Metazoa > Chordata > Testudines > Geoemydidae > Mauremys > Mauremys mutica. Next base: position 131,762,590 of record NC_059076.1, on the reverse strand, counting down.
GTCTGCTGGATATGGCTGGCTCAAGGCTGAAAAGTCAAAGCCAGAATAGTAATGAGAGGAGAAAAAGAAGAAGAGAGATGGACTCAGGACTAGCACAAGTGTCAAAGCTATATATGGGGAAATCAGTTATTTATTTCTTTATTTCACAAATTAAAAGGAAATATTTTATTTGCTTACCTCTGATGACTGAAAGGTTTAATCCAGGGGTAGGCAACCTATAGCACGGACGCCGAAGGCAGCACGCGAGCTGATTTTCAGCGGCACTCACAATGCCCAGGTCCTGGCCACTGGTCTGGGGGGGCTCTGCATTATAATTTAATTTTAAATGAAGCTTCTTAAACATTTTTAAAACCTTATTTACTTTACATACAACAATAGTTTAGTTATATATTATAGACCTATAGTAAGAGACCATCTAAAAACTTTAAAATGTATTACTGGCACGCGAAACCTTAAATTAGAGTGAATAAATGAAGACTCGGCACACCACTTCTGAAACATTGCTGACCCCTGGTAATCTGAATTTCAGCTGCAGCAATTAGCAGATATTCCTTTTTGTTTAGATTATATTGATATCTTCTACTTTAAAACAGGCTTTCTGCCAAAACTGAAGATGCCCATTAAGCATCATAATTAACATTCTAGTTTTATGAGCTCCTCTGAGGGTAACTCACTTGACCTTGATGCATGCACAAGTTTGATGGAAAAAGGTTTGTGGGAAAATATTATTTTGCCCAGCAAAGCTTTGTGACATTTTGTATGTGAATATTTTACATTTATGAGTCTATAATAACTCCCCCTCACCCCCCGAGTGGATGGAACTGGGTTCCTCTGCCTTGTACTAAATAGTCCTTCTCATGCAATTTTCCAATAGTCCTGGAAGAACCACATTCTCAAAGGTTCATAGATGGCCAGATTATGGCTGTAGGCACAAAGAAGAAAGGGTATTGTCTTGGTTAAACAGCACCAGGAGCTACACACCACACAACAAAAACACCAACCCAGGAACCAAACCCTGCTACAAATCCCAGTGCCAACTCTCTCTCTATATCTATTCAAGGGACACCATCATAGGACCTAGCCACATCAGCCACACCATTAGAGGCTTGTTCACCTGCACATCTACCAAAGTGATATGTGCCAGCAATGCCCCCTGCCATGTGCATTGGCCAAAGTTTCCAGTCTCTGAGCAAAAGAATAAATGGACACAAATCTGACATCAGGAATCATAACATTCTAAAACCAGTAGGAGAACAGTTCAATCTCTCTGGTCACTAAATAACAGACCTAAAAGTGGCAATTCTTCAACAAAAAAACTTCAAAAACAGACTCCAATGTGAAGCTGCAGAACTGGAATTAATTTGCAAACTGGACACCATCAGATTAGGCCTGAATAAAGACTGGGAGTACTTGGGCCATTACAAAACCTAAACTTAATTTCCCCAATACTAATTTGCCCCTAATGTTACTCACACCTTCTTGTCAACTGTCTGTAATGGGCCATTCTCTTACTACTTCAGAAGCTATTTTTTCCTTCCTTGGTATCCTGCTGTTAGTTGATTTATCTCATTAGACTGACCTCACACTTGGTAAAGCAACACTATCCTTTCATGTATTTATACCTGCTCCTGTATTTTTCACTCCATGCATCTGATGAAGTGGGTTCTAGCCCATGAAAGCTTATGCCCAAATAAATTTGTTAGTCTCTAAGGTGCCACAAGGACTTTTCATTCTTTTAGCTCCAGGAGCAGCAACCATGCCTCAGCTTCATAGGTTATAAAGCCAGAATGGACCATTGTGATCATTTATTCTGACTAGGGTTACCACCTGTCTAGGTTTTCCCAGGATCATCCCTTTTTTTGAGGGGAAACAGCTGAAAATATATATTTTAGTTGGATAGCCCTATGCTATTACCAATCTACTTATGAAGATATCAAAATAGTAAATATAACAGTTTGAGAGAAATAACAATTATAACAGAGCCAGTCCTTCCACTTGAGAGCATTTACAGGAACTACTGAGCTAAGGAGCAGCACCTTGGACAGAGGAGCAGAGCGGAGCTCCAGCCCAGATACCTGCCCGGCTGCGGCCCTTGCTAGAAGGGGTCGAGAAGTTGTATAGGGTCACAGGGGAAGTGGCCCAGGGAAACTAGGCAGACAAGAGGGGAGAGAAGGACAGAGGGAGGCTGCCGCTAGAGGGTCCCTGGGTCGGGACCCAGAGTAGCAGGTGGGCTTGGGTCCCCCCCACCTTGCCTTGCCTCTGGCCACTGAGGAGAGGGGCCAAGACAGGCCGCAACCGGCCCCTGAGATGAGGGGCTAGACTCTAGGGTTGTGGCTGGCACCAAGGCAGGGACAAACAGAAGGACTGCTGTTAACAACGGCCCCCCGGAAAGGGGTGTGTGTGTGTGTGTGTGTTGCAGATTTTCCTCTTCTCCTTGCAACCACAAAGGTGAAGAATGTATTGCAGATAACCACTGATCTTAAACTAACCACAGAAGCTGCTAGCCAGCAGCAGACAGATCTAGGGGTTTGTCCCAAGGAGAGTATGTAGGGGTGGGAAAGAGAGAGAAATGTATCACTATTTATCCTTCTTCACAATGGCATCTCTTCACCTTGGCTAAAGCTTAATGTTATAATTCTCTGCAATCTTTGATTGGCAAAGGAGAGGACAACCCACTTGTTTTAAGATAAAGAACCTCTCCAAAATTTCTCCCCTAAAATCAACCTGAAATTTTTCTGAGATTGAGAAAAGTTTGGCTGATAATATATCTCCCAGCCATCCTTATGTTAATAAGTTAACACAAAATTAGGAGTCTGAGGACTCCTAATTCTATAATGAAAACAAGCGAAACAGTAAGACAAGAAGTTTGGATAAGCTGCTAAACACTTGGATACTCATATGAATTGAATGCAGACGCTATTTTGAGGTTTGGGAAAGTCGTTTTGCTGACAAGCTTTTTTTGGGGTGGGGAGTGAAAGTTTTCAAGGATGCTTTTTGTTTGTATCCTTGATTCTGACCTCACGTGAGGGTTTCTTTTTTGTTTTTGTGTTTTTTTCCATCTACGTAATTGGCGTTAGTCCTGATTTACACCAGTGTTAGAGGAAAATTAGGCAGTGTGGATAAAATGTTCAAAAGCACCTAACTGAATTTAGGAGCCTAAAAAAGGGTTACAGCTGAGTTTCCCATGCGATTTGTACAGCTGTGTAAATAAATAAATAAATAATTTAGCCAATGAAAGCCAGTAAAGCGTGAAGGCTTTTGTACATTTTGATTGCAAAAAATGTCATCTTTCATTCAACGTAGGATAACCTGTGATTGGACCTTCATCTATTTCAATTAACAGTGAGGGGACAGTTCATTTGGCTGTATAATTCCTGCACTCTCAGACAAATTGTACATTTAAATAATCTGTTTGCCTGAATAATGACCATCTTATAAATGTGCTAGCATAAAATGTGTATTTAAATAATATGTATTTGCCTAAATAATATTATTTGTTATTAATATTATTATTAAATATGTATTTATACAATGGACTTGGGGTCCTAAATCAGTTAGGCATTTTAAAAAATGTTACCGTGTATCCTTTTAAAAAAGTGGATAAAAAGTCAAAATGTGTCCATTTTGCTGTATGCCTAACAATGCTTCCCACACTTTTTGTCTCCTTCCTTTGAAGCATCAGAGATGGCCATGGCTAGGGATGTGACCTTGGGTGGAGCTGGCGAGGGCTCTGAAGTGACACCAAGTAATCTCTCTCTCTCAAGGGCTTGGCTGGCAGATTCTTGCTCACAGGCCCAGGGTCTAACTGATCACCATATTTGGAGTCAGGAAGGAATTTTCCCCCCAGGTCAGACTGGCAGTGACCTTGGGGCAGGAGGGGGTTGTCTTCCTCTGCAGCACGTGGGTGCAGGTCACTTGCCAAGATTATCTGGGTCTCTCTCATTTAATCATTTTTTTCTGCCATTTCAGGCACATTGGGCACTGGTGCACCTTGGTCCCTGCTGTTCTCTGCCTGTGGCACATATTAGTTTAGTTTTCTATGGACTAGATAGTGTCGATGGTCTGTTATGTACAGGATGTCAGACTAGATGAACTAGTGGCCTTAAACTCTATGGCTCTGTGAGACGTCACTACACCCATATCCACAGACTTCTCATGCGTTTCAAGACTAGAAAGTTTTCTGTTGGTTAATAGTAAAAAAGGAGGCTTTTTTAAAAGCCACCTTTTAGTACAATGTATTTGTTTCCTTTGTGTCTAGGAGTAGTGACCTATTTATGTGGAAAGACAGCGTTGTAGTTCCCGTATTGGACTTTGGACTCAGGAGACTTGTGATCTGTTCTGAATGCTGCCACAGACTTCCTGTGTAGTGTTGGGTAGGTCACTTAAAATCTGTGCCTCGGTTTCCCATTTTTAAAAAGGTGTTTTCTAATTCTTCCCAGGGAGGTGTTGTGAGGACAAATTCATAAGTGCTAGTGCCCAGATACTATGGTCATGGGGCCATATAAGTAGATAATTACGGTTAGCACAATAGAGTCAATTGAAGACTGAGTTTTGCTGCTTTGTGCATGCATGATGGCTGCTATCTTGGCCAACACATCAGGGAATGGACCAGAGACCACAAGAGCTAAAAGCATGAAGTGGTGAAGCTTGGGCTAAAGCCCTGTGACTGGCACTGTAACAAATCATACTCTCCCTGTGTATGGGCAGAGAAGACCTGTAATACACCCTCCCCGTTGGGTTACCCATCATTCATCAGTAAAATTGCCAGCACAGTCCTAATTTCAGATTTTTTATTTCTGGAGATGCTACAAAAGGCAGAACAAAAGGGCTTGATTTTCAGAACAGAGAGTGATTCTAAAGCACTACTAGTTAGAACAATTTCAGAAACTATGATCTGGACATAACTGAGAGAATAATAATGTAGGACACCACAATGTCATTCTTACTGAGTCACTATTCTAAGTGCCAATGCATTTTAAATGAGAAGAACCATAGATTCTTAGTTTAAAAACAAAACAACTTTTGCTTACTGAATAGTTTTGGGATGGTTTTCAACACTGGGCTACATTAATTAAAAGAACCCTTCTGGGAAGAAAAGGGAGCACATCATTAGATCACGAGACAGCAAGTACCTGACCACAAACAGTCTGAAAGTGTTATGTCAGGAAGTTATTTTTCTAGGCATGCAAGCATTGTACTGTTGTTAGTTTTGTGATGCACAAAATTTTGGGGGAAGTTGTTGCAAGCAGTAAGATTTCTTCTCCTTCATTTAATCTCTCCAACTAGAGTCAATTCTTGGGGCAAAGTTGTTTCCTGTGAACCAGGCAGTAGTATTTGGACTGAGAGTTTTGAAAGCAGGGTTTGCCTGAGTTGACCACTTCTGTTCAAAGAGTAGGGTTTATAATGCAAATGAAAGAGGTTACACTAAGGCAAGACACAGCTTTACATCACTGATTTCCCGTTTGTCAAGAAACTGACCTGCAAGACCCTGACATCTGCTACCACTTGCCTAGGAGCAAGTGACAATAACATCCTTTAAACATGATGTAGGGTGAGATTATTGAAAGTACCTAAATAGTTTAGGAGAACAAGTCCCACTGACTTTCAGTATGAGTTGCGCTCCAAAATCCCTCAGCCACTTTAGAAAATCTGCCCTGGAAGTGCAATGGATTAAATCCTGTCCCTATTGAAGTCTGTGGGAGTTTTGCTAGTGACTTCAATGGAGCCTGAATTTCATCCCATATTCTTAACGGAGGAATAAGATATAACATTTTAAAACTCAGTTTCCAATATAAATTATTTACTTTGTGCTCTGGTCATTTGCCCATGTTGATTCCCAGGGATGTCTGAAGGTATTTTAATAATGTGTTGGGGATAATTGTATTACGGTATTATTCAAACTGTGAACTGATGATACACAAAAGTCTTGGGCAAGTCAAATTCCTTTTTTCACTTTTACTTTCTGACACAGATAATTAAGTAATAAAAAGATTTCTATTGGGCTACAGGAATGTTTATGAATTTAAACCAATGATGTTCTGCTAACACCATCATATTCCGAACTTGTGGTGTTTTTACTTGTCTGAGGAAAATATGATAGAAGTTCTTGCGTATAAACCAAGTATAGAGTTTCACTGAGCCAGGGCAAACTAGCAGCTAGTTTACCTCAACTAACAAAATGAGTTTGCTATAAGAATGCTTAGTGACCATCTTTAAAATGGTATATGAACCATACCTCATGAATCCTGCAAATTACCTATTGAGGTTCTCCAAGGAAATAGCTACTCGGCCAGATCCTCAGCTGGTGTAGCTACATTGATTTGAAACCATTACACCAGCTCAGGATTGGGTCCATTTTTGTCAACTTTCAACAGATGAGGAAAATGAGGCAGTAATGAGTAGCCTGATTTTTCAAAGGTGTTGTCACCCACACATTCCCATTAGCCCTTGCTCCAATCCACCACATAACATTAATTATTTACTGCTGATATAGGTGAAAGGCACATTTCTACTCTCGCCACCACACTGGAGCAAGGAAGAATTTTGATTCAAAGAGTGTCTCGGTGGTACAATGCAATCCAGAGCTGCGTCTGAGTGGCAGTAGATAAAGAAAGACCAAACAAGCTAACAAACCTGTGCAAGAGTAGGAACAATGCAGGCAGAAGTCCAGCAGCATAATGAAGGTTACCCAGTTTATTGCACCAAATACAGTATGTATGGTTACCTGCCATGTAGGCAGGTAGCAATGTGTGCACAGTCAATGCAAGGAGGTCATGGCCCTCAGAGACAGCCTATGGGCTTTTGTGACCAGAGTGGCTGAACTGGAGGAGCTGAGGGAGAGAGAGGTACATAGATAAGACTTTCCAGGACACAGTTGAGCAGTCTCACCCCACTCTGAGAGTCTCTGTGCTGTTGAGGAGGATGACAATCTTGGGGGGAAAAGAACATCAATCTTCCCTACAAAAGTTTAGTCAAAACCTTTCTTTTTGTAGACAATGCCGCTGTACAATAAGAGAGCGAATGCAGTTTTTTTAGTTCAAACTGGTTGTTTATACAACCCCAAAAATATGACATGACAAAGTAATTAAAGAAAAATACATAGCTGAGACTGCGGGGGAAATGGTCCTTTACTTGGATTATTCCTGTGTACTGGATGATACAGTCCTTGGGTTTGGAGTCAAGGACTTTTTAATTGACCATTCCATGGGAAGGGGGAAGCAGATATAAGAGTTCTGTGACAATCCACAGAGAATGAGTTGTTTCAGAGAACAGTTGTAGGACATTTCCTCTTTAGCTCAAACAATAGCAGCTCATGGGTTTTTTGTTTTTGTTTTTTGTTTTTTTTTCTCCTGACATCCCTGGTCCTGTCCCTAGCATACCCTTTAAGAAAGCAGCAGTCAACAGACCACCCCTTTGGAACTAGAATTTGGTCCCTGGAACCACAGATTCCTTCTTCATCCCCCAAAGATCAAGGCAGGAGGTCTCCGACCCTACCCACCACTCCCATCTCAAGTCATGTTGCTTATTACACTACGAATGAGGAGAATATGTGAATCCTCTAAAGCAGTGGTGAGCAATCTTCGGCCGCAGCTCCCATTGGCTGGGAACATTGAATTGCAGCCACTGGGAGCTGCGGGTGGCTGTGCAAACGTAAAGAAACAGTCTGGTGGCCCGCCAGCAGATTACCCTGACGGGCTGCACGTGCGGCCTGTGGGTTGCCGGTTGCCCACTACTGCTCTAGAATTACTAGCTCAAATCCCATGTTATTAGCTGCATGAGAAGAGATATTTAGTCATTTGTGGAAGAAAAGGATCTGGCAGTGAGCAGGTTGGCTAAACTGGAAGAGTTTAAGCAACAATGAAGAGAGTAGGGGGCAGCTAATGATGGGATGCCTTGAAGGATCAGGAATAGAAACTTTTAGTAACTTTCCTGGTTTTCCAAATCAGTGCAAGTTGAGTACATGAAAAAATTCCCTAGTAATAACAAATACACAGTGTTTGCTATGATAACATTTTGCTGGAACGGAGAATAAACAATGAACAAAGATTTGTGGGGTTGACCACTACCAGAGAACTTTTTCCCCCCTGTGTTTTCAATAAAAGGTGCCCACATTACAAAGGACTGGATTGGGACTTGGCCTGCAGACATGAGAAAAGGAGCAAGAACCCACCCTTTACAACCCATGCAGGCTATCTGATGTTGCATGGGACCAGGCAAGCACTGCATTCCCTGGGCATGAGGTATAGCTAGAGTCTTGGGTCCACACGCATGACACATTCTCAGGCCACCACAGGAGGGATGTATTATCTTACTGCTAGTATAGGCCAGCTGTAAATTACTATCCCTCTGGAGCAAGGAAGAATTATGATTCAGTGGGGTATCTCAGAGGCCCAGTGTCTTCCAGGGCTGCACATGGGGTGGAATAGCTTATGCAGTACCCCTTGCTTACAGCTGTGTTTAAAGTATCTGCTATCTAACCCAAAGCAATCTTCTCACTTTAGAATCTCTTGGTATGTTTGACTTTTTTTTTTTAAAGAGATGATTTGTTGAAACTGAAACTTTTTGTCAGAAACATATGGATTTTTGTTGGGATGGTTTCTCAGATCCAGAATGGAATTTCTGGTGAGAGCGAGAGAGTGATTACCAGCCTCCACCCACACCAAATTGTCAGGTGGTGTGTGAACTCACATGCAATGTGGTGCATATAAATTCACTCCCCTGCTCTGCCTGATTCAGAGCAGGAGCGCAAATATTGGTGTCCCTCATCCCAAGTAATCACTGGACTAGAATGTCCCTCTGTTCTTAGTGAAAATTTTTGAAAGGTCTTGATTTCATCCCCATGTGGAATGGGAAAATTTGTGAAATCTCAGAAACGTTCATGGATGGAAAAACTGTTTTCTTTCAGCTCTACTGATTCCCCTCCCTCCCCCATTTGATTTTGTCCATCCTAATCTGTATAAAACCAAGAATAGTTAATATTGGATTGGTCTCCTTTTTCCAGTGACCCAAACTCTTTCCTTCTGGTTTGAATGAGTCCATGATTCTTTAAATATTTACTCTTCCCCTGGTATGATTGAATGACTAGGCCTTTCATTTTTTCTCTTGATCCTTTTTCTGTTGAGCAATGTGCATCATTCCAGATATCAGAACCGTATTGCATCCTGTCACAGTCTTTCACTAATACTAATCTCTGTGCTAAGCAGAGTTCTAAAGATAGACCAAAATTGATCATGTATGATTACAAGGCAATGTTTTTAAACAAGCCTTTCAAACACCATGCCAAGGAGGACGAACTGGAAGCAGGAGGATAATTAGATTCATTCTTTAGCAAGAGAACATTTCTACAGCTAAGGAGTAATTGCAGTCCTACTGTGCTATCTAGAAACTTTCAGAAGCCAGAAAAGGCCTTTATAATTGCAGTCAGCCAAGGGACCATCGAGGATACAATTTTCTCAAGCATTCATCTGGAGAAAGGTTCAAAATACAACACAATACAAGTAATATTTGCTTTTTGAAAGGCACTCTGCAAATACCGGTATTTTCTCAAATATTCACAGATATGATCCAGGCTGAAGTGTTTCCGCTTCTGGGTGTTTTTCTTTGTATGGTTGTTGAGGGTGAAGGCACATTCTTGGGGAAGCATAAGGAAGCTAACCAGGGCCGGCTCCAGGGTTTTTGCCACCCCAAGTGGCGGGGGGGAAAAAAAAGTTGTGATCGGTGGCAATTCGCTGCTTTCTTCTTTGGTGGCATTTCGGCAGCAGGTCCTTCCCTCCGAGAGGGACCGAGGGACCCGCCGCCGAATTGCTGCCAAAGAGCTTGATATGCCACTCCTTCCCCTTGGCAGCCCCAGCACCTGCTTGCTGAGCCGGTGCCTGGAGCCATCTCTGAAGCTAACACTGCTTCTTCCGGTGCTGCATTTTTCTACCTGTATTTTACTTATTTTGTCAATCTTGCAGCATAAGAGTCAATGGGAGTTCTTCCACTGACTTGCATGGGAGAAGGTTTGAACCACAGAGAGGACTTTTGTCTCCACAGCTGTCAATCCAGCACTTTTTATCAACAATAAAACACAAACAAAAACAAAAACCCCTAACGGTGAAAGTCAGAAACTCCTGAAACTTTGACATGGGAACAAAAGTCAGCATTTGTGGAAGGTGGTCTGGCCAAGGTTTTCAAAAGCAACTAATAATTTTCTGTCCCCAACTTGAAATGCTTGATTCTCAGAAGAGGGGTGCTCAGCACTTTCTGAAAATCAGACCCCTTTTAGGTATCTCATGTTGAGCACCCCAAAATTAAAGCACCCAATATCACTCATTACTTTTGAAAATGTAGGACTGAAGTTTAGATTGAATAACCTAGGCCTGATTCTGAACTCCGTCTCGCTTATATAAATCAAGAGTGGCTCTGATGAACTATTAGCTAGACTGAAATCAATTTTTAATAATCTGTGTAGGCTGGGTTTGAATTGTGATTGCATGACTCACCATTGTGAGATGTGCAATAGATGGAAATGTCTCTCTTTAGGAAACAGACAGCCTTTTCACTGGCATTTGTTGTCAACAAAGAAATTGTGAGTAAAAGTTTCCTGGCTCTCTGTAAGAAGAAACTTTATTTTACCTGTATTCCTTGTTGTTAGTAAAACAACAATGTCTTTTTGAATGCTAAGAATATGAACAGCATTGTATAAGGACGGGGGTGGAGGAATGAATATATAGCTATTAAAAGACTTGCTGTATAACATCTTCCTTTGTCCAAATAGGTGTATCTATGCCAGAACAAAATGAACAACCTAATGATCAGATACAATAGAAGTTTTCTTTTCTCTTAATGTTATGGAGTCTTAATATGTTTCTGAATGCATTTTATACTCAATGGGTTCTATAATAAACAGGGTTTATAATAAAGCAAACCAAGTACCTTGCTAGTTTAAAAAAATGGGAAACTGGGTAAACTGGTTAAGATAAAATAAATGTCATGCTCAGAACACTGACCAAATGCAAGCTGAACCTTTTAGGAGGTTCAAAGGCTTGGTTAATTCTCCTCCTCACATCTGTTCTTCTTTGTGCATCCACGCTCTGAGTTCTGGAAGCACTGATGAGAGACCCCAATTCAACAAAGCACTGAAGCATGTGATAAATGTAAAGCACGTGCTTAAGTTCTATTGAAGTCAATGGGTGGGTAAAGCTTGTTGCAAAAATGTACTGCAGTGCAATTGTGCTGACAATTAGAATAAAAATGAACCCGTTTTTCTCTTCCATTTTCTGACCAGCTCAAGTCAATGGGACTTAAGCATGTGCTTAAAGTTGAGCATGAATTTAAAATTAAACATGCAATTAAATGCTTTGCTGAATCAATGCCACGATATCAAGTTAGCTTCTGTCTGCTAACTGGGGGGAAAAACTGGTTGGAAAATTTTCATGCAAATATAATTTGGGAGCAATTGGAATGAAACAGCGGTTTTCCCCTTCCAGTACCCCCTCCAACCTCTTCTAGGGGATAACTTCTGTTCTGCACTGAACTTGTAGATCAAGGTACTACTAAGGATAGATTAATATGAAAAATGCCACAGGAGCCATGTTGGAAATACTGTTTTTGACAAATGATGGACTAGTACTCTGTCCTTATGGTATTTTGGACCTGCCCAGAAACAATGAGTACTGGAAATCTGTCAGGTATGACTTGTTGGGGTAGTACATCCCTCGGCCCGGGCCACTTCCTGCAGTCCTCATTGGCCTGGGATGGCGAATGGCGGCCAGTGGGAGCCGCGATCAGCCAAACCTGTGGACACGGCAGGTAAACAAACCAGCCCAGCCTGCCAGGGTACTTACCCTGGCGAGCCACGTGCCAAAGGTTGCTGATCCCTGATATAGTTCCTAGCACAATGGAGCACTGACTGGATGGCTTGTAGATGTTACTGCAAAATACATGTTTAATAATAATGATTCCTCCCTTTCCCTAAAGGGAAGAAACAGTTTACATTGATATTTTATGGCTTTGTTTTCTATCCTTGCAGACCAGCTGGTATAATGTAAAAACAGTAACCACTGTAATAGATAAATTATAGTTTTTCAATCCAAAAACAGTACACTGAGGCTCACATCCAAAAATGCATTTCACGAAACCCAAAAATCTTGGGTAAGGTTTGGAAATGATGCACAAAATAAAGAGTTTTCTAAGCTTTTACCATATATTCATATTTCAGACAGATTCTTATCTGTTATGTTCAGTGGAAGATTAAGCTAAGCGTAAAATGCAGCACCAGTGAGGAAAAAAGACAAATTTAAAATGTATAGTGTGCTTTACAGACATTGCATTCCTAAAGCTTCTGAAGAAGGACAAGATAATCTGACACACGCTGTCTCCGAAATGCAAATGAGAGGTTTAAAATGGATTGAAAGGACCTGAGTTCTAATTAGAGCTATTACTGGAAATAACGTTGCCATGCAAGGGTGGAAAAGATTCAAAATTCTATTGCCGTCTGCTGTTCAAGTCACGTAAGTGAAATTATTTAAACGTTGGTGGACTTTGGATCCAGGACTCTAGTGGGCTAAAGTCAAAGTTCACACAAATATTAATTTGTAATAGTAAAGGTGTAATTTGCAGGAGAGTAAGAGGATGTGAGCAGATGTAAAGGAGGAGGAGACGAGGTTCCCCTTGAGTTACTGGTAATTGAGTTTCCTCTCTTTCCACCCCCTCAGTATATAAATTACAAACAACAACATAATTACACCTTCTTTTCCAATGTGTAACTTAAATCCAATTAACATCACCAGTGAAGCTGACCCACTAACGATAGAGCTCTAAGATGTCTGTGACACAACTTCGGCGGGTGTAAATGGAGCTGTGCTGTTTTCCACCACCTGAGGCTCTGGCCCTTAGTGTTTGCATTTTACAAGATCCCTTTAGCTTGCATTCCTAATTCACAAATGTTTTCAAGCCTTTAAAATACCATAGAAATCATGGATGGAAAAGGAAATGTCTTGAATACACACGTTGTTTTTAAAATAAAAAGGTTTATGAGAAAGCCAAGTGATCTCTCTAGAGGGAACAAAAAATGTATAAGGAAAAATGAGAGCGATTGGGAAGACGGAAGAGAGTCCCTCCAGCAGTTCAATGAAAGGGAATTTTAAAGTCCTGGGATAAATTAGGTTATTTCTACTGCTCTTGCATCACCATGGAAATGTTTGACTCTTCAGGCTTTTCTTTTTATCTCTTTTAGAACCTGATCTCTTGTTTAACTAGATCTCACTCCTTTTGGAATGATTCAGTTATTGGTCTGTTGGGGAACCTTTCCCTAAAATTGTCTTTACATTGCCCCTGCTGGAACTTCCTTTGGCATGTTTCTGCCTCCTTTCGGCTTCTATCATGCTTCCATTAAAACAAACAAACAAACAAAAACCAGTAATTTAAAAGACCTGTTGTAGCGATCAGTCTGTGCTCCCCCTCTCTATGATGCTGCTTGAAGGGAAAAATACATATCAATGTTACTGTAGTAACAACATGAACTTGATGACTTTTCATCTCTTGGTGCATGTTATTTGGTCTTCTCCAATTTTGAGCTGGCTTCCTTAAGTCAGCCTCAAGTCATACAGCACTGCTCCCATGCTCAGTGGTGCATTCTCCTCTGTTGGATAATGTATATTTTTTCCACTTGCCATTGTCTCATTAAATCCCATTTTCACAGTTACATCTGGTTTGGGCCAGAGTCTTCAGCTGGTGTAAATAAGTTTAATCCCATTGACTTCAACAAAGTTATGTCAATTTTCACAAGCTGAACATCTCACCTATTTTTGTTAGGCCTCTAATGGACCATGAAAAATGACTTTACCGGTGGTCAGGGGCATGCAGTGACATCTTTAGTCAGGCATGAAATTGTACATTGGCATGCAAAATGGTGTCCTCTGTGCAGCATCACCTCTCATGTACCATGTATATGAAATCATGCTGTGTGGAGGATGCCATTTTGTTCTACCAAATGGTGTCTTCCATGCACATTTGGGGGCCTGACTGTTCCACAAGTACAGTCAGTCCTGGGGCATTTGATGCATGTGTTGCATACACATCTGGCATGCCATTGCCATTGGTAGAGAGCTCCTGAGTGTAATAGGCCTGTGCATACAATTAACACTGGTAAAAACAAATTTGTGAATATTTTCAAAATTTTCTAAAAAAAAATTCCTTTCAAAGTTTCTGTAAATAACTGACTTCAAAAACATGTATACAACATTTTTACTGAAAATTTTCAGGGTTTCATTTTTTGGGGGGTACCTTCTCCTTCTCCTACACCTCCTTTTTTTTCTCCCTCTTTCCATGATGTGGCTGAAAATGGGAGAAAAAGAGGAAAAACTGAAAATATTTCATTTTTTCATTGTAAACATTGAAAATTTCTTTAAAAAATTGTGATTATTTTTTCCTCAGAGAGAGGCCATTTTTCAATGAAAAAAAAAAGTTTTATTCCAAAAATTTTGACCAGCTCTATGCTGATGCTTGTGAGTAGAACAAACAGTCCACTCAGAGTCTTATATTAAAGAAAAGTTATAATTGGGGAAAGTAACTATATTAAAAATGGTACCTTCTGGCTAAACATACCAGAAGTTGCTCCCAAAGCTAGGCTATGATGCCCCTTAAAGAGCATATGTGCTCCCTTGCATAGTTGCAAGAAGGCCATCCACATTAGCAGACCCTGCATTGCTTATGCTCTAGAGAGTTTGTGAGGCTGCTTATTCCCATTTCCTTGTCTTGGGAGGAATACTCAGTAAAGGAATCAGGAAGGAGGAGAAGTCATGGCCCCAGTCCTTATCTTCACAGACCTTTAGAGTGGGATCAGCACATTTGCTGAGGCAATCTAATCTATCCTAGTGGTCAGGGCAGGTTACACTCACCTACACGAATATATACACAGATTATTGCCCGGAGGCAAAGCTGGAAATTTTTTTCAATGGAACAATTTTCCATTGGAAAATGTAGTTTATACAAAACTGAAACATTTCACAGGAATGTGTCAATGTAGGCAAAATTCACTACAGGAAAAAACACTAATTTGTTTCCACTTTGGGGGTTCATTCCACTTTGATAATGTCAACGTTTCATTTCAGCTTTTGTGATTTGTTTCAGTTTGACTCAACTTTAATATTATTGTATAATATTTTATTATATTTATGTAGGGCCTAGGCTAGGATCAGAATCTTTCCACATCTGTTTTGAACTGTTATTGGAGCCCGTTAAGGTACTCCCTGGATAGTCGTATGTACTGTTATACCACTGTCTCCTTGGTAGTTCATGGCCTCTCTCTCCATGCACTCTTCCATAAAGAATAATTTTAGGCAGTCGTACATAGTCATTCTGATAACAATGGCCAAAACTTTGTAGTTGGTACCTTTTTGATGATTGTAGTCATGCAGTGCACTCTGTCTTCTACAGATGTTGGCATTAATTAGTCTTATATTTATATCAATGTAAGTTTAATAATGCTATGTATTACATTTAACATTTTATATGATATTATAATGTTTTGACTATTTTTATGTTTCCAAATCAATTTTTTTTCAGAATTTCTGTTCCATGGTAAACTTTTAAATTTGGTATTTTTCTTCTGATTTGGAATGAAAACAAATTTCTGTTCCAGGTGAAATTCCACCATTTTGAAATTCCACTTTCCAACTAGCTCTTTCAGGAGAGGTAGTGCTTCAGGTCAGCACAGTTCCTTCAGTTCTCGTCTTGGCTCTGCATCACCTAGCTTTTATCTAGCTAATGCGGGTAACAGTAATATAGGCATGGTGGTACGGGTTTCAGTATGTGTTAGCAACCCAAGTACATACCCAGACACCCCAACAGGCTAGTCCAGGCTGCCAGGTCTTCACTACTATTGTTACCCATGATAGCTAGATTAAAGCTAATATGGCTATGCCTAGCCATGCTACAATCACACCTTCGCTTCGGTGTAGACACCCTTAGACTCCATGGGACTAGTCGAGTGTATAAAATTACTTGATCCTTCAAACATTTACATGCATAAGGCCCCAAATAAGTTAGAAGATAAGGTGGTCAAATCCTCTCTCCACTTACATGGGTGAAGCTCCTTTTGAAGTCAGTGGGTCTTGCAGCCATGTAAATGATGGCAGAATTTGGCCCATTTTTAATGTTAAATAAATGGGATGGCTGGGAAGCCAGATTAATACACTAAAGGAGTAAATAGAGCTGGCTTAGCTGATAATGGCTTCTGTGGAGCCCTGCCTTTTGTAATGTGTACCTGAGAAGTGCACACAGTTCTGAGCTAGTTAAGTTAGCTATGCAGGTAGAGAATTGTTTTTCTTGACTCCAAGTGTTTGTAAGGAGGGCTAAAAATGAGGGCAAATTAAGCTTCATGTCCAAAAGCAGACTTGAAGGCTGATGGTTCCATAGCCAGGTCACCACTAGCCCCAGTGCCCCCTTCTGATGTCATTCAGATTTTTTGTGGGCCAGATTGTGCCCCCAGGATCTGAATGGGTAGTTTTGTATTAATTTGGATGGAATATAGGAGCCCAAAAATGTTAACATGACTCTAAAATGGCCCCACATTAAACAGTTTTAAACAAGGTTCAGAGTTTGGCCTGCATAGAACTCAGCTTGTTTAGTACCATGGCAAACACGTCATTATATATCCTGTTAACCTTTTTAATAGATATAGAAAAGAAGGAAAAACAGTTAGAGTATTTGAAATGTAAAACCTTATATAAGGCTTTCATTTTAGCAACATCCCTTGTTCGCTTTCCTTTTAGCTGCAGATAGATTTTAGAAGTGCGGGGGAAAAACCTTGTTTGACAGTCTCTTAGATGGTATTAAAGATGGGTAACTACTGTCCTTTTTTGGGTACAGAGAAGAAGTTAGCTGAGATGGACAGGAGCTGTTATTGCTGTCATTGTTAAAGTCTGATCCCTTTTCCTAATAAGACAAACAGGCATAAAAAGGGGAGAGAAAGAATATCAGAGAGAGAAAATGAAGCATCTCTCTCCGGTGTTCACTTGAGACCTTACTGCTGGAAAAAACACAGGCACAGTACATGGTATTATCAGCCCCTTTGAGACCTAGCAAACTTTGTATCAGCTTTGGGCTATTTAAGGCACTGCATTTAGCTGGTCTTTTCTAGTCAGAGCCTAACAGCAGTGTTGCAAAACATAGTCTTGGCTGGCTGGGCCAAGGAAAAATGAGGATAGGAAAGAGAAGAAATAAGATAGGGAAGGAAAAAATCACATGGGGAAGTGAGGAAAGATGAAGTCTTATATCCCCTGTGGTGTTTGGGATTCAGGCAGAGCCAATAGAGGTGGTGATGTCATCTGGGCCCTTCTTTCTGGCCTGGTCAGGACATCTCTCGGGATTAGGACAAGGAAAATCTGGAGTCCCAGGAGACAATGGGAGTGGCAGCCATGTTGGTAATGTTCGCTCTAGTAGCCAGTTTTTCTCCCCAAAGTCTCTTTCTGTTGATGGGTGGAAGAGTAGTCCTCCCATTGTTTTGTCCAGGAATTAGGCCTAGTTTCTGACACACCAGTTTTGGTTCACCAATTTTCAGTTCCACACTTTTCTTGCTTACCAATCATGATCTTAACACAGTCCTTGAGTTATACCAGGAGTCCTTTTTTGTTTCGATTAATTCAGACTTTCTGTCTTGCTTTTGCACCTTTTCCCACCAACATTTCTTGTTATAGGATATTATTGATCTCACATTTAGGGTAAATTTGTAGGGCCAATTATCACAACAGTAGAGTGCCCTCCATGTATTGACCATCCCCTTCCCATGTAGTTTGGAGTGGGAGTGTGCTGCTCCCAGAGCACTGCACATACGTGCCCCATTGGGCTCTCTTTAGGGGCAGACTCCATGCTGGGAGGAGTTAGGGAGACTGAGTGAGATGGGGAATAGGCAGACCCACATTAGATGGAAGCAGGGATGAATGAAACCACAAACAATTTTCCTTCAGCCGAAGAGCAATTCTTTGGAAAGAGTAATCTATGCTGAGGCTGTAAAGATAGTTACCTTCCCTTCTGTGATACGCTTTCCATGGGCATAATGGGCTATATATTCCTGCAAAACACAGCTTCGCTTCTGTTTTCTGCTCACATTTTATTTAGCAACATTAGCTTGATGACTTTTTATTTATTTTTTTGCCACAGTCTCTCTTTTGTGAGAGCCTTCAACTTTTCATAAGAATTCAGTCACATTTGTGCACTTTTCATATTTGTCAAGTCTGGTTCCCCCAACTCCCAGCAGACTCTGGCTTCCCCATCGAAGACAAACAGTAATTGTATAATATTGATGTTATTCGCCTATTTTTCAATTCTAATTCTCCACTGCCATACTTCAAATCACCAATTTCTCTCCTAACATCTAATAAGATTGTGCTGTTAGCTTAGCTGTCCAAGGCAATTTGTTCCTTTTTGGTTCTGCTTGCTCTTTTAATTAGTTTATTTCCTTACAGTAGATGCTTACTTTTTTTAAATCTGTACAATCTTTCTATTTGCCAGATTCTTTCTGCCTATTAAATATGTTCTTTCTGTTTTTCAAGTTGAATTGTGTACAGTATCCCTGTTGTATCATGCTGACTGTGCTTGTTGTAATTGCCATTTTGATTGTATCTAAGTGGATCTAGATTATAGCTGACAGTGGCATTGCTTTGAAAGGAACATTAAATGAAGAAGATGACTTCAGCTGGATAGAGAAAATGCATTTTAAATAGGCGGTACTGGATCATTAAGAATGGCAAGGGAAATGTCCTATACATGGGAAGATGCTGTGGTAATGGTGAGTTAAGAAAAACCTAACATGGTGATGTAGGAATAGGGCAAAAGAACTGTTATTCATGTTATTGTGGTGTTGATGGTAGCATCCTCTGTGCTAGATGCTGAACAGAGAGAGCCTTAGATAAACCACTGTCTAGGATCAGTTAAAACATCTAACTGAAATAAAACCTCAAAATAAAAGAGCATGCAATACAAATGGATAGTAACGTATAACAGTGTGGATGACCTTTAAGGGAGATTGTTGTCCACATACAGATGCAGATATGGGTCATCTTGGACAATGGCATTATGGGGGTGTAGTTTGGAGGACTGATGGGAGACTTAGTCCAGGAACCATGTGACTCAGATGGGATAGACAGGGATGCTGTAAAAGGCATGGATATAAAGGCATAGTGGGGGGAAAAGATCATAGATGAGATGTGACCAGAAGGAACTGTGGAGTAAAAGACCTGTGAAGAAGCTGGGATCTAAGAGAAAGATCAGTTGTTCAGTACCTGACCCAGGAAGTGGGATGTCTGGCAGGAGATCTAAGAGCAGCAGACAGGAAATCTTCCTATTGCAGTGCTGGTCTGGTACTTCTAGACAAGATTTGAGGAAGCTCCCTTCACCCCCTGCAACAAGGATCATGGAAGAAAGGACTAGTCTAGCCTAAGGATGGCCATTGACTATTGGTATCTGCCCTGCACCAACAGCCATGAAAGTAGTGTCTGGGGAAGTCCAAGGATATGTTTTGCTCCTTTCTGGACACTTGTTTCCCTTGAAGAAGAGGACTTTTACTTTGGCTAGAGAGCCAATGCACTAAAGCACCAGAAAAACTATCCTAGCAGAACAGGAGGGAAAGTGGTGAAATTGTGGCACAGCGACACCAACTGGAGAACACAGGACAAGGTGATATGGTGTTTGCTAGTGTGTGACTGATTACATCTCAGTTGGAATATTGTGTTCAGTAGTTGTCTATTAGCATGCCAACTCTGTTGGAGCCAAAAAGGTATCCTTCAGAAAATGGAAATCTACTTTACCAAAGGTAGGGGATGGAACATACACTATGTTAGATTTGACCCCATGCCTATCAAACCATGCCAAGTTATCACACTTGAGCGTCTAAAATTAGGCTCCATAGTCAATTTTGGGCATCTATCTAAGTGGCCTCTCTTCAGAGATGATGCCACCTCTAGTTCCATACAGTTCCAAGTAAAATCAGAGCTGCCTAGAACCTGTGGAAGTCAGGTCACTCTCATTTAGATACCTAAATATGGATTTAGAGGCCTAACTTTACACATTCGAGTTCAAAAGTTTTGGCCGATTAATCACAAACAATGGAGTCCTGATCCATGACTGGGTCTCTGAGGCACTATTGCAATACTAATGATAAGGAGACAAAATACATGGAAATAGAACTAATATTTTAAAACGTAAATCACAAAATGACTTAAAATAGCTTTTGTTACACATACAATACTTAGCCAAGATTGTGTATGTTCATCACTTCCAGAAAACAGGCCCTCTTGAAGGTGTCAAGTTTAGTACTCAAAAGTGCGGACATCCAAAATAAATAGAAAGAAGCAGTAGTTCTGTTGGAAAACTGGAAAACTCAGTGGCATAGAGAAGAGGGGATTTCAAGTGGAATAAATCTTCTGTCTCTGAGTTTACAGATATAAACCTTAAACCTGGCAATGACCCAGCGTAATGGATAGAGAATAAGCTGGACCTAGTCTTAAGTGATCCCTTAAAGGATGTTAAAAATTTGATTAACTAACACTAGGAATGTTCTAATGAAAGTGGGATAAAATTCTGCTTGGCACTGTTGAAGATACTTTGGGGGCTGTCTCAAGATGGGGTGACCTAGCAAAGGTGGTCTCTTACACAGGTTTCATGTTTGCATATAACCTTGTTATAGGTGGTAAATCTTGAAATTTCAAATTTGCATTAAAATATGATATGAAAGAAACTATTGAAATGTTGGGATTTCACGCAGAATAGAAATGATGAATTCCAACCAGTTAGGGGGGAGGGATAGCTCAGTGGTTTGAGCATTGGCCTGCTAAACCCAGGCTTGTGAGTTCAATCCTTGAGGAGGCCACTTAGGGATCTGGGGCAAAAAAACTGGTCCTGCTAGTCAAGGCAGGGGGCTGGACTCGATGACCTTTCAAGGTCCCTTCCAGTTCTAGGAGATTGGTACATCTCCAATTATTACCTGTCTCAGAGACACAGGCAAGGCTCTGTGGTCTCAGAGCTGGGAAGGAGGATATGGGGTAAATGCTTTCCAGCATCAGAACTGGGAAGAGAAAGAACACCAGGGAACAGACTCTATCAGCATATAGAGATAACCCCCAAAGTCCTTCTTTGGAAATGAATTTCTGGCTCACAAAAGGTGCTGGAATGTCAGTCCTGAAGAGTGAAGTCCTCTAACTGTCTACAGAACAAGTCAGTGTAGACAGCAACATTATGCCTTGTCAATGTGCCAGAATTCTGTCGTGGGTTCACCATGTCCAGGAGCAAAGGGCTCACCAACCTCCATAGCTATCCAATAGCTGGCTTACCTGCTGAGACGTGTGACAGTTAGTGTTAACGATAGAGGTGATTTTTATACAGTGGGGACATGCCGCTAGGAATTGGACTAAGGATCACTAACTCATTCTCTGAATGCTACCTGACAGCCACGTCAGGGTCACAACTTCTGGTTGTATTAATGTTTCTGGAGTAAATATAAAACACTAATTGCTTTTTGAAGGTATTCCAGACTCTCCTCTATTTCTCCTTTTATCACTACACAGGCCACTGAACCAGAATCCAGCTAAGGCATTTGAGTTTCTGTCTGTTGAAAACATCTACTCCAGTACTTGTTTGCCTCCAGGAAATCCCTGGAAGTCAATGGAGTGGAGTATGCCAATTTACACCAGCTGAGAATCTGTCCCCATTGTGTTCTGATTTCTGTGTTTCAGATATCCGAGGGGTAGCCGTGTTAGTCTGGATCTGTAAAAAGCAACACAGAGTCCTGTGGCACCTTATAGACGAACAGAAGTATTGGAGCATACGCTTTCCTGGGTGAATACCCACTTTTCACCCATGAAGCCAAAGAGACCTGTATCACTTTGTTGCAAGCTTTGGTGCCCTTTGGAGCTTCAGGTCATGCTGCATAACCGAGCACTGAATAGAGCAGACTTGAGGCAGCTGGGAGTCTGTTACAGTTAGCAGTCTGTGATATTTGTGAATTATTTTTGCAATCATTCTGAAAGTCTTACTTTTATTTGTTAACAAAGGACTGAGAACGAGCTCTCAGATGCCAAAACATTGTCTACCCTCTAAAATACATTCATACTTCATACTTGGCAAGCTACATTTGTTGTTGTTGTTAAATCTAATTTAGAATACTCATTACCAAGCCATATTTTATAAACCTTTGAGTTTGTTGAGATGATGGGTGCAAGGTTTCTATAAAGACAATACAAGATTTGTAATATCTCAGAGGGAATAATTACCTCACTGCAGACAGCTTCTGCATCTTGCATTGCACATGTGCTTTAAATCAGTTCTGCGATGCTGGTGGTTAATGGTGCTGCACAGCATTACTGACAGCAGAACAAGCAGCCAGTAAACAAAGGATGAATTCAGATTCAAGCACTACGTTAACTAGGAATATGCCAGTCGACTAGAATGTAATTGATCCATGAAGCATCTTGTCAGCTGTGCTGCTTCTGTTTGCGAGTTTCATGTCGGATCAGGTTGCCACATCTGCATTTGCAAGATGTCAAAGCAACAAGGTGCAGTGTATATAGACTTTTTTTTAAACATGGTGTTTTGCAAGTGAGTACTGTAAGGTGGATATCAAACAAAGGGGCACTTCTTAAGCACCCCTGACAGAGCACAGATTTCTCAGATTGTATCAGAACATTTCATTCCCAAAGAAAATTGACACTTCCAAAGAAAGGAAAGGAATAATCAGTAAAGGCATTGCTGGGTAACTGTGCACAGGTATGTCCTAATGTTAATACAGCATGTGCAGGCAGACACACTTCCTTAATACATATCGTAATGGCAGCAACAAAACAGCAATTGTCCAAATACTGAAACCAGCTCTTGAAGGCAGAAATTTGCCCAGAGTCCTTATTACAAAAACACACAATTGATATTATATTGGATGTGTTTGTGGCAATTGCTATAATTTTGGTTACTATTTTCACCATAAGTTCCTGTTATCACATGTTTCTGAACATTTGTTCTCTGCAGGTAATCTCTTCAATTTATTAGTATTGGACTTTTGCTCTTTATTTTGTGCTTCCTCCTTCCCTACCTTGAAAACAGGAAAATTCAAATACAACATATATGAAATTAATATTACTAGTACACACTGAGGGTAGGTCTAGACTTTGAGTTTGAAGTGTAATTTCCAGCTTGACAAGGAATACTGGCCCCTGCTCTGATCAATCTATCGTGATAAAAATAAAAGAATAGCTGCAGCTGCATGAGTGTGGCAGGGACTAGGCACCCTGCTTATGAGCCTCTCTAAAATACCAAGTATGTACGTGAGCAGCTACCCATCTCTTGCACTGCCACTTTTTCACTTCTATTTTTAGTGTGCTAGCTGGTTCAGAGCTAGCTCAAGTATGTCTCCTCCAGCTGGAAATTACACTTCAAGCTCAAAGTCTAGACATAGACTTAATGGCTTAAATGTTGGGACATTTGAAAATTAAAGGTGGCACATTTAGCCTTAACTCTGCCCACTTCATTACAGAGCACTCTTCAATAGTGACACATAATATTTCCTCAAATGATATATTGTATACCATTTTTCTGTATCCTTTGATACTTATGCACCAATGTCTACTATATTTTTGTATACATATATTAATTTCATTTATTTAAGATTTTGGTGTGCTTGCATAGGGGCAGACATCTAGTTTATGATGTAGAAGGATGTGGGTTCAGCACCTGGCTAGTGCTTGTAAAAACAAACCTGGCTCATATGTGGCTTATGTCTCTGTGTATACACAAAAACATATGCCATTTTGACTTGGATGTGAGTTAAGTAGGTTACTAATCTTGAAGGCTTAAATTTCTTAGAAAAAACATATTTGCTTTTTGCACTCTGAAATAATCCCTCATGCAGGGTCCACAAGTTCAAAAATTTTCCCCCATTTTTGTTTGAAATTTCAACAATAGATATAGAAAATTCAAATGTCCATACATTTTGATCAAATAGATTCAAAGACCAACAAAACTTAACCAAATAAATGTAGGAAAACATGTTTTTTTACAAAGCTTTAATTGAAATATGATTTCCCCCCCTCAGTTTCAAATTTATATGATTTATCCCCAGCACTAGTGATACATTCCAGGCCTGATTAACCACCGTGTTATTGCAGTTTCATACTGGGATAATATCATTGACTCCAGTGGAGCTAAACTTGTGTAAAACTGGCATGACATAGCTTTTGAAGCATATTACTTTTCATATAAATAACTTTCTTCTAATATGGCAGCTCGAGTAGATTGGAGATTTGCAACTATGGTAGCTCATTCTGTACGGTCCTCTGCTCAGAACAGTCCTTTTGGTCCACCCAGGATATCAAATCATCCATCCAAGAATCATCTTTTTTCTGCATTGTGTTCTTTTGCCATCAACTTTTCCTTCCAGTGCCCATAAACGTGCATCACCCATTGAAGCTCTTAAAATGTGCCATGAAAATAATTTTATTTCTTTTCATAAATTCTCTAACATTTGCTGAGTTCCAATAATCTCCAATACTTTTTTGTTGGGAACATGGTCTATCCATGATATTTTTAGAATTCCTATGTAGCACCATAATTTGAATGATTGTA
This sequence comes from Mauremys mutica, assembly GCF_020497125.1. NCBI lineage: Eukaryota > Metazoa > Chordata > Testudines > Geoemydidae > Mauremys > Mauremys mutica. The sequence continues at coordinate 131,737,999 of NC_059076.1, read as the reverse complement.
GTTTCTTTATGATCGATTGTTTGAATGGCCATGTTCCCATCATTTAACACAGACCAATTATAAGTTTTAAGAGTCAGAATTTAGTCTTCAGATTTATGTCCCTTCTCATCAGATGTTTATTCTTTCATGATTTCTCTTTCATGCTTGCTATTCTGGTGCTGACTACAGTATCTGACCTTTTATTTTCTGTAATGATGCTTCCGAAGTAGCAATAATTTCTCACTTGCTGTATGGCTGTGTCGTTCACAGGAATCTTGCATGTATTCTCGCACAAAGCCATTAGTTTTTTGTCTTGTCCACATATATTCAGATATATTCTCCACTAACTTCATCTGACCTTCTTCTGAATCAGGCAACAGCATTGTGTCATTTGCACAGCAAATGTTATTCCCCCATTTTCTATTCATCTTAATACCTTTTTCTATGCCTTTGATTAATATAATCATATACTCACTCCAAATGTTGACTAAGGTTGTTGACATTATAAAAGCTCGTCTTACTTTGGATTCTGATATACTCAAAATAATTCACAGTACTACAGGGTGCTAAATATCTACAGCTAAATTTATAGGGGGAAAAGTATGATTTATTGTATGAGTAACAGTTTGTGCTCAAATCATTAAAGATTGTCCTATAATGCCTACAGTTCAACCTTAACGTTTAAATTTGCTGATTTCTGAGTGTTTAACTGCTTCATAACCATAATTAACATTAACGTGAGTTTTCATATTGTAATAGATTATACAAATTTGTTCCTTAATCTTCAACTTCATGATATATCAGTGAAATTTCTGGGCTCTAAAAGTTCCGTTTGCCAACCAGATTATGTTATCCCTACATAGCTAGTCAATTTAAAAAAAAAAATTTGGAGGGGAGGGGGGAAATGATGGACAAATAGTTTTGTTTTGTTTTTATGAAAATGGAAATTTCACTGGGGAATGCCCATGTTTTTTACTAAGTTTTCATTTTTAATAAAATGTCGGTGGTCAACTGAAAATTTTGAGTTTTGGCTGCCCTCTTTTGTTTTTCCAGCAAAACCTCAAAAACTTGGGAGAGCGAGAGTGAGAGAAAGAACTTCATGGAATACAAAACCCAGATCCTGGCTAGCTCTGTTCGTAGGCTCTTCAGTATATTCCATAGTTAGCATTTTCATTTGCTAAATATTTACCTTGACCCACAAGTTTTAGAAACTTTCTCTGGCATCCTGAATCTGGGTAGTTCATAAATAAATCCCTGCTTAAAATTACTTTTAACTAGGGCTGTCAAGCGATTAAAAAAAATAATCATGTGATTAATGCACTGTTAAACAACAACAGAATACCATTTATTTAAATATTTCTGGATGTTTTCTACATTTTCAAATATATGGATTTCAATTACAACGCAGAATACAAAGTGTACAGTTATCACTTAATATTTATTTTTTTATTACAAGTATTTGCACTATAAAAAAACCCAAAAGAAATAGTATTTTTCAATTCACCTAATACGAGTACTATAGTGCAATCTCTTTATCATGAAAGTTTAATTTATAAATGTAGAATTATGTACAAAAAAACTTGCTTTCAAAAATAAAACAAAGTAAATTTTTAGAGCCTGCAAGTCCACTCAGTCCTACTTCTTGTTCAGCCAATCACTCAGACAAACAAGTTTGTTTACATTTGCAGGAGATAATACTGCTTTCTTCTTGTTTACAATGTCACCTGAAAGTGAGAAAAGGCATTTGCATGGCACTGTTTTAGCCAGTATCGCAAGATATTTACGTGCCAGATGTGATGACAATTCATACGTCCCTTTTGTGCTTCAACCACCATTTCAGAAGACATGCATCCATTCTGATGATGTAATCTGGTCGATAACAGTCCAAAGCAGTGCAGATTGACACATGTTCATTTTCATTATCTGAGTCAGATGCCACCAGCAGAAGGTTGATTTTCTTTTTGGTGGTTTGGGTTCTGTAGTTTCTGCATTGGAGTGTTGCTCTTTTAAGACTTCTGAAAGCAAGCTCCACACCTCATCCCTCTCAAATTTTGGAACCACTTCAGATTCTTAAATATTGGGTTGAATGATGTAGCTACCTTTAGAAGTCTCACATTGATACCTTCTTTGCATTTTTTGAAATCTGCAGTGAAAGTGTTCTTAAAATGAACAACATGTGCTGTGTCCTCATCCGAGACTGCTATAACAGGAAATATATGGCAGAATGCGGGTAAAACAGAGCAGGGAACATACAACTCTCCCCCCAAGCCTGTCAGTCAGAAATTTAATTAATTTAATTAATGCTTATTTTCTTAATGAGTGCCATCAGCATGGAAGTATGTCCTCTGGAATGGTGGCCGAAGCATGAAGGGGCTTCTCGGCTCTCTGAGCTAAGAGGTGAAAACATTATCTAAAAGTTGTATCTGGCACGTAAATACCTTGCAATGCCGGCTACAAAAGGGCCATGCAAATGCCTGTTCTCGTTTTCTGGTGACATTGTAAATAAGAAGAGGGCAGCAATATCTCCCTTAAATCTAAACAAGCTTGTTTGTCTTCATGATTGGCTGAACAAGAAGTAGGACTGAGTGGACTTGTAGGCGCTAAAGTTTTACATTGTGTTGATTTTAAGTGCAGTCATGTAACAAAAAAAGTATATGTGTAAGTTGCACTTTCATGACAAAGAGTTTGCACTACAGTACTTGTATGAGGTGAATTGGAAAATACTATATTTTTATCATTTTTTCAGTGTAAATATTTGTAAACAAAAATAATATACACTTTGATTTCAATTACAACACGGAATACAATACATATGAAAATGTAGAAAAACATCCAAAATATTTAGTAAATCTTAATTGGTATTCCATTATTTAATAGTGAAATTAAAACTACAATTTATTGCAATTCATTTTTTTTATCGCAATTCATTTTTTTGAGTTAATCGCGTGGGTTAACTGTGATTAATCGACAGCCCTACTTTTAACACAGAGCTGCTAAAACACATTGAGTGATATTAAGGTTGGAATCCTCTGGAATATTTGTCGATTCTTAAAGATATGATAACCACAGGCACTTAAAAATCCATGACTACTATGATTCTGAGGCTATCCTTTCAGCTATTTCCCCCCACACACTCAATGTCACCTTTAAAATATCTTATTGTGAAGCTTATGGACTTCTACCCCCCTCCTCCTCAAGAACACCTAAACTGGGCACACACAAATAATGAGCACATGCAGAGTTATAGTGGGTGGGGGCAGGGAGAGTTTTCCAAAGGATAAACTGTCATGCTTCAGGTCATAAGACAACCTCTGCCTAATGGGAGTTAGGAAGAAAATGTGGTTGTGGTAATAACTGCAGGGTTTCCTTCACCTTCCTTAGGAGCAGCTAGTACTGGCCACTATCAATGGCTGAACAGACCACTTTTCTGATCCAGTATGGCAATTCTTATGTTTCTAGGAATACGGGAGCTTTTATTGCATTCCATGCACAGCAGCTAAATCTGACCCTTAAAGTAATAATAATAATAATAAACAATTAATAATTGTTAAAAGAATTGCCATGAAAATCAATAGGAACTAACAAAAAAATGAGTGACACAGACATTTCCAGCAGTTAAAATAAAATTCTGCCCTCAGATTTGCACAATGGCTGCCTGGAATTAGATGTTGGGATTAATTGAAGATCTAGCAAAAATCTTCATACATTCTGGTGGATGTCTAGCAGTTAGAGCACAGGACTAGGAATCACAAGTCTCTGGTTCTGTTCCAAATTCTGCCATTCACTTTGTGTGTGATGATCAGCAATTCACTGAGGTGGTTAAGGGATTGAAAGAGAACACTAGAAATCTGGGATTACCATAATCTGACAGCGCCATAATCCAGTCCCTACTGCACAATAAACACTGGCTACACTGCAGCAGGCTACCTGTGTGATTTTGGGCAAATCACTTAATCTGAGACCATTTGAGCATCCTGTCTAATCTATCGTATTTCTAGATCACTGAGCATCACATCTAAATAGACTAGTTTAGATTTCTATAGTGCTGTTAATAGCAGACTCTATTCTTTGTCTCCCCAAGCTACTATGATGCATTGCTTATCCCAGCTTACTCAAAATTTGGAACCTTTGATGATTGCTTTTTCCAGAGTCTCTTCAGTCATGTTTAGGTTTTGCAGACTTTGGACAGGTGTGAGTCAGATTCAGGTTGCTATTATCAAACGCACCCAAAATCAATGGCTTTGCTTTTTCCTCTTTGTAATGTGGAATGGGTTTGGACCTAGGATCATGTGTAAAATGTGGCCTCAAATCATCTGTATCTATCGCTCAGCAAAGTTTGTACTTTAATTCTTGAATGGGTCAGAGCCAGTTTGCGGATGTCTGTCTAATATTCGTAACCCTTCTGCCAGGTGGAGTCGGCAGCAATCAGGTCCAGGTTCAATATCTTGGAGTCCCTTTACAACAGTACAACAATGAACCATTTTGAGACCTCACCGTGTAACCTGGGAAAATTACACACCACCCCCTGAGTGCCTCTAAGAGTCAATATTTCCCATCTCTCAAGCACAGAGTCTGACTGTAGAAAAGAAACTTTTAATAAAGGGAGGGAGGTCACCCAGCATTAATTTGGGAAAAAATCACAAGCATGTTTCATAAACATAAACCCATGAGCCAAACATCCACCCCAGAGTACGTTGGGCAGTGTCTATTGCCTCAGATTCTTGAGTCCAACCATCAAAATTTCCTTTAATGTGCCCCTCCCTTCTCCCTCCGCCACACCCCACTCAGTTATTGTCCTTGGCCAGTGAAGACCCAGAGTTCAGGGGTGCATTTGTGTGAATTTACCTCCCACTCAGGCCAGGAAGGGGGAAGGCACCTTGCTCACTCTGCCATCCAGGCACTTGCTCTGGCACTGCTCTGTTTGCTGCCTGCTCTGCCAGCCATCACCACGGCACCCCATCATCTTCTGCTGCCACCTGATTCTCTGCTGTGACCTCTGCAGGTCAGTCTCTTGATTTTCAGTTTGGAGTGGGGGAACCTCACTACTGTAGGAGGCTGGGTAGAAATAGTGTCCCACACCAGATGATTTCAGCTCTAGTGATCACTTAACAAAAGAAAAAGATTCCTAGGGAATTCTTAATTAGTTTTATTTTTGAACAGTGGTGAGAGACCAGCTAAACCATGCTTAGGACAAGCCCACACCTCTAGCCAGGAACACCTGTCCCCACACACCTTTTGTTCTTCACGGGGCCCTGGCATCCAAACCCCTTGCTTAGCAAATTCAGTTAGGGTTAGGGTGACCCCCTCAATCAGGACAGGCTAAGTACAGTTCTGCTGCCCTTTACTCATACGAAATGGATAGCAATATTTCATCACCCCGGCATTCAATGTTAAAGTGATTTGTAACCAAACACCAGCCAAAGTTGATCACTTTGACAACACAGCTCTGTCTTCTGGATATGTAGGCAGAGTGGGTGTGTTCATGTAAATACAGTCTGGTCCTGTGGCTTTTCCCCTCCCCAGCTCATCACTAGCTGTCGGGGAGAGCTCTTTCAGACCCTGCTTACATCTTCACGATCATCTTACTGAATAGGATCGCGTTGCAGCGAAAGTGTTTGTTTGCAGATCTCCCTCCCTTTAACAGGTTAACTGTCACCTAAAACTTCTTGCCATGAATACTAAAGAGATGTTGATTCACTGGCATTTCTGTCTAGTATGTAAGATCCCAATCTGTGGACAGGTTTGGCATACTGTAAAACAGCATGATGCGTCATAAAGGCTCCTACTGCTGTAGCAAATTACAGTCTGTCAGGATCTCAGAACCTGAGTGTACCCTTTAGAGTGAGCAATGCTATCAGTTTGTGCAGTGGGTGCCTCACTGAGAGCTAAAGGAACAAGAGTCCTTGTGGCACCTTAGAGACTAACACATTTATTTGTGCATAAGCTTTTGTGGGCTACAGCCCACTTCATTGGATGCCTCCTTCTGCTGCTGAAGTGCTGTAGAGTGGACTGTGCCATTGCGAATATGTTGCAAGGACCCAATTAGACCTGGTCCTGTGCAAGTGACAAGGATTCTTTCTCCAGGGCATCTGCACAAACCAGAATCATAATTAGGCTGGGGGCTGGGCACAGCAGGAGAAAGGGTGCTAATTAGATTATAAACTTTTGGGGGCAATGACCATCTTATGTTTGTACCACACCTTGCAGAACGGGGTCTTCAACCATGACTATGGCGCCTAGGTGCTACTGGAATACAAATAACCATTGTGCTGCTGGCAGCTGCAGAAGGGGTATGTCTGAGTGGAGGCAGTGCCATAGTCCAGCATCTATAGCACAATAAGTTCCAGTTACACCAGTTCAGACATACAACCATAACTGCATACTAGCCAATTCCAACTCAGTGCCAGAAGAGTCTTTCACAGGTGTACCTCCTCCCGCTGCTAGGAGGTAGCCTAAAAAGCCTTTCCAGCCTAAGAATGACACAACTCTGACATCCCCTTCTGCCCCCTAACCCTACCAACCAAACAAAATATCCATCCCAAGTAGTGTTGACAATCTATGGGGTCCACTGAGGTCTTTGATATTGCTGTTGACGTTACATGGAAGGTAAACTTCTGCATCCACAAATGAGCCATTACACTTTATATCATCAGATTCACTTTACAGACTAAAATCGGATCATTAATGCAAGATTTCTGCTATATTTTTACTAATTGTTTTTTCAGTGTTACTACTGTTGTTGTTGTGGTCAAAGGGTTAACACGTGAACAGACTACCCTTGATCATCGCCAAGCTACATTCTGTCAGTGTTCTTGCATATGCCATATGCTTCATGCCTGTGCCTGTCACCATGAGCCCTCTGCAGATATGTCACTCAAGCAGAGATTGCCTGGGAAAAATATATGCGGAATGGCTTTATTTTTAGGAGTGGGATTTGAAGAAGAGCGCTAACAAGAGAGCTCATAAGAACCCAATAATTCTTGCTACCATTGGATGGTGAGATGTGTACTTTACTTTGCTAGGAACAGCGTGTAATCCTGAGTAGAACACGAACTCATGCAAACAGGAATTCATCATTCACAGTGGAGTTTTTTGATGCTTCTGATTAGCCATATAGAAAAGCTTCAGCGTTGTTGGAGAAAAGTCTAATTTCTGGTGCTTCTCCTTGCTCCTCTAAAGACTGAGCCTCCCTGTGTAACTGGAGGAAGTGAAAGAGACCATTTGTCACAGGATGCTGCTGTAGTCTGGCACGGCATGATCTCAAAAGAGCAGGAGTGGGCTCAGAATTCAACAGGCATCAGTGTTTTAAACATCTTACATGATCCCTCATGTTTTCTGAACTACACTAGATTCAGATATTCTGTAGATTTTGGCATTGGAGTGGAGAAATGGTATTCTGTACATGTCCATATTAGCAATTCAGTGAATGAGTAGTATGTCTTTGGCTGGGTTTGTTAATTTTATTTCCACACATTCCAATGACATAACAACCCTGTTATGCAGTTGTTCTGTGCAAAGTGCTGTCGCAGAGTAAGACATCCCTTTAAAGGAGTTGGGTTGTGGCTCAACTGTACCCAATGGCAGACTCAGCACACTTTCCCAGGAGAAGGGAATAGTTCCAGGGTCACCTGGTAGAAGATTGACAACTCTCATTCTTCACCTGCTGAGCTGGCAGCTGATTCTTTCTTTGGTACAGTTGAGGTGGCTGGTGTGTTGCTTCATGAGCCAGGGCAAAACTGGGTTCCCCAGGAGCACTGTTAGCATTTCAACATCACCCATGGTAATTCACCAGCCAGGAAAGAAAGTCCCTGCTTGTAGCTTTCTGATCAATCGTGTGTTCTCAAAGATGAGAGCGTCATGCACCTTCCCTGACCACCAACACTGATGTTGGTGAAGCATCCCCAGTGATCCACCAGAAAAGTAGATCTTTCTGTTGTTATACTCTGAGGCAAGGTGGTCTGGAGCCAAAATAGGCATATGCATGACATTTTTCCCTCCACCACAGTTCAGGAACCCCATTGCTGCAAATCTATCCACTATGTCCTGCACATTGCTGAGAGTCACAGTCCTGCGTAGCAAGAGATGATTAATGACCCTGCACACTTACAGGACAACAATCCCACAGTGGATATTCCAACTCCAAATTGATTTCCCATTGACCGGTAACAAGTTAATGTTGCAAGTTTCCACTGTGCAATCACACTGTCAGTGCAGCTCTCGTTCTGGTGTCCCTGTGCTGGAGGGTTGAGGTAAGCGTGGCACACAGATCCAGAAATGTAGCCTTGCACATCCAGAAGTTCTGCAGCCAGTGCTCATAATCCCAAACTGCATTAAGATGCACCCTATCAGTCAGTTCTCATTTCTCAGGCACAGAAGCAGTGCTCCACCATTTGCAGCTGCTCTGGGAATGTTACCAACAACCTTGATTTGGCTTTTGCTGCATCCCACAGCAATCTTTCCTCCACAAATTCATCACATTCTCCACTGATTCAGTTCTTCTTGTGGCTCTGCCAATACCGGAGGCTAGTGCATCCTGTGCTTGCCACAGAGCTGTGCAGAGTCCATGCTTCTGTCAGAGTTGGCGGACTCAAGGAGGAACTCAGTTTGTGGGATTTTTTTAAAATGGTGCAAAAAGTATGAGGTATAGATGACACGATGGGATAGAGAAAGCTGCATGCTGGGATGCTGACACCTTGTCCCAGTCACCATTGTGTGACTTGTGTCTTTCCCACCATGCACTGCCAAAACTTTCCAAAAGACTGTGCACTGGATGGTGGCGAGTTGCACACTAGGATACTATGCATGGTGCACTGCATTGTGCATTGATTTCAGGTGTGTATATGCAGCACCACTGCAAGGAGCCAAGTGTGCACATAAACAAGCGATATACTCACTGTGGCGGCATAATGCTGACATAATTTGCTCCTGACAAAGTTTGTAATGTAGAAATGGTCTGAGAGGAAAATCCCAGCAGAAGGGAATAAAGAGACTTGCCTTAACCCCAGCAGGAGGAGCAGTGAGACCTGCAGAGGGTAGTTAGACCCCTGCAAGAGACCCTGGGAAAGGGAAAAGGCTATAGAGTTTATATGGCGATTTATGTTAAGCTGTTTTATGTGGGAGACAAGACTAAGACCCTGAAGAAAAGAGAGACAAATCCTGTGACTAGTGAGTGTTCTTTGATGCACTGGGCTGGCTTGTTGACCCACTGGGTTATAGTATCAAACTATAGGCGGGTCCACTCTGAGATGAAAGTGATGTTCCTTCTTCACCTCTTTGATATTTTGTGAGACTAGGAGTCAAAGAAAGAGGAGAAAAACAAACAGAGGAATGATGCAGTTGGTTTCCAAAAATATAACCTATGTTTCTACCATTCAGAATCAGCACAGTCAGTTATGTTGAGGCTAGGCAGTGTATTGTTTTGATAAGGAGGCAAACGTATCAATTGAAATGTAGCAATCCATCCACTCAAACTGTCAGTCTAGAACTTTGTTAGACCATTGATCTGACACCAAATCGATAGCATTATGACTTTCTGATGTCACATCAATGATCTAACTAAAAATGTTGAGTGATAGCCCATAATGCTGGAAAAATGCCATGGAGCATATATTATAGTTTATTCCTTACATATCACAGATGGTAATTCACTTTATGTTTGGTATATTTCTTTGCTGAAAAACAATTATTATAATTATAATATGTATATCACCTTTCACTGAAAAAACTCATACTGATCCTGAAGAAGACCAATTAATTGAACTAAGTATTTTCTTCTATAATAACATTCATCCATAGACATTTGTTATGCTTGATGTCTTCTACGTCTCTTCCATTTTCATTTGCTCTCTCTAAATATATATCCTTCTTGTCTATCAGAGACGGTATGAATCCAGTTTTCCCTGAAGTGTAGAGGAAACTCTATGCATAGGACCAAATCTGTAAAATAATTACGAAAAATATGAGGGATTTTATGGGTTTTTTTAGTGCAAATCTAAATGCCAGAGAGAGAGAAAAAATAAGTTCATGTGAAGGTTCACTGTAAAATATCCTCTACTATCAATAACCCAAGCTAGTATAAGTTTTGTATTTGCCCAGGTTTTAAGACCTGACACAATATCATTGAAATGGAATAAGAACATTGTTTTCATATGATGAGGATGTATGATTATAATGTGTGTACCATTGGGTGGGCTCAGCAAATCCATTTCCATCACCCATGAATTCTTAAGATTTTTAAAGAGCAATTCAGTGAGCTCGTTGTAATGTAGGGCACCAGTAACTAGCAGTGTGATAAGCGGATGTGTTTCAACCACCCAGGGACAACTCTGTCAAAGATAAAGCAGCTTGGCCCAGATACTCAAATTTCCTGAAATCAGTGAGAGTTTAGGTACCTAAATACCTTTGAAGATCTGAGTGCTACCGATTAAATGCTTTGTTTGTAAGTGCTTTGCGGCAGGGACCAATGTTATGTGTCTGTAGTCTTTAGCACAATGGAACCGCTAAGTGCTGCCACAATATAATGAAATACACAATCCATGCAATATTTCCTGTAGGGTCAGGAGAATGCTGCACACATTTTGCATCAGATCTGTATTTGCATTCCATGGATATTTCCAGTGAGTGACTTCCCTGGCAGGAATGTTCATTGAAATAGTGAATTTGCAGGATGAGGTTGGGACTAAGATTATGTTAACATGCAGGTAGAATCTTCTTTTTGCACCTCTCTGCGGGCTGTTCCATGCTTGGGCTAGAGTATGCAGAAGTAAGCATGACTGTCTCCTGACACCTGTCCAGTTTGGTTGTTCCGCCAACCTCCCTTCTACCCCCCGTGGGATGTGCATACGATTCTCCTCGAGTTTGAATGGCTTTCATGCAATGGCACCGAAGGCATACAGTACAGCTGCTGTTCCTGCTAGGCAACGCATAAGGGGTTGGTATTTTAACTGCAATTTACAGACTCGTCATGAATATGGATTTAGCTTAAGATCTAGCTGAGGTGCCCTTTGATCAAATGTTTTATTTATGAATAAAAGCTAGGTATGATAGTGCTGTCAGAGCAAGCTGTCACACCACAGGCTTCTGCCTGTCTGGTTTGCAAACATAAACTCTACCTCTTCTGAACAGCTTCACAGCATGGCAATGAAACAGAATGTGGCCCTTGCTTGGAAAATGTGATCAAAAAACATTTGACAGCCGTGAAATTCAGGGGTGTTATTTGCTAGGGGGCAACATTTGTCTCTCCCAGATTTTCCATAGGTCTATATGTTCCCCCCTCCCCCAGCTCCACAGGATATGATATAATCACATATAATGTTCTATATACTGATACAACTTGGCAGCACCTGCCCTGCAATTTTTATGAAACGATGCCCCTGGTGAAATTGTGTTCTCCACCTCTACCCCAATTTCGCCATGAGGGGAATAAAAGAAAAAAAAACCCTCTTTGTCACCCCCCTCAGGTATTTTCCAGCAAACAACTTTTCACTAGTGAAACAAAGCCTTTTTAATAGCGCCTCCTGCCTGCAACAAGAACGAAAGGCAAATGTTGGTCTTAGTCTTCATGTTGCTCCCACTATCAGTCAGTGATGTCTATCCCCCAATAAAACAGTCACAGTCGGAAGTAGTAGGGATTGTGGAGAAGAAAATCCCCCTCAACCTTGCTTAATGGGTCGAGTTTAATTCAGTAATCTATTTTTGTAAGCAAAAGCAATTTAAACAAAGGTTAAACTTACCCAAGTGAGTCGGTATTCGGGAGTTGTATGGATCTAAATAGTTCCACTCAATTTGATCTAGTTAAACTGGAGCATTTAAAAAAAAAAAGATGTTGTAATGTGCTACCAAAGTGCCAAAAAAATTGATCTATGAAGTAGAATGTGCTATGATAGCTTCCAATAGGGGGAGTTCTGGTCTGACAGTGCACTCTACTTTCAGAAAGTGCTAGAAGGGAAAGGACAGTATAAGTGGATGAAGGAGTAAAGCCTGAGGGCTGGTCTACACTATGGTGGGGATGATCTAAGTTACGCAACTTCAGCTACGTGAATAACGTAGCTGAAATCGACATACTTAGATCTACTTACCGTGGTGTCTTCACTGCGGTGTGTCCACAGGGTCTCCCGTTGATTCCCCTTGCGCTTCTCATAGAGGTGGAGTACCGGAGTCAATGCTAGAACCATCGGCGGTTGATTTATCGTGTGTATACTAGACACAATAAATTGACCCCCTGCTGGATTGATCGCTGCCCGTCAATCCGGCCACTGGTGTAGACAAGTCCTGAGTGTTGGTGCGCTCTCTCTCTTTATGCCTGAAGGATTGCCTTCTGTAATGTATGCCATTTACACTCTCCTTTCAGTTTCTAAAGCTGGTTGAAAAACTGGGCGGAGGGGGAGGAGAGGAAATCACAAAAAATATGGTCAATTCCTTACTACGTTCTTCTTTTTTGCTCCCATGGGATGGGAGTCATAAACTGAACTGCCTTAGGCGCTAATCCTGAAAACGCTTTAATGCATGCTTAACGTTATGATGTAATGGGACAATTTACGGTGCGTATAAGAAGCATGTACACCTTTGCAGAATCAGGGCCACAGATTCCAGCTTGTGCTCATATCTGCAGCGCCAACGCAGAAGTGAGAAAAGTAAACATTTATTTTTGTCACATACAGTCATCAGCTATATCTCCGAAACACACACAAGGATCAGGTCTGAGTATGAGGGCACCATTTTTCCATAGTCAATTTTTTTAACAGAACCACACTGTCTATAGACTATTAAAATTTGTAATCCACCTGCTGCATTTGCACTGGTATTAATGACAGATATGCCTCTTATGCAGCCCAGAGGTGTTTGTTTGTTTTCCATGAGAGGAGATGGGTCAGACTGGGCTTTTGTTCTCAACTAAGTGCTTTGGTTTAGTGACTGCTTGGGAAAGGTGGATAAGGGGTGGAAGGGAGGAAAAACAAACAAACATTTAAATTGCTTAGCATCCTGTCTCTTGTTTTTTCTGTCTGAGCTGTCTAGGCTTCAATTGGGCCAGTGTCTGAGCTGAATATAACAGCAAATAGCACAGCATGGCAGTGATTGCCAGGTATTTTGTCTGGTAAACAGATTTTTCATTTTGTACTCTATCATTTACAACTGGTGGAATGACTCCACAGTATCTGTACAGATGTTCAACACCAAGAATATGTGTATGACTTATCTAGATATAGATCCACACTTCTGTACCTCCTTGTGTATTCAGAGCTCTGTACAAACATTACCGAAGCTTTCATTGTGACTATATAGTGTACAAAGATAGTATTTAAATATATTATTGGTCATGGGTTTAAACTTGCCTATGATCAGCTGAGAGGGCAGTTTTGCAGGAGCAAATGACTACAGCACCAAGAGTGGCATTTATTAACACCCCAAAGAAATAGTCCTGCATAGAGGTCCAAATTAAGATCTTGGCCCACGTTGTGTTAGACACTATACAACTACATAGTGAGAGAGAGTGCAAGCTAAATTGTCAAGACAGACAAAGGGAGGGAGAGGAAATAGGCATAGAGAGGTGAAGTGACTTGCCCAAGGACACACAACTAGTCAGTCACAGAGCCAGGAATAGAATCTAGATCTCTTGCTTCCCAGTTATGTTCTCTTGACCAGGCAATATTGCATCCCCTAAAGGTGAAGCAGCTAGTTGTCTAAGCATATGATTCTAGCCTCAGTTCCACTAGTCAGAGATTTAAACATCAGTATCTGCTACTACAAAATTGCAGGTGCAAAATTGGAAGCGAGGCTAAATTTCCTTTAAAAATGTGATCCTGTCTATCTGATCCTGAAGCCCTTATTTAGTTTTCACCAAATCCACAGTTTAACGAAAATTCCCATATACCATCTGACACACTGTCTGCTGTGGCTTACTGTTGAGAGTGCCAATCTCAGGTCAGGCAGTTAGAAAACAGAGCAGACACCCCAAAGTGGTGGTATATCCTATAATTAGATTTTACCAAGCCAGTAACAAATGTGTATTCCTGGAAGCTCATGCTCCAATACGTCTGTTAGTCTATAAGGTGCCACAGGACTCTTTGCTGCTTTTACTCCTGGATTACTATATTAAGCTTCCCATGGAGCCACAGACAGTCTCCTGAAGCTCTCCGGCCCCTCTTTGACCCCCAGACAAACTGGACTTTATAGACAAAGTGGACTTTATGATGAAAGGTTATTAAAACCAGAATTCACCACACATTAGGTTACTACCAACCCCAAGGGGCCAGTCACTTGCCCCAGGTCAATGCATACTCTTGATCTCACCAAAGACAATGGTGTAGCCAATTTCTCTAGCAAACTAACTAAGGATGTATTAGCTAAGAAAAAGAAATGAGAATTAATGAGAGGTGAAAGCCAGTAAAATACAGGACAGGTGAATGTAAGTTTGTAGTCCAAATGCTAGCAGTGATGTAATGTCTGCTAGTTTCCATAAGTCTCTCACAGTTAACCCAGAATGGCTTTGGGGACCTCTGTCCACTTGCTCAGAATTCCACCCTGTCAGAATTCATCAGTCCAGAGATGCAGAATTGCTCCTAGGGTTCCTTCTGATAGTTGAAAACAGGCTGGCAAGTGTTCTCAGCACAGCATGGGCTCTCCCTTTGTTGACTACACACAGACAAAGTTTGTAGATTTTTCCATTGTTGCATGAAAGACCCAGGCTTGCAACTTAATATGTTTCTTCATTTACAGTTCTGAGGCTCCGACTCCATTTGATGGGCAATTACACATAATGCGTTTAGTTACAGCCATCCAGACAATCCGTCATTAGTTTTCATGCAATTTTACACATTAAGTCAATTCTCATCTAAAGGCCAATGCACCCTTTTGATCTAAGGCTAACTAAGGAAAGGGATAGGAATCACAGGAAACAGATAGGCAGAACAACTCCCTCACATTCCTTTGAACTCTTCTAACATACAAGTGAATTCGTACACTTAACACTGCTTTGAGATTCTCCCCAAGTGAATTGTTCTGAGACTCTGACCTGAGCTGACCTGTGCTTGCCTGTCAGCCTCACAAAGCTGGTCTGTCAGCATCACACCACCCTGCGCCCCCCCATACCCAATGCTGCAGGACAGCTGGGGCTCCTGTGCTGGTGCTGGGATCCGTGTACTGAACAAGTGTTGAAATTATCCATTGCAGTAAACTGGAGATGGGCCACTTGGAAGATTTGATGTTGTTAATTTCACCAGAATTGCACATATGTTACAGACATTAAATGCTTAATCATCCCAACCTCCCAGCAAGGCAGGCACAGCTACTGAAGGTTTATTAATTGAGGAAGTGTGATGTTCTGTTCACAATACCCAGAACTGTAAGCCACTGTGTTAGCCCTATGTCTCAGCAGGTGAGAACTTTTCAGCCGATTACACTTATGTTAGCTCCCCTGCCACACTAGCAGGGCTGTCTGCTTCACCAGCAAATGCCTCGAGACTCTGCCAGTCTAAACCTTTTCTTGCAGGTAACATATAGTCGAGTGCAGTTCCCCAGAGATGTCATTCTGCAGTGTCCAGTCCCCTCTACTGGACACTCACAGAAAAAATTCACTGCCTCCAATGAGACAGTGTATGCACCAGCCTATTAAGCTAGCTGAAGACTCATACAGCCCAGAGATGGTTTTATAATAAAAGAACATGTTTATTAACAAAGAACAGTGATGTAAGTGATACTAAGCGAGAGAAAAAGCGACAGGCCTGGTTAGGAAAAACACAAAACAATGCATGCTTTCTAGTGACAAACTTAAGCTTAGCAAGTTACAATCTTTGCCTAAGCAATGTCCTTACTTACATCAAGTTAACAGCATCTCTAACCCTCCAGGCTAAGGGACCCAACTTCCACAGGCTCAGAGGGTGCTGTATCCTGTGGCCCCCATGTGATGGATAACTAGCACGTCCTTTTGCTCCCCTTATATTGCCCAACATCCATTGTCTCTGCCTCACGAGCCAGGAAGGCTTCCTGGGGTGCAGACTCTGACCCTCAGTGAGCTCACTAAGCTCCTCCTCCATTGCTTGTTAGCTTGATGGCTTTGTTTACTTTATATGTAAATGTACGTTCATTGTCCCATGCCTACAACCAACCTAGTCAGAGAGGGGAATCCGTGTTCCTTTGTCTTGGGCAGGCTCGATGTATGTACTGCCTCCCAAAGACATGTTAAGAACATATTTCCAGAACATATCTATAAGACTTTGTACACAACCCATACATACATCATGCAATGATTTTTGGGACCAGCATGTCACCAGTTTACATACAGTACCTTACAAGACACCTTTTAGATACGTATTATGATGACAGTGGGTTGGGGGTAGTGAGTGTGTCAGGTCGGGTATGAATTACAGTATCATAGAATCATAGAATATCAGGGTTGGAAGAGACCTCAGAAGGTCATCTAGTCCAACCCCCTGCTCAAAGCAGGACCAATTCTCAACTAAATCATCCCAGTCAGGGCTTTGTCAAGCCAGGCCTTAGAAACCTCTAAGGATGGAGATTCCACCACCTCCCTAGGTAACCCAATACAGTGCTTCACCACCCTCTTGGTGAAATAGTTTTTCCTAATATCCAACCTAGACCTCCACCACTGCAACTTGAGACCATTGCTTCTTGTTCTGTCATCTGCCACCACTGAGAATAGCCTAGCTCCATCCTTTTTGAAACCCCCCTTCAGGTAATTGAAGGCTGCTATCAAATCCCCCCTCACTCTTCCCTTCTGAAGACTAAATAAGCCCAGTTCCCTCAGCTTTTCCTCATAAGTCATGTTCCCCAGCCCACGAACCTTCCTCCAGTAGGCATTCAGGGGCTCCCAGGGTCACAGAAAGTAAGGCACACAAACGAGGTGACTTGTCTGGAGTCAGTGTGAGAGCTAGGATTTTAATCCAGGGCTCCCTGTGCCTCAGACTTGTGCTCCATCCACTAGACTACACTGTCTTTCATGCTGTGGCTCTGCCTCTCCTTGTGTTACAGATCTTCTCTGGTCCCCAGGATTTCATCCAAAACAACATGGGAGTTTCCCTACTGAATCAGTTGTCCAGCCAGTATAGAAGAGTCCTGGCTCTGAGAGTGGTCCATGGCACATTCTTCAGAGGAGTAACATAACAGACAATCATGCATTTACTGTGAGTACAATACTTGAAAGGCTTCTCCATTTTTGTTTAACTGAATAGACTTCAAATTGGCAGTGCCTCTTTAAGAGAACAGTAAGTATTAAACATTTCAAAGTAAAGGTATAGCATGTTGATGTAAAATTAACTCTAGATTTCAATGATATATATTAATCATACCCAAGGTATCGCTTCACTTTCAGACTATATCTTCCACTGACAGTCAAATCACTCATTCCTGTAGCTGTTACTACTTTCAGAGGAACATCTGGAAATGTCCAGGTTGGAAGATTTGAGGCATAGTGTGAGATCTTCAGCTGGTTTAATTCAGCCTAGCTGTACTGAAATCAGTGGTGCTATGCTGATTTACACAAGCAGAGGATCAGATCCAGAACTGGTTAACATCTGCAGCAATTCTTTTGTAATTCACAGGTAAATGCCTATTACAGGTGACCTGCTGTTCCCAGTCCACTGAGACTGTGTTACAGCATTATCCAGCGTGAGCTATAGCTGTTCATGGTTTTTAGCTTGGGAGGTTCCCAGTTCAACCCCTAGTATGGGAGCCATCACACTGAGATTCACTTGAGCCATTTCCTCAAGATAAAATTGACTTCAATGGAGATATGTCAATGCACACTAGCTGAGGGTCTGGCAGTGTGGTGAATGGTGCATTAGAAATACCCTGATAGACGAATCTATACGGATTTGCAAGCACCTACAAGATACTAAGGTGATAAGTAACAGCATGGATTTGTCAAGAACAAATCATGTCAAACCAGCCTAACAGTTTTCTTTGACAGGGTAACAACCCTTGTTGATGGGTATATCTTGATGTAGTTGTGGTATATCTTGATTTTAGTAAGGCTTTTGTCTTGTCTTACAAGACCTTAATCATAGACTATCAGGGTTGGGAGGGACCTCAGGAGGTCATCTAGTCCAACCTCCTGCTCAAAACATGACCAATCCCCAGACAGTTTTTTGCCCCAGATCCCTAAATGGCCCCCTTAAGGATTGAACACAACACCATGGATTTAGCAGGCCAATGCTCAAACCACAGAGCTATCCCTCTCCCCAAATAAAAAAACCCAGAGAAATACAACCTAGACAGAGCTTCTATAAGGTGGGTGCATAACTGGGTGTAAAACCATTCCCAGAGAGCATTTATCAGTGTTTCACAGTCAAGCTGGAAGGGCAGATAGGGTGGAGTCCCCTCGGTATCAGTTCTGGGTCCAGTTCTGTTCAATATCTTCATCAATGATAATGGTATAGAGAGTACACTTATGAAATTTGCATACAATACCAAGCTGGGAGAGGTTGCAAGTGCTTTGGAGGATAGGATTAATATTCAAAATGGATAAACTGGAGAAATGGTCTGAAGTAAATAGGATGTAATTCAATAAGGACAAATACAAAGTACTCCACCTAGGAAGGAACAATCAGTTGCACACATATAAAATGGGAAATGACTGCCTAGAAAGGAGTACTTCAGAAAGGGATCTGGGGGTCATAGTGGATCAGAAGCTAAATGTGAACAGTCTAATGCTGTTGCAAAAAAAGCAAATATTCTGGGATGTACTAGCTGGAGCGTTGTAAGAAAGACATGAGACATAATTCTTCCACTCTAATCCATGCTTATTAGGCCTCAACTGGAGTACTGTGTCCACTTCTGAGCCTCACATTTCACGAAAGATGTGAACAAATAGAAGAAAGTCCAGAGAAGAACAATAAAAATGATTAAAGATCTAGAAAACCTGACCTATGAGGGAATTTTTTTTTTAAAATGGCCCTGTTTAGTCTGGAGAAGAGAAAAATGAGGAGGGACGTGATAACAGTTTTCAAGTACAGAAAAGGTTGTTACAAAGAGGAGAGAGAAAAAATATTCTCTATAACCTCTAAGAATAGGTTAAGAAGCAATGGGCTTAAATTGCAGCAAGGGTGGTTTAGGTTGGACATTACATAAGAACATAAGAATGGCCATACTGGGTCAGATCAAAGGTCCATCTTGCCCAGTATCCTGTCTACCAGCAGTGACCAATGCCAGGTTCTCCACAGGGAATGAACAGAACAGGTAATCATCAAGTGATCCATCCTGTTGCCCATTCCCAGCTTCTGGCAAACAGAGGCTAGGGACACCATCCCTGCCCATCCTGGCTAATAGCCACTGATGGACCTATCCTCCATGAATTTATCTAGTTCTTTTTTGAACCCTCTTATAGTCTTGGCCTTCACATCATCCTCTGGCAAAGAGTTCCACAGGTTGACAGTGCACTGTCTGAAGAAATACTTCCTTTTGTTTGTTTTAAATCTGCTGTCTATTAATTTCATTTGGTGACCCCGAGTTACTGTGTTATGAGAAGGAGTAAATAACACTTCCTTATTTACTTTCTCCACAGCAGTCATGATTTTATAGACCTCTATCATATCCCCCCTAAGTTGTCTCTTTTCTAAACTGAAAACTCCCTGTATTATTAATATCTCCTTATATGGCAGCTGTTCCATACCCCTAATCATTTTGTTGCCCTTTTCTGAAACTTTTCCAATTCCAACGTATCTTTTTTGAGATGGGGTGACCACATCTGCACACAGTATTCAAATATGGGCGTACCATGGATTTATACAGAGGCAATATGTTATTTTCTGTCTTACTACCTATCCCTTTCTTAATGATTCCCAACATCCTGCTTGCTTTTTTTACTGCTGTTGCACATTCATTAGGAAAAACTTCCTGTCAGAGTGGTTAAGCACTGGAATAAATTGCCTAGGGAGTTTGTGGAATCTCCATTACTGGAATTTTTTAAGAGTAGGTTAGACAAATACCTGTCAGGGATGTTCTGGATAATATGTAATCCAGCCTTAGTGCAGGGGACTGGACTAGATGACTTTTCTATGTCCTGTCCAGTCCTACACTGCTATCATTCTATTCATTGTCGATACTAAGACAAAATGAAGCTGAGAGATGGATTCTGAACATACTGGTTCTTTAAGATGCCTGTGTTGCACATAATGTGGCTTAGCTGGTGTCTTTTATTTTCAACCATTTTGGCAGAAGCTTCTCTCTAATCATCACATAATTTAAATTAATCTGATGTTGTGTTAGTGGCAATTCTCCAAAAGGAGCTATGGTTCTTCAAGGAGCAGAGAGTGGACGTGTTCAAAATCATGTCAATTAATTTTCCTAAGTAGAAGCATCTGGAATGGACACGACACAAGGAATAAACCAGTAAACTGCACCAGAGTGGTCTTTACAATGAGCACAAGTTGGGCAAATAAGGATATCTTTTTCTTTTCTCTTTTTTTTTTTTGCCTTGTCATGAAACACTTGGCATCTGTAATGTAGAACACATGAGAATTTCAGAGAGGTTTCTACTTGGAAACAAATGAAAGTTGATGTATTTTTATCAGATTGCAAAATAAGCAAAAGGAAAATAGGATCTAAGAGGACAGAGAGGCAGGCAATTCACCAGCATCTATCTCTTTGAATCAGAGAAAGAGAGAGAGAGATGTTTGAATTCCTTGTGTGAGCACTTGCCTTTGATAGAATTCTTATTCTGAATCTGATTTTGATGAATCAGGTATTACGGTAACAAAAAACAAAGGTGTGTTTGTAATAAGTGTATTTGAGAATAAGAAAATGTTAGTGATGTGATACATAAGAAAATGATACAATATTTACTCTGCTGTAGGGCCAAATGTATGGAGTTTGATGAATGTGTATATAGCCATATCTCAAAGTTTCAATCTGAGGTCATTAGCACGTACAGATCAAGTGCAGTATATGACACTGGAAGCATTACCAGATGGGTATGAAAATAATTCTGTGATGATACGCCTATTTATGATTCATTCTCTTTCCAATTCTATTTATTCTGGTTCTGGTTCATTCTTAAGATTGTGCCTTTTCTCTTTGTGGAAAAAAAAATGAAAGAAAGAAAATTGAGTGGAACCAAAGAAATGTCATCTTGGGTTAGACAACATCAAGATCACAATCATAACCTATTCTAGACTGTAGCTTTAAGAAGCATTACTATGCATAGCTGTTGCAGCCGTTGGTGCCCAGAAGCCAATGAAGTGAATTAGAACACGGGAACAACGGGAATAACTTTAAATTAAAAATACAGAAAAAGCCATGTGGGGAGGTTTTAACAAGAATTGATTTGGCTTTCCATATGTCCTAAAATATTCTCTCTTTCATTTTTTATGATACATTTCCTTTTTGTAGATAAAAAGTTCTCCTCAAATTATAGGAAGGGATTTGCTTTCAGAATAGCAAATAGATAATCACTTCTTTCTGACATTGCTCATGCTGATAGTTTGCAGATGTCTGGTAAAAAAAAAGAGAACAAGGGTAGCAGTGGTGTTGCACACGATTTATTAAAGTGGTGGAAAGAGGAAGAGAGAAATTTCCTCCCCCTTGTGAGGTGCACATTCAGGAATCAACTAAGGCTCTGGTTTCTCCTACAACCTGGGGGGGTGAGGGAGGGATGCTATAGTCACTGGATCAAATATGTTTTTGATATTAAGGACAGAAGCTTCGCTCCTGGTGCCGAGTCTTCATCTGGTATAAATCACCATAGCTTAATTAAATGTCAGTCAGAGAATCATAGAAATGTAGGGCTGGAAGGGACCTCGAGAAGTCATCAAGTCCAGCCCCCTGCACAATAGCAGGAACAAATAAACCTAGGCCATCCCTGACCGTACAACCTGTTTTTAAAAAGCACCAGTGATGAGCATTCCATACCTCCCTTGGAAGCTGTGATAGGAGTTCCAGGTGTCGGGGGCACACTGAGATTGTTCAATCATGGCAAACTGCAAAGAATGGGGCAGACAATCCCCCAAAATGGATGTTATTTCTAACAATTAGTTTCACCAATCCAACAACAAAACAGCTTATATAATACCTTACTGGTTACCTCCTCAAGGTCATTTTGAATATGATTTATATCAGCTGAGTATCTGGCCTGTATTTATTTATTTTAGTGCTCCTTTTCTTTCCATGATGTCCTCTAATTGTTTTTCAATGCTCCAATTGTATTTGCTGAAACACTTGTGCTTGATAAGTGATCCCATATGCATTACAGTCTCTGCAGGAGAAGATGCTCCTTTTGTGTAGATCCTTGGGCTCAGTTTGTCTTTGATAACACAATCTACCTTCGACCCTATATTCTTGTTGTTTGTTTTGTTTTGTTTTTGTAAACAGGTATCTTACATAGATTAACAATCTCAGTATTATACATAAGCAACCTCCTGCATTACAGAAAAAAGTTGTCAGGTTTGACTGGAAGAGACAAAGTCCTGGACATTCAGAGAGAAAGTGAGAACTCTCCTTATTAGCAACGCATATTATCATGCTTGGATATTATACTTAGCAATTCTATACCCTTTATCTGAGGATCTCCAGCATATGAATGGAAGCCTTAAGCCACAGCTGAAGCCATTGGGAATTGTGGCTGCTCATAATAAAAATAAAGCACCCAAATTTATGCACTTAAATGTAATAATTATGATGCCAGTGACACACTCCTGCTCACAAAGCATGTTAGTGGAGGAGCTGAGAAAATAATCCAAGAGTCCGGACTACCAGGTCCCTGTTCTAATCAGAATATCACAGCCACTACATAAGGAAACTGAATGATGACATGGGAGTTACATATCAAGAAGAAAATATAGACTGTGCCTAGAGGCAAAATCCTTGATGATAACTGCATGTGTTAAGGGTACACTGTCAGTTTTAAGTCTCTGATGCATAGACACCAGATTTCACACCCTCACAGTGCTCTGGTGCCTCTACAAGGGCCAAACCAAAAACCTGGATCAAAATCTTGCCACTTAATTATTTCTCTACTTTAAATGTGTCCTCCCTAACTTTTCAGCTAATTCCACACAGTCTTGTACCTTGTTTAGTCATTGAACACCTGTGCACATCAAATGCATTGATTTGGTGCGTCTGACACCCACTTTGCACAGATGTAAACAATGGCACAAAGTCTGCATAAGGATGCAGAGAATTATGCCCTTCCCCAATTGCGAACCCAAAGTCTCCAAAGCGAGATTCAGAGCTGGCTAGAACTGAATTTAGAATCCCTGGCTGAATCAGCGAGTGTCTGACCCATGGGAATGTACAGAATGTCATAGCTCCTAATTGCCAATTCCTTTTCCTTTGTGGGAGCCATAAAAACTTACATGAACACCTGTGGCCCTTGGAGCATTTGGAGACATAATTACTTAGCCGATAACAATGTACCTTAATGTAACAATGTGCCGTGATGACTCAGAGTACTGCAAGGATGTATTTATAGAATGCATATGAGAAAATCATGTAAAACTGCATCATGTACTCATTAGCCACTTTTCAAAGTTAAACAGGATTTCTAAGGTGCCCCCTCTCTTCTCACGCTGTCTCATAAATTCTTAGACCTAGGCTAGGAGGGCAACGAAACACATTAAATGAAATTAAAGAAAAGGAAAAGCCCTCACTTTGCGCACCACGATCAGCAGGAAAGGGTCATCTCTGGCCAGATCTGTGCAGAGTGCAGAGCACCCTGAAAGCTGTATATCTGGGGTATCAAGGATTACACACACACAGGAGTGCTGGTAACAAATCGATGAAATCCTGCCCCCATTGAAGTCAATGCTGAAACTCCCATTTACTTCAATCAAGGCAGGATTTGTCTGCTGGCCTTTACTTCCTTGTCCCAGGCACCTGATGTGGGCCAAGGTGACAAAAGTTCAATGCCTCTGTCATGTCACAAAGGTGAGTATTCACTGAGTGGACAGCAGATGTAAGAGTAGTCACTGTGTATTATTATTACACTAAGTGCGGGGGCCAAATATCAACCCATAATCTGTCTGCCCCTTTCTTTACAATCTTGCTTAAGTGGAACACAAACTAAACAACAGTGGGTTTGCAGTTAGGCTAAATGAGTTCCCCCATCCCTAACAGACAATTTTAAAGGGTATTGTTTCCACTTGACATTAATCTATGCATTTATGCAGGAAATAAACACACAAATCCGGGTGCAGTTAGTTGTACAAATTGCCCTTTTAAGAAGCATCTCTCACATTGAATACTCATTAACATACTAATGTGTACGCAAGAGTCCTTCTTTGATGTGGCTGCTCTGATAGAGTGCACTCTTTAACAGTTCCTTATGGACGCTATTGCACAACAGATTCAGGGGAAAATAATTTTGCTTGGATTTTAACTAGCCAGGCATTTGGCATATGATTGTGACCAGGCCAGGCTGCCACTGTCCTCAAGCCCTGCACAAAGATGAATATACATGCCCAGAAATTCTTTTGACAATTATCATTGTGAAAAAGTCAATAATGTATTGGACCTTCTAATTTAATTATATTGTAGGTTCCTCTTCTCTCTGTCTCCTTCTACATTCCTCAAGCTTGAAATTATTTACCAACTGCTGCTTATAAGGACAATTATTCTGTATGTTCTAATTCCAGAATATAACAAAGTAGGAGTCTAAGAGGCCTCTGGTTTTTGTTTGTTTGTCTAGTGTCATGTGCCAGGATTTTAGAGCAGTACCCTGGTCAAGAAGAACTCAAGAAGGAAGGAAGGGTATCACTGTTTGTTTTTTTATTATTATTATTTATTTGTATTATTGTAGTACCTACAAGTCTCCGTCATGGACCAGGACCCATTGCGCTAGGCACTGTATAAACACAGGAGGGGAAAAGACTATCCCTTCCCCAGAGAGCTAAGTATAAGACCAGTGACAATGGATGAATCCAAACACACTAATGGGGTAGTACAAGGAACTATTGACACAGTATCTGTCAGCATGATAGGTTGTGGTCACAGTGCACCAGCAGCCTGACCATTGTCAAGTTTTTCGTAGGCCTTATGGCAAAGAAGAGTCCTAAGTAGGGTTTTGAAGGTAGATAATGCATTAGTTTTGTGGATGAATATGGGGTGATTAATCATTTCTACCTCTGCCCCAACCAAACCAAAAATCATATATTTGTTTTCAGATACACAGTGCCAGATGCTCTCTCATATCCACTGTCCTACCATGATGGCTCTTCATTCCAATTAGCTTTTTAGACTAAATTCACATGGGTCCACATGCATTGCATCAGATGATAGAGTTGGTGTTCCAACCTACCAGTCTCACACCCAATAGCAGCTGGGGAAGGATGAATGGCTACTGGAGTGGGCACTGGAATGTGACTTAAGTGATCTGAGTGCTATTCCCAGCTCAACTAGGAAGTCAATGGAGCTATGACATTTCACACCCGATGAGGATCTGCCCCTTGAGTGTGTTAGCTTCTCTGGTTCATAGCAACCATTAATGTGCAGAATCAGCATGGGACTGAGCAGTGGGGCAACAAGCTGGAGCTTCTATTACAAGAAACAATTTTTAATAGCTTGGTCAAGAAGACCTCTGTTTCTCCAAATTATATTGGTAGTACATTTTTAATAAACTGATTTACAGCCCCATAATTTCCCCCCTACTTTCTCATTCTTCAGTGGGAACCGTCTTCAGACCATTCTAATGTGAAAGAACCCAATCCTGCAAACACTCACAGGAAGAGCCCAGCTGACTTCAGTGAGGTATCTTTGTTAAGGAAGGACTGAGCTCAAATTATCTCCGTCTCTGACGTTCACACCTTCCAGGAGAATCTGAGCATCTCAAGATCACTATGATTAAACCTACTCCTTGTGAAGTCAATGGGAGTTGAAGGTGTTCAGCCCTATGCAGCATGAGACCCACAACAAAGCCCCATGGAGGTTTATGCATTGAAGCAGCAGGACTATTTACATGTTTAAAGTTAATAGCATGCTACAGTGTCTTACTGGATCTGGGACTAAATGAGCTAAGCAAGTATTTCATAAGGGTTTTCAAGATGAAGTAATTCCTTTGAGGACCGAGATAATGCTGCCCCTCCCCCATGGGGCCTTAGAGAAAACCTGTGGAGATGAACAAGTGAGAGATGTGTATGTGTGTGTGTGTGTGTGTGTGTTAGTTATACTCTGTGCCTCAAGAATCTGCAAGTCTGCTTGTATCAGTCAGGGTGATATATTGCTAATTCAAATCCTATCTAGTATTTTAGGCTTGGTTTGCGGTTTTGTTTATTTGCTAGCTAATCTGCTTTGATCTGTTTGCTATCACTTATAATCACTTA
This sequence comes from Mauremys mutica, assembly GCF_020497125.1. Lineage (NCBI taxonomy): Eukaryota > Metazoa > Chordata > Testudines > Geoemydidae > Mauremys > Mauremys mutica. Next base: position 131,711,756 of record NC_059076.1, on the reverse strand, counting down.
AAAGCTATCTTGCTGTAGTTAATAAACTTGCTTTATGTTTTATCTTAACCTGTGTGTTTTTGAGTGAAGTGTTTGGAAAAAATCTCAGCTTGGTTAACACAGGCTTGTTGCATAGCTTCCCCACATCTAGGGGGAAGCGGGGTAATTTAATGAGCTTGAACCGTACAGATCCCTGTGAAGTGCAAGATTCTGGGTTTATACTTCAATAACGACGCAAGGCTGGGGAGCTGGAAAATTGGCTGGTACCTCCTGTTTGTCCATGAGTGGCTTAGGTAAAGCACTCAGGTGACTCAGTTGGGTGTGTGGCGCCACCTGCTGCCGCACTGGGTGATAACAAGGCCTGGAGAGGCTGGCTGGTATCATCAGCAGAGCAGAGTGAGAGAGGCCAACCCAGTTGAATTGTTAGGGGGCAAAGCAGTTCCAATGGCTCACAGACTGCACCCCAGAGGTGACAACCCTTCACAGTGTGTTCTATCCCTTCTCCTACCCTGGGTGTGTCTTGTAGGTTGTAAACACTTCAAGAAAGGGACTGCCTGCTTCTCTGTGTTTGTACACAGCCTAACAAAATGGGGCCCCATTCCAGACCCTTCAGCTGTACTGTAACAGACATAATTAACAATAAAAATGTAATGTTTGTAAAGCTATTTGAAGAGAGATGGTTGCTATAGAAACATTAAGCTGTTTATCTTTATATATATACATGTCATTATGCCAGTATTTAATCAAGTGAATTGGAGAAAACAAGGAAATGTGTGTGTAATACATTTTACTTTTATTTATGTTTTAAATATATATTAAATCATAGACCTGAAAAGTGGAGTTTGTGCTTTGTAAATTTCAGATAATGGGCTAGATTCATCACTGCATTAGTCCAGTCTCAGACTGCTGTCAGACCACTCATCCCAATGGCTTTATAGCTGAAAAAGTTGGAATAACACAGTGGTTAATCAGGTGTGTGATTCTGAAGAGTGTTTAGAAAAAAAATAATGTCTTTGAATTCAATGTAGTATCCTATCAATGAGTTACAGGTATGTGCAGGTTGGGGCTCGGCATGAGCCACAGTACGCAGATACCAGAGAGTCTCAACCAATTCCCTTATCAGTGCTTCCATCCACTGGCTTATTAATGGAGTAGCTATTCACAGATAATACATTTCTGGAAAGCAGCGTTAATGGGTTATATGCTTCTCAGGGCAGGGTCTATGTCTTCTGTATTCAGAAAGTGCCTCACGCTGAATACCATAATAGTATAGAAAATAAGAGTATAGTCCTATGGTGGAGATCTTCACCCCCACTCTGGCCACTGTGCGCAAAGTGCCAGAGAGACATAAAGGGTCTGTGTCTGGCCAGGAGAGGATTGCCCTGGGGCAGGCACTGTGGAGACTGCCTGCCCAGAACTCCCTGACAAGCCCTGGTGGGTGGACAGGGCATGCTGAGGGCAGGAAGGCTATGTTGAGGACAGGGCTACAGATCAGAGTGCTACACAGATGCCAGTCAGTGTTGCAGCCCATCGAGAAGCCTGAGGAGGCTTCCATAACTGAAGCAGACCCTCAGGGTTGCCTAAGTTCTACCCAGGGCCTCTTCAGCCTCTGGAGCAGTCTAGTATTGAAAGAGAGCAAAGGTGACTTAAAGCCACCTTACCCCCCTCCTACCCTGGGCGGTGAGTTAAATGCTGATGAATCTTACCCCGTAGGAGCATATTTACCAGCTGCCCAATATGTACTGCACTAAGACTTCAAAGGGACCTCAGATGAGTGCTGGGGTCAGCGTTAGTGAATCTCGATACAGGATCAGAGTCTAAGAATATCTCTCAGACTGGAACCATTTAGCACCCAAAAAGTCATATAAAGCTGCGCGACGTGTTACAAAAGTATTGTGAGGTTTTATATCTCAAAAAACAGTAGTTCTCTATGTTTACTTTATCTGCTGATCCTTTCAGTTACTCATGAGTAGTTTTGAACTGAGGATTTCTACATCTCAAGTTCAGACCTCTGCATCCACTCTATTAATGATAACCTCACTTTCAGTCACATGTGTAAGCATTTGGAGTTACTCATTTTCCTTTCGGGGCTGAACAAATTGTAAATCGCCAGCTCACATTTCTATAGTCATCTATCTAAAGGAGGCATTCTGCACACAATATTTCTACCCACCAGATACAGCATTATTTTTATGTTTGTTGTGATTTTTTTTCCTCAGCAGCCTCTCAACAGGTTGTAAATCTGATTTTACATTCTCCATTGTTATCTACTGTGGGAGAATTGTATTCATCCTAGGTGTTAGGTTTTCTTCACAGCCTTTACACACAGTATTTTCAGCTTCTCATATATTTCATGGATTTTTTTGTCCCATAATGCTGGGCAAAACTCATGAATCTACTCATGCTTTCTGTGATAAGAAGTTTGGAAGCAGAGAGGTTTGGTGATTTTATGCATAGAATTTGGAGCTGGGGTACCAGGTCAATCACTCACTCACATTGCAACCTTGGGCATCTCCTGTGACATCTTAGGACTTAGGGATCTAAAGCTCACTGAATTCAATGGGACTCTTTCCACTGACTTTACTGGACTTTGAATCAGGCCCTAAGCAGTACGGCCAAACCCAAACCTTAAAAAATAATTAATCAAGCCTCCAAAGTCATGAGAATGTGTTCAAACTCTGAGATCTTTTTTTTTTTTAGATTAGATTTTTATTGGCCTTCTGGTTTTTGAGCCATCTTTCAGCTTTTTCCACAACAATGGGGGAAAACAACTATTTTTGGTAACAAAAAACAGAGATTCTCATAAAGGTTCATTCTGAACCACTTAAAGGAGGGGAAAGTGATCAGGAACAGTCAGCATGGATTCACCAAGGGCAAGTCATGCCTGACTAACCTAATTGCCTTCTATGGTGAGATAACCGGTTCTGTGGATGAGGGGAAAGCAGTGGATGTGCTATTTCTGGACTTTAGCAAAGCTTTTGATACAGTCTCCCACAGTATTCTTGCCAGCAAGTTAAATAAGTATGGGCTGGATGAATGGACGGTAAGGTGGATAGAAAACTGGCTAGATGGTCGGGCTCAACGGGTAGTGATCAATGGTTCCATGTCTAGTTGGCAGTCGGTATCAAGTGGAGTGCCCCAAGGGTTGGTGCTGGGGCCGGTTTTGTTCAATATCTTCATTAACAATCTGGAGGATGGTGAGGACTGCACCCTTAGCAAGTTTGCAGATGACACTAAACTAGGAGGAGTGGTTGATATGCTGGAGGGTAGGGCTAGGATACAGAGGGACCTAGACAAATTAGAGGATTGGGCCAAAAGAAATATGATGAGGTTCAACAAGGACAAGTGCATAGTCCTTCACTTAGGACGGAAGAATCCCATGCACTGCTACAGACTAGGGACCGAATGGCTGGGCAGCAGTTCTGCAGAAAAGGACCTAGGGGTTAAGGTGGACGAAAAGCTGAATATGAGTCAACAGTATCTCCTTGTTGCCAAGAAGGCTAATGGCATTTTGGGTTGTATAAGTAAGGACATTTCCAGCAGATCAAGGGATGTGATCATTCCCCTCTATTCAGCACTGGTGAGGCCTCATCTGGAGTACTGTGTCCAGTTTTGGGCCCCACACTACAAGAAGGATGTGGATAAATTGGAGAGAGTCCAGCGGAGGGCAACAAAAATGATTAGGGGGCTGGAGCACATGACTTATGAGGAGAGGCTGAGGGAACTGGGATTGTTTAGCCTGCAGAAGAGAAGAATGAGGGGGGATTTGATAGCTGCTTTCAACTTCCTGAAAGGGGGTGTCATAAACAGATAGTTAAGGGTTAAGGTCTGTTTTACCTGTAAAGGGTTAACATGTAGTACCTGGTGACCACCTGACCAGAGGACCAATCAGAGATAAGATTTTTTCAAATCTCTGTGGAGGGAAGCCTTTGTCTGTGTGAGAACTGTTTTTGGATCTAACAGAGGACAGTCATGTCTCCAAGTTCTCCTGGAGTAGTTTCTACTAATTAATAGTGAGTATTAATTAGAAAGGCGAATTAGTCTTATGATTTGATTTCTATATTTGCAATTGTGTGTTTGCTAAAGGAAATGCTTTATTCCTGTTTGCTGATATTGCTTTTACTGAGAAAAGGGGGAGAGGGGATTCTCTCCAGAGATTGATAAGGTTATCCCCTATGAGTGTCCAGCTTGGGCTCATAGAGATTCTGTATTTTCTTTTTATTCTTTAATAAATTCTTTTCTATTAAGGACTTGTTGGTCTGTCTTTGGGTGGATTCTCAGGGAAAGGGGAGGGGGAGGTATCCCTCTGTAGTTGGATCCCGGTATCTCTCCTAGGAAAAGGGAGGGGGGGAGGAAGCAGGGGGAATGGTTTGTTTCTCCTGGGGGGGATTTGATAGCTGCTTTCAACTTCCTGAAAGGGGGTTCCAAAGAGGATGGATCTAGACTGTTCTAGTGGTAGAAGATGACAGAACAAAGAGTAATGGTCTCAAGTTGCAGAGGGGGAGGTTTAGGTTGGACATTAGGAAAAACTTTTTCACTAGTAGGGTGGTGAAGAACTGGAATGGGTTACCTAGGGAGGTAGTGGAATCTCCTTCCTTAGAGGTTTTTAAGGTCAGGCTTGACAAAGCCCTGGCTGGGATGATTTAGTTGGGTTTGGTCCTGCTTTGAGCAGGGGGTTGGACTAGATGACCTCCTGAGGTCCCTTCCAACCCTGAGTTTCTACGATTTCTATGATTTCTATGAAGTCACGTCTTCAGGAGTGTGGCTTTAAGAAAGACACAATATCTCAATGCTTGCAATAAAATCACAAGAGTTTGGTGAAATGGCCTAAATCACTTAACATCTCTGAAGTGGAAATAATATTACTTAGCTAGATCTCCCGGGTGATTTGTTGTTTGTACAGTGCTTTGAAAAATGTGAAGCGCTATATGTGAATTTTCTCAGAAGTCAATACCAAGCTGCCAGGGACTTAGCCAGGGACAGCCTGATCCCTATAAATATTAAGCATGAATCCATTCATGTGTGCTAAGCACTTTGAGATCCTAAGGTAGGAAGTGCTTTATAAGTGAAAAAAAATTATTATTTATGTTATTTACCTTGCAATCAAAGGTTTATTTCCCACAACTGTGTCTGCATAAGGCATAAAGAGATGCCATGTTTGGAAGCTGGAATTTGACAAGTTCAGACTAGAATGAGTGTAATGAACTATTGGAACAACCTGTATAACAACATGGTGGATTCTTCATCTGCTGAAGTCTTTAAATCAAGGTTGGTTGTCTTTCTAACTGATGTGCTCTAACTCCAATAGAAGTTATGGGCTTGATGCAGATGGGTGAGATTATGTGGCCTGTGTTTTGCAAGAGGTCAGACAAGATGAACATGACAGTCCCTTCTGGCCTTAACATCTATGAAACTTGTGTTAGTATCATGAAAAACTGTACCTCATAAAATATTACGCTTCAATTCAGCTGAGTACTTCTGCACGTAAGTGCTATTGACATTGTGAGTATGAGTGATTTTGCTAAACTGGGGCCTTGGGATCAGATTTTCAAAAGTCCTCAGCACCCACTGTCTCAGCCAGATTTTCAAAAGAGCTCAGCTCCCAAAAGAAGTACCCAGATTTTTAAAAGAATTCACCACTCAACATACAGGGTTCCTTGGACAATCTGGCCATAGATGTCACAATGGGAGTGTTCAGCACTTTTGAAAATCTTGCCCCAACTAAACACTTGAAAATCGAATCCTAAATCCTTTTGAAAATCTGAACCTTAGTTTGTAATTGCTATTGACATTATGAAAGATGCATGAGAGTGCAAAGTTTGGTCTGTATTGCAGGAGAATAACAAACATCTTAGTGTTGGTTCTGAAGTGGAGAAAATATTCAGGTTGTTGTGATTATATAGTTGAACTGGAGAACTTTTTGCAAAACATAGGTCATAGATCAAGAAAGAGAAAAAAAAGAATAAGAAAATAAAACATCTCGGTTTTGGCTAAAAGTTACAACAGTGAAGACAGGAGAACATAAAATTGAGTTCTGGTGAATATTCCATCTTATAATTTTGCGTCTCCTATTTTGATTGCGGTGAATCTTCACTTTAATGTAACTGTTGTTAAGTGCTGTAACTATAGAATTTCACCCTCCCGATGGTTAATCAATTCACTCATTCAAGATAATTCTTCTTTTCTCATAAAGAACTCTGACATAACAGAATGTATACACTTTGTGGGCTTGAAAAGTGGAACTTGTTGCCAGAAACATGTGCTCCAAGAACTGCCGAAGAATCCCATAAGGAAGAGTTCCTGGAGGAGGGAAGATTTTTCTGAGAAAATATATGGGACAAAGTAACAAGTATGGGTTAAAACCAAGACAAATGGATCCAATACTGAGACAGCAATATACGAAAACCTGGGGTGAAATTCTGGTTCCATTTAAGTCAATGGGAGTTTTGCCATTAATTTCAGTGGGGTCAGAATTTTGCCCTGGCTATCTTCAGGAGCATCTATTCATGATTTAGACAGTAATTAAGCAAGGCAAGAATTCAAATAAGAAGGTTCTAATTTAAACTTGACCAGAATAGACCTGCAATAGGACTAAATAATTCAGGTCAGTGAATTTCAGTATTTTACTTTCTAAACAATTAAGAATTAGAAAAGCATAATAGAACAAATGTAGGAATTGCTAGCTGGTACCTCTTCTGGTGAAAAAGCAGGACTCGGAATTTTTTGCTAAATGTCTAATTAGTGTTGCAAGTTGAGGAAAAAGAATGAATCACCTTTAGGGCACTAATTACAATGTATTGGAGCCAAATCTCATGGTATATACTTGCTAAAGCTGTTTCATTCTGAAAGATAACGTAAAGCATTTGCTCAATCTTAGGTATGAAAACTAACAGTGATTTCTATTTTGACACTTTTGGACAAGAAAATCTATCTCAGTATGTATGCAGCCAAAATTACCTCTCATTCATTAATGTATTAATCACTGAAGCACTCTTGTGAGGTAAGAACGTATCCAAGTTTTACAGAAGGAGAGCGGAGACATAGGATAGATGAAGACCTTGTCTTGCCCAAGGTCACACTGGAAGTCTGTAGCACTCAAGAATTGAAAAATTAGTCTCTTGGATCCCAGTCCAGACCCACCAGACCACCCTCCCTATGCTAAGATGAGGCTTAATATCCAGTATATTCTGGCACATGTGTGCCCATGGCCTTATCTGTCTTCTCAGACATCAGCGTACCTAGTCAAGAAGTTCAGGTTTCATGCCTACGTTTTGCTGCTTGTTCATTCCGCAGAGACAGCCACACCAGTTCCCAATAAATGTCACATTTGTGACATAGACGCTTCTCCTCCAAGCACTGGATTGAAACCATATTTCACATGAACCTCTGAATAGCCAGAGGAAGGTAATAAAGTCTGGTCACCACTGCAATGCGGATTTGATTTCAACAAATATCCTAATGGTGATGTTCTATAAATCTTGAGGCATCCAGCCCACTTCAGGTGTACAGTTTTAACAAGCCTGAGATGGATCGGTTGTTTCACTGATGCTGTTAAGTGAAGATTTGATTGGCAGTATCACATGAGAGAATGCCGTTATTAACCATAAAGCCTGTGATAATCGTTTCATATAAGCCATGTCTGAGTCTGAGAAACTGTCATCAGGGCCAGTGAAACCATTTAGGCGACCACGCGCTGGGATTTGGGGGGCGCCATTTTCTTCAGCAGCGACTGCGGCGGCCGGATCTTCGGCCCCCCCAGTTGCCACCGGCATTTAGGCGGAGGGAGCTGGGGCAGGGGAGCTTGCAGCAAGTAAGGGGGGGGGCAGCATGAGGGGAACTCCCCGCCCCGCCTCACCCCTGCCCTGCCTCCTCCCCAAGCACGCTGGGGCTGCTGCACTTCTCCTGCCTCCCAGGCTTGCAGCGCCAATCAGCCACGGCATGTTCGGGGTGCTTGTGCTCGTGCACAGAGCAGGGGTGAGCTGGGGCAGGGGGGTGCCTCAGGGCAGAGGGTGGGGAGCTGCCGCAAGGGGGGGCACCTCAGGGTGGAGCTGCCATGGGGGGGCACCTCAGGGTAGGGGCACGGGGGAGTGGGGGTCAAGGTGGAAGTTTCGCCTAGGGCACGAAACATCCTTTCACCGGCTCTGACTGTCAGACAAAGACAGGAACAATGAAATATTTTGAGAGTCACTGGTAGCTTTAAAAGACTGAATAAATACAAGGTCCTCCTGCTGGCATGTTATGCCCCTTAACGAGTACACACCTATTAGTTAATGCTTTATATGTTCATTGTAGACTGCTAGAAAAATGGATGGTGATCTTTCAAGCAAACCAGTGTGACAAGCAGTACATACTGGTAATATTTATTCTTTCCCATTCTAGGTCAATTCTGGAAACTTAAGCATGTATTTGAGTGTTTTGCTGAATGGGGGGCCCTGCTTACTTTTGGGTGTTTTTTAAATGAGAAAGCTCCTCTTGTGTTTGGATAGCACCTGACTCAATGTATCCCTGACTCTGTTTGATGCCGGTGGGAACTACTGCAATAATAAATAATCCAGTAAAGGGGTTTGTGCATGCCTGCGACTAAAATGTAGAAAGAGAGGCCCAGGACTGAATACAAGAATTGTTTGGTCTCTTGCAAAAGGATTAGTGTCTTGGGGTGACAAGTCATAGATCCATGACCAACAACCATGGAAATCATGTTCTGACTGAATAATACCTATAGTGCTCTAAGTAGAGCAAATCCAATACTCTGGTCTTTGGCTTCCCATTATTAGGCATTACTTTATCACTGTTTTAATCAAGCCTTTCCTTGCAGGGGAAGGGGGGAAAGCTCTCAGCTATTTTATTTTGTCTCTAATTTTGTTTCATTTTCCATTAAGTCCTAGGTTATTTTTTCCTAGGGTTTTTTTTTCTTTCTTTTTTTTTTAATTTACCAGCTCCGCATTGCAAGTCAAATACTCCTAATAGCCCACTCTGATTTATAGGCTGGGGTTCTGCTAGAAATAGCGAATGATTAGTGATTCCGCTAAAGAACACCAATTGCTCTTACTAGAGTGTTTGGGTCATTCCTGTTAAATGAGCAGAAGAAACACAAGTAAGCAATTGTAGCTAAACATTCAGTCAGGAAAACAGGGTGAAACTTAAAAGGACCCTTTAATGCTATTATACTGGATGCAACAGTAAATAAATAGGAGATATACCTATTTTTTAGAACTGGAAGAGACCCTGAAAGGTCATTGAGTCCAGCCCTCTGCCTTCAGTAGCATGACCCAGTACTGATTCAGGCCCTAGATGGCCCCCTCAAGGATTGAGCTCATAACCCTGGGTTTAGCAGGCCAATGCTTAAACCACTGAGCTAACCCTCTCCCTTGCCCTATGTTGCTTTTTTGGTTCATACCATCACTTGATTTGGGGATACATTGTGTCTAGTCCTCAAAAGGCTGAACAGGGGAATAGGAGGGAATCTGACTTCCTTTCCTCTCTCTCTCTCTCTCAGATGTTTGGAGAAGAGTCAATGCAGGATGCCTGATGCTTCCTGGGATGGTAAGTAGGCAGAGCCTTTAGAGACGCCTAAAACTTTTATGTAGCACTGAATCTTGGTATGATAATTCACCTGGCCTTATAACAATGTAGTCCACTCTTTAGCTATTGACTCCATGGAGCATCAAGGTAGAAGGGTGAGCTTGGTATTTGCATCTAAATTCAAATATGAAAAGCACTGCACTTGTAGGGCTCATTCCATCTATTTAGTATGTGGGTGCAGCAAGTTTTCCCCGCAGTCCAATATGTGAGTGCTGGGACAGAGGGAACATCGGAGTCCTTGTGGATTTAGAGGTTCTATCATGAGGTGTTGCTACTCCAGCCACTAAGAGGTTAACAGCGAGCCTCACTGCCTCTTCAGTTGAGGCTAATTGCTGAGCTCCTGACAGCCAGGTGGATAAAAAGGCTGCAGACTGAAGGACAAGATTAGCTGCCAGAGAGGTTATGGGGTTATTGAGAAGGGAGTCATTCTGCAACAAATTGGCAAAAAGCTGCACAGGACGTTGCACTTCCAGAGTGGGAGGTTCAGCATGTGAGTCTGGGGAAAGCCTCCAGGAGAGTTAAGATCGGAGGCACCAAGGGATTGCAAGGAACCTGTTTCAGCTGCTTCATACAGGATCTCTGGAGTGTAACCTATTATGTTCTCAGCATGCAAACGGAGCAGTTAGATAAAATACTTTTTTGGGAAGATTGCAGCATAACACTAATTTATTGCTTGCAATCCAGAACCTTAACCCACAAGAACCAAACACCAGAGAAAGACAAATCAGGCTGCTCATAAAGCAAAGAGGCGCAACTCACCCCATTTTGCTTTAGGCTGCCTATTTGCAGACTGACCACTGAAATCCCCTATCACAAACTTCCCTACAGAGTCTTTTTGCCTGCAAGCAGGACCAGGAAAAACAACGAGAATGTAAAGTGATAGCGTATAATTTTAACACAGTTTTCAATATACCCAAGGAGTGGTGAGCCTGGCTTCTTCTACCATCCCCAACAGAGGCAAAAGTAAGGACTTTAGAGCAAAGGGGGCAGGACCCTATGAGGTCCTGAGATTGTCAACTCTTTGCTAGGGTCACTAGTCTCTGGTTCCACCAGACTCTTTATTGCTTTGGAAGTGGAGACATAACTAGTAACCGGGCTGGAGTCGTAACAGGAAACCACGAGACATAGAATAAATGATTATTGGTGGGATGGGGTGAAACTGAGACTTCCTGAAGCACTGCGAAAAGGTGCCAGCTGGTGTGGGCAGCCCTGGATGATTTCCCACCACCTCATGGATTTCCTGCACAAAATAAGTTGTGTTGCTATTGGATCAGGTACTGATGTTGCCTGGGGAATTTCACGGTGCATATTTTGGGGTTGTTGTTTCAGTTGTAACCTTGGTCAAAACCATATTGATGGTAAATCCTGACCAGCTCGATTTTGTTCTTTTATATTCTACATAGGCTTTTATCCTGCTTTCAGCACCGTCGTATCTGAGCACCTGCTAGCACTGCATTAAGCAACATGACTAACATCCTCACATTAAGTGCCTTGCAGAATCACCTAGAAATCTTTACGTTAAAAATTGTATTTACCATGTGACCTTGCGTTCACTTGGACATATGAATAACTTTATTCACATAAGTAATCCTGTTGAAGTCAATCAATTGGATGCTCGGCATGAGTAAAATTATGCATATTGAATAGAGGTGTTTGCCAGATCAGGGTCTGAGATTATAAATTTTGATTTGATACATCGGTACCTGAAAATATTTGTGAGTGCTATAATACTTGCTCAGCCCGCAAAGGAAAATACAAATCAATGATTATATTTAATATTCAGTTGTCATGGGTTTTAAAAGCCAAATTCAACACTCAAAATGGAAAACTCAAGATAATTCCCCAGAACTTGGCTCATGTCCGGTGCCTAGACCAGAAGACAATGAGTTAGAAGATTTGGATACTAGTCTTGATGTGGTCACCGACTTGATTTGTGATCTTTGGCAAGTCATTTCACCAATCTGAGCCTTATTTTCCCCAGCTGGATGATCGATGACACTCCACTATCTTGTGTTAAGTGCTTTGATACCTATGGATGAAAAGCAACACGTAAAAGTGTTATTAAATATTATCATTATTTTATTTTATTTTATTGTCAGTGAAAAAGCAGTATCAGTATCAGCGAAAAAGGATCTGTGAAACAGCAGTGTTGGGAGAGTGCATTAGGAATCTCTTCCCCATCATCAGACTAATGGAAGAGCAGGACAAAACACAGTTCCAACCTATTCTTCCACTGAGTGATTGACCATGAGACCAGCTAATGTACCTGGGGGGTTGCACAGCCCTGAGGAGGTGTGGCCAACTATTTCAGGCCAGGGGCCTTAGCACACACCTTGCCCCACACACCTACCCTTGGCATGCGGTTGGGAGTAGATGAAACGCATTGCCCCATTAAGGAGCACTGCAGAATGCCACACCACCTGTCTGCCCATTCCCTTAGCCACCCTGGCCTTGCATGCTGGATGCGCTGCAGCTGTGCACAGCTGCTCCCACTACACCTTCTACTCCCCAAAGCGCAGGTTGGAGTCTGGTTTCACCGTGTGGGGCTGTGCTTGTGAGGCACCATCCCTCCCTTAATCTCCAGCTGAATCAGCAGAGATACACAGACATCAGTGGCGAAGGTCCTGCAGGGACATGGGCCAGCTTGTATTTGCTAGACAGCCAAAACTGGCATCAGACTAGAGAAAGACACAAAGCTTGCCCACCAGCTGTTAATAAATGCACTCAGCCTTTGTTATCTCCTTCAACAGCTTTAGCCCCACAGGTGCAAGCGGAAAAATCAAAGGATTTGTGGTTTGGATGAAAAATAAAACTCTAAAGGCTATTAAAGCAGAACCATCCCCTAAGTTATCTCTCTGTTCATTAGGACACTATTTATAATAGCGCAGGCTATTCCGAGTGAAGAGACTGTCACCATTTCTGTTAGAAGCCCCTGCTGTGTGCTATATTATTATAAGAGATGGAAGGAGGACGACTAATGGTACTTTGACTTTTAAGTGCTGACAGGTTATTTTTAAGAGTATAGACTCTTCTTTTCTTTATTATTATTACTTGTATTTCAATAGCTCCTAGAAGCCCCAGCCGAGACTGGGAGCCCATTGTGCTAGCGACTGAAGATCTTACAATCAAAATAGACAAGACAGGTGAGAGGGGAAACTGAGGTGGTGCGACTTGCCCAAGATCACACAGCAGATCAGTGGACAGAGCCCTTGTCTGTTGCCTCCTACTCTAATGTCCCACCCTGTACACCAGAGTCTCTCTCTCCTTAGGGGGTCCTTCTAGCTGCCATTTGACCTGGCACCCAGGATGTATTATATATGGTTAACATTGGGGATTCTTTTCTTCATGGGAATGGGGAAAAAACAGGACATTTTCTGTGATGGTTAAAAAGTAACAGTTTACAACAAAGAAATGTTTCCTTTCCGGAGCTGAAAGTGAATAAAGGGGGAAAAAGTTGAAAAATCCCCTGACTGTGACAGATTCTAAACTGCCAGCTACGAACCAGCTTTATTCTTACAATTCTATCATTCCGCTAAATACTTTGCAATTATTTACCTCCTGTATTATGTGTTCATCATTAGGGCTTAGTCCAGTTTAGAACAATTACGGTTCTTTCATAATATTATTTTTCTTGTATCTTTCAGCCCTGCATCCCTGCAGTCTATCACTTCTCTGCACAGTACCGGTCTTTATTCTTTTCAAATATCAGAGGGGTAGCCGTGTTAGTCTGTATCTGTAAAAAGCAACAAAGAGTCCTGTGGCACCTTATAGACTAACAGACGTATTGGAGCATGAGCTTTCGCGGGTGAATACCCACTTCGTCAGATGCATGTTTTCAAAGTTCCCTTTCGGTAACCATCACGCGCAAAGTTGCCACACTTAAGAGTGATTATTTTCCCCTTCAGAGACTTGCAGGGTATTCATATTCAGAACATTAAAACCCCAGTCTTCCCTTTTTTTCAGACACCCATTAAATGCAGCTTAAACTAGACATAGGCATGAGCCATAAAGCTCAACTCTAGAGAAGGAGAATGGTCCAGGAGTTAGGATGCTAGCTTAGGACCCCAGAGAGTTGCTTTCAGTTCCCAGTTCTGCCACAGACTTATTGTGTGGTCTTGGGCAAGTCATTTAGTCTCTCTGTGTCTCAGCTCCCCAGCTGTAAAGAGGACAATAGCACTGGCCTCACTCGTGGGGGTGTTGTGAGGGTAAATACATTAAAGATTGTGAGATGCTCAGATTATACAGCAATGAGGACTATATAAGTACATAAGATAGCTGGAGAGATCTGATTTTTCCCAAATGCGAGGAGTTTGCATCTGAGCAAAGGGTGGAAGTAATATGGATTCGTATTAGAGCTGTACCTAAAAGCCCCAGATGGGATTGAATCATCATGGTAAAATAAATGACAGGCCCTGCCTCAAAGAACCACGGATAAACCACAACAGTTGCATGTAAAGTACAACAGGGGAAGACTTGGGTGACAGTAATAGAAACACAAGGTTGCATATTTCCTTTCCCACGCATTGCATATTTCAGCCTAGAGATTTTCTTAAAACACGTAATTGTGAAGGTCATAACTTAAATAGCATTGGGTTCAAGAATTGGCCTCCAAACATTTAAAGTCATATTCATGATACTTGCAAATCATGAGTCCAGGCTTACCACATATAAGAGCTAGTCAAGGAGCTTTAGGTGATTCTTACTGTAGTGTTTGTGTTCCACTGCCCTCTTCTGGATAGAATCAGAACTACTCAACTGTGTGTCATAGACTCTGTACTGATAACAGCACTTCTCCTTCCATTCAAGCCGTGGGAGCTATTGGTTTTGAAGCAGGAGGATCTGAGCTCCATCCTGCTGTTGAATTTGCAATTGTGAATGGCAATTGTGTGCATCCTGGTGACAACTGGGACTCAGCAAAATTGGGAAAGAGGTTAGTGGTGGAAAGCCAAGTGTAAAAAAAGAATCTGAAAGGGGACATTGTGGTTACCTAGTTAACAGAATTTGTAGAGCATGAGAGTTAGAGTAAGGGGCATCTGGCGACAAGAATCACCATAATTAAGCCTCTCTGAACCCATATACCATAATTAAGCCTTTATGAACTTATATACTCTCTGAGATACCACTGGTATCTAAGTAACTCCTGCAATATTAGTATTTTATTTTAGCCGTAGTTATTATAATGACCGAACCCCAAAATAACTGCAATCTGGAAATACTTCTGGCCAGTTGATCTTTTTTTTTAGCACTCACATTTATCAGTATTACTGCATTCAAATGTGACTCATTATTGCAATCATCTGCTTCAGAATGAAGTCATTTGTTAAGTGTTCCACATGAGGAATATTATTTCTATTGCACATCCCCTTCAGTTGTCTGAGGCCAAAAATTCCTCCTTTTATCTATGTGAGATAATAAAATCAATTGAATTCTGCCATTGTTTAAAAATAGGGAGCTTAAATATTTCAAGAGAAGCTGGTCTAAAATAAGGATAGGAAAACAATTCTCCCACACTTCAATTTCTTGCTTGGCTGCACAACAATTTTCTACCACCTATGGTCTCTGTAGATTCAGCTGGAATTCAGCCAAGATGGATCCTCTTACAACAACACTTACGTCCATCTTTGAAAGACTTGACACCAGTCCTGGCTCTGGTGGTGAATAATCTTTCAAGTTCTTCCTTTGGCCTTTTCTACGCACAACTCTATCCAATATAATTAAACCAATGCAAACACTCTTCAGTTTATGAATGGCTTGTTTAGGTTAGACCTTAAATTAATTCATAATCAATGTAAGCTAACCAAAATAAACCTTGGTTTAAACTGTGTGTCCTCTTGCAATGGTTTGGCTACATAAATTTAAAATCTCATGCTATGTTTAACCAGGAATCTGGGTCTACGTTATCTCTTCCTTTGAATTCCACTCCTGATAGTACTTATTGTTTCAGAGTAAGTACGCTTAGATCTCCCCCCTCCCTTATTTTTTTTCCTGTTCCTTTGATAGCTAGTTAACTGCATTTTGAACATAGCTTTGATTTAGGGGCTATCGTCGACAAGCAGGGATAAAATAATACATAACATGAACAGTGCAGTTCCATGAAAACAGCTTGGAATTAAAAGCAAAGATGTGAGGTCAATATTTTCAATAGCTGGGGCAGAGGCAAGGCAAGTCATGAGCTCCTGCTGGTGCTGACCACCCAGGAAATTTACATGTGATAGAGATTTATTTTTGACCATTATTTAGCTCTTTGACCTGATACCTTGTCTTTTTCTGGAATGTATCTTGGTGATCTCAGCTCATCTATCCTTCTGAGATCCTATAATTTTTATTGTATCATTTGCTAGCAATCTTTTAAATTATCCCCTCCCCGAGTGTTTAACAATTATTCTAATGCATTTGGGGACAATAGGAAGAGCTCTCCTGTTATTACATTACAGCCAGACCCAATTGACACCTTCTCCATTGAAATAAACAAAAAGGCTCCTAGGCTCAGATCCTCAAAGGTGTTAGGCACCTTAGTCTGGATGGTTGTAATGTAACACTACTTTATTGTTTAAAATTCAGAACACTGACATCCAAAGACCAAAAACAGAGAGAGACAAAGCAGGCTGCTCCACAGGGCACAGATGCACAATTCACCTCACATTGCTTTAGACTGAAATCCATGGGAGTTAGGCACCTAAACATCTTTGAGGATCTGGGCCCCATTGACTTAATGGACTTTGTATAAGGCACTATGGCTTAATTGTGCTTTAAAGGCACAGCCCTGCACTGGAAGGCTGTGCAGAAGGCCTGACCTAGCAGGAGCTCCAGGAGGCAATGGGGCTTCATTTAAGATCCCTTTGGTGCAAAGAAGAATCAGGCCCATTGTGTCTAAGGCTAGGTCTACACTGAAGGTGGGGTTCAACCTAAGACACGCAACTTCAGCTATGCAAATAGCATAGCAGAAGTCGGCGTATCTTAGGTCGATTTACCTGGCCGTGAGGACAGTGGCGAGTCGACCGCTGCCACTCCCCGATCAACTCCACTTCCACCTCTCTCCATGGTGCAGTTCTGGAGTAAACAGCAGAGCAATCGGGGATCGATTTTATCGCGTCTACATTAGACATGATAAATCGATCCCCAATAGATCGATCACTACCTGCCAATCCGGTGGGTAGTGTAGACGTACCCTAAAGTACGGTGAGCTCTGGGGAGCATAGCTGCTGCCAGCCTTTCAGAAGACACAACATGTGCTCTCTTCTTGCACACGTTCAGAGGCCATCCCCTTTTCACTATGCCTGTGAAGACTAGTTCCAATGTTAGCACTAGCCTTGCAAAGGCGTTTGTCTCCCTGAGGTTCAAAGATTACATTTATGCCCCACTTGGCTGAACAAGAAGTAGGACTGCATGGACTTGTAAGCTCTAAAGTTTTACATTGTTTTGGTTTTTGCGTGCAGTTATGTAACAAAAAAAAATCTACATTTATAAGTTGCACTTTCACAGTACAGAGGTTGCACTACAGTATTTGTATGAGGTGAATTGCAAAATACTATTTCTTTTGTTTATCATTTTTACACTGCAAATATTTGTAATCCAAAATAATATAAAGTGAGCACTGTACACTTTATATTCTGTGTTCTAACTGAAATGAATATATTTGAACATGTAGAAAAACATCAAAAAATATTTAATACATATCAGTTGGTATTCTATTGTTTAACAGTATGATTAAAACTGTGATTAATTGCTATTAATTTTAAAATCACAATTAATTTTTTGACGTAATCACGTGAGTTAACTGTGATTAATTGACAACCTTAGTTCTGGGTTTTGGCCTCCAAATGTTTGTGTTTTCCATTTGGTTTTCCAATTAAATGAAAAGTTTTGGAGGAAAGCAAACACTTTCACTTTCAGCATCCGACGAAGTGGGTATTCACCCACGAAAGCTCATGCCCCAATATGTCTATAAGGTGCCACAGGACTCCTTGCTACTTTCAGCAATATTTGTTTGTTTAAAACACTATTTCCTGTTTAAAAATTAAAAAAAAGTTGATGGAACATTTTCATTCAGCTCCACAATAACCTTTTATTTCTGAACCATATTTCTTTAATTTAAATATAACAAAGGCACTTGCTTTGATTGAAGAGAAGGCCATCAATATGCATGTGAGTTATGCAAGTACAAAAGGCAGTCTGATCTTTTTAATTGAGCAAATTTTTTCCTACCCAGTCATAATTCAAAGCCAGCTGGATGGATTTGTTGAAATATTCATCCTAAAAATGTATAGTGGGGATGAGGTAAGCATAATTTTTTTTCATGCCATCTCTCGCAAAACGTTTGTGTTATGAAGAAATGAAAAAAAAAATGTTTTAAACAAAATAGGTTTCAGCCTATATTTATAGTGGATGTGAGCTGTCTTTTACTTTGAAGGCTGAATTTAATATTTCTCAGGATAGGTGGAAGTGCACTAGCTACTGACTGCCTCAATCATTGTTAAAATATACACATTTTACATTATAAACAAGTGCTAGATATTACTTTTTTTCTTCTTTTGAAATATCACAACAAAGCTCTCTGCTCTTACTTTGCTTTTTTAACTCTTTGCACTTCCCCCTGAAAGAGCTTGTACATTAGAAATGGCTTTCCACAACGTCTGTGTATAAATATTAAAGTCCAAGTCCCTTATTTTTGAATTATGGCAGAGAAATACACTGTTAGATAAAATTAGGCACGCAGACATGTGGGAAGCTGACAATCCAGTTTATTTTTCAGGTGCACAGATGCATGCCCATGTAGGCCAGGCATGCTCAAAAAATATAGTTTTGAAATCAATATGAAATTGGATAGGAAGCCGTTGAGGTGATGCATTCCCAAGACCTGGTATGAGTCAAAAATCTAGCAGCTGAACTTTGTACTTACAAGGAGACTCCAGGGATACAGATTTGTAGTGGGAGCAGAGGACGGGGGAGGACAGAAATCAGTACATGAGCTGAGGTTTCAATATCATTATAAAACAAACAGAGGCAAAAACAAGTAATCGGCCTTAGATATATTTTAAAGGGTCCAAACCCCTCAAATTCTGAATATTGATACTGTTTGAAAGAAACTTAGATAAAAAAAATCAAATCAAAGCATTCCTAAGGTTTCCATTTAAACAATCAGGGTCTGGTTCTCTGAAAAAGTTGGCATGCCCGAAAAGGATGTAAAACTGTTTTGTGCAACAGTTGTGCATGCAACTCAAGTATTTGCATATGCAAATACACAGCTAAGTCTCCAATTTTCAAAAGAACTTAATGGAGTCAGGTACAAAACTCCCATGGAAATATAAGCATCTAATTCTCTTTAGGCTCTTTTAAAGTAACATCAGTCTCAATGCAGAATTCGTCACTTGTGCATGAAAATAGCCAGTTTCTATATGCATTAATGATATCTGCATCTGCAGATTATATGAAAAAATGTTCATTAACAAAGGCATTTCTGCTCATGACTTTTTGAAAAATCAGGAACCTAGTTATTATTTCCAATTTATTGAAATTAAGAGCCATGTCAACTTGGAAGTATGCCGCATGGAGAACTGCCAGTGGAATTTAGAAACAATAAGATGGGTGAGGAATCAACTTCTGCTGGTGAAAGAGACAAGGTTTTGAACTACACAGAGCTCCTCTTCTGGTCTTTAGTGAACAGAATTTAGTCAATTTACAAGTAAACCTACATAATTTTACTTGCTTTTTACAAAACGGCTAGCTCCGCTAAACTTACCCATTTCATCCTTTTGACTTGATAGAATGTGCCTACTCAAAATTCTAGGCATACAAACAAATGATATCAGAACAAAAAGATGGGAAACCAGTTAAGTGAGGTACCTGGGAGGGCATACTTTGTTGGGAGGTTTGAATTAAATTATTTGTTCCTCATATTTTTGTTATTGTAAGGGTATGGTGGACATGGGGCACCTGGATCTTGGGCCTAGCACTTTTCCATTACAGAGAAATAGAAATTAAAAATAAATGTATACATAAACACACACATTCTATCAATTCAGTCCACAAAACTCTTCTTAAATCCTCACAGGACAATTCATTCCTATTAACCAATCCACTACAAATAGAATTCTCATCCTGCTCATAAGCCTTGAACTCTCCCTTTTAAGGAATATACAAGCCATACCACATGCCCTGGAAGGTCAACCAAGCTAGACTAGAATTTTAAAAGGAACCTAGGGAATTAGTGGGTCAGATTCCATTGAACTCCTATGTCTATGCCAGCCCTAGCCTATAACAGTGTTTTACTTAGGGCTTGTCTATATGGGGACACTCAGGAAAATTAATCCAAATTAACGAAAGCTGTGAATTTAAAGTGGATTAGATAAATTGCAGTACATTTCTTTGGAAGTGAACTAAACTAAAACTGAATTGAGGACACTAATTCTGAATGGGAGAATCCATAATGCTGTTAACAAATCCACTTTAAATTCACACCTTTAGTTAATTCAGATTAATTTTCCTGAGTGTCCGTGTGTCAGCAAACCATTAAATGGTAAACTCTTTGGGAGGGGGACCATCTTTTTGTCTGTGTTCATCATGCACTTGGCATGAGAGGGACCAAATCCATGTCCAGGGCTCGTAAGCACTGTGGTAATAATAATAGCTCAGTAGTATTAGAGTTAGAAACTGTATTCATAGATTCTAAGGCAAGAAGGGACCATTGTGATCATCTAGTCTGACCTCCTGTATAACTTCCCCCCAAAAATTCCTAGAGCAGATCTTTTAGAAAAACATCCAACCTTGATGTAAAAATGATCAATGTGTGGACTAGAGCTAGACAAATAATGGATTTTGGGGGTTTGCTGGAAATTCAGAAAAATAAAATAATTTTGAGTTGAAAACCAAATCTTTTCAAAATGTTCAGTAACTTCAATATTTGAAAAAAAAAAGAAAAAACATTTTGGGTCAAGGTTTCAGAGGGGTAGCCTGTTAGTTTGTATCAGCAAAAACAATGAGGAGCCTTTGAGGCACCTTAGAGACTAACCAATTTATTTGGGCACAAGCTTTCATGGGCTAGAACCCACTTCATCAGATGCCTGGAGTGGAAAATCCACTAGGCAGATATAAATATTCAGCAGGTGTAGGGGGTCAATGCTAACGAGGCCAATTCAGTTAGGATGGATGTGGCCCATTCCCAACAGTTGACAAGAAGGGATGAATATCAACAGAGGGAAAATTACTTCACTGAAGTGCTAACGAGGCCAATTCAATTATGGCGAATATAATGTATTTTCCACTCCATGCATCTGATGAAGTGGGTTATAGCCCATAAAAGCTTATGCCCAAATAAATTTGTTAGTCTCTATGGTGCTACAAGGACTTCTTTTTATTTTGGGTCAATTTAACCCTTTTGTTTGATCCAAAACATTTTGTTTTATATTGAGCAGTTAATATTATTTATTTTTGTATAGTAAAGTTAAAGGAATTTTGAAACAAAGTGTTTTTGTAGCCGTGTTGGTCCCAGGATATTAGAGAGACAGGGTGGATGAGGTAATCCCTTTTATTCAACCAACTTCTGTTGGTGAGAAAGACAAGATTTTGAGCTACATAAACCTCTTCTTCATATCTGGGAAAGCTACTCCCAGCAGCCCAGCAAAATACAAGATGGCTCTGTGTGGCTCAAAACCTTGTCTCTCTCAGTAACAGAAGATGGTCCAATAAAAGATATTATATCAGCCACCTTGTCTCTCTAATTTTGAAACAAACTCATTTCTAGTGGAAAAAATCAAATCTTTTCATTTTGAAAATGTTGAAACACAATGTTTCGGTGTTATTGGATTGTTTGTATTCAACTGAAACAATCTGGTGAAATCAGCATGAATTCACAAAATGTTTTGGTGTTGCCAAATTTGAATTTTTCACCAAAAAATCGTTTGTCAAAATTTCCCCCCAGCTCTAACGTGGACACAAAGGGTATGCCTCCACTTGGAGCTCGGGTGCGTGACTCCCAGCTCAACCAGACATACTCATGTTAGCTCTCATCAAGCTAGCATCCTAAAAATAGTGTAGCCGTGGTAGCACAGGGTCCAGGGAGGTTTGTACTCAGGATGGCCAGCCGCTCCTGCCACTTCCACTGGTTCTTGTTTTATGGGAAGGGGGGTAAATAACACCTCCCTTTTCAGCTTCTCCAGATCTTTCATGATGCTATAGCCCTCTATCATATCACACATTAGTTGTCTCTTTTCTAAGATGAACAGTCCCAGTCTTTTAAATCTCTCCTCAGATAGAAACTGTTCCATAACCCTAATCATTTTTGTATAGTGGCATTATGACATCTTCTGTCTTATTATCTAACCCTTTTCCTAATGGTTCCTAATATTATGTTAGCTTCTTTGACTGCTGTTGCACGTTGAGCAGATGTTTTCAGATGCATCCATGATGACTCCAAGATCTCTTTCTAGAGCGGTAACAGCTAATTTAGACCCCATCATTTATGTATGTATAGTTGAGATTATATTTTCCAATGTGCATTACTTTGCATTTATCAACAGTAAAATTCATCTGCCATATTTTTGCCCCATCACTCAGGTTGAGAGCTCCCTTTGTAACTCTTCACAGTCAGTTTTGGATTTAACTAACTTGAGTAATTGTGTATTGTCTGCAAACGTTGCCACCTCACTGTTTACCCCTTTTTCCAGATCATTTTTGAGTATGTTGAACAGCACTGGTCCCAGAACAAATCCCCATTTATTCCTACCCTTTGTTTCCTATCTTTTAACCACTTACTGATCCAATGAGAGACCCTTCCCTCTTAACCCATGACTGCTTACTTTGCTTAAGAGCCTTTGGTGATGGACCTTGTCAAAGGGTATCTTGTTCAATAGAATTCCACTGTTGCTGGGGCATGTTGTGAGGATAAATGCATTAAAGATTGCCAGATACTACACTAATGGGGGCCATATAAATACCATAGATAGAGAGCAACCAGCTGGCCAGATGAAACTCCATTTCCACAGTCAAGCTTTGCACAGCTTGCTATCATTCCCAACAACAGTCTATTTGCTTAGATTAGAGCAATGGGGGCAAAAAACTTAACTCATTTCAGGACTGAGCTTGATAAGTTTATGGAGGGATGGTTTGATGAGATTGCCTACAATGGCATGTGGCCCTTCTGTGACTGCTAGTAGCAAATATCTCCAATGGCCAGAGATGACACACTAGATGGGGAGGGATCGTAGTTACAACAGTGAAGTCTTTCCCAGGTGTCTGGCTGGGGAGGTCTTGCCTACATGCTCAGAGTCTAACTGATCACCATATTTGGGGTTCAGAAGGAATTTTCTCCCAGCTCAAATTGGCAGAGACCCTGGGAGTTTTTTGCCTTCCTCTGCAGTGTGGGTCATGGGTGGTTTGAATTAGAGTAAATGGTGGACTCTCTCTAACTTGGTATCTTTAAATCATAATTTGAGGACTTCAGTGACTCAGCCAGAGGTTATGGGTCTATTACAGGAGTGGGTAGGTGAAGTTCTGTGGCCTGCAATGTGGAGAAGACCAGATTACATGGTCATGAGGGTCTGTTCTGGCCTTAAAGTCTCTGAGTCTCTAAGATGAAAAATATCTTTTTGTCGTGAATTCCATCCCTTCCATCTTTTCTCTATACTCTTGTGTGGCAAATGGTAGGGAGGCAAAATGAAATCTGCTATTTGCATCATATCAGTAAAGATCCTGATTTTCTGGAATGTACGGTTTGTTTGTATATTAATCAATGTTTCACTTTCTACTGCTGATATCATGTTATTTTAAAAGTTAATATCTAAGTGGCATTTTTACTAAGAATTATAATTTTTATTATTAATTATTATTATTATTATTTGTAAAACTAGCTTGATTCACATGGCAGAGGAACATAACCAGAAAGAGGATTAGACTTTATACAGCATAAGCCTCTATATGGCACAGAGCATCTGCTTGAGTCAAATAAAACCTATAGCCATGTAATGTTTCTCTTAATGCAGTAAAATGGCATAACTATTTATATTAAAGCTGTGCTCTGGTCAAAAAAAAACAAGCATTCACCATTTATCAGGATTTTAGCCTAGTAAATAATTTGTCACCCTAACCAGAGTTCCCTCAGCACCGTCAACATCTCATATTGCCCGTTTAAAGAGAACCTGCCTTTCTCAACTAATATTAGAAAGAATGACACCTAATAAAGTATGCATTTATATACCACTAGTGTATACTACCCTGACACTTTACAAATTACTTATGTACAGGAATCATTTTAGTGGTCATTGAAAAGAAGCCACCTCTAGGGCAGACGTGGCAGCTGTTTACACAGCAAAACATGGTATACAAGAAGAATACCACATCCATGTGAAACTGCATGGGAAATCTGGTAAATCAAACATGTGCCAAATCAGAATTTGGCTAGGTTATCGGTGCAAATACCCCATCTCTGCTAAAAAGTGCCATATGTTCTTTAATGACCACAAATCATCTAGGGCCTTGAATTTACATTGTACCTAAGGTCCACACCTTCAGACACCTAGCACACATTCTCAGCATGCTTGGGCATTGATTCAATAGTGATTCAATTAGTCAGCTGGGAAAGTACTGTTCAATTTCCATACATAAATAGCAAAACACATAAAGGCCCTGGGTGAAATTCTGTCCCCACTGAACTCCAAAGGAATATTTCCATTCAGAAACTCCACAGACTTCAATGAGGAGAGGATGTTATTCAAGGTTTTCGGCACCCAGCAGCCTCCATTGCTCCTTTAGCACAAATCCCAGATACTCCAGTCCCTGGGTAGATTTTAGGATTACGGGAATAGAGTGCCACTATTTCTTCCCCAGTTTCACCTTTGGGTCCAATTTTAGTTAATTTATGAGGTCTGATGAAATGACAGCTGAGACTATGTGGCCACAAACCGTGTCTTGCAATGAGTTGAGAATGGGTGTTTGTGAGAAGAACTGGAGTAAAATTATGGGAACGTTAATAGTGCCTGAATGGATATATGATTGGTGAGCATTTAACTAGATATATCAAAAGATCTGGTCCACAACCACTAGGGTTAGATGACCCTATAACATAAAGTATTATTGAAGAGGCAAGTTGATTCAGATTGTACAAGAATAACAGTTTTCTCTGTGCAAATGGAAGTTGGGGAGGAGTGGAAAAAAGGGAGCAATTAGTTTTGAGTCTGGATGCGGTCATTGTTGTGGCTGAGAAAGTGCCTGCATTCCTCTCATTTACTTACTGTCACATCTTAAAAGACAAACTTGTGTGTAGCACATTATTAATAGACTTGGAAGGTAGGAAGAGTAGGATTGTCTTCAACTGAAGTAATTAGAGCACAAAAGTAAGCAATCTCCAAGGGCCTGCCTGTAATTAACTAGTTGATCTTATCACACTGGTAATGTATCTCTAATTTGGACCACTTTCAGCCTAATGAACCAATCATGGGATTTGAGTGCCAGATTAACAGATCTAACAGTTCAGGCTGATGCAGTTTTTCCCCACACACAGGTAAAGTAATTAACAATGTTAAAAAAAGAGTCTGTATTTAGGACCTGCTTCCTCAATGGACTGGAAGTTGGATGAGACAGGAAGGTAGTTTATTAATTATTATTATTATTATTTCCTTTTCTTAACTTGCAGGTACTCCACAAGGAAGAACTCACAATGAGAGGAAAACAACATTTCACCAGCACCATTGCTAGCTCTTCCACAGCTTCCACCTGTGAGTGGCCCCGCCAAATAGGCATCCTGATCCTGGAGGCTTCCAACCAGGCCTTGGTCATAACTTGCCGGGAATGCGGCCTACATGTCCCCACGGATGAAAGCCAGGCAGAGGGAACCACCCGCTCCGAGAAGTCCCTCTTGGTGCAGTCCATCAGGAAACAGGCAAGAGAACTGCAGGCAGGGCCAGCCTTAGGGAAATTACTGCCCTGGGCGAACTTGTATTTGGATGCCCTTGGTCTTCAGTGCCTCCCCACCACTTCCTCATTGCCCTGGCCCCTGCTGCCTCTCCGGGCTCCTCTCAATGGGTCAGCAGCCTAAGGGGAGGTGCAGCGACAGGAGGGTACCAGAAAACTGTGGTGGCAGGAGAACATGGTGACCTGAGAGCTCCAGAAAGGGGGGAGGTCACTGGAAGAGGATACATAGAATCTCACTGGTGTGGGGATGCAGTGGGGGCAGTGACATGGGGTCTCCAGAAGGGAAGAGCTCTCCCACACTCAAATAGTGAGCATCCCCAAAATTCAGGTGTCCCTGGCCAGTCCCAGGGAAGGTGGGTTATTGTGAGGGAGGGGGGAAAGTTAATATGCAAATGCTCCAGCGCACTGGAGGTAGCTAGGGTGGGTGGTGATGGTGGAAGGTTCATTCCTGTATTATCTCCAACCCCCTGCACTGTCACCTCTTTTGGGATTATCAGGAAAAAGGGGGGAGCCCCTGAGAGCAGGGGGGCATGGAGAAATGAGAGGTCAGAGTGTGGCATGGGAGAGGGGGACTTCAAAGACCTGTTGGATATCCTGAGAACTGGGGAGAATGGGAAGGGGGCTGGACATTTCAACGTCCCCCATTGGAATCTTCTAGTCAGGAAAGAAAGTCCCACCCTGCAGCTTTCTCTACAGTCCAGTGTTGCATGATGCACACATCTTTTGTCCCTTCCCTGACTACCCTGCATTGATGTCAGTGAAATGGCCCTGGTGATCAACCAGTGCCTGCAAGACCATGGAGAAGTAGCCCCTTCAGTTGATGTACTCTGTGTCAAGATGGTCAGGGGCCAAAACTGGGACATGCATTCCATCTATCACCCCACCACAGTTAGGGAATCCCATTGCCTCAAAGCCATCAATGATTTCCTGCGCATTATCAAGAGTCACAGTCCTTCATAGCAGGAGGCAATTAATAGCCCTGCACACTTGCATCACCGCAATCCTCACAGTGGACTTCCCAACCGCAAACTGATTTACGTCTGACTGGTGGCAGTCTGGAATTGCCAGCCTGCACACAGCAATCACCAAGTGCTTTTCCACAGTGAGGGCCGCTCTCATTCGGGTGTCCTTGCACCGCAGTGCTGGAGTGAACTCCGAACACAGTTCCATGAAGGTGGATTTGTGCATCTAAAAGTTCTGCAGCCGTTGCTCATCATCAGGGTGCAATCCCACCATTCAGTGCTTGTTTCCCTAGCCCAGTACCAATGGTCCACTGTGGCATGCTGCTCCGTGAATGCCAACACTGATCTTGAATTATTTGTTTCCATAGCAGACAGCAGGACATGCATCACTGGTCATCAGCTCAGGATCCATGCTGTCAGGCAGTGTTGGTGGGCATACAGTTTACAAGGGAAGTTGAAAAATGGTGCAAAATGAAGTAGGAAGCCCATTGACTGATGGGACAGAAATAACTGCATCACAGGATGGTGAGCACGTCCCCATGATGCACTACGATCTGTTCCCAGAGCTCTGAGCAGCAGAGGGAGTCAGAGGGTGGTGAGTTGCACAGTGGAATAGCTACCCAAAATGAAATGCTCTCGCTGCTGATGCAAGAGAAATCTCTGTGGACATGCGCTGCCAACACAAGGGGTGGTGTGTGGATGTGCACAGCACAACCAATGTTATTAAAGAGATTTATGCTCATCTACGCATCTGCAGTTGACTTAACTCTGTAGTATAGACATGGCCTTCGACGTATTAAAATTGGCAGGGCCTGTTTGAAATTCATCCTAGAGTATTAAGGAACCAGCTGAAGCAATTTTGGAACCATTAGCAGTTATCGTTGAGAACTTATGGAGGACTAGTGAGGTCCCAGAGGAATGCAGAAGGGCAAACATAATAACTATCTTTAAAAAGAGGAACAAAGGGGACCCAGGGAATTATATACCAATCAGTCTAATTTTGATACCTGGAAACATATTGGCAAAAAAAATTCAAACAATCAGTTTGTAAGCACCTAGTGCATAATAGGTTTATAAGAAATAGCCAGCATGGATTTATCAAGACTAAATCATGCCAAAGCAGTTTCCTTCTTTGACAGGCTTACTGGTCCAGTGAATAAGGAGGAGCTGTAGACATGATATATCAAAGGCCGGACTTATGGGTGGGATACATGGGCAACCTCCCAGGACACTGTGGTCCAGGGGGTCTAGTCAAGAGGTGGGGCAGGCCTGGGCTGTGAGGCTGCGGAAGGGAGCTCAGGGCAATGGAGGGGAGTAGTGGGGCCCATTGGATGATAGAAGGGTGGAGAGCCTGGGGAGGCAGTGGGGGATGGGTGGGGAGCCTGGAGAGGCAGTGGGAGCCAGGGGCTCCAAAATACAAGTTTTCCCAGGGCGCCATTTTCCCCAAGGCTGTCCCTGGATATATCTTGATTTTTAGTAAGATTTTTGACACAGTCCCACATGACATTCTCATAAGCCAACTAGGAAATGTGAACTAACTGAAATTACATATCAGGTGGGTGCACAGCTGGTTGAAAGACAGTACTCAAAGAGTAGTTATCAATGGTTCACTCTCAAACTGGGAGGATTTATCTAGCATGATCCTGCAGGAGTCAGTTCTGGATCTGGTTCTATTCAATATTTTCATTAATAACTTGGAAAATGGAGTAGAGACTATAGTTCTAAAATTTGTGGATGGCACTAAGATGGGAGGGGTTGCAAGCACTTTGAATAACAATATTAAAATTCAAAATGACCTTTGCAAATTAGAGAATTGGTCTAAAATCAACAAAATAAAATTCAGTAAAGACAAGTGCAAAATACTACACGTAGGAAGAAAAAATAAACGCACAACTGCAAAATGGGGAAGAACTGGCTATGTGTAAGTACAGCTGAAAGGATTTTGGAATTATAGTGGTCCACAAACTGAATATGAGTCAATAGTGTTATGCCATGGCAAAAAAAAAAAAAGGCTACCATTCTGGGGTTCATTATTAGAAATGTTATATGTAAGACATGGGAGGGAATTTTCCCAGTCTACTCGGCACTGGTGAGGACTGAGCGGCACTTGTGAGGACTGAGCTGGAGTATTGTGTCCCATTCTGAGCACCTTATTTTAGGAAAAGTAAAAAGAGTCCAGATGAAAGCAATGTAAATGATAAAATATTTAGAAAAACCTGACCTATGCAGAAAGGTTAAAAAAAAACTGGGCATATTTACAGTTGAGAAAAGAAGATTAAGATGGTGGGACCTGATAACAGTCTTCAAATATGTTAAATACAGTTATAAAGCGGATGGTGATTAATTGTTCTCCATGTCCATTGAAGGCAGGACAAGAAGTAATGGTTTAATCTGCAGCAAGGGAGATTTAGGTTAGATACTTAGAAAGAAAGTGTTCTAACTATAAGAAGAGATACAAGAGAGGTAGTGGAATACCCATCATTAGACATTTTTAAGAACAGGTTTGACAGAGACCTGTTAGGGATGGTCAGGTTTAGTTGTTCCTGCCTTAGCGCAGAGGGCTGCGCCAGATGACCTCTCGAGGTCCCTTCTAGCCGTACATTTCTATGATTCTGTGATGAGAGTTGAAAAGAAGTTGGGTGAGGGTGACTACAGATACCAACATCCTTTAAGGCGATAAATAATGTGTTGAGGAGGAGAAGGAGAAAAGCACTAAAAACAGTCAGTTGGCTAATCTGATGATGTGAAGAATGGAACGTGCGTGACACCATATGAAATGACTAAATCGGGAGCGTGACCATGACCACAAGTAAGCATGCACAGAAATGGAATGAATCAGACCGTAAACATTTTCAAAGCGAGAGAAAATTGTGGAGCAAGTGAATCGAATGGATTATCAATTTAAATACTGAAATCCCCCACACCGTGTTATTGTGCAATTTGAACATATCATCACAAAATCAGAAAATTGTGATATAAATAAACATAGGAGTTGGTCTGCTCAGAGCAGAGAAGCTGCTTTGGTGTCAGACAAAGCGGATGACTGAGGCGAGAGACGGTATTGCTTGAAAGATAGATGGAGCCATGTGCTCCTTCGCAAAGACAAATCAACTAGGTGGTAAAAAAGATGCAAAGTTAATGCAATGTAAGTGTTACTCATCAAATGTATAATGAAAAGTGCCTACTTCACCACTGCCACTTCACATGCAGTCTGTTACACCAGTTCAAAGTGAGTGTGTGACTCACAATTAGGCTGTCTGTTCTAAGAGCTCTGCTTGTGTGCGCATACTCACACTAGGTTTCATCGTGTTAGCATGAGTATAAACAGCAGCGTAGCTGTAGCACAAGCAGTGGCAAAGGAGGCACAGCTGAGCTGTGCCATGTACACACCTAATGGGTTCAGGTGGGTTTGTACTTGGCACGGCTCAGAAAGGTTCAGACCTGCCTCCGCTGCTACTATCCATGATGAGAGCTAATGCAAGTGAGCATGAGCAGGGAAATCTCACCTTAGCAAATAGTGTAGACACAGCCTTACAATATGGCTGGCTGTCCCCTTCTAGTGGCTGGGGATCATATAGAGGTTTATGATGGGACTCTGTTACATCTTTTGGGCCCGCAGGGTTGGGTCAGTAATAGCAGGTTTTTAGATCGCAAGCTCCAGATTTGGATCTCCCTATCGCTAATGCACTGCAGATGGAAACTGCCACCAGATCAGCAGGGCAGCATTTTACATTCACGTTGCACTGGTGTGATGCTCCACTCCTGCAATTCTTTGTGCCTGGGCTGAAAGCTGCACCCAGGTTGAGCCCCATTGATCCATGGGTTCAGCTGTTTGCCTGCCTGGGTCAAGGAGGCTGAACTGGAAAAAAAAAAAAGAGGAAAGTTTTGATCAACCTGAGATAAAATTCTAGGATTTTTTTCTTCATTTTTGGCATTTTTTTACTTTTTTCCCACTTTTGTTTTAAATAAACCTAGCTAAACTGCCTAATGAAATGTTATTTTGAAATAAAGAGTCAAAATGTTGGATTCTGGAAATGGCAAAACAAAAAATTTCCAGTAAGAATTTTTTTTCCCAGTTGTAACTATTTGACAAATTCACACAGTTTAGATCAAATAGTTTTGTATCTTCCTGCAAGTGCATTTTTTGGCAAATAAACTATTTGTCCAAATACTGGCACCCATCTCTGTCGGTGGCACCCAGTTTCCTCCTGTTGTGTGCTACGGGCAGAGGACAACCAATCTTCTCTTTAGCTGGGCAACATAGCTACAAAATGGCGCCATCGTGCTATCTAGGCAGTTGCTCGTTCAGGTCTCCTTGATCACCTTCCCAGAGCTCTAGCTTCCTTGCATGACTTCTACTCCAGCTCTCTCATACTCCCTCTCCTTCAATGGCTCTGGCTCACAAATGACTCTCAGGCTTGTGAAAAAAACTAAACAAAAGAAATAAATGACAGGAAAACACTGAACTCAAATGAATAATAAAGCCAAGTAGGTACAGCCTTTAAATTCCACCCATCCTGGTTTTAGGGTGACCCGATGTCCCGATAAAATCGGGACCATCCCGATATTTAGGTGTTTGTCCCGCGTCCTGACTGATCTTTGGTCGGGATGCAATTTGTCCTGATATTTCGCTCCACCGGCAGCACTCGCCTTTTTATGTATGTATTTATTTATTTGCTGCTCCGCCAGCAGCACTCGCCTTTTTTCCCCCTCCTCACTGCTCTGCCGGCAGCACTCACTTTTTTTTTTTTTTTGCGCTCCACCGGACCCTCCTCCACCCCATGTGTCCCGATATTTTCTCCCTCTCAGCTGGTAACCCTACCTGGTTTGTAATTGGACTCACTGATGTTCAGTGGGATTCACTCTGCAGGGGAGAACATCCTATTGTTACCTGGCGCTATCTGAACCCAAAGCTGTGTTAACTAGTCTCTATTTTCTCAAGCGATGTCAGGAAATAAATCAGTGGGGAACACAGCACCTCGGTCTGATAAATGATTGGTACACACACGAATGCTTCCACTCAAAAATCCTTGTCTCTATTGAGTACAAAGCACACATAAAAAAGAGCAATAGTCTAGCACCCCAGAAATAGGTAACCAAAGTCTGAAGCGGTGTCAAGTGGCAGCAGCAGGATTCCAGTGGCCAGCCTTTCTCCCAGCTGCTGGGGAGGTTGATGTCTCCTTGCTCATAAAAATTCCAAACTTTGCCCAGGTTTCTCCAAAGTGCACACACTAAACTCTTTTATAGGTAACGCAAAACAAAGCATAACTCAAAGTAACTCTTAATGGGCTGACCATTTCTCTAGCAACCGCAAATAATTCATAATTTCTACCTATCGGCAAAGCAGCTCTAGCAAAATAACTTACAGACAGAAGCACCCAGACCAAGGTCAGCTATTCACCCTCCCTTTTCACTCTCATGAATCTGTAACACTGCAGATGTGCAGTTGTTTGTCTGCCTAAACAAGGCCAAATTCTTCCTCACTAGATGGTGTCCTGGCTTCCAGCTTATGGTGGCTAACTGCACTAAATGGCCGTGAGTTATGTCAAGTCTAGTTCTCTCATAGCACTATGATAAGCAATTGGGAAAACCTGTTACAATGTTGTAGCACAAAGCTTGCTGTTGATCTGCCAGGGTGGAGGGATATTCTCTTTATCAATCACCTTGGTGACAGGTGTCAGTTTGTTGCATAGCTTCAAAAACTACCTGGGAACAATAGGTCTGGTCCCATGGTGTTCTGATATCCTCCTGAGCATGTTCTAATCCCAGTGAAACCAGAACTGTTTAAGAAGCCCAGGACCATTTTGGCTATCACTGTCAGATAATAAGGCTCCAGGGGCCATGCCATACTGGAGGTTGGAGGAGGAGACAATTTTTATAGGACAAACGAAGGAAAGAAAGGCAAATTTGAAGATTTTAGTTAGTTCAATACGTGTGAACCTGTTTAAAAATCTGCTTCTAAGCCTCATAGGATGAACAAAAGAACATATCTGGCATATCCAATGATGAGGACAAACCCCTAGCTTTCCTGGAGAAGCATCACCTGTAGCTGCAACCCAGATATCACAAAATAAATCAGGATGCAAGTTTCCATGAAATCTGGGGACAGCCATGGCACAGTGATATTCTGTGTAGTAAAAGTAAACAGATTTTAAATTGCAATAAACATAATCATTTATTAGGAATAGAGATGGATGTGCAAAGGTTGCCATATTCAGGGATAGAACTAGAGCTCTATGGAGTTGAAATCTATAGCTTTAGTGTATCCTCAATGGATCATGTACAGAGGGGGACATGTAACAGACTGAACTGTGGGCTACAGAGGCAGCTCAAAAAGTTTTGTAATTTCTATTTTGTAGCCCTAAGGATTAATCTGCTGGTCTGTATAAATGTCTTTCTTATGAATTTAAGTATTTGATGTAATAGGCTTATAGATTTATATTAAGAATAAGTTTGGCTGTAATGCAAGAGACCTACAGGCCAAAATCCTGTATGTGACGCTAAGGCAACTTTAGCACATTTTGGGACCCTTACTCAGAAAAGTGATAATAAGACAAAATACCTACGCAGATGTCTGGAGACCTTTAACTGAACCAACAACAGTAAAGGGTGGAAAAAGGGGATTTTTGCCCACAAATCTAACAAGTACACCACAAATGTGTACATACTTGTCATTCATACGCACATACATCCTGGCCTATGGGGTAGGTGTACCCTAACATTTCCGTGGGGGAAAGATGAAATTTGGGCACAAGAGGAAGGATTTCCGACTTAATGCCCTATAAAAAGGTGAGACAGCTCACCATTAGGCAGGCGATCCACCCATCTGCTCCTGTCTATTCTTCATCGCCTCCACTCTCATCTACGTATCGATGTCACCCATCTACGACGGCTATTAACTATTAATAGGCCGTAGTATTATTTCTTTTCAAAACTGTAAGTGAAAAGGGATTCAATTTTCCTTCTGCTTCATTTTAGTTAAAGCATATAGCATATATATATATAGAGAGAGAGAGGGTTAAATTAGAACGCAAACAATTTTGAAGTAACTTCCTCTGCCAAAGGTGTGAAAAACGCCCAAAATGCTGCTGCACCACAGTGTGAGTAGCAATTAAGTCTGCAGCTTATAACAGTGTATTATCATAAATATATATCTTAAAGAATTGTGACATTTGTAACTTTGTAATCCTGGACTGTTTTACCATTTGCTTATCATTTCATTGATTTTAATAAAAAGGTCTTTATGACTATATTTGTCTCAGTGTAAGCTCCTGTCATAACCCCGAAGTTCATTTTATAAACTCTGTGAAGCCTGATTCAGGACGAACTTTATCTTCTGATCAAACATATTGGCAAGCCAAACCCATACTAATTAATATCCAATAATAATTATTAATATTATTAATTAATTAAAATTAATCTAATTAAATTAAATTAAGTGGATACATTACATCAACACTACTAACATACCCCAAATCAGGCTACAATTTGAAGGGATGGACAATGGGTTATGATAAGTTTGGGGTTTTTTTACCCAGTGCAGTTTGCTCATTGGGTAATAGCAAAATAAAGAACATCAAAACAAATTAGACAGCGTCTTCTTTGAGGTCTTTTTACACCTATTTTTTTAAAAGGAGGAATCAATGTTAGACTGATTAAAAAGTACAGCTTTCATTGATTGCAGAATACAAATATCCACACTGATTATCCTGTGTTCTTGTCTTCCTTGAATTTCAAACAAGCCATGCCTCTGTATATCTTTTGGACTTGAATACAAATCATCTAATTAGATGGTCAGAGAAGCTGGATGTCTTATCAAGGTTTCATCCTGACCTTTGACAGGCATTTCATCCTTCTTCTCCCAGGCCATTTCATATTCAAAGTCTTTTGGAGCTTGTTAAGGACTTTCAGCCATCAGAATTTGATGTCTGCTTGAATTCTAACAAGGTTTCTCCACACACAGAGCGGGAGTGCGAGACCACTCCTGGGAGGGAGTGGGCAAGCTTTGACATTTCAAATTGCCTTCAGGAAGCTTGAAAATTCAGGTGGAGAAACATTCCTTTTAGATACCTGAAGCCCAGGACAGACAAAATTGGCTTTAAATGTAAAAATAGAATCCTGAGCTATGATAGCAGGGTGACTGGCGCCTATGTAATCCACACTTAGCGCTCTGCTGGCATCACAATGAATGAAGGACTAGTCTTTGGGGAGATGAGACCAAGATTCTTTGGAGCTGAGTCAGTTACACTATGTCCCTTTACACCACTCTATCAAAATAAAGGTGCCTTACACCTGGAACCTGCCCCTTTAGAACATACCCCGTGAAAGGGGCCTCCCAATCAGGTGTGGAGGTTGCATAAGGGCTACCTGGCTCCTGCATAAGGGACGAGGCAGGGATGTAGCCAGGATGCACTTCACTAACACTCCAGGGCCTTGTCTTCACTAGGATATATATATTCTTAACTGGAGTTAGCTAACTTGATGTAAAATCCTCATGAAGACAAATCAGTTTATAGTTTTCACCATGACCAAGTCATGTTAAAGACTATGGAGGACCTAACTCAAATTAAGCATATCCTCTTTCTTTTCCTAAAAGAGAAGGCATGAAATGTGGATGGAAGAAACATGAGGCTGGGTGGGGAAGGCCGTGTAACAAAAACAGGTGACCAATTGTTAGCCAATCAGACAGGCCGCTGTTCCGAGGGGGTGCGGGGCCCAGAGTGGAAGTGACAGATTTGTCACTTCCAGGACTGCCCATGCCAGCCTACGGGGCTCCCCAAAGTGCAGGGGCCCGGAGAGGTCTTGTGTGCCTAGGCGCCCTGCAGCCCTCCTGGGCAATTTAAGAGGGATCCTGGCTGCTGCTGCTAATGGGATGGTGGCCAGGGCCCCCCAGGCACTTTTAAATTTTAAATTGCCCTTTTTGCCCCCCATCCCTGTCGGCGGGCCTGCAGTTGGGGCAGTAATTGTACTTACTGCCTGGCTAGTCAAGAAGAGCGAGCAGTTTCCTGTATGCCTCCTGACAGAGGGGAGTTCTGAGGAGTGATTTTAAGGAGGATGCAGTTCACCCAGTTTTTGCTTCTCACTCTTTCAGAGAGGTTACACTCCCACAGATTACTTCCCGCTCTTTACACGTGCCACTGATCTCCACACACGCCTTCTGGTTCTGCCTTTGTCATATCTTTATTCCAACTCTTTTGAATTGGTTTGGCTTCCACTTCCTTCCAGTGGTTCTTCTTCTGCCTTTCTCTGCCACATTAAAGAGCTCTTTAGTAGCTAGTAATTTCTCCCTGTGAAGGTACTGATACACTGCCAGCAAGTCACTTCACAATTTTATTTTTGATCAGATAAAGAAACTGAGCTCTTGAAATCGCGCACTAAGGCACTGTAGACTCCAGCCCGGGAATCATTGTCGTGGTTCTTTTCTGAACCCTCTCTTAATTTTCAACATCCTTTTTTTTTAAAATGTGGACTCAAGAACTGTATGCAGTATTCCAGTACTGGTCTCACATACACCCTTTATTTCAACTTCTGCTCCTTGGAATGGTGTCATGGAGTGTGGGGGGAGACTAGGCCCGGCACCCCCGGCTTCCTGCGGTTCACCATGACTCTTAGCCAGCCAGTAAAACAGAAGGTCTATTTAGATGACAGGAACACAGTCAAAAACAGGTCTTGCTGGTACAAACAACAGGATCCGGCCCAGTTAGGTCCATCTGGGGACCCCAGGGAGGCCACAGCCCCGTTGGGAAGCCCAAGCCCCATCGGGGCACCCATCTCTATTTTCCAGACAGCTCCAAACTGAAACTCCCTCCAGCCTCTCACTCAGCCTCCCCCCGAATCCTCCCCCAGCCTTTGTGTCCTTTGTCCAGTTTCCCGGGCAGAGGTGTTACCTGGCCTCCAACCCCCCTCCTGGGTTCTCAGGTTACATGCTCAGGTATTCTCCCTTCCCCCATGCAGGCAGTTCCAGCAAAACTCCCCTGTAACCTTCCCAGGTTAATACTCCCCACTCAGCATTCACATAACACATCAAGAACATCCCCACTTCATCACAAATGGAAGTTACACCATTCAGACTCACTTTAAGCTTATTTGCACGTAAAGGAGTGGGGGGAGGTAGGAGGAAGGGAGTCTGGGGATGTGTCTATATGAACATTTACTGAATGGCAAGCCAGTGTGTAAATCTACAGTGCTCCAGTATACTTTGCACTAAATGCCCTTGTGGACCCTGCTGTTGTGCCCTGAAAGGTCACTTATAACATTTAGTGAGCATCAGCAGGGTTCATATGAACAATTAGCGCTCAGCATGCTGGAGCACTGTAGATTTACATCCCACCTTCTTGTGCAGTCAGTGCTTGTGTAGACATGCCCTGAGGGAAAGGGAGCCTAGCTCGTCTCTGGTGGCTCAAAGGCTTAAACGTTTTTGGGTCCCTCTGGCTAATAAATGTTTTTTTTTTTTGCAAATGATACACCCTGCTGAGCACAGAGATGAAGCTGAGGATATAGAATGCTTCAGTGGGCAGTATCCTGACCTATGCGACTGAAACATGGACCGTCACGGTTAAGATTAAAAAGAAGTTGGACACCCTTCAGATGAAGCATCTCTGAATGATCAAAAAGATAAATGGTATGAATTGAAGTGAAATGAAGACCTCAATTTTCTAACTAAACAGGTCCTGCTCTCTCAAATGGTTTTTCCAGTGCTCTATGAGGTGGTATGGTCATCTGCTATGAATGCCCACCTACTTCCCTGCAAGAATCATATTCAACTTTGACTCAAAATAAGGATGAAAAAGACCCCTTGGAAGATCTGAAACACATCGGCTGAATGATGTCAAAAGATATCTGTCCTTCACAGGCACCCTGCCCTTAAAGGCCCCAGATCTGGCTCAGGACAGAACATCAAACAGGTGCATAACATCTTCGTGACCTCTACATCATCCAAGCAACAGCACAAGAACTAACCTGGCTAATAAAACAGCATAACTGTAAAACTTGGGGCTAGATTGCAAGTTAAACTTCTCTGCCCTTGCAAGTAGTGGGTGGGGAGTAGGAGGAACCTTAGATCCACCACACACACACTCACCCGTTGCACCAGCTAGTAGGACTGGACCAGTAGGACTGAACCAGTGTGAGGGTGAGGGGAATAGACCAGAAACAAGTTACTGGGTGGGGGGGAAGGGGAGGGAATTATGGCTCTTTACGCCATTTTTTTTCTTGGGGGTGCTTCTGCATTGGCAACACCCCACTCCTTACTATGGACTGTGCCCACACAGCATGATCCACCCGTTAAACAGCTTGTATAATTAAATGTTGTTATAATCTAGGGTATAGGTTAACTGAGAACAACAATTACCTACAAATCTGGCCTGTTATCTGGTACAGCGATACACATCAGATAAAGTTTTGTTTTTATGTCTATGATTTGGTTCCCTGGAGTTCCATAGCAGTGCTGGTTGGGATGTTATCTGAAAGCCAGAGCAATTCTGACCACTACAAAAAATAATGTAGATACAGTAGTGAATCAGGATGTTTCTCAGTTCATGACTGGAGTAAATTGTTTAGCATTTGTAAAGCTCCCATCTGAACCGCTTATTGATTTTTTTTATCAGAACAATCTAATCTAATCTATCCATCTTTGTCTCTCAGATCCTTTCACTGGTTTTCATTTCTCTTCATTCTTTCTTATTGCTGTCTCTTTCAATGTCCCCGGGCCATTACTATTCTTCACTTTCCAGCACCACTCCATACATTTCCCCATTTCTCTCTATACATTGAAATGTCAGGATAGATTGAGTATTTACTATATATTCAGATGGCAGCTTAGGAACCTGTCAGAAGGATAATTTCCTTTCCTAAATGTCTCCTTCCTCTTACATTGCTACAACTGTATAATGACATAAAATACCCTAGTGCCAGCTGCTCAGCGCCACCAACAAAATGAAGGTCCTTTACCTCCATCTTACTCAAACTCATTCCCTCCGAAGCAGTGGCCACTGTCAGAGATAGGATCCTGGGCTAGATGGACCATTTGTCTGACCCAGCGTGGCAGTTTTATGTAAGCTTCTACTGAGTATTGTCTTCTAGACTGAACCCCCTTTAGGGAAAGGGTGTTTTTTATTCAACATTATTACTTTTTATTTGCATTACCATAATACCTCCAGGCTCCAACTGAAATGGGCCCTCACTGTGCCAGGCTCTGTGCAAACACAGAGTAAGAGAGTCTCTACTTTAAGGAGCTTGCAACTTAAAGGGACAACAGGTGGCTGGGGAAACATATCACTTCTCTGTCCCTCTCACTCACCTCAGATTGCACAACAGAGATGATTGAGTAGTAGAACGTAGGTCTCACAACTCAGGCCAGTGCCCTGTGCAGTAGGTGATGCTACCTTATTTTGTGTGTTTTGTACAGCACCGGGCACTTCACTGACATGAGTAATAGACCTATGCCTTTACTCACATTGAATAGGACCTTCATCCTAATACCATGTCACTGGTTCTAGTGGGACTACTCATAGAACAAGACACTGCTCATTGTAAAGGAGGGTGGCAGTTTTAGTTCCAGTGATAATAAGTAGAAGAAGCTACTTACCAAACTACTGCCCATGGAAATACTGTACCCGAATGCAGTACATTACTGCATCTCTTACAGTCAAAGACATTGTCAAGATTACTGTATTGCGGGTAACAGGCTTAACTCTTATGGCACTAAGCAAGTCTTTTAGGCTAACTATCATGTCATTTACAGCTCTAAATATACTCAGTGGGAAAGTTTGATTCTTAGCTAATTATATTCTAAATAGAGGGTGCTATAAATCCTCCCTTATTATTTCCAAGTTAATGTAACAAGGTTTTCATGAATCTATAGATTAATAAACATTTTCCACGGGGATGAACTTCAAAAAAAATTGTTATGTTCACAGCAGTCCCAGTAAGCTGCTCATCCAAAGCACCTGACCCTTTTTAGTATAGAACATTAAGTTAGACACCTTACCAGTCAGAGATTTCCTTGTATCATTTTTAAGGGTTTCTTGTTCCTGGCTGGGCTTGTGAGGAGCTAAAGCAAAGGGTTTTGTTTTTTTTTAAATTGGATGATAAAGTTAGGCTTCTAAATCCATATTTATGTATCTAAATAGAAATGGGAAGGCAACAAATTGAAAACTGATATCAGGAAATGTACATTTGCATTAGCGACTCACCACTTGCCTATTTTTGTGCACTCAGTTGAAAGAAGCACATGGATGAACTGGGTATTTGTGCCTGCAAATGCCCAGTTAGGCACAAAAATGGCCTTTGCGTGCAGAAATACCTGACACATATGCCAAAACAAATAAAGATTTCAAATGCATATGCGATTTGCACACACGGTTTTGAAAATCAGCCACATAGGTGAAAAAAGGCAGTTAGGCACAGGGAGAGGCAATAAATCAGGAAAGTAAAGCCCTAGTCACATGCACCAAATATAAAATAGAATGCTGACTTCTTTTTTTAAATCACAAAGATATGCTCTAAAGCACACAAGGGACATCAGCTCCACATCTGCACCCTATTGATTGTTACCACTACTCCTTGTGTCACATTCAAAATTAGACTGCAAACTCTCTGGACATGGACCGTGTCTTTTTATTCCTTCTGCAGGGTCCCAATGTAACTCCTATTGACATCAATAGGAATCTTTCTGTAGACTTTTATGGGAGTTGGATCAGAACCTAGATGACTAGACCCTTTTGTGTACTGTAAAAAACAAACAACGAGGGTAAGCGTGACTGCTTGTTAATCTTGCACAAGTCCAAAGCAAGTAATGATTGTTTTTGTCACTGGTGACCAGCTGCCTGTCATAGTGAAAAATCATCTCTAAGATATGCAAAGCATGAGGCAGAAACCAAAACAAAATCATACCCTTTCTGTGGTGGAAGAATCTCCCGAGGGAAAACAGAGTTCAATGAATAATGCAAAAAAAATGTAGAGAAGGCCCATTGCTGACAGAGCTGATGACAGAAACACAGCCTGCTTTTTGATGAGAAGAAAGGAAGGACTGTTTCTATTGTCCTACAAAGACTTTTGAGTCTGACTATATTAATGAAATTTGGTATTGGAGCGTTTGATCTTAACATTTTCTTTTCAGCGGTGTTCAAGTGAGTTAAAATAGGGACCTCAGTCAAACCATGTGCTTTATTGCATGTGCATTCTAGCATTACCATGCCCTAGTTTTGCCCTCAGTGTGGTGGTGTTTTACACTCATTTTCCCCACATGTAAATGACTGGTTAAAGTGTAAGACAGTGGAGAATCAGGTCCTTGGGTTCATTTCCATTTTCTGCTACTGACTTGCTGTATGACTTTGGCCTCATCTTTCTGTTCCTCAGTTTCCCTAGTTTTTGTACGGTACTTTAATGCCTACGGATAAAGTGCCAAGTACACCTCTACCTCGATATAATGCTGTCCTTGGGAGCTAAAAAATCTTACCGCGTTATAGGTGAAACCGTGTTATATTGAACTTGCTTTGATCCACCGGAATGCGCAGCCCCGCCCCCCAGGAGCGCTGCTTTACCACTTTATATCCAAATTCGTGTTATATTGGGTGGTGTTACAGCGAGGTAGCCATGTATTATTATTACTAAGTTATTTACCTACAGCACCACATTAGGAGTGTGCAGTGGTTAATTAATCACTGTTTGTAACGTGCTTTTGAGACACTCGGGAGCAAGATGCAGGGCTGGCTCTAGGCACCAGCGTTCCAAGCATGTGCTTCTCAAGGGGTGGCACTCTGGCTTTTATTTATTTTTTTTGCTTCGGGTGGCAAAAAACCTGGAGCAGCCCTGGCAAGATGCTACAGAAGTGCAAAGTATTATTACTGCTGCTTAGCTATTGCCATGATGCTGACTATGTGAAAGTAATTCCAGAGTTAAGGGCTTGATCCAAGGTCAGAAGGAGTGTTTATATGGGACTCACTCAGCCTCTAAAGGTCCTATTAATAGAGAAGCATTTTTCTGAGTTCATGTCTGTGAAAGTACCACCCACAGTTCTGTGAAATAACAACAGCGGGCATATCAGCATTGGAGGCCAGGACTACTTGATGCACGTGGATATTGAATCACGCAATTTACTAGACTTCAGAAACTGACATAAAGATGAAGGCTATTTCCAGATGGAAAAATGCATGTTTAGTAAAAAAGGGAATGAAGGCATTTTTATATTCTCTTTCTGGAGATATACCTACCAACCTTTCTGCATTTCTTGCTTCTGAAGAAAATAGTGAAACTTCATCAGTATTTCAAATTATTCTGTATGTCAATAGCACGTTGCAAACTTCCCTTGTCATCCATTAAATTGGTTTGCCCATAATCAATAAATTACAGCAATTAATTAAGCCATCAATTTTATCATTGCTATCTGTCTCTTGTTACCCTTGTGATTCTGATGTGGAGAATTTATTTGTGGATGAAGAGTAATAGTGTGCCTATTTTGTATGTTAGTGGTTTATTTAACTATTAAACAAGGGAATTGTGTGACTTCCATTGCTTAAGGTTTCCTTTCTTTACTTCTCCTTCAGTAAAACTCATATCTTATTTTTATGGAAGATCTTTCATCTCAAATGATCCCGAAGTGCTTCTCAAACTTAAACTCTATTTAGGAATCAATTTGCCCATCATGGAATACGCTCCCATCTGGGGTGAAATGTGGCAGGGTTTTAACTATGCACAAGAGCACTCTACACCTTTCTGAAAGGAAATGAGGAAACATACAGTATTCAACTTACAAATAAATTAGGTAGGAAGAATGATATCACCTGAATTAGACATGTCCAAGACATTAGCATTAACCTCCACTTTGCAAAAAAATGGCACAGGACTGGGGTATTTCATAATAAAAAATGGCAGACCCTTAGTCTAACATTTTCAAAAGTTGATTAGTGCTGGACACCTAGCACCTCCACTAAAGTCAATGGAGCGGATGGAAGAAAATACTCAGCATTTTTGAAAAGCAAGTCTTTTAGGCTCATAAATAGAAACTTAGAAGCCTAACTTTACAAACTCATGTTGGCCTTTTTTCACATCTAATTGTAAACACATAAAATACTATCTTACAAGATGTTGATGCATAGGTTAAGAAATGACCTACACAGAAGAGTTATCTAAGATTTTAGATGTTTCCTTAGAGGCCACTTATACAAACATTGATTCAGGCTAAAACTACCCAGCTTGACAGATCTGATATGATCATCACACCTCCAGGAGGTAAATCTACAGGTCCTTTTTGACAATGGTCAGAGTAGATGTGTGTGGACAGGCTGTACCATGGGGAGGAGAATGGGGACAAGAGAACAAATATAGGTGAAATGATTTCACATTCCTAAACAGGACCATAACAAGCCAAATAGCTAGCTCCAATGCTTGGACTTGAAGTCAATGGAGCTATGCTGCCTACACCATCTGAAGATCTGGTCTTGTGTGTGAAGCTGCCTAGAAGCACATCTTCATGCCAACCTGTTCCTAGCTATGCCATCATTTGAACCTGACCAGGGTGGAAACATGTCAAGCTAATAAATAAAATGATGGTCCAGAGAGCCCTTCCCCAAGAAAATTCTGAAATATCCAGTGTAATTTTCCTTCATAGACATCAATGAAAATTTGATGCCAGAAAAGTTAAGCTACTTACCAAGTAGGTAAGTGTAGCTTGCAAACAGCAGTTTATTTGTATTTAAACAATTAATAAACATATATACCACCCTATAAAACCTAAGCAGTAAACATAACACTCCTGTATTTGTTTCCACATCCAGGTCTCTCCTGTCTCCTTCTCCGGGATGATCATGCCTGCTAACAATTCTTCTTGTACTTGTCCCCCCCATACACACACATTACGAAGTGCCCAAATGAGAGTGGCTGATATTATACTCATCGTTAGTGAGAATTCCATACTTCTGTAAGCAGAGTCAGGTTGAGCTCTACCCTGACATCTGGTGGTAAATTATGGGGACGCAGAAAGAAGTTTCAAGTATTCGCATTGGCATTTCAGTTATTTGCATTGGCACTCCCACCGCACTTACTATAGCCCACAGCAGCCTGGGATGGTTATTTTCACAGCTGTGGGATCCCCAATTTCTTTGTTATTGGGGCAGGAGGAATAAAATGTTGTCACCCTGATTAAGTAAATGAGGAACTACAAAATTGTCTTATGATAAGGGTTTAATTATCAACTACATAGCACTTGCTAGACAAGGGACATGGGTTCCAAAACCCATTGAAAAGAGAGAGGCTGGGGACAGGTATCTGTACTTGGTGGTGCAGGCGCCTTGTGTGAGCCAGAAGCACCAGTTCTATCTATGCCTCTCTCCACTGTGGAATGTCAGAGTTAATTTTTGATTCCCTTAAGAATCTAGATACAGGTTACTGAGCTGAACTCACTTTGGGCTAGTGGTGCACTGGCACTGGGCTCCCCTACTGTGAGCTGGAATCACTAAGAGCTGAAATCACTAAAGAGCTGGACTTGCTCAGCTGAGAGCACTGAGTACTGTGCTAACTAGTAGGGGAGCCTGAAGCAATACTGTGGAGCAGAGCAGCTGGCAGAGCGGAGTGGAACAGTTTGTGAAGCCACTGGGTGAGTGGAGCCAAGTAGCTTGCGAGGACGGCTGGAGCGGATCACAGGACAGCTGATGGACCAGAGCAGCTGGCAGAGCGGAGCAGCTGTGGGACGAGTGGAGCAGCCCACAGAGCAAGTGGAGCTGAGCAGTTTGCGGGGACGACTGGTGGAAGCAGAACCCCATGAAGAGGCAGGGCAGTTGGCCCCGAACCATGTAAGGTGCCCCTTTCTACCCAGGCTGGGGAGGGGGACCTCTGCAGATAGACTCTCGAACTCTGGGGCTGCACTGACCTGGGACAGAGACTTTTGGATCATGGGACTTTTGGGATTGTGGGTGATTTGGGGGTTGCTGGACTCAAGGGCCCAGAGGGAAGGACACGGCCCAATTTGCTGAGGTGGGTCTTTGCTCACGGTTTGATCTATGAATTCTAGCTGAGGTATTTTCCCAATTTAATGCTTG
Organism: Mauremys mutica; assembly: GCF_020497125.1. NCBI lineage: Eukaryota > Metazoa > Chordata > Testudines > Geoemydidae > Mauremys > Mauremys mutica. Next base: position 131,667,295 of record NC_059076.1, on the reverse strand, counting down.
TTGTTTATCTCATGTAATTAAACCTTTTCTGCTACACCAAGACTCTGTGCTTGCGAGAGGGGAAGTATTGCCTCCTCGAGGTGCCCAGGGGTGTGTGTAAGATTTTCCCAGGTCACTGGGTGGGGGCTCGAGCTGGTTTTGCATTACGTTGTGGGGAAGGGACTCCTATGTATTGAACCCGGCCCTTGCTGCTATCGTTTCGGCCTGGCAGAAGGGTTACACTTCTGCTACTCACTCGCAGACTATCTATTAGATACCCTTATGTACTCAACCTGCATCTTATTATACTAACAAATCTACATAAATTATCTGCAAGGTAAAGCAGTACAGCTTACATGTTCTGTAAATCCCTCTCCTGAGGAATTAAAAAAAGAAAGAAAGAAAGAAAAAAAAAGGCAAAGGGAAAAAAAGATAAAGAAAAAAAGAGCCCTCTGTTCATCTCCAAGGTTAGTGAGGAACAGTGTGAAAACATCTTCAAATTATTTTCCAGGGCCGAACTACATTTGTATTTAATCTTCCAGTCTCCCAAGAGAGCTGTCACTGCTGCTCTGTACTCTTTGCTTTATTTACTAGCTGCTCCATTGCAATGACAACTGCTCTCCAAGCAGAGAGAAAAGATGGACAAAGGGATGCAGTGTAATGGCCATTAAAAAGAATTTGATACAAGAAACTCAAGTCAGAATTCACCTTCCTAGGAGACATCCCATGATTAGCAGAGAAGACAGGGTGGTTCAGCTCCTTAATACATGAAAATGGGCTCAGGTCCACTGATTTCAATGACAATGCCTACTTACCAGAGGTAAGGATCTGGCCTACAGCATCCAGTCATTTGCAGCAATGGTTCAAAACATATGGGTTGTAGGCAAACCTGGAGAGGTATTATCTGGCATGTAGAGTGAGAAATAAGAATATACAGAAGCCACCTTGAGGATGGAAGAGAACAAAGTTATTTACTAGTAATTGTTTTTTCTGGAGGCTTGTTCGGGATATTCATGCTATTCCATTTCTCAGAGTTCTACTGCCTTTAGCAGTAAGTTGGGCTTGAGCTGTTGGACTTAGAGCAGTGTTTCCTAAACTTGGGGCATCACTTGTGTAGGGCTGGTTTATTTACCTGCCGCATCCACAGGTTCGGCCAATCGTGGCTCCCAGTGGCCACAGATTGCTGCTCCACGCCAATGGGAGCTGCTGGAAGCGGCGGCCAGTATATCCCTCAGCCCGTGCTGCTTCCAGCAGCTCCCATTGGTGTGGAGCAGCGAATCGCAGCCAGTGGGAGCTACGATCGGCCGAACCTGAAGACAATGCAGGTAAACAAACTGGCCTGGCCCGCCAGGGGCTTTCCCTACACAAGCGACGTCCAAAGTTTGGGAAACACTGACTTAGAGGAAGGAATCAAGGCAGCTGGAGCTAGAGCTGATTGGATTTTTTTTGACAAAAATTTTTTTTTCCCCCTGGTCAGAAAATGCAGATTTGTCAAGCCCCAAACTTTTTACAAGAAAAGGCCTGGTTTTGATGAATTTCCCATTTAGAAATTTGTTTGAACAGATAAAAGTTTTGCAGTTGTCAAACTGTCCCATTTCAAAGTTTTGGAAATCAAAAGTTCCAATTTTCAGTTCAAAATGTAAGTTTATTATAATTTAAAAAAAAGTGTAAAAGATCAACATTGAAATAAAACTATCCAAGAGAAAAAATTTGAATGAGACAATCCAAAAATATTTTTGGATTTTGAGTTCACAAGGATTTGAGTTTTTTTTACTTTTTGTCCTGATTCAGGATGGGAAATATTTTCAAACTCTCATTTTTTTTGTGAGATGGGAAAACTGCCCTCCTCCCCCAGCTCTATTGGGGACCTCAAGGCCTCTTAAGGGGCACTGATACAGTCCAGACAGGTACTTTTTCTTATGAAGCTTCTGGGCAACAAGCAGGGCCGCCCAGAGGATTCAGGGGTTCTGGGGTCTTCGGTGGCGGGGGGCCCCCGCCACCGAATTGCAGCTGAAGATCCGGCACTTCGGCAGCAGGTCCCGGGGTGGAAGAATCCCCTGCCGCGGGTCTTTGGTGCACTTTGGTGGCGGGTCCCAGGGTGGAAGGACCCCCCGCTACCGAATTGCCACCAAAGACCCAGACTGGAAGAAGCCCCGGGGGCCCGGGGCCTGGGGTAAATTGCCACACTTGCCCCCCGCCCCGGGTGGCCCTGGCAACAAGGGACATAGCCAACAAGCATCACTACACAGAGGCAACACTCTCAAAGAAACACTATTCTTAGTGATTAATCTTTCTTGATCTACTGAAACTAGCCTGGGTGCCAGGGGGATTAATTAGTCAATGCTGGTAAAGTGCTTTGAGGGTGAAACATATTAGGTATTATTAGATGGGTTTAGTAAATCTGTTTTCTAGCCAAGCCTGTAAATAGCATTATTGCTTTGGTTTTGTTATTCTGTATTCCAAAAAGTGATTGGGCTAAATATTAGCCCTACTGACGTTAATGGCAAAACTGCCATTGCAACAGGATTTCCCCCTTGACATTTATATTAAAAGTAAGGATTTACCGAGATCAAATTGTAGGGGATAACAATGCATAAGGGATATAGACCCAAAGCTTCAGGCGATAACCCCACTCTGCCTCATATGTTAGGGAAAAATATCCTTTCCCTGTGTGTGTTATTGCACCGTTGTCAATTATGAGGAATATAGAACTTGCTATACTGGATTAAATCCATGGCACATCTAGACTAGTGTACTACCTCTGACATTGTGCAGCACCACATGCTGCAGAAGAATGTGTTCAAATCCCACAGTAGGCAGATGTGGGATAATCTGCTACATAGCTCTCATCCTGGTCTCCAAAATTAGAGACTGGTTTAAACTCTGTAGAACAAATGTACAGTCACCTTACCCTAAAATTTTTGGTAGCAGCCAGTGCCAAATGCAGATTGCTAGCCCCAATAGGTAGAACGTTGGTCTAATCTGGTGTGGCAGTTCCTATGTTCCAATGTATGTGAAATAGCATAGACCTGATTCTTCCCATATCTTGCCCCCTGTGAAATTACTTATGCTGAAAAAATGAGTTTAAAATGCTGCCAAAGGAGAATGATCAAATTTTACACCTGGCCTTACTGTGAGGCGAACTGAGACGGCCACCTCAGGCGCCAGGACTGGGTGGGGGGGGGGCGCCACTAGGACCCAGAGTATAGAAAATTGTGTCTGCTGCTGGTATATATGTATTCTGTCTGCTCTAGATGCACAAAGATGGTGGAGTGCTGTGCTGGAGGAAGGAGGGCAAATGAGACATAACAGGCAATATGAGAGGGAATTACAGAAAGCAGCAGGCGCTGCAGGAAGTGAGAGGAGGAGGAGCCTCTTATGTACCTCTCTAGCACACCCAGGAGCCTGGACTGATTAACACCAGCTTCTCAGGGAGCTTCCTGATGCTTCTCTGAACCCACTTGAGGAGAACAGTCACTCAACTGAAGTAGTAGGAGCCAGTTAGGCCCTTGAGACGTTAATATCTTCCCTCACTGAGAACCTGCTACCAGCCTGCTTATTTGCCCCTTCAATTGAGTGATGAGAGTCACTATAGCTGGCACAGAACAGCAGTCATGAGTGAAAGACGAAAACACCCCTCTGGGGCAGCATTCAGAAAAAGAAATCAAGCAAAGGAAGCTTTTCTATCTAAGCAGGAAGGAGCTCTCTGGAGATACATAGACACAAATGTTCACCGTGAGCCTTCCAGCCCCAGTGAGGATGTGAGTGGTGAGGAGATGCCTGACCTTCTGGTTAGTCAGAGTGCAGGTGACCTGGCAGCTACGGCAGCGTCCATATCGCCATCTCAAATGGATATAACCATGCACATTCCTGAAGAAAAAGTGTAGATCAGAGAAGAATGTGGTAGAGGCGCAAGAAACAACTGCTGCTGAATTTAGTTCCTTAAGTCTAGATGATCCAGGACTGTGGACCCACTTGAGAAGTAGCCTGAGGGACTTCCTTGTACTGCATTGGCCACAACAAGTGAAATACTTCATGTTCCCTAAAGACAATGAAAATAGAAATTTCCATCTAACACATTATTGGCATGAAATCCCTAATGGTGACAAAGTGGAGAGGCCATGACTTAGGTACTCAAAAACCCAGAATGCTGCATACTGTTTTTGTTGCAAACTCTTCCTGTCTAATGTTCCAGCCACATTGGGTTCTACAGGAAGAAAGGACTGGAAAAATCTGGCTAGAAATCTGGCATGCCATGAGAAGGCAGCAAATCACCAGAGAGCATTCCATAGGTGGAACAAGCTTGAGATGAGACTAAGGTTAAAGGCCACTGTAGATGATCAGTAGCAAGAAAAGATTGCATCAAAGTCTCTTTACTGGCAAAATGTTCTGAAAAGGCTCATTGCCATTGTGAGAATGCTTGCTACCTAAAATCTAGCACTACGTGGCACTTCAGATACGTTTTATGTGCCAAACAATGGAAACGTTCTTAAAACTGTGGAGCTGATGGCTGAGTTTGATGCTGTACTCCAGGAGCATCTAAGAAGAGTCACCACCCAAGAAATGTACACACACCACTATCTCAGAAAAACAATTCAAAATGAGATATACAGTTACTGGCAACAAAAGTCAAACAGAGATTGTGGCAGATATGAAGTCAGCAAGATATTTATCTGTCATTCTGGACTGCACACCTGACATCAGCCATACGGAACAAATGACTTTAATGGTGCGTTTTGTGACAACAGAACCTAGTAAAAATGTCCCTGCAATGATGACTGTCGGAAAGCATTTTCTAGAATTTATTTACATTGATGATACTACAGGAGCTGGTATGACAAATGTGCTTCTTAAAAAGCTGGAAAATACGGGAACTGCAATACCTGACATGAGAAGTCAAGGCTATGATAATGGTGTCAAGATGAGAAGAACAGAGGAGTGCAGACATGGATTTGAGAGTTAAACTCTCGAGCTTTTTTTGTCCCATGCAGTACTCATTCATTGAACTTGGTGGTCAGTGATGCAGCATCAGCTTCTAGTGAGGCTGCTGAATTTTGTAATGTAATTCAAAGCATCTACATATTTTTCTCTGCATCAACTCAATGGCAAATTTTGAAGCCCCATCTGGGAACATCCTCTCTGACAATGAACCCACTGAGTGCCACACAATGGGAAAGTCGAGTGGAGGCGGTAAAGCCTATCAAACACTAAATTGGGAAGATAGATGATGCCATAGTTGCCATTATGGAGGCTAATGTTATGACAAGAACTATTTGTGGGAGAACAGTAGCAGAGGGAAATGGAATCACCAGAAACATACATAACTTCAAATTTCTGTGTGGCTTAGTGTTGTGGCATGACATACTGTTTGAAATAAATGCTTTGTAAGCAAGAGACTGCAAGGTGTTGACCTTGATATATCTGGAGCGGAACAACTGGACAAAGCAAAGTCATACCTACAGTCTTATCCGTCAGATGAGGGATTTCAAAATGTTCTGAAGAATGCACAGAAGTTGGCAGAGGAACTTCAAACTGAAGCTATTTTCCCACTCATTCAAGAATGCAAGAGTCACCGAAGAAGATGATATTTTGATTATGAGACATGGAATAATCCTGTAAGAAACCCCAAACAACAATTCAAAATTGAATTCTTTAACCAGGTGCTAGTTGCGCAATATAGTCAGTTGAAGAACATTTCATGCAGCTCAAGAAACACAGCATTATTTTTGGGATGTTGTATGATATTCCAAAACTCCTCACTATACCTGAAGAAGACCTACACCAGCAATGCAGGGCACTAGAGAGAGAGTTGACACATGATGGCATGCACTATATTGATGCAAGTGATTTAGGTGATGAACTGAAAGCCCTTTCAAGATACATTTCAGAAGGATCAACTCCAAAGGTTGTTCTGGAATATATGTGCACAAAAAAGATGACCACCCTCTTTCCAAATGCTTTTGTTGCTCTGCACATACTTCTAACACTTCCTGTAACAGTTGCCAGTGGAGAACGCAGCTTCTCCAAGCTGAAGTTAATAAAAACACATCTACGCTCCACAATGACACAGGAGAGGCTGGTCGGCCTTGCAACCATCTCAACAGAGCATGAGCTGGCCCAGACTGTGGACCTTCAGCATGAAGCAGTTCAAATCTTTGTAACCACGAAGGCATGGAAAGTACCACTTTGGTTATTCAAACAGATAAAAATGCCAGTGTTTACTATGCAGACAAGAAAAGTTACATTTGCTGTTCAGCCATTTGAAAGTTAAGTGCTACTTAAAATTCTCCTTTATTGGGGTAGGTAGCAGAGCAGTAACATGAGAGGAGTAGAAGAGGAAGAAGGCAGAATTGAGACCTTTCAAAGTTTTGGCCCAAGCAAGGGGGCATGAAGGTGTCATTTGAGCTCCCTGCCTCAGGTGCCACAATGTTGTGGGCCAGCCCTACCATTGCTGGACCGTGAGTGGGAATACAAGCACAGTTGTCCTGAACTGTGACAGAGCTTTATCAGGTGTAACATGTGTGCATGTCTTCTTGCTGATATGAACTCATATTCAAATTGTGAAATTTTGAATTCACAACATAGGCTTGATAAGGGACTGAGAACACGAGAAATGTTCAGAGGGGTGGGTTTGAGGGTGTGGTTACAAACATTGGATGCCTTTTGGGGTTAACAAGGAATCTAAGCAGCTAAAACTGAAGCACACGCTTTCATTGCTGTTTCCTAGTGGTGATTTCACCCGCTGTGTCACTGTGCACTGTGAATGACTGAAAAAGAGAAATTAGAGATGAAGGTGGCCTGTAATTTATTTATATGGATTTTTACAAGCTATACAAAGAGAAAGCCCAGAAAGTACCCTCTGTGCTCTTGACAATCTTTGGGACAACAACAAACTATATAAGGCCTGTCATTTCCTCCAGATCAAATCAAATAAGTCAGAAACAACAGAAAAACAACAAGAATTAGTCAGCCCCCACTCCACACGCATACACAATCCCCATGGTCCTATATCATCATTTCCCAGTTCTACCACACAACACCCATCTCTTGGGCAGTCTTTAGATAACCACTAGTTCCATCCTCATCCACCATTATCCGCTGCACATAATCCTCTGAGTCTCAGTACCATACAGAGAGCAGGGCAGGAGCCATACACATAGGTAGAAAGGCCCAGGTGCAACTAGAAGGGTATGTGGTGGTTACTAGGCATGTTCTTTAACTGCCTTTGAAGCTGTGCAGAGGGTTTCCATTAAGGGCAAGCAGTCTAGCAGGTACTACATATCCATTGTGGGTTGTTGTTTTTTAAAGTGGAAAAGGACAAACTGAGACAGGTTTAAAGAGGGAGCAAATTCTGAACCAGTAGGCCCAGAACAAGAAAAGCATGATCACCTGCTGGCTTCAGGTGGAATGGAGAAAGCTTAATCAATAGGTGTTGTGTGACTGCGGAAACCCATCAGCTCAAAGCTTTTAAAAGTGGGTTGTTTATTGTGGTTCAGTGGCTTCCATACCACATATACTCAGTTTTCAAGGAAAAAGACATTCAGAGCTCTGTGGAGGAAATGTCAGAAATAGGGGGAGCAGTAGACAGCTCTGTTAACTCAGTGGCTGACTGATGCAGGAGTAAGACGTGTCTGCTGTGTGAGCTGCATTCCAGAGCCAGTGCCATTTGGCATCCACATTATAGACTCCTTGTCTCATTGGATGCTGAGGAGACAGCTAACTATTGACTCAGGGCCTGGAAATGCTGTTGACCATGAGGACCTTTGGACTGCTTTTGCTAAGGAAATGTTGAGGTGTTTGGAGCGGAACGGTGGGGCTGCCATTCTCCTCAGGCTCTGAGGAGCCTAGGTGATACATGGGCACTTTTGATGCCACACTCCAGAGACGGAGACGATTGGAAGGCTGTGAATGTGCGCTAACGTATCCCTGGCACTGCATCTTATGTAACAGCAGCAACATAGGGAAGGCTGTGGGAAAATACCAATAGAGTTAACACATAACACGTGCCTAAGAGGTTTTCAGAAGCGTTCCAAATGCTGGTTGCAGATCTTTATCTATTAAACATTGTTCCTTAAGAAATCGTATGACACTGTCTCTTGATGGTTTAACTCTATGTAAGGAATGAGCGGTGGCCTGCACTTCAGCAAAGATGTAGGCTGGGGGATAGGAGGGGGGAGTATATTAGTTATGTATAATATAGCACCCGTAACACAAGGATTTCAGAACTGAGCCCATGTTTATATTTTTATTGACAAGTGCCTTGCAAGTCTCAGCCTCCAAAATGTGTGTGTGTATGTGTGTGTGTGTGTGTGTGTGTTAAAGTGCCATACAAACACACTGCACCCTGGACTTATGGTGCGGTTATCAATTAATTTGTTATTTAACACTTATATGGCAGTAATGCCTAAAGTTCACAACCCAGTTGGACTCCATTGTGCTAGGTGCTGTACAAACATAATACATGATAGTCTCCACCCAAACATATTTTACAACCAGTACAACAGGGGGGGAGGGATAGCTCAGTGGTTTGAGCATTGGCCTGTTAAACCCAGGGTTGTGAGTTCAATCCTTGAGGAGGCCATTTAAGGATCTGGGGCAAAAATTGGTCCTGCTAGTGAAGGCAGGGGGCTGGACTCAATGACCTTTCAAGGTCCCTTCCAGTTCTAGGAGATTGGTATATCTCCAATTATTACCTTTAAATTATTACCTTTTACCTATTACCAGTAAGGTGCTGCTATTGAAATTAGGAGGAAACAAATGCAGCCACTATTGTATTGCCGTAGTAATGCTGCATTTCTAAAGGAAAGCTTGAAAATCTTTATAATAGTGGCATGTCCAATAAACTGTGATTTGATGAAGTTTAAATGCTGTGCAGATGGCTTATAGTCTTGACAGCTGTACATTTACATTTGATTTAAAACATAGTGTATATATATATATAAATTTGAAAATCAAACAGTCCAAAAGCTTCTATTTATTAGAGTTTTTCTCTCTCGTGCTGATTTTCATGTCACTGGGAGGAACAAAAATAACCCTAAATTCCAAACAGAAAAGCCATTTGATAGTTCTGCTCCCCTACAATTATATTTGTTTTCAGCAATAGATGGCCCATGACTTCAGATCCATTTGGGTATGGACGCAACCTTACAATTAGCTGCATGAAGTCATCTAATTGGACCCAAGGGTTTCATTATTCATAAAATACTGTATCTTCAAAACGGAAAGGAAAAAAGGACTTAGGCTGATAACATTCTACAGTGACTCCACTCAAAGATATCTATACTAAAATATTTATATCTCCTCATATGGATATTTTCTCTCGTAGAGAGGAGCCATTTAAAGTCCTCAATGCAGTGATGTTGTGCAGAATGATGATGCTTCAAGCTACTCTGCTGAATGTATCTGTTGGCAAAAAAAAATGCACAGGGCCTCTTAGACTCCCCTCCCTTCCCTTAGCTTCTAGCTATGGACACTTCTCAGATGCACCCAGGAAGGAAATTGGATTCACATAGACAATTACCTGAGTGACAAAGGCCTGACTAATGGTGAAACATCACTCTGCCACTTTACCCATCTTGCTTCAGTGAGCAGATCCAAAGCCTGTGATGTGTTTCCATCGACTTCAGTGGCCTGAAATGGTTACAAAGGACTGCAATGGTACTAGTCTGTGTTAGGTCATTGGACAACACTTACAAACTGCATCGATGGGTGCTCTATGTATTATATATAGAGAGACAATAAGAGATATTCAGATTGTGCTAGTCAACCATATCAGGAGTTGTGCACAGACAAGGGAAGGCGAAAGAATGGTCTCGTGTGAAGGTATTGATCTAAGTTTAATTCCTAGCTCTGACACAGACATCTGTCTCTCTCTGCCTCAGTTACCCGTCTGTAAAATGGTGAAAATGATGCTTCTTTACTCCCTCTGTCTTGTCTATTTAGTCCATACGTTCTTGGGGTTATGTTTGTACAACACCGAGCATACGGGGCCATGATCTCAGTTTGGGTCTCGAGATGTGATTAATAATAAGGGGAAGCTCCTGATGCGATCACTATAGGTTTCACCCACCTTTGCTCATTTTTCTCTCCAAAACGATTTTTTTAAGACCTCTTCCTGACATCTACATCTTTCCTGAAGGCTTTGAAGTTGGGTCAAAAAGTCATATGAAGAGATGCCTGAAGCCACACCATTAGTCTCAGTTTAAGTAAGAAGTAGTATCTGATAAATATCAGGAGGAATCAGAATTAAAAAAAAAAAAAAAACACCCAAAAAACAAAGCTTCTGAATTTTGGCCACGTAGTGAAGCAGCAGAAGCGATCAAGGAAAGAGGTGGAAGCACAGAATGTATTATTAATGTCCAGTTCAGCAAGAGGATTCAGTGAGTGTCACTCCAAATGAGTTAGAAAATCTGGAATAGCAACTGTTCAAAAGAGAGTGGAACAATGTCAGAGCTACGGGTATCCGAGGAGTTTGCTTATTCACTGCTGTTTGTTTCAAACTTTGCTTTCTTATGCTCTGTCTGGGATAATGTGACAGAGATAATTACAGAAGAGTGATTTAATCTAGAGGTCTGCCATACCATTGACATGAGCCAAGCGTAAGAGGAAGCACTCAGGAGCAGGCTACCACCTCCCTCCCAATTTCTCTACTTGCTCCAAGGAGCAAGTAAACTGAGCTGGATGTATACTCTCAGATTATATTCCCCACCACACCAATGTAGCTACAGGGGCCATTGCACTGAAGAAGCAGAGCCAATGTTCCATTCCCAACGCTGTTATTTCTCTCCCATCTCTCCTGCATGAGTGGAGAAATACAGTGTCTCTTCAGAGCCTGCTCACCTACCCATAATGCCGTGCTAGCCAGCCCACAACTTGGCCCTGCAGGTTTGAACACTTTGTCATAAGGACCGTGTCTTTTATACGTCTGTTAAGTACGATGTACCTTTCTAATGCTATGTAAATAATGAGTAGCAACAGCATTAAAAAAGTTGCTCGGAAGGAACAGCGCTTCCTCCAGTTTTGCCTGGCATCATCCATAATGAAAAATAAATCCACCATCAAAGTTACAAGTTACAGAGTAGCCTGATGCACCATAAAGGCTTTTGAACCGGGAAAAGAATTGAGAGAGAGGGGACAGCCAGAGTTCCACACTGTTATGTAGTATGATGCTTGCTCATATAAAGAGAACAGAATTATCATAATTGTAACCCAGGTGGCATCAGCAGCAACTAAGGCCAGGTTCAATATTGAGGGGTTCCTCTTAAAAATACAAACGAGAACTGGCTCCAGCCACCACCCAGGGAGCTGGGAAAATTAAACGCCACTCGCTGGGCACTTCTAAGAAGAAATACTTTCCTTCTCACAAGTGCTTAGTCTGTGTATAGCGAAGGAAATTTGTAATAAAAAAGGCAAAGGGAACCCAGTGTTACTTTGGGAAAACACCACAACCATGATTCAAGAGAATATGGCCATGAGCAATACTCACGCAACAATATGCTGGGCAGTGCCTTGGCCTCAGTTCCTCACCTTGCGATGTGAAAGTCTGACAGACAAATGTGCCTTTAACGTGCCACTCCCCTCTCCCTCCACTGCACCCCACTTACAGCTGCTGTCCTTGGTCAGTGAAGATGGATAGTTCAGAGGTGTGTTCACAGGAGTTCATCTCCCACCCCAGGGGGATGGGAGGAAGCACTGAGCAACACCTCAGCTGCTGCACCACCACGGCAACTGGCTTCCAGTTCCTGCCACTCACTCTAACACCACTGCTGCCACCCTCTGCTACCGCTGTCTCTCTGCAGTGACATCACCGTCTGAGTTCCATCACTTAATCCAGCTCCCAGTGATTTCAGCAGGCAATGGGGAACCCCAGTGCTTGTGCAGGCTTTATCACTGCAACACTGTACAACACCACATCAAAGGCTCAGCACAGAGTTATCACAGATTTCAGCTCTGGGGATCACTGAACAAAACAGGGACTCTCAATTGCATTTAATAAGCTCTGCCTTTAAACAGTGGAGAGAGGAGGGTCAAATGGTATCTAGGACTCATTAAAGAGAACCTGCACCACCAGCTAAGAACACCTGTCCCCACCCTTTCTCCCCTTCATTGGAATTTGGCATCCCTACCTGCTGCTTAGCGAGTGACGTTCAATCAGGGAAAGCTACATACAAGTTCTACTGACCTTTGCTCATACAGTAAGAATAACAACATTTCATTACCTCTGCATGCTAAGGTGACTTGTAACCCAACACGAGCCAAAAGGAATTATTTTAGCAAAGCACACAATCATGCTGCACAACTGGGCAGAGTAGCCATGTCTTTGCAAACATGGTCTGTCCCCAAAGTCTTTCCCCCCGGCTCATCACTAGATGTCAGGCAGAGCTCACCCAGACCCTGCTTACATAATTAATCACTTGATGGGTATTGGGATAGCTTTCCTTCCTCCATTAAGCTCAAGTTTCTCCCCCTTGCTTTGAAAGCTCTGACCCTAAGGCTATGTCTAATTTCAGCGGCACATGGGTTCTCCCATCCCTTTAGTTAATCCACCTAGCCAGAATTCTTCTGTCAAACTAGTGCTCTCTACACAGGGGGTTAGATTGGTTTAACTACATAATTTGGGGGGTGGATTTTTCACACCTTTGAGCAATGTAACTGGGTCAATTTAACTTTTTAGTGTAGACCTGTAACGGGGCCCCTGCAGGGCCCTCCTGGCTCCTGCCCCCGCTGGGCTGAGAAAATCCCACACAGACCTTTTGGTGCGGTGCTCACCTGGTGCTTTTGTCTCTGTCTCTGTCCCTGTCCCTGTCCTCTTTCCAGCTCCTCCCCCTGGCTTCCTTCCTCTGAGGCTCTTATCTAGCCCCAGCCTGATGAGGCAGCAGCTGTTCCAGCTTCCCCAATCAAGGCCAGGTGATCTACCCAGCCCTAATTCACCTCCCTTAATTGGAGCTGGAGTGACAGAGGGTTGGCTAAGCAGTTTTCTGCTTAGTACCCTGTCACAGGCCTGCCCCCTTTTTCCAAATCACCCGGTTCAACCGTAAAGGTCCCTTCTTCCCCCTAATAGGTGGGGTCCTACTGGGTAGGATTTCCTCTTTAAGGTTACCTGCTGGGGCTTCCTTGCAGGGTTCAGCCATCCCCCATCTGCAGAAAGTACATTGCGTGGGGGGGTGGGCCACCCCATAGAGCTGCTTGCGCCCAGAGGTCATCCTTCACCTCTGACAGGGATTTAGGATTGGCCCCAGCTTCCTCCTGGGCACCCAGAACCTCCGATTCCCCAGTCCCCTCAAGCAGGATTTGGGCCTCATCTTCCAAGGGTCTGCCTACAGAGAGTTCTGTTGGGCCTCCTGGCTCTGCTGAGAGCCTTGGGGCAGATACTCTCTCCATCTTCTTTCTCCTTTTCCATCCCCCATTCTTCTTGGCTTGGGCTCTGTTGTCTAGGGCTTTATATTTCCGAGACCTCTTCCCCCTTTCTCCAAGGGTCTCTCCCTTCTCTCACCTTGGGCCTCCTTGTCCAATCTCCCTTCCTTCCTGGGCAGGGGTCCCAGTCGGTGCCCACCACCACTGGGTAAGGCAGACCCTCTACCACCCTGACCTATTTCCAACGGAACTGACCCCAAACATAGTTAAAGACGTATGGGCTGGATGAATGGACTGTAATGTGGATAGAAAGCTGGCTAGATTGTCGGGCTCAATGGGTAGTGATCAATGGCTCCATGTCTAGTTGGCAGCCGGTATCAAGCAGAGTGCCCCAAGGGTTGGTCCTGGGGCCGGTTTTGTTCAATATCTTAATTAATGATCTGGAGGATGGCGTGGACTGCACCCTCAGCAAGTTTGCAGATGACACTAAACTGGGAGGAGTGGTAGATACGCTGGAGGGTAGGGATAGGATACAGAGGGACCTAGACAAATTAGAAGATTGGGCCAAAATAAATCTGATGAGGTTCAACAAGGACAAGTGCAGAGTCCTTCACTTAGGACGGAAAAATCCCAGGCACTGCTACAGACTAGGGACCGAATGGCTGGGCAGCAGTTCTTCAGAAAAGGACCTAGGGGGTTACAGTGGATGAGAAGCTGGATATGAGTCGACAGCGTGCCCTAGTTGCCAAGAAGGCTAATGGCATTTTGGGCTGTATAAGTAGAGGCATTGCCAGCAGATCGAGGGATGTGATCATTCCCCTCTATTCAGCACTGGTGAGGCCTCATCTGGAGTACTGTGTCCAGTTTTGGGCCCCACACTACAAGAAGGATGTGGATAAATTGGAGAGAGTCCAGCGGAGGGCAACAAAAGTGATTAGGGGGCTGAAGCACATGATTTATGAGACGAGGCTGAGGGGACTGGGATTGTTTAGTCTGCAGAAGACAAGAATGAGCGGGAGGTTCCAAAGAGGATGGAGCTCAGCTGTTCTCAGTGGTAGCAGATGACAGAACAAGGAGCAATGGTCTCAAGTTGCAGAGGGGGAGGTTTAAGCTGGATATTAGGAAAAACTTTTTCACTAGGAGAGTGGTGAAGCACTGGAATGGGTTACCTAGGGAGGTGGTGGAATCTCCTTCCTTAGAGGTTTTTAAGGTCAGGCTTGACAAAGCCCTGGCTGGGATGATTTAGTTAGGTTTGGTCCTGCTTTGAGCAGGGGCTTGGACTAGATGACCTCCTAAGGTCCCTTCCAACCCTGATATTCTATGATTCTATGAAAGTCCCTATGGTGGGCTGTCACCTACTACTCCACACTGGAACCCATGCAAGGTATTATCAAACTATTACAACCCATACTTGATGGGGGCCACATCCTGAAAGAAATCTTTCCTGATCCTCCTCTTCTGGCCTTCAAGCAATCCCGCAACCTCACCAAGATCATCATTAGAAGCTAGAAGCAGCAAAGAATCCTGTGGCACCTTATAGACTAACAGACGTTTTGCAGCATGAGCTTTCGTGGGTGAATACCCACTTCTTCAGATGCAAGTGGTGGAAATTTCCTGGGGCAGGTATATATAAGCAAGCAAGAAGCAAGCTAGAGATAACGAGGTTAGATCAATCAGGGTGGATGAGGCCCTGTTCTAGCAGTTGAGGTGTGAAAACCAAGGGAGGAGAAACTGGTTCTGTAATTGGCAAGCCATTCACAGTCTTTGTTTAGTCCTGAGCTGATGGTGTCAAATTTGCAGATGAACTGGAGCTCTGCAGTTTCTCTTTGAAGTCTGGTCCTAAAGTTTTTTTGCTGTAGGATGGCCACCTTAAGATCTGCTATTGTGTGGCCAGGGAGGTTGAAGTGTTCTCCTACAGGTTTTTGTATATTGCCATTCCTAATGTCTGATTTGTGTCCATTTATCCTTTTCCTTAGAGACTGTCCAGTTTGGCCGATGTACATAGCAGAGGGGCATTGCTGGCATATGATGGCATATATTACATTGGTGGAAGTGCATGTGAATGAACCGGTGATGTTGTGGCTGATCTGGTTTGGTCCTGTGATGGTGTTGCTGGTGTAGATATGTGGGCAGAGTTGGCATCGAGGTTTGTTGCATGGATTGGTTCCTGAGCTAGAGTTACTATGGTGCGGTGTGCAGTTGCTGGTGAGAATATGCTTCAGGTTGGCAGGTTGTCTGTGGGCGAGAACTGGTCTGCCACCCAAGGCCTGTGAAAGTGTGGGATCATTGTCCAGGATGGGTTGTAGATCCCGGATGATGCGTTGTAGGGGTTTTAGCTGGGGACTGTATGTGATGGCCAGTGGAGTCCTGTTGGTTTCTTTCTTGGGTTTGTCTTCCAGTAGGAGGCTTCTGGGTACACGTCTGGCTCTGTTGATCTGTTTCCTTATTTCCTCGTGTGGGTACTGTAGTCTTGAGAATGCTTGATGGAGATTTTCTAGGTGTTGGTCTCTGTCTGCGGGGTTAGAGCAGATACGGTTGCAGCTCATGCTGCAAAACGTCTGTTAGTCTATAAGGTGCCACAGGATTCTTTGCTGCTTCTACAGAACCAGACTAACACGGCTACCCCTCTGATACTTGACACCATTAGAAGCTAGTTCCCCACAAACCATAACACCAACGCAAAGTGGCACCAGACTCTGCCAGAGTGTATGTGTGTGCAAATGTGTGTGCCTATGCGTGGCTATCTGTATGTGTATGATAGTGTGTGTGTGTGTGAATGCATGAATCGCTGTATGTGCATGCACAATTTTGTGCATGTTTCTGTGTGTGTGATTCTATATGTGAGTATGTGGGAGAGAGACACACTAAAAGAGGGACTGATTTGTTTTGCTGGCTTTGTATGCAATTACTGCTGAGTTTCTAAGAGCTTAACCGAAGAAAGCACATTGTGCCAATGAAAATAAATATCCATGTGGCAGTTTGCAACCAACGTCTAGCACTCAAACGCCTGTAGGAGGAAAGATTATTTTAACAAAGTAATTTTTCAAGGTTACCAATGTGCGTAAGCAAGTTCCTATTGCTTCCTAAAAGGGTGAATATGAAACTGTCAAAATAATGAAACCTTTTGTAGATGGCAAATGATAAGGGCAAAACGATAAAGGGCTAAATCTTGATTGCATTCTCGGGTTTTCCTCGAGAAAGTCAGAGAAATGGAAAAAGAGCTGAATGAAATTCAATTCTCTGACTCTCTGTTGCTAAGAGTGATGGAGACATTAAAATCAAACTTTACTGAACAATCTGACTGCAGCAGAATTTATTAGCATGGCACTCGATGAAAGCCTTGATATCCATGACACCTCAGTCTCTGATTTTTCGTCACAGTGCCTACATGCAAACTGGCTATGACAGAGGAGATTGGATGTGAAACTCTTGCTTTATGGCACTAAAGGTGAGGGCATAAATGCCATGATGGATGCTTCAAAGCAGCTTGAAGTAGCTCTGCAGAAAACAGTGGCTAATATGGCTATTGCCGAAGCACCTCCTCTGACAGAGAAAATAAAAGGTGCTGGTACATAGCGTTAAAAAATAGCATAAATCAGTCAGGTCAGTGCCTGGCTATTTTCTTCCCACTTCGTTGCTGTTCCTCAACAACATACATTTGCACATTTGACATCTATTTGGGATACAATAAAATATATGTAGGACATTAATTTTCACCAATAGAAAAAGCTAGAAATATAATCAACAGTCCCAGCAGCTAGAAGAATTCTGACAACCAGCCTGGTGATTCTGTGTTGCATACAGATGAGAGCTTGCTGTCAGGAGAGTTATTATTGGCCTTTTGTCTACCATAGGTATATTTGAATCCCTCAAAAAAGTTGCATTATTGACTGGGGTGTGATGATGACACAATCTGGGGGCAGGAGGGTGTCCCTTTATTTGCGTGGGACATGGGTGTTTTTTGTTTACATTCAGTTCAAGGCTGCTTTTTTTGCTTGCTTGTTTGTTTTTACATTGTTTTACAACACAGAACCATTTTTTGGCCAAAACTTTCTGGGGCAAAAAATGCAAATCATACAACACTAAAATGTTTCATGATTTCATGTAGATTTTGCTGAATTGATCATTATGAAAAATTATTCTAACAAAATTGAAGCACTTTGTTTTAACATTTGCTACATGAAATGTTTCAGGTTTTCGGTTTGAAACAACTTTCAGTTTCAAAATTTCCTCTAATTTTATTTTTTAAGTGCAAAAACTTTTTAAAATAGTCAAAATCAAAATGAGACACAGCAATTCTGGAAAGATTCATTCAACTCAAAACATTTGTTTGATTATTTGTTTTGTGTATCTGAAAGTTTAGTTAGTAATGGAGATGTGGTTCCACTCTGCAATATAACTGTCTAAGGGCTGGTCTACACTGTGAGGGGGAGGGGGAATCGATCTAAGATACGCAACTTCAGCTACACTATTCGAGTAGCTGAAGTCGAAGTACCTTAGTTCGACTTACCTGGCTGTCCTCACAGCGGCAAGTCGACTGCCGCAGCTCCCCCGTCGACTCCGCTTACTCCTCCTGCCAAGGTGGAGTACGGGCATCAATTTGGGGATCGATTTATCATGTCTAGACGAGACGCAATAAATCGATCCCCAATAAATCTATTACTACCCGCCAATCCAATGGGTAGTGTACACGTGGCCTAAGGCTTCATTTACATACTGACCTAACTCCTGGTGTAGACAGTGCTATGTTAGATGGACTTTTCTCATCAGCATAGCTGCTGCATCTCAAGGAGTACGTAGGCCAACAGGAAAAGCCACAGCACTGCAACTGTAGCCTGAAGGATATCATGCTTTTCCTGTTTTGGGCCATATGGGTTTGGAATGCACTCTCCTTTTAAACCTGTCTCCTTTTGTCTCTCTCCACTGTAAGAAATAACACTTCAAAATATTCTCCCTAAAGATGTTTTTGGATGACTACAGTTGGTCTTATACAATATACTCCCTGTTTTTTTTAATGCAGAACTCTTTAATATACTATGACATTGTTGTTTAACAGAAAGTCCCACGTGTGACTGAGTTGCAGAGTAGTTTGCAAATGCAGATCAATTCAGCGTATAGCTTGTCTACTGAATAAGCTTCAAAAGATTGTTAGATGGCCAGGATCATGACAGGTTATAATAAAAAACTTCCTACTGTATTTTCCACTACATGCATCCGATGAAGTGGGCTGTAGCCCACTAAAGCTTATGCTCAAATAAATTTGTTCGTCTCTAAGGGTAGGTCTATACTTACCTGCTGAGTCGATGCGTAGCGTTCGACTTCTCGGAGTTCGAACTATCGCGTCTAATCTAGACGCGATAGTTCGAACTCCGAACGCGCTCCCTTTGACTCCAGAACTCCACCACCGCGAACGGCGGTGGCGGAGTCGATGGGGGAGCCGTGGACTTCAATCCCGCGGCGTCTGGATGGGTAAGTAACTCGAACTAAGGTAGTTCGACTTCAGCTACGCTATTCGCGTAGCTGAAGTCGCGTACCTTAGTTCGACCCCCCACCCTAGTGTAGACCAGCCCTAAGGTGCTACAAGTACACCTGTTCTTTTTGCAGATACAGACTAACACAGCTGCTACTCTGAAACCCATCCAAAAACTTCTTTGTTTTCAAATGGAATCGGGTTTCATTGCAAGTATTTTATGAAACTCTATCAGAACTCAGTGCACACACATTCAGTTCCTATGTGGTTTAGGTCAAATTATTTAGCCTGGCTACTTAAGTTATTCTATTTTTAAAAGAGGATGGTAATACTTCCTCCTATGTTAGTGGTGTGTTGTGACAATAATACACTCTGTGATCCTGGGACCTCTTTGTGCCAACTGGCAGGGAGCACAGGGGTACATAAAGGTTACAGAGATTCCCTGGGTTTGGGTTCTACATACTAGATCACCAACTAATATCATGTAATGTCTCTAATGAAAGCCTGCATCACATTGGTCATCATAATCAATGTGAGATGTATGTACAGAAAATATATGAGGAGGTATGTATATATGCTGGGAATTATGGTGTCTAAGCTTTGTAGTTAAAGGCAGGTCATTGAAGGTACCGTGCCTTGAGACAAATTTCTCTAGACAGGAAATGAGAGACACTTATCTTCCTGGTGGACCACTGTATATTGTGTGTCTTACAATAGAAGTGTATTAGCATATTGAGTCAAATGCTAATGAACAGCTTGCAGAGGCTTCAGAAGGAAATTAACGGGAAAAGGTAGACAGCAGGGAGAGGGGGGACCCTGTTTCAGGGGAAGATCAAAGGTCTGGTCTGGTATATTTGAGGGTCCAGAAAGATGCCTTGGCTTCCTTCGCTAAGGAAGTAAACTGGTAATGCGTTGGCTTTGTGAAAAAGGGATCTCAACCAGGCCTGGCTGAAAATGCTGGGGAGAACTTCGGGTAAGATAAACTTCTTTAGACAGGAGGGTGACATGTTAGTTAAGTTTAGACCATAGAAAGTGTGTTAAGATGTTGTTCTGTAGGTAACCCCTTTATTTTCAATAGCTCTCTTTTCTATCATAGGAATCTCTCCTCTTTGTTAAAGAAACATATACTCGCTTTCTCTGTAAACAAATCAGAGTGTGGTGTCCTAAGCGGAGTGGGGATCCCGAGTTAACTTGAGTACACTGTTCCTGTGGGAGCAGAGAACCAGAGAGTTTTGTGAGTGCTTAGCCGGCCAGGGGCTTGACACTCCAGAGGGACACTCGGAAGACTTGGGGAGTGTTGTGTGCCTAGTGCTAAGCTGTACAGAATAAGGCTGGCAAAGGCCTGGAAGGCAGTGCTTGTGTTGTCAGGCTGGGGGTTTCAGGGAGCTGACCCTCAGCAGGCACAGACAAGACTGCTTCACGCTAAGGGCAGGTGGTAGCAAGATGCCTCACACGCCTGGGCACTCCTGGGAAGCGCCACCCCCCGTACATTTATGGGAGGATGTTTCATTTGTTTTGACTAGAAAAGTGTTTTCAGGGTGAGGAGCATCATCAAATTGCAAAATATCCTGATTTGTAACATGACCTGCCCTTCTTTGGGGGTGAATGCCTCTGCTCCCAGGTAGCAAGGGGATTCTGATGGCATAGCGATATAAATTACACCTCTCTTTGCAGGTATAGGTCAGACTTGTGCTTGAGCTTGGAGAGTTTAGATTGCATTAATTTTTAAAGGAGCTAGTAGGGACGATGAGCAGTCAGGACTTTTTATGCTAGGGGAATAAGTTAAAACTTCAACCTACAGAAATATAGCAACCAAACATATGACTGATTTGCCATCTGATCCCCGAGTAGGCACTTAACAGCAGTTCTCAGAATTGAAAATACCAGCTGCTTCCATTTCACTGGAATTTTATGACACAGAAGGAAACATAAAGGATGCTACAAAATAGAGTTTGGGTCATTTCAGTGATATAAGGTACAGACACAAATGCATGAGAGTGATTCTGTGGTGTTTTGGAAGATGTAGTTCATCGCTTTCATATCTTGCTAAAATTACTGTTTGTTCTTTCTTAGCATCTTTAGATGTGAATTTGAATCTTCTGCTCTCATACAGCAGGGATTGAAGATTTTCTAACATCCTAGCACAATGCTATGTTTGCATTGCTGTTAAGTACTTGATTTTACAGATCTCTCTCTCTCTCTCTCTAATTACATCAAGATCCTTGACAAATCTATTATCAGACCCTTATGATAACCAGTCTATTGGCTTTGTGCTAGTTTTATGCTGATTTACATTTAACAATCCAGTTCTGGTATTTCCTGAAATTGATTCATTTCTTTCAATAATTGAGAGGAACTATGATTGCCATAAATAACTGTGATTTATATTACACGAGTGACTAGTGATCCCCAGTAAGATCAGGGATCCACTGTGTTAGGTGATGTATAAACACATAGTAAGAGGTAATTGTTGCCCCAAAGAGATTACAGACTAAATAGTCAAAACCCATAAAGGGTGGAAGAAAGGGAATATTATTCACCCTGTTTTACAGATGGGGAACTGAGGCAGATAAATGAAATGATTTGCCTTGAGATCACACAGAAAGTCGATGTTCCAGTTCTGTTCCTTAATCCCAATACATCCTTCTTCCTCTCTATCTGTAGGAGCATAAATGTTTCTCCTGGTATTTGTGATGAAGATAAATGAGTGGGAACCTGAAAAGGTGTGGGGTAATTCTGAATAAACACTCCAAAGGTTGTATGTGTGGAGAGTCATCTAAATTACCTAAATTTTGGGGGCATGTATATTTCAATTTATTTCTTGCTTTTCACTTTTACAGAAGCTTCTATCTGAGGATCTCACAGCACTTTACAGACATTGATTAATTAAACCTCACAATACCCCTATGAGGTAGGTAGTATTGTTACAATGTAGGTGGACTGTAAGTTAACTCTTCTGAGTCCTTATATTCCATCTTGATTTGGTATGCTGTTATCCTTATAACAGGGGGATGAATGCTTTAACTAGACTTAATGATGCTTTTGAAGTCATGGGGAGTTGCCTGAATATATTCCTCCGGGTAAGGATAACAACATTCAGTCCTGTGTATTCAGCCTCTGCCTGGGTATAAAATGACATTGTGATAAGCGAGATCACAGTCCACCTTCTCATCTCACAAACACTCGTGCAAGTCCATTAAAGTCAATGGGTCCCAGATGTAGAAATGAAATTTTCTTAAGTGCCAACTATTATAGAACCATGTGTTATTCAACAATAGCTAGCACAGTAGCTGGATGCTGGATCTCAAAGATACTTCTTTCAAGGACTTGGCACGAGAATTACAACAAGGTGGCAGTTAGTAACTTGCCAATAACTTGGCAAGAAAAATAGTGAGGTTTATTATTAGCCTTTCACTATGCCAGACACAAAATGAATCCATTAAGTACAGCTATCCATCTACCCTGACATCAACAGCACAGCAAAGTTCATCACAGACAGGATAGGAAATGAGAAAGTGCTGTGTCACATTAGAACAGTAGAATGTAATTGCTATGTGCTCCCAGGCAATAAATAACAATGCACTGAATTTCTACAGCATCTTCCCCCCACCTGCCCCAAAAGGAACACTGTGAGGTAGTTAGCAGCATACACATTTTACAGATGGGTACACTGAGTCACGGGGGGCTAAATGCTTTGGCCAAGGTCACTGTGAATAAGTAGCAAAGTTTGGCATAGAACCTAAGAGCATCACTCCCACATGGGGCATCCATTGGCTTCACAGGTGGTCCTGCATGTGGAGATCTTCAACATCAGGGCCAAGACCTAAGTCCCGCTATCTTCAGCTGTTCGATCATATTGCCTGCTATTAGGGAGATTGTTCACACATCCCTGGAGAGTGGAACACTGCTGCATTGGGTTAGACTGAGGATATTTATTCATGAGTAGGACAAGTCTTAGCTATGTGAACCCATTATGTGCCCACCGAGTGAGATATCATGTCCCTTGCTAAACTTCACCATGTTTGGTTAAGTTTCTTTTGCCATAGCTACAGTACCATCTCAAGCAAGGGCTTTTGGAGCATGACATTTCAACCTTGGACAGATTGGTTGGCTGAGGCGTGGATATCATTTCTAAGTGTATTGTTATCAATGATATTTCAACAGCCTGAATGGTATAATGAAGGTCATAGAAACTAGAAGCAAAGCTGACATTTGGGCTGATGTCTGGGGATTCAGTTAATACTAGGCATCAAACCATGTAGAGAAATTACATGAAATGAATCTGAAGATCAAGAAATTTACCCAATCACGATGATGTTTAGTAACCATAATAACTGCTGAATATCTGATGTATATTGTAAAGTAGACTCTGTTGTATATACACTGTTGGAATCTCTTGTCCAGCCCTTTAAAATCTGTTTTTCATTCTTTAATAGTACTCATTATTATATCGTGGTAGTTTTTAGCATCTTGCTTTTGAATATTGCCATATTGAGGGTAATGGTTTGTGGCCATAACCAAAACATCTCCTTGTTTCCAGCCAATGATGAAACAAATCCAGATCAACTAAATGGGCTTTGGGAACTGTTTAGGGATGGAAATGGAAGGAATCTACCCCTAATATTGAGGGCAGAGCGTGTGGCAGCTCCACATTCCCCAACTTCATCCTTGAGTGGAAAAAATGAACATAACCCCTGTATGCAGTGTTGTTGTAGCCGTGTTGGTCCCAAGATAGCTGTCCAGACCTGAAGAAGAGCTCTGTGTAAACTCAGATCTTGTCTCTCTCACCAACAGAAGTTGGTCCAATAAAAGATATTACCTCTCCCACTTTGTGTCTCTTATAACCTCTGTAGACCAGCAACAGATCAAGTGGCCAAACTCCTGCCCTCATCCTTCTATTGCCTACTGAAAACCTATCTGTGCTGGGCTATTGAGAATTGTTTTATACAGGCATACGGAGTCCCCCTATCCCGACCCTTTACACAGTTCTTAGCACCTCTGAGTGACCATATTGCAGTTGCCCAGTCCTTGTGCAACAGAACCAATGGGGTTTTGCTACATTAAGGGCTACCTGTACTTTCTACCCTGGTGGATGCATTTTACCTTAAGCGCACACAGTAAGGTACAGTTTGGGGGCCATATCTGGACTAGGGACAATTCATTCTGAAAACACAGAATTTGATTTTTCAAGCAGGGATTTTCAGGGAAGAAGCTAGATGTGGTTTGATCTCACCCTAGGAAATCAACTTGATGTTACTGATTAAAAAAACTTTTACTCAATACTGTTTTTCTTGTTAGAAAAACCACTGCAAGTGGCAATGCCAAATGCTTCTCTGGTACATTGAACAAAAATAACAATATTTTAATAATAATTTCAGAATGCATATGTGCAACATACCACATGGCAAATGCATCATACATATTCATAGGTACCGTGTCCTATTGTTGGGGATTTTCTCAAATTGCTCCATATCATAAATCGTGTTCTGTTACCGCACCAGTTCATTTCCTTTTCAACATTTTTCACTTTTAAAAAATTTCTAAACAAATCATCTTGAAAGAAATCATTGACCCTTTTGTGACATCTTGGAGTCACCAATGAGAGGCTGTGTCACTCCTGCCCTGCAACCTTGCATGCCTTAGAATACCTTGCTGGTAGTAACTTCTACTGGGGCTGCTCACAAACAGCTTTCTGGCATGCAAGTTACACCCTGAATGTCTGTGTGTAACTGCAGCCTGCCAGCCACACTTAGGTTACGCTCTGGCCCTACTTATATTTCAGGGTGACCCAAACACATTCCCAGTCCTGGATTTTCCCACTGAAATATATGTCTTTTACTGCCCAGCCCTCTCCTGGACAGTCCAAATATATTAAGTCCATCATTCCTTTAAGGGAACAATATAAACCAATTTACCCCCTTAAATGGAGTTACCCAGACACTTTAACTTAAACACACCAGATTAGCTAAAACAATAAAGTTTGTTAACTACAAAGAGATAGATATTAAGTGAGTACAAGCAATGAGGCATAAAAAGTCAGAAATGGTTACTAGAAAATAAAGATAAAAGTGCTTTCTAGGGCCTAATTTAAAGCAAAATTATTCACCACATGCTTCCAAAAGTATTACAGGACAAACTTTTAGTTTAGTCATAACAGTAATTTTCCGATGGAAAACTCTTTTGATAATTTTCAGCTCAGCTCTAATCCTGAAGTGTCAAATTTTGAAATCATGGCATCTTGATGTATAGAAAAACTACTTTAGACAAGCTGTCAAGCTTACACAGAGCTGCCCTTCAAAAACGCGTCTCTTTCGCCAACAGAAGTTGGTCCAGTAAAAGGTAGTTCCTCCCCCTCCTTGTTTCTCTAGGGCCAGACATGGCTACAACAACACTGCTTTCTATGGAAAATGTAAACTTTTCATTGAAAAACCAAAATGGCTGAAATAATCATTTTTTTTTCATTGAAAGTGCCAGAATTTTCAGCAGAAAGGAATCCCCATTTTCCAATCAGACCTACTCATTACTGTTTTGGAGCATGCTCTTAAGAAAAGAAGTTGCTTAATAAGGGTGTTCTCTTGTACCACCCGTTTCTGTATTGTGTCCCCTCTGCTGACCTGGGCTCAGAAGGTCGAGTTCAGAGGACAGGGTGCTAACTGGGAAGCTGTGTGTGGGATAGTACCAGCTAATTGTTCCATACTTGAAAGGAAGGATGGTTTTGCTGGTCTTGAAGTGAGATCACTGACACTCAATTCTCGAGTCTAATCTAGACTTCCTGTGTGACATTGGAAATGTCGCTTAATCTCACCCTGCCTCAGTTTCCCCTGTTTTACAAGGAGATAATAATACTTTCTTTCTCCTACTGTTTGTCTGTCTTGTCTTATTAGGCTGTGAATGAGCAAAAGGATTGCCTCGTTCTGTGTGTCTGCACAGTGCTTGTGCACAATGATACCCTGAGCTCACATGGGACCTCTAGGTGCTACTGAAATATCAAGAGTAATACCGTTTAATAGTGTTAATAGTGCATCCTGTCATTATCACCATTTATATTTTACTCGTACCTAGAGATCTGAACTGGCGTCAGGACCCCACTGTACTAGACACGGTCCAGACACACAGTGAGAGAAAGTTCCTACCTCAAATAGCTTAAAAGCTGAAAACCAAGAAAGGAATGGAGAAATAACCTCCTCAAGGCCACAGGTTACGTCAGTGGGCAGCAGAGTAGGGATTAGAATGCAGATCACCTGACAGTGTTTTATCCACTGGACTATACTACCTCTTTTGGTCCCGCCCCCTACTATAAAAAACTAGACCCTATTTGCTGCCAGCTTACTAGGAATCATCGGAGAATAAGAAGTGGGCCCTGCCTCATTTTGTAAATAGTTTGTGGTGGTGTTCTATAAAGTACACTGCCATATTATTTTCAGCGTAACCCAACATGCTATTTGTTTGGTTTAGTGAGATCCCTCCGGGATTAATATAGTTGCACTTTGATACTCTCAAGTCTGAGAGCAGTAAACAGGGGGTCTACTTAATGTACCAGCCAGGGGCCTTCAAATAGCATAGACAAAGAGGAAGGTCACGCATAAGAGAGAAGAGGTCACCACATTATTTTTCTACACTTCATTTTATTGCTGGTGCCTTGCCCTGCTAGGGCAAGCACCAGATTTTTCAAGCTGTGATTATTTCTTTCAGCTCAAGTAGGCTTTATCTTGCTTCCAAAGCCGGCTTATTCAAAATGTCAGTGTCTGCTGACTGCTAAAAATGATTTGCATCTACATTCATTTTAAATTAAAGTAAATAGTTTGGTTTTATCCACTCTATTGTCTAGCCAGCTGCCTCAACGAAAAGAAAGAAAGAAAGAAAGAAAAAAATACCACCATCAAAAAATACAACCACAAAATGCGCTTATGTTTATGAACAATTTAGGCACAGCGGAGCTGCTTAACCAAGGATGATTACTCATTCCACTTTTGTTACAAACAGGACATGTCCAAATTTAAAAAAAAATGGAGCAAAAATTGAAATTTCCACTTAACCAAAGACTATCACTCCCAGCCCTAGTTCATAGCTACAAGGATATCTACTTCACGTAGTGCTTGGTGGAAGAACAAAATGTGTTTATTGAAGGAGACATGGATTAAGTGCCATTTAGTTCACCTTGGTCCTAATTCTGCAGATTTTACTCAGGAAAAATACCCACTGAAGTCAAACTCACTGTCCAGATAGGTTCTTGTATTGGCACCCACTGCTGTAATCCATCGGATGTCTTATGTCGTTACTCAGACAAAACTCTTATTGAAGCTAATAGGAGTTTTCAAAGGACTTCAAGATTTGGGGCCTGACGCAAAGCCTATTGATAATGGAATGATGCCTACTGGTCTCTTTGGCTGCTGGATCAGGCCCTTGGAGCATAACAGCGCTGATTCAGCAAGGTATTCAAGCACATGGCTTCAGTGGGATTACTCAGGGACTTAGGTTTAAGTATGTGCGTAAGCACCTTGCTAAATTTGAGTCAGTTGCTGAAATCCTGGCTGCATTAGAGACAATGGCAAAATTTACAGTGACTTCAGTGGAGGCTTCAGAACTTCCAGGACTTCAGCAAATGTGTCCTGAGTCCAAATCTGCTGTGACTGATACAGTGGCAAAAATCCAATTGAATTCAGGGAAAGCAAGATTTGGGCTGTTTTTCTCTGTGGGTTTGCTCTAACATTTTGCTCCATTTGCTATATTTTCCATAAGACTTCAGATTCCACATGTGGGGACCATAAAAGAAAGCAATGGGAACCTAGAGGAACATATCTGTGTGAGCAAACTGGAGGCTGGAAATATATATAAACACACAAACATCCCTCTATTTTTTCATCTTTTTTTGTATTAAATGCATGTGTGATTTCCTTTCCTCATACTGGCAGGTATTTAACAGTGCTTAGAAAAATAACAAAGTATTTTTTAAAAGAATGAGATGGAATGAAGGGAAACAAAGAGAGCATGTGTGAGAGGAAAAAGAAAGGTTTGGGCAGGGGAGGAAAGAATAATGAGAACAGTCTATCCATGTTAGTTTATTTTCCTCATGGCAGAATTACCTGAGAGTATATACCTGAGATTCCCAGAAATGCTGACCAAATATTTTCAATAATGAGTAGGTGGGGAGAGTGGAAATAATGTCCAAAGACTGTAGGCCTTATACTCTCATCAGGAAAAGAGGCTTTAACAACTTTCATATGCGTTGCCTTCATCGAATCTTTGGAATGTCCTGGAGGGATAGAGTCACCAACACTGAGGAACTCAAGCAGGCCAGCATACCCAGCATGCAAACACACCTCAAACAGAGACGCCTCCACTAGCTTGGGCATGTGTGCTGAATGAATGATGGGCGTGTCCCAAAGGACATGCATGCACTACGACGTATTGGAAAAAGACCCAAAGGACGCCCTAAGTTGTGTTTCAAGGATGTATGCAAGTGAGACCTCAAAGAAATGGACATGGATGTGGACAAATGGGAAGATCACACTCAGGACCACAGCCTTTGGAAACCAGAGCTTAACAAAGGTCTCCAGAGTTATGCAGGGAAGCAGTCCAGCTTAGCAAAGGAAAAAAGAGCTCGCAGAAGCAGAACCCAAAGGGTTGAAACATCACTTTTAAATGTGACAGATGTGGCAGAGATTGTCTCTCTTGAGTGGGTCTCTTTACCCACAGCCAT
Source organism: Mauremys mutica (assembly GCF_020497125.1). Classification (NCBI taxonomy): domain Eukaryota; kingdom Metazoa; phylum Chordata; order Testudines; family Geoemydidae; genus Mauremys; species Mauremys mutica. The sequence continues at coordinate 131,638,793 of NC_059076.1, read as the reverse complement.
GTTCACAGCTGCCATAAAATCAATTGAGTAAATTCTTTACCTCTCAGGGGCACATATCCATGGTCTCTCGATACTAATGGATGCCTACTAGTACTACAGTGCAGTTTTAAACCCATGCCACATTTCTTCCCGCCTCTGGCATTCATCTACACAGTGATACCTCTGAGCGTCTACTTTAGGGCTGGACAACTAATTGCTTAAATACCTATGACTGTCTTCACTTCAGGTGGAGCAGAACTAAACTCAGTACCAGGACTGGTTGGAACTATTACATCTAAACTGTTTTTGACATAAAACTGGGTTTTGACAAACCAATTTATTGACTGATTGATTGATTGATTGATTGATTGCAAAAAGTGTCTGCTTTCCGTGGGACAAGGTAATAATAATGAAAGCATCTGGTTTTGGGGTCTGATACAAAACCCACTGAAGTCAATGGAAAGCCTTCCATTTGCTTTGGAACAGGCCTGTTATTGGCATAGTGTGTGTGCTTGTGTAACCCACACACCTCCTGGGTTTGGTCGGGGTGAAAGTAGAAATAGGGACTTACCGGTACGGGCCTGGGTTGGAGCCAGCTCTGGCCCCCAGAAGGGACAGGGCCTTGGGCAGAAGGGGCGGGGATGGGGGGGTCAGAGCCAGCCCCAGCCCGCCCTGTACTGGTAAGTGCCCTCCCCTCCCCCGCCGGGGTAACAGCGGCAGCCGAGGGCTCCGGCAGCAGTTTAAAGGGCCCAGGGATCAGCCGCTGCTACCACCCCAGGCCCTTTAAACTGCTGCCGGAGCCCCCAGCTGCTGCTGCTACCCCAGGGCTCTGGCTGCAGGGCTCCGGGAGCTATTTAAAGGGCCAGGGCCGTAGAGGCAGCGGGAGCCCCAGGCCCTTTAAATAACCCCGGAGCCCCACTGCCGCTACCCCAGGGCTCTAGCAGCGGGGCTCTGGCAGCAATTTAAAGGGCCTGGGGCTCCAGATACTGCTGGGAGCCCCAGGCCCTTTAAATTGCCACCTGGGGAAGCCGGGCCGCCCCGGTACGCCGTACTGGGGTGTACTGGCTTACTTTCACCTCTGGGTGTGAGTTAATGAGTCTGCTAGAGCCTTAGCTAACAGCCAGTTGGCTTTTAGCTCATGCGGTAGAGGCTCGTGCACTAAGCTCCAGAGATCTCATGTTCAGTCCCACCTGCCAACGACAGGGGTCTGGTGACGTTACAGTTGTGCACAGATTAGTTATAGATATACACATGCATAGCTTTCAAGGGACTGGAAATGGGGGAAGAAGGTTAGTTTAAACTGTGTTTTGTGCTGACCCCAAGTGGTTTGTGCCTCTTGCTAGAAGGGGCATTCAGCACATAAAAATGCATTTGCTTCGTTTTTGTGCAAGTATTTGCAGGTCACCTTTCCCCTCAATGAAGGAATGGAAACTTTTTCCAGTAGCGTTCCATCTATCACGTTGTTCATTTAGGGCTGGCAGAGAGGCGGGAGCCGAAGTGTCAGACACAGAAAATGAGAGACAGAACAAAGAGAAATAGGCCCCCGAAGGAAAGAAAGAGAGAGGTTCTGAAAGCAGAAATAGAAAGAGAAAGAGATAAGGGACCTTAAAATAGAGATAAATCAACAGAGAATCAAGTGCCTTGAAACAGAAGGGAAAGAATGCCCTAAAGAGAGAAAGCCAAGGACAAAAATGCATCATCATATGAGCCAACCCTGGGAGATCTGTCCATCAAAAGGGCTGCAAGTCTCCAAGCATTTTAATACCATATTGTTATTCCTGCCACAAGATGGAAACTTGTCTATGTCATTCATAGATGTTTTACTAATCATGCATGTTAAGTGTGACATTTAATACTGATTGCGGAAGAACAAGCCCTCTTTTCCATCTCCTTGGCCACACTGCTCCCTGCCTATTTGTGAGAAGAATACAGGAGGCCTCAACAGGAGATGCAGTGTGGTCTAGCAGATAGGGAGCTAAACTGGGCCTCAGGATAACTGGCTTCTATTCCTGTCTATCACTGACCTACTGTGTGACTCTGGGCAAATCACTTTGTGCCTGTTTCCTTTCCTAGTCTTTGCCTGTCTTCAATTTTTCGACTATAAACTCTTCAGGCTAGAAGCTATCTTTTGCCATGTGATGTAGGGTGCCTACCCCATTGGAGCTATGGTATTGGTTGGGGATTCTAGACACTATTGTAATCAAATAATAATGAGGCTCAAAGAATGACGTCTAAAATGGGTAACTGCACTCCAATACAGTGCCAGTCAAAAATAAATGTATGTGTATATCAGTTCTATAGTGCTGGTAATTTAAACATTATTGACAACATACAAATAATAATGAAATTATGCATCTGTAAAGAGTTCTAGTTGTAGTAGAAAGAGATACTCTGGAGCACTGCACACTCAGAAAAGCCAGGCCATGCTATAAGCAAAAGTCAGGCCCTGGCATAAAGCAGACACTTGCTCATGAGTTCACAGTCTGGTACATGAACTTGGCAAAGGTACGGCAAGTGTTGCTAAAACACAAGCACTCCTAAGTACTAGGTATTGGAGTAAGACAAGGATGGGAGGGCAGAATAATGAATGGAGATGTTTTGTTAGATTGTACAAGGGTTGGTAACTAATGACGTCAGGAGTGTAATATGCAGCTTGCTTGTATCACTGTATAGAAAGAGAAAGCATAGGAGGGGAACCCTTGATCGACTTAGGGGGCAGCAGAAAGTCCTGCTGCTGACTGAGCTGGTCCATTGTGACAGGCATACATATGTTAGTGTACCTGAACCATGCTAGTACCATGCTTCATTTACAATAAACCTGTCCGAGCACCTTCACCCTCAAACAGAGTCTGTGTTTTTTCTGGGCAATATTATTGAGGTCTGCTGAGCCAGTTAGGTACACAAAGCTGGGACGGCACACAGTGAGCTCACACACATATGCCAACTGACAACACTAGACATTGAATGGTCATTGAGCAACAGGTTCAACTGAAGGAAGAATGGAGACCTATTGTACACCATCTCTGTGGCAACTCTGACCAGTTTAGATGGTGGATGGAGACCAACCATGAATGTCACTGAAAGAAAACACATAGACACTTGACCCTTCATCCTGGTGATCAGGCACTTCAAACATGCAGTACGTCAGGCTTCATTAGCTCAGGGAGGCTTGACCAAACTTCACTTCTCACCTGCTTCTTCTTCCAGGTGAAGAGTTGATGCCATTTGGCTGTGATCAGTGTTACAGCGCTGGGCCTCAGACAAAAAATGTGAGTCAGCACTTTCCTAGAGTTTAGGGAGGATCAGAATATTACTCAATCTAGTCAAGTACAGTGGAAACACATGGAGGTGGGGGTAAAATGGAATTGCTTGTGGTCATTAGAGTGTTGAAGACCATTATTAATTTGGATATAATAATAGAAATGTAGGGCTTATGTCATTTGGTTCAGGTCCCTGCAATGAGGTAGGACTAAGAATTATATCCTTGATCTTTTCAAACTGTAGCCCTGGTGTTCTGCAAATCTTTTCCTTTACCTTTTCCTTCCTTTATTTATATTAAAGGGGATTTTTGTCTTCTGTTCAGGAAATGGCTGTGGAACAGATACATTGATTTAAGAGCCTTTTAATGGCTTAAATGTCTATTGTATTTTACCACACTGGTGAATGGAGTTTATTTAATCACATATTGAGTTTTAAAGCTTTCAGTGTTAATAAAATCTCTGAAGACAGGTGTGAAGTAAATTTTGTTCATTTAATAGGATGACATCAGAGAACATAGTGTGAGGACAGGTCCACCACTAGCTCCCATGTCTCCCAAATTTGTTTAACTCTTTTGAGGATGTGTCTGCTTACAATCTGTTCACCAGATTGTCATTAGGATGGAAAAAGCATTGCACTGTAAAAACTACCAGTTTTCCCTTGTTTTCTACCTGTCATTTGGTGAACCAAGAGCTAAGATTTGTTTCCAGTTCTGATGTTTGTGTAACCCCCTTTTTGAGCCAAAATTCAGCAGTTTTTTTTAGAAATGAGAAATCTGACAGCGGGTCATATTTTGCTTTTGTGCCATTGAGCTCATGGGTCTGAAAGAGCCTCTGTTGGTTTGAGATTAAGGACAGGTAAACCAGTTCAGATACCATAAGGACTAAAGAGATCCTTAGCTTGAAACTCAAACTGAACTTTTGCTGAAGTTCAAATATTTTCTGATACCTCATTTCCCCATTTTTTTTCTTTTTGTGTACCTCAGCATTTCTTGGTACCCGAGGCCGTACTCTCTGCTTGACTCCATTGAACAGTCCAACTGAGATCACTCAAGTGAATGCAGCCAATGGGATTTAGACCCAGAAATTCAGGGATCAAAATAACATGAGAGGCTATTCTTATAGTTTAGGGGCAAGAAAAATCTTTCCCCAAAGCCTGTTCTCATGTGATTTTCAATTCAGTTTAGCAGGTTGAAATGGTTCATATGCTTTGGATAAGATTCATATAAGTATTAAATTTTTGAAAGCTTATCTAAAATGAGCCTAGGAGTTTGAGTTTGTACTCCTCAAGCTTATTGAGATGGCACTGAGGCCAAGCACCTAGCTCCAGTTTCTCAGCATTTATGATAAGCATGACGGGAGGTTCATTGGGTTGTATACCTCAATTCCACCTGACCAGAAACTCAAAAAAATAAATCACCTTGTTTAAATCAGCCTGGAAACCCAAAGGTTAGGTTGCAAGAATGGAAATCTTCAAGGAGATCTAACATTATGGAGTGGTAGAACAAAGATTAAGTGACCTGGCAAATCTCTCTGGCACAGAAACTCTCCTCTTGCTCTAATGATCTGTGGAAAAGGCTTTCTGTATGAGGTGTGAAGGGAGACCTCACCCAGGCGACCAAAATAGGGTATGTAAAAAGATTTGCATGTAACTAATGACTAATGTGATTCCGCAGCACAGTGGCCCCTTGGAAGGCAGAAAGTGGCCCCTTGGAAGGCACCAGAGATTTGGCACTGCATGGTTGATACTGAAGTGAGGGAAAGACTGAAGCTGTTACATGGTGGCCTCACTAGTCTGGGAGGAGCACTGGAGAAATTGCACGAGGACAATCTCTTCTAAGGCTGCCCTTCGCACACAGTGGTTTAGCAATCAGCCCTGCTCTGTGAGCTGGCACGGAGTGGGGCCCTGCCTCTCTGTACCCCGTTTTCAGAGTCCCCAGGGATAGCAGAAGTAAGCAGAAGTGCCTATCCCGAAGCACTACCTGTTGTTGTGAGAGGCCCTTGCACAACTGTACAAGCGTGACAGAGGCTTCTTGGGTTGTGGAGAGAGGGAACTATGTTGATATGTATCAGAGGGGTAGCTGTGTTAGTCTGGATCTGTAAAAGCAGCAAAGACTAATGTTACAGCATGTTGTGAGGATTCTGCAGCAAGTATTCATATGGGAAATACCCCAGGCTAGTACAACAAGTAAAGAAAAGTCAGAGCATGTGCGTCCTTCTTGGTGTACCTGTATTCCTACTGGGAAAAGGAGATGAGTGGAATAGAGTCATTACCATTATTTGTTCATCATTATCGCTGATTAGGTGGGATAGCTATGTACTTTAGTCCTGTGGTTTTAGTGCTTGAAAACAGCTGCAAAATATGGCTGTATTTCATAGAAGACTCCCAGAAAAGCTCAACCTTTGGCAGAGAACAGAGCTACCTCCAATAGAAACCAGAGGAGGCACTCATTAAGGATAATGTGAGTTCTGAATGTGTTTTTACTTTTTCTTTCCTCCTCGTCGCCTGCTGCCTGGTGGCTCTAAATTGATTTCCAGCTGTTTTTCCATGTTAATTCTTATCAGAGCTCAGATGTGAACTTCGAGACTGTATAACATTGTCAAGGACTCTCCCAGCTCATAAATCGGAAGTGTTGACCTGTTCAGAACTGGGGCATAAAGGCAGTAATGGTTTAAAGGCCTATTTATATCCTGTTATCAAAATTGGCAATGTCCTTATAAACATTGCCACGCTACGTGAATGGTTAATTCAGTCCACTGAAAATGAAATACCATGGGCTGGATACCATTATACGAATGTGGTATAAGAACCAGAATAAAGGAGGGATAGTTTTAGAATCAACAAACATGAGCTAAAATGAAGGAAAGATGGTCTAGTGGTTATGGCACTGCCTTGGGAGACCTTGGTTTGATTTCCCTTTCTTACATGGACTTCCTGTAGGATCTTGGGAAAGTCATTTAGACCCTCTGTGACTCAATTCCTCATCTGTAAACAGGGATAACAGCACTTACTTACCTCACAGGGGTGTTGTAAAGCTAAATAAATGAAAGAGCTGAAGTTGGCATCCATCTCCACTTTTTGCAGATGGATGCACTGAAAGACGGATAGTTTCTTGGCCCCACTGAAGTCAGTTGAAGTTTTGCTATTGGATTCTATTCTATATAGGTTCTTTCACTGTGCTCTTCATTGTGGTATCTGAGCGCCTTCCAGTAGTGCATTAAGCAATGTGACCACACAGCTGTAACGTGTTGTTCATTCTCTCATCCTCTCCCAAGAGGGAGAAGTGTCTGCAATTGAGTGTCTTGTTTTGGTAGGTGTATCGGGGAGGGAAGGGTTTAATCTACATGGTACTATGTATTTATCTTAGAAAATGAAAGCCAAAGACATGTGCCATGCATTTGCAGCAGAAGGTGGTGAGTTTTCTGATGGCCCTTAGTTCCTGAGGGAGTTCATTCCTCAAGTTCAGACCAGCCCCCGAGAAAGTTCTATCTCCTTCCCTCATTGTAGAGAGTTCCATTGTGCCAGATTGACTTCAGTGGGGCCGGGGTTTCACCCCTAGAGATGGAGGGACACATAGTGACAAGGAATAGAATCCAGGAGTGCTGGCCTATAGCCATCTGTAGTGACAACTATCACATGGACCACTGGGTCTGAAACTACAGAATAAAAGCCAGTCAAGTAAGAAACTTTTGTTCTTTCAAAAGTAAAATAACTAGAATTATGGGGAAAGCACTGGGCAAATTAAAGAAATGACACAGTGATCTGGAGAATAGTTCTCAATGAAGCAACTTGGAGCTTCTAGGTAGTCTGCACGGATTTGAAAATAATGAGACCATCAGTTTTCTTCAAAAAATATTACTTGGGATTTCAAACTGCTGACTAGTTATCCAACTATTGAAAGAGAGTTCATTGCTCTCTCCGGAAAGGATGTGGGGATGGAGGTGAATCCTAAAATGTTTTCAAATGCTTCATTTTTCAGGCTATAACTGCCTTAAAACAGCAGAGACTCTTAAATCCATTAGCTTTCACACTGTATTAACATATATTCTGATTTTTCCTCTGGGAAGTTCCTAGTTTCAGTTCTAGTTTTAAATTTTTTATATATATATATACTGCAAAGCAGAAAAAATCATATATCACAGCCACCCTATAGCTTGGTAATAAAGTCACTATAAAGGCAATCTCCAGCTGAAGATGTGATAATATTTGTGAAAGCAGAATGTCCCCAGGCTACAAAGAGTGACAAAGACATGGAAATAGGTCCAGTTTTTAGTACTCACATGTGAGAGCTCATGTTTGCACAATAATTATTTATCTGAATTATGTTTCCTCTATTCATTAATTATTTCTCTTTTTTCTTAGCTTTCTTCTTGGAATGTATTGGAGACAATTTTTTTTTATTTCAGAAAGTGGAGAAAGCTACTGCGGGGAAGGCTGTTCTATATTTGATTTTGACAAATAGGGAGGAACTGGTTGAGAATTGGAAAGTGGAAGGCAGCCTGGGTGAAAGTGATCGTGAAAGTGATCATGAAATGGTAGAGTTCATGATTCTAAGGAATGGTAGGAGGAGAAATAGCACAATAAAGATAGATTTCAAGAAGGCAGACTTTAGCAAACTCAGGGAGTTTGTAGGTAACATCCCTAGGGAAGCAAGTCTAAGGGAAAAAACAGTTCAAGAGAGTTGGCAGTTTTTCAAAGAGACATTATTAAGGTCACAAGATAAACTATCCCACTTCATAGGAAAGAGGGGGATACCTCAGTGGTTTGAGTATTGACTTACTAAACCCAGAGTTGTGAGTTCAATCCTTGAGGGGGCCATTTAGGGATCTGGGGCAAAAATCTGTCTGGGGATTGTCCTGCTTTGAGCAGAAGGAGGGACTAAATGATCTCCTGAGGTTCCTTCCAACCCCAGTATTCTAGGAAGCATGGTAAGAGACCACCCTACCTTAACCAGCAGAACTTCAATTATCTTAAACTCAAAAAAGTCCTACAAAAAGTGTAAACTAGGTAAATTAAAAAGGATGTATATAAGAAAATAACAAAAGCATGTAGGGACACAATTAGAAAGGCCAAAGCACGATAACAGAAAATATGGAAATAGCAGGTGTGTTAAATAACTTTTGTTTCAGTTTTCACCAAAAAAGGGTAGTAGCGATTGGGCATCAAACATAATGAATGCCAGTGGAAATGAGGTAGGATCAGAGCTTAAAATGGGGAAAGAAAAAGTTAAAAATTACTTAGATAAGTTATATGTCTTCAAGTCATCAAGGCCTGATGAAATACATCCTAGAATACTTAAGGAGTTGATTGAGGAGGTATCTGAGCCATTAGTGATTATCTTCGAAAAGTCATGGAAGACAGGAGAGATTCCAGAGGGCTGGAAAAGGGCAAATATAGTGCCCATCTATAAAAAGGGAAATAAGGACAACCTGGGGTATTACAGACCAGTCAGCTTAACTTCAGTACATGGAAAGATAATGGAGAAAATAACTCGGCAATCAATTTACAAACACCTAGAAGATAATAAGGTGATAAATAACAGTCAGCATGGATTTGTTAAGAACAAGTAATGTCAGACCAACCTAATACCTTTCTTTGACAGGATAACAAGCCTTGTGGATGGGGGGGAAGTGGTAGATGTGGTATATCTTGACTTTAGTAAGGCTTTTGATACTGTCTCACATGACCTTCTCATAACAAAACTAGGGAAATACAACCTAGATGGAGCTATTATAAGGTGGGTGCATAACTGGTTGGAAAATCGTTCCCAGAGAGTAGTTATCAGTGTTCACAGTCAAGCTGGAAGGGCATATCAAGTCGGGTCCTGCCAGGATCAGTTCTGGGTCCAGTTCTGTTCAATATCTTCATCAATGATTTAAACTGGGACATTAGTAAAGACAGTTTGTAAGAGATTGCAATGATTTTAATATACTGTAATTTAATATACTGTAATTCATGATAATGGAATGATGTAGTTCATAACAATTGAATCATTTTTAAAATAGTAAAGATACCAATGATAGACACATTCAGTAACTAGAATATGAAAGAAGTGTATAAATATGCTTAAAATAGCCTCCCCCCAAAACTGACAGTGCCCCCACCAAACACATACACCTCTTCAAAAAAAACCACCAGCAAAACCAAAAGTCTTATGGGAGAAAGTCCAGGGAAGTGCAACAAAAATGAGGAAAGGTCTAGAAAACAGGACCTATGAGGGAAGATTGAAACAATTGGGTTTGTTTAGTCTGGAGAAGAAAAGGCTGAGTGGGGACATGATAACAGTTTTCAAGTACATAAAAGGCAATCGTTAGCTATTTGGTCCATTCCTGAGCAACTGCAAAGGTTTGATGGCCTGAGAGCCTAACATTGGAACAGATTTGATGAACCCATGTAATAGGGGCTCTGACTCTGGGCCGCCTCCACCCCTCAGTTGGTGGAATTTTATCCCAGATGTTACAAGCCACTCGGAGAATGGTGTTCGCTGGAATGTCTTGTGGCATCCTTGTGACATGTCCGAAAAGCATAAGGTGGATAATGGCCCCAGTAGTATGTAGATCCGAGCAACCACAATCATCTGAATTACAGATGAAGTAATTCCACTTTATACCCAATATACGACGTTGACATTTTGTGTGGAAAGCCTCCAGATTTGTCCAGTCTGAGTGGCATAGAGTCCATGTTTTGCAGCTGTACAACAGTATGGGAAGAATAGAGCTTGAATAAATCCTGAACTTGTTTGTCATACTAAGATGATATTGATTCCGTATCTATTGTAAACGGCCCATGGCAGATGCTGCAATGCCAATCCAATGGAGAACCTCCATGTGAGAATTGGAGGAGCTGGTAAGTATAGAACCCAGATAGCAAAAGCTGGAAAGTGATTCAACAGTTTCATTAACAGACGTTTTGCAGCATGAGCTTTCGTGGGTGAATACCCACGTCTTCGAGACTTCAAGACTTGCATCCGAAGACGTGGGTATTCACCCACGAAAGCTCATGCTGCAAAACGTCTGTTAGTCTATAAGGTGCCACAGGATTCTTTGCTGCTTTTACAGATCCAGACTAACACGGCTATCCCTCTGATACTTAACAGTTTCATTGTTCAAAGAGATTGGAGTCGCAGGTGGATCTGGTCCTAGATTGTGTAGTTTTGTCTTTGACCATGAAACATAGAGACCAATCTTAGCTGACTCCTCCTCCATGTTCTGGAGTGCCTCACGAAACCTGTTGGGGCTCTGTACTAGGTTTAGGTTGGACATTAGGAAAAATTCCCTAACTGTCAGGGTGGTTAAGCAGTGGAATAAATTGTCTAGGGAGGTTGTGGAATCTTCATCATTGAAGATGGTTAAGAGCAGGTTGGACAAACACCTGTCAGGGATGGTCTAGATAATACTTAGTCTTGCCAGGAGTGCAGGGGACTGGGCTAGATCATAGGTTCTCAATCAGGAGTCTGGGGTTCCATGTGGGGGTCACAAGCAGGTTTCAGGGGGGCCTCCAAAATAAACAAGAGGGCAAAGCCAGCGTTACACTCGCAGGAGCCCAGGGCAGAAAGCCCAAGCCCAAGCCCAAACCCCACCATGCGAGGCTGACGCTGAAGCCCGAGCAACTGGGATCCCCCTGTGGCCCCTGCCTTGCTTTCTGCCCCCTAATGCCAGCCCTGGCTTTTAATCTACTGAATATGTAGAAAAACAGGTGCTGTGGCACGGGTGGGCCATGGAGTTTTTATAGCATGTTCGGGGGGTGGGAGGCTGAAAAAGAAAAAGGTTGAGAACCCCTGGACTATATGGTTCCCTGAGGTCCCTGCCAGTCCTATGATTCTATAATTCTCTGCATCCTCCTCCCCTATTCTTTTTGGCTTCATCAATTATTCCTCAGATCTGATTCATCGAATCACACATTTTAAAGGACAGAAGGGAACACCAAGCTCATCTAGTCTGACATTTTGCATAGAACCTCACCCAGTAATTTCTAGATCAAGCCTATAACTTATTTTTGAACATCTGACTGAATTACCTGATAGCTTGAATTACATCCAGAGCATGCTGCATGACCCCGATGTTTGCCCAGGGAAATTGAAGATGTTGGGGATAACTGCAGTAAGAGATGGAAAAGATATATATAGAGAGATTAGATATAGATATATTCATCTACATTGCCCTCACTCTGGCCATTGCAGGATTGTTCAGTACAGTACTAGGGGATTTTGATTTATATTGCTGTTGTCTTTTAAACAACAAAAATAATATGGGTCCCAAATAACCACGTTAGCTATGGCCAGGCCTAGTTAAAAAAATCGCACTGGGTCTGCATACACACTCTTGCTCTGGCTGGTTTCTGGTGGCTTCTAAAACTTAGTGAGATCTACTAGATGGCTCAGAAACTATTTAATATTGCCCTATCCCTATACTCTACAATAGCACAGTTCAGCCTGATAGCTGTATAAACTATGGCCCAAACCGAGAAGGTCACATCTAATGAGAGGATGCATGTAAATTACACATTGCTGCAGAGGTGTGAATCTAAGTCTTGTCCTCCCTTTAGCCTTACTTAGCTTTATCTCTGATTTTGAGCTTATAGCACACGGATATGAGCCATGTGATCTTACCACTGAATTGCAGCTGCCTCTGAGGTGGGGTGTTTCACAGCATACACCAAACAAAAAAAAAAGTAGAATTCTATATCCACTTATAAGAGGGTGAGCTTTGAGTAGGCAGACTATAATTACTAGAGAGCCCAGACTGGAATACTGATCCAGATTCTGATCTCAGTTATGTTCATGTCATTCCAGAGTAACAGAGATCAGAATCTTGCCCTCTGCATCTGAACCACTAACCCACATTCTGGTGAAGATTGGCTCCAGATCTAAACATTGTGACTCTATAATGACTTAAGGGAGCACTCTATCCCACTAGAAGAGCAGCATGCTAGAACTACATGATATAGCTACAACAATATCTGCTCAGAAAACTGGAAGTAAAAATTGTAAAACTTGTTTCCATTCTATTTTCAAAATTTCATTCCAGTGGATTTTTTCTGACCAGCTCCAGGCAGAACTGCCAAGATACCCATCTTCAATCTCAGCGACCCTTCCGGTTCCCAGGGTTCACTGGACTACAGCTGATGAAGTACGCTGGAAGCAGCCTAGCACGGCTGTGGCACAAAACCTTCTCCAATTCCATCTGTGAACAACAGAAGGATTTCTTGTAGGTCTATACCATAGTCATTCCAGAAGCAATAAAGATGTTTCTTTCCCTCACAGCCATTGCAGCTGTGAAATGGCAGCCAGTGGAGCTATTCCAAATAGTGGAGAGTCTAATCAATCTACATCACAACAAACAGACATCCGTCCCGAGCACGTACTGTTGAGAAGAGTTCCTTGGCATAGTTTGCAGAAAAAATCAACTCTACACAGGATGGGCTCAGGACAAGATATTCTAACCTAGACCAAGAAGTCACAACCACCTCAGAGCCCTTTAAACCTGTTGCAACTATGATGCGTTGAACTACTCAGAATTGTGAGAGCTGCTAGCTACAATACAGATATTTTCCCTCCTTAGCTGATGGAAGTCAATAACGAATAATCAAATCCTCTATGAATCAAAAGCATGAATGCCTCCTTCAGAGAAGATAACGTACTAGCTTCCTTAAAAATCTAGGATTCCTTACATTCAAGATTTAAGCTAGGTCATGACACTTAAACAGCCTTATTAACGCTATGGATAACCTCCTTGGGTATGTTTATTCTGCAATAAAAAACCCGTGGCATGGCTGCGGCTAGCCTGGGTCAACCAACTCAGAGTGATGGACTAATAATTGTAGCATAGACATTTGGATTCGACTGGAGCCCGTGCTCAGGAACCCCTCAGGGTAGAGAGGGTCTCAAATCCTGGACTCCAGCCTGAACCTGAATGTCTACACTGCAATGTTTAGCCCCACACTCTGAGTCTATTGACGTGGGTTCTGAGGCTTAGTGTTATGGGTATTTTTTTAATTGCAATGTAGACATACCTCTTATGTCCAGGGATAGGGTGACACCTCAGTGCTCATAATTTTCAACTTCTCTGCAGCCTTTGATGCTGTCAAGGCTGATTCCCCACTCTGGCACTTCGAGTGCAGAAGGTGGGGGCTCGCAAGGATTATAAACATTAATACCGGCCACTCCAGACTTGTATTAAACTTCCAAGGTCACAGCTTCTCTATGACCTTGGATAGGTAAATCCTGCCACCACCCAAGTGCAAAAGAACCTCCCCCGCTCCCCCACCTTTTGAAAACCCAGGATGGAACACTTGGGAATTCCTTCCTGTGGAGTATTCTCAAGCTCTTTCACCTCCCCCTCCGGAAAAGAGCTGAGGAAAAAAAGAGAGGAAATCAGCTGTTGCCACCAGCTAATTAAACAACATATGCACAAAACTCTTAGGGACACAAAAATCCCATCCTGTTCTTGAAAAAGGTAAAATTTATTAAAAACAAAAGGAAAGGAAATACATTTGGAACATAGGCTTTTGCTAGATTTTAAAGGAGCATTCCAAAAATTAAGCACCCAAAATAGCTTTCTTGGGGGTTCAGCTTAAAGGTTACAAGCAAACAAAAGCATCTGGGGTTAGCACAGAGGAGTCCACAAGCCAAGAAATAAACAGAAATAACCCTAATCACATCTTTCTAAACATTCCCTGTCCCAGTGAATCCTTCTAGGTATGGACAACAAATTTCAGACGGGGTCCAAACTTTACACAGCATGTCAGCTGCCCCCCAACTTTTCAACCCAGCAAGAACAACAGAGACTAAGGGAAAGTTCCCCTCCCCCCCATTTTAAAATGTTCTAGCCTTCCCATTGGCTCTTTTAGTAAGGTGCTCACTTCCTTTTTTTTTTAACCTGGGGGACTTTTTAACCATTTACAGGTAAAGCAAGAAGCCACCAAGAGGGACTTTATAGCTAACTGGCTGGCTGGGTGTCTATAAAAAGGAGCTTCCCCACCCTCCTTCATTTATCACAGATGATATGAATCACAAAGTGCTGCTGACCCACTTATACTGACACAGTAGGCATAGATTCATAGACTCTAGGACTGGAAGGGACCTCGAGAGGTCATCGAGTCCAGTCCCCTGCCCTCATGGCAGGATCAAATACTGTCTAGACCATCCCTGATAGACATTTATCTAACCTATTCTTAAATATCTCCAGAGATGGAGATTCCACAACCTCCCTAGGCAGTTTATTCCAAGACACATACATATATGTATGTAATGTCTACAGTCATTCCTCTCTAATACAAACCAGAGAGCGGATCTCCCTAAGGATCCATCCTATACTTTCACTTCCCACCACCAGATTCTGATGTATGTTACTAAATATATACAGGCCTGAAATAAATAGTCTGGAGCTGAAGCTAAAAGTTTAAGAGTGTTTAGATGGAAGGCTTTTGTTCAACTCATTACAATCATAGTTGCTAGCCAGAAAATTCAGAGCTGGAGCTGGACTTCCCCAAGGTTTTTGAATACAGGGGTTTTGTTTGTGGATTATTTAAAAATAGACTAAATCACCCCTAGTGAATGAAAATTCAGAGAAGGGAAAAGCCAAGCAGTGGTGATAATTTTAGAAGACTGGCATGTTGTGAAATTTAAAAGTTTTGCAAATGTTTTCATCAACTCAGCATGCATTTCTAATTCAACATGCTGAACGGTGCTGATAATCAGGAATCTCTTCAGTAAATGTGCCATGAGATAAGTAAAATAGGTTTCAGAAATTCTAATAAATTCCTTTCATACAACATTAGCATATTCTGCCCCCTGGATCTCATTTTTACCTATTAGAGAACTTGTCTGAGATCAGACAAAAGAACTTTTCTGTTCTGCTGGCATGCTGAGTGGAATTCATTATTAAACTTTATGCTGGGTTAATCTGATTTGAGAGAACACTAAAGATTCAGAGGATTCTTTAATAAACACAAAATATTCGGAGTTAAAGTAGATACTATTTGGGAGATATTGCCAACTATGAGATAAGAGGGTTTTTTTGCCCCAGCCCCCTAACAAAGTTGGAAACAGCTGTAAGGAATCGGTTGGTGTACAGGACCAAGTAACAGGATTGAAGTATCTAGACTGGCATGTTTGATACAGTCCTTCATAACCCCATGAAGTTCTGTGCGAGTATCTTTCAGATGAGACCTTTCGAAGACCACAGTCCGGTCAAATGTGCATAGACAGAGGAATTCCTCTGGCCCTGTTTGTAAGAGTTTTATCCTGTTCTTGTTCAAAATCTGTCATCTCCATATTGCTGTACAGTGGGCTGCTCCTTCATCTGTCTACTGCCTTCTACCTAGGAAGTGGGTGAAATAACAAGTTTAGTCAGATCTGACCTAGTGCTGCAGTCCTTGCCCAGGTAAAACTCACAGTGACCACTAATAGTTTGTAAAGCACTTTGGATCCCTTCTTCTTGGTTGTATATATTAGAGATGGGCCAAAACAAGACCCCCAAAGCTGAATTTGGGGGGAGGGATAGCTCAGTGGCTTGAGCATTGGCCTGCTAAACCCAGGGTTGTGAGTTCAATTCCTGAGGAGTCCATTTAGGGATCTGGGGTAAAAATCTGTCTGGGGATTGGTCCTGCTTTGAACAGGGGGTTGGACTAGATGATCTCCTGAGGTCCCTTCCAACCCTGAGTTTCTATAGATTCTATAAATCTCTTAGCTTGGTCTATACTGGGGGGTGGAATCAATCTAAGTTACGCAACTTCAGCTATGTGAATAACGTAGCTGAAGTCAACGTACTTAGATCGACTTACCGCAGTGAGTCGACTGCTGTCGCTCTCCCATCGACTCTGCCTGTGCCTCTTGCCGAGCTGGAGTACAGGAGTCAATGGGAGAGCACTCAGGGGTCAATTTATCATGTCTAGACTAGATGCGATAAATCAATCCCCGCTGGATCGATTGCTGCCCGCCGATCCGGCCAGTAGTGAAGACATACCCTTAAAATATTTTGAGGGAGGGAAAGGTCAGCTTCAAAACCCCAGAGTCAATTTGCCTTTACAGTTTGGCTCCTAGTCTGAGATGTAAAACAGGGAAGGGCCTACATTTGGGTTCCATTTTGGGTGCTTGCCCTGGGATAGCAGATATCATATAAGAACAGCTGATCTCCCAATATTTGGGGAGGAAATCTTCGAAAATCAGTGAGATTTCAGCACCTTTGAATCAGAACTCGAATTTTAGATTTAGTTCAGCTGCAAACCCAAAGGCTAGTCTAAAAGTAACTAGGATTTCAATTCGGAGCTGAACATAGCATCCTGAAATTGGCTAGCTTATAAGTGTAATGCACAATCGAAATCTGTTTTGTGCTGAAACTCCTTTTAACCAAAGCATTTTAGTGTCACCCGAGGATGTATTGTGCCCTGGGATCCTCATCTCAGGATGGTGAACATGAAGTCTGCTTATTTTATCCAAAGAGCTTAATTTTCACTGCCGTCTGGGGTTAGAGAGCCTGGAGCAGAAATTTGGACAATGAGCTGGAAGCGTTAAAATCAGGAGAGACAGAGCAACTGGCTTTGAAGTCTTTGCTTTGGAGTTGAGGCAACTAAGGGCAGACATCAAAGCCTGCTAGCTGGTTCCCCTAACTTTACTAACGATCAGTTTCCCAAATGCTGAAGTTGTTCCCCACTGTTTTGGAGCTTATGTGCAGTGTGGTTATTAAACACATCACCTCATTGCACAAGGAAACAGTCTTCCCTTTAAAAAGAGCCGCATTCACTTTTCTAGGCCAATGTTGCAGGAAAAAAACAAGCAAATCTCATCATGTAAACACAGAAAGCTGCATTTGAAAGTGAAGGTTTTAATTAAAATTGACATTTCAGGGACTCCTGCTTCTCCTGGCCGCCATCTTGCTTATGACTGACAAGTGTTTTGCAGAGCTGCCAAAACCCCTCAATTAATATTATGGGGAAAGAACAGGTGGAATAAATTATTCATGCAAGGGGGGGGGTTATGGAAATTAATTGAAAATTTGAACTATTAACCCAAACTCAAATATACAGCAGCAAGGTTCAGACATTCTTGGGTTCCAGGAACATTTACGTGACAAAGAAATCTTCAAGCATCAGAAAAATATGTAATTAGAATATGAGAGATGTCAAACTTCACTCAAGGCAAAGCCAAAGTGTGCATCTGTGCCAATGGACACATACTCATTATGCACATTGGTAATCATTTACAGGACATAACAACAACTTTATTGAACCTAATTTATAGACACCATTACATATTCTAATGGGCCAGTAGATGGCTCTCTATTAACTTTTTCCATATATACATACATATCTCATTTAGAAAGCACTCTTGCAACACTTGTAAATACTACAGCTGTCAGTGAGGAAGCTGGAATTTTCCTGAGCTGGAAAATCTGAGGCCTTTAGCAATGGAGCTAAAAGAAAATTCCTTTCAGCATGAGGAAATATTGTGATGTTATCATTATTGGGACCAAGGGAAGTGCCACTGGAGGGAGACATGATCATGTGCACCAAACCAGCCTGTAATTTCAAAATCAAATCCCGACCTGTACAATTTTCTACTAATTCTATATTCCACACGCAAAAGAAGTGATGAAGAAGTTATAAGCATAACTTATTAATATTCCACCAATTTCAGGCAATACAATAAACCTCTCAGCATCAATGTCTGCCTCTTCGTATGCACCTTATGTGTGTTTGAAAATTTGACTCAAACTCAAATATTATTGGGTTCATGTACCACTAAAGAAAGGAGAAAAAAGGAGAAGAGAAAAATTCCAATGGGAAAAAATACAGGACAGTAGTATAATAATATATACATGACACCCATTTGGGTCTACTTTTTTTTTTTGAAGGTTGGACTTTTGTTTTATCCAGAGCACAAGTTTCCCCTTTAAAAAGAAAAAACAGGGGGTTTGTGATGGATATGTTTTGGAGGTGGGTTAAACTGAATCACCCTCACAAAAGCCCCTGGCTTTAAATTACAGAGAAACAAAGTTTAAACATGAGCTAATTCTGGAAACCCCAAAAATAGTTCAAGAGGTTGAGATCCATGTCTGGTTTGAATTATGCATAATAATGATAATTAATAATTCATAATAAAATACTTTGCACTAATAAATTTAATCAAGGATCTCCAAAGTGCTTTAAGAGCATTAATGGTTTAAGTCTTTACAGTATGTGAGTGAAGTACAGTAGGTTAATATTATCCCCATTTACCAGCGAGAGAAGCTGAGGTAAAGTGACTTCCCCAGATGAGACAATGACAGAGCGAGGAATAAAACCCAGAAGTCCTGTATCCCCATCATGTGCTCTAACCAGTAAACTATGCTTCCCCTTTCTTAAATCATGTTTAAAATAAGTTTAATTAGCACAATCATAGCATTGGCTCTCACCTCTTCCAGTTCTTCTAATTGCGGCTCACTGCCCCAGAGGCCACACAGAGATGCCCTAAGTGCAGAGGAGTAAGTTGCACTGAGATATTGGAGGCAGAGGTGTACATTAGCAAAGTCCATTTTCTCTGTCCTTGCTCTGTCACCCATGTTAGTGCAATTGAACCTAATACTTCTAGATCTCAAAATATGAATTTCTACTTAATCTGAGCTAAAAGCCTGATTCTCTTA
Organism: Mauremys mutica; assembly: GCF_020497125.1. Taxonomy (NCBI): domain Eukaryota; kingdom Metazoa; phylum Chordata; order Testudines; family Geoemydidae; genus Mauremys; species Mauremys mutica. Next base: position 131,619,936 of record NC_059076.1, on the reverse strand, counting down.
GCTGGACGCCACAGGCAGACTCATAAGCTTCTATTTGGATGAGTCACAACAGAGCACCATACTGTGTAAGTGTGATTTACACACTCCCGGTTGGGGAAGCTAGTGCCAAGTTGCAGAAGTCCACCCACATCAAATCCCTGATTGGGCCATCACTGTTTCATGGGATACCCTGGCGAGGTCTTTGATGGGGATTGAACCTAGGAACTCTGGATCTAAAAGGGAAGCTTGTATTGTCCAAGGTAGATGACCCACATATGAGTCCATAATGGCTTTAGCTCACTAATATACCTCTACAGACACTAGTGGTGGGACAAGGTGCTACATTGTGTGAGTGTGGGTTACACAAGGTTAACCCTGCTACCCACCTTTTTCAGGGGAAATCTCTAGCTGACTTTTCCTACAACTCCCCCTCTCATTCCACACCCTGGTAACTTTCCTCACTTCCACACAAAATGAAAAGAGTCTCTATTTTCATGCCGATATTGCCTGATACCTTCTTTTGTCACCTTCTTAGGAATGAAAGCTAACAATTATGTGGAAAACTCTGCTCCCCTTCACTATGGTCTCTCACACTTATTATCTTTTAAGAAAGGAGACTTATTTAGGCTGCTGCCATTTGCTTCCAAGAATACCTGCATGACATCTCTGTCTGAGGTAGATAAGTATTCCAGGGCAATGTGTGTTGCCTATTATTCAGCTAGACACTGAGATTATTCAAAGAACTGCATTTTATTTCTGGGCTTTCTCTTCCCCTTCCTGCTGGTGCAAAACAAAAGTTGTTTCTTGAATCTTGTTGCTTACAGTAAAATTGCTTAGGACAAGAACAAAAGAAGCAAATTGCCAGGATCTGGCAGGAAAACCTCAAATAACACTAATTTCCAGTTAAAAGTATTTGCAATATCTTGAGCTGGGAAGAAGAATCTTCAGAAAGAAAGTCCTAAACTATTGTTAATATGTCTGAGGCTAGCTAGGATTCCTTCTTCTGCACAGTGTTCTACTGAGTTTTTTATATCAATTAATCACCATGGTATCCAGAGCACCATGGTCACTGGCAGTGGAAAAGATCATAATACTCCCATTCCAAAACCACAGTTCCTTACAACTTCAGTTAACGATGAATCTCTGCAAGCTGTTAACAATATGGGACCAGTGACACCCAGTTGAGCAGTTCTGATTCTATCCAGCAGGGTGTTATGACAGGCATAAGCATGAGCCTTATTACTATTACATTTGTCTTCTTGCTCCAAGGTTTCTGTGTCAGTTTTAAACATTTTTTTTAACTAACCTCAGTCTAAGCTTAGTCAGTTTGTGTGTCCAGCAAATGTAACTTTTTTTTTCTTCTTCTTTTTTTTTTTTTAAAAGCAATCTCCTTTACCGGTTTCTTAAAAATTTGTTCAAGCACCAGTCAGAACATGGCTGCAAAACAGAATGAATAAGAGCATCATGTTCTTTTGAAAGGTTGGTTTAAAGGGTTTTGAACTGACTGTAGCATATATGTCCCTCGGGGGAATCTTTGATTTCTACATTGTTCTCCTGATCACACTGTGTGTTGCCAGAATGAGATTTTTTTCACTGTTTGTCTTCTTTTTCTTATTGGGCTATGTGCTGAGGCAAAAAATCTGTCAGAGAGGAACGGCTGCATATAAATGTTATCCCTAGGATGGCCCTTGATATTATAGCCCCACATATTTGGAATATTGATCACAGAGCTGGAATTAGCAATTAAAAGCATAATTTCTTTTTCCACAGATTTTCGACTAATTTTATGCAAAAGACAGCCTAGGAGTGACATAAGGCCAATAAAAACTGTACAGAAGCTGCACCAATGTAATTGTTAAACATATGGCCACATGCCAGGAAGGGGGGACAGGCGAGTTATTAAATAGGGAACGAACAGGAATATGATGCAGTTTTGATAATGAGAAAGGCTTGCTTCTCAATGCTTTTATATTCCTTCCCTCTCTCATTATATTTGCCTTCCATACCTTGTGTGTTCGTTACTTAGCTATCATGAGCTAAATCAGCTTTCACATTAGACCTACAGTGATCATGAGAAATGTTGATTTAAAGGCATAGACTAGAGAGTGTTAAATTTTAACTCTTCAGTTAGATACTGAAACCTTGATTTTATGGCATGGTTGTACAAATAAGAATTCTAACTAAAACAGGCAGTGAGCTAATAGTAGAGAAAGGGGATTGGGGGTAATGTCTTGCTTAGATTGGTGGTTATTTGTCAGACATTTCCTTCTAGGGTTGTGATGGCTTGATTCAGATCTAAAGGGTGCAGAATATTAACAACAATATAAGCATTTTTGCATTCCATTGTGAAGTAGAAACTTGTCCCATTTGTTATATTATTTCTTTATGGTAGTACCTAGAGCAGAGGTGGGCAAACTACGGCCTGCGGGACCATCCTGCCTGGTCCCTTAGCTCCTGGCCAGGGAGGCTCATCCCCAGCCCCTTCCCTGCTGTCCATTCCTCCCCCGCAGCCACGCCGCCGCACGGGCAGCGCTCTGGGTGGCGGAGCTGTGCACTCCTGCCGAGCAGATCGGCAGCACTGTCTGGCAGCGTGTCTGTAGAAACCTTCTTGTCACCCTTCACATCCCTTGCTAGCTGCAACTGCAGTTGTGCTCTGGCTTTCCTGATTACACCCAGGCATGCTCGAGCAATATTTTATACTGGTCCCTAGTCATCTGTCCAAGTTTCCACTACTTGTAAGCTTCCTTTTTGCGTTTAAGCTCCCCAAAGATTTCTCTGTTACGCCAAGCTGATCGCTTGCCATATTTGCTATTCTTTCTACACATCGGGATGGTTTGTTCCTGTGCCCTCAACAAGGCTTCTTTAAAATACAGCCAGCTCTTCTGGACTCCTTTCCCCCTCATATTAGCCTCCCAAGGGATCCTGCCCATGAGGTCCCTAGGGGAGTCAAAGTCTGCTTTTCTGAAGTCCAGGGCCCATATTCTGCTGCTCTCCTTTCTTCTGTGTTAGGATCCTGAACTCGATCATCTCATGGTCACTGCTGTCCAGGTTGCCACCCACTGCTACTTTCCCTACCAATTCTTCCCTGTTTGTGAGCAGCAGGTCAATAGGAGCACGGCCCCTAGTTGTTTTCTCCAGCACTTGCCCCAGGACGTTGTCCCCAACACTCTCCAAAAGCTTCCTGGATTGTCTGTGTACTGCTGTATTGCTCTCCCAGCAGCTGTCAGGGTGATTGAAGTCCCCCGTGAGAACCAGGGCCTGTGATCTGGAAACTTCTGTTAGTTGTCTGAAGAAAGCGTTGTGTACTTCATCTTCCTGGTCTGGTGATCTATAGCAGAAACCCACCACCCACCATGACATCACCCTTGTTGCTCTCGCCTTTAAACTTAACCCAAAGACTCTCAACGGGCTTTTCTCCAGTTTCATACTGGAGCTCTGAGCAATCATACTGCTCTCTTACATATAGTGCAACTCCTCCACCTTTTCTCCTCTGCCTGTCCTTCCTGAACAGTTTATACCCATCCATGACAGTGCTCCAGTCATGTGAGTTACCCCACCAAGTCTCTGTTATTCCAATCACATCCTAGTTCCTTGACTGTGCCAAGACTTCCAATTCTTCCTACTAGTTTCCCAGGCTTCTTGCGTTCATGTACAGGCACTTAAAATAACTAGCTGATTACCCTTCTTTATCAGTATGAATCAGGAGGCCTCCCCTATTGCACCCTCCTCCTTGTGTTTTCTCCCGGTATCCCACTTCCCCACTTACCTCCGGGCTTAGGTCACCATCCCCAGGCAAACCTAGTTTAAAGCCCTCCTCACTAGGTTAGCAAGCCTGCCTGCGAAGATGCTCTTCCCTCTCTTCATTAGGTGGATTCCATCTCTTCCTAGCAATCCTTCTCTGATACAACGCAGGGTTGATACTTGGGTCTCTAGTCTTTTTACCTTCTCTTCCAATATGCAGACCAGCTTGCACTTCATATAGATGAAGTCGCTTCTATCCTTTGGGAGAAAGACAAGCATGGCACATCCTGTGCAGGTCGCAACAGCTGATCGCTCATTATCCATAATGTCTTCCTTCTAAGAGCCTCTTCAGATATTGTATTTACTGCTCACAGAAACCTGAAATGCCAAAAAAAACCCCCAAACCTCTGCGGGAACTCCCCCCAAGCAAACTCCCTCTGTTTGCATGTCCTCTGTTCACCGCTATTGTGGAAAGGAGAACTGAAGAGACTGCCTGAATGGAAGAGTGAAAAATGTCATTTCTTCTTTGAAACCAACACCCCTTTTTAATGAGATCTAGATGGCTGTGTATTTCTAAAAGGCAGGGTGGCCTAGTAGTGAGGCACTGGCCTAGGACTTGACAAACCTGGATTCAATTCCCTGCTCCAGGACAGACTTCCAGTGGGACCTTAGGCACGTTAGCCTCTCTGTGCTCAGTTCTTTATCTGTAAAGGGAAGAATTGCCCTTCCTTATCTCAAAGGGGCAATGGGAGGGATGCATTAAAGATTGTGAGATGCTTGGACACTACACAAAGTGGGGCATATAATTACCTTAGGCCTGGTCTACACTGGGGGAGGGGTCGATGTAAGATATGCAACTTGAGCTACGGGAATAGCGTAGCTGAAGTCGACGTAACTTATTTCAACTTACCTCCTGTCCTCACAGCACGGGATCGACGGCAGCAGCTCCCCCGTCAACTCGGCTTCTGCCGTTCGCCCTGGTGGCGTTCCAGAGTCGACGGGAGCGCGTTCGGGGATCGATCTATTGCATCTACATGAGAGGCGATATGTCGATCCCCAATATATCGATCGCTACCTGCCGATCCGGCGGGTAGTCTGGACATACCCTTAGGCAGATACAATATCCTTTCAGTTTCAAATGTGATGTTAGCAGCAAAAATAGCACCCATATATGTTGGACCTCCTATATAAATATATAGACTCATAAACTCATAGACTTTAAGGTCAGAAGGCATTATTATGATCATCTAGTCTGACCTCCTGCACAATGCAGGCCACAGAATCTCACCCACCCACTCCTGTAACAACCCCCTAACCTATGTCTGAATTATTGAAGTCCTCAAATTGTGGTTTGAAGACCTCAAGCTGCAGAGAATCCTCCAGCAAGTGACCCGTGCCTCATGCTGCAGAGGAAGGCGAAAAACCGCCGGGGCCTCTGCCAATCTGCCCTGGAGGAAAATTCCTTCCCGACCCCAAATATGGTGATCAGTTAAACCCTAACCATGTGGGCAAGACTCACCAGCCAGCACCCAAGAAAGAATTCTTTGTAGTAACTCAGATCCTACCCCATCTAACATCCCATCACAGACCACTGGGCATACTTACCTGCTGATAATCAAAGATCAATTACTAAATTAATTGCCAAAATTAGGCTATCCCATCATACCATCCCCTCCATAAACTTATCAAGCTTAGTCTTAAAGCCAGATATGTCTTTTGCCCCCACTACTACCCTTGGAAGGCTGTTCCAGAATTTAACTCCTCTAATGGTTCGAAACCTTAGTTTAATTTCAAGTCTAAACTTCCTAGCGTCCAGTTTATATCCATTTGTTCTTGTGTCCACATTGGTACTAAGCCTAAATAATATATCAATACCAACACAGAGATTAGATAGCGCAGGTGTCTATTTGATGTAAGTTGCCATTGTTCAGTATTTTACAGCACATTTAGGGCTTGATTTGTGGCTATGAGTATGCTGGCCCTGATCCAGTGCAGCATTTAAGCACCTGCTTAACTGTAAACATGCTCACTGCAATAGGGCTAATCATATGCTTAAAGATAAGCATGTGCTTAAGTACTGTGCTGGATCCTGGTCTGAATGCTCAACATTTGGCACAGCTGAGCCTTTACAATGCTATATAAATAACAGATGTTGTCTCTAGTATTATACACAGATGGAAAGACATGGACAGAATTTGTATTCATTGGCTTTTGTTTTTATAAACCCAAATAGCTGCAGGTACGTTTATTTGTCCCAGCAGTTTAGCTCATTTATAGCACATGGTATACACAAATACACACATATACATAATCCATGTGCTAAGGATAAAGTTGAGGTCATTTGAACTATGAATTATCCAATGTATTAAAGAGACTTCACTGTGGCAGATAATAAAAGTCCAAGCTAACATACATGTTGACTACCCTCCAGATTCTAGGCTGGATCTTTTCCCTGGGTATCCACTTCTATTAGACTCAAAAGTAGCAATCCAGCCCTGTGCAGAAGACCAGCACAACGCATATGACAGGTAGCCGTGTTAGTCTGTATCAGCAAAAACAATGGGGAGTCCTTGTGGCACCTGTGACAGACCCAGACCAGTGGGGTGCAGGAGTCTGGTAGAGGGCAAATATACTGGTCACTGGATGTGTAGTTTTCTGGTCCCTGAGTGACCAGAGCAGAGGCTGCACTAGAGTAATCAGGAACCTGGCTAGAACCAATTAAGGCAGACAGGCTGATTAGAACACATGCAGCCAATCAAGGCAGGCTAATCAGGGCACCTGGGTTTAAAAAGGAGCTCACTTCAGTTTGTGGTGTGCGTGTGAGGAGTTGGGAGCAAGAGACGCAAGGAGCTGAGAGTGAGAGGGTGTGCTGCTGGAGGACTAAGGAGTACAAGCGTTATCAGACACCAGGAGGAAGGTCCTGTGGTGAGGATAAAGAAGGTGTGTGGAGGAGGCCATGGGGAAGTAGCCCAGGGAGGTGTAGCTGTCATGCAGCTGTTACAAGAGGCACTATAGACAGCTGCAATCCACAGGGCCCTGGGCTGGAACCCGGAGTAGAGGGTGGGCCCGGGTTCCCCCCAAACCTCCCAACTCCTGATCAGACACAGGAAGAGTTGACCTAGACTGTGGGTTCCACCAGAGGGGAAGATCACTGAGGTGAGCAAATCTGCCAATAAGTGCAGGACCCACCAAGGTAGAGGAGGAACTTTGTCACACACCTTAGAAACTAACACATTTATTTGGGCATAAGCTTTCATGGGCTAGAACCCACTTCATATGAGTTACCCAAAACAGGACTTAAGTGGTGGTTAGGCCTTGTTCCAGACCTCTGCACATCACTCAATTTCATTAACTGACCTGAATTGCAGTATTGCTACATCTCTTGATTTTATTGTGAGACTCACGATATTTGGCATTTTTTCCTTCAAGCACCGGCACATGGAATGATGTGATTGGATAAGAATCAGCTTTCCTAGTCCATATGATGGTGGAAAAAAGCTTGAAAATGTGAACTCTAAGGAAACAGGAAGTCAAATATAAAGAACCCGAATCTGACTTGTTTTATTTTTAAAAAAAGCTCATGATTGTAGGGGGCCTGACTCATGGCTTTTAAGTACTTGGGGTTCGAAATACTGTGACAGAATTCCATCCATTATGAGTAATAAATTGACTTGGCTGAAAGTTTTCCATCAGAAATTGCCAGTTTTCTCAGAAGTAAAACATTCCATGGAAACGTGTTGATTTTGATGAAATGTTGTTTAAAAATTGGAATGAAGCATTCTGATAAGGTCAAAATGTTCCTTTTTGACTGTTTCGGAATGGAGCATTTTGATTTTCCATTTCAGAATGACTTTTCATTTTAGTGCTTTTTAATTTATATTATAAAATTAAAGAAAGTCAAAACTGGAATGAAACATTTTGTTTTTCTTGAAATGAAATGGTTCATTTGACCTGAAGCTTTTTTTTTTTCCAGAATGTTGTTTTGCAGAACATTGTTATGTTTATTTTGTTGGTTTTGCTCCATTTTGGAATGGGACAAATCAAAATTGCAGCATTTCCCATGAAACAGAAAACCTAGATCTAATAGTAAGTATTAACAGGCAGATAAAATATTGTTCCACTGAATCCTCTGTTCCTTTAAATCTTTGCACTGGTGGAAATAAATAGGGCTACACAATTCTTTGCACACGTTGCCACAGTTTCATCCTTGGCAACCCTGTAATTGATTTCTGAATTAATGACACCTCACACGGGCTGGGGATGTTTAATGCTTTGTTGCTCAATCTTCCTAAAATAGTGCTAAAAATGAACAGCTATGAAATATTTCATTTAGTCATAATGAAGGACTAAATGAAAAGAAAAGAAGGATGAAAATAAGATTGTAGGGCCTGTATTCTTTTTAAACCTATTTCCTATGATAATTTTTGTGAAAAAGAGTAATTAACATGACAGAGGATACAGATGAAAATGACTCAAAATCACTCATTTTTATGATGATGAGGTGCCTTTAATATTTTCCAATAGTTTCTATTAACAGGGGGCCTCATTATAGTATTTAGAATATTACATTGTGCACTGCAATTGCATTTGCTCATTATTGATGTTCCACTCAAATTTGTCAAATGCCTGGAATTTCATTACACCCATCGTCTTCCTAAACACCTTAATCGGTTGCTCAGTTGAATTATTTCCTCAGGTGACATCGCTCTGGGAAAGATTAAGGCATGCAAGAACAAACTAAAAAAAAAAGGTTCTCTACAATTTTTTTATTGACCCCATGTCTTGACAATACCAGGGCTTCGGTGCCCAGTAAAACCAATAATCATCAATCATGCCTTGTAGGGGGCCTGAACAATTTTTTTTTAGGAATATGAATGTGATTTTTCAATCTGGAAAAAAAATGTGCCAACAAAGTAAATAACCTCATGAACTTAAATCATTCCCTGTTGACTGAGTTTTTGCCTTGGACCGAAACGGAGTGACGGAAACCAACTTGTAGCTGCCAATTCTGTAGAGACAATAATGGGGAATACAGTGCAATCATTTCATGATTTAAATTTAGCTCAATGAAGCCAAAACCATCTGGTGCAAAGGACACTTTCGCAGATTGAGTTAAGCGAGAATGTTGTTCTTGTTGCTGTTATGGTCCGATAACAAAGGGATAATACACATCCAAACCCATTAAAAAAACATTTGCAGTCTATCTTCCAACCAAAGTTAGTACAATAATAAGGGGCAGAGATGCTGATTGTAATTGCACAGCCTTTCCCAACAGAGACGTCGTAAACCAATTGCCACTTGTCTGTTTGCAAACATTTTCGCTACAGGAATCATTTGAAAATGCATTCACTTGTGGCATCCTTTCATTTATGCGATAATATCATTGCCTGTGTATTTTCCTTGGCAATTGCCTAATTCCCACCTGAGCGAAACAGTTCAGATCAAATTGGAATATCACTGAATCTTTCCCTGTTTTAAGGACTGAACTTGAACTGACTCTTTTTTGAAGTTGTGTAATGTTTGAGGAGAAAAATGGGTTGAGATTTTCAGTTCCCAGCTGGGACAGGAATCCAAGTGGGGGAAAAAAACCTGGAGAAAAGCTTTTCTTGCTGCATTCCTAATTAGGAATGGGAATGAGGCATCTTGCAAACAAAACCTGTTCCTGTGAGATTTCCCATCAAGTTTGCAGATTTAAACAGTTCAGGGAGGTCCATATGTTTTAAGGTCTGGGGCCAAATTCGGAGCCTGCCTTAGTGGGATGTTTGTCCAAACGAACCTTTAATGCTGAACTGTTTTGGTTGTTTCAGCATAAAACTGATGAGGAAAACAGGGAGGTATATTTTGTGGTGATGATGCTATAACACAGCAGAAGTTTAATCACAGAAAAAAATGACCTTATTCCTAACAACAGAAAAGTGGTATAGTTTGATAGAGGCAGAATAGTCTAATTAATATGAAACTGGACGATGAGGTTGCAGATCTGGAATATAGGCTAGGCCCTTCCACTAATACACTTGGCAACATTGCAAAAGTTGACTTTACTTTTCTTCCCATCCTTTGTCTGTCTGACTGTCTAGACTATAAGCTCTTCAAGACACGGACTATCAATTCACAGGTGCTTGTACAGCACCAGGCACAACTGGACACCAATCTTGGTTGGGTCCCCCAGGTACTTCCATAATACAAATAAATAACAACAACAACTGTAAATGAAGGGCCTGATCCATAGCTCACTGAAGTCAATGATGATAGTTGGCTAATAATCCTTATAATAAATAAAGAAATAATAGAAAAGGATTGTCAGAGAAGAAGAAAGGTCAGCTACACACTCCCAATGCAACAAGATTAGAATCACTTCATTGATTCACATTCACATAGTTTTAGGGCCAGAAGAAACCATTTACAGTACCAGGATTAGAATTCAAAATGACCATGCTACATTAGAGAATTGTTCTGAAATAAATAAGATGAAATTCAGTAATAAATACAAGTGCAAAGTACTACGCTTAGGAAGGAAAAATCAAATGCACAAATACAACATTGGGAATAACTGGCTAGGTGGTCGTGCTGCTGAAAAGGTTCTGAGGGTTATAGTGGATCACATATTCAGTATGAGCCAACAACGTGATGCAGTTGCACAATCAACATATTTTGAGGTATATTAACAGGGTATCATATGTAAGACATGGGAGGTAACTGAGACCTCAGCTGGAGTTCTGTGTCCAGTTCTGTGTGCCACACTTTAAGAAAGATGTGGATAAATTGGAGAAAGTCCAGAGGAGAGGTACAGAAATGATCAGAGGTTTAGAAAACCTGACCTATGAGAAAAAGTTAAAAAAACTGGGTATGTTTAGTCTTAAGAAAAGAAGACTGAAGGGGGATCCGATTAACAGTCTTTAAATATTGATGGTCTGTTATAAAGGGGTTGGTGATCAGTTGTTCTCCATGTCCGCTGAAGGTAGGATGAGAAGTAATCAACTTAATCTGCAGCAATGGAGATTTAGTTAGATATTAGGAAATCCCTGTCATTGGAGGTTTTTAAGAACAGATTAGACCAGGGGTTCCCAAACTTGGTTTGCGGCTTGTTCAGGGTAAGCCCCTGGTGGGCCGCAAAATGCTTTGTTTACCTGAGTATGGCCACTCGCAGCTCCCAGTGGCCAAGGTTCACCGTTCCTGGACAATGGAGCTGCGGGAAGTGGTGGCCTGGCCCATGCCACTTCCTGCAGCTCACATTGGCCGGGAACGGCGAACTGCGGCTACTGGGAGCTGTGAGCGGCTGTACCTGCGGACACTCAGGTAAACAAAGCATTTCACAACCCGCCAGGGGCTTACGCTGAACAAGCCGCGAACTAAGTTTGGAAACCCCCGGATTAGACAAACACCTGTCAGGGATGGTCTAGATTTGCTTGGCCCTGCCTCAGTGTTGTGGGATGGAATAGATGACCTTTGAAGGTCCCTTCCAGCCCTACATTTTATGATTAAGTCATCTAATTTGACTTCCCAATATCTTAGGCCATTAAATTTTATGCAATAACCCCTGTATTGAGCCCAATCACTTGTGTTTGACTAAAGTGTAACTTGTGTTTGGATAAAAGATGTCTTCCAGAAAGGCATTCGGTCTTGATTTGAAGCTATCAAGAGATGGAGAATCTACCACTTCCTGGGGAGTTTCTTCCAATGGTTAATCACCCTCTGGCTTCAGCTTCCAGCCATTCATTCTTGTTAGGCCTTTCTCTACCCGATTAAGAAGCCATTTAGTATTTGGTAATTTCTCTCTATTAAGCAAAGGTGATCAAAAAAATGTCAATGGAACAATTTTTTTCTCAAAAATGCAGTTTTCTTGAAGTTGAAACAAAACATTTTGACGTTTATCAATTTGATTAACTTAATTTAAACTTTTTTACCTAATATATAAAAGTTGAAACAAAATGAATATAAATGAAGTAGAAATGAAACATTTTGATGGTCACAAATAATTTTATTTTTATTTTTATTTTGTAGGAAATTTTAAAAAAATCAGTTTTTTGGTCCAATTTTTTTTCCCCCCAAAAATGTTGAAATTTTCTACAGAAGAGAAATTTCAGTTCCTGATCAGCTCTTCTATAAAAGTACTTACACACTAATCAAGCCACTTCTTGATTTTCTTTCTGATAACCAGAAATTGAGTTCTTTAAGCCTCTTAGGCTTTGTCTAGACTACACAGTTTTGTTGACAAAAGTCAGCTTTTGTCAACAAAACAGTGTGGGTGTACACACTGAAATGCTCCTCCTGCCAGTGTAACTCCCCTGCCATGCCAACATAAGAAAAACACCTCAACGAGAGGCATAGCTAGTTAGAGTTTCCTTACATTGGCTCTTGGCTGTCATTCATGAAATTGACAAGAAAGCCAACTCCCGGCTCCCGAGCTGGGCTGCTGCCAGGTCTCCGCTCCAAACTGGGCTGCCATCCAGGCCTCTGGCTTGGGCTGCCAACTGGGTTCCCTATTCCATGTTGGGAGCCTTGCTGCCCCATGGGGTCCTGGCTCCCCGCTCCCTGCCAGGAGCACAGCAGCTGACTGGACTCCGTGTGCGAATCTCTCACCAGAGGTGAGAAGTTCCAGGCGGCTCCCCCTGCCCCTCCCAGCTGGGAGCACAAAGGAGAGAAGCCCTGAGCGGCTGCCTCCTGACCCGACTGGGAAAAGGAGGCGAGAAGCTGGACTCCCAGTGGGGAACTGCATGGAGCTGAGAGCCCTGGCTCTCAGTCTCCCATCCTGCCTATCTTCAGTTGGTGGAAGAGCTCCTGGTGAGGGCACACACCACCAACAGAAGTAGGATCATGTGGACATCAGTCAACACAGTAATTAATGCAGTGGTTGTAAGTCAACCTAACATACATTGATTTAAGATTGTAGTGTAAACACACAGCCTTACAGTAAGGCATTTTTTCCCATCTCTTGAATCATTTTTGTGGCTCTTTTCTGCACTCTCTCCAATTTTTCCACATCCTTGCTGAACACCAGAACTGGACACAGTATTCTATTATCTGTCTCACCAATGCTGCATATAAAGGTAAAACCACTTCCTTACTTCTACTCTCTGTTCCCCTCTTTATACACTCAAGGATCAAGGAAAGGGAGAAAGAGAAGTGGAACAGGATTTGCTATTCCTGTTTCAGCTGATTAGTCAATGTATGTATCAAACTTTACCAGGGCTCCTCCCGCTTCCCCCATTACAGTCAGTCACGATGTTAGCAGGGCCAAGTAGGAGAGTTTAGGAAACATTACTTCCCTTTGTAGCTGAGTAAGGGCTTTTCCCAATTAGCGCTGTATTAAGCCCTGATCCTGGAAACATTTACTCATGTAAGCCCCTTTGCACAGCTGACTAGTCCCACTGAGTTCAGCTCAGATGCTTCCAGTTACTTGTTCACATGTGGTTTTACAGGATTGGGGACATATAGGGTATTCTCCACACTGTTGAGTAACTCACTCAGCACCTTTCATCATCAAGCCCCTTAACAATGTTTTAACATCACCGGCAAAGATTTTTTTAAAAGTTGCTAATTTCATTTCATTAGTGATTTTTCTTTTGATGTACATCTGAAAATAATTAAAGACCAAGACTGTAAGGTAATGTCAGAGTGATTAGTATATGGAGAATATTAATAGGGCAAGCTAAGTAAAATAAATTGAACAATAATGAAGCTGAAAGGTCACCCTCATCTCACTAAAGTTCATGCAGCCTATTATCAGTCAATAAAGCTTTTTAATATGTAAGATGAAATTGATGAGCAGAATAAGCGCACCGTTTTGTCTTTTTTTCATCGAGGAAAAAAAATGTCTCTCTAAATATTGCCAGATAAAAATAACAATTTGCATAAAGTCATAATGAAACATATGGTTTTCAGATAAGATTTTCTTTGAGAATTATAATAAAAAAATGTTACTTTATGGCACAATTATAGCAGCAGATGTACGATTCCCCCATACAAATTTTGACAAGAGTTAACTTTGTTGCACTTCTTACCTTGTACAAAGAAGGAAATTGCTTAATTTCAAGGCATGAATAAACAAACAACTTTTATATATCTGCAAGTAGTTAAAAAAAGAATTAATTAGATCCTCCAATTATAGCACTGCAAACGTTGTCTTCATTTGACAAATTTACAAGGATGTAAAATACCTGTGTGAACAAATAAACACTGTCTTTTTTTCAATTAAACCATCCCTTCCACCCCTCCCCACGTTTTAATTGCATTATTAATGTGATAAATTAAACTGTCTCTCTGAGAACCATACAGTAGAAGTTTGGAATGTATATTAGTGCATTTTGCTATTTATGCATAAAACCTGAATTTGGTCATGAAATTATACAGGAGGGGTTTTTGAGAGGGGTTTCCTTTAAAGGTTTTAAAAACATAATGCAAGATAAAGCCTTAATTGTAACTTGCCATGTGCTTCAGGGCTAAAATGTTTGGCATTTTCCAGCAGTATAATACATCATGCCAAGCAATTTGCACCCAATCCTGTAGTCCTTGGCCAACTTCCCAATGAAACTGAGGTTATGTCTACACTACAGATGGAACTGCAGTACAGCTACAGTGCTGGCCAACTGCAGTGTAGACACTTGCTACGGTGATGGAAGGGTTTTTTCCCACTGCTGTAGTCAATCCACCTCCTTGAGAGGCAGTAGTGCGGTTGATGTAATAGTTCTTCTGTCAATCTAGTGGTGTCTGTACAAGGCCAATTTAACTCCTTCTCTCAGGCTTCTACCTCTGTGATATAGCTAGGTTGATCTAAGTTTTAGATGTAGACCAGGCCTAAGAACTAGGGTGACCCGGTGTCCCGATTTTATAGGGACAATCCCGATATTTGGGGTTTTTTCCCCTATTACCCCCAGCCCCCTGTCCCGATTTTTCACACTTGCTATCTGGTCATCCTATTAAGAACAAAGGGTCATCCTGATCCTAATCACACTAGTTAGTAGCACCTTATACCATTTAAAACAATGGGACTATCATATGAATAAGGTGCCACTCAGCATGAGTTAGGTGATCACAATCTGTCCCAAGGGACCTATTATAGTACCCTTATTCGGGTGGGAGAGCACTTACTCATGGGAGTAGCTGGTCCCATTGGAATCAGTGGTTCAGATTCTGTCATCCATATCCATGTAGAGAAGTACTTTAATCTGGTGCAAATTGTGGCTTTGCCATCAACCCTGAACAAGGGACAGCAAGGAGCTAAGCCTCCCCAGAAGAAAAACAGTTGGTGTTTTTGTTGTGTGGTGTGTAGTTGCTGGTGAGTATTTGCTTCAGGTTGGGGGGCTGTCTGTAAGCAAGGACTGGCCCATCTCCCAAGGTCTGTAAGAGTGAGGGATCGTCCTTCAGGATAGGTTGTAGATCCTTGATGATGCGCTGGAGAGGTTTTAGTTGGGGGCTGTAGGTGATGGCTAGTGGCGTTCTGTTATTTTCCTTGTTGGGCCTGTCTTGTAGTACGTGACTTCTGGGTACCCTTCTGGCTCTGTCAATCTGAAAAAAATACTCACCAGCAACTACACACCACACAACAAAAGCACCAACCCAGGAACCAAACCCTGGT
The DNA here is from genome assembly GCF_020497125.1 of Mauremys mutica. Taxonomy (NCBI): domain Eukaryota; kingdom Metazoa; phylum Chordata; order Testudines; family Geoemydidae; genus Mauremys; species Mauremys mutica. The sequence continues at coordinate 131,604,641 of NC_059076.1, read as the reverse complement.
GCCAACTCTGTCCAAATATCTATTCAAGGGACACCATCACAAGACCTAATCACATCAGCCACACCATCAGGGGCTCGTTCACCCGCACATCTACCGATGCGATATACACCATCATGTGCCAGCAATGCCCCCTGCCATGTGCATTGGCCAAAGCGGACAGTCTCTACGCAAAAGAATAAATGGACACAAATCTGACATCAGGAATCATAACATTCAAAAACCAGTAGGAGAACACTTCAATCTCTCTGGTCACTCAATAACAGACCTAAGAGTGGCAATTCTTCAACAAAAAAAACTTCAAAAACAGACTCCAACAGGAAACTGCAGAACTGGAATTAATTTGCAAACTGGACACCATTCGATTAGGCCTTAATAAAGACTGGGAGTGGTTGGGTCATTACAAAACCTAAACCTAATTTCCCCAATACTAATTTCCCCCTACTGTTACTCACACCTTCTTGTCAACTGTCTGAAATGGACCACTCTCATTACCACTTCAAAACTTATTTTTCCTTCCTTGGTATCCTGCTGTTAGGTGAATTGTCTCATTAGACTTACCTCACACTTGGCAAGGCAACTCCCATCATTTTGTGTATTTATACCTGCTCCTGTATTTTCCACTCCATGCATCTGATGAAGTGGGTTCTAGCCCATGAAAGTTTATGTCCAATAAATTTGTTAGTCTCTAAGGTGCCACAAGGACTCCTCGTTGTTTTTAATAAATCAAGTAATCTAGTAAATTTCAAAGAAATGTACTAGACCAGCAACAATTAACCCATGTATTTGTAGTAATAGAGATCAAGGGTAGAGGCTAAGTGTATTTATCTGTGTTTACATGTATCTGGTTAGAAGTTTAACAAAATGATCTAATTAGACTGCAGTGCTAAAATCCTGTTCCTGCCTGATAATGCTTCATTACTGGATTCTATTCACTCAAAGATCAAAGATATAAGATACTACAGGAACTAATAATATTATTTACACTGTCTTCAGCTTAATTATCTGTGCTATAATGAACGACCTTGATAGTTTGAATGGCTAATTGCCTTATGTGAATGGATGCAACTAGGTTATCTGTGTATGCATAGGAAATAGAAGATTAGCTTCAAAGCAACAATCTACTCCAGGGAAGGCTCCAGGCACAGCAAGCGTGTGCCTGGGACGGCAAGGCCGGGGAGGGGACGGCGGGGGGGCCTGGCGGTCGTCATGAGGGCGGCAGTCAGGAAGCTTTCGGTGGCGTTTCTGTGGGAGGTCCGCCGGTCCCGCAGCTTCGGAGGTAATTCGGCGGCTGGGACGCGGAAGGTGCGGGACTGCTATATCACCTGCAGAACCACCGCCGAATCTGTGTGACCGGCGGACCTCCCGCAGAAACGCCGCCGAAGGCTCCCTGACTGCTGTGCTTGGGGTGGCAAAAAACATAGAGCCGCTCCTGATCTACACTGCCTGTTCTGCATCTGGGGAAGGTCCTATTGTGACAATTGCTGTCAAGAGGCTTATCAGCTTGCTAGGAGACTATAAAGAAAAAGGCCCTGGTCTGATCCTTTTTATGTCAGGTCTGCTTACACTTTGACAGGGGAAGTCTAAGCCACAATCTTGAGGTCACGAAGTTTACTCTGGTTTACCCTGGAAATCTCATGGAAGAATTTGAACAAACTCTACACCTGGACTGCTTATTGGATGGACTTTTACAAATCAGCAGCCTGACCCTCTCTGCTATGAAACTGACCTAAGGACTTTTCACATATCTATATGTATATTGATCTCTTAACCACTGCAATTCTCTTCCTTTTTTCCTTTTATTATTAAAACCTTTAGTTTTAGTGACAAAGGATTGGCATCCGTGTAATTATTGGGTAAGATCTGAAACTTATATTGACCTGGGGATCAGTGTTCAGTCCTTTGGGACTGGTTAATCAAACATATGGTGAATCTGGTTTGCAGTAACCACTCACTGTATGAGACTTGGATATCTAGACGGGGATATCTAGATCTATGAAGAGTTGGGATGTTTAAAGGGGAATATATTTGGCTTTTTGGTAACCAGTGTGGCATTGCAGAAGTTGTTTTGTTACTGGCTTGGTGAATCTAATTATAGAACAAACAACCTGTTTTGGGGACTGTCTACCCTATTCCTTGCAGTCTGCCCTAAGCATTGCATCCTCAGTGTGGCCCATCCAGGCACTTGGTCACAATGGTTCTTTTAGGGGGGAAAAAACATCAAAACAAACCATTGTGACTCTTTTCATTTGATTTTGTTGCTGTTGTTTTTTAGTTGGCTGAAACTATTTGCCAAATTCAACCCTAATGTATAAATAGTTTGTTGCCCCAAATTGCATTTTTTTGGCAAATTTACTCTTCAACCGCAAACTTTTGCTTTACTCAAAAAAAAAAAACCCTATGCCTGGCACAGATTAACTCTATACACCTCTTTACTCATAAGAACAGCCATACTGGGTCAGACCAAAGGTCCATCCAGCCCAGTATCCTGTCTACTGACAGTGGCCAATGCCAGGTGCCCCAGAGGGAGTGAACCTAACAGGCAATGATCAAGTGATCTCTCTCCTGCCATCCATCTCCACCCTCTGACAAACAGAGGCTGGGGACACCATTTCTTACCCATCCTGGCTAATAATCATTAATGGACTTAACCTCCATGAATTTATCAAGTTCTCTTTTAAACTCTGTTATAGTCCTAGCCTTCACAACCTCCTCAGGCGAGGAGTTCCACAGGTTGACTGTGCACTGTGAGAAGAACTTATTTTTATTTGTTTTAAACCTGCTGCGCATTAATTTAATTTGGTGGCCTCAAGTTCTTATATTATGGGAACAAGTAAATAACTTCTTCTTATTCACTTTCTCCACACCATTCATGATTTTAGATACCTCTATCCTACCCCCAACTTTTGTAGGAGTTGGGGATAAGAATGGGAAAGCCAAGAGAAAGAGGAAAGGTCAGTAGTACATCCATACGGAGAAAAAGAGTGCATGCTTGTCAGCTAACACATGGTAACTAACACGTAGCAAAATCCTAGTGAAGACAAGGCAGTTGTTTTCACACATGTTAGCTGATCACAGTAAAGACTAGGGGACAGCATTAAGTTAGTTACCCGGTGTTAGATAAAACATGGGAAGAACAAATTTTTGTTTTCCTAATGAAGACAAGGCCTCAGAGGTAGGAGTGAGGAGGAAGGAATCAGAGAAGATGGTGAGTCAGGGCAGGCATGTAAATCTGAATGTTGGCATTAAAGCAAGTGAATTGGAAAAAAAATGGTGGAAGAATCAATTAGCTGTTGATGATGAAGTCTGGCATGTTGGGTTGCCTGCTGATGGACTGGTGCTCAGCTGGGTGGATCATGGGCTATGGCATCTGGAGGACTGAAGTAGAAGGAACAACTGCAGTCCATGAAGGTGTGTAAAAGGGTCATAGAGTTTAAGGCCAGAAGGGATCACCAGGTCATCTAGTCTGACCTCATGTATATCACAAGCCACCGCCACCACCCAGCACTTGCACACCAGACCCAACCAATGAAATTAGACCAATGTATTACTGCCCACATGAGGCTAAATGATTATGGGCCACAGGCAGAGAACAGGAGGGACCCAGGTGCACCGATGCTTTAGGTCCTGCAATGTCAGGGAAATGATTAAGTGAGGTATACCCAGATAATACTGGCAAGTGACCCGCACCCACACACTGCAGAGGAAGTCAGAAAACCACCAGGGTCACTACCAATTGGACCTGGGGGAAAATTTCTTCCCCACCCCACTATGGTGATCAGTTAGACCCTGAGCAAATGAGCAAAAACCAGCCAGCCAAACACCTGAGAGAGAGAATGCTTGGTGCCACCTCAGAGCACTGGCCCACCCCTTCCAATGTCCCACCTCAAGATGTAGCCATCTCTGATGCTTCAGAGGAAGATTAAAAAAAAATACATGGGGGTGGGGTGAGAGAGGAAAACTCTTGACCCCTGCCATGACTGGCTGAAACCCTGAAGCATGAGCTTTTAGGGAGATAAGACAGTGAACCCCAGGGCTGCTGAGCCCTGCCCCCTACCATCACAAGCAATGCAGGGAGATGATGCAATATAGCCTAACTAATTTCTGCCCTTATATGTTACCATCCATTCTGTCACCTTTGGTTAAAAATAATGCTTCATGTAGCATATTGCCTTTCCACCAGGTTTCTCTTCCTTCCTAACATCGTGAGTAATATCTATTCACTGTGTTTACTGGAATCCCTAGAAGGAAATTCCATCCCAGATGTTCATTACAGACTCACTGGGTATTTCATTATTCCACACTATAATTGAAAATGGAATAATTCATACAGACGCTGAGCAGTGCACACAGTAATATCCAGGGTGTGTGGTTTGGTAGTTTGTTGGCTCTCTCCTTCCTACCTCCTCTGCTCGGTATGGAAGGAAGCAAGGACAAAATGAATGTTGTTTCTGTGGGCAATATAGGATCTATATTAAGACTGGACAGGAAAAGGTACACTGAAGTTAATAAAGAAATAATTGTAAAGTTTTAAATGGCTTTACTGTGAATTTGAGTAAATCGGGTGTAAGCTGTATTAAAGGCTGTACATTGTCCCCATGCAGTGCTTTGCTGTAATAGCAGAGGTAACATTTCAACAATCTAAAATGCATATAAATACATTTATAGGATGAAAAGGAGCAGCAGAAAGGAAACCTATATCAATAAAAGTACAAGGCTCATGCTAGGCATTTAAGGGGGCTCTGAACATTGCTGCTGCTGTCTCCTTAGTGGTAAAGACAATTCAGGGGCAGAAGTCTGGGGGATATACATAGTATATACATAGTTTATACACATAGTATAAATTGCAATGGCTCCATTGACTTGAATAGAGCTATGACAATTTACACCAATTGATGATCTGCGCAGAAAACTTTATTGAGTTAACAGAGAGCTATCTGTGATTTCCACTGTGATGTAAAAATTATGTTAAGCTACAAGAAAAAGAGAAATAGGTTATATCTAGAGCTGTCTTCTGCAAAATAATTTGGTGACACATTTTGCAGTAGCTTGGCTGAGAAGAGTAACTCTTAGATTTTGACTCTTTCAAGCAAGGGGTTAATTAATTAGATTTCTTTATTGCAGTCGATAAAAAAAATTGTTTAAAAGTGTCCTACATTCCAGGACTGTGATCCTGCCCCCATTTGAGGAGCAACGTCCTTGATGAAAACATGCATAATGCCACATGTACACAAAATCAGTCTGGGATTTGCAAAGGAGCCTAAGGCAGTTAGGAACCCAAATTTAACAGTGATTTGGGTACTGACTCCTGTGAGACCTTTGAAAATCTTCTAAATCCCACCCCGCCTCCCTGCACCACACAAGGGGTCCACACACAGTAAACAAGTTCCCAAATCTTGTTTTCATTGGGCACCAAGTATAAACTTACACAATCATGGAAGAGGGGTGGGATTTTCCCTGTAGTAAAATGTTGGAAGGATTTGCTTTAGTCACTGTAGAATGAAGTGAAGTCAGCACAACAATTACCAGAATGGTGTTGCAGTTTCATATTTAAAAGCATGGGGGCTGAATCAGCAGCTTCAGTGGCGTTTGGACCAGTCCCAGCAATTCCATGCATTCAGTTCCATCTGTACTGGCTGTATCAACACAGCAGTTGTATCATTTTCCGGGGTATTTACAAGGAAAGGAAATTCCTTAGGCCATTGCAGTGCCCTTGACGGTGGGGTTCAAGATGACGTTCCATCCCCTTTTCAAAATGTTGTAATAGAGTCTTAACTCACATGCTCGTTAGCCAGCACAGCCTGGCTTGTCAAATGCAGAAGAGATAGAAATGAGATGTCCGACTGATTCAAGCTCCCGTTGGCACAGATGACATAACGAGCCTAGCAATGTAGTTCCTTCAATAGTTTGGGGGTTGGAGGCATTTGTTGCTCTCTGCTCAGCTATCACACTGTCTTTGTGCCAACATGTTGATAAGACCTTTTTTGTGGCTAAACGAGTATGTCCTATTTTTAGATTCTCACTGTGTAGCGTTTCGTAGCTTGTCTTTTTCTGTAGAATAAGTTTTTTCTCCCTTCTTCAAGGCCAGTTCATTGTCAAATGTCCCTAGGGTGCTAAGATATTTTCTTTCCACATAACACAATTCAACGATTGGCTCACGCGTCTGAATTTTGTCTCTTACTCTTCCCCCTCACGGCTAAACTAATAAGGGCCATTTGGAAAACCCCTCAGTACTGGAACCTCCTTAAGCCAAGTCATTTCAGGCTAGATTCACAAAAGGATTAAGTTGTCTAACTGCCACTTTAGGCACGTAAATCCCAGAATCGGGCCCTGTTGGGATTCACAGTGCTCCCGCTCGGCTGCCTAAACTCACTCGGTGCCCACATTTTTGCAGCAAAAGTTCCCTGGGTGCCTATGCTTCTGCCTCTGAGCATGTGCATTGCAGCCCTGTGCCAGGCATGCCTAAACCCCGGTGTGATCCTCTGTCCCAGTGATGGGCAGAGTCCAAAGAAAGGAGTTCCTCTGCCTAACTCTCCTGCAGAGCCTGATTCTGTAAGTGTGTTCACCTCACCTATGGGATCAGGCCCTACAGACAAAAGTACACAAAACAGTGTCATGGAGGAGGGCTTTAGCCCAGGGGTTCTGGTACTCAGCTGGGATGGGGGAGATCCAGATTCAGTTCCCTCCCCCGCATTCCCTGTGGAGCAGATGGGATCTGACCTAGGCTCTGACACCTTTCAGGTGAGTGCCTTAGTCAATGGACTATCATTTTCTGACAGGGGGCTTGCTCAATCTCTGCTGTTGAATCACTTTGGATACATCAGTTTAAAAAGTTGGAGCGAGGGGCCTCCCCCCTGGGTAAGTCCTCATCGCTCCCTATTCCCAAATGGAAATGTTTTGTTTTGGCTGTGCTTGACTTTAATCCTTGTCCCATGAAGTGCTGTGGTGCCTCATGGGAACCATAGCTCAGGAGACTCGTGCCTCCATTCCCTTCTATGGGCTGGGCTCCTTGGCCTGATTACATCCCCCACGGTGGACTTTGTTCACATGATTGCTATGCTCAGAGCGTCATGTCCACTATTAGGTAGGCCATATTGAATCATGGGAGATGGAGTCCACCCAGGAACCTCAGCCCATGAAGGAGATTTAGAGCATGAGGCACCCAAATTAGAACTCCTATGAAGCACAGCAGCAGCAAACTAACCGGACACAAAAATACTTTGATTTGGTTCAACAGACTGAAATGTTTAGCTTGGGGTCGACCCTACTCAAATAAATTTTTTTTTTTATGTTTCTGACAGAAGATTGAAGAAAAAACAAACCAGAAAATCTGAAGGAAAATTCTCGACCAGTTTTATGAACTAGCAGTAGAAAGGGATAGAGAGAATTTGTCAAACATCTTCATAGAGCCACACCTTGAAGTTAATGGAAGATATGTGACTAAATCTGCTACACTGCTTTGAAAATCTCAGTGAGGGAATTTATCCTCACTACCCCTGTGAAGTCAGGAGTTTATTTTTTAGATGGGTAAATCAAGGCACAGAGAAATTAAGTGATAAAGGTCAAACAGGAAATGTATATTGGAGCCAGTGCTTCCTTTGTAAAGAAAGAGGAGCAGGGCCTCAAGCAACAATGATAATCCTATTCCTAGAACGAAGTGGTGTCCTCCACACAGCATTATCTTTCAAGCATTGTACATGAGAGGTGATAGCACATGGAGGATGACATTTTGTTCTACAAAATGGCATCCTTCATATGGTGTGACCTCACACACCTGGTACGTGTGAGATCTTGCCTTGCCTTCAAGTGAAAAATTGCTTGCCTTACTAAATGCCACTGACAGAAGAGGCAAGCTCCAGCACAAATTAAGCTGTGAGTAGAGCCGAGAACTATTCGCACATCTCCTAAGACCTAGGCCAGCATCTAAGCCACAAGACCATCCAGTCCCATTTCACAGCTGTTTCCAGGTTAGATGATCCAGTCGGGCTTCACTGTGCCATTCGTATGCTGTGCTGGATTCATCCCTGTGTCAACTCATTCATACTCCACATCTAATTAAGTTTACAAATAAACCTTTCCCAGAGATTCTCATCCTTTAATTAGTGGCTTCCTTGTATATTGCATGTGGATCAGAGAGTGCCAGAGATGCTCACACCAGGTTCTTTTGCCATATCGTTTTTGATTCTTTGTGGTTTTGATCCTATAGTCAAAAGAATATTTCTTTCATTTCCTTTCTATTCAGCTATCAGTAGGCAAGAAGCAGCACTCGACAAAGGCTGACAGCCTTCTTTATTTGCATTCCTGAGTAACCTTCTCCCTTATCAATTTGTCATTTTGCTGATGGGCATCTCATACACCAAGGTATTTATAAGATTAATTATCGGTATCATGCCAAACTACATTTTGCTGTGCTGCCCTTGATGGATGGGTCATTATTATTATTTTGCATGCTCTGCGATGCCAAACTGCTAATATCTTTTGTGATACCAGCAGTCTGTGTAAAGCCAGAGTTAAGCTTAAGTATGAGGTAACAGCTGTCAGCTTGGTTGCTGTCAGAGACTGAATCCCAAACATCCACAACTAAAGCATGAGCCACTAAAGCTGGACTTAAGACCAGAGTTTCCAAAAGATCTCAGCACCCACAATTAGAGGCCAGTAAAGCAATATGTCTTCATGTCAATAGCAACTTTGCTGGAAATCAGGGCTCCAGGGCTCCACTGCTGCCTAGTTTACCAGGGTTTACATACAGGAACATTTTTAAAGGGTTTAAGAACCCACATTATAAGGTGCTACTCTGGCAACTTTTCAGTCCAGCCTGAGTAAGGGGCAGCATGTAGTTACACTGGCATGGGAGCAGATCAGCTTTTTAGTGGAATAGCCCACAGTGGATCAGCTGCAATGGCTGGTGCTTCAGAGGTTGTGGAATTGAAGCCCTGCTCATGTCCTGTCCCTATCTTCTAGGTGAGAGAGTCAGCAATTCCACCCATGCTGCAATTGGCAACAGAGACAACCTGGGAAGGGGGGAATGGCTCAGTGGTTTGCACATTGGCCTACTAAACCCAGGGTTGTAAGCTCAATCCTTAAGGGAGCCATTTAAGGATCTAGGGCAAAAACCTGTCTGAGGATTGGCCCTGCTTAGAGCAGGGGGTTGTACTAGTTGACCTCCTGAGGTCCCTTCCAACCCTGATACTTTCTGAAAGGTCAGGGGGCTTCTGCAGGGGGCTGTACTCACCTGCTTAGGCATGTAGGGCAGCTTACTACTGAGCTCAAAGTAGTATGTAAACACAAACTACTATTATTCTTTCTTTAATTATTTACAATTCAGAAAACATGCCTTTTTTATCTTTACGAGAGACACTTTGCTGGGCATGTGAGTAGCAACTCCCTGAGTTGGTCTTTTCATATGTTATCCCATTAGACTTTCTGCAGCTTGTTTATAGTGCTGCAAGGCTGTGAATCAATGCTATGTGTTGGATTTATGCCTCGGTTGGCATTTCATTGGTTTAGAAGCCATTTTGATGGTAAGCCCATGCATTTAAATGACAAACCAGTTGGGCCAAATTCCATAAAATGCAGGTGATATAACACATTTCATGCTTCAGGGAAGTTATTGCTGCCTATAAAGTTATAGCCTATTGGGGGGAGACAGCAGTATCTACTTCCAATTTCTACTCAGTGCCCTGTTATGCATATTACTCTACAGATGGTAGAGGAAGCACTCTGCAAATGAAAGCTGATTGGTGGCTGTCACTGCATAATGCTACTCTTTTTACATGGTGCCCATTTTAAGCTTGGTGAAAATGCAATGCACTCGGGAATATTTCAGTTTGAGGCCTTCATTAGATCCATTTGCAAAATGCAGTTCTCAGACAGCATGGGCAAAGCATTGTGGGAAATAAGGCTACCCAGAACAGGGACCATCCTTCCAAAATGTTTTAAAACTGCCCTAGCGCATAGTGGGGGCTACTGCAAATAAATAACTAAAACCATGATGGTTTTTGCATCTGTATTATCCTACTGCCCACCAGAAACCCACCATCTCCCACTTTTTAAATGAAGTGTGAAATAATCTCCTTTCATCTTATCGAAACAATCAGTTCAAAACAAAATATTCAAATGCACTATTTCAATATTATAAAGCCTGAGAAGCAAGTTAGCATCATGGAATCAAAGAAATGTAGAGCTGGGAGGTATCTTAAAAAGTCATCAGGCCCAGGTCCCTGCACTGAGGCCAGGCCAAGTAACCCTAGACCATTCCTTCGGGTGTTTATCAAATCTATTCTTAAAAAACTCCAATGGTGGGAGTTCCACAACCTCCCTTGGAAGTCTAGTCCAGTATCAAACTATCCTTATACTTTGAAAGTTTTTCCTAATATCTAACCTATATCTCCTTGTGGAAGATTAAGACCATTACTTCTTGTCCTACCTTCAGTGGACACGGAGAACAACTGATCACAGTCCTTTTTATAACAGACCTTAATATATCTGAAGACTTATCAGGTCCTCCCTCAGTTTTCTTTTCTTAAGACTAAACATGCCGAATGTTATTTTTTAAATTGAGTCTTCAGGGGAAACTTCAATGTAAGTAACATATTAGCCATTATTGAAATATGGTGGAGCTCTAGTCCACCGACGGGCAGAGTCCATTAATCCCGGACACATTACATTGTATCAAAGACACAGCAATAATTAATCAGGGTGCAGTGTAATGATTTAGAAAAGGATCCTTTGGTGACACTTTAAGGTGGCTTTTACTAAACGTGCATTTAATTTAGATTAGAAAATATATGCTGGGTCAAATAACGATCAAGGAATTATTACAAACATATCAGTGCCAGATATTATTGTAGCAGTAACCAGAGCACTCAGTCAGGATTCCATTATAGAGGGCATGGGACAAACACACACAATTTGTTCCCTGCCCCACAGAGTTTACCTTCTATGTTATAGGTACATATATACCACTCTAGTCAATCATCGGTTTCAAGAATTACTTTGTTTGTTTGTTTACAGCACTGTTGTAGCCACGTTGGTCCGGGGATATGAGAGAGGCAAAGCAGATGAGATAATATATTTTACTGCATCAACTTCTGTTGGCCAAGGAGACTTGAAGAAGAGCTCATTAGAGCTCAAAAGCTTGTCTCTTCCACCAACAGAAGTTGGTCCAATAAAAGAAATTACCTCACCCACCTTGTCTCTCTCAAGAATTATTTTAACATACAACAGCTCTTTTAGTTAGAGTCCCATTTCAGTACAAAGGTATTACATTTATCACTCAGATTGTTTCTATTGCTAATAATGATAGCACTTATATAGTGCTTGTGATCAAAGTGCTTTACAAGCATTCATTAATTAAGCCTCAGCAACTCTGAGAATTCCTGTGAGGAAGGGAAATATTGGTTATCTCATTATGTAGATAAAGAACCAGATTTAATCCATTAGGAGGGAGTCAACAGAAGACAATCAGAACCCTTGGTTACTAGGCTTCTGAGCTAGCCATCAGATCTGTCTCTCTCTGGTTTCAAAGTGTTGCTGCCAAAGGAGCAGAATTCTTTGTTGACATTGTGCCATGTTTTGGCTTGATCATTGGCTGCAGTCTCCTGGTTTGTGCTTCAGTGCTTAAATCAGTCTCTAGTTTATTGAGATTAGGATGAGACCTATGTGAAACCCATAATTATTATCCCAAACCTGCCTATTATGGGATACTTACACCTTTCTCTGAAGTTCCTGTGATTCCCAGGTTGATACCACACTAAAAGGCACCTCCAAAAAAAATCCTAAGAAAGAGAGCGCCCAGGAGCACGTTACATTAACAGTGATCCCTTTCAGCTGATCTTTAACCCAGTGTCCTTAACCTAGCAGGCAATCGTCAGCCTTCCTAGATGGGACATCCTCCTTAAACTGGGGGAAGTCTATCTTAAACTGGCCTGCTTTAAATCCTCCTTTGCTGGAAGGACAGGAAGTGGCACGTTAAGGGTGCATAGGGTGTTAGTGGAGGATAATTTTGGAACATCATTCACAACGTTACATCAGGTCTCAGATCTGTAGAGAACCTCAGGGGGATAGTGATGGTGGCAAGGCAGAATTATATAACAGCAGTCATCAGACTGAACTTTCCAACGCTCAGTTCCAACAACAGTCAGAAAAACATTATTTGAGAATGAGAACAAAGGACTCACATCTAAATGAATAGCCTATTAGACATGGACTGTAGGACTCAGAAGTAATGTCTGATGCTTTTTATTCCTTTTTTAATGATCTTCTCCAAACTCTTGACCTTTATACCGTGTATGCACCTTAACTGCATGAAAATGCTGTAATTTTAAAGTTGGTTTTAGCTTTTACTGTTCTGACAGTTACTAATTCATAATCTGTCTATTGATTTGTGCATAGGGTGGCAGTTCAGGATTTTACATAAACGACGGGTTTGATCAACTAGACAATTTTTAAAAGCTGTTATATATGGACCAGATCCTCAGCTGGTGTAAATAGGTGACATAACTGACTTCAATGAAGCTACATGATTTTATACCAGCTGCAGATCAGACTTAACATACTTTAGCACTTTACCTTTGAAGAGCTCAATTTACTTTACAAACATTCACCAAGTATTGTAAAACCACTGACGGATCCGGATTGTCACAACCACTATGATCACTATTTCACAAACTAACAGAGATACAGAAAACGTTAGTGTTCAAGGTGATGCAGAAAGCCTGTGGCAGAGTTAGGGAGAGAAACCAGATCTCCTGAGTCCCAATTTTTGTTTGATCACACACTCAAAACAATCATGAAAATATGTTAAGTCTCCATGGAAGGCCACTCTTAAGACAATCTCCTGAAAAACCACAGCAGGCTTCTTTTTATTATTTTTTAAGTAGCCAAGATATCTCCAGTTCAGCAGACAGGTAATATTGCAGATAACGAGTCACAATTTACAGTCAATTTGTAGAAGGAGCTTCATGGATATACCTTACATCTAATGATTTCAATTTTCCAAAGCTGCAATTTAGAAAGTGATGTTATAGAATGCAATCCGGGGAAGATTAATGCTTTTAGCAAGATCACACCAAAAACACTGACACAGTGGATAAGCAGTTAATGGCACAGATAAGCTCAGTTATTCTCATGGTAGCTAAAGTTTGTTTGCCATCAGGCTTGCATTCAGGACAGGGGGATTTTGAATGAAGTCTTCTGTGGTTTTTCAGGGGATTGTCTTAACAGTGGTTCTTCTTCACACAGCACATGGTCAACTTGTGGAACTCCTTGCCTGGGGAGGTTGTGAAGGCTAGGACTATAACAGCGTTTAAAAGAGAACTAGATAAATTCATGGAAGTAAAGTCCATTAATGGCTATTAGTCAGGATGGGTAAGTAATGGTGGCCCTAGCTTCTGTTTGTCAGATGGTGGAGATGAATGGCAGGAGAGAGATCACGTGATCGTTACCTGTTTGGTTCACTCCCTTTGGGGCACCTGGCATTGGCCACTGTCGGTAGACAGGATACTGGGCTGGATGGGCCTTTCATCTGACCTTTCGTCAGTATGGCCATTCTTATGTTCTACAGAAGTGGTGTTGGAATAGCATCCTGCCCTTGCTCATGGCAGCACAACAGGGGTACAAGACAGAGAAGGGTCCCCAAGCCAGGGCAGGACATGACTGCTCAGTGGATCTGTGGCAGGGAGGAGAGCAAAGCAGCCTGCAGAAAATATTATTATTGTTGCTCAGGCAAATAGCCACTTTGCCAACATTGTAGAGGTTTGATCCAAAGCCCATTGAAGTCAACTGACTGATTTCAATGGACTTTGGATCAATTCTCATGAGTAGAAGGGCCTGTGGGGGGCCAACCTACATTTTCATGTTAGCACAGCACATACTCTGAGGGGATGTGGCCTACCAGTAGCCATGTTAGCCAGGCCCATTGCCTAGGTCCCAAAAATCAGATTTGGCAATTCCAAAAAAATGTGGGGGGAAGAAACATTTTGGGTCAAACCAAAACTGGATATTTCCAAATTTTTCAGCTAAAATTTAAAAAAAAATATTTTGGGTCAAATGAAGCACTTCATTTTGAGAAAATTAAAATGTTGATCCTGACCGCTTTTTTAAAAGAAATTATTTTTAAAAGAAAAATTAAAGGAAATTTTGAAACAAAAAGTCATTTTGAACAAAAAAATAAAAATAAATGTCGAAAAGAAACCCCCTCCCACCCCGAAATAATTTGGCAAAGTCAACACAAATTTGCTAAATATTTTGATGTCGCCGAATCTGTGTTTTTTGCCCCCCCCCCAAAGTCGCAGCCAAAAGTTTTGCTCCCAAAATTTTGCCTTTGATAAGGTGCTGAGCATATTCAATTCCCATTGCAGAATGCTCAGCACTTTGCACAATCAGACCCTTAATTCTCAAAGAAAGTGGTGGGCCTGCTTCTGGATGGTGGACACATAGGGTAGGGAGAAAGGTTTCCATCACTGTCTTTCCCAATACCATCCCTATTGAATAGGGCAGCATTCATCCCGTGCATGCTTGATGTGATTTACATGTCTAAATGAGATTCTTAATGCACTAAATGAGCTGAGATCTCATGCTATACACTGTAGATATTAGCCTTGGTTATTTAGTCCACAGTGTCTCAATTTTAATTGTTTAATTAATTTCCAGGTAGGTTGATCAGCCACATTTTCCTTTATTTTAGCTTTTCTCTTCCGTGCCCAATCAACTGTGTAAAAAACCCACAGTCTTGTACCGTACACACATGACAGCAAAGGAAATAACACCAGATGGTTGCCCCATCAGTCACTGGCTTGTAAACCAATCCCTCTGCCATGAGGGATGGTGCAATGCTGTTTCAGCATAAAACTTTCAAATGCACTGTAACCTGGAATGCTTAAATAATAGCAGAAGGAAGGGGAAGGTGGGGGACTATGATGGGATTTGTACACACGCTGCACCAAAGGAGTATTGATGGGTTTATCATGGATACTAGTGTTGGGGGGTAAAAGTTGGGAAAGTGGGTGACAAGCACACCCAATTTAAGCTTAATCAATTTTGCCTTTATTTATACAATTTTAGACAGAAGTATGGTCACTTAGAATGCCTGGAAATGCATTTATGCCAGACAAATAATAACAGACAAGACAAAATTGGTAAATGAGCCCTTGTTACCAAGGTACCAGAAAGTCCTTCCATCTTCCATGATAGTCACCAACTTCCCTATTCCCTTGGTCTGGTCCTTCAGTGACATCCTTCAGTTTCTGGTCCAGTGTTTCTCCAGTTTGGGCCCATGTTCATTAGGTCCCTTATACATTTCTATATTACAGATTACTTAATCTTCATCCAATTTGCTTTTTAGGTTTATGTAGGCCATGCATTACACCTGTGCAAGCTTCAATTACCCAGCTTCTGCTTTTTTTCCTTCTGGTTTTACAGTTTCTGCATCATAGGTCTGCCCAGAAAAAAAAGGGGCTTGTTGTTGTTACAGGTTTGCGTGTTTTTACCTCAAAACTTCCAGCACAATATGTTGCCATTGTTCTGTATTTTTAAGATCCGCAATTCTTTGTAAAAGAAGAACTGGCAAAACCACACTTTTGCCAGCAAGACCTTGGCCTAAATGTTACCTCATTTGTACTCACTATCCATAATTACAGCTCGTTAAAATATAATTAACAAAGCTTATAATTTTACCATTTAACAGTCCTTTGTTTTTATACTTTAATGCTCTAAGTCAGTATATGTTATTCCCTTCATCTATTTGGGGAGGAGAGTTTGGAGAGCACACAATGATTCTTTGATGTCAACATTTCTTATCTTCTTTAAACATGGGTTTTTCGTTCAAAGTCCAGTTTTGCTTGTGAATCATTACAAAGAAAATTTATTAGAAATTTTCCTATTAATGCATTTTGAGGGGGTATCTCAAATTTAGGATCTGGATATTTAGTTGCTTTTAATAGTATCCCAGCACTAGGAAAGAAGGAATTCTGACTGGGACAGCCAGCTGGGGTTCTTAACCTATGTAGGAATCCTTTGCACCATGGAAGCAGCGCAGAAGTAAGAGTGGCAATACTGCGACCTCCCTACAATAACCTTGCGACCCCTCCACCACCCCATTTTGAGTCAGGACCCCTAGAGTTACAGCACCATAAAATTTCAGATATAAATATCTGAAATCATGAAATTTATGATTTTTGCAATCCTATAATCATGATATTGACCAAAATGGACCATGAAGTTGTTCGGGCCCTAGGGCTAACCAATGCTGCTCTGCACTAAAGAAAGAGCAGCTCCACCAATAAGAAAATGAATTAGTGTGTCCCATAACTGCATAGCAATGCAAACTTCAGCTTTGATTCTCTTCCCACTGGCACTGGTTTCATACCAGTGTGATCATTACACTGACTTCAGTGGAGCCACACCTGATCCTGGCTAAGAGGGGACTCATGGCCATCAGTTCTTCTGTTTTAGTAACAGAAGTTTAAGGCCCAACTCTCTTCTCCGTTACTCATGTTTTACGCTGATGCAATTTTCATTAACTTAAATGGAGTAACAGTGATGTAAGGTCAGTGCAATGATGTCACGGTTCCACGGGTGTGTGCTGCCCCAGACTTCATATAGTCTCTTGGGAGGACTCCTCTTTCTCTGGCAAGCCCAAAGGTTTGCCTTTCATATTCTGCAGCATTGGGCCTTGTCGCCTCAGCACTCCTGTTTCTCTCTGTGTGCTCTGAATAACGAGACCAGCTTAGAAATTTCAGGGAGCAATGCAACTAGTAAGTATCTGGAGTGACACAGCACAGCCCTTTCAAAACAAGGGAGCATTTATTAGTCAACAGGAATACAGCATCTGAGGGTATGGCTACACTGGCGAGTTGCAGTGCTGGAAAGCCTCCACCAGCGCTGCAATTAGTAAGTGGCCACACCTGCAGGGCACTTCCAGCGCTGCAACTCCCTGGCTGCAGCGCTGGCCGTACACCTCACTCAGCATGGGGAATAAGGATTCCAGCGCTGGTGCTGCAGCGCTGGTCATCAAGTGTGGCCACACACCAGCGCTGTGATTGGCCTCCAGGGTATAAGGATGTATCCCAGAATGCTTTTATAAATTACTCTCTTTGTTTTGTTATGCAGCCTCTCTTTGTTTTGTTATGAACGAGCTCCGATCGGAGCTCCATTGCTTATCTAAAAAACAAACAGAGCTCCTATTTGCTGTGATCATCTGTACCTGGCTGTAAACAATCAAATGAGAGGCAGGCAGGGAGGGAGTGAAACAGCGGGGAGTCGTGTTGGCTGCAGGCTGTTTGCAATTAAGAGTTAAGACTAAGGGGTCAGAAACATGTTCTGATTTTTCAATGCAGGAAGCTAAACACACAGTGTTGGCTCCAAAAATCCCCTCTCTCTCTCCCCCCGCTCCCTGTCACACTAGACCCCACTCCACCCCCCTCTTTTGAAAAGCACGTTGCGGCCACTTGAACGCTGGGATAGCTGCCCATAATGCATCACTCCCAACAGCGCTGCAAATACTGCAAATATGGCCACACACCAGCGCTGGTAGCTGTGAGTGTGGCCACACACCAGCGCTGGCCCTGCACAGCTGGATGACCAGCGCTGCAAACTACCAGCGCTGCAAACCGTAAGTGTAGCCATACCCTGAGAGTCCTTAGGTCAGTTTAGGATGGAAACACCAAGCTTAAGAGACAGAGGCAAAAGCAACTGCCTCAATATCCCTGGCTCTCCTGGAATCCATTATCTCTCTCTTTCTGTCCCTGTGCTCTCAACAGCAACCTTAAAAAAAAAAATTCTCATCACACCTCATTTGTGTGTTCTCCTGTACTTGACATTGCATTGTGATTCCCCCCAGAGAGGATGAAGCAAGTAACTTGTTATTTGCTGAGGCCCATTAGGAGTTGATGGTCCAGTCATTGAATCTTCCATTCAAATGTGTTAATTCCAGTCAGCTCTTGTTAATGTCTCTGGTTTCCACCCAGACAGACACATTTGTCTAGGTGACAGCTAGCTCTGCCTCACTCCTCCTATCTCCAGAGTAGGAATCAAACCCTTTACACTTAGTGAGTAAACTGAGTCAAACATTGTTCATAAAAATAGTATCAAAAGATTCCCACATTTTCTACAGAGAGAGAACAAGGCCCTAATTATTATTATTATTTATTCCAACAGATTCACAAGAACATTTTCCCCTGACTTTCTTCAGAAACATAAACATGCAAAGCAGGAAAGATCAATTTCTACCAATGCCAGCTTCCCCCACAGCCTTTGTCATTAATAACCCAGGAGACTACAGCTCCCAGAATGCAATGCATTGCTCCCTATATTGACGAGCTGTGTATGAATCAAGCCGGAGCATTCCATGCTGGGTCTTGGATCTTTGGGCCACATCTCTACATCAGAAATGATGCCATCTGCAGCACCCTACCCAGTGCAATGCAAAGCTGCAAACAGAGGGCCGAATTCTGATCCCACATTGATGTAACACTGGAGCAACCCCATTGTCTGCAGTGGGGTCAGCTAAGTTCCCTCTAAGCTGTGTGGCCATGCAGCAAGCTATCAAGGGCTGCCCAGAAGGGGAGATGCACCTCTCCCCCGGCTCCAGGCCCTGAACTGCTGCAGCAGGCAGAGGTGCCTTTTCCCCACCCAGGGTGCTGCAGCGGAAGAGGGATAGGGCAGTCCTCTCTCCCTACCGCAGTTCCAGGGCAGCCTACATCCCATACTCCTCATCCCCGGCCCACCCCAGAGCCTGCAGCCACATCTAGAGCCCTCACCCCCCTGCACCTAAAAACTCTGCCCCAGATCCCAAACTCCTCATGCCCAGCCCCACCCCAGAGCCTGCACCCCCAGCCACAGCCCTCATACACACCCTGCACCCCAATCCTCTGCCCCAGCCCTGAGCCCCCTCTCACACTCCAAACCCCTCATCCTCACCCCCACCACACATCACCTCCATATTGGTGCACATAACAAAACTCATTCTGCACCTAGATGTAAAAAATGAGAGGGAACATTGGGTGTCAGTGGTGTTTGACATCTCCAACAGCTGCCGAAAGGCTGGACTGTGTTTTAATAAGTAGCGGCTGTGTAAGGGGAAGCATATTGCTCCACCAGCCTAGCAGCAACCCAGATAATTCCTCACCAGCTCCTCTCTTGCTTCCTGAATGTGACTCCTAGTGGTAGCAATTCACTTCTCACTGCACACAGCTCCTGCTTCCCCTTGTGTGTGTGATTTTGCACATCATGTTCTGCTGGCAATTGGAAACAACGGTACCTGGAACTTGGTGATATGCACTTGCATCACTCCATCCAACTACCGCTCTACTTGTACCATTCAACATGAGCCCTTCCAAAACACGCTAACAATGCGATCCTGTCCATTTGTTTCCTCAGCTGTCCTTTTCAATAAATATTGTTGAAAATAGAAAACTCAGATTCCTCATTTTTAAATCAAGTTTAGTCCATTCCAGTTTTTCATTTCTATTTGTTTATTTCACTTATGCCAAGAAAATGTATCTGCAGTGGGTTCATAGAAATCATATGTAGCTGCAACTGCTCCTATATTAGCATAATTTTATTTTCTGTTGTGTATCAGACAGATCATGCAAGATTAAGGTTGTCACTGATTTGCTATTACATGTCCTCCATGCCATAAACTGTTCTATGCATTTTTGTGAATAAATTGATTATTCTGCCCTCCGCTGGATAAGTGATTGTATCAGATTATGAATCATTCCTATATACATACTAAGCTGGTAGTTCACTCTAAGGTTGCAGCTGTGGCAGGTTGATATGCTATTCAAATGAAGTGGCAGCAAATAAGAAGGATGGTCTTGTGGTTAAAGCACGGGACTGTAACTCATCAAAAGATATGAGTTCAAATTATGGCTTTACCCCAAGTTTCCTATATGGTCTTTAATAAGGTTTGTTTAATATCTTTGTCCATCTGTAAAATGAGGGTAATAATACTGTCTGTCTTGTCTATTTAGATTGTGAAGTCTTGAACGATGGACTGGCTCTTACTCTGTCCATATAGCACCTAGTGCACCAGGGGCCCAATCATTATGCTACGTTAACAATAATAAATAGAACTAGTAAATATCCCGTGTCTGTTTCTTTGGCTTCACCATGCTTCAACTTCTGTGTTGCCCATCGGACACAAAGAAAATCTTGTTGGATTAACGTCGCTTGATTGCTCTGAGAAACTATCTCCAAGTCTCTGTTGTTATTGCACTGAGGACAAAGCTAGCTCATTCCCTTTGTTCATAATATCCATATCAGATCATATGGCAAAATACTTCAGAGAGCTTAGACTTGTTATGTGACATGTACAGTAGACCCTGGGCAGATAATACATTCTGTCCATATGGTGGATTCCCTTCTTTCACAAGCTGAACACAGTCCCTCTGTCCATTCCTTATAAAGACTGTTAGAGTCTGCTAGTTTTGTTTCTTGTACTGCTTTTGTTTTTAAGAGCCTTTAGAGTGACAAGGCAAAGAACAGCACATTAGAAGAAACATTTTGAGCTGTATGTAACAGGAATCAGTGGATACTGACCCACATTGCACGTAAACACATCATGGTTATACTATATATGTATCTATATGTGTGTTTGAAGAAAATTAAAAGCAGAAATTAGTTCCTGGAGAAGTATAGGGAATGGTCTTGCTTCCTACTGCAGGTGATCACTTGGGTTTTCTAAAAGAGATTCATCTAATAAATTCAAGGTTGTTCTCACTGAGGAGCTATTGATCAGATGCTGTATCAATACTAAAAGACCCCAATTCTGGATTAAACATATAGATATTACAGGTTAGAATTCCTGTACTGTAGTTATAAACATTAGTGCCCTCTAGTGGAAACTCCAAATAAAAACTCCAATAATATAAACTATTTCCATAACATTACCCTTCTACAACCACGAACTGAAACTCAACCAAAACTGGCAAGTTTTACTCTGATTCCGGCTCAGAAGATACCAAATCCTAAATCTGGCAAAGTTTGCTTAATATTGTGCCCAAGATCTCGTGACTTGTGTTCACTGAAATATTTACAATTCCTCAATGAAGCTGGCCTGAATTTTGAATTTGTAACGATACAGGTAGTGTTACAATGGAAGTTTAACATTGATTTCAATGAAATCAAGATCAGTCCCGTTATCTCTACAGTAACTTCTATGAATGAAGCCTCAAACTCATTCTTGGTTGGCTCTGCGTGAAATCATTAGAAACCACGATTATGCGAAGCAGAAACAATACAGTAAGGCAGAAGCAATCATACTACAGGGTGTTCTGTAAAACAGTGGGCCTGGGATTTGTCATTTTTGCAAAAGCACATGGCTAGTCACGTCCTTTAAAGAGCATGTAAAATATATTCTGTTTAAATGGGCAAGGCACAGTAACAAGCTCCCATGAAGTCTCTAGCATGAGAAGTTACTATAGTTGTAGCTAAGCCTCCAGTTAAGAACACAAGAATGGCCACACAATCATTCCTCTAGCCCAGTATCCTGTCTTCTGACAGTGGCCCATGCTAGATACCTCATAGGGAATGAACAGAACAGTGCAGTTATTGAGTGATCCATCCCCTGTCGTCCAGGCCCACCTGTGGTGATCCCTGTTTCCTGTGTTATATGAAGGTGTAAATTACATTTCCCTGTTCACTTTCTCCACACCACTCACTATTTTAAACACCTTAGTCATATCCACACTTACTCATCTATTTTCTAAAATGAACAGTTCCAGTATTTTTAATCTCTCTTCAGATGGAAGCTTTTCCATACCCTTAATAATTTTTGCTGCCCTTCTTTGTACCTTTTCCAGTTTTAATGTATCTTTTTTGAGATGAGGCAACCAGAACTGCATGCAGTACTCAAGGTGTGAGCAGACCATGGATTTATATAGTGACATTTTATCTTCTGTCTTCTTATCGATCCCTTTCTTAATGGTTCCTAAGATTCTGTTAGCTTTTTCACTGCTGATGCACATTGAATAGATGTTTTCAGAGAACTATCCGTAATGACTCCAATATCTCTTTCTTGAGTGGTAACAGATAATTTAGACCCCATCATTTTGCATGTATAGTTGGGATTATGTTTTCCAATGTACGATACTTTGCGTTTATCAACATTGAATTTTATCTGCCAATTTGTTGCCCAGTCACCCAGTTTTCTGAGATCCCTTTGTAACGCTTGGCAGTCATTTTAGGACCTAACTAGCTTGAATATTGTCTGAAAACTTTGCCACCTTATTGTTTACCCTCTTTTTTAGATCATTTATTAATTCATTAGTCAGCACTGGTCTCAGTACAGGTCCCTAGGAGAACCCCACTGTTTACCTCCCTCCACTGTGAAAACTGACCATTAATTCCTACTCTGTGTTTCCTGTCTTTTAATTAGTTACCTATCCATAAAAGGACCTTCCCTCTTATCCCATAACTTGCTTACTTTCCTAAGAGCCTCTGGTTTTACACCATCTCAAAGACTTTCTGAAAGTCCAAATATACTATATCCACTGAAGCACCCTTGTCCACATGCTTGCTGACACCTTCATAGAATTCTAATAGATTGGTGAGGCATGATTTCTCTTTAAAAAAGTCATGTTGAT
The DNA here is from genome assembly GCF_020497125.1 of Mauremys mutica. Classification (NCBI taxonomy): domain Eukaryota; kingdom Metazoa; phylum Chordata; order Testudines; family Geoemydidae; genus Mauremys; species Mauremys mutica. The sequence goes on along the minus strand of NC_059076.1, from coordinate 131,582,058 downwards.
TCTTTCTCAACATATCAAGTTCATCTATGTGTATCATAATCTTATTCTTTACTATAGTTTCAAATTGTTTGCCTGATACTGAATTGTAATGGCCAGGATCACCTCTGGAGCTCCTTTTTAAAAATCAGTGTTACATTAGATATCCTCCAGTCATCTGGTAGAGAGGCTGATTTAAGCAATAGGTTACATACTACCATTAGTAAGTTCTGTAATTTCATATTTGAATTTCTTCAGAACTCTTGGGTGAATACCATCTGGCCCTGGTGACTTATTACTCTTTAATCTATCAGTTTGTTCCAAAACTTCTTCTACTAACACCTCAATGTGAGACAATTCCTCTGATTTTTACCTAAAAAGAATGGCTCAGGCGTGGGAACCTCCCTCATATCCTCTGCAGTGAAGGCTGATGCAAATAATTCATTTACCTTCTCTGCAACAGTCATGTCTTCCCTGAGTGCTCCTTTAGCACCTTGATTGTCTATGGCCCCATAGATTGCTTGGCAGACTTCCTGCAATGTTCCAGGTCTTGAACCCAGGCTAGGGAGTCTCCAGACAGCCCCTGCATCCAGGCCTCTACCTAATGTCTACTGAAACCTGATGGGCTGAAAAGCCACTAGGACCATAACACCAGCCAAGGCACCACACATCGGAGTCTGAGCGAAGAATCACCTGGCTCCACAGATTGGTCCATCTATGCTGTTTAAGCCAGAAGAAAGAACAGCAAGTAGGTGCTTTTCTGTTGTGGCTGCACTGGATCCTACTTATGCCTGCTTCCTACACCCAATTATAACTTGATTCTTGCCTCATCCTTTGCTCCTGTTCTGTGTTTGATAATATATGGAGATATACCAATCTCAGAGAGTTGGAAGGGACCCTGAAAGGTCATTGAGTCTGCCCCCCTGCCTTCACTAGAAGGACCAAGTACTGATTTTGCCCTATATACCCCCCTCAAGGATTGAGCTCACAACCCTGGGTTTAGCAGACCAATGCTCAAACCACTGAGCTATCCCTCCCCCCTTTCCTGCTTTTACACCTCGCCTCTAATCCTGTTACCTGACTCTGACCCCAGCCTCTGACTTCTGAACCTGACTCTGGCTTGACCCGTGCCTTTGTCATTTGGTATCTGAGCTCCGCTCTGACCCTGAGCTTTGATTCCTGGCTCTGACTCTGGTTTGACCCCTGACTCTGGTAACTGGCAGTTGACTCTGGTGCTGACCCTTGGCTTTTTTCCCCAAAATGGACGCCTGCTCTGCCCACTACACCCAACTCCTGCTCTGACTACTAGGCCAGTCCTGTCTACATTCCAGTTCACAACAATTGTGATATACTTTACAAAAATACTGTCAAATTCTGTTTCTTTTGCTAGTTGCTCTTCACATTTTTTTTGGCCTGCCTGATTATATGTTTACACTTGACTTGTCAGAGTTTATGTTCCTTTCTATTTTCCTCAGTAAAATTTGACTTCCAATATTTAAAGGATTTTTTTTTTGCATCTAGCCATTTCGTTTACTCTGTTGTTTAGCCATGGTGGCATTTTTTGGCCCCCTTACTGTTCAGTTTGGGGTTTTTTTTGTGTGTGTGTGGGGGTCCACATTTAGTTGAAGCCTCTGTCATAGTGTTTTTAAATAGTTTCCATGCAGCTTGCAGGCATTTCACTCTTATGACTCCATTTGGCTCAGATAGATATCCGGATGGTTTATTTCACAATATAAATAATTATGTTCTTGCCATTGCAAGCATCTTCCTCAGAGAATTTGCAACTACTAATGAATTCAGCCTCACATCAGCCAGGTATGTGGCAAGTCAGTCACATCACCCCATTCTGCAGAAGAGGAAACTGAGACACAGAAAGTCAAAGTACTAAGGCCATATAGCAGGTCAGTTGCAGAGCCAGGCATAGAACCGGTGACTCACATTCTGGACTGTGTGCAGCTGCTTTGCTTCAGACCCGTGGCACAAAGCAGCGCTAATGCTGGAGTGATTAGTTGCGTGTACTGGGGGAGGGGATCATAGAGTTGGTTTAGCATATTGTCCATCACCACTACACCCTGTGATGAGTTAGGGGAAATAATTAGTGGAAAGGGGCACAGTCAGGGGGTCCCTGCACCCCACTGATCCTCAATTTCCTTATCAGTTCCTTGGGGCCCTGGGTAGAAGTGAAAGTAACTGCACTCCTCTGACTGTCTGTCCTAACATGCTGGGAAACTGAGCTATCATGCAGCCTGCCCAGAACCGAGGGGGTGCAAATGTACCGTGAAGTCCTTTTTTGACGAACAACCCCTCTTGCACTGCCCCAACTGGAGACGCTCTCTTCTGAGGGGTAGTGTTGTTCTTCAACTACTTGGCTATCCTCTCTCTTTTGTAGACTGTATTATAACTCAAATATTGTATAAACAAGAAAAAAACATTGGATTCTTTTTGTCCTCACAATATAAAATGCAGTTTTCTATTGTAGTCCGTTTCATTCCATTGTAATCATTGATCCAGTAAGTTCAAAGTCTGATTTTTTCCCCTTAAACAGATATGTTCAATGTAATGAAATATCTTTTTCTATAATAAGCAGCTGCTGTCTTATTCTATTTCCCAACAGAGGCTGTATCTAATACCAACAGGGGAGTTCCCATCAGCTTAATTATTTCATCACATTGTATTTTTGGAAGAAAAGGGTGGGATGGGGAAGGAAAGGAGGTAGCTTTATTTATTTTAATGGAGGAAGGAATAGTTTGGAGAACTAATCTCTGGTGAATTTCTAATTCATTTAATCTTTCTGGCTCATAGGGTCTCTTTAATTTGACCATCCGTTTATTAGTGTTGGGATATGGATGAAGATGGGGAAGATAATACTTTGTAGAACTAGAAAATGGACCCACATCCTCAAAACTTCAGATCATGTCCCTAAAATAAACTATGCAGTACAACCATTGCTTTGTGCAGTGTCTTTTTTGCAAGCTGTGGTTCCCGTTCAACAAGACACTTAATCATGTGTAAATTTCATCACACGAACAGCCCCCCTTCTAATTTCCATGGGACTATTTGTGGAATTAAGGCATGAGCCATGGTGCATTAGGGCCACCATTCAGAAAGCCTTTACAGAATTAAAAGACAGTGAGAATTAAATAACTGGCAAGTACCCAGTCCTCTAGCCAGATCTACATGGGCAGCTTGTGTGTCTGTGCACAAGCACAAGAACTCACTTACATGGCTCCAAAACAGGATAGGAGCCCAGGAGTGTAATAAACCTTTTCCTTGTATTCACGGTTGTCAGTGAGGGGTTCTGGGTATGCCAGGAATGCAGGATCAGGCCCCAAGGAAGAAGAGAGAAGTTGAGAGGTCCAGCAATGATGAGCAAATATGTTTTCAGATGAGAATAGAAATGAAATGGAGAGCTGATGAAAGCCCGAAAGTGTGTTCCAGATGGCAGGAGGGAAAGGCTCTAATACCAGCACTCACCATACTGTGGAAAAGGACTAGTGCCAGATAAGCAAATTGACTAAGAAGAGGAGTTTAGAGGGACAAGTAACTGAAAAATGCAAGTGGGATAAATCTAGGGAGGGTTTAAGAAACAAAAGCAGGCCATTTTTTGAACTGAGTCATGAAGAGAATGAGAACCAACTGGTATTGCTTCAGCTTGGTGCTGGACCAAGGGTCCCTTCTTTGTACATGGGAGAGCAAAAACCAAGACTGTTCTACGCACAACAGGGTATAAAGAGCTGGGACATAGATCCATAGACTTTAAAGCAAAAAGGGACCATTATGATAATCTAATTTGACCTTTTGCCTAACATATCACAGAACCTCAAATAGCCATTTCTGTATCAAGCCCTGCATTTGCACATGTAGTTATGGGATGGAATTAAACAAAGGCTTTGCCTACCCTACAGTGCTTACATCCAGTGAGGTCGCTCTATGCCAATGGGAGAGAGCTCTATCAGCAGTCTAATAAAACCACCTCCGGGAGAGGTAGGAGCAGTTCTCCCACCGACGTAGCACTGTCCAGAGTGACATTTAGGTCAGTGTGATTTATTCACATCCCTGAGTGATGTAAGTTACACCGACATACGTGGTAGTGTGTTCAAGCCCTAAGTCACTTGAGTCGCACAGAATTTTAAGTTATCACCGTCCCAGGCCCAGTTGGTTCCTATTTCAGTTTGCCATAGTAAATGTGATTATAAAAATACCCAAACACTATGGATGATCGTCATCCTTGGCATAACTCCGTTACAATCAGAGGATGTCTTTGGTCCTTATGTCCACAACTAGAAACCTGTTATAAAATAGACCAATTGAAATAAGCTGTTTATGTAGCCAAAATAATTAATTGCCTAGATATCTCTATACCATGAGTAAGGATGGTCCAGTGCTTAGGATGCTACTCTGGGACTCAGGAGGCCAAGGTTCAGTTTTACCATAGACTTCCCGTACAATGGGCATAATAGTATAACCCACTGATGAGCATATGCTACATGTCCTGATCTGCAAGGAACATGAACTATTACAGTCCCCAGCTAGAAAGCTGTAACAGCCCATGCTTTTAGCTCCCGAGTTCCCTGGTTCAATCCTGAGTGTGTCAGCCAAGTTGGCAGCCATCCCAATAGAACTTCCCAACCACACAGGAGTGCTGTGAGGATAAATACATTAAAGATTATGATGTGCTCAGATATTATAGTAAGAGGGCTGTAGAAGTACTCAGGATACACAGTGTTTCTGTTCCTGAAGACTGGCCATGGTGTCAAAAAACCAGCACAGATAGGAATGGACCTACTGAATCAGACCGGTGACCTGCGATCCATCTAGTCCAGTATCCTGTCTACAACCGTGATCAGCGCCAGATGTTTCAGAAGAAGATGCAAGAAACCTCACATCAGGCAGAAATGGGCTAACCTGTTCCCAGAGAATGTTCTCTTCTATATTTAAAGATTGGGTTCTACCCTCGAGTATGAGAGTTTATTTCCCTTCCAAAACTTGTGTGCCAAACATCATAAATGGCTCACTGAGGCCAGAGAGACGGGAAAGAAACCCAAACACCAAGATAGATGAGTTTATTCAGATTCCAGTGCAACCTCAAATAGAAGCTCAAGGGAGGTAAAGATTTGTCACATAAAAATAGTTTCCTAGAATCAACTAGATTCTTTCCAAACAAAAGTAAAAAGTATGTAGCTGGTTTGATTTCATTTCAAAGAAGTATGCTACCAGGACTGTCACAGGCATGAAGATGCCCTGTATTTGATATATATTTCATACTCATGGATGACAGCTTGATGATTTGAAGTCTGAGTTTATAATTAGCAAAACAGCGGGGAAGATGGCATTTTGATCTGATTTGAGGGGGGCGGTGGAGAAAGTATCACATTGTGTACTTCAACAGAAGCCCCAAATGGATCTAACAGAGAGATAAAATGATCTCTCCTTTGTCAAGGGCAACCCCCTGAAGCTTGCAGAGCTGTGCAGAATGTTTAACACATAAAGCAGAACCAGTGGATTAGGATGTTTCACTGAATTGAAGAATGAGACTCAAATCATTCTGCACTTTGACCATTTGCCTGGTGTTGCCAGAGAAAACTTTTTTTTTAACACCCTGAAATGGATCTTCATCCAAAAGACAATCCATGCATGCAAGCCGTGATTGCACAGGGAGGATGGAGACAAAGGTAAAAGCATAAAATCCATTTGTTACACCCCTCCTTCTAGTCTTGGGTTGTCCCCAGTGGAACAGCAGCACTGATGTTAACACAGAGGGATTGAGCTAGATGCAAGAGGGACTAGCAAAACACAGCATTGGATGTAAATAGTTTAAATATCATTGTCTTGAATTAATCGCTTCAAAGGCATCAGAGAGGTTAAGGTAGGGTTTCCAAGCCTCCAGGATTGTTCTGGAGTCTCCAGGAATTGAAGATTAGTCTTTAATGAAAGATTATGTTATGTGATGGAACCTCCAGGAATACATCCAACCAAAACTGGCAATCCTAGGTCAAGGGCATAATGATGGAGAACAGGCCATGGGATTGGCTAAAACGAGGTTGTTGCAGATTTTGGTGAGAACAGTATCAGTTGAGGGATGGGGCAGACACTACATTTGAGCACGTTAGAGGAGACGAAATCAATCTAATTGATTTAATTAGCCTCCTCCATGAGTTCAGAGGTGAAGAAGAAACAGGAGGGAATCATGATGGTAGGTGAGGATACAGGAAGAGTTAAGGGTATCTTAGTTTAAGGATGGAAAAAACAAAAGCATGAAAGGACAAGAAGTTGAAGGAGCGGAGCAAGCAGGGGATGAGAGCTGAGATAAGAGAAGTGAATAATTGGAAGGGAATATGGCTAGAGGGATTGAAAGTAGAAGGCAAGCAAGTAACCACAGGGACAGTGACTGGGGAGAAGAAGAGTTTAGAATGGGAAAGATCCTGCCAGATCTTATCAGCTTTCTCCTTGAAGTATTCAGCAAGGGCCTGGGAAAAGAGAAGTTTGACCAGGGTGACAGCCTTAAGTAGGGAGTGACAAACAGTTGAGAGAGGTTGCTCTACAATAAAATGGGTCCCTTATCATTGCTATTCCCTTAAAAGTACAGTACTGGGCAGATTGTGCCCCCTCCCTTCTTCCTTACATTAAGGGGTAGATCTGGTTGGGAAATGGAATTTCCATTCTACAGGAAATTCTAACATTTAGAAATTTGTTTTCATTCCAAATTGGAATAAGTCAAAATTTCATGATTTTCTGTGGAATGAAAATTCTAAAAATGGATTTGTAAACATTAAAACATTTCATTTGGATAATGTCGGAACATTATATTGTAATATCATAGTAAATATGATAAATATAATATTTGACATAAAAATAAAACCAAAACTAAACAAAACTATAAAGTCAACACCAAAATGTTTTATGTTATCCAAATGTTTTTTATGTTATTCAACATTATCCAAATGAAACTAAAAAGCCAAAACTATTTTCAATATTTTCCCATTACAATTTTAGTTGAAATCGACACATTGCCACAAAATGTTTTGATTTCATCAATACAGTATTTTTCAATGGAACTTCTGCCAATTCTTTTTTCAATAAGCTCTACTGAGTAGCCTGTTATTCCCCAAGAAATCCCACTGAAATTAACATATTACTCCATGTAATGGAGTGGCAGGACCTTAATGAGAATCATAATATTCACAGATTAGCAATGCATTTGTTTTGTTTCTAGCAAATCCTAGTCTCTCTTAATAGGCAGCAGGTTTAAAACAAATAAAAGGAATTTCTTCTTCACGCAGCGCACAGTCAACTTGTGGAACTCCTTACCTGAGGAAGTTGTGAAGGCTAGGACTATAACAGTGTTTAAAAGGGGACTGGATAAATTCATGGTGGCTAAGTCTATAAATGGCTATTAGCTAGGATGGGTAAGAATGGTGTCCCTAGCCTCTGTTCGTCAGAGGATGGAGATGGATGGCAGGAGAGAGATCACTTGATCATTGCCTGTTAGGTTCACTCCCTCTGGGGCACCTGGCATTGGCCACTGTCGGTAGACAGATACTGGGCTAGATGGACTTTTGGTCTGACCCGGTACGGCCATTCTTATGTTCTTATGTTATGTTCTTTTTAGTAAAGTATTTTGCCATTATTTTTCATATTATTTGGGCAAGATCTTCCCCAATGTAAGTGTGCCTGAATCCATGAAAGTCAATGAAGTTCTGCTGATTTATACCAGCGGAGGTCCTGACCCAGCATTTTAAATTAAAATGCCACGTGGTACGGCCGACTGATCGTCACACTATAATCTATATTGTTTTTAGAAATTGGAAGGTTATAAAATCCTTAACAAGGCATATGGTCTCACAGACTCTAGGCTACTTTTTTCAGTTCAATAAAAAGGTGGGGAAAGCATAATATATAAAGCTGTTAAAAATAAAAAAACAAAAACAAAAACGTAGAACAATTATGAGGAAGCACCTTCCACTCTAGATCTAGGAAATAAATATCTGTCAGGACATTCTTGACAACATTTTTGAAGGTAAAGATGGGTGGATTTAATTCAAAAAACAACCTGACTTTCTTCTATTGAAACTGATGTCCCATATTCAGAAGAATGAGTTCATAAGCCCACAGAGCTCAGCTGTTTGGCTTCCCCCTCTTTGACATAGTTGATCTTCCTTGTGATTTTGTATTTTTCAATGAGGTTATAACAGTGGCTATTAGTCGATTGCGAACATTCAGAGCTGGGATTTGGAGGCAATAAATCTTTCCCACCATGAAAGCAGGGGCGGTTTTTCAGTATGAGCCACCTGCTCCACATAAAATAAAATCTTAGGCTATTACTATGCAGCAGGAAACATCTGAACTCAATGAAAAAGAAGGCATTTGATTTACTAGTAAAAACAAACAAGGGTGTAATTATATTTGGTTTTACAGGTCACATCAGTAAAATTATTGGGAAAGCCAAGTACAGCGCACATGGCACTAAAGGTGTCATGTGGTTTTACCTGGAAATAGCTATTTGATTTTATTTTTTCACTCCAGTTACCTTTACAGAAGCCTCTAACATAAGTACACACAAAACCAAGACAGAGTGAACTTGTAAAGTACACAATCAATGGAAAAGCTGCAAGCATTACAAACACCAGTGACATTTCCATTGACCATCCAGAGAAGTATATGTAAATCGAATTCAGATATGGCTTGATCCTAATCTCATTGAAGCAAAGAGGAGACTTCTTTTAAATTCAACAGGCTTTGGATCAGGTCGATAGACAACAAAAAGTGAATCAATGACTAACGTCCAAAGAAGTGATAAATCAGATTTTTGCTTACCTTCATGATATTATAGTGTGTTGGAGAATAGTAAAGTACCGACTAGGATTTTCTCAAGAAATGCTAAACTTTTATCAAATAAAGATTCACCAAGAAATGAGGGATGAGTATCTAATAGTATTCAGGTTTCAGAGTAGCAGCCATGTTAGTCTGTATCCGCAAAAAGAACAGGAGTACTTGTGGCACCTTAGAGACTAACAAATTTATTTCAGCATAAGCTTTCGTGGGCTACAGCTCACTTCTTCAGATGCATAGAATGGAACACACAGACAGAAGATATTTATACATACAGAGAACATGAAAAGGTGGAAGTACCCATACCAACTGTAAGAGTCCAATCAATTGTTCTTGTTGGGAGAATTTCAGAAGATCGCCTTTTCTTTAAACTAAAAAAGCAGATGGAACATTAGCTGTAAAAGCAATCTTTTCTCTGATCCTAATGTCACTCAATAGGTCATTGTCAGAACCAGGATTAGAATCCAGTGTGACACTGGCAGACCAGGTGCCAGCTAATGCAAAAGCCTCTAGGTCTCACCGAACTCTGACAAATGCATAGCTGGAACCATTCTGGCTCACCTGGGTTTCGCATTGTTAAAATAGATGTTAAGTTCATAAGACTCTATTTAGTGTTCAGACTTGATGAAATGCTTGTAGGATGCTGCATGTATTGCTCTCACTTATAACATCTGTATTCCATGATATAAAGTTAGGATGAATGTTTGCATTGTAAATCTCTAACTGTGTAACTCACCGAACAGAAAAAACAAATTTTAATAAATGGAAAATACTGGTCCTGGAATCAAGAAGGTCCATTCAAACCAAACGATCCATTGTGAAATATCACAGGACAAACAATTTGTTGACTCCCCCAACACATACATATCCATGAAGAGAAGACAGGAATAGACACTTATCCCATCGGTTTGAACTCTGGGAAAAGGGAATAAAAAATCCTGACCAAAAGGAACTGTATCACTGTGCTGCTTGCTATTTGGAGAGGGCAATATTTCTAAGCATAAGCAAGGGATCCCCAAGCTGCTTAGCTTGGGTTAGCTCTAAAAGATATAGAAAACTTGCATATCACAAGTGTTATAGTGCTTCAGGAGATTACACTTAGTCCATGCTTGGTGAAATCTAAGTATAGAACTCACAACCAGATTGAGGTTTGTGCCTTGTTTCTTCACAGCCTGTTCTGAGGTTGATGCTCATGCTCATGAGCTACTTCAGACAGCTTGACACCCAGCTCTCGACTATACCCCGCATTGTAAATGTTACTTGCAGTAAACTCTCTGAGCCTCAATTTTCCTATTTGTACATTGGGAGCAATGAAGATTTAAGGTGTCCACAACCATATGCAGATCAATAAGGAAGCTTTATTGTGTCCATTTTCAACAAGTCTTATGTAGGTCATATGACTTTCCCAAAACCACAGAACAACTAATTATCTAAGAAGGAAGATTACATGTGTTGCTCAGGAGGTTAAGTGTTGCACTGTGGACTGTTTGGTGCTTTTATATGTGTGCATGTGCGCGCACACACACACACACATACACACTACTCTAGCCTGCTGCATGGCTATCATACGAACTTTGTGCCAAGGAGTCATGATATTTTTTTTCCACAAGGAACATATGACACCAGAACAGCCTTTTCCAACAATTGACTTGGTAGCTTTAGAATTGCCAGTGGGTCCTGCCATCTGTGTAGCCTACTCCTGTGAGTTGTGCAGGTTGCTTTGTCCTCCTGGATATTAATGTTCTCTTACTATACGTTATGCTCTTGAGAAATGTGCATACTTCATTGCCAACCTCAAGTGGACTTACCTTAATACATTATATATACACATGCACACATGGAAATCTGGCCTACAGCTAGTTATTTCAAGCGCCTCAATTTTTGATTGTCCAACCCAAGGCTACTTAATGGAGTCTGATTTTCAGAGGGCTGGTTCACAGCATTTTCTTACAATCAGGTCCCTTTAAGGTATGTCAAGTTGGACACCCCAAAATTGCTGTATATAGTGTTGTTGCAGCAATGTTAGGCCCAGGCTATTAGAGACTTACAGAGATTCACTTCACCTTCAATGGTCCCTTAGATATGTGCTAATTACTTATCCTAAACTATCTGTTCAATCTTGCATTTAGCTGTGACTCCCTAAGAGCAGGTCTACGCTAGAAATGCTGCATCAGCATAGTTGCACTGAGGCCTCTGTGCCGCTGTAGCACAGGGGTGGGCAACCTGCGGCCCCATCAGGATAATCTGATTGCAGGCTGCAAGACATTTTGCTGACACTGACACTATGGTTTGTGGGGCCAATTTCATAAGATTTTAGGATCTGACTCCTGATTTTTGATCTCTTGAGGCTGGCAGGACTGCAATGAAGATAGTGAAATGCAATTCAATGTTTTCTTCAACTGATTTGAAAAGAAATGCTTTGGGTCAGTTCAAAAACAAAATATAAGGCCCAACTTACCTTAAATGAAATTTTTCCTTTATATTTTCCCAACAGAAAACGTTCTGTTTTTGCAAGAATCAAAATTTTCCTGTGGAAAATTTAGATCTTGCAGAAACTGCACTTCCTATCAGAAAATCATTCTGATGGTAAATTCCCCCAATAGTTTTAATGCAGACCAGGAAGCACTTTGGCCAGACAGATACACCAATTTTGGCAACAGGTTTGAAAACTTTGGTATAAGTATCTTGTCCAAGGTCAGTCAGCAAAAAAAACCCCTAATACTTGATCCCCTCAGCCAATTGCTAAAACATACATTCTCTCCTCTCAGGAGCCTGTATCGTAGAGATAACACCAGCCAGAGTAGATCCAATATAGAAAGTACCAGGCTCTGAACTCAGTTATATCAGTGTCAGTCAAGAGTATTTCCATTGACTTCATTGGACTTACTCCGGATTTACACTCGTGCAGCTGAGATCAGAATGTGTACCCAAAAATAGTCATAAACCACATATTAATATACTTCTTTTCATAAGCAGCATATATTATGCATGAAAGAAATATTAAAAAGTATGTCAATATTTTATAAGGTGCCTGAGGGGAAAGAGAATAGATGGTGTGTGGAGGGGGAGAAGAGAACATGTGATATGTTTCTGTAAGCTGACAGAATGAGCTAGACCTTCCAGTGATGCAAATTAGCACAGGAAAGGAGACTTCAGTGGTGCTACACTACAAAATTAAGTCAACCTAAGTAATTACTGGGGTGGATCACGTCCACACTACGCCCTTCTTTCTGCAGTGCGCGTCCTCACCAGGAGCGCTTCCACTGACTTAACTATATACAGCACTGTGGGGCACTGACAGCTGGATCCCTCCTGCCCCTGGGCCAACAGCCCGAGCTGTCACCTGACAGCCAACAGGCAATGTAAGTAACGCAGTGTCTATGCATATAATGCATTTCCCTAACTACATTGACCTAAGCGCTATGCCTCTCGCGGAGGTACAGTTATTAAGTCAGTGTAGTTGGTGACTTACATTGGTAGCAGTGTTGTAGTGTAGACACTTACAGAGTTAGTTCGATGTACGCTGCCGTATGTCAACCTAACTCAGTAGTGTAGACCAGGCCTAATAGTCTCTTGTGTTATTTCCTTTAACTACTTACTTTTTCCACTCCTATTGAACTAAAGACATATCTACCTACAGTATTATTATTACTTGTATCACCATAGTGCCTAGGAGACCCAGTCATGGACCAGGATCCTATTGTGCTTGGTGCTGCACATGTCAGGTGCTTGGTTTATTAAAGCGTCTTAGATATTTGTAGACGTAATGGGCCAAACCCTCAGCTGGTAGATCTGGCTCTTTAAAGTTAATGGATCTCTGCAGATTCACACGAGCTGTAGATCTGCCCCAGCAGATCAGTAGCTGTATCTTCTTTTGTGTGTACCTAGCACTTGGCCCATTGTGGGCCCAATGAATCCCATTGGAAAGTGTGTAAAATGCACCTGTGGTGCAAACAGCTACTGCAAGGCCTTTCATACTACTTAAGCCTTACATTGGGGCTGCACCGGGGGAGCTGAAGATGCAATCAGTGTGCATGGGTGTGTTATGCACTGTGGAAAGGCCCCCTGCACCAGCTCTTCAGGCCTCCATGGAGGTGGGGCAAGGACCCACAATAACCCTAGCGGGAGTTCGCTAGGATTCGTCCTCCCTAAATGGAGTGGGTAGAATGCTGCTACTATTCCAGCCCATATGACCAACCCCTGATTTATGGAGATTATTTCATCTCCACAACCCCTATGTGTTCCATTGTGATATTACATGGTGGAGTGGGTTTCACCAGGTGTGATCAAAAGACTACTTTAAGGTTGGCTAGAAAAAGCAGAAGTATTTGATTTAAGACACAGTAAAAGCTTGACATTTAAGAGATTAGAGGGAGGCTGGTAGGCAATTGTGATTTTTACTGTAACGACAAAATTGTCCATTGTCTGTGGTCAGCTTCTCTCTTTGTGCACCATGATTATCATCCCCATTCTCTGTCTGTAACTTTGAGAATCTGAACAAGTAACTGATTTCTCTTGATAATGATGCCAGTTCTGCATCTATCTCCCATATAATTATTTCTGAACAATTTCAAGACCAGCTTTCTCTTCTGTTTGTAATGTACTGTTGTCTTTAAAACCACATATTAAGCACTAAAAAGAGAAGGGAGCAACCTTTGTAATTCAGGAGTGGTAAAAGTTTCCTAGTTCTTCATTTACTATTTTTGCCTGTTATTTTTTACTATTGCCATTGTCCAGTTGCCATGTCCTATATTTAAGATGATGACATAGGCAGGCAACACAATAAACCATGAGCCAACATGGATTACTTGAATGTAAATTCGGAAGTGAGCACATTTGGTAGGGTAGCAGTTTGTTCTAGTGGATTGAACATTGGACTAGTAGTCAGGAGTACAGCTGGGTGGATTATTTTTTTTTTCACTTTTGGTCTCCCCAAAACTATCTGTGAACTTGATACAAATTAGCTAAATAGTTTCAGTCACTTTTTTTTTTTTAAGGACTTAGATGCCATTCTTGAACTGGCTGGAGGAGGTGGTGCCCAACGTATAACATCAGCTGAGGATCTGGTGCACTACATTGCGTCTCTATGTGTATTTATACGGCCCTCCACCACTGTCGCATCTGAGCCCCACCCAATCTCTAATGCATTTTCCTCTTCAACACTCCAAGGAGGGAGGGAAGTCTATTTTCCACTTTTTTGGCCTTGCCTACACTACAAAGTTGTGTCGGCAAAAACTGCCTTTTGCCGACAAAACAGGGGAGGTGTACACACTACAAAGCTACTTTTGGTGGCAAAACTCTGCTGTTTTGCCAACAAAATACAACCACATCAACAAGAGGCAAAAAGCCTTTTGTTGCAAAGTTAAAGTGACAAAGCATCAGCGTAGACACTGCTGTTTGGTTTGTTGACATAAGTGGCTTCCATCAGCATCCCACAATGCTGGCCTTGACCCTCTGCTCACTGTTTTGATCTCTGCTGTCCTGCAGGCATACACCCCTCCCCTTTCAAAGATCCCGGAAGTATCTGACAGCTGAGCCTGCTGCTCCCTTTGGGGAACAAAGAGAAAATCATTAAAGTGGGATGCTCCTATTCTGCCCTGCACTAGGAACACAGCAGCAGGCAGACTGCTGCTGCAGCGACAGGACTGCTGTGCTACTTTGACATATTCCTCAGCAGGGCGAGCTCACAAAGCTGCTCAGGATTGTGCTCCCGGCAACTGAGGAGGCTGTGGAAGAACTTGCAGGGAATCACAAAACCATGGGCAGGCAGGCAGAGCAGGCTACTTCAGGAGAGACTGCTGTGCTGAGCAGAGCCCGAGGCTGATGTGGGGGGTGTCCCCCTCCCCCTGCCTCAGGAGCCTGCTGTCTCCCCTGCCCCAGACACACCACTCTCCTCTCCCTCCTCACCCTCCCACACTTCAGTTGAAAAAGCTGCTGACAATCTACTAGGATGCCCCTGGAAGGATGGGATTGAGAAACCTGCTGGCGGAGAGGTAGATATGCTGGAGGGTAGGGACAGGGTCCAGAGTGACCTAGAAAAATTGGAGGATTGGGCCAAAAGATATCGTATGAGGTTCAACAAGGAGAAGTGCAGAGTCCTGCACTTAGGAAGGAAGAATCCCAGGCACTGCTATAGGCTGGGGACAGACTGGCTAAGAAGCAGTTCTGCAGAAAAGGACCTGAGGATTACAGTGGACGAGAAGCAGGATATGAGTCAGCAGTGTGCCCTTCTTGCCAAGAAGGCCAACGGCATATTGGGCTGCATTAGTAGGAGCGTTGCCAGCAGATCGAGGGAAGTGATTATTCCCCTCTATTCAGCACTGCTGAGGCCACATCTGGAGTACTGTGTCCAGTTTTGGTTCCCCCACTACAGAAAGGATGTGGCCAGATTGGATAGAGTCCGGTGGAGGGCAACAAAAATGATTAGGGGGCTGGGGCACATGACTTACGAGGAGAGGCTGAGGGAACTGGGATTATTTAGTCTGCAAAAGAGAAGAATGAGGGGGGATTTGATAGCAGCCTTCAATTACTTTAAGGGGGATTCCAAAGAGGATGGCACTAGGCTGTTCTCAGTGGTGGCAGATGACAGAACAAGGAGCAATGGTCTCAAGTTGCAGTGGGGGAGATCTAGTCTGGATATTAGGAAATACTTTCACCAGGAGGGTGGTGAAGCACTGGAATGGGTTACCTACGGAGGTGGTGGAATCTCCATCCTTAGAGTTTTTTAAGGCCCAGCTTGACAAAGCCCTGGCTGGGATGATTTGTTGGTGTTGGTCCTGCTTTGCGCAGGGGATTGGATTAGATGACCTCCTGAGGTCTCTTCCAACCCTAATATTCTATGATTCTATGTGATGCTGTATCGGACCCATGAGGCATTGCAAACCCTTCCCAATGCACCCTGTGGCTAGTTGCACAGTGGGGGATAGCTATGACAGTGCACTGCTCTCTGTGTCGATGCAAGAGCCGCTAGTGTGGATGCACTCTGCTGACACAAGGAGCTAGTGTGGACAGGCAACCGTGATTTTACTTAAAGCAGCACAACTTCATAGTTTGACATAGTTCAAAAAAGCACTAGATAAATTCATGGAGGATAGGTCCATCAATGGCTATTAGCCAGGATGGGCAGGGATGGTGTCCCTAACCTCTGTTTCCCAGAAGCTAGGAATGGGCGACAGAGGATGGATCACTTGATGATTAGCTGTTCTGTTCATTCCCTGATCATTAGAGTGAATAAATGAAGACTTGGCACACCACTACTGAAAGGTTGCCAACCCCTGTGCTAGAGGGTAGGACACCTTAAGGAGGGCTAAAAGCAAGAGAGTCATCAACTCTGAATGACTCTTCCCTTCTGGAACTTTGGGTTTTCTGTTGCGGGGGCTTTGATATTGAAAGGACTCTGTATACACAAATGTTTCTGGAAGGAGGGTGCTGGAGTTCACCAGTCTAAGGGCTAGTCTACACTTACCAGCCGGGTCGACGCGGTGAGTTCGACTTCTCGGAGTTCGAACTATTGCGTCTAATCTGGACGCGATAGTTCGAACTCCAGAAGCCCCAGGGTCGACTTCGGTACTCCACCACTGCAAAAGGCGGTGGCGGAGTCGACCTTGGAGCCGCGGACTTCGATTCCGCGGCGTCTGGACGGGTGAGTAGTTCGAACTAGGGTACTTCGAATTCAGCTACGCTATTCACGTAGCTGAACTTGCGTACCCTAGTTCGACCCCCGCTCTTAGTGTAGACCTGCCCTAAGAACCGTTGGGAGAACTGCAGTAACTCTGCTTGACCAACTGACTAGTAAGGAGAGTCTTTACATAGGGAGACTGCTTCTCTGAGCCGGGGTGATTTTGTAAGAACTTGCTCGGCAGAGTGAAGGCAAGAGAGACTCTGTCTGGCCAAAAGATGTTGAACAAACCTCAGGATTCACAGGAGAGGTGGAAGATCAGACAGGCAGCTGCATTCAGGATTGCTGAATGTTCTTCATAGATCTATAACTCTCTTGTGCTTTTTTTAAAGAGTTAGGTGCTAAAAAATTCCTTTGTTAAGCCTGTCGGCCTTGCTTTACTGCCACATTGTCCCTCAAAGGTGTAACTGGGAAATCAGAGCTTCCACAGCCAGGTGGAATTTGGGAAAATGTGTTTAAGTGACCAGGAGCTCGGGAGAAATGTGGGAGTGATTCTGGGGTCTAGGCAACTGGACTGCAGGACTACCCAAGAAGGGTTTAATACATGGGGTCTACACCTGGGACTGTTCCTGAGACCCCCAGAGTTAGAAAGAGTGAGCAGTCACTGCTCATGTGGGACTGGGTGGGCGGTGGTAAGATCAACTCAGAACAGACTGATGTCCATCCAGAGAAGGGAACTGGGCCAGGTTGTGACACGTGATCCTAGTTAGGGTCTCTAGGCCCTATTGTAATATAAACAACAACAACATAAGAGCTGAATACTGCAATCATTGAAGCAAAGCTCCCATTGACTTAAAAAGTGCAAGATCAGGACATAAATGGAAGATATATTATCCAGATGATACCATCACTCATTTGTTCAATCTAGGCTCAACATCTTCACTCTAACAGGCTGCTCGTGCATCATCCTGTGGCACAATAAGACAAATAAAATTAATAGACCCCCCAAAGGGACTATTATACAGTTTTAAAAATTGTGTTTAGGTTTTTTCCTCATCTTTCCGAGTGTTTTTCATTTAACTGATGAAAGATTTGTCATCCTTTTTGTCCTCATCAACTCTTTTGTGCCTTGGACCTGTAAATACTGTTATGCCATATGACTAACAAAGGTTTTTTTCTCCCAGGAAATTACCCTAGTTCCACTTACCAGCATTTCCCTGCAATGTGTAGCGAGTGATGCTCTGTTTAGACAGCACTCGTTTTGTGAATGCTGACTCTGGATAAAATCTAATGACAGGTCCACAGATGGTTTAAGTTTGAATGACAAGTATGTTTATGATGAAATGGTAGAGTTCATTATTCTAAGGAATGGTAAGAGGGAGAACAGCAAAATAAAGAGAATTGATTTTAAGAAGACAGACTTTAGCAAACTCAGGGAGCTGGTAGGTAAGATCTCATGGGAAGCAAGTCTAAGGGGAAAAACAACAGAAGACAGTTGGCACAAAGGGACATTATTAAGGGCACAAGATGAAACGATCCCACTGCGTAGTAAAGATAAGAAGTATGGCAAGAGACCACCCTGGCTTACCCAGGAGATCTTCAGTGATCTAAAAATTAAAAAAAATAAAAAGTCCTACAAAAAATGAAAACTAGGTCTAATGACAAAGGATGATTATAAACAAATAATGTATGTAGGGCCAAAAGTAGAAAGGACAAGGCACAAAACGAGATCAAACTAGCCAGAGACAGAGGGTAACAAGAAAACATTGTACAAATACATTAGAAGCAAGAGGAAGACCAAGGACAGAGTAGGCCTGTTACTTAATGAGGGTTGGGGAGGGAACAACAACAGAAAATGTGGAAATGGCAGAGGTGCTTAATGACTTCTTTGTTTTGGTTTTCACCAAGAAGATTGGTAGTGATTGGACGTCTAACATAGTGAATGCCAGTGAAAATGAGGTAGGATCAGAAGAGACTAAAATAGGGAAAGAACAAGTTAAAAATTACTTGGACAGATTAGATGTCTTTAAGTCACCAGAGCCTGATGAAATGAATCCTAGAATACTCAAGTAGCTGACTGAGGAGATATTTGAACCATTTTTGAAAGTCATGGAAGACGGGAGAGATTCCAGAAGACTGGAAAAGGGCAAAATATAGTGTCCATCTATAAAAAGGGATATAAGAAGAACCCAGGGAATTACAGACCAGTCAGCTTAACTTCTGTACCTGGAAAGATAATGGAGCAAATAATTAAGCAATCAATTTGCAAACATATTGAAGAAAATAAGTTGATAAGTAACAGTCAGCATGGATTTGTCACGAACAAATTGTGTCAAACCAATCTGATAGCTTTCTTTGACAGGGTAACAAGTCTTGTGCCTAGTGGGGGAAGCAGAAGACATGGTATTTCTTGACTTTAGTAAAGCTTTTCATACTGTCTCAAACAAACTAGGGAAATGCAACCTAGATGGAGCTACTATAAGGTGGGTGCATAACTGGTTGGAAAATAGTTCCCAGAGAGTAATTATCAGTGGTTCACAGTCATGCTGGAAGGGCATAATGAGTGGGGTCCCTCAGGGATCAGTTCTGGGTCCGGTTCTGTTCAATATCATCATCAAGGATTTAGATAATAGCATCGAGAGTACATTTATAAAGTTTGCGGATGATACCAAGCTGGGAGGGGTTTCAAATGCTTTCGAGGATAGGATTAAAATTTGAAATGATTTGGACAAACTGGATAAATAGTCTGAGGTAAATAGGATGAAATTCAATATAGACAAATGCAAAGTACTCCATTTAGGAAGGAATAATCAGTCGCACACATACAAAATGAGAAATGACTACCTAGGAAGGAGCACTGCGGAAAGAGATCTGGGGGTCATAGTGAACCACAAGTTAAATATGAATCAACAGTGTAACACTGTTGCAAAAAAAGGAAACATCATTCTGGGATGTATTAGCAGGAGTATTGTAAGCAAGACACGAGAAGTAATTCTTCCACTCTACTCCATGCTGATTAGGCCTCACTTGGAGTATTGTGTCCAGTTCTGGGCACCACATTTCAGGAAAGATGTGGACAAACTGGAGTGAGTCCAGAGAAGAGCAACAAAAATTATTAAAGGTCTAGAAAACATGACCTATGAAGGAAGACTGAAAAAACTGGGTTTGTTTAGTCTGGAAAAGAGAAGACTGAAAGGGGACATAACAGTTTTCAAGTATGTAAAAGGTTGTTACAAGGAGGAAGAAAAATTGTTTTTCTTAACCTCTGAGGATAGGACAAGAAGCAATAGGCTTAAATTGCAGCCAGGGAGGTTGAGGCTGGACATTAGTAAAAACTTCCTAAATGTCAGGGTGGTTAAGCACTGGAATAAATTGCCTAGGGAGGTTGTGGAATCTCCATCATTAAAGATTTTTAAGAGCAGGTTAGACAAACACCTGTCAAGAATGGTCTAGATAATTAATCTTCTCATGAGTGCAGGGGACTGTAGTAGATGACCTCTCGAGGTCCCTTCCAGTTCTATGATTCTATGATAGATTTGGCAATTTCCAGCAATATCCTTGGGAGACCTTGCTGAATTAAATTAAAATATGTTTAGGGACCATTGTATTAAGTGACTGGTTTATGTATTATTGTGGGCCGGGATTGTATGCAATTTCTCTCTGCGGGGAGATGGGATGTGAACCCAGACAAGCGCTATAAATGTCAAAGGACTATACTAAACAATGTGCCAGACAAAGATGGACTTTTAGGGCAAACAGTGCAAATGGTTTGCCTAGAGGGAGGTGAATGCAAATTCTTCTTCCTCTCTGACTATGGAAAAAACAAACTTTTGGAAGCTACACCCTAAGGATGGAACCATCATCTGCTGACTACCTTCTTCCCAAAGTGTCAACATCAAAGGCCCAAGCTGTATAAAGGAAAGAGTATAGGGAAAGCACCTATTCATGAATGTGCTAGTTCTGAGCTGAAGCTGTTATGAACTTGGAACAACAGAAAATATATTTGGTGGAGTTTGAAGGACTGACTCCTACCAGAGCCCTTGCTGGAGTCTGGGAGTAGGGAGGCGGGGGTGGAAAGAATTTCTGGTAAGCTTATTAGCATGTGAGTAGGTTCCTTGATTATTTTAATATGTTTTCTCTGTAATGCTTTCACCTTAACAATAAATGTGCTTGCTCTTTAAGAGCTGTGCAGTATCCGATGACTGCTGGCAATTACATAAGTTCATAGTCTTCTGAGAGAGACCAAAGCACAGATGCTGGCCTTTTTACACAGTCTGGCTTGCTGAGGGTATTGCAGTGTAAGCAGGGAATTGTACAGCCTGGGAAAAAATACCAGTCAGGAGGGAGAGAAATGTGGATCTCTACACAAGAGAGTCGATGGCTGTGGAGCCTGGAGCCTAGAGGGGGTGCTCTTCAGAAACCACGGAAGGGAATATGAGTACAATTGTCCTGTAACGGTATTGATCTGGTTCCTTTTATAAGAGCAATAGGAAGGGGCCCAATGAACAGCTATGTTTGGCTAGAATATAGAAATATATAAGAAAGTCAAACACTTGGAGCTATTGAGAACTAGGGTAATACTGCAAAAAGATATTTATTAGTATGTATTAATATAGATGTAAAGCACCACACAAAGACCTCTCATCCAGATCTCTGCAGGCCCTTGACCTACATTTAAAACCACAATAAAGAACAAGTTACACAACTAATCCAGTACAATCACTGATCAGCAGTCAGAACTTATTTGTATTATCACCCAGAGGCTCTGAACAGGATCAGGGTCCAATTACAATAGCACTGTCTAACTACATAGAGACACAGTCCATGCCTTATGCACAGTCTGGCTAAGGACAAGAAATGACAGGCATTGGCTGGGGGTAGGGAATGGAAGACGAGTTTAATAGGAATGGGAACATAAAATTACGTACAATCATTAGATTGTACACTTCAGAAGAGAGAACACAGCTATTCCAAAATGCAGCTGCAAATATAATCCTATTCTTACTACATCACATTTTCTAAGTAACAAGACCACTAGATTATACAATATCAATGCATATTTTTACTACTCAAAGCTCTGGTGAAATCAATGGCTCAGGGCTGGTCTACACTAGAAAATTAGACCGACCAAGCTACATCACGCAAGGGTACCACTGTCATGGTTTAAGTGTAGATGTAGCCTCAAGAGGCCCTGTTTGTCAGAAGTGGAAATTAAGAAGGCAAGTTTGCACCACCAAAGATGAGAAGAGCCTTGAAGGAGAACAGAGTAGGTTCAGGGAGACTGTCCTCTGCATAATGGGAATCATGAGTGATGGTACGTGTGGGAGATGTGAACAAAGTGGTAGAAGCTGACCTCAAAGGCACAGCAGAGTGGGCAGGAGATGATGAGATAATATATAGGAACAGAGAAAGAAGGGTGCGGGCTTCAAGCTAATGACTAAAAGTTTGTGTTTCATGTGGCGGAAAAGGGGAAGTTAGTGGAGGAGACACAAAGGAGGGAGTGACATGGTGAGAACAACAATCCAGAAGGTTGATCTGTAGCAGAAGTGTTTTGAAGAGACCTGAGTGAAGTGAGGTGAGTGTCAGGAAGGCTAAAGAGAAGGAGGAGACAATCAAAATGGAAAAGGAAAAGTACCTGGACCAGGGTTTTACCGGCAGGACCAGCTCTGGGAATGCTGTACAGGGAGAAGTGACATGATTTCATACACTCATCTGAATGAAAAACCACAACCCACATTTATTTGTTTTCCTTGAACATTCAGACAAGTTGGGTTTGTTTGCAGAAATGTTCTTGTGAACATTCACATGAATGTGGACTCACATGGGAACGTTTATACAGTTCTCTTGAAGTCTCACGTCTCTTCTTCCATCCAGAGGAGCATAAACAATACCATGTGACTTAGGTGATCTATCTGTCAATAACCAAAATAAAGAGCAGCCAAAGGAAGCCATTTGCAGTGCACAACAAGAAGATGTATTCGTCCTACAAACCCCAGGAACTGTGTGTGTATCACATCCTTGAACTCCCACTATTGGCACCTTGTCTATTGACAGGTAGAGATCACTCCTGTAACACTATCACACACACGGCCGCTGAGAGCGGGTTCGGGCCCCGGTGAAAAAAAATTTGGGGGCCCCCCAGCAAGGGCGAACCAGCTAAACAGGGCCGACGAAGCCGGGGAAGCCGGGCCCCGAGCCCGCTTCCAGACCGCCGGGCCCGGTAATTTGTACTGGCTTCCCTCTCCTCTCATCAGCCCTGATCACACATCCTGAGAAAAGAATATTGCATAATATATAGCTTGAGACCAATCCGTAAGATGAACTCTCCTCCTATAATGTGTTTGTCAGAAACTTTTTAATAATGAGCACACAAATAAAATTCAAAGTCTGTTCCTGGGCAATTTTCAGAGATAATAGGGCTAAACTGATCCAGTAAATTATTAGCTGTGAACAGTTCATCCAGCTGTATTGCAGATTTTCTCTTTTCTATGGCCTGGCCTTCAAAAGCGGTTGGTATGCTATACGAGAATGTGCTGTTTTGAAAACTGTTAAAATTACACATTAACACTTTTAAGTATAAGGGGTTTCCTGATCCTGTATGCAGGCTATGGGGCTCTGTAGAAAAGCATGAGATCCGGGCCTTGATTAGTTCATCTGCAGAGTGCTAGCCTAGAGCAAGGTGGGTTGAGTTGTGCTTCTCTGCTTTAAGTAGCAGCCTGCTTTCTCTCTGTGTTTTGGGGGTCTTGTGTGTTAGGGTTCTGGATTCTAAGCAATAAAGTAGTGTTATGTTGCAACCTTCCAAAAAAAAAAATTGTAACTTCTCTCTGTGTGTGTGATGTGTACATAAGTGAGTAGCAAGGACAAAATACTTAAAAAAATTAAACACTTACTTTAATGAGTGGGACAAACCAATACAATAAGGTAAATGGTAAGTAACTCGCTTCTACTGCTGTAAAAAAAAATAGATGGTGGGGAGGATCATCGCTAAGCATCATAATAAAGCACTGTTGGTTTCATCTGAGCACTTCAAAATGCTGTACAAACATTACAACATTAGACATTGCAACCGCTTTGCACTGAGACTATTCTACAGGTTCCTAAAGTAAGGCTCAAGTAGGTAAAGGTAGAGAATATTCTGAACCAAAAAAAGCCCCAGACCCAAATACTTTGGTGTGGGTCTCAATGGTGTAGCTCAGGTCGATCTCTAGATTGCCAATGCCCAGATTTCATAAGTTGTTTCATGTAGACAGATGTGTACTTCCACCTAGAACTCTATTTACTCAACAGGGTTCCACATGTACACTAGGACTGGAGGCGAAGGTTGCATGTAAAGGTGATCTCCCAGGTAGGAAGAGCGTCCAGGAGTCTTGGCTTCAAAGTCACCCCATGCTCTAGCCACTAATGCCCTGATTTAGCATGCAAAGCACTTAAGCAAGTGGCTGAGTCCCCATTGATTTCATGTGCTTAGATACTTTGCTAAAGCAGAGGCCTAAGAAAACCCCTTTTCCTGTAGAGTTTGTAAGCCAGGAGATGAAAATCATCACAGAAGATACAAATGAAACAGAATTAAGCATTTGATCCATGTCAGAAAGCTGCTTTGTCAAACTGGTTCAGGGAATTTGCAAACTCCAGAATATTTTTAAAGACATGTACGCATGCAGAATACACCTCACATTTCTCTGCACAATGAAAAGAAGCATGTAAATCTCTCTATGGATGTGTTTCTTACTGATCACAATTTTACATGCTGCTTTTATGTGCTGCCAGTGAGTTAAGAGTCTGTTACTATTTGGGTGCTCAAAGAGTCAACATGCGTTAGAAGTTTTAGTTCAATCTTTGATACTTTAAATTGCTACATTTAGTTTCAGGGGGTGAAAAAACCAGACAATCCTCATGGGACACCATGCAATTTTTCATCTGAATCTCGCATTTTTTTTCTAAAGTGTAAATAAATTCCTTGTTAACACTGTGGGGTCTTTCCATACATTCTGCCTGCCCCCTTGGAACAGATGATTAATTTAATGTTTCATTAGCATGACTTAGCGTGGTCTCATTTGTTTCTAATAGCTTTGCCTCCAAAACCTGTCAGAGAGACACTGACGGAAGCTGAACCGATCCTCCCTTGCAAAATGATGAATCCCCAGTGGCAAGGTCTCTCCGTTAATAAGAGCCAGTGGAAGTCTCTACACATTTCACTCCTCTTTCAACTTCGTAAACCTGAAAATTCAATTAGAATGAGTTCTCGTGCTACGTTGCTCTAAACTGTCATGGGTAAGACCTGAGTGAGATTTTTTTTTTAATTAGGCAGCAAATTAAGCCAGAGCTAACCTTTGACTCAGCAGTGTGGAACAAGCAGCAATGGCATTGATTCTGTCATTGGTAATGTATCTTGACTTCTTGCTGTGATACTGCATTCCATATTCTTCATAGTGATATTATTACGATATGATTATGACATAATTATGATGTATTTTATGCAAGAAAAGTCATGTGAGGTGTCATTGGAAAAGTTATGATTTGCTGAATATGATTACCCTATGTGTATGAATGTATCATTTTTGTATCTAAAAGTTATTAATATTGACTATTTATCTGTATTTCAAATGTAGTTACACCTGGGTAATGCCCACTAGACAAGATGCTTTCTGTCTAGATAGTGAGTGGGGAAGGGCCAATTCAGGGCAATAGGTCATTAGGAAACAACAGCAGGCCTTAGGATAAGCTTATCTCCCACCTGGAGAGCCTTCCTGAGAATGCTCCAAACAGCCAGTGATTAGTGGCTGCTATGACTCTATAAGGAGTGTGATCAGACAACATGATGCTGGACTCCATCCTGGGATGTCAGTATTTTTCCACACTGGTCTGAGAACCAAGCTTTGAAACAAAGGGTTCCCGCCATATGCAAAAGCTATATAAGCCAGGGAGTGACATCATCTCGCATTCTTCACTCCCCACCCAAGAAGACTCCTGGAAACACCTGAGGAACAAAGACTGAGCTGTGGGAAGTGCTGGACCCAGACTAAAGGGATTTCTAGCCTGTGAATAAGACACCTGGAGATTCCAAGCTGTAAAGCAAGTGCAGCTTTCCCCGTAAGAATCTGCAGCCTGCTAGTATCATCTCTTCGGGTGAGACTCTGCTAATTCATATCCAATCTATTGAGTGTATTAAGATTAGTTTGTGTTTTTTGTTTATTTGCTAGGTAATCTGCTTTGATCTGTTTGCTATGACTTAAAATCTATCTTTTGTAGTTAATAAACTTGGTTTTGCTTTATTTAAACCTGTGAGTTGGAGTGAAGTATATGGGAATCTTAGCTTAAGAGACAAAGGCTGTTGCATATTCCTTTCCACGTTGAGGGAGGGGGAGAACTTTGTGAGCTTATGCTGTATAGTTCCCTGTGCAGCACAAGGTGGTATAATTTTGGGTTTATACTCCAGAGATGTTGTGTGCCTTAGGAGCTGGGAGTTGCCTTGGCTGTAGCCTTCCTATGCAGGGTCTGGTCAGAGAACCTGCATGTAACTGCAGCTGAGTGTGTCCCTACCTGTATTTGTGCTGGTGAAAGTGCAGGCTGGAGGGCTTTGCAGCTTGTCACAGCAGTACAGTGTGAGAGGGAATCTAGGCTGGTGGGTCAGGGGACTCAGTGGTACCTCAGTTCCAGATGGCATCCCAGAGGGAACCCATCACACTTGCCCTTCTCCATTGTATCAGGTCATCACTCTCATGTTGTTGTGTGTTCAAAGTGCCTGAGTAGCTGTAAAAGCATTTGGGAGGCCAATGCTGGGAGCATCACAGTCTTCCCAGAAGATCCAGTATGTCAGTAGAATTTACTGAAGCTGCAGAAACTCTATAATTCACAGACACGGGATTAAGAGAACTTGAAGGTTGAAAGGACCACTCGGGAGAGGAGAAAGCCCAGTAAGAGCCTGGTTCTGGGGCAGCTGCATAAGAGAGAACCCAGAAATAATCCATTAGCACCACCCATAATTTCCTATTATCCTAGCTTCCGCTGGCCCAATGACCATTGCTCAACACTGCTCCATAATGTTAACACTTCGCATCCCCGCAGCCCTTTGCATCCAGATATGTGACCACTTCACAGAAGTATCACTCTCCCTATTTTGTTGATGGGGAAAGTGAGGCACAGAGCACTTAAAAGGCTTGTTCAAGGTCACTCAGCCAGTAAGTCGAGGAGTCAGGAAAAGACACCAGATCTTGCGATTCCAAGGTGCTATGTCCAATGCACTGGACCATGTTGCCAGCATAATAGACAGGAGTAAGGTTGCCTAAAGTGGGTTCTCACTTCCTGGCCCAGCAAAGCCCAGGGGCACTTAGGGGAGGGCCCTGCCAAATTCTTGGTCCATTTTGGTCAATTTCATGGTCGTAGCATTTTTAAAATCGTAAATTTCATAATTTCAGGTATTTAAATATGAAATTTCGCCCTATTGTAATTGTAGGGTCTTGACTAAAAAAAGGAGTTGTGCATGTATGTGTGTGTGTGGGGGGGGTGGGAGGTTGCAAGATTAATGTGGGGTGGATTGCAGTACTGCCGCCCTTACTTCTGCGCTGCTGCTGGCGGCGATGCTGCCTTCAGAGCTGGGCAGATGGAGAGCAGCAGCTGCTGTCCGGGAGCCCAGCTCTGAAGGCAGAGCCGCTGCCAGCAGCAGCAGCACAGAAATAAGGATGGCACGGTATGGTATTGCCACGCTTACTTCTGCACTGTTGCCTGCAGAACTGGGCCCTCAGTCAGCAGCTGCCGCTCTCCGACCACCTAGCTCTGAAAGCAGCAGCGCAGAAGAGAAGCACGATATGGTCTTACAATCCTTACTTCTGCGCTGATGCTGGTGGGGCACTGCCTTCAGAGCTGGACGCCCAGCCAGTAGCTGCCAATCTCCAGCCACCCAGCTTTGAAAGCAGCACATAATCTGACATCAGGAATTGTTACATTCAAAAGCAGTAGGAGAACACTTCAATCTTCCTGGTCACTCAATAACAGACCAAAAAGTGGCAATTCTTCAACAAAAAAACTTCAAAAAACAGACTCCAGCGTTAAACTGCAGAACTGGAATTAATTTTCAAACTGGACACCGTCAAATTAGGCCTGAATAAAGACTGGGAGTAGTTGGGTCATTACAAAACCTAATTTCCCCCATACTAATTTCCCCTTCTTTTTACTCACACCTTCTTGTCAGCTGTTTGAAATGGGCCACTCATTACCACTACAGAAGTGATTTTTCCTCCCTTGGTATCCCACTGCTAATTGAATTGTCTTGTTAGACTGACCTCCCACTTGGTAAGGCAACTACCATCTTTTCATTTGCTGTGTATTTATACCTGCTACTGTATTTTCTACTCCATGCATCTGATGAAGTGGGTTCTGTCCCACAAAAGCTTATGCTCAAATAAATTTGTTAGTCTCTAAGGTGCTACAAGGACTCCTCATTGTTTGTACAGCCCAAGTGGAGCTTAAGGTTGCCAGCACCGTGATGTGACTCCTTGCAGATGGTGCCCTTTCACCAGCGCACACCCCAAACGTGCAGCCAGAGATGACATGTAACTCTTGATGGTGGGGGTCACAATTTAAAGGCTCGGGGAGAAGGGACATGACTGCCCCACGTGTCACCTCTGGGAGGTGGGGAGACATGGGGAAAGTTGAAACTGGGAGCATCACAGTCTTCCCAGAAGATCCAGTATGTCAGTAGAATTTACTGAAGCTGCAGAAACTCTATAATTCACAGACACGGGATTAAGAGAACTTGAAGGTTGAAAGGACCACTCGGGAGAGGAGAAAGCCCAGTAAGAGCCTGGTTCTGGGGCAGCTGCATAAGAGAGAACCCAGAAATAATCCATTAGCACCACCCATAATTTCCTATTATCCTAGCTTCCGCTGGCCCAATGACCATTGCTCAACACTGCTCCATAATGTTAACACTTCGCATCCCCGCAGCCCTTTGCATCCAGATATGTGACCACTTCACAGAAGTATCACTCTCCCTATTTTGTTGATGGGGAAAGTGAGGCACAGAGCACTTAAAAGGCTTGTTCAAGGTCACTCAGCCAGTAAGTCGAGGAGTCAGGAAAAGACACCAGATCTTGCGATTCCAAGGTGCTATGTCCAATGCACTGGACCATGTTGCCAGCATAATAGACAGGAGTAAGGTTGCCTAAAGTGGGTTCTCACTTCCTGGCCCAGCAAAGCCCAGGGGCACTTAGGGGAGGGCCCTGCCAAATTCTTGGTCCATTTTGGTCAATTTCATGGTCGTAGCATTTTTAAAATCGTAAATTTCATAATTTCAGGTATTTAAATATGAAATTTCGCCCTATTGTAATTGTAGGGTCTTGACTAAAAAAAGGAGTTGTGCATGTATGTGTGTGTGGGGGGGGGGTGGGAGGTTGCAAGATTAATGTGGGGTGGATTGCAGTACTGCCGCCCTTACTTCTGCGCTGCTGCTGGCGGCGATGCTGCCTTCAGAGCTGGGCAGATGGAGAGCAGCAGCTGCTGTCCGGGAGCCCAGCTCTGAAGGCAGAGCCGCTGCCAGCAGCAGCAGCACAGAAATAAGGATGGCACGGTATGGTATTGCCACGCTTACTTCTGCACTGTTGCCTGCAGAACTGGGCCCTCAGTCAGCAGCTGCCGCTCTCCGACCACCTAGCTCTGAAAGCAGCAGCGCAGAAGAGAAGCACGATATGGTCTTACAATCCTTACTTCTGCGCTGATGCTGGTGGGGCACTGCCTTCAGAGCTGGACGCCCAACCAGTAGCTGCCAATCTCCAGCCACCCAGCTTTGAAAGCAGCACATAATCTGACATCAGGAATTGTTACATTCAAAAGCAGTAGGAGAAAACTTCAATCTTCCTGGTCACTCAATAACAGACCAAAAAGTGGCAATTCTTCAACAAAAAAACTTCAAAAAACAGACTCCAGCGTTAAACTGCAGAACTGGAATTAATTTTCAAACTGGACACCGTCAAATTAGGCCTGAATAAAGACTGGGAGTGGTTGGGTCATTACAAAACCTAATTTCTCCCATACTAATTTCCCCTTCCTTTTACTCACACCTTCTTGTCAGCTGTTTGAAATGGGCCACTCATTACCACTACAAAAGTGATTTTTCCTCCCTTGGTATCCCACTGCTAATTGAATTGTCTTGTTAGACTGACCTCCCACTTGGTAAGGCAACTCCCATCTTTTCATTTGCTGTGTATTTATACCTGCTACTGTATTTTCTACTCCATGCATCTGATGAAGTGGGTTCTGTCCCACAAAAGCTTATGCTCAAATAAATTTGTTAGTCTCTAAGGTGCTACAAGGACTCCTCATTGTTTGTACAGCCCAAGTGGAGCTTAAGGTTGCCAGCACCGTGATGTGACTCCTTGCAGATGGTGCCCTTTCACCAGCGCACACCCCAAACGTGCAGCCAGAGATGACATGTAACTCTTGATGGTGGGGGTCACAATTTAAAGGCTCGGGGAGAAGGGACATGACTGCCCCACGTGTCACCTCTGGGAGGTGGGGAGACATGGGGAAAGTTGAAACTTGCCGCTGGCTTTGGCTGGACTTTTGCTGGCAGCTGGTGCAGAGCCGTTCACAGGTGAAAAGCCTCGTCCTGCAGAGTGGCCGGCAAGCGGGCTGGCTGATGGGGAGGTGGGCAAGGCTGCGGTTGGGAGCTGTTTTGCCTGTGTGTGTGTGAGCCTGGGAGCAGTGGTGGAAGGGATCCCAACCTGGGGAGTGAGGGGAGTTGGAGGGGAGCTCAGCATGAATTGTGGTTCCGTTAGACCGGCTGCTTCATTCCCAGGTGGAGAACGTAGAGAAGGGAAGGCACTGAGTTGTTAGCAGTCAAGCAGGACTCAGCCCACACAGCCCAGTGTACCTAGAGACAGCAGGGGACTGGGTGGGCTCTGCCCTCAGCACTTCAGGGAGCAGGGCCAACTGGAAGGCAGAAATCTGGAGCAGGGGCAGGAGACCCCTCCTGACCCCACCCCATGCATTGCCTCTGGGTGCAGCAAGCTTTTCTATGAGAGCAGTAGGAGAATCTAACCCTGTGATTGCCCTGCAGTTGCAGAGAGACCACTTCCTGGGACTGGGTTCTAAAATGACGGGGGCTACACCATATCGAGTGAGAATCAAGTGCTCTCCTGGATTACACCCTTTGCAGTCACAGTGAAGTCAGGGGGGATACCCTGGATGTAACTGAAGTCAAAATCAGTCTGGAATTTAGCCATTATTATATTATGTTGAGTTTGAATTAGGAGAAGAACCTGAACTGGATTTCTAGGCCACTAAATATGGGGATGCTGTTGGGATTAGCTTTCCCAGGAAGTTGCCTGATACATTTTCCCCTTAAGAACTGGGGAAGGAGTGCAATATTTATATAGCTCGCAAAGGGCCTCATTTTGAGCCACATCACTCAGTGCCGTCTCAAAGTTGGCTACATTCCAAAAAAAATGTAGCGTCCTCTTGCTTTACTTGTTGAAACTCAGGTGTATGAGAAATAAAGAATCATGAATTAGCTTATAGAAAGAATGATTGGCTCTGAAGGAATCAATCCCACAGCATTTTAAACTGGCATAAATAATTTTTTTGTGTTCCCCATCCCACAACTCCCCCTCTCCATTGGCAGGTTTGAGAAGTGCAGCGATATGGTAGAGAGAGCAAAGAAGCAACTGTCAAGATCCCAACTCTCAAGTATCAAGATTAACTCCTCTGTTCACTGGGGATGATAAGAAGAAGATCTACCTACACTCACAGAAAGGTTCTTAGCATTAAATAAATGAAGGTTGGAAACAGGGTGCATTGATTTAAATCAAGGCTGTTTAAATCACAAGTTAAATCACCAAGTAGAAAGGCTGGATTTAAATCACCGATTTTAATCAACTTTTCCATTTGTACTCGTTACTTTCTAAAGAAAGGTGCATTTTCATAGGTTGATACAGCCATTAAAGTATCTTGATCTATAACTAAATAGAGACTTTACACCAGAATTGGTACATCTATTTGCTACCTAGGAGGATGCACTATAACAAGATACATTTATTTAAGTAATTATATAGGTGGGGTTTTTTCAGATTGATGAATATTAGAAAATGGTGAGTGATATATTGCTTATTTACTAGATAGTGATCTTTTTTCACATGATTTATGTCAAGCTGCATTAGGATGGTAACTGGAATGTAATTAAACACATAAAACAGCATCTAAAATTTATTTTTATTAACGAAAACGGGCCCCTAATAGAGCACATAACCTGATTTGTCGTATTTATAAAGATTGAAAAGCATCTTTTAACTCAAGGTTTTTGATAGATGTTCATGGATTCAACATATTTTTTTTATTTAAATGTTTTAAGACATTATAATAACTTTAGGCTTTAACATATCGTGTCTTAAATTCAGATTTCATTTTAAACTGGTTTATTTTTAAAAAAGAAAAATCTATTATTTAAGTCAAAAATCTGATTTTATTTTTTTAGGAACATGATGATGATGGTTAGAAAAGCAATTTGTGGTCTTTAAAAATAAAAGCCACTTGTGATGAATCACAGAAGGAATGAAAAGTCAGTGTGAAGGTCAGAACAGAATCTTCCATCATTACTTGGATTACAATAGCACCTATAGGCCTCACTGAAGATCAAGGCCCCATTGCGCTAGGCTATAAATACCTTTCAATCCAAATAGACAGGACAACCTAAGGGAAACAGTCACAGAGAGGTCAGTGACAAAGCTGAGGCTAGAAAACTGGTGTCTCGGCTCCCAGGCCAAAGATCTATACACTAGACCCCACTGCCTTTCACATACCTTAAACCCAGAAATCAATTCACTAGTGTATATTACATTGATTTCTGCCTTTCTGACCAATGCAGCAATAACCATGTTCTGTATTTACAGGCATTAGCCTTGCCTACCACACAGAAAATTTGGTTAGAAGCCATTGTTTGTGTATTGAACAGTGACAGCTGGAAGTAATAACTCACCACAATGTACACCAACTTAATTGTATTACCTCCAGGGTGGGGAGGAGGGAGCAAACAGCTCCTACATGGTTTTCGCACTGTGGATGTCTGTAATATGCTACAGAGAGAGACTAATTGCATTTGGCGAAAGTTCAGGCAAAGGTAAACCAAGGAAATAGGCAGGGCCAGGAGATTAAAGGAAAATGCTTTTCACACAACAATATCTTATTAGATGTTCTCAACTTTCATTAGAGTCTTTGTCACATTGTCTCCTTCCCCATGTACCCGACTATGTTGGCAACAATAACAGACTTTGACAGGTGCAAGAATAAAACCCAGCTTTCCAAGAAAAACAATTGATACTTTTGAAGTGTCTCATCAAACTCCATAGCAGAGCCTGAATACACAAATAATGAAGGTGCAGCTCTTTGTGATCAATGTTTTTTACACCCATAGAAGATTTACAGTGTTCCTTTTCACACTAAAGAGGCTGCTTTCAATCTTCAGAATGCCATGAAAATAAAGCTAGACCTACCATCAACATTGAATTAGGGTCAGACTCTGCCCTTGGATACAGCTGATGTGTGTGTGCCCATCTAAGGCAATGTTTGGCCTTTCGTTAGTAAGTTCCGATGGCATAGCTACATGATCCAAGAGGAAGTAAAAAATGTTTACTAACCTTTCCGTACCTGTTATTGTTCGAGATACGTTGCTCATGTCCATTCCACATTAGGACTGCATGTGTCATGTTGTGCCGCACATTTATTTGCCAGTATAAGGGACACCACCAGCAATGCACCCTCTCAGTTCCTTCTTGCTGGTTAACTCTGACAGAGGGGCAGGAGGGTGGGTCATGGAATGGACATGAGCAATACATCTCAAAGAATAGCAGGTATGGAAAGGTTAGTAACCATTTTTTTTCTTCTTCAAGGGCTTGCTTCTGTCCATTCTACTTTAAGTGGCTCACAAGCAGCACCCAAGGAGTAGGGCTCGGAGTTCATGGACATACGAATTGCAACACCGCTCTTCCGAACTTGGCATAATCTCTGGCCTGCTAGGAGATGGCGAAGTGGATATCTCATGTGGGAAGACTGACCTACTGCTTACTGGTGGGTGGAAGGCTGAGATTGCCCTAGATGTACCTTGATAGATGTGAGGGTCAGAACTTGTTGTTTTAGGTGGAGTAGGTATTCGAGTATAGACTGAATGGAAGACTGAGTAGGAGAAAGACCTCACTAGGATTACCATATCAAAAAATGCCTCCACTTGGCCAGGTAGGTAGCCTAGGAGACAGCTTCCTACTACCTAGCAAGAACTGGAAGACTTGTTCCGAATAGGCCTGGTTCCCTGGGTTCAACCATAGAGCTACCACATGGTTGGGTGAATGGCCCCGAGGTTTGGATGGAGCAAATGGCTGTGATATTGAGAGATTATGTCCACATGGAATGGGTGAGATAGCAGGGGGCTTTGACTACAGCATGTGCAGTACAACAAAGAATCAAGTTTCAAGTCTAGGTGGGTATAACCAGTTTTGTTTTGGTTTTTTCCACTTGGTGGTTCTTTCCTGGCCAATGGGAAATGAGAAAAAGGACTAGCTTCAGTCTAGTTCCTAGATAACAAGTGTTCAGATAATATAAAATGCTAATTTAGCACCATTCTTAGTGTAAAAGAGTAGAGGGATGCTGAGGCAATACTATATACAGGGACGGCTCCAGGCACCAGCACGCCAAGCGTGTGCCTGGGGTGGCAAGCCATGGGGGGCGCTCTGCCAGTCGCCGCGAGGGCAGCAGGCAGGTTGCCTTTGGCGGCATGCCTGCGGGGGGTCCGCTGGTCCCGTGGCTTCGACGGACCTCCCGCAGGCGTGCTGCTGAATCCGCGGGACCGGGGACCTCCTGCAGGCAAGCCGCCGAAGGCAGCCTGCCTGCTGTGCTTGGGGCGGCAAAATACCTAGAGCTGCCCCTGACTATATAACTCCAATATACTCCCCTTCATCCTGCACCTTAGCTCAACTCTTTTCAGGTCTTTTCAGAAAACATTACATAGCTTTAAACCTCAGGGATTTTGTATGTAAAACCCTGATAAGTAGGTGTCAGTAGTTCCCAGGTAACTTCAAAGAGAGAGTACCATACAGTTTCTTAGTAAATAAATGTTTAAGACACACAAAAGCATTGTAAATTGTATTTGGAATATCATGAATAACTTTAAACAAAAGCTGCTAGTCAGTAAATCTAGTATTGTTCCTTATCCAAACTTCCCCACTTTGTTGTGGTTAAATATATTTATATATAAAGTTCCGACATAGCATGTATGCTTCTGTTCTGTATCATGCCCATCAAAGCACATTCTCTTCTGACCCTCTCTCAGAGAAGATTTTAGTCTTTGTAGCGGGGCTCTAATATATATTATTGTGTGTCACCTGCACTCTTCAAAGCTTAGCAGAATGGCAGCATCTCTGTTCTTACAAACACTTCAGAACCTTGTCAGTAAACAAGAGAGTCTAGGGAGTTTCGCAGCTAAAAGCATTCTAACGCTTGGCTTAGTAGCTGACTTGTCCTCAGTTGCTGGCGTTTACCAATATATGCTAGCCAGCATATATCATGTGACTAATATATATTATCCACACTAATGTCTCTCTCTCTCTCTCTCTCTATATATATATATATATTAGCATGCAATAAGCATAAATAGTATTAAGCACAACTATAATAGCATTTATATAGCCTAAACTGGCCTATGCTTTTTATATAACTCTGTTCAGTAATGCTAAGTATCCATAACCCCTACCATTTACTGAAGTAAGTTTTTGAATTGGGCAAATAGGGAAGCTGTCAGGACCGGGACAGATGAGTGCTTTACCGCAGCACCAGGAAGGGAGTTATTCTCACTGCCCTGTACTGGAACATCCCAAAGGGAGAGGATAAGACATGATTTTTCCATCCTAGTACAAACCTAGGAGGTGCTTGCACACCCATTGGTGCCTAGTATGCATGGCTTCACAACAAAGAGATAATGGTATCAGAGAAACAAGGTAGAAAGCTGATTGATTACATCTCGTTTCATTGGAGGTACAAAATACCTTTTACTTGTAAGCAGGTAAGGTATCAAAAGATGGCTTTAGGGGTGTTACCTGGGGAATATACCTTCTGCATAAGATTAATGTAACAATGCTGCACAAGACAGCTTCCTGGATACTGGTATCATATAGAACCTGTCTCCTGCACTATATTATTATTGATTTATAGTAATTAATCTGACTGGCATTTGTTATTAGGTCTCTTGAGTATACACAACAAACCAAAGTGTGGTCACACAATTGACTATGCAATTTCTCAACACCGGGGAAACAAAAATCTGTAAACTGTATCCAAAATGGAATGGATATTGGGATCATCATATATTAAAAAACAAAAACAAACAAACAACACTCTTGATTTCTAGGGCTCAATTCTGAGGGGCACTATCTTTTTTCCCCATAAGTCTAGTTAAGTCAGGTATGTCCAGACCCTCATTTCATTCAGCTCTGTCCCTGTTCTCTCTTTAACTGAGACAGAAACCCAGTTCAAAGCAGTTAGCTAATATCTAAATGTAAGTTCCACAAGCTGTGTAGCACCTAGAGGAGACAATCACCCCCCTCCAAACTCTCCCTCCATGTCCACAAAACCCAGTCAATAGACCAAACATTATCCCAATGTAGGACTTCCCGAGTAAGTAAAGCTGGAATAACACTAACCTGTATCCAAAGTGGCAGAAGCACTGGGAACCAGCCCTTACAGAAGACATCTCTTGATCTACAGGACTGTCTTTAACTCCTATATTTATAACCTCTCTCCAGCCTCCCCAGTGCTCTGATTGGCTCAGCTATCAACTAGTGAATATCTGTGGGTCCTTTCTATATAGCTTCAGAAGCCGCTACTGAGCATGTCCAGTAACTGCCATACCCTACTTCTGGATGATTCTGGGCCTTTCTAGCTGAGTTGCCCTGACGTGCACTCTGCATATGTGCAGAGACACAGTATTCCAGCCTCCTGCACACTGCTTCTCTCCCTTTTATGGGTCAAGCAAAGTCAAATGCTGTTGTATAAAGCATTTTGTTGAAGAATAAAGTCTATGGGCTATATAGGAAAAGATGGGCTGGTGACTAAAACTGTGGGGTAAGAGGTGGGATTCCTGGGTTCTAGTCCTAGTTATGCCAGAGTTTGTGTGTGATATTGAGCAAGTCATATAAGCCAACATTTTGAAACTGGGTTGCCTAAATTTAGCCACCTAAATTTACATCGTCTTTACATAAAGAGACTTCATTTCCAGAGGTGCTGAGCATCCTCTATCCAGGGCCAGATTTACACCTTATGTACCCTACGCACAGCATCTTCAGCACCCCCGGCTTACAGCCACACCCCCACCCCACTGCCACTCCCTCCCCCACACTGGCCGAGACTGGCCTGGCTTCTGCACTGGTCCCAAGGAGCTCGGCTCCGGGGAGGCAGGCGACAGAAGTGGGTTAGTGGAAAAAGCAGCCGCCTTTCGCTTCCCCAAAGGGGTAGGGGGAAGGGAAAAGAAAGGGAGAGGGAAAGAAATTCCACCCCCACTGCCCCTTGCTCCTCACCCACCAGGGAAGCTTACATAGGGAAGTCTGCAGCTACCCTCCAGGCAGGCTCCATGGGGATGTACCCCAGCTCCAGTTACAGGGAAGGGAGACACCCCTCCCCCCGATCCACCTGTCCCCAGAGAAATTACTAGCCACTTTGCTCAAAATGTTGCTTGCCGAGCCACCTTAGGCTTCATAGTCCTGTCAGCAGGCGGAGCTGGTACTTGGGACACAGAGCAGGGGCGAGCTGCCCTGGCAAGTCATCGGGTGACACTGATTCTGGAGAGTCCAGAAGCTCCTGCTGCTATGACAGCAATCCTCCAGTTCCCTTCTCTTCCCAGCAGCTGCAAGTGTCATGAGCCAGCAGGTCAGATCCTGGCAAAACAGAACAGGGAAGACCACTTCCCCCTACACCCACACCCTGTGCCCCAGGTCTCCCCCCAGGGCCAGCATTCCCAAAAGGAATAATTTCACCGGAAACCCTGCTTTCCAAGGGTTGTGGTAGATTCTCCATCACTGGTGATGTTTTAATCAAGAATGGATGTGTAGTTCAAACAGGAATTATTTTGGGGAAGTTCTTTGGCCTGTATTCTGCAGGAGGTGAGACTACATCACAGTGGTCCCTTCTGACCTTAGCATCTATGAATATCATTTTGAAGTAGTTTGTCATGTCCTGGCATGGCAGTAGTAAATAGTCAGATGGTTGAACGGAGTAGAACTGTGTCTGTTTATGCTGGTTTTGGAGTTTGAAGAACATTAAGAAATTGCATCAAGTAAGCT
Organism: Mauremys mutica; assembly: GCF_020497125.1. Classification (NCBI taxonomy): domain Eukaryota; kingdom Metazoa; phylum Chordata; order Testudines; family Geoemydidae; genus Mauremys; species Mauremys mutica. The sequence continues at coordinate 131,544,324 of NC_059076.1, read as the reverse complement.
GCTCTACAGTACATTTCTCCTTTCACTTTAAGATCCATTTCATGTCCTTGCTTTATAAAGCACTATTCGTTTTGTTCCAGTCTCTCTCTCTCTCATGCCCCTTCCTTTCTCCGTTCATCATGGAGCTTCAGCCTTCTTTCTGTCTCATCACTCCTTTGCATCAACCGTGCAAACAGTTGCACACACACTTAACTTTATGGCTACCACACTGCAAATGACTTGTCAGAGGCCAGGAGTCCCATTGCACTCAAAGTGAAAAGTTAAAGCCCCGTTTATGTGTTTACATGATTGGTCCTTGGTACAAAAGCCTTTTCCTCTGCAGCTCTGGCCATCAACAGCAGCCTTCCTGAATCCCTCCATTCTCCGCCTCTTTTTAAATCCCATTTGTATATATGTAATTTCTATCTTGCGTACACTTCTCATGCTCTCCTTTCATTATTTGGGGGAGGAGAGGATTAGCTGTAACTGTTATTTTATTCTGGAAAACAAGTTGGGGTACAATTTGTATTCATAAATATGCAGCTTTTCCACATGATTAGTCAGATGGCTTATGAGTATTCAATGAACAATGCTGTAAAACATTATGAAACTGACTGACCGGTTATAATACTATCACAAGAACATAGTATTGCATCTGCTTGTTTAAAAGTTGTGGTGATGCATTGGATGAAGCCACTTTTCTTATACAGATCTTTTCCCTCTAACAAGCTGATATCAGCCAGCAAATGAACATGCCTTACTCCGGCATATACCTGCCCAGGATTTAATACACCATCACTTGCCTGGGAGCATGTAACATCAGTATCAATGTAATTGCTATAATCACCAAAAGACAGGTAGTACTGAAGAATAATTCTTTCCACTGCAAATATCACTGGGTGAAATACTCTGGCCTGTGTTATGCAGGAGGTCAGAGCAGATGATCATAATGGTCCTTTGTGGCCTGAAAAATCTACAAATAAACCTATTTATGGACATGCTCTTGGCTAAAATCTGATCAATAGAGATGCTGTCCTCAGGTGACTTTAACTCTCAAAATATGAGGCCTTGTTCCCAGCATGACTGTCTCATAGGAAGAAAGAGCACAGGGCAATCTACTCAGCTGTGCAGCTGATTTACCTCTGCTGAAGGTCTGCTCCACGTCTTTGTAAATTGCTGTCCCCAGTACACGTGCAATTGCTTGCGTGGTTTGGCACCTGCCTTGAACACAGACTTAGTGATGTGTCACTCTCCTGTCCCTTTTACCATTGCACTAAAATGCAGCTGTGAAATGGAATAGTTTAGAGAACCTGATGCATCAGATTCAAAGGAGACGTAGGAGATAGGGAAGAATGTGTGTGTTATTGTTGATGAGTGGATGCAAATCTAATAAATGAATCTAAGGGAGTGTTCAGAAATTTGTGGAACTTGTATGTTGTGGCAGACAGAGGAAGGCATGTGAATAAATTATAGGATTTGCAAACGTATTAAGCCAGCAAACGTAGCAGCTACTGGGTTCTCAGAACCTCTGAAAAACCAGGCTCTTCATTTAGTGTTTTTGGAGGCTTTCTAGGCACCCTTTTAAAAAAGTCTTGACTTTAAGACTCCTGTGGTACATTATCTCCATACCATTTTAAACTGCATCCGTATTCCCAGTTGTACCTAAGAAACAGCAGCAGAGCCTTCACAGTGGAGCAGGGAAATACCACATTCTTGAAGCATCTGAGTAGCCCCATTGACTCAATGGGGCTGACTCACATGCTTAAAGCTAAGTATGGTCTTGAGTAGGCCCTCTGAAGTCAATAGCACAATTCAAACACCGATAACTAATAATGTCCCAGGCTTCCGAGGTTCACTCTGCTCAACTCCCTATTTATTACACGACACAGCAGGTGGGACATCATCAGTCTAGATTGATCCTGCCACTGCAGGAATGCAAAACATGGGCTGCTGCTATGTGAGCTAAAGGACCCCATTCCATCAGCCAAGCCTGTAGCAGGCTTGCCAACTTCTACCTGTGGCCAAGCCACCGCTATAAGGGGACAGGGTGCCACAGTGACTGTGTTACCTCCTCAAAAAGAGCCAAGATACACTTGTACATTGCCACATGGAACAACTAAAGATTTTGTCTGCTCTGCCACTTTAAGAATGGGAAGGTTCGCAAAACTCTTTTGTGTGTCCAGCTTGATTAAAACATACTGGTTTATTTGTGTTTTCAAGTCAGCAAGTACATTCTTGCCAACGGCTTCCCATTTGCTAGGCCTTATGCGACCTTTGTGTTTTGAAATTAACTCTCCGGGTAGGTCTTTCTGGACTTACAATGGCATTCAGCTTAAATAAAGCAAAACAGTTTGCAAAATATCATTCTCCTTCTCGCAAACCTCTGTGTTCTCCATAGTGACAGGCTAACTGAACTGATGGGCTTCACTTCTCATAAAAGTGAGGGATTATTCTGCTTATCTGCAGTACTTATACCCCTGCAGGTTACAATGACCAATAGAAATAGACATTTCCTGAGAGGCAGCAAAATATATGTTTTGTTTTGGACCCCGGAGGAAGCTCTTTTTAAATGACAACAACAAGTGGCAGATACAAGGTAGATGAGGTAATATCTTTTCTTGGACCATCCTCTGCTGGTGGAAGGTACAAGCTTTCGAGCTACACAGGGGTCTTCTGCAGGTCTGGGGAAGGAAATCAGTGTCTGAACTAAGTACAAGTTGGGACAGATTGTTAAACACAAGGGGTCTGTGAAGGGGTGTTCACCCCTCCCTTTCCCTGAAAGGGTTAATGTAGACCTAGAAGAGGCTAATTAACCCAACAGGCCACAACTGAGGGGAATCAGGTCACCAAGTAATCCCCTGACTGACTGAGGGATCCCAGCTGAGGAGGAATGAGCTGGGCTGGACTTACAAAGACAGGGAAATAGAAGCAGAAAGTCTGCTGGGAAAGTCTGCTGTCACTCCCTTGCAGAAGGGAGGTGCCATTGGGCTGGCAGACCCAGAGCAGGGGGAAGCCAGGAAGGTAGGGCAGGACTCAGAAAGGCAGAAAGGTCTAGAAGGGAAGAGACCTTAACTGCTGGCTAGAGAGTCCACAAACCAGAACCTGGAATAGAGGGTGTGCTTGGGTTCCCCTGCCAGCCACTGTGGGAGTGGTACTATGAAGCCATGAACAGGATCATTGAAGGAGACTTTGGAACCTCAGAAGGGGAAAATGCATAGAGTGACCTGGCCAGAGGGCTGAGCTCGTGGAGCAAGAGAAGGGCCGCAGACCCAGAGAGAGAAGTGGAGGATGGCGTGCAACTGTAAGAAGACGTGTCAACCTCGTGAGCTATTCCCCAGAGTGACCAGGAGGAGGCACCATCCTAGTGGTGAGTGGAGCTCACATACAGTTTGTGGGAGAATGCGGGCAAGACAGTCACCCCTGATACAAGGGGAGTGTGAGAGACAGTTTGAGACAGCTGCCCTGATATGAGGGGAGTGGGAAAAGCTGTAGAAGAAACCGTTGGGACAAAGGGACAATTGCCCTCTCTGTTGGGGTTGGGACTCACCACCGTGGCACCTCCCACTGGTCGCGCCAGGAATTAGCTCAGTCCTTGGTGGAGCACCCTCTGTCGGTGGTGTCCCGTCCCCCATCTGTTCCTTGCTGGTGTCTGGACCCACATTGCTCCCTACTCAGTGGAGTCCTCTTCAGGCCACTGCCCTCCAGCAGTGCCCCCTAGTCCATCCTCACCCCCTTCCGGGGGGGGGTGGCAACAGTCCTTGCAGCTGCCTCAGTGGCCAACCACAGCCCCCCAAGTCTAGCCCTTTGTCTCAAGGGCCGGTTGCAATTTGTCTCAGCCACCACATGGCTAAGTGCAGTACAAGGGGGAAGAGGGGGACCCAGGCCCACCCACTACTCTGGGTCCCGACCCAAGGACCCTTTAGTGGCAGCCTCCCTGCCCTTCTTCTCTCCCCTTGTGCACCTCTCTCCCTGGGCTGCTTCCCCTTCGGCCCCTTTGCACCAGATAGGCCCTTCCTTCAGGGCCTGCAGCCCAGCAGGTAGCAGGCTGGAGTTCCCATCTGCTCCCCTGAGCCTGCCCAGCACTGCACTGTCCCAGGTGCTGGTTTCCTCACTCAGGAGACAGACCTTCCCCTCTGATGGTCTGGGAGAGACTGCCTGCTGCTCTTCTGGGCAGCCTTTATATAGGGCCAAGCTGAGCCCTGGTTAGCTGTCTCCAATCTCGGCCCTCATTGGCTCTCAGTAAGCCCTTTCCTGATTGGCTGCTGGCCTGCGCAGCTTCTCTGGCCTACTCTAGCCCCCTCTCACATGGTGGTGGGGCTGCTGCCCCACCACACCCTCCAAGAAGTGACCTGGGACAAGAAAAGAGGTCCCAGGGTCCGGAGGCCAGAAGCCCAAGCAAGATATTGTTACACCTGTGGGTGGAGGAGACACCTTAGGAGAACTTGCCCTTATTGGGAAGAGAAGAAGCCTAGCCCTAAAGGAGGGAAAGTAAGAAAGCCCCAATGTGTCCAACTTGTGAAGAAAACAGGAAGGGGGGATGCTAGTTTCACCTGTGGGGAACCAGGACATACAAGGAGGCGGTGTCCTTAGAGACAGAACAGTAGTCCAGGGAAGAGCAGAGTCCCTATGCGAGATGAAATCAAAGAGACAAGCCAGGAGAAGGACAAGGGGTCCAGAAAGAATCAAGCAGGACATCTGAACAATTCTGAAACTATTTTTTTAAAGCTTTTGAGTCTTGAAATTTGTGGAAATGTTTGTCTTGAAATGTTTCAGTTTCAACTAATCGGCATTTTTTTACCAAAAACCATTTCGTCGAAAAATTCCCAACCAGCTTTACCACTTCATCAGTGTGAGGAAGGGGTTCACAAACTGCCTCTTAATAGACCATGTCCTTTTCTTCCCTTGACATTTTAAAGGGTGAGCTCTTCTCCTGCCACACATCTGGAAAGGTCTCTGAGGAGGAGTTTAGTAAAGAGCAACATGCTGATTTCATGTGTCAGAAGTGGCAGAGCAATGCAACCTACCATAAATATGTGATCATATGAGATGCACAGTGCATGGATCTTTTGTATTATGATCCTTGGTTTGCCTGCTTTGGTTCATATTCAGTCCTAGAACAGCATATCCAATTTCATTATATTTTACACGAAGGGTGAATTTGTCTCCTACTGTGCTCTTTTGAAATCTAATATGCACAAATTCCTGAAAGTAAACAAAAATACATAGTATACTAGTGCTCAATATTACAAATTAAAATCAATTAACTGACATATTTTCCACTCCCATTTTCATTTAAATTAGTGTCGTATTCAGGAGATGATTATACAAGGAAAGAGTGTTAAACAAGATTGCAGCACACTTTGTCAAAATAAAGTCATCATTTGAAAAAAATCCTGTAAAAAGACATTTCCTTATCGGCATCTGTGCACTGAAGCTAATTAGCACCCATGAGAATTTTGATGGGTTTGGGGGTGCATGTACCATCATTTCAAAATCTGGAATGAAGAAATGACAGATTTTAGAAGTAGGAAAGGGACACTTTTTTCTCCTGTCATTTATGTTACCAGAGATTCTCCTTCAGCTCAGATACTAGGGATCCGCGCTTTTGAAGCAGCGGGAAACCTAAGTTCTACCTCCTGTGTTGCTGTGAAGTTCTCAGAGACCACAAAGTGGATCATAGTGATGATGTCCCTGAAGTTCTTAACTGGACCATGTATTTGTTGCAATATATGAAGCATGTGCTGTTCATTTGAGAGGGTGGAGGGATGAAAGGATTTTCTTAGGTCATTTGTCCTTTCAAAGTTGAAAGGAAGTAAACCAAATAGAATAAAAGTCTGAATAGCTCTGGTGATACCTAGGTTTTTTAATTTAATTAAATTTTATATACTGGATTTATTTTGCTTGATTAAAATCACCATTTCAGTGCTTGAACTCTGTTTGATTGGATGCTGTACTATAGTGTTTGCACATTGGCTTGCTAAACCCAGGGTTGCAAGCTCAATCTTTGGGCAGGGGGAGGGGGGCATTTAGGGATCTGGGGCAAAAATCTGTCTGGGGATTGGTCCTGCTTTGAGCAGGGGGTTGGACTAAATGACTTAGATCCCTTCCAACCCTGATATTCTATGATTCTATATACAATAACTAAGGGCGTGGCTACACTACCAAGTTTTGTTGACAAAACTTATGTCGACACCCAAAAGTCGATAAAGTAAAAATCGCCAAAGGGTGTTCACACTTGCTCCCTCTGTTGACAGATCATGTCCACATTGGGGACACCACCATAGACAGGGTGAGCAATGCACCATGGGTATGTATCCCACAGTGCAGTGTTGTGTGAAGGAAGAGCTGATCCCTGCAAGAGTTCTCTCACAGCCCCTCAGCTGTGGAGAGCAGCATCATGAGTAGCTCTGTGAGCTCTCTGTGCTGAGGAATGGCAAGGCAGCACAGCAGTCTGTTCCCCTCCTCCTGCAGCAACAGTCTGCCTGCTGCTGTGGTCCTAGTGCCGGGCAGGACAGGAGCATTCCAATGATTTGCTCTTTGTTTGTTCCCCCAAGGGAACAGCGCACAAATACTTCCCGGACTTTGAAAGGGGAGGGGCGCATGCCTGCCGGGCACCAGAGATCAAAACACTGAGCAGAGCAATCAGGGCAGGCATAGTGGGATACTGGTGGGAGCCAGTTTTGTCGACAAAACAATCGGCAGTGGCTACACTGGCTCTTTGTCCACAGTAAAGGGAGGGGAAAAGACAAACGTCTTTCCTAAGGGGGGGGAGATTTTGTTACCAAAACTGGGCGTTTTTCCTGACAAAAGTCCCATTGTAGTGTGTACGCTCTTGCTGTTTTGTTGCCAGTCAGTTTTTGACGACAAAACTTGCTAGTGTAGACAAGCCCTAATTAACCAAGGGGTCTTGATCCACAGCCCAATGAAGTCAATGGCAATCTTTCCATTGACTGTATTGGGCTTTGGATCAGCCCCATAAAACACAAGAATAACTCTTCTGGACTGTCTCTGTAGAGTGGCAAGTTAAATTACATGTTGCTAGATGATTTTGTTTTGCTGCAAATCATTCACCGAGCATTATGTGTTCTATTAGGTGAAACCTTCAATTTCTTGTTGCTACTGCGATATGAGCTTTTGGGGCGACTCTTATAAATGTAGCTTGGAAAATGTTATTAGACTGCAGTGACCTGTTCAACAGTTGGGGCTGCTGAATAAGAAGGAGGAGCAGATTCTCAGCTTCTGCAAATTGGCATCACTCTACTGGAACTGTGACAATTTACACCCGCTGAGGATCTGTCCCTGAAAGTAATAGCTCTCCTCAACCCTAAGTGGCTTAATCCTTCTTTGTATTTGATGTTTTAATTTTATACATACACAATACAGCTTAAATCATGCAAGCAGTTCCATGCAGAAACTCAACCGAACCACAGTCACAAAGATTCACCCATACAGAGCTGCTCACAGAATCTGGGCACACAGCACGTTCCATGTATTTTAAATAATAGGAAAATGAGTGGGGTTTCTTTACAACTTGCAACAATGTTTTAAAATGTTGAGGGGTTACTTTTCGTACACTGCGGAAAATATATATTTCCACATCTCTGCCCCCCATCCCAGATATGGATTAACCAGTTGGTGGTGAGGTTTCTTTTTTTTTCTTTTTTTTTTTTTTGTAATAGTTAAAGCCACAATTCAGCAAAGACCTGTCAGCAACACAGAGGTGAAAGTAAGCCGGTACCGTCCAGTACGGCGTATCGGCAAGAGCCAGTACACTGTGCCGGACTGGACCGGCTTCTCCAGCGGTGATTTAAAGGGCCCAGGGCTCCAGCCACTGCAGGGAGCCCCGGGCCCTTTAAATCACCACCAGAGCTCCGGCACCCAGGCTCGGGTGGGGATTTAAAGGTCCCGGAGCTCTGGCCCCTGCGGAGAGCCCTGGGCCCTTTAAAGTGCCGCCCGAGCCCCGCTGCTGGAGCTTTGGCGGCACTTTAAAGGACCCGGGGCTCCCCGCAGCAGACGGAGCCTCTGGCCCTTTAAATTGCTGCCGGAGCACTGCTGCCACTACCCCAGCAGCGGCAGGGCTCAGGCAGGGATTTAAAGGGCCTGGGGCTCCCCCACAGGGGCCAGAGCTCTGGGATCTTTAAATCCCTGCCCGTGCCCGGCTGCCGGAGCCCTGGGCCCTTTAAATCACCGCCGGAGCCCTGCCGCCGTTACCCCAGCCCTAGCCCGAGCCCTGCCGCCCTGGGGTAGTGACGGCAAGGCTCCCTCAGTGAATTAAAGGACCCAGAGCTCTGCGGTGGCTGGAGCTCTGGGCCCTTTAATTCGCCCCCGAGCCCCGAAGCTCCCAGCCACCTCTGCAGCTGGTAGCTCCAGGGTGATGTAAAGGCCCTGGGGCTCCCAGCCACAGCCGGAGCCCCAGGGCCTTTCGATCTTGAAAGGCCCCGCCTCTTCCCATTGAGGCCACTCCCCTTCCGGTTGAGGCCATGCCCACTCAGGGCTCCGGCATACCAGTAAGTCCTTTAAGTTACTTTCACCCCTGCAGCAACATCAATCAAAGTTAAAGGCATACTTAAGAGCTTCAGTGAATCAGCACCTAAACCTGTTGGTTTGTTGATCATATGGAACCCTAAGACTATTTTTTTAACTTCTGTGCCCAGTATAGTATTCTGCAGGTTATATGAGGCACAACAGGATAGGCAAGGGAATGCACACAGAATTGGGTACTAGGAGTGTCGTTTCCTGCCCCAGGCCTTGGTTAATCAATCCTTACCCAGCTACGCTGCAGAGTGCATCAGTTGTAGGAAAGCTGGAGGTCAGATAGGTGCAATAGACTCATCTACACCAGTTTCACCACAAAGGTGCCTACATAACACCCATTTTACAATCCCAGTCCAGAATCTGAACACTTGTTTGCCAAATACTTTCAGCAACGGGGAAACAATATTTGAGCAGAATGGTTTCCCTGAGCCATTCGCAGGAAGCTGGTGAGTCTTGCTAATACTTTGCTACATCTACACTGGATAACTGACACAGGTACTTATCTATGTATATGCTCACGCATGTACCCCATATTCATGCCGAGTGCCCAAATATACTGTGCTGGACATGGGTACAAACTATGTACATGCATATACCCATGTCCACACTGTGCTTTTTGGTACATGCATTTGGCATTAGCATTCAGGGGCACTAACCAAGAGTTGTGTGTGTCATAGGAGACACATTAGAAACCGCTTTGCAATGTGTTGTGCTATAGCCATGTTCATACATTGTCACTGGCAGTTCCCACTCACCTCTCCTTTCTGCCAAACTGGGTGAAAGACATGACCCACAGCGTGATTCTGCTTTTTCTCCCTCCTTCTTACAGGACAAATGTGTATGTGTTGAATTATGCGACCGGTGAAAATCTTGGGGAATGGACTTGGACCTTTCTCACAAGCCAAAGAGGAGTGACAAGGATGGTGGCTGATCCACTGTTGCCCCATGACACAGAGATGCAGAAGACTGCCGGTGTTGTCACTGTATGTCCATGGTTGGACTGCCACTTCTGGATGAGGAGAACCATCACGGTGTGGTGGGACCTTGGATGCCAACCAGTGGCTGCAGAACCTCAGAATGAGGAAATAGATGTTTTTGAAGCTCTTTGAGGAGCTGGTCCCAACCCTACAGTGCCAGAACACTCAATTCCAAAGACCCATGTCAGTGCAGAAGCAAGGAGCTATTGCCTCATGGAAGCTGGCAATCCCAGGCAACTATCAGTCAGTCACAAAGCACTTTAGGGTGGGGAAGTCCACTGTCAGGGTTGTGGTGGTGCAGGTTTGTGAAACTATAAACATCTATCCACTAGTGGTTGCCATCATCAAAGTTTCAGAAATCATAGCTGGATTCCAGATAATAGGGTTTCTGAACTGTGCAGAGGCCATTGATGGCATCCACATCCCCAGGCCTTTCCCACCAAAAGAAGTGAGTGAGTACATCAGTTGAAAACATGATGATTCACTCATTCTTCAAGGCTTAGGGAATCACAGAGGCAGGTTCACGAACACTAATGTAGGATACATGGGAAAGGCACATCATGCCAGGGTGCTGAGGTGATCAGGATTATACCTGAACAATGAGGAAGGGACTTTATTCCCCAGAAATGATGTGATTCTTTATAGCGTCTCCATGCCTGTGATTATTCTGGGGGACTCCACATACCTGCTCGTATCCTGGATAATGAAACCCCACCCCAACATCAATGACTTGGCAAAATGGGAATTTAACTTCAAACTAAGCAGCTGCAGGATGGTAATGGAGTGTGCCTTTGGCTGGATGAAAGATTGTTGGTGATGTCTATGTATCCTGTTGGCTGCCTGTGTGGCCAATGCCATCTGCATTACTGTGATGTGATGTGCTATGTTCTTCATAACATTGGTGAGACTAAAGGCAAATACATTAGGACAGAGTGGACATAGGACAGGGTTAGATAGTCTGATCCAGTGAACATTCATATTGATGCTAGTTCCTAGTGGGATAGGGAAATCAGGGCTTGTGATAAATGAAGGGGTGGGTAGCTATAAAGTCCCTCTTGGTGGCTGTTCTCTGCTTGCTTTACCTGTAAAGGGTTAACAAAGTCCCGCAGATAAAGAAAAGGGCACCTGATCTAAAGAGCCAATGGGAAGGCTAAAACTTTTTTAAATTGGGAAAGAAGCTTTCCCTCTGTGTCTGTGGTTGTTCTCTGGAGAGCGGAGACACAGAGCAGCAATGCTATAAGCAGCTTTAAGCCAGGTATGATCATAAATCATCAGATCATACCTCGAACTACTTATCTGGAAATCCGAAATCTGTAAGTAAGATCAAGAATGTTTAGAAAGATGTGATTAGGGTTATTTCTGTATGGCTAATGGATTCCTCTGTGCTAACCCCAGATGCTTTTGTTTGTTTGTAACCTTTAAGCTGAACCCCAAGAAAGCTATTTTGGGTGCTTAATTTTTGGAATGCTCTTTTAAAATCTACCAAAAGCCTATGTTCCAGATATATTTTCTTTCTTTTTTGTTTTTAATAAAATTTACCTTTTTTTTTTAAGAACAGGATTGAATTTTTGGTTTGTGCACATGTTGTTTGATTAGCTGGTAGCAAAAGCTAATTTCCTTTGTTTTCTTTCTCAGCTCTTTCCTGGAGGGGCAGGGGGTGAAAAGGCTTGAGGGTACCCCACAGGGAGGAATTCCCAAGTGCTCCTTCCTGGGTCCAAGGTTTTTTTTTTTTGTTTTTTTTTTTTGCATTTGGGTGGTGGCAGCATTTACCAAGCCAAGGTCAGAGAAAAGCTGTAACTGTAGGAGTGTAATACAAGCTTGGAGTGGCAAGTATTAATTTTTTAAATCCTTGCAGGCCCCACCTTCTGCACTCAAAGTGCCAGAGTGGGGATTCAGCCTTGACAGGGATATATCTTGAATATCAGGCGGGCATGATGTTCTTTCAGCTCAGCCCCAAACAAGGCTCTAGACCACATCCAGCTGCTGTAAATACACAAGGGGAAACATTCCTACTTGCTTGTGTTTCAGTGTCCAATTTAGTTCCCCTCCTGCTGACCGTCATTAGCCGGTCTTTTAGGTAATGATTCACTGGGTAATTGGGACAGACGCCTCTGCAGGCATAACAACTTTTGGTTTGCGATTGTTCTGTGGAGGGTGTTTACCCAACTAAATTGCAGTTATTGTTCTTTCACTTTTTGTTACCCTTCACAGCTGTTAGCCAGACCATAGTTTAGAGAGAATTATTCAGTGTTTGAAGGATCTTGAAAAATGTTGATGAAGGGATTGGGCGGGGGTTTTGCAAGTGGTTTCACTTATCGGCTATTAATGGAGAGTACCCCCATGGTTCTCAGTAATCATGGTGTTTGGGGGTGGACCTGAGGAGAGGCTCTTGGGCTGTTCAGTATGTGATAGCACAATGACTTTGTTTTCATGTTCTCTGTTTTGTCAAAGGCCTAGAGAAGTTTATCCACCCTCAACTTTATTAACTGAGGGGGGGGGGGAAGAAAGGAATCTGTTTTGTCAGTGCATGTTGCACTTTCATCATATTTCCAGCTTACTTATTCACATATATCTAAATCGGGAGTTGGGGTTGAGAGGGATCATACGGAGCACTTTGCACTGGGGACTTATGCAACTTAAGGCACTGATTTGTGGAGCTCAAAGCCAAAGGGTAGACTAAGGTTGCCACCTATCTGAGTTTTACCTGGACAATCCAGTTTTTGGCTTCTGTGTCTGGATGCCATTTAAGGTTGCCAGGTGTCCAGTTTTTGACCGGAAAGTCAGGTTGAAAAGGGGATCTGGCAACCCTTTTTGGTACCTGAACCAAACAAGGTTACCGCAGGGTTTGAGGAGGCACCAGGTCATTAACCCGTGCCAGACCCTGCTCAGCCAGGACCACCTCCTACCTGAAGGCAGGATCTTTGAGATGATCCAGCAAGCAACAGGGGGATGGGAGGTAGAGAAGTGAGTGACACTGGCGGGGCCTTGTGGAAAGAGGAGAAGAAGGGGTGTGGCCTTGGGGAAGAGGAGGAGTAGGGGCAGGGACTTGCAGGGGGGAAGGAGGAGAAGCAGGGAAGACTGTTGATCTCAGGACATGGAACACATCACCTACCCCCATCTACACTGCAAAATGGCACAGGTACAGGGCCATGCCACAGCCTAAGGCGTGTTCATACCCACACTCTCAGGTGTGCTTGTGTTCTTCCCCGCCCCTGGATTGGTTTTTTGGCATAAGCATGTGCATGAACCTGTGTCCGGGCACCATGTAGATGTAGCCTGAGAAAGGAAAGTGTTTTTTTAGATCACGTGCCACAAACCAAACAGACAAAAAGATTATTATTTCTCTTACTGACATTGGGACCCCATTGTGCTAGGCACTATATAGCCACCTTGCATGAGTCTCTGCCGCTGATAGCTTACACTCTAAAGAGCAGAACAGAGAATGGTATGAGAATGGAAGTATTGGTGTCCCTATTTTATAAATGGGGAACTGAGGTGTAGCTAGATTAAGTAACTTGCCCCAGATCATACAGGGGGTCTGTCACAGTGCTGAGAAATCATAGAATATCAGGGTTGGAAGGGGCCTCAGGAGATCATCTAGGCAAACTCCCTTCTCAAAGGAGGATCAATCCCCAATTTTTACTGCTGATCCCTAAATGGCCCCCTCAGGGATTGAATTCACAACCCTGGGTTTAATAACTAAATGCTCAAACCACTAAGCTATCTCTCCCCCAAATCTCTTGAGTCTCAGTCCAGTACCTTAACCCCAAGACCTCTCAAGAAAGATTTGGAAGTTTACATTCCTGAATAAATTACATAGGAGGCCCACCATGGCAATTGGCATTAACTGCAACTTTTTTGACACTCTCCAAAATGCTTTAAAACCAGCCTGACGTCTTCCAGTTACAGATGGTCCTCTATGGGTCAAAGCCGAACTATGTGAACAGTAGCTATCTCAAGAATTTTGGTTTAAAAACATAGGAACCACCTTGTCAGTGCAGGCCAATAGTAACCTGGCCAGTCCCAGATGTTTCAGAGGAACATGCAGCTATGGTGTTGCTAGGCTTTTATATATGACCTGTAGAAAAATGGAACATCCCATCAGCACCTTTTCATGGGCACTCCAATTCTCTCTTTAAAAAGGAAAAAATAAATCATAAATAAAAATAGAGAGAGCATTTTATTTCCGAGAAATGCACAGATGGTCTTTCAATTGAGTGGTATATAAATTCTCTACCCTGAAGATAGGGGGTCTAAGCTAAACCAGTTTCATTGTCTCTAACTACTTGCCATCCCTGCATAACTCTTTTCATTTGAAAGCTATAAAAACAACCTTGTTTTCATACTTTTTAAGACAAAAACCTGTATGACGGAGCTGTCTGAAAGGAGTCATCTTTCAGCATGACAGTGTAATAGGGTCTTTTCATCTCAAACAAACAGCTTCTGCTATAGAACTGCTGTGAATTCATAATAACTCTGCTGTACAAGTGTATAGTCCCTTCAATTCTGAACGCCACTTCTGAGCAATGGATCTTTCAGTGTTGGGATTCAGAAAGTAGCTTGTAGATACAATTGTCCAATAAATGTGATGCCTTCATTTCTTTAAGACCTCTTTCTGAGATTTTAATTAAAATCTATCATTGTTTCAAAACAAGCTGGATGGCCTGACACATATATATATATATATCCATTATACTATTATATATAAATAATATATATACACACACACACACACACACACACACACACATATATATATATATATATATATATATATATATATATATATATATATATAAAATTATTAACAGTAAATTCATTAAATTAGTCCAGTCAAACACACAATACATAAAACATATAGCATAGCTGAACAGCAAGACTCTTGTACAAAGTGTCTGATCCAAAGTTCATTAGTCAAAGTCTACATACATAGTCAACGGGAGTTTTTCCATTGACTCCAATGGGATTTATATCAAGCTGCAAATGAAGAAGTGATATTCATGTGATAATTGCAGAGACACTTGATAAATTAAGCTATCATGCAGCTTTGACATCCTACCTGCCTTCTTGTGTTATTAAATATTATTATTTATTATTTGTGTTAGCATAGTTCCAAGGAGCGCCAGTCATGGACTACAACCCCATTATGCAGGTTGTAAAATACAGAATACAGTCCCTGCCACAGAGAGTTTGTAATCTAAGTATACAGTAAGAGATAGCTGTTGGATACAGACCCATCGATGGAAGAGTACAAGGAAACAATGAGACAATATTGGTCAGCATAGTAGACTATGGTCTCAGCACACCAGGAGTGTAACCACTGTTAAAGTTTTTGTAGGCCTCACAGCAAAGGACAAGTTTAAGGAGGGATTATTTGAACATTTCAAACACTGAGCAGTTTCAGGCCCCAATTCAGCCAAGTGATTATGCAATTAAGGTATCAAACAGCTGCCATTTTTAAGAAGAAACCTCCCACAGAAATGTTTCCTGCCTTTCTAGCCAAATATGGAATTGCTCTTTCCCTTCAACTAGAAAAGAATTACCCCAGCCTGAGGCCCAGGATAAACAAGATTCAACCCTTCACCAGTGAAAACACACAAAAATGCCATAGCTGTAAACACTGTTCTCTCATGCCCATACAGAGGCAGTAGCAGGATCTTTATATCATTGGGAAAGAGCAGGTTTTCAGTTTCCTAACTGAACCTAGAAGTGACCACTAATCCTGTAAGGGCCTCTTAGGGACTAGATTTGAACCTGGAAGGGAACATTATGATCATCTAGTCGGAACTCTGATCTTTAAAACTGTGATGTTCTCAGACAGGTAATTTCTGGATATTTCCAGATAGGTCAGGTCTTTTAAAAAAGGTTTTTAAAGTTATTAGTTCAGTGGTGTTTTTGTTTGTTTGTTTTTCTTCTCCCAAGCCCTTGGTCTTTTGGTAGCCAAGGGATTGGCTTTATAGGTGGTTTGAAATGTTCCTAAAATATTTTGTTTGTTTTTCCTGAGCTCTCCCCTCCAAGTACCCATCAGGCTTTGCTCTGCCCACGAGATTATGAGATCTGAAGAGACTCTGAAGTGGTATTCAGCTGGTAGCTCTGTGTGTTTCATAGAAAGAAGAGGGAAACAGGAAAACAGCACTAAGAGTCAACCAGCAATGAAACAAAATCACCTGCTGGCTTTTTATTTACGGTCCGACAACCTGACAAGTGAAATAAAGAGCATTTCCTGCAGGTTTATAACATGTAGCTGACAGTTACAATGTACAGTTTATCTACAGTTGGCTGAAAATTTTATGCCATCTCTTATCCTCTTGAAAATGTCCAAAATAGTGTTTTGCTGTGAATGACCAAGTTTCCCTCTGAGGTGCTGGAAAACCAAGAGTTTTGAGAGATTGCAGTTTTAAGATTGTAATACAAAGGCATTAAGTGAGTGCCATTTACCCCTTTTTTATTACAATGTTACTTGCCATGCAGATTGTGCTGTTATGTGATATTCTGATCGATTTTGTCAAAAGAAGGAGCTATCTCATATGTGCAACTATGAAAGACAGTGATATGATTTACTCTGTGACCTTTTTCATTGAAATACTGTAGTAAAAGATGGCTGTTCTACAGACTCTGTATGGATAAATATTTCAATATAGTGTGGGTGTTATAATGATATATTAAGTCCTAGATCCTGCAAAGTCTTATGTACCTGCTTAATTTTACATATTGTGGCAGTCTTGTTGACTGCCGTCAGAGTTTGTAAAGGTAAGCGTGTGCTAAAAGTCTCTGCAGGATCATGGCTAAAATAGTAGTCCTAAAAGTATAACACAAATATCACCATTGTACATAAGGCACATGCACATTTGTCACATCTGCACACTGATTTACATTCAGAGGTGGTGAGCATCCATAGCTCCCACAGACTTCAAGTAGGGTGAAAGCCTGGGCCCACTTAAATGAATGGAAGTTTTGCCATTGACTTCAATGGGACCAGCATGTCACCCTTAGAGTTTTTAGGTATGTCTACACTGCAGTTGGGGTGTTTGAGCTGATACACCCAGAGATGGGGAGGGCGGAACCAGAACCTGTAGGAAGGAGTCCAGGGAAGGAGCAACAGTGCCTGAGTGAAAGTGGACCACAGGTGCCAAGTCCAGAGTCCCTGGACTGGAACCGAGGGCCGGCCCGGGTTCCTCTACCAATCACTGTGGAAGTGGCACCATCAGGGCACTGCCAGAGAAGATGGTCTTAGACCAACTGTTCGGAAGGACTTTGGGATACATGCTGAGTGGCCTGGAGGAAGGGCTGAGTCACAAAGAGGCAGCAGTTCTTTGGAGCTAGAGAACAGCTGTGGACTGACAGCAAAAGACAGCCTGCAACTGTAGGAAGCGGCATTGGCCTGCCAGAGCTAATCCCC
The DNA here is from genome assembly GCF_020497125.1 of Mauremys mutica. Classification (NCBI taxonomy): domain Eukaryota; kingdom Metazoa; phylum Chordata; order Testudines; family Geoemydidae; genus Mauremys; species Mauremys mutica. The sequence continues at coordinate 131,527,434 of NC_059076.1, read as the reverse complement.
AGAATGCCCAGAAGGAGGCGCTATTCCTGCGGTGAGTAGAGCGCCCTGTCACAGTGGCCTACATCTTCTAGCTCGCCACAACGGGCAAAGGGGGAGGCACCAAGGTTCAAGGTATAGCCATTAGCAACTCAGGTAATCACTCTGAAGCGACTGAATTTTACCCAAAGGTGGCATGGTAGCTCAAAACCAGGAGGCTGAACAGTTATATCTGTCACAAGATAGGCATTGGCTGTGTTTGAAGCTTGTTCTCCCCACTTGGAAGTCATATTGAGGTTCTTCAGGGGAATTATCCAAATGGGGTGAGATGAGATGCTGGATTGATGGATTAAACCTATGTTGAAACAGGGATCGATGTGGCTTATTTTATACTTTAAGGAGCAGATTGTGCTGGGCAATTTGTCACCTAAGGTCAGGAGAGGTGATGTTGGAAAGGACCAGCAGCCAGGCCAGCGGGGTCAGTCTCATAGTACCCATTATGGTTTCATTCAGCTGAGTATCTACTAGTTCTGTGTGAAGAAAGCTGAGCCGCATCAGGGTACAATACTCTGCTACAGAATAGCACAAGGCAAGCCCACAGTTTCTTAGTGTCTGTGCTTCAGCTCCCTAGGTAGAACCACCTAATTTGCTGATCAAGTTGTTTTTGTCTTTATTTTCAGCTTTGTGAACCACATGTAAGCTTCTTCAATAGAGATGTGTAGGATACAACGTGATGTAGCAGGTGATGAGTAGTGTAAAGCGGGGCCAGGCTTCTGGTACCAGAGGGGTAGCCGTGTTAGTCTGGATCTGTAAAAGCAGCAAAGAATCCTGTGGCACCTTATAGACTAACAGACGTATTGGAGCATGGGCTTTCGTGGGTGAATACCCACTTTGTTGGATGCATGCACTAGGTTTCTAGGGAGATTCACATGGTACCAAGGGAATTCAGATTCTCCAGGGACTGCAGACTACTGAACCATGTAGCCCCAAACACACCTCCCTACTTCTAGGGAGTGACTACAGCCTGCTTCCAATTTCCTGTCTTTATATAAGCCCTGCCTCTTCTCACACCGGTGAGCTTCCCCTAATTAGGACTTCCTCCCAGGCCTAGTTCTCCCAGATTTCAGGCTAATTGGCTGATTGGGCCCACCTGGCCCAATTCAGCTCTTTCAGGGCCGGTGTGGGGAACACACCCCATCACAGCCACATGTTTGCAGGCTGCATCCATTGGCAAGGGCCACCTGATTTCCTCAGGGATTTGCACCATGTCCTTCCCTCAGCAGTTGAATGGTTAAGACATTTCGACTAACACACTTGATCGCCTATGTAGATGCAATTGCATACACACACACACGAACCAATATTCCTGCTGTTGCTATGTCATTTCAATTGGCTAGATATTTCTTCACAGTGGAAGTTAAGGAAGATTCAGAAATGCAGTTAAAAAAAAAATCAAGGACCGTCTGATCAAAAATAAGATGACGAGCCAGTGCTCTATTTCTGAAGTGATGAGCAAAACAGTTTGGCTGAAGGCCCATGTGTCCTAAATTATTTGGCATCACTGACACTCCAAACTAAACTCTCACCTATAACATACCTAAAAGTTCAGATAATCTCATCATACCCTGCTCCACTGGCTCCAATTCCTAGTTTACACAATGGGGAAAATGCAAAAATAGACTTGCTTTCACTCTGTAGTGCCTTTAGCTAAGACGGTATCGCATCACCCCGACAGATGCTTTGCTTAGACGATGAGGTGAATTCCCATCACATTTTTCAGCTGACGGCATTGTATTTCAGCTTCATTAAATGAAGTTTAAGTAGCATGAGAAAAGCCATTCCTGGGCTATTTCATGCTCCATATAACCTTCAGTGTGCTATTTTTCACCAATATTGAGAGAGGAGGAGGAGAAAGGAGGCTGTTGTTTGTACAGGTAGCTGATGAGGCGGTCCACAGGCTGTCTGTTTACATATAGCTGTGTTAATAACCCAGCTGAAAAGGCTAGATACACCCCAGGACCGAATAAATAAGTGAAGAGCACAGAGCAATCGCTTAAAAAGCATAGCAGTACTTTCTGACAGCCCAGTGGGCGCTAGTGATAATAGGCAAGGTAGGTGAAAAATAATTTAATACAAAGTGAAAGAAAGTTTTTCTTTCTTTCTAACTAACTCCATGGTGACTCCAGTGTGTTATGCACTATGAGCTTGGTTACACATATTCTCCCTTGGGTGCTCAATAAGATGGAAGAACAGAAGCTGCCTTAAATACAAGGGACATGCACAAAGCATAGGGAGTCTAGTACCATGAGCAACACTACACCCATCTCCCCTTTCTCCCATACAAAATGGCCACCCAAAGAATAAAGGGCATACTGACCCGCATCAAAGCAGCAGGCACCAGTGCGCAGTCCCCTAGAGTTCCAAGAGACGTTGGCCTGGGTGGCTCATCAGGGTGCTGGGCAGGAGCCGGGGAAAGGGGTACGGGGTATGCTTCAGCCCAATGCTTTCTCTAGCTAGTACCCCCAATTTACCCTGTCACGGGAGGAGACAAGGAGAACCCTTGCAGTGCTAAGGCTTCTGTCTGGACCCACAGGGGCACAATGAGACACACACAGAAATCCTTGCAATCTTGGACCCACCCCACCTCTTCCCCATCCAACAGACCTGCATTGGGTCCACTGGGAGCCTCCACTGCCCCAGAGGAGGAGTCTGGATTCAGGCTGTAGAGCCAGGATGTGTCTGTGTGTTTCTCCGAGATTCTGAGGAAAAAAGTAAACCAGTTTGTGACAAGTTCCTGGCCTTCTTTTCTCCGCTGCTGCTACTGCTGCAGGTATTGTTTTAACTGCTTCTGCTGCTATCTGAACTTCTGGCCTTCCCGGAATTCATCAGCAATTTAGCACTAACCTATTCTGAGGCAGACCGACGAACTAGCTAATTGCAAACTCATTTCCAGCGAGTGCCTCACACGACTGGTTCAAAATGAGACAGGCTCAAATGAGGACAGCAAGCCAGAGAGTGCCAAAAGGAGTTCCTTTCCACATGAACTCTGAAAACAGCACTGCTGCCTAGAGAACTTAAATTGCTGCATACAGGATTTAACGTTTGAGAGAGAATGGATGGTCTGGTGGCAAAGGCACCAGACTGGGAGTTCTGTATTCAATTCCTGGCACTGCCTCAGTTTCTCTTATCCATTTAGACTGCATGGTCTCTGGAGCACATGTAGTCACTCACTATGTTCTTGTACCACATCTCATCCAACAGGGCTCTAATCTCTGCTAGGGCCATGATTGTGTGTCTGTGCAGTGCCCACCACAATGCATCTCCAATCTCTCACAGGGCCTCTACATGCTATTGTAAGGCAAACTAAAATAACAGTTGCCCCACCATAAATCCATTTCTCCCTCACTTGGTTCTGTATAGATGAAGAAAACAAAATGTGTTCTCTGTGTTTTCTTTCCCCTGCAATTTAATTCATATAAATGGACCTTACAGTTGATGTCTGCAAATGTCTACTTCGTCAGGATGTGTTCAAGAAAGCATCAGAAGGAGACAAAGGAAGGTGTAGGGGTTAGGGTCCTGGCTTAGGACTCAGGAGACATGCTTTCATTTGACAGCACAGCATAGCCATTTAAGAGAAAATGTATGGGCCTAGTGTTCTACCAACATGAACAGGCATCAGGAACTGCTGAAGCCAAGCGCCAGTTCTAACGCTAACTACTGTGTTTTCCCAATTACACAAAGGATATCATTCATAGCTTTTAAGGCTATGTAGTGTCTCCTTCAACATAACACAAGACAAAGAACTTCACCCAATCATGCCTGCATCAAGTCCATAACTTCTACTTAAAACAATATATCCAGTCTTGATATAAAGTGATGACGTTTCTCTGAGGCTTCGTTACTTAAGCCTGAACTCGGAGATAGTTCAGATCTGGGCCTGGATTCAGATCCAAACATTTCAGTTTGTCCCTAACTATAAGGGGCAGAAAAAAAAACCTTAAATCCATTCGTTGGAACTTTTGAAAAGTTCAGATCCATGTTAGAATAATATTCATGTCAATGTTATTTTCATGGCTGTGTAGCCACACAGTCCTCCAAAGCCTTAGGATAGGAGTTACGGGCATTCTTTGAACTCCCCCACCCCCTCACAAAAAAAATCCTTTTATGGTGATATTCCAGCAATATAAAGCTTCATTTTAGATTTATATTATAATAAACCTGATTAGTGTTACTTTAAAATCTCTCTTTTTCTCCCCAGATTCTTGGAAGTTATGGTGATTTGCTTCAAAATAAACATGGTTCTCCAAAACAGAGATTCAATAGTGATCCGATATTGACAAGCTGTCATAGCCCTGGTTGAGCTCTCCCTGCTGGACACTCACTCAGCTGCTCTGCTTCTGAGCTCTCCTGGGGTCTTGGCAGGATTCAGTCACAGTCTGTGGGTCTGGCCTCTGGGAACCTGGCACAGGCTTTCTGTCTAGTACCCCTTCTCAGAAGTGGGACCCCACAGACCAGCTTCAAGCATACTCTCTGCACATCTCCACCTTGATGGGTACTCTGGTTAATACTTTAACTCTTGAGGGGCATGTGATAATTGAAGGAAGAAGAGAGATGCTTTGCAAAATGAATTCCAAGTTAATAACAATTTATTTATAGACAACACAAGAGATATACAGATCTGTGGGGAAAAAAATAACAAAAGCTGTGTGCAAATCAATTTCCTCACCACTCCAACGGTCCTGTGGTATTTGGTCAGTGTCTGTCCAAGGAGTCCAAGATTTGCTGCATCTCCATCTCTTCCCTCCAACCCAGTCTGATGTTCTGGTTGGTGAGAGAGAACTGCTCAGAACAGATCTTGTCCTTTTATAACTTCCAGTCTCTATCAGGTGACTTCCCAGGTTAGCCTCAAACCTCCATCAGGTGATCTGTTGGTTGGTTACCAGCCCACTTAGGAGAGCAGGATTTCCTGTATGGTAGCCAGTTCTTTCTCCCAAGGTGCTTCCATTTGAATGAAAGCTCATCGAAGTTTAATGACCCACCATTATTAGCCCTATGCTACACAAAAGAATTTCTCCTTACACTACCTATGTCTTTTAGCTCAATATAGAAGCCACAGAGTCTAGATCAAGGCACAGAACAGTCTTACAATCACAATTGCCTTCAAAAAACAAAATGGAGGTTGCAGGTTGATATGGATTCATGCAGACATATAATAATCCATCAGACAAGAATCTGAATTTGACTGTAACTGTTCTGTTCTTTTCAGATTCTTATACCAAGCTCATCCCTGAGGTATCCAATCACTTTCCAATAGTGCATGAAGAGAGGTGATTATTCTCTGCCATGTGTGGTTCTTAACTTGTTTCTCTCTTTCGCTCTCCTGGGAGAAAACTGCATGTGTGAATTTTATACTGCTTTTATACTACTTGTTATCAGACCTAGTAACATTTGGCATATGTCAGAAAAAACATAATAAGCAAACCCAGCTCAAAAGCAGTAGAAAATTATCATCAAAAACATTTTACAGTCATCTTAATAGCACATGTGAACACAATAAAACATTGAACAAAATTGATTTAGCACATCAAGCTTTTAGTTCATGTTCTTGTTTTGTGTGCGTGTTTTGTGAATGCAAAACCAGGTTATTCTGTTACTCATATTTTGTGTTAGATATCCATTACTAGTAAAAGTAATCCTTACTGTTTACAAGGGCATTGTGAGGTTCAGCTAATATTTGTAATCATCAAGTGCCTTGAGCTGCACTGATGAAAGGCACTATAGAAGTGTAAATCATTACTATTATTAACGTCTGTTGAAAGCTGATGAAAGAAGCAGGTTGAATGACAGCTCACTCACCACACCACTCCGCTCTTAGCCAATCTCTGTGAATCAATAGCAGGCTTGGTAAGAGCTGAGAAAGCAGACATGGTATCACAGGGATTATTAGTAGCGCAAGCAGAGATGCTACCAGCAGCTTTTTGTAAAACACCAAGAGGGGCTTTGTGAATAGTTTGGTTGAGCAGAATGTAGAGGGGAAAGAGCCTAGGGAGGAAATGGAAATGTGACAGGGGAGGGGCATTAGCAGCTGGAATAGAGAAGAGAGAGAAATGGAGATGGAGAAAGATGTAATAAGGGCTCTTGAAGTAGAAACTGGACCTAGGAAATGGAGAGAAGATATTTATTCGTTAGTTAGTTTAGTTCAGCTTAAAGGAGAGACCTATATAAAAAGAGCAGCTAGTTCCAGGAACCCTGACCACAGTCACATTTGCAATTCCAAAATGCCACCAAAGTAGCACGCTACAGTAGAAAAATGAACCTATCAGGCAGTAGGTAAACACCACAGCAGCATACACACATCCCACTGTGCCATAAAGCCCCTGCCTTCCACTAGCCTTTATAGCATGACCTGGACTTTTAACAAACTCGGGCTATTTTATACCAGTAGAAAAGTGATTTTGAGAGCCAAGGGGGCCTTCTGGAAAATGTTCCCCCACTTGATCCTTGCTCAAGCCCAAGGGCATCTACTAATCCTGCTTCAGAAGATAGATTTGTGAATAAGGCTCTGGCCTGGGGCTTAGCAGGTAAAGTTCAGTTTGTGGCTCTCCAACAGGCTTTGCGTGTGCCCTCTGAGAAGTCCTTTCGTCTTTCCGTTCCCCAGTTCCTTGTTTTTAAAACCAGAGTGGTAATACTTCCTTCTTCCTGCCCCTTTTTCCATCTTGTCTATTTAGCTTGTAAGCTCTTTGAGGCCTGCCCTGTATCTCAGGGCTTGTCTACACTTACAGCCAGAGCCATCCCTTGGGTACGGCGAATTGGGGTGACCGCTCCAGGCCACGTGCTTTGGGGGGCCCTGTGGGCCAGTGCAATTGGCTGGCACGGTTGGTCCCAGAAGTGACGGGTCAGTCCTGAAAGTGACAGATTCGTCCCTTCTGCCCTGGGCCCTGCACCCCACTAGCGACAGCCCTGCTTACAGCACTGCATTGGTATAACTATTGCACTGTAGTGCTCAGTTCTTAGTGAAGATGCTCCTTATGCTGACAGGATAGCTTGTTGTGTCAGCATAGATATGCCACTTCTCTGAGAGGCGGTAGCTATGTCGATGGGAGACGCTGTCTGCACCAGGGATTAGGTCAGAATAACCATGTTACTCAGGGTTGTGGATATTCCTAAGTGACATAGTTATAGTGACATAAATTAGAAGTGTAGATCAGGGCTCGCTCTCTCTATGTTCAGTGCTGAGCATGTTGGGGCCAGTAGGATCTGCTGTAATATAATAAAAACAATAGCTATAGTGGTGTGGCATAGGGAGAGAAGTGATGGATGGGACAGTAAGCAAAAGGAATAATAATAATACAAAATAATCAGGCCTTAGAAATGCAGACATTGATTTTCTATGTTTATGTATTTTCTTATTTCATGCAGAAAGAAACAGCCAATATCCTTAGAGAGTCACATTCCAACTGCATCAGAAGTAACTTTTTATTGAAAAAGAAATGATTAAAATGAAGTATGTATTTTCCAAAATGGTTAGGGAAATACTATGCAGGAAACATCCCAGTAATGTCAATGAGACAGACTGAATGTTCTAGCAGGTTGTATCCATCTGTAATCTCAGAGTGAGTCTCAGAAATGACCAGTGGTAAAAAAAGTGCCCACCTTTGTCTGAAATCCAGGACCCCTCCACTGTCTCCAAAAGCTGGGGGGAAAAGAATGAAAAAAAAATGAAGTCTGAAGAAGTCTGAAACAAAACAGACCCATCCATTCATGAGGGAGTTTGGAAGCCTCTAATGACATCTCACAGCATAGAATGATGCATTTGAAGAGATCATGACCTCTGGTTCCCGGAAGTGACACCTTCTGGAAGATTTACTTCTAGAAATTGTATGGAAAAAAACCCCCTGAGCAACTGCCACCATTTCAGTGTATGTTCTTAGTTGGAAAGGGCTTGGAAGCCTAACTTTAAATGCCTAGGAGTTCAAAGCACCCTCAATCCAGCCTATCAAATCTATTTCATTATTTGTTCTTTCTGCCCACAAAGCAACATATAGTACAACGGAGACTACTCTAGCTGTGAGTTTCCCGTTCCGATGAAATGCTCCATTGTGGCTACTGTATTTGGGGACAGCTCTTTGAAATGAAACATTTACATTGATTTGCTACAATTTTCCTCTATGCTAACACACATTTTCAGCAGTAAGTATTCATATGCCCAATACATAATTCATTCAGCATCGTCCAGCTACTGCCACACTCGAGCTGTCTGCTCCAATATGCTCGTTTTATGATATGAATCTGTAAGTTTCAGCTTTCATTATGGCTGCTTCTCCCATGTCGATCCGTGTCATACAAGAAACTCTTGCCCTCCGATTTTGTACTGTCTTAACCAGGACCATTCATCTTTTTTCTAGCTACCACTTTTTTCCTCCTGCACTAATTCTTTTCGTTTGTTGTTTATATCATTAATATTGCAGCTTTTATAACTTGGCATCTAATTGCCTTTTGATTAACAACATCAATGTTTTTTTTCTGACATAAATTCCTTCAGTGGCATTTCCTCACTCTCTCACTTCCCAGCGTTCTTGTTTTCAGTTATTGTCATTCAGAGTACTTCACAAATCTAGTTCTGCTTAGCAAATCCCTGCTTTTATGCAACACAGTTTGAAGAGAGATTCAAAATCCCACCCCACCATCAAGTTATAAAGTAGAGGCGGAAACAGCAGTCAATTAATAATGAAGCAGAAAATCGCTTACTAGCACTGTGGAGTTTTATCCTTTGAGCAGAGAATATGTGTACCATAAAAAAAGGCAGTTTCTAGTATCTATAAAACATTTGTTACAGACATTTATACAATTTAACTAAAAACAACTGAGACTACAATATGGACTCATGAGCATTGAAATAATGAAACATAGCTACTCAATTTCAGTTGTCAGCGCCAGCAGCAGAATACTTCTGGATTCCCAGCACAAAGCAAGAGTGAACTTGGGTAACCCCTTCTTGCTTACTCAGAGAATTATGGACACTAACAATGGAAGAGATCTATTAGATTGTCACATTCCTTGCAATTTCTTCCTGTTCCTAGTCTAGTCTATTTTTAAAGGTACAGGATTTCCTTCCCCTGAATGATCATTCCATATTCTAATTGATCTATATCTAAGGAAGCATTTCCTGGCATGCACCCAATGTTTTCCTTATTGTTATTAATATTTTGTAGCACCTATGGGCCCCAGCCATGCACTAGGACCCCATTGTGCTAGGTGCTGTACAAACACAGAATAAAAGGATGTTCCCCTGTCCCTTCTTCATGTCATTCTTTTATACCAAGTTATGCCCTCTTAGGCTTCCCTTAATAATTCCTGACACATATTGGTGTTCGCACCCTTCAATACCTCATACATTGTTATTATTAGAATTTTTAAAAAATAGAAAAAAATGATTTTTTTATATTTTACTGGGTTATTTAAAACATCATTAAAAAAAATCAAAATGATTTTTTTTAATTGAAATGTTTTCACCAGCTCCATAGCGAAAAAAAATATAAATAAAAACAACAAAAACGAAAAAGCATGGCTAATTTTTTCATTAAAAGTTCTTGTTCTTTTTAATTCTTTTTTTTTGTCAAAAGTGGATGAAAAAAATTGTTGGAAAATCAAACTTTGAAATATTTCAGCCAGTTTTAGTTATATCACCTCTAATCTTCCCCACACACAAACACAGGCTCCTTTAATCGTTGTCCACCTGAGTTATAAATACAGAAGTAGAAGAGAGAGAACAGGTGGATGACCAGCTTCTCAGCTGGTGAATCAGCACAACTCTACTAAAGTTAACAGAGTTATGCTGGTTTTCACCAGCTGAGGATACGGCACATAGTAGGAATGGTCTTTTAAAGCTGATCACCGTATTTAGTTCTCTGTTCATGATTCAACCTTTCCAGCCTCTGAAGAGGTAGGACAGCTCTGAAAATTGACTCCAGAGATGACCTTGTGCAGTTCCACATGTAGTGTATTGCACTGATTTCTAAATCAAATGTGCTCATTTTATAAATAAATCATGTCCCTCTCCTAACTACCAGCCATCCCTAGGAGCTGAAAGTGAAGCCATGTTCTTTCACATGCATAGATTCATAACTTCAAAGGCCAACAGGTACCATTGTGATAGTCTTGTCTGACCTCCTGTATAATACAAGCCATAGAATTTAAACAAATTAATTCCTTTTAAATTAATACTTTAAAAAATCAAATCTTGAATTAAAATGGTAAGAAATGCATGTTTCATCAGAATCTGCATGTCAAATTCTATCCTCATTTGCACTGGGTCAACCAGTTATGGCCTGCATTGAAACAGCCTTCTGAGTACCTGTGGCACCTTAGAACCTTCTGAGTTTCTATTCTTTGATTTTAAAGTGCTGCAGGCCTTATATAGTAGACTCTTAATAAGCTAAATATTGAGCAATCATGTGCCAAATCTGGATAGATCAAGCCTCCTGAGGATTTTTTCTTCACAAGGAAATCCTCAAGTGACATACAGCTGCCACAGTGGTGACCATGCCACTGTACATCCCAGACCCTGGGGGTAGAGGGTGTGGTTAGGAAAGATGTCAAGTATGAGGCATCCCTGTGGCCTGGTGATGCTAGGCTGCTGGAAACTCCCTCCAGGGCCATTGGCAGTTGGGACAAAGTAGAACAGCCCTGTGGCAATGCTGTGTGGGATTGCACCTACACAGAACAAGTACGTATAACCCCAGCTGTAACTCCAGACGCTGTGGTTCAGTCCAGAATACACTTCCCTTCAATCCTGAGAAATAATAAGTATTCCCTAACAGAAATGACACTCCATCCACTTTTCCTCTTCAAATGACAATAAATGTTGCTAAGTAAACGTTTGCAGTGTTGCTGTAGCCGTGTGGGTCCCAGGATACGAGACAGACAAGGTGGATGAGGCAATATTTTTTGCTGGACCAACTTCTTGTTGGTGAGAGAGACAAGTTTTCAAGCTACACAGAACCCTTTTTCATGTCTGGGAAAGGTAATTAGAGTGTCAAAGCTAAAGTATATCTGTGTAAGTGTAGAGTAAGCTATCACGTTAAAGATCAAGGTTTTTCCTGGTCCTGTTGCTTGCAGGCTAGGGAGCTCTTTAGAGAGGCATGTGATCTGAATCTAGCAGAGCCAGATTGTAGCCAACCTGGTTTAAGAGTGAGGCTGGGAGAGTTGTGCCCTTCTGTTTTAGGGAGCAGCCTGCTTTTTTCCTCTCTGTTTCTAACTTCTTATTTGCTATCGTTCTGGATTCTAAGAAACGAAGTTACACTGCAACCTTCCAGCAAGAGCCTTTATGTTTCTAACTTGTCTGTAGGTATGCTGTGAACATAACAGTTTATAACTGCTTCTATGCTAGTTTCAGTCAATTAGATTCAGATAATCAGACAGAAGCTGCTTTTCCACCAGGCATCGTTAAGCACTGCTAAATCTTGGGAACAATGAAAATCATCTTGCTGTGGCTGTTCACGCCTTCTGTGAATGTTCTGTGAAGAAACAGCACAATACTCTCTCCCTCAGTACATATCCTTGTTAGCAGGAGCCCAGGAAGGGTGCTTCCTCCCCTCCTGCTATCTTCAATTACACTAAGCTGCAGTAAGCCACACATGCTCAGTGTAACTCTGTGTACACCAGGGAGGAATTAAAGGGACAGGCACATTCCACTCAGCAGTTAAGCTGTCTATAATCTTGACAAAGTTTTACCAGATGGGTTACATGCAGAGTCATTTATTGGTCTGGCTTAGGTGACAGAATCAAATGCAGACACCGTTTGTGATGGAAGAGAAAACCAAACAAACAAAACTCCAGTAGCTAATGTAACAAAATGAAATGGATGCATTTTATACAAAGTGCAGAAAAAAGGGATTCAGTCATAGCTACAGAAAAACGTTACCTAAAAATATCATAGAATCTCTGTGTTTTCCGGCAATAATAATGAATCTGTTCAAGGGCAGCTCATTGTCTTTGGCCAGGATGTAACTCAATAATGTCAGAGGCCTAATGGGGTTCCTCGTGTTAGCAAATTAAGAGCTCAGTAATTAGTAGGGCTTGGGGGAAACACCCTAGGTGATCCCTGAAAAGATTTTCTGTGACAGTCCGGTCTCCCTAAATGAAGAAGGAAAGGAGACAATATGGTTAAGTTCAGAAAGCCTGAAGTCTCGGTCAGTCCCAAAACATATGGTGCGGAGAACCTTGTACAGAATTTCATCTCCAGCATGTGTCTGCATCCCAGATAATGACAGCTGCCATGCTGGCCAGGTTCCAATAAATCGACTCTATTGTCTTTTCCTAGAGTGAATCAAATGTAAGGTTCACAGGCAACTTCTTAAAGTTCTAAAGTAGATTGTGATCTCCAATGAGGTGCCCAGATTCTGTCCTACAATTGTCTCAGACGTTTCTCAGAGCTGCTTTCAAAAACATGATGCCAGTACAGATGGAAATGGCTGAACTTGTTAAACTTTCCTGAGAATGCAGGTCCTGTAGGGATGAAAGGCATCATACATTCATGATGGACTAATCTGACCCATCATAACCACCCCTGAGCATCCCACTGAAGTTAAGATTTATGCATGTGCTTTGCTGTATAGGGATGGAGTGATAAACTTATGCCTTACGGCAGGTCTACAGACAGACTTCTGGCAGCTTAGCTGTGTCAGTCAGGGATGCAAAGAGGTGTGAACTCTGACCAACATAACTGTGCCGACAGAAGCCTCTAGTGTGGACACGGCTATACTGACAAAGCTACACTTTGAGGGGTATATCTTGTTTCATTCATGGAGCGTGGTTTTATTATACTGATTCATACTGCATCCACACTAGAGTGCTTTGCCAGTGGAGTATACTGGTATTCCTATACTGATAAAGCACTTGTACTGTATATATAGCCTTAGTGTGCGGGCCTGAGATTAAAAAGAAACACGTGTCCTGCAGGAAATGAACTCTTTCCTGCCCATCCCAGGAACTCATTGTTATTCAACAGAATTAACACAACAGGCCAGGAAATTCCCTAGAGGCCATGTGGAATTTTAAAGCTACAAAACACAAGTAAATAATGTTGATGAATATCAGGATCAAATTCAAACAAGAATTTGAAATGCTAGCTGGTCAAACTAGAATTTCAAGTTCTTTATGGTTAGTTTCAAAGTAGATTTATCAACTTCAAACTAGCATTTCCCCAAGTAACCTCAAGTCACATTTCAGTCGTGCCATAGGAAAGCTACTGTGGAATGAACTCTATAAGTATTTTACTTAATGTAAACCAACCCATATTGCTCCCGTATTAGTTGTCCTTTTTAGAGGGAAACATGATATTCCTTTTATAAACTACAGCTTTTCTTATATATTTTCATTCTTGGCTCCTTTCCTCTAACCTTAGACAGAGCGATAGTCAAGGGTGCCTATCGCAATGACTTGGACAGGAGTGATACTGTGTAACATCCCTTTATCACTTTTTCTTTTCTGTGCACTATACTCTTTCTCTTCTGAGAGCAAGGATGCTGTCTTGGTTAAGGTAGAGGAGTGGGACTTGGGGGATCTTCGTTCAGTTCTTGGCATGGCTGCAGACCTTCTGTATCACCTTGTGTAAGTCACTAGACACCATGTTTTCAAAAGAGCTCTGTACCCACTCTCAGTCACAGTTCCCCATCCATAAAATGGAGACAATACACACTGTGGCTCTCTTCTCTCTCTGGATTGAGGTAGGGATTGCCTCTTACATTGGGCATGGCTATACTTGCAGACATAGAGCACTGTGAGTTAAACCAGCCCTCGGAGACCACAGTAGGGAAAGCGCTGCAGCATGTTCACACTATCAGCTTCAAGCGCACTGGTGTGGCCACATGCAGTGAGTCACTTCCAGCAGCATTGGGAGCGACGCATTATGGGCAGCTATCCCACAGAGCACATCTTCCCATTCTGGTGCTGTGGTTTGTGGGAAGTGGGTGAGGCGGTGCGGGGCATTCTGGGTCCTGTCCCAACACCCCGTGATGCATTGCTTCGCATCCCAGCAATCCCTGTGCTTCCGTCCACATTTGGTGCCATATTTCAACGTTTGTTGTACTGCGCGCTCTGTCTTCCCTTTCGGTCTGCGGGAATGGAGCCCAAAGTGCTGAGGAGTGTGCTGATGGGTCTCGCCAGCACGTCATGTTTGGCAGTCAAGTTACTCCTTACTCTACAAACTGACAGTGAGGAGTCCGACGATGATGTCGACTCGCATAACGCATATGACATGAGATTGTTTGAGGCATTCACGGACATGCTCACCACTGTGGAACGCTGCTTTGGGTCTTAGGAAACAAGCACTGAGTGGTGAGATCACATCATCATGCAAGTCTGGGATGATGAGCAGTGGCTGCAGAACTTTCGGATGAGACAAACCACTTTCATGGGACTGTGTGATGAGCTTGCCCCCACCCTGTAGCGCAAGGACATGAGATTGAGAGTTGCCCTGTGAGTGAAGAAGCAGATGGCTATTGCAGTCTGGAAGCTGGCAACTCCAGACAGCTACCGATCGGTCGCTAACTAGTTTGGAGTGGGAAAGTCGACTGTTGGAATCGTGTTGTTGCAAGTTTGCAGAGCCATTAATTGCATCCTGTTCAGAAGAACCGTGACTCTGGGTAACGTGCCTGACATTGTGGCTGGCTTTGCACAAATGGTTTTCCCTAACTGCGGAATTCCAATTCTGGCACCAGCCCACCTAGCCTCTGAGTACATTAATCGGAAGGGGTATTTCTCTATGGTTCTCCAGGCGCTTGTGGATCACCATGGACATTTCATTGACATTAATGCTGGCTGGTCTGCAAAGGTGCATGACACACACGTCTTTCGGAACATTGGCCTGTTCAGGAAGCTGCAAGCCGGGACTTTCATCCCAGACCAGAAGATCACCATAGGGGAAGCTGGAATGCCCATTGTGATCCTTGGAGACCCTGCTTACCCTTTAATGCCGTGGCTCATGAAACCCTACACAGGGAGCCTTGATAACAGCAAGGAGCAGTTCAACAACAGGCTGAGCCAGTGCAGAATGACTGTGGAGTGTGCTTTTGGCCATTTAAAGGGCCGCTGGTGCTGTCTGTATGGGAAGCTGGACCTGGCTGATGACAACATCCCCACGGTTATATCTGCGTGCTGTACCCTACATAACATTTGTGAAGGGAATGATGAAAGATTCACTCAGGCATGGAAATCAGAGGTTCAACACCTGGAGGCTGAATTTGAACAGCCAGAGAGCAGGGTTATTAGAGGGGCCCAGCATGGGGCAGCAAAGATTAGGGATGTCTTGAGGGAGCAATTTGAGGCTGAAAGCCACCAGTAATGTTTGGTGCCCTGCACGGGAGTGAGGAGCAGTGGTTCCAATGTTAGTAGGAATCTGTGTTTGCTACACTGACTTGCAGTGCCTGTTGCTTTCCTGGGCTAAGGTATCTTTTACTTAATGCAATAATAAAGAATGTTTTCAAAGCCAAAAAATCCATTTATTGAAAAGAAAATTCATTTATTGAAAAGAAACATACCTGCTTGGGAAACAGAAAGGGCAAAGGGGTGGGGTGGGGAACGGTTCAAGTATAGATTTGCATATGTCCTGTTTTCATACTCAGCCTTCCTGTCTGGAGTGCTATGCAATGAGTGCTGCACTTCAGGCTGGCTAAAATGCATAGTGATGGCGGCTGAGTGCAGTGGGTAAGGGTCGTAGTTTGCAGCGCTGGATGGTGAAGTTACAGGTGTTGGAGGCACCTGGTGGTGATAAGAACCCAGATGTTGAGGAAAGTGGGTTGGAGGTGACATGGGGGCACAAGGGAAAGAGTTTTGGGACAAGGGCTGCAGGGGGGGCGGATGCAGCAGTGCTCCACCTGCATTGCTATGAGCGCCTATATCAAGTCTGCTTGGTGCTCCATAATGCTTAGCAGCCAAACAGGAAGGGGATTTTCAAAATTCCCAGATAATTTAAAGGGCGGGACTGAGGGTTGGTGACCTGAGGGCAGGGCAGTAGAGTTCAAAGTAATGATCAGAGTGGCTAGTACAGGCATTGTGGGACACTTCTGGAGGCCAATCAGGGCGCATTAACAGACCAGGGAATCCACACTGGGACACAGCAAGCGATATACTTCTCGTCGAGGTGGATTACAAGGAGTGCTCTAGCCACGGAGTCCGGGCGCTCTACGTGCCTTGCCAGTGTGGATGTGTCGTGAGTTAGGGTGCCCAGGGCTGCTTTAATGCGCTGTAACTCACAAGTGTAGCCATGCCCTATGTGTTTACACAGTGTGCATCACAAAGGGGCCCTGATCTCATCTGGGGCTTCCAGACACTGCAGTGCTATAAATAATCAGTTACTCTTTTGGGGGGACAGTAGATCAGTATCTTGAACCTATCACTGATTTTTTCTGGCTGACTTGATGAATATATCAAAAGTTAGAAGCTCAAAAATCCCTTATGTCAAGTTCAGAAGTGGTATTAGCAGCAATCTATTAAAATGGATGACTTATGATAAACAGACGAATGGGACAAATGAACCACTTTATCTGATTGGAAATGTAGTCAAGTTTGCAAGGATCTTCAAAGGAACTCAAAAGATCTGTTCAGTGTTGTGTGAAATTTGTCTAATGAAATACCTTTACTATAGTCTGTTCTCTATTACTCATGCAGGGTGTTACCCACAAGTCAGTTTTCAACAAAGCACATGAATTCTGGAAACAATGTGGCATTCTAGCTCTCTGCATCAACTAAATCAGAGCAGATCTTAGATTAGCATAATTTTAAAAAGAGGTGCAAATAGGCAAAGTTACCATTGAAGTCAATGGAAAAACTCCTCTAGTGAATTACAAGGACTGGAGTGGACCCATATTATTGTTTTGTGGAGTGAAAACAGGATTTGGCAATGCATCTTTTTGGCACGTGTTTGCTTCACAGTGTCCTTCTCTACCAGCTTCATTATCATCATAAAGAACCTCATACAGAGTGCAGGAAAGTCCAAGTAGAATCATAGAATCTCAGGGTTGGAAGGGACCTCAGGAGGTCATCTAGTCCAACCCCCAAAGTAGTCAGCACTTTATATTGTATATGAGATATGAGATGGAATTTGCAAAGCCATCTATGGGACCCAGTGCCTGCTTACTCCTGGAGCCATAGTATGGATAGGCTGCCAGTGAGTGATGTCCTGGTCCCAGTGAAGTCAATAGCGAAGTCCCAGTGACTTCAGAGGGGCCACAGTTTCACCCCAAGTGGACAAGGAAGTTCTTACCTCCCTTAATCCTTTGTGTGGGTGCATACAGTCCAAGTTACAATATAGCCCTGTCATTCTAAATTCAGAGATTGTATGCAGACAAATCCATTCTATAAGTCTTTCAGAATCACTTCTAAAATATCCCTTCATGTGCTTTTGGAAGCTTGGCTGTTTTTGCCTGAAATCATTAGCAACTGCTCTCATTTGTTACATCGGTTGATACTGACACCTGTTGCCTTGGTGCCCTTTCCCAGTGCTAATTCAAAATAGATCACTACCAGCAATACGAAAAACAATTGCATACACTTGCTAGCTTTTATGTTAACAATATAATCAGCAAGGACAAATGACATGTCTCAAGCACACCATTGTCTTTCCTACTTTAGCCCCCTCAAAAATCTGATCCAACGACTCTGATGGAAAGCACATCAGCATGATTTATGCAATTAACACTCTAGTCTTCGCCAACCTGTGAACTAGCCAGTTAACAATACAGTCCCAGTCAATGATATGTCTGCTACTCAATCCTGCTGCTGATAACCACATATGGGAAATTATGATATTTGGATTGGTGTTCTAACCAAGCTGGATAATAAGAATAAAAATCAGGAAGTATGGAGAACTTTTCCTGATCTCAGTCTACCAAAGATGGGGAAATTAAACAGTGGAAAATGAATATAAAGATTATTGCCTTTGCAACGGTTTCTCCGTTTCAGCTTTCAGACATGGGTGCCTGTTCTTAAAAATTTCAAAGGGCTGCAATAGTACTTAACTGTTTTCTTGTTTGGAAATTGTTTGAGAGAGAGATTTTAAAAAGTATGCAATGGATTTAGGAGCACAAATGTCATTGGAAGACTTGTGCTACTAAACTCCTGTGACAAATATACAGATGTTCCATAAGGATTTTTTCTATATCCCAAACTAATGGTGAGTTAAACTATTGGAGGGGAGCAGGCAGTTTCAACCTACTCCTCCCTAGGTAGAAACAGTCATAAGACCCATTGTGGCAAGCCATTAAGTCTGAATAGGTCTAATGACACAGACAATGGAGCAACAATCATAGGGTATCCTCTTAGGGTACATCTACACTGGTGCTGGAAGGGTAACTAATTAATTAATCTCAAGGCCATCACGTACAGCCCCCAGCTAAAACCTCTCCAGTGCATCATCATCGATCTACAACCTATCCTGGAAAATGATCCCTCACTCTCATGGGCATTGGGAAGCAGGCCAGTCCTTGCTTACAGATAGGCCTCCAACCTGAAACAAATACTCACCAGCAACTACACACCACACCACAGAAACTAAGCTTTTGATTTTAGCTCCAGGAACCAATCCCTGCAACAAACCCCATTGCCTTCTCTGTCCCCATATCTACTCTAGCAACACCATCACAGGACCCAACCACATCAGCCACATCATCAGAGGCTCATTCACTTGCACATCTACTAATGTGATATATGCCATCATGTGCCAGCAATACCTCTCTGCCTTGTAAAATTGGCCAGACTGGACAGTCTCTCCATAAAAAAATAAATGGACACAAATCAGGCCTCAGGAATGGTAGCATACAAAAGCCAGTAGAACACTTCAATCTCCCTGGACATTCAATAATAAATTTAAAAGTAGCCATTTGTCAACAAAAAAAACCTTAAAAACAGACTTCAAAGAGAAACTGCAGAGCTACGATTCATTTGCAAACTTAACACCGTTAATTTGGGCTTGAACAGGGACTGGGAGTGGCTGGCTCACTACAAAAGCAATTTTCCCCTCTTGGTATTGACACCTCCTCATCAGTTATGGGGAGTGGGCCACATCCACCCTGACTGAATTGACCTTGTCAACACTGGTTCTCCACTTGTAAGGTAACTCCCTTCTCTTCATGTGCCAATATATTTATGCCTGTATCTGTCATTTTTACTCCATGCATCTGAAGAAGTGATTTTTTTTTACCCACGAAAGGTTATGCCCAAATAAATCTGTTAATCTTTAAGGTGCCACTGGACTCCTCGTTGTTTTTGTGGGTACAGATTAACACGGCTACCCCCTCTAATACAGGAGATTTTTAGGCTTTATAAAAGAATGCAAGTTAGTTTCATTCTGGCCCTATAACTTAAGACACAAGGCTGTCTGACTTTGCTGGTAGTGAAGTGGAAGATTAGACAAGACTAAATATGCATCAAGCGGTTTGTTGGTTTAAAATCCTATTTTGTCCTCTGATGCTTTGGTCCAATGGCTAAATACAAATATTGTGTGTTAAGGAGGCTGGTGGTAACGATCACTGATCACAGGTTTCCTAAGGGAGGAAACAGAGGTGTCTGGAAACAATTTAGTCCTAGGGAGCAAGGGTAATGTAACCAAATCCCATTCAAAGAGACCATTCCGCCCTCAGACTGGTAAGGGACAGATGCCAGTCATCTGAGGGGATGCACTCAATGAGCACTGAAAGGGAACAGGTAGCCCCATAACCATCACAGTCTTAGGCACCTCCCCTAAACATTCTCACATATATACAAAAACTCCAGAAAAATGTTAGTTACATTAACAGAATCGGTAACTGTCCGAAGCCAGCTATTGAGATTACCAAGCATTGTACTGGTTTGGAATTTTATGCTACTTTGTGCAGAGCTACTTGGCTACATGGGCATAGCCATTGCAATCTGAAATTGGCATTACAGTCATTAAAGCACAATAATTAACAGACCAATGGTCCACCTAGTCCATTATCTTGTCTCTGACAGTGGCCAGCACCAGATTTTTCATGGGAAGATGTAAGAACTTCCTATTCCACTTGCACTGTGACATCCTGATCTCTAACAGAGATTGATTTAAGCCCTGAGACATGAGGTTTAAAATGCCTTCCACAAAACTTTTTAGCATTAGTGATGATAACTCTGGATAGTCTTGTTATCCAAATCCCTTTATGAATCTGGTTAAGTTTTTTGCCTCAATGACTTCCTGTGTCAATGAGTTCCAGAGCCCAATTAAACATGGAATCATCATCAAGTGGGCGTGTTTTCAGTGGGGTCCCACACGGACTGGTTGTTGGCCCTACGCTATTTTACATTTTTATCAATTACCTGAAAGACAACATAAAATCAGATGACACAAAATGCAGATGACACAAAAATTAGGGGAATAGTAAATAATGAAGGGACAAGGTCACTGATTCAGAGCAATCTGGTTTGCTTGGTGAACTGGATGCAAATAAACAATATGTGTTCTAATATGTCTAATTGTAAATATGTACATCTAGGACAAAGAATGTAGGTCACAATTACAGGATGGGGGACTTCATCTTGGGAAGGAGTGACTCTGAAAGAGGTTGGAGGGTCATGGTGGATCATCAGATGAACACAAGCACCCCAGTGCGATGTTGTATCCAAAAGAGCTAATGGGATTTGAGGATGTGTAAACAGGGGAATCTCAAGGAAGAGCAAAGATGTTATTTTACCTCTGTATTTGGCATTGGTGTGACCACTACTAGAATATTGTGTCCAGTTCTTCTACCCACAATTCAAGAATGATGTTGATAAACTGGAGAGAGTTCAGAGAAGAGCCACAAAAATGATCAAAAGATTATAGTGTTAGATTCAAGGAGCTCAATCTATTTATCTTAATGAAGAGATGGTTAGGGGGTGACTTGATTATAGTCTATAAGTATCAACATGGGGAACACATATTTAATAGTGGTCTCTTTAATCTAGCCGAGAAAGGTACAACACGATGCAATGAGTGGAAGCTGAAGCTAGACAAATTCAGACTAGACATAAGGCATACATTTTTAATAGTGTGTGTAATTAACTGTTGGAACAATTTACCAAGGTTTGTGTTGAATTCTCCATCACTGACAATTTTTAAATCAAGACTGGATGTTTTTCTAGAAGATCTGCTGTAGGAATTATTTTGGGGCCTGTGTTACATAGGAGGTCAGATGAGATGATTACAATGGTCTTGTCGGGCCTTGGATTCTATGAATGTGAAAATGTATTTCCTTTTCACAGTTTTCACTGTGCCACCTTTCAATTTCATTTACTGTCCCCTTTTTCTTGTGTTGTGAATGAGACCAGCAGAAGTTTCCAATTTATCTTCTCTAGACCATAGATTATTTTATATACTTTTATCATGTCCTTGCTTATGTGTATCTTAGAAAGGAAACACAATCACAGTCTTTTCAATTTCTCTTCATATTAGAGGTATTTTTTCCCCAGGATAAATGACTGTTGGTGATTTCACTCACCACCATAGTACCCCCAGGCATCAGAGCCTGGGACTCTTGCAGGGACTTTTCCACTGTAGCACCCCTCTTTTGTCAGCCTCTATCGTTCTTCCACAGTTCTCTTCCGGGTGACTCAGCCCTTCAGCCAGGTCACTCTTAAAGTTCAGTCCCTTTCTGTGGTAACAAAAGTCTGCCTAAATGTCAAACAAAATATCCAAACAAACCATGTTTCTCTCCCTCTTGGGTAAGGTGACCAGATGTCCTGATTTTACAGGGACAGTCCTGATATTGTTTATTAATGACTAGGTAGAGGGCATATTTCTAAGTTCATTAAAATCATGTTAGGAAAAACAGCAATGGGCCTGAACTAGAATCCAGGGTCCTAGCATCACCACAAACACAACATTTGGAATATCTGAATCTTCATCTAGATCCCAGGGCCTGGTCTGCCTTTGTAATTTAGCTGAACCAGCATCTTGAAGCCAAACATCCCTTGAATTTGAGGCTGTTCAAATTTGAATCCAAATGAAGATGTCAGCTTCACCGCTACAGAAATTCTGCAGAACGACAAGTGAGAGGGCACAGATAAAATTCTCCGAACAAACTTCACTAGTGCTTCACCCCTGAGCTATGCTCTTACTCCTAGAAAGCATCCTATTCCCATGGCCATTCAATTCTTGATCTCTCTGAAATAATGGTGCCAAATATGAGAGTGTTTCAATGTGATATAGATAGAGTACCTTTTCCACACTTGACTAGACTGAGAGATTATATCAGTTTAGGCCAGCAAACAGTCATCTTGAGTCACCAGTCCAATGATCTGGTCCAAATTTAACCAGAGCCTTTCTGATGGAAGAACTAAACACAGTCCTGTTTGATTATGCTGTTGATGCTTTCAAACCTAATTTTACCACCAATCATTTATATTTTATTTTTTCCTCCAGTGGAGACCATTTTCAAAAGGCCACTAACAAAGAAGAGTGAGAAAGCATGAGGGTAATATACTTTAATTAGAAAGAGGGGATGCTCGAGTGGTTAGCCCAGAAACCTGGACCGTGGGAGACCAGCTTCAATTCTCTTCTCTGCCACAATAACCTGTGAAAGTCACTTTGTTTCTCTTTGCTTCAGTTCCCCATCTGCCTAAGGGGGCTAATACTTCCCAGCTTCACAGGGCCTGGTGGCGTTAAATACAATAATCAGATGCTCAGATATTATGACCATGGGGGCCATGTAAGTACCTAAGATCAATAGAATATGCTATCACTCTATTTTGTTACTATGTTGAGAGGGCCAAAATAAAAACAAATGTCTCCATGAGAAAGAAAGAGAACAGTGTGAATTTTGGACTCCGGGAAATCGTCTATCTCGATATGTCTTGCAGCCCTGCCTATCCCCTGGCAGACGGACAAGGAAGTCCTTTCTTTTAAAGGTGCCGAATGCAATCAGAATGCCTTACATAGCTACATGCACTAGAGGTAACAACAGGATCTGGCCTATGATTTTCATTTTCACAGTGCCCCTCTTATCAACTCCATTCAGGTTAAAGAGAGTTGCAAGCTGCTTTCTCTTTAGTTGTGTAAAAAAAATAATAATAATTTGAGATATACCAATCTCCTAGAATTGGAAGGGACCTTGAAAGGTCATTGAGTCCAGCCCCCTGCCTTCACTAGCAGGACCAAATACTGATTTTTGCCCCAGATCCCTAAGTGGCCCCCTCAAGGATTGAACTTACAACCCTGGGTTTAACAGGCCAATGCTCAAACCACTGAGCTATCCCACAGATAAAACATCAAATCATTAAACTGAGCTACAGTGTATTAAAAATAGCCTAGGCTATAAATAAATATGAAAAAAAAAGGCAGTGTCGGGGCCGTCTTCAAGCCTTATGCAAAAATTGCCATCACATGGAACTGAACACGGCTCTTCATGTCTAAGCACAGGAGCCACTAGCACTTCAGCTAAAGGCCTCGTTCTGGTAGCAGTTAGTTGTAACAGACTCTTAGCCTCTTTGGACTAGCATCTAGTGCACTCTGACTACTTCATTACCTACCTCCTCTGGCTAAGCAGCAAAGAATCCTGTGGCACCTTATAGACTAACAGACGTTTTGCAGCATGAGCTTTCGTGGGTGAATACCCACTTCTTCAGATGCAAGTGGTGGAAATTTCCTGGGGCAGGTATATATAAGCAAGCAAGAAGCAAGCTAGAGATAACGAGGTTAGATCAATCAGGGTGGATGAGGCCCTGTTCTAGCAGTTGAGGTGTGAAAACCAAGGGAGGAGAAACTGGTTCTGTAATTGGCAAGCCATTCACAGTCTTTGTTTAGTCCTGAGCTGATGGTGTCAAATTTGCAGATGAACTGGAGCTCAGCAGTTTCTCTTTGAAGTCTGGTCCTAAAGTTTTTTTGCTGTAGGATGGCCACCTTAAGATCTGCTATTGTGTGTCCACGGAGGTTGAAGTGTTCTCCTACAGGTTTTTGTATATTGCCATTCCTAATGTCTGATTTGTGTCCATTTATCCTTTTCCTTAGAGACGGTCCAGTTTGGCCGATGTACATAGCAGAGGGGCATTGCTGGCATATGATGGCATATATTACATTGGTGGAAGTGCAGGTGAATGAACCGGTGATGTTGTGGCTGATCTGGTTTGGTCCTGTGATGGTGTTGCTGGTGTAGATATGTGGGCAGAGTTGGCATCGAGGTTTGTTGCATGGATTGGTTCCTGAGCTAGAGTTACTATGGTGCGGTGTGCAGTTGCTGGTTCACAAATCAGACATTAGGAATGGCAATATACAAAAACCTGTAGGAGAACACTTCAACCTCCATGGACACACAATAGCAGATCTTAAGGTGGCCATCCTACAGCAAAAAAACTTTAGGACCAGACTTCAAAGAGAAACTGCTGAGCTCCAGTTCATCTGCAAATTTGACACCATTGCTCAGGACTAAACAAAGACTGTGAATGGCTTGCCAATTACAGAACCAGTTTCTCCTCCCTTGGTTTTCACACCTCAACTGCTAGAACAGGGCCTCATCCACCCTGATTGATCTAACCTTGTTATCTCTAGCTTGCTTCTTGCTTGCTTATATATACCTGCCCCAGGAAATTTCCACCACTTGCATCTGAAGAAGTGGGTATTCACCCACGAAAGCTCATGCTGCAAAACGTCTGTTAGTCTATAAGGTGCCACAGGATTCTTTGCTGCTTCTACAGAACCAGACTAACACGGCTACCCCTCTGATACTCCTCTGGCTAGAAGAAGCTCATGTGGGGTCCCCAGTAGTTGAAACCAACCCCAGATGAGATCCCATTTATAATGATCCCCATCATGAGTTGTCACAAGGCACTGAACTCTGTTCTTCCAGTGGCTAAAAGGAAGAGCCTATCCCACTTGAGATAAAAGAATACGGTTACTAGTAGACTCATATTCTCCGTGGATCACTGGACTCATAACACATTGAACAGTGGGTTACACTTGGATGTGAAAAAGAGCACATTTGATTAATATTTTGTACCACTGAATGCCTGCCAGCAATTCTAATGGGAAAAAAACTGTTAGAGGAATATATATCACATCCCTTCCCTCTCCATGTTTTCTTGAACTGCGGTTTTAACAGAATAGTGCAATTTACAGGGATGAGTGAGAGGGTGGGAAACTCTCCTCTTTTAGAATACTCAACACCTAATTGGAATGCTTCCCCACTCCAGGCTGTGGCATAAATGTCATATTTTGTATTTAATGTGCTTAGTTATTTGCTACATGTGCACATACATAATTTTACTAATAAACTTGATATATCTGTAAGTGCAGAGTGTAACTATTTCTAATTAGTTTGATCAAAGATCACACATTCATTGCTGAGTAATGGGAATTACGCTAATAAAAATTCTATTGCTTCTGACAGGGGGGAAAATGTCTGCAGAGAGATCAGCCCCTTGCAGTCTTTTGTAGGCCTATTTACATATGAAGAAGATATTTATAATTTCACATAAATGTCACATAGCTGGAGTTTATGATATTATTTTCAAAGAAACTGTAGCGTTTTTGCTGCTGCATCGAGTTCTTTCAGGCTGCTTGCTTACGCTACTACTTTTATTATTTTTATTACTATTATTATCATTTTATAAGTAGCACCCAGGGCACATCCACACAGCCTGCAGCAGCAAGTATCCCAGCCCGGGTTTACTGACTCAGGCTCATGCTACTGTGCTAAAAATAGCTGTGCAGCTGTAGCTTGAAAGCTGAGGGAAGGGGTTGGGTATCAGTGCCCAAGCTCCAGACCAAGTTATACCTTCAAAGGGGTGTCTATGTCCCTATTTTTAGAGAGCTAGCATGAGACCTGCAAGCCCAAGTCTGTCGACCCAGTCTGGGCAGTTCCCTTCTGCAGCCTGTGTAGATGCACCCCCAGAGACCCCCAGTGAGCTCTGTACCCAATTGTACTAGTGTATACAGTCCCTGCTCTGAAGGGCTTATAATTAGAGCAGGTCAGAAAATGGATTTTCTGTCCTGTGAAAAAATTCCAGATTTTGAAATTGCCCAAGTTCCTGAATTTGGACAAAAAGCCAAAAGGTGATTTTGATTGTTTTTTGTTTGTTTTGGGTGAAATTTAAAAAAAAAAAAATCTAGGGTCAATTTAAAAGTTTTGTTTCCGTAAATTTCAAACACTTTAATTGAAATTCTGCCCCATTTTTTTCTATTTTTTAAATATAAAACACAGTTCTAAATGAATAGTTGTTTCAAAACTAAAAAAAAAATCAAAATTTAAATTCCAAACATGTCAAAATGGGCATTTCAACAATTTCAAAACTTGGGGTTTTTTTCATTTTTTTAAACAAAATTCATTGAAATCTATTTGATTTTACAGAAATCTTTAATTTTGTCATAATAGCATTTTCCAGAGGAAAACTGTTTAAAGGAAAACTTTCCAACCAGCTGTAAATAGACAAGACAGACAAAGGCTGGAGAGGAAACAGGGACAATGAGACTTGCTTAAGGTCATAGAGTAGGTCAGTTATTGAGCTAGGTATGATAACCATAGTGGATAGGATACTAGACTGGATATGATTCATTCCTATCTGCCTCCAAACCCACCGCTGTGTATAGGGTAAAACTTCATGCCTGGAGATAGTACTCCAAACACATCGGGTAATCCACTTCTGGTGGGTTACACCTTCGTCTGACAGATACCTGCAGGGTCTCTCACTCTTTTAATGTGTTGGCAACACTTGCATAGCTTGCCATGCCAATAAAGTCTCAAGGAACTGAACTGAATTGAATTGACAGTTTCTCTCCACCTGCACCAAAGTGCATAAAAAGAAAGGATCTGACAGAACATGATTTGTGAGTCATATGGGTGTCTACTGACATACCAAGATGTCCCTTCAGCTTGGTTGCTGGGGGCCACTGCTGATCCCCATCCTATAACAAGAATGGTCCAACGGCTTACTCAAGAGACCCCCATGGTGGCGCGTAACATGGCGTATCTGAATAGCATAGAATTTATCCCAGCGGGTGAGAGAGAGAACAGTGAGATAAGAAATATGCATTTCTTTTTACTTGAAGAATCTCTTTGCTTATTCCATAGGCAATGTAAGGCCTGGTCTACACTAAGGGGGGGTGTCGAACTAGGGTATGCAAGTTCAGCTATGCGAATAGCGTAGCTGAACTCGAAGTACCCTAGTTCGACTGACTTACCCGTCCAGACGCGCGGGGTCGAACTCCACGGCTCCAAGGTTGACTCCGCCACCGCCGTTCGTGGTGGTGGAGTTCCGGAGTCGACTGGAGCTCGCGGGGAGTTCGAACTATCGCGTCTTGATTAGACGCGATAGTTCCAACTCCGAGAAGTCGAACTCACCGCGTTGACCCGGACGGTGAGTATAGACCTACTCTAAGATTTATAATGTCCTGAACTATTCATTTACTTGCTTTTAACTGCTTGGGGCTTGTAAATTATGTGATAGGTAACTACACTGCTGTCACTCAGCGATCCTAACTGGTTGTTGGCACAGTCTCTTGCTTTTGGTTCATAAAACTCTATCCACACATAGCAACTTTCCATGGGGATTTCACAGCATTTTTCAAAAAGAGGTATGTTAGTCTCCATACTACAAATGGGGGAAGTGAAACATGGAGAAATTATGAAACTTGCAAAAGTCAGACATCAAGCCAGAGCCAGAGATAGGAATAAAAGCCGTCTCCTGACTTAAAGTGCCCTTGTCTAAGTCCTGGGTCATGATGGCAATACTCTTACTCAAACTCATTTGAAAAAAAAAAAAGTTGAATCTAAAAAAGTAGCAGTGGTTGGCCTCAACCAAGATCAGACCCCATTGTGCTACAAACACATAGTGAGCAAGCCCCTTCCCTGAAGAGTTTACAGTCTAATTAGACAAGACAAACCAATGGGAAACAGAAGCACAGAGAGGCACATGGCTAGCCCATGGTCACAGCTGGGACAAGCGCCTAACATTATTGACTCTCAAACCAGTGCCCTACTCACTACAACAGGGGTTCTCAACCTTTTTCTTTCCGAGCCCCCACCTCCAACGTGCTATAAAAACTCCACGGCCCAGCTGTGCCACTACAACTGGGTTTCTGCTTATGAAAGCCAGGGCCGGTGTTAAGGGGTAGCAAGGAGGGCAACTGCCTTGGGCCCCAAGCCACCATGAAGCTAAGTTGCTCAGGCTTTGGCTTCAGGCCCAGGTGGTGGGCTCAAGGGCCCGGGCTGCAGTCCCATGTGCCAGGGCCTCAGCTTTCCACCCTAGCAAGTCTAATATCAGCTGTGCCTGGCAAACCCCCTGAAACCTGCTTGCGGCCCCGCGGGGACCCAGACCCCTGCTTGAGAACCACGGCACTAGAACACACCGACTCCGCTCACAGCAGCGAGGGAGGGAATAGGAGAAGTCCAGGACCCTATATTTTTGGTTGATCTGTATTGCAGACATGAAAATAACTTTCAAAAAGCAAAGAAAGGCTAGAAATAGTAACACCCAAAGCAAAGTTACTGCATCTTGTCACTGATCATACTTTGCATTTACGTAATGCTTCCCTTCTGGAGATCTCCAATCACTTTGTGAATGTGGGTAAGTAATGGAGCTGGTTGGACATTTTTTGATTAAATGTGGGTTTTTTCCAATCAGAAAATGCCGATCTCTTAAAACCAAAGCATCTCGCAGACACATATCAGTTTTAACGACGCCTTCATGAAGAAGGTTTGGCATATCCAGTGTGGGATTTCTGGTGAAAATCCGAAAGACGGCACATGCAACTGACCCACCCAAGAATAGGCCAGTGGTTAAGCCACTCTACTTGTGTTGAACCTGGGCTTCCCTCATGAGTGCCCTAACCACTGGGCTATTGGCTAGTCTTACAGCACAGCTAAGTGCTCTAACCACTGGGCTACTCCTGCAGCCCCATCTCCTGGCTATTCTAGGCTTGCGTGCTCTCTCGCACACAACAATTGAAAGGGCTCAGTTTTATCCTGATGCAGAACAAAACCAAATATCAAAACCTCTATTTGTTTACTAAATAGAATTCTTGCTTTCCAGCTTTCCCTTGTAAGTAATAATTTCCCCATTGTGCACGCTGGGAAGCTGAATATTAACATTTATTTGTTGAGCACCAATAGTCTGGGTCACCACTATAGAAAGAATAACATTGGTAGACTTAGAACAGAAGTGAAAGGAAATTTGCTTTCCTAATATATAAATATATATGGGAATAATTCTGTAATAGAGCAATAAAATAATTTTAAACAAGGCCAAATCCTCCGCTGGTGCTGATCGGCACAGAGCCTTTGACTTCTGTGACAACTTGAGAAATTTGTTTGAGTACAACTTACAAATTGATTGATGTTTCGAAGTTGCTATGAAACTGTTATATCATGGAATGCCTGTATCTGGATGGGGAATCCATCACATTTGCTGATAGGGGATGTAGCATGCCTCTGCCAGACCACAGAGAATAGTCAGTCATTAAAACTCAATGGCCGTCTATTCGGGGGGAACACTTGTGACAGTGGATTGGCTGGGGCTGGGATAAGCTAGTCTTTCCAACTCCTTTCCAGGAAGGAGGGAGTGGAAAATCCCCACCAGCAGAACAAAGGAAACAGATGGTGGTAGGGGAATGTATGAACTTCAGGGACTCATACAACCAGACACAGGTAGCTTTGGGCAACAGAGACGGGAATGCTTTTGTAGCAAGAGTGTCCTCTTTAACTGAGGGACCAGCCAAAGTGAGGGAAAGCCAAGTAACCTGTAGAGGGAGAGAGGCTATGTGATTCTGAAGAGAAGTCATGAGCTGCAGGAGAAGGATTCTGGATAGTCCAGAAGTCTCTGTCCAAGTCCAAAGTTTTCTCCAGAGTGAGGAAACATTTATTGGTGTGTTTATTATTTGTCTAGATCGGTGTCTCTCTCGTGCTAAGTAAATTGTGGTTAGTATCGTAAGCAAAGTCTGTGTGCCCATTGCTTTTTCTGTCAAGTGCCCCTGAAAAGTTAAACTATAAACCCAGAGCCCCCACATGGTAGGAGCTAAGGGAAGGGTTGTACTTATACTACAGGGAGCCTGAGAGGTCAGCGGTAGTCCTAGGGGACAAGCAGATGGGCTGCAGAGTTCCAGGTCTCAGGCTGGGGTGCTAGACAGATCTGCACCTTGAGAGTATGCCTAGAAACTCAAGTCAGGGGCAGTGCCTGGACTCTGGTCAGATGCAGGAGGCTTAAAGGACACAGGGGGCCCAGTGAGATAGTCACAAAACACAAGAGCCTGGGAAGTGTCCATTCAGAGGGGGAGCACCTCCATGGCCATGTGTGTTTGTGTCTGACACTATTAATGTAGCTGCAGGGTTTACACCAGCTGAAGAGCCGGCCTGTAGTTCTTAGTCTTTTAATATAGTAAGACTGGCAAGCCACTGAGGTGGCTAAAGCAGGACGCAGCACCACTCGGATTTGGCCCATATGCCCCTCAGTAGATGAAGATGGCAATATTTAATTGGCATTGTGACCTAGTGCATAGAGTTGCAGTGGCGCTCAAATTTGTCCAGTCCACCTCTCTGGAGAGAGTGGAGTGGTGTGGTGATACCACTTGGTTTGGTGGCCCTCTCAAACTGGGGGCCTGGGACACTCTGCCTCTTGATGCAGTGTACTCTACAACCAGGACAGCATGGGGGGTGGTGTTTGGGCATCAAAGTGGGGAAGTCCCTCAAAACCTGGGACTGTTGGGAGGTCTGAGCTTAGGCATAATGCATCTAGGGGCTGATTCTGTTCACAGCTACAGCTGTTACCTCACTGATTCCGTAGAGTTACTCCTGACTTACACTGGTGTGAGGATCAGGTCTATGAACTTCAAATCCACTCATGGGATTGCTTCATGCAGTTTCACCTGTGAAAAATCAAATGCTCTGTCTAAACTATATATGAAGAGTCTCAAAGGTCATGAATCAAATCAAAGAACATTTAAGAAGTCACTAGCAGTTGAATAGGTTTCACAATCAGAGACACACAAGGCTTGGGTGAATTAAAACACAAATGAATCGTATGCAGCTGCTTTATGGAGATTAGTGTTTAGATCCTGCTCTCATTTGAGTTCATGCTAAAACACCCCCTGATTTCCTTGGCGGCAGGACTGGGGGAAGAATGCACTAGCTTCCAGGGATGACCGTCACAAAAATGAATAACCAACGCTGTTACACTCCAGTGATGGAAATGAAAGCAAATGAATGAAGGGTAAATGGAAGTGATCAGAAGGGGTGATATGGGTTGTTATGTATTGCTCTGCAAGTCAAGCTGTCTATACCAATCAGAGGTGTCACTTGCTATGGGGCAAGAGTAGGCAGCTGCCCCGACCATGTGTTCCCTCCCACCCCCCAAAAAAAACCCAAAAACTTTTCATAGGTCTATATACTCCACTTCCCCCTCCTCAGAATTTTTTCTGAAATGACACCCCTGGGTGCAAAGGACGGAAAAGTCCCCATGCCATGAAACAGCGTGGATTCAGAATGACTGAGAACAGGAACAAACATTCAAGAGCAAATATAACAACTCAACCATGGGACAGAATAGACCGTGAATGGAGCAGATTCCAATCTAAGCCAGCAGTAACTGCATTAGGTCTGATTGCGCAGTGTCTTGCACTTCGTGCAATCATTGACATGTGTATGAAATGTTACCATTTGGGTCTGTTAGTGTTTGACGCTCATTTCGCTCAGTGGAGAATCAGTGCAGTCGCCCTGAAAGAAGTGACACTGGATTTATAGCAGTGGAACTTTGTGCAGAGTGGATCCAGGAACTCCAGTCAATGCTTAAATCCTTTTGGTGATTTAGAGTTATAAATATGTGCAATAAAACAGAACACTGTAAAAAAGGCGCTTGGCACAAATACTGCATTGGACTGAGTTCTTGCCACATTGCATAAGAAGCTGAACTGATTGACACTGGGATGGGATATTTTCTGGGAAAGATCTGCCTGATACAGGAAGTTGTACTAAAGCGGAACCCTTTCTTCTCCATCCTTATTGAACCAGCGCCCCAGAATGATGCTACAGAGCATTGTGCTACTGAATGTTCTGCCTTTTAGATATGCATAGATGGCGTGGACTGCACCCTCAACATGTTTGCAGATGACACTAAACTGGGAGGAGGAGTAGATACACTAGAGGGTGGGGATAGGATACAGAGGGACCTAGACAATTAGAGAATTGGGCCAAAAGAAATATGATGAGCTTCAACAAGGACAAGTGCAGAGTCCTGCACTTAGGACGGAAGAATCCCATGCACTGCTACAGACTAGGGACCGTATGGCTAGGCAACAGTTCTGCAGAAAAGGACCTAGGGGTTACAGTGGATGAGAAGCTGGATATGAGTCGACAGTGTGCCCTTGTTGCCAAGAAGGCTAGCAGCATTTTGGGCTGTATAAGTAGGGGTATTGCCAGCAGATCGAGGGACGTGATCATTCCCCTCTATTTAACATTGGTGAGGCCTCATTTGGAGTACTGTGTCCAGTTTTGGGCCCCACACTAAAAGAAGGGTGCGGAAAAATTGGAAAGAGTCCAGCAGAGGGCAACAAAAATGATTAAGGGGCTGGAGCACTTGACTTATGAGGAGAGGCTGAGGGAACTGGGATTGTTCATTCTGCAGAAGAAAAGAATGAGGGGGGATTTAATAGCTGCTTTCAACTACCTGAAAGGGGGTTCCAAAGAGGATGGATCTAGATTGTTCTCAGTGGTAGCAGATGACAGAACAAGGAGTAATGGTCTCAAGTTGCAGTGGGGGAGGTTTAGGATATTAGGAAACACTTTTTCACTAGGAGGATGGTGGTACACTGGAATGGGTTACCTAGGGAGACAGTGGAATCTTCTTCCTTAGAGGTTTTTAAGGTCAGGCTTGACAAAGCCCTGGCTGGGATGATTTAGTTGGGATTGGTCCTGCTTTGAGCAGGAGGTTGGACTAGATGACCTCCTGAGGTCCCTTCTAACCCTAATATTCTATGATTCTCTGCATAAGACAAAATCTCCTACTACTCATGGTCACTTAAAATTTCATGGCAGAGTTAGAGGCATGACCCAGACAGATTCCAGTTTGGGATGGCAGGGTAGCATCATGGTCCCTGGCATAGCTTAGAGCAGCTCCAAGGCTAAGTTATGCTGCAGCAGCCAAGATGCTGGGGAAGGACCCAATGCTCCAAGATGCAACTTCCTGCTTCCCATAAAGTGTTCTCCCTATGCCAGGTTGGTGGTGTCCAACACCATTTACTGCTCTAAGCTGTTGGGTGTTTTGGCTATGGGCTTGGAAACACTATCTGTATCTACCGTATTTCAGAGGTGTATTAAATTATTTGTTTTATGTTGTGCTTAGAATGCTTTGTAGTGCAGGGTGCTTTATTTCATAGTTTCATGGAGTTTAAGGCCAGAAGGGATGATTACATCATCTAATCTAACCTCACGTATATCACAGGCAATTAAATTTCACTCAATTACCCCTATGTTGAGCCCAATGACTTCAGTTAAGCTAAAGTAATTTAGTCCCAGGAGTCCCTCACAGGCAGGGAACAGGAGACACCGAGCTGCACCAATGCCAGATGCCCCTGGGATGGCAGGGAATTCATTGGGTCCATATGCCCATAATCCTAGCAGGTAAGCCAAGTCCCATGTTGCATCATCATCAACTACCTGACTTTTGTGATAGCGCTCCTGAATCATTGCTATATTGTAAACTAAACAGGAAAAAATCATAACATGGTAGAGGGAATCACACTTATCCATTGCACACAGAATGCAATAGGAAGGTTACATCATGAGAGTTTAATTTCAGCCATTTAAGGCTGAGTCCACTTGGAAATTACCTTTTACTGAATTCCCGGGCAGGATGCTGCTGCCGTTCTCCTTTGCTTTCCAATATTGCTAATTTGAATTTTCAATCCGCTTTTGTTGTTGTTGTTGTTGTTGGAGTAAAAGTGGTCTTTAAAAAAAATGAGGAAATGTAATTAGTTCAAAATGTTCTCTTTTTTTTGAGAAAAACAATACAAAAAAATCACTAAAATTTTTGAGTTTTGTAAAAAATCTTTGTTTTGGTTTCTGATCTTTGAAAACTGAAAAATTTTACTGAAAATTTTGAGTGAAACTCTAGTTGTCTAGTTTCCAGTGAAGCGATACAAGGATATAACAAATGGGAAACATTTAGTAGCTGGAGTAGCAAGTTCCAGCACAGTGGTAATTACTTATTCTGTGTGCAAAGCAGATGTAATATGGTGTTCTAACACAATTTCATGCATGTCACAGTACAGAAAGCCATTATTTCTATTAATGGCTTGCAGCTACTGTATGGTAATGTGAATTATATTGAAACCTCATAAGCAAAATGATATAAGATCATAATACCACCCTTATTTATATAGTACAAATGACTTAAATGCTCTGTGGTAATCATCCAAAACACCAATGATGGGAAAAGCTTAAAAGATTTGGATTTCAGTTCCAGTTCAGATACTTCTCAAAACGTTAATCTATGCAGGATCTCCTGAGTCCGGAAAATGGGGCAACTGAACAGGGAGTTTTGCAAGAACCTCTCTTGTTAAATTCACTGTGGAAAGGCCTGATACCTCTATGCTACTTCTGAGCCCTCACTCCAGGAATAAAAACTGACTCTGCCAGGAGAAGGAACTCTCCCCGTACTCTTCATGGCACCAGCCAAGGTGCAGAGGGAGCTCCCCATCTGCTTTGAGCTGTGGTCCCCTTACTCTAGACCCTGCTAGCTTTGCCCTGAACACATCTCTACCACCCTGCCACCACCCAGTAGGAACCTACCTACTCATTGCTCCTTAATCCACCCAGTTGCCATCCCCACCTCACCCATGGATCTTCACAGCCATATTGGCAAAGCAAAAGAAGTGGTTGACCCTCAATTCCATGCTAAACTGATCCACAGATACCATTATGTGCTAACTGCTTGCAAAACTGGTTTTGCAATTGAGGCACTGGATTGGGGCTCCGAAGATCTGAATTTGAAGCCAGTGCCCTTGTCTGACCTTGGGCAGTCACTTAGGTTCAGATTTTTAAAAAGGCATTGAGGGGTTGCTTTGCTCAGCATTGCCAGGCCTAAAGACTAGATCCACAGAGGGACTTACATGTTGCACCACCTAACTTTAGACACCCTGCCATGTGGTGGAATCCTTAGCACTGTATGAGGCAGCCAGGCTCCTTATGCAATGCACGGGGAGAGCTGGGTGCCTGAGACTGCGATTCTCAGAAGCCTGCAAACTGAGCAGGGCACCACCTAAGCTAGCCAATAGGAAAAGCCAAGGGGAGGGGCATGGCTCAGGGAGTTAGATGCCTCCCTCCTCTCAGGAGTCACAACTATGAACTTTCTCGTAGCGTCTAAGCCATGCAAGCCCTTTCTCTCCCTCACCTCTCAAAAAAAACCACCGAGGTGGTGGTGTCCCAATAAACCTAATAGTCACAGCACTCAGCTGGGGTTCCTGAAATCCATCTTCAAATCCCCACTGGATCTAATTTGGGACAAGGACTTGAATCTAGGCTCTCTCCTTCCCAGGGGAGTCCCCTAACCACTAGCCTGTAGGGGATTCTGGGGTGGGGAACTCAGTCTCTCCTATTGAAGCCGTTACACTTCTTTATATATGTAATTAAATATTGATAAGTCCGAGAACTGGCACCCAGGTGTGCACCTGCTCAGGTGACTGTGCAAACCACTGGATTAGAGCGTCTCTCACTTTCTTTCTCTGCCTCAATTCCTCGTTTGTAAAATAGAAATAAATAGACACGCTGTGTATATGTAGATTACAAGCTCTCTAAGGAACGGACTACTTCTGACTATACATATCTACAGCACCAAGTACATTGAGACCCAGATTTCCATTGGGAATACCATGATTATATTGTTTTCATTATTAATACTAGCAAAGCTTGGATTCTGTTCATGTCAAGTTGTAGCATGCAAACAGCTTTTCTTTGTGTTAGGTTGATACTTCTAGTTCAATTCTCAGATGAACATTTCATCGCCTGATAGTATGGTGTTTTGAGTTCCCACAGGTGTCAGAAGTGGGTGAAAGTTCTTTATTTTCCCCAAGACTCTATATGCCACCCTACAAAACATAGCAGTACAGCCTAAACCAGCATTACTACAATGTTTGAGGACCACTACTACCGAATACAGAATGTATCTCTTGCATTTGCCCTTCCTTGCCAAGATGAAATATAGTCTTGCGGAAGTTAAGCCCTGAAGATTTACAGTGTAAGTAAATTTCAATCCAGAACTCAAACTTCTAAGATATCGGTGTGATACAAATAACTTTAAAACCCAGGGACACAACTTTTAGAAACAATGACTAAAGTAAAGTTTTCTATTCATTGGAGAATCAGTGAAACATGTGACAGAAGAATATTCTTCACAACTTGGAAATTGCTTCCTTCAGGTTCAACCCATAGGATTGGTATGGAAAGGTTGTTTTCAGTACATTAATAGACATGTCAGGAACTACAACAATCCCCTGCCTGTGTTTTTCTTCTTACTCCAGCCGGGGCTAGTCCATGACAAGGATACCTTTGGGAGAAACAGATTTCTATTTTATATGATTCAGAGTTTTCAGACTCTCATGTGGGCATGACTGAAAAGCATATCAGATTGCAAAAGGGTTGTGGAACGGAGTGCAAGTCCAATTGCTTTCTATTATAAAAAATAAAATAAAGGAAAAGAAGTGGACCCAGAGGACTTA
Source organism: Mauremys mutica (assembly GCF_020497125.1). NCBI lineage: Eukaryota > Metazoa > Chordata > Testudines > Geoemydidae > Mauremys > Mauremys mutica. The sequence continues at coordinate 131,490,779 of NC_059076.1, read as the reverse complement.
ATAATGCTCTAGACCTCTGCACACAGAATTTGACACACAATTTCCATTAAGAAAGAGCCGGAGTTGTGTTCCTAATTCATCCCGGGCCACCTTTCTCAAGATTTCACTTGGAATGTTTAAATAATGATGATTGGGGAGCTTCAGCTGAATAAATAATTTGAGCCTTGGGTTTTCAATTTGAATTTTGGCAACTGATGCTTTGGCGCAGTTTGCAGATGAGACACATGGCCAAATACAGGTGCCCTGGGATTGACACTAGGGATCAACTTAGCATCTCTTTTCGCTTGTTGTTCAAACTTTATATTTTGCTTTTAACCTTTCTCCTTCCTGTGTCCCCAAGAAAATTAATAAGACATCAATCCCCCCCACTAAACACAAAGATATTCAAATAGAAATGTCAGGGATGGGACACCCAGTTTTATGACATTCTTGAAATTCCTTTCAAATCCTCCTTTATCTTCTTTCCAAAACAGTGACTGCCCAAATTCCAGTCCTTTTTCACAGCATATTAACACAGGGGGTTCTCAAACTGGGGGTTGGGACCCCTCAGGGGGTCATGAGGTTATTACATGGAGGGTCGCGAGCTGTCAGCCTCCACCCCAAACCCCTCTTGCCTCCAGCATTTATAATGGTGTTAAATATATTAAAAAGTATTTTTAATTTATAAGGGGAGAGGGTATCACACTCAGAGGCTTGCTATGTGAAAGGGGTCACCAATACAAAAGTTTGAGAACCACTGCATTAACAAAGGGATGCATCTGAAATCAGGATATTTCTACAAGCACACTGGCTGAAACATGCCATCTCAAACACTAGAGGGGCACATTTTCTCTGATTGACTGATTTCTGTTAGCATAGCATCAATAACCTTTCCAAAAGTTAAAGCATTCTCACCCAGCTTGCATTATGCTATTAGAGTTGTCAGCACTCCATTCAGGCTTATTCAGACCAAAAGCTGAGATGCAGGATAGTGAATCAGATATATAACCACTTGCTGATAACTGTGGAGAAATAAATAGTGTAACACTATCTAAAGAGAAGTCAGCTGTTATCCTAGCTGGTTAGTGATCTTATTAATAACAGCCCTCCAAAACTGATTAACTAATATGCAATTGCACATCAAGTGAATTTGAGAGCGTAGGCTGGTACAATTTACCCATCACAGGATCAGAAGAAGGTGTTGGTTTAAGAAGGTAGACTACTCTAATCTAAACCTTTTTCCTGCCTTTTGCTAGTGGCTTTTCCTATTTTACCCCATTCTAGTTCAGTTTAACACCCTTACACCATTTTACTATTTTGTACCTTTACACAAGAATATGTGACCTTACAAATCACCTCTAAATTTGGCCGTAGGTATTCACTACAGAAACAGCTGTTATATTTTCTGTGCACAGAGAACAAATGTATGTGTTCATTTTGAACTACTTTTCTTTTAGCTTAAGGAAAACAAAAGAACTGCAAAGTTCCAGATCACAGACGAGAGCACAGTGTGTGCGCCTCCTGTGTAGCATGCTGCCTCTAAACTCAATGCAAAATGGCTGCCCCTGCTGGCAGTACACTCCCAGAAATTTGAAGGCACAGCAATACATGAATACAAAATTGTAACAGTTACTTAGCTGCACATATGAAGAACTTGGTGGTGATCGAAATATCCACATGGCAAATGAGAGAAAGGAGCAGAGACAAGCACTGGCCAGTCCCTGTAGCATTATAAAATTCTGTTGATGAGGAAATAGAAAGCAAGGTGTCATCAATATATTGTTGGCTGCAGAGCCCATGACACAATCTCTCCAAGCAATTTCATGGCAGTATTGAATGGAAGGGGCTCTGCGCATGAGAGATCTTGAGAAAGAGAAATAGCTGCCTATCATCATCTTTCTCTGGGTCTTGCTAGAGAGAAATGATTGGGGCTATCATTTAGCTGCACCATCTGCTCCAGCAAAATCATGTAAGTGGGTTAGCAGCACTTGGTGATTTTGTATTTACCACTGATACTCATAACCAATAAGGTATGCCCCAGCATTCCTCCCTGTCAAGCACATCCCTTATTCAGGAGTGTACATGGAGCATGTAATGCCAAGTGGGTTCTCCATGTGTGGGGAGTAAGGCAGAGAGATGCGACAGAGCTGGGCTGCAGCTGGGATCCACCGAAGGAATTCTGGCTCCCTCACTTGTCGGGGCTGGAGGGAGTATAGGCCAGAATGGTGTCTCCGCCAGCCTCAGAAAGGGTTCAGCATTCACTCTCCTCCAGGCAAAGGGAGCTATGGCCTACTCTCACTCGCCCTGCCTCTTCCCTCTTCCAGGCAGCTAGTGCCCACAGAGTAACTAGCAGGGCATAGAAACCTACATTCCCCCGTCAGCTGGTGCCAGATTAAGGGCCCAATACAGGGACATTCCTCACCCTTCCTTTCCCTTCCCTTGCATATGGGTCCGACAACAATCTAACACATCATTGAGGACCACCCTCGGTTGTCTGCATCTGTCTCCTTAATTACTAAGGAGATTTGCTTGAAAAGAAGAACTCAGTTTCTGAAGGTTCCTCCTCTCCTGTGTCCTAATTCCCCATTTGGTTTTAGGTACCTCAGTGCTGCTCCAAGCTTTTAAAACTTCACAAATCATGTCAATGCTCTTTGCTGCAAACACAGCTTGTAGGAGATGCCTCTGTTGTTATGCGGGTTTTGCCCTGTCAAAGAACAATTAAAACTATCGCTGCTTCCACTGTTGTATCAGAAATCTTTTCCTCTTTTTTCCTCTCTTATTCCCTTTTCTTTTCAGAGCTCCTCTGTTAACATGTCACCAAAGCAAAGCAACAACATCCGACTGTTTTTCAACAAGTGATGAGACCAAGCTGCCTTTAAAAAAAACATTCTTTGCTGATGGCATCGCCTTTTATATATCAGAGTGCTGGTTCTGGTGACATTTCACTAAACACCAATCATAAAACTAATGTCCAGGGAGGAAAAGAACATGTCCAGGAGAAGATTCATTTGAATCAATAGACAAAGTCAACCTGACCTCTGAAATAGAGGTGCTCCAGAATCTTGTTGAACAGAAGGAGACACATTTAGGCTGTGCACTAACCACAGAGTGAAAATCCTATGTACACAACAACAACAGGTTCGGATCTTTCTACACATTTGGCTTTCACATGTCCCTGCTGCAGTATAAGCCAACTACATCGATATATTAGACTGCGACTTGACCCATGCAGGTAAGCAAGGCACAATAAGAACTCCTCTTCCAGTGTACTTGGATGTTGGCTCAGGGTACTCAGGACTGTGTGGGGCTACAGGCCCACGGGGTCCCTCCATGGAGCAGGTGGGAAGTGAACGGACAGAGCCCTGGTTCCACTGTCCGCTGCTGATGAGCCAGCAAGGAGAGGTAGTAATTTATAGCTGGATTAGGCCATCAATAAATGGCTACACCCTGGGAGCACAAAGGAAGCAAGGAGTGAATTGTGGTCCTAAACTTTATGACTTAAGGTTCAATAGTGAGCTTCCTTACATGCCTGTAAAGGCCCATAAGATGTCCCCTTATGCCCTTGCATAAGTTACCCACTTTGTGGGTAGCAGGTTGAGGGGGAGAACAACCTCCACTGAGCTGCTTCTCCCCAACCACTACACACGGGCAGTGAGGAGGAGGGCAATGGCATGTAGGGGCCAGAATCATATCGTACAGCGGCACTCCAGGAGAAGTCTGATTGACTTCAGTGAGATTTCTCAAGGAGTAAAGTACTGTTCTGCATGAGTAAGGAGATCAGAATCAGGCCCTTTCTCACTGTTGAGAGGGAAATAGAAACAGGAGAGAAAAAAATAAAAGAGATCAGATCTGTCGACATATTAGATCCAGAACCCCATTAAAGGCAGGATCCTGTGGTGGACTGATGGGATGTGCTAGTATAGAATTGTTCCTAAATGGGACATTGTGTTTATTGAGGAGTGTGATTGGAGTCTGGGGTGTGGCAGGGAGGGGGGGGTTATATATAATAAACATCTGAACTGCCACATCAATCCTCCAGGTTAAAAAAACCCCACAACCCTAATACAAAAGAGACATGTTAAGTGTCATTGCAGCTTCCTCACCCCATAGTCCTGTGACTTGAAGAAGGAAATACTACAGACTATCACAAGTAAGTTAACCCCTTATGCATAAGGACAGTCGAGTTTCAAGGGAACCCAGCAGCGCTGAAGGTCTGTGATGAATGGGAAGAAACTGAATGAATAAAGAAGACTTCTTTCACCAATCTTTCCTTTATTGTTCTTATTTCTACATATATAAAGACTCCAGACCGGAGGCCCAATCCTGCAACACATACACACGTTTAATTGATTGACTGCAAAGAAATTGTTATCCTAGTAGTAAATGGCTTCAAGGGAACTACTTGTGCAAGTCAGAGCCCCACCTTTAGCCCTCCATTCTTTACTGCCCCTACAGTATTGGGCCCTTGATTTCATCTCAGACAATCATCTGTGATTTTGTTGTTAACTAATTAACATTAAATTTACTTGCATCATGATTGGGGCCTTTGAATATTTACCATCCTTGTAACTTTTCTGGATCTTTACTTGGAATCAATCCATTTCATTTGAGGAAACTAAAGCAAACCTATCACTTTTAAGGATGCCAGGAACCTCCAAATTGCTGAGCACAAATAGTAAGATTCAAGGCCCGTGGGCTTACTCGGCTACTTGAAGTTAAGAACATAAAAATGGCTGTACTGCGTGTAACAAAGCACGCTCCATCCCCATCCTCTGATGCCCAGAAACCTCGCAGACTCTGTCAGTAGGGGACAACTTCATGTGAACGTATTTATATTCCCATCACCAACACAGCCTTTTACAATAAAGCATTTACCATGTTTCTGGCCCTTTCCTGCAGGGCCAGATAGGAACAGAGATCTCCCTTCCTTGAAATCTCCAAGCATCCTTAGTTCAGCTAGCCTAGGTCCCTTCCCTCAGTTCCTTCCCCTCTCTCTCTTCTTTTATATCCTTAGCTGATTTGTTCATCAGCCCTCCAGCCTCATCAGCTAATTAGCTGCTTATTTCCAATCAACCTTCTCCGGGGAACTGAATAGTATCAGAGAGATCAGAGTGCTGGCCCACCTGGTTAGCTCCCAGCACTCTGCCATACTGGGTCAGACCAAGGGTTCATCTAGCCCAGTATCCTGTCTTCTGACAGTGGCCAATGCCAGGTGCTTTAGAAGGAATGAAGAGAACAGGGCAATAATTGAATGATCCACCCACTGTTGTCAGTCCAGGCCAGTCATCAAGTTAGGCTGATGCTTAAGTACCTTTCTGAATTGGAGCTCCGGAGTCAGGGGCGGCTCTACCTTTTTGGCCGCCCCAAGCAGTCATGCGTGGGAGGCGCCCCGGAGCCGCGGGAGCAGCGGACCTCCCGCGGGCATGACTGCGGAGGGTCCGCTGGTCGCGCGGTTCGGCTGGACCTCCCGCAGCTGCAGACGGTTCGCAGGTCCGGCGGCTCTGCTTGAGCTGCCGCAGGCATGCCTGCGGGAGGTCGAGCCGAGCCGCGGGACCAGCGAACCGTCCGCAGTCATGCCTGCGGGAGGTCCACTGGAGCCGCGGGACGAGCGCCCCCTCCGCAGTCATGCCTGCGGCAGGTTCGGTCGTCCCGGGGCTCCGGTGGACCTCCCGCAGGCGTGACTGCGGCAGGTCCGCCGGCCCAGCCTGCCGCCCCCCCCCGGGAAAGGGCCGCCCCACGCGCGTGCTTGCCGCGCTGGGGTCTGGAGCCGGCCCTGCCCGGAGTCTTATTAATATGAGTTAACCCATTGGCTTTTGTCACATGACTGATGTGAGTAAGGTCTGTGAAACTAGATTCCGATTTTTCAGAGGGTCTAAAGCCATCATTCATCCTTACCCACAAAGAAATCAGGAATGAGGACGGATACCCTTTATTCCTGAAGCAGAGGAACTGAAATAATAATGCTTTATACAAAACACAGGGAAAATTTCAATCATTCCACATGATTTACAGGGACTCTGGAGACTGGCCAAACGGCGCTGTTAAATGCTTGCTTCTTGAATTTTGAAAAAAAAAAAAAGGATTTCTATTTTCGCATCCCTTAATAATTTACACGATAGATTCTCTTTGAGAGAAATCCATCTCTGTAATGAGAAATAATGGAAGAAATCATAGGCATTGGGTCATCTCTGAGATTATCATCTATAATTCATTATTCACTATTCTCCCATGAATCTCACATACTGTATCTTGCAGTTAGCTACTCAATTGTATCTCTTACTACAAGGGAAAAGACAGTTTAAAATAAAACCCAAACCAAGCTATATCTCTAGGTATATTTCAGTAATTTAAACTTTAGTGAATACAATGATTTTAAAAAAACCTCTCTAAGGCGGTAAGTCCAAATAAATATTCAATAATATTTTTATTTATTTTTGTGATGTTTCCTTTCCCTTCTTCTCTCTTTGCCTTTTTTTCTTCTTGTTATTTTTTGTATGTTAGTAGTTCCAAATGAGACTGGTGCCCCATTGTGCTGGGTACTGTGTGCACGTAGTAAGGGACTGCCCCCAAAGACCTAAACAGACAAAGGGTCGGAAGGGGGAATGTAACCACAGAAGAGTTTGAAGTTAATGTGAGAGGAGAATGGGAGGGAGTGAAGGGATGTAATGGAGAAGGGAAGTCCTATGATGCCATCACTAGGAGAGGAACATGGGACCTTCAAAAGCTCTCATTGGTCTTATTGTGCTCCCTTTGATGTCAAGGGTGAAAGTCTCCTCGACTGTAATGGGAGCAGAGTTAGGCTAACACTGACCACATGGAAAAACCTGACTCTTGGGCCCATTTCTGCTGTCATTGAAATCAGTGGGAGTTTTGTCCTTAAACTCAGGTCATTAAACTCAAATAGGAATAAGAATCCTTTGCTTGATGCTAATTTAGCTCACCTGCTCTTGAGGATCTGAGTTTTATAGTGGAAGAGGAGGTTGGAGAAGAGTTTGGCTATGTCTACAATAGCACTTTTGTCGATATAACTTATGTCACTCAGGGATGTGAAGAAAACCCACCCCTCTGAGCGACATCAGTTTCACCCACAGAAGGACCAGTGTGGACTGCGCTCTGTCAGTGGGAGACGCTCTCTCACCAACATAGGTACCGCCGCTCGTTGGAGGTGGTTTAATTATGTCTCTCCCATCGGCAGAGAGCAACGACATGAGCGATCTTATAGTGGCACAACTGCATCGGGATGGTAGTGCTGCTCTAAGCTCGCTGGTGTAGACATGAGAGTTACAATAGGCAAAATGAGAGAGGAGCAGCCAACAAGTTCTAAAAGTAGGCATAAGAGTTATGTTTATCTGTGGCTTTTTGTTCACACATTGATCAGTCTGATTCAGGTCAGCAAGCCTCAGGACCAGGGTCGTAGGACTTTGCTAGTGGGGGTGAGTAAGAGCCTAAGTCCTGCTGTGGGTCCAACCGTCCTTTTGTAGTGCGGTTGCGGGTCAAGCTGCAGACCCAGATCAGAAGGTTTGCATAGTGCAGTAAGGATGCATTAGCGTGGCTGAGAGACCCGGATCCAGCAATTGTAAACCCAGGTTTAGAATGCAGCATGGAAGCTCAAGCACAAACTTGAAAACATTGAATCCACAAGCCTGGGTCCCACAGACCCTCAGTAACATTGGATGACCAAATAGAGATAGCAGCAATAAACACTTCCATCTGGGAAGAGACAGGAGATTGCACCCCATCCTATCAGACCTGACCATGGTGATCCATATATCTGTGACTTCCAGACGTAAGGGTTTCAACTCATTGTACATAGGAATGAAGCCTGAAACTTCACACACATCCCCAAAATGCTCCAACTGATAGAAAATACAGCACTCCATCTGTTAATCAGCACATATCTCCATGCACATATCACCTCCAGGGGCGGCTCTATGTATTTTGCCACCCCAAGCACGGCAGTCAGGCAGCTTTCAGCAGCACGCCTGCAAAAGGTCTACTGGTAACGTGGATTCAGAGGCATGCCTGCGGGAGGTCCCGCAGTCCTGCGCCTTCGGTGTACCCACCGCCAAATTGCCGCCAAAACCGCGGGACTGGCGGACCTCCCTCAGGCATGCCGCTGAAGGCAGCTTGACTGCCACCCTCATGGCGACCGGCAGAGCGCCCTCTGTGGCTTGCCGCCCCACCCCCAGGCACGCACTTGGAGCGCTGGTGCCTGGAGCCACCCCTGCTCACCTCAAAGCCCCATTCTCTGCACTGGCTCCCAGTCATCAACAAATTCCAGCTTAAGGTCTCTCTCCTGCTATTCAAAGCCCTCCATAGGATTGGCTCAAGCTGTTTACTATCTATGACCCTGAAGTCTCATGTTCGATTGGGGAAATGAATGCAGTAACATTTTAGCCAATGCCATCAAAGGTTGCTTAGACATGATTTTTCAATAGCTCATATATTAATTACTTTATTTCCCACTCCTAAAGACCCACCAAGAGGACTACTCCAAAAGAACTACAATATGGCCATACAAAGTTTGGAGGGGCTTTTGTCTGTTTGTTTTTGTTTTTTGCATCTTAGTGCAAGACTTGGTGGTCATGTCTTTAAATGCTGGAGGAAAGGTCTATCTGTTCATTCTTTGGTAGCTAAAGAATGGCTGAGGGGATTTTACTTAAACTGTCACAAAAAAATCCTCTCTTGGCTGAGAACCATGTTGGAAAGGTTGACCCTTAAAGAGCTAGTTTTGGAAAGTAATGAGTAAAGCAGGGGAGGTCTATAATTAAAGTCTCAAAGTCACTACCAAGCAATCACTATACTAGAAAAGGGAATGCACAATATTAAAACCAAAATAAATAGCTTTTTATATGAATACAAACTTTTTCTTCCAAGTTTTCTCCATTGTTAAAGTCCTTCTTTAAATCATCCAAACAGGGCATTTAATAATAAAGGATTACAGCCAAAGACACAACAAAGAAACACCATAAACTACAACATATGGTATGTGGACAGCACCAAGATCCTTTAGCAGTACAAAAGCCGACAGCCCTGAAATCAGGTTTGAAATATGTTTTGAAAGGAAAACAGATATTGATTAAAAGCAATGTTGTACTTTTAAATTTCGAACACAGAGAAGGGATTGGGCACCTTCTAAGCATCATTGATTTTCTCAGCAATCGTTGTGCAGGGAAAAAACAAAACGATTTCTCCAAAGGTAAAGCTCTGGCAGAAAATAATGAGAACCACATTCCGTTTGCACATTTAGGAATCTAAAAGGACAAATATATGAAGCATAAAAAAAAGGACGTAGAGTCTAGCAATTAGACCAAGAGACTGTGGGTTATTTCTACACTTCAGTTAGACACCTGCAGCTGGGCCAGACCAGCTGACTAAGGCTTGTGGGGCTCAGGCTAAGGGGCTGTTTAATTGCTATGTAGTCATTTTGGCTCGGGCTGGAGCGTGGGCTATAGGACCCTGGGTATGGCTACACTTGCAAATTTGCAGCGCTGCAGCAGGGTGTGAAAAAACACCCTCTGCAGCGCTGCAAATTGCGGCGCTACAAAGCGCCAGTGTAGTCAAAGCCCCAGCGCTGGGAGCGCGGCTCCCAGCGCTGTCCGTTATTCCCCACAGGGAGGTGGAGTATGGACAGCGCTGGGAGAGCTTTCTCCCAGCGCTGGCGCTTTGACTACACTTAGCGCTTCAAAGCGCTGCTGCGGGAGCGCTGCCGCAGCAGCGCTTTGAAGCGCTAATGTAGCCATAGTGAGGTGGGAGGGTCCCAGAGCTCAGGTTGCAGCCCGAGACCAAATGTCTAAACTGCTATTAAACAGCCCCTTAGCCCAAGCCACAGTGGGCTGGGCCGGTTCAGCTGCACGTGTCTAACTGCAGCGTAGCCACCACCTGGGAGTCAGGATGCCTGGGCTCCATTCCCAGCTTTGCTGTATGATTTTAGGCACATGATGTCATTATTATTCTTGCAGGGAAGATGCAGCTTAGAAGGAAGCCATGGATAAACTGCTGCATGCCATGGCAGTGGCTATCCCCAGCCAAGAAGCCAGTGTTAATTTCATTTTCTATTTCCAGTGTGTATGTTAATATTGTAGAATCACAGAAATGTAGGGCTGTAAGGGATCTCGAGAAGTCGAGTCCATCCCCCTGTGCTGAGGCAGGGCCAAGCAAGCCTAGACCATCCCTCGTAGGTGTTTGTCCAACTGGTTTCTAAAAAAATCTTTAAGTGATAAGGATTCCACAACCTCCCTTGGAAGTCTGTTCCAGAGCCTAACTGCCCTTATCGTTTTCCCTAATATCGGTAACTCCTTTAATTGTATGACCTCCACAGTGGGAAAGCAGCAGCAATGTTGTTTTCTACCTGATTTCACATAGATGGTGTGTTGACAGCATTTAATACTGATTAAAAGGCACTCTTCTGAACAGTTACAATGCAGAACATTGAGTACAAAACGTACAAAGGCTTTTTAATTTCCCCTTAAATATCAGTGATTACAGAACTGCCGGGTCTTCAGATAACAACTGAATATTAGGGAAGTTTTAATATTTAACACGGTGGCTCTGGTTTCAGTGTGATCTGGTTTTTCATCTCCTGGAAGGCTGCCTGTCTATCAGAGGTAGCCCACTCTTTTCCCAGGCTTTTGAAATATGGTCTTTTTTATTTCCCACCCTTTGGGGCAATTTAAATTTGGAGCTTGTGAGCCATTTCAACTATTTGATGGTACCCACTCCACGACACTATGGGTCTGGCCCCACCCCCATTGAAATAAATGAGACTTTTGGCAATTGACTACAAAGTGGGGACTATTGGCAGCTCTTTGAAAGACTGAGTTAGGACCTGATCCAAAGCTTGCTGCATTCAATGGAAAGATGCTTTGACTCAAGCACTTAATGAGCTCTATAGGGTGCATGCCTCTCTCAGTGCTCAAATACCAAAGTCATGGGTGTGTCATAAATACCAAGTTAGACAAACCTGTCCATTAGTCCCATTTAGATAAACAGTACAATGCTACTCTGCTTCTTCTTCTCTAGAATACGGCTCTAGGGGTACATTTTTGAGAGTGTCTAAATTACTTAAGAGCCCAAATCTCAGTTTCAAAATTCGTAGGGACTCTGGAATCTAAGGATATGTCTACACTGCAGCTGAGAGTGTGAATGGCAGCTCGGTTAGACCTGCCCATGCTAACTGTACTGTAGCTCAGTGGTTCTCAATCTGTGGTTCATGTACCCCTGGGGGTACGGTGAGGTCTTCCAGGGCATACATCATCTCATCTATATAGCTGCCTAGTTTTACAACAGGCTACATAAAAAGCACTAGCGAAGTCAGTACAAACTAAAATTTCATACAGACAACGTGTTTATGCTGCTCTATATACTATACGCTGAAATGTAGGTGCAATATTATATATTCCAGTTGATTTATTTTATGTGTATGATAAAAATGGGAAAGTCAGCCATTTTTCAGTGACATTTTGTATTTCTATGCCTGATTTTGTAAGCAAGTAGTTTTTAAGGGAGGTGAAAATTAGGGGTACGCAAAATAAATCAGACTCCTGAAAGGGGTACAGTAGTCTGGAAAGGTTGAGACCCACTGCTCTAGCTAAAAATAAAAGTGAGGATGCTGCAGAATAGCCTTCAGCACAGGATGCACAAGCCTGTCCGACCCCCCTGATATATGCTCCCTTGTGAAACCAATGCTGAAATCCACGCTACAGCATCCTCCCTTCTATTTTTTAGCAAGCTAACTAGAATACAGCCACACAAGGAGTCATTCAATCCCCCATTTGCAATGTCGACAGACCCTCAATATCACTGAATGTCCCTTTGGAGTTGAGGATGCTCAGCATTTTGTACAAGGGCTGCGCTCCTCTCAAACTCATAAATTACACCCCTCTAATAGGAGAACAGAATGATCCACATGGGATTAGCTATAGGCACAGATAACAGATGTATTTTACATTTTACCAGTAAGCAGACTTACACTGTTTGAACACATATTCATAGAGTTTAAGGCCAGAAGGAACCCATAGATCATCTGACCTCCTCCATCTGATCTCCTGTATAACGTAGGTCATTAATTTTCATCCAGTTATCCCTGTACAGAACCCAATTACTTGTGTTAGGCTAGAGGATATCTTCCAGAAAGGCATCCAGTCTTGATCTGAAAACATCACTTCCCTTGGTAGTTTGTTCCAATTGTTGATAAATTATACAGTCAATTGCTTGGCCGCACTTGTTTTGTTATGAAATATACTCCAAAGAACATGTCGGTCAGGTTTATTAATATGGTACTTGAAAAATGTTCTATGCAATACCAGTCCCATGCAGCGATGTTACAGTCACCTTACACAGAAGTTGTGCTCTGCAACTTACACATTTTAGCTGGTATTATTTATATAACTTTACAAGTTACATATTTCTTGACAATTCATTAAAATCCAACCCAGCAGTGCATTCCAGTTCTCTAACTTGTTCTGTTCAGTCTTTATCTTTGTTTTGGATACTAGCATTCCTGGTACTGATCCGTGAAGGTACTTCCCTAGCTTGTATTAAGACAGAGAACAAATGTATCTTGATTTTGACAAGTTTCCTATCTGCTTGTGCCAAATGCTTACTTCAGTAAATGCAAGGTGTTATGGGATACTTAGTTGGCCAGTTTAGATTATATCACTCTTATGATATTTGAGAGTAATATTATTGGTGCTTACTGCACTCTAATTTTATATATATATATATATATAGAGAGAGAGAGAGAGAGAGAGTGCAGATAATACATATTATTATATCTATATATAGATATAGATGCTAGCCATTGTAGGTTAGTCAACACAAGGTTAATCAACCTCACTGTTAAAAATTTGTTCCTAATTTCCAATTTGCATTTGTCTGGCTTCACCTTGCAGCCATTGGTTCTTGGTACATATTCCCAATGGGCTCAGTCATAACACATCCTACATGCCCACTCAGGAGAGGAAGTGGGTTCCTCATTCCCATGTGCACTCCACCCAGGTTACAGGTTACAATATGAGGACTGTCCTGGTGTTATCCTCCACCCACCATGACCGTACCAAGAAGCAGCCTGGCACAGTTTACCTCCACTTTGGACCAAGGAGGACACTAGGACCAAATTGTGACTCTGGAGCACATTTCTGTCTCACCTTAGCAAATTGGGCAGTGCAAGGATGCGTTGTCCCTTACTGGGGGCAGAGTGCAGGGTGCTGACCTAGCCCCATACTTATAATAGTGACTATTATTGGGACCGGTAAATCACTTACCTACTGGCAAAAAATGAAGGGAACTGTTTAACTGCATTCACTTTATTTAATTATTCTTATTTATTTGTTAAGTTCCATCAATGTGCTTAGCAATGATGAAGTCACAGATATAAAGATAGCCCCTGTCCAAGAAATATAAAAATCTAGAAGACAGACACAGAAGGATAATTAGCACTGGGAAGAAGGAGTTACCTTTGATATAGATCTATGGCCAACATGTTCAGAGAGGGCTGGAGATTCTGAGAGCCTTACTTAATGGCAGCCCAACTTGAAATACATTTAACGGGCTTGATTTCGGGGGTGGGAAAAGGTGCCTGATTTTCAAGGTATGAAAATCATGGCCTTATTTATTTACCTCTTGATCAACGCACGACCTGCATAACTTACATAACCAATTGCAATTAGCAAGCCCTGTTTGCGTTTCCAGTCCTGAGTACTGAACACTCATCGCAAGACCTGCACTCTATTCATGAAGAAAAGAACCTCCAACAAATTAGTAAATAAATTCATACAATAAACAGATTTGTTTATGAAGTACAAGCTGACATTCAGCAAGCAGGAAAAAAAATGCTAAATTTGGCAAATAAAGTATCTGCAGTGAGTTATTTACTCAGACCTCACTCAAATCTTAAATACTTTGACTTGATTCTTGGCATTAATGACAGACTAACGACTTTGTCAGGATGATGTACTGCTTTAGCAGTCCAGGAGCTGCTAAACATGGGTACCTGACAACTTGCCATCAGGTGTATAATAAGCTGCCCTTCTCCCAAATAAATCAGTGAAATTACATTTAAATCAGAGTTTGTCAATAAGATATGACCTGTCCTCTACTGCTATCACATCCCAAGTGATGAGACTCCCAAGTAATGTAATTCCAAGCAAGATTCTCTCCCCAATGTACCCCCCCTAGGGGAGAAAGGAAGCAAAACTTGTCCCATTATTCTTATGCATGACCTATGTGTGAGTGGGGAGAGCAGGCTCCATACAGGTGGGTGAGCAGGTTTAGAGCCGGTGCTTGCCCCACCTCTTGCTTCAGCCTGAAAAGTTGAGCTGGTGCAGAGGGGATAGTCTGCTACCAGAATAGGCCAACTGTAGGTTGCTTTCCCACTTGGTGAAAAGAGGGGTGGGGAACCAGAGATATACCTGTGATTCAGAGAATCACATTTCCTTTCCTGGACTGCTCCTGGGGTGGTTCACGTGTGCACTGCTTGTTGCTAGGGGTTTAAGGAGAGCACCCCATCTAGCCCTCATTGAGAAATAAAATAAGAACAAACCCATGCCTGGACCACTAGAATCATAGAAGTTTAGGGTTGGAAGAGATCTCAGGAGGTCATGTTGTCCAACCTCCTGCTCAAAGCACAACCAACACCAGCTAAATCATCCCAGCCAGGGCTTTGTCAAGCTGAGCCTTAAAAACCTCTAAGGAAATGCAGTTTATGTGAAATCAAGATTTTCTGCAGGAAAGTGATTGGAAAAAATCAAAAAATGTTGCACAATCAGGCCAATTAATCAACATTTAGAAATGAGACAACATTCCTAGTTTCAAAATTCCAAATGGGAGTACATCAATGTACATGAGCTGAGCATGTGACTCCATTTATCTAGTCCACCTATTACATCAGCAAACTGAACCAGCCCAGCTGAAGACTACGGTTTCTTGACATCCACATTTGCAAGTCATTTTCTTGTCACTTGACATCTTTATTTGCCCTTTGACCACAATGTTGTAATTGCCAGTTCCAATTTTCTCCTGTCTATATACCTGTTCTTTGCACATACATCCCATTGCCTTGGAGCTTATTAAACCGTTCACCCTGTCTGGCAATCTGTGATTTTCCTTCTGCTGGGAGCAGTCATCAGTTCTGATTACATAGTCTAAAGAGACCTCTTCCATTATCATTTGTCCCGTGCCACTGTGATATATGTTGCAAAAGATATTCCATGACCCAGGAACACTAGGTAAACAAAAGCTCTCTTCACCTCAACCTTGAAATATGCTAATAGTCTGGTCCCAATCAGTTTCTTCAAGCATCATTGACCTCATGTCTCTTCTTGTTCCAAGCGTTGCAGTTGAAATCAATACTGCTTCAGGTTTCTGAATCATTTTAAAGACACTAAAAAGAAAGTTCCCTTTTAGATCAGGCCAGATTCACTTTGCAAGTGATTGGCTAGTGTGTATGTTTGGACTCTCTGCTAGAAGGAATGAGAACTCCTCATCCATCTCTCAATGGAGTTCTCTCTGATGATGATTTAGGCTGTGATTTTTCAATAGCACCCAAGGAACTAGGCACTCATTTCTCATTGGCTTTCAATGGAATTTGGGTGATAATATCCTTAGGTATTTTTGAAAATCCCAGCCTCCGATGACAATATTAACTGACCATGGGCCTCAGGGCCGGCTTTAGGCACAGTGGGACATGATTCGAAAGAGCTGCCGCCAAAGTCCCACCTCTGTCTTTGGCTGAATTGCCCTAAAGCCAGCCCTGGTGGGCCTAATCCTAAGGTTTTATTGGCTTTGATGCAGTCCTCACTCAGGCAAAATTACTGTTGACTTTGGGAATCCAGCAATGTTTACCACAAGACATCCTGGACTCTAAGCCTGTCCACGCGTGCAGGACAAACCTTTCCAGCTTCAGTGGATGGAAGAGCTGTGTTTGATCACTGCAGTTAAGCACCAGTAGGACTGGATCCTATGAGGTTCTGAGCACTTAGTGGGAGATGCTGTGCACTCTTGATTTCCATTGACTTCGCTGAGAGTTGAGGATGCCCTGTACCTGCAAGGAGGTGCTCAGCACCTTGTAGTTCTCACCCACAGTGTAGACATAGTCTGGGAGGGAGAGAAGAGCTCTGTGGGAAAGGAGGTGGGGAAGTCTGAGGGGATTGGAAGATCTCCTGGAAAAAAATAAATTAAGGGGGAATTAAATAGCTCAGGAAATTGAAGGAACAACCACCACAGGTAGGACCGGAGTGAATTTTTATTTTAAACCACATAATACAGACACTGCAATGGACCCCGTAGGGGGCTGAGCTGCTGAGCTTAGGGGGCATCAGAAACTGACACTTTGATGGAGATAAGAGACGGTTGTCTATGTTTCAATTAAACACCCGTGGATGACCTGTGCCAGCTGTCTCAGGCTAAAGACCCATTTAATTGCAGGGTAGACCTTGGGGCTCTGGCTGCAGCCCAAGCTCTGAAATTCTCCCACCTTGCAGGGTTCTAGAACCTGGGCTCAGCCTGGGGCCAAACATCTACACTATAACTGAACAGCCCCTTAGCCCAAACCCCTGTGAGCCTGAGTTAGCTGGTGTGGGCCAGCAGTGGGTTTTTAACTGCAGCGTAACCATATTCACAGTGCCTAGCATAAGGTGGCCCCAAACTTTGCTGGGACCTCTAAGCACTACTGGAATATAAATAATAATCATTATTATTTGCTCTGGTATGTGAAGTTAGATCTCTGTCCTCACCACGTCTGCCTGATTTGGATACATACACCCAACCAGAGAAACATAGAAGCCAAAGATGAAAAAAGTCCTATTGGGTCATCTAGTCCAGCTCCCTGCCAGTGCAAGACTCAGCACATTTTGTAATGTGTTGTTCGGTCTAGTTTTAAAATTCCCAAGTGATGGGAGATCATTACTTTCCTTGAGAAACTGTACATCAAGGATGATTTCTCCCAGATATATTCACTTGCATTTATCCAAAGCGAATTTCATTTTGTTATTTTCTGCTCATCTTTCGAGTCTATTACAATTGCTATTTATTATTTAAGCATCTCCACAGAAGTGCACGTGGCACTTTACAGTCAAATAAAATCAGAGGCTTAACACCAAACAATACACAATCTTATGGCTAGATCCTCAGCTGGTGTAAATCAGGACAGCCCCATAAACTTCAATGGCGTTACACCAGCTGATCATCTGGCCTACGTTTCTTTGCACTATATTCTGTTCTTATTGGTGGTTACTACTCCTACCAGTTTTTCCATCCTCTGCAAATTTTAGACATGTATTCCTTCTTCCAGATTGTTAATGAAGATGTTAAATATAACCACAAAAATATCAATCAATCCCCCAGGTACCTCACTAGAGAGACATTCCCTCAGTTGGATACATGAATGCTTGTAATTACCCTTTCAGTAAGGTCTTTGACTGAAATTCAGAGAGGACTTTAGAGTTGCATCATACTTTTGCTGGGCCTCCAGCCAGAGGTGATTTTCATTTTGTTTAAGCTAGTTTTCAGTCCAGTTGAGTTTTTGTATCAGTTCTGATTTTAATTATTTTTAATGAAGATACTAAAGTGCTCATCAAAGGGTTACTCAGAATATTATAGACTGGAGCATTACTTCCAGTTTAGAAAGAAGAATAATTGGAGATATACCAATCTCCTAGAACTGGAAGAGACCTTGAAAGGTCATTGAGTCCAACCCCTCTGCCTTCACTAGCAGGACAAATTTTTGCCCCAGAACCCTAAGTGGCCTCCTTAAGGATTGAACTCACAACCCTGGGTTTAGCAGGCCAATGCTCAAACCACTGGGCTATCCCTGCCCCCCTTTAGTAAGTGGGAGTTTTCCCCTATTCTGTTGGGATGCAGCTATATAAAGTTAGTTCCCAGCCTGCAGTCAGGAGAGTTGATTTATTTTTACTACACTGAGCAGCCTCTTTACAAAAATGGTTTCCTGAAATGCAGTATCAAATCCTTTACTGAGATCCAGACATGACAAGCACCTCTTTCCATCAGCCACTGATTCTGCAGCATTGGAGTTGAATGCATCTAAGCCATTGGCTGGGTTAATATTCATTATGTACCATACGTTATTAAATGAATTTCCTTTAAAAAATTATATGCAGGGTTTGTGAATGGATTTTTCATTATTCACCCAGCTCTAAATGTAACCAAGAACATGATTATGGCCCTATTTTTAGGTGGGTATTCAACTATTTGTTG
Source organism: Mauremys mutica (assembly GCF_020497125.1). Lineage (NCBI taxonomy): Eukaryota > Metazoa > Chordata > Testudines > Geoemydidae > Mauremys > Mauremys mutica. The sequence goes on along the minus strand of NC_059076.1, from coordinate 131,472,587 downwards.
TGTATTCCATACACAGTATTAAGGCTTTGAGTAAACCACACAAACACAGCTGGATTTTAAAAAAAATATTTACTAAAAATATTCAGACACGCCAGGCCTAGTTACATATATACACTGCTTGTCAGTTAGGTTCTGGTGGTTTCTGCTACAGAAGGCAGAGGCCCACAAGAATGCGCCAAACTGTTTAAAGGGATATTGCTCAATTCTTATATAACATTGACCCTTTATCTTACTCATCTTTAAGATGAAGTTCTCCCCATGAAGAGAGCTATTACAAAATCTACCCACTTAAGGAACCACTTAAACCCTATTTTGAATGTTTAAACAGGACTTCAGTTTAGTCTTTGTGCTACCCTTTTTTTGCTTCCAAACACGGATCTGCTTCCTTTGTAACTATCTTTTAGCACAGAGCCTGATTGTCAGCCTCTCTCCAGGTGTACACTCTAGACAAGCTGTGGAAGGCCTAGCCTCTCTTTAACTCCTGTTTTTCCACTAAAGACATGGTTAGTAATTTGTCTCCAAAACTCACAATAGCTTTCCATATGAGTTCCCAGGGCCAGGTCTGTCATCACTGTCCCTAGTCAGTCTTTTGCATCAAAAGAATAACTTCTCCTATGCCAAGAATACAGATGTAAGGGATTCTACTACTGCTTTCTTTTAAGATCTCTGCATCATCTTAATAGAAAATGCTTCAAGTTTTCTGGTAGTAATATTTTACATTCCTTCCGCCTGAAGATCTGAAACACCTTTTACAAACATAAGTTCATTAAAATGCACATACACCTCTCCTCTATTTTGTAGATGGGTTAACGTAGGCAAAGGGAGTTTAAGTGCTTTGCCCAGCAGAGACAGGGACCCTGGAATTTTAACTTTCCGTCTTGTTCTTTAGATGAAGATGACATTATCTCCCAATCCTATTACAACTGATGTTGGGTGAAAACCAACCCTGTGCATAGGCCTAGTGTATGGCTTATTAAGTCCAATTTTGAGGTACTGCATCGCCTGTGCATTGGCCCCTTGCACAAGGGTGAATTTCACCCATTATTTTGTACCATTGTGGGCAAGATAATTGGGAAGGAATGGTAACAGGATCCTAATGGCCTTAGATCTTGAGTATCATGCTCAGAACAGCCTTATGTGCTGTTTCTTCAGGATAATGTATGAAAACTACCATGTAAGCTGCAATTTTCCAGGGACCTTAAGACTGTTCGGCACCCAAAGGTCTTTTAAGTTGGGCACCTAAATCCCTCAGGCTCCTTTGAAAAATCTCAGCCTTGAATAACCTCCTTACCTTGTCTTCTTCCCCCCAGTCACAGACTTACAAGAGCGTCTTCACTTGGCTTTTGTGTTCATCCAGTATTGCAAAATATCTGAACACACTGCACCCTTTGCAGTCTGGACCCAGGGCAATTTTCCATACCCGATTAATGTTTTCATTCAAAGTACCTCATTTGCTTATACAACACTCCCAAAGCTGGCTGCACATCCCCCTCTAGTGTCTCATCCACTGATAGATAACTACAGGCACCAGTGCACTGAGCTATTCCTGCCCTCTAGAGGCAGGGGCCTGTGCTGCAGTGTGGAAGGTCCTGGGTTTGAATACTAGTGATGGCCTATGGCTGGGCTCTCTACACATCACCCACCTACTCCCAAAAACATCATGTTGACACACCCTGTTTAGGTGGTTGCCATAATGGAATAGCTACACACAATGTCAGGATAAGCCCTTTAACACTGATGAACGAAAATGTGTTTTACTTGCACAGACAGGAAAATTAATGTGGACTATGACTGAGGCCTCCCGCACAGACTCTTAAAACTGACATTACTTTGTATTCTGATTCCAGTTCTTTGAACTAGTCCAACTCATTTTGCTTCCACCAGATGAGCAATAACATCTGTCTATCAGCTGCATAGAAATTATGCACTTGTTTTCAGGTAATATTTTTATTGGCTCAGAGTACTGAGTTAATATGACAAACGTCTTATAGCTTCAAGTATTATAATGAATTGCATGAGGTGACTATTAGTTTTAAAACACTTTTTACTGAGCTTGTGCTTGACTCATTGGCAAGTCAATATGGAAAGAAATGGAGCAAGAAAATTAATGTACTGTACATTGTATTAGTCTCGTTCATTAATGTCGGAAATTAATTGTGACATGCACAAAAGTAACTCAAGATAGTGCTATTTCATCCATACGATTAGAAAATAATAGGATACAATGAAATCTATCACAATATTATGCCTTCAGGTGACTGTTATATAACTGTACAGGCCAGAGCAGAGGCAGCAATAGGCTATTCTCACATAAAAACAAGGGGAAGTTCTGGAGTGAAATGCACCAGAACTACTCTACTGATCTTAGGTACTTAAACAGGCCCAATTACTGTCGTACCTGAGCACCTCACAGTCTTTGTGCTTATCCTCCTACCACCCTTGTGAGGTAGGAAAGTGCTGTTATCCCCATTTTACAGAGGAGCAACTGAGGCTACCTGAGTTGCCCAAGGGTAGCACAGGAACTTAGGCCCAGGCTAGTGCCCTATTTTCTGGACCACTCTTCCTCTCTTATGCAGTGGGTGATAAGATTCCACCCCTTTTGCTGCTGAAATCTGCCCAAAGTCACATGGGTGCTGAAAAGCACAGGCATTTTTTTTCCTGACACATGGGTCAAATTGTCCTCTCTGTTTCACTGGTGTAACTGTGGAGTAAGTCTAGGGAGTTCAAAGGACTTATTTTGGAATTCAACTGCTGAGAGTAGAATTTGGTACAGAATTGGGGAAACGCAGACCAACACATAACTAGAAAAAAACAGAGAGGGTTTTGGGTGAAGAAACAGCCTTTATTTTAACCAAACTAGTTCACTCACATCTATCTTTCACCCTTCCAACAAGCCCCAACCACTCTCTACATTATTATCTTTTTACTCTGTCATTAACCGCTCTCTCTCGCTCGCTCTCATTCTGTCTCATTCTCTTGCTTGTTTCCCAGGACTCTACCCCTCATAGTGCCGACAAATCCTATGTGCCCTGACCAGCTTGTCAATCTCATTTTATATTAAAAGAACCTGCTTAACCATGCTTGAGGCTGGGGATTGAAAGTTGCAACTCAGAATGAAATAGACAAAATGGTCCAGCTACAGGGAAATGGACACAGGCAACAGAAAGCTTTAGCCATGCAGGGCCAGATTCTCAGCAGGTGTCAATCAGCACAGCTCCACTGAAGTCACTGAGGTTACAGCCCTGCATTTTAATCTCCTAAAGCCTGTCTCAATTTCAGATTTCACCAGCTCTTTCCATGCAGCTCAGTAGTCTTGTCTCTTTCATTATGTATTAGCCAGCTCCCACTCTAGTTTGATTCTTTTTAAGTCTAAAATGGAATTGACGTGCTAATCAGTCCACAGCAGGGGGATTGTAAAACCTTGTGGAAGTGTCTAGGTTTGGGGAGCGTAGAGGTGCTGGCCGGGACTTGGCCCTCTCCAGGAGGAGGGGAGCCACACTGGTTCACTGCACACTGCTGAGGTTTGGGGAATTAATCCAGCCGTGGGAGTCTTTCCCGGCAACCCTTGCGGTAACTGGAATAAGCACTGTAAGCCCAGGCCCTGGGTCAGGGCGGGGCGACAATGAGTCTGGTGCTCAGGCCCTCTGACAGGGCTGAGCAACAACTGTACAAATAGTAGCGAGCCCAGGCCCTAGGTATGGAGCCAGGAGCTCAGGCAGGGCTGAGCAATAAGAGTAGGCCCAAGCCTCCAAGGCCTGGGAGAGGGGGAGACGGCCAGCCGCGAGGTGGGTGGCAGGGAGGGCGCAGGCCCACCCACTCCACTGCGTCCCAGCCCGGGGCCCTAGCAGCGGCAGACGACACGCTGCTGTGTCAGTGGGGATCCTGGCCGCAACACACTGACATGGGCTCTGGCAGTGCTGCAGCCAGACTAGGGTCGGCTGCCCCCGGGCTACTTCCCGACTCCCCCTCTTGTGGTACCTGAGTCAGGATGTTGTTCTCCAGGGGGTCCTGCACCCTGGGTTCCTTGAGGTAGTGGGCAAGCGGCAGGCCCAGCACCTCCTCCGGGTAGCGGGCGCTGGGCAAGTTAGGCCAGTCCTGGTGGGCACTTTGGGCCGCGGGGGTTTCCCAGTCGTGGGCTAGGCTGGAGGTGGCTGGCCTCCCTGGCTGCTGGCCCTCTACCGAGCTCTGAGGTCGGGCCTTTATACTTCTGGGTTGCTGCCTGAAGCTTTGGATGGGCTTATCCCACTCCGGGGCGGAGGGGAGCCACACTGCCTCACCACAGGGAGTTAATTATCGAGAAGGTTCCTAGCATTAATCAGCACCACCCGTGGGTCTGAAGCGTCTTATTGCTAAATTAGCGATGGTAAAAACCCCAAATGTTGTAAAGTTCGACATTAACTTTTTTTGGGAAAAAAATGCCTTGGCTAGGATCAAAGAGTTAGTGGCCAAAAAAAAAAAAAGGGGGGGGGAGTGGGGGGAATTAGAGAGAAAGAGGTATAAAGTAAAAGCTGGAAAACTAAATTCTGAAAAGTGTTTGGGGGCTTTTTTTGGTTGAAAAAAAGTAACATTCAAATTTTTCACAAACATTTTGAAATATTAGAAGATCATGAAACATAGTTACTGTTTGAGCCACCCTGTTAAGCAAGGTCTAGATCTACAAAGGACTTAGGTGTTGCACTGTTGAGTGGTGCAGCAATTATCCTTTAGGTACCTAGGAAAAAAAAAAGAAAAAGAAAGAAAAAAAAGACAGGAACACTGAGATCCACATAGCCTGAGTGAGGGGCTTAGGCGTCCCCTAGAATGAATAGGTAGAGATAGACACCTTACAATGTGATCCAAAAAAGCCAGCATGCTAGGTGGGGAGCCCTCTAAGATAGCCAATGGGAGATGACCTAAGGCCCACCCCATTGTTAGAGATGGGTCCCTAATTCTGGGCTGCAGGGAGGCAACTATCCCTGCTTAGTGAACCATGAACAGGAACCCACTGAAGTCAGGTGGCTTTGGTGCCTAAGGTCTAGTTGACACTAGAAAATTAGGTCAGCATAACTATGCCACTCATGTAACAACCCTGAGGTTCATTAAATAACAAACCAGTGAATGAGAAAGGAATACAACTTTAATAGAACAAAGTGGACAGCCTGTCTGATGAACTGCTGCTAGGCTGACCAGACAGCAAGTGTCAAAAATCGGGACAGGAGGTGGGGGGTAATAGGTGCCTATGTGAGAAAAAGACCCAAAAATCAGGGCTGTCCCTATAAAATTGGGACATCTGGTCACCCTAATTGCTGCACACAGCCATGCGGTATTCCCAACCCCCGCCTCCAGGCACATCTCCAAATTCCCACACTCACAACACAGTCCCTTAAGAGGAAGCATCTCCAAATCATAATCTTTCATAAACATCTCTCTACAGCTCAGGGCTGCAAACAATCCACACCTCTAAGTGGCAAAGTTAAAACAACCTAAGGCCCTAGGTAGGCATTGGTAGGCCAATGGAAGAATTCTAGCTACTGCTTCTTGGGGAGATGGATTACCTATGCTGTCAGGAGAACCCCTCCTGTTGGCATAGGTAGCATCCACACTGAAGCACTCCAGCCTCACAACTGCAGCTGTCCCACTGTAGCTTTTTAAGTGTTTTAAAAGGCACATTGAGGACACAAGCACATTGATCTTTTTATTTCATTTGCAGTGTCTGGGACAGTTCCATGGTTGGAATATTTCTACATCAGCCACTGTGTTTGATGTGCAATTAGAACAAATCATAGAATATTAGGGTTGGAAGGGACCTCAGGAGGTCATCTAGTCCAACTCCCTGCTCAAAGCAGGACCAATCCACAATTTTTTTTCCTTCCCCCAGATCCCTAAATGGCCCCCTCAAGGATTAAACTCACAACCCTGGGTTTAAGCAGGCTAGTGCTCAAACCACTGAGCTATCCCTCCCCCCTGCTACATATAGCCCCTTTGTATTTCTCCATTCATTCCAGTGAATGTTATTAAAAACTAGGGATACACTGGCATAGGCTCTCACTAACAGGGTTACACTACTAGCAGTGGAGTATATGGGCCTAAGCTCGTGTAACACAGCATGATAGCTCCATTAATGTCTGTCTGTCCAAACACTTCTCTGGCCCGCTTTACGGTAGTGTAACATTTCATGAAAGTTATCCTCACAATGCCATGCACCAAAACAGGAAATTGAGGCATAGGGCAAATTAAATGACCTATCTCCACGTTGTTGAGCCAATAGTCAAACCGACACCTCCTGAGTCCTCGCCCATTAGCCTGTCCACCCCGATGATGGGATTGCACCACTTTACAACAGCTGAGGATGTGGTCTTGTATTCTTTTATCTTTCCTTCTTTGCCTCCTCTCTTCCCACCACCAGCTGTGAACCCCCCGAGCATGTAAGAAAGAAAAGCAGGTCCCATGGTGGACCAACCCCATCTGGACTTTATCAGGAATGGTCAGTGTCTCCTCCTGAACCCTAATTGACTTTTAATTTGACAATTCACAAAAATACTCCCCACAGCATTACAGCTACTTGGAGTTCGAGTACAATGCACTTTATGACACAAGATCCATAACCCAGCAGTAATTTTAAAGTTTTCTAAACCCACTGCTTGGGAAGCCAGGAACTTAGGAAAGGAATATCAAGGTGAGATATGACTGGCTGTGTCTAATTTATTTTAAAATTATGATTTTCTTTTCAGTCTCATCCAATGTTACTTTTGGGTATTTTTTGTATTACATAAGAATAGTGAACAAATTCCTTCATTTCAGCCACTTATACCTTTCTTATAGGCATTAAAACTGAATTGAACTTTTGCCTGGATATAGAATAATAAATTTTAAACTGCCAGCAGGAACGTAGGAGACCTTGGTAATTTGGCTCATAATTTGCAGTATTTCACCTTTCCCTTCCTACAGCTTTTTTAGCTCTTAAAAAAAATGCCTGGTGCCTTCAGAACTTCGCTCTGCTCCAGCATTGACTTTCTTTCACAATGAAAAGAGTGCTGAAGCCAGTGCTCCCAAAATTAAAACAATTCACAACAATCTAATTGAGAGCTGATGGTCAGGGACACGTCAAAATGGAAACATTAGCACTTTGAACTACTATTCAACCAATACATTATTTTTGTTCCAGGTAATAAGGGACATTATAACCAAGGAACCGGGCCTTTCCATTGACTTAAACTCCTTAGGGTCCCATCCTGTTCCAATTGAAATTGACAGCCAGATTCCCATACAAATTATAGAATCCATTCCAGGAATACATCTAAGCATGGCCATAACTTTAAGTGGATGAGTTGTCCCATTGATTTCAATCAGACCCCGAATGAGCAGGTGTGTTGGGGAGGGAACAACAGCATATCATCATAACTAAAGACTGTCACAATATATGTTCACAAGTGGGCAGAGTGAAGGTTGTTCAGCCAACCTTCAGTTTCACATTTCCTCAGGCTTGCATGCACCCCTATGCAGCATGAACTTTCTTTGAATGTCAGTGAGTACAACATTTTAACACACATTATGTGATGTAGCTTTGCAAGAAATCTTATGCAAAATAAAGTTTATTTATTGAATTCAGAACAGGAAATGCCTTAACCATGCAATCTACCCACCTCAAAGTCCACTGAAGTTAATGGGGACGGATCCACTCACCAAAAAAGGCTTTGGATCAGATTCTCAGGGGGAAGATCACCATGCATGGGGCCCATGAATAATTGTACTGCCTCAGCATGCTGCTAGGAAGCAGATTATAACTCAGAGCCATGTATGCTGGGTAAATGTTGTCATGGGGTTTTCTACTCACTGCTGTGGCCACAAAGAGATGCCATGTCGGGGGATTAGTTCCACTTAGGTCTCATGTGCCCTTACTCACATCATGACCCCTCTCTTTCTCTCTGTGTGACTTGGGATGCTTTCTCCTCATAGCTTATGTAACAAAGTGGGGGATTTTCTTAATTTGAATGAGTACGGGGTGTGTCTCAGTTTCCCCTATGTGCTGCATGTTTAACAAGTGGTGAGAGAGTGTGGTTGTTACAGGGGACCAGCTATGTCCTCATCTATCAGATGAACCCTGGACAATGGCCCAGACATGGTAGAACTTAGCAACTGGTGACCCGGAGGCCTACCGGTCTTGGAAGCCAGCTGGTTTCAGCCAGTGGGAGGACAAAGGACGGAGAGGGAGGGAGGGCCCAGACAATCTGGTTGCCCAGGAACAAAGGATGGAGAAGGGGCAGTGGGAATGGTGATATAGGGTGGTCGGCTAGAAGGAGGTCGCATCTGGACTGGGGACAAAGAGGGGCCTGAGCCCACCGGGATGGTGCTGAGACTTTCTAGGCTCGAGGACTCTGAGAACATCCTGTGCTGTGTTCCAGATGTAAAAAAAAAAAAAAAACCTTCTATTTGACACTGGCTGAGAGTCACTGCAGTCTAGAGATCAGGGTTGCATTGCTTCCTCCCAGTGGGGAGGCCCAGGGGGCTCTCAGGAGAGACAGGGGTGCAGTTCCAGGAGGTGGTGGGGCCCACGGCTTAACACCCAAGACAGAGTGTGACTCCCGAGAAGGGCTGTCACACTGAAGAGGGTTAGTCCCAGGGACCTTACGGAGCTGAGAGAATGCGGGGTCTGGGACAGCTTGGCTGCTCTCTCTTTGTGGCTTGGCCTTCCAGTCAGGTCACTATGTGTTTTTTTTCTTCCGGGGAGGGGCAGTTATCAAAGTCCCACAGGATGAACCATCCCAGGCAATCTGCAAATCCACTGTCCTGACTGTGCCACTGTCCTAATGGCTGGTAGGGGAACCGGGGCTCGTCCTCTACTCTGGGTTCCTCCAGCTCAGGGTCCTTCTAATCAGTAGCCAATGTCTTCACCATTTTAAACCTTGCTGCTTTTTCCCTGAGCCTTTTCCTACACCCTCTTTCCTGGGTTTCCTGTCTTCCCTCTCTAATGGCCAGAGAGTGACTGCAGGCTCCCTCACTGCAGTCCTTTTCTGCTGCCAGCCTCCTGGCTTTATGCTAACCCCACCTGATCCTTCTCAGCTGGGCTCCATCATCATTCAGAAGATCACATAGGCCACCGAAAGTCCCCTCAGCGGTGGCCTATCCACTTAATTGGCCCCTTCCTAGCCTCATTAACCTCTTCTAGGCTAGCAGTGCTCACCCCACACTTCACAGATGTGCACAGTGCTAACCTTATACCTGGCATGGCGCACGTCCCCCTGCATGCTGGTGCACTGCACTGACCAGATGATTGGGAAACAGATACGAGGCTCTTTGCATTTCTTTGACCCCTTCCTGCCCTCATGTGCAGGAGGGGACATAGCGACCCTCTAGAAGCTGTTCTGTTCTTCATGCTGCTACCCATGTGGCACAGGAAAGTAAGACGGTGTTTTAAACCCCTTGACTCCTTTGAAGGGGGGCCTGATATGTGCCACAATCTGACCGTAAGAGTAGAGTTTGCTAGAAGGCTTGTCGGAGTTCAGCAAATGTGCATTAAAAAGATAGTGTCACGAGTCCTCTTCACATTTTCCTCTCTCCCCACCACTAATTCTTTCCCAATTAGCCACTCTCCACTACGAGTGTCTCATACAGTTTCTGCCTCTTGACCCGAGCAGTTTTGACTGTCACAACAGTCTTTCTGTTGTCATTTCACAATGAGGGTCATCACCATAATTACTTTGGGTACAGAGAGGAGAAGAAAAAAGTCTCTCTAAATCTAAATTAGAGAAGAGCAAAGCTAACTGGAAAGAGATTAGAGGCAGAGGCGCTGACTTTCTAGTTTCCCCAGGGGTGCTCAACCCCCTACTCCACCCCGGGCCCTGCCCCCACTCCACACCCTCTCCCCAAGGCTCTGCCCTTTCCTGCTCTGCCCCTCCCCCAAGTGCACCCTGCCCTCCCTCCACCTCTTCCTGCCCCCTCCCCGCCCCAGTGCCTCCTGAACACCACTGAACAGCTGATCGCCGGTGAGTGGGAGGCGGGGGCCACCAGTGGGTGCTGAGCAACCACTTTTTTTCCCCCTCCCATGTGTGCTCAAGTCTGTGGGTACTCAAGCCCGGTGCACCCACAGAGTCGGTACCTATGATTAGAAGGTCTCTCATGCTTGTGGGTAAATGGGATCATTTAAGCAGGAGAAGAATCAAAGGGGTAGCCGTGTTAGTCTGGTTAGCACTTGCATCTGAAGAAGTGGGTATTCACCCACGAAAGCTCATGCTGCAAAACATCTGTTAGTCTATAAGGTGCCCCAGGACTCTTTGCTGATTAAGCAGGAGAAGGAAACTTAAAAACCCCCTGAAAGTCTGTTTTCTGGGCTGTTTTCTCTACTAGGTGAGCATGGAAGTGACATGAGATACAAAACAAAGCTCTGTTGGAAGCAACCTGTTTAACACAAAGTTATTTCATAATGCCAGGTTGTAAGGGGGGGGACAGTGGGTAATGCATTTGTACAGCACCCAGCACAGTAGAGTCCTGCCCTATAATTGCAGCCCCTATGCACTATGGCAACAGAAATAATAACAGTAAAGGCCAAAAATATGTCAAATCCAGATAGCAGAACCCTTCATCTCCAGAAGTACCACTTACATTTCAGCAGTTTCTTCTACCATTTTACCAAAATGGAAAGAGACTTGATGTGACAAGATATTTGCAGTAGGAATCTGTGTTATAATGCATCAAGCCATTGGACCTTCAAGCTTGGTATCTTTCTTCTGGCAGTGGATGATACTTGACAAATGGATGTTTCAGAAGTGAAATGCTCACCATATCCTCCTTCTCCAAGTATATGGGTATGTTACTGGTTAATAATAATAATTCCAAATATACTTGCCCTTAATGTCAAAAGTGTTTCTTCTTGTCTTGTATTACAGGACAGGGGGAAAGTTGAGGGCAATGACAGATTCTTTATGCTTTGTAGATATAGTGAGAGGGTGGCATTTTGAACTCCATGGGAATTCTTGGACCATTAAAAGAGTAGCTCTTCTAAGTACTGCACTGGATACAAAGAAAAGTCTTTGGACAAATCACCATTATGAATGATATATAGGGACAGGACTATATAATAAATCCATACTGCCTTTGAAAATATTTGTCTTGCTTGCAAGTGAGACAAGATGGCCAATGTAGTATGGTGGGTCCTGCACTTTTCTTGGCAGGGGGCTAAGATGCCACCCATTGCCTCTGCTCTTGGGGGCCTAGGGGACCCCACTAGTGGCCCAGGAAGGTGTTAAAGGAGGGAAGCAGGAGAGGGGACTGGCTTTGCTCCTTACTCTGAGCCCCAGCCCCTCTCAACTCCTGAGGGTTCTTACCCTCTTCCCCTTTGGGTAAGGTACCTTGAGTCCTTAAACACTGGGGGAAGGAATCTCCCTCCTCTGCTAAGGCAGGGTCTCCCTTACTCTGGTTTTCTGATCTTCCAAGTCTCACAGCACACCTCCAAGCTCCAGTCCTCTCTCCTTCACCCCCAACTGCCTGAAGCAGGGGGGTTTATTAGACTGCCAACAGGGCCTTAATTGACTACAGGTGCTCCAATTAACCGCTGTAGCAAACTTTCCTAGTCTACAGGGAAACATGCCTTAATTAGCCTAGGGCTTATATACTTCCCCTCGACCACTTTCCCACTGCTCCCTGGCCCTCCTGTATCACACAAGATAGAAATCTAGAAACAGCTACTACCCAGTAATGAGTTAGCACACAGTGGCCTCATTTAGCCAATGACACTCCTTCTTTTATAGCCAGATGCATCTTTGTCCCCCCGGACCTATTAATATTAAAGAGATTCCCTAGTTTAATGATTTTGCTATGTACAAACAATTGTCCAAGATCACTGTCTGCAACAAATGATAGACAAGAATGCATATTAAATTCAAACTTTTTTTTTTTTAAACAGGCACAGTGATTGTTATAGTTGCATTTCCAATTACCCTGTTGATCAGCATACTGATCATCTGAAGTATTCTCTAGTGAGTGGCAGGCAGAAATGTCAGGTTGCTGTACTTAGAGCACTGACTGCAATCCCAAAAAAAAGACACTATTCCCCTCCCACACACACACACACACACACACACAAGACACCAGAAGTAGCTGGAACTTGACTTGTAAAACGCTCCTTCCACAAAACTGATCCTGTCTCCTTTTCAGTTGATGGGAGCTATATATGCAGCAGGGAGACTTATGGAATATCATACACTGATTGGGAAGAGCAAGGTGTTATGAAACACTATTCTGCAACATGATGTTCATCATTAATATTATGGCAGAGCTTAGATGTCCCAACTAATCTCAGGGCCGACTATGGCAGGCACTGTACAGAAAAGGAAGCAATCCTTGAATGATATATAGGGACAGGACTATATCCTGTATCTATGTCCCAAAGAGTTTATAATCTGAAGGTGAGAGCGGAAAGAGAGGCACTGAGAGGCACTGAGGAAGAGAATGCAGGTCTCCCAAGGTCTAGGTAGACTATTGCTAATGGCTGCCAAGGACTGTATATGGAATAAACCGAGCTCTGATGAATATTCCCATGATCACTTTTGCAAAGTCCTGCTGCATGTCTGGTCTATTACCTAGGTCTAAGCAGCCAGTGGGCTGCATGTGATAGCAGGGGACTGAAGTCAATAACCCAGCAGGTCCCTCCACCCGTAGTCTTAAATTCTTATGTAGATATTCTATCACCCCATGTGATTGCCACATCTTTTCATATTTCTGGGTGTGAGCCTGTCAGTTCTCATCAGGGGCCTGATTCTGATCTCACACAAGAGGCAATAAAAACAAAACCCAATTACTGTTGATGCTTTGATTTTCAACTGGTGCCAGAAGCACTCAACATGTACCTGTCTGACAGTCGATAATTCATTATGAAAGGTCTGATCCATCAGCAGTGCTGTGATTTAATAGAAAGTCTGGTGATATTTAATGATTCTTTTAAAGCACCCAGACTTGTGTGAGTAGGTGAGAATCTCAGCTTTCATTAAAAAAGAAATATATTGATATAAACACATTTCTAGCATGTGTGGCGGCAGAGTAAAGTTTGAAAATGTGAATTCTAAAGGCTCCAACACCAGCAGGCTATTTAAAAGAAACCCAAAGTTATTATTTTTCAAAATCTCATGATTTTTAAGCCAATGAGCTTTAGGGGCTCTTTGGGGAACGACAGCACACCTCTGGCTGATGAACCTTCCATGAACGGTAATGTGTGAGTTAACATGGGCCACCCCCGTTCAATAATTTACCCCTCACCCTTCCTGAAACCAACCCCTCGAATACCCACTCAAAGCCATTACCCTAGAGCTGACTGGAATGTTTTTGTCCGTCAGAAGATATTGTTTTGACAGAAGTACTTTTATTCGCCAAACAGAATTTCCCACTAGAAAAGTGTTCCATCAACATTTTTTGACCACCTATAGCTGAGATGTACTTTTCACTGCTTTGGTTATAGGTGCCTCACTAGGTTTTTTCATGACCCTGTGAGCATCACCCTGTGAGCATTTCTTCATGACCCTGTGATCCTGTGAAGTAACAGCTGCCATTCCTTAGGCAGAGCAAGTCACTCATTGTGCTACTCTTTTAGACTCCATTGGCCACTTCATGAAGACTGTGTATACTGCCACTGACTTCTGATTTCAGGAGTGATGTACTGGGTGTTGTTCCCTCCATCTCCCATGGAAACGGGAGTAGACCAGAGTTTCCTTTTCAGATGTGATCCTTATGAGAGAACTAGAAATAAGTCTGACAGCTCTGCAAGTGATTATTAAAAAAGCATCCTCTCCATCTAGGACCATCCCCTTCATCTAAGTCTAAAACAAAAATTGAAAAGACTGTGATAGTTTTGCAACCAATGCCCGCCCTAAGCCCCAGCCGGAAGGTAAATTCTCCAGAGCCAGTTAAATAGAGAAGAAACTTATATATACGTTGCAGGAAAACATGATTAAAGAATCTTTGTTTCTAAAGATATTAAGCATTGGGCCTGTGTGTAGGGAAGGGAGGTAGCACTGCTGCTGCAGCAAAAACAAACAACAATCTAATAGGAAACTTGAGCAGAAGTGCGTCACTCTTCAGTGAACAGCATTGTGTATGCATCTGTGTTCCCAGGTGGTCCTACCCCATGTGTGCATATTAATATGCTGCCTGTCAAGATTCCATTTCCAGCAAGCACCGAAGAAAGGTTTGGCAGGGACAGGGTTTGAACTCTGGAAATATGAGGGAGATTATTTTAGGACTGACTTGCTAAGATTAAAGTGCAGTTCTACACTGAAAAATGACTCGGTAAAAACTGCACCATCTTACTCAATAGAGCTGCTCCCTAGAAGAAATTCAAACCCGCAGGAAGGGCCAGTATAAGGTCAGTGCACCACTTAAGCCTCACTTAAGTCCTTAAAATAATATTTAGGTGAGACTTAAGTGGCACTTGTCCAGACTCCGTGCACAAAGGTACTTCATCCTTTACATGTATTCATAGATTTTTAAGGCAAGAAGGAACATTGTGATCATAACAGAAGCCACAAAATTTTACCCAGCCATTCATCTAATAACCTTTGGATGTTCTAGAGCATAACTAATGGCTAATTGCCCTCACTATTAAAAATTTGTCTCCTGCATGTGACTTGCATAATCTTTATACACCAGCAAGAACCAAGCTTGATTTTCAGATCCCAGGATGAGGTGGCAGAACTGGGAGATCAGGAAAAAAGACGTCGTTTTATTTCTACAATGAACAAATTTGATCTGGAAGCTGTTGAGATACAATAAAATATGGAATCTCAAGATGTATTCTCACATAGTCACTTCACACAGAAGAATCACATTTTCAGATTAACAACAAATGATAACATTAATTCAGGGACATCCTGTGGCCTACATTATACAGGAGGTGAGACTGGATGATCACTATGATTCCTCTGGCCTTACAATCTATAACTGACTGAAAAGATTGAAGTAATACATGAAAATTCTGATCTGCTGAATTTTTTTAATTAATGTATATAATTATTTCTAACTTCAGGCATTTTGTAATGTGTTTTCCTAGCCTGATTATTAAAAAAAAACTATGTAATTGTAACAAAATATAGTATTTATTTATCTCATTTTGCATCCCAAGAATGGCGTGAAGAGCAGGGACAATTCTATAACAACCCCTGTCTGTTCTAACACATATTAGTGAAATGGGACAATCTCAGACTGCAGGGATGCTAAACACTTAGTGATCCAGAACTTTACCATTATTTCTCTCTTCTGCAATTCCCTGCACTCCGCTTGCAAGTATCTGATTTGCCTAATCAATGTGGAAGTCCCTGTGCTCTGATTGGATAATAAAGGCTGTCAACCAGCCAGAGTGTTGAGATTTGCATAATGGTTATTTTGCAATCAGCAGCCTATGTCTGTTGTGCGTACGTTTGCTTCAATTGATTCCTCTACTTGTCGTTTGCATGGCTGAAGGACTTCTCTGATAACAATAAGTGATCTTGGAATTTCATTCCCTCTCAGGGAAGCAAAGAAACATCCACGTTTGCAGGGGAGAGAAGGGAAAGAATGAACAAAAAGGAAAGGGAACGGGGCTGCAAAACTATGGAAAGGGAAATGGGTGTTGAAAGCCCTCAGTTGGTCTCCTTGCATGCTAGTTGTCATTGATGCCAATGTGATTTCTTCTGTTGACTCGACAGGAGCAAGCTTGGGCTTTTCCTCTCATCCGTAATTCCTTTGCTAAAGGATCAGGGCTCTCATCCACACAGCTGGCATCAATTTCATTTTCTCTTGCTTATTTTTACACGAGGAATGCCTGTTCCTTTCAATTCGTTACTGAAACAAGGTAAAACACAAAGATGCTGCAAGCAGGGGCAAGGGGGGAGAGAGTCAGGGATGCACAGTGGGCCCCCCACAGTCCCAGACTGCACGCCAGGGGGATCTAGTCATATAGAGTGTTGGGGTTCTTAGGGATTGGCTTGTTTTGGCCTTGTTTTGAAATGGGATGAGCTTGATTTTTGGCTTATTGTGAAAGCTGGGGTGCTTATTTACTGCGTGAACTTTGGCAACTGTGACTACAATCAGTTGTATTTATGGATCAAGCCCTATTTTGTAAGCTTAAGGGTTCACTTGTACATATTTAACATGCTTTTCCTTAGAGCCATGGGAGCTTGTGAACTCCAAGGCCTTTCTACAGCACCCATTTCTGTAGCATCTGAACATTTCATAAACTTTTAATATATTTATTCTCACAACACCCCTGTGAGCTAGGGAAGTGCTGTCATCCCCAGGTCACAGAGAGACTAACTGGCTTGGATTTGAACTAGTACAATCACCACTGGACCACCATTCCTCTCTGAACAGAGCTGATTACATAGGTCCATAGCACAGCCATCAGAAGCTTCTGCTACAGAATTAGTTCCCCTCTCCCCCTTTTTCATCCTTTTTTATTTTTTTATTTTTTTGGTGGCCTCTGAGAGATTGTTCCTTTCAACTAGATCATAGAAAAAAAAGATATTTATCTGCTGTCCTGGCTGGCACTGCGCTGCGCCATGGAAGCGGCCAGCAGGTCCGGCTCCTAGGCAGGGGAGCCACGGGGCTCTGAGCACTGCCCCCATCTCGAACACCAGCTCTGCGCTCCCCTTGGCTGGGAATCGGCCAATGGGAGCTCGGGGGGGGGGGCAGTGGCTACATACAAGAGCTGTGCACGGAGCCTCCTGTCCCCCACCTAGGACCCGGACCTGCTGTCTGCAGCCTGCCTTAGCCCCGCCGCTGCACCACTGACCAGGAGCTGCCCAAGGTAAGCCCACACTCCAACCCCGAGCGCCAACCGCCTGCCCCAGCCCTGACCCCCCTCAAGCCCAGAGCACCCTCCTGCACCCCAAACCCCTCATCCCTGGCCCCATCCCAGAGCCCACACCCCCATGCCCCAATCCCCTGCCCGAGCCCTGAGCCCCCTCCCAATCCTTGAACCCCTCAACTCCAGCCCCTCAACCCCACCCCCTCCTGCACCCCAAACGCCTGCCTTGACCCACAGCCCCCTCCCACACTCAAAATCCCTCGGCTCCACCCCCCAGCCTGAAGCCCCCTCCTGCATCCCAAGCCCCTCATCCCTGGCCGCACCCCAGAGCCTGGAGCCCCTTCCTGCACCCCAAATCCCTGATGGCTGGAGGAGCATACAGTGTTGTATTCTTTCCTCTGGTTAGCCTTGCTTTTCCATGGTTAAACTCTTCATGGAACATCCACCACTGCTGTGTCATGGCCCTGCCCTCATTCCCTGGCCCTGCCCAGGTAGCCAACATGGTATCACCCCTCATTTCCTGCAACTTGCCCCAGATTTCCAATCACATGGTGCAGCCAACAAGACTCTTGGCCCTAACGTGTCCTTTTGGTTACGCTGATTCATAAACATCTATTTCCATGTACAGTGCTTCTGGCTTCAACATCACCGCATGGGAGACATGGGGGAGGGAACTTGTCAGCAGCAGAGTCCAAGCATTAAACCCGAATGAGAACCGCTTTTGTCTCTCCTCACCGTTCAAATAGGAAATTAGTTCTTCCTCCTTTCTTCCTTTCTTGCCCTCGGAGTGACAGGATATTGCTGAAGCTGTTGCATAGACGCCCAAGTACTTACTACAAATCTCACAAGTGAGTTTATACTTATTAATATAGCACCTGAGAATTGAACATTGAACCATCAATGATCTCCTCGCTAAGCAAAGGCTTCTCAAGCACGTTACAAAGAAGGTATTCGTTCATGCAGAACTTTGCCTCCCGCACTGCATAATCAGACGAGTCTATTTTGGTTTTGAAATTCAAAAAGCTACAACTGTGACTGTAGTTTAGAGAAATACCGTGTGCTGTTTTTTCATTCTCCTAGCCTCACCGAGCTTATTCTGAGGAGCAGAAGCTCCCAGGTATTATTCCAGAAGCCAAGAATAGCCAGAACACAGCAGATCTCCAACTGCACCCCTGTGATGAGAACAGTGCCAGCCCTAGACCA
Source organism: Mauremys mutica (assembly GCF_020497125.1). Classification (NCBI taxonomy): domain Eukaryota; kingdom Metazoa; phylum Chordata; order Testudines; family Geoemydidae; genus Mauremys; species Mauremys mutica. The sequence continues at coordinate 131,454,637 of NC_059076.1, read as the reverse complement.
AATCACACCTCAGGCAAGGAGCATCTTTGGCGCCCCGCCTCCATTTGTTAAACTTGTGAATACCTTCTCTTTAACTGCATTTATAGCCTATTTCATGACTTTGATGCATGATTTGCATCCATGATTTATCCCTGTCATATAAGACAATAAATTTGCATCTTAGGAGCTTTTTGCTTCCTATACTGAGCTTGTTATGGGGCATCTTTTATTTTCCATGGGGGAAAACAGACAGTATTAGTGAAAGCAAAAGTCTATGTTCTGTGGTCTTAGTCATCAAATATTATGTGTTAAGCACTGCAAAAGAAGTAACAGTATTTCTTTTATATTGTTATGTAGATTGGGGTTCGATAGATATCTCTGGTGTCTCATTAAATATGTACTTTATTAGTCACTGCTTACACTCTTCAAGTCTTAAAACACAAGTACACTTTCACAATAACACAATAAAACAAGGTTCACAATATTGCAGCTGGTCTCTCACTTCACTTCACTCTTATAGCTCGCTGACTGACTGGCAACGCCCTGCCCCTTATATACCGATACGGACAGGGCTGTCAACATTCTAGGAGGTGAGGAAAACGTAGTTCTGAGGAAGTCTGAAAGGTTCCATGAGATTCTACAAGGGTCCAGAACATTCTAGGAGGTTAGTGAAAAATGAATCCATATACGGAATACCTGAAACATTTTCCTTTAAACGTTCTATTTCCCCTTTTGTTGCTAACAACGAAAACAGAACTCCGAGCCTGGCATCACCAAAGCCCGGCATCCCAGGGGGTCAACTGGGTCACCCTAAATCTGGCTGTCAGAAATAGTTAGTTAAGGGTTAAGTTTCCACCTGTAAAGGGTTAACACATAGTACCTGGTGAACACCTGACCTGAGGACCAATCAGGGAAGAGAATTTAAAAATTCCTAGGAGGGAACTGTTTCTCTCTGTTCTTGTGTGTGTTGTTCTTAGCCATTTGGAGTTACAAGGGTCCAGATGTTTAATCAAGTCTTCTGCAAGTTTCCATCTTTCTGAACTAATTTCTTCTAGTCAAGATAGTGAGTATTAGAAAGGTACTTTTGTGTCCTCATCTAATAATCCTATGTTTGCAATTCTGTGTGTTTGTTATTGATTATTCTTAATTCTGCCTGTATTGTTTGTACTGAGAAGGAGAGAAGATTCTCTCCAGAAATTAGTAAGGTTATACCCTATGAATGTCCAGCTTGGATTCATAGAGATTGTGTATTTTCTTGTTTTTCTTTTAATAAATTCTTTCTATAAAGATTTGATTAAATCCCTTCTACTGTGGATACAGGGGGAGGGAGCTAAGAGACTCTCTCTCGGTGGTGAGACAGGCTTATCTCCGGGCAGAGAAGGGAGGTTTCTCCCTCTGTGAGTTGATCTGTGTTTCCCCCAGGGAACGTCTTTGGAAAGAGGAGGGGGAAAACAGGGGTGCCCCGGCCCACGTAATTGACCGGGTGGTGGCAGCAAAAAGGAGACCTACCCTAGGATTTTAGGGTGGGGGGATACATGCTGGTCCTCAACTTGAAACCCCCCAGTTTCAAGTGAGGGTGAGACCATGACACTGGCCCTGGATGAGAGTATGCAAAACAAAACAAAACAAAAGATATTAAAAGGCACACTTAAAGCATCTCTGGGTATGTCTACACTACAATAAACAGGGCTTGGTCTACAAGGCTAACAATTGTAGTTTAGACGTTTGGATCCAGGTTCTGAAACAGAGGGTCTCGGAGCTCAAGCTCCAGCCTGAGTCCAAATGACTACACTGCTATTTTCAGCCCTGCAGCTGAGTGAGTTGACCATGGCTCTGAGTGCCATAGGTTCTTTACTGCAGTGTAGACGTACCCTTTGAGAGATCCGTTGTACCCTCCTAGCGCTTGGTGAATGGAATCTTCCTGCACAGCTGTTCTAGGGTGACCAGATGTCCTGATTTTATAGGGACAGTCCTGATTTTGGGGTCTTTTTCTTATATAGGTTCCCCCCCCCACACCTCCTGTCCTGATTTTTCATATTTGCTGTCTGGTCACCCTAAGATGTTCCCACTGGGCTAGCCTGTGAGTTGCCCTACATGCCTGTGCAGAGGTATAAAGAGCAGCAAGACCTCCTCTCAGACCCTAGCATAAGCCACTGCATCTTTGGTTTGGGTGTGCAGGACAAAGAGGGTGCCACTTGCCTTCTTACTGCCCTTCCCACCCGACAGGAGGTGGACAGGAAATGGAGGAGTGGGGCAGGGGCCAGCACAGCTGTCCTGGCCTGGACGGCATCATCACTTCAGGCTGATATAGACCAGCAACATGCTGTTAACTCCCTCACCCATCCCCAGAGCCAGGGGGAAGTGGGAAGGGAATTGTGACTCAGAGGGGTGTCTCTAAAGGCACAGTCTAGCCTGCTGATATCAAGGGGATTATTTGTGGAGTGAGGCCCACTGAGTAAGGGTTAGAGAATCATAGAATCATAGAATCATAGAATTCAAGATCAGAAGGGACCATTATGATCATCTAGTCTGACCTCCTGCAAGATGCAGGCCACATTAGCCGATCTACCCACTCTTTTAGCAAGCGACCCCTGCCCCATGCTTCGGAGGAAGGCGAAAAACCTCCAGGGACACTGCCAATCTGCCCTGGAGGAAAATTCCTTCCCGACCCCAAATATGGCGGTCAGCTGAACCCCGAGCATGTGGGCAAGACTCTCCAGCCATACCCTCTGAAAGAGGTTAAGAATATCATATTATTGACCCAATTTGACCCAATTAAGTACCAGTTTGGCACTTAATTGACCTATTGACTAAGCCCGTTATCCTATTATACCATCTCCTCCATAAACTTATCTAGCTTAATCTTAAAGTCATGGAGGTCCTTCGCCCCTACTGTTTCCCTCGGTAGGCTGTTCCAGTATTGCACTCCCCTGATGGTTAGAAACCTTCGTCTAATTTCAAGCCTAAATTTCCTGACTGACAATTTATATCCGTTCGTCCTCGTGTCTACATTAGCACTGAGCTGAAATAATTCCTCTCCTTCCCTGGTATTTATCCCTCTGATATATTTAAAGAGTGCAATCATATCTCCCCTTATCCTTCTTTTGGTTAAGGAAAACAAACCGAGCTCCTCAAGTCTCCTGTCATACCTTCCATTCCTCGGATCATTCTAGTGGCCCTTCTTTGTACCCGTTCCAGTTTTAACTCATCCTTCTTAAACATGGGAGACCAAAACTGCACACAATACTCCAAATGAGGTCTCACCAACGCCTTATATAACGGGACTAGCACTTCCTTATCCCTACTAGAAATACCCCGCCTAATGCAACCCAAGACCGCATTAGCTTTTTTAACGGCCACATCACATTGCCTACTCATAGTCATCCTACGATCAACCAGGACTCCCAGGTCCTTCTCCTCCTCCGTTACTTCCAACTGGTGCGTCCCTAGCTTATAACTAAAATTCTTGTTAGTCATCCCTAAATGCATAACCTTACACTTCTCACTATTGAATTTCATCCTGTTACTAATACTCCAGTTTACAAGGTCATCCAAATCTCCCTGGAGGATATCCCGATCCTTCTCCGAATTGGCAATACCTCCCAACTTGGTGTCGTCCGCAAACTTTATCAGCCCACTCCTACTCTTGGTTCCCAGGTCAGCAATAAATAGATTGAATAAAATAGGACCCAAAACCGAACCTTGAGGAACTCCACTGGTAACCCCCCTCCAACCCGACAGTTCCCCTTTCAGTACTACCCTCTGCAGTCTCCCCTTTAACCAACTCCTTATCCACCTCTGGATTTTCATTTCGATCCCCATCAGGCTCATTGGGCAAGATTGTGCCAGTAGCTTTGCCCATAGTAAAGGCAATACTGAGCTGCATTGCCCCAGGTGGAACACTGGGTGACACTTTACTTCAGTGGTGCAGAATGTTGCACGGTAGGAGCACAAACGGCTGCATTCATTTAATGGTCATAACATACACTCCCTCACAGAGTGGCCAGTCAGTTCTGCTGGCTGGCAGGTAGGGGGCAGTGGAGCTATACCTCAGGCTGTCCCCTACCGTCATCCTGGCAAGTTGCTCCCACTGGGAACAATGTGACAAAAAAAAGTGTTATATAAAGGGCTAGGGGTTATCCGTAGAATTCAAAGTGCTTTACCAAGGGGTCAAGTATCAGCAGGGTAGCCGTGTTAGTCTGGATCTGTAAAAGCAGCAAAGAGTCCTGTGGCACCTTATAGACTAACAGACGTTTTGGAGCATGAGCTTTCGTAGGAGATTTCCACTACATGCATCCAATGAAGTGGGTATTCACCCACGAAAGCTCATGCTCCAATATGTCTGTTAGTCTATAAGGTGCCACAGGACCCTTTGCTTCTTTTACCAAGGGGGTCAGCATCATCATCATCCAAATTTTACATATTGGGAAACTGAGGCACAGAGCCGTGACGTGAGTTGCCCAAGGTCACCCAGCAGGACAGTGACAGAGCTAGGAATAGAACCTAGGTCTCTTGATTCCTAGACCATGGCGGAGAACAGTAGCTGTGATGCTGGGCAGCTCTTATATAGGTTGTGCAAGAAGTGAGGAGGCTTTTTGCTCACTCACTGTGAGGCCATTTAAGTTGGGGGGATGATGTATCCCTATATTCCTTTTTGTTTTCACTTGAATAAGTCAATTTATAGGGCACATGATGGTGAAGGATCACGTGGCCCAGCATTCAGTATTTTTTGCACTTTTTGTTGCTGTTTATTACTTTCCAGATTTAAGAACCAAAATCCAGAGGGTTATGAACAGCTCTGCTTTGGAGGCACATAAACAACCCAAATGCATCAAAAAACTATACATAAACCCATGGAAAGGTCATCTGGAGAACGTGCACCATATATATGTTCAGAGTTATCATTGGCACTGCTTATTTATGCACTGGGGTGATTGTCACTTTACCATGTTATTGCACTGCCCAAAATAGTGATTTCACAGCAGGAAGAAAAGGAAATAAGCCAGCAGAGATTTGATTTGGGATCACAAAGTTCCTGATTCCCTGCTCAGTTGTTATTTCTATATGTGGTAGAGCCTATGGGCCCTCAAAGAGGACCAGGGTGCCATTTGCTAGACATTGTATAAGCACTTATTGAAAAGGCATTCTCTGCCCCAAATTGAATCCAGTCCAAGCTACAACAGAACGTAACAAGTGAATGACACAAACAAAGGGCAGATGGGGAAGAAGAGAGGAGACAGCCAACCAAGCATAGTTCAGCTTGATTTACTTTAGTTTTATGTTGCTTTATGTCTATTCTCTGATCCTCAGTTGTCACAGTTTGGTGTGGGTCCTTGGAAGGCAATGGAGCCCTAAGGGTTTACACCAGTTGATAATCTGGTTCTTAACTGTACAGTAATGTGTGTCGCTCCTGATTTGTACCAGCGAATCAGCCCAGAAACTCAAGTATTTACCAAACTTGGGTTTGATTTTGCATTTGTCCACACCCGTGTTAAGATACTGCCACTCTGTTGAAAGCAATGGTGATACAGTAGCATAACTCTGGTGTTAGTGAATGAAGAAACAGGCCCCTCGAGTCCAGCTTCATCCTCTGGGCAAAACAAGCTGGTTCTTGATTAACCATTTCTCCATAGACCCAGTCCTCTCTCCTTTGTCACACTTGCTTTGGGATGAATTTGCAGACTGCAGAGCTATTCTTGGACAACTGCTATACAGTGAAGCAAGACATGATGATAGATCAAATCCTACATCCCTATCCAAGGGATGGCCTCTAGTAAAGTCAGCATAAGGCTGTGGTGAATCAGACTCTTATTCTGCATCAGGAAACAGAAGTAGCCTATTCCTATTGCAATTTTTATATTCTAGGATAAAATCGTTTAATCAAAACCACAGATAATATAATGGGCTGTAAGTCATAAAATCCCTTGGGCAGCTCATATGTATCTGTGGGTTTTACCCTGCCACTCATCATCATGGAATGCAGCTGCCCTACATGTGAAAATCAATAGCAAAGTCTGTAGCAGACTTCATGGAGTCTCTGGCATTTCTCCCTTTTTGAAGTCAAAACCCTGCTTTTTGGCAGGTAGGGGATGATTGTGAGAGGTTTTGGAACAGAGGGGACTGGCTGAATTATGAGTTTCACTATAATCAGGCTTTCAGGGAAAAAAAATTAACATTGTCTGTGCCAGAGCTTTTCCCTGTGTTGGCTGAATCTGCTATTTTACTTGACTTATACAGCCCTTATGGGCTTGATGACAAAATAACTTCTTATGAGAAGAGCAAGAGATCTCTCAGGAATATCAGCATATTAAAATATGTTTGTTACTGGTGCATTGTGCATTATGGAAGTTAACTGATATAAAGTGCCAAGCTATGAGGAAACATTTGTAATAGTGTCTTGACAGTGGCCTAATGCCCCCAAACATCTGTCCTTCGTCAGGAATACATACAACCCCCAGAGAAAGTTTAAAACAACTGGCTTACCCTGGATGTGCCCTGAAAAAAAAAACAGCAGAAATGCTGATATGCAATACAGTAAAATCTGAAGATATACAGCGCGGTCCTGAATGGCATTATCATCTCATAGAATGAGGCATGAGTTCATTGAAATGCTGGCAGCACACAAGTAGCTGTTATTGAGCCAGAAGTAGATAAAGCAACAACACAGAGTCCAATCCTATAATTCTTCCCCTAGATTTTTCCAGCTTTTTTCAGAGGATGGATTGCATCTAAATATAAGATCACAAAGTTAGTGAACAGAGTAAACGTGGTACTTACCTTATCACAGAGCTACCATAATTGTTTTGTTTTGACTACATTTAACTAAGTATCAAGGTAGTATAGAACAATAAGAGGAAGGAAATGGAACATCTAGCTTAATTTGAGCAGTAATTGAGCTCTCTCAGATACAACAACATACTGCAATAAATCTGTGACTCCCAAGGATCTTCACATGCACACCATGGCTTCTAGAAACCTCCTGGTGACAGCAGGTAAAACTCAGATCTTCCTATTCTCAGAGCACTGGCCCCTAGACTGGAGCGAAAGGACACTCTCCATTCATTGCTGGTAGTATAGAACATTGTGACACACTCTTTAGAAGTTCCAGACCTATCCAGAAGAGGGCAGTGGTGCACATGCACATTAGTTCATTGTCACACTATGTGTCACAGGAAAGGAAAGTGAAATAAAGCAAGTGCCAGTTTGCAGAGTAGAGCCTGATTCTGCTGAGCCATCAAGTTATGTACATAGCTAAGCTACTTAACCATGAGATCCAAGGGAGAAGGGCCGTGGACAGAATACACTGCACTCCATCTGGTGGGTGTCCCTTTGGAACCACAGCCACCTGAATGTCATTTAGAGCACCTTTGGGGTTACTCTAAACCATGCTGGATAGTGAAGAGACCCCAGGCCAGAATCAGTGAACCACAAATGGCAGCCCCAGGTGCAGCTGTGCAAGCGAAGATTGAGGACAGTGACACAGAGTTACATTGGTATCTTTTCTGTCATCGGCAAGGAAATCCCACTGCAAATTCTACTGCATGCAGTACCATGGATAGATCAGGTTCGCCAGCCGTGTTCTCGACTGGTGGCCCCTCTCCAGGTAGGCGATGTGATCTTTTTCACTCTGATTATGGAAACTTTCATTGTATATTTTACCACAACTCTCCTGAGGTTGCTGAACTACATGCAATACACTGTAACACAGCAGGATTTGAGTGAAATTACACAATCCTCCTTGCTTGTATCTATTCAGAGCTGCATAGATTTTCTTCACAGACATTTTGCCTCTTTATCTTAAATCTGATCTATAGTTCAATGATTTTGATCATTAATAAGCCTCCGTGCTTCTATATAACCCTATCTCTTGCTGCTGAATGACAAATTTATTTTTGACTGGATACTCTAATTTGAATGTCTTGATTAAACTGTATTTGTTTATTTGATAGGATTGCTTTGCAACATGATCTCTCAGAGTTTTGATATCAAATCTGTTTTGCTTCCCCACCCTGTTCTCCTGTTGTTTTATTAGGTTGTTGGTGTTTGTTCAGATGCAATGAATTCTGTCTGATCTCTCTCTGTATATCGTGTTTGCTGTAGGTGGGGAAAGCAGTATAGGCAACAGCACCAGAAAAATGAAAAGAAATGAAAGAAAGCAGGCCCACAAATCAACTAGTGAGAATTAATCTTGACTTCCTGTACCAACCTACTGTATGGCATCCGTGTGATCTTTTAAATTGCTTCCTTAGTCCAGCACTCCAGAGGTACTTGTATTTCAGGGGTAAACCTAAGATCCTTGTGTGTAGTTTCTGCACTAGTTGTACATGGTATAATCGTAACAGACCATCAACTTCAAAATCATCTTCATTTATGGATGGGACCTTGGAGGCATATACAGGACAGCAGCTAAATCGTTATGAGTTATAGTTTGGTCATTTTTTAAGGGTAAGGAAAACACTGCTTTAGTTCCAGCTAAGCAAGATAAGCATGGGATTTGACCAGAGCGTATGGGCGATTGACCCAAAACGTGATTCCAAATAAAAGATTATCCATCATTTTTGCAACAATCTGAAAAGATAGCCGAACATTACCTCTGTGTGGCAATTTACCGTGATAGAGGGAACGTATAGTTGATAACAGGGATAAAAGTCCATACTGCACTAACACTCCTTTGATTAGCCACAGCAAAGGTGCGAGATGCTGTTGGAGATATGTAAAAATGGATCTGAATCCCCTACAAAGTGCAACGTGTTCTACAGAACAAACACAGTTAGGTTGCTAATGAATGCATCACAGACACCTGCTGCTTGCAGAGAGCTGCATGTCTGCCACTTGCATGATAAGATAAGGGAGTTTACTGCATTAGAAAAAAGAACGAGGAGTACTTGTGGCACCTTAGAGACTATCAAATTTATTTGGGCATAAGCTTTCATGGGCTAAAACCCACTTCATCAGATGCATGCAGCATTAGAGTGCAGCACGTATACACATATTCTACATAGTGCCCTATAGTGATGGAATAAGTTAATTGCATTTGGGTTTAAGTGAAGGCATTCTGAAAGCAGCAGAGGCAGCGTGTGAGTGAAACACAGAAAAGGGAAATGTTCTGAGGTCTTCCTGGTTTTGACCATGGTTCATCTTAGAACAAGTGAGGTCTTGGGGAGCGAGATTCAGGGGAGCTGGGCTCAATTCTTTGCTCTGCCACAAACTTCCTATGTGACAGGTCACTTTACCTCTGTACCTCAGCTACCGCTTTGCATCATCATCCATGTTCCTCACACAATAAAGAGGCAGGAATGTAAAGATGCTAGGTTTGTGGCATGCTAATACAGTGATGGTTAGTGTCCCCTTTAAGGTAGGTGCATGTGTGGCCACTGAGAGAAAATTCAGCTTCCGCTGAGAGCAGAGCGTGTCTCACGGCCTGCTGCTTGTGGTGTGGCTGCTGAGATAATAAAGTGAGGTTGGGTGAGAGAACTGAAGGGAAGAGAAATCCAGTGACATAAACAGGAGAGGGGCAGTAACGTGTAAGGGAGAGGCTGGGGAATATCTTGAAGGGAAAGGACAGATCAGTGTTTCTCAAACTGGGGTCGCCACTTGTGTAGGGAAAGCCTCTGGCTTCCAGGCCAGTTTGTTTACCTGCCCCATCCGCAGGTCTAGCTGAACACGGCTCCCACTGGCCGCGGTTCGCTGCTCCAGGCCAATGGGAGCTGCTGGAAGCGGTGGGGGCCGAGGGACTTACTGGCCACCGCTTCCAGCAGCCCCCGTTGGCCTGGAGCAGCGAACTGTGGCCAGTGGGAGCCACGATCGGCCAGACATGCAGACGGGGCAGGTAAACAAACCAGCCTGGCCCGCCAGGGGCTTTCCCTACACAAGCAGCAACCCCAGTTTGAGAAACACTGGGATAGATCTTATCATGGGTCAAAAAGAATGAAATTATACATACAAAACGATGGGGTCTATATTAACTGTGACCACTCATGAAAGAGATCTTGGAATCATTGTGGAAAGTTCTCTGAAAACATCTGCTCAATGTGCAGTCCTGGTCAAGAAAGCAAACAGAATGTTAGGAACCATTAGGAAAGGCAGAAAATATCCAAGTGTCATTATATAAATTCATGGATCATTCTGTACCTGGAATTCCACATGCAGTTCTGGTTGCCCCATCTTGAAAAAAATGTATTAGAATTGGAAAGGTACAGAGAAGGTACAGAGAAAAATGATTAGGGGTATTGGACAGCTTTTGTATGGGGAGAGATTAAAAAAGATGTACTGTTCGGCTTAGAAAGGAGATGACTGGGGATTGATATGATAGAAGTCTATAAAATCATGAATGGTTTGGAGAAAATGAATAGGGAAGTGTTATTTACCCCTTCACAAAAACACAAGAACCAGGGGTCACCCAAATGAAACTAATAGCAAGAAGGTTTAAAAACAAACATAAGGAAGTACTTCTTTACATAATACACAGTCAACTTGTCAAACTCAACTGGGGGATATTTAATGGTCAAAAGTATAAGTGGGTTCTAAAAAGAATCAGATAAGTTCATGGAGGATAGGTTCATCGGTGGCTATTAGCAAAAACAGTCAGGGATGCAACCCCATGCTCTGGGTGTTCCTAAACCTTTGACTGCCAGAAGCTGGGAGTGGACAACAGGATGGATCACTTGATAATTGCCTTGTTCTATTCAAGCCATCTGAAGCTTCTGGCACTGGCCACTGTCAGAAGACAGGACACTGGGATAGATGGATGATTGTTCTGACCTATTATGACAGAACATACCTGTGTTCACAAGCTTCACACTACTGCAGTAATTTTTGTACAAGGCATGTCTTGTAAGGTATCATTTGAAAACTGATAATTTGCTGGTCAATATCATCTTGATAAAAAAAATGTGTGGCAACACTGTATGTAAGTTTATAAGAGTCCCATGTATGTTTTTAACGGGTGTTCCAAATCACAGCCCTACCCAAGCAGAAGTTGGCAAACAGGGCTGTCCTAAACAAAGGAATGTGTGCTTTGCTTATTTTGCATTTAGGCAGTAAATTGAGTCATCAAGCAGAAAGGGAGGAAAAAGGAAGTTCAAACAGGTGGAAAAAAGCAGCAGGGAACATCTTTCCACATAGACTCTTTGTCTTCTGAATCTCAGCTGGAAATGTTTTTCAAGAGGGAGACTGGAACTATAAAAGGAGGAGCAAACATCCCACAGCATCCTTCTCTCTCTCCCCCATCCATTGCATTGACAGTGCCTGAAGCAACAAAGAAAGTATTTGTTAGATACCAGGAGAATGGGTCCTGACCTAAGAAGTTTGGTCAGTAAGATTGCTGAAAGCATTTCATGAGAAAACTTTCCTTTGAATTTAAGATTGTTTGTTAAGTTAGGCACCAGTTGGGTTTTATCTTTATTTTTCTTGTAAACATTTCTGACTTTCGTGCCTCATTACTAGAATTTAAAATCTCTCTCTCTTTGTACTTAATAAACTTTATCTAATTCAGTGTGTTTAAATTGAAATGTTTGGGAAATACTATTTGAGGTGGCAAGTTGTGTGCATGTCATTTCTTTTGAAGAAATAATGAGGTGATAAGTAACAGTTAGCATGGATTTGTCAAGAACAGATTGCTTCAAATGAATCTGATAGCTTTCTTTGACAGGGTAACAAGCCTTGTGGATAGGGGGCAAGCAGTAGATGTGGTATATCTTGACTTTACTAAGGCTTTTGATACTGACTTGCATGACCTTCTCATAAACAAACTAAGGAAATACAACCTAGATGGAGCTACTATAAGGTGGGTGCATAACTGGTTGGAAAATCATTCCCAGAGAGTAGTTATCAGTGGTTCACAGTCATGCTGGAAGGGCATAATGAGTGGTGTCCCGCAGGGATTGGTTCTGGGTCCAGTTCTGTACAATATCTTCATCACTGTTTTAGATAATGGCATAGAGAGTACACTTATAAAGTTTGCGGACGACACCAAGCTGGGAGGGGTTGCAAGTGCTTTGGAGGATAGGATTAAAATTCAAAATGATCTGAACAAACTGGAGAAATGGTCTGAAGTAAATAGGATGAAATTCAATAAGAATAAATGCAAAGGACTCCACTTAGGAAGGAACAATCAGTTGCATACATACAAAATGGGAAATGATTGTCTAGGAAGGAGTACTGCAGAAAGGGATCTGGGCGTCATAGTGGATCGCAAGCTAAATATGAGTCAACAGTGTAACACTGTTGCAAAAAAAGGAAACATCATTCTGGGATGTATTAGCAGGAGTATTGTAAGCAAGACATGAGAAGTAATTCTTCCACTTTACTCCACACTGATTAGGCCTCAGTTGGAGTATTGTGTCCAATTCTGGGTGCCACATTTCAGGAAAGATGTGGACAAATTGGAGTGAGTCCAGAGAAGAGCAACAAAAATTATTAAAGGTCTAAAAAACATGACCTCTGAAGCAAGATTTAAAAAAATGGGTTTGTTTAGTCTGGAAAAGAGAAGACAGAGAGGGGAACATGATAATAGTTTTCAAGTACATAAAAGACTGTTAAAAGGAGAAGGGAGAAAAATTGTTCTTCTTAACCTCTGAGGATAGGACAAGAAGCAATGGTCTTAAACTGCAACAAGAGTGGTTTAGGCTGGACATTAGGAAAAACTTCCTAACTGTCAGGGTAGTTAAGCACTGAAATAAGTTGCCTAGGGAGGTTGTGGAATCTCCACCATTGGGGATTTTTAAGAGCAGGTTGGACAAACACCTGTCAGGGATGGTCTAGATAATACTTAGTCCTGCCTTGAGTGCAGGGACTTGTATAGATGACCTCTCGAGGTCCCTTCCAGTTCTATGATCTATGATTCTGTGGCTTTATATCATTTTTATTGTCCAGAAGAGGGCTGGACAATACAGGATATACATTTCAGGGGGAAAATCTAAGACTGGGCATGTCTTGGGGTCACCCTGAAATATAACCAAGGTTGGTGAGAACCAGAGTATAACCAAGTGTGGCTGGCAGGCTACAGTTATACGCACTCAGGGTGTGGCTTGAATGCTGGAAGGCTATTTGTAAGCAGCCCAGGTGGGAACTCCTTCAGCAAAGCATTGGAAGGCACCCAAGGCTTCAGAGAAGAGGTGACACAACTGCTCACTGGTCTGGATTGTATCCTGGTGAGTCACATGTAGTATGGCCATTCTTATGAAATGCAAAAAGTAAACATGAATAGTGAAAAGCAGAATCATGTGCCCATGCAGAGTTGACTGCAGGACTGGAACCAAAGTGAAGAGGAGCACAAAGTACTCAGCACTTCACAAGGTTGGGTGCCAGGACTGCAACCAACAAGTGTGTCACAGATTCCCACACTATGCCCCATTTACAGCGGCTATGAGTCTGTTACAGTCTCAGCTAGCGACCCATAACTCCAGATGTAATAGCTTGAGCTTTTAGATTCCTTGTGGCCATCACAGCAGCATGTCTTAGGTGAGTATGGGCTTGCAGGTTGCAGTCCATAATTCTTGTTCCTTGCACCATGTCTACTAAACATGTGGAAAAGTTTGCCTTGCCAAAAAACCGAACCAAAAGCAAAATAAAAAACCCCACACACCCTTCTTTAGGAATAATATCAAAAATAAAATGTAGCACTTTTAAACATCAAAGTGCTTTGCAAACTTTAACTAACTAGCATTGGATAAAGTATACACAGTGTTTTTATGTTTATTTAATGGATTAAGAGTTTTTTCCCCCATGCCTAGTAATTAACATAATGTTACAAATGCACTTTAACTATGCGTAAAAATAAAAAAAAAAGTCAATGTTTTGATTTAAACAAGCATTTAATGAAGCTTATTAAGACATACCATATGTTTTGCATATGATAGTACACCTTCTCTTGAGGTTTTAAACTTTATTTGACACAGGCAGCACAGTATGTAAGTGAATCAAAATTACAGATGAAATTAATTATTATTAAAAGTACACTAACATTCTAATGAATGCTTAGAAATTTTGATGGCACTTAATGAGGAATTGTAGGTGAAAGGACCTACCATATTATTTGGAGTTTTTGCTATTCCTGCCATTGGGGAGCAGTGTTGCCTAACATGTGGTCGGAGTAACACAGAGAGATACCATAATCTGCATTCTGCTCCAACAGGGATGAAGTGAGGCACTACACACTATTCCAGTTAGATTTGAATAATGGGATGCTAATGATTTGTAGATTTTAAAGCCAGAATGAACCATTTAATCTGACCTCCTGTATAACACAGGCCATAGAACTGTGTCCAATTGTTGTTGTATTGAGCCAAGGAACTTGTGTTTGACTAGAGCATATCTGCTAGAAAGGCATTGATTGAAAGGTTTGAAGAGATGGTGAATCCACCACTTCCCTTGGTAGTTTTTTCCAAAGGTTAATCACCCTCAGTATTAAAAATGGGTGATGTCTCATGCCGAAAGGTACAAACAGCAGTGGTGGGCACCTTGTGGATCTGACGACCTTGTGGGAGAGGTTCACTCTACACAAGGAGGAAGCAACATTTGGGTTGAAGCCACTCCTGGAGACAATGGATTGCTCTTTTCCCTTGGATTCAGAATCTGCACTCCGAATCTACTCCTTCTGTGCAGTCAAACCCTTTAGGAAAGCTCTAGCCTATAACAAACAAATGGTTGTATAGCCTGTAAATGAACAGAAAGTTCTACTGCCCAAATACAGAAATTTCTCAACTGCATAGGCAGGTTATAGAAGGAAAGGCTGCATGTTACAAATCACACCTTATATTGTGGAACTGCCATAGGACTCTTCTGAGTCAATACATTGTTCTTGGTTGAAGGGGTTTGGCCAAAGAATACATTACCTAAGGAGGTCTGATTAATCCACAGTCTGCACACTTCTTTGTTTCACTGCATACCCCGGCCCCTATAGAAACGACTTTCCCTCCTTAAACAGAGAGGAAGGGGGAAGAAGAGAAGAATGCTGGGTGGAGGGGAGAAATAGATACCTAAAGATTTATATACCAAGAAGAGTAGCTTGTGCCAATGAAAACAGAAGAGCAGAAGACTATCTAATCCGGTAAGATCCTCACCACACAGATCTAAATAACCTGAGAAGTTTTTAGATACCGTGGAAGGATGGTCTTGTGGTTAAGGCACCAGACGGGGAATCAGAAATTCCCAGATTTGCCAAAGACTTCCTGTGTGACCTTGGGCAAGCCACTTAAATCTCTCAGGGCCTTGGTTTCCCCTCTGTAAAGCAAGGATGCTTTCTTCCTACCAACTTTTTCTGCCTTGTCTGTTTAGAGAGTAAACTCCTCAGGATGGAGACTGTCTCTTTTAATATACATATATAATATGTACATACAACACCCAGCACAGCAGGCTCCTGGTCTTGGCTGTGGGCAAGAGGTACTAGTGAAATTCTCCTTTTAGTAAGAAGTCAATGATTATTATAGACAGTACTCATGTGGACACACAGATCGGTAGAGTAATGGGATAAATTGATGGTAATGGCACTTGGCTGTTTGCTTCATACCATCAGCTATCAAGTCGTGTCATTGTTAGACCTGGTCAAACAGTTTTGTGCAGAATTTTTCTGATAAAAAAAAACAGCCTTTTTTGAAACAAGAAATATTCATGGAAAGCTTCTGATTCCTTGAAATTTTCCATATTTGTTCAAAAACAAATGTTAAAATGTCCTCATTTTAATGTTTTACAATTTCAGATTTCAATATTTTGTTAAAAGAACAGGAGTACTTGTGGCACCTTAAAGACTAACAAATTTATTTTAGCATGAGCTTTCGTGAGCTACAGCTCACTTCTCACGAAAGCTCATGCTAAAATAAATTTGTTAGTCTTTAAGGTGCCACAAGTACTCCTGTTCTTTTTGCGGGTACAGACTAACATGGCTGCTACTCTGAAACCTGACAAAATTTTGTTGTTTCTCTTTTCTTCTTCTTTCTCCTATTTACCATGGAATGCAACTGAGAATAAGTCAAATGTGGACATAATTCCTTTCTTTCTTTCCTTCATTTATTTTTTTGCCGCTTTGGGAAAAATTGACTACATTTTGAAAAGTGAGAATGGCAAAAGGTGAAAGAAAAAAAACCCTGTTCATCATTCATTCTATTCCATGGCAAAAGGGAGGGGTGGGGGAAGGACAGGGAAAACAAAACAACAAAATTTCAAATTTTTTGAAAAATTTTCGCATGACGTTCTTTTAAAGTGGACATATAATTATTCCATTTCAAAATAAAAGTGAGTCATATTTTTACTATCTTTGACCAGCTCTAGGCCTTATTGGACCATTATAGATATCTTTCAAGGTTTTTTATTATTTTATTTAAATGAAAAAATAGGCCCAAATTAGTTCAATGCTGAATCCATATTTAAGCATCAAAATAAAGGTGTCATCTTTCCTAGCTCCAAATGAAGAAATTTACTTCAGCCCAACCTACACACAGGTTTTGTTCCAGAACAGCTATTTCTGTTGTCTATGTGGTTGTATACCAAAGTAGTTATGACAACACAGTCCCTAATGTAGGCACAGTTATATTGGTATAAAGATGTTTTAATAGCATAACTTATTCCCCTTTCCATAAGGGAATAACTACACTAGAACAAGCATTTTCATACATGTGTAATGTTGTCCATACTAGGGTTGTACCACTGTAATTATACCACTATGGTCCAAATTTCATGTTTAGATAAGCCCTTCATTTTCTAAATGTGTCTTTAAATGCCTGTCTTCAAGCACATTTGAAAAGTTTGCCCTGGAACTTAACAGTTGTGAACATTTGCAGTTTACATGCGGAAAAGGCTATCATCTTTGGATGGTATCTCAATGTCAGCATTTCAATGCAGTTTCTTCAGAAATAATAGTCTTCCCAAGAGAACAAAAATGCTGATTGGCAGCTTGGCATGTTCAGGAAGAGTTTGGACAGTCATAAACACCTCCTTGCCAAAAGTAGCTACTGCCCATGACACTTCAGAGGCACCCAGACTATTGCAGAATCCACTGGAAACTCTCCAGTTCATGTGCATTTTTACTGAGTAAGAGTGCAAGTGTCTTAAAGTTTGTATAGCTTGCCAGGAAGTAAGTTACTTCTGCCTTGGGACCATCTTCTTTATAGCTGAGTGATTCTCAGTTACCCATATGTAGAGGGGAGGTGTGGGTTAATGAGCACTAATGAATCAAAGAAACACACTTTATACTTAACAAAAGGCTGATATGATGGTTTTTGAGGAAAATAAATATCTGCTGATCATGTATAAATAGGCTGTAAAATACACTGGACCCTGCTAAATGAATATCTGTAGAGTGCTAGATGTAATGTAATCATTAGCTGAATCACTGTACCTTCTGGATATTTATAATAAACTCCCTACTCCTTCCCTTTACCTCTTGCCCTAGAACTGAAAGGGAGTACAGCATACATCCCGTAGGACTACAGAAGTTGGCTTCATTTTCCCTCACTCCTGCCAATAGCCAGCCCAGTGTTTGTACACCACCTTGCACTATAGGGTGAGGGTCCATGACTGGCCCTACCACCATACCAGTAATAATTCTGTCTCTTCTTACTTTTTATCTCCCTTTTATCAGCATCCTGGTCTCTTTCTCTAGCTGCCATTCAGCATGCCCTCCCTCCCACCCCCCCATCTTTCAGCCTCTCTCACGCGCTCTTTTCAAACTGAGCCGGTTCTAGCCGGTTCTTCCTTTCCAGCCCAGGTAGTCAGGTGGAAAACAGTGCTTGCTTTACTCCACAGCATATTTTGGGGATGATTTACACTTTGCTCTGCTCATCCCATGTCCAGTTCTCAAGTTTCACAAATCCAATATATTTACTGATTTAGCCTGAGAGATTATGATTATGGGTTGGCCCTGAGTTTTACACCAATGATTACATATTACCAATGGTTTAATTTCCATTTGGACACTCACCACGGACAACCTCCTACTAGGTAAGTCAAAGGCAGTGGTGAAAGTGATGTGGATGGGGTGGAAGATCAAAAGAGATATTGAAG
Organism: Mauremys mutica; assembly: GCF_020497125.1. Lineage (NCBI taxonomy): Eukaryota > Metazoa > Chordata > Testudines > Geoemydidae > Mauremys > Mauremys mutica. The sequence goes on along the minus strand of NC_059076.1, from coordinate 131,436,661 downwards.
ACTGGATTTGTTCTATTTTTTCCCTAAATCTGGTGTAAGATGCCATTCATGTTTATGGTACTTGTCATAAACAGATTGTCATAAATAAACAGATCAGGGTTAAGGTCTCTTTTCCCTGGAAAGGGTTAACAAGCTCAGTAACCTGAGAAACACCTGACCAGAGGACCAATCTGTCCCTGCCAGCAGGTATATGGGATCTTGGGGAGCAATTACCACATGGGTGGGGTGCAAAATAAACTTTATTAATAAAATGCAAAAACAGGGAAAATTCAATAGTGAGGGGTATGGGGTTTGTTAAGGTAGACAATTGGGGAGGGGTTTCTTTTTGGTGAACAGTAAGGGGGTTTCAATAGTGGGGTACAACACAGCAGGATACAATACAGTGGGTAACCAACTAACACTGAAGTATAAATGTAACAGGTAGCTAGCGATTTCTATGTAAAAAGGTGTGTCACAGCAGCATATAACCAACTAATAGTTATGGAAAATATGTTAAATAACAAACAATTTTAGGTAAAATATATCACAGTGGTGTAAATGTAGAATGTGAGGTGTATCAGAGAGGAAAAAGTAACCAACGGGGTTTTGTGCTAGACTTCAGCAATACAATTGAGGTTTGGCAGTAGGAGCACAGAGACACAGACACACAGAGCAAACAGGCTAGGAAGAACAAACAGGCTGCAAGTTTTAAGCAGCAGAGAGAGTAGAAGGACACAGAGAAGCTGGGGGGCGGGGTGCAGTGGGAAGACAGCCTTAATTACAATTATACAGAACACAGCAAAATCTTATCTATGATCTAGCTTAACCAAGACTACACAAATTAGCAAGTAACAAAACACAATGCAACAATTCTCTAAGCCTAACTTACAAAGTATAATGCTAAACTTAACTTAATGGGTGCACCTTATGCTAAGGATAGTTCCAGAGGGCTGAGTGGTGTGTGTCCAGGACACAGCTCCAAAGGGGGGGTGGGTGACTGCAGCAGTGGATACAGCTGAAAACAGTCCAAGGCAAAGCCCACAGGAGCAGAACTTAGCAGCAGCACAAACTTATTTTCAGTGGCAGAGTGCCACGGGGTTTAAGAGAGAGGTTTTAAAACACAGACCAAGGTTTAGCTTGAGTTTGTGTGCTGGGGAGACAGAGCCAGCAGCTAAAATAATAAAATAAAAGTACAGAAAGTTTCACAGAAGGATTCTTACCATCCCCCAAGGCAGCAACAGAGGCAGAAGCAGCAAGAACATCAGAAGGCTCGGTACAGTCTTGATAATCAGGAGATCTCTCAGGCAGCAATTCGTTCTTCGTGGGGGGCGGTTCAAAAACAGGGGTACACTCAAAAATAAAACGAGAGCGGAGAAAGGACCCCCAGAACCCCTGGTTGATCAGACCAGGCAGCAATGCAAGAACCTTTCTGAAGTCTGTTAAAAAATGTCTGTTTTTAAAGGCAAACCCTGGCAGCTTCCCGCCAGTAACTCTGATTGGTTCCCCTTCTCACAGGGAGGAGAGCAAGGAGGGAAAAACTGCAGGTAGCCACAGAGGCATGTTTGGACTAGCCCTGAGCCCAGAGGTATGACTCATGCCCAGGATCCTAAAAACACAATAGGTCTTGCAGCTCTGGACAGAGCCTACCCTACACCAAGCCCAGGTTTTAACAAGGTGATAACAGGACTAACCCTTTGAACAGGGCAGTGGTCCCACTTAGCACAAGTGGCCATTCCTTTGAGAAGGGCAATGGCTCTGGTTAGACAACTTAAAGGGCCCTCCCTTTGAGAAGGGCAGAGGCCCTGGTAAACAACTTAACAGCCAGGGAGGGGCGGCCACAGCAGGAAAACAAGAACAAAATGGAGTAAGGGGACAGCTATAAGAACAAAATGGAGCTGTAACAGACACAATCAAGGAACAGGATAATTTCAAATCTCTGTGGAGGGAAGCCTTTGTCTGTGTTCCTTGTTTGCTCAAAGTTCTCTTTTTGGATCTAAAAGAGGTCAGTCATGTCTCCAAGTTCTCCTGGAGTAGTTTCTACTATTTAATAGTGAGTATTAATTAGAAAGGCGGATTAGTCTTTTGAGTTGCTTTCTATATTTGCAATTGTGTGTTTGCTAAAGGAAATTCTTTATTCCTGTTTGCTATTACTTTGCTTTCACTGAGAAAGAAAGGGGGAGGGGGAATTCTCTCCAGAGATTGATAAATTTAGACCCTGTATTGTTCCATCTTGGATTACAGAGACAAGTTACTTTCTTTTTATTCTTTAATAAATTCTTTTCTATTAAGGACTTGGTTAATCTTTCCTTGGGTGGATTCTCAGGGAAAGGGGAGGGGGAGGTATCCCTCTGTAGTTAAATCCCGGTGCCCCTCCTAGGAAAAGGGAGGGGGGAGGAAGCAGGGGGAATGGTTTATTTCTCCTGGGTGTAAGAACTCCATGGATTTGGGGCTCTTGGAATCCCCTAGGATTTTGGGGGAAGGACTGTGTCTCAATCCACGTACCTGATTGAGTGGTGGCAGCTTTTACTAGATCTAAACTAGGATTTTAGTTTAGAGGGAAACCAGTGCAGGTCCCCACATTGGAACCCAACAGCTCCAAGTGGGGGTGAGACCTATGACATGGCTGGCAGCGGTGACGAACCTGGCAAGGCATTTCTACCAAAAGGCAGTTTTAAAGCAGTTTTTCAGGGTTAGAAGGAATCTTCAGCAAGTTTGGCTGGAGGGAATTAGTTTTTCTAACCAGGCTTTTGTTACAAGAAACATCCTACTGAGAGGGTGCTTAGCAATTTCCAAAAGACAGTGGCAAAACCGGGTTTTCTACCTTCTTGGGAGCCAGGAGGGGGGAGATTGGTTTTTTTTGGAAACAGATTTTCAGCTGGGTTTAGCTGAGGGAAATAAGGTTTTCTAACGGGCTGTGTTAGGAAAAGACTTTTTTTTTTCTTCTTCTTTTCTTTTTTTGCCCTTTTTTCTTTCTGTCTGCTTGAAAAAAAAAACAGCTAGGGAAGAGGTGTAAGTTTTTCTAACAGGCTTTGTTAGAAGGACCCCTACTGTGAGGTACTTAGCAAGTTGCTAGAAACAGGACAAACCAGATTTTCTAGTTTCTTGTGAGACAGCAACAATCAGCTAACACCATTTGCAAATGAAAAGGTTTTGTTTCTTTTTATTCAGTCGTAAATAGAAAGGGTAGGAAAAGTGAACCAAGCAATACAGTTCACTGAATGCAGAGGGGTGTGGCCAGGACCAGAAAGCACAAAGACATAAAGAAGCAACAGGGCAGAGAGGCTAACCACAAGAGGGAGCTGAAGAAACAAGAAGCTGACCACAAAGCCAAAGAGGCAGCCAAAGAGGCTGAGCACAAAAAACAAATGAAGTTAAAAGACAAAGACCTGGAATTAGCCAGAGCTAACCCACATGTTCCAGCCAACCCTAACAATCCTTCTCCAGGCACTGTTCCCCATCCCAAGAAATTTCCCACCTACATGGCAGGTGAGGACACTGAGGCCTTCTTAAAACATTTTAAAAGGACCTGCCATGGGTACAGCATCCCTAAAGACCAGTACAAGGACTGGTCAGGAAAGTGGACTTTTGCTGTCTATGACAATTATTCCATCCCCATGCTACTGGGGGAAGACTTGGCCAACCATGTGCAGCTGGCCAAGAGGGGGGGAGTGGTCACCCGCAGCCAGGCCAAACAAGCAGGCACTCCCATCCCTGTTCCTGAGCCGTCCACCAGGACCCTGTCTGTGTTACCAGAGTCTCAGACCAAGGTGGTGGAACCGGATCCCATGCCAACAACTACAGCAGCCATAGTACATCCAGTCCCAGGACCAGAACTGGAAGAGCAACCAGCGGCAGAACCAGCGCCAGCACTGATGCCAGCGTTTGCAACTCCACCGCCAGGGAGCGCCAACGGGCCTGAACTGGCAGAAGCAGCAGACAACCCTACCCAAGAGGCTCAGCCAAAGCCTGAAATATCACTCTGTGCACCAGCGGAAAGCGGTCCACAGTCAACGAAAACAACCTCATCACCTACATCGCTTCCAGAGGGACCAAGCCCAAGTCCACAGTCTAAGGAGGAACTAGTGTCTCCAGCTTCAAGGAAACAGTTCCAAACTGAGCAGGAAGCTGATGACAGCCTTAAAAAAGCTTGGGCGGCGGCATGGAGCAACCCACTGCCTCTCAGCTCTTCTAATCGATCCCAGTTTGTTGTAAAACAAGGACTTTTATATAACAAGATTCTTTCTGGTGGACACTAGAAAGGCCAGAATCCTCAAAAACAGTTGGTAGTTCCAACTAAGTACCGTTACAAGCTCTTAAGCTTGGGCCATGACATCCCAGTGGTCATTCTGGGGTGAACAGAACCAAGAACAGGTTGGAAAAGTCCTTCCACTGGGAGGGGATGGGCAAGGACGTTGCCAGGTATGTCCGGTCAAATGCATTAAAAATGTTCTTCAATGTCAAATACCTTGTTGTTTACATACTTACTAGTATATATAATAGTGCATGTGTTTTGTTAATCTGTTTATTTTAAAGTTCTAAAAGGAAATCACCGCCAGTGGTTCCCACTGTCTGCGATTTGGGGGGCGTGTCATAAATAAACAGATCAGGGTTAAGGTCTCTTTTCCCTGGAAAGGGTTAACAAGCTCAGTAACCTGAGAAACACCTGACCAGAGGACCAATCAAGGAACAGAATAATTTCAAATCTCTGTGGAGGGAAGCCTTTGTCTGTGTTCCTTGTTTGCTCAAAGTTCTCTTTTTGGATCTAAAAGAGGTCAGTCATGTCTCCAAGTTCTCCTGGAGTAGTTTCTACTATTTAATAGTGAGTATTAATTAGAAAGGCGGGTTAGTCTTTTGAGTTGCTTTCTATATTTGCAATTGTGTGTTTGCTAAAGGAAATTCTTTATTCCTGTTTGCTGTTACTTTGCTTTCACTGAGAAAGAAAGGGGGAGGGGGAATTCTCTCCAGAGATTCATAAATTTAGACCCTGTATTGTTCCATCTTGGATTACAGAGACAAGTTACTTTCTTTTTATTCTTTAATAAATTCTTTTCTATTAAGGACTTGGTTGATCTTTCTTTGGGTGGATTCTCAGGGAAAGGGGAGGGGGAGGTATCCCTCTGTTGTTAAATCCCAGTGTCTCTCCTAGGAAAAGGGAGGGGGGAGGAAGCAGGGGGAATGGTTTATTTCTCCTGGGTGTAAGAACTCCATGGATTTGGGGCTCTTGGAATCCCCTAGGATTTTGGGGAAGGACTGTGTCTCAATCCACGTACCTGATTGAGTGGTGGCAGCTTTTACTAGATCTAAACTAGGATTTTAGTTTAGAGGAAAACCAGTGCAGGTCCCCACATTGGAACCCAACAGCTCCAAGTGGGGGTGAGACCTATAACACAGATAGTTAAGGGTTAATGCCTCTTTTACCTGTAAAGAGTTAAGAAGTTCACCTAGCCCAACTGACACCTGACCAGAGGAACCAATGGGGGAATAAGATGTTTCAAAAGGAAGGAGGGAAGTTTCCTTTGTTTAGAGTCAGTTTCAGTTTCAGCCAGAGTGAAAAAGACCAAGGAACCAGCCTCTTATCAGAGTTTATGTAAATAGGTTTATGTTTATTTTTTTGTAACTTGTCTTTTTGCAATTAGGGGAATAATCAAATTTGGGTATTCTTGTGTGTACTAAGGTTTTTGCACAGGGGAACATCCTGTGTTTAAAATCTGTTGTCTGTGAGATCAGCTTGTATGCTGTCTCCCAGAGGTTTTTTTTCTTTGACCTTTCTTTTTGTCGGGTAAATGACACATCTGGTTTCCACCTTAGGGCTCTGAACCGCCGACGGGCATGCTCGAGTGTTAGCCCCATTCTGATTCTGGCCTTGTTTTTAAAAAGTTCATAATTGTTCTTGTGTTCCCTAGGCATTTCAGCCACCACCTCTGCTAAGGGTCCACTGAACTGTGGCCTCAGCTCTATCATGTACTGGTCTGTAGAGATGCTGTACCCAAAGCAGGCCCTTTCGAAATTTTCTAAGAAGGCCTCAGTATCATCACCTGCCTTGTAGGTGGGGAATTTTCTGGGATGGGAAGCAGTACCTGGAGAAGGGTTGTTAGGGTTGGCTGGTAAATCCTGCTTAGCCCTTGCTAACTCCAGTGCATGCTTCTGGGACTCCCTCTGGATCTCCATAGCCCTCTGGTGTTCAGCCTCTTTGGCTTGGGAAATGACTTACGTGGTTATTTATTTCAGAGTGGCAGGCGTGTTAGTCTGCATCAGCAAGAAGAATGAGGAGTCCTTGTGCAACCTTAGAGACTAACACATTTATTTAAACAGACTCCAACAAGAAACTGAAGATTTTGAATTAATTTGCAAACCTGACACCATTAAATTAGGCTTGAATAAAGACTGGGAGTGGATGGGTCCTTACACAAAGTAAAACCTATTTCCCTATGCTAAGTTTTTTTCCCCTACTGTTACTCACACCTTCTTGTCAACTGTTGGAAATGGGCCATCCTGGTTATCACTACAAAGGTTTGTTTTTCTCCTGCTGATAATAGCCCACCTTAACTAATTACCCTCCTTATAGTCAGTATGGCAACACCCATTTTTTCATGCCCTCTGTGTATATATATCTTCCTACTGTATTTTCCACTGCATGCCTCCGCTGAAGTGGGTTCTGGCCCACAAAAGCTTATGCTCTAATAAATTTATTAGTCGCTAAGGTGCCACAAGTACTCATTCTTCTTGTGGTTATTTATGGATCTTGACCATTACAATGAAAAGAAATAATGAAACTGGTGGTCTTGTTTTTCCAAGCATATGAATAAAGTGGCTGATTAAAGTTATTTCCAGATTTTTATTTCCATAGGAAGAAATACACAGGCTTCAGTTTTAATGATCAGACTCTTGTAAAACCAGCATGGCCCTCTGCTGCATAGCATTCAGAGGCTGCATTAATAATATATCTGGTGAACAGCAGGTAGATATAAAGTGGAAATAACCTGTAATTAAACATGTGGATTTCTTACTTGTTACGTATCAACATTTTCCTCTTTTTATCATTCCAGTTAAGAAAACTATATTAACCTATATACTATTGTTCCTGGTTCTTCCTATAATATGAAGGATTAGTAAGTTACTATAATTATACTTTTAGACAACTACTTTGTTAATTAAAGTTATGAGCATGGGTACATGAACACAGTACTGGCAGGGGCAGCTCTAGACATTTTGTCGCCCCAAGCACGCCTGCGGGAGGTCCACTGAAGCCGCCGGGACCAGTGGACCCTCCGCAGGCATGCCGCCGAAGCTACCTTGCCTGCCGCCCTCGCAGCGACCGGCAGAGCACCCCCCATGGCCAGGGCCACCCGCGGGGGGCAAGAGGGGCAATTTGCCTCAGGCCCCACAGGGGCCCCCACGAGAGTTTTTCGAGGCCCTTGGAGCGAGGTCCTTCACTTGCTCCGGGGGGACCGGAAAACTCTTGCGGGGCCGGGCCCACGAGCTTCTTCCGCTCCCGGTCTTGGCCAGCGGGGGGGTCCTTCCGCTCTGGGGCGGAAGTTCAGCTCAGTCTTCGGCGGTAATTCGGTGGTGGGGGGCCCTTCCATTCCGGGACCCGCCGCCGAAGTGCCCCGAAGACCCGCGGCGGGGGCCCCCCTGCCACCGAATTACCGCCAAAGACCGGGCTGCACTTTGGCGGCGGGTCCCACTTCGGCGGTAATTCGGCGGCGGGGGGTCCCCGCCGCGGGTCTTCAGGGCACTTCGGTGGCAGGTCCCGGAACAGAAGGGACCCCCGCTGCCGAAGACCCCAGGCCCCCGGAATCCTCTGGGCGGCCCTGCCCATGGCTTGCCGCCACAGGCACGCGCTTGGAGCGCTGGTGCCTGGAGCCGCCCCTGAGTACTGGCTTGCAATTGGATCCAGATTCAATGTGGAGTGGAGAAACAATCATTCTGACTCCTCTGATTTGATTAAAAGTGAATCATGCAATTATATATATACAAAGAGAGATATAATTATTCTACTTTTCTAAGCAGATTTGACATTTTGGTTGAGATCCCCAGCTCTTTTGTATGGTTATATATATTTTTAGAACTGGTTGAGAATTTTCCAATTAAACTCCCCTTGGAAATATCAGTTTGTCAAAACCGAAACTTCACAGGAAAAGGGTTAGTCCTGAAAAGTGTGATTTGAAAAAAAAATGGAATAAAACAAGTTTTGACATATTTGAAATTAGACATTTGTTTGGCTCAAAATGACTGTTTTGAAACTTTTGTTAGTTTATTATTTTCTAACCTTTTAAAATATGAAGGTCAAAACTGAAACAAAATATTTTAAAAAGTCATCTAAATGAAACATTTTGACTGACCCATTCAGAATTTTGGGAAAGATTATTGGTTCATAACAATTTTCAAGTTTGACTTTTTATCCCAATTTGAGACAGAGAAAAACTTCAAAAATCACAAAACCGCTTGTAGCACAGAATAACATTTTCCCACCCAGCTCATGTGTATTTGTGCACATGAACACCCTGTATGTAGAGACGGTACCCAGGTGATAAATTGAAGAGCTATGTGATCAATTGCATTTATTGTGCACCTCACTTAGACTCCGCCCATTAAGTCTATCTTCATCTGAGCAGGTTCCACTTCAGTTTTCACCCCAAGTATCTCACCCGCAATAGTGCAATGTAGAAATGGGGCAAGGTGCAGACAGGGTATGGGTGTTTCTTAGAAGAAATGGCCTTAAGTGCAGTCTTTAGCTAAATGATTCATATGCATGCTGTTTAGTCTTCTCATGGGCCTTACTCCAGCTACTAGCTAAGAGCAACTTGATGGCCACCCAACAAGGCTCCAATTAATCCAGGATCAGGTTGCCTTGTGCTGTCTGGCCACAGCGTTTCCCCATGTTCTCAGACATGCAGCGCTCCATGCCAGAGTCATGCAGAGTCAAGTCTACAATGGAAAGGGGAAAAAAAAGGATTTTTTTTTGCCAGCCAAGTAGCAGACAATGTTTCATGGATAGGATCAGGGCCGGCCAGAGGATTCAGGGGGCCTGGGGCAAAGTGGGGGAGCTACGGCACTCATACTCACCCGGCGGCCGTCCGGGTCTTCGGTGGCATTTCAGCGGCGGGCGGCCCTTCAGTCCCTCCATATCCTCAGCAGCACTGAAGGGCCCCCTGCCACCGAAATGCCGCCAAAGATCCAGAGCGACTGAAGGGCTCCTCTGCCACCGAAGACCCGGAATGCTGCCGGGCCAGTGCTCGCAGGGCCCCTGCAGGACCTGGGGCAAATTGCCCCAATTCCCCCACCCTCAGGGCAGCCCTGGATAGGATTGCACTTCAGACTTCAACTCATGAATACAAGCATCTCATTGCCCATTCGCGGCAAGAAACATTCTGCTTGGTACAATGCTTTTGGGGATAACTAATACATGGTGCTGGTTTTCAAACAAAATCAGTTCAGTGCAGATGGTGTTCATGATTTGACAAAATAATGATCCACTGCAGCTAACTAGCATGTGATTGTTCTAAATTTAATGAGAAATAAATACAGTGGGGATCACAGGCATTATGGCTCCAGCCCGCATGGCATGGCATATAATGGAGAGCTTAGTGGAGGTGGAAACCTTCACACAAAGGGACACTTTGTTACTGTTTTCATATCAAAAATAGAGTGGTTTTTAGCTCTTGGCAGTTTCATTATGTTCTTTTAAAAAAATTTAGATTCCATTGTGTAACGTTAGCAAATACTCGAAACTGGGTTGATTTGGCTGGTTGCATGGGCTTGTTTTACTCTCAAGTATACTGGTGTAAGTCAAGTATAACTATTTTAGTAAGGAAATTCCAACTGCTCAAAACCCAGTTAGATGACAAGCTGTATGGACCAGTTTCTGTGTATGCCCAGAATCCTCAGGTGGTGTAATGCAGGGTAGCTGTATTGACTTCAGCTGGAGCTGTGGGGATTTACTCCAGATAAGGATCAGACTCTGTATGTTCTGGATGCAACTGGAGTGGAGATGTGACTCCCTGACCTTGAGCTAGTTCTCTATCAGACACAGCTCTGGTGTGGTTTAGATTAGAGCATTGTGGGGACAGCTACCTAGGACCTAATCCTAAACCCATTGACCATAATGAGGACAGGCTCTGAGTATGTTCTTATATGAGCAGACGTTGTAGGTGATTTTATTCTGAAAAATGTTTACATTTGTAAGAACTGATGATGCCCCTGTTCATTACCTTAAAGGCTTCTAATGATGACTTTTATAATTGGTGTTTATTGCTTTTCCTCTAATTGTGTAATGACTTTTTATGTTTTCCACTTGAAATATTTATGGTGCTGTCCTCCAATATAAAGACACAACATTTCTTAATAGCTCAAGGGGACTCTTGAGAACTAGGGAAAATCCTAAGAATAAGAGCTTTGCTAGGAGGTAAATGCACTAATATATATGGAGATATGCTTATCTCATAGAGCTGGAAGGGATGCTGAAAAGTCATTAAGACCAGGCCCCTGCCTTTACTAGCAGGACCCAGTGCTGATTTTGCCCTAAATCCCTGGGTGGCCCCCTCAAGGATTGAACTCACAACCTTGGGTTTAGCAGGCCAATGATCAAACCACTGAGCTACCCCCCTCCACTTGCAAGTAGGCAAAGGGATGGAACCTACAGCCTCAGCCCTCACTCTAGTCCTAAATCATGGATCCAGCCTGCAGCCCACTACTACAGCATATGGAGAGTAACTTAGGTAGCCCATTGCTCCTCTCAGCTGTAGGATTTAGCCCTGTCCACACATTCAGTGGCTTTCTCCCAAACACACCCATTGCTCCCATCCTTGGAATCTCCCCACACGGGCTGCTCAGACTATCCAGTTTATTTAGAGCATCTGTGGGTGCAGCACCTGCAGCGGTGTTCCTCAAATTGCTAAATGAATCCTTTTCCGTGTGGTTCAAACGGATCTTGAAGTAGCACTAAAGCTATAGTGGGGCTTATACTACGAAGTGCCAACAATGTTCACACTCTAAGAAAGTGGACACACCAATAGTTGCTGAGAGACATGCTGGCAAAGGAATAACACTGATGGTGAACTGGAGGAGTTACTGTGACAGTTGATACCACACAGCAAAGCTCAATGCCCTTCTAGATACAGCAGCAATGCAGGGCCTTTCTTGTTACTCTATAGGGCATGATTTTGCCACACTTATCTCGAGTAGAACCATAATGGCCAGTCACCTTAACAGAATAATTCCTGTTGGTGGATAATGTCAGGATAATATGACAGTGCCTTTTAGGATTGCACTTCTTCTGTACACCGTGTCATGCTGTCTGGAGTGGCTCACAACTGTGAGTCTGCCATCAGGTGGGCCCTGTCAGAAAACAAGGCAGACACCCCACACTGATGGTGTTTTCTAGATTTCACCATGCCAGGAACAAGTGTGAACTCCTGGAACACTGTAACAGTCTTACCATGAAGTCAGACAGTCCTCTTAGACTCTCCAGTCTATCTTGCCACCCAGGGAAATTGGACTTTGTGATAAAATGGTTACTTACACCAAAAGTCACATGACATCAGATTGCTCCCAGTCCCAAGAGACTGGCCATTTATCCTAGATGAATTAGAACTCTGGATCTTACACCAAAGACAACGCCGGCAGCCAATTCTATAGGAAACTAACTAAAGATTTCTTAGCTAAGAAAAGGGTCTGAGAGTTATTGAGGTATAAAATATGTGCACACGTGAGTCACAGTTTGTAACTACAAGTGGTGATAATGATGTAATAAGCTGCCAATTTCCCAAAAGTCTTTTCAGGGTACCCAGATTGTCTCTGGGGATCTCTGCTTTGCATCTGGTACACTTCCCTGTAAGAGTCCAAACAGTCAAGAGATGAAGGATCTTTCCTGGAATCCACAATTCTAGCTTCTTCTCACAGAAAACAAGCAGACAGTGTCACTACCAAAGGAAAAGCCGACTTAGATGACAGAGTGAGGAACACATTTAGAGTCTTTGACCTCCAATAATCATACACAATGACTTCTTGCTTTGAAATTAGGACTTTTCTGCTAAAGTTCTTCATTTGCATTTCACAAGGCTCCTCTCTCCTTTGATGGGTTATTTAGTTATGGGGGTATACACCATGTAAATGTGTGCTGTTACATTATAACAGGACACAGATAAGTGAAACCAATGCAAATTATATCCCATTAGTTTTCATTAAGCTTAAACACCAAATGTATAAGAGTGTATTTAACAATTACTTTGATCTATACTAATAGACAAGTGAATTGGCCTGGGGCTTTGGCATGAACTGGTACCTGGTCTGCCAGCATCACATACATTCAATCCACTTACTGAGGTACCGGATTACCTCTGGGTATTTTGATAGCAAGAGTACTTGCTATAAACTATGCTATAATGAGAATGAAATACTCAACCAATCACAGTTTGAAATGTTTTAGAGGATAGGGCCAGCTGGATTACCCACATGCCCTTAAAATATTTACCAGATAATTTAAATATAAAACTATTTACCACTGTATTCTGTTCTGACACTGATTGTGTTCTCACCATTAGTGAGAGTGACATGCATATAAATACATATCTTTATCTTATCTGCATTTTCATGCACCAAACTCAATTACTATCAGGGGCTTTCTTCCAGACCACAAACAGTGGGGACGGGAAGATGGAAAGAACAAGTCCTCAGAGCGGTGATTTGATTACGTAATTACTTCAAATAATGTGTTGCTTCTTCAGAATGCGTACAGTGTATTTCTCGAGCAAATTTTATGAAAATAATCAACATGGGTTTATTTTGAAAGCTCCTGGGCATATTTATTCTTGGAGGAGAGGAAAAAATGAAAGGGAGATAGTGTTTGATTTAGGTTCTCTAATGTCAAAGTGAAGAGCTGTGTGAATCAGAGAACCTGAACTTGCTGCAGGCTAATTACTATGCCTCACAGATAAGTGACAGACAAGAAGAGCTGTTTTCAAAGAGCAGTACCCTAGATTTCTGATACTGTGTCAGGAGAAGTGCCACTACATCATTCATTCAACAGAGGGAATTGGTTTCCAGAACAAACTTTTACATTTAAGAGAATGGAAAAAAAAATATATTTCTGCGCTTGTACAAGAAAACCAGATAGAAAACAAATTATTATGACAGATTGTGGAGTAGAGTGATCATATTAGAGACAGTAGCAACCCAAGTTATCTACCGTGCCACCATAATATAAACATGAATATCGTCTCACTACATTGCAGGAGTTGATGCTTCCAGATTCCACTATATTTTCAGTTCAGTCCATTTGCGGGCTGACACAATAAGGCATGTGAAAAAATCACATGCCAGTTTTCTCCCTCCACACTGAAGAGGATCACACCCATGGATTGTGCGTTACTGTATGAAAGATACAGAGTATCCTCCAGGTAAAGTTTACCTGAATCATTTCATTGCGATAAGTAGTGATTTGAATGCACAGGATTCTTAAGGAATTGATGTACCGATTCCTGCTTGTGGATTGCAAAGTTGCTAAGGTAACTACATCAATCTAAACCAGGTGCGGGCTAGGTCCCATCCTTATCGATTCGTTGTGTTAGTGAATAGACAAGTCAAACCTAAGGCACTCAAAGGACTAATCCTCTGATGATATGAAAAATTAAGGGCCAGATCCTTAGCTAGAGGGAATCGCCATGCTTCATGGGAATCAATGAAGCTACACAAAATTACACCAACTGACAGTGTGAGGCTCAGATGGTTCTATCAAAGCTATTGATGTACTGTCACAATTATTAATGGGCAAAAGAATCAAAACAACATGCCTCTTAAACAAGTTATTTAGGCCCCAAGTATATTTTCATGGTTTCCCACAAAGTTTGCTCCAAAGACGAACATGTAGGAGCTGAGATTTTTGCGTTGTTACTAATCCGTCTCTGTCGGGCCACTTAGTGTAGTCACACTCTGTGCCCGAGAGTAGGCTTGGTTCTTCCGGGGAGACCATGTGTATGTGAAGCTGTATGCTTAAGGGCTTTGGTTTGAAATCAAATGCTTTCCCCACTTTCTCTGTATTGGTAAGAGTGTATATTTGGTAGGGCTCCATAGTGACTTGGGCTACAGGACAGCATAAGGCAGAGTAAGAATCCACGTCCAATTCCTACAGAGGAGGCTTGGACCTTGGATCTGGAAGGAGTAAGCAGGAGATGCACTCCCACATACTGCCTCCCTGGTCCAGGTGGCCTGAGAGCAGGCAAGAAGGGAGAACAGGAAGGACCTGTTGACTCCACACCCCTACCTGCTCACTGGCAGAACAGTTGATCTAATTTACAGAGGAGTCAACGTAAATAGACTAGCAGTACATTTGCTGCCTTCTAGCCCCCAGGGAAGAATTAGGACTCTGGTGTGACCCTGGTGCACAGAACGTCTAAGGACTATTCCTGGAGTGGCCCAGCTTACATATCACCTCTTGCTCAGGGCTGTGCTAACCCCCATCCCTTAATTTGGTTCAAACATATGCATTTGTATAAATTTCACCCGGAAAACCCTCTGCACTCAGAATCCAGGCGTTAACCCACATAAATACATGGAGATGGAATGGGTTTGTCTTATTATTTCTTTCATTTCCTGCTGCAAAACTATGAAGTTCTAGATACTATAACTATAAGAGGGCATCTGGAAGCAGTCACACAAGTTTGTATTTACCCTTCCTATGAGCGAATCTGTTATTCTCCAAAACCATTTGCAATCCCCCTGGGTATTTTGTCAATAGTGTGTGTTATTGCCTGTAGTCAGAATAAATTAATGATGGCCAAGCCGTCAGTACTTAATGTGAGTGCCTCGAGTTAGACTAACATCAAAAGACAACACAGGACTGGACAAACAGATGATCATTTCAACTGCATAAAATTAATATACTGTGTAAAGGCCTGATTGACTGAAGTTGATGGCAATGCTCCCATTAACTTAAATGGAAATAACCATGGGCAGTAAGTGAATTATTTTTTCAGGGCTAATCTCCCACTGAAAACAGACTGAACATTATTTTCTGTCTCATTAAAGTGACTCCCAAATATTTGCCCATTAAGTGATATTGCAAGAGCCATCACACAGGGCTGAATATTGATCCCTGCTCCCTCTCCTCTGAATGGAAAGCTGGCTGAAAGAGTCAACTGGGGATTGCCTTTGCATAGAAACGTGCCTAGATAGTGTGAAGTCTAGCTGGCTAAAGGCCAGCCCACCCTTAGGCCCCCAGTGTAGGGGGTGGTCTGAGGCATGATGGGTATAGGAAGGGGTAGGGACAGTTACTTCTATGCAAGTAGCCAGTTTTGCCTCCCTGGTTGATCTTTTTAGGTGCTTACACGGCCCTCACCACTGCAGTCTCAAAGCACCTCACAATCATTCATGGATTTTATCCTTACCGCAGCCTTGAGAAGTGGAGGAGTATAGATGGGGAGAGGATGAACAGGAGCAGCATGGGGACATAAAGGTAGGTCTCCCACATCCCAAGTGAGCTCCCTACTCACTTCACATATATAGTGAAATGTTAATTGGGCCAAAGAGAGTCACTCTACCTGATTTGTATCAAGTACTAAAACATGGGTCAGCTATATGCCAATAAGGGCCCTAACTCCTTGCCTATTGACTATTCTAGGGGCTTGCTCTGAAATTCCACCATGGACCAGAAAAATGTTT
The DNA here is from genome assembly GCF_020497125.1 of Mauremys mutica. Classification (NCBI taxonomy): domain Eukaryota; kingdom Metazoa; phylum Chordata; order Testudines; family Geoemydidae; genus Mauremys; species Mauremys mutica. The sequence continues at coordinate 131,421,025 of NC_059076.1, read as the reverse complement.
GGCAAAACTAATATGTTTCTGTGAAAACGTTTTTAGATGAGGAAAAAGGTTTGACCAGCTCTGTTACAGAAGCATTGACTGGACTGTAAAGCATTACATTTTCACCTCGTGTTTGACATCTCCTAATGATGAAGAGAATTCAGTTTCTAGGCCTTTCATTTTGACATGCCCTCAAGTGGCACTATAAAAAAAGAAAATTTACCCCAGTCTTTGTCACAGGCAAACTTTTTACAGTAAATGCTGACAGTTCAGTGATGTTAATCTTTTTCCTTGGTGTATATAGAAGTGAGATTCTGAGTTGTCTAGCTATAAATCAAAGTTGTTGTTTTTAAAAAGAAGTTGAACTAACATCTCCAAATGTGAAATCTTGACTGTTCCTTATGAGAGAAGAAGATATTGGGAGCTGTGAGAGCAAGGAGGATATACTACTTATTTTGTAACAGCAAAGTTGACTAAGGAGAGGAGGATGCTGCCTTCACATCTGTTTCAGAAGACTGCTTGGCAGTCCATGTGATGTGCCTGGTTCAATAGGTGGTATACTAGATTATATCAGATGCCTTCTACATTTATCAAAGGTAAGTAGAAGGTCAAAATCATTAATGATCTTTCTCCTCGGAGCAAGAGATAGATTGTGTAGCATAGAAACTCAACAGGAAAAAAGAAGCCTGTGCCGAAAAGACTTCACCGAATCCAAGGTCAGGGAGATGGAGAGGAATGGAAGGGACTGAAGTAACTGATAGCATCTCAATATAAAAGCTATATATGGAGAGTCAGAATAGACTCCATAACCATCTACACTTTTTGTCCATATTAACTACTTGTTCGTTTGTTGGTTTTTCAAGTTGTATGAAACTTTCCAGCCTGGAATTTCTTGGCACTTGAGAAAAACTAAGCTTAGTAAAACCTCACACCTTGACATAGCAGCAAAGAATCCTGTGGCACCTTATAGACTAACAGACGTTTTGCAGCATGAGCTTTCGTGGGTGAATACCCACTTCTTCGGATGCAAGTGGTTGCATCCGAAGAAGTGGGTATTCACCCACGAAAGCTCATGCTGCAAAACGTCTGTTAGTCTATAAGGTGCCACAGGATTCTTTGCTGCTTCTACAGAACCAGACTAACACGGCTACCCCTCTGATACTTGACACCTTGACATGTGTCAATCCAAACAGATACATCCCTCCTTCAAATCCACTGACAGAGTTATCATGCAAACAACGGGAAACCGCCTCCTCTTGGACACACACTTGTGGCCCCACAGCACCTCTGATCTCCCTGCGCATTTCCCCTCCCCCTGCTTCTCTTTATAGGGGAACCAGGTGATCCCTGTTCAGGTTTGCCACCTTAGCCACCAAGGTTACAACCCCCTTCCCCAGTCAAATACCAGAGTAAATGGATAAACTTTATATTATTTTCAACCAGGTCTACACCCACAAATTAGATTGACCTAGCCACATGACCCAATGTTCTGAAAAATTTCAGAGTCTATGTGATGTAGTTTGGTCTTCCTAATCCCCACTGTAGGCTCAGCTATGTCAATGGGAGAATGCTTCTCCTGATCTAGCTACCACCTCTGGAGGGACAGGTTTACTACAGGGATGGAAAAACCCTTTCCATCACTGTAGCAAGTATTTACACTTCTGCCATGTCAATGTACTATAGATGTATGTTCTTCTCCATATCATAGTAGAGTGGGCTGAAAAAGATAAAAACCAGAACATTTTCAAAACATTTGAAATTTTCTGTTTTACAGGAGTTGGGATAGACACTTTGTTTTCCATAAATTGTCATTGTATTTTTAAACTGAATTTTTTATTGCCTTTTAAAACAGATATCTTGTTCATTCACTGAAAATAAGGTGGGTTTCTTTGGATAAACACAATATTTCAGTGATGTTTTCAATAAAAATGTTAATAAATGTTCTGCAAAAACTAAAAAGTTTCCAGAAATTCAACAATTTCATTTCTGGAGAGGCCATTTTTCATTTGACATTGTCAATGTTTTGATCCACTCTAGATACAGAGTTTTCAAAATTGTCCTTTTGGAACTCTCAAAGTTGGGTCTGGGCTCCTCTAGAGAGCACTTCAAAGGGGCTGTAAATAGCCGCAGAAGGCCTTCTATAGGATGTACTAACAATTACAGGCCCTCTGGTTGCCTCTTTTGGCTTTTACCGGCGGTGAGGGCTCCGATCCATCTCTCATACTGTAGGCCACAGCTCCCCCACAATCTGCAGAATCTCAGTCAGGGGCAGCTCTAGCTTTTTTGCCACCCCAAGCATGGCAGGCAGGCTGCCTTTGTCTGCTTGCCTGCGGGAGGTCCCCGGTCCTGCGGCTTCGGCGTACCTGCCGCCGAATTGCCGCCGAATCCATGGGACCAGTGGACCTCCTGCAGGTAAGCCACCGAAGGCTGCCTGACTGCCGCCCTCACAGGGACCGGCAGGACGCCCCCCGCGGCTTGCCGCCCCAGGCATGCGCTTGGAGCGCTGGTGCCTGGAGCCGCCACTGATCTCAGTGAATAAGAAGTGAGCCAATTCGATTCTCCCTGGCTTGGGGAGTTGGGCTTCTTTGATGTTCCCCCCGCTTCACTCTACCTGGTGAAGTGATGGGACAATGGAATCTGCTTTTACCTCTTCAAAACCAAGACACAGCCAGAGAAGATGATGCAGGTGACATTTCCCGCCCACTCACACCATTCTAAACTAATCAGTTGGAAATATGCTGTGCGTTGCAGTGCTCGGTGCCAACATTTGCCACTCAGGCTATGTCCGTGCTACAATGAGACTCCCATGGGTGGCCCATGCCAGCTGACTCAGGCTCGCAGGGCTCAGGCTAAGGGCCTGTTTAACTGCCATGTGAACGTTCAAGCTCTGGGACCCACCCGAATTCCTAGAGCCCCGGCTCCAGCCCAAGCCCTGACATCTGCACTGCAACTGAACAGCCTCTTAGCCTGACCCTCACAAGCCTGAATCAGCTGTGGGGTTTTAATTGCAGTGTAGACACCCTCAGTGAGATCTGAAACTTATCATGTACTTCACCTAGTTTTGGATCAGGCCTTATTTCCAAAAACTCCCATTGGTTTAAATAGGCTTTGGCTCAGGCCCTTATTTCCTGTTCTTAATACAGGACTAATCTATAGTATCCGACACTACTGTGTGGGTAACCAATGGGAAATGCCGGCTTTTTGATGGCACTTCTGGATCACTGCATAGCAATGATTAACTCGCTATACATGATCACTACTTGGCAATTAACTTGCTATACATGATAAAACTGATTTTTTTTAGTGTTTTCCCTCTTTCTATTGAGACTAGAAAATGAATACAAAGGAAAACAAAAACAATCAGACTTTAGAGTGGGACTTTTCAGAAGCACTCAGCATTGGCCTAACTCTGCAGTGACTAACATCAACAACAAGTCCCCATTAACTTGCACAGGAACAAGATTAGGCCAATTTCAAATTCCGAGCTTAAATACATCTATGGCATGTATATTCCTTTAAACTGTGCTCCTTTATTTCCTTCTGAGCATTCTAACCTTTGAGCTAATAAGTCATCTGGAAGCCTCAATATAAGAGCTCCTGATCAGAAAGCTCTAGGGAATAATAAGCATCCTACCAGAGGTTAAAAAAAAAAAGTTACAGCACATCAACACACCAGAGGAAAATACTGTGCATTTTGCTAATAGCACACGCTGATTTTTAAACCAAGGTTCAATTCAATGTCAAAACAACAAAAGCCTCTAGCTTCCCTTCATTAGAAGGTTGTGCGTATGTTTAAAGCAGCAGTGAGTCTGGATTTAGGTTTTTTTAATAAAATGCAATTTGTTTCTGAGATGAAGGAGGATACAAATAATTACCCATGGGAATAGTTGTACCAATTTATCTCTTTCCAAGTTTTTGAAGTCTAGTAGGAAGAGACTGCAATAATATTTGTAAAAAAAATGAAGAAAATTTGCTTTATGGTTTGGGGACTATGGAAAGAATAGCTATATGGCACTGTGTGTGTGTAGCCTTTAGAAACAGCGACAGAAATAAGTGAAGAAATAGGAAATTTAGATTTAGACAAGATATTTTGTCTTTGTAACTCAGAGCAGAGGAATATTTAAACTGCCAATGCTAACCATGAAAGTTTCTCTAATTTATTAATTTTATTTATGGTATCTGTACGTCTATATCATTACTAAGTAGGGTTTCAAACAGGAACCCTAGAAAAAAGTATTTCCAGAACATAATATACAACATTGGAGCATTTCATGTTGGACAGAGCTTCAGAGCTATGAGGAAGCTGTCACCCTAACTCAGATTCCTTTGTTGTGTTTGTTTTACAGTAACATCTGAAGGTACCAAATGAGAGCAGAGCCCTATTATATTAGCCAGTGTACAAACATAGCAGGACATTGGCCCTGCTTCAAAGAACTTACAGTCTAAATAGGCAAAGCAGGCAGAGGGGAGACAGAGGCACTCTGAAGTGAAGTGATTGCCCAGGGCAGTTACAGAGACAGGACGATGACTCAGGTCTTTGAATCCCAGGCCTTTGCCCTAGCCACTAGACTATGCTGCCTTTCCTGTCGCTTGACACACAGAACATTTAGTGTATAATGTGATCAGCTCCTGCCCCAAAATTACAATCTAAGTCATCAACCATGCAACTGGAGACACATGACTGGACCTCTGCACCCACATAGAGGCTCATTGAAATCAAGGTGGCTCCATGCATGAGCAGGTTCCACTCACTTGGGTCAGATTGCAGGATCTGGGCCTGAAATCACATTTGAGCTGCAGCCTGAGGCCAGAATTGTTTATTTTAGATCTGCAATCTTGTGTGGCACCTAGCTGCCGAACCAGCCTAACTTCCAGTGGGAGTTAGTCACCTAACTCTCTCAGGCACTTATGAAAATCCCAATAAGCACCATTGTCTCTGAATCTTTAGCTGCCTGAAGAAAGAAAAAAATAGCCCATAGACATGTAGGAACCTAAGCCTTATTGAAAGTCAACAGGACTTAGGAGCCTAAATCACTTAAAATGGGACATAGCCATCTAAGTCACTTAAGGCCAGATTCTCAAAGGTATTTAGGTTCCTAACTTCCACTGAAAATAATGGAAGTTAAGCACCTAAAAACCTTTACAAATCTGGGCCTAACTACTTCACAAGATCCCCATCCTCCTGTTGGGAATATCCTCAGAAAATCCAATGATTTTTCTAATCTGTCAAACTCTCTAGCTTTATTTTATCTTGACAGGAAACACTGAACCTAAATGACCATATTTCTGTCTACACTGTATTTCACCAGAGCAGTGCAATAATATATGAAAGTCTGAATTGTCATATTTCTTAGCTTTATGAATTCCCATAAAGTCACCAGATGTCTTGAAGCACACAAAAGATTTTAACTGGGAGATTTAAACTCAAAAGGAGCAATCTGTAATAGTAAAGTGCTTCTTATTTATTTCCAGTTGTAAAGGAAAGGAGAAGTGTCTTGCCTCATTTTCTAGGGGAAAAAAAAAAGGAATGAGTCCATCAATGAGTTTCTACGGGGAGTAATAGGAGAATAAAACTGGCTTTCATAGCCTGAAGAATGCCTTTCCTAAGGGAATGCAGCCAAGAAGTTCCTCGCCATAGGGAAGGACCTAATAACAGAGAGATTCTTCACATACAAAAAGGTAGTTTGGGAATTTAGCTGGAGTTGCAGGTGTCTGGATAAGGCCCTTTGTTAAGAAGGGTAGGAAAGATTAACTATCGTGTTAGACGAATATCTAAAGTTTTGAGTACTGTATTTTGGCAAGTACTACAGTATCCTAAACTATACTGTCAAAGCAATAATGATCTTATATTTATATGGCGCTTCTGGGTGCTTTGAACCCTAAAGTATTTAGCACACCTAGGGCAGAAATTGTGTAATGGTGAGCATTGCACTAACGCTACTCCCACTGAAATAAATAGGCCAAGACTCAGCATTGTTGAAAAAAACAAACAAACAAACAACATATCCTGAGAGTACAAATGATCAGTTGAGTCCAATCTCAAAACAAAAGAAGAATCACTTCTTTCCAGGGTAATTGTTTAAGACCCCGACCCTACAAAACACTTTCAGAATGTGGGTCTGACTAAATAAATCACTACTGGAGTGCTTAAAGTTCAGACTAATTACAATTGAACCCTGTTATCTCGCCGGCCTAGGGGTTTGCCAAAAATAGTCCAGATAACCGATGATCGAGATAAACCCCTATCCACCCCCCCACCCCTGAACTCCCCTGCCCTCTCTCCAACACCCCCTCCCTGCCCCCTTACCGCGGTGCCTGCACGTGGCTGGAGCCGGGCAGCCAAAGAAGCGGGACCCGGTAAGCGGGCCGGGCGGCTGGCGAAGCGGGGACCGGGTAAGCGGGGCCGGGCGGGCGGGCGGGGCCGGGCAGGGACCGGGTATGCGGGGCCGGGCGGGCGGCGAAGCGGAGCCGGGCGGATGGGCGGGCGGCGAAGCGGGGACCGGCGAAGCGGAGCCGGGCGGGGGGGCGGCAGGCGAAGCAGGGACCAGGTATGCGGGGCCGGGCGGGGACGGGCAGGGACCGGGTATGCGGGGCCGGGCGGGCGGGCGGGGCCGGGCAGGGACCGGGTATGCGGGGACGGGCGGCGGGGACGGGCAGGGACCGGGTATGCGGGGACGGCCGGGCGGGCGGGGACGGGCAGGGACCGGGTATGCGGGGCGGGCGGGCGGCGAAGCGGAGCCGGGCGGATGGGCGGGCGGCGGCGAAGCGGAGCCGGGTGGGCGGGCGGCAGGCGAAGCGGGGACCAGGTATGCGGGGCCGGGCGGGGACGGGCAGGGACCGGGTATGCGGGGCCGGGCGGGCGGGCGGGGACGGGCAGGGACCGGGTATGCGGGGACGGGCGGCGGGGACGGGCAGGGACCGGGTATGTGGGGCCGGGCGGCGGGGATGGGCAGGGACCGGGTATGCGGGGCCGGGTGGGCGGGCGGGGACGGGCAGGGACCGGGTCTGCCGGGGCGGGCGGGCGGCGAAGCGGAGCCGGGCGGACGGGCGGGCGGCGGCGAAGCGGAGCCGGGTGGGCGGGCGGCAGGCGACGCGGGGACCAGGTATGCGGGGCCGGGCGGGGACGGCCAGGGACCGGGTATGCGGGGCCGGGCGGGCGGGGCCGGGGAGGGCCCGGGTATGCGAGGCCGGGCGGCGGGGCCGGGCGGGCGGGGCCGGGCAGGGACCGGGTATGCGAGGCCGGGCGGCGGGGCCGGGCGGGCGGGGACGGGCAGGGACCGGGTATGCCGGGGCGGGCGGGCGGCGAAGCGAAGCCAGGCGGAGGGGCGGGCGGCAAAGCGGGGACCGGCGAAGCGGAGCCGGGCGGGCAGGTGGCAGGCAAAGCGGGGACCAGGTATGCGGGGCCGGGCTGGTGGGGACGGGCAGGGACCGGGTATGCGGGGCCGGGCGGGCGGGGACGGGCAGGGACCGGGTATGCGGGGGCGAGCGGGCGGGCGGCTGGGGACGCGGGGAGCGGGCGGCTGGGGAACCGCGCGGCTGGAGAGCCATGGAGTGGGCGGCTGGGGACGCGGGGAGCCGGGCTCGAGATATTAGGGTTGGGCAAATCGACATAACGGATGAGAAGCCCATAAGATAAAGAGGGAGTTTGGCGGTTCCACCTGTAAAACCTCGAGTTAATAGGATTGGCAAGTTAACCGAGGTCGAGATAAATGGGTTCGACTGTATTTGGGATCAGACTGGGGGAATGTAGTAGTGGGTGTTGTATAATGCCCTAATTATAGCTGCCTGAAAAAATTGTTCAGGTCAAATCAAACCTGAAGTTTTCCCATTTTGGGTCTATTCCAGAGCAAGGATTCAAACCTGGGTCTTCTTCCTCCCACAGGAGTACCATAACATCTGGGCTAAATGTTATAAAGGGACAGCAGCAGCAGCAACCCAACCACTTCCTCCTGTGGCCATTTTATGAATAGCTGAAATTATTCATACCATGTTTGTGGATAGTTTTACAGTGAATAGAACTGCATTTTTCATCAAATACACTACTGGTCTAAAATCATTTCTACCACCTCTAGCTATAATGTCACTGCTCACTTCTCAATGCTGCTGGTTTTTTTGGGACGGGGGGGGGGGGGGAGGAGAGGAGAAGAAAAGAAGAGAGAAATTGAGAAAAACCTGCAGCCTAGTACTCCTCTCAGCATACACATAATTTAGACCTGACAAAACTGAAAAGGAGTTTAGGACAGGATGCACCTACCTTATCCAATTGAAACTACAGGAGCAATACAGCTGGGATGAATGTAATTTCCAGAATGGGCCAGGAAAAAGGAAATATATTTTTCCATATAAGCTATCTTAAGGATCATTAAAGTTGGAAAGTCAAGAGCACAGAAGTCTGGAAGTACCATTATTAAGATTGCCTGTGTAATCTTAACATGGGCCTCCTTGTCTGTATGTATGCATCCTGATGCAGTCTTTAATTACATGATCATATACTACTTTTTCCCCCAGGACCCTTGCCTCATTCAGTGCAGATTGCCTTGGCTAACCAAGGGGGCATTGAGAGCACAAGAGAGACTGATCCCCTGCTCTCCATTCCAGTAACCAAACCCAGCCCAACGTGAAACAGGCCTGAGGTGAAATTGCAGGAAGATCCTGCTCAGCCCCAGGCTGGAGCATGCTCACTGTGGACAAAAATCTTCAGGGACCTTAGCGGCTAAACTCTAGCAATTCTCTACAAAGCATGTGAAATCTGTTTTCTCAAAGGCTCATAATGGGGCCAGATTTTCACCAGGGATAGACACATCCCTGACAGAGGCCACCTCCCTGCCAAATGCTGAGCTCCAAGCATGGGGGTGTGAGGGCTTCTCAAAGAGGTCACCTGAATTTTTACAGGGGGGGCAAAACAATGCCTCTTTCCCTAGCCTCGTTCTTGGAAATGGGTAACTTGTTTTGGCTGAATTTTTCCAAGAAATTTCAGTCTGAGGTATCAGAGGGGTAGCCGTGTTAGTCTGGATCTGTAAAAGCAACAAAGAATCCTGTGGCACCTTATAGACTAACAGACGTTTTGCAGCATGAGCTTTCGTGGGTGAATACCCACTTCTTCAGATGCAAGTCTGAGGTAGACATCCAATATGAGAAATTTCAACTCAAGTGCTTAACATTTAGCAAAATTATAAGCTACTGGAACAGGGTCTTATAATGGGATGTGTCAGTCAACCTAATAGGCAGTGCGACCAGTCCTGCCTCTAAGGTAATTTTTACATAAAATAACGTGTTACCGTAAGACTAGGAACTCAGACCATACTTTTTCTAACTCTCTTCTTTCCAGTGCTTCAAAGAGAAATCATTTCCTCTTTGTCCACAGTTAGTATCACTTGTGATCATAGCTTATTCTTCAGTTTATATACTTCATATTTACAATGACAGATTGAGTACTGGGAGAACCCAAAATAAACACGTTCAGCACTCGGCATGTGGAATAGGCTTTTTCTAGGACAAGAGAGCATATTAATATTTCTCTTCCATTGGGTAAATTTACAGCAGAAAACAACTTTGCTGTCTTTTTTTTTCTTGCTTTTTTTGTGCTTTTATAGTCTCCCCACCCTGAAATTCTTATTACCATAAGGAAAGACCATCCAGTTTTACTGTTCATCTAACTAGTAAGTAGGGCTGAGTTTGTTGTGTCTCAGAATAAATGCAGGGAATATGCTAAACCCGTTTAGTTCTTGGCCTCTCTGCTGAGCCTTGCTCCATTATAACTGGGAACTTATCTGGCTTTTGTCAGGTAGATCCTTATTCCCTAAAGGCCCAATCTTGGGATGTGCTGAGCACCTCCCGGCAAATATGGAGAATCCTCATTTCCTGCTGAAATTTAGTACTTCACAGAACCAGGCCCTATAAATTTCAACTCAATCCAAACCTATTAGAAAAATTCCCCTTTCCCCCAAAACAAAAAGCATTGTTTCATCAGCATTTGCTGATTCTGTGAAATTGGAACATTTCACTAAGGAAGTGTGATTCCACTGAAGTGCTGATGGAACAGACAAGCTTTGGAAGCCAACTTGGTTTCCTGCCAGCTCGCCCTTCCTCCAGCTGGTTAGCCTGCCTGATGGGCTACCAGTGTCTACAGCTCTGGGGCAGGCCACCAGATAGGGTTTTATGCCTTTCCTGGAAAAACCAAATTTTGAAATATCAAAGTCTTGCATTAAATGTAACAGCTTTTCCCTGCACAGATCTAGTGAGAATACCAAATCATGGTAGGTAGGTGACAGCAAAGCCATCATGTGGTAACAGTTGCTCTTGTTTATTTCAGATGGGAAACCTTTAAATTTACACAATTTTCTCACCTATAGTCCTTTCCATTCTGAAGCAACCTACAGATATTCACTAACATAACAACCTTGCTTAGTGGGATCACTTCACCCACCTCTGAGCTGGAACTGCATAGCTGATTCACAATGCTCAGTAACAACATAATTGAATCTATGGGGGAAAACTCAGTGATGTAGAATCATAAAAATGTAGGTCTGGAAGAGACCTTGAGGTCCTTTAGTCCATTCCCATTCTGAGGCAGGACCAAATATACCTAGAACATCCCTCACAGGGTTTGTCTCACTTGTTCTTAAGAACTTCCAATGATGAGGATCACACAATCTCCCTTGGAAGCCTATTCCAGTGCTAAACCATCCTTAAAGCTAGAAAGTTTTTCCTAGTGTCTAACCTAAACTTCCATGCTGCAGATTATGCTCATTGCTGCTTGTTCTCCATGTCCTATCTTCAGTAGAGATGGAGAACTGATCACAGATCACTTCATAACAGGTTTTAACATATTTGAAAACTTATTCCCTTTCTTCCCCCCCCCTCCCCCCCGGTCTCCTTGTCTCAAGACCAAACATGCCCAGTTTTTTTTAACATTTCCTGATAAATCAGATTTTCTAAACCTTGTATCATCTTTGTTGCTCTCCTCTGGACTCTACAATTTGTCCATATCTTTCCTACACTCTGTCATCCAGAACTAGACACAGTACTCTAGCTGAGGGTTCACCAGTGCTAAGTAAGAACATAAGAACATAAGAAAGGCCGTACCGGGTCAGACCAAAGGTCCATCTAGCCCAGTATCTGTCTACCGACAGTGGCCAATGCCAGGTGCCCCTGAGGGAGTGAACCTAACAGGCAATGATCAAGTGATCTCTCTCCTGCCATCCATCTCCATCCTCTGACGAACAGAGGCTAGGGACACCATTCTTACCCATCCTGGCTAATAGTCATTTATGGACTTAGCCACCATGAATTTATCCAGTCCCCTTTTAAACATTGTTATAGTCCTAGCCTTCACAACCTCCTCAGGTAAGGAGTTCCACAAGTTGACTGTGCGCTGCGTGAAGAAGAACTTCCTTTTATTTGTTTTAAACCTGCTGCCTATTAATTTCATTTGGTGACCCCTGGTTCTTGTATTATGGGAATAAGTAAATAACTTTTCCTTATCCACTTTCTCAACATCACTCATGATTTTATATACCTCTATCATGTCCCCCCTTAGTCTTCTCTTTTCCAAACTGAAGAGTCCTAGCCTCTTTAATCTTTCCTCATATGGAACCCTCTTTAAACCCCTAATCATTTTAGTTGCTCTTTTCTGAACCTTTTCTAGTGCTAGAATATCTTTTTTGAGGTGAGGAGACCACATCTGTACACAGTATTCGAGATGTGGGCGTACCATGAATTTATATAAGGGCAATAATATATTCTCAGTCTTATTCTCTAGCCCCTTTTTAATGATTCCTAACATCCTGTTTGCTTTTTTGACCGCCTCTGCACACTGCGTGGACATCTTCAGAGAACTATCCAGGATAACTTCAAGATCTTTTTCCTGACTCGTTGTAGCTAAATTAGCCCCCATCATGTTGTATGTATAGTTGGGGTTATTTTTTCCAATGTGCATTACTTTACATTTATCCACATTAAATTTCATTTGCCATTTTGTTGCCCAATCACTTAGTTTTGTGAGATCTTTTTGAAGTTCTTCACAATCTGCTTTGTTCTTAACTATCTTGAGCAGTTTAGTATCATCTGCAAACTTTGCCACCTCACTGTTTACCCCTTTCTCCAGATCATTTATGAATAAATTGAATAGGATTGGTCCTAGGACTGACCCTTGGGGAACACCACTAGTTACCCCTCTCCATTCTGAGAATTTACCATTAATTCCTACCCTTTGTTCCCTGTCCTTTAACCAGTTCTCAATCCATGAAAGGACCTTTCCTTTTATCCCATGACAGCCCATGAGAGCCTTTGGTGAGGGACCTTGTCAAAGGCTTTCTGGAAATCTAAGTACACTATGTCCACCGGATCCCCCTTGTCCACATGTTTGTTGACCCCTTCAAAGAACTCTAATAGATTAGTAAGACACGATTTCCCTTTACAGAAACCATGTTGACTATTGCTCAAGAGTTTATGTTTTTCTATGTGTCTGACAATTTTATTCTTTACTATTGTTTCAACTAAATTGCCCGGTACCGACGTTAGACTTACCGGTCTGTAATTGCCGGGATCACCCCTAGAGCCCTTTTTAAATATTGGTGTTACATTAGCTAACTTCCAGTCATTGGGTACCGAAGCCGATTTAAAGGACAGGTTACAAACCTTAGTTAATAGTTCCGCAACTTCACATTTGAGTTCTTTCAGAACTCTTGGGTGAATGCCATCTGGTCCCGGTGACTTGTTAATGTTGAGTTTATCAATTAATTCCAAAACCTCCTCTAGTGATACTTCAATCTGTGACAGTTCCTCAGATTTGTCACCTACAAAAGCCAGCTCAGGTTTGGGAATCTCCCTAACATCCTCAGCCGTGAAGACTGAAGCAAAGAATCCATTTAGTTTCTCCGCAATGACTTTATCATCTTTAAGCACTCATTTTGTATGTTGATCGTCAAGGGGCCCCACTGGTTGTTTAGCAGGCTTCCTGCTTCTGATGTACTTAAAAAACATTTTGTTATTACCTTTGGAGTTTTTGGCTAGACGTTCTTCAAACTCCTCTTTGGCTTTTATTATTACACTCTTGCACTTAAGTTGGCAGTGTTTGTGTTCCTTTCTATTTGCCTCACTAGGATTTCACTTTCACTTTTTAAAGGAAGTCTTTTTATCTCTCACTGCTTCTTTTACATGGTTGTTAAGCCACGGTGGGTCTTTTTTAGTTCTTTTACTGTTTTTCTTAATTTGGGGTATACATTGAAGTTGGGCCTCTATTATGGTGTCTTTAAAAAGGGCCCACGCAACTTGCAGGGATTTCACTTTAGTCACTGTACCTTTTAACTTTTGTCTAACTAACCCCCTCATTTTTGTATAGTTCCCCCTTTTGAAATTAAAGGCCACAGTGTTGGGCAGTTGAGATGTTCTTCCCACCACAGGGATGTTGAATGCTATTGTATTATGGTCACTATTTCCAAGCGGTCCTGCTATAGTTACCTCTTGGACCAGCTCCTGCGCTCCACTCAGGATTAAATCTAGAGTCGCCTCTCCCCTTGTGGGTTCCCGTACCAGCTGCTCCATGAAGCAGTCATTTAAAGTATCGAGAAATTTTATCTCTGCCTTTCGTCCTGAAGTGAAATGTTCCCAGTCAATATGGGGATAATTGAAATCCCCCACTATTATTGGGTTCTTAATTTTGATAGCCTCTCTAATTTCCCTTAGCATTTCATCATCACTATTACTGTCCTGGTCAGGTGGTCGATAATAGATCCCTACTGTTATATTTTTACTAGAGCATGAAATTTCTATCCATTTTGTGCCAAGTAGAGTGGCACAATTACGTCCTGTGTCTTACATACAACTCTCCTGTTAATATACCCCAGAATGATATTAGTCTTTGTTTCAACTACATCACATTGTTGACTTGTATTAATTTACAATCCACTATGGCCACCAGATCCCTTTCTGTACTACTACCACCTAGCTGCTTATGCCCTATTTTGTAGCTGTGCATTAGATTTTTCCTTCCTATGTGTAGTACTTTGCACTTGTCTTTATTGAATTTCACCTTATTGATTTCAGACCAATTATCCAATTTATCAAAGTCATTTTGAATTGTTAGCCTGTCCACCAAAGCATTTCCAACCCCTCCCAGTCTGACATTGTCTGAAAAAAAATTAAGCATATTCTCCACCCCATTATACAAGTCATGAATGAAAAATATTGGCTAGTACCAGACCCAAGACAGAACCCGCTGCAGGATACCACTAAATACATCCTCCCAATTTGACACCAAGCCATTGAGAGCTATGATTTTTTCCAACTAGGTGTACACCCACCACCGTACAGTAATTTCATCTTGATCACATTTCCCGAGTTTGCTAATGACAACGTTATGGGGGATTGTGCCAATAGCCCATCTAAGACTCAAGCTATAATTTTTGCTGCTTCCTAGGCCAGACAAAACTGTCAAATAAAAAATAAATAGGTTGGTTTGGCATGATTTGTTCATGACAAATCCATGTTAGCTATTATGTATCACTGTTATCCTCTAGCTGCTTGCAAATTGATTGTTTAATCATTTGTTCCAGTATCTTTCCAGGTATTGAAGGTAGGCTGACCAGTCTATAATTCCACAGCTCCTTTTTGTTCCACTTTTTAAATATACAATGGTACTATGTTTGCCCTTCTCTAGTCCTCTGGGACTTGAGCCATCCTCCACAAGTTCTTAAAGATAATCACTGTAATGACCCAGTTTTGAATTCATATTCACATCAGATTCAGCAGGGACTCCCCACAACCACACAAGGGCATTGGTTAGGTCTCGTTTCAGGGCAAGGGGGTTCTAAGAGTGTGACTCACCAGCCAGTGTGCCCCTATGTGGCTGGGCTTGGTGTAGCAGGATCTCCTCCTGGGGCAACCACTGCTGACAGCAGCATTGCCATGGTCTGCTGCTTCTCCTGACTCAGCCCTCTGACCAGGTCACATACATTTCACATGTTCTGGAGTAACCCAAGAGTCCAACAAACAGTCTACAAACCTCACAGTGGGTCTTCAGCCCAACTCCAAAGTCATTAGTCCTCACTCTTGTATCAGGGGAATTTCCACACACCCCCTTCCTCAGTGGGGGAACCCAGGCCCTTCTTCTTCTCTTTTAGGTTCCAGTCCAGGGATCCTTTCATAGCAGGCCAAAGCCTGTTTAAACAGAACGCTTATTGTTTCCCCAGACCACTCCCTACCTTGCCCTATTTGAAGACTTTCTCACAGTCTCTTCCCAGGCTTACAATTTATCCACGTCTCTCCCTCTCTCAGCCTCTTCTCCAGGCTCACTTTCGGCCACCCAACTGGTTTACCAAGGAGAGATTTCTGTAACTCCCTGGCAGGGCAGTCCCTGACTCAACAGGAACTTTTTTCTGGTTTCCTCCAGGCCTCCATACCACTGCACAGAAACCTAGGCAGACTCACTTCCTCCTGCTTTCCTTCCCCGCCCCCGCAAACCTTGGGCTTCCTGTTGCAGCAACCCTGCCTTCCTTCAGAGAGGCTCTCTCCATCATCAGGCTTTGCTCCCTGAGTGAGAACCAGCAATCTTCTCTTCTTCACAATCAGCCCCCACATGAGCCAGGTTCAGCCCATGTAGCAGAGCAAGGCTAACTGAGACCACAGACTCTCATTAACCCCTTCTGCCCCAGTGTGGGGTATGTACACCCCATCACAGGTGCTACTTATTGAATCATTTACACCACTTCCTACAGCACCTAGATGTCCCATTGAGGAGCTCCCTCCAAACAGCGATCTGACTTGACGGTGCTTTACCAGGAGCACAGCAGCTAATGATACATCCACATCAGCAATTAAGTATTTGAGTTTTAAAAGATTTTATATAATTGAACTTTCGCTTAACTTCTAAATATGTCACCTAGTGCTAATCTCAGATGCAAGAGCTGAATCCCAGTGTAGAAACAACAACAAAAAAAGCTGCTCTTACTGCTTCAAAGTCCATTAGGGGATTCTTCAAAGTCCAAATGAGCCACAGCACATAACCTGACTCTCACTGGAGATTTTAAATGGTTATCTCTGTTAATTTATGCAATCAAAATTTAAACCTGCTGGGTAAACTAAGTGGAACGTATTTGAAATATTGATGTTTAAAATAGCAACCTCGGTCTTTTCATTTTCTTTTCTGCAACATTTCCTGAAATTTACGCTGCCAAGTTGCAGACATAATGATGGAGTGCACCTTTTCTGGTCCGCAGTTATAAGTAATTTGCATCTTGATGCCCAGTCCTCAACTTTTTTTTTTCCCCCATAGAGGGAAGTTACTTGAACTCAGTTATCAATCAACACAAACTCTGAAGGGCTATTTCACAGAGCAATTTATTAAAGTGCCGACAAGAGTATCAAACACATGGTTCTCCTGTAATAGCCTGAAAAGATCCATGACATTGGATTATTAATTGTATATGGAAAGAAATTTAAAGCCATTAGCACTGCCTGCCTTTGTTTGCAAGTAAGTTTTTCCCCCTGAAATTATCATTCCCTTTTTGTTTGTTTGTTTTTGTTATTCCGAAACCCTGAGAAGTGTCTTAACCAACTGTTTGGGGAGCAATGAGTGACACGCTATTATAATTAATAGAAATTAAAACTAGATATAACCCAATGACAATTATTATTTAACATTTATATTGCAGTAGCAGCTAGTGGCCTGGCCCAGATCAGGGGGCCCCATTGGGGTAGGCATAGTGCAAACATATGAGGTGGGATTTTCAAAAGCATCTCAGTGATTTAGGAGCACAAATCCCATTGATTTGTGCTCCTCAGTTACTTAAGCACTTTTGAAAATTCCACCCAGGTAAATGATTGTCATACGAAGGTATGACAGTCTAACTACAGCAGTGTTCCACACTGCTATGCAGAGGACCTAGGGTTTGGGGGTTGTTTTATTTAATCTTCCAGTGGAGCATTTTCTTTTATAGAATAAGCAGAACAATGAAATAACTGGTCCAATCCATTGATGGGGCATGTCGGCATCGCTCCATTGATTACAAGCCAGATGCTTCTGATCTTCCAGTTACTTAGTCATGTGTGGAACTTGACATGTGGAAGTCATCCCATTGACCACTGCCAGACACGAAGCCTCTCACCTATGTGGTTTCAGGGCTGAGGCCTAAGGCTGTACATTTGACACCTCTGGGGGTTTGTCTACATGGGATGTTAGTGCATGGTAAGCCAGGGTGTGAATCTACAGTGCATTAGCTTGCCACTCAGTAAAGTCCCACATGGACACTGTTACAACCCACTAAAAGTTCCAGAGAGCACTTTGACATGCTTCTGTCTCAAATAGCAGTACATCCAAGTGCACTACGGACTTTTCAGTGCTCTGTCTCAGTGTCCACATGGAACATTACTGCATTACATGCTGATGCACTGTAGATTCTCATCCTGGCTTGCCACACACTATGTCCCCTGTAGACAAGCTCTAGGAGGTGATCTCAGTGCATGCCCATGATTACACCTCTTAATGATCATAAGGGACATTTCCCTTGTCCCTAAACACTATAGAGTCAATTTCTATTTGAAGAAAAGGATGAAGAAGCCTCCATTCAACCTTTTTTCAATGGTCCCTTAAAAACAAAGAGTAAGTCTGCCTTTAGCATGGCCAAAATGCACAGTCCCGAGAGTGCATATTACACCCCCCTAAGATTCACAGGCAGATTCCTCAATGTTTGAGGATGATCAGATCTGGGGTTTGGGTGTGGCTCCTTTGGAGGAAGCACCTAAGAATAATGAATGAGAAAGCAGAGCATCAGATTACATAAAGGCATAAATACTGAAAAGGAAGTATTATGTTATAGGGAATTCAAACCATTTTAAAGACTAAGAGGTCTTCAGATGTTAGATGACTACTGCTATAAACACTCAGGCACATCTGGAAAAAAAATCTTCTTTTGAAGGCTCAGATAAGGCCTGAACAAAAGTCTATTGGAGTCAATGGAAGACTCCCAGTGACTTCTGTGGGTTTTGGATCAGGTCCATAATGAACTGATGGCCACAAACTTCCTTATGGAATTGTTTATTTCCACAAATGGTCCTTTCTGGAACATAACATGAGATAAGGTTCCTGTTCTCCCACTCATCAGATTTCAAGAACCTGTACAAAAGACTGTATAAACTTACAACATAACTTTATCCTATGTGTTTGTATGGATTATGCTGCAGTAGCAAATGCAAAGCCTTGTCGGACTGTGGCAAGCACAGCCTTCCTCCCTTCTCTGAACCTTTTTATTTCTCTCTCCCTCTGGTATTATTTTTCATTTTAACTCTGCAGCTGGCGCTATAGAACTCTGTGCTGTAATTTGGGATGCAGTTTATAAGAAAGACTCATACAAAACAATGTTATATTGTTTTCTATTTTGGGCCAGAAACAATTGGTTTGAACAAGACTCAAAGCACCCCCAGAAACTATATCATCCATGATAGTGATATATGGTTAATACTGTAATATGTCCAGTCATGTTGAGTTTATTACTTCAGAAACTTAAAAGACGGTAAATAAAGTCTGGTCTAAAACTTTATTCGGATCCTTTTTTCTTCCAATTGAAAGGATTATACAAATCAAGGTTCTCTAGGATAAATGGCCAGGAAAATTAAGCTAGGTGACAGCTGACTAATTACTGTATAAACTGAGCTCCCAAGCTGGAATATTATGTCCTGATGAAAGAGATTTTATTGCATATGTTCCTGCAAAAGATAATGAGACCTAATGAAATTTTGTTTGGCCCTTTGGATTCTAAAGATTAGAATCATTGATACAGACATTTCAACATGTACAAATGTAGGCCACACTGAGACTGCAGGGAATTCAGCCATGCAAGTGACTGAGTGAAACCCTTCCCACCCATCTGCAAGGACACATTAGTGCTCTCTGTATTGCATCTGGAGCACAGAAAGTCCAGTGCTCCCTACAAGTGGGTGTCTGGGAGATGCAAGGACTGGACAGGAAGAATGCTCCACCCCCTGCCATGCTTTGGCCAGGAGAGCTGAGCTGGTGCAAGGGGGCAAGTATGGAAGGACACGTGACTTTCTTAACCACATCTCCTTGCTGAGGGTGACTCACTCAGAGCTGTGGCGTGGGCTCTCACAGTCGGGAAAAACATGGCTGATACCTGCAATCAGCTGAATAAGGTTCTTTCCTGCTCCCATGAACCTTTGATGCACTCTCTTTTTAAAATAGATGATAGTAATATCTTTTGCTGTTGTGCACGCGAATGAAATAAAATGTTGGTGGCTAGCGCCAGTCAAATCAGCCGTTTTGTGAATTCTGATTGGTTTCCATGGAAACGATGACATACTCCATTTAGCACCGGGCCCCACGTCTGAACAGAAGAAAAGCAGAACGAAATGGGCGGAATCTTCTCTGCTGTAGACGTGGCAAAGTAATATATTCTAATGTAATATTGGCGATTAGGTGTTTGTATTACTGTGTGTTGGTATTGATGCATTTGAGACCAAAACCTGTTGGGCAAGAAGGCATCCGTCAGCTCTAATTAAGAGGAATGGGATGACCAGACATGCAGTAAGTAGAACCGTGTGCATTATTTATTGTTAAATATTCATAATACCTTGGTGTCAAATCCTGACAGGTTCTGAGCACCTGCAGCTCCTCTAGAAGTCGAGATGCTCAGCATTTCTCCAGATTTGACCAGTGATAAATAAAGATAACATAGTATCTTCTATTTTTATAGTGATTTTCATCTGACAGGATCCCCGCTGCACTTTCCAAACTGTGAGCTTTGATTCTCCTCTCAAGCTGGTGTAAATCAGTAGTAATGCCACTGAAGCCAATGGAGTTTCACCACTACAAGTGAGAACTGGGCACTATACTTTTAAGAACCATTTCATTCCCTTGTGGGATGGTACATGAGAGCTGATGAACAGCAGAATAAGAACACCATACCAAAGTTTGAGGAGAGGACTGTATATGTATGGTGAGTGTGTGGGGTGTGTGCTGAATATCAGACACAACTGAAAGTACAGGCAGACAGTTAGGTGAGTAGAGTGGAATTATTAGATTCATGCATATGCCTTGTATTATAAATCTTGACACGAAGTATCATTTTGCTGATGTGTTGGTTAAGGGCCAGAGGACTCAAACAGGAATTAAACTAGTCCAACTCTAGGAGGAAATTTTGGGGGGCCTGGGAAGTGGAAGGAAAACTTCTTGAACTTATCCTCACAACTTACTAAAGACTAAGTTTCGCTGAGTTTTTTTCCAGCTTCATTATGAAATTTTCCAGAGGTTCAAAGATATGATACATTTTCTCGGAGTAGATTTATTTTGGAGTCAATGGATGAAGCCATTGTTGATGGTATTCCTAATCATGTAGCTAACTCTAGGAGAAATGCTTATTGTCACCTGTGGTACAGTTCTTTTTAGGGACCTGAGAATATCAACAGAAAAAGTCTGCTCTGCCTCAACTTCAAGACTATGAATCATCATTAGGTGTCACTATTGTGCCAGGTGTTATTAGCAGTAGGAAGGGACATGTTCAAATGGTGCCTAACGGATCTGTTTTAAAATAAATTGATTGGCTGAAGCCCCTATCTAAAACTTAATCAAAATTGAAATCCCTTGGTCACCTTTATAAGTGCTAACCACTCACAAGCACTTAGTGGGTTTTCTGCCACTTTCTCTCAGGTTGCTTTGCCTTCTCCTTTTATCGTGGAATAAAAAGGCGGAGGGACAGTAAAAAAAAAAGAGAAATTGGAAATTTCTCATTAGAAATGTCATGAATCAGAAGGAACATGAGATGGTGGATCAAGAGTTTCTCTTCTCTCTATTGCATAACACAAGAGGAAAGAGCCATCAAATGAAACTGAACAATGGCAAATTCAAATCTGAACAGAGAAAATATTTTTCACACAACACACAATTAGACTGTGGAACTCATTGTTGTGGCCAAGTATTTAGCAAGATTCAGTAAGTGATTAGACATGTATAAGGTTTACCAGCATAATTGTATTTTCAGGAAGTCAAGCCAGCCTCACTGGCTACACTGAGGTCAATTCTGAAATATGTATATTATATACATTAGGCATTTGTTTTGAACATAACTTTCACTGGCAATCCAGGCATCAAAATAAACTTTTTTGATTATTTATTTTGCATCAATATTGGTATCTTATAGATCTGTCCCAGAGACAAGATACTGGACTAGGTACAGGGCCGGCTCCGGACCCCAGCACGCCAAGCACGCGCTTGGGGCGGCATGCCGCAGGGGGCGCTCTGCCTGTCACCAGGAGGGTGGCAGGCGGCTCGGGTGGACCTCCCGCAGGCGTGCCTGCGGAGGGTCCGCTGGTCCCGCGGCTCTGGTGGACCTGCCGCAGGCATGCCTGTGGATGCTCCACCCGAGCTGCGGGGCCGACGACTGCCAGAGCACCCCCTGTGGCGTGCCGCCGTGCTTGGGGCGGCCAAATTGCTAGAGCCGCCCCTGACTAGGTAGCCCAGGGTCTGATGCAATCTGGCAATTCCTAAATTCCTTTGCCATTTTGAAAATGGAACAATTCATATTGCATTTTCATTTCCTTTCTGTCTTCAAAACCCAAAAGAGTCTGTTTTAATTATTTTCCTTTTCTGTCCCTTTTTTGTTTCCCCCCATTTCTATTCCACTCATAAAACATGAGTAAAGAAGAGAAAACACAAAACAAAACATAACCCATCCCCCCAAAAACCCGCAAACAAGCAAAACTCCTGAAAGTGCGGTGAGGGGGAACTCTACTTTTTCTTCTTCTTTACTTTTTTCACCACTGAAAAGGTTTGAAAAAAAGAAAAAAAATCTGAGAAAGAAGGGAAACATTGTTTCATGTCAAAGTCTCTCAGGAAAGAATTTTTTTAAAAAACAAAAATGGAAATTTTTCACAGGAAAAAAAGGTTTTCTGACCAGGTCTGAACAGACCACTGCTGAGGCAATCCTGCATGGGAATTCTCATGGGCTTGTTGCTAGGGTTGCCAGGTGTCTAGTTTTCGACCGGAATGCCCGGTCAAAAAGGGACCCTGGCAGCTCTGGTGGGCACTGCCTACCAGGCTGCTAAAAGTCTGGTTGGTGGCAAAATGGGGGCCCAGGGCTAAGGCAGGCTCCCTACCTTCTGTGGCTCCACGCTGCCCCTGGAAGAGGCCACCTATGGGCTGAGAGGCTCTGTGCGCTGCCCCCTTCACTAAATCTATTGGAAATCTAACCCAGGTCCAGGCAAACCTACCCTTGGGTACCGTAGTGCTAGCTTGGGCAGCCTATCCTCTGGAATCCTAACCCTAGGCAAGAGAGTCCTACCCTTTGGAAACCTAACCCTAGTCCAGGGAATTTTACCCCCACAGAAGCCCTACCCTGGCTAGGGGAGTTCTAAACTTTATAACCCACATCCTCCTCAGCAATCCCTCACCTTTTGAATCCCAAACTATTACAAAAAGAGCCCTACCCTTCGGAATAGCCCAGATATCCCTATCCCCTGAAACCCTAACCTTATCCCAGGGAAAATTACTTTTTGATACTCTAACACTACCTCATAAAACCCTAACATTTAGATCCCTAACCCTACCATAGCTTAGGGAGCCCTATTCATTGGAGCCCTAACTCTACCCTGCACTCTGGAACCCTAACCCTATCCCGGAGAGCCTTACCACTTGGAACAGTACCCTACCCAGGAACCTCGACCTCTTAGAACCATTATACTAGCTCCGTGACTCCTACCCTTTAGTACATTAGCCATAGCCATTTGAGCCTTACCCTCTTGATCCCTCCCCCTAGCCCAGTGACCCCTACCCTTTAGAAAGCTACCTGTTGCATGAGAAGCTCTGTCTTTATGAATCAGAACTCTAGATTTGGGTGATCTGCACTTTCGATTCCCTAACCCTAAACTGGGTAGTTCTACCAATTGAAACCATAACCTTAATCTGGGGAGCTCTGCCCATTGGAACCCTACTCCTGCCTTGGGAACACTTACCCTTTGGTACCCTATCACTAGCCCTACCCTCTGGAACACTAACCTTTTTCCAGTGAGTCCTACCCTTTGGAATCCTGACTATAGCCCAGGGAATCCTATCAGTTCAAACTCTAAACCTGACCCAGCAGAGTCCTTCCCTGTGGAAACCTTACCCTAGCCTGGGCTGCACTACTTTCTGTGACCCTAAACTTAATCTGGACTTCCCTGTCTTCTGGCTTGTGGAAACATACCTTTTAGAACCCTAATCCTAACCTGGGAAGTTTTACTCATCCTTTGCCTAACCCTTCTTTTTGGAACTTCTACCATTCAGAACCCTAACCGTAGCCTGCAGAACCATACCATTTCTGTGCCTAATCCTAGACCACGCCTAACAGGAGGGAGTGGGGCAACCCATCCGTTACCTGAACCTGCTTCCATTTAAATTTCCCCCAAAGTTCTAGGGGCACCTGTGACAAAGAGTGGAGTTTCTTATCAATATTTATACATTTGAGCCTTACTCTTGCTCCAGAAATCATACAGTGGGATTTCACCAACCTGATTAATAAAAGGTTGAGAAAGTGCCCCCCAGACCACTTTCATACCTCCTCTCCAATATTACCAAAATGATCAGTAACTTCCTTCTTTCTCCCTGCCTGGGAGTCCCAGCCCAAACACAGAATTCTGTAAACCTACACTCCATATATGAGCAGTCTCTTTTTATATGTCCCTGCCACCCATACTAGCAGCACACAATTTCCAAAGACTCCATCAGTGTTGCCCTGGGCTCATGCCTCTTTCCAGATATAGGGTCTTTAGTCTTCTTCCATAGATCTGGAACCTTAAACTGCCAACCTCTGGGAATGTCCACCTCAACAAAACTACTCTATTAGTTTAACTGCCACATCTCAGTTGATGGGTTGATGCCACCTGACCCACATCTTGAGGTTTTGGCCTCAATCAATGAGTGGCCCACTCTGTCAGTGTTGGGGCAAATGCCCAGGGCCTTAATTCCTCAAGCCACATGTAAGTTTTGCTGGTACTTTTCCATCAAAAGGCCCAACCAGTTGAGAAAGACCAGCGTAACCACTTCTGCTCCCATCTTCTTTTCTTCACACAGCTCCCACAGAGACCACCTCTTGTATAGATACCAACGTGCACTTTATTTACAGTGTTTCACTCCACCACCTGCTACCTACTAGTGCAGTCACAGTATTTAAAATGTCCTCAGGTTTTACTCCCCCTTCTCCAAAGATAGGGGAAGGAAAGGTGTCTCTTACCCTTTCGTCAGACATTACTAGCCTTTCTCTATCTTCTGCTTCTCCCCCCAGCACATCCTTCCTCTGCTCTATTTTCCAGTCTCCTTGTTAATGGGCTAGTAGTTCATTAGCTACCCAGCCAGCCCCAACCTGCTCTAGTAATCAGGCACCCTTCTCCTTAATCAGGCCCTGCATGGGGCCTAATTGGCTAAACAGTCACTAGAGTGCTGGTTCAGGTGCTGATTCCCAGCCCTTTGTCACAGGTGATTATAAATAACATACCAGAGTGTAGATATTAGATATATTAACTTAGCTATATCTAGAGCTGCTCATAAGATTAGCATATGTATGAAATATGGTTAATTTTTGGCATTTACCATATATACTCGATGATAAGCTGGTTCGTTTATAAGCCAATCCCCCCACCCCAGATGGATAAGTAAAATGGAAATTTTTTATAACCCATTCATAAGCCGACCCTATAATTCAGGGGTCAGTAAACTTTGGCTCCCGGGCCATCAGGATAAGCCACTGGCGAGCCGAGATGGTTTGTTTACCTCGAGCGTCCGCAGGCACAGAGGTAAACCTAAGTAAACAAAGTGTTCCCGTGCGCCAGCTGCTTACCCTGACGGGCCAGGACAGCAACTGGTGGGGAAATTTTTTTGGGAGGAGAAGCTGGGAGTCAGGGGAGTAACCCCTGTGACCACTACCCACATGACCTCACGCCTCGCCCGGGACCCCCACGTGCTCCAAATCCCATCCCTTCCCACTTTATCTGGGGAGAGCCAGGGGAGGATGTCTCTGGCCTGGCTGGAGCTGTTCCGGCAGGCTGGGCAGTGCGGCCACAGCCTGCTCTGGTAGGCCAGACCGGGCAGCGCGGCCGCAGCATGTTCCAGCGGGCTGAGCCGGGCGGCACAGCTGCAGCCTGCCAGCCCCGAAGCTGCAGCTGCTTTGGAGGCTGGGGGGAGAGCAGCGTGGTTCTGCTGGCCGTGCTGCCTCTCCCTGCTCCCTCTGTTGGGGGGGAGGGGCTGTGTCCCACCTCTCCCTCTCTATACCCATTCATGAGCCGACCCCCTTCTCTGGTTCTTCCCTTTTTTACTAAAAAAATTGAGCTTATGAACGCGTATATACGGTATATTCTAAAAGTATGAGATACGTGTATTTGGGTAATCAGTAAAAAAGAAGGATTTCACTATGCCTTTAATAAGTTTGGAAGACTTATCCTGAAATAAAATGTTCATATTCCCCCTCTATTTTTAAATGAGATTCTTAGTATTATTGACTTTAAGAAAGAAAATGAAATGCTCATTTGGTCCTGTGATTAAATGAATTTTAGATAGAAAGGGAATATAAAAATGAATTTGGTTTATATATATACACACACATATGTATATATAAGATGCATTGGGTAGTGGCACATCATTTATTAAAGTGTATAGTTTAATATTTTCTGATCAATTTTTTGTCAGCCTTATCCACATTAAATATTATTCTTAAATTATCTATATGAGTTTTGTAGTAGACTTCAATGCTAGAATTCTAAAACCATTTGCTTCCTTTCCCAGAGTGTAAAAGGTTGCTCAGCTCAGGAATGTTTTTAAAAAATGTAATAGATAAATGTCTCCATCTAGAGCTTCTTAGGCAAAAATATAATTGCTTAATGAAAACTAACTGTCTACTGTAAGCTTAGATGTCTGCAGTCCAAAAATTTCTTAATACATGCTTTCAAAACAAGGTAAACTCTATTACATTATTAAATGCAGTGCCATGGAAGTCGGGCTTTTATATTGCTTTTGCCATGATTTGGTTTACATGATGAGAGGTATGAAAGCTCAAAGGATAATGCTTTATTATTTCAGAGCCGTTTCCCCACCCTGCAGATTTATGCATATTCAGAACTTGTGCTGACCTTCCACAGGCATCAATCTGACACCCAGGCTCAAAATGTGCTGTGGCTGCCACTGTTCTGCTAGTTGCGGGGCCAGGAGGCAGGGCATGATGCTGCTGGCTACCAAAAGTAATGGGAAGGGCTGAAATGTTAACCATCAGCACTCAGGGCTAGATTCACAAGAGGGACTGCGGCAGGGTAGGGGTAAAACCTCCTTAAAGCCCTGCCAAAATGCTGGCTGCAGCCTGCTCTCTGGCCAGGAGGCCAGGGATAGAGATTCAGGTACTCATCAGGGAGCCCAGCTGCAAGCCCTAACGAGGGCTGGCTCAGAGGAACACACTGAGCTAAGTAGTGACAGCTGGGCTGGAGCAGGAGAGGGCTATAAAAGCCCTGGGCAAACCTCAGTGAGGAGGCTAGCCTGGGAGGAGACAGGAGGGCAGTATCTCTGTCTCCTGGCCAACAAGGAAGCCTCAAGGGCCAGGAGACCCTGGGGAGGGTCTATGGGACACTAACTGTTGGGGGATCTGGGAACTGCACAAGCACTGTAAATAAAGACACTGGGGTGATCCAACAAAAGGGCGTGGAAAACTCTTTATAATACCAGCCTAAACACAGGGTGCAGGCCCAAAAGTGGGAGAGCCTGTCCGGGACCCTGTCACAGGGACTTAGGTATTGCAATGCTGCGAGGTGCAAGACCTAACTTTTAGGCACCTTGCCACCTAAGGAAACTCATGAGCCCTACTTAGGCGTCCAGGCTCCCTATGCAATGCATAAGGTGAGCTAGGCACCTAGAAAAAGGATACATAGAAGCCAGCAAGCTGAGCAGGAAGCCATCTATGCTAGTCAGGAGGAAATACCAAGGACAGCGATGTGGCCTAAGCTCCTCCCCTCAAAGGGTTTTGAGTCCCTCACACTGGGCCAGAGGGAAGGACCTCTCTCTGCTCCAGATTCACAGCTTTGAACCCTCTCTTGGAACTAGGTACCTAAGCCAGGTCAAGAAACTATAGTAAAGAACAGAATGATCAGACACACATTAACATGATTTGTTGGGGAAGAGTCAACACGGCTATTGTAAAGAGAAGTCATGCCTCACCCATCTATTAGATCTCTTTGAGGAGGTCAACAAACGTGGATAAGGGTGATCCACTGGATATAGTGTGTTTGCACTTTCAGAAAGACTTTTGACAGGTTCCCTCATCAAAAGCTCTTAAGCAAACTAAATAGTCATGGGATAAGAGGGAAGGTCCTCTGATGGATCAGTAATTGGTTAAAAAATAGGAAGCAAAGGTTAAGAATAAATGATTAGTTTTCACAGTAGAGACAGGTAAACAGTAGGGTCTCCCAGGGATCTATACTGGGACCAGTGCTGTTCAACATACTCATTAATGATCTGGAAAAGAAATGGCAAAGTTTGCAGAGGATACACGTGACACTGAGCCAGAAAGGGTTAAACAACTAGAAGGCTAACCCAGATACAACCTTTAAAGACATATTAGTAGATAATGACTGGGGGGGGTGGTGTTATGTGTTTACATATATATTGTTAGAGACTGACAATGTAACCAAATGGTTCCTGCCTGTCTGTCTGTTGCTGTATTCTGTTAATTGGGAGATCAAAAGGAGATGTTAACATTTAGATGAACTGTGAATGTAGTGATATCATTTTATTTATTTCTCTTTGAAGTATGTAATAAACTGCCTGTAAATGGCGGGAGATGGGCGTTTGCCTTATGCTAATCCAGGGGTCGGCAACCTTTCAGAAGTGCTGTGACGAGTCTTTATTTATTCACTCTAATTTAAGGTTTCGCGTGCCAGTAATACATTTTAATGTTTTTAGAAGGTCTCTTTCTATAAGTCTATAATATGTAACTAAACTATTGTTGTATGTAAAGTAAATAAGGTTTTCAAAAAGTTTAAGAAGCTTCATTTAAAATTAAATTAAAATGCAGAGCCCCCCTGGACCGGTGGCCAGGACCCAGGCAGTGTGAGTGCCACTGAAAATCAGCTCGCGTGCCGCCTTCAGCATGCGTGCCATAGGTTGCCTACCCCTGTGCTAATCCATGCAGCAAATTACTGGTGGTGTTAAGGAAACAGAAGGTTTTACTTCAAAGCCACAACGCTTTACCCAAGGACTGTATGCTGTCAAGAGGCTGCCAGAGAACTATAAAAGGAACTCTTGGGCCTTGATCCTGTTATCTCAGATCTGCTTAAGCTTCCTCAGAGGAAATTTGAGTTGTAAGACTGAGGTCTCCACCTCCAGTCTGGATCACCCTGATATTGGACATTGGACTGTAAACCTATGGAACTGATTCTGAAAGAACTCTTTGCAACCCTAAAGCTCACCATCTCTACCATGAAACTAACCTAAGAATTTTATTCATGTCTGTAGGTATAATGATCTTTTAACCAATACTGGCTCTTTTATTTTCAGTAAATCTTAGTCTAGTTAAGAATTGCCTGTATGTGTGGATTTGGGTAAGATCTGAAATATTAATTGACCTGGTGGGTGATGTGTCTGATTCTTTGGGATTGGTAGAACTTTTTATATGATGAACAAGATTTTCAGTATTTGACTTGGCTGTCTAGGTGGGAGCCCACAGCTGGATTGTTTGAAGGGAACTGTGTTTTTGGCTTCCGAATAACTAGTAAGGTATTGTTGAAGCTGTTTTGTTGCTGGATTGGTGATCTAATTGTTAAAAATAACCTCTGGTTTTGTGAATCGTCTGCCCCATTCTTTGCAGTTTGCCCTGATTGAGCAATCTCTGTCTGTCCCCCACCCCCGCAGCTTCCCAGTCACAATACCAAAATTATTCAAGATAGTTAAAAGTCTAAGGCTAAAACTGTGAAGACTTACAAAGAGATCTCACTAAACTGGGTGACCAGGCAGCAAAATGGCAGATCAAATTCAGCATTGACAAGTGCAAAGTAATGCACACTGGGAAACATAATCCCAGTGGCAGCTCCCATCACGCAGCACTTGGCCCAGCTCCCCATTCCAGGTATGGTGACCTGGCGCACAGGGTCTCAATGTCATGCAACGTGTCACAATACCTGGAGCTGGACCAGCCTTGTGGGATATGAGCTGCCAATGATAGGTTAACGTGGATCAGGCTCACTCTCCCGCCCTGTGTGAAAAGGTGGCACACCTAAACCTAAAGACCACCAGGAGGACGAGCAGTCATAGAATCATAGAATATCAGGGTTGGAAGGGACCTCAGGAGGTCATCTAGTCCAACCCCTGCTCAAAGCAGGACCAATTCCCAACTAAATCATCCCAGCCAGGGCTTTGTCAAGCCTGACCTTAAAAACCTCTAAGGAAGGAGATTCCACCGCCTCCCTAGTGAAAAAATCCATTCCAATGCTTCACCAACCTCCCTAGTGAGAAAGCTTTTCCTAGTCTCCCCCTGACCTTCCTATTAGCTGCTCTACAGCCTGCACCTCCTTCCAACCTCTATGCCCAATCCAATCTCTCACTATCCTTTGCTTGGTTCCAGTTTTAGGCCTTCTATCAGCAGCAGTTTTTCCTGCCTCCATTCAGAATATGGCAGGATGCAAGATAACGTACCTGGTTACATTGCTGACATTCCTTTAGGTTGTTTTTTTAAATGCAGACAAAGTATTTCATTAAAAATGCCAGAGTCTTGCACTATAATTTATGTCCACCTGGCTGCTTCTGCAGTTAAAAAAGAAATCTCATTTTAATCTTACAAGGAAGCAAAATTTAAATTCAAGTTCAAAATACTTAGAATTCAGCACGATGTAATAAAGAACTTCCTTTTATTTGAATTTTCAGTCCAAATTCAATAGCCCCCATCTGATAGCAACACATAAATCAGGTCACTAAGTTCCCAGGGCTTGTGCAATGCAAAATCATTATGGATTTGGTTCACACTGTGTCTGTTTGTTTGCATCCTTGGCCTACTGTAACTTGGTGGGGAATGAGAACAACACCAGTGTAAGGGGTTGGTGAAAATGGAAGCAGGACTGTTGGTTGTCTCGATGGGGGTTACATGTGCATGATGGTGGGTTGGAGCAGCATGAGTGCTGTGGGTATATGAGTGGTGATTGGAAAATCATAGAATCATAGATATGTACCCCAAGAGGTAAAGTCCATCTCCAGCATTGAAGTGGGACCAAATGAACCTAGACCATCACTCAGAGGTGTTTGTATAACCTGGATGAAGATGCCACAAACTTCCTTGGAAGTCTTTTCCAATGCTCAAGTATCCTTACAGTTAGAAGTTTTTCCTAATATCTAACCTAAATTTCCCTTACAGTAGACTGTCATTACTTCTTGTTCTATCCTCGGAAGACATGGACAGCAATTGATCACCCACCTCTTTATAACAACCCTAAACATATTTGAAGGCTGGTATCACACCTCCCATTGCGTCATTCTTCTCAGTAAGGTTGCTGGTAGTGATGAGAGCAGCACCGTCAGAGCGAGCAGATGGAGTGGACTACAATGATTATAGAGCCTTACTATGAAATGTTCCGATTTGGCAGATTTTCTTTTTACATCCAACTTTGGGCACAGTTGTGTGACTCCTACAAATAGACAGCAGCTGAGCTGCACAGCTGAAGGCAGCAAAATACCTGTTTTGCCATAAAACTTGTCTCACAGCATGTACAGTAAATCTACAGTAATTGTAAGTCATTTTAAGTAGTAAACAGTTCAAAATTACATTAATACCAGCTCAGCTATTGTGACAAAGACTGTTTTCAACTCTCAGAGTAAATCCTAAGACTGATCATTTTTAGAGAATGACTATCAATGAGAAATATTGCTTTCTGGTGTAAATTTGGTTTTCAAATAGCTAATTCGCAGAGTGCTCTGAGGATGCTGAACACGTATGCTTAGTTTAAAAGACATGCTGTGAAAACTTTAAAACAAGGCTATGAAACCCATTTAAAAGAGTATAAAACTATGAAATTACATTGCTGGTTGTAGTGGGGCGACTGCCCCACTCCTGGAGAGTGTGGGCTGCGGCAGGCCAGAGCACCTGCGCAGACAGGGAGCCAATTAAAGAAGGGCTTATTGTGAGCCAATCAGGGTCCAGTCTGGAGACAGCCAATCAGGGCCAGGCTCAGCCCTATAAAAAGGCTGCCCCAGGAAGGGAGCAGGTAGTCTGTCTCAGGCCTTTGAGAGAGGAAGGTCAGTCTCCAAAGGTGGGGGACTAGCACCATGGACAGCGCAATGCTGGCCAGGCTCTGGGAGCAAAAGGGAGCTCTAGCCAGTAGCCTGTCAGGCTACAGGCCCTGAAGGGAAGGGCCTAGTGGGTGCAAGGGGCCGTAGGGGAAGCGGCCCAGGGGAACAGACAGATGAGGGGAGAGAAGGAGGGCAGCGAGGCTGCTACCAGAGGGTACCTGTGCTGGGACCCAGAGTAGAGGGTGGGCCTGGGTCCCCCCTCCCCCCTTGCAGTACACCCAGCCATCGGCTGTAGGGAGCGGCCAACGTAGACTACGCCAGATCCCTGACAAGAGGGACTAGACTTTGGGGTGTGTGGTTGAACATGGTGGCTGGGCTGTAGAGAGACTGCTGATGAATCCCTGCCCCCCAGAAGGGGGTGTGGAGGGACTAAGGGGCACTGCTGGAGGGCAGTGGCTCAAAGAGGATGCCGTGAGTTGGAAGCAATGTGGGTCCACACACCAACCGAGGGTGAGATGACAGACGGGACAACACCACGAGGAGGCACTCCACTGGACAAAGCTAATTCCCAGAGATAACCAGTAGGAGGTGCCAGGTGGTGAGTCCCAACCCCGTTACACTGGTCCTTTTTATTTTTGAATAACCATAATTCCCTCTGGCTGAGGGAGGATCATTATGGCTAAAGCACTGGACTGCAGCTTAGAAGAACAGCCTCCCCCCCCAGTTCTGCTACTGACTTCTTGTTTGACCTTGGGCAAGTTATTTAACCCTTCTGTGTCATTTGTAAAATAACCAACACGAGGCCATAATTTTGGTTGGGGTGGGTTCCAGCTGCTACAAGAATATACAAAATAATCATCACACTACCCTGCTATCAATGTTTCATTGGATACTTTTCTTGTTTAACTCTTTGTATCTGTTTATGGCTATAACATTTCATTAAATAATTATTTCAAAGAACTTTTATATGAAACATCTTTTGAGTTGTGACGTTCAACATTAGCAAAGAATATCTCAGAAAGAAGCAGCTCAAAACCTGTTCTTGGCATTAGCTAGGAGTTCTGGCTGGTCCTTTTTGAATCAGGGTCCAGGTGAGGCAGATTCACCATACACTGTTCATAGGCTTCAGTGCTTCTCTCCTTTAAACAATAGGCAGAATGAGTCTATCCACTGCACGTAACACTGGGTGAAATTCCGTGGCAGCATATGCAGGGTCATATGCTGTAGGATCATTGTTATGAGCTTCATGTAAAGAACTTCACACTAGAAGCCATTTGCAGTGCACACTGAGAAGGTTTATTGGCCCTGAAAACTCCAGGAACAATGCTACCTATCCTTGAGTGCCTTTCCCTAACTCTGAAGCCCCTTTTTCTAAGTATGGAGAACACAATCTAGCGCTAATTTAAAACAAGGTGGACAAAGTGGGTGCAAGCAGCAACTGAAAGGCATAGGGGAGAGACAGGGTCACAGCAATAGAAATGTTGTTTCATAGAAGAGCTATGTGCATCATTAGATGGAAATAAATTATCATTGGAAGCATGATGTTGTATAGACGGTTCATTGCATGTCTGCCTAGTTCATACATACATACATACATGTATATTAATGAAACACGTTCTTCTATCTCTGTTACATTAGATAGTTATACTTTATCCACACTTCTGGGGGAACTTCACATGATACATGGTGGGAGCAGATGACATTACTGACATATGAGGCCTGACCTGGCAAAACCTCAGCAGCGTATTTTTGTGCTGATGTGGATTTTTTTGTTTAAGTGCATAGGGTAACTCTCGATAAAAGCCAGTAGCTAAAGTCTGAGCAGGCTTTGATAACAGTGTAATTATTTTGAGATACAAACACACTGATAGCTGGCAAAAAAAAAAGACCTTCTCTGCAGTCTTTCTCCCACACAGATCGCAATCTTTGTGTTTTGGTTTTTCCTCTAAAATTTGTCTGAAAATGTGCAGTCAGGGTTTAGCAGCTCTTCCTTCTATAGTCCCTATAAGCAATTGTCCTGAGAGAACATTCCTCTGGACTCTATTGGTTCATTGCCCCAAGCTGTGTGTTGTCCCATTCAGCATGCTGATTAGAGGGTTAACCAGCAACTTAGCAACAGAGGAACAGCTAATCTGGAAAGCTCCCAATTCACAAAGGATCTGCTTCTTCTTCCACTGAAGTCAATGGAATGATTCCTATTGATTGCACTGGGCTTTGGATCAAGCCCCCACAAGAAGAAATTACTTTGATTTCACTTCCTAAAATAGAAAGGAATGACACATCTGTCTGGCTGCCTGCTGTTGCTGGAGTGTGTGCATCAGTGCTGTGGAACACATTCATCATTTAGACTTCAATTGCACTGTAAATCTGGGGCCCATTTCTGCAAGGTGTTAAATACTATCAGCTCCCCCGGTCCCATCAGTGGGATTTGTGGCTGTTCAGCAGCTCACAGAAGGAGGGGCTCGACTGCTGGTGGGGCTGGCTTCCATGTAATCTGTACACCATGGCAGCGCTCTCAGTTCTTCAGCATCTTCCAGGAGTTGCTCGACATCTTGCAGGATCGGGCTCCATGAACTCAAAATCCCTTGTCCATACTCTTAGTTCATCAATAGATCACACATGGCCAACTCTGGCAGTGATTATTGCCGGAGGCAGAGTACTGAGCTAGTTGGGCCATTGGTCTGAGCCAGTCTGGCAGTTCTTATGCTCAATTGCCTTATTTAAAAATTAACAAAGCCCCAAGTCACAGTCATAGGCCTCTGTGTGGCTTGTGTGAGAGGTGCTGAGGGTCTCATTCCAGTTCCTGGTGGACAGGTGTATGGGTCACACCATTTTAAAAAAAAATCCATCAAGCAGCTAGCACACTTTGATGTGCTTATTGTCTATGTGAGCAAGGGTACAGTAATATGTCCTCCCTGGAGATGGTCCCCACTATTAATAAAGCACCCTGCAGAAACTTGTGCTTACAGAGGCCTATGCTCTGTTTGTTCCATGGAGAAATGTAGAGTCTCCAGGGCTGATAATCCATTACCTTTCACCAGCACTAAGTGCACTTCAAAAAATGCATCTGACAGATTCAGCGGGAGAATAACATCAACTTCCCAGTGCATACACTAGAGCACCCTGTAGTAAGCCGAGTTCTGTATCCTGGCAGTAAGCATGGAAATCACAAGGTAGAAACTCTTGAATTGGATTTGTCTACTGACAGTGAATACCCACAAACAACATGAAGAGCCTCAAACTGAACAGAGATTTTAAATATTAGCCCTTTAAAACAATAAAGCCTTTAAATTCAATCAGGACTAATACAATTCCTCATCCAGTTCATACAGGAAATAATTCCGCTCAGCAGCAAATTCCATCAGAGTTCATTTAATAAAACAGCTAGATGTCCAGAGAGATGGGATTGAAAATCATGATTTGTTGGAGGGGTTTAGTAAGAAGCGTGGGAGGATACACGTTTTGCATTCAAAGGGCTCATCAGCACAGTCCAGAGACAGAAAAGACAATCACACTTCGATAGACTTTCTGATGAGGTTAATTAGATTTCTTTAACGTGACCCTGTAATGTAATAACAGTAAAACATGTTCAGAGTAGAATGTACAGGGAGGTTGTATGTACAGTAGCATCACCTGGGCTTTAAAAAAGCATCCCAGTGGCATCAGAGAGAAATCACCCTTGTAGAAAGCACCATTTAATATGCTCAATATTTATTTTGTCAGGATGTACCTATCGCACTGCAGTAGAGTAATATTTTGGTTTTAAAGTTTTAAAAAACAACCTTAATGTGATTTTAAAATTTGAGATTGTTCTCTTTGAGCCTGATTCTGCTGGTTGCTGAACACCACCCAGAAGGTGCTCAGTGCTCTCAGTTTCAGTGGGATGTTCTGCACCTTGTAGGATTGCACCTGTCATAAACAGTTAGTTAAGGGTTAGGTTTTTGTCTACCTGTAAAGGGTTAACAAGCAGTACCTGTGGACACCTGACCAGAGGACCAATGAGGGACAAGATTATTTTCAAATCCGTGTGGAGGGAAGTTTTTTTTCCTGTTCTTTGTTTTTTAGAGAGTCTCTCTTGGGAATTAAGAGAGTCCAGACATCTTAATCAAGTCCTCCCAGGTTTCTGCAATAAATTCTTCTATTCAAGCTAGTGAGTAATAGCAAGGAACTAGTATTCTTATACTTTTATTTCCGTATTTGCAATTCTGTGTTTTGCTATAGAATTTCTTTAAGTCTGTACTGTGATTGCTTTTACTGAGAAAGAAAGGAGGGGGAATTCCCTCCAGAGATTGATAAGTTTAGACCCTGTATATTGTTCCATCTTGGGGACAGAGACAGTGACTTTCTTTTTTATTCTTTAATAAATTCTTTTCTATTAAGGGCTTGGTTGGTCTTTCCTTGGGTGGATTCTCAGGGAAAGAGGAGGAGGGAGGTATCCCTCTGTAGTTAAATCCCGGTGTCTCTCCTAGGAAAAGGGAGGGGGGAGGAAGCAGGGGGGAATGGTTTATTTCTCCTGGGTGTAAGAACTCCATGGATTTGGGGCTCTTGGGATTCCCAAGGATTTTGGGGAAGGGCTGTGTCCCAATCCACGTTCCTGATTGGGTGGTGGCAGCTTTTACTAGATCTAAACTAGGATTTTAGTTTAGCGGGAAACCAATGCAGGTCCCCATATTAGAACCCAACAGCTCTAAGTGGGGGTGAGACCTATGACAGCACCCCACAAGATTAGGAACTGCTTAATAATGAGATCTTTTGGAATCTCTGCACAGATTGCTGCTCTGCAGGCTGTCTGCGGTTATTACGTTGTTATACATTACTTTTCCAATTCACATAACACAGAGATCATCCATAGAATGAAATGCATAATTAGGAATATAAGGCAAATTTCTACTCAGACCTGAAGCTATACTTCTGTTTAGTGATATAAAAATATTATATTGCACATGCATACTGGGCTTTTTAACTCTCAGCTCCATCTTGCCTTTTTGCCTTTGGTAAGACCTGAGTACCCTACAGTCAGCTGTTCATTAAATCCTGGCCTATTGTAAATATATTTCAGAAGGATGCAAGCCCATCAAAGTCACTTAAAGATATTCAAAGGAAATACTGATGTCCAAAGAAAAAGGAAGTCCAAGATTGTAACGTGACAAAAATGGACTGAAAATGCTCAAGATTGACTTATTTCATTTTAAATAATATGAAAAAGCTACCTATAGAAGGCTGTAATACATAGTTCCATCAATCAATGGGACGTATGCAGCCCCATATGCCTTGCCATAGAGTCTGATCCATCTTTAATGTTTTTATGCACCTCTGTCAGGCAGGGAAGGGCTCCTACCTCCAGTTTGCAGATAGGGAATTGAGACAGAGGCTGTGGCCTAGAGCCACAAAGAGGACTTAGACTCGGCAGTGCAATGCCTAACTTCAGTTGCCTGGCTGCTCAATGGGATCCTTATCCCCTGCTGGCAGCTCAGGCTCCCTTTACAATGCATAGGAAGAGTTAGGGACCTAAAGAAAGGGATTCCCAAGATAAGAGGGAGCTGCCTATGCTAGCCAGTAGGAAATGCT
Source organism: Mauremys mutica (assembly GCF_020497125.1). Taxonomy (NCBI): domain Eukaryota; kingdom Metazoa; phylum Chordata; order Testudines; family Geoemydidae; genus Mauremys; species Mauremys mutica. The sequence goes on along the minus strand of NC_059076.1, from coordinate 131,384,247 downwards.
GAGGAGAGGGGTGAGGATCAAGATCTGCTCCTCAAAGGGACTTAAGTGCCTCACTCTGGGCTGAAGGGAGGCACCTCTCGCCACTTGGGATTCACAGTTTTGAACCCTGTCCTGGAGTTGGGCACCTAGGCCAGCTAAGACCTTGCCTATGAGTAAATGGGGAGGTGGTTGCTCCTAGGGGGTTAAGGCACTCATCCAAGAGTTAGGTGACCTGGGTTCAAATGCTGACTCTGCCTGTGTCAGAGGAGGGACTTGAATCCAGGTGTCTCTCTTCCCCGGGGAATGGCCTGGCCTGATGCATTCTGGGGCCGGCCTCTCTCAATGTCTCCTGTTGAAGCTGCTTTCACACTGTGTACAAAATACTTAAATAGTCATTGGAGCAGGGATCAGAACCACTGGGCTACAGTCATTCTCCCTCCCTCCCTGGTCCACTGACACCTTCTGCTCCATGTCATGTGCAGGACAGGCAGACTCTGAGAACACCTACTAGATCAGGCCCCAAAGGTGAGATAGGTAGGGAATGCTTCTTGCTAGGGTTCACATGCCAAGTGCCTCATCAACATCAGTACTCAGGCAGCTTGGTGTATTCCCACCAGCAGAAACATAGACACCTATATGGTTGTGAATTACTCAAGGTCACCAGGAAGTCTGTGGCAGAGTAGAGAATAGAACCATGGTCTTCTAAGAACTGTGAAAGAAAGTGTAGATTCAAATGAAGTAAAAATCTTAAGCGAATCCACATGTTCCATAGAACCTCTATGGATAGAAATTTCATGATCTAGTAAAAATATAACATTAGGGATCTATTATCGACCACCTGACCAGGACAGTAATAGTGATGATGAAATGCTAAGGGAAATTAGAGAGGCTATCAAAATTAAGAACCCAATAATAGTGGGAGATTTCAATTATCCCCATATTGACTGGGAACATTTCACTTCAGGACGAAATGCAGAGATAAAATTTCTCAATACTTTAAATGACTGCTTCATGGAGCAGCTGGTACGGGAACCCACAAGGGGAGAGGCAACTCTAGATTTAATCCTGAGTGGCGCGCAGGAGCTGGTCCAAGAGGTAACTATAGCAGGACCGCTTGGAAATAGTGACCATAATACAATAACATTCAACATCCCTGTGGTGGGAAGAACACCTCAACTGCCCAACACTGTGGCATTTAATTTCAAAAGGGGGAACTATACAAAAATGAGGGGGTTAGTTAGGCAAAAGTTAAAAGGTACAGTAACTAAAGTGAAATCCCTGCAAGTTGCATGGGCCCTTTTTAAAGACACCATAATAGAGGCCCAACTTCAATGTATACCCCAAATTAAGAAAAACAGTAAAAGAACTAAAAAAGAGTCACTGTGGCTTAACAACCATGTAAAAGAAGCAGTGAGAGATAAAAAGACTTCCTTTAAAAGGTGGAAGTCAAATCCTAATGAGGCAAATAGAAAGGAACACAAACACTGCCAACTTAAGTGCAAGAGTGTAATAACAAAAGCCAAAGAGGAGTTTGAAGAACGACTAGCCAAAAACTCTAAAGGTAATAACAAAATGTTTTTTAAGTACATTAGCAGGCTTCCTGCTTCTGAATAACCAGTGGGGCCCCTTGATGATCAAAATACAAAAAGAGCACTTAAAGACGATAAAGTCATTGCGGAGAAACTAAATGGATTCTTTGCTTCAGTCTTCACAGCTGAGGATATTAGGGAGATTCCCAAACCTGAGCTGGCTTTTGTAGGTGACAAATCTGAGGAACTTTCACAGATTGAAGTGTCACTAGAGGAGGTTTTGGAATTAATTGATAAACTCAACGTTAACAAGTCACCGGGACCAGATGGCATTCACCCAAGAGTTCTGAAAGAACTCAAATGCGAAGTTGCGGAACTATTAACTAAGGTTTGTAACCTGTCCTTTAAATCGGCTTCGGTACCCAATGACTGGAAGATAGCTAATGTAACGCCAATATTTAAAAAGGGCTCTAGGGGTGATCCCGGCAATTACAGACCGGTAAGTCTAACGTCGGTACCGGGCAAATTAGTTGAAACAATAGTAAGAATAAAATTGTCAGACACGTAGAAAAACATAAACTGTTGAGCAATAGTCAACATAGTTTCTGTAAAGGGAAATCGTGTCTTACTAATCTATTAGAGTTCTTTGAAGGGGTCAACAAACATGTGGACAGGTGGGATCCGGTGGACATAGTGTACTTAGATTTCCAGAAAGCCTTTGACAAGGTCCCTCACCAAAGGCTCTTACGTAAATTAAGCTGTCATGGGATAAAAGGGAAGGTCCTTTCATGGATTGAGAAGTGGTTAAAGGACAGGGAACAAAAGGTAGGAATTAATGGTAAATTCTCAGAATGGAGAGGGGTAACTAGTGGTGTTCCCCAGGGGTCAGTCCTAGGACCAATCCTATTCAATTTATTCATAAATGATCTGGAGAAAGGGGTAAACAGTGAGGTGGCAAAGTTTGCAGATGATACTAAACTGCTCAAGATAGTTAAGACCAAAGCAGATTGTGAAGCACTTCAAAAAGATCTCACAAAACTAAGTGATTGGGCAACAAAATGGCAAATGAAATTTAATGTGGATAAATGTAAAGTAATGCACATTGGAAAAAATAACCCCAACTATACATACAACATGATGGGGGCTAATTTAGCTACAACGAGTCAGGAAAAAGATCTTGGAGTTATCGTGGATAGTTCTCTGAAGATGTCCACGCAGTGTGCAGAGGTGGTCAAAAGAGCAAACAGGATGTTAGGAATCATTAAAAAGGGGATAGAAAATAAGACTGAGAATATATTATTGCCCTTATATAAATCCATGGTACGCCCACATCTCGAATACTGTGTACAGATGTGGTCTCCTCACCTCAAAAAAGATATTCTAGCACAGAAAAGTGCAACTAAAATGATTAGGGGTTTGGAGAGGGTCCCATACGAGGAAAGATTAAAGAGGCTAGGACTCTTCAGCTTGGAAAAGAGAAGACTAAGTGGGGATATGATAGAGGTATATAAAATCATGAGTGATGTCGAGAAAGTGGATAAGGAAAAGTTATTTACTTATTCCCATAATACAAGAACTAGGGGTCACCAAATGAAATTAATAGGCAGCAGTTTTAAAACAAATGAAAGGAAGTTCTTCTTCATGCAGCGCACAGTCAACTTGTGGAACTCCTTACCTGAGGAGGTTGTGAAGGCTAGGACTATAACAATGTTTAAAAGGGGACTGGATAAATTCATGGTGACTAAGTCCATAAATGGCTATTAGCTAGGATGGGTAAGGAATGGTGTCCCTAGCCTCTGTTCATCAGAGGATGGAGATGGATGGCAGGAGAGAGATCACTTGATCATTGCCTGTTAGGTTCACTCCCTCAGGGGCACCTGGCATTGGCCACTGTCGGTAGACAGATACTGGGCTAGATGGACCTTTGGTCTGACCCGGTACGGCCATTCTTATGTTCTTATGTTCTAAGAGCTAGACTAGTGTTCTAACCTCTGGACCATCCTTCCTCCCTAATTAATGCTTACTTAGAACCTACAAGCATTAAAGCAGCAATGCAATAAAAGGCACTATAGCTGCCTGCCCCCAACCAAAAAAACTCTTCTCCATCCTTTCATTATTGTGGGAAACATAACCTCAGCCCTCTCCAAAATCCTTATCAAATTAGATGTCTTTTGAGGCATGCCCCAAACATCACCAGATATAGTCTATTTCAGTACAAGCATTGCAGGAGAAACAAGAGACATGTTACTTGGTTTGCTGAATCCTATCTTGCTTAGCAACACAGTAGAGATCATTAATCCTCGCTGATGTACAGGGATGTGTCAGAATAATATTTAGCTTTTACATAGCATTTTACAATCATTAACTAATAAGTCACTGAGACACTCCTTTGAGGCTGGCAAGTATTTCACAGAATATTCTATTGGGCATTTTTTTCTTATGAATTATTTACTGATGGAGAAACAGTGAGCCAGAGAGATTACGGATATGATTCCACTGTGAGTTTCTCTTCTAAGCAGTCAAGATCTTGCAGGATTAGGCCTTAAATAGCTAGGATCCAAGGCAGTCAATGGCAGAACTGAGATTAGATGCATGGAGTCCTCATTCCTAGTCCAATACTTAGACAGCTATACAAATCTGCCTGAGCTGATGCTGTACCAGGATTTGTGGCAAATTTGGAAGAAGCCATAATTTTGGCCATGGTTATGTGGATGTAGTGGATTGGATTAATCTGGGTATATCTCACTTAATCAATTGGCTGGCTTCAATTGGGCCTTTAGTACTGGACACCTCAGTCCCTCCAATTGTCTGCCCGTGGCACAGAGTAGCTTAATACTCTGGCACTCTCACTGAAGGACTGTCTGGATATGTAGACTCTCTACTCAGACCCTATGCCACCAGCACTCCCAGCTATCTCCATGACACCACTGATTTCCTGAGAAAACTACAATACATTGGTGACCTTACAGAAAACACCATCCTAGCCACCATGGATGTAGAGGATCTCTACACAAACATCCCACACACAGATGGAATACAAGCTGTCAGGAACAGTATCCCTAATGATGCCACAGCACAACTGGTTGCTGATCTCTGTGCCTTTATCCTCACACACAACTATTTCAAATTTGATGACAATATATACCTCCAGATCAGTGGCACCCCTATGGGCATCCGCATGGCCCCACAATATGCCAACATTTTTATGGCTGACCTGGAATAACGCTTCATCAGCTCTCGTCCACTCACACCCCTTCTCTACCTATGCTACATTGATGACATCTTCATCATCTGGACCCATGGGAAGGAGACTCTGGAAAAATTCCACCACGATTTCACCAGCTTCCACCCCACCATCAACCTCAGCCTGGACCAATCTACATGGGATGTCCACTTCCTAGACACCATGGCAAATAAGTGATGGTCACATTAACACCACCCTATACCGAAAACCTACCGACCGCTATGCCTACCTTCATGCCTCCAGTTTCCATCCTGGGCACACCACACGATCCATTGTCTACAGCCAAACACTGAGGTACAACTGCACCAATGTAATATACGCCATCATATGCCAACAATGCCCCTCTGCTATGTACATCGGCCAAACTGGACAGTCCCTACAGAAAAGGATAAATGGACACAAATCAGATATTAGGAATGGCAACAAAAAAAAATCCTGTAGGAGAACACTTCAATTTCCCTGGACACACAATAGCAGATTTAAAGGTAGCCATCCTGCAGCAAAAAAACTTGAGGACCAGACTTCAAAGAGAAACTGCTGAGCTTCAGTTCGTCTGCAAATTTGACACCATCAACTCAGGATTAAACAAAGACTGTGAATGGCTAGCCAACTACAAAAGCAGTTTCTCCTCCCTTGGTTTTCACACCTCAACTGCTAGAAGGGGGCCTCATCCTCCCTGATTGAACTAACCTCGTTATCTCTAGCTTGCTTCTTGCTTGCATATATATACCTGCCCCTGGAAATTTCCACTACATGCATCCGACGAAGTGGGTATTCACCCATGAAAGCTCATGTGCCAATTCTTCTGTTAGTTTATAAGGTGCCACAGGACTCTTTGCTGCTTTTACAGATCCAGACTAACACGGCTACCCTTCTGTTAGCTTAATACTTGTAATGCTTTGTTCCAATTTTGATTGTTGAGTTTAGTGCACAGCTGCTGGGTGGTTTTGGTGGCCTTTGACACACATGAGGTCAGACAAAATGATCTGGTGGTCCCTTCTGGCCTTAAATTCTACGACTTCAAGGCAGACCGCAATTGAAATAATGGTGTATGCTAGAAAGTGTGCCTCATAATACTTAAAAGCACATTTGAGAGGTTCTTGACCCACCAAGAACAAGTGTACCTGTGAGGCGAGGAAATTGACATGAGATACTTGCTAAAATGTTCTATTAGGCTGTAACCTCTTTGGAACAGAGACCATCTTTTTGTGATGTTTGTGCTATGGTGGAGTGGGTTTTTTGTTTGTTTGTTTGTTTGTTTGTTTTTGTTTTGTTTTGTTTCAAAATTACTTTTACATGCATTCTAATCACACAACCCTGAAGGTACTCTAAGTTGGTCCTCAGGACTGGAGCTAGGGTGATCAGACAGCAAATGTGAAAAATAGGAACAGGGGGTGGGGGCGTAATAGGAGCCTATGTAAGAAAAAGACCCAAAAATCGGGACTGTCCCTATAAAATCAGGACATCTGGTCACCCTAACTGGGGCAGCACCCGGTGTTCCAACATTCAGAGAACCTCCAGGAACAAAACAGTTAGTCAGCAGCATCTGGCCCGGTAAGAGTTTAGCCATTAATTTCAAGGGCATAGGGTCAAGTTCAGAATTACTTAGCTCAGAATTATCTCCTTTAACTGAGTTGCCCTTGAGTAGCCTTCTTACTTACAGCTTTAGCCACTGAAATATGTCCCCATCTTTTAAAAGATGTCTAAAACCTGAAATCCCCATGAAGTTTATTTACATCTTAGCATACTTGTGTCCCATTCAGAGCATCATCATTTCCTGAGGAATTCACTGCAGTGTTTAATCAGATGCATAGGCAGCTATACCATTTGTTTTTTTTGCCTTATAATTTATTTGTACACAAAATCCCCCATCTAAACTTGAGATCAAGTGTTGTTTTTTTTTAATTCGGACAAATTCTGAAGTTAATAGGAGTTTCCCTAAATAAAGACTTCAAGATTTGGGGCTAGATATCTAAATTACCATTAATTTACCATTCCTAGTCGCCACCAAATCACATATTAAAATCCGAAAGAGTGATGGAAAGATTAGCGTTGGTATTGGGGAAACGGTTATGTGAAATTACCTTAATAACAATGAGTAACTTCATAAGATTTTATTGGTATAATGAGCTGCACATTAGATACTCATAGTGTGAAAAAAGGCACATGTCATTTTCTTCATATAAAAAAGCTACAATAGTTGTTTCATCTGACTGTAATTCTGTACTCAGTGACACTAATGGCACTGTCACTTCTATTTAACTAGGTCATAATTGCACTGTATTTCATGTGAAATTAAAATGTTCACAGTAATATCAAGGATGGTGTATTTACAGACTAAATATGGTAATTAAAATGGTACCTAGTAAATCTCAAAATATGAAGGCTACATTATACCTCTGTGCGTCAATCCTGTCACAATGCTACTTGTACTAAGCAAATTAAAGGTAACTTTTTTTGTGTTGTTGTTTTGCATTTTAGGGCACAATTTTCAAAGTTGATTGCATAAATTAAAATAGTAAATCACTATTAAGGCTTTGACCCTATAACTCTCTCAACCTGACTGGATGCAATTCCAGGATCGGAACTTTATTCACCTGAATAGCCATTTTAAGTAGCTACCAGTTGGATCCCACATTCATTGAAGTCAATGGAAAGACTCCCATTGACTTAAGTGAGAGCTGGAATGGGACTTGTGACATTTCGGGGTGCAATCCAGACCAGTGATGGACTGTGTCACCCCTGCCCTGCAACCTTGGGTGCATTACAATACCTTGCTGCAGTAGCTCCCACCCTTCCCGACCAATTTGCTGATCTAGCTTTTTTAAATACCTATTTAAATCCCCAATGCTACCAACACTTAGCATATGTATAACTTTATCCATATAAGTCATCCCATTGGCCTGAGTGGAGTTACTCACATGAATGAAGTTAAGTACATCTGTAGCTTAACTTTCAAGGCTAAAGGGCTGAACCAAAAGCCCACTGAAATCAGAGAGAGTCTTTCAACAGACATCAAAGGACTTTGAAGCAGTTCTGGAGTGCCTAAGTAGTGACTTAGGCCCAGATCCTCAAAGATATTTAGGCCCCCAGCTCACCCTTTTTTTGTCTATGGTCAGGCACTTATGTTTGAAAATAGATACATAAATGGATGACAACACTGGAAAACTTCATTCATCTCATCCTAATATTTACTTTTATTTCTATGTATTGTTAAAGAAATGGGCTTTTTTTAGAGCTAAAGTGTTTAGCCAGCTGTCTGTGTCTTTATTACTTGTGGAATTGCATATTTATTACAGAAAATATAAACTAAAAACATAGTGAGAGAAAAATCACAGACTTACTAGATAAGTTAGTGGAGAAATCATAAATAATTCAAGTCATGAGCCTCCAGGATTCTTAGAAACAATATATTTGTGCATAAATGTTTAAGGTTTTATTTGGAACTATGGCTGTCAAGCGATTAAAAATATCACAATTGTGCAATTAAAAAATTAATCACAATTAATTGCACTGTTAAGCAATAATAGAATACCATTTATTTAAATATTTTGGATGTTTTCTACATTTTCAAATATATTGATTTCAATTACAACACAGAATATAAAGTGTACAGTGCTCACTTTATATTTTTTTATTACAAGTATATGTACTGTAAAAAAAAGAAATAATATTTTTCAATTCACCTAATACAAATACTGTAATGCAATCTCCTTATTATGAAAGTTTAACTTTCAAATGTACAGTTATGTACAAAATAACCCTGCATTCCAAAGTAAAACAAAGTCCACTCAGTCCTATTTCTTGTTCAGCTAATCGCTCAGACAAACAAGTTTGTTTACATTTGCAGGAGATAATGCTGCTTGCTTCTTGTTTACAATGTCACCTGAAAGTGAGAACAGGTGTTCACATGGCACTGTTGTAGCTGGCATCACAAGATATTTACCTGCCAGATGCACTAAATATTCATAAGTCCCTTCATGCTTTAACCACCATTCCAGAGAACGAGTCCATGCTGATAAACGGTTCTGCTTGATAACAATCTGAAGCAATGCGGACTGAAAACATGTTCATTTTCATTATCTGAGTCAGATGCCACCATGGTGGTTTGGGTTCTATAGTTTCTGAATTGGAGTGTTGCTCTTTTAAGACTTCTGAAAGCATGCTCCACACCTTGTCCTTCTCAGATTTTGGGAGGTACTTCAGATTCTTAAACCTTGTGTCAAGTGCTGTAGCTATCTTTAGAAATCTTTAGAAATCTCAGATTGGTACCTTCTTTGCATTTTGTGAAATCTGCAGTGAAAGTGTTCTTAAAATGAACAACATGTACTGGGTCATCACCTGAGACTGCTATCTCTAAATAGCTATTAGCTATTAGCTATTTAGAGACTGCTATAACAGGAAATATATGGCAGAATACAGGTAAAACAGAGCAGAGGACATGCAATTTCTCCCCCACCCCTCAAGGAGTTCAGTCACAAATTTAATTAACGCATTATTTTTTTAACAAGCATCATCAGCATGGAAGCATGTCCTCTGGAATGGTGGCCGAAGCATGAAGGGGCATATGAATGATTAGTGTATCTGGCACATAAATACCTTGCAATGCCATACAAAAGTGCCATACAAATGCCTGTTCTCACTTTGTGGTGACATTTTAAATAAGAAGATGGTAGCACTATCTCCTGTAAATGTAAACAAACTTGTTTGACTTAGCGATTGGCTGAACAAGAAGTAGGACTGAGTGCACTTGTAGGCCCTGAAGTTTTACATTGTTTTATTTTTTTGAGTGCAGTTATGTAACAAAAAAAAGCTACATTTGTAAACTGCATTTTCACAATAAAGAGATTGCACTACAGTACTTTTACAGTGCAAATATTTATAATAAAAATAATATACACTTTGATTTCAATTACAACACAGAATATAATATACTTGAAAATGTAGAAAAATTCAAAATATTTAATAAATTTCAATTGGTATTCTATTGTTTGTGATTAAAACTGCGATTAATCACAAATATTTTTTTAATCTCGGTTAATTATTTTGAATTAATCACGTGAGTTAACTGTGATTAATCTACAGCCCTATCTGGAACAAAAATATGTTTGGGTATAACAGTTAATTGCAAATTTAAAGGGGAAAAATACATGCATTAAAATTGACAGGTAACATCAAATGGGCTCAGGATTCCAACAGAATGGGGAAGAAAGCTGTAAATGTAAATGATGAAAGCCAATAAGATAATCATTGTATGGCAATATATACAACTTGACTTAATGCAATCTATACATCAGCATGTTGTACATTACCAGCATTTGCAAGCAAAGTAACATTGCTAACTAAGCTCTTACTAATGTATTGATGAGCGAACATCAAATGGTTCAGAGGCCTGATTTGGACAAGTTCTGAGGAGATTATTCAAACCCTTTTAGGCAATATCCTAACCTCCTGAGTCTGCAAAAATAGGGCCAAATCCTGTGAGGTGTTAATCTATTGATTCAACAGGAGTTGAAGCTACTTACAACTTGGCGACGGCTGGAATTGGGCTCTAGTTTTTCAGGCTCAAGAAGAGTCAATGGGAGTTGAGGACACTAAGAACTTTGCAAGATTGGTCCCGCAAACTGGAGGCCTTGCAATAATGGGTCGTCTCATATGTCTAGCTGGGTGAAAAGTTATGGTTAACCTGAAGCCATTCGCCAAATAGATTAGTCCAAACAATTCTCATCCTCAACCCCAGATTTAGATGCCATTCGCAAAGTGACCAGAGGATGAGTTGTCACCCCTATAGCTTTCAGGGCAGTAGTTAGGGCGCTGACATGAGATCTGGGAGACCTGGGATCAATTTCATCCTGTGCCTGAGGTGAAGAAGAGGTTGGAGTTGCTTCTACCACATTGCAGGAGAACCCCTTGCCCATTTGTCTATGGGATATTCTGATATAGACAGCTTGCTGTCTCTCCTGATGAAGCTGTTCCATTTTTTGTAGCTAATTAAAGCAGGGACTTCAGTCTTCCACATCTCAGGTGAGTAACCTCACCACCAGGTTATGCTCCTTCTCCCTCTCTCTCTAACCCAGTGAGTGAGTATTCATTGACATTATGAATTGCAAGCAAACAAACAAAAAACAGTTATTTACCCAGCCCTAATCATATGATTTCATGAACTTAACACTGCTCAGACAAAAATGCTGTCAGAACATTGAGCAATGCAACCATTGTGGGACACCAAAGCCAAGGATGCATTATTTTTACATTCAGCAAACCACGAAAACACAAGTTTGAGTCAGTTGAGGCCTCCACAACACTCTGTGTATTGGGGCCCTGGGGAGCACTACCCCTATATAGCCCTTTGGCTTAATGACATAGTTGTGTGATTAGATTATGAGATCTTTGGGTCAAGGTTGCCAGACTCAGACTTTAAGGCCAGATGGGACCATCATGATCATCTAATCCAGGGGTTCTCAAACTGGGGGTTGGGACCCCTGAGGGGGTCACGATATTATTACAGCCTCCACCTCAAACCTCACTTTGACGCCAGCATTTATAATGGTGTTAAATATATTTTAAAGTGTTTTTAATTTATTAAGGGGGGGGGGGGACACTCAGAGGCTTGCTATGTGAAAGGGGCCACCAGCACAAACGTTAAAGAACCACTAAGCTTGTCTGACCTCCTTCATATCGCAGGCCACAGAACCTCACCCACCCACTCTTGCGGTTTGCCAATAACCTCTGGCTGAGTTACTGAAGTCCTTGAATCTTGATTTAAAGACTTCAAGTTACAGAGAAGCCATCATTTACTCTAGTACAAACAAGTAAGTGACCTGGGCCCCATGATGCAGAGGAAGGTGAAAAACCCCAGGGCCTCTGCCAATCTGACCTGGGTGAAAATTCCTTCTCAACCCCAAATATGGTGATCAGTTAGCCCCTGAGCATGTGGGCAAGATCCACCAGCCAGACACCTGGGAAAGAATTCTCTGCAGTAACTCAGAGCCCTCCCTGTCCAATCTTATGGCTGTAAAGTATAGAATCGTTATGTGTATTGCAGTAGTGCCTAGGGTCATAATCCTAGATCAGATCCCCACTGTGCTGGGGGCTGTAAAACACAGAACAAAAAGATGGTCCCTGCCCCCAAAGAGTTTACAAATGTAATGCTTGGTTGCCAAATAACTCAGTAAATAAAATAAGACCAATAGAAAATAGTTAGCTATTTAGAGATATTTCCCCTCAACTGTCTCATTTTATGCATCCATCTTCTTGCCTGTCCATTAATATCCATTCTCTGCAAGTCAGAATATTCTATTCATTGTCCCAACTGACACTGATTGCACAGGACATGTTTCTCAAATGCTGCTACAGTAAGAACAAGGAGGAAAGAAAATCCACTTAATTTGAAATTAATTGCATTTTGGTGAATTGTATTCAACAATTTTTAATTTAATTGAGATCATTTTGAAACATGTCCTAAAAGGGAACAATATGCTCTTCGTAGGCTGCAAGTGAGGATCATTTTTTTTCCTTTGGTTTTTAATAGATGAACAGAATTTAAAAGTGCACAGTTATTATTTCAATCCGGCCAAGAAAGATGTTAGGATTAGAGATGGTGGAAGACATTGAAATCTCTGTCTTTTTAGCTACCGACATTTAATTAAAATAAAACTGACCTGCTATCTGCCACAAAAGATGTCTTATAGAAACGAGACATGGCCCACACAGACAAATTGGCTTGCCTTCGTAAACTGTTTGGAGTTAATTAAAATGCAACTGAGCCTTTGATGCCTGCCATAATGGTGTTTTTTTCCCCATCTGAACCTTCTTTACCTTTATGATAAAATTTTGTATAATTAAACAAAAAGGCTCCAATTTTTCTCAAAGGAAACAAAATCTATGCTCTGGAGAGGGGAATAGCATGGCAGACCTCAAAGTGTTTAGACCAAGGAAAAATCAGGAAGTGCTAACAATTAGTCACACACATTTGTCTATTTAGAAAAACAAAGTCAAGTAGATGAGGTCTGAAATTTAGGTCTTGTTAACAAAATAGAAAGCCTAATATTTGGCGAGATTGCGGCTTTTGAGTCACTGTTCGACAAGGGGAGGGGGAAAGGATGCAATGGAGAAATACTAGCTGCCCTGTAGGAACCCATGGGTTTAATCTATCCCAAATTAGGGGAAAGAGTAGGACCATCCTACCCTCTGACTCACCCACACTGGCCCGCAGAGCTGATTGCACGTGTCTGGGGAGCAGCTACGCCATCCCTCAGCCTTGGCCCCTCCCCACCTGTTTTGGGGCCAGCTAGCACTCATGAGGATTTTAGCAGGGGTCATTTCTTCAGCTCTGGAGATGGCAAGGCACTGGTGGCTCTCCCTTGTGCAAGGAGAGCACAGGGAAGCTCGCTGCACACTTCCTATCTTTGAAAGGGGCCAACTACAGTCTGGCCTAAAATAGATTGCCTGCTCTGGATTCATAATTCCGGACATTGCGAACCCTTTGCTCCGCCTACTCTCCAGCTCTGTGTGCTCCTCCACAACCTGGAAGAGTAGTTAGGGTGCAGGTCCTGTGCTGCCTTGAGCACAGCTACAGAAATTTTGCATACCTTTATGTGGGCCACAAAAGGGAGGAAAAGGAGCCCATATAAGAGGCCACTTGGCCTTAAATTATTAAGCAATTGGACAGTGGAACTCATCGCCACAAGATATCATTGAAGCAAAAAATTTAGCAAGATTCACTAAGGGATCAGACATTAATATGAATAACAAAAATATCCAGAGTTGTCATAGTTAATACTAATAATTTTTGGAAAGGATATAACGGCTCATGTATCAGGTCTTAACCAAGACTTTAATTAGCAGGGATAAGGATGAGACCCTCATGGAGGGACATATTATCCCACACCTTCCTAATCTAGGGCTTTCTTCTGAAGCTGGCCACTGTCAAAGTCAGGGCACTGGATTAGATGGACCATCCATTTTGGCAATTCCTATCTTCCTATATTACATAATTACCTTTTCTTTTGCAATTCAAGCATCCCAGGCAAGTGTTACTTGATGCTGATTCCTTCCTCAGGCTCGTCTCTCACTTGGTTACCTTTTCTTTTAAGTTATTCATGTCTCTTAAGTTTTCTTTCATGGAGACATCTACTGAGGAACCAATTTAAGCATTTTCAGCTCACTTGGGATTTTTTTGATGTCTTGTCTTGTCCATTGACTTCTGTCTACTAGAGCTTGGTGTATCCATGCTGAAGTCAGCATCAGATCGCATCCCCTACACTTGGCATCTTGAAAAAAAGAACAAATCCCTTGGATTTCTGAAGTTTGGTTATAGATCTGCTCTCTGGGGGCTCATAGAAAAAAAATCCCTATCTGTTAATTTCCTTTCTTATGATCTTAGACAGGTTAGCAGAATGTTCATAGTTTAGGAAGCTGTTCATATTGCCTGAGGGTACAAGAAAATGCTAGGACTCATACAAATTGACCTTCTCAAAGAAAGTCAAGGAGCTGATCAGGGAAATATGCTTTACCTCGTGAGAAGAGGTGCCAGGGAATTGTAAAGCATGCTCAGCTAGATCAATGAAATTCTCAAGAACAGAAAAGGGTGAAGCATCTGTATCAGATATATGTAAGAATCCCACTGGACTTTGGCACACACCTCCATCAGGAACTATAAAACTGAGAACTGATACTCAGCCTTTGACAGGTGCATGTCACAAGTGGCTGTTAGACACTAAGGACACTAAGGACTCATCTACGGGATCGAGGCTACAGTAGCATAGATATGGGGCTGTAGCTATGCTAGAATCCCCTGCTAGAATTTTCTATGCTTGAAAATCCCTATCTGTTAATTTCCTTTCTTATGATCTTAGACAGGTTAGCAGAATGTTCATAGTTTAGGAAGCTGTTCATATTGCCTGAGGGTACAAGAAAATGCCAGGACTCATACAAATTGACCTTCTCAAAGAAAGTCAAGGAGCTGATCAGGGAAATATGCTTTACCTCATGAATCCCTATGCTATGCTAGAATAACCCCACAGTGTAGCTGCAGCCTATAGCAACAGAAGGGAGTTTTTCACCTGTGATGGGATAGTCTGCCATCCAGGGCAGTAGTGCCTAGAGGTCAGCCTACCCCACCACCTGACACTTCAAGGGTTCAGAAGGGTCCAATAGATACAAATAAAGATGTAAGGGTGCTGGGAATTAATGGCACTTGGGAAAGGAATTTTGACACTGTACCTTTAAGGGCCCAAAGGCAGAGAAGGTGAGGCCAGGGTCGCCTCTCACCCAATGATCTGGGAAGGAGTTGGGAGGAGGGGACCAGCATAAACACTGCTTCCTCCCTCACACCAGATGGACAGTGGGGGGAGAGGTGTGGCCTGCTGGACTCTCCAAAGTGCAAGGCTAATTGGAAAGGGTGTTCAGCGAAGGGAGCTGACAAAAGCCTTACAGCTGATTTAAATCACAACCCCAAGTCCAGGAAGAGGGCTGAGGAGGAACTCTTGCTTAAAGGAGGGAAAAGACAGATTACCCTAAGGGGAAGCCTGAGATACAAGCCCTGCTCCAAAGAGGGGGCTAAGTTGGATCACCTGCGTGGATGGGGGAGATACTGTTTCAGACTGGATGGAACTTAACTCAAAGTCCCAGAGAGAGAGGGATGCAAGGGAACTCGTATAAAGGAAAGCGAAGACAGACTACCACAATGTGGAAGGCTGATGGGTTGAAACTCCTGCTTGGAGGAGGGAAAGACTGAGTATTATGAGGAAGAGACACCCATCACTGCCCAGCTGCTGTGAGAGAGTCAGGGAGTGTCTTTGAGAAGGAACCTCTGTAGCTGTCAAAAAAAGAAGCGGTGAGGAACCATAGGTGACAGACAGGCATAGTAGAACCCAGAGACCTGGGGAAAGATGTTGACAATGATAGGAGCAACCCAAGGAAAATAGAGAGATTGATGGAATGCTCCTTAGCTGCCTAAACATGATAGCTGGTCTGGAGCCCAGAGGCGAAAGTAGGCCTCAGGCATCCAGAAGAGAGGAGGCCAACTATCACATGTCCCAAACAGGAGTTGAGGACCAGCTCCAAAGCCATTAGATTTTGTGGTTTCCTATTTGGGACTTTTTCATTAACCCCGGAAAGGGAATAGACTGACTAATGACCTGGCCGGAAGGCTAGGCCTCATGCAATGGCAGACTGTTGTGACGCCATAGAATCATAGACCTTCAGGGCTGGAAGAGACCTCAGGAGGTCATCTAGTCCAATCCCCTGCTCAAAGCAGGACCAAACCCAACTAAATCATCCCAGCCAGGGCTTTGTCAAGCCTGACCTTAGAGGTTTTTAAGGAAGAAGATTCCACTGTCTCCCTAGGTAACCCATTCCAGTGTACCACCATCCTCCTAGTGAAAAAGTGTTTCCTAATATCCTAAACCTCCCCCACTGCAACTTGAGACCATTACTCCTTGTTCTGTCATCTGCTACCACTGAGAACAGTCTAGAGCCATCCTCTTTGGAACCCCCTTTCAGGTAGTTGAAAGCAGCTATCAAATCCCACCTCATTCTTCTCTTCTGCAGACTAAACTATCCCAGTTCCCTCAGCCTCTCCTCATAAGTCATGTGCTCCAGCCCCCTAATCATTTTTGTTGCCCTCCGCTGGACTCTTTCCAATTTTTCCACATCCTTCTTGTAGTGTGGGGCCCAAAACTGGACACAGTACTCCAGATGAGGCCTCACCAATGCAAAATAGAGGGGAATGGTTATGTCCTTCAATCTGCTGGCAATGCCCCTACTTATACAGCCCAAAATGCCATTAGCCTTATTGGCAACAAGGGCACACTGTCGACTCATATCCAACCTCTCGTCCACTGCACCTGGACACATGGAGTTGCTCTGGATATGAGAGATACAGCAGCTGTAGTCTTGAGGTGTAAGGTCCTCAAAACCTGACTAGCCAGGTCTGCTAGTTAAGCACATGCTTAAGTGCTTTTTTGGATTAGGAGCTATGAACGTATAGTATTGAATAACAAAGTAGGACTTTGTAAAAATCTGTGCTACCATTTTGAACAGCACCATACACTCCACTCTGCTTTTCTTCCAGTTGATGTCACACACAATTATTTAGCAAAGGCAAATGACTAATATTTACACTAGGAAAATGCACACTCCATATTGTACATTATTCAGTTGAGGACAAGTGGATGCATGTCTGGCAGCAGAAGAGAAAATGCAGCTGCAGCAGTGGGCTTTGTGGGGGAGGGGGCTTAGAGGGCTTTTTTTATTTCACATGCATACAACACAAGAGAGAGCTGTGTTCCTCTATTGAAGTGTGAAGTGCTGCCACTTTTAAAGTGTTATTTCCCTGCAGGGACCCATGATATCCAAGCTGCCATTTTGGATTAAATCCTCAGATTAAGTGCCACTTTTCAGTGTTTAAAAGCTTCATTTTCAATGCAAACAAGCGAATGTGAGCTCTGCCTACATTTGCCTGAAGTACCGAACTAAAATTCTACTACTGGGAAACTTCAATAAGCTTCGTTTATGTGATGTGTTCACCAACTGTTTCCCCATTTAATTTTAGAAATGATAGCCTAAATCAAACAGGCTTTATTACTATGGAGAAGAGTAGGTCAGTGATTCATGTGAACTTCAGTCATAACATGGCTGATTGATGAGAAGGGAGATTGAAGTGGGAATGATTTTCTAATTCACGGGACACTTATTGAGTTGTAGGAAAGACTCACACCAAATTTGAAAAGATCTATCAAGTTATAAGCCCTAACTGTATCTAGCTTAATTTAACCATCTAAGGGATCATCTAAAGTCAATCAGATAGTCCTTACATGTGTATCCCATTTATAATGGGACTGTCTTTAGAGATACTGCATTATTAGATGGCTGAACAGTAAGTTTTCTTTTTAGCTATAGTATTTTTTTACCCCATGATTGGATTTTCTATATAGCAGATATTTATTAGCCAAAATCAGGACCTTCTTGTTCTAGGCACGGTACAAATACATAAGAGAAAACCCCTAATATGAAGAGCTTACACTCTAAACAAAGAAATGATTAGCCTCATTTTAAATGTGAGGAACAGAGAGTCTAGGTGACTTGTGCAAGGTCATGCACTGTCACAAACTCAGGAGGTGAACCCAGATATCCTGACAAAGAACCACACAGATGTTTTAACCACAACACTACCCTTCCTTTTAAATTATGTGGATCAGGTACTAGCTCTGAGTTCCAGTTAAGAAAAAGTTTTAATTCCAAATTTCCAGCTTCATGGGGTTCTTTCATTCATGTCACTTGTAGCACTATGGCAACAGGCTAACATCTGAGTCACCCGACTGTCTTAAATCACATGCAACTAATCCTCCTCCTCCAATACATCTAAGAATTTCAATTTCAATTACAGGCCAATATAAAGCAAGTACATTTTTGGCTCCATACATTTTGTACATTCAGTGATTCCTCCCCACCCCCATTTCCAGTCCTTCCTACATATTTTCCATTTAGAATCCCCCCCCCATCATCTGAGGGCTGTTCTGTGAAATGGAAGTCAACCCACTGATTATGTAGGGATCTGGATTTATCTCCAGCTTTGATATGAATTTTCTCCAAAAAGCCAGATTGGTCCAAATCCCTTTAAGCATCCATTTTACAGTCTTTTAATTTAATCTAAAAAAAATCTATTTATTTCTATATCTGATGTTTTTTTTAACTAAAGTAAGAACAAATGATATTGGATTACTAAGGAGATCACAAAAGCCTCTTGAAAGCATATTTTCAATCCACGCTACTCAGGCTGCTTTCAAATATTAAAAATTCTATTAGAAATTCAAAGAGACATCTTCCTGTGTATTAAATGATTGTTGGTTTAAGCTAAAACTGCACAGAGCAGAGGGAGCCTCAGTTAACCTCCAAAATCAGCAAAGCTCACCTCCCTCCATTAACCAGATTTCAATAAAAACTGAGTTTAAAAAAAAAAGATTTGAGGCAGAAGAGAAGTAGTAAGTAATTCAGCTGGAGCCAGTGAAGGAGAAAAGAAAGAGTGCTGATGGCACTTAGTGATACAACCACTGGGATATCTCAAAGGGGAGACCCCATGCAAAACTGCCATGGGGAAAGCAGACACACCAGAATAAATATGCACGAGTGCAGTCACCTGCTGCTTGAGTCCCTTATCTCACAAGCCCACCCCACTGAATAGAATGATGGTGTCACATGTGGAAGGCTTGTAGGAAAGAGGCTCAAGCCTGCAAGGTACTGAGCTCTCTGAGGGAGATCCTCACCCTTGCACGTGAATTGTCTCACTGAACTCACCAGGGCTTCTCACAGGCTTTAGGTTCAGCACATGCTTAAGCTCTTTGCTGGCTTTGGGTCACAGGGCTCAACACCTTGCAAGATCAAGCCCTGGAACCCTAAGTATCACTTTTTATGTAGATTGGAACTTCACTGCCTTCTTGGCCCACCTCCAGCTCATCCAGAATGAATGGTGAAAATGGCTTCCTGTGCCAAAGTTAACTTACAGTTTGATTGTGACTATGTTTCCATGTGAGTATGGACCCACCTTATATCTATCCAGGCTGCCTGGAGTTGGGATGTTAAGTGTATGAATAAGCAAGGATACTGGCCTCTTCATTCCCTCCCAGGAGCAGGCAGAGGGGGAATAGGTGGAGCATAGCCAGAGTAACCGAGACAGCCTATCTAATGCTGAATCCATTCACACAGTCTCCCTTTGGTTACAGTGAGAGAACCTTCTTCTCCCCCGCTCCTCCTCCCCCTAGGAACAGCCTTCCTGTGTCTCTCAGGCTATTTGACTCTCCATCTCTCTCGGAGAAAATCCATATGGATAAAACTCTCTTCTCTGTTTCACTTCAAAGATAGAGAGTTTACACTGGGTCAGGCACAGAATCATAGAAATGTAAGGCCAGAAGGGACCTAAAGAGGTCACCTAGGTCATGCCCCCTGCCGAGGCTGGGTTAAGACTAACTAGACCATCCCTGACAGGTGTTCCTCCAACCTATTCTTAAAAAATCTCCAATGACAGGGATTCCAGAACCTCCCTAGGTAACCTGTTCCAGTGCTTAACTATCTTTGTACTTAGAAATACCCTATTACCATCTTTAGTGGGGGAGGTACTGTGACTGGACAGCAGGGAACGAGCAAACACTACTATGGCTGGGAGGTGGGCTTCCACCACTCGGCGCTCTGCTTAGCCATTGGCTGTGTAAAGGGAGATGGGACTAGCTGACTGGCTGCAGTATTCTTTCCTCCTTGCCTATTTGATCTAAGTCTGGGCTTTGCAAAAGCCTCCTACTTTCTGGTTATTTGCTTCCCATCCCTGTTTTAGTTGTAGATTGGGACCTGTTCCACTTACAATGGTGCAGATCTGACCAATCATCTGTTTTAAGGTGTTAGGAAATTTTTTTTTCCTGTTGAGGCAAATTGGCATGTAGCCTGGTGGGCTTTTTTGTCTTTCTCACAGCCTCCTGGTAGCACATTTTGGTTAGAAGCAATAGGATTTGAAGTTGGTATGTGACTCATTGCAACTTGCAGTCAGTGTCCAGTGCAGGAAAAGGCTAAGAGGGCCTGCTCCCAGAGGTAAACAAGACCGAGGATTGTTTCAATTAACCTTCTGCTCATAGAGGGAGAAGAGGTTAATGTTTTTACATATTGAGATTCCCCCACTCAGCCTTGTTACTGCTGTCACTCGCCCCCTGCCCCGCCACGTGTTTACGCAGGGTGGTGGAGAAGCGCAGGGTGGTGGGGAAGAGGTTTCACAACAGAAATGAGTGCATGGCATAGACTAGGCAGAGACTCTCCCAAGTTGTTTGGTTTGTGATTAGAGTCCTGTAACACATATTAGAGACAATTAAATGCCTGGTATATGAGAGCTGGGGTAGGGAATGTAGTGACCCTCCTAAAGGTATAATTAGTGATTTGCAAATTGCCCCTTAATCCTCCCTGCAATTTGTCTGTCAATCATTTGCTTGCTTGTCCTGGTCAAGTTTTGTCTATCCAACCTAAATCTCCCTTGCTGCAATGTGGGCTGATTTCTTCTTGTTTTGCCATCAGTGAACATGGAGAACAACTGATCACTGTCCTCTTTATAACAAGCTTTTGCATATTTGAAGACTTCTGTCCCTGCCTCACCCTTCTCATTTCTAGACTAAAATCCCAATTCTTTGAACCATGAGGAACAGTATGCAGCTGTACATCCCAGAAGCAGCCTAGGAAAGAAATTGTGTCTTAGATAATTAAAAAAGCACTCCCTTGTTTTTCTCCCATACACTTTTTTCAATCGATAAAAGCAGGACAAAAGGAGAGAATGAGGATAAACTTCCAAAAACCAAACTGAAAAAATTCTATTTAAATCAAAACTAAACCAAATTTTGAAAAGAATAATCTATGGTAAATTGGAAATAAAATTGAAATATTTTTGCTTCACAGAAAATGTTTCATTAAAAATTCTTTACTTTTTCAACCAAACTTACAGTTTTTAAGGGGCTTTGTTTGCTTGAGGTTCTCAGAGAAGGAAGAAAAGTTGAGTGTATAAAAAGAGCCAGTTTAAAAACAGATGGTTTTTGCAATAAGAGAATAGATTGAAAGCTGTAACAAGAATGAGTGACTGTAGGTTGGATGAGAAATCTGTCAGTGATCTTTCAACAGGAAGACAATAACAGCCCGTGATTCAGAATATTTACAGAGCTGTTCTTGTAGCATCTAATTTATTGAAATTTATCCCCAGTTTGATGTATATTTAGCACTGGTACATTTGCTGCAATTACAGAAAACATACACTTTATGATATATGTTAGCATTTGCAGAACTGATCTTTTTTTTCTTAATTATTTTTCCATTAAAAAGTGGCCTTGTCTTTAAAAGAGAACTTTTGCAGAACAAATTATATTTAATTTGAAAGATTCTAGTTTTTTTTCCGGAAAAAAAAAAACTGTAAAACCCTCTTTTTCAGTTACTTCCCCCCTTTTAAAGCTGCATGCATTTGAGAAAGAAGTGGCTGAGAATGAGGTGAAAGGGAGAAAAATTAAAATCTGAAAAATCAAAGATTTTTCCATTTTTTTGAAAACTAAAATTTTTCATGGAAAAATTTTGTGGTGGATTTTTAAAAAAAAAATTCCCCAACAATTATCATTTTTCATCAGACTCTAGCTTTTATTATGTGCACTTTCTTTTGGCGTGACAATAATAATTAGATCAGAGATTTTACAAAGTACAGAAGGAATAATGAGATTTGTTTGGTGTTAAAAGGCTGACCTTTTAAAGCTACAACCTTGAATCCATTTTTAACCTAAAACAAACAATACTGGAGATTAAAGTAAATATTTCCAGTGATGTAGTTTCTCTGTCTTCTGTGGCAGGCTATTCCATAGCATCAGAATTGACACATGGTCCTTGATATGCAGCCTAATATATCCTATGCTGTATTTCATCATGTTAATTCTAGGTATAACTAGGGCTGGCCAGGAAACAATGATTTTGAGATTTCCTATGTAGAATGAAATGAAGAGCTTTTGGGGTTTTTTTAATATAAAAAACTCAAAGAGATTTTCAGAGTAGGAACATGAACCTGGCTTTTCCACATCTCTAGTGAATGCCCTAACCACCAAGCTACTGGCTACACTGTGATAATTCCAAGAAATTCTGTCCTGGGACCCAAGAAACCTTCCCAACAAAATGTTTATCAAAACCAATACATTTCTTGAAAACAGTTTCAGTCTAGATAAAAGAGCATTTTTTGATGGAAAAAAGTTTCGCAGAAAAGTTTTCAACCAGATCTAGTTATAATCTCTTGGTCTGTGCTTTTACAGATCTATAGGCAAGCAAATACAGAAATATAATGAAAGATCCAGTTAGGTATAAACTGGAATTGGCATGTAAATTAGATGATTTACACCTGCTGAGGATGTGGCTCATATTTAACTACACTTTTTTAAGTCTCAAAGGAGATTTGATTCATTTTGAATTTGAATGATGTTGTTGCTTGCATCTATCTAAGAGTTTTATATTGCCACCCATTACCATGGTATCTTTCTTCCATGTGTAATCAATAGCAACAGCAAAGTCACTAATGACGTTCATGGAGTCTCTGGTACTTCTCTATTTTTGATGTTAAAAACTGTTTGGGGAATAGTTTTTGCTTGTTTAATTCCCTTAACTTCATTTAAAAAGTTTGATTTTCCCCTCAGAAATGGAGGGGGTTATTTTTTGGTTGGTGGGAGTTTTTATTTTGACGAGTTGTCTGGATAGTGTCATTCTGAGTGGAAAGGCCTTTTTCTAAATTGCCTTCCCCATCAA
The DNA here is from genome assembly GCF_020497125.1 of Mauremys mutica. Classification (NCBI taxonomy): domain Eukaryota; kingdom Metazoa; phylum Chordata; order Testudines; family Geoemydidae; genus Mauremys; species Mauremys mutica. The sequence goes on along the minus strand of NC_059076.1, from coordinate 131,361,201 downwards.
GGATGGTTTATTTTAAGGCATAAGCAATTGGACAACATAACTTAAATAGAAAAATAGTTTCAGTGTGAATTATGGGTAATGTCCATCCCGCTGGACAGGACTATGCATGCACCACTTAAACCCTCAAAATAGGGCCCTCAGACCTTCACCTCAAACTGAATCACATCTTTTCCGAGATATGACAAAATTTAGCGTCAGATTTTGAGGGCATAGATGGAACAAAAGCTTTAGTTGGCACTTATTATATGGTGAATGTCACCCTTCACCCAGCACTATATATAAATAAGAAGGAAGAGCACTGCCCTTTAACAAACATATATAAGTGCATACTGTAATACTTAATTTATTAACTCCGATGTCATTTAAAGATAAAAACAACATTTCCGCAAGATAGCTCATCATGTCCTCATGACTCATGGGTTGTTGGGTTCTTTTTTTATTTTAATTAATACATCTACTAAATAAGATCTGAGCATTAAGAAAATGTCACACCATATGTGTGTTTATTTTTGCCCAAGTAATTATAATGGCGTAAGATGTCTCTTTCTCCCCCTCTCTCATCTTGCGGAGACAGTGTGTTCCTTTAGAGGACAGAACAGCCACAAAGCAGCTGCTGTGACATCTGAGGTGGAGGAAAAGTCCAAATTGTCCTCTGTTCCTTGTATACTTGGTGACCTTTCCCATGGAGTGAGGGGATCAACCCCCAGGTGCTGATTGTACTTCCACTCACTTGGGAGATTTTCCACCTTCTGCTCAAGAGGTAGAAGAGACAGCTAGAGGTTAGAAATATTCCATCATGATTTCTTGACAAAAAATGCCCTTTTTGCACAATTGAAATTTTCCATGGAAAATTTCAATGTTTGCTGTTTTTTTCCCCTTCTTATTTGTCTCCATTAGGGAAAATCAAACGATGGCTTCCCAGCAGGATCTTGACAAGACTCTTCCAGGCCAGCTGTAAAAGAGTGACCCCCCTCCCAGCTCTCTGCAGCCCCTGATCTCAGCCTCCTCACTTCCCTGCCCACTGGCTCTCCACTTCTCAGGCAGCTGGGTTCGGGGGAGATGGGGCACTCAGGCAGCTGGCTTGGAAGACTCTCATCCATTTTGTTCTCGGCCTGCAGGGAAAAAGTGAAATGTATAAAGTGCCTTTGGGGTGGACAGCTGAGAAATCAAAATATTCTGTTTTAATTTTTCTGAATATCCCTTCTCATGGGGAGGTGTCACATTTTTGTCTTTTCGTCTTGATTTGGAATGCGCTTTTATTTCCCTTCAGAAGTGCAATATTTTTCATGGGAAAGGCTTTCCATTTTATGGCTAGGTCTAGAGACAACCTTAGAATCTGAAGAAGCCTCCATGTGGATCTAGGGCTCTGGCCATGGAAGACAGTAGATGGTGGAAAGCCAAGATTAGCGTGGACATGAAGCCAGAGGGGAATTCAGAACATCCTGTCTGCCAGCCAGTAGTAAATTCACCCCAAAGTTAAAGCCTGAGGCTACATTCACTTGGCATCCCGCCACACTGTGGAAAGTGCTCTCCAGAGATGTTTCTGGAGCATCCATCGGTGAGGGAAAACTTGTCAGCATCACTTCTATGGAGTTGCATTGCCAGGGAGGCATTAGAGGTACACTTTGCCTCTGAGCAGAAGTCCCCAGGCCTCTAGCAGAAGCCCTGGGATCATTGGACTTGGGGCAAACCATTGCTCATTTTAGGGGCAAATCCCAGCCCTTGGATTGGAATGATATAATCATGGATTCTAAGGCCTGAAGGGACTACTCTGATCATCTAGTCTGACTGCCTGTATAACTCCCCCAGTAATAATTCCAGTTTGGACTAGAGCGTATCTTTTAGAAAGATATCCAATCTTGATTTTAAAAATCCACCACAACCATTGGTAATCTTTAGAGATGCATGTATGGAGTTTTCATGGGTCTTAAATGATCAAATGAGACCAGGCTTTTAAAATTATTACTGCTATTATACTTTTTCTATTTCGGTAGCAGCTAGAAGTCTCAACCAGGTGAGGGCCACATTGTGCTAGGTACTATCCTAACACATAGCACCAGTTTGCCAGAACAAGGTCCTTCACCTGTGCCTGACCCCTCTGCTGGTAGAGTGTGTGTCTGGGGGAACAGGTGGTGAGAAAAAGCCCAGCTACTCTATGTAGTGTGAGGACATGGACATACAGAGCCACGTTTAGGTGGAAACTAGAGAACTCCCTGACTGGAAATTTCTCATATTATTAAGCTGCCTGCTGCAACACATCCTGGTCCTCTCTGGTGATTGTGGACTAGGAACTCTATAACTGCTCTGCATCTCCCTGTCTTTATAACAAAAGATAACACCTTAAATTATAAATCAGAGTATAAATACATAATTCAAAATAAGCTCCAAATTCCTTAATCCTATTTACATTGCTGTCCTATTTACATTGCTGTCCTCTTATCAATTGCATTTAAATGGTTCTGGGCAGCATTTTAACGATCAGTTTTTTGAGGGGGTCTGATCAATCTTCCAAACCGTGTTCTCACTTTTGTTGAGTTTGTGTATGGAGTTTCCTGTGAGGGGGCTCACTTCCTGACATAGTAGCTGCAGGTCCCAGATTCCCTTTTTGTTATGTTGGGAAATGCTGCCTATGAATCAGATTCCTCCAGATACATTTTTTTAGAGTTTCTACTAGGTAGAATTTGGGTTTTGCTAGAAATTTTTTAATTTCCCAAAATTATTTGTCATGTGCGGGAAGCTTCTTACAGCAAAAATATCATGGGGTTCAGATAAGGTGAGTATTGCCTGCAGTTTGTCTGAATCCATGTGAATTCCTTGCTTACTAATTATGAGTCCTACAAATTGTTTCTTTCCAAGTTCATATTTCTCATACAGAGTGAGGCCAGCTTCTTGCAAGCGTCTCAAAGTTGCATGTAGTCACCCGTTCATTTTTATCTCTGCCATATAACACATCATCTGTACAGCAAAGAATGCCAAGCAAACATGACATGATCTGTGAGATTTTCTTTTGGAAATGTTCTAGTGCTGAAGATATGCCGAATCAGAGACCATTGAAACAGTATCTTCTAAACAGGGTGATAAATGTACCTAAATGTATAGATTCTTTAGCAAGAGGGATTTGCCAGAAGCTTGCAGTAGCCTCTCCCTTTGAGAAGACTTTGGTTTGTGATAACTAAGCTAATGGTTGGTCAATTGAGGGAAACATGCCTATCTCTGCACATGTTTTTTTAAGTCGTGTGAGGTCCACACAAATCCAGGTTTTGCCATTGGTCTTTGGTACTACAGCCATCCATGCCCATCCGTTCTTCTATCTGGGAAATAACTCATATATTTTATTCTTCTTTGACTTTCCATAGCAAGGGCGTAGGGATGCGGTGTGGGGCTGAGAGAGCAAAGGGAGTAACTGATGGCACCGATTTTATTTTGTGTTCTCCTAACAGCTTTCCTACCCCTGTGAAGTTGTGTAGATACATCTCCTGTATAATTTGCTTTTTGCCATTTATGCATTCCAGTTTCTCTCTTAGGTGTAATCCTTGTATTGCTGGCAACCCTAATAGGGGAGATGTCAGTCCTTTTATCACATATTATTTGATTAAGAACTTTTCATCCTTTCTCCTGTTTCCCAAGGAACTGGCCCCAAACACCCTGTGTAGTGTTACTAGCCCCACATAGAATCTTACTTGGTCCTTGAAGATTTCCATTCCAGGATCAATGATCATCTTTTTCTGGGGGGGGTGGGAATTGCAGTGATTGCTGACCAGTATCAATTTTAAATGTAAAGTTTCAACCATTTAGATTCATGCACATATTCCAAGGTGTTCTCTTTTCTGTTGAGGATGGAGTCCTTAGAAGTATGGACTCGTCATCTGATGACAACACTCCCTCTTGAGGTATGTCTACACTACCTGCCGGATTGGCGGGTAGCAATCAATTTATCCGGGATTGATATATCGCATCTCGTCCAGACATGATATATCGATCCCCGAACGCGCTCCCGTCAACTCTGGAACTCCATCAGGGCGAGCGATGGTAGCGGAGACGATGGGGGGAGCCATGGCCGTCAATCCCGCGCCGTGAGGACGGGAGGTATGTTGAAATAAGATATGTCGACTTCAGCTACACTATTCCCATAGCTGAAGTTGCGTATCTTATACCGACCCCCCCACCCCCAGTATAGACCAGATCTTGGATTGTTTCTACTCCTCTTGGTCATCTGTATGCTATTGCAAGATGTCTCATTGTGTAGAATCCCCTATATTCTGCTTCTTTACATTGTTGCCTGCTGTAGCTAGGTGCCTTACCACATCTTCTACAGCTTTTTCCAAGCTTCCCTCCTATCAAGGTTCTATGGTCTCCTGCTCTCTAGTTGTGCACTGTTATTATGTAAATTTGGTTTGACTGCTCCTTTCACACGTGTGAATTTTCCTGTTTACTGTGTCAGCATTGGGTGATGCAGTCTCCCCTATGCTGTTAACACATAAGTCATATTGTATTTCTCTATGGTTTCTTGAATTCTTCCTTTTGCTATAGCTTTTTTTGTGCAAGATCTGGGTTTAACTGAAGCTATGCTGATAAACTGGTGTGTTATGCCAACAAATATCCTGTCGCTTATTAGTTCTTCTTTTCACATTCCATATCTGCAATGTTCAGAAAGACTACCAACTGCAGTAATAAAAGCCTCAGCTCTTTCCCCTTTTTTCTGAAACCTCCTATTATATTTGACCCTTTTGTATATAATATTCTGTCTGTCTATGAAATGGGCAGCAAAAGCCTCTTTCACTTTGGAATATTCTCTCTTTTCTTCATCTCTGAGGGGTAAAGCATGTAGGATACAGTTAGCAGCTACCTGGGATTCCCACTTCATTGCACAGACAAGTTTCCTGTATCCTGCCCAGGTTTAAGTAAGATGTCCAGACCAATCAGGAGTGTCCTGTCAAATTGTGCCCTCCGTGGGTGGCACATCCTGTGGTGTGCGGGGGGGGCCTTTAGGCTCAGGACTGGCTGAGTGTTTCTTCTGCCAGGGCTGTTAGGTTGCTGTGCAGGGGACCAGCAAACCCAGCTTCTAGACCTGCAGCTCTTTACAACTTAGCCTGTCAGGGGTGGGATAGCTCAGTGGTTTGAGCATTGGTCCACTAAACCCAGGATTGTGAGCTCAATCCTTGAGGGGGATGTTTAGGGATCTCAGGCAAAAATCTGTCTGGGGATGGGTCCCGCTTTGAGCAGGGGGTTGGACTAGACCTTCTGAGGTCCCTTCCAACCCTGATTTTCTATGAGACTTACAGCCAGCCTTCAAGTGCTGGACTTTCCTCCTCAGTCCCTGAACCCTCTTGGGCTCAATCTTTACATGCCTCCCCAAATCTGGCTTCACTAACTTCCTCCTGGCCCAGACATCTCAGCTTCAGATCTCCTGCTACCCAGTTCCTCAGACTTCCTAGCCTTTCTTGCCCTACATCTAAGGGCACCTCCTTCCCAGCCAGCACCCAACTGCTGGACGTTTCTCCTTTTAAGTCCAACAACCAGCACAGGTGTAGCAAGACAGGGCTAATTAAAGAGGGTTGACAGATCCCAGGGTTCCAGGCCCTTAAAGGAGCAAGACACTCTGTTCTGTAGAACTTGTGGGAAAGAGGTTGCAGCCACAGGATAGGTGAAGTCTAAGGTTCTTCAAACCCCTTGAATTATTGTTGTTAACTGACAAAACTATTGTAATTTAAGCTGATTTTTTTCCCCTATAAGAACATAAGAACGGCCGTACCGGGTTAGACCAAAGGTCCATCTAGCCCAGTATCTGTCTACCGACAGTGGCCAATGCCAGGTGCCCCAGAGGGAGTGAACCTAACAGGCAATGATCAAGCGATCTCTCTCCTGCCATCCATCTCCATCCTCTGACAAACAGAGGCTAGGGACACCATTCCTTACCCATTTAAATTAATCTGTGATTTGTTTTCCAAGTGGAAATGTAGTTTAAAAATCAATAATATACTTACATTATGCCAGAGTTGTTTCTAGGGATAGAAGATGAGACGAATTCCTCACCCACAAAATGTAAACTGGTCCAAGTGAGTGCCTTATATATATGGCTTAGTTCTTCAATTCACTTGAACACAATGGAGTAAACTGTATGAGAGCAGAATCAGGCCCCATGGTTTCCATCTAATTTATATCATTTTTACATTGGTGAAGCTCCACAGGGACCAATTTCCCTTTCACATGTCCTGTGGGCCTAATTCCTCACTGTTTTGCACCTTATGTAGACATTTAAATCTGTGCAAAGGGGGTGTTAAAATTACCATTTTGATTTGCTACATTTTGCACACCTACGCCCTTTGCACTGATTCAACCACTAGTTACAAGGCCATGGGGTATCAGCTCCAGTGTATCTCCACTGATTTCTGAACTACTCTTCTCATTTAGGCATGATCAAGGGCCCTTGGGAGTCTACTGAAAAGCCCATTGATATCAATGGCCTTGGGATCATGCCATTTCAATGGTGTATATGCAAAGAGACTAAGCCCCATTGTATTTATTTTTCTATCAGCATTTTTTCTCACTTGCACTCCTTATTTTGGTTCCTAAATATACACAGTAAAGCATTGTTTGAATGATAAACTCCTTCAAATTTCATTAACCAACCAATACCTAATAAAGCTAAGCTCTGACTTTATTAAAAAGGCACAGCTGCTTTTAATATTTAATGAAAAACAAAATGTTTCGGCATTGCTCCCCTGACCTCTCTCAATCTGGATCCCTAAGTATCTTTAAGAGCTCCTCATTAAATGTGCTCTGAATAAGTCAGAATGGTTTGTAATAATCCAGGATCAATCAATAGAAATAAAACAATTTCTCCCAGATGGGGCCTGAATACACAGTTGATTGAGGAATGCAAAATGATGATGATTCAAGGTCAGAGGCACATGTTTTGTTTTGTTTAAAGCCCTAAATTAAGAGTTACCTCGCATCCCAGCATTCATTTGGGGCCTCACAAAAAGTCTACTGAAGACAATGGGAAGACTCCTGCTTACTTCAATGGGCTTTCGACCAGGCCCCATAGTTCTAGTCATAGTCCTGATTAACGCTGTATGAGCATTAAAAAGCAAAAGTAGTAAGAAGTTCCCATTCTTTATATTTAAGTAAATGAAAAAGCTTTGTCTCCAATCCTGCTAACATTTATGCACATGCTTAACTTGAAACATGAATATTACCTTTTAGTTCATTAGAACTACTCATCTGCTTAAAATTAAGCCTCTTTAAATGCACTGAATCAATTTCAGCCCGGGTGTAAGCAATGCAACTCATACTTATTTATATGGGAGCTGCACTGCTTGCCTCCGGACTGAATTTGGCCCATTGTACTCAATGCAAAATATTTAATTTAAAAAAAAACCCAAAAAACAAAGCCACACACTATTGATGCCCAACAAATTTCTGGGACTTTTCAAGAGCTCAAACTTGGTAGCTCTGAACAGGAATCAGGAGAGAGGAAATCCAGAGATATTACCAAGAAAACTAGCAATGCCAAAAGGCTTTAACCAGAGATACCACAGGGCAAGAGAGAAATGTGGCAAAACATCAGTATGAATCAGATTCAGAATAGTTTGCTTAACTATTTCAATTAGTTTAATTCTGATCTCATATCAGCATCAAACTACAATGGTTTCAGTGGAGTTAGTCATGACTTACCACAATATATTTGGCCAGCAGAATCAACCGGTGTTAATTTATTAAATCTCTTTGTTGTATCCTAAAGAAGGCAAAAATAGAGGTGTTAAACAATTAAACATTTAATAGGGCTACACTAGTTTACACAAGTTGCAGATCTGTCCGTTAACTTCAAAGAATCGCACAAGAGATTGATTTTCTGCCTTGAGCACAGTAACGTCACACAATACACACATAATTAAATGCACTGTTAGTCCATCTAAACTGGCTAGTTGACTTGTGAGGTGAATTATGTACCATAGTCACTGGACTGGGTCATTCAGCCTTGAATGGATTATCTCCACTGAGATCACAACACACTATATCATGTATATACTTTCTTTTATAGAGCAGTTACTTTAGTACAATATTGGAACTTGTCCTGCAGTGACACTATGCAAGGAGTTCCTCTTTCCTCCAAATGAACTTTAGTGCATGCTGGGCTACAAAATAGGGCCTACAAAATGTGTGAGGCTATTGCCACTAGGGAAATCTGTGGCCATTCTGTTCTTATGCCCTGACAGTGTCAAATAATTTTGTAGATTCACAGTAGCAAGCAGTAAATGATTTAGGACTGAAATGAGAAAATCCTTGCTCAGTGCACAGAGAACATAAGCTTATCTCACTGCCCAGGGATGAAGTGTGCAGAGGTCACAAATGTCTGCTCTGAAAAACAAACTCTGCCCACTCTTTGGTTCCTTCCATCAAAGGGTATCAAACAGGGCCGCCCAGAGGATTCCGGGGGCCCGGGGTCTTCGGCAGCGGGGGGCCCTTCCGTTCCGGTACCCGCCGCCGAAGTGCCCCGAAGACCTGCGGCGGGGGCCCCCCGCCGCCGAATTACCGCCGAAGCGGGACCCGCCGCCGAAGTGCGGTGGGGGGGGTCCCCGCCGCGGGTCTTCAGGGCACTTCGGCGGCGGGTCCCGGAACGGATGGGGCACCCCGCCGCTGAAGACCGGGCTGCGCTTCGGCGGCGGGTCCCGCTTCCCCCCCACCCCGGCCCCAGCCTCTTACCCCCAGCTCCCTCCTCACCCGGAGTCTCAGCGCCTCACCGGAACAGCCGCAGCGTGTGGCCGGCGGGGCCTGAGCTCCGTCCCGCTCAGAGCCGCGTGGTGAGGGGGCGGGGCTGGGAGCTCCACGCCGAGCGGAGGGAGCGGAGCTCCCAGCCCCGCCCCCTCACCACGCAGCTCTGAGCAGGGCGGGGCTCAGGGGCTCCGCCGGAGACATCAAGCGCTGAGGCTCCAGGAGAGGGGCGGAGCGGGAGCCTCCGCTGTTCTCTTGGGGGCCCCTGCGGAGCCCGGGGCCCAGGGCAAATTGCCCCCTTTGCCCCCCCCTCTGGGCGGCCCTGGTATCAAACACCTAAAAAAAAAGGTTAAAACTCAAGAACTGATGAGGTCAGCAGTTAGGTGATTAGTATATACATAGGAACCTAGGAATTGCGAGACCCGAGGTCACTGTAGTCAGTGTCCTGGCTACATGGGATACTTCAGAGACAGGTATAAGAACCCTGCACTAGGCCGAATCTCCCCCCCCCCACCAAATCAGAGGGGTAGCCATGTTAGTCTGAATCGGCAAAAACAAGGAGGAGTCCAGTGGCACCAGACTCCTCATTGTTTTTGCTCTCAAAAGTTAGCTCTCCCTCTAGTCACTAATAGTGACTGGCTTAAACCCTGAAGCACAAGGTTTAATACCCTTGAAAAGTGTTCTTAACTTGAATTTTGAAAACTCTTATCTCAGTGTCCAATTTCTTTTTGACTCTTTATAAATTCTTCAACAACTTCTGTGGCAGTGAGTTCCACAGTCTATAACACGCGGTCTGAAAAAATATTTCATTTTACTGGTTTTGAATTAGCCAGCTTTTACTTCCATTGAATGTCCTCTTGTTCTCATATTATGAGATGGGGAGAACAGAAGTTCTTGATCTACCTCCTCTAGAGCATTCATTATTTTATTCACTTTTATCATACTGTACCTCCTCCAATTTGTCGCCTTTCTAAAATAACCAATCCCAATCTGTGTAATCTCTTTTCATATGAGAGTTTTTCCACGCCCTTGACCATTCTTGTCCTTCTTCTCTGAATCCCTCTATTTCTGCACTATCCTTTTGGAGATGGGGTGACCAGTACTGCATGGAGGATACACCATTAATTTAGAGGAAGCGATTATTATATTGTCTATATTATTCTCCATGTCATTCCATACTCCACTGGGAATAAAATAAAGAGTGAAGCTGGGTAAAATATGCTTTAAACAGTTGGGTAGTGGTGGCAAAAAGAGGTTAAGTGACTTTCTCAAGATCAAACCCTAAATCAGTGGCAGAGCCAAGACAGAACCCAGTAGTACTGAGCACTAGTCCCGTGTTCTAACCACTAGAAACAGATCCTTCTTGTTTATGGATAGATAGATAATACTTCTGTTTATTCATTCAATTTTAAAAATCATACAAAGAATGTCTGTAAAATGAACTACAGGTGCCCAAACAACCAGTGAGGATATACATTTGAATTGACTGTATCACCCAGCAGTCCAAAACCATGGACAAATTAACATTCCAGCCAATAAACACAGTAACGGACCTTCATCCCTCTCCAAAGCCCTTCCTATTTTCAGTCTCCGCTGCAGGTTCAGTCCAATAGATGGGCTTGCATGGCGTTCTGAACAAATTTGGACTAGTTCAGACCAAATGGATGAGTTACCCAGAGAATTCTTGACCCATTAACCCCACTCTTTTATTGTGGGTACGTCTACACTACGGGATTATTCCGAATTTACATAAACCGGTTTAGCAAAACAGATTGTATAAAATCGAGTGCGCGCGGCCACACTAAACACATTAAATTGGTGGTGTGCGTCCACGGTCCGAGGCTAGCGTCGATTTCTGGAGCGTTGCACTGTGGGTAGCTATTCCGTAGCTATCCCATAGTTCCCGCAGCCTCCCTCGCCCCTTGGAATTTCCGGGTTGAGATCCCAGTGCCTGATGGGACAAAAATCATTGTCGCGGGTGGTTCTGGGTAAATGTCGTCAGTCACTCCTTCCTCTGGGAAAGCAACGGCAGACAAGCATTTCATGGCTTTTTTCCCTGGATTGCCCTGGCAGATGCCATAGCATGGCAATCATGGAGCCTGTTTTGCCTTTTGTGACTATCACCGTATGTGTACTAGATGCCGCTCACAGAGGCGATTCAGCAGCGCTACACATAAGCATGCTTTTGCTTTTGCATGATAGCAGAGATGGTTACTAGTCATACTGTACCATCTACTATACCATAAATTGGTAATAAGATGATCGTGGCTACCAGTCCTTTTGCACTGTGCCATTTGCTGCTGTCATAAGTGCCTCTGGCTGATCAGCCAGGGGCACAAAAGCTAAAATTGGATATGACTCCCTGAGTCAATCCCTCCTTTTTGGTATCTAAAAATAGAATCAGTCCTGCCTAGAATATGGGCAAGTGTACTAGAGAACCACTGTATCATAGAGCCAGAGAGCACAGCTGCTCTGTGTCAGATCCCACAGAAATTATGAGCTGTATGCTATTCACAGGGGGTGCTCCTGCAACAACCCCACCTGTTGATTCCGTTCTTCCCCCAGCCTTCCTGGGCTACCGTAGCATTGTCCCCCCACTTGTGTGATGAAGTAATAAAGAATGCAGGAATAAGACACAGTGACTTGTTAGTGAGAAATGAGTGGAAGGCAGCCTCCAGCTGCTATGATAGTCCAGACAGGACAGTAAGGAGTGTGGAGGAGAGGAGCCCAGCATCCCTCTGCTAGTCCAGGGGCAATTGAATCTTTTCTTTACACATGAAGGGTGGGGGCTGATGGAGCTCAGCCCCCTGTTGCTATGATGACGATGGTTACCAGCCATACTGCACCATCTACCAGGAAAAATTAGGGCCAGGCGCCCTTGATAGACCTCACGGATGCTAGTTGGCATGGTTACCAGTCCTTTTGCACTGCCCCATGTGCCAATAGGCTGATGATGAGGACAGATACCAGTCATATTGTACCATCAGCCACCCATGGCAGGGGAGGAGCAAGGATGTTGGTGTTGAGTGCTGCAGCATCGGGTCTATCTGCAGCATTCAGTAAAGATAGGGTGACATGTAAAAGAGTCAAGAGAGGATTGTTTTCCCTTTCATTTCTGGGGGTGGGGGGGTGCATAAATTGCCGAGCTATGCCCTGACCCACCGCGGACACTGTGTTTGACCCTAGAAGCATTTGGAGCTCAGCCAAGAATGCAAATGCTTTTCGGAGACTGCAGGAACTGTGGGATAGCTTGAGTCCTCCAGTCCATGAGCGTCCATTTGATTCTTTGGCTTTCCGTTACGCTTGTCACGCAGCAGTGCGCTGAGTCCCTGCTATGGCGTCTGTCTGGAGATTTTTTTTAAATGATTTTGAATTTCGTCTTCTGTAATGGAGCGCTGATAGAACAGATTTGCCTACCATTACAGCAATCACATCCGAATGGTCCATGCTGGAGCTCTTTCTTTATTTTGATTTTTAACTGCATCGCCACACGTGCCGATCGGAGCTCCACGCTGGGCAAACAGGAAATATTCAAAAGTTCGCGTGGCTTTTCCTGTCTACCTGGCCACTGCATCCGAGTTCAGATTGCTGTCCAGAGCGGTCAGTGGTGCACTGTGGGATACCACCCGGAGGCCAATACCGTTGATCTGCGGCCACACTAACCCTAATCCGATATGGTAATACCGATATTAGCGCTACTCCTCTCGTTAGGGAGGAGTACAGAAACCGGTTTAAAGAGCCCTTTATATCGATATAAAGGGCCTCTCAGTGTGGACGGGTGTGGCGTTAAATCGGTTTTACGCTCCTAAAACCGGTTTAAACGCCTAGTGTAGACCAGGCCTGTGTGAGGATTATACCAAAGCATCCCTGCTGAGTTCAGTCATGTAAGTCTGGCACAGGGCTGGGGTAAGGGGAGACACAGTTTGTTAGCTAGGCAGGACCTAAGCTAATTAGACCTCTGTAGGTCAAAACCAAAACCTTATAATTTTCCTGGAGACCAACAGGAATCAGGAATCTCAGTCTCAGCTCAGAGACCAAGAGGCAGGCATCTTAGATTGCAGAGTGGTCAGGTCCTGGGCTCCCTGTGAGACTCACACAATTAGGCTGTTGCCTATCTTCAGTATCCACAGAGATTTAAGGTGTAATCCCTTGTAGAGTGCTTTGAAGTAATTTAATCAGGAGCAACAAAGGCATGGATAATAATTAATATTACCACGCTGTTATAGAGCACTTTTCAGCAATAACTCTCAAAGGGCTTTACAAAGGACATCAGTATCTTTCAGCCGAGCAATCAGGGCGGTCCGGTCTGGTACGCTGTACCGGCAAGATATTTATGCTGGGTACGGTGTACCGGAAAGAGGAGCAGCAGAACGTGGGGCCACCGGCCGCTCCTTCAGCGCAGCTGTATCGCCCCCAGCCCTTCAGGTGGGGTTTCCTCCATCTGTACAGCAGCCCCACTGGAGGACAAAGCTGGGGGTGGTCCATGTTGTGTATTTGGTTGTCGTGGTAATCGAATCTTGTGTTGCTATAGCAACTGAGTTAGATTATTAGGGGATAGCCCAGCCAGTTTTGCCTGGCTGTTGGTCAGTTCTGTGTGTGGCAATAAATGGCCGCTCCAAGGTTTACAGCTCTCTGTGTCTCCAGTGATTTCTTCCTAAAACTGTTGCCCCCCAGGATGTAACAGTACAGGAGCCACGCCGGAGGAGCTGCGGGCGTGGGGCTGCCCGGTGGCCCCACGTTCTGCTCCTTTCGCTACTGTGGTGCCTGGGGGAGCCCTGTGGTTCAGGGCTCTCCGGGGAACTGCAGTGGGGAAAGGAACAGAACCCCCAGCCCTGCCCTTCCACAGAGCTGCATCTTTCCAACGCCCAGCAGGAGCTCCGCCGGAGGACAGGGCTGGGGTGGTAAAGCTGCCAGAGGAGCTGCTGGCATTCTGCTCCTTTCCCCACTGCAGTTCCCAGGAGAGCTCTGAACCACCGGGTGGCCCCACACCGGCAGCTCCTACAGCACAGCTGCTGTACCACCCCCAGCTCTGCCTCTGCCCCCCACTCCCCAAGTAAGGGGGTGGATCATGAGAAGGGGACAGGGTCAGCGTGGGGGGCCCGGGCTTGGTGCAGGGAGGAGAGGAGTCATGTGCCCCCATGGCCCCCCTGGCACTGGTAAGAAATGGATTCCACTTGCACCACTGGTATCTTTATCCCCATTTTACAGATGGGCAAATGGAAGCAAGTCTGCATCTTAGTCCCGCGTCTTCCTTCTGTGTGCTTAGAAAAAGGCACCCCCATTTTCCAAGAGCATTGGAAAACTATGTAAAAAAAAATCTTGATACTCTTCTCCCCCAATTTCTCTTTAATAGACATTTCAAAGACAGAAAAGGGGCCGGGGAGAAGAGAGGAGATCGTCACCAAAAGACTGCTTTCAAATAGCATCAATAGGGTTGCCAACTTTCTAATCGCACAAAACCGAACACCCTTGCCCCGCCCCCTTCCCAAGGCCATGCCCCGCCTCGTCGCTTGTCTGAGGACCCACCCCCACTCACCCCATCCCCCCTCCCTCCGTTGTCGCTCTTCCCCACCCTCACTCACTTTCACCGGGCTGGGGCTGGGACGGGAGAGGGCAGGAGGACTCTGGCTGAGGGGTTTGAAGTGTGGGAGGGGGTTCCAGAGGGGGGAAGGGGTTGGGCTGCAGGAGCAGGTTAGGGGTGTGGGATCTGGGAGGGAGTTTGGGTGCGAGAGGGGGCTCAGCCTGGGGCAGGGGGTTGGGGTGGTGCTGGGGATGACGGGTTCGGAGTGTGGGAGTGGGCTCAGGGCTAGGGAAAGTGTTTGGGGCATGGGAGGAGGTGCAGGCTCTGGGAGGGAGTTTGGATGAGGGGAGGACCAGGGTTGGGGAAGGTGTTTCCGGCGTGGGAGGGGTGCAGGCTCTGGGAGGGAGTTTGGGTGCAGGAGGGAGTGTAGGACAGGGACGGCAGTTGGGGTGCAGGAGGCAGTGTAGGATATGGGAGGGAGTTTGTGGGCATGAGGGGGCTCAGGGCTGGGGCAGGGGGATGGGGTGCAGGAGGGGTTCGGGGTGCAGGCTACGGCCAGGCAGTGCTTACTTCAGGCGGCTCCTGAAAGTGACCGGCATGTCCCTCTGGCTCCTAGGTTCAGGGATGGCCAGATGGCGCCATGTGCTGCCCCTGCCTGCAGGCACTGGCCCCGCAGCCCCATTGGCCATGGTTCCCAGCCAATTGGAGCTGCAGGACCGGTGCTCGGGGCAGGAGCAGCGTACAGAGCCCCAGTGGCCACCCCTGCACTTAGGAGCCAGACATGCTGAGCACTTTCGGGAGCCACATGGAGCCAGGGCAGACAGGAAGCCTGCCTTAGTTCTACTGTGCCGCCGACCAGATTTTTAGCAGCCTATTCAAATCTCCCAATTGATTTCAATAGTCACCGGGAGATCAATGCCGATTCCGGTAGACTCGCAGACAATCCAGGAGGGCTGACAACCCTAGGCATCAAACACCTGAATTCATCTCCCTAAAGCAAAGAAATCCAGACTGTCTCCTCTTCATGCCTGTGGGTAATCACAAAACTCCACCCATGTGTAAGATTCCCCCAGTGTTTGGAGAGCTTATAATCAAGGCAGAACTGACTGAAATTCTGAGGCTAAACTCTACATTTTGCTGCTTCTTGTGGAATTAGGTGCAGATTTTGCTTGAGTTCCTGAGGGATTTAGGAGTACAAGTAATTTCTGAAACTCTTCTCCATGCATTGGCTCACTGATGTTCTAGAGTGACGTTTCTTGAGATTTTATGATGTGCACAGATTAAAGGAGTTTGAGTTTTCAAACTGCTGCTCACCTCATTAGGGCAACTGGTCTAGATCAGACCCATGGTCAGATCCTCATCTGGGGCAAATTGGCCTCACTTCCTTGAAGGCAATGGAACAACACAAGTTGACACCTGCTTAGGATCTGGCCCATGGCACACAGAGGTGTAGCTCCATTGAAGGCACCTGAACAATGTTAATTTACAGCAGTTTAGGATCCAGCCCCTACGGTGCCATAGTGCAGCTTCTCTGAGTTTTGTTTAACTTTGGCTTGCCACCTTTTACAGTTTACTCTTGAGAACAGACTCATTGCATCATGGCATTGCTGTTTTTAGATCACGATGCCTTCTTGACACATACAAATAGAAATATTACATTGTGAGGCAAAGCCCTCAGCCTGCTCCCTGTTTGTGATGGAGCAGGCTAATGAGGACATTGTGATGATCCCATAATATACTGATGCCCTGAACATGAGGAGCACCATATGCAGGAGCCATGCTAAATTGGAACTTATTTCACGAGTCTTGTGATAGGTGGCAAGAAGAGCTGCATGAACCCTCTGTCAAGCTCGATTTGCCGACAGCTTCACAAACCGAAGCTTGGAATTAAAGTCTGCGTGTGTTGAAACCCCAGTGAGTGAATTTCTCACCTTCAGCAGACAATCTCCTCTCACTGAGACCTCTCTCCCTCCCGCCACCGCCAAACTATTTCTCTTAGGCATGAGGGGGGCTCCTGACTCATGTTGGGGGCAGAAAGGAAGCATGTATGGATGCTGTGGGAAGCTTGAGAGACTGGGAGGAGAGATGCTCAACAGCTTCCCACTTTTGCAAGTACAACCTCAGGCCACTATTGCCAAGCTTCTGCAAGAGTCACCTACATAACTCTGAGGATCTGGCTATAAGTGACCTTCCAACTCCTTTTCCAGCTCTAGTATCTGTGATTCTCAGCTGTCTATCTAGGGCCAAATTCATCTCTGGTGTAAATCCATTGAAATCATGAATGGGATGAATGTGCCCTCCTTATCTTTGTTAGTTATCTGTATTGCAATAAATGTCCAAAGGCCCCAAATGAGAATCAAATTCCTGGTGCTCAAATATGCAGGAAGACCTACTTGCTGCTCTAAAAAAAGCTCACAATATAATGAGTAATTAGACCCTGATAGTAAAGTGGCTGATTACTGTGTATGGCTCTCTTTCATGGTTCAGGAACAATCAGAGTTTCTCTTTTTTATTATTATGAGCTACTCATATCTGCCTAACTGTGATCTTCTTATCTCAACAATTGGCTTAACCGCTAAAGCCCCAGTCCCATAATTTTTTATAAGTAGGTGGATGCTTGAATATAAACAAAACTTAATTGCAGTTGCGCAATCAGGATCCATGTTTTTGAAGTGCAGTGGAGGGTTTTAGCTGTGAAAACATGCATGAGGAGGGGTGCCCAGAACAAGCATAACTCAAAGTCATCAAAGACGAAATTACTCCATTGAATGTATCTATTTTTCCCTTTTCCATTCTTTCATTCCATCTTTGGACAGATACTTGTGTCTGTTTGTTTTCTTCTCCTCTCTGGGCTGCACCAAATCTAAAGCTTGAAGAGGAAAACAAAATCCGCTGAAAGACACATTGAAAATTGCCATTCTGTTCCCAAGGCACCCCAATCCATCTCGCACGCTGTCAAAAGGCAGACTCCACAAGGAGCACGCTTTATTGCTCTTGGTGCTTCTGCCACAGCAATCCCACTGATATCTCCAAAGAATTATTTTGGAAAATGAAAGCTGCTCCAGTATTAAATGTCTCTTCAAAATGATTTTTTTAAGGGAAAAGAAAAAAAAAAGAAAAAGCTTCCAGTTCAGAACTTTGCAGCAGCAGCACAACCACAAAGAAACAGCAAAAAGGACCGGGCATTTTGCCCTGAAACAGAACTAAGGGCTTGATTGGCAATGCTAAAAGGCAGAGAGATTAATTGGTACATGTGCCTGATGAGCAAAAGCCAAAGATATCCTAATTATTAATAATAATGAGTCACCAAGGGAAGCTGAGAGGGCATGGACTCCTCAGCCACTAGCACAAGGTGCAGAACAGAAATAAGAGAGAGGAAAGTGGGAGATGTGGAAAATGTCAGTGACTGGGGCATGGGGCAGGCATGCCTAGCAGTCAGAGCACCAGTCAGGTATAGCATGCAGCACAGGAGTTGGCAGCCAGAAATCAGAGCTTGGGATCAGAGCCAGAAACAGAGGCCAGGTGCCTGAGCCAAGGGACAGAATTGGGTTACTTGGAGAAAGGCAGAACTGGGAACAAGCAGGCACTATCACAGCCACAAACAAATACTTTGAGAACTGAACCGAACTACTGCTGCTGGGTTTAAGAGCCTGTCAGCTGAGCCTTCCAACCAATTAGGCTGTGTACAATCAGGCAGCCTATTACTGGCCATCTGCACTTGTTAGGTTGCCCTGAGACTGGCTCTGCTGCAGGCCCTGATTCCTGACAGAAGACAGCATTAAGCTGGGACAGGAGGGCAGTATAATTAGCTGGATGGCCATCTTCCCCCTCCCCGCTTACTACCAAAGCCAGTGCTGATGAGCCCTGGGGACAAATATTCTTCATGAAAGCATTGGACATTCTGCATGGTGATCTAGATTGGGGTGTACACAGTTGGCCACAGGTGCAACTCAGATTTCAGGTTTTAGACTGATTCAAAGGGCATGTGCTGGGGCCCACCCTAGAGGCAGCTGGGGGCCAAGTTCAAGTTTGAAAATAGGACTGAGAGCGATGCTTCAAGGGAAGAGGAATTAAGGTTGCATAGGGATTTTGATGCTGGGTGGGAGAATGTGACTGAAAGGGCAATGCAAGGGGTGGGAAGGCTTGTGCAGGGCACTGGACTGGGATTCAGGAGATATGGGTTCAGTTCCTAGCTCTGTCACAGATTTCCTGTGTGACCTTGGGCAAATCACTTAAACTACTCTCCATTCCCCATCTATACAATAGAGACAATAGTTGTGACAGAGATTGCAATCCCACACTGTCTTTGGGGCCCATTGTATTGAATTTATGAATGGTTTAAGTATGATTGTTTTCTACTCTATGGGGATTAGTTACCACAGCTCCTCCAGGAACTAAACACAGTGGTGATTAAGGTGGGATTGTGAACAACTCCAGAGATGTACCACCCTCTGGGTTGGTTTGCATTTACTGGTTCAGACTAGGTTGTCCAGAGACCAAGAGACAAAGAAAGAACCTGCGATATATAAAGACTGAGTTTAAACAGAATTAGGGCCTTCCTTTTGATTCAGCAAATGGACAGGACCATTCCTCCAAAGGGCAGTCCAACCCTTGCTGAAGGGTTGGAAGAGATTTTGGCCTACCAGACTCCTCATATGGAAAATGGGTGGTTTCTGGTACGTTTAGTAAGTATGTAGGAACTTTTATTGTTTGCTGTATGTTTGTGATGTTTTTTATCCTAAGAGTAAATCTCCTCTGCTGAGAAAAAGCTGTGCAGTCATTTGTAACTGCTGGCACACATTGGTCATCATAGCCGGAGAGAAAGCAAAGTGTAGGCACGGTCATTAGGCAGATTGGCTTGCTGGAGATATTACAGTGTATGGCAGAAGACTGTCCAGCCTTAAAACCCCTGGTCAGAAGGGAGTTGGACACAGGTGTCTGCCCAGATACAGATGATGGCTGGAGGCCTGAGAGCAGATTTGGGACTCCTAGCAGAGACCATGGAGAGGGAATACAAATGCAGTAACATGGAAACTGTGAAAATACCTGCCTTCCAGGACTAATGTGAGGCTAAAATCCCTTAGTGATTGTGAAGTACTTAGTTACTAAGGTGGTGAGGGCCATATAAACACTTAGACATCTGTAATCTACCTGATGCCCATCTAGTGGGAGCTGGAGGAGAAGACTTCCAGATCCAACCTTGTTTGCATAGAGACACCCACTCTGCCTAGACACGCAGTATGATGGTCGCTTTTGGCTGGGGTCACATTGCAAGTCACTTTGTTATTAGGTTCAGGGTAATACAGTGTTGTTATCCTTGTGTGAATCGAGGGGAGGAGAACTGTGCTTAGCATGCCCTGTTTTAGGGGTTCACCCACAACTGAACTCTGCTCGCTAAGCTGAGGGACAGGGGTGCCAAAGCCTGATAGTGACAGGTGCTTGTACCTGGTGGTGCGGGCTCTGCCTAAGTTCCTAGGCACCATTTGATTCTTTTCCTCTCTGCTGTGTAATGACAGAGTTGATGAAGACTCAACTGAGAGTCTTTTGCTGTGACTCAATAGAGCACAAATCACTGATATGTAGGTCTAAGCATTAGAGCTGTGGAGGGCAGTGTCTTTAGAGAAAGAGACTGTCCTGCCTGCACTAGCAGTGAGGCTCCCCCACTAACAGCTGACATCACTGACAGCTGTGGTAAGTTGTGGGACCTCAAGACGTCCCAGAGGTTGCAGTAGAGAAGGCAGTGGTGGAATGAGTAGCTGGTGGAGTGAGCCTCCGGTGGTGCAGCAAATGGCTGGGCAATGGAGGAATGAGCGGACAGCTGAGTGGTTGGGTGACAGCAGAGTGGGTGGCCGGCGTAGTGAGCTGACAATGGAGCAGCTGGGCAACAGCTAAGCAAGCATCTGGTCAGTGGCAGAATGAGCATCTCGCTGAGCGGCTGACGTTGGAACAAGCGGACGGCTGAGCGGCCAATGGCAGAATGAGCAGACGGCTGACCAGCTAGGGAATGGCAGAGCAAGCAGATGGACGGGTGATGACAGAGTAAGCGGATGGCTGAGCAGCAGCTGAGTTATTGCTCAGTGCCTCGCCTCTCCACATCGGAGGTGAACTGACGTGCATGCACCTCTAAACTCTGGGTCTTTCCTGATCAGGAATAACTGTGTATGGGGTACGGTGGAGGGAGAGGGCAGTGGCACATTGAAGGAATTTTTGTTTGTTGGACTTTCTCACTGCAAGATGAGAACCTGAGGCAAAGGACACCGCCCAACTTACTCTGGGATGGGTGTTCTGCTCATGGTCATCATGCTTGTGGTGTTTTCCCTAGTTAAGGCTGGGTTACTTTCCCCCTTTTATGAAACATTTATTTTCTATGCACAGACTCTGTGGTTGTGAGAGAGGAAGTATTGCCTCTTAGGTGTGCCCAGGGATGGATGTAATTTTCCCAGGTTAGTGGGTGGGGACTCGAGCTGTTTCTGTGTTGTATTGTTAAAAAGGAACCCCTAGATATCGAACCTGGCCTTTGTTGGTGATGACTCAACCTACCAGACGGGTTATATACTAGAAAGGAAAAGGAATATGTATATCAGAAGCAAATCCCCACACTGTCCCAATCTTCCTATAGCCCTATTGACTAATGCCCTTTGTCAGAGTCTCACCCAGATTCTTGGCTGACTGCAAAATCCTCCTGGCCAGACTCCTCCACAGAACCTTCCCGAACCCCTAGTGACAACTGTCCATCCCAACGTAGTCCCTGAGATAGATCGAAGAGATGTCTTGCTGTTTTCTCTCTCCAAAATCTGACTGCTCTGTGTATGACATTAGCAGAAGCACAGGAACCAATATCCCAAATGCCTCACATGCTGTAGAGACCGAGTGACAGATTTCCAGGCATTTGAAAAGTGCCATTAACAAAAATGAAACTACTCGGGCAGGTCAAGTAATTCCACTGGTGCCACAAAGATACAATTTAGAAGGAAATCATCATCATCAAGACTCTATGCTGTGACTTTCATGCACTAACAATAAAACTTGCAGCTGAATTATTTTCATTCTTTGCAAAAATTAGCTTCTGTCAAGAGAGGCAGGGCGCATAATTTAACACTCGGTTCTTAATGCACCAGAGTGAGACACCAGCTGTAGTAGGCCGGCGAGAGACATTCCGAAGGAAGCCAGTGGCTGGTAGCATTTGAGCAATTACACTTTGAAAGAATAACAGTTGAATCTTTGAACAGGTAGCTAGTGTAATATTAGCCTTTTGAGAACTGTGTGACACTGTCTTAAATGCACATGCCTGGAAGCAGAGTGGTGTCATAATGCCGAAAGTTTGGCTGAGTAAAAAATTGCCACCAACAAAACAGGTAAGGGAAAATTCCATGTGTGAGATAAAACATTTCATTGTTTCATTGCCTATTTTCTCAACAACAAAAAGGTCTTTTGGTGCCTGTGAACTGTGCCCCCTTTCCCATTTCAATCTGCAAAAAACAAATAGCAAGGCAGACTCCAGGTCTTGTAAAACGTGACAGGTTTGGATCTGAAGGCTGTGTGGAAAGTTTATTTATGTAGTGTGGTCTAATATTTGTGGTGTCTGTCTCCTCTAGAAACTGACCTATCTCTCACCTTCTCGTGTACCACTGCCGCAGTACAAGTAGTTCCTTCTGTGTTCTGCATGAGCTAAGCAGAGTTCCTCCTCCTTTGCAAGGGTTAGACATCAATAAAACCTGTCCTGGGTTGTTACCCCGGTCTTCGATGTGTGGTATAATAAAAATAAGTAATGGTCCATTTATCTTGTCACTGAAGTCAGTGGCAACACAATCTCCAATGTCTCATGCCCCATCGCTGTTGCATCCAAATCCTTAAGGCCTGAGTATTTATGTGTATCCCTCAGTGAAGCTCAGATTAAAGTTAAAAAGAGATTGAGGGCCAGGTTATGCCCCCTCTCATGTGAATCTGGAGTAACTACATTGACTTCAGTGCAGTTGTTCTGAATCTATACTAGTGTAAGTAGGAGCAGAAGCTGATCACTGGACGTCATTTGAAATAGCTTACAATAGGCTGTTTGTTTGTAAAGGATGAGAGAAATCCATTAGGTTTATTATCACAAAATAAGAAAGCTGAGCATGAAGAGTGGAAAATTGTTTTCCTTCCCCCGCACTCTCACATCACAAGAAGGTGAGGTACCTTGTGATGGATTGTGCCCCGCACACCCTCAGGGGTGCCACCTGATGCACTGGGGTACCATTGAGCCTATCAGTTCGACCAGTCTGGATTCCTTACTCTGCCCTGCTAAACCAGGCTCTCAAGCCTCCTCCAGCACACGCGCAGCTAGGGCAGTGCAGAAAGACACAGACACTGAGATCAGCTCTGCGTGGGAAGACTCAGCTCAGGCTATGCCCAGCACTGAAGTGCACATCCCCTCAGGAGAGTAAACCCAGAATTGTATTGTCTTACGCTGCACAGAAAACAGTGCAGCGTAAGCGCATGAAATTCGCTCCCTCCCTCAATGTGGAGGAAGATAGGTACAGCTCTTTGCCCTCCAATTACGAATTGCACAAACTGACCTAGAGGAAACAAACACCAGGTTATTAACTACACAGGCTAGATTTGAAGTTATTGTAAAGGATAGCAAACAGATCAAAGCAGATTAAGCAGCAAATAAAGCAAACACCCAAACTAAGTTTAATACACTAAACAAACTGGCCACAAGTAGTAATTTCTCACTCTAAATGTTGTTTTAAGCAGGCTGCAGAGATTCTTGAAGACAAACTGCTCTTGTTTACAGCTTAAAACTCCAGATATTCCTTTCACAGGCCAGACACCTTCTAGCCTGGGTCCAGTCCTCTCTTCCCCAGATCAGTCTTACGTGTTTTCAGCAGTCATCTTGGGCAGGGATTCAGTGAAGAACCAACCCCGATTAACTCACTCCCCAGCCTTAACAAGGGTTTACATGTGGCAGGAATCCTTTGTTTCCCAGTTTGATTCCCACCCACTACTAGTGGAAAAATACTAGCCATCCAAGATGGAGTCCAGTACCAGGTGACATGATCACATGACCCTGCAGTGTCAAAGCAGCCATAAGTCCTCAGGAAGATTTCCCAGGAGGGTGGGAGAGTAGCACCTTCAAAGTCCTATTGTTCTCCCTAATGGCCCATTAACTAACCAGAGAGACTAATTGCATTTTGTCTGGTGGGTGTTCCCCAGGTGCAAACCCACTTGGAATTGTTACATAGTCAATATTCCCAACTTCAGATACAGAAATGATACATGCATACAAATAGACTAATCATATCCAGTAAATCATAACCTTTCCAATGATACCTCACATGACCCATCTTGCATAAAACACATCTTAGTTATGCCATATTGATATCAAAACAATATCGCTATGAGGAATATGGGGTGTAGCGTCACAACCCACTTCTACCAACCATCTACACTGTTGGGGCTTGTATATGGATGAGCAATACAAATTGGATAGGAATCAGAACAAGTGTGGACAGGAATGTAACACCAGATCCACACACAACATCGCAAATTAACTTTGGCAGACTCTTGAGACATAACTTGTAATAACACACCCCCATTCCCCATCATCCAACTGTAATATGAACCCCCAAATTACCACTACGGTCAGTCAGCAATGCACAAAGTGTTATTCAGGAAACAAAGGGTCAGTGGAACTCTTGTATCAAAACATCCTAGGAGGGTGCTGGATTTACTCACCACAAGAAGAAAACTGACAAGATGTAAGCTCTTTGGGGCAGGATCTGTCATTTGTAATATATTCCTAGCTCTGCCACTGGCCTGCTGGGTGACCTTGGACAAGTCATTCATTCCTCTGTGCCTCAGCTTTCCCATCTGTAAAATGGGGATAATGATACCGACCTTCTTTGTAAAGCACTTGGAGATCTTCAGATGAAAAGCACTATAGAAGAGCGGGATATTATCATTATAGGTTCATGCTGTGCCTAGCATAATGGGGCTTCAGCCTAGTACAAGCCTCTAGGCTCTACTGCAAATACAATAATAATAGAATGCTGTAGGAAGAGCTCACCACTGGACGTTTGAGTGTAATGTCACTCCATGCGAGTACAAGGTTCTTCCTCTATGGAGCTTATTGCAAGATCAAGATTACCTATATTGGTAATACCAGAATTGTAATTTTTTTAGGAATTACCCACCACTAATTCTGGACTAATTAATTCTCCCAATGTTTTGTTTTAAAATAAATTATGAAAATGTGAACAGATTAAAAATAAATACGTATATATCTCTGCATTAGAGTACAGGACTTGACAATGAATAATAGAGCATGAAAAAGTCGTACTCAAATATCAAAAAGATATTACACGCCTGGGCAACACCAGCAGATTTTTAAGTGTCTTGAAGCCAAGACAATAATAACAACATAATTCACAATGCTCAACAAGAAGAGCATTGTCCCTTAATTAGCATAGATAAATCTCTTTTAAAAACCAGCATCCCCTGTTGAAATCAGATCACTGCACTAAGAGAGCCTGGTGCCAAAATTATGGCACATTAATTCATGCCTTGTTGCTTTGACTCCTTTTGCCTTATACCTAACACTACAGTCAGGGTGAATGAATTCATCATAACTCATGCCAATCCGTTGCTTAATTCTTCCTTATATTGGATCCAGCAGAATTACTTCAATGTGTCCAGTTATGGGATAATTACTTCAGCTGAGTCAAATTCTGCCCTCAGATACCTGTGTGAAGACTTCTTAGGCTTCAAATAAAGGAGTTTATGGTGCCACCCGTAGGAGAAAATAAGGAATTGCACGTTCTCATTAATTTTTATATGTAAGGAACTGAAGGAGCTGTTGTTTAAGTGTCAGTATCACTGGGTATGCCTACACTATGAAATTAGGTCGAATTTATAGAAGTCATTTTTAAAAAATATCGTTTTTATATAGTCGATTGTGTGTGTCCCCACACAAAATGCTCTAAGTGCATTAAGTCAGCGGACTGCGTCCACAGTACCGAGGCTAGTGTCGACTTCCGGAGTGTTGCACTGTGGGTAGCTGTGAGTAGCTATCCCACAGTTCCCGCAGTCTCTGCTGCCCATTGGAATTCTGGGTTGAGATCCCAATGCCTGATGGGGCAAAAAGAGTGTCACGGGTGGTTCTGGGTACGTCATCAGGCCCCCCTCTCCCTCCCTCCCTCCCTCTGTGAAAGCAACGGCAGACAATGGTTTTGCGCCTTTTTTCCTGGGTTACCTGAGCAGACGCCATACCACGGCAAGCATGGAGCTTGGAGGTCTCCTGGGTGCTGGCAGATGTGGGACTGAATTGCTACACAGCAGCAGCTCATTGCCTTTTGGCAGCAGACGGTGCATTACTATTGGTAGCCATCGTCGTCGTACACCTGGGTGTTCTTTTAGCTGACCTCGGTGAGGTCGGTCAGGGGCGCCTGGGCAGACATGGGAGTGACTCAGCCAGGTCATTCCCATTTTCTGCCAAGCACCCAGGAGATGATGATGGCTTGCAGTCGTATTGCACCATCTTCTGGCGAGTAGCCAGGAGATGATGATGGCTAGCAATCATAATGCAGCATCTTCTGCCGAGCACCCAGGAGGTGATGATGGCTTGCAGTCGTACTGCACCATCTGCTGCCAGCCTAAGATGTAAAAGATAGATGGAGTGGATCAAAACAAGAAATTGACCTGTTTTGTATTGTGACATCAACGGCTTGCTAAACCCAGGGTTATGAGTTCAATCCTTGAGGAGGCCATTCTGTGTGACAGTTGTTTGTGTTTCTCCTTGATGCAAAGCCACCCCTTTTGTTGATTTTAATTCCCTGTGAGCCATGTCGTCAGTCGCCCCTCCCTCCATCAGAGCAATGGCAGACAATTGTTTTGCGCCTTTTTTCAGCACAGAACCAGAAGCTGCAAAAGCAAAACCAGGCGAGGAGGCGACGGCAGCGTGGTGACAAGAGTGATGAGGACATAGACATGGACATAAACTTCTCACAAAGTACGGGCCAGGCAATGTGCCCCGGCAATGTGCACATCATGCTGATGAGCTCCTGCATGAGCTCTGCATGGTAACCTGTGCTGATCAGCTCGCCATGCTGGCCAAACAGGAAATGAAATTCAAAAGTTCGCGGGCCTTTTCCTGTCTACCTGGCCAGTGCATCTGAGTTGAGAGCGCTGTCCAGAGCGGTCACAATGGAGCATCCTGGGATAGCTCCCGGAGGCCAATACCGTCGAATTGCGTCCACACTACCCCACATTACCCCACATTTGACCCGGTAAGGCCGATTTCAGTGCTAATCCCCTCGTTGGAGGTGGAGTAAAGAAATCAATTTAAAGAGCCCTTTAAGTTGAAAAAAAGGGCTTCGTCGTGTGGACAGGTCCAGGCTTAAATGAAGGTAACGCTGCTAAATTCTACCTAAAATCGTAGTGTAGACCAGGCCTTTGTTTTTCATTAAAAGCGGTTTAATCTGGCATGCAGTGCATCTTTAGAGATTTGCTGCTGTTGATAATACCTAGCCCTTAGTGAAAGCTTTTCATCAGTAGCTCTTAAAGCACTTCACAGAGGAGATGTGACATTCCCTTCTGGTGTTATCTGGATCGGTGATCTGCTAGGTCACCCCAATCCTTGACTCTGGGAGCCGGCCTTACCCTGCTCAGCTATGAGAACCCCCACTCCTGGGCTGGTCACGCACAGCTTCTGGCATGTAAGCTGATCCCAGCTTCTTGCAACTGAATCACACTAGCCAATATCTCCGGTCCCAGACACAAACGTAGGAACCTCCATCTTGCAGTGTCCAGTTATGCCAGCTGGATGCTGCAAACTTATATGAGTTCATTAATTTAACACATAAATTGATATGTACCAGGCTTGTTATCCCAAGAGGAGTCTCTGACACACTTCAAACCAAACACCTTGCTTCAGGTAGAATAAACACATTTATTAACTATAAAGATAGATTTTAAGTGATTTTAAGCTGATCTTAACACTTTCAGTGGCCTTACAAACTTAGATGCTTCTCACTACAGGCTGGCTGGTTGCTCTTCAGCCAGGGTCTCCTCTTTAATCAGCGCTTCAGTCGCTTGGTGGTGGTGGTGTCTGTAGATGTAGGTGGAAGAGAGAGGAAGAGCCTAGAAAATGTCTCTTCCTTTTATCATGTCCTTTCCTCCCTCTTGACTTTGTCCCCCATCCCTTCAGAGTCAAGTGAGCATTACTGAGTCTCTCCAAGCAAGATTGGGCAATTCCCCTGGTGTGGCCTCATGCAGATGAGTCATTGCATTGTATCTCCTTTGCTGGACAATGGCTGTTGATGGGTTATTTGACATCCCACCTGGGTGTTGGTTAGTTTCTTTGCTGTTGCCTCTGGGGAGCTAATATCCGTCTGATTCCCACAATTTACAGCATATTTTAGTGACAACCATATTACACAATTCTCATAACTTCATATGCATTAATGATACACGTATAAGGATAGAGAAATGATTTTCAGCAGATCATAACCTTTCCCCTGATACCTTACAAGGCATGCTTTACATGTAAGATCACAATTATATGAAAATGAGGAATATGGGGGTTACAGCACGCTCTCCCAAGGTATAGAATGTCACAGGAGGTAAGTGTCATCATCCCATTTTGCAGATGGAGAAACAGAGAGGAACTGACCTGCCAGACTCATCCAACAGATTCATGGCAGACTCACGAATAGGACCCAGGTTTCCTGAATCCTATTGTAGTGATCGATCCACTAGGCCACAATGACTTAGCATTGCCCCGCATAGGCAGTGTGTTGCTGAGTCAAGTCCAAAAAGAAAAGACCCTGGACCAAACAAAGGATGTTCTGAGAGATGCCTGCCCAGATGTAGCCAACAGTTTCTTGGGGAAATGAAAAGTCAGTCATAGGGCAGTGTACTCGACTGGTCAGTGAGAGCTCTCCATTTGAAAATTAGCAGGGGACCTTATAATCCCTTAGTCCTAGTGCAGAAAAACTAGGGAAGAAAACAGATACCGTTATTCTGGTTTTAGTACACTGCAGCTTTTCAACTTAGATGAGTCTCCCTGTTCCCTGAAAGGGCAGCTGTGAATCAGTTGCCCTTTTTATGTTGCACTGCAAATTGTTGCAGTGAGTCATTGTGTCGCTCTTTTCTCTCTCTTTCTCTTCTACACGCAGACATTTTATATTTGGTTGTTCTTTTGCTTTTCCCAGATCAGAAATAAAAATGGTCCAGACTGATAAATATGTGATTTGCTCGGTGTACATGGGAGGGGAACGTAAATATACTACTCCGGGTTAGCACATTTAAAGAGCAAACAAACATCTTCTCAAAGTAAGACACACTTAGAACCACTGAGTTTTGTGTGGCTTTGTATGTCAAACCCTGAATGGGGTCAGATTTCTTTGAAAATGGGCCCACCTCCATTTGACAAGTTTGTAAACTTGGTCTGAGTTGAGTGTGTAACACCCTCAACCCAGGCAAGCTTTGGGTGTCAGTTTTACAATAGCTCTGCTAACTAAGTTTTAGCACCTTAGCTGTCTTACTACAAGATTATCACAATCGGACTTAATTGTGATTTGTGTTCTGAGGGATGATTATGTTAAAATGACACCTTCTGACTCAACAGATCTGTTCCTTTTGAGGATTCACTCTTATTTGTTGACGTCATGGACAGCGGGGCTTGGGCAGCATTTTAAAGGGCCGGGGCTCTCTGTAGCGGCCGGAGCCCATGGCCCTTTAAATCACTGCCAGAGCCCTGTCGCCGCTACCCTGGGGCTCCAGCAGCTAGGCTCAGGCAGCGATTTAAAGCCACTACAGGGAGCCCGGACCCTTTAAATTGCCACCCAAGCCCGGCTGCCAGAGCCCTGGAGTAGTGGCGACAGGGCTCTGCTGATGATTTAAAGGGCCCGGGCTCCGCTGCAGTAGCGGTGGCCTGAGTCCCAGGCCCTTTAAATCACCCCAGGGCTCCCAGCCGCCTCTGCAGCTGGTAGCTCCATGGGTGATTAAAAGCCCACGGGGTTCCCAGCCGCAGCCGGAGCCCCAGGGCCTTTAAATCTTGATTTAAAGCCCCCGCTCTTCTGGTTGAGGCCCCACCTCTTCCGGTTGAGGCCACGCCCCTACCCAGGACTCCAGCATACTGGTAAGTCCTTTAACTTACTTTCACCCCTGCCCAGAACTATAAGAGGGTTCAAAAAAGAATTAGATTAGAGGGTAGGTCTGCCAATTGCTGTTAGCCAAGATGGTCAGGAATGCAACTCCATGCTCTATCCTTAGCCTCTGATTGCCAGATTCTGGGAATCAACAACAGAGTGGTGGGAGGGATAGCTTGGTGGTTTGAGCATTGGCCTGCTAAACCCAGGATTTTGAGTTTAATCCTTGAGGGGGCAAAATCAGTACTTGGTCCTGCTAGTAAAGCCAGGGGTCTGGACTCAATGACCTTTCAGGGTCCCTCCCAGTTCTATGAGATAATTATATCTCCATATATTGGAGGATGGATCTCCTGATGATTTCTTATTCTGTTTATTCCCTCTGAAGCATCTGGCATTGGATGGACCATAGGTCTGACCCAGTATGGCCGTTCCCGTCCAAGACAACCCCACTCTCTATTTGTAAAATGGGGTTATTACTCTCCTCCCTGACAGGAGTGGTGTGAGGATAAATTCAGTATTGTTTGGGAGATGTTCAGATGCTGCAGTAACTGCTGAAAGTAGCTAGGTTTTGTAAGTATTCATGCTAGTAAAACTTGATTACACAAATGTTCATGAGAAAATGTTCTGGCCTACTAACCAAGCCCTAACTCTGACATTATGCAATGAGAAAGAAAGGGTGTGACAGAGGTGATGGAAAAGTAGCTAGAGAGCAAGAAGCTTTTCCAAGAAAGAGTTTCATTCAGACTGTAAGAGCACTGGAAGGAAGAAAGTGAGCTTGGCAAGTCACCTCTCTCTTTCTTAATAAATAAAAACTTTTTTATACAGAGAGTAAAAAGCTCTTCAAGTTCACAAGCCTCTGAAGAGCTTATTTAAAGTTATTTTCTGCTACTTAAATCACCCTTGCTGCCACTTTTTGATGATGCTTCAAAGTGCTCCTGCACTGACACTACTTTCAGACTTCCCACATCAACAGCTTCTCAAGGGCTTCCAGTTTGACATTCTGTAAGAAGCAGGAGTCTCTAAAAGTAGCATCTCAGTGGGTGTATGTAACTAACAAGTCTAGAAAATATTGGTGTTTGGGAGCATCTCCAGCCCACATAGTCAATGATAAACCAACTCCCCACAGTGGAGACTGATCCCATGAGGTGTTGAGTCTCTCCCATTTAAGTCAGTGGAAACAAACAACGTTTAGTACCTTGCAGAAGTAAGGACACAACGCTGTGACCCTTACTTTCCTACAGTTTTCTATGCAGATTCTTATATGTCTTTGCCTCATCACCTCACAATCACTAATGGATTTGATCCTCACAGAAACCCTGTGAGACAGGGAGATATGATCCTATTTTACAGATAGGGAACTGAGGCAAAGGGTTAAGTGAGTTACCCAGCTAACACGAAAAAACCTGTAGCTGAGCCAGGAATTGAACCTTAGATTTAATTGGCATTGGTCCTGCTTTGACAAGGCGGTTGGACTAGATAACCTCCTGAGGTCTCTTCCAACCCTAATAGTCTATGATTCTATGATCTCCTAAGTCCTAGGCACGCACTCTATCCATTCGATTATCCATCCTACTTATCTGTGTGTTTTCACCCCAGCTGCCAATTAGCAAAAATGAGAGACACTTACGGAAACTTCTCCTTTTAATTGTTGTATGTAAAGTAAATAAGGTTTTTAAAATGTTTAAGAAGCTTCATTTAAAATTAAATTAAAATGCAGAGCTCCCTGGACCGGTGGCCAGGACCCGGGCAGTGTGAGTGCCACTGAAAATCAGCTTGTGTGCCACCTTTGGCACACATGCCAAAGGATGCCTAATCCTGTGGGAGAGGCTCATGCACTAACCTCCAGAGGCCCCAAGATCGATCCCACCCACTGACGACCAGGGTCTGTCAGTGTTACAAGTCAGGGCTCATCTGGGATTTCAATTGGAAAGACTCTGAAGCTCAGGATGTGCTTACTCAGCTAGGGGAAGTATGTAACCCACACACCTCCTGGGTGTGGTGTTTTCTGTCCCAGCTAGTGGCACTGAGACCACTTAGAGAGAGAGTTAAATGAGTCTGCTCTGCAGCCTTAGCTAACAGGCAGCTGGCTTTCAGCTCATGCACTAAGCTCCAGAGGCTCCAGGTTTGATCCTGCCTTCCTACAAGCAGAGTCTGGCATTACACTAGCACATCCAGTTTCATGTTGTCAGGGTTAGGTATGCTCCTAAATATTCTCTAATACTAAGCACCCCAAGCAGTGGAGTTGCTGCCGCATCCCTTAGAGTAGTCTCTTCCATAGTTTAACAGATCTCACCACAAATACATATGTCCTCATAGACTATATGTATTTTCCTTAGCTCTACTTCATGCCATATCTCAATTATTCTCCTTTGGTCTACCCTCATCAATACCTCTTCCTTTTCATTTGCCCTCTGGAAAGTCGAAACATCTTAAAGCTTTTGATACAACATGCTCAACTAATGATATTTCAGATATGTAAGGGTGTCCAGATATAGAATCACAGAAATGTAAGGCTGGGAGCGTCTTCAGAAGGCAACTTTGTCCATCCTCCTGCAATCAGGCAGGATTAAGTACAAAATATGGGAGTTGCAAACAAAGAGGCCATGGCTGGTAACTTGTAAGTTGATTTCCTTGCTGGTAAGAATATTTCCTGTGTAGTTAAAGGATAAGAAGGTTTGGGTCTGGTTAATATGTGGATGGCTGATTACGCAAAGGATGCCCAGTGCCGACTTCTCGTTTCCCCTGCATAGCCATGCTGATTAGCCTCAGTCATAGGTGCCAACTTTTCCAGGCACCGGTGGGTGCTCGCCCCTGGCCCCGCCCCGCCTCCTGCTGCCCCGCCCCCACCCCAACCCCTTTCCCAAAGTCCCCACCCCAACTCTGCCCCCTCCCAGCCCCTATTGGACCCCTTCCCCAAATCCCCGCCTCTTCCCTGAGCACGTCCCATTCCCCCTCCTTCTCCCTCCCTCCCAGCACTTGCCACTGCGAATCAGCTGTTTCGCGGCGGGAAGCGCTGGGAGGGAGGGGGGAGAAGCAGGGACACAGCATGCTCAGGGGAGGAGGCATAGTGGAGGTGAGCTGGGGTGGGGTGGCGGGGTAGAGAACAGCTGGTGGGTGAAGAGCACCCACCAATTTTTCCCCATGGGTGCTCCAGCCCCGGAGCACCCACGGAGTCAATGCCTATGTCCTCAGTGTCCAATCCTACAGACTTTATTCATGAAAGTAAATTCTTCAGGATAGAGCCGTTTCTTTTTATAATGCTTATGTAAACCGATTGTTTGGATTTGATGTCTTGCATTGTGGCCTGACAGTGCTCTGCTGGAAGATACACGTTTCAGATTTCTGCTCCTTTTAGCTTTTTCCACCAGGCTGCATTGAACACAATAGTCACCCTTAAAACCTCTCCAACTGCTGTTTGAAAGTAATCACCATTAGCAGAGTATTGCCTGTGCTAACTGTGGGTAATGCCACTAATTAGATGACAGATGAAACTGTAAAGATTTTCATGCTGACCTCTGTCCCAACTATTAATATTATTTATTACCGTGCAGGAGCTGAGATAGGGATCCCATTGTACTAGACATTGTGGAAATGAATAGTAAGAGAAAGCCCTTACCCTGAAAGGGTTTACAGTCTAATTACAGGAGATGGACAGGAGGAAAAACAGACTTGACCCAGGCTACACAGCATGCTACTAGAGATAAGAATAGAGCCCCTATTTTCAGGGCTTAAGCTAGTGTGCTATCCACCGTACCATACTGCCTCTCTCCTGGATGGAAGGGGATATGGCGGGGGTGGAAATACCAGGTACAACAAAAGCAACTTTCACCAGTGATGGGATGGCAAACTGAATGGATAGAATGGTTTTGTGTAGCAGAAGACAATGTGGAGACAGAAAGACCCACCAAAAAAGTGAGCAAGAGAGGGAGTCATAAGGAAACTGTAGCTCAAGAAGGGAAGGAATGGGGGAAACAGGGATCATCCAAAGAAATCTTCACTTCCTATCTCTGGGGGAAAAGCGACTAAAATAAAACGAGAGATGGAAGAGCCAGCTCAGAGAAAATCAGAACTGGACCCATCCTGGAGGGTAGAAACATGAAGGGCCAATACAAATCCCTGGGATTTAAGTGGTTTATAGGTCTTGTGTGGATCCTCTCCACAGAGGTGAATTTCACCCAGGAAGGAGGCTGTTTCCAGCATACTTCCTGCGCCGTTTTCAACAGCAACAGAAGTGAGAGCAATTTTCCTGATATTCCCACTGAATTCACTTACCGGAGCAGGAGGAGGAAGAAAACAATGTTTTTAACCATAGCACAATCCACAATGTTTGCAATAAAATGAAACAGATTTGGCCACCATTACTCACCAGGATCTAAAAGAGAGAGCAATCACTTAGACTCTGTGCCGTATAGCAATAGACCACAGTGACACTTCGGAAGTGACAAACATTATTAATCATTTAAAATGAAACAGAAGGCAGTGGCAGCTGCATCAATGATAGCTATACTCAGAATCCAGCATTCTCCTTCCATATGTAAAATAAACATGTCAATTCATTTGCCTTCGCCAAGCAAATGTCATCTGACTCCATTAAAAGCTCTTCCGTTTTATAGGCCGTGGTGCAATAAATAGTAATATATTTATCAGCCTTTTTGTGGGTGCAATTTGCATCTACAAAATGAATCAGGGTTGGAAAATGTGAGTGCAAAATTTGTCAGTGCAAATTACACTCCAGAAAAAGCAAGGCCACCCTGTGCTCTGTAGCCATGTTCAAAATCTGGAGAAGAAACACAGGAGTCAAGAAAAATATCTCCTCGCTACTCATAAAGGCAAAGATTTTCAAAACTGACTAGTGATTTTGAGTGGCCAATTTGAGACACTATAAAGAGACCGGATTTCTATAGGGCAGATGCTCAGCATATTTTGGCTGTCAGGTGTTGCGGCCAAATTTGTTCAAGAGATAACTCTGTTATATCCTTGGGGCAGCCGGTGTAGGAAGCAATCACTTGAGGCCAGAGAGCAGACAGCTAACCAAAACCTCCATTTTATTTACAGACACAGAGAGCTCACTCAGCCGGTTGAAACTGGCTGAGCTATCCCTTAATAGTCTAACTCAGTTGCCATAGTAACAAAACCCATGACAACCAAATACACAACATATTCCTCCCCCCCAATAAGAACATCCCCAAAATAAAACACACACTAAACTAGAGAAGGAGGGTAGACTGCCTCCATTCCTGGCTAAACACTGGGGATTATTTTGCCCCATAACCATGGGTTCGCCCTAACTAAAGATCCAGCCGATGAGGAGGCCTTCTGTCTCTAGGTGGATTACGGCAAACTTCTGGTGTTGTTGCACCAGAAAGTACTAGGGGCTCAGGGTCCGCAGCACGAATAGGTGAGGAGGTGGTATCAGCTCGTGCTGGGCAAAGGGGTATCTCAGCTGCCGGTGGTAATGGAGGAGAACAGTCAGGAACAGGTGACTCATGATTCGGTGTCTCACCAGGAGGGGTGAAGTCAGACCCCTCAACTGCAGATGCGTCCTGAAGACTGGCATGACCTGGAAACAGCTGATCTACATGTCGCCGCCAGGTAAGATTCTCTGCAGTCCAGACTGTATAGGAAACAGGTCCTGTTTGAGTGATGACTGTGGCCGGGACCCATTTAGCTCTGGAAGTATAATTCCGAGCCAAAACTGGCTGTCCTGGGCTAAAGGTTCGGTCTTTTGCTCTGGGTGCCCGTCTGATGACTTGATATTGCTGCTGATGTTGCACAGTTTGTCTGGGTTCAGAAGGTTTCAGCAGATCAAAGCAAGTGCGCAGCTGTCGTCCCATCATTAGAAAGGCTGGGGAAGCCTGGGTCGTAGCATGAGGTGTGTTTCTATAGGAAAGTAAGAAGGTATCCAGACGCTTTTGAATGGAGTGTTGTCCCTTTGCTGATTTCAAAGCGTTTTTCATTGTCTGCACAAATCTTTCAGCTAATCCGTTGGTGGACGGATGATATGGTGCTGATGTGATGTGGTGTATCCCATTTGCCTTCATAAAATTTTGAAACTCCTGAGAGACAAACTGCGGTCCGTTGTCGCTCACAAGTTGTTCTGGCAGACCAAAACGACTAAAGAGTCCTCGTAGTTTTTGAATAGTACTCTCTGCAGTAGTGGACTGCATTATAGAGACTTCTGGCCATTTAGAATGGGCATCTACTGCCACCAAGAACATGCTTCCTTCAAGGGGGCCAGCAAAGTCAACGTGAATACGTTGCCACGGGTTTTCAGGCCAGTCCCATGGGTGTAGGGGTGCCAACTGGGGTGCATTTCTTACACCCTGACATGACATACAAGCTTTTGCCTTCTCTTCAATAGCACTGTCCAATCTAGGCCACCAAAAATAGCTTCGTGCAATTTCCTTCATGCGCACTATTCCACAGTGACCGGAATGTAGCTGTTCTAACATCTGTGATCTCAGGGGTGGTGGAATAATGACACGCCTCCCCCACAACAAACAACCAGATTGGACCGATAACTCCGTCCGCCTGGACATGTAGGGAACAAGGTCGGGTGAGACCGGAGAGGTTTGTCGAGATTTTCCATGCATCATCAGGTCCATAACTTGCGATAATACTGGGTCAACGTGGGTTGCCTTCTTTATCTGAGTAGCAGTGATGGGTGTATTCTCTACCTGTTCAAAGTAGAAGATTTCCTTTTGGGTACTATCTTGATGTTTGACCGGTAAAGGCAACCTTGAGAGGCCATCTGCATTGCCGTGCAGAGTGGATTTCCGATGTTTGATTTCATATGTGTGTGCAGAAAGTATCAATGCCCAACGTTGCATACGACTAGCAGCTAATGGGGGAATGCCTGTGTAGGGTCCAAAAATTGATGTCAGAGGTCGATGGTCTGTAAGAAGAGTAAACTTTCGCCCAAATAGGTACTGATGAAACTTCCTAATTCCAAAAACAATTCCTAATGCCTCACGTTCGATTTGGGCGTAGTTAGTTTCTGCTTTGCTTAGAGTGCGTGAAGCAAAAGCAATAGGTCTTTCTTCTCCCGAAGGCATAATGTGTGACACGACCGCTCCCACTCCATAAGGGGAAGCATCGCAGGCCAATTGCAGGGGTAAGGATGGATCAAAGTGCGTTAGAACTTCAGAATTTAACAATGCATCCTTAGCTTTGTTAAATGCAACATCACAGGCTTCAGTCCACTTCCAGGCCTTGTTCTGCCCAAGGAGCTCATGAAGTGGTTTTAGCAGTGTGGCTAACTGTGAGATGAACTTTCCATAATAGTTCAGTAGTCCTAGAAATGAGCGCAGCTGGCTTACATTTCGAGGTGGGGGAGCCTCCACAATAGCTTTAACTTTTGCAGGGGCCTTCTGAAGACCTGCAGAATCGATGATGTGTCCCAAATATTCAACAGAGGGCTTGAAGAATTCACACTTGTCTTTGTGAACTCGTAGGCCATACTATTCCAGTCTTTGTAGGGTAGCCTCTAAATTCTTTAAGTGATCCTCTTCATTTCTTCCAGTGACCAGGATATCATCCAGATAGCACTGAACTCCTGACAAGCCACACAAGATCTGGTCCATAGCCCTCTGGAACAGGGCGGGAGCCGATGTGATTCCGAAGGGTAGGCGACAGTATCGATAAAGCCCCTTATGAGTCACAATAGTCAACAGCTCTTGGGACTTTTCATCGACGTGCATCTGTAAATATGCTTGACTCAGATCAATCTTACTGAACTTTTGTCCCCCAGCCAGGCCTGCGAAGAGGTCATCGATGCGGGGAAGCGGGTATTGCTCTGCACACAACACTGGGTTGACAGTGACTTTAAAATCACCGCAAATCCGGAGAGAGCCATCTTTCTTCACTATTGGAACGATAGGAGTGGCCCATGAGCTATGGGTAACTGGTATTAGGACTCCATTGGTGACCAGGCGCTCCAGGTCTGCTTCAACTTTTGGCCTGATGGCATATGGCACAGTTCGGGCTTTCAGATATTTTGGTGGACTGCCAGGTTTAATGTTCAATGTCACAGTGATTCCCTTCATACTTCCCAAATCATCTCCAAAAACAGCAGCATGTTTCCTTAGTTTCCTTCTTCTTTAGTCATCCGATGCACTTCTGCCCAGTTCAGCTGAATCTTCCCAAGCCAAGACCTACCCATTAAGGCTGGGTAGTTACCTCTCACCACAAACAGTGGCAATTTAGCCGCCCGTCCATTGAGCTCCACCTTAACATCAATAGTGCCCAACATGGGCACAGCTTCACCTGTATACGTCTTCAGAACAGTTTTTGTTGCCTTAAGCGGAAGATGCTGTAGCTTTTCCTTATACACAGTCTCAGGAACCAGCGAGACAGCTGCACTGGTGTCTAGTTCCATGCGTATAGGTTTGCCCTCCAATAAGGGGGTTACCCAGTATTCATGTGAGCCCGCTGCCAAAGACAAAACATGCAGTGGCACTTCCTCTTGTGAGGCGGTGTCACCTTGATCATCCTGGGTCTGCTCTAGGGTATGCAAGGTTCCTCTTTTTGTCGGCCAGACCACAGGCCTCTTTTTCTTTTGTTTACAGGCATACTCAATGTGTCCCTTTTTGACACAGTGTCGACACACCAGGTCCTTACACCAGCATTCTGATGCCTGGTGTCCTGGCTTACCACAGCGGTAACATTCTTGACTCTGCACAGTTTTGTGGGTCGGTTCTTGTGACACTTTTTGCACCCTAGGGGGTGCACCGATGTATTGCGCCTCCCTTGTAGCCAGTTCCATGGAGACAGCAATATCAACAGCCTTCTGTAATGTAAGCTGAGCCTCTGTCAGTAGGCGCTTCCTTATAGCTTCACTGCAGAGGCCACACACTAACCTGTCACGCAGGGCATCATTTAACATCTCTTTAAATTCACAGTGTTCTGCTAGCTTTTTTAAAATGGCTACAAATTGTACAACTGTTTCATCTTCCTTTTGAGTATCAGAGGGGTAGCCGTGTTAGTCTGGTTCTGTAGAAGCAGCAAAGAATCCTGTGGCACCTTATAGACTAACAGACGTTTTGCAGCATGAGCTTTCGTGGGTGAATACCCACTTCTTCAGATGCAAGTAGTGCATCTTTGCATCTGAAGAAGTGGGTATTCACCCACGAAAGCTCATGCTGCAAAACGTCTGTTAGTCTATAAGGTGCCACAGGATTCTTTGCTGCATCTTTCTTTTGGTCTCTTTTGTGGAACCTATATCTTTCAGCAATTACCTGTGGTTTTGGGGAGAAATGAGACCCCAGGATTTCCACAATGTCACTGTAAGATTTAGTCTCAGGCTTAACAGGGTGTAGTAAGCTGTGTAGCAGAGAGTAGGTTTTAGCCCCTACAACAGTTAAGAATATTGGCACCTTCTTCGCTTCTGTAATGTCATTTGCAATACCAAAAAGCTCAAAACGCTCAGTATACACATGCCACTGCTCTGTATTCTCATCAAAAGGCTCCAGGGGCCTGGTCAGAGTAGCCATGATTTTTAGTTTCACTTTCACAGTCAGTGCAAACAAGCAGCTTTTTTTCTTTGTTTGGTCTTTACCTTGACTTCTACTTCCTTCTGTTACTGGAGCAGCACCAGGATCCCATCCTCGTCGCCAGTGTTATATCCTTGGGGCAGCCGGTGTAGGAAGCAATCATTTGAGGCCAGAGAGCAGACAGCTAACCAAAACCTCCATTTTATTTACAGAAACAGAGAGCTCACTCAGCCGGTTGAAACCAGCTGAGCTATCCCTTAATAGTCTAACTCAGTTGCCATAGTAACAAAACCCATGACAACCAAATACACAACAAACTCCCCAAAATTGGATTACATCAGAGATGACAAAGGCCTTGGCCTTCTAAACAACAGCAATGTATAATATTGTCTTTGGGCTGGGAAAGTTCTGCCTATTTTTAAAGCATCGTTTTGTCCATTTGTTATGATGAGTCAAACATTTTCTATAGGCACTTTATTTTTATGGAAAATTCATGTTTGGATTAAAGGAAAACATTTGTGGAAAGTATCTGCTTTCCTCCAAAAAGTTTTTATTCTGGATTGTTTTTTCCCCCAAGCATAAAAATTGTGTGGGAGGCAGGCAGGTTTTGGCTGAAATTTATTTTGTTTCAAGCAGTTTTCAGTCAAAAAAAATCTGGGTGTTGGTTGCCAAGAACAGAAAAAATTTGCATTTTGGCTTTTCATTTTTTTTTCAACAATCGGCTGAACAATTTGTATAATGATGTCTGTAACTTCTCCATATCCCTCTGCTGATATTTTATAGCAGCTATCTCTCTCAAAAATATGTGCTGTCAAGTCACTTATTTGAGAGAGAACAATGCTTACATGCTGAATTTGGAACCCAAACCTAACCCCCTTTTTTTTTTTTGGTCGAGTTTTTTATAGTGTTTGGCTGATTTTTGAATCAAACTTTCTCACTTTTCTCAAGGCTGTAGTTCCAACGGCTTTGATGGGAATATGCATGTAATAAGACAAGCAGGAATTGAGCTTCACAATCCCTGGGCTATTTTGATGACTTGGGTACCAATCCTGTCAAATGGTGAGTTTCTTCCTGCAAGATGCTGAGTGCTTTCAACCCTCAGTAAGGGCCATATTCTGCCACCCTCCCTTACTCCTCAAGTAATGGCCTATCTGGCCCTAAAGTCATTGGGAGTTTTGATGGGGGGATGGGTTAGTACCATACACTGCCAGCGAAAGACTTAACTAGAGCGCAATTAGCATATCGAGAACCTGGCAGGTGGGCAGGCCCAGTTCAGGATTAGACCCAGCTGGGGAGGAGTTGAGGGACTGAATTAAGGATAAAACCTAGCTGAGAGCTGTGGGGTGACTAATAAAGGAAAGACTCAGGGCAATAGAAAGGAGGTCCAGGAGTCCTCTCCTGAGAAGGGAGCTCTGTCAAAGGGCCAGGAGAGACACTAGGAAGGCACACAGGTGTAGGGAGCTTCAGTGGTGAGCCGTCACAATAGGGCAGGACCCCAGAGCAGCAGTCTTGGGGTCAGATTTCTGGAGGAAACAGATATGGCCAAACAGAGAGCCTTGGGAGAGGCAGACAGGAGCTGGGCCTCCAGGGAGAAGGTCCTGGGAAGTGTTACTCAGTACAAGAGCCGAATAGAACTCTGCAGAGCCCAGGAAAGGGTGAAGTGTCTGTGGAGGAGTGAACCCAGGTAGGGGCTGGGGAAAAGGGCCTACATACCAAAGTAGGACGTACTCCAGGGAGGCAGCAAGGAGTTTGAGGAAGCTGACCATAGCCACTTGCTAAAGGGTCTCTGGGCTGGAACCTAAAGTAGGGGTCTGGGCCTGGGTTCACCTACCAGCCACCCAGAAAAGTGGCCAGAAAGCCTCCCCTTAATATAAAGGATGTAATGACTATTGAGCCCAGAGTTGAAACAAAGACCTGGCTTAAGGTCATTGGATGTATTGTTTGTGGGACCCTGTGATGGGACATATGTGCCCCACACTGGAAAGAGGAAGTAATGAGAACCTGTGGACCCAACTGACCATGCCCAGGGTGACTGACTAAAAGGACTGGCTGCATGAAGACAAGCCTTAAGCAGAAGCATCCTGCCAAAGATTTGGGGTTCACAGTATACATTTATTTTTGGACTTTATTACCCCTGAAGGGGTAGGACTCAACTGTGCCTTAGCTGGAGGGTTAAAACATCGCTGCACCGGACCTCTGAGAGGTGACTACTGACCCCTGAAGACCCCATGACAAAGTGAGTTGTGCCTCATTGGGCTACAAGGTGAAACCACAGAAGTGGGCCCTGTCACAGAAGTGATGGAACTGAACGCGACCTGGCTGGAGGTCATGAGAAGAAGCAGATCATTACAGGTGCAGAGCAGCTGTCAGTAGGGAGTGCCCAGCCACAAGGGGTACATCACTCTTCTGCCTGAGCGAAACGTACTCATCACATCACAGGAAGCAATATTCCTCTAGGCCCTTTTCTTGTGAATGTGGCTGTTGGTGCCACAATGGCAAGACTAAAGCTACGTAGCTCAAATGCTATTGTCCTCCTCACTCTGCAATGCAGGGCTGGCTCTACCTTACAGGCAGAATGGAAAGCAGTTATTTAGGGCAGCAAAAAATGGTCACTGGTAAAACAGAAGATACAAAAATAAGATTAAACTAAGAGAATCTGAAACTCTTTGTTTTCATTAATAAATGGCCTTTTCCTACCTTTTCCCATGTGCCTGCCTTGGGCCATCCAGGAGGATCATGTACTATTAACCTTCCAGTCCACCTGAAAGGCCCATTTTTGTTGTGCTCCTTATACTGAATGTAGTTCAGTTACAGTAACATCTCCCCATTCATTGTTTCCCTCTTTCTAACCTCTGTTTGCTAGTCAGGCTGTCCTAAGACCACAAGCTCACTGGAACAGGGCTCATCTCTTCTGCAATGTCTGGACAGTGCTTAGCACATTGGATACATGTTGTGGAAATTAATGTAAACAAATATTAAAAAATAACACTGGCTATTTAAATTGGAAGCTTAAATCATAAACCTGTTGAGGGAGCCTAATCAGATTTGGAGCCAATAGCCTTTATTTAAAAAAAAGACATTAACTGAAATATTAAATATTAGATTAAGATTTCAAACAACCTTTTCTTTGAAAAATATGGGGAAGCTTGTCCCCTTTGCACTGTTCATCTATAGTTTTTAGTCCAGAATGAATTAAATTTAGACATTACAAAGACCCATTATCTGCCCCTTTATTTTTACATATAAATGTCAACAAACATCAACTCATGAATTAAAAAAAATCTCTCTCTCTCACTACATCTTTTATCAATAAAACACAATGTTCTATTTTTTATCTCTTTAATTACTCTTACTGACATCTGCTTAATATTGTGGATAAGTATGAGATGAGCGCTATTGGATGGTAAGCAATAATACTACTTTGCAAACGATGATGAATAAAGAGGAAGATGAATGTGTACAGATAGTGTATCAGCATAATGGACTGCTTTCTAAGAGCCATTTTTATTTGTGGTCTCTGCTCTATTGCATGTAAAATTTAATCTCAAGTTCTTTACCGTGGACTCTTTTGCACATGAATATTTTTAGGGGGTGACTGACTAAAGCCAGTGATAAGCTATCTTTGTAAACATAAATATTCCCAAATTGTGATGGGATATGTACCCCACACAGGCTCTCATCAGGTTAATTTGAGCCTTAGAGGCCAATTAACCTACCTGGTAACACCTCCCAGCTGAGGTGGAGTTGGGTGGTTTCTGTGGTTATTATAAAGCCAGGACGTTTGTAGCAGAAAGAGGCTGTAGGGAGAGGGGCTGCAGAGATAAGAAATAATCCAGGGAGGCAGCAAGGATTTTGAGGGAGGAGCCCTTGGCTATTAGGTATAGGGTCCTTGGGCTGGAACCCAGAGTAGAGAGAAGGCCTGGATTCCTCTCCCAGCCACTGAGAAAGGTGGGGTGAAACCCCCTGATGTAAGGAGTGAACAACCTTGGAGCCCAGAGACAGACGAAAGACCTGCTGTAAGGTCATTGGACTACAGCTTGGTTGGACTCTCTCCCAAAAGAGGTGGACTAAAGTGTGATTTGGCCAGCGGTCCCGTTTGCAGGCTAAGACTACCACAGAGACAGACCAACTGTCAACAGAGGGTCCCCTACAGGAAGACAGTCACTACACTCTGCCTGGCCATATGGAGGTGCTCCTGTGGTGAGTGAACGAACCCTTTTACACAAGCATTGAGTTGTTTGTACACCCACCAACTGCTATAAATAGGGTATATTGTACCCTGTCTGACCTAATTTAGATATGGTAGTTTGCACAATTTCATGCCTGAGAATGTTACAATGCTGTCTGTACATCCCGCTCTCCCTGAAGCATTTCAAATTGGAAATGACAATATTGCACCAACAAATGTGATCATTTGATGCTAGCACAAGATTTACATAAGCACTTGCTTTTAGAAATTGCACTTGGAGGAAACATATACAGAAAATAACTCCTTAGCATTTGTACAGATGTAGTCCAGTTCCCACTGAATTTGGTGCTAAAACACTCATTGGCTGATAAGGCCATTTGGGCCAGATTTTCAAAATCTACTCTCATCTAAGCACCTAAATGAAGTGGCCAGATGGGAGCTGCTAGGTGCTCAGCTCTTTTGAAAATTGGGCTCTGATTGTTGATGCTGAGTCTGTCTGAAAATTCAGGCCTTCTTGGTCTTCATATAAGTGAGTAATGAGGAAGGGCATTTGCTGATTGTTCGTGGACATGTGAATGAGTTTGATATCACCACTCAGGCTTGTCTCTTAAGCATTTGCCTTTTTTTTACATGGTTGTCTATTATCTTGACTTTTCCTATCTATAGACAATGGATCATGTCCTCAGCTAGCATAAATCGCCATGGCTCTGTTAACTTTAATGGAGCTATACCAACTCATACCAGCTTAAGGTCTATGTTTTTCTATTGTGTTGTTCATGTGAAGTTGTACATTATGAGAGGTTTCTATTCTAACTCCTCTACTGTTCCATTTAACTGGGAATTTGGGGGGCCTGGTCT
Source organism: Mauremys mutica (assembly GCF_020497125.1). Taxonomy (NCBI): domain Eukaryota; kingdom Metazoa; phylum Chordata; order Testudines; family Geoemydidae; genus Mauremys; species Mauremys mutica. Next base: position 131,317,296 of record NC_059076.1, on the reverse strand, counting down.
TTATGCTTTGTGCCTACAAACCAATATAAGACCAATGTCAGACTGTGATATGCGGTGGAATTATGCGCTCTGGCCAAATTCTGTCACTCTTACTCCCAGTGAGTTGGACCTCACTCTGCCAATACACCCACTGAAGTCAAGCAGTAAGGGACTACTTATTAAATATGCTACTATTCAACTTGTATACATCTACAAACAAAGCATGTAGGCCATATGTACACGATGGAGAACTCTATCCTGGGAAGCAGTGACTCTGAAAAAAGTTGGAGGTCATGGTGGATAATCAGCTGAACATGGCCAAATGGGCTAATGCAGTCCTTGCATACATAAACAGGAGAATCTTGAGTAGGGAGTAGAGAGATTATTTTACCTCTATATATGGCACTGGTGTGACTGCTACCAGAATACTGTGTCCAGTTCTGGTGTCCACAGTTCCAGAAGGATATTGGTAAATTGGCAAAGGTCCAGAGAAGAACCATGAGAAGGATTAAAAGATTAGAAAACGTTCCTTGTAGTGATAGAATCAAGGAACTCAATCTAGAGGGGTAGCCGTGTTAGTCTGTATCAGCAAAAACAACGAGAAGTCCTTGTGGCACCTTAGAGACTAACAAATTTATTTGGGCATAAGCTTTTGTGGGTTATTAGCCCACAAAAGCTTATGCCCAAATAAATGTGCTAGCCTTTAAGGTGCCACAAGGACTCCTTGTAGTATTACATGACTTACCCCCTAGTGATACTGAGCACCAACAGCTCCCACTGAAGTATAGTTGGGACCAGCTCAGCAATAAGTTCAGACCCACTGGCCCAAACTGACTTCAGTGGTGTTACATGTGAGGTTAGCTGGGTCTATGGAATCATTAATGTATGCCCCTTGCCTGCTATGGGCCACTTTCTGATACTTTTGGTGCAATTCAGAGGGAGGTGACTATTTTCCACAACTACTCTCATTGGAGTCAATTGGACTTTTTGTGGAGGATGGTGCTATTAATCAACAATGGGTGTACCAGAATCTGACCCTATACAGATGTCCATGCTCTTCACTCAGCTGGCCTGTGTCCCCATCCCAGCACTCAAATGGCTTTAAAGCACCAGGTAGAACTTAGCAACTCTTACACAAGCCTTACTCTTGTTGTATTTCAAATAGACTTGCTATAACCTTTAATTTTAACAAAATTATTTCACTTTGATTTCAATGTATTTATAATTTGATTAAAACCCCAAACCTTTCAGCAATGTCCTAAACCCCCAAGCACATTTGTATTAATCAAACACAATTATTGGCTTATCAGAGCTGTACCACTGTGATTTCCCTTTTCTCATGAACTCTCTTATCAGCGGTCCCAAAGTATCACCTCTCAGGTATTGATTTCCCTTTACTTGATTTAGTAAAGCGAAGGTCATATCCTTGTGTTAAGTAAACTCTGCTGCTTGAGGAGCTGAATTGCCAAACACAAGTAGCCTCAAGGACATTTTGATGAAACAGTTTGTAGTAATTAGTTTTTTTTTCCTGATGGAAAAATGAATCAAAGAATCTCGTCAGGTTTTAGGCTTGGTAGCTTCTGCCTGTGATTGAAGTTGTATTATTTATTTTGTACATCTGGATGCTAAATGGAAACATTTTCAGCATCAGTTTCTTGAGCCTATCTTTTGTATCCATTTTGATAGGTATAATCAGAGGATCAGAGGTACAAATAGTCTTGGAAGTCTTTTCTTCCTTATATGTCATGTCAGCATCTGAGGAACCAAAGTGTAAGTAATAATAATAATGCTACTTTGCACTTTCAAAGCACTTTGAAAGCATGAACTAATTCACACAGCAGAGAAAGCAAGGAGGATAAGTATCATTATGTTGTATAGGTGCTCAGATACTACAGTGATGAGAGAAACAGATGACTGGGAAAGGGAGGTACAGAGGTTAAGGCCAACATTTACAAAAGCTCCTGCTAAATGGGAGTGCTTCAGTGCCTGGGATCCCGACACAAGACCCCTAGGACCTGAGCTCCATTAGCTCCTGTTGCCTTCATTTGGAGTTGTGGCTGTTTGGCACCTCTGAAAATCAAGCTATTGAAGCACCCAGAGATCGAGGCACCCAAAACTTGTGATCCACCTCTCAAAATTTGGTCCTGAGTAACTTACCGGAGGCTGTACAAACAAGGCCGCCCAGAGGATTCAGGAGGCCTGGGGCAAAGCAATTTTGGGGGCCCCTTCTATAAAAAAAAAAGTTGCAATATTATAGAATACTATATTCTCTTGGGGGCCTGGGGCAAATTGCCCCACTTGCCCCCCCGCCCACCCCCATGCAGCCCTGTGTGCAGAGTCAGTGACAGGAACAGAACCCAGAAGTAAAGCTTTTCAAAAAATGGTAACTTTTTGAGAAAATGCCACCTTTTTATTTAACCTTTATTGTTTAAAATTTTGGTGGAAATGTTTGTCAAAATTTGCAATTTCAAACAGGTCGTCTTAGGATTATCAACTGCAAGACCTGTACTTTAAATTTACAAGTTACACCATACTTTCTCCCTAGGAAAATACCATACTCGGGGGAGAGGAGGGAGAAGGCAATTTTAAGGTCTGGTCCAAGAGATGAATATATCTGCAGCACTTGGTAATAGTGACTATAATGTAATTACATTTAACATCCTCGTAGGGAGGGAAATACCAACAAAGCTCACCACGGTAACATTTAACTTCCGAAAGGGGACCTACATAAGAATGAGGTCGTTAGTTAACGGACATTAAAAGGAAGAATAACAAGAGTGAAGTGCCTGCAAGCTGCATGGAAATAATTTAACAACATCATAATAGAAGCTCAAACGAAATATATCCCCCTAAATAACCACAACAAGAAGAAAATCCCAGTAAGATGTCCAAACAAACACCACTGTGGCTAAACACGAGAGTAAAAGAGGTGGTTAGAGGCAAAAAGAAATCTTTTAAAAATTGGAAGTTAAATGGTACTGAGGAAAATAGAAAGGAGCCTAAACTCTGGCATGTCAAGTTTAAGAGTATAATTAGGCAGGCCTAAAAAGAATTTGAAAAGCAACTAAAAAAAGACACAAAAACTAACAGCATTTTTTTTTCAAAGTACATCAGAAGCAGGAAGCCTGCTAAACAATGAGTGGGGCCACTGGACGATTCAGATACTAAAGGAGCAGACAAGGAAGATGAAGCTATTGTAGGGCAGATAAATGCATCGGTTTTCACCTGATTCTTTTTAGGGACAGATCTGAGGAACTGTCCCACATTGCAGTATCATTAGAGGAGGTTTTTGGAACAAATTGATCAAGTAAACAGTAATAATTCCCCAGGACCAGATGGGATTCACCTAAGAGTTCTGAAGGAACTCAAATATCAAAGTGGAAAAATACTAACCATGGTATGTAACGTATCACTTAAATCAACCTCTGTACCAGATGATTGGCAGAGAGCTAATGTGATGCTGATTTTTAAAAAAGACTCCAGAGATGATCTTGGTATATGTAGATGTAAGCAGAGTCAGGATGAGCTCTGCCCTGACATCTGGTGGTGAATTATGGTGTCATGGAGTGTAGGGGAGTCAGGCCCTGCACCCCCCGGCTCCCTGCCGATTCACAAGGACTCTCAGCCAGCCAGTTAAGCAGAAGGTTTATTTAGACAACAGGAATACTGTCCAACACAGGTCTTGCAGGCACAGATAACAGGATTCCCCCTGTTAGGTCCATCTTGGGGCCCCCTGAGCCCCATAGCCCCCATTGGGGATCAGAGCCCTGTCTCTGCTTCCCTTCTTCCCCCAGCCAGCTCCAGTCTTCCAACCCCCCTCCGGCCCCTCCTCTCTGCTCAGCTTCTTTCCTGGGCCAGGAGGTCACCTGACCCCTTTGTCTCCAACACCTTCAGCCAGCACCTTTGCAGGGAGGGGCCCGGGCCATCAGTTGCTAGGAGACAGAATGTCAGGCATTCGGCTGCATGGCCTTTTGCTTTGCTATATACTTACGATCTGCACACAGCACCCCAGTAAGAACAGTCCCACTTCGTCACACCTCTCCCCCCTTCGAGACCGAACTGAGCGGGGTCATTCCAGCCACTGACCTGGGGAAGTTCGAACCCACCTACATTGCCTCCGAGGGCCCATGGCCCCCCCAGTGATGGGGGAAGAGTTACCCCAGGCCATTCCAGTTTCCTGCCCCCCTGTAGGTTGGGGGGACTCGAGGGCACTTGCAGGTTGCAGGGGGGAAGGCTTATGCCGCCCGTGCCCCTTCCCTACAGCCATCTTCCCCCTGTCCCGGGCCTTCCTCCCCCTCTGGCAGAAGCCACAGGAGCGGCAGTGCTGCCGGACATGGGGAAAGACCCCAGACCAGTAAAAGCTCCATAGCAGCTTCTGCTGGGTACGCCAGGCTCCCTGGTGCCCTGAGGGGGGAATGTCATGGGCCTGGCACAGCAGCTGGTGGCGATACTCCTGGGGTACCACCAGCTGCCTCCTGATCCCCCCGACTCCATTTTCCCTGGGGGAGCCCATTCTCGGTACAGGAACCCCTTCTCCCACAGGAACCTTTTCTGGCCACCTCGTCCCATGGTCTGTCCCCCCCCGAGGTTGGCCAGGTCCCCTATCCTCCGCAAGGAGGGGTCTTCCCGCACCGCGGCCTGGAACTCAGCCGCTGGGGCAGGGACAGGGATCTGCTCTCTCTCACCGGCTGGGTCTGAGGCCGCAGCCTCTCTGAGCCCTGTCCCTGGGCGTTCCCTGCCCACCTGGTCAGGGTCCTGCGCCTCGGGCAGAGTACCTTCCCCGGTGTCAGGGTGCAGAGCCCTGCGTCGACTCTGACTACGGTTCACAGCCAGGGCACCCCGGGTGTTACTTGGCCAGTCCTCGAGGTCCCCCCCATTAACACCTCCGTGGGCAAATGTGGGTGCACCCCCACATCCTTGGGGCCCTCCTTGGCCCCCCACTTCAGGTGCACCCTTGCCACAGGCACCTTGAATGGGGTCCCGATCACACCTCTCAGGGTCAGGTAGGTGTTGGGCACCATCCGATCTGGGTCCACCATCTCAGGCCGGGCCAGCGTCACCTCTGCGCCCGTGTCCCAGTACCCAGTGACCTCCCTCCCGTCTACCTCCAGGGGAACAAGGCACTCTTTCCTGAGGGGTAGCCCCGTGCCCACCCTGTAAACCCAAAACTCATGGCTGGGAGCATCCAGCCCCTCGGAGGGGTCGACCTGGGGCCCCCCTCCCTCCTTTGCAGGTGGTACGCGGCCAACCCCCCTTTCCTGCGAACACTGCCCCTCATCCGACTGGGTCTCTACCCAGTTAACCCGGTGGGGGCTGGTCTGCTCAGTTTGTCCGGGAGTTTGGGGCACTGGGACCGCAGGTGGCCCTTCTGGCCACATTGATAGCAGCGCATGTCCCGTTGGTCCCCTCGAACCGGTCGGTTGTCCCTGGCGCTGGCCGTTCCCTTTGGGAGGGGGTTCTCCTGATTCCCCTTTTGGGTGGTCTCCGGTTGACTCTCTCTCTGCGTTGCGACGGGCCTGTTCCTTTGGGGTTCCTCCCTGCCACCCCCCGACCGGCTCTTCACATAGTCATCGGCCAGCCGCATTGCATGTCGCGGGTTCTCCGGCTTTTGGTCCCTTAACCACAGCCTCAGGTCAGGTGGGCACCGCTCAAACAGCTGCTCCAGTACCAGCAGTTTAGCCAGGTCCCCCTTCGTCTGGGCCCCATCTGCCCACTTGCTGGCGTACCCCTCCATGAGGATGGCCAGTTGCTGATAGGAGACCTCAGGGGTTTTATCCTGACTCCGGAACCTCTCCCAGTACATCTCAGGGGTCAGCCCAAACTCACGCAGCAGGGCCTGCTTGAATGGTTCGTAGTTCCCTTTCTCCTCCTCTCCCAGCTGGCCGTACAATGGCACGGCTTTGGGGTCCAGTAAGGGGGTGAGAACCCGGAGCCTGTCCGCAGGATCCACGTGGTGCAGCTCGCAGGCCGTCTCAAAGGCATCTAGGAAGTCATCCATGTCCTCCCCCTCCTTGCGCGGGGCCAGGATGGACTTATTAAAGCACTGCGCAGTCCTGGGCCCCCCCTCACTCACCGCAGCCGGGGGCCCACTGCCCCCCAGCCTCGCCAGGTCCAGCTCATGTTGACGCTGTCGCTCTTTCTCCTTCCAGTCATGTTCCCTCTGTCGTGCCTCATGTTCCCTCTGTTCCTTACGATCCTCCAGCTCTCTCCGTTTTTGTTCCCTCTGTTCCTTACGATCCTCCAGCTCTCTCAGTTTTATCTCTCTCTCCCATTCCAGCCGCTGGCGCTCCACGGATGAGCGTCGCTGGGACGACTCCCTGCTGGGGGGTGAGCTTCGCCGGGAGGATCCCCTGCTGGCCGGGGGGGTCACGGCGCCCTCGGTGCTCGCTGGGCTCCTCTTCCCCCTCCCCCTCCACCTAGGCATAGGAATGGGGGGTCTCGGGACGCCCTCAACAGCTGGCTGACCACTCCCAGCCAGGCCAGACACTGGTACTGTGCTGCCTCTGCCTGGCTGCTTCCCTCAGAGACAGGGATCGGTTCATTCCTGTGATCTTCCTCCTCCAGCTGGGCAATCAGCTGGTCCTTGGTGAGTTTCCCACTGTGCAGCCCCCTGTGCTTGCACATCTCCACCAGGTCGCACTTGCGCCGCTTGGCATACATCTTCCTGCTGGCCACTCGCAGGCCGGGGTGCTCGCCGCTCCCCACGGGTTCCAGGGGGACCCCTAGTGTGCCAGTCCTTGAGGTCACCCCCTCTCTGCCAGGGTCGAGCTGCAGACTCCTCCGCCCCTGGGACCGCTCTCTGTGATCCCCCGGGTGACCCTGTTACTGCAAAGTCCTGCTCTCTGGTCACACTCTCCCAGGGGTTAATCGCCCCTTTTTTTTACTGCTCCCCAGTGACTTACTGCAGGAAGCGCTGTCCACGGGGTGCAGTCATCTCACCACTGCCACCAGTTGTCATGGAGTGTAGGGGAGTCAGGCCCTGCACCCCCGGGCTCCCTGCTGATTCACAAGGACTCTCAGCCAGCCAGGAAAGCAGAAGGTTTATTTAGACGACAGGAATACAGTCCAACACAGGTCTTGCAGGCACAGATAACAGGATCCCCCAAGTTAGGTCCATCTTGGGGCCCCAGGAGCCCCACAGCCCCCATCGGGGATCAGAGCCCTCTCTCTCTGCTTCCCCTCTTTTCCCCAGCCAGCTCCAGTCTGCCCAACCTCCTCTGGCCCCTTCTCTCTGCTCAGCTTCTTTCCCGGGCCAGGAGGTCACCCGACCCCTTTGTCTCCAACACCTTTAGATGCACCTTTGCAGGGGAGGTGCTCGGGCCATCAGTTGCTAGGAGACAGAGTGTCAGGCATTCGGTTGCGCCGGCCTTCTGCTTTGCTAGATACTTAGAGGCCTGCACCAGCATTCCCAGCCCCCAGTACGAACAGTCCCACTTCGTCACATATGGCAAGTGTGGAAAAGAATTTCAGGGGCTGATTTTGTTTGCATAGGCACACCCACCCCGCTTGGCATAGCCCACGGCAGCCTGGGATGGTTGCTTTGGCAGCTGTGGGATCCCCAGTTTCTTTGTTGTTGGGGAGGGAGGAGTGGAGTGTTGTCACCCTGATTGTGTGGATGAGGAACTGTGAAACTGCTTTGTGACAGGGACTCTCACCATCAATTGAGTAGCACTCGCTAGACAAGGGAGTGGGCTCCTTGTGTGAGCCAGAAGCACTAATTGCACCTCCTCCTCTGTCCAGGATTGACTATCAGAGCTGATTTTTGATTCCCTTAAGAATCTAAGTTACAGGACACTGAGCTGAACTCACTAAGAGCTGAAATCACTAAAGAGCTGTGCTAACTAGTGGGGGAGCCTGAAGCTATATTGCGGAGCAGAGCAGCTGGCAGGGCGGAGCAGTTTGTGGGACAGTTGGAGTGCTCACGGAGTGAGAGGAGCTGAGCAGTTTTCGGGGACGGCTGGAGCGGATCACGGGATGGCTGGTGGAGCAGAGCAGCTGGCAGAACGGAGCGGAGCTGAGCAGTTCGTGGGGAAGGCGGAAGCAGAATCCCATGGAGAGGCAGGGCAGTCGGCCCCGGACCACATAAGGTGCCCCATTCTGGTGGCGGCAGGGGGGGCGGCTGCAGATAGACTCTAGAACTCTGAGGCTGCAGTGACCCGGGACAGAGACTTTTGGGTTGTGGGACTTTTGGGACTGTGGGTGATTTTTGGGTTGCTGGATTCTTGGGACATTTGAGGTATTGGACTTTGGAGTCTTGAGGTGATTTGGGGGTTGCTGGACTCAAGAGCCCAGGGAAAAGGACACAGCCTAGTTGAGGTGTTTTCCCAATTTAATGCTATGTTGTTTATCTCATGTTATTAAACATTTTCTGCTACACCGAGACTCTGTGCTTGCGAGAGGGGAAATATTGCCTCTTTGAGGCACCCAGGGATGTGTGTGTAAGATTTTCCCAGGTCACTGGGTGGGGGCTCGAGCTGGTTTGCACTGCGTTGTAGGGAAGGGACCCCTATGTATTGAACCCGGCCCTTGCTGCTATCAATTCGGCCTGGCAGAAGGGTTACATAGGAAAGGGGGATCCAGAGGATATAGTGTACTTGGACTTTCAGAAACCCTCTAATAATGTTCCTCACCAAAGGCTCTTAAGCCAAGTCAATGGTCATGAATTAAGAAGAAAGGTCCTCTTATGGATCAGAAACTGGTTAAAATAGGAAACAAAGGGTAGAAATAAATGGTCATGGCACCCTGCTCCAGGATGGGGATGACGGGCCTAAATGCAGTTCGAAGGATGCTAATTATAGCTCCGCTTCAGCTAGAGCTCCCTTTTGCCGGGCGCTGCCCAGACACAGCGTGAGAGACAGGCCCTGCCCCAGCTGAGATCAGAGCTCCCTTGTGCCGGGCGCTGCCCAGACACAGCGTGAGAGACAGGCCCTGCCCCAGCTGGGATCAGAGGTCCCTTGTGCCGGGTGCTCCCCAGACACAGCGTGAGAGACAGGCCCTGCCCCAGCTGGGATCAGAGGTCCCTTGTGCTGGGCGCTGCCCAGACACAGCGTGAGAGACAGGCCCTGCCCCAGCTGGGATCAGAGCTCCCTTGTGCCGGGCGCTGCCCAGACACAGCGTGAGAGACAGGCCCTGCCCCAGCTGGGATCAGGCCCTGTTGTGCCAGGCGCTGCACCGGTGGGGTTGCCAACGTTCTACTTTCACAAAACCGAACACCCTTACCCTTGCCCTGCCCCTTCTCCGAAGCCCCGCCCCCCTCTCACTCCATCCCCCCTCCCTCCGTCGCTCACTCTCCCCACCCTCGCTCACTCGCTCATTTCATTGGGCTGGCTCTGGAGGTTGGGGTGCGGGAGGGGGTGAGGGCTCTGGCTGGGAGTGCCAGCTCTGGGGTGGGGCCAGAAATGAGGAATTCTGGGTGAGGCAGTGGGTTGAGGTGCAGGGGGGTGAGGACTTCAGCTGGGAATGCAGGCTTTGGGGTGAGGATGGGGATGAGGGGTTTGGGGGATGGGAGGGGGTCAGGGCTGGGACAGGGGTTGGGGCACAGGAGGGGGTCGGGGTGAAGGATCTAGGCAGCACTTACTTCAGACAGCTCCCAAAAGCTGTGGCATGTTCTCCCTCCGACTCCTACCCAGAGGCATAGCCAGGGGGCTCTGCACGCTGCCCTGTTTGCAGACGCTGCCCCCGCAGCTCCCATTGGCTGGGAACTACGGCCAATGGGAGCTGTGAAGCTGGCGCTTGGGGTGGAGGCAGCGTGCGGAGCCTCCTGGCTGCCCCTATGCGTAGGAACTGGAAGGGGGACATACCGTTACTTCTGGGTGCCAGGTGAAGCCACGGCAGGCAGGAAACCTGCCTTAGCTCCGTTGTGCTGTCAAGTAGACTTTTAACGGCCTGGTCAATGGTGCTGACTGGAGCCGACAGGGTCCCTTTTCAACCAGGCCTTCCTGTCAAAAACTGGACACCTGGCAACAGTAGTGCCAGCCACTAGACCCTCCCCTCCCCTGTGCTGCTGTGTCGGGCCCCAGATCACTCCTGCAGATTGCACAAAAATTGAGCTTTATTAGCCACCTGCAAGCCCCAACCCTAACTTTCATCCACGGACAGGAGGCGGCTCTCCTCTTCGGAGGCGGCGCTGTTGAGCGACGGGGACAGCTTCCTCCACCGGGCCTGCATCCTCTCCCGCAGGGCACACAGGTTCTCTCTGCGCAGCGCTGGCGTTCTGTCGTGTACGTGGCGAAGGTGGGCATGAGCACGATGCTGGTGGAACCAGCACACCTGGCCTGTGCTCTTGCCAGGACGTGACCCTGGCTGCGGAAGCCCAATTTCCAGCCTAGCCCGGTACCCACGGCACTCCAGGTTAGACACTCCGACTGTCCCGGATGTGTCCTCGGTGGCATTTCCTCCCACGCCATTGGCTGGTGTGGCCACCCCGTGTGACCTGGCCTTGCCGGGCCTCCTGTGTGTGCCCTGCCGATTCTGGACTTCCTCTCCCACCAGGGATTCCCCTTCTCTGCTTCTGGACCTTGTTCTTCTGCCGGTGGGCCTCCCTCTGCTGCTGGATCTCCACTCTCTGCTGCGGGCCAGGATCCCCTCGCTGTCCGGTCCTCTGGCCCTGCCGCTGCACCGCAGGCCTTCCACCCGGCTCTTGGAGTGGCCCCGTGGGCGAGAAGGGATGAGTCCCCGACCCCTCTGCTCTCTGAGCTTTGTTCTGGAGGACTCCATGGGAGACGGCTGGTTGGAGCCCAGGGCTGCTGAGCCAGACTGTGAGACTCCTTTGCCTCCTTCTCCCTTGTGACTGCCGGTTGTTCTGGCGTCCCTGGCAGCGGGGCAGGCTGGGGGTGGTGGCAACGGGGCAGAAGGTCCCGCTGGCACAGCCGGCGTCCCACTGGGGACATGCACCTTCCCCTCCCTGCATTTGGTCACTTTCAGGGTCACCCATTCTTGGTATCCACCATACTCTGCTGAGGGCCCTGTTTCCTCTTGAGAAGGTTCTTCTGCCCTGGTCATGCTATCCCCTCGCCTGGCATCAGGGGAGGCTGCCGCAGATCCCTGGGGAGCCCCATTCCCTGGCAGCCCCCTGGTCCGAGTGGCTGCGGCTGGCTCCTTTCTCCCAGCACCGTCCATCTCCTCCGAGCTGGAACACAGCTGGCATCTCCTGACATCTGCCCGCACGTGGACGTTGGCGTTGAAGGTCACGCTCTTGGGGGATGGGGCGAGTTTCTGAGGGGGTGGCGGGGCTCCATGTGGTGCAGCCACTGACCTGTCGACCTGCCCTCTCTTCTCCATCGATGCCCTGGAGGTGACGTGTTTGAGGAAGCCCAGCATGATTCCCCTGAAGGTGGAGCCCTTCCCCTTGCAGGGGACGGACGGTGACTCAGCACCTCTCCCTGGAGGTGCACGGGGCGGCTGTTCAGCCCCGGGCGATGCCTCAGTCAGCACCAGGGCCTCTGTCTGCCTCATGTTGGTTCCAGCCTTGGGGCCTGTCCCCTCCGCCGGCATCTCTCTCATGCCGCGTCGCCCCTCGGTGTCCCTCCTCACCTTCCACCCCAGGCTGCCTTCTCCTTCCGCATCCCAGGCTGCCACGGCCTCGCTGTCCCAGTCCCCGACCATCTCCTCAGCGCCAGCGGGACCTTCGTACGGGGGGGCGCCAGCTGCACAGCTCAGATCCCGAGACCGCTGGTAGGATGCACCTTCCTCCCCTCTGCAGACATCACCTGACGTCTCCCTGTCCCTCGGGCGCACATGAGTCTCTAGCTGAGTCCTCGCCACGTCTGACTTCCCAGCCCCCTCGGCAGGACAGGGCTGGGGGCTGAATCCCTCCTCACCGGCAATGAAGAGGCCATGGCACGTCTCACACAGGTACTGGTTTGCCTGGCTCTGGGACTCTCTGATCAGTCTCTGGCCCAAGGAGCCAGCTCTCGGGAATCCCAGCTCTCCTGTGCCCGCGGGGCGGGTTCTTTCTCTCAGGGCTTCCTGACGGGGCCCTCCCAGCTGGCTTCTCCGGCCCATCCTGCGCTGCAGCCGGATGTTCATTTCCCGCCTGTGTTCCTGGGCAGCGGCTCTCAGCCGCTCAGCTGCCATGTCGGCATAGATGGCCTGGGAGCGTATGACGCAGGGCGGCAGGATGAAGGAGCCCAGGGCCTTCTGCGCCAGATGGATGTCCAGCCGGTGTGCTGCGGCTCGCGGAGAAGCAAGATGCACCCGTGCCAGCGTGGGCCCTTCCCCATTGCTCTTCTGGGAGGTCTCCTGGCTTCTCCTGCTGCTGCTCCCCAGGGTGTGTTGGGACACTGCCTCAGGGCAGCTGGCTTTGCCCTCCTTTACCCTCATTTCAAGCCAGTGCTGGGACCGGTGGCTGAGGGGCTCCCCGGGGCATGGCTGGAGCTCTTCCAATTGCCCCATGGAGAGGGCTGTAGGACCTCGGGGGGGTGTAGGGGAGACATGGAGCAGGGTCTGGGTTTGGCCTCTGGGCTCTGCTCCTGGTGGGGCAGGCGGCAGGAACATCCTTAAGGACTCCAGGATCCTCTTGGGCAGGCCCCATCTCCGCTCCAGGGCCAGTTTCCTGACGTGTGACTCCAGGCGCTCCCTGGTTTCCGTGTGCAGGAAGAGCAGGCTGCCCGTGGCGAAGCTCTCGCTGGCTGGGGCCTGGGCCCGCCTCGGGGGGCCCCTCCCAGGCAGTGGGGGTGTGAACGCGCCCAGGGATCTCAGCACCACCCGAGGTAAGCCCCACTCGTGCTGGAGCTTCTTTCTCAGGATGTGGCTCTCTAGACGGTGCCTGGCCTTGGCTGTGACCAGAGGCGGCCCCGTGACCAGAGGCGGCTCCTTGTAGCCGTTCCTCTCTGGCTCCTCAGCCCCCATGCATCCACCCAGGCCCATCTGCATCCGGGCCCTCCCTGCTGCACTCCCCAGCGGCACAGCCGGAGCCTTCGGCATCATCCTCCGCAGGGACGCCGCCTGCAGCGTGGGCAGCCCCCAGAAATACACCAGCTGCTTGTGTCTCACGTTCATGTCCAGTGTATTCACAGCCGTGGGCGGCAGGCAGAGCAGGGAGCCGGCCCTGGGCTTGGAGGGCTTCTGGCCTGCGCAGATCAGCCTGGGGAGGCGGATCCTCTCCCCCTCCCTGGCCACTCTCTGGGATCTCTTCACCAGGGACGGCCTCACCCCCAGCCTGATCTCTAGGCACTTCCTCGCGAGGTGCCGCTGGAGCTCATCCCTCCACTCAGCAGCAAGGCCATGGGTTCTGCTGTCTCCTGCCAAGCGGCTCCCTGCGGGGATGTATGGCTGGCTGGGCCCCAGCCGGCTTTGCCCAACGCCCTTTTCTCCACCGGCCCCAGGAAGCTGCGGGCCAGCTGGTGGGGCAAAAGCAGCAAACAGCCACAAGGACTCCTGGATCCTCCGGGGAAGGCCCCACCTCCGCTGCAGCGTCATCTTCCGGAGGTGACGCTCCAGGCGGCCTCTCGTGTCCCCGTCCATGAGCGAAGGCTCCTGCCCCAGGACAAGGACGTGCAGCTCGGCGCGCTGGCGGGCTGCGGTCGGCCCCAGCAGCGGGGGCTCTGGCACAAAGGCTCTGAGCGACTGTTCGATGAGTGCGGGGAAGCCCCACTCGTGCTGCAGCCTCTTCTTCCTGACGTGCAGCTCCAGGGCCTCTCTGGCCTCCGGGCCCAGGAACAGAGCCTCCCGCGCCCAGAACTCGACTTCAGCTTCACGGGGTGGAACCGGCCCAGGGGGCGCCCTGGAGACCATCCTGCTAAGGGACTGGGTGTAGAGAGTGCCCAGGCCCCACAGGGCCGTGAGATGTTTGTGCTGCACATTCAGCTCGAGGTGGCAGACGTCCTCCGGGTGCACGAAGGGCAGCAGGGGGCTCCTGGCTTTCGGGGCCCTGTCCCCAGCAGGGATCAGCTTGGGGAGGGGCAGCCGGGACACGAGATGCAGCCTTTGCCAAGAGCGTCTCACTGCAGCGGGGACGGCCCCCAGCCGGGTCTCCACACATTTCTTTGCCACGTGGATCTGCAGCCGCTCCTGAGCGTCACGTCCCAGGCTGAGCCGCGGGTGGGGAGCAGCGACCACTCTCCTGGCTTTCCCCACGCCCCGCTCCAGGTGCACGGTGCTCTTGTGCCAGGGCAGCAGGAAAGGGCCCTCTGCGTCCTTTTCTGTACGGCTGCGAGGCCTGAACTCCGCAGGGGCTGAGGCAGGCTGGAGCAGCCGCACCGACTCCTGGATCCTCCTGGGCAGCCCCCAGCGCCGGTGCATGAGTCTCTTGCGGAGGTTGAGCTCCAGCTCTCGTCTGCTGCCCTCTCTGAGGAAGGACAGCTCAGGCTGGAGAATGGCCACGTCCCTGTCGGCCAACGGAGGGGCCTTGGGCTGGCTGGGGCCGGGGGGAGCTGCCATCAGGCCCTGCATGGATTTCTGGATGATCAGAGGCCCCCACTCGTGCTGCAGCCTCTTCTTCCTCACGTGGAGCTCCAGCTCCTCCCGGGCTCCCGGTGGGAGGAAGGGCAGCTCCTGCTCCGTGAACTTGGTCCCAGCTGCGTGGGAGCTGACGGGCGGCGGGGCGGGCGAGGGGCCTGAGTGGAACAACTTGGCCAGGGACTGTCGGTAGAGCGTGGGCAGCCCCCACCTGAAGCTCAGGTGCTTGTGGAGAAGGTTGAGCTCCAGGTGATCCGAGGCCGCCTGCTCCAGGAAGAGCAGCTCCCGGGGCCGCAGCTCCAGGGATCTCTGGCCCGGCCGAATCAGCCGGGGCAAGGGGAGCTTTCCCACCCGGCGGGCGGCTTCCTGTGAGTGTTGGGCCCTGCGGGGGATCAGGCCCAGACGAATCTCTATGTTTTTCCTTGTCAAATGTCTCTCCAGCAGCTGGTGGCACGTGTCCCAGCTGAGGGGCTGGCGCCATGCAGTTCCCAGGGGCCCAGCTAAGGAGACAGCCACCGCTGTGGGGCCCAGGGGTGCCACCCTGGAGGGTGATTCTCTTGGAGCCCTTCTCGCTGACAGCCCCCTGAGTGGCCGGCTGGCCCTTCTGCCTTGCGTGTCTGGATGTGTCCCCGGAGCTGCGGTCGTGGGGGGCATGAAGCCCCGCAGGGACTCCTGCACCCTCCTGGGGAGCCCCCACCTCCTCTCGGCCATCCTCCGCCGGATGTGGGCTTCCAGCTCCCTCTTGGTGGCCAGAGGGATGGGAGGGGCCCCGCTGCTGACACGGAGCTCCATGGCTGCCAGCCAGTCGCTCCCCTTGGGCCTGGGGCGCGTGGTCGGGGGTGGCATGAAACACCTCAGCGATCGCCGCACCAGGCCCGGCAGGCCCCATTCGTGCTGCAGCCGCTTCCTCAGGACATGCCTCTCCAGCAACTCCCAGCCCTCGGGGGCCATGAAGGGGGTCTCCAGGGGGTAGAACTCGATGGCCACACCCAGGGGCAGCAGGGGGGTGGGTGGCACGGGCGGGCAGGGCACCATCTTGGCCAGGGACTCCGCGTACAGGGTGGGGAGAGCCCAGAGGTACTGGATGTGCTTGTGCCTCACGTTGAGCTCCACGCTGCCCGCCTTGCAGCTGAGCAGGGGGCAGAGCTGGTGGCGGGCCAGGGGGGCCTTGCAGCCTGGGGGGATCAGTTTAGGCAGGAGCAGGTCTCTGCGCCCCAGGGCAGCCATTTTCTGAGAGCTCCTCAGCACGGCAGGCAGCGCGCCTAGTCTGATTTCCAAGCCCTTCCTGGCAATGTGCCCTTGCATCTCCCGGGTGTCTCTGCAGCAGTGCGAGCCGGGTGCGGATTTGGACGCTCTGGCGGGGCCCTGGGAGGCCTGGGTTGGGGCTCTAGCTCTGAGGCTGGGCGTCTGGGCTGCACTCGTCACTGGGCCTGGCCCCCTTGGAGCCCATCTCCCAGACGGCAGGGGGCCGAGCCGGGGGTGTGGAGGTGTGGCTGGCATCAGCAGCCTCAAGGACTCCTGGATCCTCCTGGGCAGCCCCCATCTCTTAAGATGCACCATCCTTTGCAGATGCCGCTCCAGCTCTGTCCTGGAGCCGACGCTCAGGAAGGGCAGGGCCTGTGGCATCGTCACCACCCTGCCTGCCCCCGAGGGTTTGCGGGCGATGCGTTTCGGTGCTGGGGGCATGAAGATCTTCAAAGCGCTCTGCAGGGTGCAGGGCAGCCCCAGGGTGTGCTGCAGCCTCTTTACCTGGACGTGCCGCTCGAGACTCTCCCTGACGTCGCGCTGGAGGAAGGGGGTCTCCACTTCGGCCAATTCGAGCCTGCCGGGCACACGCAGGGCTCCAGGGCTGACCCGCGCCAGGGGTTTCCCAGCTAGAGACATCGGAGCTTCCCCCGTGGCCCTGGGTGCCGTGCTTTCTTGGTCTCGCTGGCGTTTGGCCTCCCGCCCTGACATCCTGGTCCCGCCTGAGGACTTGGCCAAAAACGGCATCCAATCGGGGCGATGCACATGCCTCTGGGGAGCGGCCTGGGGGCTCCTTGCTCTGCCTCTGTGCAGGAAACTCCCGACCCAGCCATGTTCCGCTTGGCTTGGAGGGAAGGGCTCATGCTGGGCAGGAGTGGGGCCGGGGTACTCCTCATGCCTGGGAAGAAATGGCTCGTGCTGGCTCGACCCAGTTCTCAGCTCCCAAGCGAGTAGGGGCGGCTCGTGCTGGAGAGAAGAGGAGCTCTGGGCCTGCTCTTGCCCGCGAAGGAGAGTCTCAGCCCAGAGAGAGGAGCAGAAGAGACATTCGTCCTGCTCTGTGGAGGAGCCTTTGGCCTGCTGTGGGCGGGACAGCCTCTCCTCATCCTCCCTCGGCGGGCGGCACTCCGTTTTCCGGCTGCCTGCCTGGCGCTCGGGAGGGGAGCGGGACTTGCTGGGTGGGAAGGGGCCCTGTGCCGGTGGGAGGACCTGGTCGCCTATAGATGTCCTAGAGCGGCACCACTGCAGCACATCCAGGCCTCTACCGAGCAGGTTTCTCCCTTTGGAGTGGGAGGCGGGAGCAGGAGGTGACCCTGGCCCAGCAGGGACCCATGCGCTGGCCCTATCGGTGTATACCAGCCGCTCGGCTTGCCGGGCCGCCTCGTCGCACAGGGCACAGTCTGAGTTGTCACATAGTAGCTGGCGGATGGAGCGGCGCCTGGCGGCTCGGTGAGCGCGGCGTGGGGGGTCCCACCACAGCCGGTCACGCAGCTGCTTCACCCGCCGCTTCTTTGCACCTAAAACAGAACAGCAGAGAGGGCTTCTGAGGAGAGATGGGGCCTGAACGTAGCGGGGGCCACGGGCACCCGAACCGTGACCCCACCCACCTGTACCACCCCAACCCCGAATCCCCATTCCCGCACAGCTCCTAACCCCGAGGCCCTGCCCCGTGCCACTCCTTCTCCCAGCGCCCCGCCCGCCTGTGACCCATTCCCCCCGAGGCCTCGCCCCCACACCAAGCCCCGCTCCTCTGCCACTGCTTCCCTCCAAGAGCCTGCCCCCTGCTTGCTCTTTCTCTGCACGCCCTGCCTCCTGTTGCTCGCCCTTACAGCCAGTCAAAAGTGAGTGGGCTTGGCCCCCCGGCCCCCTCATTCCAGTGCCCTGGCCCCAGGTCACTCTGCGCTGCTGCTCCAGAACCAGGCATGCTGAGCTTGTGAGAGCCCAGAGCCTGATGAAACACTCCGCCAGCACCACGCCGGGCCCCCTCTCAAACACTGCCAGTGCTGTGAACCTGGCCATGGTGAAGTCCCAGCGCCATGAACCCGGCCCGGGCATTGTGCCAGGGCCGTGAATCTGTCCGGTGCGCTGTCCCAGTACCAGAAACCCGGATGGCACATGGTTCTGGTGCAAATAACCCAGCCGGTGCCCCATCCTGCAGAAATGGGTCTCGCCAGTGTGCGGGATCCCAGGAAATCTCTCTGGCAAATATCAGGGGCTGGCGGCACCTAGCAGTCTTGGCCTTGCAAGCCCTGGTACGATGCACAGCAACGGAGTGCCAGAGGGCTACACCCCAATCCAAGACAGAGCAGACGGGGTGAAATAAAGACAAGATCTGCTGGGCAGTGGGCAGTGCTTCCTGCTGGCAAAGCTGCCCTGTTCTGGGAAGGGCAGGTAGCTCCCCCCTGATGCACACCATTAGCCTGCGCAAAGCCCTGGAGGACATGGGGACAACCTGCCAGAGGGGACAGACAATGGGGTGTTTGCCTCCATCGCTGCAAAGCCCCCAGATGATGGTTCGTTAGCACCGTGTCAGCTTATCCTGGCTCCAGTCAGCACCTTGGCTCCTGCTCCCATCCCCAGGGGCAGGCCAAGCCGGGGGGGGGGGGGCCTCGTGTGGGACCCCTGGGCCAGGGTGGAGGGCTTGGGAGAAGCCCTGGGATTCTGAGCCAGGGAGCCGTCAGGGAGGGTGAGGCAGGGCCTTACCTTCTCCCTCGTCCTCTGTCCCCCTCCGCCGGAGCCTGCGGACCAGAAGAGCCTGCGGGAGCCAAGGAAGCCGCAGAGTTACGTGGTACCCAGACTGAGACCGCGCAGTGCCAGCCTCCCGCCCAGCCCAGCCCGGTGCCAGGGGTGCCCACGCTTCCCTCCACCTCCTGCAGCTGGAGAACTCCAGGCTCCTTCGGCCATGCCCCGGGGTCCCCACCCAAGTGTTATTGGAACAATCCTGGGTCCCCCACCCCCCGACATCGGGGCATCGCCACACCAGAGTCACAGCAGGGCCCTGGGAGAAAGGCCAGGCTGTGCCCACGGCCTCTGCAGCCGCGCCCCACTGGAGCCAGCTTACGCCAAGTGTCTGGGATGTTCTGCTGCCCCCGGACCCACACGCATGGGGCCCATCTGCCCCTGGAGCTTGCAGGGTGATTCCCAGCTTGCACAGACAGTTTCATGCTACATCCCCTCCAGCTAGCGCGCTAAACCCAGAGATGTAAGCGTGGTTTCGTGCACAGCAGCAGCACAGGCTAGGACAGACCCGTCTGGCTGCCATGGGTACGGACGGGGGCAGCTAGCCTGTGCCACAGCTCCGGCTGCCCGTGCCACCAGTCGGTGAGAGCTAGCGTGAGAACCCCATGCCAGCTGGGAATTGCTCCTTACCTCTGGGTAGGGGCAGCCACAGAGCCGGAGTGGCCTCTTTCTGCAGCCTCCCAGCCAGATAACCTGGACTTCCCTCTCCAACCACATGCCCAGGGGTCCCTGGCTCACCACTGCACCCTCCCCCCCCCGCAGCCCATGGCCATACGCCAGGGAACACAGGCTGGAGGGACTGCCCTGGGCTCCCCTTTCTATTGCCTGGGCACCAGGCTGCCCCTGGCACTCCCTCAGCCCCTTGAATTCCAGGCTGCCCCATTCTGGCACCAGCTGAGCTGTGGATTACAGACTGTTCAAGAAACCGAGGCTGTAGGAGCTGCTGCATCGCCCCCGGGGCACTGGGGACCCCGGCACCAGGAAGCCCAAGCAGGGCCGTGTGATGGGACGTTAGTTCAGGGGCTGGGGCCAGTTGAGCCATTCAAGGCCCGGTTGTTTTGGGGAGCTGGGTGACAAACACAGACACTGTAGCCGGCTGGGCAATCTGCCCGGAGCCGAAACGGCATCAGCCGCAGAGTAACTCTGGGGGTGGGGCAGCAGGTTCCTCCTTCGCTGTCCATGGGCCCTGGGTCTGACCCTTGCAGAGGGTGATTTCTGCCCCCGGTGTTATGAGTCGAATGAGGACCAGGCCCTTGGGCTTCGCAATGTGCTCTGGGTTCCTCTTCTCTCCCCGTCTCCCCTGGTTCCCACCTGCGAGCCCAGCTCCCCAACTGATCTGGGACCCGAGGCAGGATCCCCAACTGACCAAACCCAAAGATCCATCCTGGATTCCCCCTTTCTCCCCCCACCTCTTGCCTGCCCTCTCCCTGGCCGGCTGGGAGGCCAGGGACCCAGGAAAGCTTGTGGCTTTGGGAGGGAGCTGGGAGGGTTTGTTGGTCAACTTCCCCCAGCGTAGGGAAATAACTGGCCAGAGCCGGCTTAGTGCCATGGGTGCCGGGAAGCCTGGGACCACGAGGGAGAGCCCTGGCATTTCTAGCACTAGCTGGTGGTCGGGGCAGTAAGGAACAACCAATGAATGGAGCCACAAGCTCTGTCTGTGGCCCTGTCTCTCGCTGCAGATGTGCCCCACCAGCCCAACGGGGCCTGGTCAGAACAGGGGGCCTCGGGCGCTCCCACCCACCCACCCTCCCTTCCGTGGGGCTGTGTCCAGGCAAGCGCAGGATGGCTGAAGGGGAGCTGGGGGGGGTCCTCCTACCATCCTGCTTCTCCAGGAGAAGCTGTGCTGCGTCGCCATGGCCACCCAGATGACCAGGACCAGAAGGACGCAGGTGTACAACACCCAGGAGCTGTCCCAGCAGGCACAGAACCAGCTCTGCATGATCCCCACTCCCGCGTCAAACATGCTGGGGAGGACGGTCTGGACGCGCACTGGGGGTGGAGACGCTACACTCCCTGCTGCTGCTGTGGCTGGATCTCGCCTGAGGGGCTGTTTGTTCCAGTGACGCATCATAAAGAGCCAGGACCAGGTGGGTCCTGACATCACAAAGGGACTGCAGGCATCAGAGGTGGGCAAGACCCTGGCTCCCTGCAGCCCCTCCCCAGCACCCCATGTAGGTACTTAGGGACTGTGACAGAGTCACCCCATAACCTTCTCTATGCTAAGCTAATGAGATTGAGCTCCCTGACTCTCTCACCAGCCGGCAGGGTTTCTAACCTTTTAATCAGTCTTTCATTGATAACATTGTGACGGTGCTGCCCATGGGAGCCAGCTGAGGTCACTCAATCAGGGTGAACTGCAGACCAAACGGGGCAGACAAACCCCAAACGCTGGTGGATATTCCAATACTTAGATTTACCAAGCCAGCCCAAAACAGCTTCTATAGTACCTCACTAGTTACTCAGAAGTCAAAACAAAAGAGGAGACCAAGGGGGGATAGGATAGAGGTATATAAAATGTTGAGTGGTGTGGAGAAAGTGAATAAGGAAAAGTTATTTATTTGTTCCCCTAATGTATGAACTGGGGGCCACCAAATGAAATTAATGGGCAGCAGGTTTAAAACAAATAAAAGGAAGTTCTTCTTCACACAGCGCACAGTCAACCTGTGGAACTCATTGCCTGAGAAGGCTGTGAAGGCTAGGACTGTAACAGGGTTTAAAAGAAAACTAGATAAATTCATGGAGGTTAAGTCCATTAATGGCTATTAGCCAGGATGGATAAGGAATGGTGTCCCTAGACTCTGTTTGTCAGAGGGTGGAGATGGATGGTGGGAGAGAGATCACTTGATCATTACTTGTTAGGTTTACTCCCTCTGGGGCACCTGGCATTGGCCACTGTTGGTAGACAGGATACTGGGCTGGATGGACCTTTGGTCTGAGCCAGTATGGCCGTTCTTATGTTCTTATGTTTTCTCTTCTGTTTTAAGGCTGCACAGCTCTCTGCCCTACACTATGATATTTTCAGCAAATCAGTCTGCCTAATGGCCAGCACCTGTGCTTTGCTCCACACAGATCTTTCTCAGCTGAGCATGAGGGGGGTGCAGGTGTCAAGGCAGAGGGGGGCTGAGTATGTGTGGAGGTGCCAGAGTCAGGGCTGGGGTCGTGCGGGGTGTGTGAAGGAGTCAAGCAGAGGGCTGGGTGTGTATGAGGGGGGTACAGGGCTCAAGGCAGGAGCCTGGGGGATGTGCAGGGGTGCGGGGCTCAGAGCAGAAGGCTGGGTGACTGCCCCCCTCAGAACTCCCAACCTCCCTGCTCCTTGTCCCCTGACTACCCCCTCCTGGGATGCCTGCCCCTAACTGCCCTCCAGGACCCCATCCCCTATCTAAGGCTCCCTGCTTCTTGTTCCCTGACTGCCCCCTGTACTATTGGGTTATCCGGGAGAGGGGGCGGGCGGAAACCCGCCCCATGCTAACGGATCCTCCCCCCAGCCCAAGGGGAGGATCTACAGGGCCACGGAAACCCACTAAGTGCGGGGGACAACTAATAAAAGAACAGGGACAGGAGTGAGGTCAAAGGGTCATAAGGAGGGAGCCTGATGGGGACACCGAGCAGAGAACCCCGGACAGCGCCCACTGCTCCTCGAAGGCGTCAAGGGAGCCAGCGGACGCCGCCCAGAGGAACTCTGCCCGGAGACGTGAGCGGACGAGGGACCGGAAACAAGCCCCACAGTCGCAGGAGTCTCCGTCGGCCAACCTCCTCTCCCTGGTCGCGTGGATGGCTTTTTTTGCCAGGGCGAGGAGGAGGTTGACCAGGAGGTCCCGCGACTTTGTGGGGCCACGGATAGGGAGTGCATGGATAAGGAGGTGAGGGGAAAAGTGCAGCCAGAAACGTAACAGAATGTCGGTGAGGAGCCGGTATAGGGGCTGCAACCTGGCGCACTCTAGGTAAGCATGCGCCAGGGTCTCCCTCACGCCGCAGAAGGGGCAGGTGTCCGGGACAGGGGTGAACCGCGCCAAGTACACGCCCGTGCTCACGGCCCCGTGAAGGAGCCGCCAGCTGATATCCCCGGCGGGCCTCGGGACCAGGGTGGAGTACAGGCTGGCCCACCGGGGCTCCTCACCCTCCACAGGTGGCAAGAGGTCCCGCCACTTGGTGTCGGGGCGGGACACGAGGGCGAGGAAGTGGACGGTATGGAGCACGAGCGCGTAGAGTTGTTTCCTTGGCGCGGTTTGGAAATGGACCGGCTGCAGATCGTGCAGCCGGCTGGCGGAGAAGGGGCGGGGGGGCCGGTCGGGTCCACGGGGCAGGGGCCCGATGAAGAGGTCCGGAGGGCTCGGGGTGGAGGGTGGGCGGGGCGTGCCCTCGCGCAGGACCCGGTCGAGGTAAGCCCGAGCAGCGGGCGGCAAAGCGGCCTTCACCTCCTGTAGTACGAGCCGGGGAGTACAAGGTCTGGAGAGCCCCATCCGCCGAGCGAGCGTCAGGGGATCCAGCCAGTCTCCCCGGTCGTAGTCCAGGAGGTCTCCGACCCTGGTGGCTTCTGCCAGGACCAACCTCTGGCGCACCGCGGGGGACTCCGCCACCTGCACACGGAGCTGAGGGTTGTGTAGCAGGGGCTCCGCGAGGAGGTCTGCCCCCTCGGTGGCCGCCACGGACCTGGTCGCAGAGAACAGCTTCCAGGTCCGGAGGAGGTCCTGGTAGAAGACCGGCAGCCCGGAGAGGTCTCGCGGAAGGCCCCTCGGGTCGAGATAAAGGAGCTGCCGGTCGTATCGGAGCCCTCGGAAGCGGCGCAGGAAGGCGTGCGCCAGGGCTCTCCATGCCGGACTACCCGCACCATAAAGGAGCCTCTGCAGTGCCTGGAGGCGGAAGACGTGGACCTGAGTGCGGAGGCACTTCAGGCCCTGCCCTCCCTCCTCCAGGGGCAGGTGGAGTACCCCTGCAGGGACCCAGTGCAGTCCTGGCCAAAAGAACTCCAGCACCACCCGCCGGAGGTCGGTCAGGAACACCGGGGCCGGGACCAGGGTGTTGAGCCGGTACCAGAGCATGGACAGGACCAGTTGATTGAGCACCAGTGCCCTCCCTCGGAGGGAAAGGCACCGGAGGAGTCCTGTCCATTTCCGGAGCCGCTCCGCCACCCTGCCCTGCAAACCGTGCCAGTTCTCCGGCGGAGAGGGATGCGTGGCAGAAAGGTAAACGCCGAGATAGAGCAGCGGACCCGCGCTCCACCGGATGGCCTGAAGCGCGGGTGGGAGGGAGCTCGCCTGCCACCCGTCCCCTACCACCAAGCCAGAGCTCTTGACCCAGTTGACCCGGGCGGAGGAGGCCGCCGAGTACACGGCCTGGCAGGCCTCCACCCGCGCCAAGTCGCCCGGGTCCTGGACCACGAGGAGCACATCGTCGGCGTACGCCGACAGGACCAGCCGCAGCTCCGGCTCCCGAAGCACCAACCCCGTCAACCTCCTGCGGAGGAGACAGAGGAAGGGCTCGATCGCCAGGGCGTACAGCTGGCCCGAGAGGGGGCACCCCTGCCGCACTCCCCGCCCGAAGCTGACCGGCTCGGTCAGGGTCCAGTTGAGCCTGACCAGACACTCTGCGGAGGCGTACAGCACCTGGAGAAAACCCACAAACTGGGACCCGAAGCCTAACGCCTGCAGAGTGCCCAGGAGATACCCGTGGTCCACCCTGTCGAACGCCTTCTCCTGATCCAGGGACAGGAGGGCGAACGACAGACCATCCCTGCACCCAAGCTCCAAGAGATCCCGGACCAGATACAGGTTATCGAAGATGGTACGGCCCGGGACGGTGTAGGTCTGGTCTGGGTGGATCACGTCCTCCAGCACGGACCCTAGCCGAATCGAAATGGCCTTCGCGACAATTTTATAGTCCGTACTGAGGAGCGAGATGGGACGCCAATTCCGTAAATCGCGGAGGTCCCCCCTCTTCGGCAATAAAGCGAGCACGGCTCGCCTGCACGAGAGAGGGAGGACCCCGCTCCGCAAGGACTCGGCCCAGACGGTGACTAGGTCCGGGCCGAGGACGTCCCAGAACACGCGGTAGAACTCCACGGTCAGCCCGTCCATGCCCGGGGATTTATTGGTGGGCATGCGACGGAGGGCTTCCGAGAACTCGGCCAGAGTGAGAGGCAGCTCTAGCCGGTCCCGGTCGCCCGCGCTGACCGTCGGGAGTCCGTCCCAGAGCACTTTGCAAGCGGCAGGATCGGTCGGATCCGGGGAGAAAAGGCGCGCGTAGAAGGTCCGGGCCCTCTCGCACATCTCCGCCGGATCCGTGAGGGGGGAGCCGTCCTCCGCCAGGAGGCAGGTGACGTGCTTCTTGGCCCCCCTCCGTTTCTCCAGGGCGTAGAAGAAGCGGGAGCCGCGATCCATCTCCCGAAGGAGGCGGATGCGGGATCGAACAAAGGCGCCCCGGGCCCGATGGTCTTCGAGGACCCGGAGCTCCTCCCGCTTCTCCCGGCACGCTCCGCAAAGGGATGGATCCTCGGGGCTGGCGGCCAGACGCCTCTCCAGCTCTAAGACCTCCCGCTCCAACTGCCCTATCGCCGCATCCCTCCGTCGGCTGGCGCCCCGGGTGTAGTCACGGCAGAAGAGCCGGGCGCGCACCTTCCCCACGTCCCACCACCGCCGCGCCGAGGGAAAGGCGCGCCGCTGCCCTCGCCAGGCCAGCCAGAACTCCCGGAAGGACGCCACGAAGCCCCCATCCTCCAGCAAGCTGTTGTTGAAGTGCCAATAGGCCGGCCCCGGCCTCTCCGCGCAGAGAGAGGCCGTCACAGTGACGAGGTGGTGGTCCGAAAAAGGGGCCGGCCGGATGCTGGAGGACTGGGCCCGTGAGAGATGGAACCGGGACAGATAGATGCGGTCCAACCGGGAGTGGCACGACCGATGGGCTTCCACCCGGACATAGGTGTACGTGGAGGCGTCGTCCGGGTGGTGGTCGCGCCAGACGTCCACCAGGGAGTGATGGGCGACGATCTCCCTGAGGACGTCCGCGGCGGCCGGGCTCTGCTCGGTTCCCGACCGGTCCCGCTCCTCGAGGACGGTGTTAAAGTCCCCGCCCAGGACCAGGCACTCGCGAGGATCCAGGGAGCCGAGGAAGGCGGACGCCTGCCGATAGAACTGCAGCCGCTCCGGGGCAAATGCCGGGGCATAGATGTTGATGAGGTTGACCACAAGCCCCGCCATGCGGACCCGGAGGTGCAGCAGGCGGCCCGGCACAGCCTCGGCGACCCCCAGCACCTCTGGCCGTAGGTCGGGGGAGAACAGGGTAGCCACTCCAGCCTGATGGGTGGTGAGATGGCTGAAGTAGACCCCGTCCCCCCACTCCAGCCGCCAGTTAGCTTCGGCGGCCGGATCCGTGTGGGTCTCCTGCAGGAAAACCACGGAGTACCCCCCCTCCCGAAGGAAGGAGAGCACCTGGCTCCTGCGGAAACCCACCCTACAGCTCCGGGTGTTTAGTGTGGCAAAGGTGATGACTGCCATGAGGAGGGCTGGGGGGGATCTACGTCAGCAGGGGCGCTCACGGCTCCCGTTGGGCCGCGCAGCAAACTGTGGCCCACCCCGAAGGCGAGCAGGGAGTCACGGAAGCCGCGCGCCCGGTGGTAAGCCGCGACATTCCGCTTCCCGGTCCCCTTGCCCTCCCCTATGAGGGCCCGCGTGGCCAGGAGGAGCTGGTGGAAATCCCCCCAGCGCTGGAGAGCAAGCACGACCTTGTTGCGGGAGCCCCGGACGTCCTCCAGGAACTCCTGCAACTCCTCTCTCAGCACATGGGGGGGTGGGGCCTCTGGCGCAGCCCCGTGGCCGACTGGGACGGGCAAGCAAGGGGCGGACCCCGGCTCAGTGGGGGGCGGCGGAGGGAAGATTGCAGCCCCTAGTGGGTCGGGACTGTGAAATTCAAAGGCCGCTCCCCGGGAGTCATCCTCTGGGAAAGGGAAGGAGACAGCCCCAGGGGCGGCAATAATATCATGGGAGGTGGAGGGGGCAGGGCTGGGGTCAGGAGCAGGGGTGGGGGGAGGGAGAGAGACGGGACCCTGGGCCTCAGGAGCTGAGCCATCAGTAAGAGGCTCCTCGCGGCCAGGTAGGGGAGTTAGAGGGGAAGGGAGGGGGTCCCCAACGACACCGGGCTCAGGCTCAACGGCAGGCAGAGCAGCCTCGGCACGGGGAGATGTGGAACCCTCAGGGGGGCCCCCACCCGGGAAGGAACTCGATTGCTCCGCACCACCGAGGGACACCCCCGGTAGCCCATCACCCTGCCACGAGGCACCGGCCGTCGCCTCAACAGGCTCGGCGGCCAGCAGCGGGGTGCTATCCGCAGCCGGGCAGGTTAAGGAGTCCAGGGGACCCGCGGAGGCGGGAGCGGACGTAGCAGGAGGGATGGTGGAGCAAGGGGAAGGGGGAGCTGGGGTGAGGTCGGCTAAGTCGAGGCCCGTTGGCAGAGGGTCGTCTTCCCCCGGGGTGACCGGGGTCAGACCCAGGGCCTCGATCTCCGCGAAGATGGAGGGGAGCTCACCTCCCACCACCCCGGGGTCCTCCCCACACGCACCCGAGGCGACGCTCGCCTCGGGTATTGCGGGGGGCGCTGGTGGTAAGGGGACAGGAGGGGCTGCATCGGAGGCCTCCGCAAGAAGGGACTGCGGAGGAGGGATGGTGGTACCCTCCGGCGCTGCCACGTCTGCCCTAGCCGTCATCGGCGGATGGGTTGTCCCCGTGGGCATGGCGGAAGGCTCGGTGCCTGCGGCCCCCCGTCTGGTCTTACAGGGGGCTTCCGCCTCAGGTGGCACGGGCGGAGCCCGAGCCTTCCGCTTACCCCGCTTACCCTCCACCCGGGTCCAGCCCTCCATGGCATCGCCTGCGGGCTGGTCAACAGGGATCGGGTCGGGGGGTAGGGAAGACAGTTTGGGGACTGGGAGAGGCACTGGTGGAACAACAGGAGGGAGGGAGGAGTCCCCCTGGGGAGAGCCCCCTCCCATGCCCGGCAGTACCCCTGCCGCACCCTCCTCCACAGGCCCCGCCAGAGTGCAGGCAGCGGAGGCGGGGCTCTCCTGCTCATCTGGGCGCTCCGGAGAATGCACCCCTGAGGCCCGAGCGGGAGCAGTGACGGACCGAGGGGGAGGAGGGGCGGCTCTGGGTACCGGGCGGTCAGGGGCACCGGCGATGGCGGGGCCGGCACCCTGCCGGGGCTCGGGGGTCCCGAGAACTCCTCCGAGCCGGGCCAAGGGGCAGTCCCTCCGGACGTGCCCCGTCGCCCGGCAGAGGAAGCACCGGGCCTCCCCCGTCGAATAGTGCACCCGGTAATGGGCCCCCTGGTAGGGGACCAGGAAAGACCCCTCAAGCGCCTCTCCGCCACGCGCCGCCGGCGGCAGTTGAATCTGCACCTGCCGGCGGAACGAGAGAACGTGACGGAGGGCGGGGTCTTTGCAGCCCAAGGGGAGAGGGCTCACAATGGAAATGGGCTTCCCCAGGGTCGAGAGGGCGGGTAACAGGGCGGCATTGGGCAGGAAGGGAGGGACGGAGGTCAGGACGACACGGACCCCCAGGTCCTCCAGCGGCTCCAGGGGGACGAACACGCCCCCCACCGCCAGGCCCTTCTCCACCGCCTCCTGTGCGGCGGCCTCCGAGGCAAGGAAGAAGACCACCTTGCCGTACATTTTGGAGGCCGCCACGATGGCCGTGGGCCCCACCACCCTCGCCAACGCCCGCACGTAGGTCTCCACGTGGGGCGAGGCGGGCACCAGGAGGCAACGGACGCCGTGCTTCCGGGTCAAGGTGGGGAAGGGGCCCCGGCCGCTGTAGATGGTAGCGGAGGCGGCGGTCGGGGGAGATGACGTAGCGGCGGGCGGGGGGGCCGCCGCCACCTGGGCGTACGCTCTGGGGGCCGAGGGAGGGACACCCGCAGAGCTGGTGGAGGGAACAGCGGGGAGGGACGCCGCGGCCGGTGGCGGGGCCGCGGCAGCGGGGGCAGGCTCCGCCATGGAGGGCTTCGTCTTCCTAGCGGGGCCCTTTCCCTTCTTTTTGCCCTGGCCCTTTCTGCCGGCTGGGGGGGCTCCCCCAGAGGCGGAAGGGGCGAGGGACGTGGCAGCAGCAGAGGGCACCCCGTCGGTCGCCGCTGCCGGCGCCTCAGCGGGAGCGGTGGCAGGTGGTCCGGCAGCGGCGGGTGAGGTCGAGACCGGGAGGCGTTTGGGGGGAGCAGGCGAGGGAGGGGGGACAGACGTCGTCCCGGGAATCCCACCCGCCGCGCCCCCTGCCATGCTGAACGGGGAGGGAGGGCAAACACAGGAGAAAGGGGGGTGGGGGTAAGGGACAGGTCACCTACTCCTCCCTGCTAGGCTGTGGGCAGGGAGGATGGTGCCAACAATAGAGAGGGGGGGGCAGATACGGGGACTATCAAGGACTTCGGGGGGGGGGGTAGTCACCGACAGAAGATCGAAAACCGGCTCCTCTAGCTGCACTAGGGGAGGGGAGGGGAAACAAGAGCAATGGGGGTGCAGTGCAAGAGGGGCAACTTAAACAAGGGAGAGGCACAAGCGCACTGATGGGGCTATGGGCGCACGAGGGGAGGGGCTAATCAGGGCGAGGGGCCGCGGAGGGAGGGGAGCAACCAGGCTGGGAGTGGGGCAGAGGGACTAAGGGGCTGGCTTCAGGGCTGGGGCAGGACAAACAAAGCTGCAAAGGGAGACGGGCAGGGCAGGCAAACAAACTGAAGCTGGGCGGGGCGGGGGAGGAGGGGCCACAAGGGGCAAACGGGGCAGGCAACAAGGGGCAAAGCTAGGGGGCCTGTTGCAGAGGGGCAGGGGGGAGTCCGGGGAAGGGGGGGGGTGCGTGCACCCACAAGCGCTTGTGCAAAGTCAATGGCTGGCTGGCTGCTGCTGGAGGCCCAAACGGTGGCAATAGGGCGCGGCAGGCCAGGCAAGCAGCTGAGTCCCAGAGGCAGGAACTGAGGCAGATGGTAAGGGGCCAGCAGGGGTGGTGGAGGGGGCAGCGGTGGTGGTGGGGGTTGGGGGGGACACAGATGGACCAGGGGGCAGGCTCAACGCCTCACCCCCTGTGTCCCCACAAACACAGTCTAAACCCCCACCTCTAGAGCACAGTCAAAGAGTTACTCAGTTTTTAAGGCCCCCTCCACAGTGGTCTTCAGATTCCTGTGCACTTCCCAGCAGCCGGTGGTCTTCTCAATCCTCCTCCAGGCTCCAGCAGCTCCCCAGGACGAACACAGCTCCAGCAGCAGCAGCAGCTCCTTCTCTAGCAGCCCCAGTGGCTAGGCAGGGAGGACCCCCCACAGGTGGCAGCTGTAGTGGTGGTGGTGGTGGGGTCCTGGCTTCTCCCTCCAGAGGTGGGGGAGTGGGGGCTGGCCAGCAAGGCCCCCCCCACCCCTCACTCACCCACTCAGCAGCAGTTGCAGCAGCAGCAGTCCTGGGAAGAAGCACTCCAGCCAGCAGCAGCAGCCCAGGAAGGGAGAAGGAGCTCCAGCTAGCAAGGCAGCCAGAGAAGGGGGAGCCCTCCGGCCAGCAGGGCAGCCCAAGCAGGCAGAGCGCTCCCTGTAGCAGGGTGGACCCTGCTCCGGGGTTTTAAGGGGTTAGAAACAGCTTGGCAGGGCTTGAGAGCGGCTGCTCTCAAGCTGAGCTGATTAGGGAAGTGGCTGCAGCTGGGGGCCATACCCCAAACTGAGGAGCAGGGCCTTATAAAAGGCAGGGAAGCTAGGAGCCCAGACAGTCTCTCTCTGGTGATAGAGAGAGATGGGCCTGGCTGCTTAGTGGATGAGACAAGGTACCTAGGGTGAAGCAGGGCTGGGGACAGGCTAAGGAGCTGGGGAGCTCTGGTCTGGAAAGCCCCAGGCTGCAGCCTAGCAGAGGGCAGAAGGTACTGAGAGGTTGCAGAGGGCACCTTAAGGGTAGGACAAAGCAGCAGGTCCAAACCCTCCTTTGCCGATGATGAGTACTGGATACTGCAGTCCGCCCCAGTGAACGGCAGCTAAATAGGGACTGGGCAGTAGCCACTACTGAGGCGAAGTGGGGATAGTAGGGTGGGGGGTTCCCAAGGAAGGGGAAACCCAGACAGAGAGAGAAAGGGGTCGCTGCTAGGGGGCAGCACCCCAGAGAGAAGGGCACCGGGTCCGAGGAGGGACACAGGGGCCTACGAACAGGGGGATCACCTGCCTGCAGGGGGTGCTCCAGGGCTGAACAGAGCGAATTTGGAGAGCAACCAGTAGGAGGCGCCGCAGGGGTGAGTCCAACCCATTTACACCCCTCTAGAACCTTACCCTCTACCTGTCCCCTGACTGCCCCAACCCCTCTCCACACCCCTGCCTCCTGACAGCCCCCCCGGACTCCCAACTCATCCAACCCCCCCAGCTCCTTGTCCCCGACCACCCCCTCCAGAGACCCCCCCCACCCTAACTGCCCCTCCCCAGGACCCTCCTTGCTCCCTGTCCCCTAACTGCCCTTACCCCTATCCACCCCCCACCCCCTGACAGACTCCAGACTCCCATGCCCCATCCACCCCCCCTGCTCCCTGACTGCCCCCTCCAGAGACCCCTGCCCCTAACCACCCACCCAGGATCCCACCCCATCCAACCCACCCTGCTCCCTGTCCCCTGACTGTCCTCACCCCTTATCCAACCCCCTCAGCCCGGACCCCTTACCTTGAGACTCCTAGCAGAGCCAGATACGCTACCACGCAGCCGCAACCCCCAGAGTGCTGCGTGCGCGGTGGCAGGGCTCCAGGGGAGGGCTGAAGGCGGGAGAGGGCCCGGCAGCTTGCTGCGCTCAGCCAGGCGCTCTGGCCTGGGAGTGCGGACCCCACGGCTTGCCGCTCCGGGAGAGTGGGGCCATTTGCCCACCCCGTGTGCACGGCTATGCTTCTGTTCCCTGCCCCCGCGGGGGAAGTGGAGGGCAGAGGAGAGCGGGCCAGGCTGGGCAGGATTTTTAATGGCACGCTGGAGTCCTGGCAGGCAGCAGCGTGCCATTAAAAATCGGCTCGCGTGCCGTCTTTGGCACGCGTGCCATAGGTTGCCAACCCCTGACTTAGGTGGTATTAAAGTTTGTAATAACTGCGCTTTTGGAGGAAAAGAGAAGAAGTTAGCTAAGATGGGCTTGAGCTGTTGTTGCTCTTAAAATCCAATCCTGTTTCCTAGAAGACAAAACGTGACACAACCACACAAAAATGGGGAAAGACAAGAACAACATAGAGAGAAAATGCAGCTTCTGTCTCTGGCGCTGCCTCTCACTCACAACGTCACTGTTCTAAAACACTGCACTGCACAACAGTCTTATCAGCCACTCTGAGACCTGCCAAACATGTACTGGCATTGTGCTGTTTAGGGCTATGCTTTTAGCTGCCTCTTTCTAGTCATAGGCTTTGAACAGTGTTGGAAAATATACGGTCTTGGTTGGCTAAGCCAGACTCTTATTAGACAGAAGGAAAAAGGAAAGATAAAGGAAAGGGAAGAAATAAGGGGGGGAAGGACGCATGAGGGGGAAAGGAGGAAGAGACAGTTTCACATCCAAAATGGTGCTTGGGATTCAACTAGAGCTGGGAGAAGTGGCAATGAATATGCAATGAGAGTCAGTCCCAGCCCCAAATGCTCACAATCTAAACAGACAACACAGACAAAGAGTGGGGATGGAAATAGAGGAGTAGTGACTTATCCAGGCCCCGCTGGAGGTCATTAGTGAAGCAGGGATTGGAATCTAGGCCCTTCAGTCCAATATCAAATCCACTTGAACACATGACCCTGATGAATTTCAGTCAGTGTTAAAATTATGTGTATTGGTCTTATCAAGGACTGTGCAGACTGGGAGAGGCGCCCATTCCCTGGCCTGGCCCTACCAGAGCTGCTGCAGCCGGGGAAAGGCGCCCTTCCCCCAGCTCAGCCCAGCCCCGTCAGAGCTGCCACGGCCATGGAGAGGCGCCCCTCCCCCAGCTCCGTCAGAGCTGCCACGGCCATGGAGAGGCGCCTTTCCCCCAGCCCAGACAGAGCTGCCACAGCTGTGGAGAGACGCCTCTCACCCAGCCTCAAGCTGCTGTGGTGAGAGATGGCTATGGGGTGTCCTCCCTCCCTGCCGCAGCCCTGGGACAGCCTGCACCCCAATCCCCTCATCTGCAGCCCCACCTTAAAGCCTGCACCTGAAGCCGTAGCCCTCACCCTCTCTGCACCCCAACCCTCTGCCCCAGCCCTGAGCCCCCTCCTGCACCCTGAGCCCCTAATCCCCAGCCCGAGCCCAGAACCTTCACCCCCCTGCACTCCAAATCTGAGACCACTCCCACACTTTGCCCCACCCCCGCCACACATCACCTCCGTATTGGTGCACATAACAAAATGCATTCCGCATACGAATGTAAAAAAATAGAGGGAACACTGCCTCACACTAGGCATTGTGTAGTGACGTTCCCAGATCTAGCTCAATCCTGTGAATCCATGAATCTCTGGAGTGGCCCCCCAGGTGGAACTACGTAGAGTCAAGAAATGCACCCCTTTGCACATCAATGGAGAATTTGAGAGCACGGTGTGCTGGGTTTTTTTTGTCCATCATGGCAAAGATGACCACAGAGCATGCAACACTGCTTTTGAATATAATGAGTGATTAATAGAAAGCATTTTGCACAAAGTCAAACCACTTTATGCTCAGGGTTTGGCACTGACAACCAGGGGCGGCTCTACCTTTTTGGCTGCCCCAAGCAGTCATGCGCGGGAGGCGCCCGGGAGCAGCGGACCTCCCGCGGGCATGACTGCGGAGGGTCCGCTGGTCGCGCGGCTCGGCTGGACCTTCCGCGGCTGCGGATGGTTCGCAGGTCCGGTGGCTCCGCTTGAGCTGCCGCAGGCATGCCTGCGGGAGGTCCACTGGAGCCGCGGGACGAGCGCCCCCTCCGCAGTCATGCCTGCGGCAGGTCCGGTCGTCCCGGGGCTCCGGTGGACCTCCTGCAGGCATGACTGCGGCAGGTCTGCCGGCCCAGCCTGCCGCCCCCCCCGGGAAAGGGCCGCCCCACGCGTGAGCTTGCCACGCTGGGGTCTGGAGCCGGCCCTGCTGACAACACATGAAATGCCTCTAGCTGCTCTTAAGTCTGCCTGTAAGAGGTTCCAGGTTTCTGGCCTGTCTAGCAATACATGTAATACACAGGTTTGATAGATCCATCCATAAGTGGGACATGGGCTTCACGCAGGAGGTGGCGAGACCTATTCATCTAAGAACATCCAGTGTGCTGTAACCATTTGAACTCTGCCTACAATCCAGGTAGATGAGCTCTCCATGGTACTCAACCTCACCTGCACCAGGGTTCTGGTGGCCAGTTCCAAGGTTTTGGACCTTGGTCTTCTGCCATTAGATGTTCAACCCCATAGTGTGGATGGAATCTTGGGGACCTTGGAAAGCAGAGCTGAAATTCTTCAACTTCTCCAGAAAAAGGCAGCATCATTGGAGTAGTCTTGGCCTGTAAACACTTTTTTGACAAGCTTTGATTCTGATGTGTGGAACAGCAAGTCCTAATATCCATCTCAACAGGTTAGTGCCACACTATTTTGCACTGGCAATTGAGAGACCCTGATGGGTCCTGATTTTACTTATAATTATGATATTGCTGTCTTACCAGAAACAGAAATATATGTCATACTGCATCTTAGGTGTGATGCCATCATCTGTGGTCACTTTGGCTGGCACAACAGTCCTCGGTAGACTGTGCATGTCTGATGATTTGATTTTACCCAGACTAGGGTCAAAGAGGAGCCATCCCTGAGTATAGGCCATAGAGTGGCCTTAAGCATCTGATATTGTTTGCTAGAGGAGAGAGGCGTCCTGGCATGAGAGAGATTGAGTGCTGTCTTTTGGGGCGTTGTGTGAATCATGTGTAACCTATTAAAAATAAATCTGAGTCCAGATTAAATACAACTGCTTGTGATTAACATGTGTGAGTAATCCCTGGCACAGTCAGCCAAGTCAGATTTTTAGCCATTAGGGCAGGCTTAATCTGTATTTTCTATAAGTATGATAGAGCCTTCAAATTAAAAAGTCTGTTAGGAAAGGAGTCTTCCAAATATGTATTTGCCTGTGACAACTCTTGGACCTGAATTCTTTTCTATATTGTGGGTTTACTCTGATAATACTGAAACAGTGCAGAGGACAGTAAAATGAAGAGGCATTAGCTTCTGTAAAGGTAATAAAATCACGTCCTCAAAAACCATCTCTTACTACTAATGAGTTTTCAGTTGCCATTTCTAGGAGATTACTTTCCTAAAGTCATCTGGAATTTGTGGGTATTGCCAGAAAGGAAAATAAAGAGGTTTGGGGCAGTGTTGTTTTGTTTTGTTTTATTGCTAGCTTGCTTATTTAACTCTGTCTCTAAGCACTCATCCCATATATCATATATCATCATATATCCACAGCCCAAATTCAGCTCTGTCACACCACTGTAAGTCTCAAGAAATTTGATTCAGACCTCAGCTGGTCTGAACCAGCATAGCTCCATTGAAATCAGTAGGGCTGTGCTGATTAACAACAGCTGAGGAGCTGACCCTAAATTCATGATCTCTGTAATTTTAAACATGATCACAACTGGAGTTACATGAAAGAAACCTACAGCAAAGAAAGACATGGAGCAACCCTGCATGGGTGCAAAATGCTTCATGAGGGGTAGGGAGGTTGGTTTTGTTTTGTTTTTGTTTTTTTTTTATTTAGTTCAGAGGTCGGCAACCTTTCAGAAGTGATGTGCCGTCTCTTCATTTATTCACTCTAATTTAAGGTTTTGTGTGCCAGTAATACATTTTAACGTTTTCAGAAGGTCTCTTTCTATAAGTCTATAATATATAACTAAATGATTGTTGTATGTAAAGTAAATAAATTTTTTAAAATGTTTAAGAAGTTTAATTTAAAATTAAATTAAACTATAGAGCCCCTCGGACCGGTGGCCAGGACCCGGGCCGTGTGAGCGCCACTGAAAATCAGCTCATGTGCCGTCTTTGGCACACGTGCCATAGTTGCCTACCCCTGATTTAGTTGATCAAAATGTCTCTGGCAATCCTTGAAGAATCCTCACACTGGCTACAGCAACTATTAGCAAGGCTTCACAAACAGATAGCTTTACAATTGTGCCAGAAGCCTCTCTACAGACTGTAGTTTGAGAACCACTGTGTTAGGAGACACTTATCCCTCCCTCCAGATGGAAGCCAAGAACCATAACTGAATAGTGTTGCCAGTGTCATGCACTGCAGCACATAATGCATTTTTATAATAAAAACAAATGTA
The DNA here is from genome assembly GCF_020497125.1 of Mauremys mutica. Taxonomy (NCBI): domain Eukaryota; kingdom Metazoa; phylum Chordata; order Testudines; family Geoemydidae; genus Mauremys; species Mauremys mutica. The sequence continues at coordinate 131,281,703 of NC_059076.1, read as the reverse complement.
GCATCCAGACATAGTGTTTTATGCATTGTCTATTGGGGGCCAATTTACTGCACCATAGACTTGAAAATGAAGATGTAAAGTGGCACCAGAGACTCACAATTATGTGAGCCAGCCTCTGCATCCTACATCTATAAGCACCATGGGCATGCTGGGACTGGCACGCAGAATGCATCACATGACTTCTGACTTCCATATTTAAAATGGCTGACACAAGTTTGCAACAGATACACCACCTGGATGGGAGGAACCCAGGAAGATGGGTCCATGTGAGGAAAGGTTTCTTTTCATGGAGACTTATGGGAATATGACATGGTGCAGAGCTGCATAAAGCTGTGCAAAAATTAGCAATGCTCACCTGGTTTGGGGTGATTACTGCCAACCCCAATTTAGTTGGGATTGGTCCTGCTTTGAGCAGGGGGTTGAATAGATGACCCCCTGAGGTCCCTTCCAACCCTGATATTCTATGATTCTAACCCAAAACTTAGGTCAATGAGGAACATGTTTCAACAGAGCTAAGATTTCAGCAAACTTGGCCAATTTACTTATGGCTCCAGAGTCCCGAAGAAACCATGTGAAACTGGGAGTTTTGGAAAAGCTGCACTCTGACTATTGGAGTTCATTCAAACGTGACTGTCAAATTAAAACTGAAGAGGTGAGCACTGAAATAGAAAAGAAGGCTTCACATGGATATTAGAGAACTGAAACAGGCAACGCTTTTCTCTCCCTGATGTGGTGTTACATGAGCAAATCATTGTATTTACTATCCGCTAAAGCAAAGATGGCTAAATACACCTGGCTTGAAAAGATACAGCGATGGGTATGATTGCTTAATAGTAACACAAGATGCACTCTTCATGGAGGAGGCAGGGTTAGACTGAACTTTGGTTATCTGCATCCTGTGATTCTGTGTTGTTGGGGCGAACAGAAGAGAATGGTGCAGAATCAATAAATGGCAAGGGGCTAGGTTCACAAAGGGATTTGAGTGTCTAAACGCCAGTGAGAGCCTCAACATCCCCTGTTCAGCTGCAGCCTAACCTTATAGGTGCCTAAATTCCCAAGGTGCCTACATTTATGCCACTAGTCACGTGCACAGCTGCCTAATTCCTGACAGCCACTGCCTAGCTCACACCTAAGCACCAGTGGGAACCCCAGGCAGGGGAACACCTAGACTATTGGGCAGGGGTGCTTTGAGAATGCAGAGCCCCACGCAGAGCTATGGAGGAGGAGCAGCTGCCACCCTCTCCCTACATCCCTTGTAACTTAGCCCAGTGGCTAGAGCACTCACTCAGGATGTGGGAAACCAGGTTTGAACTGTCTCCTCAGGAGTAGGGACGTGAACCCAGGCTGTCCGTTGCACAGGGGAGTGCCCTAAGCACTGGGCTGGGAGGTACCTGTCAATCTCTCCTGTTAAAGCTGTTCCACGTTGTATAAATAATTAAAAAATCACTGGAACAGGGATTCGCATCTCCTATATTCCAGGTGAGTGCCCTAACTACTGGGCAATAGAGCCAAGCATGGTCACTTTGTCCCAGTGGCTAGTTAATTATCTCTACCAAGGAGAACATGTTCAACAGGAGAGATTGATAGAGTCTCATCTCAAAACGCTTCTTAGCCTGGTGTTCAGGACACTCATGTGAGAAATGAGAAACCAGGGTTCAAGTCCCTACTCCATATGGGATAGAGGAAGTGGTCTTCCCCAGCCTTGGTGAGTGCTCTAAATAGTGGGCTAAAGTTTATAAGGCGGGGGAAGTATCGCCTCCCCTTCAGGTTTTTGCAAGAAAGGGCTTAGGCCTCTAACTCCAGGAGGGAGTTCACATCTGTAACTCCCAAGCGGAGAGATGTCTCCCTCCTGCCTAGAATTAGGCACCAAAATCCCTTTGAGGTGTGACACGTAGGCCCCACCCCTTTCCTCAGCATTTCCTATTGGCTAGCTTAGTTGGCTTCTTGCTAAACTTGCCAGCTTCTGAGAACCTCAGTCGGAGGTGCCTAACTCTCCCCACGGATTATATAGGGGCCTGGGCACCTAACTTGGAGCTGTGGATTCCACTAGATGGCAGGATGCCTAAATGTTAGGTGTTGCTGCACTGAGTCTAAGTCCCCATCATGGCTCTGCCCCAAGTTGTAAAATGCCAAATAAAGGCATGTTAAACCCAGCAACTGTCTTGCACCTTTCATAAATGAGGAAGCATAGAAAAACTATGGGTGCTGCGCACACAGAAGAAAAAGGCCCACAGAAGCAAGTCCAGGTCAACCAGCTCAGGTTCGGGCTGCGGGGTTAAAAATAGCTGTGTAGACGTTCCCGCTTGGGGTGGAGCCTGGATTCTGATACCCAGTGAAAGGAGTGGGTCTCAGAGCCCAGTTGAGCCCAACCAGAAACATCTCCACTGCTATTTTTAGACCATAGCCCAAGTCAGTTGACTGGGACTCTGAACCTTGCTGATGTGGGATTTTTTGCAGTGTAGATTTCCCCTATGTTGCCCTCACAGAAAAATATAATTTATGGTGTAAAGATAACTGGAATGATTCCTGTAATGAATGGGATGTTATATGCTGAATACTGTAATAAGCACATCATAACCTGCCTTATTCTAAGAGTCTCAGTAGGATTTAATTACTAACAGTAAATTAACATCTTCATTGTCAAATTGGGAGGTTTATTTCCCTCCTGAGAATTCCAGTTCCCAACTTTCCCTCAGGATCCATCACAGCAAAAAGGTGCTTTTAATTCACCATTTGCAAGAGTTATGAGTGTGGAAGACAGAAGGAAAACAAATTGGTTGCAAAAAACAGAAGTCAAAGCCCCAGAAAAATATCTACCTGCATAGAGCCAGCCTATCTTTATCAGTCTCTCATACGATCATGTATTAATACAATTAGCAGTAATTAGCAATAAGCAAATTGTGGTGAATTAGTGGGGGAGTTAGGGGATCATAATTAACACATGTGAAGGAATGAATACACAAAGAGACAGATTTTCAAATGTATTTAGGTGCCTACAAATGCAGATAAGCACCTACTGGGATCTTCCAAAGCTCCTAAGCAGGTTAGGCACCTATGTCCCATCCAAATCAATAGGAATTTTGTGCCTAACCTGTTTAGGTGCTTTGGAAATCCCATTAGGTGTCTATCAGTATCTTTACGCACCCAAATGCCCTTGAAAATCTGACTCAAAGACATTAAGTCAATGGAAATACTCATATGAGCAAGGCAAGCAGGATTTGGCAGGTGGTGGTACTCAGGAGACAGCATGGGTGGTTTTTATCGGGGAACAGAATAAGGCACATCCCTGACACCAGGGTGACCCTTCTGACAAATTTCAAAGGATTGATTCACCAGAACTTATCCATGAAGTGGTTGTTACAATCATTCTAATGGAGTAAAACAATGTATTTTTTCCTTAATGTCATACTTGGAAATGGTTGAACCATTTTTGTGGTATCTTTCCAGAAACATTCAACCCGAGCCAGACATCTGGGTTGGGAAATTTCAGCCCAAATGGTTAAAATTTTGCAAAGTTATCGGTAACTGAAAACAGGGTCTTATAATAGGAAGTATCAGGCAATCTTAACAGCATTGTCTATAATAAACATCTTGGCCCATAAGAATAGGAACTCCCTTTCTTCCTTCTCCATCCATTTCTCAGCTATGACAGGTTATAAACAGCCTGTTTAACTTCTGGAACAAAAATATTTTTGTTTCATTATAGTGCCCCCAATCAATACAATCTTCTGGTGTTTGCACCCAAATTGCTCTGCTATCTTTTATGAGGTATCTGTATAACCAGCTGAATCAGATACCATCAATTGACTAATCAGCTTGTTCACTTTCTTTTCTCTATAACTAGGAACATGAGAATGAATATTTATGAGCATGTGTAATTATGCACTTGACTTCATAAATTATCTGGTGTTGCTGCTGCGGAGGTTTTAATTTGCAGATAGGCTGCAATTTTTACCTGTCTCCATAAAAGAAAACACAAAATTTCCCACAGCAAGAGCTGGGGTGAAATATATTTCAGTTGTTATTTAGGTATTTACATAATTATGCTTCCTGTGATGTTTGCGCCAAACTTCACCAGGGATCCTAAAAGATGTTCTCGGTATCTATGGACCAGAGAAATGAGGGATGAGAAAATCTGATTGTGTCAGTTTGGAGATGTATCTAAATTGCTCTAAACCAAACCTTTGGTCCATTTCTTTTGTTTTTAGTTAGGTGAACTGAAATGCTGAAATGAACATTTCAGTGAATCCCTCTTTGACTAAGATTAAAAAATACCTGATTCTGTCACTGATTTGCCTGCAGTGTTTAAACGTTAGGTAGGTTTTCAGAGCACTTAAACGCTCTAAGTGTGAAATATAAGTTACAATGCTGCAGCGTGTGTGTGTGTGTGTGTGTGTGTATGAGAGAGAGAGAGAGAGCAATGATATAACATGCCATTTTACTAGGCCAATATACTAGGCTAATGTAACGCCAATATTTAAAAAGGGCTCTAGGGGTGATCCCGGCAATTACAGACCGGTAAGTCTAACGTTGGTACCGGGCAAATTAGTTGAAACAATAGTAAAGAATAAAATTGTCAGACACATAGATAAACATAAACTCTTGAGCAATAGTCAACATGGTTTCTGTAAAGGGAAATCGTGTCTTACTAATCTATTAGAATTCTTTGAAGGGGTCAACAAACATGTGGACAAGGGAGATCCGGTGGACATAGTGTACTTGGATTTCCAGAAAGCCTTTGACAAGGTCCCTCACCAAAGGCTCTTACGTAAATTAAGCTGTCATGGGATAAAAGGAAAGGTCCTTTCATGGATTGAGAACTGGTTAAAGGACAGGGAACAAAGGGTAGGAATTAATGGTAAATTCTCAGAATGGAGAGGTGTAACTAGTGGTGTTCCCCAAGGGTCAGTCCTCGGACCAATCCTATTCAATTTATTCATAAATGATCTGGAGAAAGGGGTAAACAGTGAGGTGGCCAAGTTTGCAGATGATACTAAACTTCTCAAGATAGTTAAGACCAAAGCAGATTGTGAAGAACTTCAAAAAGATCTCACAAAACTAAGTGATTGGGCAACAAAATGGCAAATGAAATTTAATGTGGATAAATGTAAAGTAATGCACATTGGAAAAAATAACCCCAACTATACATACAACATGATGGGGGCTAACTTAGCTACAACGAGTCAGGAAAAAGATCTTGGCGTCATCGTGGATAGTTCTCTGAAGATGTCCACGCAGTGTGCAGAGGCGGTCAAAAAAGCAAATAGGATGTTAGGAATCATTAAAAAGGGGATAGAGAATAAGACTGAGAATATATTATTGCCCTTATATAAATCCATGGTACGCCCACATCTCGAATACTGTGTACAGATGTGGTCTCCTCACCTCAAAAAAGATATTCTAGCACTAGAAAAGGTTCAGAAAAGGGCAACTAAAATGATTAGGGGTTTAGAGAGGGTCCCATACGAGGAAAGATTAAAGAGGCTAGGACTCTTCAGCTTGGAAAAGAGAAGACTAAGGGGGGACATGATAGAGGTATATAAAATCATGAGTGATGTTGAGAAAGTGGATAAGGAAAAGTTATTTACTTATTCCCATAATACAAGAACTAGGGGTCACCAAATGAAATTAATAGGCAGCAGGTTTAAAACAAATAAAAGGAAGTTCTTCTTCACGCAGCGCACAGTCAACTTGTGGAACTCCTTACCTGAGGAGGATGTGAAGGCTAGGACTATAACAGCATTTAAAAGAGAACTGGATAAATTCATGGTGATTAAATCCATAAATGGCTAACCAGGATAGGTAAGGAATGGTGTCCCTAGCCTCTGTTTGTTAGAGGATGGAGATGGATGACAGGAGAGAGATCACTTGATCATTGCCTGTTAGGTTCACTCCCTCTGGGACACCTGGCACTGGCCACTGTCGGTAGACAGATATTGGGCTAGATGGACCTTTGGTCTGACCCGGTACGGCCTCTCTTATGTTCTTATATATGTTGGTGTTCACATTAAAGTCTGTTCTGATATTCAAAGTAAATTCTAATGTTCCAAAAATGGATTAAAAGGGATTCTTATACAATGTGCACTGAATAATTTTATTATTATTATTATTATTATTGCATTGTATTATTGTAGCACTTAAGAGCCCTGGGCTTGGACCAGGACCCCATTGTGCTAAGACCTTTACATACACAGTAAAAAAAGTCCCTGCCTCAAAGATCTTACAGTCTAAGTACGGGAGGAGAGACAGCAGACGGATAAAGACAGACAGAATTTGGGGGCGGGTACATTTTAAATCCATATGGGTAAGATATTAAAATATTTATTTTTGGTAGACACCCTGTAACTCAGGAGGAATTACATGTTACAAATGTAGTACTGTATGCTCAAAAGGATCATGTTCTGCCATCTTCCTAGGTGAACAACTCTAGTTCTCCAACTTAACTGAATTCCATGCTCGCAATCCCCACCACCTTTTCTCCACCTTTAACACACTCTTCAAACCCTCCCATCCTCCTTCTCCATCCACTTTTTCTCTGTACAGGATGTGGCCAGTTTCTTCCAAAAGACAATTTACAAAATAGGACATGACCTTCCCTCCTGCTCTGTGCTTGCCTTCCCTTCTCTTTCTACAACACCCTCCTCCTTCTCCCCTGTTATAGACACAAGTTTCTTGTCTATTCCCTTCTTTTAAGCCTCCACTTGCCCTAGTGACACATCCTATCTCCTGATCTCCCACATGTCCACTCTCATCCCATTCCTTACTCTTCTCCTTAACCTTTCACTTCCCTCTAGTGTGGTCCCCTCACATGCTATTGTCTTTCCTGTCTTAAAAACCCACACTTGACCCCACTTGCCTCTCCAACTACTGCCTAGCTCCATTTTCTCTTTCATCTCTAAGCTCATTGAACGCACTGTCCAAACGCATTTACAGTCACAGTCCAGAGTTCTCCTCCATTTCTAACCTAGACCCTCTCCAAACTGGCTTCAACCCCTTTCCACTCCAGTAAAATTGCTCTTGTCAAAGTCTTTAATGACATGTGAGCCAAAGGTCAGAACCAGTACTCTATCCTCATCCTCTTTGACCAATCAGCCACCTTTGACACTATCGATGAGGCTGGTCAAAAAATGGATTTTCTGGCCCATACAAATTTGAGATGAAAACACAAAATGTCCTGAATTAGGATGAAAGACCACAATACAATTTTGATATTTTCACAAAATAAAATTTTAAAAAAGAGTCAGTTGAAATATTCTATTTAGATTGACATTTTTTAATTTTTTAAAATTTTTAAATAACATAAAGTAAATTTCTAAATAAAAGGACATTTTGAAATGAAAAGAATGTAAACTTTCCATTCCAAAAATGTCAAAATATGATGTTTCAACATTTTCAAAATGATTTTTTTCAAAACAAAATTTCATTGATAATTGCAACTTCCTTCTCTGTGGCCTTGACAAATGCAGTCTTGCCCCAATCATATCCATTCAGAATGCTGCTTTAAAGATCATAGCTAAGCTGTCTCTTTGATCATGTCACCCCTCTCTTTGCATCCCTCCACTAGCTCTCCCTTCTCTAATGCATCAAACATAAGCAACTGGTCTTCATCTTCTAGACCTTTCACAACCTAACCCCTATAATTTCTCATTCACTTTTGCGATATTGATTCCCATCTCCCATCAGCCAACAATGCCAGCCTCTGTCACCCCATTATTAGTTTTTTCCAACAAGCACCTTCATGATGAACCTTCTACTCCTAACTTAGAGCAAATAAGTGATGCAGAGAAAGTGTAGTGTATCTGACTTTTCATATTAATCATGTGTTGAATAGCAACTCACATCTAAAAATGCATCGATTATTCTAAACCATTCTGGCTCACGAGCTACACCATTTGCATGGGTTTCAAACTTCATCTTTCAGTTTAATTCAAATCCAAACCTGCTATTTCGCCCCCTGTCTCACTTGTGCATGCTCACTCTCTTTCTCTCTCTCATTATTTAAAAGGCTTGTTTTCTCTGAACTTGCCCCAATTCCTGCATGAGGGCCTTGAACTGTAGAAATCATATTGATATTATACAGATTTTTAATTATACCCCATATGCAATTTTAACTTTGCTTGTTGTTAACAGTGATGAGAAAAATTACACAGCTGTGATCACTAGCATAGCTTTTACAGAGGGTTCTTGATGACAACTTTTGTTTAATTCAGTTGCTATATTTTATGTTCAAGAGTAGTTTGAGGCCAATTTGTCATTGTTATTAATTCAAGATTGTTTGATCTGCAACTCTGTATTTGATCTAATTAAGGAAAGGCTGTCTCAGCCCTTAATTCTGAATCCATAAGTCGTATGAATGCACCATTATTAATAATACAAATAATAATAAAAAATTGGAACAAACATCAAAGTGTCTTCAAGTTCCACATTTAGAAATCAGACAAAAATCAGCAGAACAAAGCTAACACAGCTTCTCTTAAAGAACCAATGAGTTCCTGTAGTTTTTGTCTTATGAGATGAAACATTTTGCATGCACATTAAGAAGATTATTCATTTCTTTTAATGAAAGTACAGAATCCCCTCTTGACACTGTATTTTGTACACAACAAAATGTTTCAATTGTTATTATTTTTTCATAGAATAAACTAATTAAATATGTTCACAAATCTAAAAAAGATATGTTAGCAAAATATTTATTAAATCAGATACTGCCAAAACTAGAAGAAAAAAAAATGAGGAGTCCTTGTGGCACCTTGGGGACTAACAAATTTATTTGGACATAAGCTTTCATGGGCTAGAACCCATTTGTTAGTCTCTAAGGTGCCACAAGGACTCTTCGTTTATTTATTTATTTATTGCTGATACAGACTAACACAGCTACCACTGAAACCTGCCAAAACTAGGACATTATATACAAAGAAATGGAAATCAAATATAAGATTTGTGTACAGGTCCTTATTCACAGAAATTAATGGAACTCTTTCCACTGACTTCAGTTGGCTTTGAATCAGACTCGTACAGAAGCAAGGAAGATAGGAAATACTATATAGGGTTGAACCCTACCAAAATTTTTCCATGCATGGAATGTCTTTGGACTCCTAATTGATCCAGAACTTCAATGGGCGCGCCACAATTGCAGGTTTGGACTCTGAGGGCCTGGCCTACAATTATGTGTGCTTTGGTGGACCCCTGCATTGGCCTAATGCCTCACTGAAGTCAATGAAGCTCTGTGTGGGCTCAAAGGTTTATCTGCATGTGTCCAGTTGAAAGATCAGGTCCATAACTTTGCAGCCTTTCTCTGGATATGGCCAGGGCCTGTTGCTTCAGAGTAAGGTTGAAAAACAGAGCCGGTCAGAAACTGTCCATTATTTTTTTTCTGTCAGAAAATGTTTTTTCAACAAAATGGATATTTTCGATGATCTCTATTTTCATCAAAAATGTTTGGGTTTTCAATGAAAAACTGAAATAATTGGTTTTAAATCATTTTTTTTTCAATTTTCTTGTTTTCAATGAAAATCAACCCCCAAAAAATCACAGGTAGGCTTACTGAATGTTTTGTGAGGGGTAAGAAATCATTTCCCAGTCATTTTTGTTGAAAACTCATTAATACACCTGCCCAACTGGGCATTACTTCAACACTGAAGGGAATGTTCTTGTGTAAAGCCAGTTGACGATGACTAATTTATATCCTGATGATTAAAAACTAGAAAGCATTCCCCCCCCCCCCAAAAGGAATATTTCAGGTTTTCATCAAAAAAACTGAAAACCAGCAAACCAAAAAAGTTTTTGGCTAAAAACGGAACCATTTTTGATTCTCAGTTTTTCAATGAAAAGTTAAAAACTTTTGAGGAAAGCAGAAACTTTGTTTTTAATCCAAAACCCAATTTTCTGACCAAAAAATGTTCAGGATGAAAAAATGTTGGCGCACCCTAAAGAAATGGTGTCCCCTTCTGTAGTCAGAGTAATGGAAAACAATTTTATTCCACTTCATTTTCATGTTTAATGTCTTTCTTTCTTATTAGTCTATTCGCATCTATAATATCCAGCAATAGCGAACCTGCCTGGTGATGTGTTGCTTATGAAAACAATCTGTCACACCTGTCAACTTTTCTGAAAGGAAATAAGGTTGATATCAATCATATACAAACTCTTTGTCCTTATTTCTAACAATCTAATTAATCTTTCCCCCACCTGTATCTCTCCTCCAATTTCTCCTACTCTCCTACCTTCTCTCTATGCCCTTTCAGTCCTCTTCCTAACTTAACCTTTTCCCATTCTCTGTATCACACCACCTATTATGCTTTCTGTGATGTCCAAAACAGTCACCCTAGAAATCAGCCTCCCTATCCACCTTCAAATCTTTCCTTAAAGCCCACCTCTTCAAGCACCCCCTCCTCCCTGATTCTCTACATTAGTAATCCTCCCATCTCCTGAATTGCTTTCCTGTATTCTGTCTTTCTTAATTTAAACTTGATCCTTTGATGCACTCATGGCTTATATGAGGGCAGAATTTAGCCACAAAGAACCTCAAAAAGAGGATAGATATACAAACTTTAAAAACCCACTGAGGTCTAATTAAGATCCATAAAAGTAAATGTATCAGGTTTTGCTTTCAGTGTAATTCAAATTCAAAGCTGCAAGCAGTGGACCAATTTACATACCTTGGCAGCACCCTTTCTCGCGCAGTGACAATTGACATTGAGGTCAACTGCAGAATCGCCAAGGCAAGTTCTGCATTTGGCGGACTGCTGACCAACGTGTGGGACCGCCGTGGAATAAGCCTTTCTACAAAGCTTAAAGTCTACCGAGCAGTAGTGCTAACTACCCTGATGTATGCCAGTGAGACTTGGACTGTATACAGGAGGCACGCTAGGCAACTGAACCATTTCCACATGACTTGCCTCCGCAGACTTCTGAGGATCCGGTGGCAGGATAAGGTGCCAGATACAGAAGTCCTCTCTAGAGCAGGCCTACCGTCAGTTTACACTCTGCTTATGAAAGCCCAGATACGCTGGGCAGGCCATGTTGTAAGGATGCCAGACCACCGCATCCCCAAACAGCTCTTCTATGGTGAGCTGTCTCAAGGAAAGCGATCGCACGGGGGACAAAAGAAGCGATACAAAGACACGCTGAAAGCCTCTCTTAAGTCCCTGGATATTGACATCACCTCCTGGGAAACCCTGGCACAAGACCGATCGATATGGCGTACGCTGATCCACCAAGGCTGCCAGACATCTGAAGCCAGAAGGATAACCATAGCACAAGAGAAGCGAGCACTCCGTAAAGCCAGAGCTGTAAATGCTGTAATAGTGGTGCCCACACGTCTGCCCAACATGTGGCAGAACATTCCGTGCCCGTATTGGCCTTACCAGCCACCTGCGGACGCACTGTAGACAGCTCACAACCTGCTAGATGTCAAGGTCTTCTTCGAATACGATGGACGAACATCATCAATTCAAATACCTGGAACAAATGGTCTATGAGAAGAAAAGAACCGTCTTAGAGATGGACGAAAACCAGAAATCTCCAGAACACTCCCAAACTTTAAGAAAGCTTGGATTTGTTCTGAACTCTGTAACATCCGGCTGTATGGGCCCAAACTATAACCCCAACTGCCTTGAACTTTGGGAGCTTTCTAATACCTATCTGGATCCAAATTCACCACTGACAGGGCCACCTTATAAGCCATATAAATGCACAAATGAATCCCAAAGACATAAACCTGATCACTCCCTGACACACATTCACAACCGCTGTAGAGAGCTGAGCATTGGAATGACTTTGTGGAAGGCTGATGAGATCTGACACGGGCCATATTTGTGGAAAGTCACGAGCTTTGCAGTTCTGACACCACTGTCACCCAAGACAGTGCAAACAAAGAAGGCAGTTGGCCTCCAGATTCTAAACTGAACATTTCATAACTATTAGAAGAAGCTAATCAAGAATGTCTTGTACTGTACATCCTATAGCCATGGGACTCCAGTGTGCATACTATGAGCTCAACAGGTCTGGACAGGAAACAAAAAAGAATCCTAGATTCTGCTATTTAAATATTTGTTCTCAGGATAAACCTATGGGATGCACCATCTCATTTGCATGAGGATCTGGATGGAGCACAGGCAAGCATACATACGTGTAACTGGCAGTAATCAGGTAAGCATTGTTTACCAGAACTGGGCCAGATTCATTGCCGTTGTAACTCCATTATGCTATGTTTTATTGCTGTCCAGCAAACTAAAATGCAAGGTATTATTTATAGATGCTGGTGCTGATTAGAGTCCTTGCAAGGGTGTAATGATGGACTAATTATTAATGTTGATGAAACCCACCACTCGCATTACAGCCCCAGGCACTTGGATTCTCTGGATACTAGCTGCTAAAGTCTCAATCATCCGAGCATCTTATTGCCCACTAATCAAATTTCCTTGGTGGGCTAACCAACACACACACACACACACACACAGAGCAATCAAACAGGCCAGGTTCTGGGTTTCTATATGGATACTTGTAACTACAAAACCATTCAGCAACTCATTTTGTGTAATGAATTACAGGAATGGCATCCTTTGACAAGGTGGGTGAGGTAATCTCTTTTATTTTATTGGACCAACTTCTGTTGATGAGAAAGACAAGCTTTCGAGCTCACACAGAGCTCTTCTTTAGGTCCATTTAATCCTGAAAGCTTCTCTCTCTCACCAACAGAAGTTGGTCAATAAAAGAAATTACCTCACCCGCCTCGTCTCTCCAATAACCTGGGCTCAACATGGCTACAACACTGCATATATCCTTCTACTGGGTTCCATAAACTGAAGGCTGTACAACATGATCTAAGCCTGGAGGGTTAATTGAGTTGTCTAAGGGCCTGTGTACACTGCACTTCAGTGCAGAGTACAGGGATGTGAACTGCAGAAAGCATCAAAATGCTGTACTCTACCTGCCCTATGTAGACACAGCTGGAGCAATCTAAAAGGTACTTTGTTCGCATTGACATAGTCCTGTTTGAAAGAGGACTACATGAATCCAGCCTAGGTTCCTTTTCATTTGCACCAGCAGTGTCCACATGGGATAGTTTTGGTGCACTCTGCAACTCACCCCCCTATAGTCTGCACTATGGTGCAACATAGACATTGTCTAAAACTCAGGTTTCAAAGAGTTTGATATTTTGGAATACAGACCCTGATCCTGGCAAGATCATCAGAGATCTTCATCCCTCTTAGGTACAAAAAACCCCAAACCAAACCAAAACAACAGAAGCTGGGCCCTAACTCTCATTCATCCCTTTGAAAAAAAAATCTCCCCCCAACACTTAAAGTCCTTGGCTGCCCTCACTGAGATCAGCAATAGCTTTACAGTTCCGGGACATTTAGGAGCCTGATTCAAAGTCTGGTGACATCAACAGGAAGATTGAGTTTTGGAGCAGACCCTGTATGAGTTCATTGATGATCATATGGAGGTAGCACAGAGTTAAAGCTGAAAGACAAGGCAAGGCAAAGTAGCTATATTTTTGGGAGAGAGAGAGAAATATTTACCAAAGACATTGTCTCTATACATTCATTTTCCCCTCCTCTCTTACCCTTAGCCAGGAATCCAAATGATCTCCTCGTGGTTTGTTTTAGATGACTAGATCTTCAAAAGCACATTTGCATTGTATTTATATTAGATATGGATGCCATTACTATGTGCCAGGGCATAATACCAAGCAACTGATCTTTAAAGTTGTTGTTTTCCTTTTTGTTGAAAGTGACTATTCCTGAATTCAGTAAATCAGAGGGGCTTGGAATGGCATAGTTAAAAGCATTTTAAAGACAAGAGCCCAGTTAGAATGAAATCCTTTCTAAATCCACAAGCCTATCCTTCCATCTCATATAATTTCACTTGGTTAAAGCATGACCTTCCATAGCTTGTGTGTCTTTGCAAGCTTCTTTGACATTATCACTCAATGCTCTTCCTCTTTTGTCACCCATTGTTAAAATGAAAATGTTCTTTATATGATGTACGTAAGCCAGAGGTGACACAATTAAATGAAACTATTTGTCATATAAAATTTAGAGCAGCGGGAATTACATGGCAAATAAATTAAGATTGACAGCTTCCTCCCCTATGAGCAATAAACAAGCTTCTTAAATCCAGTGAAAAATCTTCTGCTTGCAGTCTTTAATCCACTCAGTTCAATCAATATTTCCTACTTTAAAGACATAAGATTTGATGCTTAGCCACACCTACATTTTTATTTATATGATTTTAATGGTATGGAGAGATTAAAGGTCATTTGACAAAATTCAGTTGGGCAAAGCCTTAATCAATTTTAAATATCTTACTGGAAGGCTGACTTATCAATGGCAAAGCCCTCATTAATTGTCATTCTCCCACAGAAGAGCTCAAGAGACAGGACCCTGAACTCCAACCACATGGTAAATGAGATACTGCTTTTATTCCTACCATTCTAACAGCAAGAAATCCAAAGAGCCAGCTGGCTGTTGAGGAAGGATGATATGGTTAAAGCACTAGATTTGGACTCAAGAAATCTAGAGTCAGTTCTTGGCTCTGCTACAGAACAAGAGGACATTCATTAAAGACAAATGCAAAGTGCTACACTTAGGATGGAAAAAATCAAATGCACAACTACCAAATGGGGCATAGCTGGCTGGCAGCTGTAGTACTTTAGAAAAGAATCTGGGCGTTATAGTGGATCACAAATCAAATAGGAGCCAACAATGGGCTGCAGTTGTGAAAAAGGCTAATTTCTCTCTGGGGTTTATTTTCAGGAGTGTCTTATGGAAGACATGAAAGGTAGTTGTTCCACTCTACTCGGCATTGGTGTTGTGCCGATGCTGGTGCCACACATTAAGAAAGATGTGGACGCATTGGAGAGGATCCAGAGGAAATCAACAAAAAATGATAAAAGGTTTAGAAAACTAGACCTACAAGGAATGGTTAAAAAACTGGGTATGTTTAGTCTTGAGAAAAGTTTGTGGGGCGGGGCTGATAACAGTCTTTAGATATGTTAAAGGCTGTTATAAAGAGCATGATGATGAGTTGTTCTCCGTGTCTACAGAAGGCAGGACAAGAAGTAACTGGCTTAATCTGAAGCAAGGGAGATTTAGGTTAGATATTAGGGAAAAAATTCTGACAATTAGGACAGTTAGGTACTATAATAGGTGTAGCCTGATTTGGGGTGTGTTAGTAGAGTAGATTTAATGTATCCACTTAATTTAATTTTATTTAATTAATTTTAATTAATAATAATTATTATTATTTGATTTTAATTAGTATGGGTTTGGCTCGCCAATTTGTTTGATCAGAAGATAAAGTTGTCCTGAATCAGGCTTCACAGAGTTTATAAAAGGAACTTCGGGGGTATGACAGGAAGCCTACACTGAGACAGATATAGTCATTAAGACCTTTTATTAAAGTCAATGAAATAGTAAGCAAATGGTAAAACAGTTAGAAATACAGAGTTACAATTATCACAGTTCTTTAAGAGATATATTTATGGTAATATATTGTGTGCTGCAAAGTTGATTAATACTCACACTCTGTTTTAATAACCTGGTGTTGGAAGATACGGGCCACGCCTGTGGCAATTTCCGTTTTTACACCTCTGGCAGAGGAAGCTAACTCTAATGCAGAGCTGTTTGCTCTCTAACTTAACTCTGTATGCCTTAGCTAAAATAAAATATAGACTTACAGTTTGGAAAGAAATAATACGGCCTATTAATAGTTAATAGCCGTCGTAGATGGGTGGCATCGATACATAGTTGAAGGTGGAGGCAATGAAGAGTAGACAGGAGCAGATAGATGGGTAGATTGCCTGCCTAATGGTGAGCTGCCTCACCTTTTTATAGGGCATTAGTCGGAAATCCTTCCTCCTATGCCCAAATTTCATCCTTCCCCCACAGAAATGTTAGGGTACACTTACCCCATAGGCTAGTATGTATGTGCATATGGATGACAGATATGTACGCATTTGTGGTGTACTTGTTAGATTTGTGGGCAAAAATCCCCTTTTTCCACCCTTCACTGTTATTGGTTCAGTCAAAGGTCTCAAGACATCTGCGTAGGTATTTTGTCTATTATTGCTTTTCTGAGTAAGGGTCCCAAAATGTGCTAAAGTTGCCTTAGCGTCACATACAGGATTTTGGCCTGTAGGTCTCTTGCATTACAGCCAAACTTATTCTTAATATAGATCTATAAGCCTATTACATCAAATACTCAAATTTATAAGAAAGATATATTTATACAGACCAACAGATTAATCCTTAGGGCTACATAGGTTACCAAAGGAGGTTGTGGAATCCTTATCATTGGAGATTTTTAAGAGCAAGCATCTTGCAGAGATGGGCTAGACATACTTGGTCCTGCCTCAGGAAGGGCAGGAGTGTGGGGAAATGGGATGATCTCTTGAGGTCCCTTCCAACCACACATTTCTATAATTCTATGATGTCCTGTTTGACCTTAAGTCAGTCACTTAATATGTCAGGATTTCAGCCAATGCCCATTAAAGTCAATGGAAAGACGTTCCCCTCATTGCCTTCATTGTGCATTGAACATGAGTCTTAGTTCCCCATCTAAAACTGGGTGAATAATGCTTTCTTTCCTCCCACCCTTTGTCTGTATTGTTTATTTAGCTGGTAAGTTCTTCAGAGCAGGGACTGTCTCCTCCTTTGGGTGTACGGAATAATCAGCAATTAGGAAAACCCAGCTGTGATTGAGGACTAAGTGCCTCCTGTGATACAAATTCAAAGTGATGGAGAGTACAGAACAGTATAACTGCATATACAGAACTGTATAAAAGACAGTTTCATACATAGCTGTGCCTTGCCTTTGCATGATACTTTTAATATATAGGATGGGTTTTCCCCTGCTTTGAGATAATGTGAAAGGTTGTGTTCATCTCTTCGCAGGCATGTCTGCCTCACTCCTTATTTTTGCTGTTGGGATTTTGACCAACACAGCTAAAGCCACTCTACTCCACTTTTCACCAATTTGAGTCATATCCTTTGTCATGACAATAAAAATAGGAGCAGTGGATTCACAAGGAAGTGGCCTGAGATGATGGAGTATATAGTCCTACAGGAAGGTTCTTAAAACCTATGCCCTAAACTCCGCAGTTCTTACTCAAACAGGGCTCCGTTAAAGACAGTAGTACTGAAGGAATCAGCCCTAAACTTGTGTTGAACTGTCACTGCCTGAGTTTGAACAATAAGTAAACTGGCTACTCTATTATTATTAATTGTTTCTTTGTGTAACCCTTCTGCCAGGTGGAGCCAGCAGCAACCAGGGCTGGGTTCAATATCTAGGGGTTCCTTTCCATCGATCCAACACAGAGCCAGCTCGAGCCCCCACTAGTAACCTGGGGAAATTTAACACCACCTCTGGGCGCCTCTGAGAGGCAATACTTCTCCACTCGCAAGCACAGAGTCCGAGTGTAGAAAAGAAACTTTTAATAAATGGAGGGAAGTTGCTCAGAGTTAATTTGGGAAAACACCAGAAACAGGGTTCACCACCCCCAAGCAGGTTGGGTGGTGCCCTTTTCCCCTCAGGTTGTTACATCCAGCAACCCAAAAGTCCCTTTCACATGCTCGACCCTTTTCTACTTCTCTGCACCCCACTCACAGTTGCTGTCCTTAGTCAGTGCAGACCCAGAGTTCAGAGGTGCACCTGAACAGTTCACCTCCCACCCTGGGTGGGGAGTATAGAGGCATCTTACTCGCTCCACTGGCTGCTCACTGGCTACCTGCTTACCGCTCTCTCCGCGCCACTGCAGCGCCACCCTGCTGGCTGCTCTTCGCGCCTCTCCACCGCCGCCCTGCTGGCCACTCATCACGCCTCTTCACCGCCACCCTGCTGGCTATTAGTCACCTTCTGCCTCTCTGCTGTGAACTCTACACATCTGTCTCTCAGTAATTTTCAGCTCTTTTGCAGGCTGGGCAGAAACACTGCCCCATCTCAAGTTATTTCATCTCTCAGTGATTTTAGCTCTTAGCAGGCAGGGCAGAAACACAGTCCTACCACAACTGGTTTCAGCTCTTACTGAGCAATTAAAATAACAAAAGAGGCTCCTAATGAAGCCTATTTTGTTCTATTCTTTAAACAGTGGGTAAGAACAGGTTAAGGCAGTCTAGAGAGGACCCTCACAGCTCTCTGACAATGGAGCCACTGCTTAAAGACATTCTTTAAACTGAGGGTGCCCCCCCCCCACCCATTTGGGACAGGTTAAGCACAGTCCTGATTTCCTGTATTGCTACAATAATTACAACCTTGGTAACCATATTTCACTACCCCTGCAATCAATATTAAGGTGATTTGTACCCCACACCAGCCAAAGTTGATCCTTTGACACAGCTGTAAATGATGAATATGTAAGCAGAGCAGGAGCAAAGTGTATTTACATAAACATACCTGTAGTCTCTTCCCCTCCCAGCTAGCTGTCAGGGAAGCAATCATTCAGACCCTGCTTACATTATTATTGTAATGTCATTATTATTAACTATTGATATTGCAGCAGTGCTATGGGCCTCATCGCGCTAAGGGCTGTACAGACCCATAACAAAGGATAGAGCATGCTTCCATAAACTTCCAGCCTAACTTCGGAAGGTTGTCTGCATTCATTTTTAGTTCACATGCTTTGGATCCTGCCTGTGCTGTGAGTTTTATTCATCTATTGGATTGCCATCAATTCCTAAAACAGCAGAATACAGAATGATGTAGAAGAGAGGTTTCAAAAATGCAGGAGCCCCATGTTGTCACCCTATTATCACAGCAGATCCAGGCAACCACAGAAACATGCTGCTTTGATGTATCATTAAAAAAGGTTGGTGAGGCCCACAGTACAACATGCAGAAATACGTATTACTAGCCAATTGCAACCTGTGTACATCTGGAAGTACATTCTGAGGGTGGGACAATAGCAGGAGAAAATCATGTGTATGGAACTGTGAACATGTTTTCTTTTTTTGACAGGAAGTGAGGATAGGGTGACCAGATAGCAAGTGTGAAAAATCGGGACAGGGGGTGGAGGGCTAATAGGAGCCTATATAAGAAAAAGACCCCAAAATCGGTACAGTCCCTATAAAATGTGGACATCTGGTCACCCTAAGTGAGGAGAATGCGTTCTTGTAATCATAGATTACTGCAGTGCTTGAAGGAACTAAACAAGAATGGCACCCCGTTGTTCTAGGTATTGTGGCTATTGCATAGCAAGAAATTACCCTGCCCCAATAAAGCGTATTATCTGGGCACTTTTTGTCCAATGTTTATCCAATTCACAGTTTTGAAATTTCAAACATTTTCAGATTTCAAAAGTGTTGACCAGCTCTAAAATTGGCTGGGAAACATAAGGGATATTTGGGGAAAATTGTATCCAAATTTTATTTCTATATATTGATCAAATTTCAATTAAAAAATCACGTTGACCTGCCTTAATCAATACATTGAAGTATTTTGGGGGAAGCAAGGTTATAGTAGTGATTAAAATATGGATAAACCTGGGCCAGAATAGTGAGACTGATCTGGATTACACCAGGTCTCTCACCTTCAGTCCATGCATCAGTATTTCTTTTGGACAGCCAGGAGGTAGTAAGCCATGTCTCAGAGATGACAATGCTGTTATGAGCTTTCACTGTAGGTTCAGGAGTGCTTAGTACTAGGTCACCTAAAAGCAGGGATAGAGGTAACACTGGGGACACATCTCCACTATGTACTGTTTTGGGGGAGAGTATGCCAAGGGTCCAAGGATTAGAGGAGAATAGGCCAAAATTCTGAGGATCAGAGACATGGCACATGGGAGAGAGAGAAAGGGACAGATTTGGAGACCAAAGTGAGAGTGGCACAGAGTACAAGCACTACCTCTAGCTAAAGGCCAGATTCTGATACACCTCACAGCTCTCCTACATGATCTAAAGAACTTCTTCTCCTTCTTTACCTTATCCCATCAATTGAGGTCAGCAACTCTTGTTCTTTGTCTCTACATTTTTTCATCGTGTCTTCCAAACTCATACCAACCTTCTTCATGTCTTCTTTCTCCATCTCAAACCACTTTTTTCTAGGTCTTCCTTATTGTCTTTGTCCCCTGACCACTAGCTCTTGTACTCTCTGACCAACATATCCCACATCTCATAATCTCACATCACCCAGCCATCTCAGCCACTACTCCCACAGCTTTTCCGTGACAGGGGCTATCCCTCTCATAGCTCATACTCTTTCATTACATAGCCTGTCATCTTACCCAGCAACCACCCATGTGTTCTCATTTTGGCAGCATGATCTAAAGAACTATCTCCCTTAATGGGCTGCATTGAAGTATGTTATCTTCTACTGGACCAGCCACTAGACAAGGACATGGCACTTTGCCAGTGTCATCTCGAGGGAGGCAGGATGGTCTTGTGGACTGGGATTCAGGAGATCTCTGCCAATGACTTTCTGAATATCCTCTTGCAAGTCATTTAGGGCCCAATTCAAAGCCCAGTGAAGTTAATTGAAAGTTTCCCATTTATATCAGTGAGCTTTAGAGCAGCCCCTAATCTCTCTGTGCCTCTGTTCATTCCCCCTCTATAAAATGGGATAATACGTTTCCTTTTCCATTCCTTTGGGTTGCCTTGGCTATTTCGATTGTAAGGTCTTCAGCACAGGGACTGGACCCCAATATCCATTGAAGCCCTGAGGTGCCCCCATAATATGAGCAGTAAATAAGTATCTAGACTGAAAGGGCCTATTTTGTCCATTGTATGTAGAAAATATGGGATACTACTTTCTCTGGATCCTTGCTGCTTAAAAACAACCCGCCAAAGGATGCACCTAAAACTCACCAGATCTCCAAGCAGAGCACAGAGCGTGCTTTCTTTGCCACAAGGCAGAACAGAAAGCCAGAGCACGGGCAGAGCACATATGGATACAAAACAGAAAGAACTGCATACTAAACATTCTGCTTGGATTTGCAGCCCCTGCCTCTCATGCACACTCTGACGAAAGGAAGAATACAGCGCAGCAGCGAAAACATTAGGGGACCCTTGCCAATAGTGCATTATACATGAAGAAAATGTATAATGATGATGGCTAGGAACCCCAACACTGCTTCAGCTAAAGCACTGCTAGGACAGAGCATTAATGTTGCAAGAGATCATCTGAAGAAATGTCTATAGACAAGAAGCCAGGGGATGCAGTCTGAAATAGGAACTAATTAACACTAAGAGAAACTTCACATATAAAAATCCCTTGCAGGCTTTTATTTATAACTTATTATTTCTGTGTACCATGGACACATAATGTGCCTGCAGCAACCACACATAACAGTGTACCAGAACACTATCTTGTACTGTATTTAAACACAGCATGTTTATTTCTCAACCTGCTAAGTCCCATTGGAGCAACCCAAATCAGAGACACAGGAAAAACAGCAGAGTTTGAAAGCTGAAAACAATGTAGGATACAAATACTTTTCTGTTTCTTGAGCAGAGTTAACATCAGTTTAATTATTCAGTATCTTTGCTGTAAATAACACAGAGTAGTCTTTTTTTTATAGCACATTTCAGGCTGTAAGCGTGTCCTTAAAAATATAGGGCAGGATCCTTATCTAGTGTAAATCAGAGTTGCCCCTCTGAGAACCAGCTGAGAACCTGGTCCATGCTGTTCAGGTACAGCTGAGCATTTGGGCAGATGGAATTCAGATAAAAGAAAATGAGGCAAAATGAAAAACTGTAAAATCTCATGAATTTCTATCTGCAACAAAGCTCTGTTTTCTGTTTCCCTCCACTTCTGCTGCAGGCATCCTACCTATTGTATATTCTCCATTGTTTCATCTACTCCAGATTTAAATGTCCCAAGCCAGAGGCCCTTCCCTGGGAATCTGATTCACAGACTATTCTTCTCACTGTAATAGTGGCAGAATTAGGTGAAGCAGCTCCCCAAAATGACATATGATTATGCTGTTGAATGTATATGGAAATAAGTAAGAAGTTCTCTGATTGAATCAGCCTTTCAAAAATATATTTAATGATTGATGATAATGTGAGACTGGAAGGTTACAAACAACCAGGGATTTAAAATGTAAAAAAAAAAAAGCCCTTTCAAAATCATATTTAACAAGAAACATTAAACAAGTTTTCAACTTCCAACCACAGATGTTATTTCTCTGAAACCACAAATGCTCAGCTGCCTCTAGGCTAAATGCTACGTTTAGTCCCAAAAGATGAGATGCTGCACTGGGGCCCCTACTGAACAAAGCTCTGAAGCATGTGTTTAGCTTTTAAACAGTGTGGACTTCAATGGGATTAATCTGGGTGCTTGCAGCTAAGCACTGGTTTAAGTGCTTTGCTAGATTGTGGCTCAGATGAACAAATAATTAGTTAGATCATAGAATTCCCAGGCTCTATTATCTTTACCCAGGCAAACTATCACCGCAGTCTGTGAATAAGTACGAAGTAAGAACATCAGGATTTAGCACAACCTCTTCTATTGCTCATTTCCAAAACCATCACTCCAGACTTTTCATATTTTTGCTTCCACCAGCCCACCTATCCCTATCTCCCTGGGCCTAGACTATAGGATCTATAGGACTATATGAATACACTTCATAAGGAACCTGTGCTGTACTGAAAACTGCTAAACTTACAAGCTGTCACTTTAAGAGTAAGGGGTTTCCTGGTCCTGTTTGGAGGCTAAGAGCTCGGTAGAGAAGCATGTGATCTTTGTCTTGATTCTTGAGCAGTCAGACTGCAAAAAAACTGCCTAAAGCAAGGTGGGTTGAGTTGTGCCTCTGTGCAGCAGGGCGCAGCCTGCTTTCTTTCTCTTTTGCTGATTTTTGGTTCTTTTGTGTTAGGGTTTTGGATCCTAAGAAATAAAGTTGTTTTACGCTGCAAACTTCCTGCAAGAGTATTTTATGATGTATCTAACCTCTCAGTGCATATGCCTGGAACATAACAGAACACAACATGTGAAAATGCTCTAATTATTATTATTTGTATTACAATAGCACCTACAGAACCAAATGAAGATCACAATGTGGTAGGCAGTGTACCAACATATAGGAAGAGACAGTCCATGCCCTGAAGAGCTTACAGTCTAAGTGAGGAAAGATTGTCCAGTTGTTAGGGTGCTAGGCTGGGACTTGGGATAGCTGCATCTCAGGAGAGTGGGGTTCAATTCCCTGCTCAACTACAGACTTTCAGCATGGTTTTAGGTAAGCCACTTAATCTTCCTTTGTACCTCAATTTCCCTTCTGCAGAAGGGGGATAACTTCTCTTCCTCTCAGTGGTGTTTAATGCATTAAAAGTGTAGATGGTTGACTTAGCACTGCATGACATTCTGATTAAAAGTAAGTATGATGAAGCATCAGTAAAGCACATGTTTAATAGATTAAGAACTGGCTAACTGAGATCTCAAAAAGCAGCTGAGAATGGGAGTGTTTTTTAGTGGGGTTCTGCAGGGGCTGGTACTAGGCCTGCTACCGTTCAGTAATTTTGTCAACGATCTGGATATAAATATAAAATCAATGCTGATAAATGTGGTGGATTGCACAAAGATTGGTGGAGTTGTAAATAATGATGAAGACAGGGCAGTCATATAGATCGAACTGGATCACCAGGTAAACTGGGTCCTTTCAAACAAAATATGTTTTAATGCAGTCAAATGTAAAGTCAGACATCTAAGAACAAGGAATGCAGACCATACCTACATAATGGGGACTGTACACTGGAAAGCAGTGACTCTGGCAAGGATTTAGGGGTCATAGTAGACAAGCAACTCAACATGAACTTCCACCCTGATGCTGTGGCACAAATGTCTAATGTGACCCTTGGATACATAAGTTGAGGAGTAGTGAGCAGGACCAGCAGGGTAATTTTACCTCTGGATACAGCGTGGAGGGATCAATACTGGAATACTGAGTACAGTGTGATGTCCACATTTTAAAAAGGGTGTTGAAAAATTGGAGATGCTGTAGAGAAGAGCCACAAAAATTATCTGAGAGAGGAATTAAAATTCCTTACAGTGAGAGACTTAAAGAGCTCTATCTGTATAATGTCTTAAAAGGAAGATCAAGAGGTGACTTGATGAGGACCCTTCTTGGGAAGAAAATATTGGTTACTAAAGGGCTCTTTAACCTGGTGGAGAAAAGCAGAGCAAGAACTGCTGGCTGAAAGTTAAAGCCAGACAAATTCAAACTGGAAATAAGGGACAATCTTTTAACAGGAGCGTGAGTAACCACTGGATCAAACAACCAAAGGAAGTGATGGATTCTCTGGATGTCTTCAAAGCAAGTCTGGATGCCGTTATGGGAGGTATGCTTTAGTGAGACACAAGTGTTGGGCACAATACAGGGTGACATTTTATAGCCTGTGTTGTGCAACTAGATGATCTAATGGTCCGTGGTGGACCTTCTGGCCCTAAACCCTACCAATCTATGAAAAGATTAAGAGATGCTCAGATACTACAGAAATGAAAGCCGTGTAAGTACCTTAGCTAAGTTGAAGTAGACTAGTGATGGGAGGGAAAATGAAGACATAGACAGGTGAGGTGAGTTGTCCAAGGCCACGCTGCAGGTCAGTGGCAGGGAGAATTTCTGCTGAAGTTGATGGAGTTCTATCACTTGCGTCTATGGGCGCTATGAAGTCCATGGGGGCAGCGGATGTGCCACGCTTTTACTTAGGTGCCTAACTTTGGATTTAGGAGTCCAACTTTTGGAACTAAAGTTTGAACATATTGGCCTTAAATCCCAGTGCTGACAGGTGTTGAGTGCTCACAGCACTCATGGACATCCCTGCCCTGGCAGCATTTTACAGGATCAAGCCCGTGGCTTCCATTTCCTGGTTTTATAGGAGAGAGCTTCTTCTGGGATCTAATTATAAAGGTCTGTGTGGTACAGGCTTATCCTTTATCTTAAGGAAACAGAGCACTTTGTATTACTTGACCAAAAGAGTGATACTAAGAAGTTTTTTCCCTCCAAGCTGCTCTTCAGAATGAGTGCGAATCTAAGACCCTCTGAGGCAAGCCTCATCAACTGCTGGAGTCTATTTGGTAGGGAAGAGATCGATCTCATGTCTCAGAGCAATTGCTTGAGCCATTGACAGTCAGAGCCTGCTTTTTCAACTGTTAACAAAGGGCTTAATCAAGGAAGACAAGAAAGCTGGGAGGAAGGTTTCTTTATGGTGGAGCCACTGCGGATTTGCAAGCATGTGGAGGAACAAGGAATTTCTAATGAGAAAGTACTTGATGGCAGCCCAAAAGATGAAGGCTGTTTTGTTAAATCCTCCCAGGAAACCCAAACAAGCTTTGAAGGGTATTGCTCACGCAGAGCATGCGGTGCAAACATTCTTTTCTCCCTTTTCCGCCAGCCTTCCAAATTCCTCCACGCCTGCCTCTATAGGAGGGGTTTAATGGAGTGGCCTCCTACACACTATGGGGCAGATTGATGCACCAGCTCTAGAAAGCAGTGTGTACATCCTCTATTCAGAGGTTCTTGGGAGTCTGTGTGGCCCCTACCCTAGCTTGTACCCCTGCATCAAAGGTCCCCAGAGGGCTTTGCAACAGTGCAGAATCACCAGGCGTAGATACTATATGGCTACGCCCTCTCCTGCCCTCTCCCGCCTCCATCCTACTGACCTCTCCCCTCCAATCCCCACCTGTCCTTAGGGCTCCTGAGGAGATGCTGTAGAGCTGGCAGAGGGGCAGAGCAAACTTTGTGGCAGGTGTAACAGGGCAATGCCCCACAGGCCGGGAGGAGGTTCACGCCTGCCCCTTTATCCAGCCTTACGGCAACTGTGAAGCAAGCCGAATGGGCTCAATCCTGCTAGGTACTGAGCACCTGTAATTCCCACTGAATTGTCTCCCAGCCTAGAAATTATGAACCGAAGTCATAGTTGCCTTCCGGCTCCTTTGTGCCAGCGTAGCCACTCAAAGAGGTCAATGATGACCTCAGGGGAATATTCCTAGCATAGAAGGGCCCAGCCCACCTGCTATAGTGCCAGCTCTGTCGTCTTACTGGCTCCATCTTCCCCCAGCAATAGTCCATGGGGCAGGAGCATTCCAGGGGATGAGTGGGAGATGGTTTGGCCAGGTTGAACCAATCCCTAGTTATTTATTGGCTGCTACAAGGCCCATAAGTCCTTAGTTAACCAGGTGCAAGTTAGGGGTATTACTGCTGTAACCAGTGCCAAGTGTTGAACTGGTCTCTGGCAGACCCAGGATATGGGGACACAAGTCATGCCACCTTCCTCCACTCTATGCCTGTGCCGGGCTCTTCACCAGTGTCTGCATGAATTATGTCCTATGGGCCAAATTCAAGGCTAAATTATTCTGGTGCTTAAAGACCCTCGAGCAGCCCACCTCAGCCTTTCTCCTCTCCACTTTGAAAACACTTCATCAAAGTGTGTTTGGTTTTCTTTAATGCCAGTGTCAGGCCAGCAGTCATCTCCCCACCACCACTACCATCTTTGTCCCAAGATGTAGATCAAGGAGAACTTCCTGGTGTGGTCTGCAGAGAGCTGGTTGGTCACATGGTGCTGATTTTTCTCCTTGTTTCCATCTGCTAAATAACATTCTAGAAACGTGTGAAATATTTCCCCATGAAACCAGTCATTGTGGGTGCCATAGGGATGTTAATGCAGTTGGGAATGGGAAAGGACAGTTGCCCAAGCAATCACACAGGGGAGAGGAAGCTGCCCAGGCCATTGCCAAGGTGGTTTGTTGAATGAGATCTGAGGTGACTACATGCCATCTCTCTGTTAAGGGCCTGAGAGCCCCTGTCATTGACCACAACGTTTTAACCCATGTTATTTAACTCTTCATTATTGTGATTGTCTTTGTGAACAGGGCCTTTGCTTTGCCCTTCTGGGGTCACTTCCTGGATAACTAGTGCCTAGCTGGCAAGCTGACCATTTTGATTGACTCAACAGCCCTGTTGTTTACTTGCTGTTTCTTTGATTCTTGTAGCCAATAGATGCCGCTTGACAATTACATCTGACTGTGTTCAATTGGCAGTCGTCTTATTTAATTGATAGGCTTGGCAGGATTAGATTTTTATTGGTAAGTGTCGATTTCCCCACAGACAGAAAGGAGGAAAACAAGTTTCCATCGATAATAATTGAAATTTACAGATAGGACAAGTAAGAAAAATGCTGCTTGGGAACATTTTAGAGTTTGATTTAAGGATATCTGCTTTGTACATTTTGGCATGTGATGTTAACAATTTGTGTTTCCATGGTTATAAACCTTTAATTTTTTGACTCTCAACACCCTCTGAGATGTCTGAGCCCCAGCCCCACCACCTTTAAGTTCCTGCATCTGTGAACATCTGAATAGATAAAAATAAAAAGATGCTTAAAACCCATCATTTTGCACAATTGTGAAAATGTAAATGGATAAAAATACAAACAATTCTTAAAAACAGACTTACATTTTATCCATTGAAATTATATTGAAAAACATTTAATTCGGTCCAGCCAACTCATGCCATGTGACATCAGTTCATTTAATTCCCGCCACCCGATGGCTTTGGTGCTTTGCTGTGTTTTTGCTTACCCAACTCTTTTTACCATAGTAATTGCTTTTTGCCAATTGGAGTGCTTAAGGGGACACTGTCAACTTGAAATCTGGTCCGTTTTTGAAAACCAGCTAGCTGCAGTCTCAGATGCACAATCTGTCCTGCAATCCTCCTGCCCATGTTATTAGATCTACAATCACTTTCTCCTAGCGTTACAAATGTGTGGCTGCATGAAAGACCTACAGGGGAAACTTTACTATGCAGGAGGAGGCATGAAAGTGACTCTACAACAATTGCTGTCAAACACACAAAGTAAGTAATTTTCCCTCTCTCTATTTCTCTCTCATTTGAAGAAACCTGGTGTGTGACTTGCAATTATAGCAGGTAAAAGAAAAAAATGCAGACAGAAGTGTGAATCTTAAATTGACAGCATCCCTTTAACTTGCCCTGACAATTTAATTGTCACCAATCCTACCAACCAATTCTACCCACTGAAACCCTCGAGAAAGAGAGGTGTCATGGTGTTGGCTAGTTCCTTAGTCCCAGGTCCTCAAAGGTATTTATATCCATTGAAATCAGTGGAAGTTAGGAACCTAAATACCTTTGAGGATCTGGGCTTATAGCATTTTCCTCCATCTACCAATAACACTTGTGTATTACCCAGGTTACAATTCAGCCACCGTCTTCTAATCTAGGCTCAGATCTCCTAGACCCTGGGACAACTGGTGGAGATAGCGCCATCTGCATTGTATGCGAAGGAGGTGTGAAGCTGAGCGATGCCCACATACTTTCCCTCAAGCTGTCTCCGAGTCGCTCCCACTGGTTGTACATAGATATTGAAAGACAGAGGGAGACAGAATTGAGCCTTGCAAAACCTGACAAGTGACCGCCCTGGATGTAGCAGCCCATTTTCACTCCCTTAGAATGCCCTCAGAGGTAGGAACTAAGGCAGCTCAGTGCACTGCTGTTGGCCCAAGCTCTGAGGTCTGTGGAGAGATCTAAGAATGTAAATATGAGCATTTTCCCACTGTCGCAGGCAAGAAGATCATTTACTATACAGTCTCTGCAATAATCAGATTGAAATCCAGCTTCGGAAAGGTCCTGGGTGTTAGCAGGGGTTAGTTGTTACTTGTGATTGGTATTTTGCTAACTTCTGAATGAGCTTGATTAGGAATGGGAGATTAGACACTGGATGATAGGTGGTTTGGTTGTTGTTGTTTATTTTTATCAGTAGGTAGACTATGTCCTGTTCACAGGTGTGCAGAAGATTGATTTGTTCAAAGGGTCCATTGGCTATTTCTTGTTATATAGGGCTCAGGTGCTACAGGCTGGCATTTGCCAACCACAAAGGCCAGTTGGTCAGTTGCATGAGTTTCCTTTAGTGCTTCATGGCTTTGTTGCTGTGGAGAAGGAAGAAATTGTGCTATTAGACAAGTGCAGAGGTTTGATATCTTGGGGTAGGTTCTTTTAAAATAAATTTGAAGAAAGGAGTAGACTTATACAGATGACAGATATGGAAAAAGAGCACATGTGGTTTCTCAGTGTTCCATGGATTACATATAATCAATATATTTTAAAATGAGTTTAATAGGTCTAACAAATAGTAGGTCTTAGTGAGTCACTAATAAACACATTTTATACATGTAGAAAATTGGGTAATGTTTTTCCAGCCTCTATGCCATATTAAGAAAAGTCTTCCACTTCGGAATGCAGATCTGTAGCTCTATAGTAGAATATCCTTTGACTCGTCTCTGAAGAGATACTGTTTTGAGCCTCCAGCTAAAACACCTGGAAAAGAGAAAAATGTAAATCAAGATTGATTTCAGTATTAATGCTGCACAGCAGTAAAACTTAGAACAAAATTGTGGAAACTGGAATTATTTCAAGCATTCGGAAGGAAAAGATTTGAATCAATTCCATGACTAAATGGGCCATCCATCATAATAGAGGAGCAATCCACTAATTTATGGAAATGTGCCGGCCATTTATCAACATGAGAAGGAGAAATAGCAAAGGAGGAAAGAAGTTCAAACCTGACTCAAGGGGAAAAGAGAGCAAACTGGGATGCTGAACACTGGTGTATTTCCAAAGAAGCAATATGACTCAGAGTTAGAGATGGATGAACCTGAACAAAGCACCTGAATCATAGAATCAGAAGATTAGGATTGGAAGAGACCTCAGGAGGTCATCTAGTCCAACCCCCTGCTCAAAGCAGGATCAACCCCAACTAAATCATCCCAGCCAGGGCTTTGTCAAGCCAGGCCTTAAAAACCTCTAAGGATGAAGATTCCACCACCTCCCTAGGTAACCCATTCCGGTGCTTCACCACCCTCCTAGTGAAACTGTTTTTCCTGATATACAACCTAGACCTCCCCCACTGCAACTTGAGACCTGGTGCCAAATGCCCCTGTATCTAGTACTCATGACTTTCTGTGCTGGAAAGCATACTCAGCCCTGTTGGTACTACTGAACATAAATAGCAGTGACATAGGGAGAGTTCAGACCCGCATTAGCTCTGGCCAAAATCTGATTACTATTTGTAAACAGCAGTACCCAGAAGTCCCAGCCAAGACCAGGGCCTCATTGTTTGGGTTACTATGCAAACACAAGCTGAGAAACAGTTCCTGCCTTGAACAGTTTATAATCTAAATTGACAAGATAGACGATGGGGGAAAACAAAGTATCATTATCCCCATTTTACAGTGAGGAACTGAGGTACAGAGATAATAAGGGACCAAACCAAAGCCGACTCAACTCAATAGAAAGACGTAAGCTGTAAATGACTAACTGGCTGAAAAACTCGCAGGAAGTTTGGGGCAGAGGCAGGAACGGAGCCCAAATCTCCTGAGCTCAGTGCTTTGACCACATCACCATCATCTTTCTTTCCATCTCATCTTGGAGTAGGGGACCAGATAACAAGTGTGAAAAATCAGGACAGGGATGCAGGGTAATAGGCACCTATATAAGACAAAGACCTGAATATTAGGACTGTCCCTATAAAATCGGGACATCTGGTCACCCTATCTTGGAGGCCATTGAATCTTTACACTGCAAGATAGTGCACTCAAAGCTGAGATCTCTTGAAAGCAGCGTAATATTACCCTGCATCGTCATATCATCAGGAAATCATCCAGAGAAGAAGAGCACACGTGGCTACTCCTATGTATCTTATCCCTGAGCTCCTGCAATATACTTGTTTGCGGAGTGGGGAGCGGGAGTGGGCTCCCTGTCTTCTGAAAGGAGCTCCCTTGCTAATGACCAAACTGCCCTTTGACTTTGGTTCCTAAGGGTATCTCCACCCAGCAGCTTGGAGTGAGCCTCCCAGCCCAGGTAGACAGACCTGCACTAGCTCTGCTTGAGCTAGCATGATAAAAACAGCAGTGTGGATGTTGCATCATGGGCAGCAGCACAGGCTAGCGGACCGTACTCGAATGGACAGCCCCTGCTGACACCCGCGACGTAACATCCACAATGCTATTTTTAGCACACTAGCTTGAGCAAAGCTGGCACATGCCTACCTGGGGTGGGAGGCACATCCTCAGCTGCAGTGTAGACATACTCTAAATCGGTGGTTCTCAACCTTTCCAGACTGCTGTGCCCTTTCAGGAGTCTGATTTGTTTTTCATACGCAAGTTTCACCTCATTTAAAAACTACTGGCTTACAAAATCAGACATAAAATACAAAAGTGTCACAGCACGCCTATTACTGAAAAATTGCTTACTTTCTCATTTTTACCATATCATTATAAAATAAATCGCAAAGCCCAGGTTGAGAAACACTGATACAGTATATAGAGC
Organism: Mauremys mutica; assembly: GCF_020497125.1. Classification (NCBI taxonomy): domain Eukaryota; kingdom Metazoa; phylum Chordata; order Testudines; family Geoemydidae; genus Mauremys; species Mauremys mutica. The sequence goes on along the minus strand of NC_059076.1, from coordinate 131,250,433 downwards.
ACTATAAACAAGTAATTGTCTGTATGCAATTTTAGTTTGAACGGATTTCGCTAGTACTTTTCATGTAGCCTGTTTTAAAACTAGGCACCTATCAAGATGCGTTGACGTACCCCCTGGAAGACCTCTGCATACCCCGAAGATGTGTACATACCCCTGATTGAGAACCATTTCCCTAAAAGAATGAGGTAGAGACATTTTCTTTAAGTTTTATAAACAGGATTCAAAAGTTTCAAGAAACATAGGAATTGTCCTACTGCATCAGACCCGTGGTTCATCTAGCCCAGTACATGGTCTCTATCCAGTGCTAGATGCTTTGAAAGAAGTGCAAGAAACCCCACTGTAGAAGCTGAGAGAGAGTTTCTTCCTGATCTCTGCTAGCTAGAGTTTAGTTTATGCCTTGAAGCATGAGAACAGGTTAAGTGACTTGCCCATGTACAGATAGAGCTCAGAATAGAATTCAAAAGTCCCAGCTCCTACTCATCTGCTCTAACCACTACCCACACCAATACAGCTCTCTTAGTCTGATTTTTCTCCCAAAATTAATAGCAAACTGCCCATTGAATGAGAAGGAAGGAAATGTGGGTCATGACCGCGACAAACACTACCCCTTCTCCATCTAATATGGTTTCTCGCTTATATAGGGAGTCAGGAGAGAGAGGCTTCAGAGTGGGGGATGAGCAGGAATTCTATTTTTCCTCATATTTGTCATCCAGCATTGAAATCAAGTCAGAGCCCAATGGGGCAGCAAGGTGTGGGGGGGGAGGGGTGCCTTCCTCAGCCACCTTGGTTGGCTTAGCGACATCTGGAGAATGGAAACCTTTGATACAACTGCCACTCACTCACACATATGCAAATTCAAGCACACTGAGTCTTTGTTGTCTTTGTTTGTTTATTATCAGTTTCTGCTTTACTTATACGTCCATTTGAGATATTCACAAGTGAACTCCCTGCCCCTCAAAACTTGAGATTTTTCACATTTCATTGGCAGTTGGTGAAAAGGGTCTAATTTCACTTGAAACCTGTAAAATTATTTTGCAGCTTTTTGGCTTGAAAACAGGATCATTTCTGAGTGCAGTCTTATAAATAATAAAATATAAGCTGTTTACACACACAACCAATTTCTACATTGTTTTTATTGACCTTCAATAAACTGATTTGAAGCAAAAGGTCAGACAATTCACCAAAGGAGGCTGTAGGCCCATGGAATTTAACAAGTTCCACTTCTCATTATTCTCTGAGCTTGTAATTTCCCCATTTCAGAAGCAGGTAAACTGATTCACTGAAAGACCTGTGAGCCTTCACAAGGCGAGTTGATCAAACTTTCTCAGCACAAAGGCGGTGTGGGCAGAGAGAATGCTGCTCTTTCAGAAAGGCTCAGTTTTAATTTAGCTTTTGAAATTAGCTAAACAAGCCCACCTTTCACTCCTTTTCTTCTCCCTACACAATGATTGTTTTTCATCTTTTAATGATGAAAACTTCTTGAAGTCAAGAAATGTCAGTGACTCATGTGGCAGCTGAGTGAACAACAGCAATGCTAAAACCATTGTATAGCTCACAAAACTTCACTGGAGGTAGGGTGGTTATTTTTTCCTTTATGAAACAAATTACAGCTCAAAGTTCACACTACATTAACTATACCCTTGTTCCCTGCAATAATGCACTCAATGCGGATTATTTTTTGTCACTAATTACTGATTCAGAAAGAAAGCATTTATTGTATACTGCAATTTGCACTGCCTCTGTTACTCTGAACAAGCTTCAGAGTGGTAGCCATGTTAGTCTGTATCAGCAAAAACAACGAGGAGTCCTGGTGGCACCTTAGAGACTAGCAAATTTAGTTGGTCATAAACTTTTGTGGGCTAGAACCCACTTCATCAGATGCATGGAGTGGAAAATACAGGAGCAGGTATAAATACATGAAAGGATGGGAGTTGCCTTGCCAAGTGTGAGGTCAGTCTAATGAGACAATTCACTTAACAGCAGGATACCAAGGGAAGAAAAATAACTTTTGAAGTGGTAATGAGAGTGGCCCATTTCAGACAGTTGACAAGAAGATGTGAGTAATAGTAGGGGGAAATTAGTATTGGGGAAAATAGGTTTAGGTTTTGTAATGACTCAACCACTCCCTGTCTTTATTCAGGCCTAATCTGATGGTGTCCAGTTTGCAAATTAATTCCAGTTCTGCAGTTGTAATAAGTGATAGAGGTTGGAGACCCGTGGGGAGTGGAAGTAATATGTGGGAGAGGTGGGGTGGAGGCCTTCACAGAGGTGGAGAAGGCACATTCTTCCAGGACCCAGTCCTAGTTTCTTTGAGATTAAAGGCAACCCTCCAGCCCAAGATAAGTATATGGAACATCACTGACACATGGCCAAGTAAAGCCGAGCACAGCCTCTAGATCAGGGGTTCTCAGACTGCGAGTTGGGACCCCTCAGGGGGTCGTGAGGTTATTACATGGAGGGTCGCGAGCTGTCAGCCTCCACTCCAAACCCCGCTTTGCCTCCAGCATTTATGAGGGTGTTAAATATATAAAAACATGTTTTTAATTTATAAGGGCAGGGGTCACACTCAGAGGCTTGCTGTATGAAAGGGGTCACCAGTACAAAAGTTTGAGAACCACTGTGTCTAGATTATATTGCATACACATATATGCACATACACAGAACTCCCTTCTAAGCAGGGCCGGCTCTACCATTTTTGCCGCCCCAAGCAAAAAAACCAACCAACCAACCAAACAAACAAAAAAACGCTCGAACTGCCGCACCCGAACTGCTCGAAGCTCAAAAAAAAAAAAATAGCTGCTCGGACTCTGCCACACGAACTGCTGAAGCAGAAAAAAAACAACAGCAAAAAAGCTGCTCAGACTGACGCTTCCCGAACTGCTGAAGCAGGAAAAAAAAATGCTCCTACTGTGCGGCCCCAAGAATGGACGGAATGTCACCCCCTAGCATGTGCTGCCCCAGGCACGTGCTTCCCCCGCTGGTGCCTGGAGCCGGCCCTGCTTCTAAGGCCCAGATCCTGCATTCAGACGAAGATTTTCCAAAGTCATTTTTTTTTTGCTGCTAAGCTTGGGACGCTTTAAAAGGATGTGATTTTTTCAGAAAGGGTTGCTCATTGTTATTATTATATTGCATTGACATCTAGGAGCGCCAGTTATGGAACAGGGTCCCATTGTGCTAGGCACTGTACAAACAGAATAAAAACATGGTCCCTGCTGAGAACCAACCCTCTGAAAATCAGGTCCCTTTCAGTTGTGTCCAAAATCATTATTCTCTTTGGAAAAGCTTGTGAGTGCATGATCTGGGCCCTAGAAGGGACTGATTTTTGTGTGCGTCTGATATAACGTAGAGACAGATGCTTTACATGCCCATGGCAGTAACATTCCAGCTACTTGTGCTGTTCCTCTAGAGCAGGGGTCTCAAACATGCGGCCCGCGGAGCTCCCCCAGTTACTTCCTGTCGCCGCCAAACTCCCCGAGTTATTTTCTGTGCCTAAGCTCCCCGCGCGCTGCTCCCCAATGTTTGGGGCCGGGTCTCTCCCCTGGCCCCACCTGCCGCCCCCACGCGCCTCCCCGCAGTGTCTCCCAGCCCCCACTTGCTGCCCCCTCACCGCCCGGGAGCCTGCCCGGGAGCTCACGCTGACTCCACTCCTCCGCTATGCCGGCTTCCGGCATCACCTGCTGCCGCAGGGTCCTAGCGCCCCCCTGCACTAGGGCCAGGGCAGGCTGCCCTTCCCCTGCCCTTCTGCCCTAGTCCTGAGACTCTCCAATGCCCCGAGCCTCTCCAGTGCCTCAAACCCCTCACCCTCAGCCCCACAGCCCTCACCCCTGCACCCCCTCCTATCCCCAAACTCCGTCCCAAAGCCTGCACCCCCACCCCCTGCCGCAACCTGGAGCCTGCACCGAGCACAGAGCCTGCACTCCAGACCCCCTCCCCCACCCAAACTCCCTCCCAGAGCCTTAGGCAGTAAATCTAAGTGCGTGTTTTGTCCTTTGAGTGAGGTGCATTACTGAGTGTATATATTTATTAAAACTGCTTGGAAATGACTTTGTCAAAAAAAAGAACACTCATGGAAGAAAAGAGAGTTTTCCAAGACAAATGGGAGAATTTATATTTTTTCACAGAGGTAAAAGATAAAATTCAATGCCTTATTTGTCAGCAAACGATTGCTGTTCCCAAGGAGTATAACGTGCGTCGGCACTATGACACGATGCACCGTGAAAAATATGATGCATTCACCGGAAAAATCCGAGAGGAAAAAGTTCAGCAACTTAAAGCAGCATTTGCCAAGCAAAGAAATTTATTTTCAGGGATTAACAAGTCTAGCGAAGATTCAGTAAGAGCAAGTTTTGTGATAAGCGAAATGATAGCTAAATCATCGCGACCTTTTACAGAAGGCTTATTCATAAAAGAATGTCTTATGAAGGCCAGTGAAATTTTATGTCCTGATAGGAAGAAAGTTTTTGAAGGCATAAGCTTGTCTGCAAATACAGTTGCCTGCAGGATAACGGATTTAGCTGATAATGTGCAAAAACAATTGATTCAAATGGCAAAAGACTTTGAAGTATTTTCAATTGCTCTTGATGAGAGTACAGATGTATCAGATACCGCACAGTGTGCAGTGTTCATTAGAGGTGTGGACTGCAATTTGAATATAACTGAAGAATTGCTAGACTTAATGCCACTGAAGGGTACCACAACGGGACGTGACATATTTCAAGGATTGGAAGAGTGCATTGAAAAAGCTGCACTGCCATGGAACAAACTCGTATCTTTGGCTACGGACGGTGCGCCATCAATGTGCTCTGAAAACATTGGTGTAGTTGGATTATTGAAGACCAAACTGAACAGCCTCAATATACCAGGAATTAGCTTCACCAGTATACATTGTATTTTGCACCAAGAAGCCCTGTGTAGTAAAAGTCTACAAATGAAAGAAGTTATGGATGTAGTTGTTAAAACTGTTAATTTTATACGTGCACGAGGGCTGAATCACAGACAGTTCACTTCTTTTCTAGCAAGTATGGACAGTGAATATGGGGAACTTCTGTATCACACTCAAGTTAGATGGCTGAGTCGTGGAAATGTTTTGAAGCGTTTTTTTGCACTTAAAGAGGAGATTGATTCCTTCATGAAAATGAAAAACAAGGAGGTTCCACAGCTTGCTGATTCCACTTTTATCTGCAACCTTGCTTTTCTAACAGATGTAACTGATCACCTGAATGCACTGAACTTGAAACTTCAGGGTAGAAAACAGGTGATAACACAGATGTATGACAGTATTAAGTCATTCAAAGTCAAGCTTACTTTATGGGGGAAACAGCTGACTGCTGGCAATTTGGTCCATTTCTCAACTCTGAATTCCTTAGGAAAAGTTGAACCCAAATCCTTGAAAGAATATGCAGAGATCATTTCTAACTTACACAAACAGTTTGATGTGCGGTTTAAAGATTTCAAGGCACTTGAACCACATTTTCAACTTTTTTCCACACCATTTGCTGTTGAAATTGACAATGTTGCAGAGGAAATGCAGATGGAGTTAGTGGAGCTTCAGTGTGGCACGATTTTGAAGCAGAAGTATACAGATGTTGGAATTCCAGAATTCTACAGGTTTCTTTCACAAGAAAGATTTCCCATGTTATTCTCTGCTTCTGCAAGGATAATGGCAATGTTTGGAAGTACATATATATGTGAACAGTTTTTCTCTTCCATGAAGATTAACAAATCTGTGTTAAGGTCAAGGCTCACTGATGAACATTTGCAAGCAACACTGAGATTGGTTTCATCTCAGGATATCAAACCTAATATTGATGCTCTGGTTGATGCAAAACGCTGCCAGCTAAGTGGCCAAAAATGAAATGACTGTCAAAATTAGCACTGACGTTTCACATTACAGTTAAAGAAGTTAATAAAAAAGTTAATAAATTGACTTTTAATAGCATACTATATTTTAATACTATACTACTATATTACTCTTCATTTTTTTTTCTGCCTACCTCCAGGCGCTTCCCGCCGCCAAGCCGCCAAACAGCTGTTGGTGGCGCTTAGCACTTTCCAGGAGGGAGGGGGGAGGAGCGGGGAGCCGCGCGTTTAGGGGAGGAGGTGGAGAAGAGACAGGGCAGGGGCGGGGCCTCATGGAAGGGGTGGATTGGGGGTGGGGCCAGGGGCAGCAAGGGGGCGTGTCAGTGATGCGGCCCTCGGGCCAATGCACTAGTCCTCATGCGGCCCTCGGGGTCATTTGAGTTTGAGACCCCTGCTCTAGAGGGACATTTGTTTGAGTAGGTTTGGAAGTATCTACTCCAATGAGGTGCTGCGTGACTAGCATTGGATTCATGTACCACACTCCACTTCAGCAAATGCTGTGTCAGGGACGAGAGACACCTCTGCAGAGACTGAGTGTAACTTTGCCACAAACTGCCTACATTAGAAAGGATTTATTAGGTTACATTATACTAGATCATCTGTGATTCCTGGCATGTAAGTGTTATATTGAAGTCTCTTCAATTATAATGACTAGGGGGAAAATGCTTTGGAAGATTTAATAAGCACACTCACTTCTTTAATAGATTTTATATATGCTCAAGCCGCTCTGATAGTGCCATCACAGCATGAAAATTCAGGGCTTGTTTGAAAGTCTTTCGTGTTTCTTTTTAATGACCTCATTAACCAAACCAGGGAGGGAAAGGAGGGGGTGTGGTGGGTGTTTTCTTTCAAGTCATTTTCAATACCGTATGATCAGAAGAAAATGTATGTGTAGCTGGAATTAGCAGGAAGTTATTGTGTAGATGAAAAATAGTTCAGTCAGTCAGGTATTTCTACATTGTTTCCCCCATAGTTATTGACATTTTAAAAATGGAGATTAGTTTTTTCCAGTCAAAACTGTTTAAAAAGGATGTCCCTAATTTGATTCAATCAGACTCTTGTGCTTTGACCTAGCCAGAATGCTGGGTGGTAACCCACAATGCTAGACATTATTGCTTCCTGCCTTCGCTTCCCAGGAGACTGCTGATGACTTGCAGAGGGAATGAGCAGTAGGGGAGGGATTCTCAAAAGTGCCTACTGGAATTAGGTACCCAATTCAAAGGTGAATCGGGCATCTCACTTCCTTTAATCCCATCCTACAATGATACCACCAAATGTACTTTCACCCCAGCCAGGGTCATCTGTTAGAATTCAGCTCCGGACTTCTGCCTCTAAAAGGCATAAGCAGCTATGATCTGAGCTAATGAACCAGCTCTTTAGCTCAAAGGCAGCAGCAGCCTCAAACCACTATACATGGTGTAGACACGAGAGGGGGACAAAGACCCACAATGTGTTAGCATGGGTTGCACAGAGCTATGCAGCTGATGCAGATTTTACAGTATGCATGCCCTGTAATCACAGTGTCTCTGTATGTGGTATACACTTCTTCTCCCTCTCAAGCTGTTGAAAATCAGTTGCCAAATATTCATGTTCCTAGTAATGAAAAGCGATCACAATCATTGGCGGTGTCATGCACTGGAGTAGTTTTGATATACTTCATTTCCTAGTTATAACATTTTTGGGAAATACCATCCCTTCTGCTGTTAGGTTATGCAAGCAAAATAAACGGTTCTGAATGCAATGTGCAAGTCTGAATTTTTTCCCATTTCAGGAAGACGTGGTTAGCACACGTTGTGTCATTCTCCAGCTAGTATGTAGCCTGAAACTGTTTTAAATTGCAAAAGTAGCTGGAGAGCCTCTGACAAACATACAGTGTGACCAATGAGAGATTTCTTATTTTGCACCACTGTTAACCTCTTTGAAAGTTTGGGCAAATTCTCTGCGGGTGGAAGCTTGTATAACTTAATTGACTGCAATGGAACTGGACCAATTTACACCAGTGGAGACTTAGGCCCCAAATATATACTCTCTGGTACAATCTTAGCTGGAATGTGTCAAACAAATTTGGAAAGAAAAATAAATTGAGGCTTCTTGCCATGACAATTGAAATTTCCCCTTGTGCTCTCTGCTGTGTGACATATGAGTGTGCATGGATAGTACACAATTAATTATTGCTAGGGCTGCTCAGAACATTTTAAACACATTTTTCCCGTCTGAAAAGGGGGGAGGTGTCTAAATTGAAATTCATCATGGGAGAAGATCACTTTTGCTAGAATTTTCCATCTAGAAAACCTAAACATTTCATTTTGGGTTGAATTTAATATCTGCATCTGTCTGCAACACCACAGTGCCTTAGGGAATTGTAATTCCAGGTCTCTCATGCCCCTGTTCTTCTCTAGCTCCCTGGCTGGACTACATCTTCCATTTTGCAATCAGCTCCAGTTTGTTTATATTGCCGTGACATTCAAAGGCCCCAACCAGGCCAACACACAGGAAGACGCAGCCCCTGTAGAGATATGTTTATGAAATATTGTGATTTGGAGATGCTCTCTCAGAAGGGGCTGTGCTGTGAGTGTGGGAAATTGGAGATGTGCTCTGGAGGCGGGGGTTGGGAACACCGCATGGCTGCGTGCAGCAGTTCACCAGGGAGGCTGTCCAGTTTGTTTTATTAAAGGTTTATTCCTTCCTCATTCACTGGTTTGTTATTTATGGAAACCCAAGATCATTACAGGGTGTCACAAGTGCTGAATGAGAAGGAATCTGCAGTCATCATGGGCGGCGCATGAACCGCTGGCTGGGGGAGGCGAACCCCAGGCCACGCCCCTTCCACCTGAGGCCCCGCCCTTCCACACACCCCACAACACAGAGCCCCTCAACTGCAGCTGCCAGCCCTCACCCCAGGCTGGCTAGTGCCCCCACCCCCAGGGCGCCGGGAGGGAGAGCTGAAGCAGGGCCCTGGGGACAGGGCCACACCTGGCTCTTTAAGGAGGCACAGCCTTCCCCAGCCTCCCCTCCCCACCACCCCTGGGACTCTTCTGAAGTTAACTCCTGTATTTGCAACTGAAAGCAGAGACAAAGGGCGGCACCAGAGAAGCATGTGGAGCACCAGGCACAGAGGCTTTTGCATGTATTTGCAGAGCACAATAGTCACTTAACTAGCTCAAGGGGGTGAGGTGGGGGAGAAGCCACAAATGGATGTGTTGCAACTTCCTTCCAGTCTACAAGTGTCAATTGTCAGGCAATGTTGCAGAGAACTGGAAAAAATTCAGACAGAAATTGGAATTGTATTTAGCAGTCATAGGGGCAGAGGAGAAATAATAAAGTGAAATCATCTGTCCTTTTTGCACGTTGTTGGGGAGGAAACACTGGATATTTCTAAGAACTTTTAAGTTAGAAGAAGTTGAAAGCATGATGTTAAATAAAATGTTGACTACATTTGAGGACCATTTCATGTGAAAAAGGAACAAAACCTTTGAGAGACACGGTTTTTTTACATGCATGCAAAAAACCTATGACACCATGGAGCAATATGTCACAGAATTAAGGAAACTCAGTAAAACCTGTGACAGGTGAGCTGACAGCATCTCTGGTCAGAGACAGAATCATTTGTGGCATTAAAGACAATGTGTTAAGAGAGAGAATGCTCCATGAAGATTTAACTTTAGAAGAATCTCTCCAAACATGCAGGGCACCAGAAACTGAAAGCACAAGCCAAAGAATTCACCAGAAGTGGTTATCCATGTACTAAGTACTAAAGAATATAATCAGAATAGGTCAAATCAGAAAGTAAAACCACTCATTATGAAAACCACCACTGGGGGAAGACTGGGTACAGATGGTTATGTGGAAGGTGTGGATCACAACATGGCTCTAAACAATGTGTTGCCTTTGGGAAACTCTGTAATAAATATGGGGGAAATAATCATTTTGCAAAATGCTGAAGATCCCAAATGCAGAAAAGTCAAGTGCACTCAGTTAAAGACAATCTGATTGAGGAGTTTCAGAGTAGCAGCTGTGTTAGTCTGTATCCGCAAAAAAGAACAGGAGTACTTGTGGCTCCTTAGAGACTAACAAATGTATTAGTCTCTAAGGTACTCCTGTTCTTTTTTCTGGTTGAGGAGTTTTTCATAGATCAAGCAAGCCTGATGAGAGAGATTGGATACTGCCTATGACAACGGATGGAACAATTATTCTACTGAAACTGGACACAGGAGCTCAGGTCAATATTCTATCTGAACAAGATAATGAGATACAGAAAATAGTACTAAAACTGGGACCAACAAAAATAAAAGTAGCTGGTTATTCTGGAACTAATATACCAGTCAAAGGGAGGTGCATTGCTATCATCAACCATAAAAACACTATGTATAGGCTTCTGTTCACTGTCGTGCCAAAGGAGGTGACACCGATTTTAGGCCTGGCTGCACGTGAGTAACTCAATCTGGTATAATGGGTGTTCTCACTACAAGATCATACTGAACCTGACTATGAGTGACTCTTTCACTTTGCAGGCGTCTCTGAGTAGTTACTGCAACAGCTGAGGAAGATCTTAGAAGGAAGGTAATGTGGATGGTGAGCAATCAGCTGTTGTGACCTCCACAGGATGTCCCATGTTTGTTTTTCTTCCACAGGACAGAAGCAAATTTGTCTGTGCAAAGTGCAAGCTGGTCTCCATTTTGGAAGAGAAGGTTCAAGCTCTGGAGAAACAAGTATCAACCCTGTGTTGCGTAATTGAAAATGAAGATTTCCTGGACAGACATCAGGATATTCTTTTACAGGCACAATATTCTGAAGAATCAGAGCAGGCTGTGCAGTGGGGACAGAAGGACGATGAAGAGAATTGGCAGCATGTGACCTCAGAAGAAGAAAGAGGAGCATCCATGTACCAGCAATGCAGATACAGGTGAGAGACCATTTTCATGTTCTCTCCACAGGTACTAATGTGGAGAGTGGATTAGATGATACATCTGAGGGAAAGGAGCAGAAGGAGACTCCACCGATTGGAAAGCATGAGAGGCACTGTCCTAGGGATGGGGATTCCACAACCACGGGTCCCAAGAGAAGGAGGCGAGTGGTGGTGGTCCCCCTAAGGGGACTGAGTCATCTCTCTACCATCGCGACCGGGAAAGCTGAGAAGTGTGCTGCTTGACAGGAGCTAGGATTCACGATGTGACGGAGAGACTGCCGAGACTCATCAAGCCCTTGGATCGCTGCCCCTTCCTGCTTCTCCACGTGGACACCAATGATATTGCCAAGAATGACCTTAAGTGGCACTGCAGACTATATGGCTCTGGAAAGAAGGATAAAGGAATTTGAGCTGCAAGTGGTGTTCTCATCCATCCTCCCTGTGGAAGGAAAAGGCCTGGGTAGAGACCGTCGAATTGTGGAAGTCAACGAATGGCTACGCAGGTGGTGTCGGAAAGAAGGCTTTGGATTCTTTGACCATGGGATGGTGTTCCAAGAAGGATTGCTAGGCAGAGACGGACTCCACCTAACGAAGAGAGGGAAGAGCATCTTCGCAAGCAGGCTGGCTAACCTAGTGAGGAGGGCTCTAAACTAGGTTCACCAGGGGAAGGAGACCAAAGGCCTGAGGTAAGTGGGGAAGTGGGATACCAGGAGGGAGCACGAGCAGGAGAGCACAAGAGGGGAGGACACCTACCTCATTCTGATAAAGCAGGATCATCAGCGAGTTATCTTAAGTGCCTATACAGAAATGCAACAAGCCTGGGAAACAAGCAGGGAGAACTGGAAGTCCTGGCACAGTCAAGGAATTATGCTGTAACTGGAATAACAGAGGCTTGGTGGGATAACTCACATGACTGGAGTACTGTCATGGATGGATATAAACTGTTCAGGAAGGACAGGCAGGGCAGAAAAGGTGGGGGAGTTACATTGTTTGTAAGATAGCAGTCTGACTGATCAGAGCTCCGGTATGAAACTGCAGAAAACCTGAGAGTCTCTGGATTAAGTTTAGAAGTGTAAGCAACAAGGGTGATGTCGTGGTGGGAGTTCGCTATAGACCACCGGATCAGGGGGATGATGTGGACGAGGCTTTCTTCAGGCAACTAACAGAAGGTATTCAATCATAGGCCCTGGTTCTCATGGGGGATTTCAATCACCCAATATCTGCTGACAGAGCAATACAGCAGTTCACAGAAAATCCAGGAAGTTTTTGGAAAGTGTAGGGAACAATTTATTGGTGCAAGTGCTGGAGGAACAAACTAGGGGCAGAGCTCTTCTTGACCTGTTGTTCACAAACAGGGAATAATTTGTAGGGGAAGCAAAAATGAATGGGAACCTGGAAGGCAGTGACCATGAGATGGTTGAGTTCAGGATCCTGACACAAGGAAGAAAGGACAGCAGCAGAATACGGACCCTGGACTTCAGAAAAGCAGACTTACTCTCTCAGGGAACAGATGGGCAGGATCCCCTGGGAGATTAACATGAGGGGGAAAGGAGTCCAGGAGAGCTGGCTGTATTTTAAAGAATCCTTATTGAGGTTGCAGGAACAAACCCTCCTGATGTGTAGAAAAAATAGTAAATATGGCAGGCGACCAGCTTGGCTTAACAGTGAAATCCTTGCTGATCTTAAACACAAAAAAGAAGCTTACAAAAAGTGGAAGATTGGACAAATGAGCAGGGAAGAGTATAAAAATATTGTTCAGGCATGCAGGAGTGAAATCAGGAAAGCCAAATCACGCTTGGAGTTGTAGCTAGCAAGAGATGTAAGAGTAACAAGAAGGATTTCTTCAGGTATGTTAGCAACAAGAAGAAGGTCAAGAAAAGTGTGGGCCCCTTACTGAATGAGGGAGGCAACCTAGTGACAGAGGATGTGGAAAAAGCTAATGTACTCAATGCTTTTTTTTGCCTCTGTCTTCACGAACAAGGTCAGCTCCCAGACTACTTCAATGGGCAGCACAGTATGGGGAGGAGGTGACCAGCCCTCTGTGGAGAAAGAAGTGGTTCAGGACTATTTAGAAAAGCTGGACAAACACAAGTCCATGGGGCCAGATGTGCTGCATCTGAGGATGCTAAAGGAGTTGGCAGATGTGATTGCAGAGCCATTGATCATTATCTTTGAAAACTCATGGTGATTGGGGGAGCTCCCGGACCACTGGAAAAAGGCTAATGTAGTGCCCATCTTTTAAAAGGGAAGGAGGAGGATCCGGGGAACTACAGGCCAGTAAGCCTCACCTCAGGCCCTGGAAAAATCATGGAGCAGGTCCTCAAGGAATCAATTCTGAAGCACTTAGAGGAGAGGAAAGTGATCAGGAACAGTCAGCATGGATTCACCAAGGGCAAGTCGTGCCTGACTAAAGAATTAAGAAATAATGGAAGAAATAAGCAGTTGCTGTCCAAGTATAAGCGACTATTGGCACTGCAGACATGAACGTACTGTGCTAGTTGGGGTGATTTTCAAGGGCGGTAAGGTTGTAATTCCAATGAGCCCCCAAAAAGAAAAAGCTACAGAATATCCACAAGGGTCATTTAGGAATTGAGAAGTGCAAACAATGCACACAAGAGTGCTGTATTGGCTGCAGATCAATCATGACATGACTAATATGGTAGGAAACTGTTTTTCATGTTCGAAGTACAAGCCATGTCAACAGGCAGAGCCACTGAGACTTCATTCAGTTCCACAAAGGCTTTATGGGAAGGTTGGCACTGACTGATTTATCTGGCAATCAAAGGAATATTTAATAGCCACATATTATTATTCTTTGTGTCCAAAAATGTGCACACTATGCAGTACTAATAGTAAGTCAGTGATAGCTGACATGAAGGAAATCTTCTCCAGACATGGAATTCCAGATGAAGTCTTTAGCGATACTAGGCCACAATTTTCCAGTGTAGATTTTAGGCAATTTGTCATAGATTGGTCACAAACATCAGCTCCAAATGATCCCCAATCAAATGGACTTCAGAAAGGTCTTTACAGAGAGTAAAGAACTTCATGAAGAAGACTTTTGGCTGTGGAGGTGATTTGCATAAAGCTTTATTGGTTTACCGAAGTATGCCCCTGGAGAATGGCTTTTCTCCAGATCAAATGTTAATGGGAAAAAGGATCAGATCTAATTTACCAATTACTGATAACCTGCTGAAATCTCACAACAATGCAACCATTTGGAAGATGAAAGAATGTCAGAAATGGAAGCAGAAGAGTCCATGATCTCCCTTCTTTTAACCCAGGTGATAGAGAGTGACTGAGGAATCACACCTCTAATACTTGGGGCCAAAGAGGTACCATTAAAGAACAGCTGCATCCAAGGTCTTATATAGTCCAGGCAGACCAGAGGTACACATTTCAACATAATGGATGGGATCTATGAGTAGTCCCAGGAAGTTCCATCACATTGTCAGTTGAGGTGGACTCTGGCACTTCCCATATGACTGATCCTTTATCATCAACACGAAAAGGAGACACTGTCAAGGGACAAGAGAACAACTCAGATTCTAATGAAAGGCTGATACTGAGAAGATCAGACCTGGAGATTAAACATCCTGAAAGACTCAGAAAGACTTGCTAACCTGCCTGGAGAAGGGGTATTTGAGGAAAGTGAGTGGTAAAGACTCACTCAAGAGTGATGTGCTGGTAACCACTCCTCTCTAGATAGCTGACACATTGGATTTATGGAAATGTGCTAGATGGGCTGAGAATTTAATATAGGTATTATTAGATAATTGTTAGCTGTTTATATATATGCATATAAAAATTAATTCATTTTTCTTTAAGAGGGAAGATGTAGAGATGTGTTTATGAAAGATTGTGATTTGGAGTTGCTCCCTCATAAGGGACTGTGCTGTGAGTGTGGGAATTTGGAGATGTGCCTGGAGGTGGGGGTTGGGAACACTGCATGGTTGTGTGCAGCAGCTCACTACAGAAGCTTTCCAGTTTGTTTTATGAAAGTTTTATTCCTTTCTCATTCAGTGGTTTGTTATATAATGAACCCCAAGATTGTTACAGCCCCTGCCCTCAAGAGGTCACAATCTCATGTAAAACAAGATGCAATGAGTGGAACAAACAATAGAGGAGACAGAGAAGGGGGAACAAGGGTAACAGTAATAGGATTGTGAAGTTGCTTAGGTCAGCAATAGGCATAAACTGACAGTTCTGAATCACAAAAAAGTTTGTTGTTGTTTTCTTTTAAATACACACTGCAATCTCTTCTCCTCCACCACCAGCCATTTCCATATGGCAAATTTCCTATAGGTATCTTGGCAGAGATGAATCACCAAGAGGGTTCTCAAGGAAATTCAGGGAGGTCATTCCATGTATAAGGACCAGTATGGAGGAAGGCATGGAGATGCTTTTGCGAGAAGCAGACAAAGGGGCAGCCGTTGGTGGAGTGGAGCAGACAAGGCATGCCATGATAAGATGTGAGAGTGGATAAGCAAGGATGGGCAAAATTAAGCACCTTAGCGGTCAGGACAAGAGTCTTGAAACTGATGTGGTAGAGAGAAAGCCAGTGATACAGCATGAGGATAGGAACAACAGGCAAGGAATGTGGTCTTGGCAGCTGATTTTTTAATTGACTTGGCCGGGTGGGGGGCAGGCAATGGGGGGTTAAGGGAGGACAGAGAGGAGAAAGTTGTGGAATAGTCAAGATGAGAGGTGATGAGGCCTGGTTGAAAGTTGTGTTGACCAAGAGAAAGGGTTTTAGAAAGGTTGTGTAGGAAGAAGAGGCAAGAGCTGGACATTGCATGGATGTGTGACGTAATGGAGAAACAGGAGTCAAGAACCTGTGGATTGGGTCTAAGTGATATACTGAGTGACAGGGTGAGTTGTGGTGACAGAGAAATTGCGGGAGTGGAGAAGGCTTCAGATGTAGTAATATCTCTAGGAGGGTTGTGAGCAAATAGACCAGAGAGGAACCCCTACTGAAGCATTCTCAAATTCACTCTTCAGGCCCTGCTCCAAAACTGCAGGTTTGTCAGCTTGTTTAAGGCCCAGGAGCTGCTCTCCTACCTTGTGCTGAGTGGCCCCTTACTCCATAAGTTGTCCTGAAATCACTAGGGCTGCTCACAGAGTAAGGCATTTCTTGGCATCAGCTAAGGTGGCAGAATTTGGGCCTTGGCTGGCCCTGATTGAAGGGGTTTTAGCTCCCTCTCCAACACTAAGTAATGCAAACAAAAGCCAAGTTTTGCTAAAATTCATCTGAGAGGAAGCGAGAGGGCTTTTGATAAACACACACATAATGAGAGAGACAACATGAAGTTGCTTTACATTTTTAGCATTTTTTCTCAGGAGAAAGAGATGAGTAACGTTTTGTGACCTATCCTGGGAGCTAGGGAGGATTGAATTACAATAAATACATGTAAATGAGCAACTGTTTTAGAACATGAATACTTAAGATGAAAGAACAGGATCACAGTGTCTTAAGAAGTATCGAACAGCCCTAAAATAATGCAGTTAGTCAGTTAACTTCAGTCTCTGATCATTTGGGAACGTCACAAACACATACCCATGTGCTTGGCTTCCTACAGCTGCTTATCGTTTATATCAGCCATCCAATTAAGAACAGCCATTGATCCAAAACTAAGTATATGCTTTCATTTACTTCTTAGCTGCCCTTTCACATGATATTGATTGCTTTTATCGTTTGTTTAGAGATGCACATGACAGTGGTCTTTGTATTTGCCGAAATGCTCAAGATGGGGAAGATTTGGAGTAGTAAAATGATAATAATGCAGCCAATCTGCAGGTCTGTGCGAAAGGTGATATTTTTCTTGGTCATCTAACAAACCATTCCCTAAATTTTTAGCTGGAGTAGATGAAAACATAATAATCTTTTCACTTATGTACAGTGGTTACCATTAACACATCAGCATCTGCCAACAGTTACTGCTCAGTGGAAACGGAGAGCACCACTTTGCTCTAGTAGAGGGGATATCGATGGCAACTGTCACCACACTTTGGTTTGTTGATGGCTTTCTGTGTGGATCTTTTCATCTGCAGATCTCAGATTGCTTTATAAGAAGGTGGACGCTATTATCCCCATTTTATATATGAGGTATCCAAGGCCCAAACAAGCTTAAGGGCCTGATCCTGAGTCCACTGAGATCAGTGCGAGTCTTTTCATTGGCTTCAGTGGACTTTGGCTCAGAGCTAAGGACCAGATTTTTAAAGGTATTTAGTCCTTAAAGATGCAGATAGGCACCAAATGGGATTTTTGAATGCAACTTAGTGCCTAACTCCCACTGATTTCAATTATTCCAATTGGAGTTAGGAGTTTCTAGGTGCTTCTGAAAGTCCCACTAGGTACCTATCTGCATTCTTAAGCACCTAGACACCTGTACAAATCTGGCCCTAACTGACTTCCTTGACATCATATAGGGAGTTAGGTAAGTAGCAAAATAAAACTATTATTCCACAAAGCTCTATTTTACCTCAAACCCTTACCACTCCATTCATCTTTTTTGTTCATCTGCTGCATCTTGTCTGAGGTGCAGCCTTTTTTTGATATCTGTCTATATAGTTGGTGGTATAGTTGCAATTTTTCAGTTTTCTGATTTTTTATGAGCATTCAAAATTTTCCATGGAAATAAAAACCATTTTTCTGTTACCTGGGGTTCTTTCAACCCAAAGCTCTTGGTAACTTTTACTGTATGCGAGGAGGTGTCAGGAAATAAATCAGTGGAGACATGGCCATCCGACCGATAGATGGCTGGCACAAACAGGACAACACAAGTATCAGAGAGGTAGCCGTGTTAGTCTGGATCTGTAAAAGCAGCAAAGAGTCTTGTGGCACCTTATAGACTAACAGACGTATTGGAGCATGAGCTTTCGTGGGTGAATACCCACTTCGTCGGATGCATGCAGGACAACACAAGAGTGCTTTCACTTAAAGCTAAACTTTACTTAGTCTCAAGCACTTACACACGTCCGCAACAGGTTAGTAACACACACCCAACCCACGATAATTACCGAAGCTGAGTGTGGCTCTCGAGTGGCACAGTGGCAGCCCATCTGCCAGTGGGGAACATGAGGTGCATCCAGAGGGAGAGACCAGTCCTGAAGCATCCCCCCTTATTTATACATTAGTAATCGAATGACTTGTCCCTTAAAGAAACCTTGTTAAGTAAACAGTTTCAATGATAAAGCAAGAGGTCTCTTCTGATTATTGATTAACCAGGTGTGAGTTTTTCCAGAGTTTGCAGCCTAGAGACCCCAATAGACATTCCTGGGGTACATCCTGCTCTTCTAAAATGTATCAGCAACTTCAACACAATTCTTATCAGGAGGGACGTGCGGTCAAGCTGCCCTTTCTGTGGCACTCAAAATCCCTTCCCCTCCTGCCTTGGTCAAGCTGAGATTTCTGAATGGCCAACTTACAGCTAGCTGACTAAGCCACCTTTAACAATAAGCCATAGTGGTTTCAAGCACTTTACTGGTTTGCCAAAGTCTCCCCGTACATTACCACCAGCTTTTGAGCTGTGTAGACAATTTACATCTTTTTCTCTTAATGAATTGTCTGCATCCCAAGTGCACAATTTTCAAGATTCAAAATAATTTACCAATTTCTTCAGTAAATAATTCCTGGTCTGCAGATCTTTTCTAAATAGCCCATTGTGTACATTCATAATTTACACTTTTGTTGGCTAGCTATAGAAGTCATATGGTATTCTCTCTGTTCTTTGGTTGACATATAGCAAGCCAAGAGGAGTGGAAATTCTCTAATCTCTTGTAGTAGGTAATTACATATCTGTGGGTCAATCAAACATCAAGGCAGTGCTGAGACCTTCAGCCCACAGTCCATCTGTCACATTATCCTTGTTTGGTTGATGTATGGTACACTTGGTAGGCAGTGCCTAAAATATCTGGGTGTGTAGCCCATTGAGAGCTTTGAAGATAATGACCAGGACCTTAAAGAGCATCTCAGGTGTGGCTTAAACTGTGCATGAGTATGTAGGATTAATAGGCAAATGCCCTCTATAGAGGGAGCAGTCATGGTTCTTGGTTTTTCAAAGTGCATCCTTCCAGCAATATTTGTGTCTTACTTGGCTTCAGTTTAAAACTTCCTGTGACCTAACTGTTCCATGAAGAAGTCACACAGTATTTTAATTAATAGCAATAATAATGTGTGCATGGTGCTTTACACTTGATCAGAGCACTATAGAAAGAGTATAATCCCTTTCAACAGGAGTTCACAAGTTAAAACGGCACACCACCATTTCAGTACAAAACGCCATAGGTTTTTGGTGGTGAGATGCATGGTTATTCTTTTGTATTTTACCATCTTATGCCTCTAGAAAAGGGACTTTTACTTGTTCAGCACATTTACATTTTGTACATCTACAGCATTATTATTAACAGATGTATTGGAACATGAGCTTTCGTGGCTGAATACCCACTTCGTCGGATGCAATTCACCCACAAAAGCTCATGCTCTAATACGTTTGTTAGTCTATAAGGTGCCACAGGACTCTTTGCTGCTTTTACAGATCCAGACTAACACGGCTACCCCTCTGATACTTAGCATTATTTTTGTTGTTATTATTTATTATAGTGGATTGCAATGCCTTTCTCATGCTCTCCATCTCTGTTTTATTAATTCAAATGGGAGGGTTGTTTGTTCCTTTTTCTTCCAAGTAGTATAGGCCACCGATCCAATCATCTCTCATGGTCCTGCTCTCCAGAGAGAACTGAACATCAGGCATGCATCCTCAAAAGCTGATGGTGGGTGCGTAACTCTTTGGAAAACCATTCCCAGAGAGTAGTTATCAGTGGTTCACAGTCAAGCTGGTAGAGCATATCGAGTGGGGTCCCACAGGGATCAGTTCTGGGTCTGGTTCTGTTCAATATCTTCATCAGTGATTTAGATAATGGCATAGAGAGGACACTTATAACGTTTGTGGACGATACCAAGCTGGAAGGAGTTGCAAGTGCTTTGGACAATATGATTAAAATTTAAAGTGATCTGGACAAACTGAGAAATGGTCTGAAGTAAATGGGATGAAATCCAATAAGGACAAATGCAAAGTACTTCACTTAGGAAGGAAAAATCAGTTGCACACATACAAAATGGGAGATGACTGCTTAGGAAGGAGTACTGTGGAAAGGGATCTGGGGACTCATAGTGGATCACAAGCTAAATATGAGTAACAGTGTAACACTGTTGCAAAAAAAGCAAACATCATTCTGGGATGTATTAGCAAGAGTGTTGTAAGCAAGACAGGAAAAGTAATTCTTCTGCTCTACTCCGCGCTGGTGAGACCTCAACTGGAGTATTGTGTCCAGGTCTGGGCGCCACATTTCAGGAAAGATGTGGATAAAGTGGATAAAGTCCTGAAAAAAGCAACAAACGTGATTAAAGGTTTAGAAAACGTGATCTATCAGGGAAGATTGAAAAAAAATGGGATTGTTTAGTCTGGAGAAGAGAAGACTGATAGGGGACTTGATAATAGTTTTCAATACATAAAAGATTGTTACAGAGAGGAGGGAGAAAATGTGTATTTCTTAATCTCTGAGGATAGGAGAAGAAGCAATGAGCTTAAATTGCAGCAAGGGCGGTTTAGGTTGGACATTAGGAAAAGCTTCCTAACTGTCAGAGTGGTTAAGCACTGAAATAAATTGCCTAGGAAGGTTGTGGAATCTCCATCATTGGAGATTTTTAAGAGCAGGTTAGACAAACACCTGTCAGGGATGGTCTAGATAATATTTAGTCCTGCCATGAGTGCTGGGGACTGGACTACATGACCTCTCAAGGTCCCTTCCAGTCCTATGATTCTATGAAATCTCTTCCATGTTTACAAATGTTTTCTGGGAATAATCCTAGATGCCATTTGAAAATGTTTGGACCTTAACTTTTAAGTCTCCTGTCTGAACATTGAGGTCTTTTATGTAAAAAAAATAATGCTTTGCACAATCACATTTTATTTGGGGAAACTTCCAGTCCTACAGTTCTATGGTTCTATGAAAAAGGGCTTTCTGGGTCTCTGCCTAGTCAGTCTTCAACTTCTCTGTTGAAACACAAGAACCTTTACGCAGAAGGACATGCTATCAACTTCCAATTCTCTCTCCCTCTCTGTTAATCTGTCGCTATCTCTTTCTGCCTCTTCTATGTAATATTGCCTGTCTAAATCCCTAACACAGCAATCAATAAACCAGGCATCCCAGGGCATCTAGCCTTTGTGGCCTTCACATTGATGAATTTCTATTTGTGACTCAAACATATTTACTTTGCCAGGCATTCAATTAAAACTGAACAAGAGAGCACGCTGATATGATCAAATATTTAGACGAATGAGGAATTCACGGTGAACTGCACAAATATTTAGAATCCGGTGTGTGTCAGGCAGCAATCAATGGAAATCTAAACACAAGAAATGGCTAGTGAGATGGAAAGGTATATAAAAGAAGGAAAACAGATGGTCCTAAGGTAAAAACCTTGGCACGAAATCGAAAGAGGGGCATGTGTGTGGCTCCTGTTAACATCAGAAATGAGGTCCTGAGGGAAAAGTGATGCTGGCAGGATGATAGTCCTCCATTTTGATTTGTATAAACAAGCACATGTGAGTAAATACAATTTATTTTAACTCTTTATTTCATGTTCCTGCATGTTTCTTATTCTGTATCTCAAAAAAATGTTGCATATTGACCTGAAAATATGCAGTAAGGTAAATTTAAGTAAAGGAAAATCTAATCTTATCCATATACCCAGGTACTTATATGGCCTCCATAATATTTTAGAGCCAGATCCTCAAAGGTATTTAGGAACCTAATTCCCATTGATTTCAATGGGAACATAGGCCCCTAAATACTTTTGAGGATCTGGGCCTGAGGCCTCGCGAATGATGACCCTCAAGGAAAACTTCCTGTCCATTAATTCTATTAGACCCCAAATTAATCATTAAAGGGAAGAGGTGGAAGCACTGTCACTTAAGATTTAACACTAGCCTGCATGAGGCAATCGAAAATATATGGTAGGGAACATGCTTGAGGTATGTATGTGTTACAGGGGTTAATACCCCTTTGAGTACTCCGAAATTAAACAACAGTATACCCCAAATGATTGAAAGATAGTAAGAGGTACAAAAAGGGCCACTATGGCTAAAGAAAGTAGAAGAAGCAGTTAGAGGCAAAAAAGCATCCTTTAAAAATTGGATGTTAAATCCTACTGAGGAAAATTGAAAGGAGCATAAACTCTGGCAAGCCACATGTAAAAGTATAATTAGGGAGGCCAAAACTAACAGCATTTTTTAAGTATATCAGAAGCAGGAAACCTGCCAAACAATCAGTGGGGCAACCAGATGATTGAGGTGTTAAAGGAGCACTCAAGGAAGTAAAGAACAGAATTCTCAGATACATAGATGAACATGATTTATTGGGGAAGAGTCAAGATGGCTTTTGTAAAGGGAAATCATGCCTCACTAATATATTACAGTTCTTTGAATGGGTCAACAAGCATGTGGACAAGGGCTTTCCAGTTGATATAGTGTAACTGGACTTCCCGAAAGCCTTTGTCAAGGTCCCTCACCAAATTTTCTTAAGCAAAGTAAGCAGTTATGGGATAAAAGGGAAGGTCACGTCATGGATCATTAACTGATTAAAAGACTGAAAACAAAAGGTAGGAATAAATGGTCAGTTCTCAGAATAGAGAGAGGTAAACAGTGGTGTCCCCCAGGAATCTGTCCTGGGACCAGTGCTGTTCAACATATTAATAAATGATCTGGAAAAAGGGGTAAACAGTGAGGTGGCAAAATTTGCAGACAATACAACATTAAGCAGATTGTGAAGAGTTACAAACTGGGTGAGTGGGCAACAAAATGGCAGATGAAATTCAATGTTGATAAATGCAAAGTAATGCACATTGGAGAACATAATCCCAATTAGACATACAAAATGATGGGATTTAAATAAGTTTTTGCCACTCAAGAAAGAGATCTTGGAGTCATTGTGGATAGTTATCTGAAAACATCTGCTCAATGTGCAGCAGCAGTCAAAGAAGCTAACATAATATTAGGAACCATTGGGTATAGATAATAAGACAGAAGATATCATAATGCCACTATATAAATCCATGCTATACCCACACTAGAATACTGTATGAAATTCTGGTTGCCCCATCTCAGAAAATATATATTAGAATTGAAAAAGGTACAGAAAAGGGCAACAAAAATGATTAGGGGTATGGAAGACCCTTCATGTGAGAAGAGATTAAAAAGACTGGGACTTTTCAGCTTGGAAAATAGACAATCAAGGAGGGATATGATAGAAGTCTATAAAATCATGAATGATGTGGAGAAAATGAATAAAGAAGTGTTATTTATTCCTTCACACAACACAAGAACCAGAGGTCACTCGTTGAAATTAATAGGCACAGGTTTAAACCAAACAAAAGGAAGTACTTCTTCATACAACATACAGTCAACTTGTGGAACTGGTTGCCAGGGAATGTTGTGAAGGCCAAAACATTTATGGGGTTCAAAAAATAATTAAGTAAGTTCATGGAGTGTAGGTCCATCAATGGGTCTCAGCCAAGATGGTCAGGGATGCAATCCCATGCTTTGGATGTCCCTAGCCTCTGACTTCCAGAAGTTGGGATCTGACAATACGGGATGGATCACTCAATGACTGCATGTTCTGTTTATTCCCTCTGAAGCATCTGGCACTGGCCACTGACAGAAGACAGGATAGTGAGCTAGATGGACCATTGGTCTGACCCGGTATGGTTGTACTTATGTTCTAAGTTGTCATTTTTCTTCTAGGTGGGAGCTATTTTTTTCCCTATTGGCATGGCACCTAAAACCCCAAAATATGGAACAGGGTCTCACTGTACTTAAGACTGTACAGACAAACAACACAAAGATGATCCAGATCTACACAATATGCAATAAAGCCCTGATTTGGCAAGATACTTAAGCATGTGCCTAATTTTCAGTAAGTGAGTAGTCCCATTGGTGCTTGAAGACAGGCATTAATGATCTGGAGGATGGCGTGGACTGCACCCTCAGCAAGCTTGCAGATGACTCTAAACTTGGAGGAGTGGTAGATACGCTGGAGGGTAGAGATAGGATACAGAGGGACCTAGACAAATTAGAGGATTGGGCCAAAAGGAATCTGATGAAATTTGATAAGGACAAGTGCAGAGTCCTGCACTTAGGACGGAAGAATCCCAGGCACTGCTACAGACTAGGGACTGAATGGCTGGGCAGCAGTTCTGCAGAAAAGGGCATAGGGGTTACAGTGGACGAAAAGCTGGATATGAGTCAACAGTGTGCCCTTGTTGCCAAGAAGGCTAACGACATTATGGGCTCTATAAGTAAGGCATTGCCAGCAGATCGAGGGACATGATCATTCCCCTCTATTTGCCATTGGTGAGGCTTCATCTGGAGTAGTGTGTCCAGTTTTGGGCCCGACACTACAAGAAGGATGTGGAAAAATTAGACAGAGTCCAGCGAAGGGCAACAAAAATGATTAGGGGGCTGGAGCACATGACTTATGAGGAGACGCTGAGGGAACTGGAAGTGTTTAGTCTGCAGAAGAGAAGAAAGGGGGGATTTGATAGCTGATTTCAACTACCTGAAAGGGGGTTCCAAAGAGGATGGAGCTAGTCTGTTCTCTGTGGTGGCAGATGACAGAACAAGGAGTAATGGTCTCAAGTTGCAGTGGGGGAGGTTTAGGTTGGATATTAGGAAAAACTTTTTCACCAGGAGGGTGGTGAAGCACTTGAATGGGTTCCCTAGGGAGGTGGTGGAATCTCCTTCCTTAGAGGTTTTTAAGGTCAGGCTTGACAAAGCCCTGGCTGGGTTGATTTAGTTGGGGATTGATCCTCCTTTGAGCAGGGTGTTGGACTGGATCAGGGCCGGCTCCAGGCCCCAGGGGAGGAAGCACGTGCCTGGGGCGGCACATGCTAAGGGGCGTCATTCCGTCCATTCTTGGGGCGGCACAGACTGAGCGCTTTTTTTTTTCTGCTTGGAGCGGCAAAAATAGTAGAGCCGGCCCTGGACTAGATGACCTCCTGAGGTCCCTTCCAATCCTAAGATTCTATGATTCTATGTGTTTAAGGGCATGGGGGCCCAGGTGAATTAATAAGCAAATGTGGGAATGGGAGATGGGGGAGGAAGGCCAAGGGGGGAGCAGAGAGTCACAGTGGTCTCAGTAAGCAGAGCTTCCTGCCAGCCTAATCAATGGCTGCAGAGGATAGTGGCATCCTGGCAAAGGTAAGTTTTGTAGAGGGATTTTAGAGAGGGTGAGATGGTGACTTTGAGAATCCTGCTTGGAGCATTTTGGGTTCCTGTTTTCCAGTCTTAGACGTTAAATATTGTAAATGGACTTTTACTGGGTGCATCTGATTGATTTAAAAATAAGTAAATGAAGTACATACCTAAACCATCTGTAGGGTGACCATACATCCCATTTTGGCCAGGACAGTGCCCTTTTTAAGCCTGTCCCAGGTGTCCCACTATTTTGGCAAATCTGGGCATTTGTACCATTTGCTCTTGCCAGTTGATCATCAGTTGGCAATAGCAAACTGGACAAATGCACAGTTTTGCCAAAAAACTGGGATGCGACCCCTAGCAGGGCGTGGAGGAACATGTGGAGAGGGGACATGTGGGAGGGAGGGCTCAGGAGAGCGGCTTGAGCCAGGCCAGCCCTGCACGAATGGGATGGTGACCAGACGTCCCGATTTTATAGGGACAGTCCCAATATTTGGGGCTTTGTCTTATATAAGTGCTTATTACGCCCCCAGTCCCGTCCTGATTTTTCACACTTGCTGTCTGGTGGGTGGCAGAGGCTCTTGGGCTGGCCACACGCACAGGGGTAGAAGGGGCAGGGTTGCCAGGTGTCCAGTTTTTGACCGGAACACCCGGTCGAAAAGGGACCCTGGCAGCTCCGGTTGGCACCAGCGATGGAGCCTCCCTGGCTGCCCATGTGTCTAGGGGCTTCAGGGACCTGACGGCAGCTGCCTGAGAGCCGCAGTAAGCACCGCCCGGACCCTGCACCCTGAACCCTCTCCCTCACTCCAACCCCCTGCCCCAGCCGGAGTCCTCTCCCGCACCCAAACTCCCTCCCGGAGCCCGCACCCCCCTGCAACACCCCAACCCCTTTCCTCAGCCCCCTCCTGCACCCCAAACTCCTCATCCCCGGTCGCACCCCAGACACCACACCCCAGCTGGAGCCCTCACCTCCCGCACTGCACCCCAATCCCCTGTCCCAGCCCGGAGTCCCCTCCTGCACCCAAACTCCCACCTGGAGCCTGCACCCCCCCAACACCCCAACCCTCTGCCCCAGCCCCCTCCTGCACCCCAAACCCCTCATCCCCAGCCACACCCAAGAGCCCACACCCCCATCCAGAGCCCTCACCCCCTCTGCACCCCAACCCCCTGATCCAGCCCGGTGAAAATGAGTGAGGGTGAGGAAGAGTGAGCAACGGAGGGAGGGGGGATGGAGTGAGTGGGGCAGGGCCTCGGAGAAGGGGCAGGGCCTCAGGGCAGAGCAGGGGCAGGGCAGGGGTGTTCTGTTTCGCGCGATTAGAAAATTGGCAACCCTAAGAGGTGGGTAGCAGAGAGGGCTCTGGCCAGCCCTGCACAGGTGGGCTCTGGCCAGTCCTATGCTTGAGGGGGAAAGGAGGACTACCTCAGACTGGCCCCATGTGCTGGGTGTGGGGTGTCTCGGATTGGCCCTACCCCATGTCGCATTTTCCCTTTGGGAAAATATGGTCACCCTAACTATCTGGCACCCAGCAGGGGGCTGGTCTGGGTTATCTGACAGCTCCTTTTTTCCTCACTTGTATGAGGTTAGGGACAGACATTTTATTATATTGTGGAGAGAGGTCACTCGTGATGTTCATCAGAGACTCCAGGGGATGTATGCGTTGCCATATGAAATCCACTCCTCACCCTGCAATTTCAAATCCATTTCTCCCCTATGAACATTAACCATTTGTTTACACTCATTAAGCCAATTTACTGCCCTTTTTGTATATGTGTGCCATGCCTGGTCTAAGAGTCAAGCATTCATATGTGGTGCTTGGTTACATTTATCTCTTACGCTCTGGCTGTGCCGCTCAATAAAGAAGAATCTGAAGGTTTCCCTAGATGCTCTGCAGACTGTAGGTTAACCCAGAGAGCTCTCACAGTAATGACATGCAGAATGTCAGGATATAGTCTCACGTGTTGGAAGGGGAAGGAACAGCTCTCATAGGTAACCATGTTAAACAGGTCTGTCTGCAAATCCCAGACTACTACCAGGTTGCTCTTCCAGTGCTGAATGTGGGTTTTTTCAGTAGTAATCTGAGATCTAGTTCTGTCATGGGTGTGAACTCTGCAGTACATAGTTCATAATTTATGGGAGGGTTGTGAAGGAGACGGTGTTTTGGAAATTGACTGTGCAATGGATTATTAGGGCCTGACTGAGGACACCTTGCTTATGGTGGTGAGCACTGACACGAAAAGCCACATTCAGGGCCAGATTAAGGCAATCCAGGGCCCTAAACACACACAGAGACTGGGGCCTCTCTTTAGCTCCGGGCTGTGGCTCCTCTCCTTAAGCCCTTCCCCCCTCACAGAGAGGCTGGGGAAGTGTTAGCAGGGGGCCCCTTCACTACTGCATCAAATTTAAAGTTCTTGTCCTTGCCTTCAGTGTCTTTAAAATTCCACCCTTCCCTTCCTATCCAATCTATTTACATCCCATCTTCAGCCATGCCCTCAGCTCCGCTGACATCAGCCTGCAATTCCAGGCCTTTTATCATGCCAACCTCTCCACATGCAGAACGAGTTCTAGCCAGTCCCCCAGGCCACCTACTTTCCTGGAACCCTGGCCCTGAAAATCCCAAGATGCCTACAAGTTGTATGTGATTAACTTAAGTCTCATTCACTTTCATGAGACCTAAACATTTGCTTAAGCACTGCCCTGAGAAAAGATTCTTTCCTGGACTGGGAAGCTTTTGTCATCAGCTGTGTGATGAGGGGTTCACCCCACACTTTCCCTAAAAAGTTTAATGCAGACTGAGAAAGGGGCTAGTTAACCCAACAAGCTGCAGCTGAGGGGAATCAAGTGGCTGAGCAATTCTGACTGAGCGAGGGAGACCAGCTGAGGTGGAACAAGCTGGGCTGGACTTATAAAGGCAGGAAATTGGCAGCAGACAGGGGGCTACTGGAAAAGTTTGCAGTTGCTCCTTGGGAGAGCATTTGAAAGTTGCAGAGGCAAGTAGCCTGCAATTGCTCCCTAGGAGGAGGGAGAGGTGAAGCTGGCAAATCCAGAGAGGGGGAGTGCCAGAGGGTAAGGAAAGGTCTCATGAGAAGGCAAGAAGGTCCAGGAGGGAACAGACCTTGACTGCTGGTTGGAGGGTCCCTGAGCCAGACCCTGGAGGAGGGGTGGGCTTGGGTTCCCTTGCCAGTATCTGAAGAATTGGCACTATGAGGCAGTGAGTGGGAAGACTGCCTGGAATGGTGGAAGAAAGACTTTAGTATCTTGGGAGGAGAAACTGTGAATAGTGATCTAGCCAGAGGGCCGAGTCACAAGGAGGCAGCTCCTGGAATGAGAGAGGGGTTGTAAGCCCAGTGAGGATGGAAAGATGTTGCTGCAACTGTGGGAAGGGGTGTTAACCTTGTGAAGCTAATCTCCACAATGTCTAGGAGGAGGCACCATCCTAGCGATGAGCGCAGCAGACTGTTACAGGCACCAACATTTAAAATGCCACTGTTAGGTTTCAGAATTAACATTGCATAGACCCTGAACAGAGTAGTTTGCACCACTCTGAGAGCTACTCTTTCCAATTGTGTACTCAGAAATAATTGGGCATTTGAAAGGCTTACTTTGCAACCAGGAGGGTGGGAAATGGATTGGATCCTTAGTGATGTGCCCACATCTGAGGGAAATCAGCTCCAGGTGTCTGTGCTAGCCACCCATGCAACCAGTTACCAGCCAGCTGGGGGAGGGCTAGCTCAGTGCTTTGAGCATTGGCTGCTAAAGCCAGGGTTGTGAGTTCAATCCTTGAGGGGGCCACTTAGGGAGCTGGGACAAAATCAGTACTTGGTCCTGCTAGTGAAGTCAGGGGGCTGGTTTTAATGACCTTTTCAGTTCCCTTCCAGGTCTATGAGATAGGTATATCTCCATATATATGGTCCTCTTCACTACAGTACCAGTGTATTCACAATGTAATACTCAACCCTGAAAAACACCATGTACTGTATCATGCTGCCCCCAACAGCTCTTAAAAAGGAAACTTTGATATTAAAGCTGGATGATGCTTCCCAACTTACTGTCCTTTTGACTTTACAATAGATTCAGGTGGAATTTCATTAGAACAGAACTGACTTTTTGATACAAATCCATTTCAAAAGCAGGAGGGAGGAAGGTGCTTGTGTAATACTGATCAGACTAGGGCACCGGTTTGACCTATCCATGATGTAGTTTAAAATAATTAAGTCTGTGAATTTAAAACTCATATCAGATTCATGCTGTGTAGAAACTGTCAGCTAGTGTAACCTGTACACAATGCCGCAAAAGTGCCTTCTGGAAATCAGCTCTGAGCAGAAAAACTGCAGTCTTGCAAGATGTTCAGATAATATGGAATTTTTCATTGCAAAAGCAGTAACATTTAGGTTTAGCAAGCATGGTCATTTCTTTTCTTGCATGGAATCACAGAGGTAGATTCCGCCACCTTTATGCAGTTTTCAGGAGCAGTACTCTTGCAGTGGGTGTATTTGCTAAGCATAGTATTTATTATTAGTATTAACAGAATCTGGCCCACAGAAATTAGAAATGGAAATAACCTACTAGCACACTTGAGTAAATAGGCATAGGGGGAATGTTCTGGTAAATTTTGACATGACCATATTTCTGACCCTTGTGCCTTTACTTTCTACAGACCTTTGAGAACTAGAGCTTTTTGAGTACAAATTCTTGCAAAATAATTACTTTAAGCTTGAAATTGTTAATTGTATATTTAATTGTAAAATTCACAATTCATGCTGGGATGATTATTTCAATAAGTTATCCAATCAGGGAATAAAAACATGAAATGTGCTTATCTCGCTAAGTCAGGGTGTATTACAGTCAAGTATACCATTTGAAATCATACTTATGACTAACCATCATGAAAACTGGAAACAAATTGCACTATACATTTTGAGCAGTGAGGGGTAATTAGTCATTGGGACAGATTTCAAAGCAGTGTGGTAAATTCTTCATTTGGGATTTCTTAAATCAAGAATTAAGTCTTTCTAAAAGAGATGCTCTATTTCAGGTTGTTGTGTTAGATGCAAGAATGGCTGGGTGAATTTCTCTGGCCTGTGTTGTACAGGAGGACTGGCTAGGTGACCATAACTGTCCTTTCTAGCTTTAAAATTTATGAATGTTTTAATCTAATTATATATTCAGTTGTAATCATAATTAACACAATTCATGTTATTCTGGTTAGTTACGTAAGACACTTGGTATTTTTTTCTGTTTCCCGATTAAAAGCTGACTGATGCAGCTAATCTTTGCCTAGCTGCTGTGTCATCCAATATGAAAGTCTGCAGGCTCCAGCAAGGATGGCTTTAGGCAGGGGTCACTCTGCAGGAAATAAAGATGGCAATATTCTTCCAAGCTCGCCTCACAAAATTAACTCTACCCACACGAGTTGCTGCTCACTGTATATTGTGCAGATGTTCAAAACATGATGACAAAGATCAGAGCAACACTGGGCTCCCTTTTGGTGGGCTTCAATATTCCTCTGAACTCTGCTGGGGTCTCTGGACCTGGCTCCTTCTTGACTGGGAAACACAAATAAGTGCTGGTATCTCCAAATAGAGCTGGTCAAAAGCTGTTTGATGGAACAGTTTTCTATTGTAAAATAGATTCCAAGACCAGAAGGGACCAGTGTGATCATCTAGTCTGACCTCCTGTATAACACAGGCCTATGAAACTTTCCAAAAATAATTCTTAGAGCACATTTTTAGAGCATCATTTTGATTTAAAAATTGCCAGTGATGGAGAGTCTACCACGGCCCTTGGTAAGTTGTTCCAATTGTTAATTATCTCCCTGTTTAAAACGTACAAGTTATTTCCAGTCTGAATTTGCCTAGCTTCAACTAGATTGTGTTACACCTTTCTCTGAAAGACTGAAGAGACCATTATTAAATGTGTGTTCCCCAGGTAGTTACTTATATAGTGTAATCAAGTCACCCTTTAGCTTTCTCTTTGTTAAGCTAAATAGATTGAGCTCCTTGAGTCTATCACTATCAGGCATGTTTTATAATCTTTTAATTATTCTTGTGGCTCTCTGAAACCTCTCAAATTTATCAACATCTTTCTTGAGTTGCGGGCATCAGAACTACACACAGTAATCCAGCAGCTGTCATGCCCATGCCAAATACAGAGGTAAAATAACCTCTCTATGCATACTCAGGATTTCTGTGTTTATGCATCCATGGATGCTTGCATTAGCACTTTGGTCCCAGCATCACACTGGGAGCTCATGTTCTGCTGATTGTCCACCATGATTCTGGAATCTTTTCAGAGTCACTGCTTCCCAAGATAGAGTTCCCCATTGTTTAAATTTGTCCTACATTCTTTGTTCCTAGATGTACACATTTACATTTAGCTGTATTAAAATGGATATTGTTGGCTTGTACCCAGCTTACCGAACTATCCAGATTGCTCTAATTAGTGACCCGTCATCTACATTATTTACCACTCCCCCAATTTTTGTGTCATCTGCAAATTAGACAGTGTTAATTTTATTTTTCTTCCAGGTCATTAATAAAAATGATAAAAAGCATTGGATCAAGAACCAATCCTTGCAGGACCCCACTAGAAACACACATGCTCAATATTGAATCTCCATTTACAATTACACTTGAGATCTATCAGTTAGCCAGTTTTTATTTTTTGTCACAGAACAAATGAAATGTTTCACAGGAACATGTCAATTTTGAGAAAGTTTGACAAACATTTCAAAACAATCTGAAACTGAAGTGGAGTTTTCATTTTGACTTTTGTTTCATAGTTTTGTTTCAACTTTTAAAAAAAATTAATGTTTTTTCCCAAACTTTTAATTTTAATATTTAATATGTAGATATATAGTATACTTAATATTTTGATTATAATATAATGTTTTGATATAATTGAGCCAAAACATTTCAATAAGGTCATTATGATGTTTCTAAATTGAAATATTTAAGAATTTTTGTTTCATAACATATTTCAAGATTCCAACTTTTCATAATTTGCAGATTTTTTTATTTTATTTTTTTGAAATGTTGGAATTTCCCATTTTCTGACCAGTTTTCCTCCCAAACCACACTTACTTGGGTCACCAAAATGAGATAATGTTCATGGTAAATTTTGCACTCCTGATGTTCCCTCTCCTTTCTACAGGAGGATTGAAATAGTTAACAGCATTGTCATTTAAATTATCATTGTTGGGCATCATCTGAGGTAACTTTAATGGCATGAATGTTGTCATTCACGCCTCTCGGACCTTGGTTCCAGGCACTTTGCAAGCTCACTTCTTCAGTGGTTAGATTTGTTCAAATTTTTAAGGTGTTCTTCACAACCTTTTAAAAAAAAAACAAACAAGATTCTGAAGCACAAGAGTGTCACTCCAGAGAAGCGCCAGTACAGTGTATGGGCAAATACTGGCTCTTTCTTAGGCCTACTTTTAGGTGGCTCCTAACTGAGCAAAATACCTCTACTCACTACAAAGCAGGCTCAGTGACTTTCAGAGAGCTGAACTGGGGCTTTGTTGTGCCACAGAGAACAAAATCAGTTCTATTGCAAGACAATTCTTTGTTCATTTGCAGCTGGATAAGGATTAGATGGAACATCAGTGAAGTAAGTTGTACAGAGCGTCTGACCCCTTGGCATCTCTCCATCGTTTAGGAGTATTTCTGCTGGATTAACTGCACACACTGTTGCAAGGTGAAACATTGAGGAAGTGCTAGGAAACTTCCTTACAACAAGTTTAGATAGATGCTGTGTATTTAGAGGCCGTTCGCCTTCTCCCTGCTCAGCTCATAAATATTATATAGCTAGTGGGACTCCATGTATCAGCACAAATCAGCTGCCTTTGCTATGCTACAGTAGCTATCCCATAAAGATGGGCCCGACCCTCCGCCACTGGCAGATCTAATTTGGAGTAGGTTACTGTTGTTTACAGCCAGGATGCTCTAACCCACCTCAGAAAAGAAAATTGTGTCACATTTCAGCTACAGTAGACTGCAAATTAGCTTGTTCGGCGGCTAGAGAGAAGGCTTTATTACTCTGGGGGAATCACCTTGTGCAGCTCTTTTTGAGACAAGAAGGGTGCCATTTGGAGGATCACTCAAGGGGAATTTCCAGAGGAGCCAAGAGGGGTTTTTTTTCATCCCGTATGTCACATCTTTCTGGCTGCCAGTTTGCTGATGCTTCCCTCCAGCAACTCCCTGAAGCCGAAAACCTGCTTGGCCTTCTCTGCAAAGGCCACAGCTGCCCTGTTTGCAAGAAGAGACAGATTTCAATCAGCTCGAAAAAGTGATGGAATGAGGAACATTCTGTCAAATGTGATCAGCATCTCATCTGGAGCTGGAGACAGCCAATAAGAATGAGGACATTGAAGAATGACCTACTGCTGCTGTCAAAGTATCCAGCTTGGAATAAACTACTTTCTGTACATTACTGAAGTGCCTTGCTCTTCGATCTTATTGCGCCAATTTAGGATCCTGACCCTGAGCTGCCATGCAGCGGTATAGGAAGGGGATATTTATATTGCAGCTAGCCAAGGGATAGCAAGAACATGTGAACCCAAAGGAACGTTGCAAGTCCGTGTGGTAAACCCACACTTTGGCAATATGCTGCTTAATCACAGAAGTGCTAGATGTGAGACCCTGATTCATGAGTCTATTCCTAAGGAGTAGGGCACTTTAAGCACATGCTTAATTTTAAGCAGGTACTTAATATAGCTGGTCAATAATTTCCCAACCAAATTGTTTTTCAATGAAAAATTAGGTTTTAGATTAAACACTCCCCCCTACTCCCACAGCCACCCCACACAAAGTGTCTACTTTCTGCAGGGGGGAAAAAACACATTCTAAAAAATAAACATTGGAAAACTGAAAGCGTCAGCCCAAGGCAGATTTGGAAATCTGCTGTGGTTCATGGAAGTTGCAGTTCAGGTGCTTCATGTCTCCATATTGAAAGATGGAGTTAAGAAACTCATTTTTGACTCCTAGTTTTGAAAATCTTGCCCAAAATTTCCAAAGGCAAACATTTCTGTTACTTGGTTAAATGCTAAGTTGTTACATATGTCAATAGTGAGAAGAAGAAAGCAGACCAAAATAGATCACTAAACAAAAATCTGAGGCCCAGATCCATAAAGGGACTTAGGCCTTGCAATGCTGAGCATCACGGCACCTAAATTTTATGTGTCTGGACAATCCCAGGAACAACACTGCAAGCCACAAAGCCTGGGTTAGGTATTTCAGCTCCATATGGGATGCATGGGGAGAGAGAGGCACCATAGGCTGTAGTCTATAGAAGTCAGCACATTAGACAGAGAGCTGCACAGGGTAACCTCTGGGGATGCTGATGAGAGGGGTGTATCCTACACCATACCCCTCTTACAGAGCTAGGCACCTAACTCTGGGCTGCAAGGAGGCATCTCTCTCTGCTGGCAATCTACAGCCAGGACCCCCTCTCCTGGAGTCAGGTGTCATAGGCACCTAAGTAGTTTCTTGCAGCTCTCTCAATATCTCCTGTTGACATTGTTCCCCTTTGATTAAATATTAAGGAGTCAGCAGGGGAACTGGATGCTGGGTCTGCCACCTCCCAGGTAGGTGACCTAACCACTGGACTATAGAGTTATTGTCACTATCTTGCTCTGGCCCAATGATTAAGTATTTCCTACCCAGTGGAACAGCTTCAATAGAAGAGATTGAACACACCGCACATCAGAACCTCCCATCACTCAGTTATTAGTGCACTCTTGTGGGAGATCTATGTCCAAATCCTTTCTCCTCCATCAGACAGAAGGAGGACTTGATCCTGGTTCTCCCACATCCCAGGCGAGTATTCTAATCACTGAGCTAAAAGTTATAAGGTGGCCAGGGATATCATCCTCCTCCAATCAGATTTGGAATGGGACCCAATCTGCTAGGTGACCTCTTAGAATGCCTACCAGATCAGGGCCTGCAGGCAAGAGAGGCAGATGACCAGCAGTGTGCAGGCCCAGAGGCAGAAACTTAGGTAGCACTTTTACTGCAAAAACATAGGTGCTGAGGATATGTCTACACTGCAATTAAAAACCCACCTAACTCGGGCTCATGGGGCTCAGGCTAAGGGGCTGTTCAAATGCACTGTAAACATTCAGGCTTGGGCTACAGCCTGATCTCTGGGACCGTACCGCCTCTCAGGGTCTAGAGCTTGGCCTCCGACTCAAGGCAGAACATCTACACCACAATTAAGCAACCCCTTAGCCTGAGTCTGAATCAGCTGGCATGGGCCAGCCGCAGATATCTACTTTCAGAGCAGCTGTTCCCTGAGTGCAATGAAGCCTAAACATGCCTCATAAGTACCTAAGTACATTTGTGGATCTGGGGCTAAGAACCTGATTCACCACTGTCTTAATTTTAGGTTTGCACTGCTGTGATTCTGTTATTTACACAGGCATAAATAGCTGGTGGTGAATCTGGACCTACAAATACACAGGGTCTCAGATAAGAATGTAAAATGATTTGGACAAATCTCAAAAAGTGCATGCTTGGAGTGGGGTTCAGATAAGCATCAGAAGTCTGGATTTTTCCTAGGTGTTATGTAATGGCTCCACTGTGTTTGAATTTATTCAAATACTATTAGCAACTGTCCTAAATTCTTGGGTTTGCAAAACTGGCCTGGGAATGTTGTAGAGTGTAAAATGCTTGGAACCTCCTGCTTCCATTAATGCTGGAAATACTACACCATAGCCTTTCTCATGATATTTCAGCACATCTATTTTAGCCAAAAGGATAAGGAAGAATTATCCATTGGTTAGGGCACTAACCTAGGACTTAGACTTGTGTTTGACTTCCTTCTCCTGCCACAAACTTCTGGTATGACCTAGGGCAAGTCACTTAGGGTATGTCTCCACTACAAAATTAGGTTGATTTTATAGAAGTCTATTTTTAAAAATTGATTTTATACAGTTGATTGCATATGTCCATACTAACTGCATTAAGTCAGCGGAGTGCATCCTCACTACTGTGGCTAGCATCGACTTACGGAGCGGTGCACTGTGGGTAGCTATCCCACAGTTCCCGCAGTCTCCTCCGCCCATTGGAATTCTGGGTTAAGCTCCCAATGGCTGATGGGGCAAAAACATTGTTGCGGGTGGTTTGGGGTACATGTCGTCAGTCGCCCCTTCCTCCGTGAAAGCAACGGCAGACAATTGTTTCACGCCAGACACCAGGGCGATTAGAAGAGCACAACAAGGCACGCTGCACATCAGAGAGGCTTTGAAAACCAGTTTCATGACTGGCCAGGCTTCGGTGTGACACTTGTGTGTGTTTCTCCTTGATGCAAATCCGCCACCTTTGTTGATTTTAATTCCCGGTAAGCCAGCCACCCTCCCCCCTTCAAAATAAAGTAACTATTGTTTTGAAACCATGCATTCTTTCTTTATTAATTAAAAAAAATGAGATAACAGACAAGGTAGCCTGGGTGGGGTGGGGGAGGAGGGAAGGACAAGGCCACATTGCTTATTGTAGCCACACTAAGAATCAAATTGTTTGAATGACAGCCTTCTGTTGCATGGGCCATCCTCTGGAGTGCAGTGGCTGGGTGTTCGGAGCCTCCCCCATGTTCTTGGGCGTCTGAGTGAGGAGGCTAAGGAACATGGGGAGGAGGGTAGGCGGTTATACAGTGGATGAAGCAGGGGTCTATGCTCTTGTTGGCTTTCCTGAAGCTCCAACAGACATTTCATCATGTCCATTTGCTCCCCCAACAGACGCTTCCTCATGTCCCTTTTCTCCCCCATTAGCCTCAGCATCGTGTCCTGCCTCCGCTCTTCACTCTCACTTAATTCTTTCCTGGCCTCTGCCACTGAGTGCCTCTATGCATTAAGCTGTGCCCTATCAGGGCAAGAGGACTGAATGACCTCGGAAAACATGTCATCATGAGTGTGGTTTTTTTCACCTTTTAATCTGCAATAACCTCAGTGACAGAGATGATGGGGAGCGTAGAAACATTCTACGCTCTACGATTCTAGGGGGACTGGTCACCTGTGCTGCTGAGTTTGCCCCGCTGACCAAACAGGAAATGAAATTCAAAAGTTCCCGGGGCTTTTCCTGTGTATAGAATCATAGAATATCAGGGTTGGAAGGGACCTCAGGAGGTCATCTAGTCCAACCCCCTGCTCAAAGTGGGACCAGTTCCCAACTAAATCATTCCAGCCAGGGCCTTGTCAAGCCTGACCTTAAAGACCTCTAAGGAAGGAGATTCCACCACCTCCCTAGGGAACCCATTCCAGTGCTTCATCACCCTCCTAGTGAAAAAGTTTTTCCTAATAGCCAACCTAAACCTCCCCCACTGCAATTTGAGACCATTACTCCTTGTTCTGTCATCTGCTACCACTGAGAACAGTCTAGATCCATCCTCTTTGGAACCCCC
Source organism: Mauremys mutica (assembly GCF_020497125.1). NCBI lineage: Eukaryota > Metazoa > Chordata > Testudines > Geoemydidae > Mauremys > Mauremys mutica. The sequence continues at coordinate 131,213,022 of NC_059076.1, read as the reverse complement.
TTTCAGGTAGTTGAAAGCAGCTATCAAATCCCCCCCTCATTCTTCTCTTCTGCAGACTAAACACTTCCAGTTCCCTCAGCGTCTCCTCATAAGTCATGTGCTCCAGTCCTCCGCTGGACTCTTTCCAATTTTTCTACATCCTTCTTGTAGTCTGGGGCCCAAAACTGGACACATTACTCTAGATGAGGCCTCACCAATGTCGAACAGAGGGGAATGATCGCATCCCTTGATCTGCTGGCAATGCCCCTACTTATACAGTCCAAAATGCCGTTAGCCTTCTTGGCAACAAGGGCACACTGTTGACTCATATCCAGCTTCTCGTCCACTGTAATCCCTAGGTCCTTTTCTGCAGAACTACTTCCTAGCCATTTGGTCCCTAGTCTGTAACAGTGGTTGGGATTCAACCATCCTAAGTACAGGACTCTGCACTTGTCCTTGTTGAACCTCATCAGGTTTCTTTTGGCACAGTCCTCTAATTTGTCTAGGTCCCTCTGTATCCTTCCCCTACCCTCCAGCGTATCTCCCACTCTTCCAAGTTTAGTGTCATCTGCAAAATTGCTGAGAGTGCAGTCCACACCATCCTCCAGATCATTAATGAAGATATTGAACAAAACCGGCCCCAGGACCGACCCTTGGGGCACTCCGCTTGAAACTGGCTGCCAACTAGACATGGAGCCGTTGATCACTACCCGTTGAGCCCAATGATCTAGCCAGCTTCCTATCCACCTTATAGTCCAATCATCCAGCCCATACTTCTTTAACTTGCTGGCAAGAATACTGTGGGAGACCATATCAAAAGCTTTGCTAAAGTCCAGGAATAACACGTCCACTGCTTTCCCCTCATCCACAGACCCATTTATCTCCTCATAGAAGGCAATTAGGTTATTCATCCATGACTTGCCCTTGGTGAATCCATGCTGACTGTTCCTGATCACTTTCCTCTCCTCTAAGTGCTTCAGAATTGATTCCTTGAGGACCTGCTCCATGATTTTTCCAGGGCCTGAGGTGAGGCTGACTGGCCTGTAGTTCCCCGGATCCTCCTCCTTCCCTTTTTTAAAGATGGGCCCTACAGTAGCCTTTTTCCAGTCATTCAGGACCTCCCCCGTTCACCATGAGTTTTCAAAGCTAATGGCCAATGGCTCTCCAATCACATCCGCCAACTCCTTTAGCACCCTCGGATGCAGCGCATCTGGCCCCATGGACTTGTGCTCATCCAGTTTTTCTAAATAGTCCCGAACCACTTCTTTCTCCACAGAGGGCTGGTCACCTTCTCCCCATACTGTGCTGCCCAGTGCAGCAGTCTGGGAGCTGACCTTGTTTGTGAAGACAGAAGTAAAAAAAATCGTTAAGTACATTAGCTTTTTCTACATCCTCTGTCACTAGGTTGCTTCCCTCATGCAGTAAGGGGCCCACAGTTTCCTTGACTTTCTTTTTGTTGCTAACATACCTGAAGAAACCCTTCTTTTTACTCTTAACATCTCTTGCTAGCTGCAACTCCAAGTGTGATTTGGCCTTCCTGATTTCACACCTGCATGCCTGAGCAATATTTTTATACTCCTCCCTGGTCATTTGTCCAATCTTCCACTTCTTGTAAGCTTCTTTTTTGCATTTAAGATCAGCAAGGATTTCATTGGTAAGCCAAGCTGGCTAGTGCATCAGAGTTCAAAGTGCTGTCCAGAGCGGTGACAATGGAGCACTCTGGGATAGCTCCGGAGGCCAATACCGTCAATTTGCATCTGCACTACCCCAAATTCGATGCAGCAAGGTCCATTTTAGCACTACTCCCCTCGCCGGGGAGGAGTACAGAAGCCGATTTTAAGAGCCCTTTAGGTTGACAGAACGGGGTTGGTTGTGTGAATGCATTCATTTTTAAATCAACCTAAAGCAGCTAAATTCAACCTAACCATGTAGTGTAGACCAGGCCTTAGCCTCTTTGTGCCTCAATTTCCCTTCTGTAAGTTGGGAATAATAGCAATGCACTTACTCATAGGGATATACATTTAAAGGTTGTGAGTATTCAGATAGTGCCGTGAATGTGGGGCAAATAAGTACCAAAGATAGAAGCCCAAAGGTGTAGAAGGTTATGAATACAGAGGAGTGTTGTGTATTTGGTTGTCATGGTTTTGTTGCTATGGCAACTGAGTTTGATTATTATGGGTTAGCTCAACCGGTTTCAACCGGCTGAGGAGCTCTCTGTATATATGTAAATAAAATGGAGGTTTTGGTTAGCTGCCTGCTCTCTGGCCTCAAGTGATTGCTTCCTACACCGGCTGCCCCAAGGATATAACACTGGCGACGAGGATGGGATTCCGGTGCTGCTCCAGTAACAGAAGGAAGTAGAAGTCAAGGTAAAGACCAAACAAAGAAAAAAAGCTGCTTCTTTGCACTGACTGTGAAAGTGAAACTAAAAATCATGGCTACTCTGACCAGGCCCCTGGAGCCTTTTGATGAGAATACAGAGCAGTGGCATGTGTATACTGAGCGTTTTGAGCTTTTTTTTATTGCAAATGACATTACAGAAGTGAAGAAGGTGCCAATATTCTTAAGTGTTGTAGGGGCTAAAACCTACTCCCTGCTACACAGCTTACTACACCCTGTTAAGCCAGCAACTAAATCTTACAGTGACATTGTGGAAATCTTGGGGTCCCATTTCTCCCCAAAACCACTGGTAATTGCTGAAAGATATAGGTTCCACAAAAGAGACCAAAAGGAAGATGAAACAGTTGTACAATTTGTAGCCATTTTAAAAAAGCTAGCAGAACACTGTGAATTTAAAGAAATGTTACATGATGCCCTGCGTGACAGGTTAGTGTGTGGCCTGTACAGTGAAGCTATACGGAAGCGCCTACTGACAGAGGCTCAGCTTACCTTACAGAAGGCTGTTGATATTGCTGTCTCCATGGAACTGGCTACAAGGGAGGCACAATACATCGGTGCACCCCCTAGGGTGCAAAAAGTGTCACAAGAACCGACCCACAAAACTGTGCAGAGTCAAGAATGTTACCGCTGTGGTAAGCCGGGTCACCAGGCATCAGAATGCTGGTGTAAGGACCTGGTGTGTCGACACTGTGGCAAAAAGGGACACATTGAGTATGCCTGTAAACAAAAGAGGAACCCTGCATACCCTAGAGCAGACCCAGGATGATCAAGGTGACACCTCATCGCAAGAGGAAGTGCCACTGCATGTTTTGTCTTTGGCAATGGGCTCACATGAATACTGGGTAACCCCGTTATTGGATGGCAAACGTATACGCATGGAACTGGACACCGGTGCAGCCATCTCACTGATCTCCGAGACTGTGTATAAAGAAAAGCTACAGCATCTTCCGCTTAAGGCAACAAAAACTGTTCTGAAGACGTATACGGGAGAAGCTGTGCCTATGCTGGGCACTATTGATGTTAAGGTGGAGCTCAATGGACAGGTGGCTAAATTGCCACTGTTTGTGGTGAGAGGTAACTACCCAGCCTTAATGGGTAGGTCTTGGCTTGGGAAGATTCAACTGAACTGGGCAGAAGTGCACCGGTTGACTAAGGAAGAAACCAGTGTAACCCCTATACTAAGGAAACATGCTGCTGTTTTTGGAGATGATTTGGGAAGTATGAAGGGAATCACTGTGACATTGAACATTAAACCTGGCAGTCCACCAAAATATCTGAAAGCCCGAACTGTGCCATATGCCATCAGGCCAAAAGTTGAAGCAGACCTGGAGCGCCTGGTCACCAATGGAGTCCTAATACCAGTTACCCATAGCTCATGGGCCACTCCTATCGTTCCAATAGTGAAGAAAGATGTCTCTCTCCGGATTTGCGGTGATTTTAAAGTCACTGTCAACCCAGTGTTGTGTGCAGAGCAATACCCGCTTCCCCGCATCGATGACCTCTTCGCGGGCCTGGCTGGGGGACAAAAGTTCAGTAAGATTGATCTGAGTCAAGCATATTTACAGATGCACGTCGATGAAAAGTCCCAAGAGCTGTTGACTATTGTGACTCATAAGGGGCTTTATCGATACTGTCGTCTACCCTTCGGAATAACATCTGCTCCCGCCCTGTTCCAGAGGGCTATGGACCAGATCTTGTGTGGCTTGTCAGGAGTTCAGTGCTATCTGGATGATATCCTGGTCACTGGAAGAAATGAAGAGGATCACTTAAAGAATTTAGAGGCTACCCTACAAAGACTGGAAGAGTATGGCCTACGAGTTCGCAAAGACAAGTGTGAATTCTTCAAGCCCTCTGTTGAATATTTGGGTCACATCATTGATTCTGCAGGTCTTCATAAGGCCCCTGCAAAAGTTAAAGCTATTGTGGAGGCTCCCCCACCTTGAAATGTAAGCCAGCTGCGCTCGTTTCTAGGACTCCTGAACTATTATGGAAAGTTCATCTCACAGTTAGCCACACTGCTAAAACCACTTCATGAGCTCCTTGGGCAGAACAAGGCCTGGAAGTGGACTGAAGCCTGTGATGTTGCGTTTAACAAAGCTAAGGATGCATTGCTAAATTCTGAAGTTCTAACGCACTTTGATCCATCCTTACCACTGCAATTGGCCTGCGATGCCTCCCCTTATGGAGTGGGAGCAGTCGTGTCACAAATTATGCCTTCAGGAGAAGAGAGACCTATTGCTTTTGCTTCACGCACTCTAAGCAAAGCAGAAACTAACTACGCCCAAATCGAACGTGAGGCATTAGGAATTGTTTTTGGAATTCGGAAGTTTCATCAGTACCTGTTTGGGCGAAAATTTACTCTTCTCACAGACCATCGACCTCTGACATCAATTTTTGGACCTTACACAGGCATTCCCCCATTAGCTGCTAGTCGTATGCAACGTTGGGCATTGTTACTTTCAGCACACACATATGAAATCAAATATCGGAAATCCACTCTACACAGCAATGCAGATGGCCTCTCAAGGTTGCCTTTGCCGGTCAAACACCAAGATAGTGCCCACAAGGAAATCTTCTACTTTGAACAGGTAGAGAATACACCCATCACTGCTACTCAGATAAAGAAGGCAACTCGCGTTGACCCAGTATTGTCCCACGTTATGGACCTGGTGATGCATGGAACATCTCGACAAACCTCTCCGGTCTCATCCGACCTTGTTCCCTACATGTCCAAGTGGACGGAGTTATCGGTCCAATCTGGTTGTTTGTTGTGGGGGAGACGTGTCATTATTCCACCACCACTGAGATCACAGATGTTAGAACAGCTACATTCCGGTCACTGTGGAATAGTGCGCATGAAGGAAATTGCACGAAGCTATTTTTGGTGGCCTGGACTGGACAGCGCTATTGAAGAGAAGGCAAAAGCTTGTATGTCATGTCAGGGTGTGAGGAATGCACCCCAGTGGGCACCCCTACACCCATGGGACTGGCCTGAAAACCCGTGGCAACGTATTCACGTTGACTTTGCTGGCCCCCTTGAAGGAAGCATGTTCTTGGTGGCAATAGATGCCCATTCTAAATGGCCAGAAGTCTCTGTAATGCAGTCCACTTCTGCAGAGAGTACTATCCAAAAACTACGAGGACTCTTTAGTCGTTTTGGTCTGCCAGAACAACTTGTGAGCGACAACGGACAGCAGTTCGTTTCTCAGGAGTTTCAAAATTTTATGAAAGCAAATGGGATACACCACATCACGTCAGCACCATATCATCCGTCCACCAACGGATTAGCTGAAAGATTTGTGCAGACAATGAAAAACGCTTTGAAATCAGTAAGGGGACAACACTCCATTCAAAAGCGTCTGGATACCTTTTTACTTTCCTACAGAAACACACCTCATGCTACGACCCACGCATCTCCGGCCTTTCTAATGATGGGACGACAGCTGCGCACTTGCTTTGATCTGCTGAAACCTTCTGAACCCCGACAAATTGTGCAACATCAGCAGCAATATCAAGTCATCAGACGGGCACCCAGAGCAAAAGACCGAACCTTTATCCCGGGACAGCCAGTTTTGGCTCGGAATTATACTTCCAGAGCTAAATGGGTTCCGGCCACAGTCATCACTCAAACAGGACCTGTTTCCTACACAGTCCGGACTGCAGAGAATCTTACCTGGCGGCGACATGTAGATCAGCTGTTGCCAGGTCATGCCAGTCCTCAGGACCCATCTGCAGTTGAGGGGTCTGACTTCACCTCTTCTGGTGAGGGATCGAATCATGAGTCACCTGTTTCTGACTGTTCTCCTCCATTACTGCCGGCGGCTGAGATACCCCTTTGCCCAGCACGAGCTGATACCACCTCCTCACCTGTTCGTGCTGTGGACCCTGAGCCCCTAGTGCTTTCGGGTGCAATAACACCAGTAGTTCGCCGTAATCCACCTAGAGACAGAAGGCCTCCTCATCGGCTGGATCTTTAGCTAGGGCGAACCCACGGTTATGGGGCAAAATAATCCCCAGGGTTTAGCCGGGAATGGAGGCAGTCTACCCTCCTTCTCTAGTCTAGTGTGTGTTTTATTTAGGGGATGTTCTTATTAGGGGGGGAGGAATATGTTGTGTATTTGGTTGTCATGGTTTTGTTGCTATGGCAACTGAGTTTGATTATTATGGGTTAGCTCAACCGGTTTCAACCGGCTGAGGAGCTCTCTGTATATATGTAAATAAAATGGAGGTTTTGGTTAGCTGCCTGCTCTCTGGCCTCAAGTGATTGCTTCCTACACCGGCTGCCCCAAGGATATAACAAGGAGGAAGAGTGGACACAAGTTTGGGGTGAGGGAAACTTCTTGTTTTATATGAATCAAAGCAACCAATTTGCTCACCCTGTTCAGGATAAATAGTAGCGCTGGTCAGAAAATGTTCATCAAAATTGATTTTTGGCAGGAAAAAGCAATTTTAACAAAACCAAGCTTATTTGCAAAATCATCTCTTAAGATTTTGTTTAGAAGAAAAATTTTAAAAACAAAAAAAAACCCTATTTTAGATCTATCAAAGTGACTGGCTCACTTTGAGATTTTCAAAATAAAAAGTTTTGATTTTTCATTTCAAAATTAAATGTTTTTGTACAGTTTACTTCATTTTGTGTGTGTGTGTGTGTGTGTCTGTCTGTGAGTGTGTGTACGTGTGTGGGGGAGAAAAATCTATACCTTTTTTCAGAATTCCCTTTTGTGAATAATTTCAAAATTTTGGCTTTTCATCCTAATTTAGGATGATTTTCTCCAAAAAATCTCAAAAAAGAAAAAAAGTCCCAGAAAATCCAATCAGCTCTAAAACTCTGAAGAATTTAGCAGTAAAGTCCAGTGGACAGAGAAATGGACTGGAAGTCAGGAGACATCGGATAAAATCCTGGCCCTACTAAAGCTAGTGGCAGATCTCTCTTTGACTTCAGTGGGGCCAAGATTTCACTCTAGTTTCTATTCCCAGCTTTGCCATTGACCCACTGTGGGACTTGGGAAAGTCACTTCACTTCTCTGTTTCCCCTCTCTTTTTTGTCAGTCTTGTCTATTTAGATTGCAAGCTTTTAGGGGCATGGACTGTCTATTACTCTGTGTTTGTACAGCATCTTGCACAATGAGGCTCACCATCTCAGTTGGGGCCGAATGGGCACTAATATAATACAAATTACCAGACTGCCACACAAAATGTTGCAAATTTCTTAATATGCTGATGCAGCTTTTTAAGGTTTTTTTGGGTTTTTTTGGGGGGGGGGGTTGTTTTTTTATAAATTAAGCACTAAGAAGGGAATGGTCATCAAACACTGTTCCACAATCTGTCATGGCTTCCGCTGGAATCAAATTAACAGGAAGAGAAAGAGGACATGGAACATAAAGTACTGATCTAATGTAAGACTTTTCTCTGGTGGTAATTCTTCACCCAACTGTTGAAAACCAAGATTTTTTTTTTTTTTTAGTAAGGTAGTTCCCCCCCCATGGGATCCTCACAGATCAAACTGGGTATCTGTTCTTTAACACCGGATTGTGGAGATTATGCATCAGAAGGAAGTACCTGTAAAAGGATTATGGCATTATAGAAAAATAATTAGCATACTTCATCTCTTTGCATATCATAGCTCATTAAAATTGCTCTAAGGAACATCTAGATTAATTAGAAGTGGGTAAAAAAGCTCATTTCTTCAGCACAACATTCTCATCAAATCAAAAGGTCTTTCCAGTGGAATGGGGCAGAACTACATGTTTTTTCTGTATTGACCTTTATCTTATAAATAGAAATATGCTGGAAAGTAAGTGAACTGTCCACGGATAATTGACAACACCAACTTTATCACTCATGGATTCGAGGATGGTTTTTCCTCCCTTCTGAGTGATGTCTATTATCTGATCTTTTTAATTTGAACAGAATCTGACCACTTTTGACCTGATACAGCAGGAGTTGATTTATTGCAGTGATGCTGCCTGCAGATTTTCATCGGTTCCTTGCCAGCACACTAGTTGGTGTCAAAGGTTTGCTACTTACAGTAATTGCTGGCAATGGGGTTCTATTGACTATCAGGATGGCTTTGTAATAACCTAATACATCTCAGATTATCAAACTTTCCGGGAAGTGACAAATGAAGTCTGACTTCCTGCTGCCTCAGTAGTTCTGAACTGACAGAGGAATGGCAATGTCTTTTGAAGAGTCGTTGAGTGAACAGGGAAGTTGTTTTGAGCTTCTCCTACCTATGTGCCTAATTCCCATCTGTTACCCTCTTTGCCCTCAATTGCAATTCTCCAGCACACATTAAACCAGGAAAATGTAACAAACAGCTTCTCAGTGTGCCCGGTTAAGTAATTTTAAACCAAACAGATGCTTTATAGGCTCAGGTTTGCAGCATTGGGGCTTCACTGACCTCTGTGACTTGGCAGGAGGCTCAAAGGACAGAGGCTGCAGACAATTAAAATCCAAATCCTTTTTTATCAGACACTGAGCCCCAGGTAACTCTAGTTCTTAAATGAGCCTTCTGTCACGGTTAACTCAGTACAGGTCAGATTGCAATAGGTAATGCAAAAAGCCTTCCGAGCCAGCAAACTCTGGCTTGTTGCCAGTGGCTATTTCCTTCAAGATGACAAAATAGGAACAGATACCCTTAAACCTCTCTGTGACCTCGGGACTTGGTGGGAAGCATGATTTTGACAAATCCAGAGAGATAGTCAGGCTCTGAGATAGATATGTCCCTTTTCTACACATACGGCTAGTGCTGGTCTCTTTCCAAGGCCCATAAGGTAATGCTGTGAGCATGAGAGGTTCTTTGAGTCACATCTTCTTGGTCATTCCACTGGAATTACATGAATCCCCCTTGGGTCTTAGTCCCTGTCCTATTCCAAGCCACTAACCAGACATTCAGACTCACTCCTGGCAGGTTGTGATGCTTTGGTATCTCTTGTGCACCCTTTTTGATATGTCTACCTGGATATCCTCACCAAACCCCTGTGAGGTAGAGAAGTGCTATTATCCCCAGTTTATACATAGGGAATTAAGGTACTTAGAGAGCTAGCTTAAAATGATACAGAAAGCCCATGGCGGACCTGGGAATTACACCCAGGGCTCCTAAGTCCGAGGCTAGTGCTCTAACCGGACCATCCTTCCTTTCACCATGTATGGACTGTGGAACTGCAGTACAATTACCATAGGTCATCAGACCTTATAGTTCAGAGCATTTCTGTTTCATTGCGTAGAGTTCACAGGTTAGATGGGGCCATTCGTGAGGCTAAACTCAATGACATTGCATAGATATCATTTAGGGCAGAACATAACCTGCCTGATTGTGTACACCACTGGCAGTAAGAAAAAAGAAACACAAGCGAAACCAGCTGGACCCTCAGTTGCAAAGGTTACTCCCTGGACAGATAGAAAAAGTGACCTTTTTCCTGGAAATTTGTTTTGGTGTCATTGCAAGACAACGAAGAAGCAATCCCTCAGTGTCCTATTTAGGTGCCACTTTTCAGACTAGACCCCCATGTTAACAATTCTTTAGGGATGAGTGGAGGTTAAAACATACATACTTTGTCTCCTTTTAAATTTTACACTTAAATCCCTTCTTAGAGTGATGGGCTGTAAGAACTCAGAGATGTGGGGGTATATGGTAAAGTACATGCTGATTACTGATGGAAATGACTGGAGCACATAGGACAGCGTTCTGGCAGTGAAGTTAGCAACTGGACCAGCCCAGAAGAAATATCCATGCTAATTTCTTTTCTTGTTTTATTCCATTTCTTTTTATGTGACTCTGTCTGTACAGATCATGCTTCCTTTCCATCTTTTTTTTTCATATGATGTATTTCAGAGGTGAACAAGACGAACTGAACAGTTATTTCCACTACCTAAACATTTAAAAATCCATTGAAAAGATCCAACCTCAGGTTTAAAAGCCTGATGATCCTGTTCTTTACACCAAACTTACTCCAGTGTTACTCCATTGGGCCTGATTCATCTCTCTCTTTATTTACACCATTGCCTTCAATGGTGTTACTGCAGATTTACACCAGTATATCTGAGATTAGAATCTGTATCATTACATTTATTCTTGATATACACCAATGTAAGTGAGAATCAGGATGCTAGAATTGAATATGAACCTAAATACTATTAGAGATGGGGCTGAGATGGAACATTTAGATATGGGTCCTGAGGCAAATGTCCTCAGTTTGTTGGTATCCATGCATGGGGATTTCACTTGAACCATTGTGAAATTAGCAGGGCAGCTGCAATTTCCGGGTCCCCAAAGTTCAAAGCCATTCAGATCCAGAGCTTTGATTGGTGCCTCGTTCTGAAGCTTTGAAGCTATGGTCTAAGTACATCTTCAGAAGTCAGGATTCCTACCTGAAACATCTCTGAACCTCTCGAGGTTGCAGACTTGGAGTCTGATTCTGAAAATATGACCTGGTGTAGTACTTAATACCATAGTGTTAAGTTTATGGAAGGGATTATATGACAGGGTTCCCTGAAATAGCAGGCACTGGACTGATTGACCCAGGAAGTCCCTGCCAGTTCTATGTTCCTATGAGTAGATCTTGAGCCTATTCAAGATAGTAAGAATTGTGCTAGGTGCCAAATGCTTGCATTGATCTGACCCTTGGTGTGGAACTTTGGGGGGACATTTACTTTTTTGCCATTTTGTTAGAGCATCATAGCTTTTCCTTCCTCTTCAACAGTAGACGTCACAAAGAACCTCTCCATGAGTACTGGAGCACTGCTGCTCCCAGTTCTGGCCACAAGCTAGACATGCAGATTTGCATAGCAATGAAGCTAAGGGAAGGAGTTAACTGAACTCTGCCTCTTGGGCAAAGGGTTGTGTGTCAGATTTGATTTTAACTTAAATGGTTCCCTCATCCCTTTTATTAGCATGTAATTGGATTAGGATATACTTTTCTGGAAAACGTGCCCTCCCATGCTGCATTAATATGCATCAAGTATGTCATTCCAACTGTGTAAGAAGTAAAGAAGAGATTGAGGCCTTACTGAGGCCTCACAGTAATTGTCCAGTGCCGTGGTGTACTTGTGTCTTTCAGCAGTGGCAGACACCAGGAAGTGAATCAGCTGGAACTGTCCACGGTACAGACCATGTGCAATTTCAGAAAAAGATGCAATACAAATCTGCTCTTTGAAGCCCCTGGATTGTTGTATCTCTGGGTTTGCTGCTCCCAATATCAAACCCAGACTGGTACACCATTGTGAATACCTTCAGAGCTGTCATTCCAGCATCATTATTTCTAACATGTATATAACAGTGCTCCTAGAAGGTGCAGGACTGACATCCCTAGCTGCGGGGGAACTCAGTCTCAATGCCTGGCTTTAGCACCACAATTCTGACCTGAAATGTGAGTTTGCATAAAGTCCGTTCACTCAACCATCCATTGGCCTCTCTGTTGAGACTGACCATTATTGCTAGGTGGTTTGGGGTGGATCCAGTAAAGGCATTTTGGGCCAGATTTAGAAAGGTATGTAGGTGCCTAAAAATGCAGATAAGCACTTTTGAAAATTCCACTAGGAACCTAAGCCAGTTAGATGCTTAACTCCTATTGAAATCAATTCAAGTTAAGCACCTCATCTGCTTAATTGCTTTTGAAAATCCCACTAAATACTGCAATTTTAGACACCTAAATACATTTGAAAATCTATCCCTTTGTCTATTGGGAACTAAAATAAGAGCTAAACAATCAATCTGCCATCAGCTAGTAACATTCTGGTCACTGCCAAACAAGGCTAGAGTTGAACCAGAAACGCAAAATTATTAGGCATAGTAAATCCATTATCTACCCACTAGGCCATCTAGCCCAATGGCATCCTCTAACTTTCTATTAACCGAATTCTGCAGTTCAGACTCATACAAGACACCAATTGACTTCAATAGTGACTGCAGAATTCAGCCATAGCAGACAAATGCCTGCTGTGATTGTTATTGGTCTTACTATGGCACCTCTACCAGCACATAAGAACGGACATACTGGGTCAGAACAATGGTCCATCTAGACCAGTATCCAGTCTTCCATCAGTGGCCAATGACAGGTGCTTCAGAGGGAATGACCAAAACAGGCAATCACTGAGGGATGCTGTCATCCACTCCCAGCTTCTGGCAAAAAGAAGCTAGGGGACACCCAGAGCATGGTGTAACATCCCTGTCCATCCTGGCTAATGGACCTGTCATCTATGAACTTATCTAGTTCCTTTTCGAACTCTGTTATAGTTTTGGCCTTCACAACATCCCCTGGCAATGAGTTCCACAGGTTGACAGTGCATTGTGCAATGAAGTACTTTGTTTTGTTTGTTTTAAACCTGTGCCTATTAATTTCATTGGGTGACCCCTAGTTCTTGTGTTATGTGAGGGAATAAGCAACATTTCCTTATTAACTTTCTCCACACCAGTCAAGATTTTATAGATATCTATCATATCCCCACTTAGCTGATTCTTTTCCAAGCTGAAAAGTTATTTTGTATGTCTTTCTAGTTGGGATTATGTTTTCCAATGTGCATTATTTTGCATTTATTAACATTGAATTTTATCAACAATTTTGTTGCTCAGTCTCCCAGTTTTGTGAGATCCCTTTCTCAGGGCTTGTCTACACTTACTGGGTTATCGACACGTGGCAATCCATCCACCGGGGGTCAATTTAGCGGGTCTAGTGAAGATCCGCTAAATTGTCCACCGATCGCTCTCCCATCAACTCTGGTACTTCACTGGAATGAGACACGTAAAGTAAGTTGACGGGAGAGTTTCTCCCATTGACCCAACATGGTGTAGACACCGCAAAAGGTCGACCTAAGCTACATTGACTCCAGCTACATTATTCACATAGCTGGAGTTGTGTAACTTAGGTCGATTGAGCCCCATAGTGTAGACCTGCCCTAACTCTTTGCAGTCAGCTATGGACTTAACTATCTTGAGTAAAGATAAAGCACCAGAACAAACACTATTGTTCCCTATGTCCTATTTAATGTAAATACAAAATTCAGACCTTTCTGAAGTCCTAGGCATATGGTGTTACACAACTGCCTAAATATACAATTTCAACAACTGCCTCCAAATTTCTGAATGGTTTGTACTAATGAGCTCCCAAGTGTGGAATGTTTCAATTGATTTTCAGAGGAAAAAGAAGGAGCCGCTATTATGACCAGTTTAACTCAACATCACCTGCTGCCTTCTCAGTGAAAGAAGCAGAATAGCATGTGTAACAAAAGTGTGCAGAGAACTGACACAGTCTAGTTCCTCCCCTGTGTGAGCTCTGTTAGCATTTGGCTTTCAGTCCATTGGATTTAAAAGGTTATTCAGCAAAAAGATCTATTGTTACATTTGAGTGCCATGCTGTCAATGCAGCATTCATCTCATCCCAACTGCTTTGGGAATAAAATTGGGAAGCAGCTGGGATCTGCTTTTGCCGTGGAACTTCCCTCTGCAGTCTTTCAAGTAGTCCTGGGCAAATTGCATGGGCGAAGAGCTATCACTTCACTGAGGCCAATTTTGATTCTAGACTCTTTTGACAACTCTGACTCCACTGATCTGAATTGAGTCAGTTCTTATTTACACCAGGGTAAGCAAAAAGCAGAATCAGTCTCAACAAACTGGCAAAAGAAAAAGGTGGGTACTCCACGGACACGTTCCCACACATTTAAAACAGCCCATTGCTTCAATATTTGATTCCTAACATTCAGGTGTTATTGTATTCTGAAAAGTGATTCTGTGGCATTGAGGGGTTCCATGAATTGTATGGTGATCCGCAACCTTAATGTATATAAGTAACAGAGCAAGTGTTACAGCTCTGGCTGAGCTATCTCCATTAGGGTATGTCTTCACTACCTGCTGGATCAGCGGGCAGTGATCGATCCAGCGGGGGTTGATTTATTGTGTAGACATGATAAATTGACCCCTGAGCACTCTCCCGTTGACTTCTGCACTTTAGCTCAGCGAGAGGTGCAGACAGTCGACGGGGGAGCAGCAGCAGTCAACTCACCGCGGTGAAGACACCGCAGTAGGTAGATTTAAGTACATCGACCTCAGCTACGTTTTTCAGGTAGCTGAAGTTGCAAATATAGATCAATCCTCCCCCTAATGTAGACCAGGCCTTGTAGAAGGTCAGCAGGATGCTCTATTATGCCGAAAGCTTGGATCTCACGTCCTTTTAATCTTACTGAGTCTGAGCTGAATCCATTCACTGACTCTGTGTCTAGTCTTCAGGTTCAGTCCTGGGATTCAGACTATAATGCTGGTATCCCTTCTTGGGATGTGGGGCCCAGCTGTCCTAGGCTTCAAGACCAGTCCTGCTCCTCCTCTTCTAAGTCTCCCCAGTAGCTTAAGCATGTCCTCTTCAGAGCTCCGTCATTGTGGGATGCTGTTCCAACTTGCAGAGACTGTGTGACAGTTAAAGTATGTAACAGAGACTTTGCTAAGGCACATCTAAACCACATACATCTTACTGCTAGGCATAGAATAAGAGATCTAGAGGTCTGTGGAAAAATAACAAACACCTGCATGCAAGACCTTACCTCAGTTTCCACACTCCTGAGAACACTTTCAGGCTTAGTGTCCTTCAGTGATTCCAAGACCCATTTCTCCTGCTCAGTTTTCTCTTCCGGTTGTGAGCTTTCATTTATGTACAGTGTGTGTCCTTATTTAAAATCAGGGTTTTTACAGGTTTTTTTACAGCCTTCCTGTTCAGTCCTTCCCTTGTTTTTTTTTTCCCCATTTTCTAATCATGTGTTGGCTGTGGCCTCCAACACTATGTTTATTATTATTTGTTATAGCGATAACAGGCATTACTAAGTCAATAGTGTTTGGTCAGGAGACTATATTATCCTGGTAGGTAAGTGTTATTCAACCGCTGATAGTCCATTCAGGGGGACACACAGGTGCAAATCTCCCTCTCCTTAACACATGAGTGATGATGCGAGGATACAGTGAAAGACATTAATAAGGATACAAACATACAGAGAGTTCTTAAAATCAAACTGGTCTGCATAAATTCATATAGATTCCCAAACAAATCACAGCAGCAAATCACAGGTGATTGGGCTAAATTCACACAGGGGTCAGTTGTAGTATATGCTAATGTGCACATTAGTGGAGGGACCTTCCGAAAGGAGGTCAGTGCTGCACAAAGCAGCCATGAGCACTCTTGTCCCCCCCCCCCCCCCGGGGAATGAGAGTCTGTAGCTATCACACCTACAAAAGTGAGTGATGCTGGCCTGAAAGGGGTCATTGGCCATGGAATTCACTGTGGTGTGCATAATCTGAGCCTATGTAATATACATTGATATTAGGGCTGGTCATTTTTGTTAGATTTTCTCCAAAAAAAATCCTAAACCAAACAACCAACCAAAACACTTCCCCCTCCCCCCACAAAAAACAGTGGCCTTTTGCATAACGTTTTTGTTTTTAACATTTTCTGGGTTTGGGTTCCTTTTTTTTTTCTCTCCTTCACTTTTTCACCCTCTCACCTTGTTTTTCCATTCTAACTTTTCCAAATCCTCAACATTGAAACAGTTACAGAACAGTACAAAGAAACACAAAACTCAGTAAATCAGCTGCTGTCATTTTTTCAAAAGCTGGAGATGTTTTGAAAAGTTGGACAGAGTCAGAAATAAAAAAGTAAGGGAGGAGGAAAAAATAGAAAATCTGGATGTAATTTGGTTTTTTTTTCACTTGCAGGAAGGGGCAGATGACATTTTTCAAAAAACAATTTTTTTCAGGAAATTTTTAAAACATTCATTTGACTCTGCAAAATGTAAACAGTTTTTTATTTAGAAATTATTTTTCTATTGTTTTCACCAGCTCTAATTGATGGCAGAGAATTATTTTATCTCCTCCTGGTGGCTGGACAATATAAAGAAGTTTACAAGTCAGCCACTGCCTACTGGCTACCAAACTTTGTCCTATAGTTCAAAAGGTAGAGAGGGTCATGGTTTAGACCCAACGGTTCCCAGACAAATGCCTTGATGATGATGTCCCAGTAGGTCTGACATTACAAAAACATCTGGCACAATTATTTTTTGCTCACTGTTGACTTGGGTTTAACAAAGCATTGGAATAAATAATGGAGACGATGGATTCTCCATTGCTGGATTTTGTCAGATCAAGACTGGATGCTTTTTTGGAAGCTATACATTAGTCAAACAAGTTATTGGGCTCAATACACAGGTAACTGGTAGAATTCTATGACCTGTGTTATACAGGAGGTCAGACTAGATGATATAGAGGTCCCTTCTGGCCTTAAAATCTATTACCTGGAGCCATATTTGAGCTCAGTGATCTAGAACAGAAGACTTCTTATTATATTACAATCCTCTCTGGTCATTTGATATTATAGTACATGCCCTTGCTTTTCTTAATTAATTTACAATAATCAGCATGCATCTATTTTAAAGTAAAACTGCCTGGTTCTGTGATTACTGAACACTAACAATCATTTGCTAAATATTGCAACAATAGAAACATCACATACATATTGCCAGTATCTTGAGTTTATTTTGCAGTAGACCTAAATTGAGCTTATATGGCATTTCAACTTGTCTTATGCTGTAGTCCGACTTGTCTGTTATGTGTGTACCCAGTTAGTAATGAATATTCACTTTCATTCATAACCAAAGAGCTTCTGTTTTAAAAACTTGTCTTATTTCTTTTGTTGTTACTTAGGCAAAGGGCTTGTCTTCACTACTGGAGTAAGATGACCTAAAGTACGCTATTCCAGCTATGTGAATAATGTAGCTGGAGTTGACTTACTCCGGTGTCATCACTGTGCTGCGTCGATGGAAGACACTTCCCGGTGGATTTACCTTACTCTTCTTGGGGAGCTGGAGTACCAGGGTCAACCGGAGAGTGCTCTGCCATCGATTTAGCACGTCTTCACTAGACCCCCACTAAATAGACAACCACTCCATTGATTGCAGCAGCGTCTATCTCCCAAAAGTGAACACAAGCCCAAAGTCTTGACCAATAAGTCAGCTCAGATTAATTCTGAGCTGCAGCCAGTATCTATCAACCACTGTCTCCAGAAAACCCATCAGTCTGTTTTTTTGTCATTGGTTCTTTATTGTCATCCTTATTAGTAGCAAACTCCTTACCAGAATTGCCTTCCGATGAACTTCTTCCAACAAACAACTTTGGCTGCCATAGAAATGCCTCCTAATATCTGCATTCTCATCTCATCTACATTCCTTTCTCCCTGACATGCCGGGATTTCTGATACAAAGGAGGGTGGATTGGAGTGGTCTCTTGTCCGTTTTTATCCTGAAACATCTTCTCTCAACTACATAGATTCAGCATGTGCACAGAAATTAAATACTTACTGTGATGGGTTGCCCCTCTTTAAGGTGCCGCCTGATGTACTGGGATACCACTGAGCCTGCCTGTTCCACCAGCCTGGCCCCCATTAGCCCTGTCTTGCTGAGCCAGGCTCTTAAGCCTTGTCTACCATACACACAGGCAGGGCCACACCCAGCTGCAGAAAGACAGACACTGAGATCACTCTGGGTAGGCTCAGCTTAAGGGACTTGCCCCAGCACTCAGGTGATCACCTCCCTTGGAGTGCAGACCCAAAGATGCATTGTCTTGTGCTGTAGAGAAAGATCTGCACAGCGCAAGCTCATAAAAATTCACCCTCTCCCTCAGTGTGAAGATTGATATGCACAGCTTCTTTCTCCCCACCAATATGGATTGCACAAACTGGGTTATGTTATAAACAAGAAAAAAGTTTATTAACTACAAAAGGTGAATTTTAAGTGATTATAAGGCATAGCAAATAGAACAAAGCAGAATACGGAGCAAATAAAACAAAATACACGAGCTAAGCTTAACACACTCAAGAAACAGGTTACAAAATGTAATTTCTTACCCTAAATGTTATTTTAGGCAGGTTGCAGAGTTTCGGTAGCTTAGAGTTTCAGTTAATTCTCTTTACAGACTGGAACCCCATCTCAGTTTAGACTCACCCCTGACTTTACCCTAGGTACTTTCAGCAGTTTTTCTTCTTGGGTAGGCAATGGAAGAGAGCCAAGATTAAACCCCTCCCCAGCCTTAAAAAGGAGTTACCTAACACGGGGAAACTTTGTTTGATCCCCATCCTACTACAGAGGAAAAGTACCAGCGGTGTTGAAGGTGGTATTTTGTATCAGGTGACAGGACCACCTGGCCTGGTAGTAGGTATCACAGCTATGTCCCAGGATGCCTCTCAGGAAGGAGAGAGATTAGTATCTTCAAAGGCTTATTGTTTCTTCCTAATGGCCCATCAAGGCTGATGGCCTGTCTACACACACACAATTGTAATTGTTACATAGTCCATATTCCTAACTTAAGATACAGAAATGATACATGCATACAAATTGGATAATTTCATTCAGTAAATCATAACCTTTCCAATGATACCTTACATGAACCATATTGCATAAAATATATCTTAGTTATGCCATATGGATATCATAACCATATTTCTATGAAGAATATGGGGTGTAACATCACACTTGTCTTCACATATTTAGGGCCTGATCCAAAGTCCACTAAAGTCAATGGAAAGTCTCTCATTAATGTCAGTGGACTTTAATGCATCTCCTTAATTGACAAAGAAGGTTGCAATCTCCAGGCATGTTTTTGGTTTGGCTCCAAAGTATATAATGGGCCATAATCTACACTATTATTATCTTCAGTAGAGATATGCCAGTTCACATCAGCTGAGGACCTGGCCCTTTTTATTTATCTGCTAGCATCCATCCGTTACTACTGCGCACCACACATATGCCTTCACTGAAGTCAAGCATTGATGAAAACTCTGGTGTGACCATTGGAATTTTATGGGAGTGCTGCATGAGTAAAAGACTGCAAAATTTGGCCCCGGTGCCAAGGACCAAAAGTAAAGAAGAGTGAGTAGGCTGAGACTTTTGCAACATTAACACAGTTGTCACAAAAAGCTCCCCCAGGGAGGGTTCCACCCGTGCCCTCCCTCTTTAGGAATAAGCAATCAACATGCATTTCGCTTTGTTAAAATCACTTTTGAAATTGAAATGTTATAAACATGCATAATATGTTACACCCATAATTACAAAGGTTTACAGCTGCAAAAGAGTGCTTATGAATTAAGGCTCTGGAAAACCTCAGCTTCCAATTTGCACGACATTCATAAATCCAAACCTGCTGATCGGATTCATTGGTTTCACAGTCCTGGAGTTTGAATCCAAGCAAAACTTCACTTGAATCTGGTGAGACTCAGGAGAGTGCACCTCACCAGCACTCATGAGGCCTTATATGAGTGTATGGGGAAGGAGGCCATTAGCCCCACATGTGGTCCAAGCAAAGGCTTGTACTGTTGCTTGCAGATACGTGTACAGTTGCTTTAAAGCTGTAACAGGAAACCAGAGTGCTGCAGGATCACTATGAAAAGAAAGCAACATTTTCTGTCATGCCTCACAATTAATTATTAGTATTCCTTTGTATTACCGTACTGCCTGGCAGCCCTAGTCATGGACCCAGACCCCACTGTGCAGTTGTACAAACAGAACAAGACAGCCATGCCCCAAAGAGTTTATAATCTAAGTATAAAACAAGTGACAGATGGAAACTGACAGAGGGGGGGAGTACAAGGAAACAAAGAAATATGGTGCCGGGCATTGACTCATTTTGAACCAGGGGAAAGTTCACCCCACCACAAGACTTCCCATTTAATAAATCCATGCAGAAGAAGAAGCCTTCACCAGAATAAACATGACATTATCATGAAAGCTTTGAGCCTTTGATTCTAAAGTGAATATACGGAAGGATTCAGAGGCCCGAAGAAAGTGCAAGAAACCTTTTATAAAGGTATGTATGTATGAATAAGCAGAGCATGGGGACTTTGGTATCCATAAATGAGACATGTAAGACTGCGTAAAAGTTGGTATTTTAAAGAAGAAATGTTCAGGAAAATACAGTTACAATTAAAATCTGAGGTAAAGCTGAAATAGGTCCTAAAGATCTGCTCTAGGAATTTTGGGGGGGAAGGGAACATTTATGGCCTTTGAGGTCAGACCTAATGATTGCACTGTTACCTTACAGGCTTGGAATCTATGTACTGACACAGCAGCTTGGGCTAGGTAATATTCAAGTCACTTAGGAAAGTCGTGGGAGGCAGGTGGAAAAAGAAGCAAAAGGAAAGAAAATTCCTATGAAATAGCCCCATAATTTTTTTTAAAAGGCCTGTTCAGAGCATTGATTTCTCTGAGCAGAAACGTGGCAGGTGTGGGAAAGAAGAACACAGGACAGCAGAGGTCTGCCTAGCAAGAGGAAACACGTGCAGGAAGTGTAAGAAAAAAGGACATTGAAGACAGCTTAGCCAATGGGTGAAAGATGCCTTTTTCCTGACAGCGTTGAGGAACAGGCTGGGATTGTTAATCTCAAGATTTGCAACACTGCTGTTTTAATTTAAAAATGATTCAGAGGTGACTGACATATAAAGAGACTTTTAAGGAGATGATTCCTAGCTCTAGGTGGGAACAGTTCAAGGGATTGTGTAATAGCCTGGGTTAATTCAAAGCCCTACATGCATTTAGGAGCATGTGTTTTGAGTCCAATGTGTGTTGACGCCATTCTGTTTAATGAGACTACCATAAATAATCTAAGACTGAATCACAGCTTCTGAGATGGGCCATGTGGAGTTGAGATAGACAGAGTTGGGAGAGGGTTCTGTGAAAATGGCCTGCTTAAAAGAGAACCAGTGAAGATCCTAATGGAAAGAGAAGGGAATACCCTGTGCGTTCAGCCCAGGCCAGAGGGCACCAGCACCATTGCTTGAAGGGAAGAAAGAACTCGATTAGATGGAGAATGGTGTATTTGAGCACATTACTTCACCAACCGGCCCCATGGTGCCTGTTATGGAAAGAACTGGGAACAATGAAGAAGTAAGAAGGGAAAATTATATTTTTCCCATCATGGAAAACAGAATCAGAAGTTAATTGGTACCAAAATATGCTCCTCCCAAATGGATTCGTGCTCCAGCCTGATGGTGCCACACTGAGAACTCTTACAATGCCATTGGGAAGATACTTGTTTTGTTCCCTCCCATTTGGCATCGCATACACCCCAGAAATCTTTCCGAAGGAAAAGGCTGAGTGAGATACTCCTAGAGGGAGTGAGGGTTTAGTTTTATGTGAAGCATGAGGGTTTAACCTCACATTATGTTTTGCCTGTCTCTGAAGGCAAAGGAGGCTGCTGGCCTAAAATCAAATAAGGAAGATGGGGCGGGGGGATGGGAAGGAGGAGGCAAAGGTGGATAATTCTAAAATCAAGGCTTAGAGCTGAACACACCACTTTGCAATATACACAAACCCATGTGGGTCTTCAGTACAAGATTTTGGAGGAAATTCATAGAATCGTAGAATCACATAATCATTGAACTGGAAGGGACCTCGAGAGGTCACCTAGTCCAGTCCCCTGCACTCATGGCAGGACTGAGTATTATCTAGACCATCCCTGACAGGTGTTTGTCCAACCTGCTCTTAAAAATCCTCACTGATGGAGATTCCACAACCTCCTTAGGCAATTTATTCCAGTGCTTAACCACTCTGGCAGTTTGGAATTTTTTCCTAAGGTCCAACCTAGACCGCCCTTGCTGCAGTATAAGCCCATTGTTTCTTGTCCTATCCTCAAAGGTTAAGAAGAGCAATTTTTCTCCCTCCTCCTTTTAACAACCTTTTATGTACTTGAAAACTGCTATCATGTCCCCTCTCTGTCTTCTCTTCTACAGACTAGACAAACCACATTTTTTCAATCTTGCCTCATAGGTCATGTTTTCTAGACCTTTAATCATTTTTGTTGCTCTTCTCTGGACTTTCACCAATTTGTCCACATCTTTCCTGAAATGTGGTGCCCAGACCTGGACACAATACTCCAGTTAAAGGCCTAATCAGCATGGAGTAGAGTGGAAAAATTACTTCTCGTGTCTTACTTACAACACTCCTACTAATACATCCCAGAATGATGTTTGCTTTTTTGCAACAGTGTTACACTGTTGACTCATATTTAGCTTGTGATCCACTATGGCCCCCAGATCCCTTTCCGCGGTGCTCTGTCTTAGGCAATCACTTCCCATTTTTTATGTGTGCAACTGATTGTTCCTTCCTAAGTGGAGTACTTTGCATTTATCCTTATTGAATTTCATCCTATTTACTTCAGACCATATCTCCAGTTTGTCCAGATCATTTTGAATTTTAATCCTATCCTCCAAAGCATTCGCAATCCCTCCCAGTTTGGTATAGTCCGCAATCTTTATAAGTGTACTCTCCATGCCATTATCTAAATCAGTGGTTCCCAAACTTGTTCCACCGCTTGTGCAGGGAAAGCCCCTAGAGGGCCGCGGCCCACGCCGCTTCCAACAGCTCCCATTGGCCTGGAGCAGCAAACCGCAGCCACTGGGAGGTGCAATCGGCCGAACCTGCCGACGCGGCAGGTAAACAAACTGGCCTGGCCCGCCAGGGACTTTCCCTGCACAAGCGGCGGAACAAGTTTGGGAACCACTGATCTAAATCATTTGGTGACAATATTGAACAGAACCGGACCCGGAACTGATCCCTGCAGGACCCCACTTGTTATACCCTTCCAGCATGACTGTGAACCCCTGATAACTACTCTACATCTAGGTCGTATTTCCCTTGTATGTTTATGAGAAGCTCATGTGAGACAGTATCAAAAGCCTTACTAAAGTCAAGATGTACCACATCTCCCATATCATGGCGAACCCCACTTCCAAAGGCCACATTCCTTATCAACCTCTTAAAACAGATTGTGTAGAGCTAAGGTAAGGCACAGATGTGCACTTTTGAGGATCTAAAAGAATCTATTGCCTGCATCCCTAGCACTGGCATTTGATGCTGTCTCCAAGGCTTACACCATTTCAGCAGATGCCAGGGAAAACTTGGCCCACTAAAATTACACTGGGGTCTGAGAGGAGATTCAGGCCTTATAAAACAAGGAGTGTAAACAACTTGATAACTTTTATTAATGTTAATGGGTGTAATGAGACTCTTCCACTGAGACAGTACATGTACCTTTCCCAACTGCATCAGACACTGAGCTATACTCTTTTTAGTAATATTTTTAATACATTATTTCTACAAAATAGTCCTGATCCAAAGCTCATTGAAATCAATCGAAATTTTTCGTTAACTTCAGTGGGCATTGGATCAGACCCTACGAGTGGAAAATGTGCACTAGTGAGATCACTCAGTTACTGATACATTCTACTGACAGACACTGGACCTGTGCATCAGTATATATGTTAGAAGCGTAAAAATGCTCTTAACATACAGCCAACCCATAAAACGCAGATAACTGAGAAGCTGCAGCAGACCCCATAAAGCAACTATATTTTAAGTCTAAACTTGGTACACCTCTACCCCAATATAACGTGACCCGATATAACTCGAATTCGGATATAACGCAGTAAAGCAGCGCTCTGGGGGGTGGGGGCTGCACACTCCAGCGGATCAAAGCAAATTTGATATAACACGGTTTCACCTATAACACAGTGAGATTTTTTGGCTCCCGAGGACAGCGTTATATCGGGGTGGAGGTGTATTGCTTTTCTGTCAATAATCTCTCCATCTCTGGCCATTTTATATTTCAAAATTACAGCTACTTTCCCCCATTCCTCTTTTCTTTCAGAAGAAAGAAAACATTTGCACTGTAATAGGTTTTCCAACACGTAATGAGCCCAAGAATAAAACGAACACCGAAGAGTCTTTCATTCCCCTGGCATTGTTACCTGAATGTTCACAATGTTATTAATGTCAGACTATCCAGGAGCACAATACAAGCAGTTTATCTGCCATCAGATTTTTCTTCTTGCTGGAGTCATTTAAAAGTGGACTGGCCATATTCCCAGCTGGTGTAGCTATACCTCAGCTGGAGTAAATATCCTCAGCTGGTGTGTTTCCCTCACTCTTTAAGAAACAGTTCTGCACTGTGGGCTGCCTGGCCAAACTTTTTTTTTTCTGTTTCAGGTGTTTACAAAGCTAAGATAATTAGAAGCCTCCGTATCCACAGTATCTTAGCACCTCACTGTCTTCAATGTATTTAGCCACACAACACCCTGTGCAGTTGGGAAGCAGTGTTATCCCCATTTTACAGATGGGCAACTGAGACAGAAGCCAAGATCCCGAAAGGTATTTAGCTTCCTAACTTCCATTGAAAGCACAAAGCTGGGGTTTAGGCTCCTGATTCCCAGTTTTAGGTTCCACTGTAATCCGTGGAACATTTTAGGCACCTAGGATCACTCAGAGCCTAAATTTCCAGGGTAAAAGCTTCTTAAGCATTTATGTTCCTGTCTCTGAGCACATGCGCAGCTGCCCCACTCTATCACCTAGCACCGACCTAAGCCCCAGAGCAATTCACAAACCAGGGGAAGATAGACATTCAGCCACTTAAATTGCATGCAGGGCCCTATCAGTGAGCAGCCTCTGGCCATTTTGTGTGGAGGGAGGCAGGCACCTAGCTCATTCCAGCCATGTCCTGGGGGCAGGAAAGCCCTATTTAAATCCTTTCCCCCCCTCTGGCAGAGAGGGAGGAATTGAGCCCTGATCACCCACGTCCCAAGTGCGTGCTCTAACCACTGGAATAAGAGCTATAAGATGGGCAGCACCACCTCCTCCTCCTCCTCTGACTGGAGTTTGAATGGGCCCTGCTCTGGTAGGCGTGCTCAGAGACTGCCTACTGGATTGGGCCCTGTAACCAAGTTAGGCAGCTGAACACCCATCTTCCCTGGTCCACGAATTGCTCTGGGGCTTAGGTCAGAGATAGGTGCCTCAATGCCTAGAGTGGAGCAGCAACGTGCATGCACCAAGTTCTAAAACTGAGGCAGCTGGAGAATTTTCACGCTGGAAAGTAAAGTGCTGAGTGGGTTTAGGTGCCTACAGGTTAGGTGGCAGCCAAGCAGGGGTTTTGTGGATCACAGAGATGCTGAGCACAGGGACTTGGGCACCTACCTCTGGAGTTGAGGCCCCTAAATTACTACGTGGCTAGTAACCAAGGAGCTTTCACTGTAATGTAGAGTGAAACACACAGCAAGAGTCACAGCATATTATGGTGGGTATGCAGGACAAGAAATAGAATAACTGGAGTCCACGGTAAACACAGGGAAGCTTAATAGGATACTGATATTTTAATCAGAGTAGAATAATGGATTTACCACTGGCATACCCCTTTCTGATAGCACATGGCATAGCAGGGTCTCCTCCTCTGGCACCCTCTGCCCAGAGCCACTCCAGTCTCGTGGTGGTCTGCTTCTTCTTATAACTCAGCCCTCCAACCAGGCAAGTTTAAAGTCTCACCCCTGCTGGGATATCAGAGCTCAGTACAAACAATATCTCATGTAACTCTGATCTTCACCACAGCATATTCGATCCGTCCTAGGCTCCTCTGCAGTGCCACTCTTCTCTTAGAGCAGCAGGTTCCCTGGCATCCCACAACAGAACACAGAAAACCCCAAACACACCGAAAGCAACCAATGCCTGTCCAGTGCCTTGAGCTCTCAGCACTGCTGGGTTCTCCCCAGCTCCCTGACCCTGTTCGAGAACACCAACCCCCAGGACTATTTTCCTGGAGCTTTGACCTTTTACCAGGACTTACCACGGGGGCTAGCTCCTTTCCAACACCTCATCACAGTCTGATAGATAGATGGACTGATAATATCTGTCAACAGTGCTCGCTATTAGAATCGCTGCATCTGTCAGCCCATGATCTGATGATCACTCATTGGCTCCATGTTTGTAGCTAGGTATTTAAATAGAAGTCTGGTTGCTAATAGTGGCCAGTAGGTGCCGATCATTGATCTTGTGCTCATCAATGAGCCAACATCTGACTCTACTGCAGACTACCTTTAGCCCAAGGTTAGGTAGGCTCACCATGATGGACGAGTCCGATTGCTGGTGGGGAAGAAGTAAGCCAGTATTTGTTTCCTATGTGTTACAGTGCACACGGCCTTGGGCTACACATTATATATATGATCTTGGAAAATGTATCCTTTTAAAAAAGATACATTATATTATCAAGTCTTTTTTTCCCCTTTCTTCTGAGTTTCATAGAAGACGCTCAGATGCCATGGTGATGGGCATAATAGAATAGAAATCGCTGAGTATTCCTGCAAATGCCACACTTCAATTCAGTCATGTTATTAAACACTTTCTACACATGGCTCTATGTTCTGTTACACACATTTCAGTGCTGCCATGACCACTTCCTGTAGATCTCCCAAGGAATCGTAGGGAAGTATCCGCAGCAATGGATTTTTTCTCTCTTATGGGCAAAAGAAACACAAACAAACAAAAATACTATAGAATTTAACAGGAATTAAACCATTCACATTCTCTGACATCCTGACTCTGACATCCTGTGGAATTTCATAGAGAACTGTGGTGTATTGGAATTAAGTAATATCCCTTTAAATAGTTTGGAAGCTCTCTAGTGGGCACCTCATCTTCTGTTGCAGAAGCCACTTGTTTCTAATAGAGCAACAGTGTATATACTTAGCCAGGCCTGGGGCTAATTGGTCATCTAACTAAATATTGCCCTTTATCAGTAGCATATCTGAGTATCATTGGAACCCAATGCCTGATAGCAACTCTGAGGGTGGGGGGTTTAATTTATCTATTTTGATTGTAAAATAACTAGAGGTGATATGTTCCCAACTAAGTAAAAACTCAGAAAGCTGCATAACATGCATCTGACGAAGTGGGTATTCACCCACGAAAGCTCATGCTCCAATACGTCTGTTAGTCTATAAGGTGCCACAGGACTCTTTGCTGCTATAAGTAAGAGAGCAGCTTACGATCTTACCTAGAGTGACCAGACAGCAAGTGTGAAAAATTGGGACGGGGGTGGAGGGTAATAGGAGCCTATAAAAAAAGACCCAAAAATCGGGACTGTCCCTATAAAATCAGGACATCTGGTCACCCTAACCTTACCTAAGCAGTCAACGCAGAGAGGAAATGGTATGCAATGGAAGTTCAAAATGCAGTACAAAACTTGGTTTTACTTCTAACAAAGTTTGGCGCTGTAGCTGAACAAATTTGGAGGATGTTTAGAATCGCCTACCATTATTTATGGTGTCTCTGACTGAATGAAATATCCCCTGCATTAATCCCTTCTGGAAATACAAGCCTTTCCTATGCCTTATGCCTCTTAAAACTCATAATAGAAAACAGAGACCACAGAAAAATATATGGACAAACATAAATACGATTTTTTTTCCTTAGATGCATCCATGCAGCATCAGTACCTATAAATTTGTATTATAGCTCTACTGCCATCAAGTGATAGAATGATTTTTAGTGAAGATATCCTTTTTCATAAAGTGCATGCAGGCTATAGGAGCTACAATCTTAAGAAAGAATCAGGGCAAATTTAACCTTCTCTCCTGCCCCGTCCCAACAATGGGAACTATGAATACCAACTGCACAAAGAAAAAGGCTTAGCAAACTGCAAACCCATAAAAGGCAAAGACCCTAATTAAAGGAAAAGACTAGATTTTATTATTGTTTAAGGGTAGTTCAGACAAAAATAATCCATGTATAAGGCCAAGATCTGTCATAAATCATTTGCTTTATACTGCACATGGGAAGTACAGTGGTAATAATGAATTGTTTGTTACTAATAAGATTATTTATTAAAGATGATTGCATTTCAAACATCTATCTTTACATTTACCATTTGCCTTTCATTGGCTCTTGGGTCATTAGGCCACGGTCTCCACACTGCAGGTTACATCTGCATAGCAGAATGGAAATTCTTAGGGATGTGAATCTGACCCTGTCCACACTACTGTAAATCCAGAGAAGCTTCCTTGACTAGAATAGAGATATTCTGTTATCACAGAGTTTTAGACCATAAGGGACCACCATCTAGTCTTACCACCTGTCTACCACAGGCCAACAATACCACCCAGACCACAGTATTACAGCACTCAAGTTATGCCAATATGTAACTGAGATCGGAATTTGAACCAGGAGTTTCAACTCATGGAGTTTCTGTGTGAAGCCTTGAGGTTTACCGCAGTGGAAGAGACCAGGGATCTGCTGATTCTGCAGATTTCAGGGGATCTGTCCAATATGTGGGGCATCAGTGCTGAAGTCACTTACTCTGCACTATGGATTCACTGCAGCACCAAGACAACATGGCTGCCGCAAGAGCCGTGTTGCCAGGGGCTTCCCCAAGCTCGGCTGCAACTTGAGCCCCTTGCCTCCAATGAAGAAAAGGAAGTTTCATGGCACAGAGGGGGAAGCTGTGTAATTTAGTGCTTTGTCCGGTGGTTGGTGTCTGGGGGAGAGTGGTAGAGGAATCTGCCAGACAAATCCTGCCCCCATCACCTGAATATCCTCAGAACTGGATCCATAGGGGAGCTTCCATGGGGCTGGGTGCCAAAAGAGATCCCGCCTTGGAAGTGACATGCTCACCTCCTGTACTCCCCTCCGTCAGGATGTGCAGACAGAGGGGAGCCTTCAGCCCTGAGTTTGCCAGATTTTCCCTGTTGCTGCAACACCATGAGACCTGAAATGGAAACATTGCTGTCATAAGCCATGAGCCAGATTTATCTTCAGTGTGACTCCACTTACTTCAGTGGCACTCCTGCAGGGATAATTCTGGTCCAGGGAAGCAGTTTACATTACATTAACTAAAGCTTCCATCATCCAACAGAGGGAATGGTCCACTGGATTTAGCATCAGGTCTGAAATATCTGCCAGAAATTCAGAGCCCAGTAGAGTCAGCTCAGCCCCTTTCATCCCTTTGAGACAGGACCAGTGTGGTGGGTTGTGCACAGTGCAGCTGTTTCACTGCACGTGTCTAATAATTTCAGTAAGAACAAACAGAAAGGATGGTCCTGTGCTCGGGTACTCATTGGAGACTTGATTTCAATTCCCTGCTCTTCTACAAGCTGCAGCCTATGGAAGAAGGATAGCCCAATAGGCAGGATGCTAGCCCAGGACTTAGGCGACCCAGGTTCACTTACCTGTTCTGCTACAGGCTGCACCTTAGGCAAGTAATTCGGTTTTTCCGGTGCCTCAGATCTTCCATCTGTAAACTAGGGATGACTCCACTGATCTACCTCAGAGGAGGGGGTGCAAGGATCAATACATTAAAGGTTGTGAGGCTCTCAGATACTATGGAAAGTGGAGCCACATAAGTACCATAGATAGTAATGCTTTTTCTGATGGCCTTTGGCAAATGCCCGGGCCACCACATACATTCTGTGCCGGTCTACCATCAGTGAAATATTGCCAGCTAAGAATTTGGCCCAGTCTGTGCTAATGCTGGCATTTCAGTTGATCCTGGAAACACGCAGTATGCACGTCAGCCAGACTGCTCATAGTGATCAGTGCCACTCCTGCTATTCACGGTGGGCAGGGTCAGGCCCAGAGTTTGTAAAACACTTTGACCCAGATCCTCAAAGGTATTTAGACACCTAACTCCCATTGATTTCAATCAGAGTCAGGCAACTTAATATCCTTGAGGATTTGGGATCTGATGGAATGGAAGGTGATGTATGCATGTGAGAGGTTATTATAACCAGCCTGGTTTTATGCCAGAAAACAATCAGGAATAGCCATGAACCTTTTGAATCCTTTTGACTATTTATGGCCAAAACAATAGGAAAGATCAAACTTAAGTCCATAGCAACAAAAATGATAGTTGCTGCAGTCAAAGCAGATCTGATCTGACCTGATCTAACCAAATTGAGACAGAGAGAGAGAGAGACAGCCCTAATAAAGCAGAAAGGCTAATAAGGGACTCAGGATATTTGTTCCAATTACCCCGATTTTTGTTCAGAATACAAGACAGTCCAAAGTGACATTTATGGACTAAAGCAGCTGAATCTCAGGTCTGCCTGTCATGCCTGGCTCTAAATGGATGGAGAAGGGAAGCAATGGGAATAAAGGATAAAAGAGAAGGATGGATACACCACCAGCCTGCAAAAGAAAATATTTCATCCCCCCCTTTTTGGGCTTCTGTTATGATGCAGTAATACATTGTATAAGTGAGGAGATGCCAGGTGCTTCAGTTCAGTTGCGAGGGGGAAGAACGGTTCAAAAGCTCCAATATTTCCCTTCAAAGCAGGTTTTTTTCAAAATCATTTGCTTTTAGCAGACGGGAACTTATAAAAGGCCACTTCCATGCTGGCACTGTAGCCTTTTCTTCTGAGTGCAGGAGGTTAGATGAAAAAAGTTCAATTAAGAGCCTGCCTTCCTGCGAGTGATAATGGTTTTGACATTTGCAGAGTCTCTTGATGACAATGAATGCCCAAGGTGGAGTAAAACAAATCGAAGCCCGGCTTCTTTGCAAGGAGTTGAAAACATCCTATAGCAACAGGGCTTGACTGCACAAGTGCTTTTGCACTCCTGGCCTCAAAACCAGCCCCTTCCCCAGATCAGAGATAATGGGAAAGGTTCACCCCTGCATTACTGGAGATTTCCTTTTATTCTGGAGCAACACAGTGGTGGATCAAGCCAAATGTTTCTGACAGCTTTCCGAGGAGTTGCAATGAGTAGAGACGGGTTTCAGAGTAGCAGCCGTGTTAGTCTGTATCCGCAAAAAGAATAGGAGTACTTGTGGCACCTTAGAGACTAACAAATTTATTTCAGCATGAGCTTTCGTGGGCTACAGCTCACTTCTTCGGATGCATAGAATGGAGAAGTGAGCTGTAGCTCACGAAAGCTCATGCTGAAATAAATTTGTTAGTCTCTAAGGTGCCACAAGTACTCCTGTTCTTTTTAATGAGTAGAGAGCCTCCCAGGACTGAATTTATAGTCTGCTGTTTTGCTGGACCAAACCTGGAATGTTGCAGCTATAGAAAATGTTCTTTTCAACAAGTTCCGTGATCAACACCAACATGATCAGATTACTGACCATGGGTGAGAGAGGAAGGAAGGACATGGCTGCTTTTGATTGCTAGTTTAACAGCTTTGCTTCAGCTTCTCCTGCTAGTTAAGGCAGCATCCAGGTGACTGGAGTAACATCTAGAAGGCAGTTCTCACCCAGGTCAGATTGATATTCCCATTTAAGGCACACAATGCTATGTGAATAAAAGCTTCCTCCGTCACTGCCCTTGATTGAGGCAGTTGAGAATGAAGAGTGTCATTTGCACTCTTCTGCAAGGCTGTGATTAGATCTCATTGTATTTTCATGCATGGGCACAAACCAATATTCTGGACAGGATTAAGTAAAATTCCATCACACTGACGACTTGGGATAGTCCAATCCTGTGCCTCTGGATCTAAATGCCCCGTTGCTTCTGCATACTTCAAGGGAAACTGTGTATTTTCGCCAGAGAAGTTCCAAGTCCCAAATTGCTGGCCTTTTAGAAAAACTGAGCTTTCAGTGCCTGCTTGCACACATGCAAACAGTTCAGGTTAAGCTCGTTGCTATTTGCACTGGCAACTTTACAGCATGTGTGTGGGGGGAGGGGGAGGGCTGGCTAATTTTAAAATTCATTTTAATGAGTCAGAAGCAATGAGAATTAGAGCACTTTTCCTAGCCAGAGTTCTGAGCAGACATGAACTCATCGATCCACTCTGTCGCCTGAGGCAGTGATCCCCAAACGTTTTCTGTTGTGCCCCTCAAACCCATAGTGGAATCTGTCTGTGTTCCCTCACCCCGCTGGGAACTGGGGCCGGATCAGCGGTTGAGAGCCGGGGCCAGAAGCAGGGCCACGGACAGGACCAGATCTACAGCTGGGGCTGAGAGTGGAGCCGCAGTCGGAGTCACGGGCTGAAACTGGGGCGGGACTGGGAGCCGGAGTTGCAGCTGAGGCTGGGTCGGGGGCAGAGCAGGACTGCATGGCACTTCCTCCCCGCCCTGAGTGGGGGCTGGCTTGGGCCCCACCGTGTCCCTCTTGAACATTCCTCTGTGCCCCCTTACGGGCATGCGCCCCACAATTTAGGGACCACTAGTCTGACAGGTAGGTAGAGAAGTGCTATTACTTGGGAAACTGGGAGGTTTGAGGATCGTTCTGGGGCCTAGAAGTGAGACAGGTATCCAGCCACTTGCCCAGAGGCAGAAACTTAGGCACTGGGGGGACCTTTAGACACCAGGTGTGTTGGGGTTTTGTGGATCACAGTAGCACACAGACCTCAGTCCTTTTGTGGAGCTGGGTCAAACTCATTTGTTCAGGGCCACACTGGAGTCTGTAGAAGAGCAGATAAGTGAACCTGGGTCTCCTGAGTCCTGAGCAAGCACCCTGCCCATTGGGCTATCCTTCCTCCGTAGGCTGCAGCCTCAGCGTTCGTATATCTTCCAAAACTTTAATTTATATGTAGGGAAGTTTTCCCTATATGTATGCCTATTCTTGTTTGTGTCTTGGCTTGCATTGAATTCACTGTTTTACAGTGTTGTGTTTGTAATAATGTAGTTGGTTGTAATCTGTTGTGGTTAATGGACTCCATTTTCCAAGATGGTGTCTGGCCTGAAGGAGTGAACAACATAGACTCCATTTTTGCTACCCTCCTTCACAGACTGTCACACCCTTCCTTCTTTGGTGGGAAGCAGAGGGTGCTTCAAACCAGTTGGAATTGGAACTTTCACGCCACAGAGGCTACAAAAGGACTGTGCACCCTGTCAGTTGGGCTGTCCATCAGAGAGGCAGCCAGTAATTGCAACTTTGTGCGGGTGTCGGAGGATTCCTTCAGCAGCCACCTGATCCATACCATCGATCAAGACATCTAACAGCTGAGTCTGGTTCCTGGTTCCAGTGACTTGCCTACATCATCAGTTCCTGATTCCATCCATGAAGGTCCTGTGTTCCTCCTATCCCCAGCAGCTGCTGGACGGCAGTAGCAGATGACAGAGATATTAGTTTGCCAGTCCAAGAACCTTGCCGTGTTACCTAAGAACATGTAAGATGTAGGCTTTGCTGGCTCTTCATGTAATGTTTCTCTCCAGTTTGATGTGGCTCACAAGAGAGGATGAGACCCACTACTAGAGTTAGCTGAAGAATATTACTTTTAGATTGAGAGTGAGCAGCCTATGTTCTCAGGAAGAATCAGGTTTCTAGTTTGGTCTCACCAAATCTGTGTGCGTGATTGGTTGGTTGTTTATAGCTCATTACTTGTTAGTCTAGTGCAGGGGTAGGCAACCTATGGCATGTGTGCCGAAGGCGGCATGCAAGCTGATTTTCAGTGGCACTCACACTGCCCGGGTCCTGGCCACGGATCTGGAGGGCTCTGCATTTTAATTTAATTTTAAATGAAGCTTCTTAAATATTTTAAAAACCTTATTTACTTTACATACAACAATAGTTTAGTTATATATTATAGATTTATAGAAAGAGCCCTTCTAAAAACATTAAAATGTATTACTGGCACGCGAAACCTTAAATTAGAGTGAATAAATGAAGATTCGGCACAGCACTTCAGAAAGGTTGCTGACCCCTGGTCTAGTGCATGGCCGTTATCCCACGTCAGTCTTTAATTTGACATCTTGCAAGTCGGTGTAACAAAGCCCAGGTCTGTTGACCTTACAGGTATGCTGCAAGGCCTTTTGTCCAAGGTTGTCTAGAAGATGCCAGAGATGGGGATTTAGGAAGAGTGAAAATGGGTGTTCCCCTTGCACAGATACAGGATTCTTGTCATTAGGAGGGGATTTTTCAGAGGTGCTGAGGTGTATGTGTGTGGGAAGGAGTGCTCTCTGAATAATGTGTTTTCAGAGGATTGTAAGGACATGGGAAGGAGTTTGAAAATTCAACCCCAGCATTGTGAGTGGATGTTTATCTAAAAGATCTGCTCTAGGAATTCCTTTAGGGAAGTTTTCTGGTTACACAGAAGGTCAGACTACATGATCACAATGGTCCCTTCTGTTCTTCTATGAATTGTCCACTCAAGAAGAGCATTGTCCCCTCTTCAGGTGAGCACACAGGCCTGAGGATTTTCCAAAAACACAAGTCTGGCCAGTAAGTGGTACTTACTCATAAGGACACAGCAGTCTTTGTGTCAGATGGGAAGTGTAGTCCATGAGGTTGTGTGGGAGGGATACAGGTGGGGCCGAAAGGGGAGAGAGATACACATAGGAGCCAAGCAGAGGGCCCAAGCAGGACATAAAGCCATGCCACTAAACAAACACTAACCTGTCTCATGAGCTGCCATCATGAAAAGGCCAGAGATCAGACACACACCTCTCCTTCCAACATAGGAAACAGGGCAATGTCATTACACAGGATGTGATCCAAAGTCCACTCTGGAAGTCAATGGATATCCTTCCCATCAGGCCCAAAGACTGGCCTCAGGATTCAACGGTAGCTGCAAAGCCAGGACTGTATGCCTGTGTGTGTATCTAATTTACTTTGGATTTGCCTGGCATGCATTGTTACCTGGGTAATAGTCCATATCAGAGAAAATAGCAGATGCCATTACTAATGTCAGTTGCTGTGGGTGGGAGAGTACTAGAACAAAGAGGTTATAAAAAAAACTATGGATCCTAAGGGATTTGGGCACTTAACTCCATTTGAAAAATCCCAGTCAATACTTATTAGAGAATAGCCAGAGAGACTGCAGTTTCACAATTGACATGTCATCATTTGAACCCGGGTTTCTGCTATTGGGCTCTGCTTTGTTAACTCACTGTGTGGTCATGAACCATCTAAAAAGACAACAAATATTGATGCTGTTTTGTGAATAATTAAAACACAAATCCATGTTTCAGGACCGACTCAATTCCATCCCCAAAGCTGGAATCAAATATTTGCTCCCCAAACCAAAATCATTTGAATGGGTTGTTTAAAAAGCAAATTGAATTAGCTAAACTCATTTACTTAATCAAGTTACAAATGTTATTGTAAAAAAAATGTTCTACATGAATTGGAGCTCTTGGATTCGGATTAACTGTTGCAGTGACGTTATGGTGTTATGAGTTGAGATACAGCCAGACTCTTTCTTTCTGTTATTTTAAAAAAAAGAATTAGCCCTTCCTAATTCTGGAAGATTTCTAATGAAGAGGAGAGCTTGGTATCCACAGGGCTTCAAATGCAGTGGTGTGATTATGTCAATGCTAATGTCTGATTGTTCCACCTGAATATCATTTTTCACTTTCTTCATGGGTGTCTCTTTTAGCACCTTATAATTGGACACCACTGCTTTTCAAGCTGTTTGCCTAAGTTTCCTTAATTTGACATGTGCAGAACAAAATGTTTGATTAAGTACAACTTTTCCCTTTGTTTTTAATGACTTTTCTATTTTAAATTGCCTGTTTTTAATATCACCTTTCCCAAGTCTCAAAGATAAACACAGTGTTGGGCTAGCTCCCCAGCTGGTAAATCAGTTCTCTTGATTTCAACGGCCCACTCTTTTCCCCTAAATTTCTTCCCGTAGATATATATTGTGTGGAACCTCATTTGCTTTTCTTTCGACAATGTGATTCTTTTGGGTGGATAAATGTGACAGACATTTTATGATGATGATGTGAAATGGGAGCACAGTCATATAATAAAGATTTAGGAATAAATATGGAATTTAGATAGATCTCTTTCATGCAAATATCACTTCTTAGATTGACTATATGTTTTTTACAGCACCTAGCACAATGGGCCCCCAAAGTTGGGGCCTCTGGTAGTAGTAATAATAAATAAATCATCATCTCATTGTTTCCCTCTACATCCCCATCTACACTTATTCACCTGTTGCCTTTTGTTGTTTACTTGGATTGTAAGCTCCTTGGGGGCAGGGACCATCACTTTTCCCTGTGCTTGTACAGTACCTGGCACAATGGGATCCTGGCCCATGACTGGGGCTACAGTGGTCATAATAATAACAATGATAGCAACATGGTGTAGCGGTTTGAGCACACACAGGCCTATCTGACAGGCAGAAACATTTGCTCTGTTATCCTAGCTTTGCCACTGATGCCTTCTGTGGCCACTGGCATGTCGTTTAACCTCTGTGCCTCGGTTTTCCCATTCAAAAAATGAGGTTAATGATAATTATTTTCTCATTTCACAGCAAGGAGGTAGTGAGAGGGAGAGAAGGGAGGTATAGATGTTAATTAGTGTGACAGACCCGAACCAGTGGGGTACAGGAGTCTGGTAGAGGGCAAATATACTGGTCACTGGATGAGCAGTTTTCTGTTCCCTGAGTGACCAGAGCAGGGGCTGCACTAGAGTAATCAGGAACCTGCTAGAACCAATTAAGGCAGACAGGCTGATTAGATCACCTGCAGCCAATCAAGGCAGGCTAATCAGGGCACCTGGGTTTAAAAAGGAGCTCACTCCAGTCAGGTGGGGGGAGCCAGAGGAGAGGAAGTGTGTGTGAGGAGCTGGGAGCAAGAGGCACAAGGAGCTGAGAGTGAGAGGGTGTAGCTGCTGGAGGACTGAGGAGTACGAGCATTATCAGACACCAGGAGGAAGGTCCGGTGGTGAGGATAAAGAAGGTGTTTGGAGGAGGCCATGGGGAAGTAGCCCAGGGAGTTGTAGCTGTTACGCAGCTGTTACAGGAGGCACTCTAGACAGCTGCAATCCACAGGGCCCTGGGCTGGAACCCGGAGTAGAGGGTGGGCCTGGGTACCCCCCAAACCTCCCAACTCCTGATCAGACACAGGAGGAGTTGACCCAGACTGTGGGGAAGATCACTGAGGTGAGCAAATCTGCCAATAAGCGCAGGACCCACCAAGGTAGAGGAGGAACTTTGACACATTAGTTAATATTTGTAAAGTCTATGTAAATGATCAGCAACATTAATTAATATGGAACATGCTGTTATATTAAGGACATGTAATAAATAGTTTATAATGGGTTAATAAAAGATCAATAGTTGTTTCAGTAGAGATTGTGATAGAGCCTAAAAGATGAATAGTTTGGTTATAACCATGACCTATAACCAACTATGGCAACTTATAAATGATTTATCCATGTACCTTACTGCTTCAGTGTGTTTGTGACCAGCCCCACCTGCAGACAGGGCTAATACTTTCCTATTTGCAGGGTGTTGTGGAGATGAATTT
Organism: Mauremys mutica; assembly: GCF_020497125.1. Lineage (NCBI taxonomy): Eukaryota > Metazoa > Chordata > Testudines > Geoemydidae > Mauremys > Mauremys mutica. The sequence goes on along the minus strand of NC_059076.1, from coordinate 131,175,671 downwards.
GTAAATCTGGGTGCGGGGCTCACATGCTACACTGAAGGGGGCAACATCAGTGGATAGGGTGTTAGATTCAGAATTTTGCAAACTACCTGTATCCAAACCAAAACCCTGGTTCCAAACACCCCTTTACTTTAGACTGTTCAAAACCAGGATCTGAATTTGATTTCCAAGCTCATCTCTTTTGTGAGCCACCAGGGCAAATCCTGTACAGCTTTCCTGATCTACAGCTTCCGCCTCCAAATACAGCATTTCACAATTCACTAGGTGTGTTGCGGGTGCTTTTCTCTTTTCCTTGGAAGCATTAGGTACTTGTCACTCCCAGAGGCAAAATGTTGACCCAGCTGTACCAATGTTCTGATCCACTGTGACAAATCCTCTGTCCCTGTTATTTTTGGTTATATAACATTCCTCTGGTGTATGTGTATCTTTTGACTTTTTGAAAGACTTCAAAATTTTCCTGAAAAAGTTGTTGTTGCCAGTAAATCATACAGATGCCCAGCAGCTATGCTTTTCTTCTCAGTACGTTTCATTTTTTAAAAATATCAGAGTAATAGCCAAGAAGACTAAAACTCTTGATTAGTCCACGGAAAAGAGGTAGCTGCAGTCAAAGTGGCCGTCCTGTTGTGCTGTTATCCTATACTGTATGAGCACACTGATAAGAACATAGGATTTGCCACTCCAGATCAGATTACTAGTTCATCCAGTCCCCAAAGAGGCTGAAAAGCCCACCTCCCCTAGAACCTTTCCCCTTTGGTTAGGGAACTCATCCAGGGTGTAGGAGACCCTTGTTCAATTCCTTCCTCTGCCTGATGAAGAGAAGGGATTTGAAGAGGGGTTTCCCGTCTCTTGAGTGTGTGCCCTCACCATCTATTCTCTCTCTCACTGAATACACATTTACCCATTTATACACAGGGGCAGCTTCAGCATTAGAAATTGAGAACGAATTGTATTAGAACATGCCAGAGCCCAGTAGCTAGGGCACTCACTGACAGGTGGGAAACCCATGTTCCAGTCCCTTCTCCTTGTCAGGTACAGAAGGGTATTGAATCAGAATCTATTACCTCCTGGGTGAGTTCACTAATTGCTGAAGATTGGAAGAGAGGCTACCACCTCATTCCTCCCAGCAGTTTAGTGTGCACCACTGCCATACTTTCAGGAAACATTTTAGGCACCTGACTGCAGGAGATAGGTGTCTCTCTGCAGCCTGGATTAGGCACCTAAGTCCCTGATAGGAGCAGGGTTTAGGACGCACCCCTGTCCTCAGCATCTGTCCTTGGCTAGCTTAGACCGCTCGCATTCTAGCAAGCTGTCTTTTGGAGCTCTCTCCTCCTGCTTGAGCATGAGGTGACCTCTTTCTCATCCCTCCTTAAAATGCACATAGTCTATGAAGCCTTTCACAAAGTCCTCTCCAAGCTGGCTACAGTGATTCATGCCTGAACTCTTCTCTGCACCGCCTGTGTCTGAATTGTATGGTGTGCATCTAACTTAGATTGTAAACTCTTTGCTGCAGGGATTATACCTTCTGGATGGGCGGAACCTTGGCTACAGTAGTTCTTGAGGCATGGAGCCCTCATAGTACTGCCTGATCCACAGCTGGAAATGACTATGTGCGTTCTGGAGAGTGCCCCTTTCTGCTGCAGGGCCATAACACCATGTGGGTCCCCTTACCCTTCCTTTTCCTCCAGGACAGAGTCCATGATTGCTTAGCCCAAATGTCATGTAGGGTGATTGGGTACTGCATAATATCTTAGGACAGAGGCAGTGATCATGTGTAGTGCCTTTGCTTACGTAGCACACTGCATGGGACGTTTATAGAGGCTATGCAGCCATAATACAGTCTTCCGGCTGTCAGCTCAGGCATGGATCCAGACACTTCATCATAATCTGTTCTCACTTCCATCAGTGTAAATCTGGATTCTCTTTCCTTGAACTCAGTGGAATAACTCAGGATTTACCCCAGTATGTCTGACAATAAAATTATGCCCACTATCTGCTCAATCAATCTCCATTGATTACCATGATCTCAGTTTGCCTAACTACTGATGTCACTCTGAGAGTTGGTCTAATGCTGCAGTAAAGTGTAACCCTCCTGCCAGGTGCCAATGACAGCAACAAGGGCTGGGTTCAATCTGTTTAGGGGTCTTTTTATGCAATAAATAAGACTATAACTCAAGCCACTACCCAAAGCTCCACCCTTACTTCTAATGTAAGGAAATTAAAATAGAACATCCCTGACTTGCAGATGGTTCTCACCCACCCAAACACTCAGCCTGCTTGGGAACAGGGAACCACAAAGACCTGTTATTTGGGGGGGAAGAAAAAAAAAGGAACATGATAATGACACGTATTTCTACATACAAAATGCATGAGCCAAACCCAGTCAGCGCATCAGGAGAGTGTCCAACCCCACAGTTTAAATATATTAATTGTTCAACTTGTTGAAGTCCAAAACTTATTCACAAAACAATCTCCACCCATCTAAAACCATACTCATAGGTCTAGTCAGACTCTCTGGCATCAGGGGATGGCTCTTCATTGCCTGTCAGCTTCAGTCCAATGAAGGCTGCACCACCAGGTCCCACTCCAATGTGAAATGACTTGACTCAGTTCTATATCAGCTCTGCTGCCAGTGGTCTGGTGGGTCCTCTCTATGATGTCAGTTCTCTGCCACCACAGTCAGGGCACTGCAATGTCAACCGTGGGCTCCTGGGCCTTGTAACAGGCAACTACCAACTGAGTGCCCCTGTGTGGCTAGGGGTGGTTCTGTGGCACCCTGCCTTTGTTTTCCCTCTTCAAAGCCTCTTAAGAACTCTGCACAATCTTTCCCATGGCTAACACCACACTTGCGTGGGACTGATTTAATAACAAAACATTCAAAACAATTCTCCAGGGTCCCAAAATAAAGTCTATCACCATAACACAAAAGTTCATATCAGCATTGTCATCTTCTACCACACCATCTTCTTCTGTCCCAGTCTGCCTTCACAAAGTCACCACATCTGCCCAGCCTTTCCTAACTGGAAGTCAGCCTTCTGGGTCTGGCCTCTAGGCTGAAATCCTTCTCCCAGCCAGGGTCTCCTACAGGAGCCACCTACTCTTCTCTGTCACAGCTTCCTCTTTCTTCTTCTTCTTCTATTTTATGGTGAGATAGTCTCACTTGCTGAGTCTTTGACCACCAAGCACTGGACACCATACATAATTCAATAATTAAAGTCTTTCACTTTTCCCATTATTCTTAAAGAATTGCAATATTGCTTTTTTTTATACAGACCCATTTTCCTGATGCTCTCACTAGGCGTTACAACAAAAAATGTGATACTTTAAGACCTCTAAGTTTTCCATATAAATACCCCCTTTTGATGGTGTACTCTTAAAGGAGATGATCAACTGTTTCCTGTACCTCGCATGTCCACATAATCCATCTTTTTGTTTCTTTATTAGACACAAATTACTATTTAAGCCACAAAGGCCAGTTACAATTCTAAGTAGACCCACTTCACTCCTTCTCCCTGGTCCTTTGAGTATATCAGCAGTTTTGACTCAGGCATATTTCATGGACTCTTTTCCCCTCTGTTTCCCCCACCCCCGCATATTTCCTGGCATTCCTCTCTTAACTCATTTTTAAAATAGATTTTTAAACTCCCATTTCCTTAAAGGGATCTCTAAATCAGAGTCCTTGTGTTTGACACCATTTTTTGTCACTTTATCTTCCAATTCATTGGCCACTACCTGTAGACGCACTGGGTCCATGCTATTACTATGATTACACCCAACTGCAGCAATTCTGTTGTTAATAGTAATAAATGCATTAAGCACATGCTTTCTGCTATCTGAAGTGCTGTTTCTGATTGCCAGTAGTCCTGATAAGGAATCAGATAGGATGACCACAGCAGCTAGGCACACATCTATGACTCTGCTTAATGCCAGCATCATCCCTGCCAGTTCAGCTGTCAAAACAGCTACATAATGTAATAGTCTGACAGCTTTCTTGATTTCAAGTGAAGGATGCAGAATGCTGTTCCCACTCTTCCTGTTCTTACATCTTTGGAGCCATCAGTACACATTTGGCAGTAGTGTCCCCACTTATCACCAAGGTATTGATTTGCTATATCTTGTACATTGAGAACTCCTTTTCCTATTTAATTTCATTATACAACTGCATACCTACATCAGGAGGTAGAATTTTCCAATTATAATGCATTTTTCCCAAAGCTATAGATTGTTCCCTGTTTTAGGCCTTACTTTTCACTAAGATGCTTTTCCCACAGTTTAACCCTGCTTACATGAAGCATTGTTGAGTTTTTGCCCTCCATGGCTACCACGTAAGTCCCAGCATTCATCATATATTAGCATAGAGTTTCCATCCTCATGGTTTCCTGTGATTTTAGCCCAAAAGGTTAAGTCTAAAAGCTTCATTCTTAAAGTAATAGGCATTTCACCATAGCCATCTGTTATACACACAGTGGTGCTGTGATGAAGATATCACATCCTATTCTAAACACTTGAGCTTGGATTAGTCAAGCTTTTTCTAACTCATTTCCAATGCCAAACTGAAAGCCTGATGGCCACACTCAATAATTGGTCTGAGATAGGGTGTGTGCCCCAGGCTCTCCCTGGGGTGGTTAATGGAAGCCAGAGGGCTCGCTAATCTATTAGACTGCAAACTGGGAGAATTAAGGCTGAGAGGAAAGCCCTAATCAGGTAGCTGATAACAGGAAGGGGCTGTAGGGTAGTAGTCTGCGGTCACATTCAGGGGGGGAAGGGAGGTATGTTTGGGGCTGTTGACCTGGATTAGAGGGGTGTATATACCCCAGAATGTGATCAAGTTAATTGTGACCATATTATATGCACTCAGCCACTATGAATTAATGAAATAGAGCAACATATAGTTAAGGGTTAATTTGGAGACAGGCTTTCAGAAGCAAGGTCATAACTACTGGCAGTTTTGCTAATCAGAATGGGAGGGGAGGAAAAGTAAATAACGGAGAATGAAAGAAGATATGAGGATGGACAGCCTTGAGTCTAGATGCCTCTGATGTTAAAAGTTTATTGAAAGTTAGGAAAAGTGATGATCCAGGAGGGGTCATTATGACCTATGTGTTTTGTAGAAGTTTTTTTTATAAAAAGTTTAGATAATAGAGTATACTTTGCAGCAGAATCGGGCACCAGAGGGGTTTGTTGGGGAAAGTTTACTGGTACAGAAGACTCCCAGGAGCACCCAAGACTCACTGCTGGACTGGAACTTTGCCCCAGCCTCCTGAACTCTGAGTGCAGACGCATTACTCGGTGTCTGCTTCAAATAGAATCATAGAAGATTAGGGTTGGAAGAGACCTCAGGAGGTCATCTGGTCCAACTCCCTGCTCAAAGCAAGACCGACACCAAATAAACCATCCCAGCCAGGGCTTTGTCAAGCCAGGCCTTAAAAACCTCTAAGGATGGAGATTTCACCACCTCCCTAGGTAACCCATTCCACTGCTTCACCACCCTCCTAGTGAAATAGTTTTTCCTAATATCCAACCTAGACCTCGCTCAGTGCAACTTGAGACCATTGCTCCTGGTTCCGTCATCTGCCACCACTGAGAAAAGCCGAGCTCCATCCTCTTTGGAACCCCCCTTCAGGTAATTGAAGGCTGCTATCAAACCCCGCTCCCCACTTCTCTTTTGCATACTAAATAAGCCCAGTTCCCTCAGCCTCTCCTCATAAGTCATGTGCCCCAACCCCCTAATCATTTTTGTTGCCCTCCGCTGGACTCTTTCCAATTTTTCCATATCCTTCTTGTAGTGTGGAGCCCAAAACTGGACACAGTACTCCAGATGTGGCCTCACCAGTGCCAAATAGAGGGGAATAATCACTTCCCTCGATTTGCTGGCAATGCTCCTACTAATGCAGTTCAATATGCTGTTAGCCTTCTTGGCAGCCAGAGCACACTATCGACTCATATCCAGCTTCTCATCCACTGTAATCCCCAAGTCCTTTTCTGGAGATCTGCCACTTAGCCAGTCAGTCCCCAGCCTATAGCAGTGCCTGGGATTCTTCCATCCTACGTGCAAGACTCTGCACTTGCCGTTGTTGAACTTCAACAGATTTATTTTGGCCCAATCCTCCAATTTGTCTAGGTCACTCTGGACCCTATCCCTACCCTCCAGCATATCGACCTCTCCCACCCAACTTAATATCACCCGCGAACTTGCTGAGGGTGCAATCCACCTCATCATCCAGATCATTAATGTATATGTTGAACAAAACTGGTCCCAGGCCCAACCCCTGGGGTGCTCCGCTTGATACCAGCTGCCAACTAGACATTGAGCCATTGATCACTAACTGTTGAGACCAATGATCTAACCAGCTTTCTATCCACCTTATAGTGTGTCCAGGTCTAGTTATTAACAGCCATAAAATTGTTCATGGCCTTGAACCTAGCTAAAGCATCTGACTATCGGACCTCTTGCACCTAGTGCACTGAGCAGCACTCCTGAACTCAAGTCATACCATTGTCAGCCAGTAGGAACCTCCCGATTTTAATCATTTGTAGCAATTACACTTCCCCTGTAATGCTGCCTGTCATCTCTTGTGCTAGAAACTGAGTCAAATTATCACAATGCCTCGTACATCGTTTCCTAAACTGTTTAATTTCCAGCAATGAAAAAAAAAAAAAAAGTTGTATCCTTTCAAATATAATCCCATAATAGCAATAAAGACGTCAGTCCAAGGAAATTAATGGCCATCTTGCTTAATGGCCTGCAGCTTTGCCTTGGGCCATCAACTCTCCCAGCCAATCATTAATCCCCAGGAAGCGCCCTGGGCCTTGAACATTATTGCTTAAATGTAAAATTTGCTAATGTAATACTTTACAGTGTCACTCATAGGCTAAAATTTTCAACTCACATTTGAAAACTGGTTGTGTTGTGTTTTGTTTTGTTTTTAAAGTGCTCCTAACAGTAAAAAAACCAGTTCCATTTGCATGATCACACTCAGTGTCTGGTCACTGCCTTGACATGTGAGCTGAGAGAGGAATGGAAAAGGGTCTTCACATTTCAATAATTACTTAATGGGAAACTGGAGAACAGCTCTTGATTTTTCTAGTGCTTAAATGAATTATGAGTTGTTAAATACTAAGTTTCCCTCACTTCAATTGGATTCTTTCCCTTTTCTCCCCTCACCAACTCTTGCATAGTGGTGTTTTGGTTTTACATTTTTCATACAGGGAATGTTTTTAGGATCTATCATCTCAGTACTGTAGGTTACACACAGAAACCAAATGAAAATCAGAATGTTGTAAGATGTCATTGGAACTTTCACATTGTGAAGAATTTCCAGAGGTAAAAGAGAACAAAAGGATTATTAAGAAATATAAATGAGTGATGATCATTTAAACTCCTCTAACATTTTGTACCTGAGAAGTTAAGCATATAAATCCATACTTAAGGCAATTAAACTAAACTGGTCTTATTTTCCAGAAGTTCTGAGCGCTAGCGTAAATATTACTATAAGTCAAATTGAGAAGCCATCTGCCTATTCACTAGTACCTTCCTGTTTGAACAGTCTCATCAGTGGCACGGGTATTGCAAGCTGGCTCTATGTATTAGGGATGGAAAGTGTGTTTTTTTGTTGAAAGGGTTCATATATTCAGCACAACATGACCAACGTGAAAAGGAAGATACCGAATTGATGATTTGAAAGATGAGTTATCCTGCAATCGAGTGTTTACGGCCCTTTGCAATCCTGCTACATTGTGGATTCTTCTTCATGCGAATAAAAAGTGGAGAATTCATAGATACTGAAGCTGCCATCATAGTAAAAAAGAATGAAAGGCTTTTAGCCAGAGGAGAACTTGATAACATTTTTTCTTTTCTTTTTTTTGCCTGATTTATAAGACTGTAGCTTTCTTATTAAAATTGTACTTGAAATTGCTACTCTTTTTCCTTCCCATTGATTTCTTCTTATAGCTGGGATTTATTATTCCTTCTCCTTCAGAAACGGACTCTCCAGCAAACATCAGTTTGCAGCCTGCTGCAATCAATTAATAACTGTTATGAGGATCATTCTCATTACTGCTCTGGGTGCCTAAAGGCTCCAACCAAGTTCAAGGCCTATTGTGCTAGGTGCTGTATATACAGTACACATGCAATCGAGAGTCCATATACGGAAGAGCTAGTCTAAATCAAGAAGTCAGACACAGGGAAGGAGGGAAAAACAGGCACACAGAGAGCAGTGACTGGCTCAAGGTCATGTAGCAATGCAGGTCTCCTAGTCCACTGTTCCGTTCATTAGACCACTCCAGTGTTCCCTTGGTTTTAACATTGTTTAGTGGGAGAATACCCATATCAAGATGGATTCACCTCTGGTTGATGTACAGAAGCACAAGCTGCACATCCATGCATCAGCAGGTAAATTCAACTGTGGATGAGAGCTGGGGATTCTAGTACCATGGCCCTTCCTTGAGGGTTCTGGCAGGGAGTGCATCTTGACTGAGGTCCGGTTTCTAGAGTGTCCCTTGGGGGTAGAAATGAGACAGGGGTGTTTGTAGCAATTATAAAACAGAACTGGTTGGGAAACTGGTGGGGGCAGGAGGGACTGAGAGAAAATGTTCAAAACACGTTATTTCCTTTTTTTGTCAAAATTTCATTGTCTTAAATTTTCTGACCAGTTGTAATACAAATGTCCTGCGATGGCTGGACAGAGACAGACGCTGTGGTTCTCCCAAGCTCTCTAGCTCCCATATTTAACATGGCCTGTGCTGTCTAATGGCATCACGCTGAGTTTCCCTATGTCCTGGTCTGCACTCCACAGTTATAGAAGGAGTTGATGGAGGCATTTCAAATAGTGCAGGCGTTCTGCCAATAGAGGTTGCCCAGGAGATATGATTCACAGATTCATAAATTTTCAGGCCAGAAGGGACTATTATGATCATCTAATTTGACCTACTCCATAACACAGACCATAGATCCTCACCCCCAGTCACTTCAGCATAAAACCCTAACTTCCGTTGGAGTTATAGCATATGTTTTAGAAAGACATCCAGTCCAGCCATGTATCAATGTATTTTGTGACAAGGATTATGCCTCATTTTTGTGGCAGCATTGGACAGTTGCCGTTCAGTCACCCCGCAGAGATTGTGAATGCCTCCTGGTGGTTCTTTCAGCCGTCGAGGCTCCTGTGCCTGGGCTACACCAGGCTTCACGCTAGCCCTAAACCTTGAAATTCTGCAAATACATCCTCGGTAGAACCTCAGTTACGAACACCTTAGGAATGGAAGTTGTTCATAACTCTGAAATGTTCATAAATCTGAACAAAGCGTTCTGGTTGTTCTTTCAAAAGTTTACAACTGAATATTGACTTAATTCAGCTTTGAAACTTTACTGTGCAGAAGAAAAATGCTGCTTTCTCTTTATTGTTTTAGTAGTTTACATTTAACACAGTATTGGAACGGGGGCGGGGGGGTTGTCTCTGCTGCTGCCTGATTGCATACTTCCGGTTTCAAATGAGATGTGTGATTGACTGGTCCATTTATAATTCTGGTGTTTGTAATTCTGAAGTTCTACTGTACACTTACAATGAGTTATTCCCCCCCCCCCATGCTGCTATGGCACAAACCACCAGGTGGCGATGTCAGATATTTTTTGAGTCCATCTATGTAACCTGTGAGCAGTATGCAGAATTTGAAGAAATTCTGTATTGTTAGTTTTGTGGTACAGTCTCATTGGAAGGAGCTGTGGCAAGCAGCAAGAAAGTTTGCTCTCTGTCTTCATCTCTGTAACTAGTTAATTTTTGGGGCAAAGTTGCTTTCTGAGAACAGGGCATAGGTGTTTAGGCTGACATTACTGAAAGTACGGCTGTCCTGTGTGCCGTTTGTGACCACCTCTACTCAAGGACCTTCATAGATGATGTAAATAAAGTTACACTAAGAAAATACCCAGATTCTACCTCACTGATTTCTCCCCCAGCAGGGGAGACATGACAAAGGGATCACAATGCTGTACCTATAATTGTGAGTTCGCTTTCCTTTCTTGTTTCTCTTAACATAATATTGTACATTGTGATCACACACTGTTACTGATACCTGGACATTCTCTATATGATTTATTGTGTAAGTGCCTATGAGCCCCAGTCGTGGACTAGAACCTTATTGAGCTAGAGGCTGTACGAACCCCAAACAAAAGGACAACCCTTCATAGTATTACTAACCACCTGACCAGGGTTCTTATAGTCTAAGGGTGCATCTACACTGGGGGGTGGGAGAATCCTATGGCAACAAGTCTCAGAGCCCGGATCAATTGACTCAGGCTTTCGGGGTGCACAATATGGGGCTACAAATAGCAGTGTAGATGATCCCGCCTGGGTTGGAACCCAGGCTCTGTGAGCCTCTTCTCTTCCTGGGTCTCAGAGCCCGGGCTCCAGCTCCAGTGAGTATAACTACTCTGTTATTTTTAGCCTCGGAGCTCGAGCTCTGCAAGCCCGAGTCAGTTAACCCAGGCTCTGAGATTCAGTGCTGTGGGGCTTTGGGGTTTTTGTTTGTTTGTTTGTTTGTTTGGGGGAGGGGTTGTATTTTTGCAGTGAAGATGTAACCTAAGAGTCTGGTCTCTTATTCTTTGGACACCTCAAATCATAAGGGCATCTGGGTATCCAAGAAAGTTGAAATCAGGCTGGAATATATTAAAACTTAATAAAGCATATTTCAAAATCTGAATCTTCCAGCTTTTGTCATTAGCACAGTTTTTTTGCTTATAACAGGCCAGTTTCTGCCCTACAGCATTCAGTGAGAGATTTGCCATTGACTTGGGATCAGGATTGACTTAATGAGTCCTTATAAATGGCATGTCTTTTTTGGCTGGAGTGATTGCCCAAGAAGGGATTCAGTGTCATGCATTACAGACAATTAATATTGGTGAGACTTTGAGTCGTGAAAAGCCCATTTAAATGGCACTGTCTTTTTCTGCAAGCCCTTTTGCACTAGATAGTGTGGGCAAATTGGTGTTTACTGGCATAAACTCCCCACTGCGCTACCTATTGATCACTTCACACTGAGTTCGTTTTAGCTAATATAATTTTCTGAACACTTAAATGCTTTGATGGAAAGGTTATTTTCAAAACAACTCATGGAAATAAATGTGTCTCTCTCTCTGTACAGTGAGTTTGTGATGTTAGGGTAAGATATATACATTAAATAACATTTAGAGATATAGGGCTAGATTCTTCACTGGTTCTGAAACTACACCAACAGACACAAGTGGGGGATTGGACCCATAGATACCTCTACTGGAAAAGAGGAAGAGGTCAGTAGCCTTGTGTGGCCATGCCATAGTGATAGTCACCTTAGAACAGCGGTCAGCAACCTTTCAGAAGTGCTGTGCCGAGTCTTCCTTTATTCACTCTAATTTAAGGTTTTGTATGCCAGTGATATATTGTAACGTTTTTAGAAGGTCTCTTTCTATAAGTCTATAATATATAAGTAAACTATTGTTGTATGTAAAGTAAATAAGGTTTCTAAAATGTTTAAGAAGCTTCATTTAAAATTAAGTTAAAATGCAGAGCCCCCTCAGACCGGTGGCCAGGACCCGGGCAGCGTGAATGCCACTGAAAATCAGCTTGCGTGCAGCCTTTGGCATGCGTGCCATAAGTTGCCTACCCCTGCCTTAGAAGAATGGAGAGATAGGTAGGCAGATAAGTGGTATCATCTTTCTGTCTTTATTAATATTTCATAGAGACAACAAAAGACACCTCTCTGACCCCAGACCCAAACATATCCCAGCTGTCAAGATCCAAACCACATTGTTACTAGCGCTCTTCTATTCTTTTTTTCGTTCCTCTTCTTCTCTCTCCATTTTCTCTCCTACTTGCCTGTATGTAATGGTACCATTGCATCTTATTGCTTTGTCTTGCTATTTTTTATTCACAAAGTTTTGCTTCATTTACAGCAATAAACATTAAAACAAAACCAAAAGCAATTGGGAGGAAAAATTAACATTATCCAAACCGCCTACTTTTCACTGTCCTTTTTCTCAAAAATGATTAGGTATCCTACTGATTAGTGTGTGCTACGTGTGTATGATCCACAAAGATCTGACACTGTTACACCCCCGAGCTACAGAGATTGTCTCTTCAGAGACTCGTGGTTTTTAGCTCTGTAAATTCCCAATTCAATTCATTGTGTTGCAAAAATATGGCAACCATCACAATTGCACGATTTTTGCTGAAACTTTCCTCAAAGAATTAGTCTTGAAGCAGAGAACAAGCATGGAAAACATCAACTCAAACACTTAAGCTTGGCAACATTATAAGCATCTGAAAACAGGGTGATTATAATGAGTAACCTGAAGCAAGCTTAGTATAGACACTGCTCCCAGACCTGTTTGATTTCAGTTCAGTGCAGCTGCCGCAGATTGTGCTGTTTACATTTACTGATACTCTGTGTGTGTGTGTATATATAATGGATTAGGCAGATGCACTGATTTGCTTTGCTATAATGGATTCCATCAGTCCATGTAGCCACCTACCAATCAAGAGCCATCAAGGTTTCCAGACAAGAGTGTGCTGTGGACCCAAGCAACCCTTGCACTGGCCCTTTGAGTGCAGCTACATCTACCCTAGTAGCCAGTCAAATTTATGTTGCTCAGGACTGTGAATATTCCACCCCCCTAGCAACGTAAGTTACACCAGCATACATGCTAGCGTGCACAGCACTATGTTGGTGGGAGATCTTCTCCCACTGACATAGCTACCACCGCTACTACACGAGAGATCTTACAGCGGCGCAGCTGCATTGGTACAGCTGCGTTGCTGTAAGTTCTCTAGTGTGGACATGAGCCTGAGGTATGCAGCTTGGCTGTTGTTGAGTAGCCTGGCAGAGGCAGTGCAATGCTTACCCAAGTCTCTCATACCACCAGTGACTGTCTTAAATAGAGATAATTTAATTTAACTCAGGCCTGTCCCTCATGTTCGTACAGGTTGCTTCCTTGGGCTCCAGCTGAGTGACCCATCTGAACTTGTTTATCACCTGAAATGAGAGACTGGAAACACTCCTGGTTACACATATCAAGTGTCAGTTTTCCTCTCCCTCCTGATCCTTGCTGTGTCAGCCCCATTATCCAATTATCTGCGAACTTAGGATGCTTTTGTTACCCAAGGCCATTGTCATTCCTGCTTTAGATACTATGTGCTGCTGCTTTCACAGCACTAGGCAAAACCACTCTGGCCATATGTGGCAATAATCTATCCCCTGTGCTCCCACTGTCCCCAGTTTTAAGGCAGATGGGTGCTTGACAGTTGCACAACCTGCTTTCAGAGCACAGAGTAGCACAGATTTTCTGCTTGTCTTTTCTGCATGCCAGGGGTGATTAAAGCCACTGTGTACTCCACTTGCAAAGGGAGTTTTCCCAGCCCCATTTTTTTGTCCATTTGGACTGTTCTTTGTTTGTCATGAAGGATTTCATAGCAGTGACACTATCCTTTTCTTGGCTTGTGTTTTTTGATCTGATGTATCTCAGCAAAAGGTAGTTCTCCCCCTTCCTCTCGTTCCCTCTCTCAGATATATTGCTGAAGCTTATCAGCTCGTAGGAAGATCTTGTTAAGAAGCCTACCAAACAAAACTTCATGCAGTGAAGCAAAGTTAAGTATAACCGTCTCTTTGGCTACGTCTACACTACCCGCCGTATCGGCGGGTAGCGATCGATTTTTCAGGGATCGATATATCGCGTCTCATCTAGACGCGATATATCGATCCCCGAACGCGCTTATATCGATTCCGGAACTCCACCACCGCGAACGGCGGTGGCGGCGTCGATATGGAGAGCCCCGGAGATCGATCCCGCGCCGTGAGGACGGGTAAGTTATCGATATAAGATACTTTGACTTCAGCTACGTTATTCACGTAGCTGAAGTTGCGTATCTTATATCGATTTTTCCCCTTAGTGTAGACCAGCCCTTTGAATTCAACTACAGGTAGCTTAAAGGAACCAGTGTTTTGGTTTCAGTTCCTGTAAGGTATATATTCTCTTCTTAAAAATCAGCAACAACTAGAAATATGTTAAAGCTTCTTTAGCATGTTGTGAAAACTGCCAAAATGACGATTGATGAGAATGTTATATAAAAGTTAAAACATCTAAGAAAATCTTAGGGCACTCAGGCAAACAGTACAAAGAAAAGGCATTCCAGTCTCATTGCTTAGGTATCTCGATATGTACCATGCTGCAGTGGCACAGCTGTACTGATACAGCTGTGCGGATGCAGCGGGTGTGGTGAAGTCACTCTATGTCGATGGGAGAGAGCTCTCCCGTTGGGCGGGAGAAGCTCTCCCACCAACATACCTCTGTCCACACTGCTGCTTATGTCAGTGCAACTGCCATCGCTCAGTGGGGTGGAATATTCACACCCCTGAGTGACATACGTTTTGCCGACATAAGCGGTAGTGTACACATAGCCTTACCCATGGTGTCTAGTGGTTTAACAATGCACAAAACACAACCTCTCAGCCACCCACAGCTGTCTTCAGGACCACTGTGGGTGGCTAACTCATTTGCTTTCCCCAGTCCTCCTTTGCGAATTAGCCAACTACTACATGGCATCTCTGAGTAATGGAAAAGTGGCACTTTTTCCCTGAATTATTTACCGGAGTTCCTCGCAGAGCAGTTGTTGGGGATATTGTTTAAAGCCCTCACAATCGCTCCTACCCATCTCCACTGTGATGGCTGCTGCACCTGACTGAGTTCTTATTACAGATTTCAGCTACTGCCACCTCCTTTCTGACCTGTCTGATACCCAGATCACTCCCCTCCAATCCAGCTAGAGTGCGGCTCCCAAAATTATCTTCCTTGCCCTTTAGATAGGCTAAATTCCTCCCCTCTTTGAATGGTCCCACCAGCTATCAGTTTCCATCAGTATCTGTTTCTAAGACCTGCACCTTGAAATTCATCCACCATCCTGTCCACTCTTTAACCCCTTTCCTGCCAGTCTTTCTGCTGCCTTTGTATCTTTCTCTGAATCATGGGGGTTTTTTTTTCAACTCTTCTCCATGCTGACTCTCTGTGTTAAGGGGGAAATCCATCCCTGTGTGGAAAGCCAGCACAAGGCCCACATAAATCCCATGCAATTCCTACACTGAGGTCTTAAATGGGACTTAATCTATGCATTGGCCTCTTATCAACCTTTTGCATAAGGGTGAATTTCACCTGGAACAGGTTCTTAATCCCAGGCCACCCAGCCCCCAACCCCTTCCAAAAATGCACTGCTCCAAGGAGGTCCTCACTTTAAAAAATGGAAAATGACAGATTATGGGATTAATGAAATACAGATTGTCCAAGGTAACTCCTTCCTCTGGCTCTCCTGGTGCACCTTGCCTATTGTTTCCAGACTGCAAGCTCCCTAGGGCAAGAGCGGTCTGGGACCTCTGCCTTGCACAAACCTGAAATCCACTGTTGTCACTTAATAATAAATAGGACCCTACCAAATTCACGGCCACGAAAAACGCATCACGGACCATGAAATTTGGTTCCCCCCCTCATAAAATCTGGTCTTTTGTGTGCTTTTGCTCTGTGCTATACTATCATGGGGGAGACCAATGTTTCTCAAATTGGGGCTCCTGACCCAAAAGGGAATTGCAGGGGGGTAACAAGGTTATTTTAGGAGGTCACAGTATTGCCATCTTTACTTCTGTGCTGACTTCAGAGCTGAGCGGCACTACCATACCATGCTACCCTTACTTCTGTGCTGCTGCTGCTGCTGGCGGTGGGCTCTGCCTTCAGAGCTGGGCTCCCGGTGCTCAGCTCTCCAGTGGCTCAGCTCTGAAGGCAACTCCGCCGCCAGCAGCAGTGAAGAAGTAAGAGTAGCAGTACTGCAATCTCCCTACAATAACCTTGCAAACCCCCCCTCACCCCCAACTCCTTTTTGGGTCAGGACTCCTACAATTACAACACCGTGAAGTTTCAGATTTAAATACTTATAATCATGAAATTTATGATTTTTAAAATCCTATGACCATGACATTAACTAAATGGACTGTGAATTTGGGCCCTAATCATAAATAATCATAATGATTAATAGCAAGTGTCATTAATTAATAATGAAAGCCTAGCGTGAGGGCACTCATCTTCTTGTAGGCCCTAATCCAGCAAGATACTTAAACACAAGCCTAATTTTAAGTGAGTGATTGATTGCAGTGGAGTCAGGTCGGCTCACTCACATGCTCAAAGTTGGGCAAGTCCATAGCACCTTGCTGAGTCAGGTCCATAGACTCTAAACAAACTTGCTCCCCAGATTAATTCTCTTTTCCCTCCTTCACCTTTGTCAGGAACCTGACATGTATGGGACTGCTTGTCACACTCTCTAGAGTGTCTCATGACCAGGCCTGCCTCTGGAGTGTCTGCCCTATTTTTGACAGTCTGCCCTAACTGATGCTTTGTTCTGAAATTAGAGTTCACCAAGCCAGTAACAAATGTGAACTTCTGGGTCACTAGAACAGTCTCACCATGGAGTCACAGACAGTTCCCTTGGATTCTGTGGTTTATCTTGCCACTCAGACAAACTGGACTTTGTGATAAATAGTCACTTACCTCAAAAATCACACTACATTCAGGTTGCTTCTAGTCCCAAGAGAGGAGTCACTTACCCCCAGATCACCTGGTATCCTAGAATGTACACCAAAGACAACACCTGTAGCCAATCCTGTAATAAACTATCTAAAGACTTATTAACTAGAAAAAAGGAATACGTTATTTACAGGTTAAAGCAAGCAACCACATAAATGTGTTATCATCTAAACCCTAAAAGTGACAGAGTTGTGATCTGGCTGTTCAAAATGTCTTTCACGGCAGACCCAGGAGGCAACCCCTGAGGATTTCTGGCTTCAGGTTACAGTTTCTGGCCCTTCCAAGTTCAAATAGCCCAAAAGATGCAATTTCTTCTTGTCAGGAAATTTTATTCCCTTCCCACAGAGTTCCAGATGATGGGACGAGTTCACGTGCATATCATCATGCGGGGAGGAAGGGACCAATCAACAAAGTCTTTTGTCCTTAATATTCCACAATGGCTTGTCTGGTGTCTATGGGCCTTCTTGTGTTGAGCAAGAGATAACACGTCCTGTGGCAATTTCACTTGGTAATGTTTCTTTCCTCACAATGGGGGCTTACAATTAGAGCAAACACTTAAGTATTACCTTATAACAAGGCATTTAGATATTAGAAGTGAGATTAATGCATGCAGCAGCATACACGCATTTCATAGAGTTTAAACACAATTCATTTTTATGAGACTAATACCTATTTTGAGCAAAGCTAACATACAGGGGACCGGTTCTGGTCTCCACTTATGAGGCTGGCAGTTCTTAGCTAATTCCTGCAGCCTGGGCAAGAGCTGACATCTGGCCTGGTAGCATCACACTGTTCTCTTCATTTCATCTTTTAATCACCCAACTTCTGTAAATGAGAAATTAGCCCTACCTTGCTCAGATGAGTTTTGACCCATTTGCAAGCTACCAAACCTTGACTCTGCACTGACTTCCATTAAAAATGTGTGTGTGATTTTTATGACAAACAGCCCCTCTACCGCCTTTCCTCGAGTAAATCTGAGAGTCGACATAAACCAGTTCTATTGACAGCTATAAAAATCAGCAGAGGCCAAGCTCTGGCACTCCTCTGCCTTCGTCCTCCCTTGGAATTACTGATTGAATGTCCCCTATTTTGAGCAAAAGCTGAAATATGGATTTTCTTTTCATCATTGCCTCTTGCACAGCTGCATCAGTCATTAAGCTGTCCTAAAGATCTGTTACCTGGGAACTGGATGCTAGGTATATATCGTATCCTGAGGCGAGTTGTGGTGAGGCATAAATTGATTGTATGGGCCGTGCCTTTGAAACCCGAGTGAAAGAACATCAATTGTCCCCAGCGTCAGGAATATAAACATTAAAGAGCAAACCAGCCCTAGCCTAAATGTGTTGTGGAGAGAAAACTAACAAAACCCATGAGCCTGGATTGGGGCAGAAGTTTATGCTATACAGAAGCTGAGCACAACAACTTTTGAGAATCAGGACCTTTCAGCCCATGTTTATCTTTAAGCACCTGAATAATCCCATTCATTTCACTGGGACTGCTCAGATGTATAAAGTTATACCTGTGCTTAAGTGCCTCCCTGAATCAGGGCCAAAGAGAAGATTCCTGTCCTGTGAGATGAAGTGGCTATATACAGAGATCTGTTACAAATAAGAGGCCAGGCTCTGGCCTCCTGTACCTGGGTGTAAATCTGGAATAATTCTACTGAAGGTGATGGAGTTACTCTGGATTGATAATGGTACGACTGAGATCAGAGCATGACACTGACCAGCTGTTTGATCTTAGGCAATTCATTTCACCTCTCTGTGTGTCTCTTCCCCTCCCACCCTTTGTCTGACTTTAGACTGTAAGATCTTCAAGAGAGGGACTGTCTCTCACTGTATGCTTGGTTATTGCCTAGTACAATGGGGCTATGATCTCCATTGGGACCTCTAGGCTTAGTGTAATACACAATAATTATAGCCTAACAACTCTTAGAGTAGAGGGAGCAAGATAGCGGTACCACGCCTACCCTCAGATATACACACGTAATTTCCCCTGGTCAGTGGAAGCTGTGCCTATATAGCCAAAAGCCAGTTTTATCGCCCCACTGTACTGTAAATGGGTACAGGTCAGCAGCATTTGTGTCTTAATCCCATTTGAGTCAATCATTTGCTATATGGAGATGATAAGGAGCCAACCCCTAAAGGAACTCACGTGGTAGGGGGCTTGTATTTTAGAAGCAAACAGATGAGAATTCTAGTCCCCGCAACCCTTCCAATTGTCTATCTATAAGAGACAGAGAGGTTACAATTCTCTCTCGCCTCATAGATTTTTGCACCCCTCCTGACCCCCCGCCCCCCCAGAACTTTCTTTTGTTTTGATAAATTTGATAAATTTCCCTCCAAAAATGTGGATGAGATTGATCTGTTCCCTCAAAACATTTTGAATGCAATTAAATCAGATTTTTGACGGAAATCTGTTCTGCTGAAAACCTTTCAATCAGCTCTAGGTGAAACCTCCTTTTACCCAGCTGCAGCACCATGAAATCTACGGTTAGGCATGCCCTGAACAACCAGTGATACAAACTAACTTGAGCACCAGCTTTGAGTGTACAGTGTGAAAACCAGTTCTCACATTGTATGCGAAACTTTTCCCACATGCCACAATGCTAATTGCAGTGATACCGCCAATTGAAATGTTAATGGATTTTAGGGCTCTGAACTTCCTTTTTGATCATGTGCTGAGAGGGTCATGAGGCAGCATAACCCTGTGTTTTCCAAAAGTCAAAGCAGAAAAAAAAAAAGATGTAGTAGAAGCTAATGAGCATAAGGCTATTAACTGAATAGTACAGTGACAAAGCTGACTAGAAAGGACTAGACTCTCTGATTGTGAACACAAAGAAGTGATTCTGATTCAGAGCAGGTAATGATTTTGACATGGCTCTGAACTTAGGGTTTTGCAGATGCCAGAAGCTGAACAACCTGAAGAAGTTTCAATATTCAATTTCATCTGTGAAGAGGTGGGGTGTGTGGAGGAAGTAGCAAATGCAAAATTACAAGAAAAGGCTGTTTTAATCAGCAACTTTTACTTCTTTCAGTGTGATTGTAATGGATGTAATGTCCCAGATTAACAGGGAGAAAGCATCATGGCATGAGCAAACCTAGATCTAACTTTGCATAAAGTTTGAGATGAATTGCCTCCAAGTTTTATAGTTACCAGGCACTGTTCAAAGTTTGCATGGAGCACTGCAGACAGCTGGCAAAGGTGAATGTGAGGCTGCTTCACAACTGAGCACTGCAATGGAAAAAAAAGCAGAGAACGGATAATAGCTTGGTTTAATAACGTTTCTGCAGCAAGACGAGATTATTAATTGCCACAGACATTACAAATTTGCTATTTCAACTGTATGTATAAAAGTAAATGAAATGGTAACATAATTGCCTGCTTTTCCATTAGTGAAATTAACTTTGCTTTCATGTTCAGTGATGCTGTTGTCACACCACAATGTAATTCTTTAAATATCACTTGCCGTACTGTACCTCTCCAGAAGGGCTGCTGAGGTATGTGTCTCTATTCCAAGTTTGGGAAACTTAACTCTTATGTTTTACTATATTAATTTCAAGAGGTCAGCCCTCTCCTCCCCCAAATCTGAGTTTTACTAAATTCTGCCATCAGATATATTTCCATAATTATCATAGGGTGACTGTCCCCTTTAAGGGGAGAGGGGACTATGTTATAGCTGACTACAAAATTTACAAAGGGATCTCATTAAACTGGGTGACTGGGCAACAAAATGGCAGGTGAAATTCAATGTTGATAAGTGTAAAGTCATGCACACTTGAAAAAATAGTCCCAACTAGACATTCAAAATGATGGGGTATAAATTAGCTGTTACCACTCAAGAAAGAGATCTTGGAGTCATTGTGGGTAGTTCTCTGAAAATATCCACTCAATGTGCAGTAGCAGTCAAAAAAGCTAACAGAATGTTAGGAACCATTACTAAAGGGATATATAATGAGACAGAAAATATCATAATGCTACTATATAAATCCATGGTACGCCCATACCTTGAATATTGTGTGTAGTCCTGGTTGCCCCATCCCAAAGAAGATATATTAGAATTGGAAAAGGTGCAGAGAAGGACAACAAAAATGATTATGGGCATGGAAAAGCTTCCTTATGAGGAGAGATTAAAAAGACTTGGATTGTTTATTTTAGAAAAGAGATTACTAGGGGCTGATAAGACATAGATCTACAACATCATGAACAGCATGGAGAATGTGAATAGGGAAGTGTCATTTACTCCTTCACATAATACAAGAACTAGGATTCACCTGAGGAAATTAATAGACAGCAAGTTTAAAACAAACATAAGGAAGTACTTCTTCACACAATCCACAATCAAGCTGTGGAACTTGTTGTCATGGGATGTTGTGAAGGCCAAAAGTATAACTGGATTAAAAAAAGAATTAAATTCATGGAGGATAGGTTCATCGCTGGCTATTAACCAACATGGTCAGGGAAGCAATCTCATGCTCTGGGTGTCTCTATATCCAACTGCCAGCAGCCAGGACTGGAGGACAGAGGATGGATCACCTGATAATTGCCCTGTTCTGTTCATTCCCTCTGAAACATCTGGCACTGACTGCTGTCAGAAGACAGGATACGGGGCTAGATGGACCATTGGTCTGATTCAGTATGGCCATTGGTATAGTTAATTAGCTGCTTCCTGGTCTGAGGGAGTGGAACTAAGGGGTCAGGTGATAGATTAATGGAAACCTGAGCCTCATAAAAAGCTGAGAGAGATCAGTCTGAGAGGGGGAACCACAAGGAGCAGGGAGGCTCCTGGGGAAGGCACTGAGGCAGATTGCTCTGAGGCAAGTCCATGAGTGGTAGCAACTTTTCCCAAGCTAGTACAGCACATCTCTTGAGATGAAATGAGAGAATTAAAACAAAAATTAAACAAAAACCCAGATCTATGTGTGTGTATGTTTACAGGTAGTTAATTCTCTTTGTTTTATATTGAAGAGAAACAGGCCCACAATGAAAAATTCAAATCCAGATGCGGTGTACAAACTCCCCAAAGCTCAAGGATGTTTGCATGCAGGAGGTGGGTTTATTATAAAGCTAGTGATTATTTGTAAAATCCATGCCTGGATTTGACTTTTGAACCCCTGCTGTTCAGGTATGTGGTTTTGCATTTAGACCCTTTTCTAATATTAGAATTAGGTCAATTGTACATGAAAAAATTTACTACAGATTAGGAGGCAAACGTGCTAGCGAGTAATCAAAGACTGAATATGCTCCAAGCAGATGACTTTCCAAGAGAGTGTACAATTTAATCTTTACTTATTTTCATATTTCTTTACAGTTGCCACAAGAGTATTTTAATAACCTCTACAGAATTTAAATTGATGCAGGTAATTGCTTTAAGTAATTTAAGTGCTATTAAAGATAACAAACCTCTCATGTGAAATACCTTTCTAAGCAATGATCAGCGAAAAAGGGGTAACAATCTTTTGAGTGCAAATTTGAATTCTTTTTATAGGTGAGCAGAAGTGAGAATATAATTATATTAGCTATAATATAAAAGGTATCAGATATTCAAACACCTACCATCTCAGTCTTGGGTTGACTCACATGAAAGGCACAGCAGAATTTTAACTAGCTCAGTTTCTACCATTCAGCAGCCCATGCGTGATCTCTGATCCCACTTCCAGTTGCACCAATATTGTTTAAATTAGAATGTTATTCATCACGGCACATTTATAATACCTGAAATTGAGTTTCTCCGAAATTACTTTTAAGAGACTCAATGGAACAAGCCATAATAAATCCTACAACTGTTGTTTTTTAACTCTGACCTTCATGGATATGACTATAAAATCACTTTCCTGCCTTTGCCCATACATCTTTAATGAGAAGATGTCTAAGAAGTTTGTAAATTAGGGATGGTTTGGAGTATTTAAAAAAACCCAACTCATATTGCATGGCTTGAATCAGCCCATTTGACCCATATTATGACTGGTTTATCTGAAACTCTTAAACTACGTTCTGTTAATGAGAACATTAACTCTGCTGGACTGTCCAGATATTTTAGGTCCATTGCCCCCCTAAGGGGAACAATATACAACAGTTTGCTACTTTTAATGAAGCTACCCACACAATTTAGTTTAAACACAACACTGGATTAGTTTTTATTAAAGAATAAAACAAGTTTATTTAACTACAAAGAGGTATACTTTTACTCACCTAAAACCTAAGGCATTAAAGTCAGAAATGGTTACAAGAGAAATAAAGATAAAATGCTTCCTAGTACACCTCTACCCCGATATAATGTGACCCGATATAACACAAATTTGGATATTACACGGTAAAGCAGTGCTCCAGGGGGGTGGAGCTGCACACTCCGGTGGATCAAAGCAAGTTCAATATAATATGGTTTCACCTATAATGCAGTAAGATTTTTTGACTCCCGAGGACAGCGTTATATCGAGGTAGAGGTGTACTAAGTCTTAAACTTAACAAACTAGACTTGGTTCAAGGTGCAGTCCCTTACCATATGTTCCTAGTAACATTGTTGACCAAATTCTCAGGCCAGAGTTTGGTCCCCAAATCCAAAGGCTCTTTTGCCATCTTAGGTGAAATGAGAAAGATGATGCATAGGGGGAGACAACTCAGGGTGGTTTTGCCCCTTGATTTTATAGTTCAGTCACCCTTTGAAATGCATTTTCCTGAGGGTTACCCCTGCTGTGAGAGGATGGAGACAAGGCATGTTGTGATGAAAGAGGTTTCATGCTGTTGTTTCCTAAGACACAGATGTTTGTTACTGCCCTGATTCCTAGCCAAATAATTGCCACTTAACAGCTTTGACACTTGGCTAGAGATGCCAACTTGTCCTTTTTTTTTTGAGAATCAGGTTTACCCAGACTTGTCTGGAATAAAAACATTTCAGACCTAATTTCATCCTATGTTTATAACTTTACTTATAATGTTGTTGTGCACTTTTCATCATGATATTATTGACCAGTGAGTTATTAGTTTTCAAATAATACCTCACTAGGTATATTTTGTACAATGTTTTTTACAGTAGTGTATAGGGTGTGAATACATGGGTGCATTCCATCACAGTATATTCAGACCCTAGGTCACCAACCATATTTCATCCAAAGACAGATTATCCAAACATTACCTGAGCCATCAAAGTCCCACCTACCCACCAGCTCCACTTAACAGGATCTCCCCCCCCCCCACAATCTAGGGTATGTCTATACTGCACACTCCTTATGGTAGTGTGTAAGGAACATACACTGCATGCTCCCCTAGCACAGGTATAAATAGGGTAGACTGTCAGGTACCGCTTAGGCAAATAGAGTAAAGACACGCCACACCTGAACCCTTAAGGTATGTACCCTACACGGCTCTCTACACACCCAAGCCATGCTTCCCCCATCTCCACTGCTATTTTTAGCAATATAGTGTCTTGCTGCCTCCCCACTGCCAGAGCCTTTCCCCACTGCAGGGAAAGGTTCTGGTAATGGGGAGATAGCAGGTAAAAGGCTCTGGGAGCTCCCTGCTGCCAGAGCCTTTCACTGAAGAGGGTAGCTACACACTGCAGTGTGCATGCAGCCAGCTTTCCACTGCAGTGTGTAGCTACACATCCCTTACATACCACCACTAGTGGTATGCAGTGTAGATAAAGCCCTAGATCAGTGGGACATTCCACATAGACTATTAGGGTTGGAAGAGACTCAGAAGGTCATCTAGTCCAACCCCCTGCTCAAAGCAGGACCAATCCCCAGACAGATTTTTACCCCAGTTCTCTAAATGGCCCCCTCAAGGATTGAACTCACAACCCTGGGTTTAGCAGGCCAATGCTCAAACCACTGAGCTATCCCTCCCCCCACATCTGCAACCCCAACCAAATGCTGGTCAACCTTCCAGTCTTTGAACGCTGGCTCTCCATGGGGCTATCAAGAAGTCCTCCAACTCTGTCTAGTGTTGGGTCCCATGGTTGGCTGGGCGATACACTGTGTGATGCTCCAGATCCCTGGGGACACTATGGGCTAGTTTCTTGGCTGATATACATTGGTACAGCTCCATTGACTACAGTGCATCTATGCTGATTTACATCAGCTGGGGATCTGGCCAGCTACCACATGAGAATTCATTGCAGGGACACTGGAACTGCAATACATTTGTAAAGATCTCCAGTGGCTGGTATAGTGGGGTATAACGATGCTGCCTTTGGTGGGACACTTCTGAGAGCATCAGTTCAGGACAAATTGCTTAGAGCAGGGCAGTTACAGCCCAAGCCTAGGGTTTCTCCACTTCTAAGGCAAACCAAACCAGCCAGACAGAGAGGACTTCGGTCTCACCCCACTAGCTAACCATAAGTCACACAAGCAATTCCCTTAGACACTCCAGTTTCCCAGTATCACCACCAGTGCCACCCGTTATGGGGATGAATGGGGATGAAAACCAATACCCCAGTAAAAGAAAAAGGGTTCTCCTGATCCCAAAGGACCAAGCCCTAGACCCAGGTCAATATACAAATCAGATCTTACCCACAAATCATGCTGTTGCCAATCCTTTAGAATCTAAAATCTAAAGGTTTATTTATAAAAGGAAAAAGATATAGATGAGAGCTAAAATTGGTTAAATGGAATCAATTACATACAGTGATGGCAAAGTTCCTGGTTCAGGCTTGTAGCAGTGATGGAATAAACTGCAGGCTCAAATTAAGTCTCTGGAGTACATCCACAGCTGGGATGGGTCATTCAGACCTTTATTCAGAGCTTCAGTTTGCAGCAAAGTTCCTCCAGAGGTCAGAAGCAGGACTGAAGACAAGATGGAGGGGTTTTCAGGGCCTTTTATATTCTCTGCTCATGGAAGGACACCTCTTTGTTCTTACTGTGGAAAATCACAGCAGCAAGATGGAGCTTGGAGTCACGTGGGCAAGTCACATGTCCATTCATGACTCAGTTTGCAGGCCAATGCCATTGTTTACATGTTAGTTTGAACGTTCCCAGGAAAGCTCAGATGTGGATTGGTGTCTCCCAAAGTCCATTGTCAGTTAAGTGTTTCTTGATTAGGCACTTACTAAAAATAATCCCTTCTCAAGAAGCTGACCAAATGCTTCACTGAGGCTACTTAGAATCAAACACATTGAGATACAAGTACGTAGCCAATACTCATAACTTCAACTACAAAAAATGATACACACATACAGACAGCATAATCATAATGAGCAAATCATAACCTTGTCATAGACATCTTACTTGACAACCTTTGTACAATATTTGCTGCAAATATATAACGGTGGTGCAAACGATGATCTGTATGGTCACAGTTTATGTCAATAATGTCACATGGGGGAAGGAGGATCCCACTGCTGCTGTTGGGTGGGGGAAGGAACTTTAGACAAATAGAATCATAGAATATCTGATGCTGTTTAGGTGAGCAGTTCTCATCCAGCTCTTTGACAATAATCATTTGTTGTCAAAACAGGCGGCTACAGGAAATTCTTCCTTTTATTCTCACTGCAAACCATCCTTCCATAATGACTACAGCATCTTAAAAACATGCTACCAGCTGGTATTTTTGATGTCTTTTTTTTTACCTTGCTTTCTGTAATGTTCCAGGGTAAATGCATCTCTCTTCAAACCAGTCTAGCACACTAAAGAAAAAAAGAGTATTTACTACCATTCTCCTCATCTAGCGACATTGATTATTTTTGCCATCAGCTTACATGAGCTAAATGCTAATGTGGCTGCATGGTATAAAGTAAGTAAGGATGATGGATGCTTTCCGGGTGTACCTATGGATAGCGAGACATTATTTGTTTCCATAGGCTATCTGCAACAGCCCCTTCCTATAGGGAGCTTGGCATGCATTCATTTTATTGCTCAGCTATTCTTTCACTGGAGCTGAATTTATGGTGCTACAGTAGCCAGGGCTGGCTTTATTAACTGCGCGGCCCGATTCGAATACTCGGTGGTGGTCCGGGGCTTCGGCGGCACTTCAGCAGCGGGGGGTCCGCTCCGGGTCTTCCGTGGCACCGAAGGACCCCCCGCCACCGAAATGCCACTGAAGACCCCAGAGCAGACCGCTGACGGGTGTGTAAAAAAAAAAATTTAAACGGCGCCTAAAGCGCGGGGCCCAGGCATGGGGCCCTTTTAGGTGCGGGGCCCGATTCCTGGGAAGCAGGTGAATCGGCCTAAAGCCAGCCCTGACGGTAGCCATAGTTCACTGAGTTAATTCCTGGTAATCGCTGTGAATTTGGGAATACTTCTTTCCTTCCTTCCTCTCTCTTTTATATAGTCAAAAATTCTCTTCAGCTGGGGCCTGTTTGAAATCAATGACCAAAATTCGATTGACTGGAGCTGGATCAGTCTTTGCTGAAGACCCTATCCCAGAAATCCTTTACCTGTCAGTAATCCTTATTCACATGAGCAGCCCCATTGAAGGCAATGGGACTACTTCTATAAGGAAGGACTATTCAAATGAAAAACGGTTTGCAGGATGCAACCCTCAGTCCTTTCTCAATCAAAACTCTCATTTATCTGTAAGGGCTGATTCAGGCTTGCATGACCTGACCCCATAATAAGCAGGTATATTCAGCTGTTTCTCATTTAAAATCATCAGATGTTGTCTGCACAAGCAATCGATGAAAAGCTGCAGGGAGCGCCTTCTGCCACCTTACTCCTCAGCGTGGATCATGATTATGCCTACAGGAATTGCACTAGATCAGAGCATTGGTAAATCGAGTCCAACATTCTGTCTGTGGCACTGACTTTAGGGAGGGGAGGCACCCTAGGTTGCAAAGAATCCTATTTGATAGAGATAAAGACAAGCGTTCTTGCCAAATTCTGTGTGATGGGTACTTCCAAATTCGTGGATAGTGTCTGGATGAATGAATTCACCTGGAAATATCTCGGGTAAACAGCTCCCATCATTTGTGACTTCCAGGCAGAAACCATCACGGATGTGCATTTGGCTCTATGAGAGACAGAAAAATGAGTGGCCCCAAATTCTAAGACAAATGGTGGTGTAGAGGAGTGATAGCATATTGATAATCCTTAACTGAGAAGGTTGTGGGGCAATATTATTCAGCAAACATTGGGTCTGTGGAAACGGATGTAATGGGTGGCCAACCAGAAATGATGAAGAACAAAAAACACCTGGTGGCTATAAAAAAAGCATTTGTGACTCCCGTGGAAGAGAGATTGCTCCCCGATACCGATGGGATACTGACCAGATAGAGATCTTAATGATGACTTAAGGTAGTGGACTAGCACTCAGAATATGTGTGGTTGATTTGCTCATCTGCCAAAGACTATCTGTGTGACCTTGAGTAAATCACTTAATTTTCTCTGCCTCAGTTTCCCATTTTCAAAATGGGTTAATAATGGTTCCTGTCTCCTACCCTTCGTCTGTTTAGCTAGTAAAGTGCTTTGAGGCACGGACTGTATCTCACTACATGTTTTTTACAATGCCCAGCACAATGGGATCTCAGTTTTGGTGGAGGACTCTAGGCCCTACCATCTTTGTCAGAGTCCGGGGAATGAGAGTGAGGGCTTTTGCACATATGTTGGAGGTAACATTCCGTGCTTGTGACTTGAAGGTTTTCAGCCTAGCAAGTCACATTTTTTTGCACAGGCTGAGATACATTAGGTTCCTTTTGTTTGCATTTCTGTGGAGTTTCTCTTTGCTTCCTATGTGACATAAGTTTTGCTTTAGCCAAGGTCATTTGGATGTATTGGCTGTTGCTGGGGAGAATTACTGTAAACTGCTCCTGAGAGATGGGAAAACAAATCTCTGATCTCTGGTAGAGTAGAGCTAAGTGGTACCAACCTATGGGGTTAGGGAATCTGGCCTAATTACAACTGCAGATGCTTTGACTGAAGGTAGAATGGAATGTGGTAAAAGCTTAATGACAAACAGGGAGGAGAGCGGAGTTCAGGGTCTCTACTCTTTCCCGACCCCTTTGGTTTTCAGTGTATGCCCTAATGCCTTAAATGTAATTCCCTCTCTCTGGCCATTCACACCTACAAATGTTATCGGGCATAAAATTATCTAGCCCCTTTTATAATATAAATCCAGCATCGGCATTTGATTCTATTACTCTTGCCATCTATACCAGGAAGGAAAGACCGTGCCCGTCTACTGAGAGACAGCAGAGATTGGGCTGCGCAGAGAAGCATGTTCAGTTTTAGGGCACAGAGCTAGGAATCAGGGAATTTGGGGCCCTATTCTGGGCACTATTTGTGAGTGACCTTGGATAAGTCCATTTTGCCTCAGTTTCCCCATCTATAAACTGGGAATGAGGAGCTTTACCATCTCTTGTAAAGTTCTTTGAGCGCGACAAATGAAAAATACGGTGTAAGTACCAAGTACTATTATTTCTTGGAGTAGGTAGTAACTGGTGGTAAAGTTCTCGGGACTAGAGTGAGGAAAAGGCAACCACTCAGTATAACCTGGCTACAAATACAATGATGCTAACTGAGCTCTGCTTATTTGGCTACAGTATATAGTGGTGGGTACTAATGCCAAGTCTTTCTGCTTATTGTGGGACTACGCTGCAGTGCAGCTGCTGCTTTGTGGATGATAATTTGGGATGGTGGCTGAATCCAACCTTTCCCCGTCCCCTGCTTTGATACTGGGAACGCCGCTCCTCAACTGGTGAGCCAGGGATGCCAAGAGAGAAGGAGTGTATCAGGTTCCCACGCCCCTCGTCTTTGCTGTGATATCAGAGGAGTTAGTCAATGTCTCCGCCAATGTTTGTCTTATGGTGTGGAGACGCTGTGAGCAGCGGGGCATGGGTGGCAGTGTTTACCGGTAATCCCAGGTGAGGTCCAGTGTGGAGGACAGCAGAATTTGGGTTAAATATTGCCATCTCTACCTTATTGTCCCATTTATATTATGGCACACAAAGCAAACTTAACTATATAGCGAGGATGCAGAATTTGAACAATAAAATCAGCCATTGGCAGAGCTTTCCCAGGGATGTGGTAAATTCTCCATCACCGGGACACTTTATATCAAGACTGGCCGTCTTTCAAAAAGATACGCTATGGCTCAGCCAGGCGTCATTGGGCTAGATATAGGAATTAATGCATGAGATCCTATAGCCTGTTATGCACAAGGTCAGGCTAGATGATCATGGTAGTCCTGTCTGGCCTTAAAACCAATTAATCTCTGACTCTGTGATCCATCATTTCTGCTAAAAACCAGGCATTGTTCAATTAAGACAAAGGATTTCTAAAGTAGGTAGTGATGGGTGAGTCTGCAAAAAGATCCGT
Organism: Mauremys mutica; assembly: GCF_020497125.1. Classification (NCBI taxonomy): domain Eukaryota; kingdom Metazoa; phylum Chordata; order Testudines; family Geoemydidae; genus Mauremys; species Mauremys mutica. The sequence continues at coordinate 131,145,848 of NC_059076.1, read as the reverse complement.
GCACCAGCCAAGCCCGCAGAAACCTGCATTTACACACAAAATCAGATATTGGATAAGTCCATCTTGCCTCAGTTTCCCCATCTGTAAACTGGGAATGATGAGCTTTACCATTAGCCAATTTAGTCTTACCTTCCATCACCCCTGCCTTTAAACATTTGCCAATCAGTCAGGGCCTGATCCAAAGCCCACTGAAGTCATAAGAACATAAGAACCTAAGACTGGCCATACTGGGTCAGACCAAAGGTTCACCCATCTCAGTATCCTGTCTACCAACAGTGACCCATGCCAGATGTCCCAGAGGGAGTGAACATAACAGGTAATGATCAAGTAATCTCTCTTCTGCCATCCAACTCCACCCTCTGACAAACAGAGGCTAGAGACACCATTCCTTACCCATCCTGGCTAATAGCCATTAATGGACTTAACTTCCATGAATTTATCCAGTTCTCTTTTAAACACTGTTATAGTCCTAGCCTTCACAACCTCCTCAGGCAAGGAGTTCCACAGGTTGACTGTGCACTGTGTGAAGAAGAACTTCCTTTTATTTGTTTTAAACCTGCTGCCCATTAATTTCATTGGTTGGCCCCTAGTTCTTATATTATGGGAACAAGTAAATAACTTCCTTATTCACTTTGAAAAGTCATTGAAAAGATTCCTATTGATATGCCTGTGCTTTGGAGCAGGCCTCAATAAGTTGAGGAGAAAGGAGTCTCTTGAGGTTAAGAACAAGAGTGGAGGTCAGGAGAGATGGATCTTATTCCTCACTCTGTAACAGGTTTCCAGTGAAGCATCTTGCCTGTACCCCATCTTTCTCTACTGGAAAATGGGAATGAAACATGTCTACTCATGTCACAGGCATGTTTTGCAAATTAATTAGCCAACGCAGTAACAGTTAATTGGCCTATTCTTCCACTGCCTTGTCCCTTATTAGTTATTTACACCTGTGACAAGTGGGTATAACATGAGATCAAATCAGTGTTTTACCCCTATTCTGCTCTCCTATTATAACAATGTAAATGACAACACGGAGTGCAAGGCCATCTCAAATAAGGCCAAACAATATTCGTAGCAATGGTACTTCAGGTGTTTCTGTCCCTTGGACTATTTTTTCTTCCTGTTCTAATACAATTAGTTTGAAAAGACAGAGGGAGATTTGCTGACTTTCAAGGATCTTGTGCACGGATGGAAAATATTTCCTCTCCCTTACTGAAAAGTCCTGTAGAATCAGGATATTTGTGCCCACTTCATCATTGCTTAGCATCCCTTGCAATCTTTTTTACCAGTGCAAAGTGAGTGCAAAGCAGCTGCAAAGAGCCATCATTCTGATACGGTAGCATTTTTCACAGCATAGCAGCAGCTTTCATTTATGCTACTGATGGAAGATGTTCTCCTTCCCTCCCCAGACTCACCTATCTTCCCTACCAAAACACATCCTCTCCTTCCCTGACATGACCCTGCCAGGCAGTGCACCTCCAGCAGAAGAGGCATCATGGGATGGAGTTAGCAGAGCTCCGACTCCCAGTTTTACACCAGTTGGAATTTCCCGTACACATGAGTAATTCTCCAGGGGAGTTCCTTCGGCTGGTGCGAGTTCACTTTACATGGAGCAAAGTGGCCTTCGCCAAGCAGCGACTCCATCCCTAAGAATATCAAAAAGCCCCCAATGGTGCATGTTTCTGAGCAATATTTTCTATAACCTTTTTTTTTTTTTTGCTTTTAATTTGCTATTGAGCAAGAATAACCAGCCTAGTTGGCAACACTGGATAATAACACTTGGTTTTATAGCCACATGAAAGCACTGGTAATTGTCCCAGTCACACTCTGGAAACAAGACAGGGAAATAGTAAGGTCTGGAAGGAAAATGGTAAGTACCAATATTTTTTTCTCTCTGTTGAGATTTTTGGTTTGGGTCTTGCAGTCGTTATTGACTTACATGCCACTTCAGCAGGCATTTTGATGTCATTTACTGGGAAGTGTGGCTTGATGGGCCTTTTATGAAGTTACACAATGGTGTTATTTACAGCATTAACAAGGATTACGCAGCATGCAGACAGCTGGAGGGAAAGGAAGAGAAAAAGAAAAACTGGCAACAAATGAGAGGTACAGCAGCAATGTGGACAAATTGGAGAGAATCCCGCGGAGGGCAAGAAAATGATTAGGGGGCTGGGGCACATGACTTACAAGGAGAGGCTGAGGGAACTGACGTTATTTAGTCTGCAGAAGAGAAGAGTGAGGGAGGATTTGATAGAAGCCTTCAATTACCTTCCAAAGAGGATGGAGCTAGGCTGTTCTAAATAAATTCTAGATAAATTCATGGAGGTTAAGTCCATTAATGGCTATTAGCCAGGATAGGTAAGGAATGGTGTCCCTAGACTCTGTCTGTCAGAGGGTGGAGATGGATGGCAGGAGAGAGATTGCTTGATCATTGCCTGTTAGGTTCACTTCCTCTGGGACACCTGGCATTGGTCACTGTCTGTAGACAGGATACTGGGCTAGATGGACCTTTGGTCTGACCCATTATGGCCATTCTTATATTCTTATGTTCTCAGTGGTGGCAGATGACAGAACAAGAAGCAATGGTCTCAAGTTGCAGTGGGGAAGGTCTAGGTTGGATATTAGGAAACACTCTTTCACTAGGAGGGTGGTAAAGCACTGGGATGGGTTACCTAGGGAGATGGTGGAATCTCCTTCCTTAGAGGTTTTTAAGGTCAGGCTTGACAAAGCCTTGGCTGGGATGATTTAGTTGGTGTTGGTCCTGTTTTGAGCAGGGGTTGGACTAGACGACCTCCTGAGGTCTCTTCCAACCCTAATATTCTATGATTCTGTGCTATCTGAATAGAACCCCTTGCAAAGTTATCTGACCCGCTGAGTACGAAAGTTGGGCTAGATCCCCTCAAGTCTTCAGCGAAGGCTATACTAATGTGAGAAACATGTAATTCCTGCAGCTGCACAAATAGCTGTAAGAATGAATCGGGAAGCCATTGCTTTGATTTTTGTTTTTGAGATTGTCAAAGACAGAAAAGAGCTCTGTGCTTTGCGAGGGCCATTCTACTCCAGGTAAAGGTCACCCCGCTTTGTGCCCATGCCAGTTTGAACTCCTAGTGATTTGACTGACCCATCACATCTAATAAATACCTCGTAGCGCTTAGAGAACAAGGTGAGTGAGATAATATCTTTCATTGGACCAGCCTGTGTTGGTGAAAGAGAGACATTTACAAGCAACACAGAACTCTTTGTCAGGTCTGGGAAGAGATTATTCTGTCCTTGCAAGCCAGACATTTTGTTTCTCTGTACAGACCTGATCCAGAGACCATTGAAGTCAAACGAAGGACACACAGTGATTTCGGATCAGAACCTGTATGTCTGGTTTGAAAAGCTCAGCATCCACCCCATCACCTTGGTTGTCAGAGGGGAGTGAACCAAGGATCTCAAAAACAAAGAGCATGAGCTGTACAGCGTTAGCTAAAAGGTAGATTCACAGGGTGTTGCCACATAATTTTTAGGTGCCCTGTGTCCAGTGGAATTCACAACCTAGATTAGGCACCCTGGCTCCCTATACAATGCACAGGGAGAGTTAGGCTCCTAAAAGAGGAATCACGGACACTTGCACGCTGAGCAGGGAACTGCCTAAGCTATCCAGTAGGAAATGCTGAGGAAGGGAGTGTAGCCCAAGAAACCATACCTCTCAAAGGGACTCAGTCACCTAACTCTGGGCTGGAGGGAGGCTCCTGTCTCCACTCAGGATTCACTGCCATGAACTTTCTCCTGGAGTGAGGCACCTAAACTAGTTCAGCCCTTTCTGAAGAAAAGCCAAGAGTGAGGTGGTGATGGTGCCCCTGTTCTCCTGAATAGGCAACTGGTTAAAGCACTCACAGAGGATATGGGAAACCCATGTGCAAATAGTCACTTGGTGTAAATCAGACCAGGGATTGGAACTGAGGTTTCCCATGGAAGTGCCTTAGCCTCTAAGCTATAGGGTAATGTTCACTGCCTTTCTGGCCCAAAATGGAACAGCATCAACAGAGAAGACTGAGAGAACCCAGAATACCCTATAGCCCAGAACCTCTTTAGCATTCATGTGTTGAGGACAAGTTCTCCCTAGGAAGAAGACATTGTGAAGAGCTTTTGAACTACCAGAACTGTAACTCATGGAGGAGAGCAAAGACTCTCCTGGCAGCTGAATGCTCAGTCAAGACCCTTCCCATTGTCCCAAAGTGTGCTACAGTGCCAACAACATGAGTAGGTAGGCACAGCAGGACAGGCAGGAAGCATTAGAAGGGGTAGGTTTTAGGCAGTTATCCTGCACTGCAACAGGATGAGATCACCAGCCCATTTCATTTAGACCATCAGAAGGTTACAACTTCCAAGTATCTGCCAACTTGGGCTGATCTGAGTCAGTAGCAACCTAGGGGTGAAAAGATTTTTACCCCATTACCAAATCCTCCAGAAAATGCCTATTATGAAATGCCTAAAACGAGTCCAGCATTTTGGCTGGATTAACTGCTTCAGTGTGTGCCAGTCTCATTAGGTCTCATGTCCTACGCCACTGGGCTGGGTCATTTTGTAGATGGAAGCTCTCCAAAGAACATGCATGCACTGCAGGCAGTGATGTCGGCGATCCAATCCTGATCAGTCAGTAATGAGCCAGTGAACCAGCAGGGAGTCAGGGAACAATTTGCTTCTGGATACAGTTTCTTTCAGATGAGAGTTAAAAAACAATGGGTAAAATCCTGTGTCCCCCTCCCTGAAATCAATGGCAAACCTTCTCCTGACATCAGCGGTGCCAGGTTTTTGCCCAAGATCCTGACACATATGGTCACTAAAGATCCCATGGCACTTTGAAGAAAAGTAGGGGTGTTACTTCAAGTATTGTGGCTAAATCCCTACTAGGATAATTATATCCTGCATGCAGTTTCAATCAGATATTGCATTCCTGTTTGCTTCCTATCCCAAACTGTTGTATAGTGTTACTGTATGCTATTAAACAGCTATTGCATTCCACCCCAAAGAGAGCCCCATTTCAGTGGTGTCTGAAGTTTTTTCTGTATATTCTTATATCTACCTGTGCTATATGACTACTAACTCATTGGTTCACACAATAACCCATGAGGTAAGTGTGTTAGTCTTATGATCCCCATTTGCAACTAAGGAAACTGAGGCAGAGAGCTAAAGTGATTTCATAGAATCATAGGACTGGAAGGAACCTCAAAAGGTCATCTAGTCCAATCCCCTGCACTCATGGCAGGACTAAGTATTATCTCTAGACTATCCATGACAGGTGTTTGTCTAACCTGCTCTTCAAGATCTCCAATGGTGGAGATTCCACAACCTTCTTAGGCAATTTATTCCAGTGCTTAACCACCCTGACAGGAAGCTTTTCCTAATGTCCAACCAAACCTCCCTTGCTGCAATTTAAGCCCATTGCTTCTTGTTCTAGCCTCAGAGGTTAAGAAGAACAATTTTTCTCCCTCCTCCTTGTAACAACCTTTTACGTACTTGAAAACTGTTATCATGTCCCCTCTCTCTCTTTTCTTTTCCAGACTGAACAAACCCAATTTTTTCAGTCTTGCCTCATAAGTCATGTTTTCTAGATCTTTAATTATGCATCCAACGAAGTGGGTATTCACCCACGAAAGCTCATGCTCCAATACGTCTGTTAGTCTATAAGGCGCCACAGGACTCTTTGCTGCTTTTAATTATTTTTGTTGTTCTTCTTTGGACTTTCTCTAATTTGTCCACATCTTTCCTGAAATGTAGCACCCAGAACTGAACACAATACTCCTGCTGAGGCCTAATCAGCACGGAGTAGAGCAGAAGAATTATTTCTCGTTCCTGGCTTACAACGCTCCTGGTAATACATCCCAGAATGACGTTTGCTTTTTTTGCAACAGCGTTACACTGTTGACTCATAGTTAGCTTGTGGTCCACTATAACCTCCAGATCTCTTTCCTCAGTACTCCTTCCTAGGCAGTTATTTCCCATTTTGTGTGTATGCAACTGATTGTTCCTTCCTAAGTGGAGTACTTTGCCCAAGTCCACAAAGGGAGATGGTTTCCGAGCCAGGATTGGAAGTCAGGAGGTCCTGGTCCTGTGCTCAGAGTGGTAGAGCACAGAGACTGTTTGTAAAATATTCAGACGTCCTAAGAGGAAAGGTGCATTGTAGTAGTAGTATTCCACATATCTATGCTCCTCTACTACTGTGATGTAAAAACCTACCCTCAAAACAGTGTATTGCCATAAGAATATAATTATGCTCAAGGGGAAGAGCTAGCTCAGTGGTTTGAGCATTGGCCTGTTAAACCCAGGGTTGTGAGTTCAATCCTTGAGGGGGCCATTTGGGGATTGGTCCTGCTTTGAGCAGAGGGTTAGACTAGATGATCTCCTGAGGTCCCTTCCAACCTTGATATTCTATGAATCCTTATTGCTCTGAGAGGGCCTATCCGAAAGGACTAAAAATATTGTCTTGCTGTTCTGAAATCTATGGCATCAATTTATGTGCTCAAGTCCCCTTTCCTTGCACAGAAAAAAAAATCGAAACTTCTCTGACAAAGGAGACTTGACAGCTCTTCAATAAAATGTATCTCAGTAAAGCTCGTTGTCTGTGAACGTTGTAAAGTAAAATAAATGGGAATTAAAATTAATACTTCATTAAGTTTTTATGAAGATTCTGTCCTTGAGCTGTAAATCCAGGTCACTTGCTTTCTGGAGAACGATTATTAACCTGCAGGCCTTCTTGGTTGTTGGGAGTGTTATATGATGTGCTATTGATGGACCTTTTTCTTCAATCTCCTGCTGTTGTTTCATCACTCACTACTGCACTCAGCTGCAGCACTAAGCATCTCAGAGGGCCAAATTCGGCCTTTAGTTACACCCATGCCACCTCATTTAAGTCAATAAGAATTGCATGGGGTGTAAATCAGTGGGGAATATGGTCCATTAAGTCATGGATTGTCTACACCAAGAGCATGTGGATGACCACAGATGCTCAAAGATGCAGTCAACAGCTCCATGCAGTCTGTGCTGGTGAGAGCAGTGGGGATAGCAGGAGAGTTAAGAAAAGAAGCACCCACAATTACCACTGACTTCACGAGGAGTTGCAGATGCCATGCTCAGCAGCAACAGGCCACTTGTTGTCTCTAAATATAAATTGAAGTGCCTGCTTTTGTCCTGCATTTATAGTTAGTCATTTACAAGTTAGCCAGGGAGGCCGGGCGATAGTGTAGCTGGGGAGAAGGGGAGCTTAGACTTTCTTCAAGTGAGAGTTGGAACTTTACACACTGGCAAAGGAGTAAGGGAGGGGAAGAAGAAAATGGCTAGACCCAGAAGCTGTGGTAATTCCATCAGTGTCCTCCATTCTGCAGAGCTGTGAGCTGACTTTGGTGAGACTCAGAGCTTGCACATCCAATGGGGGCCTTGAGGCTTGCTCCTATTTTCACTGAAGACAATGAAAAAAATCCAATAGACTTAATAGAAGCAGGATTGGACCCTTGGATTTCAAGCTTTTTCTTCTGTTGTAAGTTCTTTGGCACAGGGATTCTATGGCTGGGACATAGTGGCTGGAACAGTGGGGCCCTGATCTTCATTGGAGCTTCTATCCATAGCTGCAATGTACATATGAAATAATATCATCGTTATTCATGGAAATTGAAGACACTCAGCACTGCACAGGATGGGGCCCCAAGGCAGCAAGGAGTTCCTTGGCTTGGACTTGCTTCTTTTAACCATCAGAGATTAAAAGCATTGGCTTAATGCATGCTGAAAAGAGTCAGCTGGGTACAAGATTCCCTGTGCCTGCTCATGCCTTTGGAAATAATTCATTAACAAACACATCTTCACTTTGCAACAGTCCCAGGAAAATCCTGGGTTTGCCATTTCCCCCGTTCCCCTCCCCGACTACGAGTGCAAATGCCTTCTAGTGGCTAATGGATTCTGCAGCAGTCACTCCCTTTGCAAGGGTTGTGGTGACAGGAAAAGAGACTGCTGAAAACTGTGACAATTCCCCCTTCCCCCAGCCGACTTGGAACAGTGAAGGCTTGTGTTAAAATGTACAAATGGCTCAGCATGCAATTTTTATATGATTATCATAAGAGGAAAAAGAAAGACCATCTGTGGAAGCTGAAAAATCTTAATGGAAGATTTAATTGACTTCATTCATCTAAGGGGAGATACATGAGTCTCAGGACCTCGAGATCGGTTAGGCAGACACCTTTGCAGTGCTGGAATTAATGGCTCACTTGACGGTAAATGCAGTTTACCTGAGAGATCGTTGCTGTCATATCCCTCTCTGAACAGGAAAAAGCAAGGTTATAAATCACCTTTATCGCCAAGCAGGTGATAAAGGTTGGAATGTAACATTTTAACATAAGCAATGAATGGCTGCTACAAAACCCAAAGGCCTGAGAGCATAAAACAAATAACTGTGATTAAGCTGATCAAAAGCCTTTAACTTATCCAGAGTCGTAAGGACTGTATTAAAACCAAAACCATTTAGGAAATGGCTTTTGTAGCACTTCTTGTCACAAGCACCTTGGCAGGTGTTCAGAGAGAACATTAGGAACCAGGAACAACGAGTCCACTTTAGCGAGTCCTAAAGATCCCATTTGTTTTGCATTTATTATTAATTGAAGGGAAAGTCACCAGCAGAGAAGGCCCTAAGGCTTTATGTGACTGTAACCCATCCAAAGACCGACTCCGTGCCCAGCTGTCATTCCGGTTCTAAATAGCGGCTTGAAGTCCCGCCCCACCCTCCGGCTTCCCTGGCTTAGCCTTGCTCATCCGCTGTGCCCTCAATTTCCTTTCCAAGTGGCGTGCTGCTCTTTTTGCCCAGTTGTTGTTGGGTTTTGCGGGGGGGGGGGGTTTCTTTTGTTTTTGTTTTCACATTAGCTGAGGTCATTCATAGAGCTGGCTGGGAATGTGTTTGACCCGATGGTTTTGGTCAGAAAATGCTGATTTGTCAAAACCAGAACGTTTCATGGGGAAAGGCCGGTTCGGGTGAATATCTCCACTCAACCTTTTTCTTGTGGGGGTGGAGGGAGGGGGTGAACAGTTTAGAAATTATTGAAATGTTTCAATATTTCCAAAGGAAAAAAAATCCAGTTTTTCCAACTTGAACTGGTTTTGAAATGTAAGCTAATTATAGTTTTTTTTTAAAGCAATTAAAATTGTCAAGGGGGAGGAGTTCTGGGAGAGGCTACACCACAGGAAATCAGTCACTTTCCCTGATTTCCCTGGCATGCATAGGTCGCACAGCAGTGGCACCGTCCTTTAGGCCTGCTTCCCCTGATGCCCCCAGATTATTCTGTGAGCCATTGCAGAGAGGAAGGCAAGACCATAGCCCCACTATTTCCCATCCTGTGCTCACTGGGGTGGTGTGTGCTCCCAGGGGTACACAGAGGGAGCAATCTCATTGCTCCCCTAACCAAAGAACTGCAATTATCACTCTCTCTTTCATGAGTCTTAAACATGAGTGGCCTTCCAGACGCACACAAGGAGAGCATCCCTTGTGGAGCCCACCTGCACCACAGGAAGAGAGGAGCCACATGTAAGGGAGGGGAGTGGGTGAGCAGGAGCAGGGAATGGGCGAAGCCTGGCCTTCGTACCCCAGCACACCCATCCGTGCAGCTGAACCAGAGGCTCATGGGAACTGTCCCAACACAGAGCAACTGCACCTGTATTCCCCCTCCACAATCCAGCAAGGGCACCCACTCTCATGCTTCTGGCTCCCCAGCTGTTGCCTCTCTAGGATGGAGACATGCACCTCCATCCCTCCTGGCCAGGGTATTTCCAATTTGCACAGTTCCCTACCTGCTTTACTTTTCTCCTCGGAGGCTGTAAACAGTGTCATTGCCACACTTACATTACCCCACAGCTCTTTCCAGGCAAGCACATTTATTCTTAAGGTAAAGGCATGATAGATAAGACGTATTAAAAACAATAAAAGAACCTACACACATGCTGATAAGTTTACCAGAGATTACCCCAATTCCAACAAGGTCTCTGGCCAGTGAATAGTCATTCAGAACCCACCCAAGGTTTTTTTCTGTGGTCACAAGTTCATAACAGCTGTTAGCTCAGAATAAGTGTACAAATTGGGCCATGTTCTTCCCACCCTTCCCAGATAGGATTGGGTTCCCTCTTGGACAGAAGGTCCTCGCTGGTTTCTCCAGGATATTGCAGGAAATTGCCATATCTGTCACAGGAATTAATCTGCTTCAGTTGTAAGACCAGTGCACAAGGGCAAGGAAATCTCTTTACGCCATCACTTCCCTCCCCCGGGTAAAGGCTAGGCAGATTGTGGTCTAAAGGTATTTTTATGGTATTTTTCTACATGCTTCCATCCATAAAAAATGAAGCATGATCCCAGTAGACTTTAAAGGTAGGGTTAATCAGTATTAACTCCAAAAGGAAATCACCGTGACAGAAGATTTTAAAATCCCATTTACGGTGTGAGCTTATCAGCTTTTATTTCCTACACCACAATGAAATAAAGTTCAAATAGAACCACAGCTGAATTGTCTCCTCCATTTGGGAATCACAGACTCCAGGACCTTGTTGATTTTCTAAATTGTCTACCTGTCTTGTAAGAGAACCAGTGTGACCATTGATGAGGGAAAAGATTTTGGTTATAAGTTCAGATTCATTTTTGAACCAAGGAAGTACTTGCTTTTTTCCCCATTTTGGAGCTAGTCTCCAGATCATTAGATAAAAGCTGATATATCAGGATAACGTTTGTTTCATGTGTGCTAAAGTTGTGGATAAAAATTCCAGAGGGACTAGAATAAAAAGTCATTTTGAATTTACATATGGGGAACCTAAATTCCCTCTAACTGTGTATTCCACTGGGGAGTGTGTGTTACAGATGTTCCCAATCCACAGAGAATATGAGTTTGTTACAGGCCTCAGCTACAGAGCCTGGCTCTTTTGCTCAACCTGTCGAGATTTGTGCTTGTAACTCTTAAGTATCTTGATTCACTCCAAGATGGTGGCTGTCACATTTTGTCCACCTTAGCCAACACCAGGGATTGAACCAAGTACCTAAAGATCCCTGTCTGAGACCTTTCACAGACTCGCATCCTCTTTGTGTTGGATACAGAGAGGCAAGAAACGTAACACACAATCACCATTTGTACCAGAGATCCATTACCAGAAATCCCTTAATCTCAGGCTTCCTATGACTTGGGCTTCCCACCATAGCAGGACTCTGTTTTATGAGTGCCTTTTTTTGGCACTAAGCAACCTTGACCAGGACTGCTGCTGTCACTGAAACCTTATGAAATATTCTTCTGCTTTGTGCAGGACACATAAGAAAGAATAAAGGTTTTGAAGGACCTATTTGTAGTGGTATAAACTGCAAGTGTAGGCCAGGTCTTTGTAGTATTGTGGTTGCACCTAGAGGCTTCCATCAAGGACCCAGAACCCTTTGCACTATGCAGTTGTGAGCCACCTAACACACTTCCTTGGGTAGGGCACCTGGATCACAAGGTGGGAAGATCCTCCATGGAGCCACTGCAGCCACTACTCCCCATCCTTCACATGTGGGTTGGGAGTGGGCAGCATGGAATTAGCAGCGCCTTCACTCCGCCTCCTCTCCCATGCACCAGCCTGTGCAGCTGAGCCATGACGCCATAGGAATGTATCGTGCCAGGTATACAGCTGGGGCAAATTACTTCCCCGTGGGAGTAAAGAAGGAACAGGAGCCTGAATGTGACTCTCAGAGCCTGAGGCCAGTTCCTGGTCTGTTCCTAGAGTTTAGTCTTGAGAAGAGAAGACTGACTAGGGACATGATAACAGTCTTCAGGTACATAAAAGGTTGTTATAAAGTGAAAGGTGTTAAATTGTTCTTCTTATCCACTGAGGACAGGACAGGAAGCAATAGTCATAAATTGCAGCATAGGAAATGTAGGGTAGACATTAGGCAAAACTTTCTAACTGTCAGGGTAGTTAAGCACTAGAAAAAATTACCTAAGGAGGTTGTGGGATCTCTGTCATTGGAGGCTTTTAAGGACAGGTTAGACAAACACCTGTCAGGGATGGTCTAGAAAATACTTAGTGCTGCCTCATTGCAGGGGGTTGGACTAGTTGCCCTCTAGAGGTCCCTTCCTGTCCTGTATTTCATGAAGTCAGTGGACTGACTGAGTCTCTTCAACCTTGTAGTAGTATATACCAGCATTACTGTTGATTTCAATGGGGTTACTCCTCATTTACACTGCTGTCAGAAAGATCAGAATTTGGCCCAATGGAGTTACATCAGTGTAAAATTAGAACAAGCAAGAGAAGAGGCCAACTTACTTTTGGGTGCTTAGCTGTATGGAGGCAGTGTGGCCTAGTAGATAGAGCACTACACTGGGATTCAGGGGACTTGGCAGTGTCCTTGGGTAAGTCACTTCCCTGCCCTGTGCCTCAGTTTCCCTCATGAATAAAATGGGGGTGATGATACTGGCCTCCTTTGTAAAGTGCTTTGAGATTTACTGATGGGAAGTGCTTGATAGGCGCTAAGTAGTATTATCTGACCCAAAACTATCTATCTAGTTATCCATCTCTCCATCTATTCGTGTTCTTATATCATTCCCCTCACGGAACTAAAAACAGAAACTTTCTGAGGTCCACCTATCACGACATGTAACTGTAGAAATTTCCAAAACCTCTAATCTGAGAATAATGCTTTTCGACACCCAACCAAATAACAAATCCATTAAAACATCTTTAAGGAATAGAATAGCTAATGTAGTCTATGCATACACACAGGACACATAGAAAAGCACAAACTTATTACACCAGTCTGGGTCAGAACAGTTTTTATATAAAAGCTTCCTATAAATCATTATTTTTTCAAGTTATATTTACAAATTAGATTATGCTAGGCTGGGTTTTTTTTTCTGTTGTGTGCTACCCTCTAGTGCTTCTACAAGTTAATTACAGTGCAGTCTGTATATGTCTGTACTCTAGCATAGAGTACTAAAAGGGAACACTGCTGTTTAATAGTAATAAAACTAAAGCCGGAGCTCAGACTCATAAGAAAACCTGTTCTTTAACTACACAGTATAAAGAGACTTCTCAGATATTTTTTTGTGTTTGATTTTTGGCACAGGTGTTATTAACTAAACTCCTCTATTTGTGACTCAGGGGATCTGAACTCTTTTCCCCGGTTCTGCCACCGGCCTTCTGGGTGACCTGGGGCAAGTCACTTTCCTCTGTGTGCCTCAGTAGGCCCTCTGTAAAATAGGGATAATGATACTGATCTCCTCTGTGAAACACCCTGAGATCTACCGATTAAACATGCTATTATTATTTATTATTTTGAAATAATCAATTTACTATGATCAAAGCTAAACTGTGCAGTTTTCCTGACTTTTGCATGGGGTGGAATTGATGCCCCTTCGCACAGAGCAGGGCCAGCTCCAGACCCCAGCGCGCCAAGTGTGTGCTTGGAGCGGCATGCCGCGGGGGGCGCTCTGCCTGTCGCCGGGAGGGCAGCAGACTGCTCCGGTGGACCTCCCGCAGGCGTGCCTGCGGAGGGTCCGCTGGTCCCGCGGCTCCGGTGGACCCTCCGCAGGCACGTCTGCAGGAGGTCCACTGGAGCCGCGGGACCGGCGACCGCCAGAGCGCCCCCCACGGCGTGCCGCCGTGCTTGGGGCGGCGAAATTACTAGAGCCACCCCTGGCACAGAACCTGAGGAAATAGCGGGGGTGAGCTAGGGACTGAAGGCAATGGAGTCACACACACGCATACTGCCAAGTTAGCGTTTGAAACATCCATTCCACTCATCCATAATATCTAATGCAGCCTCCAGAGCTGATAATAAAGAGACGTTCGCTACACCTAGCACAGATGCAGGGTTCTGGGCCAGTGGCTACGTTCTGGAAGGTAACAAGGTGGTGATTATTTGTGAATGTGTAGAGAATCAAGAGAGTGCAGGGGAATGGTAGTGGGCTACGCTGGAAGGCAGTCTCTCATAGATGTCAATTGGCTTTGGACCCAGCCTTCTAGGAGTTAATATTGTGGATCCCATGATGCCCAGAATACATTCCTCCCTGGTTATCCCCAATAATACACTTATCTCCTTTGCAGTCTGATGACTGTCACTCGGCTCCTTGCTCCTGCGTGTACCATGACATAGGTGAGACAGAAGTCCTGGGCGTGGTCCAGGAGTAACTGGGTGTAATTCTAAGGCCGGTGTTATGGTCTGACTAGATGATCACAATGTTTCCTTCTGGCCCCAGTTTCCTCCAGCCAGAGAAATAGCAAAGGGCGAAAGAGAAGAGAGTCATCAAAGCCTCTCTGCAGTGACAGGACCGTTTGTTTTCCTCACACACCATATGAGTGTCGCCGAACTGGAGTGAGAGTCCTACATTTGACCCCGCTTTTTGTGCTGTCGCTCAGCTCAGCTGGCATCTGATTCCCAAGTGGAGCTGATCAGAAAATTATGAAGGGTTTTCAGTGAAAATCAGAAACTAATTTTTGCCAGTATTTTTACACCGTCTCCTCCTGTTTTCTGACCAACTCTGTTTATAACCCAGGCTGCAGGGAATCCTGGGAGCTACTCTTAGGGCTGGTGCAAAGACAGAAAAGGCCACCTCCTCATCCCTTCCCCTTGTCACTGCTCCCCTGCTGGCTCCCTCACCTCACTGGGGTGCAGCACCCAGGGGTAGGCAATGGGGAGAAGGAGCCTCCTGGTGCCAGCTGCCTCACACACACAACAAGGTCACACTTAAAACACAGCATTGGTGCAGCTGCAGCACTGTTGTGCTTTAATGAAAATGATGCTACACCAATGGGAGACAGCTTCTCCTGTTGGCTTAGTTAATCGACTTCCACGAGAGGCGGTAGCTATGTCGGTAGGAGAATCTCTGCCGTCCACATAGCACTGTCTACACCAGCACTGTGGGTGGCCTGTGAGCCTCCCCTACAGTCACACAGTCCCGCCCCTTCCGCCCACGCCCCCCACCACCACTTCCAATCTGCCACAGCCCCATGTGTCCCCTGCCCCTGTGACCAGAAAAGTCCCAGCAGAACTGACCAGAACTGTCCCCAGCACCAAGCCGCTGGCTGCCCCTCCATGTGTCCCCAGTGCCAGGCTGCTGGCCTCCAGCCAGAGCTCAGCTCCTGAGGTGTTGGGCACTGGCTTGGGGGAGAGGGAGGAGAATGGGCAGGGCCAGGGCTTGGCTCGCGACTGGCGCTTAGGTCAGTATAATTAGGAGACTCAAGGGTGTGAGTGACGTAATTATACTGAAGTAATTCTGCAGTGTAGACCAGGGCTCAGTCACCTCACTGCCTCAAGGTCTGTGCAGCAATAACCATCACTCGCCTAGACATCGGGCCACGAGGGGGCAATGTGTGTAAACAGAACTGAAAGGGGGAACTGTGGTGTGGGGGAGATAGGATCATTGCCTGGATTGTGGGGCAGGAGAGAGGAGCAGAGGGGAGGCAAAGAACCTGGTGCGGGGGGACTAGTTAGTGATCTCAAGAGGTCTGAAACCAAGCTGAAGGCCACAGTGTAAACAGCTTTGCAGGAACCCAGATATGATTGGGGGAGGTTTAGGTTGGATATTAGGAAAATCTTTTTCACTAGCAGAGTGGTGAAGCACTGGAATGGGTTATCTAGGGAGGTGGTGGAATCTCCTTCCTTAGAGGTTTTTAAGGTCAGGCTTGACAAAGCCCTAGCTGGGATGATTTAGTTGGGATTGGTCCTGCTTTGAGCAGGGGGTTGGACTAGATGACCTCCTGAGGTCCCTTCCAACCCTGATATTCTATGATTCCTCATGGGATTGCCGTGTTTTCCTAGGTTGATGGGTACAAGAACTGGGAAGGAAGAGAGTGCCTCATGGAGTTCATAGTAATACCTAGTATTTCTTTCACAGGGCTTCCTGGAGTCAAAGCTCTGCACAGACCATGGGTATGTCTACAATGCAGGTGGAAGGCTCCTTCCCAGTATGGATAGACAGACTCACACTAGGTCTGCTCGAGCCCACGTGCTAAAACCAGTAATGTGGCTGTAGCTTGGGCTAGCTGCACGACTACAAACCTGCCCAACCCCCTGAGTACGTACTTGCGTGGCTAGCTCAAGCCAGCACCTGTGCCACCACCACCACCCTGCTATTTTTAGCACCCTAGCTTGAGCAGACCATGTCTATCTACCCATGTGGGGAAGCACCTTCCCAACTGCAGTGTAGACATATCCATTGACCTATTAATCCTTGCAGCTTTCCTCTGGTGGAGGGGGACAAAGTATAATTAGCCTTATTCACACATGGGGAAACGGAGGGGCAAAGCGACTTGTTAAAGAATGCACCGCGAGTCAGTGACAGAGCCAAGATTAGAACTCAAGTTGGAGTAAGCCTCAGCCCTGGACTTATTCCTCCAGAGCCCGTTGCCATTTAATAAGCAGTGTGCTCAAAGATCAACCCCTCTCAGTGAGTCCAGTGCAGCTCTGGTAGCCTCAAAAATAAGTGCCATGCCTTCTTCCTTGGACGGAGGCTATCTGACTTATATAGATATAGCTTAGATACAGATTTGGAATTATACATTTGGGGAGAATCTGCAGCATTTGGGCAGAGAGATGAGTTGTTAAAAATAAACCCGGACATCTAGACTAACCCATTTGCAAATTCCTCATGCTTGCAATATATGCAGCTGAAGGAAACAATTATTTGTTAAAATCTTTTCATTGCTAAACCCCTCTGCAGTGATTAGTCCTAACTGCCCTGGCATCTACTGTAAGAAGAAAGCCAGGAAGTTGCCTGGCTCAATACATCGGCCAGCACTCAAGCAGATGTTCCTGTTTTTTAGGCCAGTGGAAACTCAATGGCCTGTTTTATTTCTTTTTTTCTCCTCCTAGGATCGAATGCCAGCAAGGACAAAATATTTCATTTATTTCTCAGTTCTAGATGGAGAAAAAAGTCTGCTGACCTGGACAACCACATCAGGGAATGAAGCCTTTGTTTGTATTGCTCTAGCTATCCTCACGACGAAGCTGGTCACAGGTTAGGCACCAGGGGAATGTTGGGGATTGACGCGCTGTAGTTATGGCCAATAAGAACAAAGGATTTCACCTGTCTAATTCCATTTCTTTCTTTGCTATTTGGTCACCTTGTTTAGACCCAGTCTTGCAAAGACTATGTGTGTGCTTAATTTTATAAACTGGGAGTATCCCATTTAAGGCAAATGTGCTTTGTGTCCATGGGCAATGGCGCTACTCACAGAGCATAAAATTAATCATGTGCATAGATTTTTGCAGGCTCGTGGTTTTGTTGGTTAAAATAATGATGGGAGTTTAGTAAATATACTTCCCCACAGGAACAATAGCTGACTGGGGCCCTGTTCAAGATAGTCTGATTTTTTTCCTAAATTACTTAGCTCTATCTATCATCTATTTATCTATGGGTTTTAGCCTATTGCCCATCATCTGAGCACCTTCCATGTAAAATCAATAGCAACAGTGAACTCTTTTTGAGGTGAGGTTTTTGTTTTTCATTATTTTGGTTGGTAAGGATGTAGGAGTGGAGGAGGGGTATCAGTAATGTGAGTGTCATTCTTTCACATGATTCTCTCTTTCTCAAGAGAGTTAAAATGACACTCGGTGTTTTACGTGGAGCAAAAAAAAAATTGTCCCATGGAGACAAAGTACATCTGGTCAGGAAATTCACTGACTGATGATGGCAAGGTTGAGGGGCAACTGGAGGCAATCTATGGGCTAAATTTTCAAAAGAGCTCAGCTATTTAAGCACCTAAATAGAAGATGGATTTTCAATAGGCTTCAGCACCAAACCTGCACCGACACATTGAGCTGTTTGAAAATCTGGCCCATATCTACATCAGTTCACCTTGAGATATCATGCAGGGCAAAACCACTGTGGTGAGTGGTCAAACAGCGCAGAGCACTTACGGGTGGATTTCCATAGGGCTGGGGTGTAGAAGGGGACAATGCTGCAGCTCTCCAGATTCATGCTGCCTGGTGACGATGAATAGGATCTGGCTTCCTTCCACATGCCGTGGCAGAGGGGGATGATCCAGCCCTTAGGCGTGAGACACAAGATGTGTTTGCCCTCATTGGAGTCAGCAGCAGCCAGACCTGTGATTCTGAGACTGAGAAGAGTCAGAGCAAGAAGAACTTTTAAGCAAAAAATACATCTATATTTAGAAAAACCCACCTCAAAATCAAACCTTTACCATGATTCAGCCGTTCATTAGCTTTCCCTTTGCGGGTGCTGAAAACAGTGACACCCACAGTATAAAAGCACCCACCAGACATTGAAAAAGAGCCAAAATGCTAAGGCTGGGACACTGGAGATCATCAGCTTCCCTGCCAAACTGCGGGGGGAGGGGGGGTAGCAAAAAATGTAAGTTTCAAGCCAAGCAATTTTTACACTTACATGTATTCATTTAATTGGCTTTGATGGTGACTTTTTCCTTTTGAGCATTAACTTTAAACTTGGAAAGGTTGATGGGGACGTCTGTAGGGTAAGAGAGAATGAAGAATGCAGTGGGTATCTCTAGTAAGTAAAAGGTGGACTGTAGCATGGGTAGCCATACCCATGTTAGATTAATCTAGCTGCCATGGATACCAATGTAGTGAAGATGTGGCAGCTTAGTCTTCAACAGGACTAACCACCTGAAGACATACCCAGGGTCCCCCGCAGGCTTGTACTTGGGTGGATAGCCTGAGTATAAGCCATGAGGCCATGTTTTAACTACTATTGCTACCTGTGCTAGCTAGATTAAAGCTAGCATGAGTATGCCTGCCTATGCTCCAATCCCACCTTCAATTGCAGTGTAGACATACCCAGGGACAGAGAGAAAGAGAGAGAGAATTCAGGTCAGCAATACTTGATCACCACCACAGGCTGTACAAGGGTTGCCAAAGTGTAACAGGAGAGAGACCCTTCAGGTTCCACAGTGCCTTTGCAGTACAGGTTCTGTCCCTGAGTCATTCCTGATTCAATGACGCACTATGATATATATCAAGCAGGCTTGGCTTGCCGGGATTGGTGTATTGATTCTGCCTCATGGTTACATGGCCTGGAAAAGGTTCAGCCTTGGTTAAGCTGGTTTCTGCCAGTGTAAACCAGGGCACAGGCTCCCACTCTTAGAAATTCCACGTGGCGCAGGGATGCCATGATACTCAGTGTCCTCCATCTTTCCTCCACAGAGTGGCCTGCAAATGGCCAGTGAGGAAGCCTGTCTAATTGCCTATAGTAGTAGCTGTTTGCACAATAAACATCTCCTGTTTGAGAGACTCTGTATATCATGATAGCAGTAGCCTGGGACACAGTAGCAGTAAGATTGGGACACTTCACACACTCCCAGGTGCCCTCTCCCTCCTCTAGCATCACCAGCCCCTGGTTCCCTTAAGCACTCTCCCCCATCACTTGATTATTCAAGGCCCTCTTTAATTTCTCTTTCTGCTTCTCTTGGCTCCATGCGGCTTTTCTTTTCTGATGTTATTTATGAGTCACTGCAGATTGATTCTATTATTCATCCATCAGAGCAGATTTGAGGAGGAGGGGTGCCTTGTTTTAAATGCTGAGTATGCCCCTGAAAAGCTTTTTGGAACTAAGGGCACTTTAGGAAGATTAAAAGGTAAGTCATTAGTCATTTCCACTGCAGCTCCTGGGTTGTTTTTTTCCCCCCAACCATTGATGAATTTCAATTACAAGAAATAATTTTTGTATTTTATCTCGTTACCCCTTTCATCTCCCCCAACAGCATATTCACTGCTGGCCCTGAACATACAGGTTATTATTTTTTGGTATATGCTTCCCTCGTTAGAGTTTGCTGTAATGCTGTGCAATGGGGAGTCTATCTCACAGAAGGGAACAAAGGGTTGAGAGCTCTGTTAGCCCACCTGGCTGCACCTGGAGGGTGCATCAGGCTTGATTTGTTCTCAGATGCGGCTGGGGAGGAGCTAAGTCTTCTCCATGAAGGAAGGAAGTCATAGCTGTAGGGGGAAGGTCCAGGTGGGAAAGAGTTCCAGGGCCCTCCCTGTGGGAAAGGAACCACAGGTGATGAGTTAACCTTAGTGCTAAGCCCTGAGAAAGGTAGCCCGGCTCCAGGAAAGTAGCCCTTGGGCTCAGTGTTCTGCAACAATGGGAGGGATAGCTCAGTGGTTTGAGCATTAGCCTGCTAAGCCCAGGGTTGTGAGTTCAGTCCTTGAGAGAGGTGGTTAGGGATCTGGGGCAGAAAGCTGTCAGGGGATTGGTCCCCCTTTGAGCATGGGGTTGGACTAGAAGTCCTCCTGAGGTCCCTTCTAAACCTATGATCCTAACAGGAGTTGGGGGAAACCCCATAGGAGTCAAAGCTCAAGCCCAGGACAGGTAAATGGAGTTGTGTTCACTCTGTTTTGGGTTTTCCGAGTTCTGCTGCAGGATGCTGTGAAGAAGCCCTGGCACGCCTTACTTAGAAAGAAGAATGGACTCGCCAAGGAGCCCTAAACAGGCAGAAGACACTGTGGTGATAATTAGAGGGAGGGGGGCACTGTTTGGGATATTAATACCCCAGGAGGGGTGAGACTTTAAAGTGAGCTGGCTGAGGGCTGAATTACGAGAAGAAGCAGACACCACAGGGCCAGAATGGCTATTGGTGGGGAGGGTGTACTAGAGAAGACCCTGCTATGCCTTGTCCAGCCATGAGAGGGCATGCCGGCTGGTGACTCATTCTTTGACATGTCAGGTTACCTATCCAGGAGGACTATCCAAGGAAAAGGGCTAGAGGGAGTAGATAATGCACTGAGACCCTGACACAGGAGGGGCTGTTGGGGGCAAGAACAAAGAGAGGGGATATAGAAGAGAGATTTGCAGCCTGGACTGGGTGGGTGTGGAGTATGGAGACCTTCTGTGAGAACAGAGAAAGCAGCTGACTCCAAGGCACTCTGCCATGAGCAAACAAAATGGTGCAGACGCTGGGCCTCTCTCTTATATTAGTTCTACAGCATTATTACTCTGGTGGAGTTCCTCTTAGAGGATTCACACTGGTATATGGGAGAGGGGCATCAGGCTCATAGATTCAGACCTGCAGTCTTAACGCTTCATAACATACATCTAGCCTCACCTAGGAGCTCTTCTCCTCCGCTGTCTTATTTTCAGCTCTTGCTCTCCTTTCTCTCTCTCTCAAGCAGGCTGTACGTTGCTTAACTGCATCTGTAATCAGCATCAATAGGGCTGTTGAGTTAGAGGCCAGCATGTCCCTGGGAGCAAAACCAGCTCTGCCCTTGGAAGGAAGAACAAACAGATGCTGTCCACAGACTCAGCACTGCCAAGAAAACATAGGGACTGCCACCTCCTCCATAACATGTGTTGCAGCAGGGCTTCATGCTGCAGCCCTTTCAGCTCAGTATGCCTGATACACAACTCTGTGCTTTTATTTCCTTTAATATTAGGATTCTTACATGGTAAGTGCCTATTGGTTACTGAGTGCTTTTTTTAAAGGCTTAGCAGCAGCATAATAGATCTAGTCAATTACATAACAGCCTTATTCAGTGAGTCTGTTCTTCGTAATCAAATGCTCTTTCCCCAGTGCAATAATCATCTTATCAGTTTTTAACTGATGTAAGTATAATAGTGTCACGTTTTGGAGCTCAGTCCAGACCAGGGAGGGGTTGTGTCACTGCCTACCCTGGGCATCTTAAATGCACTGTTGTTGTGGTACCCAGCCCAGACAGCAACAGCCCAGCAGACAAACGTGCAGTTCCCTGAGTGTCTGTGTGCTGTGCAGCCCTGTTCAGCGCTCTCACCCCTGCAGCCTGCCTACAACACAACAGCCCCCCTGATCTCCACCAGCCTTGTTTACTAGTAACCAAGTGACCCCAACACACCCTCAGTCCCGGTTCCCCAAAACCATCCCCCCTGGAACATGCAGTCTTCTCTTGGAACATTCAGAGGTGTGATAAGGTCCATTGTCCCTTTAAAGAGACAAAAGCACAGCAGCTTACGAACATAAGACCTACTGGGTCAGACCAAAGGTCTGTCTAGTCCAGTATCCTGTCTTCAGACAGTGGCCGATGCCAGATGCCCCAGAGGGAATGAACAGACAGGTAATCATCAAGTCGCCCATTCCCAGCTTCTGGCAAACAGAGGCTAGGGACACCTTCCCTGCCCAGCCTGGCTAATAGCTATTGTTGGACCTATCCTCCATGAGTTTATCTAGTTCTTTTTTTAAACCCTGTTATACTCTTGGCCTCCACAACATCCTCTGTCAAAGAGTTCCACAGGTTGACTGTGTGTTGTGTGAAGAAATACTTCCTTGTTGCCTTAACTGGCATTAACAATCACTTCAATTCAAACACAGCAGCAGGTTGGTTTAGATTCAAAGTAAAACTAGTTGATTTAAAAAAGAGAAGTTTGCTGTTCTTCTCTTCCCAAGCACTTCCCATCTCCCTTCTGATTCATGTGTAAATGGTGCTTCTGTGGTCTTGGTCACACATTGCTTAATTTCATTGGAGACAGATATCAAGCCTTCCCTTCTGTCTGCGGGGGGGAACTGGTTTCTCCCTTTGTTTGGTTACAGATTTAAAGCACAATATCAGTATAAGTGTTAATAAATACAGTTTATGGTGATATTGATCACCAGCATGTCATTCACTTTCATAAAAGACCTTACCTGATACACTTTTGCAAGACAGTGCTATTGTATACAGTCACTTGATTCAATTTCTTATCACTGTTCAGACCCCACAAGAGGCTACCTTCCCCTGCTTCCTAGGTGGATGACTTTGTTTACCTTTTATAGAGATGTGCCTTCATTGTCTCGGCCTGATGACCAGGCTAGGCTAGGCTGATTCCATTGTCTAGGTTGGACTCCTTGCCGAACACATATTAAGAACATAATTCTAGCATATATCCATAACCCTTTGTACACACCATGCACCTACATCCTGCACAAATATTAATGACTGGAGTTGCTGGTTTTCCAGTGCTATATTACATGCCACCTTTTGGCTATATATCATGACAACAGTATGTTAGGTGTAGTGTGTATGTCAGCCCATTCAAGAGTTGCTGACACAGAGCAGTGAAGCACAAATGGGCCTCTGTGTCGCAAACAGCTACACACAATCGTATTAAGGCTTGACAGATTGGTTATAGGTAACTATCTGCTCATTGTGGTAACCCTCTATACATAAAGGTATGTCTCCACTGAAGATGGAAGATGTAAATTCGAACTCGAGGAGACATAGCCACACTAGCTCTGATCCAGCTATTGCACTAAAAATACAGTGTGGCCATGGCAATGTAAGTGGTAGGAGGGCTTAGCCACCCGAGTACATGCCTTGCATTTCACATGGGCTTGTACTCTGGGCCGCTAGGCCCTCCTACTGCTCACACTGCCACAGCTACACTGTATTTTTAGCATGCTAGCTCCATGACAGCTAGCCCAGGTATGTCCCCTCGAGCTGGCATGTACACCTCCAGCTCAAAGTGTAGATATATGCTTAGCTAATGGCCTATGTTCACATCTAGCCTCCCTCTGGTCAGGAGACTGATTTGCCCCAGTAACTTTCTGCCTACCAAGGGACAGACTATGTCATCCTCATCCACACTAATTAACAGCCTCTTACTGCTCAAGTACTGCCTTTGGTGGGACTAATGAGAACTTCAGTGGGACTACTCAGGGTACCAGGCACCGCTCAGTGCTGGTACATCCTGGCCTTAGCAGAACTTAGAATGTTTGTCTCTATATACCTGCTTTGCATTAATTATGCAGTAGTTACAAGTGCATGTGCTCGGATTTGCTCATGCAATTCATTCAGTGGGCATGAAGCTATGGGCACTAACTTCAGAGGTGAAGCTCTCACCTGCAAAGGACCAGGGAGATGCTCCTTTCAAAAATTGGCCCATAATACATTTTGAGGCCCAGATTTTCATTAAAGCAAGTCCTGAATGTGTTCATCCTTGTGCTGAAGTTGGTGAAGATGATGCTCATTTTCAAAAGCACCTAAGGGATTTAGGAGCATGAGTCCATTGAAAACCAGGAGTGCCTTTGAAATATTTCCCCTTTCTTTAAGTTGTGCAGTCCTTACACAGTTCAATGGGAGCTGGAATCAATGGGAATTTTGCATGTATACGGACTGTAAGCTAGGAGTCCTATTTTATATAAGTTACAACTCTACAACTTTAATGTTTAAAAGGGGACTGGATAAATTCATGGTGGCTAAGTCCATAAATGGCTATTAGCCAGGATGGGTAAGAATGGTGTCCCTAGCCTCTGTTCGTCAGAGGATGGAGATGGATAGCAGGAGAGAGATCACTTGATCATTGCCTGTTAGGGTCACTCCCTCTGGGGCACCTGGCATTGGCCACTGTCGGTAGACAGATACTGGGCTAGATGGACCTTTGGTCTGACCCGGTACGGCCTTTCTTATGTTCTTATGTTCTTAAATAAGCTGTACCCATGATACTCTGGGGTGTTAACTAACAGAATTCCGTAATATAGGTCTAGATTAAACACCCCCTACTCACCTTGGTAAGCAGTTACTTACACAGGTAATCACGTTGAAGTCAATAGTCCATGATGATTAACACGGTTTGATTCAGGAACTTTATTATGTATATACCCATAGCACCTACTGGCTCCAGCTGAGATCAGGTCTCCACTGATCTCAGCGCTGCATGCACCAAGAAGAGAGAGTCCCTGCCTCCAGGAGCTTTCAGGCTAAAGAGACGAGGCTGATGGAGAGTTAGATAGGAATCAGAGGCAGAGAGAAGTGATGTGTCCAAGGTGGCACATCAGGTCAGCCAGGGTCTCCTGATTCCCAGGCTACTGCTCTGCTATTTTTTTCTTTTTTTTCAGTCTTCTTTAAGGGCCTGATTGTACACACATAGAAGTTAATGGGAGGTTTGTCACTGACTTCAGCGGGAGCAGCATCCGGCTCTGCCACTTCCCAACGCCCTGACTGCTCACGTTTCCAAAAGCAGCAGCAGGGGTTCTTAAATATGACCCAGGCCCAGGGGGTTCATTTGATGTAATTTGTGTTTTCATTTTGTAGCTTAGTGCCTAGTTGCCAGGCCAATAGGTGCTTCATAAATTAACAAAGTGCATAAATAAGTCAATTAGCGAGGTAAATAGCAGAGGGAGTGAGAAATGAAGCTTTAAGCAAAGGAGATTTCTTTGGCTCAGATCTGAAATGAGATGGACAAACTCATTATTGTCTCTGATTTTCTGGAAAACTTATTCCCCCCATCACTCCACCCCAAACAACAGCTATTGTCCTAGAGCAGCCAAATTACAGGCCATAAAGCTGTCACGAGGGGACACGGGAGAGGTACATTTCCTTGGGCCCCGTTGCTGTGCTTTGCAGTTGTTTATCTCCTGACTTGAGAAACTGTGTTGATTTTCACAGGCTTGTACTGCAGCTTTTAGAAATGTATTTCACTGCTTTTAATCCAGGGCCAGTATTAGCCTGATTGTTTGTATCAGTCATAGCTAGAGGGCCCAGCTGAGATCAAAGACCCCACTGTTCCAGACACTGTCATCCACATAGTAAGTGGATGGCACCCCAAACCCAGTCTCTAAAAGTTCCCAATGGAAATAGACAGGACAGACACAAGATGGGTGAAGAAACAAAGTGCAAGTGACTTACCCAAGGTCACACAGGATATGTCTGTACTGCCCAGGGTTAGCAGGACTCGAATGAACAGACCCTGGGTTTGTAAACCTAGGGCTTGAGTGTCTGCGCTCATTTGTCAAACTCAGGTTGGGAATTGTTGAACCCTAGGTCCCAGCCTGAGGCTCCAGCATCTACACTGCATTGTGCAGGCCCAAGTCCAACCTTCCATATCCCAGACTTCCTAGCACCTTCCCAAAATGTAGCTGCTCTAGCCCTTTGATCATGGTGCAGTGTGGGAAAACCTGAGTGTCCACCCAACTTGACTGTGCAGAGGATAAAGAATGTCAGCCCATGGGATTGTGGAATACTTTTGGCAGAGTGTCAGAGCATGAGTCCAGTGGGGCTGTGTCTACACTGCAAAGCAACAGGGCTTGAACCCTGGGTCCCAGCTTGACTCAGACCCTCTAACCAGTGGGGTTCTGGGACCAAGCCCTGGCTTAGTATGATTTGTGTGTAGACAGAAATGGGGATAGACTTCAACCTGAATTCAAACCCTGGGCTTACACTGCAATGTAGACATAACCACAGCCGGTCTGTGTCAGAGGTGGGAACAGAACCCAGCTCTCCTGACTTCCAGTCCAGTGCCCAATCCACTTGAGGGAGGCCATTTGGGCTGTTGAATCTTGAGGAGCAGATCCACCTGGGAGCCGTTTGACTAGAGGGGAACAACATCAGGGGCTGACCTGGAAGCCAACACACCAACATGGTTGCTGCCTCTCCACTCCTTTCACCAGCAGGGACGTGAGGGGATCTGCCCCTCTAAGGGTGCCTCCTCTCTTGACACCAGCTGCAGTGTGCAGAATGGAGTCAACATGTCACTGTAATTCCATCCTGGCTGGGAAAGAGAAGCAGCACAGGGTGTATGAGAGTTCCACCCAGCTGCTCTCTCCACCCACTGGGATCACTTTTTCAGCAGGGATGTTCACGCTTTTGAGTGATGGTCCTCCACCACACATACCAGCAATGGGTGGGGAACCTCCTCGCTAATGGGTGTGCTGGGTGGCAGAAGTAACAATATGAATAAAATAGAGCAGAAAAGCAAAAATTTTGGATCCCCATATGCCTAATTTACAGCAAAAATCGAAATAGATAAGAGGGCAAATCTAAAAGGCAAGTTCGTGTCTTCCATTCTTCTGTGCAGGTGTTCCTTATATTATTCCCAAACTGTGCCTGATATATATTTATTGGACTGAGATCTAAAAAGCTGTGTTCAATTGCAATCGTGATTTCTGACCCATTAAGTGTTACTGAGAATTATCTCTTTAAGGCAGAGAAGCTACTTAGTACTTCAGATCTATTGCATTCAGTCACAGAAGCTGCCTAAGGGGTCTATCGTCTCTAAACCAAGTGATAATTGCACTCTTCAGACAGACATGAGGAACAAACATATGGTTAGAAGAATGGATCCATTCCCACCCTACCACCACCAGCACCTTTGTTCTGGCTGCTTCCTGACAAGGACAGTACTTCTGCTGTTTTCAAGTACTGAAGAATGTTATGGAATCTGAAGGTGTCAGGGGAAAATATGTGCAAATAACAGCTTTCCTTGTAAGAGCCAGCGTAGACTCATCTTTTTAAGGTTCTTTTATATCAGTGAGCCAAGCTCAGTAATGGACAAGTCATTAGAAACTGGACTAGACAAAGCATTGAAAAATATACTGTAGGGAAAAAACCTTTCATTGGCCATGAGACAAACTTCATGACCTAATAGGTCTTAAAATACAATGGTGACATCTAAGGAGTGTATTTATCTTATTGTAGTGAAATCTATCCCTGCAGAATTGTGCAGGAACAGAGGTTTTTTAGAACGTTATAGCAATCTGGTCATCCATACTGTTCGTTTAATGTCCTAAATGTAACACATATTTAGCATGACTATTTATCTAGTGCCTTCCCTCTTGAGGAACCCTAAAGAACTTTATACATTTGGGGCTTGATCCTCTTTTCCATTGACTCCAGTAAGGATTTGGGGAGCACCAGTAATACAGGATTTTTCCTTTAACATTCAACAAACATCGGGCAAGGGTTAACATCAGCCCTTGCCAACAATGTAGTCGTCACTTCTGGGGTGGACTGCGGATGTTTGGCAGGTTTAAGATAGGAAGTAAAGGACAGATTACCTTTTTTCAGTTGAAACCTATATGAAATGTGTGTGTGGCGGGGGTGGAATATAGGTGTCATACACAAAATAGAACTATGTCAATGACACTGTCACAGTTTCAGAGTAACTACACCTGTATCCCCTTTTTCATAGTCCACTCCAGGAGTGCCCAGTAGGGACTCAGGTCTCCAGCTGTCACCTACCTCTGGGCAGGAACCCTTGTCCTACTACTTTGTCACTGGTGGATTAAGGCTACACAGCTCCCTGCTTCAGCTTGTGAGATCCCCAGCAAGCCAGTCTGCCTAAGAGCCAGAGCCTATGCTTTGCCAGGCATTACAAGTTACCACACAGACCATTCTAAGCAAGCACATTTATTCTTACAGCAAAAGCATTACTGAGAAAACATATGAAAACTATAAAAGCTTATGAGAGGTCACTCATCAGTCTTCTGGGGCCCTAGTAGGCCAAAGTCTTTCCAAGCCTTCTGCAAGGGTGAGGGTCCCCTTGGACAGAAAGTCCTATCTATTTGCAGGGTCAGAAAGGAGGCCCTGAGTCAGTTGAAACAGTTTTATGCCAAAGGCCCTTTCTTTGTCTTTTGGTCTCTGAACACCCAGGATATGAAAGCCTCCCCAAGGGATAATGCCTCTCTGGAGGTATTTACAGACTGAGTGATTCACTTTTATCACCCCCACACACACACTGTTTTTGCTTCCTGGAAGAGTTGTGGTAGCCCTCTCCCCCCTGGAATTGCTTACAATCCCTGACACACCGTGAGGTATAAACTTAATACAATATGGTCCTCAAAGATATATTGCATGGAATTGCAATATCTGTCACAGACACCAGGAAGTTAACAGCCCTATTCAGTCAGTATGGATATCTTTATCCATTGATCTCAAAACACTTCACAAAGGAGGCATCATCACCATTTTACAGATGGGGAAACTGAGGCACACCACGATATCGTGATTTGCACAGGGCCACACAGCAGGCAAGTGATAGTGCTGGGAATAAAACCCAGATCTGCTGTCTTAGTTAAGTGCCCTCTCCCCTGAACCGTACTGCCTTCCACTGTGGTAAAATGATCATCCCTATCATTCCCCACTTCTTTCAGTCAGTTTCTGGAAGGAAGCCTCTGTTCCCCTTTAATGGCTTGTCCATAGAAATAAGATACTACTAACTAATGGAGTTACTAATTCAACTTCAGTGGTAGCACCCTGTGTCTTGGGACTGAAGGTTCCAACCCTTGTGATGACCCATGCTGGAGTCTTTCACTCATGCGCTAATTTGTTCACAGCGGTACACTCTGTAAGTCATACAGTAGCTTTTTGTCATTCCATTCCAAGATGCAACATGACTTGGATGAAAATATTTAATGGCTGAAAGCCAGAAAGTAAATGCTTTAAGATTCGGTCATTGGCTCAATAGCAATCTTTAACAATGTCCCTTTAAAAGTCAATGAAGCATGCTCAGTTCCTGGAGCACAACGCCTGTGGCCATGCAAGAAGTGTTGGGTCTGGAGGTAACTCCTTTCATCCCAGAACACCATAACGCGCCCTGAGGGAAGATGGGCAAACCCTCCATTGAAAACCAGAGATGGTGGAGAGAGGACAGGTAAAAACAACCCTTTCGCTGTATGGGTTTCCCTCCCAATGAAGTGCATACTAAAGGATAAGGGCCTAATCCAGAGCCCACAGAAGTTAACAGGAGTCTTTCCGTTGACATCAGAGGAATTTGGATTGAGACTTAACGAACAACAGCAGCCTCCTCCTTGTTATGTATTAATTTCACTACGCTCCAGAAGTAGAACTCGCTTGGTCTATTTCAACACTGTTTTAGTTTGGTCAGGTGATTTCCTTTCAGATGCGTTTATCTCACTTTCTGTTTCTTAGGTCTCGTCCGCATGGGAACATCCAGCAAAATAAATCCTAAATAATTAAAGGTGTGAATTTTAAGAGGATTAGTTAAATGTCATTACATCCCTGTGTGGCCACCGTCATTCAGAATTAAAGTGGCCTTAATTCTGTTTAGCTTAATTGTAAACTAAACTGAATTAAGGCTACTTTAATTCTGAGTAACAGTTGCCACACAGGGATTTAATGACATTTAACTACTCCCAAGGGATTGTACATTTCTTCACAAGAGTGGCTCCAGAGATAAGAAATATTTATCAGCACTCATTGCAAGTGAATTTAACTTCAGTAAGTTTTATCTTTTATTTTGTTGTTGTGTACCTGGTACCTTGGCTAGATGGATTTTGAGGGAGATAACATAATGCCATTACTGACAGTGTAAAACCTATAGCATGAGATGAGAAACCGAAGCCTTGCTGCATAGATTAATAAATATTGCTTTAGTGTAAGAGGCTATTTTCTTGGGTTGCGCCAGGAGATATAGTGATAAAAATATTGAAGGAAATTACTTTATGGATTCATCATCTATCTAACTTTGCATTGATTTGATTTATTTGGATTTGGTCGTGGTCTTATTTCAGTGGTTGGAGGTCTTGGTTTTATTAAGTATCCATTAAATGATTTTGTTTCTAGAAAATGAAAAAATTAAAAGAGCCAAAAGACAGACAGACTAAGAACAAAAATAAAGGTTTTTAGCAAACACTTGAACAGTCACATACCCTCGCTAATGTCTATCTTTTAAGACTTCCTTTGGCTAAAATACATCTCTGACACATTTAGTGGTATTCCACTGAGCACTCAGTTGATAAAATAAGATTACTTTTAAATTAGGAAATGGTATCCTTTTTAAACAGCACCTATAGAGAGAGCCTGCCTTTTTCCCTTTGGACAACCTATAAAAAAATGCTGCCATAGAGAAGAGATAAGCCTTAGTCATAATGAATTTTTCCTGAGACTGTTGGATTCAGATAAAAGCTGTGGTTCCCCCTGGCTCTCTAGCTCCCAGACTGACTAGCCAGGGCCAGCTCTAGACCCCAGCGCGCCAAGCGCACGCTTGGGGCGGCATGCTGCCGGGAGGGCGGCAGGCGGCTCCGGTGGACCTGCCAGAGGCATGCCTGCGGATGGTCCGCTGGTCCCGCGGCTTGGGTGGACCTCCTGCAGGCGTGCCTGCGGATGCTCCACTGGAGCCGCGGGACCAGAGGACCCTCCACAGGCACGTCTGCAGGAGGTCCACCGGAGCCGCAGGACCGGCTACCGCCAGAGTGCCCCCCCGCGGCATGCCGCCCTGCTTGGGGCGGCGCAATTCCTAGAGCCGCCCCTGTGACTAGCACAAGTCAGAGTGTGGTTGGCCCCTTGTGGGCAGAAGAGTGAATACAAGGAGTCTTCCCTCAACCCTGCCTAGCGTCCCTGCACAAAGATATCATTGTTGCCAGAGGATGCTGTGAAGGCCAAAAGTATAAGCAGGTTAAAAAAACAACTAGATAAGTTCAGGGAGGATAGGTCCATCAATGGCTATTAGCCAAGATAGTCAGTGATGCAACCCCATGCTTGGGTTCAGCCTAAGGCTCTGACTGTCAGAAGCCAGGAGGGGATGACTGAGGTGGATCTCTCTGAAATTGCTCTGTTCTGTACACTCCCTCTGAAGCTCTGGTACTGGCCATTGTCAGAAGACAGGGGATACTGGGTTAAATGGATCATTGGTGTGACCCAGTATGGCTGTTCTTATGTTCTTGGAGTCTTAGTTCTCCCTGAGCTCAAGGAATGGGTGTCACAGATACTGCCACCAGCTCTAGATTCCACATAGAAAGTGAAAAGGGTGTGTCCTCCCTATCTCCCCCTCCTCCCCACCTGTTCTACACAAGCCAGCAAAGCTGGACCAGTGCAGGGGGAAACACACACTGCACCATAGAAAGGGTGGAGGGGCAGGTCTTCTACTCTGGTGTGCACTCCCCCGGATCCTGTGGAGGAACCCTAACTGAGTTAGCCCCTATGCATGAGCTTGGTATAAATGCAGAGGGTTGCTGGGTGAGCCCACAACTACACCCTATAATATACCATTCTCCCCAAAGCACACGTGCAGAGCCAGACACCCACATCTTGAATAGGTTTGGAAAACATGCCTTATAATTATAGTGGTAGACACAAGGAGCTTAATCTATTTAGTTGAACAAAGAGAAGACTAAGACGGACTGGATCAGTCTACAAGAGAACAGAAATTTGATAAGGGGCTCGTCAGTCTAATGGACAAGTTATAACAAGATCCAATGACTGGAAGTTGAAGCTAGACAAATTCAGACTGCAAATAAGGCACAAATTTGTATCAGTGAGGGTAATTAACCATTGGGACAATCTGCCCCGAGTTGGGGTAGATTATCCATTACTGGTAATTTTTCAAACAAGAGTTAATTCAGGGAAGTCCCATGTCCTATGGACATTTTTGGCATTATGATCTATGAACTCACATGGTTTTCTGACTAAGGAGAAATTATCTTGGATCTTCTCCCCCTAAAATCCTCTGATCCAACTCCTGTTGGAGGCGGTCGTCTTTTCTATAGACTTCATTGCGACTCGGATCTTCACATACAGTACAATGGGACAGGGTGAGAGCATGAAAGTTCCCAGTTGATATTTCTGCCTCCAAAACAGTGCCTTGAACAGGAAATCATTACTGCTGTCCTTTATCAGCTCTGTGCTGCCTGTATACTATCATGTCCTCCATGTTATTTACTTGTACTGAGTTTCAGGTATTTAAAGTGCAATATCTGTTAATTAGTAGTTTAAGGGGGATTGTAAAGAAATAATTGAAAGAATCTAGTTAAACTGATTCACGTTCTCCTTTCCTTTGGCACTTTGCAATATGTGTCTGTAAACTTTTCCAGCCAACTCAAATCTGGTGTCTAATTACATGATTTCTTTACACTTCCACTTACTGTTAATTAGATGATGCTGGTATCTTTAATACTCCACACTTAGTACAAGTAATTAATGTGGAGAAAACAAGGTAGTGCACAGTAGTCCAGCAATCTTCCATCTTCACCCCCGTTATAGTGTTCCATGCACAGGAACAAAACAAATGCTTTCAGACAGAACGACCCTTATTTATACGGTATCGTTAACAGCTGTCATCAAGGGGATCCTTGCTCCAGAGACAATCACAAACCTCTTTAAAGCGAATGGCTATGCCAAGCATCCTCCTTCAAGATCAACAGAAAGTGCAATCAAGCCCCTTTGTGTAGTAAAGACACCTGCAAACAATGGAGGTGACTGCTCAAGTCACCAGGCCAAATGACAGGCAGGTCGGAGCTAAGCTTCTGGGGTTTGTAAGCACAGGGGCTAGGGGATGGGGTTGCAGCCTGTATGTTGGACACAGAAAGATATGAGAAGGAATTGCGAGCATGGTCCTGAGGCCATGTCTACACTACAGACTTCAGCTGGCATAGCTATGTCGGTTGGGGCGTGGGGCCCTTCTTAGGATACTAACACTGTAGGAGCATAAATAAGACAACAAGAATATACCTTACTCATATTACCAGTTTATCCTCCTGTTGGAAACAATCCTGCAAGGCCCCAAAGATTGGCTAATCGCTCAGGGCAAAGGGGCAATAATATTAAGAGAACACCGAAAAGAAGAAAGAACATAAGTCATGTCTCCAGAAGGAGGAGTATGGGGGAGTGTCTTCTCCAACAGTTTGCCCTGAGCTTAACACAAAATGACTGCCTGTCTCTCTGAACAACAGGCTGATTTACACAGTACAAGGGAAGACAAAACATAGCCATTCCAGTGCACAACTAAAGCTACCACAGCCCTGCTGTCTGTCAACCTTTGGGGGGCATCTGTAAATATCTCAGTGATGAGACAATAATATTAAATAGAGGCAATCTTAGATAGCAAAGACATGAGCGGTTTTTTGATGAGTCCTCAGTTATCAAGAGTAGGGTAAACAATTCTAAATCTCCAATCTCGTTGTGACAACTTGGATTTACCCAACTCTATTACATTTCTTGTTAGCTCCCCCACCATTTGTTTTCTCTTCTTGATGCCTCAGT
Organism: Mauremys mutica; assembly: GCF_020497125.1. Lineage (NCBI taxonomy): Eukaryota > Metazoa > Chordata > Testudines > Geoemydidae > Mauremys > Mauremys mutica. Next base: position 131,112,190 of record NC_059076.1, on the reverse strand, counting down.
TGGCTTTTTCCTCCTCAGCCATGTTAGTGGGCCTTCTGATAACTCACATTTCTTTCCAGTCACTCTTCAAATGTCCCTAATCTCTTTCACTCACTTCAGTAACCCCCACCCCCACTTACCTATCACTTCTTTCTGTCACTTCAACACCTCACAAGGTTACCAGGTTTGGAACACTCTTGTGAAGAACTGAATTGTTGTTTGTAGCAGCCAGAGACCCTGAACAAGACCAGAACCTCCTGGGACTAGGCACTGTACAGTCTCAGTCTCTGCCCTAAAGAGCTAGCACCTTAAGTAGACTCAACAGATCCACAGAAAGGTTAAGTGAATTGTCTGAGCTCACGTAGCAGCTCAATGGCAGAGCGGGAAATAGACTCTAGCCAAGACTCCAGACTTCCAGCTCAGTGTCCTACTCAGTGGGCCACATTGCCCTTCACTACGCTCAGCTCATTCTCTCTTGACCGCTGATACTACGCTGAAACAAGGTGCGTGGTAAGTATAAACCAGGACCACACACGTACAGTACTACGCCAGCTGAGCATGATTAAACCCTGAGGTTCAGGTTTGGTCGAAGCCTGACAGTTTCATCACCATTATATTTACTAGGATTTCTCGAAAAATTAAAAAGCTAACCCTGATTTGGCCTACACCAAGTGCAAAAATGCATATCTGTGTCCTCTAACTCCATTCTTCACAATTGTCTGCAAACAAGGTGGTTCTCAACCATGGGTATGCGCAGGTCTTCCAGGAGGTACATCAACTCATCTAGGTCAGTGTTTCTCAACCTGGGGGTCACAGGACAGGTTTAGGAGCATTGCAGGGCTGGCATTAAGGGACGGCAAGCAGGGCAATTTCCCAGGGCCCCATGGCAGACGGGGCCCCGCAAAGCTAAGTTACATGCTTCAGTGACGGGTGACGGGACTTGGGTTTCAGACTCCTGAAAGAGGCACAGTAGCCACTGAGGCATCAGCGCATCACGGCAGCTGCTGAGAACTACAGCTCCTAAATCCATTAAAAAAAACCCCTCATCTGCAAAGCACAGTCTGCGGTGATAACCCCTAGGATTGTACAAAAGATTAGGGACAGTGTGTGAGGCATCCAAGCTACAAGCACACAGCAAGGCATGTGGTCTGATTCCATTGCTGCTGTAGCTGGCTTCAGTGACCACTCATACAGATGCAATCACTGACTTTCCTACTCGTCTGCCTGTTCACAGAGAATTGCACTAGTTGCATCCTTATGCAACACTCCAGCCGGCCCTCAAGGCTTGATCCAGCATCCACTGGAGTCAATAAAAAAAGACCTGCATTGACTTCAGTGGGCTTTGGATCAGGTCCTTAGGGGGCACAAAGGGTGACTTGATACCTATCACTGTGGAGTTGGAGCCATTGGCACCACCGCTAGTTCCCAGTCCCCTACCTCCCTGTGGAAGTGCTGGCAATATCCCTGCAATAGCATAAGCAAGAAGGTATCATAGGTACAGCTGATTGAAACTACTGAAACAAAGATTTTCATTTAAAATGGTCATTATTTCGGGGACATTCTATGTCTTGTATTATGCAGGAGCACAGACTCAATGATCCACTCAGTGGTCCATTCCGGCCTTAGAATCTATCAATAAAAATAGCTGCTTCTTTTTTTTTCAAAATTGTTAATGCAAGATTATCAGCCATATCGACTTTTAAGAAAAAACTCTTGGCAATTCTAGTAATCTTTTAAAATCAAACTGGTTATTGAACTTCTTGCTGGAACTTGGAATTTATCGGAAACCCATTTGGTTTCCAATAAATGACAAATTTTGCAAACAATAAAAAATGGATCAATTTCAACCCCTGCAAAAGTAAAACAATGCCTGACTTTTTTGGTGATGCCTTTTTAACTGGTCAAAAAATTATGGCAGGATTGTCCAGTGATTATGACAATGCCATTCCCACTGCTGGATCAGGGGGATTGTAAGAATGGAAAAGATACAGAAGATTTGGGGTGCTTAAAGAGCAGAGGAGTACAATTTTTATAACAGGGCTCACACAGAGGCACAGAGCATACTTAGTGCAGACTCTTCCTCTGAGAAAGAGAGCAGACACTTTTTATTTCTGACCTTGCGAGCCACGTGGGAGAGGCTCAGCCACTCAGAGAAGCAGAAGAAATACAAAGTGGCTTTAACTACGCCACCTCCACTAAATGACCCACCCAGCTTGAAACGGGAAATGCATTGTTAAAAATTTCCTCTATTTTTGGCTGATATCCAGGAAGTGTAAAATCTTTTGAGAAGGGCTGATTGACATTTTCCCTTTGAAACTTCTATTTGCAGAAAAATGGCTTTCTTTCAGGACTGAAAACTTCCATTTTCCCAAATTTCATTTGTCCCAAATGTTTTTGCCAAAGTCAAACACTTTGAAATGCTGTGGGTTTTGTTTTCTCCTTTCTCGTTCCTTTTTCCCACGGAATGCAAGAGAACAAATCATATCTAGGTATTTCCCTCCATAGTCTTTTAATTCTTTGCAATGTGCCTTTTACCCTTCTAGCTTTTCAAAATGTCCTCAACTTTGGAAAAAGTCATAGAGGGGCAAAAGGACAGATAGAACTGGGGACCTTGTCTGCCCTTGAAAGTGTTTGCTGGTATTGATATACCACTGGCGCTATACTGGCAAACTCCCCCAGTGGCGATACACCTTAGAACTCCTTTGCTGGTATAGCTTAAACCAGTTTCCGGAACAGCTATAATGGCAAAAGGACTTTTTTATAACTGCATCTGCATTGGGACTACTGCATTACGTCAGTGAGGGGTTGAGGGGGGAAATCACACCCATATACTGGCAAAACTTTTGTGTTTTAAACTTTTAAAGTTTTGTAAGCAGGGTTCGTAAAGCATATTTCTGCCTGGGTGAATGCATATTGCTCCCTGCAAATGCTGTTTAACTGATGGTGCATAGGGTGATGTATGGATTCCAAAAAGCCAAAGTCAAAGCACATCACCCTTTTTTTCGTATTATTATTCATGAAGCCCATTCAGCGCTCAGTTCAGAGGACGTTTGTAAGCTGTTGTCGAGCGCCTGGGTCCCCTACTGTAATAAATGAGTCATTTATATGTGGAAAATGAAAAAAACCTACAATGTCAGCATGACGGGAGCACAGAGAGAAGGTTGCAACAGGATTATGAGGCTCTAAATGCAAGGTTAAAATTTATGAAATTTACAGAGTGGTGGAAAGGGCAAAACGGAAGAGATGAAAGAGTGGAAAATGGAAATAACAAGAGGAATTGCCTGTAAGACATTGTCCTTAACGTACATCAGAGTTTATGGGTGAGTGGATGTCATCTCATTTTACACAGCTACTGTGCAGTGGGCATCACCTAACATGACACAACTAACTGGGAAGATTGAACTAGTAAATTTAGAGGGTAAAGTTGAACTCATAGGGACTAATTTAAAGGGTCTGCCTAATACAGACTAATCATGTATAAAGTAAACTTGCCTATTAGTGATTTTTTTAGAAGGTAAACTGGCCTTATGTGCAGTAATTCAGAAGGCAATTTACCTAGTAGGGTGTAGTTTAGCAGTTAAGCCAGTCTAGTTTAATGTAATCTCTTAGGTGAAAGGACAGGATTTTTCTCTATTTTATACTGAGCCAAGCATGCTGAGAGTCTTCACCCACTAAAAATATAATAAAGGAACATAACGAACTTCCAAGCTATGGGTGATATCAGCCTTCCTTAAACTACTTAGCATGCTGGCACCAGGAATGAGCTGTTGTTAGGATAGGCCGTAATTCAGTTAAATAGTATGTGTGGATTGTAAAGTGGCTTTAAATTCTGATCTGTTACCCCACTACTAATCCAAAGTAATAGTACGCTGAAGTCAGTGGAGTCACCCCAGATTTACACCAGAGTATTGAGATCGTAGTGATACAGGAGAATTTGTAGTTGCTCTATTTTGTTTTCAAACACAGCACTGAAAAACACTGCTTTGCCACCATTAACTGAAATAGAGGGAAAACTGAAACGAAATAGGGTAAGAAATGGGGTGACAGCAGTGCACCCTAACATTGAGGCGCATACGTTAACAATTACGCATATAGTAAAGAAATACGGTGGTGGTTTATAGTTTAAAAGATTGGCAATTGTAAGTGTGCGATCAATGTTGGCACACATAGAGAAGGATTTCTTGCCATCTGCAAGCAATAGCTCAGCTGCCTCATGCAGTTATTTTAGTAATTCAGTGTGGAGTCAAAAGTATTTCTTTTCGTGTTCTTCATCTGCTCATATGGAAGCTTTTCCATGCCTCTAATCATTTTCATGGCCCTTTTTGGTCTTTATCTATTTCTGCTATAACCTTTTTCAGCTGGGGTGATCGGACCAGGACTGTATTCAAGGTGAGGATGTACCTTTAGTTTAGATCAGGCTATTATTATACTTACGCTATTGTTCTCTAACCATTTCTTAATGGAGTCTAACAACTTGTTTGCTTTCTGGCCCACCGTTGCATATTGAACAGAGATTTTCACTGAGCTGTCAACAGCGATGACAAAGTCTATTCCCTGAGTGGCCCCTGTTACTTTAGAACACATCAATGTGTATGAGTCGTTCAAATTGGTCTTTGCAACGTGTCTAGCCTTATAGATCAGAACCTGGCTCTGTGAATGCAACTATTTTTATTTTAAAGTCTCAGTTCTTTGCAAAGATCATTGATGCAATCCTTCATAATTACATGGAAGTGACACCTCTGTCACTCGAACTGCAATTAATCTAGTGCAAAGAAACATGAGGAAACATTAAAGAAGAAAAAGAAAAAGGAAGCAAGGAAAGAGAAAATTAAATGGAAACGATTTAACTGCTGCCTAGCTGTGGGTATTATGCATTTCCCATCCCTCCCTTCTTCCTCTTGGAATTAAAAATATGGTTCAAAAAGGCCAGCTATTTATCTGAGCGTTTAGAAGGGGATGACCAAGACATTAAAATGTCTTCACAAGTGGATGTGGCTCCACGGCAGCGTGTAATATGCTCTCACCAGTCTATCACAGTCGAGACAAACTGAAGCATTGGAGCAGCAGGGACTTCCACATAGCCTTCACAGTGAGCCCTATAAGGTATGTCCGCAATTAGACACCTGTGGCTCACCCAGGCCAGCTGACTTGGGTTAAGGGGCTGTTTAATGGTGGTGTAGATGTTCGGGCTTGTGCTTCAGCCCAAGCTCTGGGACTCTCCCACCTACATTCCCTAAATCCATGGGGGCTACTGCAGAAATGAAATTCAAGTTCGGGGTTATGGGGGGGTGAAAGGTAGAGAAAAGTGAGTGAGCCTAGAGTAACAAGTTTGTTTTTAAAACTCTGTTGCAAGCCTGGGATTGGTGCAGTGAGTTAACATCCCAGTCACTCACCTCCTGATACATAAGTCGGCATTCTTCTTAGGTTGCCTATGGAATAAGCTTTCTAGCCTGCCCATCAAACCCTCAGCAGGGCACAATTTAGCATGGTTAGCAGCCTCAGGAGAGGCTGGAATGGCCAATAACACATGAGGACTAAAGTCTTGAAACAAGATTACAGGCTTGATCCGAATCCTACTGAAGTCAATGGAAAGACTCCCATTGATTTTCTAGCTGTGAGGCTGGAAGGAACCATTCTGACCAGCTAGTCTGACCTCTGCCTGGCACAGGCCAAAAACACTCAGCCAATAATTTTTGCAGCACTCCCATAATTTCAGTAGGTGTCTGATTTATATATTTATAGATTCTAAGGCCAGACGGTATCATTGTGATTATCTAGTCTGACCTCCTGTATAGCACATCCAAACCATAGGACTTTTCCCGAAATAATTCCTAAAGCAGAGCTTTTAGAACAATATCAAATCTTGATTTAAAAATTGCCAGTGATGGAGAATCCACCATGACCCTTATTAAGTTGATCCAATGGTTAATTACTCTCACCCTTAAAATTTGACACCTTATTCGCAGTCTGAATTTGTCTAACTTCAGTTTCCAACCATTGGATTATGTTATACCTTTCTCTGCTAGATTGAAGAGCCCATTTTTCAATATTTTTCTCCATGTAAATACTTATAGACTATAATCAAGTCACCTCTTAACCTTCTATTTGTTAAGCTAAATAGATTGAGCTCCCTGAGTCTATCATTATAACGTGTGTTCTCTGATCCTTTAATCATTCTTGTTGCTCTTCCCTGAACCCTCTCCAATTTATCAGTATTTGTCTTGAATTGTGGGCACCAGAACTGCATAGAGAATTCCAGCAGCGGTAATACCAGTGCCAAATACTGAGGTAAAATAACATCTCTTCTCCTACTTGAGTTCCCCTGTTTATGCTTCCTAGGATCGCATTAGTTTAGCTCTTTAGGCCACTCCTTCAAACTGAGAACTCATGGCCAGCTGCTTATCCTCCATGACTTCCAAATCTATTTCAGAGTCACTGCTTCCCGGGATAGCATCCCCCCATCCAATAAGTATGGCCTACATTCTTTGTTCCGAGATGTACACATTTACATTTAGCCATATTAAAATGTATATTGTTTGCTTGAGACCGGTTTACTAAATGATCTATATTGCCCCAAATCAGTGACCTGTCCTCATCATTATTTACTCCCCACCCACACACCAATTTCTGTGTCATCTGCAAACTTTATCAGTGACGATTTTATGTTTTCTTCCCGATCACTGATAAAGATATTAAATAACATAGGGCTGAGAACTGATCTCCGCAGAACCTCACTGGAAACAGACCTGCTTGATGACGATTCCCCATTTACATTACATTTTGAGACCTAACCGCCTGTTTTTAATCTATTTAATGTGGGCCATGTTAATTTTATATCTTTCTGGGTTTTTTAATCAAAATATCATGTAGATCCATGTCAAATGCCTTGCAGAAATCTAAGTATATTACATCAGCACTATTACCTTAATCTCCCAAATTTGTAATCTTTTCAAAAAGAGATATCAAGTCAGTTTGATGGGATCTATTTTCCATAAACCCATGTTGTTTTGCATTAATTACATTACCCTGCTTAAGTTCATTATTAATCAAGTCTTGCAGAAGTCCAGGGATCGATGTCAGACTGACAGACCTCTAATTACTAGGATCATCTCATTTACACTTTTGAAAAATTGACATGCCATTAGCTTTCTTCCAGTCTTCTGAAACTTCCTCAGTGCTCCAAGACTTATTGAAAATGAACATTGACAGTTCAGCAAGCTCCTGTGCCAGCTCTTTTAAAATTCTTGCATGCAAGTTATCTGAACCTGCTGGTTTAAAAATATCTAACTTTAGTAGCTTCTGTTTAACTGTGATGGGATCCCCAGGAGACAACCTGGAACTGGTGTACCACTGTGACCCCTTAACTCTCCAGCCTGTCCTGTTTCTCACAATGCTTTGCTAGTGAAAAGCAGCAAACCCCTCCAGGGGCTGCTATCACTCAGCACAACAGCATGCGGAGTCCCACACCCAGCTAGTTTGTATGAATGCTCCAAAAGCAACTCACAAATCCTATAGAGAAAGGCACCAGCCAATTCGCCCCAGGTCCCGAGTCTTGCATCCCAGAGTAAGTTTATTACCCGGTCTGCCCCTCTCTTAATATGGAGAGGAGATGTACCAGCCTTTGTAAACTGAGCTGAGGTTTCCTAAGCACTTCAACCAAAATACATTGCTTTAGGTAATGCATAAAGCAGATTTATTAACTACAGAAAGATAGATGTGTGTTAAGTCATTACAAGTGGTAGGCATAAAAGGTCAGAGAGAGTTACCAAAGAAAATAAAAGATAAACACACAACTTAAATCTTAATTCTCTAGGCATTATTTAGAGCAAGCAATTTTCTCACACCCCGGATGTTACAGTTCATAATACACAGGTTTCCTTCTTAAAACTGGACCAGGCTCCTCAGTTGAAGTTTTTATCTTTTCATTGTTCTTGTTCCTTCCAGTGTAGGTGGGGAAGGAGAAAGGCATGGGCATGCTGCCACTGTTCCCTATTTTATATCTTTAGTCCAGGGGTCGGCAACCTTTCAGAAGTGCTGTGCCAAGTCTTCATTTATTCACTCTAATTTAATTTTGCGTGCCAGTAATACATTTTAATGTTTTTAGGTCTCTTTCTATAAGTCTATAATATATAACTAACTATTGTTGTATGTAAAGTAAATAAGGTTTTTAAAATGTTTAAGAAGCTTCATTTAAAATTAAATTAAAATGCAAAGCCCCCTGGACCGGTGGCCGGGACCCAGGCAGTGTGAGTGCCATTGAAAATCAGCTCGTGTGCCGCCTTTGGCACGTATGCCATAGGTTTCCTACCCCTGCTTTAGTCCATGTGCCTAGAAGACACATGCCCAGACACGTCCTGGTGGGCTTTGCTGAGTCACTGGGTTGGGCAATCCCACTGCTGTGGTCTTGTGCAACAGTCACTGAATTGTAAATCCCTTCATTACAACTCCCCGGCTGATTAATGGTTGTTGAACACCCTCCTGGGGCTGGGGGTCCTTTGTATGTCACTAGCAAACTTACAGCATATTTCAGTACCAACCATCCAGTAAAATCTTATAACTTCATACACACTAATGATATACATATTTTGACGGAATAAGGGGTTTCAGCAGGTCATGACCTTTTGTGTGATATCTTACATCTTATATGAAATATCACAACCATATGTGAATGATGAATATGAGGGTTACAGGGTGCCATATTGAGGTGCAATGTGTCACATTAACACCCTCCAGAGATAGTAGTAGAATGGAAGGAGTGTTATCATGACCATATGATGCAACGGCACTATCTGGGTTTTTTTTCAAATACAGAACAGAAATATTTATTGAACACTTCTGCCTTTTCTGCATTATTATTGACCATTCTACTATTTTGATCTAGTAATGGATTAATACCGCTGTCAGGATTCTTTTTGTTCCTAATATATTTTAAAGACCTCCATCGAATTTAAAGTGAAAGCATATCATTTTAAAAGAGTTTCCAGTACAACGCTGGATCTAGATCTTATGGATTTGGATCTAGATCTTATGACTGGCCTTTCTTTATCTAATGCTGTTGAACTCTGTGAATGGGGAGTGGCGGAGAGGGCTGAAATCTAGATCTGAACCAAATTTTGTAGTTCAAGCCAAGGTAGAGTTTTAACATATAAATGCATTTGGAATTTTTTGCCTCCAGAAGTGAATGGAGTAAACATATTCCAGGCTGAGCACTTGTATTCAGTACTCTACTGACAAGTTGACCAGTTTGGAAGCTCAGGACTGAACACCACTGCAGAACACTCCTTGAATAATACATAGGCTTTGTTCACTTGTCATATTTTTAATAGATTCACAAAGGATGGGACTGATCTGAGAATTCTTCCTCACGCCAAAATTCAGAGTATTTTATTCAGCAACTACTAGAGACCAGTTCTAGCCAACTTTATTCTTTACTTTCCGTGCTAAGCATTTTGCACTGTTAAACAGCAGCTGCAGTTACCTCCCGAGATGGCTGCCTTTTAATGGTGGATTTGATCCTCTCTGTTGAAGTGTATCGGTTCATGTTTGTGAAGGGCTTTGAGATCCTTCAGGGGGAAAGATACCTTTTCAATGTAAGTCATTAATAATCATTATGGGCCAGCTTCTGATACCTTTATTCATGATAAATAGCATCTTACTTCTCACGTCGTTCCCACTGACATCAATGCAAATAAGCAGACCAGAATTTGGCCCTGTCTTTTAAACTCTTCAGTGTGAGAGGTTTAAGAAGAAAACAAGAGCAAGTGCCATTTCATGCTCACTAACAAACGATCTTCAATCCCGAGGTTTCTTTCCATTCAAATGAGTCACCGCAGCATTGTAGCTTTCAGCCCTTCAGGGAGCTTCTGCCACCTGGAGCTTATTAGCTGCTCCCCAGAGCTGTGTCTGTAAAGAACATCATATTCTGACTACAAGGCTCGAATTTGTTTCCTTAACTGGAAAAAACAGTATCAAAAATAAAATGCTCACAAATAAAATGCCAGCAAGGAGCTAATCTCCCTCACTGTCTTTCTAATCGGTTCATTTAATGACACCAAATGCTTTTTAACTAAGGAGCATCAGGGTTTAAAATCTGTAAATCCTCCCAGGCTTGAGGCTGTTCAGCGTGTGTTGTGCCCGTTGTGTTTCTACATGGGGCTATGGGGGTGGCAACTTACTTTACAGGCCTACTAGGGACAGACGGATTGAGCGAGCTTTACACTTTAACTCACGCCCAAGGCTAAACCACTGCCACCCACATCACATTCCTTTTCCTGTAAATTTCCAGGTAATTAGTGGTAATCCTCACCATTAATTCTCTGGCATGTTGCTGTTGATTTGAGGGAAATGAAAGTTATTCAGGGGGAGGGAGGAATTCAGCATCAGAGAGACATGAGAATGAGAGATCATTAAAGAAGGATAATGAAGCTGGTACCACTAGGATCAGATTCTCACTTGCCAGTTGCATCTCCCTGTCCAGCCTAGCCCACTGCACCCCAGGGGGATGCACCCAGGACAAACCAAGGTGATAATGCCACACGCCCACCGTTAAGTTTTGTATTTGACAGGGTGCAACCTCAGCGCTGGATTATGCCTTTAGGCTCAGCCCTGAGCAAGGGCTGACGCAGAAACTGTACCACTCCAGAAGTGCTCCCCAAGAGGTGTCATTGTGCCTCAGGGAGACAAGCTCCAGACACAATTCCTCCCATGATGCACTTTTGCCCTGGGGAAATAATAATTTGCTCCCCAATACATTGGGGAGGATGCAGAGCCAAAGATTCACTTGTTACCGACCTGATCCAGGGGAGAGTGAGCATCTACTTACCCTTTGCACACGCAGACCCAAGGTCCAGATAGCTCACATGGTGGTTTAGGGGAAGGGGGAGGGACTGACTCTCCCCTACCCCTGCGTAGCCCAAATCACAGTCTAGTGACGTCCATCATTTCTGGTGTTGAAGCCAAAGGAAGTTCTGAGTAATTTTCACCCACCTGGCCAAACCAGACATAGACATTGGGCTGAACCACACCCAATATGTCATCTTACATCTCACGCTAATTCCTTGTCATTTCCAGCAGGTAATAGGAGTCCTTATGCTGTGTAGAGCTGGATGGAAATTCCAGCCCATGGAAAATGTTGAGATTTCGAAAACAAATCATCCTAAATCACTGAAATTTCTAAATCTTTCACAAAGTAAAATTCTTAAAAAAAAAGTTTGTAGTCAATCGAAATGTTTTGTTTCTATTTTTGACCCTTTTATATATATATTGTCTAAATGAAAAGCCATTTTGGAATGAAAAATCTAAACTTTTCATTCTAACAACAGTGAACCAGGATGTTTTGACACTTTCAAAATGTTTTATTAACAAAATGTCATATGAAACGATACAATTTTGTGACAAATTTTGGTTTCATGAAAATGCCATTTGCTGAGGGACAAATGTTTCAATGAACATTTTCTGACCAGCCCCATTTATGCACTGAGACCTTGCTTCTTACCAGTATAAAAGGAGGAGAGAAGCTGTTACAGTTTCTAATCTAAACATAGCTTTGTGTGCAAAGCTGTTTCTGGGTTATTCGGTTTGCCTCGCTGCAATGCAGGCTCTGAGGGAGGATAGAAATACAGCTGTGTCTCTCTTAAGCCCCTTCAGATTGTACACTTCGAAATGGGCTTTTTCTATTAGTCTTAACTTCTGACCCTTTGCTCAGTTCTAGCTCCTATTGATTGAAAGGATTTGATCAGGCAAACACTTATTTTCCGTTCTGGTTTTAGATCCTCTTTGAAAACCATTGTCAAGTTTTCACACTGTGGCCATTGAAGAGTTGAAAAATCAGCATAAGAAAGAATGAGCTTCAGAGTTTCCCAGTAATTAACCCTATCCCAATTGTCCCCTCATTTATTCTTGTGTCAAAGGGAAACGTTCTGAGAGGGTTTGGCCAGATCCTCAGCTGGTGAAATCAGTGTAGCGCCATTGACTTCAAGGAAGGGAGTTTAGCGCTGGTGAAGGGCACTTGGCTGAGACCTGTGCTTGGTTCTTTAGCAGTAAATGATACACCGGGGGACAGAGTTAAGGGGAAGAGATCTTTATTGAGGATGTTGAAAGGCCATACAGAGGCTAGTTTGTGTGGTAGCAGCCCAACCTTGCCTTGCATTCCTAAACCCCTTGTCACACCAAACCAGGTCCCTCCTGAAATCTAACTCTCCTTTTCCAGTTCCTCTCTCCTAGCTACACTAGTATACATCCTCAGAAGAGATACAGCAAAGTGTGCAGGCATCCCTGTGCTGCTCTACCCATATACCCCATCTCTGAGGGTGACAGCTTGTTCACCGATCCAGGCCTTGCCTTCTGTGCTGAGTGCCAGCAAGGGGCCTTACCTGAGCTTTCTCACATGGTTATTCTTCATAATTAACGAGGCCTAAATCTTACCCTGGGCACCACCAGTTATGGTAGGGGGGGTGGTAGAGAGGCCATGCGGCAGCCAGAGTTCCCAGGAGCAAATCTAGCTGACTTGGGCAGAATTCCTCTGAGGGCTCCCACTTCCAGGCAGTTCATAATGTCATGGCAGCTACACCAGCCTTGAGCAGTGCTGGCCAGTGCAGGAGAGGGAGAACAAATCATGGCTCTTCCCCTTCCCTCAACCCCTTTCAGGCACTTGAAGTGCATCTAGGAAGGAGCAAAGATTGCACTTTCCAAAGGGGTTCTGGCCAACTCTTGAGTAGAAGTGCAAATTTTTGGGGTGAGGACAATTCTTTGAGCCTTCCTCCTGCCTGGGAGGCCCAGTCAAGGACTGGCTGGTTTGTGGTAGTGTAACAGCCACCATCTTGGTCAGCACATGAGGGATTGAAGTGAGGCTCTCCAAAGCTATATTTGCAAGGTGCTACAGCTTAAGCTAACGGTCTCTGAGTGGGACTGTAAGAGGCTCTCATCCCCTGTGCGTTAGGCACAGAGGGGGACCTGGAACACACACTTGATCGGGTTGCAATAGCATATTCCACATTCATGTAATTTCAAGCTGCCTGCGTCAATTTCCAACACATCTTGTGTTGTATCATTTCCACAGAAGGGCTAGTGTTGAATCTGAAGCTTGTGCAGCATTGTTAACACCACGCATTCAAATATATGAGTCAGGCCTCAAAGGAAAAATCATGGTTGGCTTAAAAATCATGAGATTTTAACAACACAATAAATTTGAGGTTCTTTCTATTTGCCTTCTATCTTCTCTGGGTACACTCAGGTCAAATTCTCAAGCTTTTCTTTATAACTAGGGCTAGACAGTAAGAAAAACAAACAAACCAACAAAAAACTGGTGGGTCTTATGAAATCACTTGAGTCCAGAAGCTGGGGCTTTAAATGACAAACTCAGTATCACACGACTCATGATGAAATTGCAGGTTTTAACAATGCTGCTTTCAGTTCAAAACTAAGAACGACTCACAAGCAATCGTTAGCAAATCTCTTTCGCACAAAGACTTTCACATCTCTGAAAGTATGTGACACTTGACCAGTGTCTGAGTGATACTGGTATTTAAAAGAAGATGAGTTTATAATGGAGTCATCCAGTTAAAAGTAAAGTTTCAAGCCATAAATCAGACGGCCCAGTATGTAGCAATGTAAAAAACAATACGTCCAAGAGAGCACATTGTCTATAATGCTATTGCTAATATTACTCAGATATTAAATCAGAACTGACAAAGTAACCTTTTCACTTGAGCAGTTTCCATTCTTCTTTTTATCATGATAAAACAATTCCACTTTTTAACAACCTCCATCTGAATCGTATAGATGCATCATTAGGGTGACAGTGCAGAGCTCTAAGATGATGTGATTCTGGCTTTTCAAAGTTTTACCTAGGCAGGGTGCTAATGAATTAGAAAGATATTAAAAATTGTTTTACAAGAGGGAGTATTTTTAATTGTATAAAACTAGTTGTAATTATTAAGCATCTTATTATCAGGTCAGTTTCTACTTCCATAACAACAATTTATAATTATAAGCCATTCTAAATATCTCATTAGGTTTAATAAAGTTGCCATTTGAAGACCATGATGCTGGATTTCTTTGCTCTAATCTAAAAAAACCCAAAAAAACACAATTGCAAGGGGCCACAGTTCATTTTTCAACCATCGTACATAAAGCCGCCAATAGAGGACTTTCCAGAGCAAGGGTCAGACAATGTTCTAGCAAAAGGCATTGGAAAGGTACACGGGGAAACAAACCACATTTTTATGTGGATTTCAAATTTATGAATACAAGGATTTTACAGAGGCTGTGTTGTTACCAGTTTTATATTAACCATAAACTAAAGGTAATAAACCCTGCATAGAATAGCTCTGTGTTTACTACACCTCATTTTCCTCTGTAGCAAGCAAGAGTCCAATAGATGACTTGCTATGTTCATTGGCAATGTAATCCCGCAGGCGACCTGAATGTTCACCCTCAGGACAGCTGTGCAGGGGATCGTCTATCTGTATTCCATCGCAAGCAGGTCGATCACAGGGATACCTCATATTGCAAAGATGACCTGGAGAACTCACTCCTTCAGGGACCACTCATGGCTCAGGGAGAAAACCCTCCTGAGATGAATCACGATGATTTTGCACCCCGGTAAACGGACGGCTACCAGAGTGATGTCATCACAGGTTGATCACCTCCTGGCAGAATAACTTTCCCTTGCTTGTTCACATGGTACATCATGGTGATATTGTCAGTGAGTATGTGAACCACTGAGTGTCTGATGCGGTCGCAGAAAGCATGACATGCATTGCAGAGGCCAGAAGTTCCAACATGTTGATATGGAGCAAAGTTTCCTGTTCCGACCACGGGTCCTGTACCCTTCACGAGCCCCCAGGTGCCCCCCACCAACCCAGAAGGAAAGCATCGGTGACCACTGACTTGGTCGGAGAGGGCCAAACAAAGGTCCTTGGCACACATTGTGCAGGGACATCCAGCAGTGCAAGGAATCTAGGACTGTGGAGGAAAGCGAACCAACCTGGCCAGAGAATGCAGGGCAGGGTGGTCGACCATCCTGAGCCACATCTAAAGAGGGCAGAGGTGCAGCCTGGCCAACTAGCTCACCTGTGTGCAAGTGGACATTTGGCCCAGCAGGCTCAGACACATGCAGACTCTTGTGGCAGGCTGAGACTGTGGACTGATGCAGACCTCTTGTAGTGCCTGGAAGTGGTTGGTTGGCAGGAATGCCCTCAACATCGTGGAATCTAACACGGCCCCAATAAACTTGATTTTTTGAGTGGAGCCAAAATTGACTTTGCGATGTTTAAAATGAGTCTGAGATGGTCCAGCAAATGCAACACGGTGTTGACGTGGGTGAGAACCTCCTCTCTGGCATTGCCCTTCAGCAACCAGTCATTGAGGTATAGGGAGATGTGGATTCCCCTCCTCCTGACCACCGCAATTGAGTCCCAAGCATTGTAAAAGCAGGCCAACGTGTCCCCAAAGAGATGGGGGAATGGAGATGGCAGGGTAACTACTGGACCAGTGTTCTGGACTAAGGAGTCAAAATAGAGGCTTAGCCGGTGCCGAGGGAGGGTGTGTGGACTGCCCAAAGCCTGAGCCCAACCGCTGCTTCTTGTGAGATCTATTTCTCTTCCTCGTGTAGTCCTGCTGTTTGTGGGGAAAAGGTTGTGCAGAGGAATGCTGAGGGTGATATTGTTGTTGTTGCTGCACGCCATAGTGGCATCTTTACACGTATGGCATATGCACAATCCCAAGTACCTCAAGGTAGCCCTGGAATACTTGAAGGAGCACAAAGTGTCATCAGTCTTGCCCAAAGGCAAGTCCTCGTTAGATTGCTGGACGTCCAGAGTGATCGCAGGGTTCTGCAACCAGGAAACCCTCCTCACAGTTACCACCCTGACTGAAGTGACTGCAACATCAAGGGAGGACTGTAGGGATGTTTTGGCCACCAAGCATCTTTCTACAATGAACACCTGGAACTAGGGTGACCAGATGTCCTGCTTTTATAGGGACAGTCCTGATTTTTGGGTCTTTTTCTTATATAGGCTCCTATTACCCCCCCACCCCCATCCCGATTTTTCACATTTGCTGTCTGGTCATCCAACCTAGAACTCTTCACTCTAGGTTTTGGGCAATTGGTACTCGAATTTAGCTATAACTAACCAGTTAAGGAAATCGTACTTGGCCAGCAATGCCTGTTGATTTGTGATCCTCATCTGTAGGGATGACGAGGTGTAGATCTGCCTGCCCAGAAGATCCAACTGCCTGGAGTTTCTGTTCTTAGGGGGTAGATTTGAACTTACCCTGCCGGGCCCCATCATTACAACCATTACACCAATACATCATTACACCACGGAACTTGGGGCCGGTTAGGAATAGAACCCCTCAAATTCCTGCATGGGAACAAAATAGCACTTTTCTGTTCACTTAGCCACTGGTGTTACCGAAGCTGATGTACTCTACAGGGCTCTTGCCAGCTGGTGGCACAAACAGTCCTGGTATGCCTTCAAGTCCTCGGGGTTAGAAGTGGGGGGGACAAACCCAGATGCACAGCATCATCCAGAGACGAGGACGAAGGTCTTAGCTGAGCCAAAACCGGCTCTCACTCCAGGAAGATGTGGCTCTGAGGAGAGGAAAACCATTGATGCCTAGGCCTGGGGCAAATCCAAAGCTGCCACCATTGACCTGGCAGGTGACTTTGGCTTCAAACAGGATGAAGTGCAGGAGCATCTGTGAACGAGGAGCATCCCACTGAGTCCACAGCCACTGATATAGGTAGGGCCTGTAGAGGGGCAGGACAGCAACCTCCGTCCTGGCCATAGGATGCAGACCAACCCTGGGAACCATACTGGTGCATTGATAATCCCCGGAGCTAATCGGGTGATGCAGAGCAGAAGGATGATGACTCCAGCTTGTAATCAGAGCCCTGAGATCTCAGCAACATGGGCAGAGTGATGCTTGAGGGAGTCAATAGGCAATGCGTTTCAACCATTGCCCAGAATAAAGTGGGACTTGGTGCCCCCAATGAAGATAGTATCGTTGGTACTGAACGCAAAGGTCCTAACGCAAAGAGCGGTGCGAATGCGTCGATGTGGATGGACGGGACCACTTGCAGCGTTGAATGGGAGGGGCAGTGCAAAGAGGGTCCTAGTGCCAAGGTCTCCACTGATTGCGGTACCAGGTCCATGCCCACCATGGGGAGGGGAGTGTCTGCGTGTAGTGCCAAGAGCACAAAGACTCCATTGGAGGACGTTGCTGAAAGCACAAGCCTGAGAAAGTCCTCGGCCAACAGTGAGGAGAGAACGGAAAGGCAGAGCAGGTCTGCCATACGCAGCGGTCACAGTCAGTACCAGACTTAACAGACGTCTAGAGGCAGGAAACAGTCAACTGTACGGGGCTTCAGCGCATCCCGCTGGTTACCAGGGAAAGGTCAGCGGTAGCCATGCCATCCCACTCACCAGGTCCAGTCCCGTGCCGGTCCACACTTTTCCTGGGGTAGGCGGAGGAGTCGCCCCATGACCTGGAGCTGTCCCGATTGGTCTTATGAGACCTCTTCCTCAGTGCCGATGATGGAGAACAGCTCCTCTGTCTCTTCAGAGCAATGCCTGCCCTGAAATGAGAGGTGGCAGTATTCTCAGAGCCTGAAGGTGCTTTTCGACCCGAGGAGGGCCTGGCTGTGTGGCCTGTTCAAGCAGGTAACGGATTGGCTGTGTAAAACCCTAAGCCAGGGATAGTCAATCGGTGGACTGTGGTCCGACTGTAGACTGCCAGATGCCGTTCAGTGGATCGCGGGGGCAGAGGCAATGCGTGGGTGGGGCATCGGATGTCACGTGCCCCCATTTCTCCAGATGCCTCTGGAGGGTGAGCCCAGAAGCGAGGTGGCAGCAGCTCCCCCCCAGTGATGGCACTCACCATGTGTCCTTGCAGTGCGGGGACGGAGGAAGCAGCAGGGTGGCCCCTCACCCCACATGGGGCTGCTTTGCCTTCCCTGCTGGTGGAGTCCCAGCGCTGCTGCCTGCTTTGCAGACCATCCACCGAGGTGTCTCAGGGGGTGGAAGCAGAGGCAATGTGTGGGATTCCAACAGCCGGGAAGGTGAAGCTGCCCCATGTGTGGGGGGAGGAGCTCAGCCAGCCGCCCTGTTCCCTCCCCCCGCTGCATGGACACATGGATAGTGCCGATGGGAGGGGAAGTGCTGCCGCCTTGCTTCTGGGCATCCCGCGAAATCCAGAGGGGATGTGACCCCCCCCGGAACCTTTCATCTGTGCCCCTGCCCCAACTAGCCACAGCGACGTATTGTCCCTGTGTGCAGGCGGCAGTGAGCTTGGGCTGGAGCCATGTGGAGCTGCGTTTGTGCTCCAAACAGTCCTCAGAGCCCATTGCCCCACCCCCGCAGCCTCCTTACCCAGGATCAGTCCCCTGAGCTCACCCGCTGGCCTCGTGACCACCCTCCCCCCACAATCCCAGCCTCATGTCCCCAGCCGGTAGCTCACCACAGCCTGTGATCCTCACCCTGGCTTCAAGGCCCCCACCTCCGAGTGATCCCGGGAGCCCACCCACCCCAGTCTCCTGCTCCCCGCTGCGAGCAGTTCCCAGAGCCCTCCAGCCTGGCCTGATATCCTCCCCATCCCACCAACCTTCGGGGCCAGTTCCTGGAGCCCTCTCCAGCCAACCCATCTCCCCGAACCAGCCTCTTCCCTCCCCAGTCCGCCTCCAGTCACCTGCTTCTCTCCCACATCCTGGCCTCCTCCCATCTCTCCAGGGCTCCTATCTGGAATCTCCTCAGTCTCTCCCGGTACCCGGAGCCTCCTTCTTCTCCCTCTGCTATCCCAGCCCCCAAAGGGGCATCATACTCCTAGCTGGATCCTAGTCCAGTAGCTTCACATCCTGGCTCTGAGCACAAAAGTCCTCACACACATTCACATGTTGCTTTGCTGCCCATACCCATTCCTCGCCCCCCCCTCCCCCTCTCTGCTGCTTGGCTCAACTGGGGGCATGGAGGATTTTTTGGGGGGGGGGCACGGAGCAGCACCACCAAGTGGCTCAGGCCTGTGTCCTGTTTCCAGTTTAGGGAAATAACATCACCTAACTTTCTAGGCAGCAGGGCCGGCTCTACAGTTTTCGCCGCCCCAAGCAGCGCGCCGAATTGCCGCCCTGGGCTGCGGGGGCAGTCCGTGTGCCCTTAGGGCGGCAGGCGCGTTTCTGCGGCGGCGGCAATTCGGCAGCAGCTTCTATGTTTAGCTGAAGCCGCCCTGGACAGCTAAACATAGAAGCTGCCGCCGAATTGCCCTTACCACGGAAACGCGCCTGCCACCCTAAGGGCACACGGACTGCCCCCGCGGCAGCAATTCAGCGCACTGCCTTGGGGTGAAAACACAGGGACTGCCGCCCCTTGCAGAATGCCATCCCACGCACCAGCTTGGAATACTGGTGTCTGGAGCCGGCCCTGCTAGGCAGGGAGCTGGCAGGCGATCAGAGAGCTCCGGGGGCAGTAGGGGGCAACTGGAGTGTTAGTGGAGGGGATCTGGACCGTGACTATAACTTGACCAAGAAATTTGGACCTTGACAAACAATAATTGCTTACCCCTGCTGCCCCTAGGCATCACTGATATCAGCAAGACAGGCCAGGCAGGTAAAAGATACTATTTGTCAGGCTGGACAGCATAAAACAAAGCCCAACTGGAAATTAGCAGAGCACGGTTCTTTAGTTCACTAATTCTTGCTTATCTTTTTTGAAGCTGCTGCCATAAAATTTACAGTCCGATTACTTGCAGCCTGAAAGACTGGTTTCTCATGATATTGTTTCCCATTGCTGCAAAAAAGCATGGATTAATGGTGTGTGGTTTAGCTTGCTTTGTTACAGACTCAGATCCCAGTGTTGCAGGATCATTTATAAAAGACGTATTAAATCGTTAGTAGCGGTTTTGCAATAGAAATAAGCCACTGAGTAAACAGGACCAACTGAAAAATAGTGGGTTATTGCTTCCCTTGCATATACATGAAATAACATAATAAAGATAGTTCATTGTCTATTACTATTTATCTACACTATAAGCAGAGAGGAGGGGCTGGGGCATGGTTGAAGTGCTGACCTGGGATTCCCAAGAGCTGTGGTTGATTTCTGGCTCTGCTACAGATTTCTTTTGTGACCTTGGGCATGTCATTTAATCCTTCTGTTCCTCGGTTCCCAACACGTGAAATGAGGATAATAATGTTTCTTTGCAGGCTTGTCTATTTAGCCTGTAATCTCGTCAAGCCAGGAACGCTGCTGCGCCTTTGCTGACTTACAGGTAGTCAAGCCTGAATCCATCTCTTCACTAGAACAGAGCCAAGCACATGGTCCAAGGGGGAGACGCAGCAAATCCCTTAGCCTGGGGACGCAAAACCTTGACTGTTGCACTAACTTGCTCCACTATAGCCACAGCTGCTGTGGGTCACTGCAGAAGAGCAAGGATGACATACAAATATCCTGATCATGTCCCCAACAGACCCTCTACTGCGGGTGGAGAGGGGATGTGCTGGTTATCCACGCTGGGAGTCTGCTGACGAAGCCCCTTGTGCTGGCAGCAGGAATAAGCTTACATGAGCTGCAATCACACCTCTGACTGCAGGATAGACATACAGAGAGGGTGGGGCAGGTTCCCAACTGGTGTAAACTGGTCCATTGATGGCAATACAGCCTCACGAGCTGAGAGTCTGGCTCAGTGCTTTAAAACTCATCTGGGGCGCAATTCCATTGAGCTACCAGGGCTGAATCTGGGCCCTGCTCCAAATTAGCCAAGTACATCAGTGCTTTGCTGAAGCCACACCTTGATTTGCAGACCCCAACCCTAATTGCACGGTGGTGTAACGCTTGGTGAAGTTAATCATGATTCACTTACATGGTGGGGAAGAGGGCGCAAGCCAGTGGCACTATAGCACGCCGATAGGCTTGCAGGTGCAGGAGACCCCGGGACACACCATGTTTAGGGGCCCTGTTGGAGAAAGAGGGCTTCCACCTACCTCTCCTCCCAGAGTTTGATGATCCCCAGTAGCCTGACTGTTCTACAGGGCCACCCGGGGGGGGGGGCAAGTGGGGCAATTTGCCCCAGGCCCAGCAGGGGCCCCCACGAGAGTTTTTCGGGGCCCCTGGAGCGGGGTCCTTCACTCGCTCCGGGGGCCCCGGAAAACTCTCGTGGGGCCCGGGCCCCCGGAGCTTCTTCGCTCCCGGTCTTCGCTGGCCGGTGGGGGTCCTTCCTCTCCAGGACAGAAGGACCCCCCCCCCGCCGACGAATTACCGCCAAAGCGGGACCCGCCGCCAGAGTGCAGCCGGGTCTTCGGCGGTAATTCGGCGGGGGGGGGGTCCCCGCCGTGGGTCTTTGGGGCACTTCGGCAGCGGGTCCCGGAACGGAAGGGCCCCCCGCCGCCGAAGACCCCGGGCCCCCGGAATCCTCTGGGCGGCCCTGCTGTTCTAGGCCGAAAGGAGAGGGATGGGGGCAGACAGCGGTTTGGCGCACATGCCTGAGACTTCTGCATTTCCTGCCTATGGCACAAACCCTCCAGAAGCGAAGCCCAGGGGCACAGCACAATTTAGCTGTGACAAAACTACTTTGGAGGAGCAATTTTCATTATTGTTGTTGTTCTTGTTGCCTTACTTCAAATATGACAGATCTTCTCAAACATTGCTCGTAGGGCACAAAGCCCTGGACTCCTTTGGGAGTGCTTGAGTGCCCTGTGTACAACATTTGAACACCCAGCAACCTTGTTGTTGGTTGCCGGAAGTCAATGAGAGTTAAGTGTGCAGAACAATTTCAGAAACAGGCCCAAGAGGGCGCATCAGGTCCACCCCAGGCTTGCTTGCGGTGACACTTCAATCACGTCTAAGTGGCAGTGCTGTCACGGTTCACCTGCTCTATAGCGCAATGCCTCATGCTCATATAGCTAAATAATTGAGAAGACTCTTTTCTTCCCAGTTTAATTTTCTCCATCCATAACTCAGAGGAGGACCAAATGGCTGGAGCCTTGCAGAAGTCTTTGGTTCTTTTATTTTAATATGATTGTGACATCGCAGTCTATATAATTTTATAAAAAAATATGCTAATCAGTGAATATAATGTAACTGGAATATGCTTCATGTAAAAGGTCTTTTGTAAGCTAGCGTTACAAAGCTTATAAGCTACTGTGCTCATCCTATTTGTATAACTGTACCACTCGTGTATCTGAAACTAGAAATATGAAATATAATTCTGAGGGCCTATTGTAATTGTGCAAAGTGTGGGACCTTAATGGTGGTTTGGAATCTTGATGACTCCCATTAACCAGGACGATTGTCTGCAGATGGGTGTGTTTTACCTGTAAGTCGTCCTGTATACTTGTGTGCTGGCAAGTGGGCAATGAAGTCTTGTAATGACATGTGATCATGTCACCTGAACTGGAATCCATCTTTAACCTGGTGTTTTCCATTGAGAAGGGGAGGGTGGCTGGGAACCCAGAGAGGGACAAAGGATTCCCGCTTTATGCTGGCAGGGAAGGCAGGGGTAGAAGTAGTCTTGGCACATCGGGTGGCAGCTCCTAAGAGGGTTTCTGTGATCCAACCCATCACAATGATGTTGCTTAAAAAAAATTCTGTTTGAGCCTGACAATGCTCTATTCCAGGGGTGGCCAACCTGAGCCTGAGCAGGAGCTAGAATTTACTGATGTACATTGCCAAAGAGCCACAGTAATACGTCAGCAGCCCCACATCAGTTGCTCCCCCCATCCCACCTCACTCCCAGGGCTTCCCACCCACCGGCAGCCCCGCTGATCAGCGCCTCCCCCTCCCTCCCTGATCAGCTGTTTCGTGGCGTGCAGGAGGCTTGGAGGGGGAGGAGCGAGGGCACGGCAGGCTCAGGGGAGGAGACGGAAAGGGGTGGAGTGGAGGCAGGGCCTGTGGTAGAGCCAGGGGTTGAGCAGTGAGCACCGCCCCCCCCACCCCGGCACATTGGAAAGTTGGTGTCTGTAGCTCCAGCCCCAGAGTTGGTGCCTAAACAAGGAGCTGCAGATTCACTTCTGAAGAGCCGCATGTGGCTCCGGAGCCACAGGTTGGCCACCCCTGCTCTATTCTGTTAGTGGGCAGAAGAGCAAACACAAAGAAGGTATCAGAGGATCTCGGCGCCTATAGAAATTAAATTTAAAACTCAGCCAATTTCAAAGTGAGGAAGGTGCTTCTCTGAGCCCTTGCCCTGACGCCTCTCTGAGGACTGCGCTGCGTCCTGGGAGATATTTTCATGCCACGGATAGAGGCTGTCCATAGAGGATATTGGCAGCATGCGGCAGCACAGCTATATTTCCACATCAAAATATTTGGGATTTCAGACCAAGTTTGTAGATTTTCAGCTGATAATTTTTGGTATTTGAATTTTCACAGAAAAGCTGAAGTCTTTTCCACAGAAAAAATGGATTACGGTTTTTTTCAGTTGTTGTTTTCATTGAAATTTTCCACAAGAAAAAAACCAAAACCACCCCCCCGAAACCCCCCCATTTTTTCAACCAGTGCTAGGCAATAGAAACATAGAATATCAGGGATGAAAGGGACCTTAAGCGGTTATCTAGTGATTCTAGTCCAATCCCCTGACAGATTTTTGCCCCAGATCGCCTCCTCAAGGATTGAATTCACAAGCCTGGGTTTAACAGGCCAATACTCAAGCCACTGAACTATCCCTCCCCTCAGGGACTGTGGTCTTGTCTCCAATACTAATGAATACAATGTGAAAAGGACTAGGCTGCATTTACTAATGCCCAGTGGCTCACTGCCTCACACACGCCTATAGCAGTGAACTTGGCAAGGATTGTTTTGGAAGTAGAAAATTAAAAACAAGCTACACCCCCCGCCCACCACCACTGAACTTCCCTGAACATCCTGGGTACCTGTCAAGTTTGAGCACCTTGTCACTTGTAAAGTAGGTATGGGCATGCCTCTCAGAAGTGCGTCACATGGGAAGTCAGACAGAAACAGACAACTCATGATGTGTGCAGAGCAGTATAGGAGTACCTAGCCGTGATGCAGGCATGGAGATGTAGTTTGGGAGGGGAAACAGGACCATAGAGGTGAATGAGGTTCTGAGGCAATGAAACTAGAAATCCCATGAGACAGTGCAGTAGCGTTTTCAGATTGAAATATTTCAATTTCACGCATTCCTGTTTTTTTTTTTACAACAAACATTTCCCACAGAAAGCAGACACTTTCTGTGAACGTGTTTAGTTAAAAATCCAATTTTCTATTAAAAAGTTTTGCTGCAACTTGTCAGTTAGCTCTAGTGATGGCTAATTTACAGGAGGTAACACACATCCAAAAGTTGAGGGTTCCTGGAAGGGTAAAGGCGAGTCCAAGGAGGCTCATAGGCTTGACCAAAAGCCCATTGAAATGTGTGGAATGGCATCAGTTGAATCAGGCCATCTGTGAAGCTGACCCTTGAAGGTCTCATAGTAGAAAGACAGGCCAAAATTCTCAAAAGTGCTCTGATTTGGGGTACCCTCAGTTTTGGTCTGCAACTTGCAAAACCGTTGGCCTGTCTTTCAGAGGTGCTGCGCACCTGCAGCTTTGTATGAAATCAACAGCAACAGTGGGATACTCAGCCCGAGATAAAACTGGGAAGGTGCAAATTTTTAACAGTGAGAATAATTAACCATTGGAACAATTTCCCAAGGACAGTGGTGGATGCGCCATCACTGGCAATTTTTAAATCAAGATTGGATGATTTTTTCTAAAAAAATCTGCTCTAGGAATTATTCTGGAGAAGTTCTCTGGGCTGAGTTACACAGATTTGAATAGATTATCACAATGGTCCTTTTTGGCTTTGAAATCTATGAAATGTTATAAGCTGAGAACCCCAAATCAGAAGCCACTTTTGAAAACACTGGCCTGTGCTCATGCACTAGCTGTGTGATTAGAAAGGGCAAAGGGAATAAGCCTCTGTTAGAAAACCCCTCCAAAATACCCAAATTAACAGGACGGAAAGGATACTCCCTATGGCATTGCTGAACCAACTGTATTGCTCATTCTTGATGAGAACTGCCAGAGTCTCTCACAATGACCTCTGTTCGCTGCAGCTACCTAATTAAGGGTCCTTTAAAACATCTCGTTACAGTGAAACTGCAGTAAATGTACAGACTGCAGCCCAGCTGCAACGTCACGAGCCAGTCAGAAAATAAATGTCTGTTCATTTGTCTGGTTTTTATGTTGTTTGACATTTGGCAGCATGGACATTAAAACACAGTTTGGGCTCCCTTTATAAGCCGTCTGGAAGGGCAGTGGCCAAAATAGATAGAGAGTAAACCAAAAGTGACAGGACTTTTCATTTTGTAAGATGTTAAACTGAATTGCAATGAGCATCATCACACGGTTGCTTTGGGCAACTGCAAACTAGCTGGTATGGGGAGTCATCATGCCTGTGTTATTTATTGATGTGAGGGGAGCATCTAAAGTCACAGTCAGGATTGGGGCCCCACTGACACAGGTGCTGCACAAAAGCATAGGAAGACATAGACCTGTCATGAAGAACTTACATTTGAGTTTAATACAAGACATGACAATAGGCGGGAATGGCAGGGGAGGACCAGAGTAAAAGTAAGAAGAGCACCCGGTTATATTCAGTAGCTACACACACAACTTCATGATTCCAAACTGCTTAGAAGTTTTGAGGTTTTTTTGCCTCTGACGCGGCCATCAGGTGCCGACCGATATCTTGCAGCCATTACAGCAGAAGCAAGTAACCTTAGTCAACGATCCACCAGGGCTTTTTCAACACCAGTACAGTAAATGTATATGACCTGAATTCCAGGTGAAAAATGTGTTTTTAAAGTCCTGTAGATTTATGTTTTAAATGCTCTGTCACCATTAAATTCCACTTTCAAATGAACCCATTTTATGGAGGCTGATGGCATTAGTGTTTATTATCCCACGTTCCCGGGAATTCATTTTATTGAACTTGATAGAGTCTTTAATTCATAACATCTTTTAAAAACAGAAGGTAAGTTTCCAAGTAGAGAGACTAGTCAAAAAGAGTCATATCCCTAACGTTCCATAAGGAAGCAAATGGCTGACCCTTCAAAATCATGTAAGCCATATGGAATACACACTAAAAAAGAGGAATTTTAGAATTATTGTGTAGACTGCCAGGCCCATCAATACACCGATTTGTATATACGCAGTAGTCACTCACTGGGCCCCGTACTCTCCTCACAACAGTATAAATCAGGAATAAGTCAACCGAAGTCAATGGACATACACCTGTGTTAGTGAGAAGACAGGCTCATAGTGTCCAAGGGCAGACCCAGCGATAAATGAAAGGGAACATAGAATAGACCTATGGCTATTTTTTAAATATATAGCAAATGTTGTTCTATACTAAACTTTCTTACATTAACCTAAATGAAGCATCTGCTATTGCTCCTCCTTAGGAGGCATGAGTGACTTATACAGCCTGAACATAAGCAGCAGACACCACTAAAATCAGGCCCTTAAAATTTAGGAGATTGGCCTCTTGGAAAATGATTATATTTAGTCAGTTTTGAGAGTTAGCTTGTCATTACACACAGGCGCTCTCTCTTTTTCCATCAGCAAGAATTAAGTTACAGGGAAACAGAAGCTCAGTGAACCAAAACTGTAAGATGACTTAATGGTAAAAGGTATTTGCCTTTTCTTTTATTTTTCTTTCTTTCTTTTTTTTGGGGGGAGGATGAGGGTAGGGGGAGGACTAATTTTCCCATCAAGCCTTTTAAAGTATTTATTCACAAGCACATGAAACAGTAACACACCATGGTCTTAAAGCAATTGAAAAGGAAATACATTTTCATAGGCAATGTAACAGCAGCAGGAGCTGACAACTTACATTTGGTAACAAGAGTTATACTCTCACTTCAGAGGCAGCTGAACAAATTAAGCTTTATATCAAGGTAAGGATATACTTCACCCACATCTGTAAGTGTTGCAGAGATCTAGGCTAGCAGAGGCTGTCCTACTATATAGAACAGCTAGCTGGCTGCAGGGCCGGCTCCAGGTTTTCTGCCGCCCCAAGTGGCAAAAAAAAAGAAGCCGATCAGCAGGCAGCTCAAGGGCACCGCTCCATTCTTCGGCAGCAAGTCCTTCACTCCCTCTCTTCGGCAGCAGCTCAAAGAGTAAGAGAGGGACTAAGGGCATGCCACCCCTTTGTATTGGCCGCCCCAAGAACCTGCTTCTTTAGCTGGTGCTTGGAGCTGGCCCTGGCTGGCTAGCTAGAGAGCATCAGGTGGTGAAGTGCTGTAATGGTTAAAGCAGCGTCACATGCAACCTAAAACAAAACACCACTTTTCAGAAGTAGAGGCGACATTCCGTCATGGCATAACTGCCATTGTTTTTACGGTAGCCTGTGCCCCGAAAAGGCTTTAGTGAATCAGTCTCCAATAGACAGCTTATTACATTGAAGGTGGGCTGTGACATTGCATGTCATATTTCTAACGGCGTGGAAGTTCATGCAAGCTGAATGGTAGTTGCCTGCTGAGAACTGCCCCTGGGGAAGCACCAGCACACCACTGAAGGCAACTCAACTATTAATAGGAGGTCACTGGTACAGTGGTCTCAAAGCCATCATGGGTTAAGAGGCAGGCATACATTATCATAAATTACATTTTATAGCTCTAATTTCTCTCCTATTCAGCAATTGTTCCAGATTAAACCATGCATAGGTTGAAAACTCAGCATATTAGCAAGAATAATTAAGAAATTATTATAAAGTTTAACATAAGAATGGCCCTATTGGATCAGATCAATTGTCCATCTAGCCTAATATCCTGTCTTCTGACAGTGGCCAGTGCCCGCTGTGTCAGAGGGAATGAACCAAACAGGACAGTTTGTCTGTTGTCCAGTCCCAGCTTCTGGCAGTCAGAGGTTTAGGGACACCCAGAGCATGGGGTTGTGTCCCTGACTATCTTAGCTAAGAGCCATTAATGAACATATCCTCCGTGAAATTATCCAGTTCTTTTTTTAAACCTATCTATACCTTGGACTTTCACAACATCTCATGGCAACAAGCTCCACGGGTTAACTGTTTGTTGTGTGAAGTAGTACTTTATTAAATCAGTTATTATACCTGCTATTTTCATTGGGTGATCCCTGGTTCTTGTGTTACATGATGCGGTAAATAACACTTCCTTATTCACTTTCTTTACACTGCTCAAGATTTTATAGACCTCTATTATATCCGCCTTACTCATCTCTTTCTTAAGCTGAACAGACCCAGTCTTTTTATCTCTGTCCTCATATGGAAGATGTTCCTATACCTCAAATCATTTTTGCTGCCCTTCTCTGTACTACTTCCACTTTTAAGATTATTATTATTTGATTTGGGGAGACCAGAACTGCATATGGTATTGAAGGTGTGGTCATTTCATGGATTTATAGAGTGTTATTATGATACTGTCTGTCTTATCTCTCTTTCCTAATGGTTACTAATATTCTGTTAGCTTTTGTCTGCTGCTGCACCTGGAGCACATGGTTTCAGAGAACTATCCACGACTCAGATCTCTTTGAGAGGTAACAGCCAATTTAGATCCCATTTTATATGGATAGTCGGGATTGTGTATTCCAATGTAAATTACTTTGGATTTATCAATCTTTAAATTCATCTGCCATTTTGCTGCCCAGTCACTCAGTAACTCTTCACAGGCTGCTTTGGACTTGACGATTGAGTAATTTTGTATAGTCTGTAAACTATGCCACCTCACTGTTTTTCCAGATTATTTATGAATATCTTGAACAGCACTGGTCCCAGTACAGATTCTTGGGGGACACTGCTATTTACCTCTCTCCACTGTGAAAACTGTCTATTTATTCCTACCTTTTGTTTCATCTTCTAACCAGTGACTGATCCGTAAGAGGACCTTCCCTCTCATCCCATGACTGCCTACTTTACTTAAGAGCCTTGAGAAACCTTGTCAAAGTATTTCTGAAAGTCTTGTGCAAATGTGCTATTTATCTGACTCATACCACCTTCAACCATCCAGTGACAGTCTTAGGACAAGTTACTTTTGTAAACTAAACTGAGATGGATATTGTATTTGTACCTAATTAACAGCCCACTTTGTAAAAACCAGGGTGATATTGGCAGAGTATGTTTCCAGTGCTTCAGGACTGAGGTTTCCTAGACCTGAAACAGTGGCATTAAAAAAACCTGTTCACCGCTGACCATGGAGCAACAAGATAAACTGCAGAGTGTGCTGCTGAAAACCACAACTACAGCTTTAAGTAATAAGGACATGAGGTTTTTGGAATAGAATTGTCATGGCATAGCATTTTTTCTTCAAGAAATGTTACATAAGAAGCTAATTTTGGTTTCCCTAGCTGATTTTATTTGTTTATAATGAAAGCAATCCTAAATGCAGTCAGTTCTTATTATGACTTGTAATACTCATTTACAGGCACTCAATTTGCTCTATTCCTATAATAAGATAGGACCTTCGCATGTAGCACTGGTGAATCGTTTACAAGAAATATACCCCGGCATGTTTGTTCTCAGAATTTTTTTTTTTTTTTTTTTTTTTTTTTTACTGCAGCAAGTCCTAACATTATCAGTATTTCAAAACATTCAAAGCAAAGGACCATCTGTCTAAGGTTAAAAGAAGAAAAGTTAAGGTAATATAAGCAGAAAGAATTCGATTTCCAAGTTACACACAGTATGAATATGCATTTTCATGGGAAACTATGATTTAAACTCTTATGAACATAAATATAACTCTGAAATATCAAAGCGTTTACGGGGCATTGGCTCCACTCTGGACAAGTGTAATCCTTGTCATTAAAAGGAAGACAAAACACTCTGAAGCTTTCCCCAGAAATTACACAAAATAACAAGCCCCTCACTAATGTGGGGCTATGCTCTGTATAGTTCAGCAGCTCTGAACAATACATGTGGACGTATATCAACATATCCAGCTGCAAGGATCAGCAGGACACACCCTGTGGATCCAAGAGCAGTAATTCAGTAGATGGCATCAACTTTTGCCTAAAGCTCAGTTAAACTATTTACTAGTCAGTAATGAGCAAGTAAGACTGCTTGGTTTTTAAAATGTGTGCGCTTGCAAAGTGGGTAACTTACCTCACTCAATGCATCTTTGTACAAGCTACATTAACTCAGAGTGCAATGAGTATGTAAATCTAAAGCTATAAAAATACTCTCAAATGCTTCCAGATAGGTTTGTGCTGATTTTTCCCTCCTCTTAAAAAATAAAATTTAATTAAAAAAAAAAAAAAAAAGTCTTGCAATGAGAAAAAAATCACTGAGCTTCAGGAATTCAAAAATCAAATTTAGTGGTAGATTTATTAATTTGCTATGACGTACAATCAGGTGACCATTTCTGAGCAGGAAACATTGAAATAAAGTTTGACTTTAAAGTCAAATTGAAACCAAGTATCAGTCACATTCAGGCAGCTGAAGATTAGTGGACGACAGATATATAGAGGCAAGGTGCTGTCTTGACTTTTCTGTGACAATGTTCCAGGGGTTTTACAGCAGTTTCCTCTTTTCAAACTCCTTCGGGGGCGCGTGAGGGGGGGGGGAGGGAGGGAGGAGAAGAGAGAGAGACATATTACAGTTGTGACAAGATAGTTTTCCAAAAAGCTGTCAGTTTCAGTATCCTTTTAAAACCACAGGCAAATTACACCAGAATGAGGGCACTTAGAAGAAATGCTATTCCAAATCACCCTTGTTTGGGTCTGTTTAAAATTTCCCATATACAGATTCACTCATAACTTCATTTTCACATTGCAACCTGGTTTTTGTTGACACGTTCTTAAACAGGATATAGCACATTGAAAACATTGACAGTCTTACATCTTCCTTTTATTATTAAATGCATCTGCCCATGCCATTATATATATATATAGATATATATATATATATATCTATATATATATATAAATAAAAATCTCCGCTCCTGCCTTTATCTCAAGTGAAGCTGATTTTTGGAATTAAAGACACGGCAGAATTTTGCTGAGAAATTTTGGAAAAAGATGGTAACAGCAAACTATATATCCACTTCTCACAGTCATTAAACTGAGATTTCCTAGTCGCCCTCTCCTCCACCTGCTAGCATGATGGACAACATGCCTCAATTTTCAATCAGAACCTTAAACACCAACAGGGAAGTCGTAGTACCAAGTTAAAATTAGGAGATGAGAGGAGAGGAGAGGAGGAACATATCTCTCTCCATCTCATACCCCAAAAAGAGTCTATGACAGATGCAGGAGTGGAGGGGAAAAAAACAAAACAAAACAAAAACAACAAAAACAAAACCCCGCTGTGAGGAACCTGTAACACTAACTCATCAGCCTCCTCTAAATATGATGTTGTCACGGCACTCCTGTTGCCCCCAGCTGTGGTCTAACATTCTTTCAGTGAATTCTTATAACGATGCTGCATAAGAACAGCCGTTTGCATTTCAGCTCTTTAAAGAATTGACTAGAAATGGTTAAGACTAATAATTGATTTTTTCAGTCCAGAGGCTGAACGAAAAAACATCCCAAAAAAATTCTGTTTGGAACTAAAACTGAACTCTTCAGCTAAATTTCAAAATGGTCAAAATGAACTGTTTCAACTTTTTGGAAGAAAACAAAACAAACTTTTCCAAGCCGAAACCCATTTGAATTTGTGAATAGTTTTGCTGACTTGAAAAAAATGCAGTTTTTGGTGAATTTCCTATTTGCTGAAGAAGTTTCACGCAGCTTTAGTTAAGACCTCCGTTTTAAAGTATGCAAAAATACAGCAGAAAAAGTATAAATTTTCTAAATATCTTGCTGTGCAATGTAGGCAGTTATCCCAAAAGAAAAGCAAAGATAGTTAAAATAAGTGTTAAGTGACTGTGTATACTTCGAAAAAATCAGGGCTAGATCCATGAAAAGGCCTGAGGTGCCTACCTGCAGCTGTGGGCAGCACAGAGATCCTCAAAACCCATGCTCAGCTGTCACCTAATGCTGGAGACACCTAAAGTCCCTAAGCATCTAAACTTCCACCATTCAAGTTCCGTAGGCATCCTACTTTTCTGCCAGTGAGCATGCGCACAGCCACATCAGTCTAGAGCCCGGTTTCATACTTAAGCCCCTGGGGGGGGGCGTGTCATCAAAATAGGCATTCCCTCACCTATCTCACCTGCAAGGCCCAAACCAGTAGGTGTGTTCTGAGCATACTTAACACAGTTTGGGGGATGGGGGAGGAAATGAGGGGGGAATGCTCCCTTGTAACTTTCAGCCTTGTGGTTAGAGTACTCATCTGGGAGATCTAAGTTCCGTTCCACTCTGCCGGATGGGTCTCATTCCAGCTTGGGTCTCCCATCTCTCAGGTGAGTGCCCAAACCACTGGTCAATAGAATCGCTCATTCTCTCTGGCCCAATGAATATTTAATTTATACCCCAAAGGAACAACTTCAACAGGTGAGAATGAGTCTCCAACACCAGAATACCCCATAGTCCAGTGGTTAGGGAAATTCCTGCCCCCGTCTCAACATTTCCAACTGGCTAGCTTAGGCAGCTCCAATGTTGAGCGCGTTGGCTTTTGTGGATCCCATCTGTAGGCTCCTAACTCTCCCCATGAGTTGTTCAGAGAACCTAGGCGCTAACTCAAGGCTGGGGATTCCACCAGATGACAAGGTGCTTAGAAGTTCAGCATTGCAATTTGCTGAGTGTTGCAATGCCTAAGACCCTTTGTAGATCTATGCGGGAGAGATCAGGAAGGAGTTAAACTTCTGTATGAGGTACACGATTGCTATGAATTGTGTGCATGTGCCCAGGGATATGAATTAGCCCTTTTTCTTTTTTTTTAAAGTCAAAATTCTTAAAATGACATCAATAGATAGCTGTGGAAAAAGTAAGATAGTCCATGCACTGTTACAAAGTTACTTAGTATTTGTAATTAAAAAAAAGGTGGTTTCTGATCAAGAATCAATTTAGGTTCAGATGATGTTTAGCTGCTGTAAAAGAAGAGTGGTGTTAGTCTGTTACTGAGCCAAATATAATTCTCTGAATTTTGCCACATGGCTTTGACAAAGGAGAACATGACACAAAGCTGCTTGCGTGAATAAAAACTCAGCTGCAACTGTTATTTAATGGCTTTTTTTGTTCAGTAGAGCCACTACATGCCGAGATGCAGTTTTAAATAGACTTAAATGAGGAAACAGTGTATTATAACTGTTCACTGGGAAGAAGCAAAAACTGACAAAAAAGCAAAAGACAGCTTTCAGATGTCTGTTTTTCTGGTTATGCTGGCTAAATGCCATCATTTCAGAGCACTTATGACAACCATGTAACTAACCTTGTGTATAGTGCTACCCAGCTGAGCAGGAGACATACTGACAACAACGCCAGCATTTTGAAGAGCAGCGATTTTCTCTTTAGCACCACCTTTTCCCCCAGCAATGATTGCCCCAGCATGACCCATTCTTCTGCCAGGAGGAGCAGTCAGACCAGCTATGAATGACACTACAGGCTTGGCATCTGGACCCTGTGGTGAAAGAAGAGACACTGTTAACATGAAAGAGATGGACCACTTCCAGCCAAGTGCTCAAGAGGGTAGCAGGGGGGAAGGCAAGAACTAGACATCTAGACTCGGGAAACCCCGCAGGTAAGGGACATGAAAGCACTGGCCTAGGATACTTAGAATGGCTTCTCTCTGAAGAAGTGTGCATGTAAACAGCAGTCATAAATATAAAACAGTTCTGCTACAGAGCAGCCACATATGGGTCACAAAACAATTAAAATATAAGCTGGGTTCTTGTAGCCATCTTGGTCCCAAGATATTCAAGAGACAAGGTGTAGGAGGTAACATCTTTTATCGGAGCAACTTCAATTGGTGAGAGAGAAGCTTTGAGCTACCCAAAGGCTCTTCTTCTAGCAGACAGCACTGCAGAACTGTGTCTCTAAAGTTCTCAAGAGTGTCTTTAAACCCTATCTTTAACTGGCTTTAACTCCATTTTCCACACTTGCTAGCAATGGCTTTTTATTAATTGAGAACTAGACAAGTTTCTCTACAGTGGTAAATGCTTAAAACAAGTATCAGAGGGGTAGCCGTGTTAGTCTGGTTCTGTAAAAGCAGCAAAGAATCCTGTGGCACCTTATAGACTAACAGACGTTTTGCAGCATGAGCTTTCGTGGGTGAATACCCACTTCTTCGGATTCACCCACGAAAGCTCATGCTGCAAAACGTCTGTTAGTCTATAAGGTGCCACAGGATTCTTTGCTGCTTAAAACAAGATGCACATTTAATGGGGTCTTTTGGAATAAATGGCACATTCTCTTAAACGTACGGAATTATTTTCCTTCAAGAACGCTGCTGCATCTTCTTCAGCATTGCCTCCAATCTCACCAATCAATATTATCCCCTCTGTTTGGGGATCCTTCAGGAAGACATCAAGACAGTCAATAAAATTAGTTCCATTGAATGGATCTCCTCCAATCCCTGAAAGGAATTAAAACACAAACATGAGTAAATGAGAACATGAACAACCAAGACAAACAAATTTAATTTCAGTCTATTATTATTTGTATTACATTGGCACTTCCCCCTCCCCCCCAAGATTTGGGCCCCTCTCTGCAAGGCACTGTATACACAGTACTAGACAATCACTGCCTCAAATTCTTATAATTTGAATAGATAAAAAGCGCATAGAGTTAGGGGGTTGGGGGCAGAGAGATTATTAATCCTATTTTACAGATGGGAAACTGAGGCATAGGCAGATTAAGTAACTTGCCCACGGTCATACAAGATGCCGGTGGATTGGGACTGAGAAAATCCCAGCTCTACAAGTCAAAACACAGTGTTAAAAAACCCAACAACCAAACATGTAGTGGCAGGTATTTCAAACACTAGAATAAGGCTGTCTTCGCTGCCAAGAAAGGTATGTTTCATAGTGCGATGGATGACTAATGCCAGTTAATTCACTGTCCAATCCAAGTGGAGACGAGGCACAGGTAATTTTTGCC
Source organism: Mauremys mutica (assembly GCF_020497125.1). Classification (NCBI taxonomy): domain Eukaryota; kingdom Metazoa; phylum Chordata; order Testudines; family Geoemydidae; genus Mauremys; species Mauremys mutica. The sequence continues at coordinate 131,077,280 of NC_059076.1, read as the reverse complement.
TCAATGCAGCTAGGCAAGGTGAGCCTTAGGCGGAGGGCATAGTTAACTCACCTAGCAACATAAAAAACTACCCTGTAGGATTTTATGGCAAGATAACTGACCTGCAATAATAATCTCACTGTAAAAAAAAACCTCTCTTTTTTGGGCAGTGAAAACATAGCCTAAAATGAAGAGCTCGCCAAGTCTGGAAACTCAATACACATAAGTCAGAGTTTTTTTTAAATTTCAGGTCGACATACATCTGTGTGTGCCAGTCTTTGCAAAACAAATAAGAATGTAACGAACGTGACAACTCCCGTTCACCCGTAGTCAGGTTAAGGAACGTGTTCAGAACGGTCATTGTGAGGATGCCTGCCTTGCCACTGTCTGTGCTGTACAGAGTCCGTGAACAAAAAAATTTCAGGCAATCTGACGTTTCCAGCCCAAAGAAAACTGGTCTTTACCACCTTTGCTCCCACACTGTACTTCCAAGCCAGAGATGACCAGGATAATCCGCCACTAGCAGGCATGAAATATTGTATGTACAAATTTTAAACACTGAAAGACAGTTTAATCTAAAGGCTAACTAAGTGGATATCTACATTTGAGCTGTCAGGTGTGATCCCCACACTTTCTCTGCTTAAGCTAGCACCTAAAAACAGCAATGTGGCTGCTGTGGCACCTTGGGCCAGCCACCCCAAGTACAAACCCATCTGAGCCCCTGCGTATGTACTCTGGCAATTAGCCCGAGCTGCCATGGACACACTGCTATTTTTAGGCATTAGCTCAAGCAGAACTAGTGCAGGTATCGCAAGTAGAAGTTCAAAGGTAGACATACCCTAAGGGTTGTATCATTTAAAAACAAGAATACACACAGCAATTCTGCTCTCTCAAAACAGTTTCTATGGCTAAGTGCCATATCTTGATTTTTATTCATGAACACATGTGATGTCTTTGGGGCAGGGATTGTCCTAGGTTTGTAGAGCACCCACCACAGCAGAACCCAATCCTGGATAGGGACTGAAGGTGTCAGTGCATTATAAACAGAAATTACAAATGTGCACTACATTCTCCAATAGTCTAAATGGGTGAAACTTTTTACACCAATAGAAAATTTGGCCCAAGACGTTTACTAAGATAAGAAGCTATATTTTCTCTGTGACTTAAAATAAAACTAAAACCACAGCAGGTTCCTGCATATTGACAGTTTCCCATGCAAGATTGCTTTGGCCAGGCTTTGAACATAAGAGTTAGTTAACAGAAAAGGCTTGTTATATTCTGCTGAATTGCAATCGTTATTGATGAAAAGTGCCTGAGTTAGGTTGGTTAAAAAGGTGTAACATTTCTAATCAAAATTAAAAGGCATTCAATAGTTTCTAGAATCTAATGTGTTGTGGTTCTTACACACTGACTGGGCCTGTCTGTCTTTAACAGAAGAGGTTTGGTGGAAGAAACCCACCAATACAGAAGGACTGTCCCAATCCAACTTGCGTCGTCTGATGTACAGCTTCATACGTCAGGGTGCCAGACCTTGACACAATACCTTAAAAGAAGACAAGGTTGTTAGTATTGTATGTAATGAACTGGTTTCTGGATATGCATTAGTACACATGTTCAGGGATATAACTTTAGAAGACTATAGGGAATATTCAATACTTCCCAGATATACTTGCATACATTATACTATACTATATAGTATTTAAGATTAGATTTGCTCTCCCCTCTTGCTTTCTGATCGACTTTCCTGCCACTTAGTTGTGAGTTATCTAAAGTTGTCCAACAAGCCAGTAGCATTGGCCAAACAGCACTCCTCATACTGGGCGCAACATTTCAGGAAAAATGAACAATCTGCTACCCTGCCCGGTGCCATTGAGCAGAGGATATCATAAAATAGCAGGATTGGAAGGGACCTCAGGAGGTCATCTAGTCCAACCCCCTGCTCAAAGCAGGATCAATCCCCAGATTTTTACCCCAGTTCCCCAAATGGCCCCCTCAAGGATTGAACTCACAACCCTGGGTTTAGCAGGCCAATGCTCAAGCCACTGAGCTATCCATCCCCCCATATTGAATAAGGAGTCTGATGGTTCCTCTAGCTTCTCCACCTAGAGCACCAGGTTAGAGGCAACTCTTTTCAACAGTTCCTGATGAGCCTTAGTATCATCCTGAGGAACTGGGTGAGGGGGGCCCGCAATCACCTCATCAGCCGAAGATGAGGAGGAAAAATCCGGTGCAATGGGGTCTGATGTGTCCATTGGTGGTCCAACTGGCTGATCCCTGGGATCCACGTGAGCCTGAGGAGTTTTCTCTTCAGGAATGGCTGGCTCGGGGGGAGGGCAGGATACTGACGCTGATGGTTTCTCCGAGGCCCCCGCCACTGACCTGAGCCCTTGTGAAAGCTGGGTAAAGCCTCATGGGTTCCACAGGTACCAGGCAGCCGGCCACTGGCCCTAGGGTCATGGAGTAGCTGGCAGTACTGCTGACATCGAGGGAACCTCCCGTGCTGGGTTTTGGCATGCCAGCAATGACTTCTGCCCGGTGCGGGAGACCGAGGCTGAGTGGTTGCTCTCAGGCAACCACAAGCGAGTGGATTGGCAACCCTGTTTGCTGAGGTGCCTATCACTGCACCTTGATGGGGAGCAGTCTGCTCAGGATTAGTCCCTTCTGCGGGTCCTCTACGACTGGCGGCATTTGGTGGATCAGAAATGGTGTTCCGGCGATCCACGCCTTACGCTGTTTGACCAGTACCGGGATCTGGAGCAGGACTGGGAACTGGAGCGGGACAGCCGCTGGGAAGACCTTCCTCCCAACATAGGGGATCCGTGTCACGGTGACGCATACTGGCAAGCTGACGACGGGTGACTCCGCTCCTGGGATCGACTGTCTCGGGCCCGCAACCAGTGCCAAGCCATGGGTGAAGCGCTGGCCTGGTCTCGGTGCTGTTGATGCCAGGAAGGGCGCACCTCTACAGGTCTTTTCCAGGTCACCAGCGAGGTGTGTCTCAAGCCCTGTGGGCAGTGCCCTGAGGCCGGAGAATGGCCAAGGCTTTGCCGAGCCTGCCTCTCTGCCTTTGAGGCCTGGTGGCGCCATGCAGGTGAGCTCTAGCGGGATGTCCCCTGCGATAGGGAGCGGTGACACTGAGACAGGGACCTATAAAAAGAACCCAAGGCGGGTTTACCCTTAGACTGGGGTACCACAGTAGCTGGAATAGGCAGCACCGGTAGCTCCAGGATATCCTGCATTGCCTGCAGGGCCTCGGGCATTGATGGGACCTCTAACTGAGGAAGGCCCGTATCACTGTTCAGTGTGGCAGACATGGTCGGGGTGGGCTAGATCAATCAACCGGAGCTGGGGCCCAACTCCCAGCTGGAGGTGCCAAGCTGCCCTCCTCTCCCTTGTGGGACGTAGATCTTCCTCTCCTGGTCTTTTGTCGCTTGGCCAGTGCCAGGGAAGGGGATCAGTGATAGTCCATCAATGGCACCCATGGGGTGCTCTGCACTGATGCTGCGGCGCTCAGGGCAGAGTCAGACCTTAACTGCTCCAGTTCTGGCGTTGGAGCCAACTCCGTAAGGAGCACTTTGACATGCATGTCTCCACTCCTTCTTGGTCTGAGGCTTGAAGGACTTGCAGTGATGGCACTTGTTGCTTATATGCGACTCACCCACACCCTCACACAACTGTTATGTGGATCGCTGATGGGCATAGGTTTTTTGCAGCGATCGCAGGGATTAAAGCATGACCTGTCCCTAGGCCAAGGTCCCATTCAGGACTAACCAAGTCAAACACACTAACACTAAGGGATAACTTGGCTATGTACAACTATTTGACAAGAAAAAGTTCGTAACACTGAACAAAGCGAAAAGGCTAGCTGAAGCAGCTGATGCTCCAGCACCATCACTGGTGGCAATATGGAACTGAGGGTGGGGGGAGACGGTGGCGCCCCTTATACCGCACTATGTGCATGCCACTCCAGAGTGTGGTGGAGCCAGTCCCCTAGGGATACCACTGAGGGAAAAAACTTCTGGCACGGTGCATGGGGCGAGCACACACACCTAATATGAGCAAGCACTTGAAGAAAAAATGTTCTCTGAACCTCTGAGGACAGGACAAGAAGCAATGGGCTTAAATTGCAGCAAGGACAGTTTAGGTTGGACATTAGGAAAAACTTCAAAACTGTTAGGGTGGTTAAGTACTGGAATAAGTTGCCTAGGGAGGTTGTGGAATCTGCATCATTGGAGATTTAAGAGCAGATTAGACAAATATCTGTCAGGGATGGTCTAGATCAGTGTAGGCAACCTATGGCACAGATGCCGAAGGCGGCACGTGAGCTGATTTTCAGTGGTACTCACACTCCTGGCCACAGGTCCCGGGGGGCTCTGCATTTTAATTTAGTTTTAAATGAAGCTTCTTAAACATTTTAAAAACCTTATTTACTTTACATTCAACAATAGTTCAGTTATATATTATAGACTTATTGAAAGAGACCTTCTAAAAATGTTAAAATGCATTACTGGCACGCGAAACCTTAAATCAGAGTGAATAAATGAAGACTCGGCACACCACTTCCGAAAGGTTGCCAACCCCTGGTATAGATACTTAGTCCTGCCATAAGTGCAGGGGACTGGCCTGGATCTTCCCAGGTCCCTTCCAGTCCTATGAGTCTATTTACTAATTTAAATCCAATTCTTTCAAGCCTAACTGTGAACCTCTTCACCAACCGACACTCAGTCGGACAGAATAAGGTAATTTTTTTTTTTTAATTGAGATCAAATATCCTTTAAACAGCTGGAGATTAAACAGCAGAAAATGGGCTTTTTTGTTGTTGTTGTAGTTTATATTTCTTTAGAGTATTAATATATTACTATGAAGGGTCCAAAAATCCTTCAGAAATGGCGGCGGGAGGGGAGAAAGAGGATGAAAGAGACCCAAGGAGCACATAGTACAAAAAGAAAGTCAGGGAGAGGGGTGCAAAGGTGCCATAAAGCTCACATTTGCACTCACAGGAGTCTTAGAACACTGCTGGCCATGCTTCCACTGGGGGGTGGAGAATGCAGATGCGAGAAGATTAAGTACTTCATGGGCCTTGCCCTGGATTCTCTCTCTTTCAAACATTTTACAAGTATCTGACATCTCTTGCAGACATTTAGAAGAGGTTTGATTCAGAAGGGAATGCAAGACAACTTGAGATGATACCATCAAACCAACGCTTTATGACTATTAAAAGAATGTAGCTACAAAGGACATAACTGCACTCGTCTTTGATTTTTCAATTTCAGGTTTATGGCTACTTTTGAAATCAGAACTGTGACCCGAATGCTAATACTTACTACTGCATCCAGCTTCTGCTTTCACCTTCGAATTTGCACTGCAGCGACACTAAACGCAAGAGTTTTGAAGCTTAGCTAGCACACTCCTCTCCTTCTGGTTTTGACTCAGCATGTCCCAACTGGCAGTTAAGAAGCACGATCTTGCATGTAAAAATCTTGTGAAGAGTGACACCAGATGGTGCACAATTCTGAAGTCAAACCAAGTGTATCCTGTCCAAAGTAGAAGCCCAAAAGCTCTATGTGTAATAGTGCCTAATTTACATGGCATATCGTACATTGTCGCTTTAACAAAAAAAAGTTTCTAATGTTTTAAGAAGGGGAGTAGGAATCAAGACTCCAGACATCCATTCCTGGTTGTGTCACTGACCTAATGTGTGATGCTGGGCATGTTGCAGCCTGATATGGTCTGTCCTCCCTGCCCGCTATCTGAAATATGTACCCTATTTATCAAATATTCATCACCATGGCATATAGGTGCAGACAAATCAACATTAAGTGAGAAGCCTATTTTCCTCCCTCTTATAAATTCCCTTCCCTCTTAAAACCCTTAGAGTGCTGAGAAGACAAGTGTTTAGGAATCTGGTTCTTTAAAATCCTTAGATGTTTTTAGAGCTCCTTTTAAGAAAACAAAACGGCTCACATTGCCTCAAGAATACTTTCTAACCCCTTGCTTGCATTACTTCTGCTCAAGCAATGTCTGTGGCAAAATAAGGGGCTTCAATCTCCAGAATTGTTAAATCTGGCTCTGCTGACCATTGCTAAATTCACTAAACTTGTTACACTGTATATCTATTGCTTAGTTATATGTCATGACATGAAATGATAAAACCACATATTTCAGCTTTAGCATGAATATGCAAGACTTACCAATTCTTCCTTTCTTGTGAATGTGGCCTGGCATGATACCAATTTTGCATTCTCCAGGCTAAAAGAGCAGAAATAACAAATACTTTTCAAAAATATTTTCATCGTTTTTTTAATTCACTAAAGATGGATTAGTCTCCAAAACATGAAAAGAAATGTTTGTTTCAAACACTTACATTGATGACTCCAGGACAATTTGGGCCCACTAATCGAGTCTTATCCTGACGGATCAGCTTATGTTTAACCCGAACCATATCCTGCTGTGGAATACCTTCGGTAATGCACACAACTAAGGGGATTTCTGCATCAACAGCTTCGTTAATTGCAGCAGCAGCAAATGGAGGAGGCACATATATAACAGAGGCAGTGGCACCTGTTTGTTCTTTAGCCTAAATATGTATTAACAAAAAGCACATGAAACATTCAGTAAACCTTAAGAGTACATTGGGCAACTAACTCTTTAAATGTCTCTATTTAAATATTTATGACAAAAAATAAATCAGAAGTTTCCAAGTCTATGGTCACAGCAGTTCTGTGCATAGCAATTTCATTCAGATTAACAGGAGATATAAATGGAACAGCTGCAGAATTGATTCCTAAAATAGGTTCATCTTCCAAGGAGTTTACACCACATACAGTAAAGTGTCCTCTTCAGTCCATTTATTCATTCAGTTTTTATGATCTATTTATCAAGAGCTTAAGTCGTAAAGGCTATCTAACGTTCTCCATATAAAATAAAGGTAAGTTGACACCAAATGACATCTAGGCCTTTATTTTATTGCTATGCACAAATGAAAATGCGACTTAAAATGGAAACTGAACTCCAACTTGATTAATTGGTTGTGCCCACTATTATACCGTCACTGACCACAGACCATCTTGGTTTTATTTCTCACATATTTTAAAACCAGAAATGTAACCATGACTCCACTCTCAGATTCTGTCCCTCTTCAACTCTGGATGCTTGACAAGTTCTAGCATGTTCAGCTTTGACAACCTTCCCACCCCCATCTTGACTGTCTAGTAGTCCATCCACTACTATATGATTACCTCTTTCACGGAGTTAAAGACTGGTAGGCCCAGATGAGTTTTGCCCCCCTTCCCTGGGGAAATTCCACCTACTAGTTTGGTGCCATATTCCAGTGCCTGTTGGCTATGAAAGGTGCCCTATAAAAGATACACAGGAAACTTCAGAAGATGCAAGCCAGAAAGAACACTTTTATACCCCTTCAAATAAAACATTTAAAACCAGAAGGCACGTTATGGAACTGTAATTAAGATCAAATATATGCCAACAAGAGAAAGTAAATTAGAAGCATATGTCAAACTCAGAGTAAAATATAAACTACAAGTTTTATGTATGCCCTCTAAAAGGCTTATTTCAATGTATGTCAAATTGCAGCATGTTTGTCAAACATTCTAAAGAAGTGTAATATTCTAAATCAAAATATTGTTTAAAAAAGGAAACCAACTATTCACTACTAAAACTGTTGGTACTCTTAACACGTTCCTGTGTTTATATAATCTATGTAGAATCAAAGCAACTTTATGGTTGTAAACTGAGAAGAAAAGAAAAGTTTTGGAATGGGATTTAGAAGAGAGAGGGAGTGATCTCAATCTTGAAGGGAAATAAAGAGGTGCAAGGTTTCTAGAGAAAGGAGGCAGCACAAGTGAATAAATGAGGACAGAGGAGCATGTCCATGGAAAGGAGGGTGACACAGGGAAAGAGTGGAGTAAATTCCTGGAGATCTGAAAAAGTCAAGAGGGAAACTGTTGTATGTGGAAAAGCCGTGGAGAATGAGGGAGATATGATCTCACTTTCTGGAGAACGGTAGTAGTCTGCCCACAGCAGTCTGTACCCCTTGGAGTTTAGTATTGTTAAAATAAAGGGATTCATTATCAAGGAGTTACACAATGAACTGTCACACACACACACACACAAAATCTAAATAAAAAGTGGTATAAATTTAATTAACATAGAAAGGGTTTGAGATTAAGGGCCCAACTCAGGGTATAAATTTCTATTGAAAATGTATGAAGACAAAAAAGCTGATGCACAAGCACGGTGCATACAAACCTTTCCGCTGAGAATTCAAACAAAATGCCTTATGTTATGAACAGAAACAAGAATTCTGGGTATTCACATGGAAACAAAGGCTATAATTAGAGGTCATTTGCACTATAGATACACAATATATAATTACAACTGAGGAAATTCTGCGCCAAAAAAATAAAATTCTGCAAATTTTATTTGTCAATAAATAAATGTGGAGGCTCCAGCATAGCAGTCACCCTGCAGCCCCTCTGCACCCCCAGAACATACTTCCCTGAACATGGACTTGGCCACGAGGCTGCACCCGACCCTGACCCAGCACAAGGGCTAGGCCTGCCCCAGAAACACCCCAGGGCCCTGCCCCTCGCACCAGGATCATCAGCTGTGGGCAGGGAGGTTTAGCCCAGCAGGACCCAAGTGTAGAGGGGCTTAGTGTGGGGGGATCCAAGTGTGGGGAAAGAGGAGTCTCTGTGGGACAATCTGGGTGCAAGTGGCTCAGTGGGGGATCTGGATGCACAGGGGCTCATTGGGGGGGGGGAGGATGGGGATGTTTCCAGATGTAGGGGGGGTGCAGGGGAAGGTGGCAGAGACTCAGCAAGAGCAGTGTGTGTGAGGGGATGGGGCTTAGCAGGGGGAATCTGCCACTATTCCCTGCCCCTATCCCCCTTCCCTAACTCTCACATTCCCCTCCTCCTACCCCACCCACCCACCCCCCATTGGCACTCACTGCTGTACAGAAAACAGGATGGTTCCCAGCACACAGAAGAGGAACATGACTGGCACTAGTACCCAGGAGGCAGCATCCAAGTGGCACCCTCCTTGAACTGGGCAGCTCTCCACTCGCAGAAATGGGGTGGCAGTGGCACATGACCCTGTGTGCCCCTACACACCTTGCCTGCTTGGGAGGGCAATGCCCCCCACAAAATTACACCCATGGGCATCCCTGTCCTGTCCTCGCTCCCACCCACCCACCCCACCATAGCTTCCCTTTGCTTCCCCTCAGAAAATGACAGGGAAGCAAAGAAATCTGCGGGGGTACATGAATTCTGCATGCGTACAGTGGCGCAGAATTCCCACAGTAGTAATATAATGGGACATGTGGACATAATGAATAGCTATTTTACAGTGCACATTAAAGTTTTAAATGACCTTCAGAATACAGCATGCCTTTTTTCTTTTAGATCAGAGCAGTTAGGCTCCAAATCACAAGATAATAGTCAGTTAGTTCTCCTCTACCAATACATTTTCAGACAGCATAGCAGAGGCCCACATTTTAATATTCCAAATCAGCTTTAACAGATCACAAACATGATAATCAAGTGCAAAAAACCAATACTGGCAGGTGCTGCTAATTCATATCAATGCACTTCTGCTATCTAATGCAGTCTTTTCATCATTCAAATGTGTAACAATGAGAGAATGTGAAAGAAGGATTAAATGAATTAAGATGACAAAGAATTACACAGATTCCCTGTGGAAAAGAAACTCTTAATTTAAAACAAAAGGCATTGTCTCAATGATAACATTTGAATGAACAAACACTAACCAGAGAAGCTAAAGGGCACAGTTGCTCAATTTGAGCATGAACTGGATTGGAAACGGTGGGATTCCAGGTTGCTGTCAGAAATTGAAAATACAAAGAATAAAGTGACTACACAAGGCAACCTCTTATTCAGAGGACACAAAGCTTCAATTAACACATATCATGGAGAACTGGTTCTAAACAAAATAAGGATGAAAGTCAGTGGTGTCAAACAGTAACAGAATTATATACAGGATATGGTTTTGCAGCGTAGCAACACACATTGCTTGAAGCAAACTGCTTCATCCATGAAGAACATTTTCCTTTATCCAGAAGATAATTCAGCAGAAAAAATTCAAAAGGGGAAAACAGGAAAGCAGTTTCTACAAAGAATAATTTTCCTCACAGAACTTCTTGAAGAAATACCTTATATTGGATGTGGTGACAAGGCTAAATAATGCAAACAGTGATATAAGAAGATAACCCAGCTTTTAAAAAGTCTGCGTTTGCTAAAAGGACATATATATGCTCAACAAATGAAACAAAAAATATTGAACACCTGTTAAATCTCTTGGCTACTCATTTTTTTCCCCATTTAAAGAAGGTTATACTAAGCATTTCATCTATACCAAAGATACGCACCTGTTTGCCAGTAAAACCCTGGCAGATAACCTTTGTATTTTTATTGATATTAAGATTTTTCCGTGTGGCTGAATAGGAACAGTGACGTACTCCATTCTGCTGCACTAAAAATAATAAAATAAAAAGGTTAATAATCGCTTGTGTTTCTAGAATCTTACTTTACCCTTCTATAGGGCCTTACAAATGTTACTGGACTAAGCCTTCCAGCACCCCATGAATCAGACATGACTCCATTCTACAGTTACGTAAGGGAAGGACAAAGTCTGAGACTCTGATTTTCAGAAAACTTTAATTTGGGGTGCCCTACCTTAGATACCTCAGGCTTGATTCCCAGGGGTGCTGAGCACCTGTAGCTCCCATTGCCTTTGTCTGGAGTGTGGGTAGGGTTGCCAACTCTCCCAGACTGGCTGGGAGTCTCCCAGAATCAATCTCCCAGTGGCTACTGAAATCAGTCCGGGTGATTTTAATAGACTGCTAAAAGTCCGGTTGGTGGCGCAGAAGGGCTAAGGTAAGCATACCTGTGCTGGCTCTGCGCAGCTCCCGGAAGCAACCGGCATGTCCCTCTGGCTCCTGGGTGCAGGGAATCTCTGCGTGCTGCCCCCCACCTGACCACCCCTGAACCTTGGAGCCGGATATGTCGGTTGCTTCTGGGAGCCGCCCGAGGTAAGCACCGTCCAGTCGGAGCCTGCACCCCTCATCCTCTCCCATACCCCATCCCCCAGCCCTGTGCCCCCTCCTGTACCTAAACTCCCTCCCAGAGCCTGCACCCTGCACTCCCTCCTGCACCCCAACCCCCTGTCGCAGGCTCAGCCTGGAGCCCTCTTCCACACTCTGAACCCCTTGGCCCCACCCTCCAGCCCAGAGCCTGCACCCCCTCCTGCATCCCAACCCGGTGAGAGTGAGTGAGGGTAGGGGAGAGTGAGCAATGGAGGGAGGGGGGCTGGAGTGAGAGGGGTTTTGGAGAAGGGGTAGGCAAGGATAAGGCCTCAGGGAAGGGGAGGGGCAGGGCAGGGCGTTTGGGTTTGTACAATTAGACAGCCCTAAGTATGAGTGCTCAACATGTCAAGAGTCAGGCCCTAACTAACTAACTGTTTAAAAAAAAAATACATCCAACAATAGAGGACACTTTTAAAAACATGGCCTAAGACTTAACCACGGCCACTGTCAGAACTGGAAATAGAGCCAGCTCCTCGGTCCCAATAGCCGAGGTACCACACAGCCTCCAATATATACATATATTACACCTTAGCCAATCTGAAACATCTAGCATGTTGCAGGATCACTCCAGGGAGAAGATTCAGTGAGAGAAACTTTTTCCAGTAGTTTCCTAGCTGCTGGGACTTATAAACCACAAACTTAAAACCATGCTTGGACTCATGGGGAAAAGGAAGGCCCTCCATCAATACCACCATCACCACTTCCCATCTAATTCAGCAAGAGGATGCTTGCATGTGCCTCTTCTCACTGCTTCCAACACCCTAAAGATATACAGCTAAAGAAAACCAATGAGTACAGAACATGCGTACTAAAAGGAAAGGGAACTAACTGCCTTCCTATTGAACAGTTAAGGCATTCTGTTGTTTCATCATCGGCTCGCTGGCAAGGCACAGTTACATTTCACACAAGTAAATTAAAGATAAGATGAGCAGGGAAAAGAGGGACAGATTCTTCACAAAACCTTTTGCAAAAAGGTCAGCTCTAGCAGAGAATTTCAACCCTATAATGGGCCTTGGATAGTTTAGAAATCCTCCCTAACCAGGATGTATTTTATGATACTTATTCTAAGCAGGAAATTGTACATTCCTAGCACACAACACAGGCAATATTAGCATACGTTACAAGAGATGTGGTGCTGTTCAGGTACCTAAAGTCTTAGAGGAAAAAACGTTAAGAGATGAACTTTAAGAAAAAGGGGGGAAGGGGAAGCTAAAATAAAGAGATCCTATCTGGACTCTCTTTGGTTTGAACAGGCACATACTCAAGTGTGCCTGTAGGGGAGCCACATCATTTAAAAAACAAGACCACAGAATGTAGAGTTCACTGGCTGGAGGAGAGGAAAAAAAAATTAAAAAAAACCCTCTCCAAGTATTTTACAAACATATTATATGGAGATATAGCTATCTTACAGAACTGGAAGGGACCTTGAAGGGTCATTGAGTCCAGTCCCCTGCTTTCACAGCAGGACCAACTACTGTCCCTGACAGATTTTTGCCCCAGATCCCTAAATGGCCCCCTCAAGGATTGAACTTACAACCCTGGGTTTAGAAAGCCAATGCTCAAATCACTGAGCTATCCCCCACCAAATTCTAACGACCAAATACATGTGCTTGTCTACTTACCACTACATATTACTGACATTTTAAAATAAAAGGCACCAGATAGAAATTGCAATTATGGAAGGCTTAGTAGTCCAGGTTTCTTTTACATAATATTTAAAACCTAAGCAGTTACAAGGTTTCCCCCCTCCCCCCCAAAGAGAGGCTAAAGGGACAGTAATCCTACTGATATTTCTCTTTGCAAAGAACGAGAGAGAGAGAGAGAGAGAGTGTCCATTCAACCTAAATGAGAAGCAAGGCTAAACCAACATCAAAAGACATTTATACACTATTAAGTCAAGTCTGATTTCTCCAGCAGGCGCTGCAGTCTTTCCCCTACTTTTCAGTCATGCCAAATAATGTGAAGAATTATAATAGCATATGCCTATGTCTGATTCCAACCTATTAGGTAATCAGTCTTGTTTTCTTGAAGAAACATTGTGGAAAAGAATGTTACACGAGACTCTAAATAGCACCGAACATTTCTAACAGTAAATAAAATTAGAGGTTAAAGGGAAAATGGATACGGTGGCTGACAGTATATAACAGAACTGTTAGATATGCATGTCATCAGTCTATTAAGAAGTCAGAAAAGCCTTTGCAATGGTTCAATCTAATCACTTGCTTTTGTCTGCTTGATCAATATTGGAAGCAATAAGTAAATAATTATTAATCAAAATAAACAATAATAAATTTAAGTTTTAAGAGAAACAATTATGCCAATAAATCAAGTAAACCCATGTCTGAAGCTCTAATAAACACACTGAATGTGATTTTAGGGTAATCTTTAGCAGACCAAAGTTTCGGTCAGGAAAAAATGTGTTATTTTAAACTAGTGCAGCTAAGTGTGGACACACAAAAATGGACACTGGTTTAAATAACAAACAAAACATAAACACAGCTTGTTGAACCAGTGTAACTCTGTGGTTAGACCAGGTCTATGTATGTTGGGACATGTGTGTGCCCGAACGCTGACAGCATGCCCAGAGCCAAAAAAGAGTTTTGAAATTTGACTTCCCATATATTTGTATCTAAAGAATCACTCCTACACACTGGCTCATAAAAGTACACTCATAAAAACACATCCTTTTAAAGGGCTTACTATGCTGACTATTCTAGGGTGAACAGGCATAGCTGAATCATCCACGGTTAAAGTTCCATGTCAATTAACATTTCAATATTGAAAAGGACTCTAAGCTAGACAGTAGAAAGATGTTCTCAGTGTACCTATTTATAATACAGCACAAAGTCCATTTTAAGTGTTCTCAGTGATTAAATTTGTACATTATTAAAAAAACTGTGATGGACTAAATTTATATTATACTGTAGCATCATGCCACCAGTTCTACTGTTAAGGTTCAACTGGCTATTCCATATCTATTTTCGGCTGCTTATCAAAAAATGTTGGAGGCTGAGATGTGTCAGTTTCAGTCCTATGGAGAATAATAAATAATAATAATAATTAAAAGAAAGAACACGTGCACGTGCTGAGCCATTCACAAGCTGGCCAAGTGTGAAAAGAGATGCATCTTCCAATGTTTAAAATATTAATTTTTTATGCACTCTGATAACTCAAAACCGGCTTAAACTCCAAGCTTTCTATGGATTTGTTCTGAAGCATGTTACATGGTTTTTATATGGCAGAAGAAATTTGGTTCAGGAAAAAATGTAGTTGGTTGGGAGGAAAAAAAAGGGGATATAGGCATGAGCAGATTGTTATCCTCAGCTGTATACTGTCTAGTGCAAGTTTTTGGTGGCCTCAGCATGCGGTCACCAACTCTTGCTGGTGTGCATTCTGACACTTCTTCCTAAAATACCGGTACTTAACTAACTTTAGGAAAATAAATATGCACCTATACACATCCAAATCTTTAATTTATTTATGTAGGGGTTTTTTTTTTTTGGAGTGGGGTGATTCAATAATAAAAATAATGCACAGTTGTCTCTATTCTTTACTGGGACTAAACAGAATATCACTTTTCACAGCAGACTTGACAGCTGGCCAGGAGGCTGTGAAAAATTATTTTTATGTTTGTTAATATCATTTTTCACAGCCTCCAACCTAGCTAGCAAGTCTGCTGTGAAGTCTGCACTAGTAAGTTTGCTGTAAAAAGTGATATTAACACAACAAACAAACATCACCTTTCACAGCAGGCTTACTCGGTCTGTGCAAGCCCCAGCACAGCAAGCACTGGGGGAAGGGGGGGCCTGGGGTCCCAGAGTTGAAGCCCGAAGTCCCACCATCCCCAGGAAGGTGGGTCGGGAACTCACTGGCCATCTGGAGTCCAAGGTTCCCCCAGCATGCCTACATGTCTCCAGATGCGGTGCAGAGCACCAACCCCTGCTGGTGGCATTACCGAACACCAAGGCAGCTGTATACAGTAGCAATGGGGCGGGGAGTAGCTGCTGCTTTGCCCTCCACCACTCAGGAGGCTGTCCTGTCCGCAAGAAAAGCTACTGGTGATTGCATGCGGCGCGTGGCCACATTTGAGAAACACTGGTCTAGTGTTAGCCAAAGATTAAAAAAGTAATAGCAAAATTTTTTTTTAAGTGCATCAGAAGCAGGAAATCTGCTAAACACCCAGTGGGGCCGCTGGACAATCGAGGTGCTAAAGGAGCACTCAAGGACGATAAGGCCATTGCGGAGAAACTAAATGAATTCTTTGAATCGGTCTTCATGGCTGAGGATGTAAGGGAGACTCCCAAACCTGAGCCATTCATTTTAGATGACAGATCTGAGGAACTGTCCTAGACTGCGGTATCATTAGATGAGGTTTTGGAACAAATTGATAAATTAAACAGCAATAAGTCACCACGACCAGATAGATGGTATTCACCCGAGAGTTCTGAAGGAACTCAAATGTGAAATTGCAGAATTACTAACTGTAGTCTGTAACCTATCATTTAAATCAGCTTCTGTACCCGATGACTGGAGGATAGCTAACGTGACGCCAATTTTTAAAAAGGGCTCCAGAGGTGATCCTGGCACTTACAGGCCTATATGCCTGGTACTGAAGTCAGGCTAACTGGTTGAAACTATAATGAAGAACAATATTGTCAGGCATATAGATGAACATAATTTGTTGAGAAAGAGTCAACATGGTTTTAGTAAAGGGAAATCACGCCTCACTAATCTAACAGAATTCTTTAAGGGGTCAACAAGCACGTGGACCAAGGGGATCCAGTGTACTCAGATTTCCAGAAAGCCTTTGACAAGGTCCCTCACCAAAGCTCTTATGCACATTAAGCTACCACAGGATAAGAGGGAAGGTGCTGTCATGGATTGGTAACTGGTTAAAAGATAGGAAACAAAGGGCAGATATAAATGGTCAGTTTTCAGAAGGGAGAGAGGTAAATAGTCATGTCCCCCAGGGGTGTGTTCTGACCAGTCCTATTCAACATATTCATAAATGATCTGGAAAAAGGGTTAAACAGTGAGGTGGCAAAATTTGCAGATGATACAAAATTACTAAAGATAGTTAAGATCCAGGCAGACTGTGAAGAGCTACAAAAGGATCTCTCAAAACTGGGTGACTGGGCAACAAAATGCAGATGAGATTTAATGTTGATAAATGCAAAGTTATGCACATTGGAAAGCATAATCCCAACTATAGATACAAAATGATGCGGTCTAAATTAGCTGTTACCACTCAAGAAAGATCTTGACGTCATTGTGGGTAGTTCTCTGAAACCATCCAGTCAATGTGCAGTGATGGTCAAAAAAGTGAACGGAATACTGGGAATAATTAAGAAAGGGACAGATAATAAGACAGAAAATATCATGTTGCCTCTATATAAATCCTTGGTATGCCCACATCTTGAATACTGTGTGCAGATGTGGTCGCCCCCATCTCAAAAAAGATATATTGGAATTGGTTCAGAAAAGGGCAAGACAAATGATTAGGGGTATGGAACATCTGGACGAGGAGAGATTAATAAGACTGGGACTTTTCAGATTGGAAAAGAGACTGCTATGGGAAGATATGATTGAGGTCTATAAAATCATGACTGGTGTAGAGAAAGTAGATAAGGAAATGTTGTTTACTACTTCTCATAACACAAGAACTAGGGGGTCACCAAATGAAATTAACAGGCAGCAGGTTTTAAACAAATAAAAGATAGTATTTCTTCACATAATGCACAGTCACCCTGTGGAACTCTTTGCCAGAGGATGTTGTGAAGGCCAAGACCATAACAGGGTTCAAAAACAAACTAGATACATTCATGGAGAATAGGTCCATCAATGGCTATTAGCCAGGATGGGCAGGGATGGTGTCCCTAGCCTCCGTTTGCCAGAAGCTGGGAATGAGCGACAGGGGACGGATCACTTAATGATTACCTGTCTGTTCATTCCCTCTGGGGCACCTGGCACTGGCCACTGTCGGAAGACAGGCTACTGGGCAAGATGGACCTTTGTTCTGACACAGTAGGTCCATACTTATGTTCTTAGGTCTACTTATCCTAACCAGGTACAAAAAGTGACTGTAAAAATGGCATGAGGCGGCCTCGTGTTTATTGTTTAAGACCTTATCTATACTGGCAAAGAGTATCAAGAATCCTAATCGTAACTGATTACTTGTTTGTATTACAGTAGTGCTAGATGCCCCCGTAACACTTTTCTGGGGTACCCAGAGTTGTGAGGCATCCTATCACCACAACCTGCCCTTAGCGTGAGGAAGTCTTGTATGTGCCTGCCATGGATCAGCTCCCTGAAACCACCAGCCTCTGGCAACATGAGTAGAGCTGCTGAGCCTTCCAGGCCTGACTCACTCTGTGTAGATTAACGATAGGCACACATCAACCACCAAGTCCTCTGAGAGTCCCTCTGGAGCGCTCAACCCCGTTCCTTTCAAGGAGAGTTTCTGCAATTGTTTAAATTTATATAGTTATAGCGTACCCTCCTGGGTAGCAAAAAGATGTATCAGATTTAATGTAGAGAGGCTCTAGGTAGTTGCAAATCAACATGCTTTAATGATTATATCAACCAATGATAATGCATCTTTCCTTAGAAAAGAGCGGAGGTACAAATGGAAAAGTAGATTAAAACTGAGACTTCAAAAGGTGAGGCTTTCCGCTTTGTGATTTAAAAATCAATCCACTCTAAGATAAGAGGAAACATGAAGACGACAACTTTGGAAAAGATACACCATGACCTCTTATGTGAAGAAAAAAAAATGTGGAGTGACAATATGAAGAGAAAGAAAGTATAAAGATTTTTTTTAATAGTTTATTGAATAGCAAGTTGTTGTTGCAAGCCCATACGGTACCCCAGTTTTCCTCTTCACCTTTGGCTTGTTTCGTCAATCAGGATCAGCAGCTCTTGTTCGTCTCCAAGCATTCTTGTCAAGTGCACCTTCCAGGCTGACATCAACCTTCCTCATGTCACAGACTCATAGAAATGTAGAGCTGGAAAGGACCTCGAGAGGTCATCTAGTCCAACCACCCTGGCTGTGGCAAGACCACATAAAAGCAGACCATCCCCTGACAGATATTTGTCCAACTTGTTCTGTCCAGTGGTTAACTATCCTTATAGTTTGAAGCTTTTTACTAATATCTAACCTAAATCTCCCTTGCTCCAGACTAAGCCCATCATTTCTTGTCCTACCTTCACTGCACAAAGAAAACAATTGATCAAAGTCCTCCCAATAACAGCACTCAACAGTCATCACATGTTATTAGATATCCCTCAGTTTTGTCAAGATTTAACACTACTAGTTTCTTTTTAAGATTTCCTTAAGGTAAGGTCAGGTTTCCCTAGGTCAGGTTTTCTAAACCATTTATCTTTTTTTTTTTTTGCTCACCTCTGGACTCTCTCCAATTTATCCACATCTTTCCTATGCACGGTGTCCAGAATCGGACACAGCATTCCAGCTGAGGCTTCACCAGTTTTGAGTAGAGCAGGATAATTACCTCCCACATCTTACATACAACACTCCTGTGAATACACCCCAGAATATTAGCCTTTTTTGCAACTGCATCACATTGTTGACTCATACTCAATTTGTGATCCACTATAATCAAGATCTTTTTCAGCAGTACTATTGCCTAGCCAGTTATTCCCCATTTTGTATTTGTGCATTTGATTTGGCCTTCCTAAATGAAGCACTTTGCACTTCATTGAATTTCATCTTGTTGATTTCAGATTAATTCTCTAATTTGCTAACATAGTACACTTCTACAGATATAAGGCAACCCGATATCACATGAATTTGGATATAACACGGTAAAGCAGTGCGGGGGGGAGAGGGGACTGTGCACTCCGGTGGATCAAAGCAAGTTCAATATAATATAGTTTCACCTATAACGCGGTAAGATTTTTTGGCTCTTGAGGACAGCATTATATCGAGGTAGAGGTGTATTTGCAGCCGCTTGCAGGTTTGGTGTCATCTGCAAATTTTATATGCACACTCTCCACTCCATTATCCAAGTAATTCACGAAATTAACAACTAGCATTGGACCCAGGACTGACCCCTGCAGGACCCCACTAGATATGCCCTCCCAGTTTGACAGAAATCATTGATAACTACTGAGTACAGAGTTTCAACTAGTTGTGCACCCCCTTTAGTAATTTCATCTAGACCACATTTCTCTAGTTTGCTTATGAGAATGTTACGTGGGGCTGTGCCAAAAGCCTTACTAATATCAAGATACATCACGTCTATAGCTTGTCCCCCTTGAGTAAGCCAGTAACTCTGTCAAAAAAAGAAAATTAAGTTGGCTTGGCATTATTTGTTCAGATCTGTGTTGGATATTCTTTACAATCCTATTACCCTCCAAGTACTTACAAGCTGATTTAATAATTTGTTCCAGTATCTTTCCAGGTATCAGTCAAGCTGACCCATCTATAATTCCCCAGGCCCTCTTTGTTCCTCCTTTTAAAGATAGGTGCTAGAGTTGTCCTTCTCCGATCCTCAGGGATCTTCACTTGTCCTCCATGAGTTCTCCAAGGTAACTGCTAACAGTTCTGAGATTCCTTCAGCTAGTCCCTTAAGTACCCTAGGATGACTTTAATTAGGCCCTGCCAACTTGACTACATCACTTATCTAAATATTATTTAGCCTGTCCTTTCGCTATTTTGGCTTGTGTTCCCTTCCCCTTGTTTAATATTAATTGTACTAAGTACCTAATCATCATTTTTAGTCAAGACTGAAGCAAAACAAACATTAAAGACCTCAGCCTTCTTGAAGTAAAAAGTTATTAGCTCTTTCCCTGCTAGGGTGAGGACCTACAGTTTTTCATCCTTCTCTTACTCCTAATGTATTTTGAGGCAATAAGAAGAGATTCTTTAGGTTCCTTGCTAGGTATAACTCATTTTGTGCCTTAGCCTTTCTGATTTTTGTCCCTATACGCTTGTGCTATTCTCTTCTACTCCTCAGCAATTCATCCATGTTCCCACTTTTTGTAGGATTCCTTTTTGATTTTCCGGTCATTAAAGAACTCCTGATGGAGCCATACTGGCCTCATATTATCCTTATCTTTCCTTTCCATCAGGATAGTTTGCAGTCGTGCCTTTAATATCATCTCCTTTGAGAAACTGCTAGCTCTCCAGAACTACTTTTTTCCTTAGATTTTCTTCCCATTGGATCTGACCTACCAGTTCTTGGAGTTTCTTAAAGTCTGCCTTTTTGAAGTCCATTCTACAGCTCTCACCTCCTTCCTCTCCTTAGAATCATGAAATTTATCATTTCATTGTCCTCCACCTTCAGATTTGCACCCAATTCCTCCCTGTTGGTCAGAATCGAGTCTAAAATGGCTATTCCCCTGGCTACTTCCTCCACTTTCTGAACAAATAGTTGTCCAATACATTCAAAGAACTTAAAATGTCCAGTGTGTTTTGCCATATTACTTTTCCACAGATGTCTTGGTAATTAAAGTCCCCCATTACTACCAGGTCTTGTGTTTTGGATATTTCTGTTATTTGTTCTAGAAACACCTGATCCACTCCCTCTTCCTGATTTGGTGGTCTATAATAAACCCCTACCATAAGGTCATCCTATTTTCTTCCCTTTTATCTTTACGCAGAGACTTTCAACTAGTCTGCCTCTCACCTCCTTCTGGACCTCAGAAGGAGCGTATATATTCTTGATGTCCTGCTTCAGCATCTCAAACCACATTTTTCCAGATTTTTGTCCTGGGACTACTAACTCTTGTACTCTCGGGCCCTTTCCACAGCAGTCACGCAAAGTGGTTGCAGATCGCTTCCAGACAACCTACCATTATAGTGATAAACTACCTGAAGACAAAAATCCAAAGGGCACATGTGACTGGCACAGCTTCTACAAATCAGCTGATCGATCAACTGTTTGCCATTTGCTCTTTACAGATATTAGTTAATAGTCTTCTCTAGAGGCTTAATCCCAGCTAATACCCCTGTGGTTTTTATACTGTAAGTGTATCTAATACAATCTAATGTCCTGCAGGAAATGGAATAGTCATACTGCAGGGTTGTTGTTGGGGTTTTTTTTTTTTTTTTTTTTTTTTTTAAATGGTCTAAGGAAAGGGGTTTGGGTGCCTCCTGAGCATGACCGCTAATTTCTGTTAGTGTTGAAATACAGATTTTTGGGGTGGGGGCGGAGGTACAAATGTGTGTTGGCTTGGATCTCTACATGCATTACAGAGTGCAGATAGGTATATTTATTTATACAGCTGTACTTTAACTGATTCCTTCATTTGACTTTAGGGGGCGGGGGAAACAAAACAATGTAATATGGCGGTCTCCAAGATACTTCCTTATGTTACGGTGTAGTTCATGTTTACCAGAACAGTATCACTGAAATTCTAAAAATAAACTGCAGACTTGGTTATTGTCTGGAAGTTTTGTAATATATAGCAAAGCTGGTAATTATGGGGGGAAATTCCTACTGTTTGGAATACACTACTCTATATAAAAATAAAAGTGGCCCCTACCCCACACTTCACCAGTCCAACTTCAATGCTTAAGCTTTAAAATTTACATCCTACTAAGATACATTGATGATTTTTTTTCTGATCTGTAAAACAGTGTGGTTGATACCAATGTGGACAGGTGGGTGAGATTCTGTGCCCTGCATTGTGCAGGAGGTCAGACTAAGATGATCATAATGGTACCTTCTGACCTTAAAATCTATGAGTCTATGAAACCCGAGTCTCTTCTCCTAGGAGGACTGCCTAACACAGCTAGCAACCCCCCTCTGCCCAGACAGTACTCAACTTTCATTCCTTCAAATTCCAGAATGCAACAACGGAAGAGCCTATCAATAGAGCTATTTTTCCATCTTGTTTAGTAGTTGGGCTTAGTTCCCAAGCTAGTATTTGCTGGGTACATTTTTCAAGACCTGCCTGTCCAAGAGGAGCATTTACTGGATAACTGTCTTGAGTGTTTGCCTCTCCTCACACCTTTATTAGAAGGCTCTCTCAATTAAGCAATAAATTGTCAATCCTTTGAGGAGCTGCTTTATACAGCTTTCACTCTATATTTGGAACATAATCTTCAACTGAAATTAGAAGTAAAGATAACTCAAGTTTTAACTAAAAATATCCTACAGACATGGAAATTCACAATGATAAACTTAACAAGAGTCTAGGAGTTTAGATAAGCCAGTCTTGAAGGAATAACTTGAATGTTATGAGAGTGTTTATACTTACCACACCTAATGAATAGAGCCCTGCAAATCTGCTTTATATCCATGGATAACTGCAGACCATGTTTGCAAATCATGGATGGATGTGGATCAAAATTTTGTATCCGTGCAGGTCTCGCCCATTAGTATTGGATTCATTGGTAATCTGCACTAATGACTAGCAAAACCTCAGTCCCTATCAACCTCCCCATCTTCTCCTATATCAAGGAGTCCAGCATTAGATGGTCATCAGCAACATACAGATGAACCATATGGCTGATTCAGTTGCATCGAAATGGACCAACTATGGCAGCCAAAAGAGAAGCTGCTCCAAATTTGGGTGGGAGGGGGAAACCACCACCACCACAGCCACCCTGAGATATTGCAGTGAAGCACCTCAATAGTAGGTACTTTAGCTATGACAGGCTGAGCTGGTCAGCCCTATATCAGATAGCCATCTTGCGTAATCATTCCCCTTCATGCCAAGAAAAAAAGGAAACCCAATAATGGCCACTCTTACAGTTGTCCTATAGATACGAAAGCCTCAATATATTTATCTATATATCATAATGATACAACTATGTTATTCAAGGTAACTTTGGAGCTGAAACAGCAACCTTATATGTTTCTCATATTTTGCTATACATTATATCAATCTCCCATCCACTCCCAGCTATTCCAGGAATGTCTAGCCATTTTTTTTTTTAAAGATTGAGTTTTTTTTAAAAACACCGAATATTCCCATATGATTTCCTCCCCCCACTAGAATCCTGATTCATTTCAATTCAATCATGCAATATCTTCACTTACAACACAGTGTGTGCTTATCTACATACATATGTGAACAGTCTTTAATGCCTCAACATTCCATATAAGTGGTGCATAATTTCTAACCTTTGAGTTAGTTTGCCATGCATTAGCATTTTACACAAATTATTTCACAACACCAGGATTTAAATGCTGATTCTTTACAATAAAGACAATCAAGGGCATGTTGCAAGATCATCAAGTACAAACAAGAATAAGTTTGTATCCATCTTACAGTCAAAATCAGCAACTTACGATCAAAATCATCACTGTGCAGAATAGATTTATTAACTGTGGTTTTTATACAAAAAAATATGTTCAGCCTCAAAATCCCTGTGGAAAAGGGACTAGGTTAACGTGAAATTGTATGACAGATGTTATAGAATAAGTGTTATTAAGTAGAGTTGTATGATGGAGTATGTTGTTGGATGATGAGCAAAATAACATATGGTGTTTGCTACACAGATACAGAGGCTTGGACTCCTGGACAAAAGTTTCACCAAACCTTCCCATTTGGAACTTTAGGCGTTTGAATTTGTCAACTGGCAGTTTGTTTTTTAAAATATTATTTTTAAAAATGTTTTTCCTAACAGAGTAGCTGTTAACCAGTACATACTAAATATCTTCCCAAAAATCCCTTAAAAAGCAAAAAAAAAACCCTTATGTGAGTGTCTCTTCCTGATGCCCTGTCCAAGTTTTGTAAAGGGAGCACAAAGGGATGTTTGTTTCAGCAAGAGTGGAAACTGACTTAGGCTCCAATCCTGTAATTTAAAGCACACAGGCAGAATCCTGCACCTGCATGGAGTTCCAAAGAATTCAGGGGGCCTCTCCAGTCTGTCCATATGCTATCAGTTGTAGGATAGAAGCCTGACAACTAAGGGACCAATTCTTCAATGGTCTCCAAAAGAGCAGATCCCTGCGCAGATCTGCAGTTACTTCAATCTGTCCATTCAGCGCTCACTGCAGGATCTGTGTCTAACTTATTACACAGGGATACAATGAAACTTGTTACACACAGCAGTGCCAACTACAAAGTAAACAAACTGTAAAGACAAAGAGAATGTTTTCACAAATCTCTTTCAGTTATAGTGATCTTAGGTGTTACTTGTAACTATTAGAACCACAAAAAGTTTTCAGGCAGAATTGTGATTTTTAAGTTTAAATAAACTTCATAATTTTGGGGGTATTAGTAGGGTCCTACCATACCAAATTCGTAGCCATGAAAAACACATCATGGACCGTGAAATCTGGTCTCCCCGAGACATCTGGTCTTGTGTGTGCTTTTACCCTATACTATACAAATTTCACAGGGGAGATCAGTGTTTCTCAAATTGGGGGTCCTGACCCAAAGAGGAGTTGCGGGGTGCGGAGGGGGAGGGGTGTTGTAAGGTTATTTTAAGGGGTCCTTACTTCTGCGCTGCCTTCAGAGCTGGGCAGCCGGAGAGCAGTGGCAGTTAGCCAGGCACCCAGCTCGGAAGGCAGTGCCCCACCAGCAGCAGTGCAGAAATAAGGGTGGCAATACCATGCCAGGCCATCCTTACTTCTGCACTGCTGCTGGCAGTGCCTCTGCCTTCAAAGCTGGGATCCCGGCCAGCAGCAGTCGCCACTCTCCAGATGCCTAACTCTAAAGGCAGCACCATCAGCAGCAGCAGCAGCACAGAAGTAAGGGTAGCAGTACTGCAACGTTCCCTAAATTAACCTTGTGACCCGCTCACAACTCCTTTTTGGATCAGGACCCCTACAATCACAACACCGTGAAATTTCAGATTGAAATAGCTGGAATCATGATATTTATGATTTTTTAAATCTTATGACCGTGAAATTGACCAAAATGGACTGTGAACTTAGACTTTAAAGAAATACCATTTGTTCTTATCCTTTCTAGAAACTCCCCTGTTCATTCAGTGCTGGCCTTATGACATACAGGACTCTCAGCTAACAGAGGAAGGGACTTTAATTTTAAGGACTTTAGTATTTTAAGAAAGAGTAACAGATGACCACCTCTGATTTTGCTGGCTGGCACATCTCCACCCAGCCCCCCAACAATTGGACCTGCGTGTTCACACTCTGCTCACCATTTACAGTACTGTAAAACAATTATGTCCTAAAAAGGAAGTTTTCTCCATTACACGTTTAGTGAACTTTATAACTCTCACAGATTTCTCTCTCTCTCTCTCTAAAAAACACAGGCTGTCAGCAACAGGTGTTAAGCGGGAGAAGGAAAAGTATACACAACAATCGCACCCAACTTTTTTTTGAACAGCTACAAAGTTCTGCTAAAAGACAAGCTGACCTGTCCCATCTAAAGTGCCCCCCCCCCCCCGGAGGGTTGCCACTCACGGGAGACTGCCTGACAAGGCGCTGACATGGCACTTTAAATACCTTTCCGGACCTGACAAGGAGCTCAGCGTAGCGCAAGAGCTTGCCTCTTTCACCAACAGCAGTTGGTCCAATACACGATGTTACCTCCCCCACCGTGCAGCTCTAATAGGATACTGAAAAGCAAGATAATGGACTAGAGCACTGGACTGGGACGCAGGAGAACTGGGCTCTTTTCCTGGCTCTGCCACCCGCCTACGGAAAGTCACTTCCCAGCTCTGGGTGCAATTCCCCCCCCCGCCCCCCTCAGAGGGAGAGAACGATCCCAACTTCACCTGCAACGCGCTTGGAGACCACGGGCTGAAGACCCCGGTGCGAGAGCCAGGAATGGCTCCGAACCGGGACGTCCCGTTGGCAGCCCCCGCCCCCGCCCGTCAAGGCGGGACTAATCGCTCCCCCCCCCGTTACCCCAGGCGACAGCTACCCACGGAGGATCCCCGGCGCTGGGGAGACCCGGGAGGGTCCCAACAAAAAAGCAGGAGCTGCTGGCAGCCCCCCCCCCCTCGATGCACAAAGCGGGGGGCGGGCGCTAGCCCAGCCCGGAGACACCAAGCCACGCCCGGGGGGGGTGGGGCAGGGGCGCCCCCCGGCCCAGGATCCGGCCCAGCCGGGGGAGGGGAGCCACGAGGCCTCCCCCCAGCCCCGGCTCCCGGCCAGGCCTAGCGCCCGCGAGGCGCCGAGGGCCCCTGTCAGCGCGGGGCGCGGGGCTGCCGCCAGGCCCCGGCCCGGCCCGATACTCACGGAGCAGGAGGCGGCCCAGGAGGCGGGAAGCGCCGCTGCAGTGAGACATCGTCTCCTTCGCCAATGACACGGGGCCCGAGCGGCGCGCGCGCGCAGGCGGCCAACGAGAACGCCGGAGGCCAAACCCCCACCCCCTACAGCCGCCTTGGCCGGGACAGCCCCGCCCTGCCACGGGGATATGGGGCCCGGCGCTGGCCCGGCCACCAATCCCACATCCGGCCCTGCGCGGCGGCGCCGCAGCCGGCCGGGAGGGGTCCTCGCGGGCTGAGGCAGGACCCCCACCGCGCAGGGGGTTGTGGGGGTTGTAGTTCAGTGGTAGAGGGAGGGGAGGGGGGAAGAGAAGGCTGAGGGCTTAGGGGGAGGGGTAGAGGTGAGGGGGAAGGGCCAAAAGAGAGGGGGGATTTTCATCTCAGACTCAGAGCAAATCAGGTGTAAGGCTCCTTTCACCATCAGTTCAGCCCATCCCCTCGTGGCAAAGCATGGAGCCTTGGTGTAAACCGGGCTATAAGCTTCCAGGGTTTGCTACCACCCCTGTTTTAAGGCAGCAGAAAAACAGGGTTGCCAACCCTTGCAGTTTTATAGGCCCCATTTAGGACTCAAGGTGTGGCACAGCCTGGCCCTGATCCAGCAAAGCTCTTAAACACTTGCCAAAACGTAAGCACCTGAGTAGACCCATTGAAGTCAAGTTTAAATGCTTGACTGGATCAGATTAGGGTTGCCAACCCACTGGGATTAGCCTGGAGTCTCACGGAACTGGCATCCATCTCCCGGGGACTACTGAAAGCAATTCGGGAGATTTTAATAGGCTATTTTAAGAAAATGACATTGCATCACGTTGGGGAAAATAATTTTCCGGAAAAGCTTCAGTCAGAGTTGGCAACCCAAGATCAGATCTGGACATCAGAGTGCTCGGCATCTTGCTGGCTCGAGTCCTTAGTTTGGACTGATTTCTAATTAAGAGTTTCCCTATACTGTGCCAGACTTTGCCATCCATCATTTTATGAAAATAAAAACCAATAATAACCAACCTAAACAAAGGAAAGATGATGAAAACTGTCCTGCAGAACTCCCAATTTCCCTGGTTGAACTTAACAAAAATAATTTAAAACATAGTGGCCAAACAATAGAACCCAGTGTTCCCTATTAAAAGGCATACTGATTACTGACAACATTTAGCTAGCAAATATTATGTATTTATTTATTTGTGTTGCAGTAGTGTATAATGGCCCCAGTGAGGAACCAGGGTCCAGTGTGCTAGGCACTATACAAACATACAACAACAAAAAACAGTTTCTGCCCCAAAGAACAAAGTAAATATAAAACGAGACACAACAGACGGATGCAACAGTGAGAGGATTATGATCAGCATAATGAGCAACAGTCACAACACACAAACTGCATAATCATTGTCAAAATGGTTGGAGATGAAATGATTTCAAAATGAATTGAAAAATAATTTCTAATCCTATTCCTCATATGCCGTGATGTTTATTGATTTGGCTGACTTTAGGGGTGAGCGAACATGTTTAGATAAATTAAGTAATCACCTGAATCTTCAACCAAAATTCAAACTTAATTTTTGGGGAGGATTCTTAAAGGTTGAGGTTTTTCTCCCAAGTTTCATGCTCCCCTGCACTTCTTGTGGCCAGTATTGAAAGAGGAAATGCTTAAATAACCACAAGAAAGGCTGCTCTTGTGAGATTTGCAACCCAGTTTTTGCACACTAAAGCCATTTTGGTAATGTCTGGATGAGCTTCTAAACTTCTAGGTTCTCCTCAAAAACTCTAAACCTTTGAATGTTCATTCATCCATCACTTGCTGACATACCTCCCAGATTCTCAGCTGGAGTAAATCAACATACAGTGCATGTCCATTTATACAAATGGCCTGAGAGACATTCAAAACTTTTGGACAACTGGGCTTTCAGATACATGGAAGTGCTATTTTCAGCTGCAGTGTCCCTGATATAGAAATACAGGGAACAAAAAGAGTAGGGCTGATGTTTGCTTAATGCTTTCTACTTTATTAAAGAGTAAAAAATCAGCTGAAAATGGTATTAGGTCTCAGTAATTTAAGGTAACGTGTCAAAACTGCAATACAAATACAAAGCCACAGATTAAGGCTAACAGGCAGAAAGAGACTAATTGGGAAGTTAATAGTGGGTGATTAACATCAGAGTATGTAGAGGGCACGCTTTGAATTCATATAAATAGGATTTTCGGATAAAGGGAATTAGGATAACTGGAATTATACTTTAGTTCAATGGAAGTCAATGGATCTACACCGATTAATACCAGATGAGGATCTGGTTCAGAATCTTTCTAGGTATGAGGATGAGATTTTCAAAGGCACCTAAATGATTTAGCAGTGCAAATCCCATTGGTTTTCCATGGGACTTGTATGCCTATATTACACAGGCAGTTTTGAAAATCCTATCCACAGACTATATAGATGAAGTTTACACCAGTGATGACTACATTCTTGTGTTGAAAAATTACAGTTGAACTACAACTTGGAGGAATTTGCACCTACCCGCAGCTGATTTTCCAAGTTTACCAGTTTGACAGAATAATTTAGGCAGGCAGATGGCAAGATGACTGTGGACCTGATAAACTGGCAAGAACAATGATCAGTCACAGGGGTCTGACAACTGCTGCCTCATTGCAAATTAAGAGAGAGAGAGAGAGAGAGTGTAAGCACCCTTTTTAAGGTAAAAATAAACATGGATTTTACACCAGCACATCTCAGATTAATCCATTCACTTAATGCCAGTGTTACTAAGATCAGAATCAGGGGCGACTCTAGACATTTTGCCGCCCCGAGCACGGCGGCATGCCGCGGGAGGCACTCTGCCGGTCGCTGGTCCCGCGGCTCCGGTGGACACCTGCGGGAGGTCCACCGGAGCCACGGGACCAGCGGAACCTCCGCAGGCACACCTGCGGGAGGTCCACCGGAGCCACCTGCCGCCCTCCTGGCTACAGACAGAGCGCCCCGCGGCATGCTGCCCCAAGCACGCGCTTGGCGTGCTGGGGTCTGGAGCCGCCCCTGTCAGAATGAAGTCTTAAATGCTAAATTAAGCCTTCAGATGCTCAATTTCTGATGAAATTACATTTTGCCCTGAGGTTACATGACCCCACCGTCTCACATTAGTTTTGGAAGTACTGCCAGGGCTGCCCAGGGAGGAAGATGGGGGGCAAGTGGGGCAATTTGCCCCGGGCCCCAGAGGGGCACCCACGAGAATATAGTATTCTATAGTATTGCAAATTTTTTTTATGGAAGGGGCCCCCAAAATTGCTTTGCCCCAGGCCCCCTGAATCCTCTGGGTGGCCCTGTTGACTGCCATGAGAGTTATGCCTGGGTCCATTTGATAACCTAATTTTCCTCAATATGTGGCTTTTACTGAGACTCATGGAATGATTATGCAGTTTTAGTTGAGAAGCCATTGTATTATTATCAGCATATGTAACTGATCTTGCCTGTTAGCCATTTCTGTACAAACTGCTCAGCCATGAGAAAGCCATTCAAAAGGAGAAACTGAAGACAGAAAATAGAGTGGAGAAGGGGAAAGAATGAAATTAGGAGAATAAAGAAAACAAAAAGGGAGAATAAACAAAAAGCTGTTCTCAAGAGATTTCCCTCATATTGGTTCATGTGTTGGAGCCAAATTCAAATCTACCCCATTGTTAGGGGTTGGATAAGAATCCAATCCCTGAATTCTAACTTTGGCTGTATCCAGATCTAGAGAACAAGTCCACTTCTAGATTATATAATGGTGCCTTTTATCCTAGATTAAGGTATTTGGTCTCAAAAAGAATGTCATCGGTGAATACCTTGCAGGGCTTCAAAATTAAAAGGACGTCCATGCATGAAGAGAGTAGTATGAAAAAATAAGAAGTGTTCCATTTTGGAGTATTGCTGGGGAAAGAGACACGGTCAAAGTTTAGTTTCGACTCCCAGCCCGAGAAGCTGAAATTGGCCTTTAGCCATTCAAAACCTGACCATTGTTTCTAGATGTGAAAGTTCATTTCAGGCTCCTCATGGAGGTTTTTAATCATCATTACATCAGAAAATATTAAGGCCTGGCTATCCCCAGCTAGAAAATATATAATTGGATCTCTATGTGTGGAGGTGGAAAAAATTCCACGTTTTTAAGACAATAGACTGGCTCACACCAGAGAACACTGTGACTCATGCCACTTAAATTTACTGCTTTGGTAAACTGACAGGAAAGAACTTGTTCTGTCTGGGTAGGAATAATATAGCAATTATCAACACCCTCAGAAACTGTCAAGTATCAGAGGGTTAGCCGTGTTAGTCTGGATCTGTAAAAGCAGTAAAGAATCCTGTGGCACCTTATAGACTAACAGACGTTTTGGAGCATGAGCTTTCGTGGGTGACGATGAAAGTGGGCATTCACCCATGAAAGCTCATGCTCCAAAATGTCTGTTAGTCTATAAGGTGCCACAGGATTCTTTACCTCAGAAACTGGTATGGGATCAGGACACTTCTAGGTACACAATAAAGCAAATGCGCCCTCACAAAATACAGCAGAAAGACTACATGATCTGTCTTGTATTTCAAGGCCAGAATGGACCATTGTGACCATTTGTCTGACCTCCTGTATAACACAGGCCATAGAACCTCCCCAAAATAATTCCTAGAGCAGAGATTTTAGAAAAACATCCAATTCTGATTTTAAAATTGCCAGTGATGGAGAATCCACCACAGCCCTTGGTAAATTGTTCCAATCGTCAATTACTCTCACCATTAAAAATGTATCCCTCATTTCCAGTCTTGGTCAAGGCAGCCAGGTACTACTGTGACACAAGTAATAAAAATAACATAGGGTGATATAAAATCCATGAGGAGCAGTGTGATTGCTTGGAATGACAGCATGGCTGGGAGTCAGCAGCTCTTGAATTCCATTCCTGATTCTGCCACTAACCTCTGTGTCTCCTTGCGGCTAGTAATTTAGTTCAAAAGCTGCAGTTTAAAACTAGGCACCTAAATCCATATGTAGACTCCTAAATAATAGCTCTATCTATAAAATATGGATAGTAAAAAGTGTTGTGAAGCTAAAATTATGTTTGTAAAGTGCTGTGAGATCTTCTGATGGAAGATGCTATAGAGGAAGACAGTATTATTATGACCAAAATAAAGAAGACAGCATGACACACTGTTTTGTTTTGAAGTCTCAGTTTCCTTTTTATTTATTTTGTGAACATGCACTTGATGTCACCAGTGCTGAGACAGTCCTCAACACCTTTCTCTAGCCCAGGACAAAGTGATGAATGACATGTAAGTCTCCTTTTCACCCTTTCCTGATTTTGGCTTTTGGTTTTCCAGAATAGCTCCTTGAAGCAATGCAAAACCCAGTCTTTATTTTCAGATTCTTCTTACAATAGCAGTTAAAATGTTGTTATGGCTAGAAAAGTGAACATGTAGAAATGGTACCTTTTTACTCAACTTCCTTTTTTGGCTCTGTAGAATGATTCTGGGCCAACACTACAAGTCACTTTCTGCTCAAGTTTCAGTTTGAATGGCCGGTGGTTTACAAAAAAATCTTTCTATTTGTAAACTGAGCAAATTGGTTCTGGGAGACAATAAACATGGAATCAATCCCACCAGGTCATTTTCACACAACGTTCTTTCCGAATAGATTCACATTTTAAAGCACTGCAGCTTTTTGATTGCTGCTTACTTGTTTCTGCTGCCTTTATGCATTGTGTAGTTTTGCATTTTATGCTGAGCTTTTTGGACTTTGAAGTCAATGGGCCCTGTTCATAGGGAGCAGAATCAGACCCAGTTTAGTCACTCTGAATTGACACCCCAACATAAATGAGAAGGGATTCAGGTGCTCTGGTTCCAGTTTTGAAATCTAATTGGGCTTATTACTTACTTATTGTAAATAACATTTTTGTTTATTTTGGTCAGGGTGCCCAAAGGGCTTCGGGCCTGCATGTTCATTACTTAAAGGTAGAATCATAGAAATGTAGTGCTGGAAGGGACCTTGAGAGGTCATGTAGTCCAGCCCCCTGATCTGAGGCAGGACCAAGTAAACCTAAACCATCCCTGACAGGTTTTTATCTAATCTCTTTTTAAAACCCTCCAATGCCAGTGATTCCACAATCTCCCTTGGAAGCCTATTCCAGAGTTTAACTACTGATATAGTTAGAAAGTTTTTCCTAATATCTAACTTAAATCTCCCTTACTGCAGAGTAAGTTGATTACTTCTTGTCCTACCACCATCCTCTTTATAACAGCTCTTAACTTATTTGAAGACTGTTATCAGGTTCACCCTCAATCTTCTTTTCTCAAGACTAAACATGCCCAAGTTTTTTTAACCTTTCTTCATAGGTCAGGTTTTCTAAACCTTTTATCATTATTATTTTCAAAGCTTGTTATATGCACCACGAAGAAGTGATCACATAGTTGAGTAACACCTCTAGATTGTGGGGCATCCACCTACTATGCTGACAAGTACAGCTGGCTGAAAACGTTTCCCATTAAACAGTTTCCTGTCCGAAAATGCAGATTTGACAGAAATGAAATCTTCTGCAGGAACGTAACAATTCTGTTGAAACTTTTGATGGAAACCAAACAATCTGGCCAGCCTGCCTGGTTTCCTGCCATCCTTCCTTCTCACTGCCCGCCTGCCAGTAAACTGGCACAAAACCAGGATGGCCGGGTTCCCAGCTCCCTTGGTTGCCTGAGTGGGTGGGGGCAGCTCCCCTTGTAGCATACCAAGTGGACAGGCTGACCAGATGACTTGCCAGTTGGCCAGCTCCCCAGCTTCCTGTTTTTTAAGATGTATTTTATATGACCTTACTTTTATGTTGTTTTTATTTTTTTATTTTATAGTGAGATTTTCATTTTATTTTCATGTCATTTATTTATTTTATGTTATTTTATTGTTTTATTTTTATAGTTCATATGTTATACCAATTACTAAAGGAAAGTATCCATTATCAAACCAGTTACCAAAGCAAAAGCCAGTTACCACTTAGAACAACATTTACAAATGACCAACTAGAATACCAGTTGAGCAGATCAAATACCAATTACCAAACCAATCAGAATAACAATGACATGACAGAATAGCTGAAACCTTTATTTATATTATATTATAGAGTCAAGTCAATAAAGTCAAAACATGTTTCCATTTTATCAAAACAAAATGTTCCAACAAGGTCAACGCGACATATCATTTCAAAACAATTCAGAATTGTGTTCCACAAGAAATTTCAAAATTTCTTCTTATGATTCTGATTTGGAAGAAAAACATTTTGGAATTTCCCACAAATGGGCTTTCTGGGTTTTGGCCCGCTGTACTGATGAGCATGGTATAAATGCTTAGACAAATAGGATACAGAAAATAGACCAAATTCTGCTGTCACTGGTGCCAGTGTAAATCCATTGTAACGTCACAGATTGACTCTTGATATACCTTAGTGTAACTGAGATCAGAGTCAGTTCAAACATACATAGTACTAAAACAGAGAGAACCGTTCCTAACGTGGGCTTCATGAAGATTCAGTTCTCTCTGGCTACTCATGCTCTTAGCAGCAGTGGATTTCAAAGTTCATGAGAGACACAGACTTCATTTAACCATATACATGCTCACAGGGCCTGATGTGTTAATTTTGATGGAATAAGTGGGCCCAGATAATCAAAGGTGTTAACATGACCTTACCACTGTGCAGCACAAAACGGTTAAGCATGATTCAGGTGTTTGAGTACAGAGACTCAGCCTGCTTAGTCCCATGGCAAAAATTAGAAAATTCATGCCAAAATTTGGAAATGTATTGATTAGGATGTACAAGAGTAAAGGGAAACAAAACATAAGGCATTTTGAAACTCAAATTTATATGCAAAACCAACTCAATTGAACTTACAGTCTCATTTTCAGAGACAGGATATCAAAATCTCTTATTCTGTCAACCAATTGAGTAGGGGAGAAAGGCTTAGTTCTGCTGTTGAATTTTGCATTCACTGCTGTGGATGGTGGTTACTTTTCCTGCTTTTGACAAGACAGACCAGGCAGACACAAGAAGGAGAAGAGCTATGTTACTCACAGTGGGGGAAATACAGCTTTTGTGGAGGTTCTTGGGAGACAAGTTGGCTGGTCAGTCATGGGTGGCTGTTCTTGGCTGCCAGGTTGGCCACAACAGCTGTTGCTCTGGACCCTGGCTCATTTTCCCGATCCAGGATGCAATCTAGCTAGTCTGGTCAGGCCCTCTCCTTTACTGGTCCTCTTAAGTGTGGGCAGTGCCCTCTGATCTCACAGTGCTGGTGCTGTGTGCAGTTGGTCTCATAACTAGGTGAAAAGACCAGACTGAGCAAGAGAGAGAGAGAGGGAGAGAGAGTACAAGAGGAAAACAATGGCGGGCAGAAAGGAACACACAAGGGAAGAGAAGACAAAGCAGTATGTGTCACATGTATCAGCCTGGGGTCCTTGCTGTTCTAGCAGTGATGGTCAAGCATCCTCACCTCTTTGCCGATCAGGATATCCCAATGATCAAGGCTCACCCACACAGGACAGTCTGTGGTGCAAAGCAGAGGCCTGTCAGCCGTTCCCCAGGGAACTTGTTCCATACATGCCATTTTAATCCTCAAAGTCTCTCTTTTTAAGGACCCCAAATAAGCAATGGTGAATGGGCAGAAGAGCCCATCCCCTCATTATTTTGTCCACCAATTAGGCCTAATTTACGACACATCAATTTTGGGCCAATAATTTCGTGTTCCAGTCTCCTCTTATTTACCTGTCATGATTATAGCACAGTCTTTGCATGGTATCAGTAGACCTTTTCATATGGAATTATCCCTGTCTCCCTTTTGTACCATTTTCTATCTACATTCATTGTTATTGGTGATTGTAACTTTTATGAACTTTCACCCACTTTTCAACAGATGAGCTCACAATTGGAGTAGGCCTAGTAGGTGTCATTTATTACAGCAGGTCCATTCATCATGTCGTGCCTTCTTGGAATATAAGGTTTACCTGACTTGTAAATTCTTATCTCTAGCTTGTAAAATCTGCAAGCCAGGGACCTTTTCTTCATACAGCACCTGT
Organism: Mauremys mutica; assembly: GCF_020497125.1. Classification (NCBI taxonomy): domain Eukaryota; kingdom Metazoa; phylum Chordata; order Testudines; family Geoemydidae; genus Mauremys; species Mauremys mutica. Next base: position 131,041,981 of record NC_059076.1, on the reverse strand, counting down.
CTGTTATGCATCATGCACACCGAGTGCTGTGCAAAGGATATAGAGTAGCAGTTTTCGACATTTTCCATGCTGTGACCTCATGTTTCAACAGCAAAAACATGTTGGCACCCCACTTCTACCTAACGATGAAGAAAGGGAGGGTGATTGTGCTCTCAAAGGACCTGTTTACACACCCCTAGAAAAAGTGATCCCCTAAATTGGGAACCCATCATATAGAGAAACAATGAGCTTATGCTCCGGGTGCTAGACTGGGATTTATGAAATCTGGATTTCACCCCTAATTCTGTCAGAGACTTCCTGTGTGACCTTGGGCAAGTCACCATGTGCCAGATTTTCAAAGGTATTTAGGCACCTTCAGCTGCAGATACATGCCTAGTAGGATTTTCAGGCTAAGGGCCTAACTCCCAGTATTGTTAGTGGGACTTCCATGGCTAACCTGCATAGGCCTTTTGAAAATCCTAACAGGTGCCTATTTGCCTCTTTAGGCACTCAAATGCCTTTGAAAATCTGGCCCTTAATCACCCTGTGACGCTGTTTTCTCCCTGTAAAATAGAACTTTCCTTCTCCCACCCTTTGTCTGTCCGATCTGCTTAGATTGTAAGCTCTTTGGGTTGAGGATCATTTCTCTCTGTGAGTTTACACAGTACCTAGCACAGTGATGCCCTAATCTCGGTTGCATCTGCTGGATGCTACTGTAATGCAAACAGACAATAACAACAGCAAGATCCATGAGATGTTGGGAGGAGGCCAACCGACAGGAGGCATGGTCCACATATTAAAAGGGATATTTAAACAAAAAAAAAATCAGCAGATTTAATTCATGTCAGTGGCCATATACGCAATACAGTTTGCAGAGCAGCAAAGGAAAAACAGCCTTTGTAGACACCTGAGATTTCAACCCACGAAAAGACTATGTGCCTCCTATTGGGAACACCAAATGAGTTTGTCTCCTAGCATTGGCCATGGCAAAGAACCCTTTCTTCCATCCGTAACATATTGTTCTGTGCACTCCAGACCTGCAGTCCTCCTACGGTAGCATTAGGAGTCCTTTTATGAATGCATAAGCCAGAGTTAGGGTCTAATTTTAGCAGATTTTACAGAGAACAATTGAGACTGAGGCCCAGATCCTCAGCTGGTATAAATGCTTCATAATCACTTCCTTGAGTTCACTGGAGCTTTGCCCAGTTACACCAGCTGAGGATCTGACCCTGAATCACAGTTTTATATGAGAAGATTAAATAAATATTTATTTCATTATCTCTCTAGTGCCCATCACCCTTGTATCTTGGTGCCTCCCATGTTAAGAACAGACAAATGATCAAGTCATCCATATGGATGGTCTAATTGAAATACTGACCCTTCCTTACCATAAACATCCTTTCTAAATTGCTGCTAATTCAAGGCCTGGGTGAACAGATAAGACTTGAACTAGCCAACCTAAGGCTCTGGTGCAACAGTGAGGGAAGCAGGCATTTCAGAGGCAAGGACCATTTCAGAGCACCATGCTGCCATCTTTCATCAAGGCCATAGCTTAAAGAGCCAACAGTATGAGCAACCCATTAACACTCCCTCCAATAAATCCCAGGCCATTAAGACACATCCCAGGTTAAATGTGAAAACCTGAAGATGTGTGCATGCCTCAAACAGGATAAACTCCAGAGCACTGCTTTGGTAAGGAGAGCGAATGTCCTTTAGAAAGCAATAACTTTCAGAAAGTCTTGCTTGTGATTTTCACTGCTTTATTGACAGATGGTAGGCAAGAATAAAACCTTAGCATCTCAGTCCTTTGAGAATGGCCCAGAGGGGCTGAAATATCAGCTTTGTTCTCATCTGCCATCTGTAAACAACACAGAGAAAATCAAAAGTAAGGATTCCTTTTAAGGGGATTAGCTATCCGTACTCTTGCAGTGCCCGGTGGTTTAACCTGCTTGATTTTTCCTGCAGCAATATGCTGTGGGTAGAATGACAAAGCTATGGTTGAGAGCGCTTGCTGAAGAATAAACTGGAACCAGACTTACTATGGCTACAGAGATAGCTAGCAATGCCATGGATGTGGTTAGATGCCACTCTATTGAGCCCAGTATAAAGCCAGAGAGAGAGCTTGATAATGCTCGTACCTTGACCATTGTTCCCTGTCTATATAATCCAAGCTATAGTTATCAATGGGCAAACGTCTAAAGAGTTGTATTCATTTCCTACCATCTGGATGATTATCCAGAACTTACATTAATGAATTAATTACACTGCTGCTGCTGTTTATTATTAAGCAAGAGAGAGGTACATTGAGTATCAACATATGAAAAGAAGGATCTGTAGCATTTCTGTGGTGAGCTACACTTTTCAGCATTTTTTACAAATGGTGAGCCAGATCTTTAGATGGTGAAAATTGGCATAACTCCATTGACTTAATTGCAGCTATGCTGATTTACACAGGTTGATGATCCAGCCCATTAACTAATTAACAGTTCCCAAGTGAAAAGGTTATAAGTGTCTGTTTGTTACTAAAGATAATAAACCTTTATGAGGGATTTATATTTTTCTCAGAAAACCAACCTCTCCCCACCACCGAAAATAGCTTGGAAATTAAAATGTATGGTTAGACTTATGAAAAAAGAAAAAGTTGCTAGTAAGAAAATGAACATGGGTCTGGGTTTTTAGGAGTGATCCTATGGTCACTCAAGGTCATCAGGTGCACTTCCAAAATGCATGCAAAGAATGTGTGCAGAATCCTCAACAATATTTCTGTTGGTTTCTAATTAAATGCAAGTGCAGTGCAAATAAAAAAGCTGCCAGTACAACTAGTTCTACAGCTGACTGTGTAAGTGTAAATATTCATTTGCACTCTAAGGCCTTAATCCTGCACACACTTAAAACACATGTGCATGGGAATAACTTTATCCATGTAAATAGTCCCACTGGGTTCACTAGGACTCCATTCACATAAAGTCACTCGTGCATAAGTGCTTGTAGGATTGGTGCCTTCCATGACTCTATTTTTCCACGGTGGTAACTGCATTGAGAATACACTGCAGATTTAGAATTCTCTCCAGGATTTATACAGGAGATGTAACTGATGCTTAATTCCAGCCTTTGATACTTCAAAAAGGTTTTTGAAAATCTAATCCTGTCTTAATGTGCTGAAAGATATCACAGTACATGCCAAACTCTAGGGGAAAAAAGCTGCTTTCTCTCAAGACCGCTGGACATTCTTCTTTCTGCTGTGATACAGATGGCAGTTTAATCAGGTCAAAGTCTTTGAGTTTGCTTTTTTTTTTTTTTTTAAACATTCACTTTATTCCTCAGCCATTTGAGTTTATTGCATTCTATGGCAATGTTTACCTAAGTCCAGCAGCAATTTTGCATCCGACATATGTTTCCCTACCAGTTTAGAGCAGCAGTTATCATCACAACAAGGACACAACATGCCTGAGCCGAAACACATTGCAAAACAAGCTGTAGCAGCTAGTCCGCAGGCTGAAATGGCAAGGCAGCCATCGCACACTGTCCATGAGCATTACTCAGTCTGAGCTGTGACAGTGTGGAGTTAGCCCCAGACAGCAGGAGCGCCCCATTCTCTCTCACCTACTGATTCCCTTCATTTAACAGATGTACGGTAGGGAGCAGTGGCCATTCCCTAGCATAGTATATTCAAAACAGTAAGGACAGCAGAACCCCAGGGAACTGAATTTCTGGCATATGTTAGCTTTTTTTTCTAATTTTCTCTAATCGGAGCCTAACTTTTGTCAGACCACATCTGACCAAGGCCGGGGATATGGGAGGGAGGGCGTGACAGTACCCCCACCCTGCCTTCAGAGAAGCTAGTACAAATCTCAGGGTTAATTTATAACTTCAGTGACGCTGTATGCAGTAGCAAAGTTAAGCATGTGGGATGTTTGCAGGATTGGGACCTTAGTACGGTCAGTGCAGACATTTCCTGCTGCGTACAAACTCTCATTAGCACTGGTTTTGCATCCAAATTTTTCCAAGTGTTGGCAGCATCCGAATGAGGGGGTTTTCCAATCCAGGCATCGGGTCCAAGCTTGTCTCTCAAGATGCTAATCAAAGCACCTCTACAGGTTTTTTTTTTACTTTCCTTAGCAGAAGATCCCTTGCCTTTCCATTCCCAGCTCTGTGGTGGAGCTTTTGAAGCACCTCTGCTGTATTTGAGTTTTGTCTGAGAAGCAAGCTCGGTATGTTAAGCCACGATGGCAAGGGACCTCCATGGTACTGTCACCTTCTTAAATTGATAGTCCGTTTGGTCCTTTAGGGTCTGCCTACACTGCAGCTGAGAGCAAGCCTTGCAGGCTGGGTAAACACACTCACACTAGCTTCGCTCAAGCTAGCATGCTGAAAAGAGCAGTGTGGATGTGGTGGCCCGGGCTAGCCACCTGAGTACAGACTCATGGGATGGGCTTGTACTTGGGTGGCTAGCCCAGGCCACCATGTCCACACTGCTATTTTTAGCGTGCTAGCTTGAGCAGAGCTAGTGCATGTCTGGTTGGGAAAAGTTGTCAGGCTGACTTCCAGCTGCAGTGTAGACACACCCGTGTTGTTGATGTTATAATAGTACTTCTCTCTAGTGCTGTCACTCTTCGGAATGACCCTTTAAAGCACTAGACTCCTTCACAGCACTTTATCCTAAGGGAATGGAGCATCCTAGCTCCTCACTAGCTCCCCTTTTCTGCCCACTCCTCAATTAATAATCTTTTCGTGCTGTCTAGGGATCTTGTGAGGCTAAACTCATGGCACATTGGTGCAACAGCTCCTCACTCGCTGTGGGTAACCCTGGGCTGACTGGTACAGATGGGCGCTGTGTCCATTCTGAGGTAAGATCCATGGAGCAAACTCATTGGCTACCCTCCTGGATTCTTCTGTCCTCTCTGCTGCCTTAGGGATCTGCCATGGGGGGAGAGACGGACCAAGCTGGATCCTTTATGGTTCATTCCTGAAATGAAAAAAAAACCAACCCTGTGTTTTGGGATGGTGGGCAGAGTCCCTGGGGGCTGCTAAGCCTTTTGATTGTCTTCCCCACATCCTAGCCAATCAGCCTGATGGTCTGTTCTCTCCTGGCTGACAATTCTATTGCTTCCCATATAGCCCACAAAAGACCTCGCCAAGCCATAGGCTCCATCTCCTGAGCAGGGGTGGGTTTGGTGGCCACCCCAGATAGGGGATTACACCTCCCTCCGGATACCGGTAACTCTGTTTGGGCACAGAATAAGACCAGAACCCTCAGACTGAGTCAAACAGGAGAGGGATGCTCTCATCACATCAGTCAAGGAAGCAGGAGTGCTGCTCATCCAAACCAGGCAGAGGATGGGAGTGAAGAAGTGCCCCTCTGCTTCTAGGGGTGTGAAAGGGAGCTCCATGTCCACCTCTTCCTCATTACCTTAACTGCTATCTATACACCACAGTGACCAGCACCGTACAAATACCCTAGATAGATCACAGCCAATGGCTGGCTTCACTGCAGGAAGTATGATCCAGCCCATCATTGCTGTTCCTGTATTGTTATCCAACAGGATGAATGACATGGAGCTACGCATCCGCTTTCCACCCTCAGTTTTTCTCTAATTATTTTCTCTCAGTTGGCTGCTCAGTTTGAGGCAGGGCTGGCTCTGTCACTTAATGGGGCTTATCAGAGCTGACTCGATTTATTCAGAGAATTTCACCAGGGATGCTTCAGTCACTTGAGCTGTTAAAGAAGATCTTGACATTTGATGGGCTTTGGTAGCAGTTCAGTGGTCTGGAGAAAGAAGAGTCTTACATGTTCCACTGCTGTTCTCACCTTAGTCAGTCAAGCACAAGGGTCCAGTTTATGAAAAATGCAGGCGGCAGGCCCCAGGACACCTCAGGAAATGTTCCCTTTTGGAATCAGTGGGACCAAGCATTCCAGACAACCAAGTTGCTGGGCCAGTCCCATAAAGAATAAGCAGAAGCTTCAGGTCTCAAATGGGACAGGATCAGGGAAGAAAGCAACAGGTCAGGGAAAATTCAGTCCTCAATTACATCCCATATTGCCCCAGTAGGAAATGAACCAGTATGCACATGAGCCTTCATCCATTTCTAGAACCAGTGTTAAAATAAACTAGGAGAAGGCAGCATGGTCCAGTCTCCAGAAAGCTGGGCTGAGACTCAGGGGTTGGGTTCTGTTCTCAGCTCTTTCATAGACCTGCTGCGTGAGGGGGCAAGTCATTTCCCCTCCGTTTCCCTTCCTACCTGTTGTCTGTCTAATCAATTTAGATGGTGCTATTTTTGAGGCCGGCTGGGTGTCTTGCTACATGTTTGCACAGTGCCTAGTACAACAGCCCTGATCTCAGCTGGGGTTTCTAGGAGCCACTGTAGTGCAAATGATAACTGAGGCAGGATGCAGCGCTCTCACTGCACCATCCAAGGAGAAGGAGAGGGTGCTGATGGGGAGCAGTGCTTATCCAGGCCAGGGAAAAGAGTGAACTCTCCCTCTGTTTTTAAGGAAAACAGGGTGAACTATTTTCTCTCCCCCACCCCGACATCTACTCCCTCTTACTTTACGCTCTGTCTAGATCTGAAACTTTCTTAACGTTCAGCTCGGTAGAGCTCTCCTATTCCCAGTTCTGGGCGTTGACTCGGATCAGAACCAGGGCCGGCAAAATGCCACAGAAGAAACTGAACGGATGATATTTCTGTCCAGGGATCGGAAATGAAAGTGTCTGAAAAGCATCTCCATGTGCGATGTCCAGGTCACTGCTACAGAGGTGAGAAGTTCAGATATGGTCCTGGAGCTTGAAAAGCCCACTTTTCCAGCAGTGTGAATGACACTGAATAACAATCGGCTCAACTTAAAATAAATCAATCAATCCAGCACTTTTATCCTGCTGGATGTGTGTAATTTGAAGGCTTTGGGATGGTGAGATGCAGATTAGCACCAGAACATCTGGAGGTTTATGGAACCCTGAACTTGGAGGGCCAGGTCTTCAGCTGCTGCAACTCCTCACCTCTGCATTGACCTCAATGGCCTGAACCTTTTGAAGTTCCTCTGTCAGTGTCATATCCAGGTATGAAGTGATCACTTTTCCTTTAGGGTTTGTTTTTTTCCGTTTGTTTATTAATGGCGGTGAGGGGATCCACTAACAGAAAATTGCGGCTATAAAACAAAGTAACCAAGATTGGGGAAGAGAGAGAGAAGTAAACACACTGGACAAGGTGATCTCAGTTTACCCAATTACAGCCAGGCCCATTAACACCTCCATTCAGGTTGTGACTTCTTGTTCCTAGGTACTGGTTGACAAATGGTACCTTCTCATTAACCGTGCAAAGGAGCAGCCGTAGCCACAAAGGGAGCTTTGCACCCATTCCTCTGCCTTCCTAGTCCCACATCATTCTCATTACCTATGCTTCAGTTTAGAAAGGCCTTGAACTGTGTTCCCTCCAGTGCATGTAATTCAACAAATCCCCAAGCACTGCCTGGCTGGCTGGGAGTGGGAGGACAATTAGCAGTGTGGATAAATGGGCTCTGGTAAGAGATCTGTGTTTGCTACACACTTTAGTTAATAGCTAACCAAAGGCCTCTTTTACTGCCTATATGTGCTGTACTTTGGATAACATTCCCTACCCCTCCCAGCTTTATGTGGTGGTTCCACTTTGATCCCCAGGGCACAGAGTAGGGTGACCAGATGTCCCGATTTTATAGGGACAGTCCCGATTTTGGGGTCTTTTTCATATATAGGTTCCTATTACCCCCCACTCCTGTCCCGATTTTTCATACTTGCTGTCTGGTCACCCTAGCACAGAGGGATTTTTGGTGACTGCAGAAGAATTATAAGAGCCTCAAAACCCAACTCCTAAGCAAGCTGTCTTGAGAGGAACAAACACAACCTTTCCTCCCTCCCTCGCATCCACCCCCACACCAAGTGGTCAGTGACCAGTATCTTAAACCATTAAATTGCTGGGAGAAACACAATAGAGGCACTTGGAGGGGCTGCTTGGCCCTGGTCTCATAAAAATGTTGTTTCTCCAGCTCTTCCTGTGTTAGATAAAAGAACAGGGGCTGTGGCCACATCTAAAACCAGTGCTCAGAGTGAGTCAGAGGTGAGCTCCTCAGCAGGAGCTCCATAGGAGCCGCATGGAGTTCAGAGTCAGTGAGAACTGAGCTCCCTCAGCAGGAGTAGTAGGCACTGAACCAGGGTGCCGAGCTCAGCATGAGCAGCTCCCACGCCACTTTCCCCAGCAGGAGCTGAGCTCTCACATGTCCCCCGAAGTAAAACAACCCCCCTCCCTCACAATCCTGCAGCAGTTACTGCCTGGGAGTCAGGACCCCCAGCTGCAGTTCGCAGCTCAGCCCCTGATTTGCTGAGTAATGAACTGAAATCAATGGGGCGTTTGGGGTGTTTGGCAGCAATGAGAAGCTGCTCCAAGGTATCTCAGTTTGGGCCCCCAAAATACGCGGGGTTTGGGGCAGGGGAAATCTCAGAATGCCACGGGAATTTTTGAAGTGATCATTTAAAGAAATATATTCCTGAAAACCATCCTGTTGTGCACATTATTAGTGGATGTAATAGCAGGAAACTTCCTGTCATACTCCTTCTCCTTCCTATTGTTTGTTACATTCACTCGTTGTGATTTTAGATCTTAAGGGGCTTGATTCTCATTTACATGCCAAAGCCCTTTATATCACACTGGTTGAACACTGACACCCTCTTAAAAGCCCCTTTATACATTCTGGGGCTGCGTCACCAGCTGCCCTGTAACCTGGGCTGCCTCATGATGCTTTGCTGTTGTAGCTCCCAACATGGGTCACTCACAATCAGCCCGCCAGCATGCAGGTCATACCCTGCGTGTCTGTGTACAGACAGAGCCCTGATCCAGTAACTCTGACCCCAGCAGCCTGTCAGCAAGACACCAGCCACACTCTAGCTTGCAGCAGCCTTGGTTACTACCTGCGGGGTGGCTGCAGCACACTCCCAGTTCTGAATTGTCCCCAAAAACATGTATTCTGCACTGTCCAACCCTCGCTTGGATAGTTCAGATATCATAGGTCTGTGGCCCTGTAAGGGGTCAATAGGCAACATTTTGCTACTTTAACTGGAGTTACCCAAACAGTTCAGTTTAACCAAAGCACTAGATTAGTTTTGATTAAAAAATACAAGTTTATTTAACAACAAAGAGAGAGATTTTAAGTTAGTACAAGTGTACAGCATTAAAGTCAGAAATGGTTACAAAAGAAATTAAGATAAAACACTTTCTAGTAATTAAACTTATCTAGACTTGGTTCAAAGTAAAATACTTACCACATGTTCCCAGCACATTCACAAGTCAGGATCTGCCCTCAAAGTCTAAAGGGCTGGGGGTGCGTGTGTGTGTGTGTGCGTGTGCGTGAGAGAGAGAGAGAGAGAGAGAGAGAGAACTACCTGAGGTGTTTTTGCCCCTCACTTTTATAGTCTAGTCACCCTCTCAAATGCATTTCCCTGAGGGTTATTCCTAGATAAAGTTCCTTCCCGCTGTGAGGCTGGAGACATGGTGTCTCGTGGTGAAAGAGGTTCCATGTTGTTGTTTGTTAAATGCAGATTGATCTATTTCTGCTCCCCTCCATTGCCAAAGAATGGCTACTTGACCAGTGATTACCAATTAACTTTGATGACACCTGGCTGGAGGTGTCAGCTTGTCTTTTGTCTGTGAGGAACAGGTTAACCCCTAGCCCAGACTTGTCTGGTAAACATATTTCAGTCATAATTTCAGTTTATGTTCATAACTTTACATATAATGTTGCTACACATATTTCACCATGCTATTACTGACCAGTGAGTTATGAGTTTTCAAATTAGACCTCACAAGGCATGTTTCATACAAAGATTATTACAACAGTGTGCAGGATGTGAATACAGGGGTGTATTGGGGCACAAAGGGGCTTGAGTCTCATTTACATGCCAAGGCCCCATTACACCACTCTGGCTGTATATTGACACCCTCTCTTAAGCCCCTTTACATTGCCAGAGAAAATAAGCACCAGGCTCTGAAGTTTTCAGAGCAGAGAAAGATGTTTACCTCTGTGTTTGTACAGCACCAACCACAGTGGGGCCTTGATATTCATAATATTAGTAATGATTAATAAGTAATAAATACATAATACTAATAGTGAGAAATGAAAACAGGAATAGAGGTACCAAATGCAGTGGGACAGCAAGGGTAGGGCTGTTAAGGAGGACAGCACAGTGTGAAGGGAAGGGAGTCACATATGGAGAAGAGCTAGTCATGGAGACCAATACTTCTGCATGTAGGCAGAGTTGCATTTCCATGACACTATGCACTGTAGGGGCGCCTGTGTTTCCACACATCAAATTCTATGATACCATGGAAAAGCATGAGCAGCAGCTCTGTCATTTGGGGGAGACTGAACCCCGGAGGGGGGAAGTGATAGGAAAAGATAGTTTGAGAGGCTTGTGACATTGAGAGACAGGAGGGAGATTGCCATGCTGAGCACACTTCCTAAGAGAATACCAATGTGGGAGCGCAGTTCAAAGGGTAGCTCCTGTTTTATTCCCTTAATACCTGAGTGATTCTTCTGCCAAAGAGGTCAGAATAAGCTCACTGCTTCCAACATGCCAAGAAGCAGGCTGAGTAGCACGAGTAATGAGCTGCCTTTTGCTGTACTTAAATGCCAGACAGCCAGATCCTCTGCCCCTGCTCCAGCAGCTTTGCACAGCCCCAGAAGCACAAACCAGCCAGAAAGGCTATCTGGATATTCCTACAGCATAAGGAGAATATCCAGATGGAGTAGAACCACCACAGCCAGTTCCGCACCAATCCATCCTGGCCCCAGTACAGGGTTTGTGGCTGAGAGAAAGGGGGTGTGACCATAGAATCCTTGCATTGTGGTGATCTCCAGATGGGAACAGCTTTGAGCAGCCTTAAGGATGCTCTAAATTATGCTGGTGGCCAGCCCCAGCATCTGGGCGGTGGAGAGATGGTTTAAATGCCACAGTTTTGCCCCTCCCCCCCAAGACGCATCAAGAACACAACAGCCTATCCTTGGATTTGGCCCAGAGGCTGTATCCATTCAGTATACAGGACCAAATTCTAAACTTGACTTACAACCTGTGCAACCCTATCAAAGGAGGGTTCTGTGTGGTACAAATCAGACAGGACACTGGTCCCCTGTCATGTCCAGGGCAGATTAGCCCATTTGCTGAACCTGAGATGGCAAATGCCAGCTCATTACTTGCAGGTGAATTGCAAAACTCAAAGCAAACCAGAAATACAGTAACTCTACTAGGGCTATTCAGCATATATTTCTGGACCAGAAATATATGCTGAATAGCCCCAGTAAGCAGGCTCTTGGGGGCATGCCGTGCAGAAACATAGCTGACTTTTAAAACTGTCTCCTTTTAATCTGGATATTTTACGAGACCGTCTATATGGAAATTGAACTAAGATGACACACTGAGATAATGCAAGCAGTGAATATCCCAGCTGTGTGAAATACATCAGTTTCACCCTGGAGGTCTCATGGTATCGCTGGCTTCAATGCACCGAGGCTTACTTTTCCTCCCTTGGAGATTCACTTTGAATATGAACAAGCACTCAGTTGAAACTACTGGTTTTGCCCGGATTTTCATGCATCCGGTGCTCACCATTTCCCAGGGCTTTGATGTATCTTTCTGGGCTAAGTCTCACTCACTATCATTTACAGGGTGTGAGATTAGATGTTTGAGAGAATTTGAACCCACCAGGTATTTATGAAAGTGTTCTGGCATCCCACAGTTGAATGCAACCACTTCTCAAATGCAGACCTGCAAAGGGGATCCAGTGTGGAAGTTTTGCCTTCTCCTCATTGGACAGAACCTTTGTGGGGAAAACAACACAAATCAATCCCCTGAATAAAACTCTAGATGTGCCCCTTATGGAGACTTCATTTTTTCACAACAAAATCAGCCTTGTGTGACAGCATGATAGTTTTGTGTGTGCAAAAAAAGCACCTTTTGCATTTGCAAAAATATTCAAAAACAACAAAAAATGCTTTGCTTCCTTTGTAATGCTCAGATGAGATTTCCCCCCACCTTTCAGAAGTCTGTAATATACCACCCAGAAATTTGATCCTGCAAAACTCAGTCCTACAGTTAATGCACCTCTGGAATTCTTGGCTTCAGAATTGGGCCCTAAAATTGAATACATGTATAGTTTCTCTAACTTAAATGCTTGGTAGTCCATCGATCCAATGATGACAAATCTGTGCAGATCATTTGTTGTTGGTCTCATAGTGTGCCCTCTGATGAGTACACAAGCCAATTCTAGAGGTGCACATTTTGCAGCCAGTGGGTTGTGCGCTGCTGGTGCTCTGTGATGTCGTTCGCGTGCCTCTTGTAGACGCTGGCAGCGGTCTTCCTCAAAGGTGATGCAGGTATTTCTGACTGTTGCACACCACTGTGTTCTGTTGCTGGCAGCGTCCTCAAGGTCCCTAGGTTTGAGACTGCTGTACTGCAGATTGGCTTTGATGGTGCCCTTGTAACGTTTCCGTGGACGACTATATACCGGATGCCCTGGGAGAGCTCACCATAGAGAAGCTGGCGGGGGATTCTGTTGGCATCCATGCGGCTGACATGACCGGTCCAACGTAGCTGTGACTTCATGATCATCATTTTGATGCTTGTCATCTGGGCTCTCTCAAGGATCTCAAGATTGGGCACTTTGTCTTGCCAGCGGATCTTCATGATGTTGCGGAGACAGTGCATGTGGAATGCTTCGAGCTGCTTGATGTGACGCCTATATAGTGTCCATGTTTCTCACCCGTACAAACAGGGGCGGCTCTAGACATTTCGCCACCCCAAGCACGGCGGCATGCCACAGGGGGCGCTCAGCTGGTCGCCAGGAGGGTGGCAGGCGGCTCTGGTGGACCTCCCACAGGCGTGTCTGCAGAGGGTCCACTGGTTCTGCGGTCCACTGGTCCCGCGGCTCCGGTGGACCTCCCGCAGGCATGCATGCGAGAGGTCCACTGGAGCCGTGGGACCTGTGGACCTTCCGCAGGCATACCTGCGGGAGGTCCACCGGAGCCGCTTGCCGCCCTCCCGGCGACCGGCAAAGCGCCCCCCGAGGCATGCCGCCCCAAGCACGCGCTTGGCGTGCTGGGGCCTGGAGCTGCCCCTGCGTACAAAAGAGATGAAAGAACAACAGGTCTGTACACAAGCAGTTTTGTTGACATCTGGATGTTGTGGTGGTTTAAAACTTTGACACGCAGACAACCAAGTGCCTGGCTTGTTTTGGATATTCATGCGTTGATCTCATTATCCAGTGATCCATCACTGGATATGACACTACCCAGGTATTTAAAGTTCCCCACTACTTTAAGCTGAGTACCGTCAATGGAGATATTCAGGACAGAAGCATTTGATCCAGGTGCAGGTTGATGGAGAACTTCTGTCTTTCCGAGGCTGATAGTTAGTCCAAAAAGTTGTGAGGCCTTGGCAAACTTGTTGACAATGTGCTGAAGATCATTTTCAGTGTGAGCCATGAGGGCACAGTCGTCAGCAAAGAGTGCCTCAAGAAGGAGTTTCTGCACTGTCTTAGTCTTTGCATTCAGGCGACGGAGGTCAAAAAGTGAACCATCGTGCCGGTATTTTAAATATATACCTCGATCCAGATCTTTCATTGCATGGTTAAGGATGCATGCAAAGAACAGGTTAAATAAGACAGGAGCGAGAACACATCCTTGTTTCACGCCATTGGTGATGTTGAAGGGGGCTGATGTGGCTCCATCAGACAATACTTCGCCTGTCATGCTGTCATGAAAAAGGCGTATAATCTGGACAAATTTTCTTGGGCAGCCAAGTCGTGTTAGAATAGTCCAAAGGGCTTCCCTGTTGACGATATCAAATGCCTTTGTCAGATCTATGAAGACAGCTTACATGTGCATGTTCTGTTCAATGCACTTCTCTTGTATTTGTCTGACAGCAAACACCATGTTGACTGTGCTCCGGCCAGGTCAAAAAACACATTGACTTTCAGGTAGATTTGCCTCAGAAATACTGGCTATTAAGCGGTTCAAGATGACGCGGGCAATGATCTTCCCTCCAACGGACAGGAGGGATATGCCTCTATAATTTCCACATTCTGCTTTGCTGCCTTTGTTCTTGAAAAGAGAGACAATAGTAGTGTCGCGGAGGTCCTGTGGTATGTTTTCATCCTCCCAGTTGCTGATAATCACGCTGTGGAACGCTGCTAGTGCTGCTGGACCTGCTGCTTTGTATATCTCTGCTGGTATCCCATCTTTTCCAGGAGCTTTTCCTGAACTCATCTGGCTAACAGCTTTCTTAATCTCATCTATAGTGGGCGGAGAGACAAGATCTGTCAGAGCAGGTTGTTGTGGAATTTCATTGAGGACGTTATTATTCACGGTTGATGGTCTATTGAGAAGGCTGCTAAAATGTTTTCGCCATCTTTCATTGATATCTTCATCTTTAATCAGTGTTGTGTTGTCTGATGAGAGCAATGGGGTGGTCCTTAATTTAGAAGGTCCATAGACAGTCTTAATAGCACTGAAGAACATCTTTGAGTTGTGGGTCTCAGCATAGTGCTCAATTTCTTTGGCTTTGCTCTCCCACCAGTTGTCTTGTATCTGACGGAGGTCTTTCTGTGTTTTGCTCTGAAGGTACTTGAAATGGTCCCGTTTAGAGACTAAGGAGGGATCGTTCTGCCATTCAATAAAGGCTTTTCTCTTTACTTCCAGTGCTGAGCATATTTCTTCTTGGTTCTCATCAAACCAGTCCTGATGTGTTCTTTTCTTTGGTCCAAGAGATATTATTGTTGTGTCAGTCACTATCTGCTTGAACTGGTCCCACTTTTCGGTTACAGTACCGATCAGTTGTCCGTGGGATGTCAGTTTGTCATTAAGACTCTTCTGGAAATTGTTGAAACATTGAGCATCCTTCAGTTTGGCTATGTTGAAAGCAGGTCGCACATGCTTAGAGCGTTTTTACCGAGAGGGAGCGATGTAAAGTTGAAGAGACGTCCTGACTAATCTGTGGTCTGTCCAGCACTCCATGCCTCGGATTACTCTGGTGATCAGTACGTCTCGGATGTTTTGCCTTCTAACAATGGCATAATCTATCAGATGCCACTGTTTGGACCTAGGGTTCATCCGCGTCGTTTTGTATTTGTCCGCTTGTCGGAACAGAGTGTTGGTAATGGTCAGGTCATTTTCAGAACAAAGGCTCAAAAGGAGTAGTCCACTGCTGTTCATTTTGCCTACACCATGTGGCCCGGTTACTCCTTTCCAATTCTCTGTCAGCCCCGACTCGGGCATTGAAATCTCCAAGTAGGAGTAGTTTGTCTGTTACAGGTGTGGCCTTGATCAGTCTGTCGAGATCTTCATAGAATTGTTCCTTTGAGTTGTCAGAGCATGTTAGAGTGGGTGCATATGCACTAATGATGGTGGCATGACGTTTGGCATTTAGTGGGAAGTGTAGTTTCAGCAATTTTTCATTGATACCCACTGGAAGGTCTGGGAGTTGATGCATCAATGAGGTTTTTATTGCCAGACCAAGTCCATGTATTCTGTCCTCTGTCTCAGTCTTACCCTTCCAGAGGAAGGTGTAACCACTTCTTGGTTCGCTCAAGAAACCTTCCTCAGGCAATCTTGTTTCACTTAATGCCGCTTTATCAATGCTGTTGCGGGCTAGTTCTCAAGCAATGAAAACTGTCCTTCTCTCAGGTCTTGCAACAGCTTCTCGATCCATGAGGGTACGAACATTCCATACACCAATAGTAAGTTTTCTCAAATTTTTCTTTTGGTTTTGGCCGCAGATTGGGTTAAACTGCCAGCCGCGGCTTGCTGGCCAGCTGTTGCAGGGCAGGCAATTTTTAGGCCACCTTTTCTAGGCCCTCCCTTACTAGGGTGAGCAGTGCTGTCCTAAAGAGGGCTGCTCAGATACCTGGGATGCTGCCGGGCAACTCTGCTGCCCCCAATTACAGAGCTGGACGACCACCTATCCACAGGCCGCCTGCGTGCAGGATTGGGACTATGACTCCCAGTGGTAACCTCCACCTGTCGCTTTGCCCCTCCCCCATCGCCGCAGGACTTGGGTGCTATGATGATGATGTTTGATGATTTGCACAGGACCTGTGCATGAAAGCTTTTTAAGTGGTAGAGCCGTTGCACGGGAGCAATCCCACTCTCTTGACCTTAGAAACCAGACACCAATGGTACGAAAAATCGTCACGACTGGTAACTTCTTTGGTTGCAGTGGATGGCCTTGACATCTTTCGTGCCTCGTCAGGCCCTTCGCTTTCCACAAAGCACTGCAGAACCGCCTTCTTGGCCGTTGGATCTTAGTGATCTCTTTCGCCCAGTCCGCCAGAGCTGACATCGCATGCGGATAGGCATATCCCTAATTCACTGAGGGTTTGAGTCCTATCAGTTACACTCACCTGGTTTGGCCGGCCTGTCAAAGCCGTTACCCGGGGTGTGGCCGCTGCGCATGCTCAGGGGCGGCTCTAGGAATCCGGCCGCCCCAAGCATGGCGGCATGCCGCAGGGGGCGCGCTGCCGGTCGCCGGTCCCGCGGCTCCGGGGGACCTCTTGCTGATGTGCCTGCAGAGGGTCCACTGGTCCCGCGGCTCCGGTGGAGCTTCCGCAGGCACGCCTGCGGGAGGTCCACCCGAGCCGCGGGACAAGCGGACCCTCCGCAGTCATGCCTGCGGGAGGTCCGCCGGAGCCGCCTGCCGCCCTGCCGGCAAAATGCCGCCCCAAGCGCGTGCTTGGCGCGCTGGGGTCTGGAGCCGGCCCTGCGCATGCTGCAGCTATTTGGAGCCACAGGTGAGAGCTGAGTGACAGGTGGGGACCAAAGTGGACGGACTACCCCCGAAGGGGTACAACAAGTCCCCCCATCAGAGGTACTACCCCTCCCTGGGCACCCCATACACTCCTAACTTAAATACATTGGGCTAAATGCTGATCTCAATTAAAGCCAGAGCAACTTCACTGAAATGACTCTAATTATACCAGATGAGCTTCTGTGACCTCCACGGCAATTACTCTGTATTTACAGCCATATAACTGCAGTCAAATTCTAGTCCATTGGTTGTTTTGTAGTGTGTCAAACTACAGCCCTCATTATGTGTAACATTTTTCTTCCCCCTTACTGGAAGATAATTGACTAGGAGAAATTCTATTGGGATCTATATAAATGTAATCAGGTTCTTTAGAAATTATTCTAAAACACTACCAAGTTTAATAGCTCATAAAATCTATGGAAAAAAGTTCATCCTCTATCTTATAGATCAGAATAGCAAAGCTACAATTCTTGATTTTATTCTGTGGGATAGTTTTTTTTTTAAATCTATGGAAATCATATTTTCTATTAAATATGTTGAGTGAACACCTGGCTCCACTGAAGACCATGGCAAAACTTTCATTGATTTAATGGGGCCAGGATATCACACAAAGGATTTTTCCATAAGGGAAAATTCCTTTCAATAACCTTTCCAAAATCAACTGAAGTTGCTTTAGGGATTTATATGTCCCTGACTACTGAATACAAAATTAATGCAGAGGGCATTTTGAGAAATCAATATATCTCAAATGAAACAATCTAGATGACTTCCAACCAGTTTGCTTATAATGAAACCAAAGACGTGCAATTTAAATCAATCCACGTCTGAAACGAGTTAAATTATTTTATCCTAATCTTTATGTTTTGTATCCAAGGCACTGGTGTATTAGGCTTTTACTTTCTAGTCAACGAGTCATTCAGATAACAACATTGGCACTAGTGAAAACCCACAGAATTAGATGAAATCTGACTATGTTAATCACTGGTCATTTTAAAATCAAGATTGGATATTTTTCTAAAAGATAAACTCTAGTTCAAACAGAAATTAATTCAGGGAAGTCCTATGGCCTGTTTTATACAGGAGTTCAGAGTAGATGATCACAGTGCACCCTTCTGGCCTTATAATCTATGAATTTATCAACAATTATTTCTCTTAACCCTTCTACTCCTGTTTACTGAAATACCATTATATTCCACTAGATGTCAGAATTACTTCACTATTTGAATGAACTCAGGTCATACTGTTTCAAAACTGATACAGCCTTTCCACCTGCTAAAATACAAATATGTGTGTGGCCTTCACAATACGAGCTAGAGAGCTAAAGTGAAGGACATTCAGCGAAAGAAAGCAGAGAAAAAGAATGAAAAAAGGCTTCCAATGCAGGGCTGTTTCTTATTAAGAAGACATCTTATAGTTCAGCACAAAAGAGGAAGAGAAACTAGGACCAAATTATTCCTGGAGTAACTCTGTTTATTTTAAAGTGTAGCAGGAAGCAAGGGAGGAGTCTGGGGTCTGGGAAGGCTTCTAGGCAGAAGCTTTATGGTGATTCAGAGAGAGGGGCAGAGTAACTTTAGGAATATTCTGTTTCCATATACTGTATTCTTCTATATATGCTCTTATATCACACCCCTCACTGTAGTATCTGAGCACTTTCTATTAATGCATTAAGCAACATGACTAACTTCTGTGTTCCTTAGTGTAAGTTCCTTGTTCAGTGTTTGAAGAAACTAACTTTTTCTGTGATTCTTTACCATTGTCACATGCCGTTTATTCTATTACCATCATGAGTCATGGTTGATGGCACTAAACTCACGGGCATCTGTTTCCTCTTCCTAATATAGCCATGAAGCACACCGGAAGTTTTGTGCAGCATAATTAGGTCAGCCTCATATTTACATTTTTTTCCATAGAGAGGGTTTATTATGTTGCTAAAATTCTTCCAAGATCAGTTCTAAACCTTTGCCTCCTTTTAACATCCAGAAGTAAAGACGCAAAAAAGCAGCAACATGATTTTACACATGCATTTGATGTGGCTCCTCTTTGACTGGTTTGAAGGTCAGTGGTCCATTCTTCTTCTTTTCTCAGGCTACTTTGAGTTCCAAGGCTCACAAAAGATAGCAATGTAAATATACTTATATTTTCCCTTGGTCTAGAATCCAGCAGGCAGATTGTTATCATTCAGATACCTGCTTCTGTGACGGTGCTTCCAGGAGAGATGGTCACCATTCAGTGCAAGGCTTCAAGTTTTGTGAGTGATGATATGGAATTGTATCAGTTCACATCAGGACAAGCTTCTCATTCATAATGGAAACAACTGTTTCACTGGGGTCCCAGGTTGATTCAGTGGTAGATACAGCGGCACTGACTTCACATTCACCTTTGGTGGGGTGCGGGCTGATGATGAAGACAAATACTACTGTGGACAGCACTATAGCACCCCGCTCACAGTGATACAGTGCAATACAATTGGTTAAACCACCAATGAGCTCATGATGTGAAAGCTGAAAGTATCTTTGCATATGGAAATTTTAACTAGAGAATAATTATTATAGAAGAATTTTATGGGTCTTCTAGAAATTAGTGCTTATTCCCCATGTGGTAGTTTTGGTGAAAAATAACTTTTTCAGTCGCTAAATTGCCCACTGGCAGAAGGAAAGACTGAGATTCACTTCCCTGCATATCATCAGAGAATTTGTGAGGCCAGATTGAGACGTCCCCAGCTCCCATTTTGACAGCCCAATAAGTGGACAGTAGAGTTGGTTTAAAAAATAGGGTTGTGTTTTTTTCCAATGCAATTTCAATGAAAATTTCCCCAGAAATCCTTCAATATCCTGAGAGATATTGACCATTCACACTGTGGCTTGGGTTCTAAACCCTGCCATAAATGGGTGTCAGTTTATCAGAATACTTTGGTATTCTAGAACCAGAACTAGCTTTCTACTTAACTATTGCCATGAACATCATTCCATAAACATGCGCATATTTCTCTTGTTAGTGCTACTCCTACTTCAAGACACATAGACATCTATGCCCTCTTAATAATAAAGCCCTGAAGCACACAGGAAGCCTGTTGAATATAGTTTAGCCCAGCCTCAGATTTACATGTGTGACCACAAATAAGTCCTATAGTTTTTCCCCAGTAATTATAAACCTTGGCTGCATTTTAGCAATTAGTGTTGAGAAATTAATCTAGAAAAGGGGTAGGCAACCTATGGCACGCATGCCGAAGGCAGCACGCGAGCTGATTTTCAGTGGCACTCACACTGCCCAGATCCTGGCCACCGGTCCGGGGGCTCTGCATTTTAATTTAATTTTAAATGAAGTTTCTTAAACATTTTAAAAACCTTATTTACTTTACATACAACAATAGTTTAGTTATATATTATAGACTTATAGAAAGAGATCTTCTGAAAACATTAAAATGTATTACCGGCACGCAAAACCTTAAATTAGAGTGAATAAATGAAGACTCAGCACACCACTTCTGAAAGGTTGCCGACCCCTGATCTAGAAGTAAAACAATTTTGCAAATGCATTTGAGCTGCCTCCTCTTTTCCTTCTTGGAAGGTCAGCAGTGCAGATTTTTTGATCTTTAAATCAGTCCTCTCAAAATAATGTTAATTAAAAAGCTGTTCCTAGAATCCAGTGGGCAGATTGTTATCACTCAGACACTGGCTTGTGACAGTGCTTCCAGGAGAGAGAGTCACCATTCAGCGCAAGGCTTCATGTTCCATGAGGAATGATATGAATTTATATTTGTTGAAATCAGAACAGACTCCCAAGCTCCTCACACATGATGCAATGGCTTGATTCCATGGTAGATACAGGGGCACTGACTTCACATTCACCATTAGTGAGGTGCAAGCTGATAATGCAGGTGAACACTACTGTGGACAGAACTATGACACCCTACTCACAGTGACACAATTCAACACAAAAACTTCTTCAGAGTCACAACCCCTTTGCAGTGAAGCAGAAGGATACAGCTTTAAATGTTTCTAGATTAATATACTTAGAAAGTTTCATTTGAGGATAATAGTTACAATGTCACACTTCCATTGTAGTCAGGTTTGTGGATTTGTTCCTCTGACAGACATTTTTCAATAAAATCCATTGTGTTCCACCTGCCTAGCCCAGTATCACACAGTCCCATGACTCTCTATAAACAGAATCTGATTGCCTTCCCCCCCAACACCCCCCCCCAATTATATCTCAATGCATTTTTCAGGAACAGCTCAAATGAATTCTCTACCTATACCATCACCATTATGATGTGCAGACCGAAGATGCAGGAGAATACTATTGTGGACATGACTAGGGTACTGATTTCACACAGTGATACAGTCCAATACAAAAACCTGTTCATGCCAGAGCACACTGGGTGTGAAGCCTATGAGGGCAGATGGGGACGCTTCTGATTCAGTTGATTTAGAATATTTAAACTGTGAGTAGGTTTAGAAAGTAAATGACCATTCATCTTAGAGCATATGCTTGGCAAAACTCCTCTCTCCGGGAAACAGCACAGCAACATTACAGGCCCATTCACTACAATACCTGAGGTACACATCCACAGCTCACCTGTATTGTCACAGGTCCATTAGTGCCCTTTAATAACCGTAGTATGTAGGCTTTCCATAGCTGTTCATCTACAAAAAACAGCACACTAATAATTCTTACCCTAGTCCCATGTTCTAACCTTAAAAGTTCTTAATGTTATTGTGAACATTTGTGGTTTTTCTTTCATTATAGCAGCCCATGCTAGGCAATTCTAACAGGCAGAAATCTATTTTAAAACACAATTCACAGTATAAATGATCAGATCGCCATGTAATTTTAATCTTATAGGGTACGTTCTGTATGAGCCATTCTTATGGGTATGAAACAGCTTCCATACGAGGAGAGACTAAATAGACTGGGATTGTTCCACTTAGAAAAGAGATGACTAAGGGCTGATAGTATTGAGGTCTATAAAAGCATGAATGATGTGGAAAATGTGAATGAGGAAGTGTTATTTACCCCTTCACATAACACAAGAACTAGGGGTCTCCCGATGGAATTAATAGGCAGCAATTTTAAAACAAGCAAAAGGAAGTACTTCACACAACACACAACACATTGCCAGGGGATGTTGTGAAGGCTAAAAGTGCAAATGGGTTCAAAACAGAATTAGATAAATTCCTGGAGGATGGGTCCATCCATGGGTATTGGCCAAGATGGTCAGGAATTCAGCCCCATGCTCCGAGTGTCCATAGAGCTTCAATTGCTGGAAGCTGGGGCTAGAAGACAGATGATGGATCACTCAATAATTGCCCTGTTCTGTTCATTCCCTCTGCAGCACCTGGCATTGGCCACTGTCAGGAGACAGGATACTGGGCTAGATGGACTATTGGTCTGACCCAGTATGACAGTTATTTTGTTCTTCCTATATATTGCAATATTTCTCTTGCAGTGTACATCACTGCTGATTGTGTAGTACAAATACATTAGAAAGACACACTACACTAGGTGATATTTTCCTATGCGGCTTAATTCTCTTTCAAGCAGCCTACTTTCAAACTGGTTTTGTCCATATTCATGATCAAGAATTGTTTCAACTCAGTTTCCTCACTGGCTTCTAACTGCAGATAGTACTGAGTCTGCAAAAGGGAATTCCCCTTTAGTCCCAGGAGAGATGCAGGTGTCTGCTTCCTGAAAGACCCTTCTGTCTCTTCTCACTTTCCCTGTTTCAGATCTCTTCCCCGCCCCACAGGTCACCCCATGACCCAGCCACTGTCACTGTACCGTATCTCCACTAGAAACCTCACGAGTTGCTTTCTGTCAGTCACTCGGCACTGCTGCTTCCGACTTCGGGTGCTGCTGATTCAGTGCATTGGGGGGACACAGGCTGAAAGAACAGGTAGGAGAGAGATGAAGGACCCAGAGGATTCAGCAACACTGAGTTCAGTCATGTAAAACTGCATCTAGTGCGCCTGGCTAGCACCCCTGCACACCCCTCCTGCACACCCCTCATTACAGGGACTTTTCATTGTCCAGATAGCATCCATACTGGTGCTGAGCTGTTGAAAATTCTAGACTGATGAAAAGTTCTCCATACCACCTACATGACTCACTGTGCCCAGCACTAAGGAATTACTCTTCTGCTTGATGGGGAAATGATCACCTGCATCCTGCCATTTGAAATGTTCTGGATTAGACTCTTGATGGAGCCTGTTTGTGCTTCTCCTTCATCAGTTCAATCCAACTCCCTACCTAGGGGTTTGCACTGGCACCCTGCACTGCCTTATGTGAGCTCCTCCCACATTAATTAATTAACAGTTAAGCGTAGTGAGATCCTTTTTGGAGTTTATGGAGTCTTTGGCTCCCCTCGAGTTCCCTGACCACCGGAAGGGTTGCTTCATTGCAGAAATGAAGAGATTCTAGTTGTGGAGGAAAAGCTTTATCAAAGAGGAAGGTCTTGTTGCGTGACCTAAAGGTGATCAGCTCTGGCATTAATCTACTCTCTCCTGGAAGTTCATTCCACAGCCAAATCTCCTTGAGTGAGCAGGTCTCTTCTCTACTTTGCTCCTGGCTTTGTTATCTCAAGCTGTGTTGGTAGCTGGTAGTTCATAGATGAAGATACAGTCTCTCTCAGAGCTGTGCAAATAGCATTTTTTTTGTTTTGGTGGCCTGAAATGACTAACTTGTAGATGATTAATAAATCACTGGACCAACACTGCAATCCACAAAGCCTGAGTTAGGTGTCCAGCAGGCCCCTATACAATGAATGGGGAAAGAGGCGTGCTTAAGAATGTGATCCACAAAAACCAGCACATTAGGCAGGGAGCTAGCAATGGGAGTTGCCCACAACAGGAGTGTGTCCTAAGCCCATCCTCTCAGGGAAATAAACACCTAAATCCAAGCTGCAGAGAGGTGCCTATCCCTGCTAGCAATCCACAGCGGAACTCCCCTCTCCTGGAGTCAGGTGACTTAAGCATCCAAGTAGTTTCTTGTGAGAATGGGTTAGGCCCCTGTCTCGTCCACATAGTACAGCTGGAAGGAGTGGTGATGCCCACTTTTAACTGTGGAGGGGGTGTTAGAGCACTCACCCAGGATGTGGGAGACCCAAGTTCAATTCCTCCTCTGTCTGATGATGAGACAGGGGATTTGAACAGGGCTCCCCTGGCTGTCAGGGTGCTCTGGGCTATCCTGGTGTAGGAGGAGGTCCCACAAGCTCTTTTGTCAATGCTGCTGCATTTTGGATGAATAACAAAAGAGTAAGTGGAGCAGGGGACTCGACCCTGGGTCTCCTACTTCCCAGGTGGGTACCCTAAATACCGGACTACAGTGTTTTTCCTTCTTTGTCCCTCCCTCCTCCCCATGAGTAGTTAATTAATTACCCAAAGTGGAATGGCTTCAACAGGAAAGACTGAGGGTGAATATACCACAGCTTTGTGGTTAGAACACTCTCCTGAGACGTGGGAAACCGCTGGTCAAATCCTTTCTCCTTCTCAGACAGACGGGTGAATTGAGCCTGGGTTTCCCACACCCCAGGTCAGTGCTCTAACCGCTGGGCTAAATATAAGGTGGGCACCTCCTCCTCCAGACAGATTTTGAATTGGATCTTCTGAGCACACCTACCAGATCGGGCCCCATGGATGGAGGCAAGTGGAGCACCTATCTCCCCCTGGTTTGTGGATCGCACTGGGGTTTAGGCAGGAGATCCACGCCCAGACCCCTACAGTGAGGCAACAGTGCAAATGCCTAGAAACTTAGGGCACTTTTACAGTGAAAATTTAGGCACTGAGTGAATTTAGTCACTTCCAGGGTTAGGCAGCAGGAGTTTTGTCTCACAGTAGCACCTGAACTGGGATTTAGGCTCCTAAGTACCTTTGTGGAGCTAGGGCTGTGGGCCTCAGTTCCCCATCTCTAAAATGGAAATAATAGCACTGCCCTACCTCACAGGGGTGTTGTGAGGATAGACACAGTAAAGAGTGTTAGCCACTCACATACCAGGGAGTCTGCTTAGAGCTAGATACTTTACTTATTAAATTGAACATTGTCTCAGCTACCACTAGAGGGAAGTATATGAATACTGATCTTTCCCACAGTCATATTTGACTAACATATGTGGGCTGATCAATAATAGGAATAAAGGACGTGATTAGAATACTACATCCAAATCAAATCAAAAGTGATCTGTGCTATGAAATACAGACCACAGTTGTTATATTGATCCATTATTTTGCATATTCCCAAACCACCCGCCATTCGCCTATTCTCCTGAGCCCCTATAAATACTTCACCTTCCCCTGTAGACTCACATCGCCAGAATCTATCTGCGAAGATCCTCCAACATGATATTTCTGACTCACTTTATCTGGCTATTGCTGCTCTGGGTTCGGGGTAAGGAAAAAGCTGCTGAATTATTAATATAAAAGAAACCTGGCCTCATTAGCTAAAATTATTTCCTGTCCCTTTTTCCAATAAATGTAGCTGATCCTTTGCATGAATGTATCAGTGAGATTAATAGAATTCCCTTCTATAGTATACTTGTATTTTTCCATTCTCTCTCTATGTATGCCTAGGTGCCAGTGGGCAGGTTGTCATGACCCAGACTCCAGAATCCCTGTCAGTATCTCCAGGAGACAGAGTCACCATCAACTGCAACAGTACCAGCATTGATAATGCCATAGCCTGGTACCAACAGAAATCAGGGCAAGCTCCTAAGTTCCTTATCTAGACCCTTCCACCCGTCCCTCTGGAATCCCAGACCGGTTCAGTGGCAGTGGCTCGGGTGCTGACTACACATTCACAATCAGCAGGGTTGAAGCTGAAGGTGTTGGAGATTATTACTGCCAGCAGCATTACAGAATCCCTCTCACAGTGATACAGAGTGGCACAAAAACCTCCCTGCAGCTGTTTAAGTTGTATAGAAACTGGGGCTTTTGATTATGTATTTAAGTACAAGGGTTCTTTAAAAATCACTATTACCAAAGGTGTGCGGGGTGGGGCTGGCAGGGTGGAGAAGGGGAGGAGCCTTTTAAAATCTAATTCAATCAGGGGTGACAATTTTTATTTTTAGCTTCACATCCTATCCAGGATGTATTTGATTCTGATCTCAGTCTGCGTGTGTTTTGCACCAAGACATGGAACTACATATTCATCTGGAGCAGGAGCAGCCTCCACCCAAACATCAAACTGGGCCAAGATCTCTCTCTTCTCCAAAGACCACAATGGAATAGAGACACATGTCTAATGCACATGGGGAGAACCCCCATACAGGACACATCTGTTCAAGCTCCCCCATGTAGGACAGAGATTCTCCCATGAGTTAGAAATAATCCTCATTTTATTAACTAAGAGTGGCCTTGCCAACTGCCGAGCCCCTTCTGCCACAGGAGAATCCTCAAAAAGTGAGTCTGTGATTTTTAGGCATGATTTGAAGACATACAAAGGGGAAACAGGACTCATATTCAAATCTGGAACACCTTCAAGTTCCAGTGTACTGTTATAGCAGTGCAACACAGAGAACTGCCTCTTTTCAACTAGCGTTGGTTATTTATATCCGGCTCTTGTGCCCTCTATGGGACTTTTACCATTGGCATTGTTAGGAAAAGGCACCGATCTTCACTGAGCGATGGAATTTAATCCAATAGGGGCAGCCCATAAAGCAGTTTAGAAAGGGGATCAGGCTCCCATACACTGGGTTTCGTATAAGAGAAGCACAGTGAAGGGCTGAGAGAATGTGAATCCAAAATCAGCCAGATCACGTTCTTTGTGATGACCAGCACAATAAGGGTGAGGTGGCTCTAGTAATACATGTGCAAATATGCACCTTCTCATCTTGCTAACTTGAGAACTGATTTATTACAAGACCACCTGTCTTGATTCAGGCAAATTTCCCATTCCAACAGTGTCAGAACTTCAGGATCAGGTCCTCTGAAAGTAAAGCCACTTATTCTCATGCACCAACTTGCATGCATCTCTCACAGATTCAGTTATAATGTCTATGGGGGTAGAGAGCTGGGCAAAATCCTGGCCCCATTGCAGTCAATGAGAGTTTTGCCATTGACTTCAATAGATCCAGGATTTCACCCCATGTTTACGTGCAGCATTTGTACATTTTTGTGCAGTACCCAGCACAACATAGTCCTGCTCCTTGACTGCAGCTCCTAGGTGTGACCACAATACAAATAATACATAATAATAATGTCTTTCCAATTATTCTGTAAAGCACTTAGCACACTTTGGATGCTGTCAAATGAATCAGTATCGATCTCTCTATGTAGGTCCTTCATGGTGTCAATCACCATGGTATCTGTGCACTTTCCATATCAATATATATCTCTGTCTACTCAGTATCTGTAATCCCATAGGTCACAAGAAAAAAAAGTTAATTTTTGTCTGTTTTGGGAGGCAGACTCTGCAATCATTGGCACTAACAATTTCTATTTTGTAGTATAAATCTTAATTTATGGTGTGATTTCAGGATTCAGATGATTCTGATGTGAAAATCAAATTATAGAATAAAATCAAATTATAGAAAATCCCCAGTTATCACACAGACAGCCCTCGCTCTTCATACTTTCAGTTGCATTGAAACCCTCCCATATTTTTTGTGGCTTTATCAATATATTCCAGCATTATAGAGAGAGTTACCTATCAAATGAATTTAAAAACACGTGGACTCAGCTTTCATTATGATTTCTTATGCATAGTACTAGTAAGGAAATATAACTCTGTTTCCCCTTGATAATATAGCCATGATATACACAGGAAACGAGTTGAGCATCATTAAGTCCAGCCTCAGATTTACATATCTTTCCATGCGTGATATTTAAGACGTTCTAAAAGCCATCCCACTAGTTGGAAACCTTTGTGAATTTTAACAGCAACAGAGAAAAAAAATCAAGACCATGATTTTGCAAATATATTTGACATGGCTTCTCTTTTCCATGTTTGAAGGTAGGTCATACAGCTATCATTTTTGAACTCTAATACAGAAGCTTCTAAAAGAGATTCACTAAAATGCTGCTTATTTCTCCCTTTTCCAGAATCCAGCGGGCAGATTGTTATCACTCAGACACCTGCTTCTGTGACGGTGCTTCCAGGAGAGACGGTCACCATTCAGTGCAAGGCGTCCAGCTCAATGAGTGATGATATGAGCTTATTTCTGTTTAAATCAGGACAAAAGCCTAAGCTCCTCATTCATGATGCAAACAACCGTTTCACTGGAGTCCCAGATCGATTCAGTGGTAGTTACAGTGGCACTGACTTCACATTCACCATTAGTGGGGTGCAGGTTGAAGATGCAGGAGAATACTATTGTGGGCAAGATAACAACTACCCTCTCACAGTGATTCAGTTCGGTACAAAAACCTCTATGGTGCCTCTGCACACACCATGTAGTGTAAAGCAGAAGGAAGCAGCTGTATACCTATCAATGTGGGTTGAAAGTAACCTTTAAACCTTTAATTGTTTAACTGGTCTCTTAGGTGTTTTAGATTCAGTCCTGTTGCTGAAAAATAACTTTACCTGCAAATACTGTAACTCAGCTGGCAGGGCCAGGAATTCTCAAGACAGGAGCTGAAATGCACAAGCCAATCCCTTTGTTACACAATCCACTCAGTGCCCTGTAAGCAGGACCTCAGTGACTTTTTTAAGAAACATGGGTTTTAGCCCACGAAAGCTTATGTGCAAATGAGTCTGTGGCAGAGCTGAGAGGTTAATCTTGATCTCCTGAGTCCCAACCCCAGCCTTATCCATCAGACCATCCTTCTTCCAACACTGGATTGACAATTAGATGACTGATACTGATCAATGAACCTAATAATCAGAGCTGCTTTGGTCTCAGCCCTTATGAAATTGGTCCCACGTTGCTTTTTGTTTATTGATGAATGAGCTTCCCCTGTTGGACACTGACCAGGCTGCCAGACTGGGGGCCACACGCTGGAACCCAATCAGGAATCAGAGAAATGTAGGACTGGAAGGGACCTCCATAGATCATGTAGTCCAATCGCCTGCACTGAGGCAGGTCTAAGGATTATCAACACCATCCCTGATAGGTGTTTAGCTAACCTGTTCTAAAAAAGTTCCAGGGAGGGAGATTCTACAACCTCCCTTGGTAATTTGTTCCAGGGCTTAACTATGCCGACCACTGGGAATTTTTTCCCAGGGGTCTTCCCTTGGTCTAGGCAGGATCTAGTACTGTCTCTTTCTTTGCCTTCTCTGACACACTTCCTGGGCATAGGCTCCATGTGTCCCTCCTTTCATGGACGTGGGACGTCAGAGCCCAGCTGCCTTACGCCTCGAAGACCAGTGCAGAGCCTTCAACACACCCCATTTCAAAACACATGGGATTTTGCCTGAGTCAGGACTGAAGGACTGGGTTCTATGAAGGCAACGCGTCTTTTTCTCAAGTACAAACATCAATGGATCTTTCCCATGCTAAACTGCAAGCTCTCCTGGTCCAGACCCAGGTCTTTCTATCTATTCTGTAAAGCTCCTAACATATATTGGAGTGTTATAGAATAATAATCAATAATCAAATTCTATCAACATACATGTTCTCACCTTGCACTCAGCACCATGTTATCTGAACACTTATCTCTCAGTCAAACTGCGTGAGCAAAATGACTTGTATATAAACAACGGCTGTGGCTAAGGCTCTGTTCTGGGTTAGGGAGTCCTGGATTCTCTTTCTGGATCTACTGCCAACCTGCAGTGGGATCTTGGACAAGTTCTACTCATTTCACAATCATTTCATTCTCTTGGGGAAAATAAATCATCAGAACTTGTAATTTTTATTTTCCTAACTAAAGCAAGCAAATTGTAGGGAATCCCTAATGATTAAACATCAGTCTATTTTTACTGTGTATACATTAGAAAATTCCAGTAAACATCTCTGGATTTCACAGAGTGTTTTAGTATAAAGTGCTAGAGTCACTTAATCTGCTGGATTATTTCCAATTAATAGGGAATGTGCACACATGGTTCCTGTGTTACCATTTCTCGTGCTTAGTGAGAAAGATTGACATGCATCTGTTTCCTCCTGATAATAAAGCCCTGAAGCACACAGGAAGCTGTTGGGTATAATTTAGCCCATTCTCTGATTTACATATTTTTCCATATATGACAGTTAATAAATTCAAAAATTCTTCCCAGTGGCTATAAGCCAGTGCTGCATTGTAACAATTAGTGTCAAAGAAACTGATCTAGAAGGACCATGATTTTACAAATGCATTTGCTCTGGCTGCTGTTCTCTGTGTTTGGAGGTAGGTAACACAGCTCTCTTCATTCACTGAACTTCTCACCACTTGTTTTGATAAGAGATTCAGGGAAAGGGTTTTTATTTCTCTCTTTTCCTAGAATCCAGCGGGCAGATTGTTATCACTCAGACACCTGCTTCTGTGACGGTGCTTCCAGGAGAGACAGTCACCATTCAGTGCAAGGCGTCCAGCTCCATGAGTTATGATATGCAATTGCATCTGTTTAAATCGGGACAAAATCCCAAACTCCTTATCTATAATGGAGACACCCGTTTCACCGGGGTCCCCGATCGATTCAGTGGTCGATACAGCGGCACTGACTTCACATTCACCATTAGCGGGGTGCAGGCTGATGATGAAGGTGACTACTACTGTCAGCAGGACTATACAACTCCGCTCACAGTGATACAACTCAATGCAAAAACCTCATTAGTGCTGCAGCCTTCTTGGCACGAAGCAGAAGGAAACATCTAAACCAATGGAGTTTAGTGATTGAAAAGTTTCTAATGAGAATTATCCTCACAATGGAGCCCTTCCATTGGACTTTCCGATTATTGGATTTATACAGCACTTTACAGCTTCAAAGCAGAGTACAAGCATTTACTCACTCGCTTCTACCCTGGACCCCTCTGAAATGTTGCCCTTTAATGTTATTCTGAGGGATGGTGGTTTTTGTTTCATTGTAGCAGCATTACATGGGGCTCTTGACAGAAAATTGGGGCAGACAGAAACCTATTTTTCAACATTATTTCCAACATAAATGATCAATGTTGATCAAACTTTCAGTGTTGTATAAGTAATGTATCCTCCTGGTGTAACATTTTTCTACCTGGTTCTTTCTCTTCCCATCATGTCAAGTCTCAAACTAGTTTTGTCCCTGCCTGTTTTCAAGGGCTCTTTCTGCTGCCAAGATCAGTTTGCTCGTTTACTCTTCACTGCAGACAGCTCTGAGCCCACAAAAGGGAATTACCCTCTAATCCCAGGAGCGTGTACAGGTGGCTCAGACTATGTTTGCTGCCTGAGAGACCTCTCCTTTCTCTTCTCATTTTCCTTCTCTCATATCTGTGTTCTTTCCCCACTTCCGACTCGGACCCTCTCTCCAGAAACTTTAGACACTTTGTATTGATTTTACATGGTGATCATTTCCCTACTACTGTCACTGGACCATGACACCCCTACACATCTTAGCTGGTACCTTTAAAAGCTATGCTCAGCATGGCTACTTTCAGAGCAGTGACTGATTCTGTGCGTTGGGACCAGAGGAGTTAGGGGCCGGATTCAAAATAATAAAACCAAAAACAAACCCCAAATAATTAAACAAACAAACAACAATAACAATTAAAAAAATATTTTTTGGAAAAAAGAACAAATGGCCACGGAGAGATTAATTTTACTGTAATCTGGCCCCATTTCAAATCTTCCATTCTCACTCATCTCTTCCAAAGCTCATTCTGAGTGGTGAATGTCCTATAAATATGAGTGATTTAAAAATCTGTGATAATTAAGCTGAACCCAATTATCACCACTAGAAGGCACCATGGGAACATTAATTCTCCCAGCAAGACAGTGTGTACATGGCTAACCACCAATGGGTAGTAGACACATTACAGGCATCATGCAGCCAAATAAGATCAAAGGTGATACGCATCATGAAACACAAAGAGCGACGGTTAGATCAATCCATTTCTTTGCATTATGTTACAGCATTAAACATTAAGAGTTGGATATACCAGAGCACTCAGCCCTGGCCTAAGTGCTCTGTTTGACATCAATGGGAGTTTTCCCAGTGACTTCAATGGGAGCAGAGTTAGGTCCATGTGGGCACTTTTGACAACCCCAACTTTGATTTCAGGGGGTGTGTTCTGTGACACCTGATTTCACCATAGCAATGTTGCCACCAGATCCCTTCTCAGCACTCACTAAGCACAAGACAACAAGAGCAAAACACTGAAAATCTAACAATACGAGTGGGTTCCATTTTTATATTCATTTGCCTAAGTTCATCACAGACTTTGGGAGGTGGGGGCCGGTCGATATCTCTGGGTGGTGTGGGAAGGTGTGCTGCGGGGGAAGACAAATTCATTCACTGCTGGATTTCACTTCTGTGCTTGTAAATTAAAATGTCCCTGCTATGTTCGAGAGACAAGGTGGGTGAGGTGATATCTTTTATTGGACCAACTGCTGTTGGTGAGAGTGACAAGTTTGTCTCTCTAATATCCTGGGTTGGGACTGACATGGCTTGAACAACACTGCAAAGCTGCATTTCTAGACAAACAAACTCCCCTGAGAAGGGAAGAGAGCAAAGCATCACATGAGAGAAGGGAATGCGGCTCCTGTCTCTGCTGCTGCAGTTCAGCTATTGGTATGTGCCAGACACCGACAGGCCGATCAGCATAGAGAGCAGCTCCCAGCCTGCTCTAACCTGTGCTGGGGCCATGCGGCATGGAGTAGTTACCTCTTTCCTGGCAGCCCCAACTCTGCTGTACCCAACAGAAATTATGCGCAACTCATAGTCTGTCCCCTGGGGACTAATTCTCCCCAACTTTTCATCCTGTGTCCTTGTTTACATCATTGCAATGTGTGCGCCAAACAGTGCTCTGCACATTCAGTAGAGATTTCTACCCATCATCACTCACTTTGCACAGGTGTAAATGACAGCACAGGAGCAAGACAGAGGAGAGCCAGGCTCCAAGGGTAAAGATTATCTTAACATTCAGTACAAGACTAATCTTTCTGAGACAATAAGCCCCGAGATTTCCACTGGTGTACGTGTATGAGTGAAGCACAATATACTTAGAGCAGAAACAGCTGACATGTGATTCTGATCTCAGAGCCGCTCGTGCTTTGCATATGCCAATACACTGGAACTCCACATGCATGTGACACCAAAGCAGTGTCTGCCCAGAAGTATAGCTGGGGCAGGATCCTTCCCTCTTCCAAAAGCGCATTAGGTTAGATACAACCATTCAATGCACTTGGGCTTCAAGATCTCATACGCAGGACACAGTTGTTCCTATCAGCTAGAAACATTCCTCACTCTACTGACTAAGGAACAATCTTGCCAGATGCTGAGCAACAAATCCTGACCGTAGTGACCTGGGCTGTTGAAGAGTGATTTGATGATCGAGCATTTGAAACTCAAATTCAGTTTCAATCATTCAGAAGCTTCACAATGAATATCAACATCACTGCTATGAGCTCACAAAACTCACAAAAACTGAGTTTTTAAGAATATTTGGGTTTTTTAGGGTCTACTCCTTTATCGCTGAGGTCAGACATTTTAGCAAATATGGTCATTCATATTGTGCTGATTCCCACCGTTCAATTAATACATGCTCTGCTGTATTGAGTTAGGAAAAACCTGTTAAAATCATTGGGACATTTGCCTAAGTTCCAGCTGTGGACTCGACCCTTTCTAAGCAGAGCAACTATTTTCCATACCCATCTTTTGTGCAGTAGATTGGAAGCTGTTGGAGGCATGGCCCATCTCTTCCCATTTGTTTCGTAAACGCAATCTGGCTGTCTAGGCTTTCCTATGGCACCTTTCCCCAAGGTATCTGAGCCCCTTCAGAAATGTTGCACTGCATATGACGATAAACATTAAGCCCATTAAGCTCAATGCAAGTCTTTTCATTAACATCCCTGGGCAATGGCGGGGAGAAGAGGGAGGCCCATTCTCCTTGATGACCAGGAATATTGTCTTGTTTGCAAAAAGATGCCAGTTATTGTCTTGAGGACACAATGTACACTCTGTTCTTATTAACTGATTCTATTTGGAAAATTAAATCATCAGAACTTGGATGTTTTATTTGTCTCCTTTAAAGTATCAAGGCCAAGATTTATGACAGAATCATTGGGGTATATTGAAAAGCTTCCTATCGGATATGGAGACGTCTCATGGTATTTGAGTATTGAACATTCAGAGTCACCAAATCTACTAAATGATTCCCATTTACACAGTAACATGCACACATGCCTGCATTAAAAGTTGGTCATCCTTGGTGATGCTGAGGGTGACATGCGTCTGTTTCCTCTTGATAAAACAGCCATGAAGTAGACAGGAAGCCTCAAAGAGAATTCTGCCCCCCCCCCTCATATTTACATATCTTTCCATATATAACCATTAAAAAGAGCTATAGTTCTGCTGTGTAGTTATAAACCTCTGCTGCAGTTAAATAATATTGGGCAGTGCCACAAATAAAGCAGCAAGATGATTTTACAAATGTATTCGATTTGGCTCCTCTTTTCCGTGTTTGAAGGTAGGCAGCATAGACATCTCACTATCTTATCTTTAAGGCTGTTATTTCAAAACTAAATTAACTAAAAAGCTTTTTCTTTCTCACACTTATGTAGAATCCATCGGGCAGATTGTTATCACTCAGACACCTGCTTCTGTGACAGTGCTTCCAGGAGAGACGGTCACCATTCAGTGCAAGGCGTCCAGCTCCATGAGTGATGATATGAGCTTATATCTGTTTAAATCTGGACAAAATCCCAAGCTCCTCATTTATGATGTAACCGGCAGGCAAACTGGAGTCCCCGATCGATTCAGTGGTAGATACAGCGGCACTGACTTCACATTCACCATTACTGGGGTGCAGGTGGAAGATGCAGGAGAATACTATTGTGGACAAGACTACAGCACTCCTCTCACAGTGATACAGTTCAATACAAAAACCTCTTCAGAGCCCCAGCGAACACATGGCGAAGCAGAAGGAAGTGGGGGTGGCTGTTTCTAACCCAGCTGTAATGTAACAAACGACTGGAGTTAGATTTTTTGATTCATTCATCTTGTTTGGAAATCATTCCTTTTTGGTGAGAGAACTGGCAGGGACAGAATCTCTCAGGGCATACACGTGGTGCTTATTCCATACCACCCTATTCCCCACCAGTGAGAACATTTTGGCACAAATTTTCAGTGTTTTTTAATGCCCAGCTATCCACACTTTTAGGTTTATTTGGAACCTCACATTCATTCCAAAGCTACACCTTATACCAATCTCACAAATGTACCTATAATCCTTGGGGAGCGCATTGTGGATGTGAAACTGACAGAAAGAACTTTTAGAGTTTAGACACTTTCAGGGGCGGGCGGATGATTCTGATCTCAGATCAGACATGTTCTTCCTGCTGCAAGACACTGGAACTTTCTATACACATCTCAGGCAGAAGTGTACACTGGGGCACATACATATCCTTAGTGCACAGGAGCTCAAAGGTCCCAAGCATAGAAAACGGCTGCTCTTCGAAGTTAGACATATTCTTCCTCAATCTTTCCAGATGCTGAGCACATCCTACAGGATAATGGATGCCCACAGACTGCACTGAATCAGTGGCCTTTGGCATTGAAGAGCGAAATGAACCCATATAATATGAGCTCAGTATTGACTATAACATGCTTGGAGGTTGCAGTTTCTGCCCTCCTTTGGGATTAATTTAATTCTAACTATGGACATAAAGCATGTGGAGCTTTTACAGTAGCAGATCGCTTGGATGCTATTTCTGATTTTAAAAATGAAATTCTCAGCTGACACTGAAATTGCAGGGAACCCCTAGTTCCCATATCGCAGACCGTGCTTCCAATCCCTACACAGGGAGGTTTAGAATATCCTGTCCTATTTTTTTCTGGACAAATCTGAATATATCAGCACTCTACAGCCAGAGTTGTTTCTCTCTCAAGCATTCCCATCTATGACTCAATCTGATGTTAGGAGACCCACTGAAGTCTTGATGCACTGGGACGACTCCTGTGCTTAAAGCTAAGTATGTGCTACCAGGCTCTACTGGATGAGGGTCAGATGAAGAATGAGAACTTTGTATTGATTTCAATAGGACAAAGTTAAGGATGGTTATACATACTTTGCTGGAATAGTGATTAGTCAGAGTGATTAGTACCTGAGCCATCTCTTCTTATATGTGTGATGCTACTGAAACTCACATGTACCTGCTTCCTCTTGACAATATAGCCATGAACCAATCAAAAAGCCTGCAGAGCCTAATTTAGATCAGCCTGATATTTGCATCCTGTTCCAAATGACAGATAATAAACCCCAAATCCTTCTAATACAACGACATCCAGGACTGATAATTACTGACTAGATCATTTCTTCATGCAGAGGCAAATCCAGCCTACAACACCCATCCATGTTGTTCCTCCAGTCAGCTGGCTGAGACCCAGCGGTTGCAAGTTTGCACAATGTAACTGACTCAGAAGTTACCATCCAGTTTTAGTTGCCAAGGTTTACAACCTTTGGTGTTTTGCTTTGCTCCTAGGATTCACGTTAACCTACAACTCCAAGTAACCCGGAGAAAAGAACCTGTCAGAATTCCCTGCTTTTTTAGTGTGACCTGAATGTAAACGAACAGGAACAAAGAATGTAGGCAATATATACAGGATGGGGAAGTCTATCCTGGGAAGTGGATCTGGCACTGACAACACATTCACAATCAGCAGGGTTGAGAATGCAGGTGCTGGAGATTCTTATGGCCAGCAGCACAACTTCCCCCTCACACAGTGATAGAGAGCGACACAAAACCTCCCTACAGTTGTTGAAGTTCTGTAAAATCTGGGGCTTCTGAATATTTATTTAAGTGCCAGGGAACTTTAACGGCACCAGATTCACAGTGCAGAGCAAAGGTGGGATGGTGTCTTAGAGCTAGAAGGTGTATTTTGATTCCAATCTCAGTCCACACATATTTGGCACCAAGACATGGAACTACATATTCACTGGGGGCAGGAGCAGCCTCCACCCAAACATAAAGTGGGCCGAGACCCCTCTCTCCTCCAAATACCACATTGGAGCAGACAGATGTCTAATGCACATGGGTTTGGAGAACCCTTATACAGGACACATCTACTCAAGTGCCACCACATAGGACAGGGCTTCTCCCCTGGATTTGAAATAGGCCTCATTGTACTGACTCAGAGTGACCTTGCCAGCTGCTGAGCCCGTTCTGCCAGAGGAGCATCCTCAAAAAGTGACCCTGTGGTTTTCAGGCATGATTCGAAGATGTATAAAGTGGAAACAGGACTTACATTTAAATGTGGAACACCTTCAAGCTACAGTGTACTCTAAACATCTACCTAGCTGCTATAGGAGAGTAACACACAGGACTGTCTCTTTTAAACTAGTATTGGTTATTTATGTCCTGCTTTTTGCCCTCTGTGGGAGTTTTACCATTGGCTTTGTTAGGAAAAGGCACAGGTGCTCACTGAGCGATGGAATTTGATCCAATGGGTGCAGATGGTAAAGCAGTTTAGAAAGGGGATCAGGCTCCCATACACTGGGTTTCGTATAAGAGAAGCACAGTGAAGAGATGAGAGAATGTGAATCCAAAATCAGCCAAATCACGTTCTTTGTGATGACCAGCACAATAAGGGTGAGGTGGCTCTAGTAATGCATGTGCAAATATGCACCTTCTCATCTTGCTAACGTGAGAACTGATTATTACAAGACCTCCTGTCTTGACTCAGGCAAATTTCCCATTCCAACAGTGTCAGAACTGCAGGATCAGGTCCTCTGCAAGTAAAGCCACTTATTCTCATGCACCAACTTGCATGCATGTCTCACAGATTCAGTTATAATGCCTGTGGGCATAGAGATCTGTGCAAAATCCTGGCCTCATTGCAGTCAATGATAGTTTTGCTATTGACTTCAATAGATTCAGGATTTCACCCCATGTTTATGTACAGCATTTGTACATTTTTGTGCAGTGACCAGCATAACAAAGTCTTGCTTCTTGACTGCAGCTCCTAGGAATATTATAGAAATAATAATGTGTTTCTAATAATACTGTAAAGCACTTAGCACACTTTGGATGCTGTCAAATGAATCAATATCTCTATATGTATATCAATATCTCTATTTTCTAGGTCCTTCCATGGTGCCCATTACCATTGTATCTGTGCACCTTCCATCTCAATATACATCTTTGTCTACACATTATCTATAATATCCTAGGGCATATGATCTGCACAAAACAACTATTAATTTTTGTCTGTTTTGTGAGGCAGACTCTGCACTTATTTGCACTAATATAATTTCTATTTTGCAACATACATCTTCATTTATGGTGTGACTTCAGGATTCAGCTGATTCTGATGTAAGCTATCACATTATTGAACAAGATCAAATTATAGAGAATCCTCAGTTATTGCACAGACAGAGCTTGCTCTTCAGACTTTCAATTGCATTGAAATCCCCACATGAATTTTGTGGCTTTATGAATACATTTCAATATTATAATTACCTATTAACTGAATTAAGAACATGTGGACACATTACTCATTATAGTTTCTTACGGGTGATGCTAGTGAGGAAACATACCTCTGTTTCCCCCAGATAATATAGCTATGGTGTACACAGGAAGCCAGCTGAGCATCATTAAGTCCAGCCTCAGATTTACATATCTTTCCTTAGGTGATATTTAAGACACTCCAAAAGCCATCACACTAGTTATAAACCTTTGGTGAATTTTAGCAGCAACGGAGAAAAAATTGAAGACAGACCATGGTTTTGCAAATATATTTGATTTGGCTCCTCTTTTCCATGTTTGAAGGTAGGTTGCACAGCCATCTTCTTTTCTGAACTCTAAAGCAGAACCTTTTAAAAGAGATTCACTAAAAGGCTGCTTATTTCTCCCTTTTCCAGAATCCAGCGGGCAGATTGTTATCACTCAGACACCTGCTTCTGTGACCGTGCTTCCAGGAGAGACGGTCACCATTCAGTGCAAGGCGTCCAGTTCAGTTAGCTATGAGATGAACTTTTATCAATTAAAAACAGGAACGGTTCCCAAGCTCCTCATTTATGATGGCTCTAGCCGCTTCACAGGGGTCCCCGATCGATTCAGTGGTAGTTACAGTGGCACTGACTTCACATTCACCATTAGAAA
This sequence comes from Mauremys mutica, assembly GCF_020497125.1. Classification (NCBI taxonomy): domain Eukaryota; kingdom Metazoa; phylum Chordata; order Testudines; family Geoemydidae; genus Mauremys; species Mauremys mutica. The sequence continues at coordinate 131,003,043 of NC_059076.1, read as the reverse complement.
CGTGCAGGCTGAAGATGCAGGAGAATACTATTGTGGGCAAGATAACAGCTACCCTCTCACAGTGATACAGTTCAGTATAAAAACCTCTTCAGTGCCACTGCACACACCATGCAGTGTAAAGCAGAAGGAAGCAGCTGTGTATGTATCAGTCTGGCTGGAAAGTAACCTTTAAAATGTTATTGGTTTAACTGGACTCTCAAATGTTTTAGATTCAGTCCTGTTACAGTATTTGCGGGTAAAGTTATTTTTCAGTAACTCAGCTGGCAGGGTCAGGAATTCTCCAGGCAGTAGCTGAAATGCAGAAGCCAATCCCTCTGTTATACAATCCACTCAGTGCCCTGTAAGCAGGACCTCAGGGCCTTTTTTTAAGAAGAATAATTTTCATTGACCTTTTTCAGAAGCACCTCAATCAGTAATTCTCCTCTGTACAAGTACACACGTGTAACATATTCCTGGCACAGAAACTGCAGGGCCAGTGCACGTCTGGGGAGGGGTAGCTGGGAAAAAGGCAGGATTCAGAGGTCGGAACCTTCATTACATGACTCCATTGGCTACCAACCCTGCTGAGGTTTTGTGCTGTTTTCCCAATCCCTTTGAGAGCCATGGGCCTGGGACTGAAGCACCAGCAGATGGGCTGCAGAACTGTGCACCCCTGGCCTGTCCTTTGGGAGCTAGATTCCCTCCCTTACCCAGCTTTCAACAGTTTGTGCTGAAGTCTGAAAAATGACAAATGGGTTCACACCTTGTTTTATAATGGCAACACCTAGAGGCCCCGCTGTGCAAGGTGCTGTACATGCAGATAGTAAAGTAAGAGCCAGTCAGAGAATTTTTCAGAATCATCATAATAATTTCAATCTGTGCCCACACCTGGGTTCCAGATCCCTTTCACACAGCACCAATCCTCTTATTAACATTTCCTGAAGTACCATGGATATTAGCATGCTTAACATGCTTTCCTCTCAGACGGCATGGGCTCAGGGCCATGGAAGGCCCCAGAAGAATATTTCCGTGTGATTCAACTGCATGGAGATGGTCAACTGCAGAGCCAGTGTTTACATGGCGGGAATTGGAGCCAGATTGGGTTGGAACTACCCCTGTGAGAACATGAATTTACTGTAGATGGTGTGTGGTGTGGTGGGGTTGCAGGGCTGGAATATCACCTGTAGATTGTCCAGGGGTCTGTGCCCACCCTGACTGTAAGGATGGATTCTGCCCCAGATCCCAACTCTCCAGCATTTCACTCCATCCATCTTCTTCACTCAGGAGTGAGCTCTGATGTAGACCTGAGAGATCTTCTTCCAGCCTCCATCTCCATAGTGACCAAGATGCCACATTCAGCTGCTAAAGTCCTGTCAGAAGTGAAATGTGGATGAGGGAAGGGGAGTAAGGGATGGGGCCACAGCCTGTAACGCAGGTGAAGGGGAATGTGTGTAGTAGGCAGCAGAGGCTGGGGGTTTGGGGGAGGGGGAGAGTCATGTGAAGGGGCAATGGGGGCATTTGGGGAGGTTGATGAGGTTGCCTCTGAACCAAGGCTCCAAGTTTCTTACAAAATTAATTTCCGGGGAGCTTCTGGCAGCTCTGGGCAGAGAAACAGTTATTTCAACAACCTGATTTCACTTGAGCATCTGACTTAAGTTGGGGGGGGGAGGGTTAAAGTGCCCTCTGCACTCCTCTGGCAGGGGGAAATCCTCTGCATAGCCACGGCAATTCTCTGCATGGAACAAGGTTAGCAAATGTACCTTGATAACAGAATTTTCTCTCCTATCTAGAGCTAAACCCCAACATCCGATTACAGGGATCACTCACTGTAAGGAAACAGACAGTGCTTCGAATTCTTTATTGGGAATCCTTCCCTCAGTATGTGGGGTTCATTGTAACTCCATCACTAGGTAGCTGGGCACATACCCATCTACACTGAGCCACGCCCGAACTGCTGTTCCCCTTGGCTCGTCTCACCGGCTCTTTCCCACTGTTTGGTAGATCCACTGTTGCAACTTCCCGTAACTAAACTAGGGCTAAATTAGGGCTCCTTGCGCCAGGGAATCACCTTCATCACTGCATTTGGACAATGCCTACCACTATGAGGGGCCTGTCCTGAGTGGAGCTTCTAGTTGCTATCGTAACACAAACACTAGCAATACTAATGCTTTAGGAACCGAGCACAGCGTCTCAGTGCCACACATACTGAGTTAATGCTGCATTTACTTCATATGAGGTAAATAACTTATCACTGATGGGACAGTTACTAATGTTGAAGTTATTGGGATTCACAGATGTCTGTTTCCTTTTGAAAGTACAGGTATGAAGTACACAGGAAGTCAGCTGAGCCTAACGAGGCCTGCTGCAGATTTACATATCTTTCCATAAAGAGATTTCAATGTATTTCTTAAATAATGCTGAGTGGTGAGCAGCCTTGGATTCATTTGACCCATCACTGAAGACACACCAGAGACGCAGCATGGTTTTACATATGTATCTGGTCTGGCTGTTTTGCCTCTTCAGTGAAGGTAAGTGGTAAATTTTAAAAGCTTATTGTTTTAACTCTGCTGTTTCAAAATGATAGTCACTAAAAGCTTCTAATTTCTCCCATTTCTAGGCTCAGAAGGACTCATTGTGATAACTCAGACACCCCTGGTCTCTGCATTTCCAGGAGAGCCCGTCAGTTTTCAATGCAAGGCTGACAGTAATGTTAATGATGAAATGAATCTATATCTATTCAGATCAGGAGAAGTTCCCAAGTCCATCATCTATCATGCAACTAACCGCTTCCCAGGGGTCCCAGATCGGTTTCGTGGTAGTGGAAGAGGAACTGACTTCACGTTCACCATCAGCCATTTTCATGCTGAAGATGCAGGAGAATATTTTTGTGGACATGACTATTGGAATGATTTCACACAGTGATACAGTCCAATACAAAAACCTCTTAAACCCCAGAGCCCTCTTAGTGCATATGAGACCAGATAGGGGTGTTCTTATTCCATATATAATGAAACACTAACTTGAGAATAAATTTCTAAAGGAAATGAACATGAATCTTAGAGCAGGTGTCAGCTAACATTCTCTACTCTAGTAAATGAACGGCAGCTGGAGAGACCATCCAGTGCAGTATCAACGTTTCACATACACCTACTATCCATATCATCTCCCTTCCCTTAGTGCCATTTAATAATCCTTGGGCCTTATCTAGCACTTTTGAGCTTCAAAGCACAGTAGAAACAATTGCCTCTAATACTGCAACTCGATCCCAATTCTAACCCCTAAAGTGATTCCCTTTAAGGCTCTAAATGTTATTCTGAATTATTTTATTCTTTCCATTCATACAGCAACATCGCATGAGTACCCTGCTAGGAACCAAACCCTCAGAACCTGATTTTTAAAAATGATTTGCAATATAAATGATCAATTCTCTACACACATTTTTAATACTTCTAATCTCCTGTGGAGCATTGTCGTTACTGTCCATTGCAATCTCTCCCAGTGTATATATTGGAAAGCTGCACTGCACTGCTGCATAGTTCCCTGCCTTGCTGCTTCTCTCTCTCAGGAGCCCAATCTCAGACAGGTTTGCTCCATATTCATTTGCAAGGCTGATCCATCAGCTTCCTCACTAATCTTCAAATAGGCATTTCCTCTAGTCCCAAGAGCATGGCTCAGGTGGCCCAGACTGTGGGTGTTGCCACAAAGACATCTGCAATCTCTCCTCTCTTTCCCTCTCTCATACCCCTCTGCACCACCCGTCTTTCCTTTCCTTACCCACCTTCATTCCTTCAATAGACTTTACAAGTGGATTCTTCTGCTGTCGCTGTCACTGAGCCATGTCTCCCGTGGAAACCCCAGCTGGCATCTTTAAAAACAACGTCTCTGTCACTGAGCACTGCTGCTTCTGGCAGCATCACTGATTCTGTGCCCTTGGGGACAAGCACACGTGAGGCCTGATTTGACAGAGAGTTCAGGGCAGATTTCAAGGGCTCAGAAGCCCCAGATAGAAAGAAGCAAGGTAGCTGGCTGAACAGTGACATTCTCTCAGGAGCTTCATGAGTCTCAGCAAAACTGACTTTGCAAGTTTGAGTCTGAAAACCCAACCTCATTATCTCTGCCAGGAGCTCACAGGTAACTTTTCCAAAAGTGACTAAGGGAGTTAGGCACCTGAATATCTTTGAAGAACTGGACCTTCGAAGGCAAAGTGTCATCCAAAATCAGCTCCTAAACCTTAGGGTATGTCTACACTGCAATAAAAAACCTGCAAAACGGCCATGGCTGGCCTGGGTCAGCTGACTTGGGCTCCTGGGGCTCTGGCTGCCGGGCTAAAAAGTGCAGTGTAGCTATTCAGGCTCAGGGTGGAGCCCGACTCTGAAACCCTGCAAAGGGGTTAGGTCTTAGAGCAGGCGTTGGCAACCTTTCGGAAGTGGTGTGCCGAGTCTTCATTTATTCACTCTAATTTAAGGTTTTGCGTGCCAGTGATACATTTTAACGTTTTTAGAAGGTCTCTTTCTATAAGTCTATAATATATAGCTAAACCATTGTTGTATGTAAAGTAAATAAGGTTTTTAAAATGTTTAAGAAGCTTCATTTAAATTAAAATGCAGAGTTCCCCGGACCAGCGGCCAGGATCCGGGCAGTGTGAGTGCCACTGAAAATCAGCTCATGTGCCGCCTTTGGCATGCGTGCCATAGGTTGCCTGTCTTAGAGTCTGGGCTACAACCCAGGCCCAAAGGTCTACATTGCAATTTTAATGCCACAGCCCAAACTCTGCAAGCCTGACTCAGCTGACCCGGGCTCTGAGACTTGTTGCTGTTGGTTTTCCATTGCAGTATAGAGGTACCCTTGGGTGCTTTTGGAAATATTACCCATGTCTCTCACCTTGTAGGGGCAGGACTCCCAACAAACGAATCAATGACTGATACTGCTCAATGGTCCTAATAATTACAGGTCACTAAAGATTAATGTTTTTAATACCCAGTGAATCAGCAGTCAGATTTTAAAAAAAAACCTCACCCTGCTGCCTTAGTCCATATACAGTCAGTACATTGTGAGTTTCATTTATTGATTCCTATCAGCTAAGGTGAGGGAAGCAGATCTGATTAAAACTGATCCAAGCAAAAGCAACTAGTTCTGTGCAGTTGTGGAAAAGAACTGGCCCTAGGGAGCACGTAACGCCCAATCTGATCACTTCAGGAAGGGGGGTTATGTTATCATAATCTGGGCCAATTTTTAAAACCATTCTTCCCTTTAATTTTTTTCCTCCCAATATGTGTTTGGTCACTGCTCTTCAAATATGGGGTTGCTAAACAGCTGTGAAAATTAGCATGTGCCCCATTATTACCACTAGAGGGCGCTGTGTGAACACCAATCCTTCTAGCAGTCTTACCTGTGAGGGATGCTAGAGGAATTACAAACCCAAGTAAGACGTAAGGTGACATTACTGTGAAATAGAGAGACTGGGTATCATATGGATCCATATCCATTTGCATATTTACAGAGCACCTGGCATTCCTCTATTGTGCTGGGCAGGTATAAATAGTTCTCCTTCCAGGTTAGAGTCACTTCTTAGGATCTATCAGTGAAGACCTCCAAGATGACAGTTCTCACTCGCTGTCTCTGGTTACTGCTTCTCTGGGCTCAGGGTAAGGAAAATGCTTCTCAGTCATTCAAATGAAAACTGGTTCTAAGAACTAAGATTGAGTTTAATAGCTTATGCCAACATTTTTTCTCTGTATTTCTCCATTCACTCTATCTAGCTAGGCTCCTGTGGGCAGACTGTGATAACTCAGACTCCAGAATGCCAGTCAGTGCCCCGTTTGTGAATCCCTGGCTCTTTTGAGGTCAGTGGGAGTTTTGCCATTGACTTCAATGGAGGTAAATAAGGAGACATGTGCCACAGTACATTCAGAATGCTGGTGCCACCCAGCTCTAGATCTCCATCACATCTGACCCAGCCGGAGCAGGGGAACAAATGACCCAATATGTCTAGGCACTCAAAGAACGCTACTTTCAGGAAGCGCTTGCTGAGACGGTGTATGTAGAGGTAGGAATAAAGCTTGAATATTGCACTGTCCTGGCTCTCACTGTCTTTATGCTCACAAACTGAAAAGCATTTAAAATCCAGCCTAAGGCCCTGATCCAAAACTCTCTGGAATCAGTGTGAGTCTTTCCAATGACTTCAGTGGGCTTTGGATCAGACCCTCAGAACCCAGTTTTGCTACATAAGCAGCATCTCCTGCCATATACTGAATGCTCTCAGAGATTGACATCAGCAGTTCTGTACCGTTTAAGTGATTATTTGACATAGTACAGAAATCAAGATTTATTATAAAATGTACAAAAGTTTCACACTGTGCTAACCATTCAACACCCAAATCATCTCACAATGAACTTTTAAAGGTATATTTAGGTGCCATTGAATTCTATGAGAACTTTAGCATTGACTTCAAACAACATGTGATAGATGTTAGCCGCCTCGCTTAATGCACTTCTGGAAAGTGCTCAGATACTACAGGGATGAGCCTGGAATAAATACCTATAAAGAACAGAACAGAATCAAGTCTTCATCAAGTAGTAAACTTGATGCCATGAGTCCAGAATACAACCACAAAGGGACTGTGCTCCCAGGCTCTAACGTAAAGGAAGTACTTCCCTAAACAGAGAGAATGTGAAACTATAAATGGAAAGTTTGTGATCATAGAACTCTTGGTATAAAATCAGGGTGGGATAGATATGTGGGGTGGGTGGCTATAGCAAGGCCCATTCAGCATTTGCTAACTTTGTAACACCTTTGATCATCCCAGCCTGTCTTCTTGACAGAGGCAAAACACTTCTTCAAAACAATGTGAATTTGCCTGAGTCAGGACTGCAGGATCAGGTCCTTTGAAGGTAAAGCATCTCTTTCTTACATACAGAGATCCATGGATGTTTCCCATGCTAAACTGTAAGCTCTCCTGGTCCAGACCCATGACTTCCTATCTATTCTGTAAAGTTTCTAGCATACACTCGAGTGTTGTAAAATAATAACCAATAATCAAATTCTAGCCACATACATCTTCTCACCTGGCACCCAGCACCATGTTATCTGACCACGCCCGACTGACCATAAAGATATATTTAACTCTATATCAATCTGCCTGAGTAAAATGACTTATACACAGACAACAGATGTGGAGAAGTCTCTGTCCTGGGTTAGGGAGTCTTGAATTCTCTTCCTGGCTGTACTGCTGACCTGCAGTGGGATCTTGGGCAAGTTCGACTCATTTCAAAATCATTTAATTCTCTTGGGGAAAATAAATCATCAGAACTTGTAATTTTTATTTTACTAACTAAAGCAAGAAAATTATAGGAAATCACTAACGATAAAACTATTTTTATTGAGCTGGAGTCACTAAATCTGCTGGATTATTTCCATTTAACTAGGAATGTGCACACATGTCTCCTGTTAACATATCTCATGCTTAATGAGACAGATCTAGAGTCAGCTGTTTCCTCCTGATAATAAAGCCCCAAATCATACAGGAAGCTACTGAGTATAATTTAGCCCAGTAGCTGATTTACATATCTTTCCATACGTGACAGTTAATAAATTCGAAAATTCTTCCCAGTGGTAATAAACCAGTGCTGCAGTTTAACGATTAGTGCCAAAGAAACTGATCTAGAAGGACCATGATTTTACAAATGCATTTGCTCAGGTTGCTGTTCTCTGTGTTTGGAGGTAGGTAACACAGCTCTCTTCATTCATTGAACTTCTCACCACTTGTTTTGATAAGAGATTCAGGGAACGGGTTTTTATTTCTCTCTTTTCCTAGAATCCAGCGGGCAGATTGTTATCACTCAGACACCTGCTTCTGTGACGGTGCTTCCAGGAGAGACGGTCACCATTCAGTGCAAGGCATCCAGCTCCATTAGCAATGAAATGGACCTATATCAATTCAGACCAGGAGAGGTTCCCAGGCTCCTCATTTATCATGCCACCAACCGTTTCACCGGGGTCCCCGATAGATTCAGTGGTCGATACAGCGGCACTGACTTCACATTCACCATTAGCGGGGTGCAGGCTGATGATGGAGGTGACTACTACTGTCAGCAGGACTATACAACCCCGCTCACAGTGATACAACTCAATGCAAAAACCTCATTAGTGCTCCAGCCTTCTTGGCATGAAGCAGAAGGAAACAGCTGCAGTTGTAGCTAAACCAATCCATGTGCAAAGTTTCTAATGAGAATCATCCCTACAGTGGAAGCCTCCGACTGGACTTTCAGATTATTGGATTTATTCCTCTGAAATTCTTTCTGAAATCATTTGCTGAATTAGCAGGGGCTGGCACTGTACGGGAAGTAATTGGGGTACACCAGCCAATCCCACACAGTCACGTTAACTAGAACCCGATGGCCTCCCAAAATAATTTCTACTGAATTGTTTGTAAAATGAACAATATTTTTCCTTTGTGCACGTCTTCCAGATCCCCTGCACACATGAACAATCCTCTGTTGTGTGGCAGAGCTCTGACCTTGCTCCTGTGGGTCCTGCGCTTCTAGGCGGTTTATGCTTAGCCTCAGTGGCTCACTGTGACCCTCCACATAGCCATTCTCTCTCTAGGGCCAGGGTTACAGTCTACTGAGCCCTTTTCATCATAGGCTACAAGGAGGTTGGTGAGAGAACTCCCAGAGTCTCTGTTCAGCCTCCTGTCCTGACAGGGACCTGACTTCCCCTCCCAGGAGATGTTCCTGTAGTGGTGGGTTGGGGGGAACCCGGGCCCACTCTCTACTCCGGGTTCCAGCCCAGGGACCCTAATGGTAGCAGTTGTTGGCAGCCAACCTTTCACTGCCAGAGTTGCTACATTTCCCTGGGCCACTTCCCCACAGCTCTCCTGCTTCTGCCTTCTTCACCCTTACCTTAGGGCTCCTTTAACGATGTTTTAGGGTGTCTTCAGTAACCAGCCCTTCAGCTGCACTTCTACTCCTCTGACTCCCCTGCCTGACTGGAGTGAGCCCTTTTTATAGTAACAGCAGGGCCTTAATTAGAGTCAGGTGGTCACATTAACTGAATGGCCTCACCTGACTCTTTACAGGTTAATTAGAGTCAGGTGTTCTCATTAGCCTGGAGCAGCCCCTGCTCTGGTCAGTCAGGGAACAGAAAACTGTTAATCCAGTGGCCAGTATATCTGCCTTCAGCTATTCTGCTGTATCCAACTGGCCTGAGTCTATCACAGTTGTTAATATTCTCAGAATCAGGGTTATTAGCACTGCCTTCCCACAGGCTGTCCCTGCACTAACGATGGCATGTAGAGCACAGGCACTACATTTGTAGCTACACGCCACAGTGAAAGGTTCTGGCAGCAGGGAAAGCTCCACCAGCTCCCCACTGCTGGGGCCTTTCACTGCAGCGAAGAAAGGCTCTGGCTTGGGTAGACTGCGGGGAAAGACTCTCGCAGCAGGTAGGCAGTGGGACATGCACTGTTAAAAATACCAGTGTAGACTTCGGAGGCACTGCTTGGGCCAGTTGGAAGACTGTGAAGGGCACATACTCTGGTGGTTCAGGTATGTAGGGCATTCTAGTCCACTCACTCAAGCCATGATTTGCTGTGTACACTGCTATTTATACCTGTACTACCTGCGTACCCAGTGTCTGTACTCCACATGACGCCGCAAATATTGATGTACCTTGAGAGTGACATTGAGCCAAGGCTGTTATGGCTGTTCTAGGCCCCACAACATGGGATTTGGGCAACTGCTGAGCAGGTGGTTAAATGGAGGGAGAAGAGGCCAGGTTAAGTTGGAACAGGGGCCCATATTAACGTGAGCCTTGTGGCTACGAACCCCTGTGCAGGGGGTGAGCTGGGGTTACAGCCCTATTGCAGTCCATAGAGCTGGACAAAAAATGTTTGACCGAAATGTTGTTGTTGTGGGGTTTTTTGACAAAAAAATGCGGATTCGGTGATGTCCCTTAATCGCTGATTTAAAAGCATTACTTGAGAATGAGCTTCCAGGGGAAATGACCATTCATCTTAGAGCACGTGTCTGCTAAAATGATCTTTTCTAATAACTGAACTGGAGCAGAAAATACCCCTCAGAGCAGTAACACAGATACACCGGCACATGCCATCCACCTGGCTGCCGCATTCCCTTAGTGCACCTGGAGTATAACAATAATTTTAGCCCATATACAGCACTCTACAGCTTCAAAGTAGAGAACAAGCATTTACTCACTTGTTTCTAACCTGGATCCCAATTCTAACCCTCTGAAGTGTTGCCCTATAAAGATCTCAATGTTATTATGAAGTATGAAGTTTTTCCATTCATTGCAGGAGCATTACATGGAGACCTTGCTAGAAGATTGGAGCTGACAGAAACCTATTTTTAAACATGATTTGCAACATAAATGATCAATATTTATCATAGTTTCAATGTTGTCTAAGCGCACTGTGAACCACTGTAGCAAGTACATGTTCAATGGACCTCTTCCAATCAGCGCGTAGTTCTGTCTCTTCCCAGTATGTCAAGTCTCTGACTGGTTTTGTCTCTGCTCATTTCCAAGGGCTGTGTCCATTGTCAGGTCTAGTTTCCTCATTGACTCTTCATTGCAGACAGCACTGAGCTCACAACAGGGAATTTCCCTCTAGTTCCAGGACAGCATACAGGTGACTCAAACTGTATCTGCCTGAGAGACCTCTCCTTTCTCTCCTCATTTTTCTTCTCTCATATCTCTGCCCTTTCTCACTGCCAACTCCTACCCTCTGTCCAGAACCTTTAGACACTTGGTATTGATTTTACATGGTGACCGTTACCCTACTACTGTCACTGGACCATGACAGCCTTAGAGATCTCAGCTGGCACCCTTAAAAGCTATGCTCAGCATTGCTACTCTCAGAGCAGTGACTTTGTGCATTGGGACCAGAGGAGTTAGGGGCCTGATTCAAAGCCCACTGTAGTCAGGGGAAAGTTTCAAAAAAACAAAACAAACAGAAGAACCCAACAATATTTTTATGTTTGGAAAAACAAATGCCCATGGAAAAATTCTAAGGTGGTGGTGGTGTTTTAATTATACTGTAAACTGGCCCAATTTCAATTCTTCTGTTCTCACCCATCTCTTCCAATGCACATTCTCAGGGGTTGATGTCCTATAAATATGAGTTCTTGAAAACTCTGTGATAATTAAGTTGAGCCCCTTTATCATCACTAGAAGACACCATGGCAACATTAATTCTCCCAGCAGTACAGTGTGTACATGGCTAATCACCAATGGGTAGCAGACACATTACAAGCATCATACAGCTAAATCAGCTCTAAGGCAATATGCAGCATGAAACAAAAAGAGCAACGGTTAGATCGAGCCATTGTTTTGCATGTTACCGCTTTAAACAGACAGCCACTCAGCAGAGACAGCTGGCATAAATTACAGCAGCTCCCAGATTTCTCTAACTTGTGCTGGGGCCATGCAGCATGGAGTGGCTACCTCCTTCCTGGCAGCCCCACCTCTGCTGCACTCAACAGCAGTTGTGCGCAACTCACAGTCTGTCCCCTGGAGTCTAATTCTCCCCAGCTTTTCATCTCTGTCCTGGTTTACACCAGTGCAACGTGTGCAGCAAACACTGCTCTTCCGATTGGGTAGAGCTTTCCACCATCATCACTCACTTGGCAGAGGTGTAAATGACAGCACAGGGGCAAAGCAGAGGAGAGCCAGACTCTAAGGATGAAGTTTATCTTAACATTCAGTTCAAGACTAATCTTTGTGAGACTTCACAATAAACCCTGGGGTTCCCAGTGACATGTGTATGAGTGAAGCACAAAATACTTAGAGCAAAAACAGCTGGCGTGTGATTCTGATCTCAGAGCCGCTCACGCTTCGCATGTGCCAATCATAGACTGGAACGCCACATGCATCTGAGGCTAAAGCAGTGTCTGCCCAGAAGTGTAGCTGTGCCAGGATCCTTCTCTCTTCCAAAAGTGCATTAGGTTAGATACACACATTTAATGCACTTGGGCTTCAAGATCCCACATGCAGAACACAGTTGTTCCTATCAGCTAGAAACATTCCTCACTCTACTGACTAAGGAACAATCTTGCCAGGTGCTGAGCAACAAATCCTGACCATAGTGACCTGTGCTATTGAAGAGTGATTTGATGACAGAGCACTTGAAATACAAATTCAGTTTCAAACATACCAAAGCTTCACAATGAACATCTACATCACTACTATGAGCACACAAAGCACTGAGTTTTAAAGAATATTTAGGTTTTCTAGGGCCTACTCCTTTATCACTGATGTCAACCAATATTTTATCGTTGGGTTCAACAAGAGCTGGTCCTTACTGAGCAATGAAACTGGGTCTAATGAGCACACAGTACACGCCAGTTAGAATTGGATCAGGCATCCATAAGCCAGGCACTTTCATATAAGGAAATATAATCCAAAGCTGAGCTAACGATCAACTTAAAAGAGTTAATGATCTATACTCATGCTATAGGAGGCAGATCAGATGATGGCTAAGGAAATGTATCAGCAAATATGGTCATTCATATTGTGCTGATTCAAAAGTCCACCGGTCAATTAATACACGCGCTGCTGTCTTGAGTTAGGAAAAACGTGTTGAAATCCTTGGGACATTTGCCTAAGTCCCAGCTGTGGACTGGACCCTTTCCAAGGAGAGCAACTATTTTCCATGCCCATCCTTTGTGCAGTAGATTGTAAACTGTTCAAGGCATGGCCCATCTCTTCCCATTTGTTTTGTAAACGCAATCTGGCTGTCTAGGGTCTTCTATGGCACCTTTCCCCACGGTATTTGAGCCCCTTCAGAAATGTTGCACTGAATATGAAGATAAACATTAAGCCCATTAAGCTCAATGCAAGTCTTTCTGTTAATGTCCCTGGGCAATGTGGGGTCCTATTCCCCTTAATGGCCAGGAATAATGTCTTGTGTGTGAGAAGACGCCAGTTTTTGTCTTGAGGACACAATGTACATTCTGTTCCTATTAACTGATTCTATTTGGAAAATGAAATCATCAGAACTTGGATATTTATTTGTCTCCTTTAAAGTATCAAACCAAGTTTTATGGCTGAATCACTGGGTTATGTTGAAAAGCTTCCTTTCGGATATGGGGACGTCTCATGGTATCTGAGTATTAAATATTCAGAGTCACCAAATCTACTAAATGATTCCCATTTACACCGGACCATGCACACATGCCTGCGTTAAAAGTTGGTCATCCTTGGTGATGCTGACAGTGACCTGCATCTGTTTCCTCTTGATAAAACAGCCATGTAGACAGGAAGCCTCAAACGTAATTCTGCCCCGCCCCCATATTTACATATCTTTCCATACATGACGGTTAAAAAGAGCTATAATTCTCCTGTGTAGTTATAAACCTCTGCTGCAGTTTAATAATATTGGGCAGTGCCACAAATAAAGCAGCAAGATGATTTTACAAATGCATTTGATTTGGCTCCTCTTTTCTGTGTTTGAAGGTAGGCAGCACAGACATCTTATTATCCTAACTTTAAGGCAGTTATTTCAAAGTCAGATTCATTAAAAGGCTTTTTCTTTCTCCCACTTGCCTAGAATCTAGAGGGCAGATTGTTATCACTCAGACACCTGCTTCTGTGACGGTGCTTCCAGGAGAGACGGTCACCATTCAGTGCAAGGCGTCCAGCTCAATGAGTGACGATATGCATTTATATCTGTTTAAATTGGGACAAAATCCTAAGCTCCTCATACATGATGCTACCAACCGTTTCACTGGGGTCCCCGATCGATTCAGTGGTAGATACAGCGGCACTGACTTCACATTCACCATTAGTGGGGTGCAGGCTGAAGATGCAGGAGAATACTATTGTGGACAAGACTACAGCCGTCCTCTCACAGTGATACAGTTCAATACAAAAACCTCTTCTGAGCCCCAGCAAACACACGGCAAAGCAGAAGGAAGTGGAGGTGGCTGTTTCTATCCCAGATATAACAAATTGGAGTCAGATTTTTTTATTCATTCAGCTTGTTTGGAAAATATTGTTTTTCAGTAAGAGGACTGGCAGGGACAGAATCTCTCAGGGCACTGAGATACATGTGGCACTTATTCATTATCACACCATTCCCCACCAGCGAGAACATTTTGGCCCAAGTTTTCAGTGGTGTTTGTGAACGCCCAGCTTTCCACACTTTTAGGTTTATTTGTACTTTCACATTCATTCCAAAGCTACACCTTATACCAGCCTCACAAATATACCTAATCCCTGTGGAGCGCATCGTGGAGGTGAAGCTATGACAGACAGAACAGTTAGCGCTTAAACCCTTTCAGGGGCGGGCGGAGGACTCTGACCTCAGATCCAGACATGTCCTTCCTGCCCCAAGGCCCTGGAATTTTATATGCATCTCAGGCAGACGCACCCCCTAAATGTACAGTGGGGCACATTCATGTCTTTACTGCACAGGGGTTCAAAGATCCCAACCTTTGGAAATGGCTGCTCTTTGGAGTTAGAAATGTTCTTCCTTTTAATGATGATGGACCCAATCCTTCCATTTGCTGAGCGCCTCCTATTGGATACTGGTTGTCCTCAGACTGCACTGAATCAGTGGCCTGTGGCATTTGAGTGATATGAGTGCACATAATCTGAGCACAGCATTGTCTAGAAAATGGAGAGGGCAGTTTCTGCACTCGTTTGGGATTAATTTAATTCTAGCTCTGAAAATAGACACGTTGAGTATTTATAGCAGCACATCAAAACTTAGACGTTGTTTATTTCTCATTAAAACAAATAAATTCTCAACTGACATGCAGGGAATCCCAAAGTACCATACAGCTGGCAGTATTTCCAATCCAAACACAGGGCGGTTTAGAATATCCTCCCCTATTGTTTCTGGACTAATCTGGATACATCAGCACTCCACAGCCAGAGTTGCACCTGTCTGAAGCATTCTCCTTTATGCCTCAATCCAATGTTAGGAGACCCACTGAAGTCTTGATGCACTTCACAAAACTAAGTGATTGGGCAACAAAATGGCAAATGAAATTTAATGTGGATAAATGTAAAGTAATGCACATTGGAAAAAATAACCCCAACTATACATACAACATGATGGGGGCTAATTTAGCTACAACGAGTCAGGAAAAAGATCTTGGCATCATCGTGGATAGTTGTCTGAAGATGTCCACGCAGTGTGCAGAGGCAGTCAAAAAAGCAAACAGGATGTTAGGAATCATTAAAAAGGGGATAGAGAATAAGTCTGAGAATATATTATTGCCCTTATATAAATCCATGGTACGCCCACATCTCGAATACTGTGTACAGATGTGGTCTCCTCACCTCAAAAAAGATATTCTAGCACTAGAAAAGGTTCAGAAAAGGGCAACTAAAATGATTAGGGGTTTAGAGAGGGTCCCATACGAGGAAAGATTAAAGAGGCTAGGACTCTTCAGCTTGGAAAAGAGAAGACTAAGGGGGGACATGATAGAGGTATATAAAATCATGAGTGATGTTGAGAAAGTGGATAAGGAAAAGTTATTTACTTATTCCCATAATACAAGAACTAGGGGTCACCAAATGAAATTAATAGGCAGCAGGTTTAAAACAAATAAAATGAAGTTCTTCTTCACACAGCGCACAGTCAACTTGTGGAACTCCTTACCTGAGGAGGTTGTGAAGGCTAGGACTATAACAATATTTAAAAGGGGACTGGATAAATTCATGGTGACTAAGTCCATAAATGGCTATTAGCCAGGATGGGTAAGAACAGTGTCCCTAGCCTCTGTTCGTCAGAGGATGGAGATGGATGGCAGGAGAGAGATCACTTGATCATTGCCTGTTAGGTTCACTCCCTCTGGGGCACCTGGCATTGGCCACTGTCGGTAGACAGATACTGGGCTAGATGGACCTTTGGTCTGACCCGGTACGGCCTTTCTTATGTTCTTACGTTCTTATGTTCACTGGGACTAGTCGCGTTTAAAGCTAAGTGTTTGCTACCAAGCTTTACTGGATGAGGGTCAGAATGCTTATTGCCTTGTAGGATGGAGGTCCTTAGTAATCAAATGAAGAATATGGACTTTCTATTGACTTCAACAGGACTAAAGTTAAGGATGGATTTACATACTTTGCTGGATCATGGACACAGTGCTCAGCATCTTGCTGGATCCAGCCGTTAATGAGCAACCATCTCTTCTTAGGAGACAGTTAATTAGTTTTAAATCCTTCTAATTAGTTGTCGATCCTGGACTTAATTTGAACAATCAGTGTCAGAAAAACGAATGTGCTGTACAAGAAATAGGATTTCACAAATGCATTTAATCTCGCTGCCCATGTTTGAAGGTCAGTAGTTCAGCCCTTTTCATTTACAGCCTCTGAGACAGCTGTTCCAAATAGATTTTCATTAAAAGCCTTTTTGTTCCTCCCACTTTTCTAGAATCCAGCGAGCAAATTGTTATCCAACTGCTTCTGTGACGGTGCCTCCAGGAGAAATGATCACCATTCAGTGCAAGGCATCCACTTCTGTTAACAATTCAATGAATTTCTCTCAGCTCAGCTCAGCTCAGGAGAGGTCCCCAAACTCACCATTTTTATGGCTACAAAGCATTTCACTGGGGTCCCTGACCAATTCAGTGGCAGTTGCAGTGGGAAGGACTTCACATTCCCCATTTGCAATGTGCAGGCTGAAGATGCAGGAGAATACCACTGTGGAAATGATGCCACCAACCCATTCACAGTGCTTCGGACCAGTACAAAACCCCCTCTGAGCCATAGGCTTCTTGGTATTAAAGCAGAAGCAAGCAGCTGTGGATGTGTCAGAACCAGTGGATTTGAGCAGTTCAATTTGAAAATTGTTCTAATGATGGACTCATGTAAGGGGGCTCTCCGGTTTGGGGAGTCATTCCTCTCAGAGATTTTTGGGAACAGTTACTGTTTGTAACAGGGAAAGAAGATCTGAGGTCAATTACTGAGACATACCTCAGCCCATGATCTCACAATCCCCTTGGGCACTTTAACTCACCGTGAATATTTAAAAAACAAACAAGGAGATAGGAGTTGGGGGTCCATTGTTACATGAATCCTGGGGCTGCAAACAGAAGCTGGTCAACATTTTTGTTTTAAACTTTTCTGTAAGGTGTCTTTTACAAAAAAATTCTGGTGTTTCAAAATTTTCCAATTTTTTGTTGAAACCAAAAAAGATCATTTTTGGATAATGTAGAAGGTAGGTTTTTCAGTTATTTGGTCCCCTCCCCTCTTCTTCCCCTTAGTTCTCTTTTTGGCACTGAGCACAGCAGAATGAGGGATGTCCAGTGACTTTGGGATCTGGTTTTTCCACTCCCTTTTTTCATTTCTCCTTTTTGCTGCTCTGTAACTTAAAAAAATTGAATTCTGGAAACATTCCTCAGTGTCAAAGAGGGGAAAAAAATAAAAATGAAAACGTGGGGTAAAAAAATCCCTGTGTGTAAATTGTTCTGTTATGCTCAGTGGCACAAAAGAGAGGGGCAGGGAAGAAAAAAGAGAAAGGTGAAAATAACAAAAAAATAAAATTTTGAATTTTTTCATAAAAAAAATTTCATCCATAATTTATAAAAGAAACAAAAAATCCCCCCATGTCAGAATACAAATGGCATTGTAATCAGTGGCGCTGGAACACTTTTTACAGTGGGGATGCTGAAAGCCGGGGTACCCAAACTTTTTACCTTACACCCCCCATACTCCCGTTCATGCTCCCTCTCTCCTCAGAGCAGGGGCCAGGACCAGGCCATGGCTCCAGTGGGTGGTGGGATGCAGACAGGGGTACGGAGGCTGAGGCTGGGACCACAGCTGGGGCCAGGAGGAGAGCCATGGGCATGGGGCCAGGAGCGAAGCCCCAGGTGTGGGGCTGGCGGTGCTGGGACCCCGCACAAAACCTGGGGGTGCTGCAGCATCCCCCACACCTATCATTGTAATTGTCAGTTTTTCACTAAATTGTTTTTTCTTTTCCAACCAGTTCTACCAGAACCTCTTGCTAAGGTGGGGAGCCCTGGGTTGGAAAGCCCAAGGGTTTGAATAGCAGCGGCAGCGCTGTGAGGGTGTGCTCACCCATTCCTCCCCCCCCCTCTCTCTCACACACACACACACACACACCCATACCTCACTCAATAAATGCTGTTTGCTCAGGCTTTACGCAGAGTTGGGGAGCCCATGCAATTGTGCAGCCAAAACACAGATTCTCTCCCTATGGAAGAATCACTGCTTAGCACTGACAGCGCTTCATGTTATGTCTGACAAGCTCATTTCTTCCTGCAGAGGCAAATCCAGGCTTCATCAACCATCCACATTGTTCCTCCAGTTAGTTGGCTGAGACCCAGCGGTTGCAGTTTGCACAGTTTTCAGAAAGGAAGGAATGCTTTAAATTTCTGTACTGTGCTGAAAATTCTTTTCCCCCGGGTTAATCTGTATCTGCAAAAAGAACAGAAGTACTTGTGGCACCTTAGAGACTAACAAATTTAGCCCCAGCTCCTGCATTCCAGTGATTAGGCAAAAATCTCAACTTTCATTTTCTAAAACGCATAAGTTTTTATCCCTCATGGCTGTGGAGGAAAACTTGAAAATATGAACTCGAAAGACTGCGACAAAGAAAGCAAATGACAAGAATCCAGGAGTTGCTCTTTTTAAAAGTCTTATGATTTTAAATGAAATCTTGTGATTTTTTAGGACCCAGATCATGATTCCTGAGTGCCTGGGGTTGGCAGTGCCGAGGATGTTAAATATTAAACCCAATCCATGGAATCCTTAGTAAAGCTTGTCTAGAGAGTTGCAAATCTCAGATGTTCAAACCCCATGGTGGAACAGCCTGTATCCCTCCCGCTCTGGCTTGGAAAAATTCAACTAGCTCTACTGATGGGGATGTCTCTTCTTTTGGTTATTCCAAGGTCCTAAATAAGAACATCCCCCAGGATTTTACATGCAGGTCACACAACTGAGAGACGGTAGCAGGGTAGCTGGCGCACTAAATGAAACTGGTCCAGTTCAGGTGCACCCTAATTTGGGGACTGAGGAGGGTGGGGCTGGGCCTGGGAGTTATAAATGAGAGTTCAGAACCCAGAGTCCCGAGAGAGAGACAGAGCTTAGAGGGAGAGTAAAAAAGAAGGGAGAGTCTAGAGTCCTGAGAGTAAAGAGAGCTCAGAGGAAGAGCAGAGCTGAGATCGAGAGCTTCACTGATCAGGCATGATTTCCCTTTAGAAAAACCATGTAGCCTCTTCCCCAACGATTCATTTTCATCAATCGTTGTGTTCTTTACTATAGTTTCAACGAATTTGCCTGATGGTGAAGTTAGGCTTCCTGTCCCGTAATTGCCAGGACCACCTCTGGAGCCTTTTTAAAAAACTGGCATCACACTAGCTATCCTCCAGTCATCTGATACATAGGCTGATTTACGTGATATGGTACATACCACAGTTAGTAGTTCTGCAATTTCATATTTGAGTTCCTTCTGGAATGTATGTTTTGGGCTGTGCCAGTGGGATTCTGGTTTATGATAAGTGGGACTTTTGGTAATAAATTAATCCTACAAAAGGGCAATTATTAAACTTCAAAGGCTGTATTGAGTTTATTGGAGGAATCAAGACAGCTGCCCTTGGGCCCCCTGGGGTTGCTTGGGAGGAGGCCATGCATTTACACAGACCATACCCAACTATTCATTAAATGGAATGCTCTCTTAGGGCTTGGAAATCCCTTTTTGACCATTTAGTGATATGCACTCACATAGAACCAGAAGCCAAGCGTTGGCCAGCAGGTAGTCAGCATTAGTCAGCTGGCCAAATGTTCAGTCATGGCATTCAACAGACTTACAATTCCACTTGGCGGCCCCTGCTGGTTCCTTATTGAAGAATGTGAGAGTACACATGGAGGCTGTGCCCAAGGGGCGATTCATGCCATGGGTGCCATGACTACAGAGGGCCCTCTGGCAGCAGAACTTGGTTGGTTCAACTGCACAAAGGCACAGTTGTAGATTCAGGAGGATATGTAGGGAGTACATGACCTCCCCACACCACCATGCAGCATAGAGACCTGCTGTATGAGGACTCCATGTGCAGTTGCATGCAGAGGGCAAGTCGGGGCAGAGCAGAAAACGAGAACTGGTCTTGGGATATGTCACTCAGGGCAGAACCTAACAGAATGTCTATTGAATGTACAATGTGCCTGTATAGCTGGAGCATGACATCATCCCTTCAAACAAGAAACCTTTCATAACTGTGCGGTAAGATATTTGTATGACCATAGCCAACAATGAGAGGAAGAAGGGATCACAGCTGTACTAACAGGGATAGCAACAGTAAGTGCACAATTATATTTACATACATCAACAACTTTGCATACAGCAACCCAAGTTATTTCCTCGTTGTGCTGCAGTTATAAATGATGCCTCCTTTTACAATGCACTGATCAGTACAGTTCAGGACCTAGCAAGATGATCTCCCAGATGTATTTTCTCTGCCTGCTACTTCTCTGTATTGAGGGTAAGGATAATATAAACTGGGTGAGAAATTTGTACTAAATTGGAGGAGGGGAAATCTCAGCTCCTTAAATTAACTGAAAATGTAATGAGAGGTTTAAATATGAACAACAACAATAGTATAATATTTAATTCCCTTGGTACTAGAGACAAATGATGCACTGTATGAAAACTTTCTGCCTGCATGAGTCACTGTATCCAACTCTGGAAATCATTTTCTGCTTCTACAAAAAAATTGTCTATAAATTGCTCTCTCTCATGCTTTACACTTCTGTAAAGAATATTGTGATATTTTATAACACAGACACTATCAGCCACTCAATTGCCTTTATATTTTCACTCTGTTCCTTCCTCCAGGCTCCAGTGGGCAGATTGTGATGACTCAGTCACCAGAATCCCTGACAGTGACTCCAGGAGACAAAATCACTATAAACTGCAAAGCCAGTTCTGACCCTCTCACCTATGTAGCTTGGTACCAGCAAAAATCAGGACAACCACCTAAGCTTCTTATTTATGCTGTTTCTACTCGTCCCTCTGGGGTTCCAGAATGGTTCAGTGGCAGTCGATCCGGGAATGATTTCATTCTCACAGTCAACAGGGTTGACGTTGATGATACTGGAGATTATTATTGTGAGCAAAGCAGGAACTTCCAGTCCTCACAGTGATACAGACTAATACAAAAAGCTCCTTCTTCTGTTCACTACGTATTACAGCGCTGGTGATTTGGCCTAATTATGGAGAGGATAGGGTGTGTTAGGGCCCAATACTGGGAGGTGCTGAAGACTTCCCAGAAATTGCTAAGCACCTTCCAATGTGCTGGGGCCAGATCCAGCTGGTATAAATCAGCAAAGCTTCACTGAATTAAACAGAACTCCACTGATTTACACTAGCAGAGGACTGGCCCTTTGACTTTCGTGGATGTTGCTCAGACTCAATCTCTCTCAGGAGATACGCATCATCTGGCAGGATCAGCCTTGAAAAGACAAGCAACAAGACTCAGATACACCATGCCTCAGCTGACCAGAAAAACAAAACATCACCAAGGGCTGGTTTTGTTTGTTTTTTAAATGAGCCAGAGACATCAACAGCAAATTTACCTGTTTCCGTGGACTAAAAAGCATTACAGTCTGAGAAACAAAAACAACACGTACCGAGCAGAACTGCACATACTATTCAGTAGCTTCCATTAACAGCCTTGTAGTTAAGGAAGGGTCAGTGCTTCCATTGTCCATCACCTCTATCCAGTAAGGAAAGTGTAATCCAGGCTGAAATGAGATGTGCAGGCTCACAGCTTTGAGTGGTTCTGTTTTGGTATTCAGGATCAAACTCTGCCTGGTTTCCTCTTGAAACCATGAATTGTACATGGCTATTCTGTGCATACAAGGCAATTTAAACAAAACACAAAATCACATCAATGGGAGTTTGCCTAACATGGCTGCAGGATGAAGTATAGTGCTCTGAAAATAGAGCAACTTTTCCTTATGCATAGAAATGTACGGTCAAGGCTAAGAATTTTTTTAAAAGGTGACTATAGTTAAGTTTCTAAATTCAGTCTTAGGCATGTAAGTAAGTGGCCTGCTTTATAAAAGTCCCAATCAACTGGCAGTAGCCATTGAGTTGAACAGGAGCTGCTGGCTGCTCAACATTTTTGAAAAATCAAGCCATTAATTTAGGCACCTAAATATGGATTTTGGAGTCTAACTTTAGGCAGCTCTTTTTTGAAAATTGGCCACACATAAGCTTTAATGTCTAGGCAAAAACACAAACAGTACTTACATTTGGAGGGGTGTTTGGGGGCAAGTATTACACTCATAACAACAGAGTGATAGATCTTGGAAATAAATTGTGTTGCTCTTTCGTGGTAGCTCAAACAAATGATAGGAAATAGCGAATTATGATAAAACAGTGCTCACTATTCATACATAAGGCGTAGTAAAATCCTTCTGTATTTTCTTGTGAACATAACTGAAAATGTCAATGCAAAGCCAGAGTCACCTACCTACTAAATTATTCCCATAGAATTACCAATGCACATATGGCTCTTGGGTTCTTATGCTTGATGGGACTCAAATACATCTGCTTCCTCTTGATTATATAGCTGTGAAGCAAACAGGAAGTCTGTTGACCATCATTCAGACCAGCCTCACATTTACATATAATAATGAGTAAGTTCCACAATCCTTCGGGACTGTTAAAAATCTTAGCTTATTTTAATCATTAGCATCAGAGCAACTAATGTAGAAGCAACATTATTTTACAGGTGCATGTGATGTGACTCCTCTCTCCAACGTTTGTAGGTAGGCAGTGCAGCCATCTTATTATTTGTCCTCTATGGCAATTGTTAAAAAAAAAAAAAGATTCACTAAAGGCTTTCGATTTCTCCCTCCAGTAATGAGACACTCATAGATATAATTCATCAGCTCATTCTCAAAGGAGTTTGAAGCAAGGTTGTTCATCTCAGCCAAACCAGGATTCTGTTCTCTTTTGGTATAATTCTCCCACAGACTGCAAAAGTTAATCAAAATTAGGTTACTTGTGTTACAGTATTGACTGAGGAAACAATCCGCCATTGGAAACTGAGTTAGCACACACCATACAAAGCTGAAAAAGCCAGACGTATAGGAAGTAAATGGCACTGCTGCTAGGTTCACTCAGACCAAGCACTAAGTGGTGCAATTGGACTAGAAACAATCAGTATTTTCCCTAGAGACAGTGCCTGTGTCTATAAATGGTATTTTGTGGTTTATCCCCTGAGCAGCCATGCCAAGAAGCCAAGCCAGTAATTGATTTCTGCATTTTTGAAGTTAATAGTATATTAGATAAGGCAGTTTTACAAAGAACTAGAGATTGTCTATTACGGGGAAAAAAAACCATTTACAGGTCTACCAGTAAGCGATGATGGTTATTTTCATATACAGTTGTTTGTTCTACTAAGATACATAATTGCCTAAAAACAAAGCTGTATTACATTAAACTGATCAAACTGCAAAACTATAATGGTGTGATATTTTTTAAAAAAGAAGCTGCTACAGAATGCCCCATTTGCAGCAGCATCATGTTGTGGTATGTAAGAACCATGCCATAGAATGTAGGCCTAGTTTGCCCTGGGGTGCACAGAGCTTTCCCTGTAGGTGTCTGCTTCTCTTCACCCATCACCAAAATGCAGCTGCCTGAAGTGCAATAAGATACAGCAGGTGTAAATAGACAGAATTACATTAATTTGTGGGAAGGATGAGGATTTGCACCATCTCTGATGGAACTCTTCCCTGATGCCATGCACTGATAAGGCACCCCTAGCTTTTATCAGAGAGCTGACTTCTGAATAGTGATTTGTCATTACAATTAATTACAGTGCTAGAGAAGTGGGGGGTGTAAAACTGGGCCATGGGGGGGAATGAATGGTAAGGCGTTCCTGGGTTGTATGCCCTAAATTTCCTAGGCCCTTCCTTCAGTACCTGAGAGAAGGAGCTACTGAGAGACAATGTGTTTGGATCTGCTGACAGCCAAGTGTAGCGTGAGGTTCAGGTCAGTAAAACACTTAAATGTACACTTAATTTCAATCAATGAGACTCCTCACTTCAAGTTAGATACATCAATGTTTTGCTGGATTACGGCCTAAGTGAGTCCTTTAAAAATTCAATCCCCAGCTCCCTCTGCTAACAGGAAGTTTGGGGGCTAGGAGTGTAGCTGAAGCTGTTTCATTAAAGTTGATCACAAAAGGACCTACAGACTGAGAGAAAGTCTCATCGCTTACTGGTTTCTTTACCCCATTCCCATGACTAGAAGAGCAGGGGAGTCATTCTAATTTGTTCATATTTATCTCCTTGTAATTTTCAGGATCCTGTATTCTTTGCAAGGGAAATCCAAGGTCAGTACATACAACCCATCCCTTCATTTGGACAAGCAGGCCCTGGATGTTCTAGGGTTCTTCACACATTCTCTGAAGATCATCAGAACACTACGAGAGAGAACCAACCAAGATTTACACAGTAAAATCACAATGGGGAGAAAAATTGTACTGTCATTCTGTTTGTTAAGCATCCACACGGTTTGGCTGTCCGGTAGAAGAGAGCAGGAGTGGCCCATGCTTTGCACTCTGGATAGATTGACAATGTATAAAACTCTGGGAACCTCAGAAGTAGGTTCAGCCTCACAGTGTCTTGGTGGATTTTTTTGTTTTTTTTAATAGTAGCACAGATGTGTGACCACATCTGGAAAGAAGAGAAAGTGCATGCCTGAAAAACTGAATTAGGGGTCCAGTTCAGCAAAACACTTTAACATGTGCTTAACTTTAAGCAGCTGAGTAATCCAATCCCAATTCAGTAAAGCAATTAAGCACATGCTGAATTGGGCTAGATGACTCAATCTTTCGTATCTCTGATTTTTATCCATGTGTGTCTGTACTGGGAGGGTAAATACGTTCACTTACCTTAGATATGAATTTCAATATGTTAAAAATTGTGCCACTAACTGAGGATGTTGCTCACTATGCATGAGGATTGGCTTGTTGTACATATGGCTGGAGATGGGCAGGCCGGTCCTGTGAAGTGCTGAGCAACTGCAGCAATGGGAGTTGAGGTGAGTCAGCACCTCACAGGATCAGTTCCATGAAAAGCTGTGATGGTTCTTCAATGTCATTGCTCAGTGCCTCTTTGCCATAGACTCGCCCAGCAATGTAAGCTCCTGGAAGCATTAATATTTCCACACTCTGTCCTGAAACTCGGCGGCAGCTTAAATAGCTCCATCACTTTGCATAGTCACACCCCGTGCCATTGCCTTGCTGCACTGAGCAGTCAATATAAATCCAGCAGCCTGCACTGCATATTTCACTGAGGAGTTTCTAGCAAGCCAGGGGACAGGCAGCATGACAGCACAGATGCTACTTTTTGTAATGCTCTTGCTATGGACTCAAGGTAGGAAGGAAAATGAACATGTGAAATGTGGCAACCATTCATTGGTTCAGCTGCTGTTGCGCTGAACCATTGGCATGTTTAATTTCTAGTACCTTTAAACTTTTGCAAAGTAAATTTCCTAACCATTTGTGACACATGCACATTTTCTTTCCACATCCAGACACCAGAGGGCAGGTTGTGGTGACTCAGTCTCCAGAGACTCTCTCAGTCCTCCCAGGAGAAACTGTTACTATCAAATGCCAGTCTGATACAGACATTGATGATGACATGAACTGGTACCAGCAGAAATCCGGAGCTGCTCCTAAGCTCCTTCTCTCTGAAGGTTCTAGTCGCCAAACGGGAGTCCCAGCCCGGTTCAGCAGCAGTGGCTATGGGACAGATTTCACTTTCACCATCAGCAGTGTCGAAAATGATGATGCTGGAGATTATTACTGTCAGCAAAGTGATCGTACCCCACTCACAGTGATTCAGACCAATACAAAAACCTCTCCCGGCTGCACAGTATGTTCTGCCCGGGCCATCTGTTCTACAGCAGTTACATAGAGGGCACTTCTCAGATCTACAGCACTTCCCTACTCAGTCATGCACGCACAGGAAACCATGTAACATTTTTCATTGTTTTCCCTCAAGCCATCACAGCTCTTCATGAATAGTCTCCCTGCTTGAAAGTCATTTCCACGGAAGGATCTAGGGTTTTATCCCCTCTTGATAAAATAAAATATTTCACCTGGGAAAACAATTTAACTGATGTTTAAGAGGAAACTCTCTACTTTGTTCCTTAAATTTGCAACTAATCAGGTGATACTTTAACTAGGTGATATTGGGAAGATCTGAGACACATGAATATACACTAGCAATGGAAAAGAGGTTATTTTTTCCAAACAGAAGCCAGGAGAAAATTCTGTTCATAGGTGCACTGTGCATGTGTACAGAGCAAGATACTTTCGCACTGGAAGGAACAATCCAGTGATGTGACTATAAGACTGCCTGGACTCCTCTCTCAGAAAACGTGGCTCTGGTTTATCTGGAAGCTCAACCGCGTCCACCTCTCTGCAGCCAATAGGCCTCAAGGCCTAGCAGACTTTTCCCAGAGCTTCATTCTGACTCATGGAACAGTCTGCACCAGGGCCAGGCACAACTGCAGTCCACGCACACCCCAGGTACTGCTCGTTCTGAGACACCAGCGTAATTACCCTAAAGGGAGGAGGGAAGGATGGGGAGGAGGTGGGAGCAGGCTGGTTGTGCCCAAAGGAACAGGCTGTATTACTTTAAAGTTGATTGAAGCCTGGTCCCCCTGCACACCACAGAGCTTGGTGGGGTGGGATGGGGTGATTCTGAAGTCCGTTTGTCCTCTCCCCGCCACAAACACTCACACTCTCAGAGCAGTGCCTGCCTATCAAGCACATTCTAGTCGGAGCTTAGTAAAGATAGGGTAAAGCTGCCAGTTGTTTACTTTTGAAATAAGGGGACAAATGTAACTGGTGACCAACCTGTGAGCCAGAGGCAACAGCAGAAGATAAAAAGAAAGGATTAGGAAAGTGTTTTATTTTCCCAATGAACAACATGAAGCCTCCTAGCCAAGAAAGGAGGGTAATACTTCTGTGCTACTAATTTCTGATAGTTATGCAGAAGCGGGTGCCCTCAACCCTTTACACATCAGTTCACACCTATGGTGGAGCCCAATCAAAACAGAACCAAAATGTGGTCCCTAGGAGGCTTGGTTCAGGTCAGAAACCAAAACCACCAAGACATTTTGTATCCACCTCACTGAATCTGACCCACCACTTCCCAGGCTGTAGACACACACAGAGGAGTTCTAGTTTTGTCCTCTCTCTAATCATTTCTTGTATGTACCATATTCTTTGGGAAGGTAATTGTTTGTAGGTGCTGTGGGCTGTATGCTGCTCTCACAACCAGCGTGAGTCCTAAGTGACTCCACTGACGTTCGTGGAGTTTCTCTGAATGGAGCTAATATCTGTCTGGCCCAACTGGCTGTGACTTTATTTCGAGCTGGGTGAAAGGAGCAGAGACTCCTGCAGGGGGCACAGAGAGGGAAGTCCCAGGGCGTGGGCAGAAGGCTCCAGAGGCCCGTGGCAGTTGGTGAGAGAAGATGACAGTTGGGCGAAGTAACAGGGAGTGTGAAGCTGCTCAGGAACCAGCCTCCCAGCACTGGGGCTCCAGACAGGATCTGAGGCTCAAAACCTGCAGCCTGGCAGTAGTTTGTTGCTGCCAAATAAAACGAATGTCTCCTTCAGCCTTCCCCAGGCCCAGCCAGTTCTTGATCCAAGCTAGGGCTGACACAACCCAGGTGTGACCCAGGAGAACACCACCGCGGCGGAGGGATCAGGAGCGAGCACCCAGGGCTATGATTGTAGACGCCCCAGGGAACTGAAAAGGCAGTTGCAGCAGTCGTGACTGGAGCTGGCATGGAGTACGAGGCTACCCAGGAGCCGGCGATCATTATGGCGCCTGTTTTACAGGCTGGAATGGAAGCTGATGCTGGTGCCCAGCATGATCCCATGCAACAGCTGCTCCAAGGGGAGGCGGGGCAAGAATTGCTGCGTCACATCCTGTATCTGGCCATGCGCGAGTGGCTGCAAGGAGTGCTCCAGGACGAGGACACACAAGAGGTGTTGCGTCAGGCGCTGCACAGGGAGTTGGAAGGGTATCTGCAGGATGAGGCCATGCAGGCGTTTCTGCATCAGGCCCTGCAAGACAGAATGCGAGAGGCTCTCCACGGGGAAGCCATTGAAGAGCTGCTGCCTCTGGCCCCACATTTGCAGCTAGATTGGATTTTCCTGGTGGAGGTCCTGCAAAGGGAGCTGCATCGGATCATGCGTCTGCAGCTGCAGATGGTGCTCCAGGATGAGGCTGTGCAAGTGTTGCTGCTTCAGGGCCTGCAAGAGAGGATACGAGAGCTAGTCCATCATGAAGCCCTGCAAGAGCTGCAGCGCCAGGCCCCGTGTCAAGCAAGGCCAGGGCAGCTGTGAGTGCGGCTCTGTGATGAAGCCACGCAAGAGCAGCTGCCTCAAGGCCTGCCTGAGACACTGCACTATCGGAGCATGTCTGCATTCAGCTGTGTCGTTAATCGGTTCTGCATGTGGAGCTTTTTGCCTGTGGGCCACATCCTCCACTGCTGCAAGACGTAACTCCATTGACTTCAGTGCAACTGACCTAAACCGGTGGATTGTCCCTGTGTTGTGTGAACAGTGATGCTCTTTGGAGCACCCTTGTCCTCCCAGCACCAGAACAGCTCTCTTACCAATCACACACAAAGAGACTCAGTCAGAATCCCCATTTACACGGTTTCTAGCTGTACACTACCCCATACATTGATGATCTCTTTTATCTGACTTTTCTTGCAAACCTCACAAAACAAATTACAGCCAATCTCTGCGCTGAGCAAGCGGACACAAAGAAAATGGATGCAGCCAAAAAATCATCTTCCACAGCTGTGCACAATTCATTCCACAGTGTGGAAACCCAATCATATGTTTTTAGAACTAAACTAGGAGCATAATTCTTCTTTTAGTAGGCCAGATCCTCAGCTGGTATAGCTGAAGATAAAGGTAGCCCCATTAGGGTGAATGGAGCTACCTTTATGTATAGCAACAGGATCTGCTCAATATCTTTGTCAGCTACTACTATATAAGAGCACTTGCCCTAAGACAGCTGTCAGCTGAGATATTTAAAACTTGAGTGGGAGGCAACACGGCATAGATCTTTTCCATCTCTAATTTCTAGGATAGTATAAAGTTTTTGGCTACCTTGGGGATGTAAAAAGCTTGGCTTAGGTCAGTGATGAATGTCAATATGCTCTGTCATATTTTTATTTCCTAGAATCAAAGATGTGTCACAGAAAAAACAAAGGGCGGTTGATGTTGTACAAAGAAGCAATGTGACAAAGCTGAAAAGGTCACAGGTTATAAGTGTCAATTGAAAAGGGTCCATTTTCAGTTTTTCTGGGCCGTGCTTGATTAAATTCTGCTCTAGACGCAAACCCTGGCTTCAGATGATCCACAAATACCAGCATTTTCAAACTACACCCTACACCTCAAAGACAATTTACATTGCTCAGTCATTTTGCATATTCACCCCTGAGTGTCATTTCCTTACTGCTCTGAGCACGGATCATAAATCTGTCAGGTGGCATTTCAGATTTCACTGCAGGGCTCTGAGCTCCTCGTAACTCTGCATGGCCAAAAGGATTCCATATGCACAATTTTTCTTGATGTTGTTTTTTGGGATTCGAGGAAGGATAATGAAAATATTAACACCGAGAATGACGTATTGGGCGGTGCTCTGTAACGTGCAATTACTGCTATGTTTAACTTTTAGTACATTTAAAGTACATTTCACAATATTGTCTATTATTTGCATTTTCTTTCTACTTCTAGACTGCAGTGGAGAGATCGCAATGACTCAGACACCAGCATCCCTATCAGTCAGTGTAGGAGAAAGTGTTACTATCCTCTGCAAAGCCAGTACGAGCATTTATGATTCTGGTACCACCAGAAACCTGGAGAAGCTCCTAAGGTTCTTATCGATGAAGCTTCTGACCGTCACACAGGGATCCCCGCCCAGTTCGGCGGCAGTGGGCTATGGAACTGATTTCACCTTCACAATCAGCAAGGTTGAAATCGTTGGTGCAGGAGATTATTATTGTCAGCAATATGACGAGTGGCCTCTCAGAGTGATGAAGTGATCAATACAAAATACAGAGTGATCAATACAAAAACTTCCCTATGCTGTGCAGTGTGCATGGTCCTGGCCATCTGTTTTGTACTTAATGCATGGAATACACATCTGGCCTTAGATTGTTTTGAAGTTAAATCTCATATGAACAGAAAACAAAATCAATTTAAAAATGCAATCCGTGTCTACTTTTATTCTGTAGTCTCCCAATAGAAATGCAGTTTCCATCAGTTTTCATATCTTTATGAACATTTAAGATTTCATATATGAAACATTTAAGACAAACAGGATATGAGTATCCACTTTGCTTAACACTTAGGCTGCATTATAGTCAGATTTAATCTGAAGGGATCATGAAAAATATAATATACCTATTTTTATTGGAATGAATTTCTTCAGAGCATAGAGAAGCTGCACAGGTACTGAGGAATAATCACCGTCTGATATTACTGTTGCAGTTGTTAATATTAATTATTATATCTCAGTATTTCATCCTGGGAATATTTTTTAAACAAATAGCCTGCACAACACACATCTTTGATCATAAAAATATGAAAACTACTGTCTAAAATTTATCCCCATGACTCACTAGTCAGTCTTGACTGTCAAACTGTCCGGCAGTGGGTCAAAAGCATGAATACCAACCTCAGAGCAGACCATTAAGAAGCAAGGCACAAACCCCAAATTGGCTATGAGTTCTATACTTAAGAGTTCACCAAGCACGTATGAAGTGTAAATTCCTCAGGCACTATAACAGTCTAAAAATGGAGTCACAGACAGTCCCCTTGGGTACTCCTGTCTATCTTGCCACCCAGGTGAGTGTACCTTTGTGATAGATGGTCCCTTACACCAAAAATCACAACGATTTTCAGGTTACTCCCAGTCCCAAAGGTCCAGTCACTTACCCCCAGGTCAATCGCACCTTAGATCTCACACCAAAGACAATACTTGTAGCCAATCCTAGAATAAACTAGCTGAAAAATTATTAACTAGGAAAAGGAAATAAGAAAGTTACCTACAGGGTTAAGGCAGGTAAACATATATAAACACAAATGAGTTCCAATCTTAAGTTTCAAAAAGTAATAGCTCTATATGTCTTTAGGGGTAGCCCAGGTCATACACTCAGGATCCTTTGTTTTTGCTTAGTAATCCTGGCCCCTCAGAGTCCAAGCAGCATAAAAAATAATCCCAAACTGAGAATCAACATGTGAGGGTTGGACTAAGACAGCTCTGTGGTGGAAAACTGGCTCCATGGTATCAACTGCCTATTGAAAGGTACAGCTGGAGACATAAAAGGAGAGACATGCATCATAGTAAAAAGAGGCAGCAGACTACACAGTACTGCTCTCCCCTGGGAACCCGCTCACACCTGCTTGGGCACACTACTTTGATTGATTAAATTGTGTGGACCATGCTGTCACTGAGCACTAGATGGCAATAGAAAGACAGAGCACTTCAGGAATGGACATTTCAGTCAAACAACATGAGGTTTGTTTAATATTATCCAGCTAAGAACATAAGAACGGCCACACTGGGTTAGACCAATGATCCATCTAGCCCAGTATCCTGTCTTCCAACAGAGGTCAGTGCCAGATGCTTTAGAGGGAATGAACAGAACAGGGCAATTTATTGAGTGATCCATCCCCTGTTGTCCAGTCCCAGCTTCTGGCAGTCAGAGGTTTAGGGACCCCCAGAGCATGGGGTTGCATCCCTGACCAGCTTGACTAATTCCCATTAATGCTCCTATCCTCTATGAACTTATCTTATTCTTTTTTTAACTCAGTTATACTTTTGATCTTCACAACATCCCTTGGCAATACATTCTACAGACAAACTGTGTGTTGTGTGGAGAAGTACTTCCTTATGTTTGTTTTAAACCTGCTGCCTATTAATGTCTTTGGTTGACCCCTGATTCTTGTGTTATGTGACAGGATAAATAACACTTCCTTATTCATTTTCTTCAAACCAGTCATGAATTTATAGCTCTCTGTCTTATCCCGCCTTAGTCATCTCTTGTCTAAAATGAACAGTCCAAGTCTTTTTAATCTCTCCTTATATGGAAACTGTTCCATAACCCTAATCATTTGTGTTGCACTTTTTTGAGTTCTAATATATATTTTTTGACATGGGACCTGGAGATGGTATTCAAGCTGTGGGCTTATCATGGATTTATATAATGTCATTATGATATTTTCTGTCTTATCTTCTATCCCTTTCCTAATGGGCCCTAACATTTTGTCAGCTTTTTTGACTGCCACTTCACAGTGAACTATCACGAAGAACCATCCACAAGGACTCCAAGATCTCTTTCTTGAGTGGTAATAGCTAATTTAGACCCCATCATTTTGTATATACAATTGGAATTATGTTTTCCATTGTGCATTGCTTTGCATTTATCAGCACTGAATTTCATCTGCCATTTTGTTGCCCAGTCACCCAGGTTTGTGAGATCCCTATGTAATTCTTTGCAGTCAGCTTTGGACTTTGCTGAGTTAATGCCACACTAAAGGTCTCTGGTGAGACAAGACATTGTTCCTGAAGCACTTGGGGGTTGGGACAGTCTGATTTCCTTTTCCCTAGGAACACTATTATTGTTGTACTTTGATCCCTCTTGTGCAGTAATGCCCGTGGCACTGAAATTGTGAGGGATTCAACATTCAGAGAGAGAAAACACAAATTCTTTGTTTCTCTGTCCAAGCTGAATGGACCTACCTCAAAGCTTTTTTTCCCTCTCTTCTCTTGGTGAAAGCTGCTGATCAATAATGATCCCATTGGGGATATTTGTCCCACCCACTCCTGGTCAATTACAGCCTCAGTCTGACTTGTTTTTAACTGTGTAACTAACAAAAAATAAT
This sequence comes from Mauremys mutica, assembly GCF_020497125.1. Taxonomy (NCBI): domain Eukaryota; kingdom Metazoa; phylum Chordata; order Testudines; family Geoemydidae; genus Mauremys; species Mauremys mutica. The sequence continues at coordinate 130,970,142 of NC_059076.1, read as the reverse complement.
TCACCCAATTATCAGTGAAATCTTTGATCATTTATTGACTAGATATTTCCCCCCTTGTGTTACATGTGCATCTTTCACTTGAAACAAGGGTTGCCTGCTTCAAAGCAGAGAACTAGAGTTACCCCCTGTATCTCTGCATGCATTATATAGATGTTGTGGTATCTGGAACCACTCAACACATCTGCACGCGCACACACGTGCACACACACACACCCCAAATGGACCAACAATATTCCCAGCTGGATTACACTACATTTGATATACTGCAGAGTCACAGCATTTGTCCTAAATCAGACCCACCACTAGTGTCAATTCAAACTGGACACTCGAGATAAAATGGAAAAGTCCAGTAGGAATCTTATCTCCTATTTATCTAATAACAGCCCCTGGGAGGGGATGATCTAAGATAATTAACGTCTCCAGAGACAATTTACATAGCTCCTCCTCATTGCATTTTCACACCTGAGTGCCATTTCCTCACTGCTCTGACCACGGATTATAAATCTACCAGGTTGCATTTTAGATTTCACTGCAGGGCTCTGAGCTTCTAGTCACCCAGAAGAGTCAAGATGATTTCCCACAACCTGCTTTTCTTCATGACAATGTTTTTATGGATTCAGGGTAAGGAAGAATAAAAATATTGCATTTGAAAATGGTTTGGGGTTTATCTGGAGTGACACGGAATTCCTAGTATGTTTAATACTGAGTACATTTAATCAAGTAAAAACTTACTTTTAAAAATATTGTGACAGACACGGATTTTCTTTTTCTTTTTAGACTCCAGTGGTGATACCTTGATGACTCAGTCACCAGCGTCCCTAACAGTCAGTGTAGGAGAAAGTGTTAGTATCAGCTGCAAAGCCAGTTCAGCTATTACTAATGACATAGAAATCTGGAAAAGCTCCTAAACGCCTTATCTATGAAGCCTTTTCCCGTGATACAGAGACTCCAACCCGGTTCAGTGGTAGTGGATCTGGCACTGATTTCACATTCACCATCAGCAGTGTTGAAGTTGATGATGCTGGAGATTATTACTGCCAGCAGTATAACAACCTCCCTCTCACAGTGATACAGACCAATACAAAAACCTCCATAGGATGTGCAGGGTCTTTTGTGCTGGTCACTTGTTCTACACTCATTATGTGGAAGGCACATCTAGCTCTCCCAATTCAGCTCTGGACACACATGAAGTAAAATAACTTCTCATCCTTTTCTTTTTTTTCCTTTTTTTTTTGTTTTTGCAACCAGTGATGGGTTGGACTCCCCGTCCGGGATGCCACCTAATGTACTGGGGTTTCACTGAGCCCGCCTGCTCCACTAGCCTGGGCAGCCTCTCCCTGTTTTGGTGAATCAGTCTCTCCAGCCTCTGGCAGTGCACACACACAGGCAGGGATGCACGAGCTGTAGAATCAAACAGCGTCTGCGAGCAGCTTTTTATGGGAAGATTCAACTAGGAAATTCCCCAGCACTCACGTGGAGTAAACCCCAAATAATATTGTCTTGTGCGCTGTATAGAAAGATCTACACAGCGCAAGCTCATAACAATTTACCCTTTCCCTTAATGTGGAGAGAGACGTGCACAGCTTCCCTCCCCTGGCCCCCACCAGATCTGAATTGCACAAACTGGGTTTTGGAATAAACGAAATACATGTTTATTAACTATAAAAGGTAAATGTTAAGTGATTTTAAGGGATTGCAAACAGAACAAAGCAGATTACTAAGCAAATAAAACAAAACTTGCAAACTAAGCTTAATTCACTAAAGAAACAGGTTACAAAATGTAACTTCTCACTCTAAATGCTGACTTAGGCAGAATGCAGAGTTTCTGTAGCTGAGAGTTCCAATAATTTCTCTTTACAGACTAGACTCCTCTGTCTCAGACTGGACTCAACCCTTGCCTTTCCCTCAGCTTAGTTTCTTTGTCTCTTCAGGTACTTGTTGCAGTCTTTCTTCTTGGGTGGGATGGCAGCGAAGGGGGAGTTCTGTTTGCCTTACTCCCCAGTCTTAAATAGAATTTACATAAGGCGGGAATCTTTTGTTTCCCAGTCTTGACCTTCCCCTACTTTTAGTGGAAAATCACTAGAGGTCCAAGATGGGGTTTAGTACCAGGTGACAGGACCCACCTGACCTAATAGTGTCAAAGCTATGTCCCAGGATGCCTCTCAGGAAGGAGAGAGATTAGTATCTTCAGAGTCTTATTGTTTCTTTCTAATGGCCCTTGGGCCATTAGGTGGGTGTCTCCAAAATGCACGCACACAGTTGTAATTGTTACATAGTCAATATTCCTAGCTTTGGGTACAGAAATGATACATGCATACAAACTGGATAATCACCTTCAGTAGATTATAACCTTTCCAATGATACTTTACTAGTCCCATCTTGCATAAAATAAATCTCAGTTATGCCATATCCATATCATAAGCATATTTCCATAAAGAATATGGGGTGTAACATCACACGACCCATTTCTGCTGTTTATATATCTTCCCCCAGATCTATGATACTCCCATTAAAATGTCAGGTTTGATTAGTTTTTGATTATATATAGATTTCTTATATAAACATTTAAAAATCATGCTGTAAGTAACCATTTTATTTAACAATCAGCCTGTAGCAGAGCTAAATTATGTTGGAAATTATTATGAAAATTACAATTTTACCCTCTTTTGGTAAAAGCAGTTGCCTCGGCCAATCAGATCTCAGGAACATGGTACAGTGTCTGACGCACACCTGTCCTGTTGAGCCAGCTGACCAGCAAATCCACTCCTCTAGCCAGGGGCGGCTCCAGGCCCCAGCACGCCAAGCACGTGCTTGGGGTGGCATGCTGTGGGGGGCGCTCTGCCGGTTGCCGGGAGGGCGGCAGGCAGGCTGCCTTCGGCGGCATGCCTGCAGAGGGTCTGCTGGTCCCGCGGCTTAGGTGGACCTCCCGCAGGCGTGCCAGCAGACCCTCTGCAGGCACGCCTGCGGGAGGTCCACCGAAGCCGCAGGACTGGTGACCAGCAGAGCGCCTCCCACAGCATGCCGCTGTGCTTGGGGTGGCAAAATGTCTAGAGCCGCCCCTGCCTCTAGCACATGGGAACTCTCAAGCTCATCTGTGCAGGAGACAGAGCTATCTCCTAGGGTGGTCCAAAACTGTGGAATGAACCTCCCCCATGAACTAAGGACCATCACAAACCTCACCACCTTCTGCTCCAAGTGCAAGGCACACTGCTTTCACCTTGTCTTCTCTAATGTAACCACAGAGCAACCGGTATTTTAAAAACAAAAAACCCTCAAACCTGACCCTCCTTCAAGACACTCTGCACATTTCCCCCCTGGGGAGAGGATGAGAGAACAAACAATCTGTGACAGACGTGTTGTGACATGGCTTCATGCACTACTGGAAGGTGCTACAGTAAGAAGTGCAGTATAAGAAGCTCTAGAGAAGAGACCAGACCAGGGCTCCCATCACCCTCCGCCTCCCACTCCAACAGCTCTGCTGTATTTGACCTAGGAGGAGAAGGTGGAGCCAGGCTGAGTGCAAAGTGCTCTACCGAGGGGCTGCCCTATTGCCCCTCTAACACAGATTCCTCTTTCCTCTCAGAGGGGCTGACGCTGGGATTAGGCTTTGAACATAAACATTAAAAGAATGTGCAAGGCCTAGGGAGAGGTTGTTCCAGACACGTCCTGGACTAAATTAGGAGATCCTGTTTCCAAACAAACAATAGGGCCTCTGTGGGACTCCCACACTGCACATCCGAGTGCTCAGATCTACTCACCGGAGCATCAGTTCCCCTTTCTTGCGCTGAAATCCCAAATTGAGCATCAACATGGGGGATTTGTACTATCACATCTATGCTGGAAAATTGACTCCACAACACTCATTACATATTGAAATGTAAACTGCAGAATTAAAAGGAGACACACGGATCACAATAAAGAGATACAGCAGACTGTACAGGACTGTATTCCTCAGGGGAATACATTAACACCTGCTTGGGCTGTCCTCTGACTAATTAAATTCAATGGTGAAAATCTTGGGTGGCCAGCCATTGGGGATACCTGCCCCACCCACCCTGGCCAATAATACCATGTGATTCATGATCATTTCTAAGTACGTAACCGACAACAAATAACTCAGACAATTATCAGTGAAAACTTTGAACCCTAATTAACTAGACATTTTTCCCCTTCCGCCATTGCACACACTCCCCTTTAAACAATTAATGAGAGTTGCCTGTTTCAAAGCAGAGAGCATGAGCTGATGCACTGTACAGTTGTCATTATACTTGGAACCACACAACACAGCTGCAGACACACACACACACACCCAAACGAACCAATAATATTCTCAGAAAAACTGATCTGTCTTTGCCCAGCAAAGCAGTTTCAGGAGTGAATAAACCATCTAGAGACAATAGGTGCTTAACGGTCTAAGGTTGCTTTACGGTTTAAGACAGGACAGTGTAAATGCCTGACCACAAAGCAGATTCCCTGCTATTAGTGTTCATCAGCAGTAAGTGATGCATCAGGAAGGCAGAATTGTAGGGAGGAGCTCTTTGTTCAACATGCTGAGAGGTCAATGTTACAAGCGGAGGCTCTGTCTGGCAACCTTGCCTCTTCTTGTTTTCCTGAGCCCCTAAGCTCACCAGCAGCTCCTCCTCAAACCTGACTCCTTCTCCAGTTCCACTCACCATACTATGGTTAGCAGGTTTGTTTAACAGATACTTTGATATAGTAGGGGAGGAAAGAAGCACCCAGCAGAGGCATAACACCAGGCTCCCGGCATCTGGTTTCTTACTGCAATACCCCAACCCATCCTTGCACCAAAGAACAGCCCATGTCAGGTGGCCACAGCAGACATTATTGTGAGCTCTGACCACATGCTGTCTCAGAGTCAGCCATTCCACATTAGTAATGAAGAGTCTCCCCACAGCTCACAAAGGCCCCAAATGGGTAGAGAGAGCCTGATTGTCCAAGGTGCTGAGCACCCACAGCTTCCGTTTACTGTTATGGGAGTTGCAAGGGCCTCAGCACTTCTGAAAATGAGACCCAAGGTTCTTTAACTCCTCTATGGCTAGAGCTCCCAAGCTAACAGACACCCCTTAGTGATAGTGTGAGGAATACTCTGATGGGGAGGCCAACCATTTTGGATCACTGCTTTGCCTCAGAATGGTGAGGTGTGCGCCAAGGGCATGAAACCAGATCTGCAGAGAGGCCTGAGTATGTTACCATTTCAGTCCTGGAAATATGTGACATCATTGTAACATACAACAGTAGCAGGAAATAAGCCAAATACTGACATTTCATTACTCTTTGTTAAAACTGAAGTGCAGTAAATTTACATGCATTTTGCATATAGTTTTTTCTCACTGAGCACATATAAGTATTTAATTTTCCACTGCATGGTTTATGAACAAACCTTTCCAGCTACAGTCAGGCAAGATGATCTCATGCACACCACTTCTCTGGCTGCTGGTTCTCTGGATTCCAGGTAGGAAATTAAAAACAAAGAATTTGAAAATGTAATTTTCAGGGTGATGGATGTAAGAAATGCTGCCACTCTGATCCATTTAATTAATATTCTACATGTTGTATTTAGTAGAAATTCACAGTGGCAAATTCAAATTGTGTTTCAGTGTCTGAGCATATGTCATATCCAGCAATTGTATCATTGTTCATTCCCTTTCCACCCTCTCTCTTTATCCAGACTCCTCTGGGCAAACTGTGATGACTCAGTCTCCAGAATCTCTGGCAGTGCCAGTGGGAGGGAGAGTCTCTATCAACTGTAAAGCCAGTGCAAACATTGGCAGTTACTTACACTGGTACCAACAGAAACCTGGACAAGCTCCCAAACTTCTTATCTATCGTGCCAGCACCCTCCAGTCGGGGGTCCCAGCCCGGTTCAGCGGCAGTGGGTCTGGCACTGATTTCACATTCACAATCAGCAGCGTAGAAGCAGACGATGCTGGAGATTATTACTGTCAGCAGGGTAATAGTGTGCCTCTCACAGTGATACAGACCAATACAAAAACCTCCCCACTCTCTGCAGCATGCAAGGCAGTTATCGATTGCTGCAGCTATATCGAATCACCCTTCTCTCTGTGATATAAACCTGCTCCTATGTCTCTCATACCAAGCAACAGGGCTAAGTTACCAATAACTCTCACAATTACCCATCACTGTCAATCAATCCACTTACATCAGATTCATCAAATGCAGCAAGTGCAGGAGCATGTAACAGTATGTCAGACCTGTAATGACCATGTCATGGATACGTTTCACTATCCTGTCTCAGGCCAACAAAGTCCATCTCCCTACACAACACAGCCACACAATAAAACTACTTCTAATGGCCACAAGAAAATCGTTCCATAAGTGTGTGGATGATCAGGAAAAATGCTCTCCCAGAATCTGTCCCACCCAGCTGGAAAAAACCCTGTACTGCATTCAACTACAAACTGTGAGCAACTTTTTGTAACCATGATCCCTGAATTGCCAACCCTGGCCTTTCACAAATCATGAGTTCGGGCTCAATATATCATGACTTTTTTCCCCAAAAAAGCATATATATTGGCTTTTTCTTTGCCTTCAGGATTTCACATTTTCAAACTGTTCTCCACAACCATGTGAGCTAGAAGCTGGCTCTTCCTTTTTTGAAGGACAGTGGAGATTCTCACCTAATCACGTGATTCCCACAGCTGGGACATTAAGAAAAACATCAACTATCACACAACTTTGCCCATCTTACTGTGTGGTGTGAGGAGCAGCCAGCATTGCTAACCTCCCCCTGGTGGATGTGGCGGGGTTAGGCCTATGCACGCCCTCTGCACTAATTTAGCACCAGCCAGCTGAGGATCTCAAAGCACAGTAAGGCTGTAAAAAGGTTGTGCCATTTTTGGTTCAAAAGTTGCGGCCACGGTTTGGTAAAGTTACAGTTTTGGTTTTGTCACCTACACATAAGCTCCAGCATCTTCTTCCAAGGCATGGGCCTGCTTGCCAAAGCTGGGCAAGGGCATAGAACAGACAGTTTGTGTGTTGCTTGGCTCTTGAAGATTGGAGGGTAGTTATTTGGGGGTTGGGTGGGAGCAAGATACTGGTGGACTATGGTGGGGGTTATTTGGGGGGTCTATAGTAGGGTGGTGGGGAGCTGTTGTAGGGTTTCAGGGGAGAGCTATGGCAGGGTGGTAGAAGGTTCTGAGAGGTTATTCGGGGGTGTATGGAGGGGTCGGAGTGCTGTGGAAGGGGCAGGAGGAGGCTGCTGTTATATTAATAAAATAAAAACCAGCAGGATCTTATTAAAGGGGATACATCAAAATGCCACGTTTATTGCGAATACAGAAAGAATCCTAGTAAGCAGTCAGTTATAGTTATAACATTCCATTCAATTTCACATTTATTCACACATTCATTCATGCACACACAGGTTCTGCAAGGTTATTATCATAGGTACCAGCCTTAAAGTTGCTCGTGCCAAGCCACTGGCCAGATGGCCTGGACAGGAGGATGGAGCCGAGTCTTGTCAGATGCGCATACGATGCTCCTGGAGGGTGGTTGCAGAACCATACTCAAAGTTCTCAGTCTTCAGAGTCTGTCTTTATAGGGATTCATCCTCATTCAAATCTATAGGGTTTGCTTTGCTTTGTCATGCTGCTCTCATGGTTGAAGTGATAATCACTGTTCTCACGTTTGAAGTGATAGTTCAGCGTGCAGATGGCCCAACAGTGATGGCTTGTTATCTTGTTCTTCGGCCCCTTCGTCCTTCAGGCAGTTGGGAGTGGATTCCAGTTTGCCCTACGGGGTCATCCGGTTATCTCCATCCTGCGCATTCTGCGGCCAAATGTTCCTGGGTAGTTATTATTTATTAGGCTGGTACTTCAACCTTTTATTACTCATTCAAACGTACATTTACAATCACACCCTATTTCACTTAACATAACTATTCTCAAATCATTGGGGCATGACAGACTCCAGTGAATCTAGCCATGCCACTTGTCACACATGAAAAGAAAACAAGCAAGATAGGAATGTAAAAGTGGAGGAACAACAAATCTTGTGCCCGAGTTTAGAGAAAAACATTTGGAACATGTTGTTATCTTATCACTTTTAGGACAAACTTTTGTCTCTGAATGTTTTTCTACAATTAGCTCAGAGCTGGCAAACTGGCAGGCCTGATTCAATTAGCACAAACTCAGCGGGTTGAGAAAGCAGGCTGAGAGACATATTTCTTTCTAATGGTCAGGCCAAATCCTGGGGTCTGTTGTGGAGTCACTCTTTCTTACATTTCCCAAATCAGAAATATACCAGTTACCAATCTAGTCCAAGACTGCGAGCTGGGTGGCATTGCTGGGGGACACAGCTGAGTCTGGCTGTGTCTGGCTCTCTCCTCCACAGCCACTTCACCCTCACCTCTTCTCCCTTTATCGCACTCACTCACTCCCTGGCTCCATGCAGGCACTGGGGATGGAGCCTCCACCACCAACCCATGGACAGGGATGGCTCTACCTGCGGCACTGTGCTGGGCACCACGGACGTACCATGCCACCGCTGCCGGGCTCCAGACAGTCTCCCTGCGTGTCCTGCTGTTGGGCAGCCAGGCCACTCAGCACCAAGCTGGCACCACTAGACATGGAGCTTTGCCTGCTAAGCTGGCTTGTACTTGCAGGCAGCGTGGTGTCTCACAATTGGAGGAGCTGAGCCTCCCTAGACACCCCCCACCTATGGGAGCTAAGCCAAATTTGCATGGTGTTGTGACCCCGGTCACCAGGTCATAATGCCACTCAGTCAGGTAGATTTGGACTGGCCGCACCCTCTCAGGGAGTAGTGTTCAGACCTGGGATCACAACACAAGTAAAATTTGTGGCACCAATTAAAAGCTGCAGTTTCCACACAAAAAAATCCTGCCCCATGATTTTCTTATATCTTCACCAGCTCTATGTCTAGTCAGAGCAGGAGGCCAGGATCCCGCACACATGGACTGCTTTGCACGTGAACTCCCCAGTGACGCTGCCCTGGTGCTCTGGGGACTATAAAAATGTTTGTTCCACTCTCCATGGTTTATTGAGCAGCACCTGCCAGCTCAGACGTATCAAGATGTTCTCCCAGGCTCAGCTTCTCTGGTTACTGGTGCTGTGGATTCAGGGTAAGAATCAGAACTGGACGGCACTGGCTTAAAAGCACAAAGATCCATTGATATTTTAAAAATGTGAATCATTGTAGCTAGATTGGCTATTAAATAACCCATTCATCAGGTTATGGCTAGAATATAATGACTGTGAACATGTTGTATTATATGATGCACTTAATGCCATTATCTAAAGAGTCAACTGTCAATCATTTATTAACACAATATTGCTGACTATCAATGACCTTTTATCTGTATTTATTTATATTTTATAATTAATCCAGACTCTGCTGGGCCCGTCACTATGACTCAGTCTCCAGAATCCCTCTCAATGTCTCCAGGACAAAATGTCACCATCAGATGTACAGCCAGTTCTAGCCTTGGCAGCGACTGTCTCTTGGTACCAAAAGAAATTAGAACAAGCTCCTGAGCTTCTTATCTGTTATGGCTCCTTCCCTGCCTCTGAGGTCCCAGCCCAGTTCAGTGGCAATGGGTCTGGCACCAATTACACTCTCACAGTCACCCTTGAAGCCAATGATGTAGCAGATTACTATTGTCTGCAGGCTGAGTGCTTACTTCTCACAGTGATACAGACCAATACAACCACCTCCCGGTTCTGGAGATGTGAGTGCTGCTTCCTGTGAAGATCATCACACTGTCAGTGTAGCTGCTGCACCCTGATTTATCAGTGTCCAGGGTCCCTTGCTGCATTGATCTTCTCCTTGTCTCCCCTTTGCTCCTCACCAATAATTAACCAAATATTTACCTTGGGAATCCCGGTACCTCTGCTCTAACGGGAGCACAGAAACCACCTGATGGCCTGGAACAAACCTCCAGACCCAGCTCGAGTTCTGACTGTGCCAGTGGGATCAAGGTGATGTTTGGCTGGGTGTTACCAGTTCAGAGATAGTTATAGGTACAAAACCTCAGCCACTCATGTCACATTTATTTATCACTATGTGGTTCCCACCATGACACAAGACACCAGATAGCAGTTGTGCTCCCGATGTTCTATGTCTGAGAAGGGCCAATCCTACTAGGTGCTGAGAGGATTCTGTGTGTGACTTCAATTCCCACTGGAGTCAAAGAGAGTGGAGGGCCCCTTATCTCCTCTATGGATCATGTCACACTCTGTGACAAATTAGGTGCCATGGTGGTGATGTTGTGGGGAATACTCAGATGGGGAAGTCAGTCACTTGGCACCACTGCCTTGCTGAAGAAGGGAATGAGGTCCACCAAGGTCATTACTCAAATAACCTGGACAGTGGTCAAATGGAGTAGGCTGAAATGAAAGTGCATGTCCAGATACTGAGGGCACAGCATGAGTGAGTACTGAGTGGAGACATGTCAGATCAGTAAATCCACATATAAAATCGAGGCACCTGTCTATATTACCATCTACATCCTACAAGTGCATAACCTTAATTCTAACAGACAATAGCAGCATGAAATTAACAGGCTAAATATTAACATCCCAAATCTCTGCCCTGGAACTAAAGTGCAGGACATTTATATGTATTTTGGATATTCCCACCTGGGGGATACTGCCTTGCTGAGCTGCTCAGTACTTATACATGTTTTTCCTACAGAATAACTGACAAACCATTTCAATCTCAAACTGTCAAGATGAGCTCACACACTTCCCTTCTTTGGCTGCTGATTTTCTGGATTCAGGGTAAGAAATAAAACAAGGGTTTGAATGGTAGATACTTAGTAGAATAACATTTCCAAATGCTGAATAATTATTTTTATTGCATTTTAACACACATATTAGCAACTTAAAAGTGTTTCAATGTAAAGCTTGGTATAATTATCATACACAACATTGTATCATTGTTCAATTCCCTACCCATTGTTTTTCCTATGCCTAGACTCCTCTGGGCAGATTGTGATGTCTCAAACTCCAGAATCCCTGTGAGCGTGAGCAGGAGATAGCGTCACTATCAACTGCAAAGCCAGTACAGGCACTGGCACTTGCAAACACTGGTACCAACAGAAACCTGGACAAGCTCCTAAGCTTCTTATTAATGGGGCTTCCTCTTTGTATCCCTGCTCTAGTTGCCATTTCTTCCTTGTACAAAAGTTTAATTTTAAAATGTTCTGTCCAACTTGAAAGAGCAGAGTAACTTGCCCCAGTCTAACAGATGGTAAAAAAACATAACACTGAATTACTACACAAAGTGTTTAGCTGATCACATAGATATTTGTATTAGGAGTCCTGAAAATCTCTCTAGTTTTATCTCACCTGTGAATCCCAATGCATCAGAGACACCGATTTTTCTTTCAGTGGAAATCATTAACAGCTGATTTGCCTCCTATCTGCCAATTGAAAAGAATCCTGTCTTACAATACATTAATTTCATTCCTATGGGAATGCATTTCAAAAATTACCTGCAGCCTTCCTTTCCTACCAACACACACTATAAAAATCTCTTTGGGAAGGTTTCCCATAAACATTACTAAAATACTCAAATTACAGATTCCTTTATTGAATAGATTTGCTAACATTGGGAGAACATTCACCCAGTTCATAGAGTGTAAGACTAGACCTTGTGGGGCCAATTTTTCAGAGATCTCATGTCAGCAGAAAGGATCCCACTGATTTTAGGGAGATTTGGATCAAGCTTCAAATGCCCATGAGCTGTGGGACACAAGAGAAGAGGAGCCTGGACAGGATTTTCAAAACGATAGCTGGGCAGATCTAGAGCATGGACACCTCAAAGGATGTGTGCACATGGATGGGCATGAGTGTGTCTATGGTGGTTAATGCAACTACCCCTTCCCAGTTCCACCTATACAAAACCCTCCTCACATGCTGTGCAGTGTAGAACATAAATGACCATCTGTTCAACAGTCTCTACGGGCAAGACACTTATAGTTCTGGGTACTTCACAATTCAGTCTGTTACATGCAGGAATTAATTTCATAGAGCTCCAGCATATAGATTTCATATATGGAAGTTTTACAAACAGAAATAGGATGGAAGTATTTGCTTTGCTTAATAAGGAGCCTAAAATGAAACAGCAGCAGGATAAAAGCCAAATATGAACATTTCACAACTCTGTGCTACAACTATAGTGCAGTAAATTTACATTATTTTGCATAGGGGTGAGGTTTGCTCACTCAGTGGCAGAGCATATATAAATTATAAGTGTTTCATTTTCCACTGCAGGTTTACGAACAAACCTTTCCTACCACAGTCTGGCAAGATGATCTCACACACGCCCCTTCTCTGGCTGCTGGTTCTCTGGATTCAGGGTAAGAAACTGAAAACAAAGAATTTGAAAATGTAACGATCCATGTGACAGAACATAAGAAATGTTGCCACCGGATTCATTGAATTAATGTTCTGTGTGTTGTGTTCTAGTGTCAAGTCACATTGGCAAATTCAAACTGTGTTTTAATGTTTTAATATTCGTCATATCCAGCATTGTGTCATTGTTCATTCCCTACCCGCCCTCTCTCTTTATCCAGAATCAAAAAGTTTGGCTAATCACAGACTCTAGAATATCAACAGAGACTTGAGGCTCACTACAGTTTTCTCTGCTTTATTCCCACTCTTGAATCCCAGGGCACCAGAGACAATTTCATTTTGGAAAAATCAAAGATTTTCATCTCAACAAGGTTGACACGCTCATTTAAACTTTGTCAACTGAACTTCATAACACAACACCCAACACAATACAATAGAACAGTCAAAATGATAACATCAAAACAGCCATGTTGACCATCCTGGAAGGAAATGTTTTGACCTTCTCAACATTTTCCCCTGAAAGTTTGAATAGAATTCCTGTGTTCACACAGAACGTTTAGATTTTGTTAACTCCACATTTCCTTACTGAAAGCTGTTCCTGTATTCTGGGAGAACAGATCTAATATTCAACCCTATTATTGCAAAACTTCTCATGGGGTGTTTGAAGATCCCAAGTTGTCTTGGCTCTAGTTTGGGATCTCATCCAAATGACTGCTCTCTGCAGTGCAGCTTCCCTAATGCCATGGAAATCATGGATTCAGTATAAGCTCAGAGAGAGAAGGGTCTCCTACTAAGCCACCAACACCCCTTTTTGTAGCAACTCAACAGTCTCCCATCCAAGTATTTACCAGACCCATCTGTGCTCTTCTATAGTATCTGAACCTGTACCTGTATGGCTGCAGGTGGAGGAATATTAATATTATTTGTATCAACTTTCAAGAGCACAGAAGGTTTTGCAGGTTGAATATTCTCCACTCTCCAGTTTTTTTTCTTCTCTATTGACGCAGGAGTTAAAAATCCCTCTGAGTTTCCATCTCTTTAATCTCCTCCATGGAGGGCCCATGTTTCAGGGACAGATTTCTGCTGTATCACAAACCACATCAACTAGTTGCTTCTCATCCTTTCTTCAACCCAGATGACTTTCTTCTATCTAAACACACTCTGAGTAGTACTTTAGACTCTCTATTGATTTCAATGAGCCCTTTGGATTCAATTCTGTAGTGAAGCCTTCTCAGAAATAATTAGAATTAAATGAACCTACGTCAGTTACCAAAGCATCAAGGTGACTTTTCATGACCATTGACAGATGAATTCCAGTAGATATGCCTTCTTGTCATATGGTTCTAAAATTAATAACTGCACATTAGTTACCATGACAATGAGGACACATAGCAAATCACACATTTAAACTAGGTGCAGCAAACCATGTTTCCTTCCATGCCAGGCTTTTCAGAAAGATGCACCAATGGGAACACCAAGGGATTCACTGTCATGTTTTCTGGAAGGAAAAGGGGGGGGAAATGTTGAATGTTTGCAAGGCTGTAATGATGGCAGGTAAAAGTGAAATCATTCTACACTCTCAGCGGTTGTTGCATGTGTTCAAATCCACTGCTCCCTTGCTGACCCAGGGAGAGACACTGTGGAAGCACATGCTTAAAACTGAGCAAGAAGGGTCAAATGTGACCTTAGCTGGTTTCCAAAACAACTTTAGTCCCTGCAACTCATCCCTGTTACACTTTGATGTCACTGAAGCCCCAACCCAGAGAGAGGAGTATCAGAATCACAAAGATATTACAACTAATTATAACTAGAAGTTCATAATGGGATTTGGATCCTCTGAGCAGTAGAGGATATTGGACCAGAGTTCTGCTTCAAGCCCATCTCTAATTAGACCATGCACAAGCAGCATGAAACACACAACCCACCTGCAATCACTGTAGACCTCTGCCTGGAACTAAAGCAGAGAATGTTTCCATACACTTTGCATATTCACATGAGTGACATTTCCCCTATGAGCTGCTAAGAACTTATAAACTTTTAGTTTTCTACTACAAGGCTCAGTGACAAGCATTTCCACCCACCATCTGCTAAGATGATCTCACAGAGTCACTTTCTCTGGCTGCTGGTTCTCTGGGTTCATGGTAAGATGCAGCACAAGAGTCTGCAGGATTATTAACCAATGTAATAAAATGCATGAAATGCTGCAATATTTTATTAATTAATTCTTATGATCCGGCAAGACTTTTGATTAAATAACAACTGTTACATTTCAGTGTAAGATGTGCTGTGGTTTAAAGCCTTGAATCATATGTTATGTCATTGGTGGTGGTAATAAGAGAAGCCAGAGACTAATTGACCAATCTTCCATCTAGGTTCAAGTGGGCAGATCGTGATGACTCAGACTCCAGAATCTCTATCCGCGTCCGTGGGGGAAACAGTAACTATGAAATGCCAGGCCAGTTCAAGCATTGGTACCTATGCACACTGGTACCAACAGAAATCTGGGCAGTCTCCAAAGCTTCTTATCTACAGCGCTAGCAGTCGCCCATCCGGGATCCCAGCCCGGTTCAGTGGCAGTGGGTCTGGCACCGATTTCACTCTCACCATCAGTAGAGTTGAAGCTGATGATGCTGGAGATTATTACTGTCAGCAGGGTGGCTACAGCGCCCCTCTCACAGTGATACAGACCAATACAAAAATCTTCCCATTGTCTCTAGTGTGCAAGTCGGTTACCTTTTACCAGCTGTGTTAACAAAGCTTTTTGGATTCTGGGTAGGAAAAAAAAAAAGATAGACCCAGCTTTAATGAACAATAACATCAGTGACAATGTAAATATAATCTTTTCAGTGTCATAACAGATAAGATGATGTTATTTTATTTCTTGTTATTTAAAATCTACCAGATTATAAATGTGTTGCACAATAAAGCTATAACTCTTTCATCAGTCTATCACACAAGTACATTAGTACCCCTTGAAATCAATGGGAGTATAGGCACCTAAAACCTATAAAAAATCTGGCCCATAATCGCCAAGTTTTCCTGCAATGGGTAATGTGGAGTGAGGTGCTACTGATCGTGAGTAACTGTGATAGAACTGTGCCTTTAACCAATACTCGATTATAATTCACACATTTTCTTAGTTCACTGTAAGTAAGAGCTCTTCATATTTAGTGCACATCATAATAAAGCAATGAGACTGAATTTCCCTTCACTGCCTGACGGTGTCACCAACGTCTGAAATACTATATTTCTGTATAAAATACTCTCAAGTCACTGAAACCTCTGACATTCTGCCTCTAAGTAATAGTTTCTCTGTACTTAACCACAGAAACATTCTAATGCAAACAAATCTTTTCTCAAATCTGAGCCTGGGGGACAACATCAGTGTCTAGGTATTTTATATCGTTCCATTGGACTGAGTTGCTATAAATGTTTTGTTTTACACTTTAGTTTTCATTTTTCAGCACCAGTCAGTACAAGATGCTCTCACAGGCTCAGTTCATCTGGTTGTCAGTGCTCTGAATCCAGGGTGAGGTTCAAAACAATTGGGCACTGTCTTAAGGAATCAAGGAGAGATTGTGCTATAAGAAATTCTCAGTATGTAGTTTGGGCTGTACCAAACCAGTGACATTCCTTGGTTATTTCTTTTCATTTTGAATCTATCCATGGTCATTTCTAATACATTAAGAAAGCAGCAAAGGTGCCATTTAACTGTGAAATTAAATAATGTACCTACTGATTCTGGACAAAACCAATGTAGGTTTTTTATTATTTATTTATAGCTTTATTTATAACTTTTTATTTATTCAGATTCTGGAGGGGACCTTGGGTTACTCAGACTCCAGAATCCCCAGCAGTGTCTCCAGGAGATAGTGACACTATCAACTGCAAAGCCAGTTCCAATATTTGGCAATGCCATTGCTTGGTACCAGCAGAAATCTGAACAAGGTCCTAAGCTGCTTATTTATAGTCTCCCTATCTGACCCTCTGGGATCCCAGACCAGTTTTGTGGAAAAGGGAATGGAAACCCTGCTTAGAATTTACCAATCAGAAGTATTGAAGCTGATGGTACTGGACAGCAGTAGGCCAGCTACTCTCACACAGTGATACAGAACAGGACAAACAAAACCTGCTCTTTTTTTGTTTTTCCCACTGTAGCATAACAGATGCTTTGTTTAGACAACATCACTCTGACTATGATATAGAACCCAGAGGCAGTGATAACATTGCAGGCACTTCAGGTACCTGAAATGCCTTTTATTTTTCTACTGACTGGTGTGTGGAGCAGAAATCCAAACCAGCCCAAGCTTTGACCACTCACATGCTAGAGCACCAAATCTGAGCCAGACAATTGAGCTTGGATGACTACGCGTGGGCTCCTTCTAGGTGCATTGTGTGCCTGGTCTCTGGCAAAGTAAATAGTGTGATAACAGGAACAGCTCTTAGCTGACCTCCTGCCTCCACTTTCACAGTCTAACCCATCGAGCTGCCCCTTTTCTACCTTAAAATACCTTCTGGCTCAGCTCTCTCTGCTGCCCACTGGTGATACTTCACCTCCTGCCTTAAGGGGCAGACAGCTGATGTGTAGGACACAGCTACCTGAGACACTCAACTCAGAGATCCTTTATGGGCAACTGGCTTACAAGACGACAGAGGTGGGGGTGAAAAACAGAAGACCATCAGGGAAAGAGTCTGGAAGAGCAGAAGAACAGGAAAAGATGGCAATTATAGAGGGAGAGAAGACACTCCAAATTTCTGTCATCTAAGGCATGAGGCAGCTTCTATTTGCCTCATACCAAACCACAGGGTAACGATTGACTGACAAATGTCAGACAAATCACAGACAATTATCTGCTATCCAACATGTACACTGGGTAACTACAAGATAGTACAGAGACAAGGTGGGTGAGGTAATATCTTCTATTGGTTCAACGTCTGTTGGTGAGAGAAAAAAGCTTTCGAGCTTACACTCACTGTGGATCAGTTCCCCAGACCCGAAGAAGAGCTCTGTGTAAGTGCAAAAGCTTGTCTCTCACACAAACAGAAGCTGATTCAATGAAAGATATTACCTCACCCACCCTGTCTCTCTAATATCTTGGGACCAACACGGCTACAACAACACTGCATACAGGATAGTATCTCAGACCTGTAACTACAGTGTAATGTAGTGATTGCAAAAAGGGTGTGAAAGTTCAGGGATACAGTTTGCACTCACTTTGCACAGGTGGAAATGATTGTACAAGGGGTCTGGCACTGGAGAATAATGTCTTGAAAGTGCATCTCTTACCCTCTCTACGGAAAACAATGGTTTTCATTATAACGATTTAAGCTACCCCATTGGTGTTAGGACGCTCGGATCGAAACACGGGAAGGGAGAAAAATACTTTTGTCTATTGCTAAGACATTGGTGAACTGTCTGTGATCAGTTTTTACACAAACACACACACTTGGAAAAGTGTCTGTTGAAAAGGAATTTTTTGGAGTAAATAAGAGTAAGTAAGTAAGTAGCAGCTTCACTTTCATAACTACAGAGTTGACTGCATGTCCCTGCTATAACACAGAAATACAACGAAGCAGATTTTAATAAATATATTTTATAAAAGAAAAAACATTCTCCTGTGAAGCAAAAAGAATTCAAAACAGAAAGCTCAATGATTCTGTTGAATACACATATTTAACATACTTCTGCTCAAGAAACACAGAGAAAGCTAATAAACTAATAGTTAAAAGAATATCTGCTAAATAGACAATATTTTGTTTCTGTAATTAGCACTATTATTTAACAGAAGTCTTTCAGAGTTCTGTTATTTTCTTAGGTCCCTTTAAATATTGATTGCTCATTTTCAGTGCATGAATATGGCAGATTCGTCATGGGGTGCTCGTGCTCCAACTTTGCAGATGTCAGCTCTTGCCATCTCGTATTCGGTGGCGGAGTGCTGCTCAACAGTTTGGAGTCAATCGTCACACACCAAACTGGTGGATATGCAGTTATATGCCGCCATGTGTATAATCTCTGGCATCCAGTGTCTGACTCCACTCCCCTGGCTCCCAGTTCTGAACAATAATGCTTCTCCTCATATCAGATGATAGGTTGCCACTGGCCAGTTACTGGAGAAAGTACATGCCAACCCAAGCCTGCCTCTATACAATGACCTTTTTAAACCACCAGCTGCACATTTGCCATCACGTCACCCATTATGGTCTCATCCGCCACACCAGGATGTTAGGGTGGTAACACTCTGGCGAGAAGAATGGATATCGGTTATAGTCCCCAACCAGTCCCTCATCGCTGACCCCACAATTTGCCCACCTGGTTTTGACCTGCCCCGGCATCAGTGGTCCCTGTTGAACAGGTTCCAGACTGGGCATGGTTTCTGTGAGCCAACCAGTATCATTGGGGCCTTCGTGACAGTCCTTTATGCAGCTGCAGCACAACACAACCGATGACGCACACTGTCAAGGAATGCCTGCTGACTAGGTTCAGCGGTGGCCTAGAAGAACAGCATCACGCGACTGAAGATGCCATCGCTTGGCTGGACAACTATGCATGCGCTAAATAAATAAATAAAATAAAACTTGCTGAAGTCAAACTTCTCCTAACTGACACTTCATGATTTCACAATTACAGAGGAGAGTCTAGATCTCTCTGTATTACACACTCTAAATGTGCTGAAACACCTGAAATTCTAGAAGTGGATTGCATGGAGTTAACTTCATAACTCCACCCATTCAAAAATGCTACAAACAAATCAGCTCTCTGCTCTGAGCCTATGACACAGGTTTGAACCTAGAGCTTTTGCATATTGACATTTGACTGATATTTTCATTGTCTTCAGACAGATATAAGACTTTTGTTTCACTCTTTAGGTTTCATTTATCAACATCAGTCAATTCAGACAAACCAAAATGATCTCGCAGGCTCAGCTCATCTGGCTGCTAGTGCTCTGGGTCCAGGGTAAGAATCAAACCAAGAAGAAAAAGGCTAAAGGAAACAATCAGTGATCAAATGAATCTAGAATCTATCACAGGATGTAGCTTGAGTTCTATCAGTGCAGTGGCATTGTTTAATTATTTATTTTCATTTTTAATCTATCCATGTTACTTTAGCATAAAACTAAAAAAGAAGAGCAGAAACTCTGTTTAACAAAGCAAGTTGAAAATGTTAGAGCTGGATGGGGGATACATTTTAACACAAAAATTCTTTTTTCAACAAAATGTGCTATTTTTCTAGCTCTACAAATAACATTTGGATTGACAATGGTTTTATTCTTATTTTGCTTTATAACCAGGGTCCAGCGCAGACATTGTGATGACTCAGACTCCAGAATTCCTGGCAGTGCTTCCAGGAGACACAGTCACTATCAGCTACAAAGCCAGTTCAGCAATTTACAATAGCATAGCCTGGTACCAACAGAAATCAGGGCAAGCTCCTAAGCTCCTTATCCACAGTGCTTCCACCCGTCCCTCTGGGATCCCAGACCGGTTCAGTGGCAGGGGGTCTGGAAGTGGCTACACTGACTACACTCTCACAATCAGCAGCATTCAAGCTGATGATGCTGCAGATTAATATTGTCAGCAGTACGGAAACTTCCCTCCCACAGTGATACATACTAGCACAAAAACCTCCCTGCTGTGTTAGCTCTAGTTCTCTCACTCTGCTCTAAGAAACACTTCCTGTAGATTGTCTCTGTGTCCTGTAGGCCCTGTATAATAACCAAGGGCTGTGAAAACCATCCAGGCACAGAAGCTTCTTCAAGGTCTTGTTTAATGTAGAGCTTTGAACCATCACACCCACAGGCCTGAGCTCTCCTGAGTCTTAACTGCTCATGTTCTGGAGAACTGAATCTTAGCAAGCAGCTGGGCCTGGATTATTGCCCCTGTGCTGATTCTAGGGTCTATGTCAGCTTGTGGTGCATGAGGCCAAGAAATATTGTCTGCTGCAATTCACCTTCTCTGGCCCATCCCCCTGTAGCATCTTTTACTCTCTCCTACCTTACAGCATCTGAGGACTCTGATCTCCCTGATGAACACTTGGGGCACTTCACCATGGGCCTGCATTTACAACTGAACCAGGAGGCAGCTGGCAGCAGGTAGCAACACATCCACTGGGATCCAGCAGGGACAGATGAGGGCAAAGAATAATTAACTTCATATTTTTGTTGCATTTTAACAAACTTATATTAGTGACTTAAAAGTGTTTCAATGTAAAGCTTGGTAGTTATCATACACAAGATTGTATCGTTGTTTGATTCCCTACTCATTGTTTTTCCTAAGCCTAGACTCCTCTGGGCAGATTGTGATGATTCAAACACCAGAATGCCTGTGAGCATCAGCAGGAGATAGAGTCATTATCAACTGCAAAGCCAGGACAGGCATTGGCACTTGCAAACACTGGTACCAACAGAAACCTGGACAATCTCCTAAGATTCTTATTTATGGAGCTTCCTCTTTGCAATCTGGCACCCCAGACTGATTCAGTGGTAGTGGTCTGGCTCCGATTTCACTCTCACCATCCGTAGGATTGAAGGGGATGATGCTGGAGATTATTACTGCCAGCAATGTAGCAGCTTCCCTCACAGTGATGCAGAGCACTTCAGAAACCTCCCTGCTCGAGTTGCCATTTCCTCCTTATACAAAAGGTTAATTTTAAAATGTTCTGTCCAAGTTGAAAGAGGAGAGTAACTTACCCCAGTCTAACAGATGGAAAAAAAAACATAACACTGAATTATTACCCAAAGTGTTTAGCTGATCACATAGATATTTGTATTAGGAGTCCTGAAAATCTCTCTAGTTTTTTCCCACCCTTGAATCCCAATTCATCAGAGACACCAATATCTCTTTCAGTGCAAATGATTAACAGCTGATTTGCCTCCTATCTGCCAATTGAAAAGGATCGTGCCTTACAATACATTAATTTCATTCCTATGGGAATGCATTTCAAAAATGCCTGCAGCCTTCCTTTCCTACCAATAGACACTATAAAAATCTCTTTGGGAAGGTTTCCCATAAACATTGCTAAAATATTCAAATTACAGATTCCTTTATTGAATAGATTTACTAACATGGGAGAACATTCACTTTGTTTGTAGAGTGTAAGACTAGACCTTGTGGGACCAATTTTTCAAAGATATCATGTCAGCAGAAAGAATCCCACTGATTTCAGTGAGCTTCGGAGGAGCCTGGACAGGATTTTCAAAACTGTATCTGGGCTCGCCTAGAGCATGGAGACCCCAAAGGGTGTATGGACATGAATGGGCATGAGTGTGTCCATGGTGGTTAATGCAACCGCCCCTTCCCAGTTCCACCTATACGAAACCCTCCCCCCGTGCTGCGCAGTGTGTAACATACTGACCATCTGTTCAACAGTCACTATGGGCAAGACACTTAGTTTTGGATACTTCTCAATTCAGTCTGTTACATGCAGGAAGTAATTTCATAGAGCTCCAGCAGATAGACTTCATATATAGAAGTTTTAAAAACAGAAATAGGATGGAAGTATTTGCTTTGCTTAATAAGGAGCCTGTACAATAATGAAATTGCAGTGGAAATTATGAAAATTATAATTCTTGGTTCTTTTGTTGAAAGGGAATTGTCTCAGCCCATCAGAGCTCAGGGATGTTGTCCTATTCCTGACATGCCCCAGTCCTGTAGAATTCCCACCATCTCCACCCAACAGCTCTGCTGTAGTTGCAGTAACACAAGAATTTTTGGCTGCCTGGGTGCACCTCTGACTTCGGCCTCACACACAAACACAAAAAGAATGTACAAGGCCTAGGGCCAGATTGTTCCAGACACGTCCTGGCCAAAATTGGGAGACCTCATTTTCAAACAATGGTGCCTCAGTAGGACTCTTATATGGCACTTCTGGGTGCCCAGATGAACTCACAGGAGCCTAAATTCCCTTTCCATGTGGGGTTTGGACTATGACAGTCTCTGTGGTGGAATATTTGCTTCACAGTATCAGCAGCATATAGAAATGTACAGTTGGATACCAAAAAGGGGAGACACGCATCACAGTAAAGAGAGGCAGCAGACCATACAGTACTGCAACTCCCCAGGGAAATGTGCTCACACCTGCTTGGACAGTCCTTTGAATGATTAAATTGTGTGGATTGACTGAAATCTCCATTCCTGAAGTGCTCTTTCTATTGCCATCTAGTGGTCAATGACAGATTTGTCCGCAGAATTTGGTCAATCAACAGGCGTTCCTTTGATATTATCCTGCTAAAAACATAGGAATGGCCATACTGAGTCAGATCAGTCTGTCAACGGTCCATCTAGCCCAGTATTCTGTTTTTTGATAGTGGCCAGTGTCAGGTGCTTCAGAGAGAATTAACAGAAGAGAGCAATTTAAGGTGCTTAAAGGCCTCAGCAGGACCTGTGCTACAGTTGCTCTCCCTGGATCTGTGAATGGGTTTGTGCCATATTGCTACAACATCTGTCAAAAGTGGAAAGGCAGGAGACCTGGAGGCACTTCGAGAGCACAGATGATTTGGTGAAGTGGGGAGAACGGTGCAAGTGCCAGACCACAAAGCAGGATCCCCTGCTATTAGTGTTTGTCAGCAGTAAGTGATGCAACAGGCAGGCAGAGCTGTACGAAAGAGACCTTTGTTCAACATGCTGAGTGGCCAGTGTTACATGCAGAGGCTGTAGAGTTTGTCTGGAAACCTTGCCTCTGCTTGCTTTTCTGAGCCCACCAACAGCTCCTCCTCAAACCTGACCCTCCTTCTCCAGTTCCACTCACCATACTGTCATTTGCTGGTTTGTTTAACAGATATTTTGATATAGTAGGTGTGGAAACAGCACCCAGCAGAGGCGCAAACACCTGGCTCACGGCACACACGGTCAACCCAGTTTCTTATTGCCACATGCCAACCCATCCTTGTGCCAGGGCCAGCCTTGCCATGTTAGGGGGTCAGGGGTGAGACTATTAGGTTCTCTGACCTTAGAATCAGCCACTGCACATCAGTAATTAAGAGTCTCCCTCACTAAAATCCAAAAATGGACAGAGAGAGCCTGATTGTCTGAGGCACTGAGCAACCACAGCTTCTGTTCACTGTTATGGGAGATGCAGGAGATCAGCATATCTGTAAATGAGGCCCAAGGTTCTTTCGTTCTTCCATAGATAGAATTTTCAGACTAAGCAATACCCCTTACGAGTGATGATGTGGGGAATACTCGGATGGGGAGACCAGCCATTTGGGATCCCCGCTTTGTCTAGGAAGGACAAGGCACCTTCCAAGGTCATGGAATGAGTGACATCCAGTGAGTATTGAGATGGAGAGGGCTGAAATGAAGGCTCGTGTCCAGACAAGGGTGGCCCAGCCCAAGTGAACATCCAGGGGAGATGTGTCAGATCTGCTAAGATACAGGCAAGATCTGCAGAGCTGTCTGAACCCTGGAAATACATGACGATGACATTCTAAAATGAAACAGCAGCAGGATAAAAGCCAAATATGAACATTTCACAACTCTGCTGCAACTCAAGTGCAGTAAATTTACATGTATTTTGCATAGGGATGAGGTTTTCTCACTCAGCGGCTGAGCACCTATAAATTATAAGCGTTTCATTTTCCACTCCAGGTTTAGGAACAAACCATTCCTACCACAGTCTGGCAAGATGATCTCACACACGCCCCTTCTCTGGCTGCTGGTTCTCTGGATTCAGGGTAAGAAATTGAAAACAAAGAATTTGAAAATGTAATGATCCATGCGACAGAACAGAAGAAATGTTGCCACCGGATTCATTGAATTAATGTTCTATGTGTTGTGTTCTAGTGTCAAGTCACATTGGCAAATTCAAACTGTGTTTTAGTGTTTTAATATTCGTCATATCCAGCATTGTGTCATTGTTCATTCCCTACCCATCTTCTCTCTTTATCCAGACTCCTCTGGGCAAACTGTGATGACTCAGTCCCCGGAATCTCTGGCAGTGCCAGTGGGAGGGAGAGTCTCTATCAACTGCAAAGCCAGTACGAGCGTTTACACTTGCCTAAACTGGTACCAACAGAAACCTGGACAAGCTCCCAAACTTCTTATCTACGGTGCTAGCACCCTCCAGTCGGGGGTCCCAGCCCGGTTCAGCGGCAGTGGGTCTGGCACTGATTTCACATTCACAATCAGCAGTGTAGAAGCCGATGATGCTGGAGATTATTACTGCCAGCAGTGTAACAGCTTGCCTCTCACAGTGATACAGACCAGTGCAAAAACCTCCCTGCTCTCTGCAGCGTGCAATGCAGTTACCGTTTGTTGCAGATGTAACTGCATTTCAAATGTTCTATAAAACATGAAATAAGAGGGTGACTTATTCCATCTCCAGGCACACAATAAAAGGAAAACACTGGAGCACTCAAAAAGTTTGGCTAATCACAGACTCTAGATAGAATATCAACAGACACTTGAGGCTCTCTACAATTTTCTCTGCTTTATTCCCACTCTTGAATCCCAGGGCAACAGAGACAATTTCATTTGGGAAAAAATCAAAGATTTTTATCTCAACGAGGTTGACACGTTCATTTAAACTTTGTCAACTGAACTTCATAACACAACACCCAACACAATACAATAGAACAATCAAAATTATATCATCGAAACAGCCATGTTGACCATCCTGGAAGGAAATGTTTTGACCTTCTCAACATTTTCCCCTGAAACTTTGAACAGAATTCATGTGTTCACACAGAACGTTTAGATTTTGTTAACTCCACATTTCCTTAGTGAAAGCTGTTCCTTTGGAAAAAATTCAACCAGCTCTGCTATTATAACTACACGTCTAAAATGGTCTCAGGGGCTCCTCTTATTTGAAGAATCAGTAAAATCCCACCTGAAGGTCTTAGAATCATTATTCACCTAAGAAAATTATATAATCTAGGGATTTTTAAATGGCGGTGTTAAGATCAGGTGCCTGTTTGCTCTGGTGTACAGTACGTTAAGACCATATGGACCAGATTCAAAAAGGTCTGTATGGGAGCAAATCCCCAAACACACATGAACCCAGACGCACAAGCAGATAGGCACACGCAGGATTTTCACTGGGACTGGGCAGATGCACCAGAAGAGGGGTGTGGCCCAATGGGCAGGGAAGTGGGAGTGGCCAGGCAGAAGGGTGCTGACACCTTCATCCAGAAGGCATGGGGTGTGGACACATTCAGACTGGGTCTGGCTAGTAAGAGTCAGCAGGAGCCAATGGAAAAGGTGTTTAGGCAGCTTCTCAGTAACAGCTGGGCTGGGCACAACCAGGCAGAAGAGCCAGCAGCTGCAGAGAGGGGTAACTGCAGTGGAGTTTAGCAAGTTTGGAGGCCCTGCTGCTCCACTCACAACCCCTGTGCCTCTGAGACTCAGGCGCCTACCACGTCATGGAAGTGGAGGGGGACAGGGGCACAGACACAATGGGCAGTGCTGGAGCCTGGCACACTGACACCACTGCTCAGCATTTCTGTGCTGTGCATACACCCAACATCTGAATATGTTCAGACCTTGGGTCTCCTCTTCCCAGACCTCACTTCCCTCCTGCCTGTGTGCACCCTTCAAGCCTTTGAAAACAACCGTCATTCCAGGCGTGCAGAATGCATGCAGCCACTGGTGCCACTGCAGAGAACCATGCAGGTGCCAGTGCCACTGCTTCCTTGAGAATCTGGCCTATCAATATCATGAAAATGGATTAATTAAAACAGACTGGGCTGATTGCATTTAAATCCCACACAGTAAATGACTGAATGATTTTAGCTCCTCTAACTTGTGTTTCAAGCTGCCGCTCGCTCGGTTACTCATCATTAATCAAACAGCCGTTGTTACCTCCATGTCCTGTAAAGCTAACTCTGGCTGCTTTACCATCTGAATCATGCAAATATGTTCTAGTTATTACATCCAATAACCACAAAACACCATCAAGTCAGATATTTCAAAACTCCTCCCTGGCACCAACCTCTGGTCATTTACATAAATGGGCTCTTTTTGCATAGTCACACATGGCTGATGTTTCCTCACTGAACTGCTGAACACATAAATGGTTCCATTTCCACTACATACCTTACTGAGGAGCATTTCCAACCCTACAGAAGCAAGATGATCTCAAAGACTCCCCTTCCCTGGCTGCTGCTTTTCTGGCTTCAGGGTAAGAAAAGACAAGTGTCAAAAGTGTTGATAAAGATATGGCAAATCATAAGAAAAATGCCCTTGGTTTGTAGAGTTATATGCTGATTCCAGGTATATTTTTAGTTTATTTCTACTGTTCAGTTTACAGATGTTTCACTGTAGAGCTTTGAATAATGTTAATGTCATTGTCCCATTTACCCAATCCCAGCCCTGCTAATTTTTATTCTCTCTCGCCAGGTTCCAATGGGCAGATTGTGATGACTCAGACTCCAGAATCCCTGGCAGTGGCTCCAGGAGACAGAGTCACCATCAACTGCAAAGCCAGTTCTAGTGCTAGTGGATGGGTGTCCTGGTACCAACAGAAAACAGGACAAGCTCCTAAGCTCCTTATCCACAGCGCTTCCACCCGTCCCTCTGGGATCCCAGACCGGTTCAGTGGCAGTGGGTCGGGCACTGACTACACATTCACAATCAGCAGGGTTGAAGCTGATGATGCTGGAGATTATTACTGCCTGCAGACTGCTAGCTCACCTCTCACAGTGATACAGACCAATACAAAAACCTCCCTGCTCCATGAAGCATGGAGTCTAGTAGACATTGCTACATACAAGTAGCACAACAAACTAGTTTTCAAATGTTCTGCCAAAAGAAAATTAAGAGGATAAATCATCCCATTCACTAACAACCTAAAACTCTAGCACTGTATTGCCATCCCGAGAGGTTAGCTATGCAGTGAAGTTTTGTCATAGCATCAACTGAACAACAGAGGGTCATTAATGAAGTCCCACAAAATGAATCATGTCTTTTTTTTTTAAGTCTAACCTTGACTGTTAATTTTCTGGGTTTATAATCCTTGGTGTTTGAATCATGGCAACATCCCTGTCACTGATTTTATCCTAAATTACTAATACTCTCAGCCTTATCTCCAACTTCTTATTTTTATTTTATTTTTTTGCACTGCAGTGGTGCCCACAAAGCCCCAGACCTGGACCCGGACCCCGTTCTGCTAGGTGCAGTACAAACACAGATCCAAATGAAGCCCCTTCCCCAAAGAACTCCTACAATCTTAATGTAGTTTGTGTCTGGGAATTAACACATTAATCCAGAAAGCTCTGGTCACACTACCATTAACACACACACACCCAGTCACAAACTATGCAGATCAGGTGTGGGCCATCATGGAAGGAAGTGCCTCATTCTGGAAATGACACAAAACACCCTCTCATGGGCTGATTTGTGGCAGACAGTTTGCTGTTGGGGAATCTACTGGTGCCCTGCACTCCAAAGCAGGGGCCCTTCTTGGCCTGTGTGGGAGCGATCCAAATGCTGCTTGTTGTCACCAGCAAGCAGCAGGTTTGTGGTTAAGCAGCTAGAACATGTGGGCTGGATGCACTTGGCATGCATGGGACAATATCACTGAGTGTGTCCTACTTCGCTCTGAAGAAGCCTATGGTGCTTGCGTCCTTGATAGATGTTAGATCCTGCTACACTGGCCCTCAGAGCCCAACGTACAAAACAGGGCTTGTGTCTATAGTGTGGAGGGAGTTTTTTAATATTTTTATTGATTTAATTTTATCCTGGCTCTACATAATTGAGGATTCTACAAGTTTTGGCCCAAAATAAGCATTCAAAAAAATA
Organism: Mauremys mutica; assembly: GCF_020497125.1. Lineage (NCBI taxonomy): Eukaryota > Metazoa > Chordata > Testudines > Geoemydidae > Mauremys > Mauremys mutica. Next base: position 130,942,054 of record NC_059076.1, on the reverse strand, counting down.
AACAAACCCCACACAATTCCAAAATAACTTTGTTATGGGGACACACACTCTGCTGTGGAAAAAATATACAAAGAGACATTTATGTCATACAGGAGAATATTCCGAGATACAAACGATATTAAGATGGAGTTCTGGTTGCAAGTACATATTTGTAATTTAGAGTAAAATCCATTACAGAGGAGTTGTACTAATAGCAAAAAAAACCCCAAAACAAAACAAAAAAACTAAAACAAAACCAAAAAAAACCCCCAAACCTACAAACTTAGGAAAATCCAAGATAGATTTAAAAGACACTGAAACATGTTGCAGTATGGAAATACACAGTGAGGCAACAATGTCCTGTAATAATTTGGTGCAATTAACATATCATTGTGATTAAAGCATTGTAGTGTTTGAGATTCCCAGATCTGATTAGAAAGATTTTTAAAGACAAAATGGAGTTTTCCACATATTTCCCTCTACACCACGCAGTTAAGATCATTTGGGTCCCTTAACATTTTTCTTACTTAAAAAACAATAATCAAATGCTTTAAAGGGTAAACCTTAATTCTGAATGTCCTTGGTTTCACAATGCTTTGGTCTAGGTTAAGTGTAACATCCTTGTCATGTCTTAAGTTATGGGTAACTACTGACAACCTTAACTCTATCTTAATGTAGTTTTTTGTCTGAGAATTTCCTTAGGTTTACTTATGTACATACATAGCATCGTCATCATCACAGCATATACACAAAAGCACACACACAATTTCATACTTGAACACTAAAATTCTGGAGACAACTCTGCCATTGGCCAGTACATGGCAGTATTTTGATACCACTTTGTTGAGTTTGCGATTTCAGGCCAAACAGGCCAGTTGCTTTCGGAAGATTTCTTTACTGGTATGGTCTGATGAAAGAGGAAGAAGAAGAATAGAGTGAATGGGTTTCCCTGATCACCATCTTTAAAAAAACATAACTAACTGTGAGCCCCTTAAGCCCACAGCTAAGTCCTTACTCATATGAGCAGTCTCCGTAAAATACATGTGATTACCTATAACAGGAGTATGACTGGCCCTACATCACTCAATTGTTATAGATGGGCTTGTGTTTAAATATACGGAAATCTGTAGCAGCGCAGCCTGCTCTGCTACCCATTGATAGAGTATCCTCGTTAAATAACGAATCCATCACTGTAACCACCTTATGCCATATAAGCCTCAATCTGGGCACTTGAACACCAGAATGGTGCATATCTATAAATATTTTTATTACATGCAACTGCAGCATGAAACAGACAAGCTCAATATTTCACAACAGCTTTCCTGGGGCTATCATCCTGGTGACTACCAGAATTTGACCCTTTTGCATATTCACACAAGTGACTTTTCCTTTCTGACAGCTTTTAAATGTGTTGATTCCCACTGTGTGTTTATCAACAAACATTTCCAGTCACAGACAATCAGGATGATCTCACAGACTTCTCTTTCTGTTACTTGTTTTCTGACTTCAGGATAAGAAATTACACAAAGGTAAGAATGGTTGCATTGATTTTATATAGATATTATTTTAAGTTCATTACTGCTCTGAAATCCTCTCCAGGTTTCAAAGCCTGGGCTCCAGCCCCAGTGGCAATATCTATGCTGTTATTTTTAGACCCGTGAGCCCAAGTTAGTTGACTTGCAATCTGAGGCTTGCTGTTGTGTTTTTTTGTTTGGGTTTGGGTTTTTTTGCAGTGTAGACTGATTACATTCAAACCATTGTCAACTGGCCTTTCCCAGTGATACAGGCCAATGCAAAAACCTCCTTATTCTACACAGAGCTGGGCACTTAGGCAGAGACCCTTGACTATATTTAGGTGCCATTTTGGAATCAATGGGAGATAGGTGTCAAAATAGCTTTGCAGAGTGGGTCTTAGGAGAGCAGGTCTCTTATGAAGACCAGCCATTAGAAGGGGATAAAGACCCACAGTCTCCTTGCGTAGAAGGGGGAGGTAGGTACACTTTCTCCAGATAAAGAGCTCACATGCACCAATTGGCGCAGGTCTGCACTGGGAGCACAGCCCAGCAAAAGAAGCTCCACCAGGAATTACTCAATGTTTCTCTGAACCCCACAGCAAGCAAGGAGAAATGTAGCTGCAGCTCTGTTCCTGGAGTGGATGCTGCATACACACAGCCTTCCAGAGTTGGCCATCTCTATGGCCGGTGCAGGGGGGTGGAGATCATAAAATCATAGAATCAGAGAATATCAGGGTTGGAAGGGACCTCAGGAGGTCATCTAGTCCAACCCCCTGCTCAAAGCAGAACCAATCCCCAACTAAATCTCCCAGAAAGGGCTGCGTGATCCTGGCTTGCAGCCCTTTCTGGTGTGGTTAGTGGTGCTGGCTACATACATTACTTGGGTGTGTGTGCATGCAAAGATTACACTCTATCTAGCCCCTGCATGGAAGGGCTCCTAGCACAGCTGCATCCTTGCACACCCTTGGAGACACAAGCAGCATTCTCTCCCAAAGGAAGGTATTTACTGTCAGGAGAATCTGGACAGGACATCAGCCCAACTATCTCATCGGGCAAGGACACTGGGGACATTCATGAATATTTTCATATCAAAAAGTAAGGTAAAGGGAGGTAAATAGATCTGAAAAATGCTGCAAAAATGGCTGGGAGATTTTAACCATAGACTCATAGACTTTAAGGTCAGAAGGGACCATTATGATCATCTAGTCTGACCTCCTGCACAATGCAGGCCACAGAATCTCACCCACTCACTCCTGTAACAAACCCCTAACCTATGTCTGAGTTACTGAAGTCCTCAAATTGTGGTTTGAAGACCTCAAGCTGCAGAGAATCCTCCAGCAAGTGACCCGTGCCCCATGCTACAGAGGAAGGCGAAAAACCTCCAGGGCCTCTGCCAATCTGCCCTGGAGGAAAATTCCTTCCCGACCCCAAATATGGCGATCAGTTAAACCCTGAGCATGTGGGCAAGACTCACCTGCCAGCACTCAGGAAAGAATTCTCTGTGGTAACTCAGATCCCACCCCATCTAACATCCCATCACAGACCACTGGGCATACTTACCTGCTGATAATCAAAGATCAATTGCCAAATTAATTGCCAAAATTAGGCTATCCCATCATACCATCCCCTCCATAAACATATCAAGCTTAGTCTTAAAGCCAGATATGTCTTTTGCCCCCACTACTCCCCTTGGAAGGCTGTTCCAGAATTTCACTCCTCTAATGGTTAGAAACCTTCGTCTAATTTCAAGTCTAAACTTCCTAGTGTCCAGTTTATATCCACCACTTAGATACAAGGTCACATACAACATTCCTGATGCCCTCCCCATAGAGCCCTTCAGACATTCCACTCATAAAACCATCAGTGTTGCAATTTTACCTCATAAGTCACTATCACCAGGTTACAGAGACCAACACCACACAAGAGTAACGGGAAATGCCCTTGGATCGAAAATGCAGCACATTTATATGAACAGGTCATTTGCATATTCACTCAGGAGGGATGTTCCCTGGCTGGGCTGCTGAGAGTTCATAAAGGGTCCCATTTGCACTGCATGGTGAGCTGTTCAGCATTCCCCACGGAGACCTGTCAAGATGCTCTTCCGGGCCCAGCTTCTCTGGATATTAGTGCTTTGGATTCAGGGTGAGCATTACATCAACAGGGAACAGACTTCATAGGCAATAAAATGCCAGCTAAGCTTTAAATAATATCGCAGTACTTACTTTGCAATCTAGTGTTTAATAAATTCTTAAATGAAAAATGCATTTAAATACCAAGCTTCAATTACTTTTAATAACATGCCAGGATTGCATGAATTTGCTTTCCATATCCAGAGTCCTATGGCCAAACTGTTTAGACTCAGACTCCAGAATCCCTTTCAGTGTCCCCTGGACAGAGAGTTACCATCAACTGCAAAGCCAGTACCAGCATTAGCAGCTACTTAGCCTGGTTCCAACAGAAATCGGGACAAGCACCTAAGCTCCTTATCTATGATTCTACCAACCGTTACTCAGGAACCCCAGCTCGGTTCAGCGGCACTGGATTTCACTCTCACAATAAGCGGCGTTGAAGTGCAAGATGCTGGAGATTATTACTGTCAGCAATGCAACAGCTTGCCTATCACCGTGATACAGACCATTACAAAAACCTCCCTGTGCACAGAGCACGCACGGTGCTTGATTGTCGTATCTGCGACCAAGATGGTGAATTTTATGATTTAATGCAAATGAAAAAGAGGAAGTAACTCAAAACATACCTGGCATTTTATACAGCACCAAACATCTCGAAACCATCAAAGAAACAAATACAGGTATCAGATCACCCTTCGCTGACGCTCCGCTCCAGTGGGTGGCAGGAGCAATACTCTGCAACTGGATCCCAAGATTATTGTATCCCATTAGAACTACAGGGAGTGTTTGGTAGGTCTATTCTCCCACAATACGTGTGCTAATATCCATCCCTATTATTGCAAAATTTACAGTGGGGTGTCTGAAAACCACTGGTAGTCCTGGCTCTAGTCTGAGTCTCATCCAAATAACTGTTCCCTGCAGTGCAGCTCCCCTAATGCCACCGGAGATCATGGGTTCAGTACAGGCTCAGAGGGAGGAGGGTCTCCTACTAAATCATCAAATATCACTTCCTGTAGCAAATCCATTTTTCTCAGTAGTCTCCCATCCAAGTATTTATCAGACCCATCTCTGGTCCGTCTACAGCAGTAGATGGTATCTGAACCTGTACCTGTATGGCTGCAGGTGCAGGAATATTAACGTTATTTGTATCATCTCTCAAGAGCTCAGGAGAAGTTACAGGTAGAATATTTCCCACTCTCCATTTTTTTTCTTCTCCAGCAACACAGGGGTTAAGAATCCTTCTGAGCCTCCCACTCTTTAGTCTCCTCCCTGGAGGCCCTGTGTGTCAGAGACAGACTTCAGTGTTATCACAGACGTCACCAACTATTTACTTCCCATCTTTTCTCCAACCCTGGTGACTTTGTTCTATCTAAACACATGGAGTAGGACTTTTGACTCTCTGTTGATTTCAATGATCCCTTTGGATTCAATTCTGTAGTGAAGGCTTCTCAGAAATAATTAAAATTAAATGAAACTACAGAAGCATCAAGGTGACTTTTCATGACTATCGACAGAGGAAGCATTCCAGAAGACGTGCCTCCTTGTCATATGGTTCTAAAGTTAATAAATGCACATGATGATGAGGACACACAGCAAATCACACGTTTAAACTAAATTCAGCAAAACATGTTTCCTTCCATACCAGGCTTTGCAGAAAGATGCACCAATGGGAACACCAAGGGATGCAGAGTCATGTTTTGTGGAAGAAAAAGGGGGGAACGAAATTTGAATGTTTGCAGAGCTCCAATGACGGTGATGAAAATAAAATAATTCTACACTCTTCGTGGTTGTTCCATGTGTTCAAACCCTCTGCTGCCTTGGTGACCCAGGGAGAGAGACTGCGGAAGCACATGCTTAAAACTGAGCAGAAGGATCAAATGTGACCGTAGCTGGTTTCCAAAACAACTCTAGTCCCTACAAGTCATCCCTGTTACACTTTGATGCCATTGACACCTCAATACTGGTAGAGGAGTATCTGAATCACAAAGATATTACAGCTAATTATAACTAGAGCAGGGCCCAAGTTGAGAAGTTCAGAACGGGATCTGGACCCTCAGGGGATCACAAGGTTATTAATTGGGGAGTTGCAAGCTGTCAGTCTCCACCTCAAACCCCACTTCACCTCCAACATTTAGAATAACATTAACTATAAAAAATGTATTTAATTTATACAGGGGGTCACACTCATAGGCTTGCTGTGTGAAAGGGGTCACTAATACAAAAGATTGAGAATCACTGCTCAAAGTGCTAGAGGATATCAGACCAGTGTTCTGGCTCAAGCAGCATGAAACACACAGCCCACCCGCAATCACTGTAGAACTCTGCCTGGAGCTAAAGCACAGAACATTTCCATACACTTTGCATATTCGCATGAGTGACATTTCCCCTGTGAGCTGCCAAGAACTTATAAACTTTTCGCTTTCCCCTACAAGGCTCAGTGAGAAGCATTTCCAGCCACCGCCTGCCAAGATGATCTCACAGAGTCACTTTCTCTGGCTGCTGGTTCTCTGGGTTCATGGTAAGAAGCAGCATAAGAGTCTGCAGGGCTATTAACCAATGTAATAAAATGCATGAAATGCTGCAATATTTTATTTAATTCATTCTTATTTGCTGGCCTGAATTTTGATTAAACAACACCTGTTACATTTCAATAAAAGCTGTGCTGCAGTGTAAAGCCTTGACTCAGATGTTATGTCATTGGTCAGTTAGCCTCTTGATGCTCTCATTACCACCACCAATTTTCCATCTAGGTTCAAGTGGGCAGATCGTGATGACTCAGACTCCAGAATCTCTATCCGTGTCCGTGGGGGAAACAGTAACTATGAAATGCCAGGCCAGTTCAAGCATTGGTACCTATGCACACTGGTACCAACAGAAATCTGGTCAAACTCCAAAGCTTCTTATCTACAGCGCTAGCAGCCGCCCATCTGGGATCCCCGCCCGGTTCAGTGGCAGTGGGTCTGGCACCGATTTCACTCTCACCATCAGTAGAGTTGAAGCTGATGATGCTGGAGATTATTACTGTCAGCAGGCCGGTTACAGCTTCCCTCACACAGTAATACAGACCAATACAAAAACCTTCTGAACGTCTAGTGTGCATGGTGGTTGCCTTTGTTCCAGCTGTGTGAACAAAGCTTGCAAAGTTTCCTGTCAGTCAGTCGCACATGAAACAGGACGAGGCCCCCTCTCAGCTCCTTCCATGAACAATATGCTGTCTATACTTCCCAAAGGCTGAGATTTAAAATGGAGCTTCTGTTTCAGCCTTCTGGATGGCAGGGGATTATTGGGGATGGTGTGTACACAGTGGCTGATCCACTACACACCATCAATCTTTTTTTCAAACAAAAACTAAGTCTTGCGCAGTGAGTGAGAACCTGTTATTTCAGAGTAACAGTTGAACTGTGGTAAGAAAGTAATCAGGGTTTGTAACCTTCCCACTGAATTCTCTGCTGTCCATCCGGATGATTTCCTGTCCGTGCTTCTGTACTAGTAAAACACTCGAGACTCTGCAGAACTCTCCTGTGGTGTGTGAAGGGTGTGGTGCATCCTCTTACAACCCACACCAGCCACCGCGTATTAGACCCCATCAGCCTGCACTGAGTGGGGTCAACTTGTATTTCCAAAGCCACCATTGAGCCCACACTGAGCTCTACCCCACTGAAAACCCTGCAGAAACCAGCTCAGCCTACCCTGAGCATCCACCAGCCCTGCTGCTTCCCTGTCTCATCCCTCTGAAAATTCTCACCTATGGGATTCCTCAGAGCTGGAGCTGTAATTACCCTCATCTCTCCTGTACCCTCACCAGCAGCCATCTCCGCATTATCTAAATGCCCAAGGAGGCGCCTGACAGCTGCTTAGAGCCAACCAAAGGAAGTCACACAAACACACACCAGGGAACCTCTGGCACAATAGAGATCAAATTCATCTCTGAGGTAACTGCTCACTTCACTGTCGTTACTTCAAGGATGGATTTGGCCCCACATGTCTAGCTGGGCTGATCCTTGCATGGCAGGGTTCTGCTCCAGGAAAATAGAAAAGACAGCGGAGATCAGGATGGAGTCCAAAGGATTTGCTGCCCCCTACAGGTGTTCATTCAGATCTGCAGCAACCCATCCCCACCATTGCCATAGGAGGGGGCTTTGCTGAGTCAGCCACAGCATGGTTTGGTTTAGCTGTGTTGTAGGTTGGTTGGGGGTATTTTTAGGGGATGGTAGGGAATAAATCCTCACCAGGCTTCCAGCACTCCAGCTGGCAGGGCCTCCCCGAGGAAAGGTAATCAAGGTTTGGCCAATCTATCTGTATCAAGCCCTTCAAACTGGAGTTAGCTAGTCTCATGAGAAGTAGAAAGAGAGGTTTTCTGATTAGCCAGAGCAGGGAATAATGACAACAGAGAAGTCTCTGGGTGTGTGTTACTTTGCTTGGGTTCATACTGCTGGGCTGCAGTTTCCAGGCTACTAAGCTGCAGGAAAGAATGGGGGCAGAGTGTTGGGTGGTTTGGGGTTTATAGTTGAATACAAACCCTGCAAATAAACCAGTAACTACAACGAGGTTAAGTTACTTCACCTGGGCCTCCTGTGAGCTTCGTCTCCTGATGCTCAGACCCTTGTTGCCGGCCCAAAAAGGCCTGAGGCAGCAAACAGTGGTTCGTTGCCCGGTGTGCGTCGCACTAATTATCACACCAGGGTGGAGAATGCAGAAAAAGTTTATTTGAGCTCAAGTAAGGTGCCAGGGAGATATTTACCATCTCAAATCCTGCACACACAGATACAAGCTGTGTGTGTCTTCTTATACATGATTTCAACAAGGCATCCTCATTACCCCCCACTAGTCTCCTCCCCACTCCTATACAGTGTATAGTTAACAATTAAATCATCCTTGACAGCAGACAATTCATCTCGTAACTTTTCAAGGCTGTTAGCTTGGTTTACTTCTGAATTTATTACCTTGCCTCGCCTCCCCTCCCCTCTTTCTAAACTAAACAGGAGATAGTAAAAAGGGGCCCTATCTTCTGGTGTCTTACACTGATAAGAAGCTGTTACACATTCCATTCTCAATACTAGCCTGGGAGTTCAATTAGAGTTTAATATGGAAGCACTTTGGACAAGCATAAAATAACTTTGGTCCATTCAGGCCTGGTACAGAAAAGCTTCATTAATACTGTGGTTTTCTACCCTCCTAAATTATCTAGGGATATGCCTAATGACTCCAACACCCTGACATGGTTATTATCCTAGAAAGCACCATAGTGATAGTATCTGACCATTCAGAATAGGCAGTAAGGAAAGGTCGTGTTGCTTAGGAAGCAAACAACAAAGAGTAGAGCAGAAAACATTCCGCTAAGAAAAAATCGGTTTTCTTATATCTAGATAATAAATTAAAAATAAAATGACAACAATCGGTTTCTATTATTGCACTTTACAATAAAAGCTACACTTTAAAATAAAAGCGACCTGGATGATATTTTTAATATACACACACACATAGACACCCCATGATGTGCACCAGGCATCATTGCATATGAACAACATTTCCTCTATTGCTCCATTAACCAAGCTTTTGGAGCAGAACAGGGCTGCAATGGTCAGGTTAAGCCATGTAATTAAATGATCAAGATTAAAATTCAACATAAAAACTATTTAAAATGCCATAAGTAGTCTCCGCTGAGCAGCTTTTCTAGCATCTCTCCAGCCCAAAAGGCACACCAGGAACATTCTCTGTGGACTCTCAGTTACTCAAAATCTCTCTCCTTCTCTGGTTCCTGCCCAAATCACTTTGAACAGCGGACACAGGCTAGAAAGTGAGGTTCTGAAACACACCTCAGTACTTGGGGCTCAGTATGGCCACCAGGAACAAGGTGTGAACCCAGCTGTCACTTGCAGTAGTGTCATTGTTACCAGGGGAAACTTGCAGTGCTGTAGATAGTGTTATTTAGTTGGCTGCACTCTGACTCTGTTAGAAAACAGAGTCATAACTGTCCAAAGGTAACCAAAGGCCATCTGCTAAGTTATCTCCTGCATAAGGAAATACTGGGTTATTCAATTATATTTACATGGGGAAGGAGAAAAACTAGAAGATAAAATGACAAGAGGCCAGGCTGCTAAAAACCTTCTAGAAAATGTGTGACTGGTTTAGCTACTTATATCTAGTTGCAGCACATATGGGGTCCCTGGACCATTTTGCTACTCCATTGCCTGCTGAGACCTACCACAATGATCTCCCACACTCAGCTTTTCTGGATTCTAGTTTTTTAGATGCAGGGTAAGAAAACACAAGAGGCTCAGCCTTAATGAAAAACAGCAGCAAAGACAATGCAAATATAATCTATTTGTTGTAACAGATAATATGATGTTACTTTATTTATTGCTATTTAATAATACTGTATATACAATTAAGAAATGTATTCAATATAAGGATATAACTGATCAATTTATCAGGATTCCTGCATGTTCTTTTTACATCTAGACTCCACTGGGCAGAAAGTGCTGATGTAGTCTCCAGAATCTCTATTGGTTTCTCCAGGAGAGACAGTCACTATCAAATGCAGAGCCAGTGAAAGTGTTAGCAACGTCTAAGATTGGTACCAACAGAAATCAGGAGAAGCTTTTAATCTCCTTATCGACTTGCTACCACCCTGCAATCTGGGGTCCCAGCCTGGTTCAGTGGCAGGGGGTTTGGGACTGATTTCACTCTCAGATTATTACTGTCAACAAGGCTACACCCCTCTCATCATGATACAGACCAATACTGCAACTGATGAGATGACCCCTCAAATTACAGACAACCCGTTATGATGCTTTTAGACATGACTCACAGTTTACATTGTTCATTATTCTAGTTTTTACTCAGTCCTCATTCAGGCAAACTCCCATTCTCCAAAACTGATTCATGATTTGGCCCATTATTCTGTTATTTATATAGAACTTTATAGTCAAGTTCCTGTTCCCAGGAAAGTATTCTAGGGTCTACTGTCCTGCCTGCATTATTCATTTTAATTTTTAATACACTGAACATCTATTTCACCAGCCACCAGCAAGAAAATTTCTACTAGAGTGCCACAGAATCCAGGGATCTGTCTCAGGATTCAGGTCAACACAGAGTACACAGGGCTCCATGCAGATGGCTCAGGGAGGAGAAAATGAGACTCATTTATTCAAACTGACTTTTTAACTGTAAATGTCACTTTCCTTAAAGAATCTGTTCAAGCGTGTTTCCTTTTATATCCAGTGAGAAGTGTCTCCACATCCCCACTATGGAGCCTGAACACAGCCCTCAATTAGGGCCAGATTCTGAGAGCCTGGCTCACGCTGAGTATTACCTTTCGAACAGTCCCAATGATTTCAATAGGACTGTTTCAGGAGTAGGGCCCTGTTCAGGACAAGTAAATCAGAATCTACCCTCATTGGAAATGTAATACCACAGATAGTGCTTTCAGAACCCAAATCCAGTTATGCCAGGACACATGGTGAGGACATTTGCATAACTATGTTTATTTTGCATATCCATCCATGAGTGGCATTTCCCTGTAGCTCAGAGGAGTTATAACGGTTCCATGTCACAGATCATGGTGCATTGAGCAGCAGCTGTCAGTCCAGAGCTCTCAAGATGAGGTCACACGCTCTGCTCATCTCCATGCTAGTTTTCTTTGTGAAGGGTAAGTGCATTAGATTAGAATTTTAGAAAAATAGAGAATAAGCTATAGAGTATCATCAGAACAAAAGTGAGGAATGATTTGTCAAATACATGCCAATTATTGTGTGTATGCTCCATATGCTTTATCTACATAAAGAATAGAATTGAAATGGTTTCATGTTAAATAAAATCTTGGTTAATAACAATGTTATGGCAATGTAAATCCTTACACTATGAAGTATTACTATAGACACACCTGGATTTATGCTTTGATTTCACATACAGATGCCAGCGGAGACATTTTTCTGACTCAGACTCCAGAATACCTGTTGGTGTCTCCAGGAGAGAGAGTCACCATCAACTGCAAAGCCAGCACAAGCAGAATAGCCTGGTACCAACAGAAATCAGGACAGGCCCCTAAGCTCCTTTTGTATGGTTCTTCTTCTCGTCCCTCCGGGATCCCAGACCGGTTCAGTGGCAGTGGGTCTGGCACTGATTTCACTTTGACAATCACGAGTTTTCAAGCTGATGATGCTGGCAGTTATTATTGTCTACAGGACTATAACTGGAGACTCACACAGTGATTCAGGCCAGTACAAAAACCTCCCTCAGTGCTGGTTCATTACTTCTATTGCAACTCTGTGTTTCAGTTACTCTGTCAGAGTCTTTCCAGTTTTCACGGCCCATCAGTGTAGAACAACGTTAAACACATTGACTTATACATAAATGATTATATAATATACCAATTTTGCTTAATAGAATTCAGATAGATCAGGTTAGAAAGCATCTCCGTAAACCAGGAGCCCCCAGGTTGGAGGTTTTGGAAATATTCTACATTTTGTTCCATTTATGGTAAACACCACATCAGAAGTTGGTCTAATGCATAAGTTAGAAACTTCTGCAGAACTGTGGAAACTGGTAACCACTGAGTTGATTTTCTTCCAGCTTAGAAATATAGTCTTGTCTCACCCAAAAATTACTGACAAAAATGAAGACGGCAGCTCCCTTGCTTTCTATCTAGTCTGTCTGTCCATCCATGCATCCACCCATGCTCTGAAGGCTTTCTGGAGCACCTCTTGCCAGGGTTTCTAAGCATATACTATCCTACCTATGCCATTAAAGCTGTATGAGGTAGGGAAAACAAAAAATTGTGATCGCTTATAGGTGGCATCGAACATGGGCTTAGGAAATCCTGCACCATTTTAGCAGCACTCATCTGGGATCTACTCTTCTAGTTGCTGATGGAATTTTTTGAGACCCCCTTGGGTCTTTGGGGGAGCTGGGAGGTAATACTGAGAGTTAGGAAGGGGATGATAGAGTCTTTGACTACTGTTTGTGTTCCTAATTTCTGTGTGCATCTAAACTATTATTGGCAAATAATAAAAAAAATAGGCCCAGCTCCCCTTCCTCATGTGCAGTTTATTATCTAAGTTAATGAAGGCGTCATTTAAAAATTAAGCAAGTAATTAAAAACAAACAGCTGCATATACTCCCAATAACAACCCAAATAATACTAATTAAAAGCAACCTTAACTACCTCGTAATTAACAGCTCCAATGTAACACAGCAAAATCAAAAAACTTGTATAAAAACTTTATTACTATAAAAAAAAGTATTGCCATAAAACTTTGGGTTCATTCTGCATCAACATCAAAGCTTCAAATGCGTTCAATAAAGGCCCAGCTCCCCTCCCTCCTGTGCAATTTCAGCTGGCCACTGAAACTGACCAAGCAACACTAAAAACTGGTAGCTATAAAATCCAGCTGCAAAACCTTTTAGTATATGTATGCATGCAGGGGCAGCTCCAGGCACCAGCACACCAAGCACGTGCCTGGGGAGGCAAGCCACGGGGGGCGCTCTGCTGGTTGCCACGAGGGCGGCAGGCAGGTTGCCTTCAGCAGCATGCCTGCGGAGGGTCCGCTGGTCCCGTGGCTTTGGCGGACCTCCCGCAGGCGTGCCGCCGAATCTGCGGGACCGGGGACCTCCCGCAGGCAAGCTGCCAAAGACAGCCTGCCTGCCATGCTTGGGGCAGCAAAATACCTAGAGCCGCCCCTGTATGCATGCATGTAAATAAAAGCATATGCTAATTTCAATACTTAAATTATACTCTCAATAAAAGTGGCGTATTGCCGTATCCCCTTTAAAAAACTTCTGTGTGCTTCTTATAAGCAAAACAAGGTGCGAGGCATAAATCAATTTTTTTGAAATATTTACCCTCCCCCTCAATTGTCCTTCACCCTTAGCACCAGAGAATCCTGCCCAGCTGCTCTCAGGCTCTCTAAATGAGAGAGAAGAACCTGCCTTCTTCAACCCTGTAGGAGGGAAGGATGGCCCAACAGTTAGGGTGCTGTGCCCGATGTGGGAAACTCGGATTCAATTCCCTGCTCTGCCATGGACTTCCTGTGTGACCTTGGGTAAGTCACTTAGCTCTCCGTGCCTCACTCTCCCAGCTGTAAAACAGGAATGAGAACAATGCTCTCCTACCACACAGGGGTGTTGTGAGGACAAACACATAAAGATTGCAAAGTGCTTTGAGATCTATGGATGGAAAGGGCTGAATAAGAAACAGGCCTTATTATTAGAGGGCAAGAGTGGACCCCAGGGTTAATCACTCAGGCCTTGCATTCTGGGCAGCAGGGGGGCTCAGTGCTCCTTGTGCACAGGAAGGCAACAAAATACAAAAAAAAAAACCCCACCCCAAATCCCACCACCAGCATTCCACAGTGTAACTATTTGGTTGTTACAAATTAAACATTTGCCAAGGGGAATTCAGATTTATTGGCAATCTTATCCGAGAGTCTCCACATCTTTTGATTGACGGGCCTGATTCAAATCCTACTGAAGTCAGTGGAGACTCCCACAGACTTCAGTGCGCTTTGCTTTGTAAGCCGGGGACTAATTTGAAGTCATTTGTCAGGACATGAGGAGAACACTGCAGCTGCCTCAGGTTGGGGAGATGCAGGAAATTTGGCTACACTCAGAGAGCTGGTACCAGAGGGGTAGCCGTGTTAGTCTGGATCTGTAAAAGCAGCAAAGAATCCTGTGGCACTTATAGACTAACAGACGTTTTGCAGCATGAGCTTTCGTGGGTGAATACCCACTTCGTCAGATGCAAGTAGTGGAAATTTCCAGGGGCAGGTATATATAAGCAAGCAAGAAGCAAGCTAGAGATAATGAGGTTAGTTCAAATCAGGGAGGATGAGGCCCTGTTCTAGCAGTTGAGGTGTGAAAACCAAGGGAGGAGAAACTGGTTCTGTAATTGGCAAGCCATTTACAGTCTTTGTTTAATCCTGAGCTGATGGTGTCAAATTTGCAGATGAACTGAAGCTCAGCAGTTTCTCTTTGAAGTCTGGTCCTGAAGTTTTTTTGCTGCAGGATGGCCACCTTAAGATCTGCTATTGTGTGGCCAGGGAGGTTGAAGTGTTCTCCTATAGGTTTTTGTATATTGCCATTCCTAATATCTGATTTGTGTCCATTTATCCTTTTCCGTAGAGACTGTCCAGTTTGGCCGATGTACATAGCAGAGGGGAATTGCTGGCATATGATGGCGTATATTACATTGGTGGACGTGCAGATAAATGAACCGGTGATGGTGTGGCTGATCTGGTTAGGTCCTGTGATGGTGTCGCTGGTATAGATATGTGGGCAGAGTTGGCATCGAGGTTTGTTGCATGGATTGGTTCCTGAGCTAGAGTTACTATGGTGCGGTGTGCAGTTACTGGTGAGAATATGCTTCAGGTTGGCAGGTTGTCTGTGGGCGAGGACTGGCCTGCCACCCAAGGCCTGTGAAAGTGAGGGATCATTGTCCAGGATGGGTTGTAGATCCCTGAAGATGCATTGGAAGGGTTTTAGCTGGGGACTGTATGTGATGGCCAGTGGAGTCCTGTTGGTTTCTTTCTTGGGTTTGTCTTGCAGTAGGAGGCTTCTGGGTACACGTCTGGCTCTGTTGATCTGTTTCCTTATTTCCTCGTGCCGGTACTGTAGTTTTGAGAATGCTTGGTGGAGATTTTGTAGGTGTTGGTCTCTGTCTGAGGGGTTAGAGCAGATGCGGTTGTACCTCAGTGCTTGGCTGTAGACAATGGATCTTGTGGTGTGCCCGGGATGGAAGCTGGAGGCATGAAGGTAGGCATAGCGGTCGGTA
Organism: Mauremys mutica; assembly: GCF_020497125.1. Taxonomy (NCBI): domain Eukaryota; kingdom Metazoa; phylum Chordata; order Testudines; family Geoemydidae; genus Mauremys; species Mauremys mutica. The sequence continues at coordinate 130,926,662 of NC_059076.1, read as the reverse complement.
GGTTTTCAGTATAGGGTTTTCGGCAGAGAGCTGAGATTTTCAAAGGATGTATTTTTGTGCCATTTGGCTACATTTGGCATTCTCTCTCTCTCTCTCTCTCTCTCTCACACACACACACACTTTTGCCCATATGTTGGTTCTTCCAGGGCACACGTTGCTCTTTTCAAAACCAGCCCTAGGGAACTGATGAGTCGAGAGCCTCGCTCAAGAGTTTGTTCTGCAGAGGGAAAATGGTTCCAAAAGCCTCCACTCAGCCACTACAGCTCTGAGTCTCCTCCTTCAGAGCACTGAGAAACTCACTGAGGAGATGTCAGAGAGCTCTCCTCCCCTCAGGCCACAGAGTGGCAGCAAATAAGCTCTGTGGTGTCTACACCAGCCTCCGGGTTAGTGCAAAGTCTGTGGTCTTAACATCCCCACTACATGGTGGGCAACGACTGGTGGATCCACGCTGCTTCTGTCCAGAGCCACTAACACATGGAGTTTCTGCATTTTTCCCTCCACAGTGCACGAGACTACGTATCCCGAGATTCTCCTGTCCCAGAGCAGCAGAGCCACGGCTCGGAAGCCCTGAGTTTTGGCGGCCCCCTGCAGGGCTTGAGCTGCGAGTGCCAGCTCGCCTCACTGTAGAGGGAAACCCTGAGTCTTGGCGCCTCCCTTCCCACCTGGGCGGGTGAGTTGAATGTATGTGGCCCACGAGTTTTCCTGAGGGTCAACGGCCCGGGATAGAAAAAAGGGTTCCCCACCTCTGGTGTAGGGGATGGCGGGATTTGCTTTTCAATGAAGAGCTGTGCCAACAATGTATCCGAAGTGCCAGCCTCCATGTGACTAGCCATGTGGGCCAGAAAGGGAGTCGCCCTTGGATAGGTGCACAGGAGGCGTAGGCCGTGCAGGGAGCATTCCCTGCTAGGGAAGCCTGCACAAAGGCCACTCCCATGTGCAGGGACTGCTCACCCCATCCAGCCCCAGGAGTGCTGAGGGATGATACACCAGGGCAGTTATCTGCTTCATTATAAAGCATGGAGGAAAGAGTGTCCCCTCTAGATGCACTGAGCAGCCCACAACAGGCTGCCTCTCAAGGCTTCGGCAGGTGCTGTGTGGCTCCACAGTGCCCCCTACAGGGGATGCACAACCCAGCCCTGGCTGTATATCAGATGTCTGTATTTATACTCAAACATGTTCTTAAATCTCTGTATACATTGTATTGCATTGCATTGCATTCAATACTCTGCACAGCACACTCAAACTAATGGAGCTGAACCTCCCCCAGTGACAGCAGGTGGCAGCACTGACACGTATCACCCTGAACACATTGCAGATGCTAAAATTCTGATTAGGATCAGTGCTTTGTAATAAGTGACAGCAATAAAAATGATAGAACTTCTGAAACGATGCAAACCAATCAGACCTCCGTTTCTAGGCTCTGAGCCTGTGACACGGGGCCTGAGGCGAGATGCTTTGCATATTCACATCTAATTCATTTCCCTGCTGCTCTGAGCAGTTATATATGGAGTCACTTTTTACAGGTTCTATTGGTTTATTGATCAGCTCCAGTCGATCCAGACATAGCAAGATGATCTCCCAGGCTCAGCTCATCTGGCTGTTAGTGCTCTGGATCCAAGGTAAGAATCAAACGGAGATAACATTGACTTTGTTGGAGAGATCAAGCCCTAGATATCTCCCGTTCGTATATATACATGCAATCTACTGCTCAATCTCAAATTTAGGATAAAAAGTTTAAAATATGATGCAAATGTAACAACTGATTTACTGACTTACTCATTGTGTTAATTTATATTACATTTTATGTTCAGACTCCAGTGGGCAGATTGTGGTGACTCAGACTCCAGAATCCCTGGTAGTGTCTCCAGGAGAGAGAGTCACCATCAACTGCAAAGCCAGTTCCAGCACAGGCAACCATTTAACCTGGTACCAACAGAAATCGGGACAAGCTCCTAAGCTTCTTATTTATCATGGCTCTACCCTCGCCTCTGGAGTCCCAGCCCGGTTTAGTGGCAGTCAGTCTGGGAGTGGCTACACTGATTACACTCTCACCATCAGCAGTGCTGAAATTGAAGATGCAGGAGATTACTACTGCCAGCAGAGTTATAGCTCCCCTCTCACAGTGATACAGACTCATACAAAAACCTCCCTGCCATGTTTGGTTTCAGTTTCTCTCATGTAACAGATGCTTCCTAGAGATAACAACAGTTTGGACATAACCGCTATGTTACACAGTGTCCCACTGTGATGGGTGAAGGGTGTCTACATTGTAAATAGGGCCTGATCCAATGGCCATTGAGGTCAACAAGAATTCTTCTACTGCACTGGATCAAGCCTGTTATAAGGAAGGGGTTGAAATCTGCTTCGCACAGCTGGATGCTATTGCATAAAATGCTGAGTTTACAGAAGAAGGCTGTCCCTGTGACATAAGAGCTGCTAATAACCCAGGAACACTCCCTGTCCTTTTTATCATACATATATTTTGAGCATAATTGGTCAGCAGATGTCCAGTGAGGTATGCTATCAAACCTGAAAGGCAGCAATTGTGCGATTCCTTGGTAATACAAACAGATACCACCATGAAAGTCTACTGGAAAATGTTGGGTTTTTTGTATGCTCACCTTTGTCTCTATTCTTCCTAATTGCATCTACTGCTGTAATTCTGGCTAGAGGAAACCCTGTCCTTGTCTGTATGAATTTTGATCTGAGGGAAGCCTGCCCTTTCGGCTGCCACAAACCTTATCCTTTTTCTCTGGGTCTGTGGGATGCCTTTTCCTTTCTCCCCATGTGGATGTGAAATAAATTGCACGTGGAATGAAACCAAACTGTGCAGCTTCAATATATTCTATCTTCCACTGTTGTGGCCATACTGTTATTCTTGGAAAGTATGATTAACCTTCAAGCACCTTAACTGCACTACCGTCACCCTACGCATCTCTATAAAGATCTACTAAATTAGGATATAATCATCTGCAGGAGAATTTCAAAACATCCTTTTTTTGCTTTTATGGCTAAAGCATGGACTGAGTGCCCCATTTACTGGAAATACAAAACCAATATGGCTTAGAGAGTTTAATGTTCCACTGTCATCCTTAGAACCCTGGAACCAAATTCCTCACTGATATAACTGCAGTGATTTCAAGGGATTTACACCTGGGATCAGTTTTTACATTCAATTAAAAGAACAGGAACACTGTATATGATTCTGTACAGAAATTCCTTTTACTGGTAAGTCTTTATCCATATATTCCTTTGTATTCAGAGTCCAGCAGTCGGATTGTGATGACTGTCTCCAAAATCCTCCCTGAAGTGTTTGAAGAGAAAGTAGAATTGTGTTCTTCAAAGGCAGTTCCAGCCCTCTGCATTCCATAGCCTGGCACCAGTGGAAATTGGGACAAACCACAAACTTCCCATCTACACTGCATCTGTCAACCCTGAGGATGCTCCAGACCAGATCAGTAGAACAGGGAATGGCTACACTGACCAGATTCTCAGGATCCATGGGTCTGAAGCAGATGATGCTGGAGATTATTACAGTCAACAAGATGAAAGGCCATCAGTACAAAAGCCTTCCCATTAGGTAGAGTTTCTTTCACTCCTGTCACAGATGGAGCTTTATGGCTATGACACTGGAACCAGAGAGCTGTGAAATCCTTCCAAATACAGCGGCTATTCACAATGCTCCCCCAACCCCCTTGCCTTTTTGCTGCAGAGCTATTCACCCATCAGGGTGAAAAATCTGAGCCATCCTGAGCTCATGTTCTGGAGAATGGAGTCTGAACCAGCATCCTGAGCTTGGATTACCGCCCCTGAGCTGCATTTCAGTTCCATGAATGCCTGGTCTCAGGACTAGAGAAGCTTAGTGTCAAAAAGTGTTTCCAGCTGGATTCCATCTCCTCCTGCTCTTCACCCACCAGCTCCTTCTCTGTCTCTTGTCCCTTTCACTGGCAATATCTCCTCTGGCTCAGCTGCCTGTGCTGAGTGCTGGGGGCACATCACTTGCCTGCGTTTAAAGTTGACATAGGTGGCAGCTGGCAGCATGTTGCACATATACATCAGGTGCAGCCTTGAGATCCTTTAAGGCAAGGAGGGATCCAGGGAGGCAGAAATCAGGTAAATCAGAAAAGGCATGAGAGAGAATCTGTAAGAGTTTGGAGGAAGATCTGGATGAGGGAAGTTATAGGTTGGGAAGAAAGAAAACCCAAGTCCCTTCAGCATCCTCTGTAAACCTGCTCTGGTGTGTTATGCCAAACCAGAAAGCAAAAGTACCTATGTCCCTCACAATCAACCCACCAACAATTATCTGCTGTCCTGCCCATATATAGATGCACTACAGTGTAATTGCTGAACGATAGTATGCTGGGGGGGGCGGGGGAGTAGGGAGGCTGCCAGCTGTGGAGAAAGCAGGCAGCCAAACAACGTAAGAGTGGAGCGTGGCACAACTTTAAATGAGCATGTTCCCCAATTGATCAGCAACTTAACAACGAAACAACGTTAACCGGGACGACTTAAAGTGTCGAGTTCCTGTAATAAGTCAGCAATGTCCCTGCTGGAGTCTGAATGTAAAAATAAATATAAACAAAATTATTAAATGTAGAAGTTTTCACACATTAGTTATATCCTTTTTTATGTCCCTTGTCCCAACGCCCCTTCTTCAAGTCCCCATATACTATCACACTAATTCCATGGAAAGAATTCCAAGAAAGAAACTAGCAACCTACACGACATGTGCACTAGCCTCATGAGGAACCATATAATCCTCCCCGTCACCCTGCCCCTTCCCCATCCCTTTCCTGTGTTGTCTCCTCTTTGTTGCTTGGGTGCTTTAGACCCCTATTCTGTAAGCATGTGTGCGCATGTGTACTATTGGGTACAAGGGGAGAGCCACTGAATTCCAGGCATAGGACACTGATGGACTCAATGGGGCCTGCATAAAGCAGTGTTGCCAACTCTAGCCATTGATTTATGAGTCTGATGGCATCTGATGTTAATTTAAAGCCTCCCCAAATCCTGAAGTCTTGCTGGTTGCAGTGAAAAGCTTGACCCAAGTATGCCCAGAATGCTCCGAACCAAAAGACAGTGAAAACACTGACATTCTATTTCTAACTAATGTGTGAAAACACAAAAGCTTCTATATTTAATAATTCTGTTTATATTTATTTTTACATTCGGATTCCAGCAGGGACACTGCTGACTCAGACTCCAGAATCTGTGGCAATGTCTCCAGGAGACACAATCGTTATCAACTGCAAAGCCGGTTCCAGAATGATGGGCCTACTTACCTGGTACCAACAGAAACCTGGACAAGCTCCTACAGTGTCTTACGCCTTGCTGCCTGGGGTCCCAGCCCAGACCCATGGCAGTCAGGCTGGGAGCAGTGTCACTGATCACAGTCTCTCAGTCAGCACCGTTCAAACCGAAGATGAAGGAGATTATTATTGTCAACCTTTTTACGGTGCCCCTTTCACACAGTGATGCAGGCAAATATAAAAAGCTCCCTGCTCTGTGTTTTAGTTACTTTCATACAGTCTAACAGCTGCTTCCTCTCATGCATCTCCATATCAGGGTAGTTGCAATGTGGGAACCATGGACAGCAACCAGGTGTCAGATTCATTCCTTGTGCCCCCTCTACCAGCCACCAGCTCAGATCTATTCACCCAGCACAGAACAAAGTCCAAGGTTTATGTCGAGCTGAGCAGACTCCAGGCCACAACCTGTCAGTGTCACCCTTGGTGACAAATTGATGTTTTTATTAATGGTGGATTTTCACTTCTCTGATGGCTCAAAGGGCTAATGAGACATCGAGAGGCTCTCTGGATACACTGGAAAAAAGCAATGGATAAAACAACATAAACCTCTTAGCCACATTGAGACAATATAGCTAACATTGCTAGTGAACTAAATCACACACAACCAGCTCGCCTCAGATTCCTGTCCTTCGTGTTCCTCATGTGCTACCTGACCAGTATTAGAGCTCTTCACTGGCTCCTCCCAACCCTCCATCCATCCCCTCCTCTTTCCTTGGCTACCTGCTTCCTTGGCTACCTGGGAGCTCAGCTCTCCCTGTTAGGCCCTGGTGGTCATGCAGCTCCATGGGAGTAGGAGTGGACACCATCTCAAAAGAAATATTAGAATTGGAAAAGGTACAGAGAAGGGCAACAATAATGATTAAGGGTATGGAACAGCTTCCGTATGAGGAGACATTAAAAAGACTAGAACGTTCTATCTTGGAAATGAGATGACTATGATAGTGATCTACTGTATAAAACTCTGACTGTTGTGGAGAAAGTGAATAAGGAAGTGTTATTTCCCCATTCACATAACACAAGAACCAGGGGTCACCCCATGAAATAAATAGGCAGAAGGTTTAAAACAAACATAAGGAAGTACTTCCTCACACAACACACAGTCAACCTGCGGAACTCTTTGCCAGAGGATTTTCTGAAGGCCAAAACTATAACGGGGTTCAAACAAGAACCAGACCAGTTTATGGAGGATAGGTACGTTGGTGGCTATTAGACAATATGGTCAGAGATGCAACCTCATGCTCTTAGTGTCTGTAGCCTCTGATTCCCAGAGGGGAATGGAGTGGACGACAGGGGATTGATCACACGATGACTGCCTGGTCTGTTTGCTCCTTCAGAAGCACCTGGCACTGGCTACTATCAGAAGACAGGATACTTGTCTAAATGGACCATTGGTCTGACCCAGTATGGCTGTTCTCATTTCTTAAGATGTGCAAACACACTGGGAGGCAGCAGAGTGCCATGTGGTTCAGCGGAGGCAACTGGGCAATGAGATCCTCGGTGAGAGTGGGTCAGTGCCAGAGCCGCAGGAAAATCTGGGACTGGATAAACAGGAGGAGGGGCAGATTGATGGGAAGCCAAGGACAGGAAGACATGGAACCACCTACCCCTGGCTACCAACAGCCTCTATGTTTAGGTCTTGCCATGCTCCTTCACTCCCCAGTTTGCCTCCTGTGGGGACACCGTACAACCAGGAACACCAGCTCTGCCCCATGGAAAGGAGCCTTCAATGCCTTCTAGGCCTTCCCCCGGGAGCCTTACAGCTACATTGCTGCCACTCTGCACCAAGTGCCCACAGCACAGTCAGCCCCCACCCCCTCTTCAGACAAGGCCCAATCGTTCAAATATCTACACACGGGTAACCTCACTCGCACGGGGAGCACACACACATATGCAAGGGGTAGATCAGATGATGTCATGAAATGCAGCACAAAGGAAAATTCATGAGAAAACTGAGAAGTAAAACAAGGACGACTTTCCGCCCACAAAAGCCCACCTCAGGAATGCTGGAGCAGGCCGAGGAGAAGGGGTGGAAAGGAGTTTCTGTAGGCGTCTGGCTGGCTGAGTGCCTCTTGGCAATGGTTATTTTAACGCTTCTGGGCTCTCATTGTATTGTATAATTAATGAAGGTGTTAGGGTGCCTAGGGCCTTGGATAGGTGTCTATCATTTTAAATCTAAATATATAAAAATGAAAATAATAGAAGAATGAACAAGATCATAGTGCAAAGGGTCTAACAGTTTGTGTTACTAACAGTGACCTCTGTTTAACAGGTGCCTTTTGTAATACTGGTGTGTGCGTAAAGCATTTGACCTGTGTATCTTACTCTCCATACTGCGTGAGTAATACGGCAAACCACAGTGACATTCGCCCCCGTGTGAGAGCCGGCATGAGGCCTATGAATTACTGAACTGAAAGTCCCACTTAAGCCCAGAGAACGATACTTTAGCTGCACGGGAGTAAATTTCAACTCGTTAACAATGATGTTGATTCTCCTTGTCTTGCCACCAGATGGCAGCACGTGAGCACACAACTCACAAGAACGTACATAAGAATAGCCATACTGGGTCAGACCAAAGGTCCGTCTAGCCCAGTATCCTGTCTTCTGAAAATGGCCAATGACAGATGCTTTAGAGGAATGAGCTCCCAGATACTTTTCTGAGATGGGGCATTCAAGATGTGGGCACAACTTAATAGAGACAATATAATACTCAACCAAACTGCTGTAATATTTGAAATTTTGTGTATAATCTTAAATGGCTTCTACAACCCTAATGTAACAACCACTGACATTCTAACAAATTGTACACAAATTGATTCTCCATGTTGAAACTCCGATCCTCTGACAAACCCAGTTCTCTTTCTGTTCAACTTCCCAGCAACATCAGCTCCAAATATCCCAAAGGAGAATGTGCTCAAGACTTCCACAAACAGCAGCAAAAACCAAAGTGACTCCAGTGCAATACATATATGATGGATGATTACGTTAATGCCAGTATATACAGACATATAACATAGGGTTTTCCAGTCCATGTGTATAAAAGGAATAAATCAGATGGGAGATGACTCCTCCACTGATTCATGGGGGAGAATGACATAAAGAAAATCTCTCTTCTAACACACCCATTGCTATTCAACACCTGAGACCAACACTTCCCAACCTGGGTGCCTGAAGTTAGGCTACTAAATCTTTATGGACACCTGATTTCCACAACTGCTGGACACCCACTAATTGCACTGAAGTTCAAGAGAGCTGAAGATACTCGGCCCCTCTGAAAAACACCAGACCATTTTTACTTCGGTGCCAAATATGTATTTAGGAGCCTAACTTTAGGCACCTGGGTATGATCATTTTGGCCCAAAAGAATATATGTTAAAATAATAGCTCCCAAATATGCTCAGTAAAATACTAACCACAGCTTTATGTGGTTTAAATATTCAAGCCTTTGTCAATGTTGACCAAGAGATCTCATTGGCCCATTGGCGGGCACTGGAACAGACTGACAGAGATGTTCTTGAGCATCTATCCTTTACTGTTCTGCATCTATCCTTTACTTTTGTTTTATTTTCCACTCCACATTACGGGTCTAATGAGTGCAAAGCCTATAGAACCTCAGGCCATGGCTTTATTTCAGTATAACAAACTACCTCAGATGATCCTGGATTTCTTTTCTGCCTGTTCCTCTGATGGTGTCTCCTCTTCACTTTGGGAGAGAGATGGAAATTTTATCCATTATCTCAACCACTCCTCCAGTCCAGTTTCCCCGCCTGACCTCAGATGGACCAGGGATTCTGCCTGCCTGAGGAAAGAGCTATAATTTAGCCCTAGAGCTGACAACAATTGCTCACCTACCACCTAACAAAGGAGCATTTCATTCTTTGTTTCCTTTAACCTTCTCCCCTCTTTTCTGTTATCCATGTCCCTTTGTATTTGGCTGAGGAAACTGTCTTGTCAAAACTAATTACCATATACGCTTGTTCATAAGCCAAAATTTTTTGGTAAAAAAGTGAAGCATTGAAGAGCAGGGATCGGCTTATCAATGGTCTACACCAAACTTTGATGATTTTAAGCTCTATGGAATTATTTAATTGAATATCTAATACATTGTCATTTTGTTTACCCGGAGCATTTGCAGGCACAGAGCTCCTCAGCTCCCAGTGGTCACGGTTCGCCATTCCCAGCCAATGGGAGCTGCGGGAAAGGGTGGCCAGCATGTCCCTCAGTCCATGCCACTTCCTGCAGCTCCCATTGGCTAGGAACAGCAAACCACGGCCACTGGGAGCTGAGGGGCTCTGTGCCTGTGAATGCTCCAGGTAAACAAAATGCCCAGGCCTGCTAGCAGCTTACCCTGATGGGCCGGGAGCCAAGGTTTGCCAACCCCTGAAATAAAAGGGTCGGCTTATGAAAGGGTCATACTGTTTTTGCTATTTAGGATAAACAGACCTGCAATTTTTCAAAGCACTGTGTAAAGATGAACTAATTAATGAACTAATTAACTAGCATCCTAATAACCCATTCGGGAAACTGCTCTCTGAGTGAACACTGGGATCAAAGAACTAAATAATCCATGAGAGTTGGACATTACCAGTGACAGAAACAACAGATGCTGCTCAGTTTATGAACAAACTGAGCCCAGTGCTGGACACTCCTTGATCAGGAAAAGCTCCAAGACACTCTGGACCCACTGATTATAAAGACCATCCCCTGTCTGATCCCTCTCAGCATCTCTCACTGCCAGGAATGGGAGATGCGTTACCAGATTGAGAGGTGTACGTGGCCCTAGGTCTGCAAAGGGAATGGACATTTACTCAGAGACACTGCTTTGCATATTTCCACCCTAGTGACAATTCCTGGCTGTTCTGAGCAGATATAAATGTGTCACCTTCACACTTTGTGTTTCTGAACTTGGTATCTGTCACTCTACACATATCAAGATGATCTCCCAGACTCAATTTCTCTGGCTTCTCGTGTTCTGGATTCAGGGTAAGATCAACAAACCGGGAGGATCTGTTTAAAAAGAAAGTTATAATATTTTATGAGGATTTAAATGTTCAAGTATTTCTCTTTCAAGCAATAATTCCTAGCAGCATTTACACTATTAGCAGAATGAGAGCTCCAGGCTAGACACCAAAAGATGCAATTTAGTAGCTTATTAATTATTCTGATGATGTAGGATTTTACATTTCTTTTTATCCTAAATCTATTCTCCAATCCAGACTCCAATGGGCAGATAGTGCTGACTCAGACTCCAGAATCCCTCTCAGTGTCTCCAGGAGACAGAGTCACCATCAACTGCAAAGCCAGTTCCAGTGCTTCTAGCAGAATGGCCTGGTACCAACAGAAATCAGGACAAGCTCCTAAACTCCTTATCCACAGCACTTCCACCCGTCCCTCTGGGATCCCAGACCGTTTCAGTGGCACTGAATCGGGCACTGATTTCACATTCACAATCAGCAGAGTGGAAGCAGACGATGCTGGAGATTATTACTGTCAGCAGCATTACAGCACCCCTCTCACACAGTGATACAGACCAGCACAAAAACCTCCCTGCTTTTTAGATTCAGACGTTCATTCAGTATTTCAGCTGCTTCCTGTGCAGCTTCCTTACATTGTCACCTCTACTGCCCTGCAATAAGACTCAGACTTTGGTCACCTCCCTCCACACTGAAGAACTCCTGATCCTTTCAGGAGCTCACACCAGGGGTTCAGCACTCTTTACTCAGCTCCCCGATCACTAACATGAATTTACTCCTATGGGCTGCATCCAACTTCCTATGGACAGCAGGTGACAATCCAAGCACCTTTCTACTGAGCTGACGAGATGGAGGGAGAACTACACCTCAGCTTTGTAAAGCAGCCACACTGGAAAACTGCAATAGTTTAATCTAAACAAATTACGGTCAGAGTAAAAGCCACTTATCTGATCCAGTCTCTTGTGTTCATTTAGTTTTGCTCATTAGAACATCTGCTTCATGTATAGAACCATCCAAACATCTGCTACTCCTGCTTCAGTGTCAATAATTATGATGGTCCCTCTCTCTCTCTCAACCATTACTAAGTGGACTAGAATCTAAGAACCTCAGTTCTTTTTTCAGTTCTACATAAAAGTGGAGCATGTTTGATACAATTAATGGTAAAAAAAAATAAAGAAATCGGTGAAGGAAGAGCAGATGGGCTCTTTCCTAAAAAACAGAAACATTTGATTCCAGAATAGAGTTCATAAATATTCAAATGCCCTGGTGCATCCATACAGTGGGCATCCCAGAGTGCTACAGGGAAAACAAGGAGAGAAAAATAAAAGGAGAAACAGAGGGAAGGGCAGTTTTAAAATGCACCCAGAATATAGAGGCAGAGCAGCTGATTTAAAAAGTCCACAGAAGTGACATTCTAATTTGAACATATTCAGGTGGTTTTCCTGTCTAGGTCCACAGTTGGTGCAAATCAGCAGAGCTCTGTTGATTTCAGTGGAACTACACTGACTTAAACCAATGGGTACTTATGAACAGTGACTCTCTTTGGAGCATCCTTGTCCTTCCAGCATCTGAAGGTCTCTCATCAATCAAATACTGAGAGACCCAGTAACCCAGTTCACAGAATGTCTAGCTGTAATAATACCACATGTATTGAAGATTTCTATTAGCTGACTTTACTTGTAAACCCCACTAAAGAAATTACACCCCATCTTCACACTGAGCAAGCCAGCCCAAACCAGCAGAAGCAGCTGTAAAAACCATTTTTTCACAGCTGTGTGTGAGATTCATTCCATAGAGCGAGGATCCATTCATATTATTTAAAAATTATACCAGGGCCACAATTCTTCTTTCAATGCGCCACGTCCTCTGCTGGTGTAGATCAAGATAGCTCCACTCACTTCAAAGGAGCGCCACTGATATACAACAGCACCATCGGCTCAATGTCTGTGTCAATTACTACTGTATAAGAGCATTTGCCCTAAGACAGCTGTATCAACTGACGTGTTTAATACTAGAGTGCTTATCAGTCAGTCTGGCAAAGCAATAAATACTTGGTGACGTGGGGTAGACTCTATACACTGTATGTGCCGGACTGTAGACCACTATCAGCCTGGAGACCATAGCTGAACAGACTCTTTCATTATACTTACATGCCAGCTGTGGAATAGTTACGGTTGAGCACTGCTTTCTGTTTAGTCGGCTCTTAGTGAATGAGCAAACACCTGGCTCAGGGAATGTGTGGTTGATCTGGGCTCATACTGCACATCTCCCAAATAATCCTTGACCTTTGGCCAGCACCACCATGGCAGGTAAGAACACACGTCATTGGGTTGATATCTGACTGTTCAGGACTGCATGAGATTCCCCAACGTGGAATCCCAGGAGATGGCATGGTCTGGTGGTTAATGCAAGAACAGAGTCAGGAGAATTGAGATCTAACCCCAGCCTGGTCTCTCTCTCACTCACTCACTAATGTTGGCCAAGACACAACTTCTACATGCCTGGGTTTTCCACCTACAAAAAACACATTAATTTCCCTCCTTTCAATGGTATTGGAAGATATGATTTGTTGATATTTTGAAAGCATTTTAAAATTTTAGCGCAAGAGATTATTAAATGAAATAAAACTTTTTATTTTATTTTATGTTGCTTCTTACATATGAAACCATAACAACAACAATGTACTTCAATTGATATTCTATAGAGTTTATTGCCCTTGAGCTAAACCAGATCCGTCACTACCACTATTCAAAATTGGATTGGACGGAGAACTGGTGACAATCCAAAGGCACAGAGGAAGCTAAAATTCCTACTGCAATTTTCCACCTTTCATTCCTGTGATTCTACTATCCTGGGGTTGCTGGTGGGAGCTCCATGTTTTGGCTTTAATAACATGTACGCATTAAAGAATGAACGGGGCTGTTTGTAGAAGAGTGCTGTCTGATTAGAAACATGCCAAGCTACATCTAAAAGGACTTCCATGTCCTTTATTCATTATGGTTTTGTAATTTTTTCTGAGCTGTGGATGACAAAGTTTATTTTATAGCAACAGCCACTGGGAGGGGATGAGCTAAGAAAAGGAAAACTGCCAGACTCCACCCTGAAACTCAGAGGCAATTTACATTGCCTGGCCTCTTTGCATTTTCACACCCAAGTGCCATTTCCTCACTGCTCTGACCAGGGATTATAACTCTACCGGGTTGCATTTTACATTTCACTGCTGGGCTCTCAGCTTCTTGCCACACAGAAGAGTCAAGATGATTTCACACACACACGGCTTTCCTTGATGATGATGGGTTTTTTTCTGGGTTCAGTGTAAGAAAGAACAAAGAGATGAGGTTTTAAAAAGGCTTGTATCTGGTGTGGGACATAATTCCTAGTATGTTTAATTCCTAGTATCGATAATCATGTGAAATTTACATTTTAAAAATGTTGTGGCATGAGCAGATTTTCTGTTTCTAGACACCAGTGGAGAGACTGTGCTGACTCAGTCCCTGGCATCCCTTTCAGTTAGCGTAGGTAAAAGTGTTACTATCAGTTGCAAAGCCAGTTCGTGTGTTACTGCTGATTTAGCCTGGTACCAACAGTCATCTGGAAAAGCTCCTACGCCATTATCCATCAAACTTCTTCTTGCCTTATGGAGGTTGCAGCCAGGTATAGTGGCAGTGGATATAGCACTGATATCTCATTCACCGTCACATTTGTGTAATATTGATGCTACTATCCACCACAGCCCTTGGATAGCAGAGGAAAGATTATAGTGGAAAGAGAGAACATTTTTGGGGGGGAGAGGAAGAAAAGGTAGGAGAGGAGAGGGGGAATTGTCAAATCTAAAATGATTAGCACCTAGACCAGGAACGCCGGCAGCCTTTTTGGCGCCCTGCCCCCAAAATGGCGCCCCCGACAGAGGCAGCGGAAGGTCCCGCCCCTGAAATACCTCCGACGACCGTGGCGGCCGGATGTTCGGCCGGATGTTTGGCCGCCATGGTTGCCACCCCCCAAATGTCAGTGCCCTAGGCGACCACCTAGGTTGCCTAATGGGTTGCACTGGCCCTGACCTAGACTATTCATTCCATACTGGATTGAAGCTGCATGTATCTGCCATAGAGCCTGATTATCCACGGGGTGGGGGAGTATGACAGAAGTTTATAAAATCATGACTTGTGTGGAGAAAGTGAGTGAGGAAGTGTTATTTACCCCTTCACATAACACAAGACCCAGGGATCATGCAATGAAATGAATAGGCAGCAGGTTTAAAACAAACAAAAGGAAGAACTTCTTCACACAACGCACAGTCACCCTGTGGAACTTGTTGCCCAGGGATGTTGTGAAGGTCAAAACTATGGCGGGGTACAAAGAAAGATTTAGGTAAGTTCATGGAGGACAGGTCCATCAATGGCTATTAGTCAAGAAGGTCAGGGATGTAATCAAGTGATCTGGGTGTCCCTAAGCCTCTGACTGCCAGATGCTGGGACTGGAAGGCAGGGGATGGATCATTCAATAAATTGCCCTATTCTGTTCCTGTCCTCTCAAGCATCTGGCATTGGCCACTGTCAGAATACAGGATACTGGTCTGGATGGACCATTGGTCTTACCCAGTATGGCCATTCTTATATAGGGACCAAGCACCTACAGCTTCTATTCACTTGTACTGGGGATGCTGGTGCTCAGCACATCTGTAAATGAGGCCCTAGGTTCTCTACCTCTTCTATAACGAGAGCTCTCAGGCTAACAGACACAGCTTGGGGGTGATTGTGGGGAATACTCTGATGAGGAGACCAGCCATTTGGGAATCACTGCTTTGTCTAAGAAGGACAAAGTGCCTTCCTAGGGCATGAAATCAGAGACATCCAGAGTGTGTTCAGAGGGAGAGGGTAAAATGAAGGCCCATGCCCAGACTCTGGTGTCACAGCCCAAGTGAATATTTAGGAGAGACATGTCAGATCTGGTCAAATATAAGTAAGATCTGCAAAGACATCTGTATATATAGCATCTGAATCTAGGATAACACAATATAATTGTAAACTAGAAGAGCAGCAGGAAATAAGCCAAATATGAGCATTTCACATTTCTGGGCTGAAACTAAAAGTGCAGTAAATTTGCATGCATTTTGCATAGGGGTGAGGTGTCATCAGTGAGCTGCTGAGCACATATAAACATTTCATTTTCCACTGCTCACTTATGAACGAGCTTTTTCAACCACGGTCAGGCAAGATGATCTCTCACACACCCCTTCTCTGGCTGCTGGTTCTCTGGATTCAGGGTAAGAAATCAATAAATAAAAAATGTAAAATGTCAAACATCAGTGTGACAGAAGTTAAGAAATGCTGCCATTCAGACTTATTTAATTAATATTCTACTATTGTATTTAGTATAAATTCACATTGGAATATTCAGACTGTGTTTCTGTGTCTGAACATTGGTCATCTCCAGCATTGTATCATTGTTCATTCCCTACCCTTCTTCTCTCTTTATCCAGACTCCTCTGGGCAAACCGTGGTGACTCAATCCCCGGAATCTCTGGCAGTGCCAGTGGGAGGGAGAGTCTCTATCAACTGCAAAGCCAGTACGAGCGTTGGCACTTGCCTAAACTGGTACCAACAAAAACCTGGACAAGCTCCCAAACTTCTTATCTACTACGCTAGCAGCCTCCAGTCGGGGGTCCCAGCCCGGTTCAGCGGCAGCGGGTCTGGCACTGATTTCACATTCACCATCAGCAGCGTAGAAGCTGATGATGCTGGAGATTATTACTGTCAGCAGTGTGGCAGCTTCCCTCTCACAGTGATACAGACCAGTACAAAAACCTCCCTGCTCTCTGCAGCGTGCAATGCAGTTACCATTCGTTGCAGATGTAACTGCATTTCAAATGTTCTGTCAAACGTGAAATAAGAGGGTGATTTATTCCATCTCCAAGCACACAGTGAAAAGAGAACACCAGAAGACTCAAAGAGTTTGGCTACCACAGACTCTAGAATATCCACAGAAACTTGACACTCACTACAGTTTTCTCTGCTTTATTCCCACTCTTGAATCCCAGGGCACCAGAGAGATTTTCATTTGGGGAAAAAAATCAAAGATTTTCATGTCAACGCGGTTGACTTGTTCATGTAAACTTTGTCAACTGAACTTCATAACACAACACCCAACACAATACACTAGAATAGTCAAAGTGATAACATCGAACCAACCATTTTGACCATATCGGAAGGAAATGTTTTGACCTTCTCAAAACTTTCCCCTGAAACTTTGAACAGAATTCCTGTGTTCCTGGAGAACGTTTAGATTTTGTAAAATCCACATTTCCTTAGAGAAAGCTGTTCCTTTGGAAAAAATTCAACCAGCTCTGCCATTATCAATGCACTTCTACAATGGTCTCAGGGGCTCCTCTTATTTGAATAGATAATCAATAAAATCCCATCTGAAGGTCTTAGAATCATTATTCACAACGGAAAATTATACTATCTTGGGATTTTTAAATGGCAGTTTTAAGATCAGGTGCCTGTTTGCTCTGTTGTAGAGTACGTTAAGACCATATGGGCCAGATTCACAAAGGTCTGTATGGGAGCAAATCCCCAAACACACATGAACCTAGAAGAACAAGCAGGTAATAGGCACACGCAGGATTTTCATAGGGACTGGGCAGATGCACCAGAAGAGGGGTGTGGCCCAATGGGCAGGGAAGTGGGAATGGCCATGCAGAAGAGTGCTGACACCTTCATCCAGAATGCATGGAGTGTGGACACATTCAGACTGGGTCTGGCTAGTAAGAGTCAGCAGGAGCCAATGGAAAAGGAGTTTAGTCAGCTTCCCAGTGACAGCTGGGCTGGGCACAACCAGGCAGAAGAGCCAGTAGCTGCAGAGAGGGGTAACTGCAGTGGAGTTTAGCAAGTTTGGAGGCCCTGCTGCTCCACTCACACAACCCCTGTGCCTCTGAGACTCAGGCGCCTACCATGTCATGGAAGTAGAGGGGGACAGGGGCACAGACACAATGGGCAGCGCTGGAGCCTGGCACACTGACACCACTGCTCTGCATTTCTGTGCTGTGCATACACCCAACATCTGAGCATGTTCAGACCTTGGGTCTCCTCTTCCCAGACCTCACTTTCATCCTTCCTGTGTGCACCCTTCAAGCCTTTGAAAACAGCCTTCATTCCAGGCGTGCAGAATGCATGCAGCCACTGGTGCCGCTGCATGCAGGTGTCGGTGCAGTTGCTTCCTTGAAAATTTGGCCCTACCAATATAATGAAAATGGATTAATTAAAAGAGACTGGGCTGATTGCATTTAAACCCCACACACTAAATGACTGAATGATTTTAGCTTTTCTAACTTGGGTTTCAACTTGCCGCTTGCTTGGTTACTCCTCATTAATCAAACAGTCGTTGTTACCTCTATGTCCTGTAAAGCTAACTCTGGCTGCTTTACCATCTGGATCATGCAAATATGTTCTAGTTATTACATCCAATAACCACAAAACACCATCAAGTCAGATATTTCAAAGCTCCTCCCTGGCACTAATCTCTGGTCATTTACATCATTGGGCTCTTTTTGCATATTCACACATGGCTGATGTTTCCACACTGAGCTACTGAACACATAAATGGTTCCATTTCCACTACATACTTCACTGCTGAGCCTTTGCAACCACACAGAAGCAAAATGATCTCAAAGACTCCCCTTCTCTGGCTGCTGCTTTTCTGGTTTCACGGTAAGAATCAGACACGTGTCAAAAGTCTTGACAAGGAATGTGGCAAATCATAATAAATGATGGTCCTTTGTAGAGTTATATGCTGATTCCAGGTATAATTTTAGTTTATTTCTACTGTTCAGTTTACAAGTATTTCAATGCAGAGCTTTGAATAATGTTAATGTCATTGTCCCATTTACCCAACCCCAGCCCTGCCAATTTTTATTCTCTCTCTCCAGGTTCCAGTGGGCAGATTGTGATGACTCACACCCCAGAATCCCTGGCAGTGTCTGCAGGAGACAGAGTCACCATCAACTGCAAAGCCAGTTCTAGTGCTAGCGGATGGGTATCCTGGTACCAACAGAAAACAGGACAAGCCTCCTAAGCTTCTTGTCTATGCTGCTTCCACCCGTCCCTCTGGGATCCCAGACCGGTTCAGTGGCAGTGGGTCAGGCACTGACTACACATTCACAATCAGCAGGGTTGAAGCTGATGATGCTGGAGATTATTACTGTCAGCAGTATAGCAGCTTCCCTTTCACACAGTGATACAGACCGATACAAAAACCTCCCTGCTCCACGAAGCATGAAGTCTAGTAGACACTAGTACATACCAGTAGCACAACAAACTAGTTTTCAAATGTTCTGCCAAAAGAAAAATAAGAGGATAACTCCTCCCATCCCCTAACATAACCTGAGACTCTAGCATTGTACAGTATTACTATCCCACAAGGTTAGCTATGCAGGGAAGATTTGGTATTGCATGAGCTGAACAACAGAGGGTCATCAGTGAAATCCCACAAAACGTATTCTGTCTTTTTTTAAGTCTAATCTTAACCATGAATTTTCTGGGTTATGATCCTTGGCGTTTGGATCATGACAACATCCCTGTCACTGATTTTTATCTAAAATTACTAATATGCACTCACAGCCTTAACTCCATCTTATTATTATTTATTGTTTGCTCTCTGGTAGCACCTACAAAGCCCTAGATATGGACCTCATTGCGCTAGGTGCTGTGCAAACACTGAAGAAAAAGACGGTCCCTGCCCTAAACAACTGCTACAGCAGTTTTTGTCTGGGGATGAATACGTTAATCTGGAAAGCAAATTTCATTAGCTGGAGGTTAAGGTTGTTTTCAGACAAAAGCCCCAGAGCATGGGAAATAAAGCTAATCTTCACTTATGCGTACAGCACAGATCACATACAAATAAACTGCAACACATGATGTACATTAAATCATTAATACATACTTCTAGATACAAACTATGGAGATCAGGTGTGGGCCATCAGGGAAGGCACTAGTAGTGCCTCGTTCTGGGAATGAGACCTAACACCCTTTCATGGGCTGGTTTATGGCAGACAGCTCCCTGCTTGATCCATTTCCCAGACTTTGCACCGTATCTATCTTCAGTGGGTTTATACCTGTTGCTGATGGGCAATCCACTGGTGTCTTGCACTCCAGAACGTGGGCCCCTTCTTGGCCCGTTTCAGAGGGGGCCACGTGCTGCTCATTTTCACCAGCAAGCAGCAGGTTTGTGGCTAAGCAGGTAGACCAGAGGGGCTGGCTGCACTTGGCAGGCCTGGGACAACAACTTCAAGCTCCCTGCCTCACTCTGAAGAGCCCATAGTGATTGCATCCTTGATAGATGTTGGGATCCTGCTACACAGGTCCTCACAGCCCAACATGTACAAAATAGGGCTTGTGTCTATAGTGCACAGGGGACTTTTTAAATATTTATTTAGTTAGTTTCACCCTGACCCTACAAAATTGAGGATTGTAGAAGTTTTGGCCCAAAACAGACATTAAAACCAAATTCTAAAAGAATCCTTGTGATGGGGACACAGCCTCTGCCTATACTGTCACAATAACATTCTCCTCTCTGATATAAGAGTCTGTTTGTACATCCCCAGACAGAAATGACATTACGATGGAGTTCTGGTTGCAAGAACTACTACTGGGGGAATTCTGCACCACTGCACGTGCGCAGAATTCATGTGCTGTGCAGACACTTTTCCCCCCGCAGAAAATACAGTTATGCTGCCCACCAGGGGCCACTGTGGCAAACAGAGAGCAGCCACTCCAGGCCAGCTACAGCTGCACATAGGGAGGAGAAGAGACTGCCTTCCTCACAGCACCCTGCCTGTGGAGCCTGGTCAGGAGGCACGGGATATGGGAGGACAGAGAGTATGGGGCACCATGGGCTACTGAGGGTGACACAGACTGGGGTTCACAATGGCTAGCGGCAGAGACAGACTAGGGTTGGGGCTGAATGTGAGTGGGGGTGCAGGGCCACATAGGGACAGAGGGGAGGCAGTGGTGGGACACATGGGGATGGGGGAGGAGGTGTGGCTCAGTGGGGTTGCAAGGACAGATGGGGATGGGAGGTGCAGGGACACATGGAGACAGGGGCAGATGTGCCTGACTGAATGAGAGAGGCTAGGAGGTCAGCCAGGATATGCATGGTGGAAGCTCCCTACCAATCCCTCCCCGCCCCCGAAAAAACCTGTTCCATACTTCTCCCACCCACATCCAACAACTCTCCAAGTTCAATCCAGGCTCCTTCCCAGAAATCACTTCCCTCTCCCTCAGCTCCTCCATTACCCCCGACCCCCCCCAAGCCTTTGCACTGCTTCTGGAGGGTGTGGGAGTGGGAAATGCATTTCTGTATTGTAGTTTAAATGAATTATTACTCAGAGTTCTCTGTTAACATGACTAGTAAGGAATCTATTTGTCAAAACAAACATTTCCTGATTTTGTTGTTGATGTTTGTATTGTTACAGACATACTTGCTGAGAGGTATTTTGAAATAGATTACCAAAAAAATTAGATTGCTGTGATTATATTGTGGGTTTTTGACAAATAAAATATGCAGAATTTTAAAATATTGTGTGCAGAATTTGTAATTTTTGGCTCATAATTCCCCCAGGAGTATTCATATTTGAGGTAAAATGCATTACAAGCGAGTTGTAGTTATACGAAAAACAAGTATTACAAACCTAGGAAAATCAGAGATAAATTTAAAACAAATTAATCATGTTGCAGTATGGAAATACACAGTGAGGGCACCAAAAAAACCTAACTCCATCCTGTAATGATGCAGTGCAATTAATATATGATTCTGATTAAAGCATTTTCATGTTAGATGATCCCAGATGTGATTATAAAAAGATTTTTGAAGACACAATGGAGTTTTTCATATATTTCCCCCTACACTACAAAGTTAAGATTGTTTGGGTGCTTTGACAGAACTTTTTTTACTTAAAAAAAATCCAAACACTTTACAGTGTAAATATTAATTCTGAATATCCTTCATTTTACAGTGCTTGAGTCTAAGGTAAGCGCAACATCCTTGTAATATCATTACTCTTAAGTTCTGGATAACTACTGACAACTTAACTCTATCCTAATATAGTTTTTTGTCCGGGAATTTCCTTATACACACATATACTTTCATACATGAACCCTAAAACAAATCCCACGATAATGCTGCTTTACAACATTTCTAATGAGATGTAGATATGTAATATCAACCTTCCCTCTTTGTTTTCTTTTCTTTAGATTCATAGATTTTTAAGGCCAGAAGGGACCATCATTATCATCTCGTCAGATATCCTGCATAACATCGGCTATAGAACCCACCCAATAAATTCTGCATCAAGCCCCGAACTTCAGCTTGAACAACAGCATGTTATCTAGAAAGCGCTGCAGTCTTGATTTCAGAGGGCAGATTTATTTGTACACTAAAGCAGGCAGAGCACCCAGCCAGTTTGCATCACCAGAGCAGCTGAATTGTACTGGTAAATCTGGCCCTTGATTTGTAATGGACTTTATGGGACTGTTAGTGAGATTGCTGCTGTGTCCAGGCTCTGGAAAGACTCCATGGCCGCATTACCAGCGCGAGCAGCAGTGCCTGACAGGTTCCTCAGGACGCTGCTTCTTCAACTACACGGCACGCTGAAGTTGCACTGCTGAGGGGATCTGATCCAGGAGCATGGAGGGTAGGGGGGGACTGTAGGATGGTCTCGATTCGAAGCACAAAACTACTCACCGGGTGGCGTGGGTTCCCCATCTCACAGACGGGGATCTGAAACAAAGCACAAGTGACTTGTCGCATGTCACACAAGGAGACTAAGGCAGAGCCAGGAGCTGAACCCAGATTACTTCAACACCAGTCCAGCACCTTAATAACAACACCATTCCTCCTTAACAGGACCCCATGTGCTACCTACTCACTACATGGGCCTTCTGCTGCCTGATGAGATAATACCTCAGGGTGACAGGGATAACACAGAGGATACATCCTAGCCTAAATTCTGGCTGTGGTGTAAATATCACCATCACTGGCCCTACTGCCATAGATTGAAAGGGCTCATGTTTGAAAACTGGCTCCACAACATCAATTACATCTTGAAACGTGTAACTGTGGGGGAAAGGGGAACCAGATATAAGAAGACAAAGAAGCATCAGGCCGTGTAGCAGCTCACTCCCTGGTGACCGCTAGGACATCTGCTTGGGCACTCCATTCATAGACTACAATCTGTGGACAACCCTGCCATTGGCCAGTAGATGGCAGTATTTGGACACCACTTTGCAGAATTTGTGATTTCAGGACAAACAGGCCAGTTGGTTTCTGAAGGTTTCTTTACTGATATGGTCTGATGAAAGAGGGAGAAGAATAATTGAGTGAATGGGCTTCACTGATCACAATCTTTAAAAAAAAACATAGCTCACTGTGAGCCCCTTAAACCCACAGCTAAGTCCTCACTCCCATGAGCAGTCTCTGTGAAAGACATGGGATTACTTATGAGAATAACTGCTCACCATGTGAGTAATAGGAGCAGGATTGGCCCTATATCATTAAGTTGTTATAGATGGTCTTGCGTTTAAATGTATGGAAATCTGCAGCCTGCTCCGCTATCCATTGATAGAGTGTCCTTGTTAAATAATGAATCCACCAATGTAACCACCTTATGCCACGTAAGTCTCAGTCTGAGCACTTGAACACCCCACAAGTGAGTAACTATAAACAGTTATTACAGGCAACAGCAGCATGAAATAGACAAGCCAAATATTTCAGAACAGCTTTCCTAGGGCTATAATGCTGGTGACTTCCAGGATTTTATCTTTTTGCATATTCACACAAGTGATTTTTCCCTTTCTGAGCACTTACAAATGTGTCACAGATTAGATCATATTATATACACACACACTCACACACACATTAATTTGAAACCCTCCTCACTCACCAGGTTTCAAAACCTGGGCTCCAGCTCAAGTGGGAATGTCTATGCTGCTATCTTTAGACACATGGGATCTGAGACTCGCTGTTGTGTTTTTGGTTTGCTTTGCTTTTTTGCAGTGGAGACATACCTACTGATTACACTCACACCATCAGCAGCATTAAAGCTCATCAGACTGGAGAATATGATTGTCAATGGGCCTTTCCCAGTGATACAGGCCAGTGCAAAAACCTCCTTTTTCTACACAGAGATGCGGGCTTAGAGATCCCTGAAGATATTTAGGTGCCTAATTTGTATTGAAATTAGTAGGCATTAGGTATCAAAAAAGCTTTGCATGGTGGATCTTAGGAGAGCAAGTGTGTCATGGAGACCAGCTACTAAAAGGGAAAAAAGTCCCAGACTCTCCTTGGGAGGCGGGGAGAAAGGAGGGAGGTATATTATCTTGCTTTCTCCAAATAAAGGGCTCACACAAAGCAATTTAGGCAAGTCTGCACTGGGAGCACAGCTGAGCAGAAGTAGTTCTACCAGGAATTACCTAATGCATCTCTGAACCCCACAGCAAGCAAGGAGAATGTAGCTGCTGCTCTGTTCCTGGAGTGGGCACTGCATACACACCGCCTTCCAGTGCTGGCCTTCTCTATGGCCAGTCCTGGGGGTGGAGATCTTGGCTCATAGCTACTTCTGGGGTGGTTAGTGATGCTGGCTACATACATCACTTGGGTTTGTGTAGGTGCAAAGATTCCACTGCATCTAGCCACTGCATGGAAGGGCTCCTAGCACAACCGCATCCTTGCACACCCATGGAGACACCAGCAGCATTCTCTCCCAAAGGAAGGCAATTACTGTCTGGAGAATGTGGACAAGACATCAGCCCAATTAACTCCATTGGCAAGGACACTGGGGACATTCATGAATATTTTCATGGCAAGGAGAATAAACAAGGTAAAGGGAAGTAATCGGATCTGAAAACTGCTGTAAAAATGGCTGGGAGATTTTAACCATTTAAATACAAGGTCACATACAGAATTCCTGGTGCCCTCCCCATAGAGCCCTTCAGACATTTCACTCATAAAACTATTAGTGTTGCAACTTTACCTCATAAGTCACCAGGCTACAGAGACCAACACCACATAAGAGTAACAGGAAATGCCCTTGGATCTAAAATGCAGCACATTTATATGAATGGATCATTTGCATGTTCACTCAGGAAGGATGTTCCCTGGCTGGGCTGCTGAGAGTTCATAAACCGTCCTGTTTGCACTGCCTGGTGAGCTGTTCAGCATTCCCCACGGAGACCTGTCAAGATGCTCTCACAGACCCAACTTCTCTGGATACTAGTGCTTTGGATTCAGGGTGAGCATTACATCAACAGGGAACAAACTTCATTGGCAATAAAATACTAGTTAAGCTTAAAATAATATTGCTTACTTACTTTGCAATCTAGTGTTTAATAAATTCTTAAATGAAAAATGAATTTAAATACCAAGCTTTAATTACTTTTAATAACATGCCATGATTGCATGAATTTTCTTTCCATACCTAGACTCCTATGGCCAAATTGTTTTGATGCAGACTCCAGAATCTCTGTCAGTGGCTCCTGAACAGAGAGTCACCATCAACTGCAAAGCCAGTACCAGCATCAGCAACTACTTAGGCTGGTACCAACAGAAACCAGGACAAGCACCTAAGCCACTTATCTATGATTCTACCAATCGTGTCTCTGGGATCCCAGCCCGGTTCAGTGGCAGTGGGTCTGGGACTGATTTCACTCTCATAATCAGCAGCTTTGAAACTGAAGATGCTGGAGATTATTACTGTCATCAACGCCTCAGTTACCCTGTCACAGTGATACAGACCATTACAAAAACCTCCCTGTGGACAGAGCGTGCTCTGTGCTTATTGTCTGTCACAGCTGCGACCAAGATGGTGAATTTTATGAATTAATGCAAATAGAAAACAGTGAGTGACTCCAAATACACCTGCCATTTTATACAGCACCAAACATCCCCAAACCATCAAAGAAATACAGGGATCAGATCACTCTTCGCTGAAGCTCACTCCAGTGAGGTGGCAGGAGAAATACTCTACAACTGGATCCCAAGATTACTCTGTCCCATTAAAACTGCAGGGAGTATTTGGTAGGTCTATTCTTCCACAATACTTGTGCTAATATTCATCCCTATTATTGGAAAATTTGCCATGGGTTGTCTGAAGACCCCAAGCAGTCCTGGCTCTTGTCTGGGGTCTCATTCAAATGACTGCTCCTTGCAGTGCAGCTCCCCTAATGCCACCAGAGATCATGGGTTCAGTACAGGCTCAGAGGGAGGGGAGTCTCCTACTAAACCATCAACATCACTTTCTGCAGCAACTCCATTTTTCTCAGCAGTCTCCCATCCAAGTATTTACTAGACCCATCTCTGCTCTGTTTGGCAGAAGATAGTATCTGAACCTGTATCTGCATGGTTGCAAGCGGACATACATTAACATTGTTTGTATCATCTCTCAAGAGCACAGAAGATTTTGCAGGCGGAATATTTCCCATTCTCCATTTTTTTCTTCTGCATCCCTGCAGGGGGTTACGAATCTCTCTGAGTTCCCTTCTCTTTAATCTCCTCCCTGGAGGACGCAATGTGTCATGGACAGACTACTGTTATATCACAAACCACACCAACTATCTGCTTCCCATCCTTTCTTCAACCCAGGTGACTTTGTTTGTGACATTCTGTACCTGGGGTGAACACCCAGCACCCCCATGTTCATCCTTATAATATGATTGTGTGGTATCTAATGCAAAGTTTGTCATGTCAAATGTCTTTGGAAGGCTCATGATGTACTGAGCATTGTTGTTATGGTAATGTTATAATAATTGTTGTCATAGTAATGTTATAGGTTATAATTTCATGTATATAGCTTTGAGGCTGAAAATGTGTCCTCATGGCTTAAAGCAAGCCCAGGCAAAAACTCTCCACAAGCAGAGGGGCAGTTCACACCTCATCAAGGCATGTATGGGACAAACCCAGCCCAGCCTCGCAGGAACAAAGGACACTGACCTAGGCAACAGCAAAGGATCTGTTAGACTCTCGAGTGAGTCACCCCCCTTCCTTTGGTCAGTTTGGGATGTGATGAGGCAATGCTCACCTGACTCTGAAGGGGTGGTGGCAAAGACAAGAGGGAAGAAAGAACGTGATAAAAGGGAGAGACATTTGCCATGTTCATCCTCTCTCTTCCACCTCCATCTACAGACATCACCACCAAGCAACAGAAGCATTGATCAAAGGGGAGAGCCTGTCTGAAGAGCAACCAGCCAGTCTGTGGTGAGACGCCGCTAAGTTTATAAGGGCACTGAAAGTGTTAAGATCAGCTTAGAATGCATTTTGCTTTTATTTCATTTGACCAAATCCAACTTGTTACGCTTTGACTTATAATCCCTTAAAATCTATCTTTGTAGTTAATAAATTTGTTTATTCTGCCTGAAGTAGTGTGTTTGGTTTGAAGCGTATCAGAGACTTCCCTTGGGATAACAAGCCCGGTACATATCAATGTCTTTGTTAAATTGATGAACCCATATAAGCTTGCAGCGTCCAGTGGGCATAACTGGACACTGCAAGATGTAGATTCCTAGGGTTGTGTCTGAGACCGGAGATATTGGCTAGTGTCATGATTCAAGGAGCAGCTTACATGCCAGAGGCTGTGTGTGACCAGCCCAGGAGTGGGGGTTCTCACAGCAGAGCAGGGTAAGGCTGGATCCCAGAGTGAAGTACTGGAGTGACCTATCAGATCATGGGTCCAGATAATACCAGGGGAACGTCACACCATCCCTGCAGGGCATTAAGAATCCCTCTGAGTTTCCCTCTCTTTAATCTCCTCCATGGAGGACCCATGTTTCAGGGACAGACTTCTGTTATATCACAAACCACACCAACTATCTGCTTCCCATCCTTTTTTCAACCCAGGTGCCTTTGTTCTAACTAAACACACTCAGAGTAGGACTTTAAACTCTCTATTGATTTCAATGAGCCCTTTGGATTCAATTCTGTAGGGAAAGCTTCTCAGAAATAATTGGAATTAAATGAACCTACATCAGCTACCAAAGCATCAAGGTGACTTTTCATGACTATCGACAGATGAATTCCAGAAGATGTGCCTCCTTGTCATATGGTTCTAAAATTAATAAATGCATATTAGTCACCATGACAATGAGGACAAATAGCAAATCACACATTTAAACTAGGTGCAGCAAACCACGTTTCTTTCCATGCCAGGCTTTGCAGAAAGATGCACCAATGGGAACACCAAGGGATTCACTGTCATGTTTTGTGGAAGGAAAAGGGGGAAAAAAGTTGAATGTTTTCAGGGCTCTAATGATGGCAGGTGAAAATAAAATCATTCTACCTTCTCAGTGGTTGTTCCATGTGTTCAAATCCACTGCTCCCCAGGTGACCCAGGGAGAAAGACTGCAAAAGCACATGCTTAAAACTGAGCAAGGGTCAAATGTGACCTCAGCTGGTTTCCAAAACAATTCAGTCCCTACAGCTCATCCCTGTTACACTTTGATGTCACTGAAGCCCCATCCCGGGTAGAGGAGTATCTGAATCACAAAGATATTACAACTAATTATAACTAGAGCGGGGCCCAATTTGAGAAGTTCAGAACAGGATCTGGATCCTCTAAGCAGTAGAGGGTATCAGACCAGTGTTCTGGCTCATGCCCATCTCTTATGAGACTGAGAACACGCAGCATGAAACATAGAACCCACCTGCAATCGCTGTAAATCTCTGCCTGGAAGTAAAGCAGAGAACATTTCCATACATTTTGCATATTCACACGTGTGACATTTCCCCTGTGAGCTGCTGAGAACTTATAAACTTTTCGTTTTCCCCTACAAGGCTCAGTGACAAGCATTTCCAGCCATCGCCTGCCAAGATGATCTCACAGATTCACGTTCTCTGGCTGCTGGTTCTCTGGGTTCATGGTAAGATGCAGCATAAGAGTCTGCAGGGCTATTAACCAATGTAATAAAATGCAGGAAATGCTGCAATATTTTATTTAATTCATTCTTACTTTCCGGCATGTGCTGCAGTGTAAAGCCTTGAATCACATTTGCTGCCCTTGGTCAATTACCCTCTTGCTGCTCTTATTACCACCACCAATTTCCCATTTCTATCCACCTAGGTTCAAGTGGGCAGACTGAGTTAACTCTGACTCAGACTCCAGAATCTCTATCCGCGTCTGTGGGGGAAACAGTAACTATCACGTGCCGAGCCAGTTTTAGTATTGCTACCTACATAAGCTGGTACCAACAGAAACCTGGGCAATCGCCAAAGCTTCTTATCTACAAGGCTAGCAGCCGCCCATCTGGGATCCCCGCCCGGTTCAGCGGCAGTGGGTCTGACACCGATTTCACTCTCACCATCAGTGGAGTTGAAGCCGATGATGCTGGAGATTATTACTGTCAGCAGTCCAGCTACAGCGTCCCTAACACAGTGATACAGACCAATACGAAAACCTTCGCAGTGTCCCCAGTGTGCAAGGCGGTTGGTTGCCTTTGTGTGAACAAAGCTTGCAAAGTTTCCTGTCAGTAGCACATGAAACAGGATGACACCCCTTCTCAGCTCTTTCCATGAGCCATATGTCTATACTTCCCAAAAGCTGAGATTTAAAATGAGCTTCTGTTACAAACTCCTGGGTGGCAGAAGATTGTCAATCAGGGAGGGGGTGTGTGCAAAGTGGCTGGTCCATTCCACACCATCAGTTAATTTTTCAAACAAAAACTGAGTCTCACAAACTCTGAGCAAGAACCTGTTTTTTCAGAGTAACAGTTGAACTGTGGTAAGAAAGTGAGTCAGGATTTATAACTTTTCCACTTAGTTCTCTGCTGTCCATCCATACGACTTCCTGTCTGTTCCTCTGTACTAGTAAAACACTTGAGACTCTGCAGAGCTCTCCTGTGTTGTCTGAAGGGAGCTGTGCATCCCCTTACAGCCCATACCGGCCACTGATTAGACCCCTTCAGCCTGCACTGGGTGGGCTCACCTTGTATTTCCAAAGCCACCATTCAGCCCACACTGAGCTCTACCCTGAGGAAAACCTGCAGAAACCAGCTCAGCCAACCCTGAGAATCCACCGGCCCTGCTGCTCCCGTCTCACACCTTTGAAAATTCTCACCTGTGGGATTACTCAGAGCTGGAGCTGTAATTACCCTGATCTCTTCTCCTCACCAGCAGCCTTCTCCTCATGATCTAAACGCCCAAGGAGGTGCCTGACAGCTGCTTAGAGCCAACCAAAAGAAGTCACACAATAAAGATCAAAACCTCTGGCACAACAGAGATTAAATTCATCCCTGAGACAACTCTGCTCAATTCACTGTAGTTACATCAAGGATAGATTTGGCCCCATACGCGTAGCTGGGCTGCTTCTACTCCATGACAGTAGAAGAGACAGCTGAGATAATGATGCAGTCCAAAGGTTTTGGTGCCCCCTACAGGTGTTTGTTCAGATCTTCATCAACCCATCCCCACTATTTCTATAGGAGGAGGCTCTGCTGAGTAATCCACAGCATGGTTTGGTTTTGCTGCGTTGTGGGTTAGTTAGGGGTATTTTTAGGGACTAGTAGGGAATAAATCCCCACCACTCTTTCAGCACCCCAGCTGGGAAGGCCTCCCTGAGGAAAGGTAATCAAGATGTGGCCAGTCTATCTGTGTCAAGCCCTTCAAACTGGAGTTAGCTAGTCTCATGAGAAGCAGAGACAGGTTTTCTGGTCAGCCAGAGCAGGGAATGATGGCAACAGAGAAGTCTGCGGTTGTGTGTTATTTTGCTTGGGTTCATACTGCTCGGCTGCAGTTTCTAGGATACTGGGCTGCAGGAAAGGATGGGGGCAGAGTGTGGGCTGGTTTGGGGTTTATAGTTGAATACAATCCCTGCAAATGAATCAGAAACTACAATGAATTTGGTTAGTT
This sequence comes from Mauremys mutica, assembly GCF_020497125.1. NCBI lineage: Eukaryota > Metazoa > Chordata > Testudines > Geoemydidae > Mauremys > Mauremys mutica. The sequence continues at coordinate 130,896,499 of NC_059076.1, read as the reverse complement.
GCTTCACCTGGGCCACCTGTGAGCTTCCTTTCCTGATGCTCCCTAGTCTATGTTCACCAGAAGCTGCGAATGGGTGACAGGGGATGGATCACTTGATAATTACCTTTTCTGTTCGTTCCCTCTGGGACACCTGGCATTGGCCACTGTCAGAGATAGGATACTGGGCTAGATGGGCCTCTGGTCTGACCCAATATGGCTGTTCTTATGCTCAGACCCTGGCTTGGCCACTGTCCTAGTAAGCACCATAAGGATAGCATCTGACCATTCAGGATAGGCAATAATGAAAGGTCATGTTGATTGGGAAGCAAACTGCATAAAGAGTAGAGCAGAAAACATTTAGCCAAGAATTTTTTTTCCATATAGGTAGAAAATAAATAAGAAATACAATTATAACAATGGGTTTCTATTTTTGCATTTTGCAGTAAAAGCTACATTTTAAAATAAAAGCCACCTGGATGATATTTTTAATATACACACACATACACACCCCAGGATGTGCACCAGGCATTACTGCAGAAGTACAACATTTCCTCTATTGCACCATTAACCAACCCTTTGGAGCAGTACAAGGCTGCAATGGTCGGATTAAGCCATGTAATTAAATGATGAAGATTAAAATTCAGCATAAAAACTGTTTAAAATGCCATAAACAGCCTCTGCTGAGCAGCTTTTCTAGCATCTCTCCAGCCCAAAAACACATCAGGAACATTCTCTATGGACTCCCAGTTACTCAAAATCTCTCCCCCTCTCTGGTTCCTGCCTAAATCCCTTTGAACAACGGACACAGGGTAGGAAGTGAGGTTCTGAAACACATCTCACATAAATGATCTGGAGAAAGGGGTAAGCAGTGAGGTGGCAAAGTTTGCAGATGATACTAAACTGCTCAAGATAGTTAAGACCAAAGCAGATTGTGAAGCACTTCAAAAAGATCTCACAAAACTAAGTGATTGGGCAACAAAATGGCAAATGAAATTTAATGTAGATAAATGTAAAGTAATGCACATTGGAAAAAATAACCCCAACTATACATACAATATGATGGGGGCTAATTTAGCTACAACGAGTCAGGAAAAAGATCTTGGAGTCATCGTGGATAGTTCTCTGAAGACGTCCATGCAGTGTGCAGAGGCAGTCAAAAAAGCAAACAAGATGTTAGGAATCATTCAAAAAGGGATAGAGAATAAGATGGTGAATATCTTATTACCCTTATATAAATCCATGGTACGCCAACATCTTGAATACTGCGTACAGATGTGGTCTCCTCATCTCAAAAAAGATATACTGGCACTAGAAAAGGTTCAGAGAAGGGCAACTAAAATGATTAGGGTTGGAACGAGTCCCATATGAGAAGAGATTAAAGAGGCTAGGACTTTTCAGCTTGGAAAAGAGGAGACTAAGGGGGGATATGATAGAGGTTTATAAAATCATGAGTGGTGTGGAGAAAGTGAATAAGGAAAAGTTATTTACTTGTTCCCATAATATAAGAACTAGGGGCTACCAAATGAAATTAATGAGCAGCAGGTTTAAAACAAATAAAATGAAGTTCTTATTTGCACCGCGCACAGTCAACCTGTGGGACTCCTTGCCTGAGGAGGTTGTGAAGGCTAGGAAAATAACAGGGTTTAAAAGAACTAGATAAATTCATGAAGGTTAAGTCTATTAATGGCTATTAGCCAGGATGGGTAAGGAATGGTGTCCCTAGACTCTGTTTGTCAGAGGGTGGAGATGGTTGGCAGGAGAGAGATCACTTGATCATTACCTGTTAGGTTCACTCCCTCTGGGGCACCTGGCATTGGCCACTGTCGGCAGACAGGATACTGGGCTAAATGGACCTTTGGTCTGACCCAGAATGGTCATTCTTATATTCTTATGATCATATACAGGGCTTACAGTTTGGTTCAGTGGCTCTTAATACTCCCCTGGCCTCCCCCAGCTCAGTGGCAGTGGGTCTGGGAGTAATTTCCCACTCACAGTAAGCGCTGTTGAAGCAGTCAGAGCTGGAGATCATTTAACGTCAGCAAGGCTGGGACTGGCCACTGTCACAGTGATACAGACCAACACAATAACTTCCCCGTTCTCCATGGAGCGCTTTGGGCTCACCACTGTCTGTGCACAGCCAGGTGTCCAGCCATTGCCACCTTCATGGCAAATCAAAACAGGAAGGTCACTGACTGATTCCGCAATTGAAAACAGCGAGAAAGCAGGACAAGCTCTCAGAATAGTGTCACTGCTCAATGAGAACAACAGAAAAGTAACGTCCAACAGCAGCATAGATACGGCTGTCATAGTTAGAGTCTAAGGCCAGAAGGGACCACCAAATAATCCAGTCTGACCTTCTGTGAATCACAGGCCACCAACACCCACCCAGCACCCGCACACTAAACCCCTGCACTACTTTTTTTCATGATGAGTGGTGATGTGAATCAAGGGGTATTTTCTCTGCTTGCTGTACAGATGGCTGTATCCTTTGAACAGGAGATTAGTGAATGAAAAGTGATGATCAGCCCCTGAGGAATAAGGCACTTACATGAGCCAATTTTCGTGCTAAAAATCTATTAAACTTTCAGGATTTGCGAACATTTACATGAAGCCCCAGAACCTATCCAGATTTTCCCATGCAACCGGTGAGATGACCCCAGAAATTACAGCCAACCCAATGTGCTGCTTTTAGATTTGACTCACAGTTTACATTATTCAGATTTTTACTCAGTCCTCCATCAGGCAAACTCCCATTCTCCAAAACCGACTCACGATTTGGCCCATTATCCTGTTATTTATATAGAACTTTATAGCCAAGTTCCTGTCCCCAGGGAACTAATCGGGGGCTACTGTCCTGCCTGCATTATTCATTTTTATTTTTAATACATTAAAAATACCTTTTTTATTTCACCTGCCACAGAATTTCCACCAGCTACAGAATCCAGGATTTTGCCTCAGAATTCAGGTCAGCCTTGCCACAGAGTACACAGGGCTCCATGCAGATGGCTCAGGGAGGAGAAAATGAGACTCATTTATTCAAACTGACTTTTTAACTGTAAATGTCACTTTCCTTAAAGAATCTATTCAAGCGTGTTTCCAGTGAGAAGCGTCTCCACATCCCCACTATGGAGCCTGAACACAGTCTTCAGTTAGGGCCAGATTCTGACAGCCTGGCTCACGTTGAGTGGTGGGCTACTTTTTGAACAGTCCCAATGATTTCAGTAGGACTGTTTGAGGAGTAAGATCCTATTCATGGCAAGTAAATCAGAATCTGCCGTCATGATAAATGTAATACCACAGACATCAGTGCTTTCAAGCACCCAGATCCAGCTAGTGGGCGAAAGTTTGCATAGCTATGGTTATTTTGCATATCCATGCATGAGTGGCATTTCCCTGTAGCTCAGAGGAGTTATAACGGCTCCATGTCACAGATCATGGTGCATTGAGCAGCAGCTGTCAGTCCGGAGATCTCAAGATGAAGTCACACACACTGCTCATCTGGATGCTAGTCTTTTTTATGAAGGGTAAGTGCATTAGATTAGAATAGTAGAAAAATGTATAAAGAGATGGACAATAAGTTATAGAGTATCAACAGAACAAAAATGAGGAATGATTTGTCAAATAGATGCCAATTCTCATTTATATGCTTCCATATGCTCTGTCTATATAAACAGCAGAATTGAAATGGTTTTATATTAAATAAAGTCCTGGTTGATACCCATGCTATGACAATTTAAATCCTCCCACGATCATGTACTAATACAGAAACATGGATTTATGCTTTAATCTCACATACAGATGCCAGCGGGCAGATTGTGATGACCCAGACGCCAGAATCCCTCTCAGTGTCTCCAGGAGACAGAGTTACCATCAACTGCAAAGCCAGTACAAGCATCAGCAGCAACATAGCCTGGTACCAACAGAAATCAGGACAAGCTCCTAAGCTCTTGTTCTATGGTTCTTCCACCCGTCCCTCTGGGGTCCCAGACCGGTTCAGCGGCAGTGGGTCGGGCACTGACTACACATTCACCATCAGCAGGGTTGAAGCAGATGATGCTGGAGATTATTATTGTCAGCAGTATAACAGCTGGCCTCTCACAGTGATACAGACCAGCACAAAAACCTCCCTGTTCTGTTTAGTTTCAGACTTTCACTCAATGTTTCAGCTGCTTCCTGTGCAGCATCCTCTCAGCTCTCACAGACCCAACTTCTCTGGATACTAGTGCTTTGGATTCAGGGTGAGCATTACATCAACAGGGAACAGACTTCATTGGCAATAAAATACTAGTTAAGCTTAAAATAATATTGCTTACTTACTTTGCAATCTAGTGTTTAATAAATTCTTAAATGAAAAATGAATTTAAATACCAAGCTTTAATTACTTTTAATAACATGCCATGATTGCATGAATTTTCTTTCCATACCTAGACTCCTATGGCCAAATTGTTTTGATGCAGACTCCAGAATCTCTATCAGTGGCTCCTGGACAGAGAGTCACCATCAACTGCAAAGCCAGTACCAGCATTAGCAACTACTTAGGCTGGTACCAACAGAAACCAGGACAAGCACCTAAGCCACTTATCTATGATTCTACCAACCGTGTCTCTGGGATCCCAGCCCGGTTCAGTGGCAGTGGGTCTGGGACTGATTTCACTCTCACAATCAGCAGCTTTGAAACTGAAGATGCTGGAGATTGAGGCGTTGATGACAGTAATAGTTACCCTGTCACAGTGATACAGACCATTACAAAAACCTCCCTGTGGACAGAGTGTGCTCTGTGCTTATTGTTTGTCACAGCTGCGACCAAGATGGTGAATTTTATGAATTACTGCAAATAAAAAACAGTGAGTGACTCCAAATACACCTGCCATTTTATACAGCACCAAACATCCCCAAACCATCAAAGAAATACAGGGATCAGATCACTCTTTGCTGAAGCTCAGCTCCAGTGAGGTGGCAGGAGAAATACTCTACAACTGGATCCCAAGATTACTCTGTCCCATTAAAACTGCAGGGAGTATTTGATAGGTCTATTCTTCCACAATACTTGTGCTAATATTCATCCCTATTATTGGAAAATTTGCCATGGGTTGTCTGAAGACCCCAAGTAGTCATGGCTCTTGTCTGGGGTCTCATTCAAATGACTGCTCCTTGCAGTGCAGCTCCCCTAATGCCACCAGAGATCATGGGTTCAGTACAGGCTCAGAGGGAGGAGAGTCTCCTACTAAACCATCAACATCACTTTCTGCAGCAACTCCATTTTTCTCAGCAGTCTCCCATCCAAGTATTTACTAGACCCATCTCTGCTCTATGTTTGGCAGAAGATAGTATCTGAACCTGTATCTGCATGGTTGCAAGCGGACATACATTAACATTGTTTGTATCATCTCTCAAGAGCACAGAAGATTTTGCAGGCGGAATATTTCCCATTCTCCATTTTTTTCTTCTGCATCCCTGCAGGGGGTTACGAATCTCTCTGAGTTCCCTTCTCTTTAATCTCCTCCCTGGAGGACACCATGTGTCAGGGACAGACTACTGTTATATCACAAACCACACCAACTATCTGCTTCCCATCCTTTCTTCAACCCAGGTGACTTTGTTTGTGACGTTCTGTACCTGGGGTGAACACCCAGCACCCCCATGTTCATCCTTATAATATGATTGTGTGGTATCTAATGCAAAGTTTGTCATGTCAAATGTCTTTGGAAGGCTCATGATGAACTGAGCATTGTTGTTATGGTAATGTTATAATAATTGTTGTCATAGTAATGTTATAGGTTATAATTTCATGTATATAGTTATGAGGCTGAAAATGTGTCCTCATGGCTTAAAGCAAGCCCAGGCAAAAACTCTCCAGGAGCAGAGGGGCAGTTCACACCTCATCAAGGCATGTATGGGACAAACCCAGCCCAGCCTCACAGGAACAAAGGACACTGACCTAGGCAACAGCAAAGGATCTGTTGGACTCTCGAGTGAGTCACCCCCCTTCTCTTGGTCAGTTTGGGACTGTGATGAGGCAATGCTCACCTGACTCTGAAGGGGTGGTGGCAAAGACAAGAGGGAAGAAAGAACGTGATAAAAGGGAGAGACATTTGCCATGTTCATCCTCTCTCTTCCACCTCCATCTACAGACATCACCACGAAGCGACGGAAGCATTGATCAAAGGGGAGAGCCTGTCTGAAGAGCAACCAGCCAGTCTGTGGTGAGACGCCGCTAAGTTTATAAGGGCACTGAAAGTGTTAAGATCAGCTTAGAATGCATTTTGCTTTTATTTCATTTGACCAAATCCAACTTGTTACGCTTTGACTTATAATCCCTTAAAATCTATCTTTGTAGTTAATAAATTTGTTTATTCTGCCTGAAGTAGTGTGTTTGGTTTGAAGCGTATCAGAGACTTCCCTTGGGATAACAAGCCTGGTACATATCAATGTCTTTGTTAAATTGATGAACCCATATAAGCTTGCAGCATCCAGGGGGCATAACTGGACACTGCAAGATGGAGGTTCCTAGGTTTGTGTCTGAGACCGGAGATATTGGCTAGTGTCATGATCCAAGGAGCAGCTTACATGCCAGAAGCTATGCGTGACCAGCCCAGGAGTGGGGGTTCTCACAGCAGAGCAGGGTAAGGCTGGCTCCCAGAGTAAAGAACTGGAGTGACCTATCAGATCACGGGTCCAGATAACACCAGGGGAATGTCACACCTGCAGGGCATTAAGAATCCCTCTGAGTTTCCCTCTCTTTAATCTCCTCCATGGAGGACCTATGTTTCAGGGCAGACTTCTGTTATATCACAAACCACATGAACTATCTGCTTCCCATCCTTTTTTCAACCCAGGTGTTCTAACTAAACACACTCAGAGTAGGACTTTAAACTCTCTATTGATTTCAATGAGCCCTTTGGATTCAATTCTGTAGGGAAAGCTTCTCAGAAATAATTGGAATTAAATGAACCTACTTCAGCTACCAAAGCATCAAGGTGACTTTTCATGACTATCGACAGATGAATTCCAGAGGATGTACCTCCTTGTCATATGGTTCTAAAATTAATAAATGCATATTAGTCACCATGACAATGAGGACAAATAGCAAATCACACATTTAAAATAGGTGCAGCAAACCACGTTTCTTTCCATGCCAGGCTTTGCAGAAAGATGCACCAATGGGAACACCAAGGGATTCACTGTCATGTTTTGTGGAAGGAAAAGGGGGAAAAAAGTTGAATGTTTTCAGGGCTCTAATGATGGCAGGTGAAAATAAAATCATTCTACCTTCTCAGTGGTTGTTCCATGTGTTCAAATCCACTGCTCCCCAGGTGACCCAGGGAGAAAGACTGCAAAAGCACATGCTTAAAACTGAGCAAGGGTCAAATGTGACCTCAGCTGGTTTCCAAAACAATTCAGTCCCTACAGCTCATCCCTGTTACACTTTGATGTCACTGAAGCCCCATCCCGGGTAGAGGAGTATCTGAATCACAAAGATATTACAACTAATTATAACCAGAGCAGGCCCCAAGTTGAGAAGTTCAGAACAGGATCTGGATCCTCTAAGCAGTAGAGGGTATCAGACCAGTGTTCTGGCTCATGCCCATCTCTTATGAGACTGAGAACACGCAGCATGAAACATAGAACCCACCTGCAATCGCTGTAAATCTCTGCCTGGAAGTAAAGCAGAGAACATTTCCATACATTTTGCATATTCACACGTGTGACATTTCCCCTGTGAGCTGCTGAGAACTTATAAACTTTTCCTTTTCCCCTACAAGGCTCAGTGACAAGCATTTCCAGCCATCGCCTGCCAAGATGATCTCACAGATTCACGTTCTCTGGCTGCTGGTTCTCTGGGTTCATGGTAAGATGCAGCATAAGAGTCTGCAGGGCTATTAACCAATGTAATAAAATGCAGGAAATGCTGCAATATTTTATTTAATTCATTCTTACTTTCCGGCATGTGCTGCAGTGTAAAGCCTTGAATCACATTTGCTGCCCTTGGTCAATTACCCTCTTGCTGCTCTTATTACCACCACCAATTTCCCATTTCTATCCATCTAGGTTCAAGTGGGCAGACTGAGGTAACTCTGACTCAGACTCCAGAATCTCTATCCGCGTCTGTGGGGGAAACAGTAACTATCAAATGCCAAGCCAGTTTTAGTATTGCTACCTACATAAGCTGGTACCAACAGAAACCTGGGCAATCTCCAAAGCTTCTTATCTACAGGGCTAGCAGCCGCCCATCTGGGATCCCCGCCCGGTTCAGTGGCAGCGGGTCTGACACCGATTTCACTCTCACCATCAGTGGAGTTGAAGCCGATGATGCTGGAGATTATTACTGTCAGCAGTCCAGCTACAGCGTCCCTAACACAGTGATACAGACCAATACGAAAACCTTCGCAGTGTCCCCAGTGTGCAAGGCGGTTGGTTGCCTTTGTGTGAACAAAGCTTGCAAAGTTTCCTGTCAGTAGCACATGAAACAGGATGACACCCCTTCTCAGCTCTTTCCATGAGCAATATGATGTCAATACTTCCCAAATGCTGAGTTTTAAAATGAGCTTCTGTTACAGCCTCCTGGGTGGGAGAAGGTTGTCAATCAGGGAGGGGGTGTGTGCAAAGTGGCTGGTCCATTCCATACCATCAGTTAATTTTTCAAACAAAAACTGAGTCTCACAAACTCCAAGCAAGAACCTGTTTTTTCAGAGTAACAGCTGAACTGTGGTAAGAAAGTGAGTCAGGGTTTGTAACGTTCCCATGTAGTACTCTGCTGTCCATCCATATAACTTCCTGTCTGTTCCTCTGTACTAGTAAAACACCTGAGACTCTGCAGAGCTCTCCTGTGTTGTCTGAAGGGTGCTGTGCATCCCCTTACAGCCCATACCAGCCACTGATTAGACTCCATCAGCCTGCACTGGGTGGGGTCACCTTGTATTTCCAAAGCCACCATTCAGCCCACACTGAGCTCTACCCTGAGGAAAACCTGCAGAAACCAGCTCAGCCAACCCTGAGCATCCACCGGCCCTGCTGCTCCCGTCGCGCACCTTTGAAAATTCTCACCTGTGGGATTCCTCAGAGCTGGAGCTGTAATTACCCTCATCTCTTCTGTACCCTCACCAGCAGCCATCTCCTCATGATCTAAATGCCCAAGGAGGCGCCTGACAGCTGCTTAGAGCCAACCAAAGGAAGTCACACAATAAAGATGAAAACCTCTGGCACAATAGAGATTAAATTCATCCCTGAGACAACTCTGCTCAATTCACTGTAGTTACATCAAGGATAGATTTGGCCCCATACGTGTAGCTGGGCTGGTTCTACTCCATGACAGTAGAAGAGACAGCTGAGATAATGATGCAGTCCAAAGGATTTGGTGCCCCCTACAGGTGTTTGTTCAGATCTTCAGCAACCCATCCCCACTATTTCCATAGGAGGAGGCTCTGCTGAGTCAGCCACAGCATGGTTTGGTTTTTGCTGCGTTGTGGGTTAGTTAGGGATATTTTTAGGGACTAGTAGGGAATAAATCCCCACCACTCTTTCAGCACCCCAGCTGGGAAGGCCTCCCTGAGGAAAGGTAATCAAGGTGTGGCCAGTCTATCTGTGTCAAACCCTTCAAACTGGAGTTAGCTATTCTCATGAGAAGCAGAGACAGGTTTTCTGGTCAGCCAGAGCAGGGAATGATGGCAACAGAGAAGTCTGCGGGTGTGTGTTATTTTGCTTGGGTTCATACTGCTGGGCTGCAGTTTCTAGGATGCTGGGCTGCGGGAAAGGATGGGGGCAGTGTTGGCTGGTTTGGGGTTTATAGTTGAATACAATCCCTGCAAATGAATCAGAAACTACAATGAATTTGGTTAGTTGCTTCACCTGGGCCACCTGTGAGCTTCCTTTCCTGATGCTCCCTAGTCTATGTTCACCAGAAGCTGCGAATGGGTGACAGGGGATGGATCACTTGATAATTACCTTTTCTGTTCGTTCCCTCTGGGACACCTGGCATTGGCCACTGTCAGAGACAGGATACTGGGCTAGATGGGCCTCTGGTCTGACCCAATATGGCTGTTCTTATGCTCAGACCCTGTCCTAGTAAGCACCATAATGATAGTATCTGACTATTCAGGATAGGCAATAATGAAAGGTCATGTTGATTGGGAAACAAACTGCATAAAGAGTAGAGCAGAAAACATTTAGCCAAGAATTTTTTTTCCTTATAGGTAGAAAATAAATAAGAAATACAATTACAACAATGGGTTTCTATTTTTGCACTTTGCAGTAAAAGCTACATTTTAAAATAAAAACCATCTGGATGATATTTTTAATATACACACACATACACACCCCAGGATGTGCACCAGGCATTACTGCATAAGGACAACATTTCCTCTATTGTGCCATTAACCAACCCTTTGGAGCAGTACAAGGCTGCAATGGTTGGGTTAAGCCATGTAATTAAATGATGAAGATTAAAATTCAACATAAAAACTGTTTAAAATGCCATAAACAGCCTCTGCTGAGCAGCTTTTCTAGCATCTCTCCAGCCCAAAAACACATCAGGAACATTCTCTATGGACTCCCAGTTACTCAAAATCTCTCCCCCTCTCTGGTTCCTGCCTAAATCCCTTTGAACAACGGACACAGGGTAGGAAGTGAAATTCTGAAACACATCTCACAAAAATGATCTGGAGAAAGGGGTAAGCAGTGAGGTGGCCAAGTTTGCAGATGATACTAAACTGCTCAAGATAGTTAAGACCAAAGCAGATTGTGAAGAACTTCAAAAAGATCTCACAAAACTAAGTGATTGGGCAACAAAATGGCAAATGAAATTTAATGTAGATAAATGTAAAGTAATGCACATTGGAAAAAATAACCCCAACTATACATACAATATGATGGGGGCTAATTTAGCTACAACGAGTCAGGAAAAAGATCTTGGAGTCATCGTGGATAGTTCTCTGAAGACGTCCATGCAGTGTGCAGAGGCAGTCAAAAAAGCAAACAAGATGTTAGGAATCATTCAAAAAGGGATAGAGAATAAGATGGTGAATATCTTATTACCCTTATATAAATCCATGGTACGCCAACATCTTGAATACTGCGTACAGATGTGGTCTCCTCATCTCAAAAAAGATATACTGGCACTAGAAAAGGTTCAGAGAAGGGCAACTAAAATGATTAGGGTTGGAACGAGTCCCATATGAGAAGAGATTAAAGAGGCTAGGACTTTTCAGCTTGGAAAAGAGGAGACTAAGGGGGGATATTGTAGAGGTTTATAAAATCATGAGTGGTGTGGAGAAAGTGAATAAGGAAAAGTTATTTACTTTTTCCCATAATATAAGAACTAGGGGCTACCAAATGAAATTAATGAGCAGCAGGTTTAAAACAAATAAAATGAAGAACTTCTTTGCACCGCATGCAGTCAACCTTTGGGACTCCTTGCCTGAGGAGGTTGTGAAGGCTAGGAAAATAACCTAAAAGAACTAGATAAATTCATGGAGGTTAAGTCTATTAATGGCTATTAGCCAGGATGGGTAAGGAATGGTGTCCCTAGCCTCTGTTTGTCAGAGGGTGGAGATGGATGGCAGGAGAGAGATCACTTGATCATTACCTGTTAGGTTCACTCCCTCTGGGGCACCTGGCATTGGCCACTGTCGGCAGACAGGATACTGGGCTAAATGGACCTTTGGTCTGACCCAGTATGGTCATTCTTATATTCTTATGGTCATATACAGGGCTTACAGTTTGGTTCAGTGGCTCTTAATACCCCCCTGGCCTCCCCCAGTTCAGTGGCAGTGGGTCTGGGAGTAATTTCCCACTCACAGTAAGCATGTTGAAGCATTCAGAGCTGGAGATCATTTAATATCAACAAGGCTGGGACTGGCCACTGTCACAGTGATACAGACGAATAGAATAACTTCCCCGTTCTCCATGGAGCGCTTTGGGCTCACCACTGTCTGTGCACAGCCAGGTGTCCAGCCATTGCCACCTTCATGGCAAATCAAAACAGGAAGGTCACTGACTGATTCCGCAATTGAAAACAGCGAGAAAGCAGGACAAGCTCTCAGAATAGTGTCACTGCTCAATGAGAACAACAGAAAAGTAACGTCCTACAGCAGCATAGATACAGCTGTCATAGTTAGAGTCTAAGGCCAGAAGGGACCACCAAATAATCCAGTCTGACCTGTGAATCACAGGCCACCAACACCCGCCCAGCACCTGCCCACTAAACCCCTGCACTACTTTTTTTCATGATGAGTGGTGATGTGAATCAAGGGGTATTTTCTCTGCTTGCTGTACAGATGGCTGTATCCTTTGAACAGGAGATTAGTGAATGAAAAGTGATGATCAGCCCCTGAGGAATAAGGCACTTACATGAGCCAATTTTCGTGCTAAAAATCTATTAAACTTTCAGGATTTGCGAACATTTACATGAAGCCCCAGAACCTATCCAGATTTTCCCATGCAACCGGTGAGATGACCCCACAAATTACAGACAACCCAATGTGCTGCTTTTAGATTTGACTCACAGTTTACATTATTCAGATTTTTACTCAGTACTTATTCAGGCAAACTCCCATTCTCCAAAACTGACTCATGATTTGCCCCATTATCCTGTTATTTATATAGAACTTTATAGCCAATTTTCTGCCCCCGGGGAAGTATTCCAGGGGCTACTGCCCTGCCTGCATTATTCATTTTTATTTTTAACACATTAAAAATTCCTTTTTTATTTCACCTGCCACAGAATTTCCACCAGCTACAGAATCCAGGATTTTGCCTCAGAATTCAGGTCAGCCTTGCCACAGAGTACACAGGGCTCCATGCAGATGGCTCAGGGAGGAGAAAATGAGACTCATTTATTCAAACTGACTTTTTAACTGTAAATGTCACTTTCCTTAAAGAATCTATTCAAGCGTGTTTCCAGTGAGAAGCGTCTCCACATCCCCACTATGGAGCCTGAACACAGTCTTCAGTTAGGGCCAGATTCTGACAGCCTGGCTCACGTTGAGTGGTGGGCTACTTTTTGAACAGTCCCAATGATTTCAGTAGGACTGTTTGAGGAGTAAGATCCTATTCATGGCAAGTAAATCAGAATCTGCCGTCATGATAAATGTAATACCACAGACATCAGTGCTTTCAAGCACCCAGATCCAGCTAGTGGGCGAAAGTTTGCATAGCTATGGTTATTTTGCATATCCATGCATGAGTGGCATTTCCCTGTAGCTCAGAGGAGTTATAACGGCTCCATGTCACAGATCATGGTGCATTGAGCAGCAGCTGTCAGTCCGGAGATCTCAAGATGAAGTCACACACACTGCTCATCTGGATGCTAGTCTTTTTTATGAAGGGTAAGTGCATTAGATTAGAATAGTAGAAAAATGTATAAAGAGATGGACAATAAGTTATAGAGTATCAACAGAACAAAAATGAGGAATGATTTGTCAAATAGATGCCAATTCTCATTTATATGCTTCCATATGCTCTGTCTATATAAACAGCAGAATTGAAATGGTTTTATATTAAATAAAGTCCTGGTTGATACCCATGCTATGACAATTTAAATCCTCCCACGATCATGTACTAATACAGAAACATGGATTTATGCTTTAATCTCACATACAGATGCCAGCGGGCAGATTGTGATGACCCAGACGCCAGAATCCCTCTCAGTGTCTCCAGGAGACAGAGTTACCATCAACTGCAAAGCCAGTACAAGCATCAGCAGCAACATAGCCTGGTACCAACAGAAATCAGGACAAGCTCCTAAGCTCTTGTTCTATGGTTCTTCCACCCGTCCCTCTGGGGTCCCAGACCGGTTCAGCGGCAGTGGGTCGGGCACTGACTACACATTCACCATCAGCAGGGTTGAAGCAGATGATGCTGGAGATTATTATTGTCAGCAGTATAACAGCTGGCCTCTCACAGTGATACAGACCAGCACAAAAACCTCCCTGTTCTGTTTAGTTTCAGACTTTCACTCAATGTTTCAGCTGCTTCCTGTGCAGCATCCTTACAGCATTGCCTCTGCTGCCCTGCAATGGGGTAGCTGAGTGAGACAGACTTTGGTCACCTCCCTCCACACTCAAGAACTCCCAGTCCTTTCAGGAGCTCACACCAGGCGTCCAGCACTCTTTACTCACCAGTTGCTCCCCAACCACTAACATGGATTTGCTCTTCTGAGTTGCATCCAACTTCCTACTGACACCAGGTTATAATCCAAGCAATTTTCTACAGAGCTGATGAAATGGAAGGAGAACTACACCCCAGCTTCCTAAAGCAGCCACACTGGAAAACTGCAACAGTCTAATCCAGACAAACTGTGCTCAGAGTAAAAGACACTAGCTGATCCAGCCTCTTCAGTTCAGTTAGTTGTGCTCATTAAAACATGTTTGGTATATGGAATCATCTAAACATCTGTTATTCCTGCTTTGGCATCATGCTAGTGGACTAGAGTCCAGCAGTTCAGAGAAGAGAGCTAGAACCTCAGTTCTTTTTTGAGTTCTACATAAAAGTGCAGCACGTTTGATACAATTGATGTAAAAATATTAAAGCGGTGCAGGGAAGTAAGATGGGCTGTTTCCTAAGGGCCAGAAACAACATTTGATTCTAGAATTGAGTCCCTACACTTTCAAACACCCTGGTATGTCCATAAAGTGGCCATTGCAGAGACAGCTGCAGGGAAAACAAGGAGAAAGAACTGAAGGGAAGAAGACAGGGAAGGTCAGCTTTAAATTGCACCCAGGATGTAGAGACAGAGCAGTTGATTTAAAGACTCCACAGAAGTGACATTCTAATCTGAACATACCAGGTGGTTTACTGTCCAGATCCTCAGCTGGTGCAAATCAGCAGAGCTCTGCTGAGTGCACTGGACTTTCACTGACCTAAATCAATGGGTCTGGCCCTGTGTATTCATGAACAGTGACTCTGTTTGGAGCATCCTTTCCTTCCAGCATCTGAAGGTCTCCCACCAGTCAGAAACAGAGGAACCCAGTAACCCAGTTCACAAAATGTCTAGCTGTAACAATACCCCATGTATTGAAGATTTCTTTTAGCTGACTTTTCTTGTAACCCCCACTAAAGAAGTTGCAGGCAATCTTCACACTGAGCAAGCCTGCAGAAGCAGCTGAAAAACCCATTTTCCACCATCTGCGTGTATGATTCATTCCACAGACTGGGGACCCAATCATATTATTTTAAAAAATTAAGCAAACACCTGGCTCAGGGAACGTGTTGTTGATCTCATCTCGTACAGACAACCCCCAAATAATCCCTGCCCCTTGGCCAGTGCCACCAGGTCAGGTAAGATATCTGATTATGGGCTGCTCAGGAATCCAGGAGATCTCCAAAATGGGATCCCAGGGAGCTGGCATGGTCTAGTGGTTAATGCAAGAATGGAGAGTCAGGAGAACTGTGATCTAACCCCAGTCTGGTCTCTCACTAATCTTGGCCAAGACACAACTTCTACATGCCTTGTTTTCCCATCTATAAAAAACAAATATGTTAATTTTCCTCCCTTGTTAGAAGACTTGATTAGTTGATGTTTATAAAGCATTTTTGAAATGATAGTACACGGTGAAATGCTTTTCTTTTACTTCCTACATATGGAACCATAACAAGAGCAGTGTTTATTGCCCTTGAGCTAAACCAGATCCATCACTACCACTATTCAAAATTGGGTTGGACAGAGCACTGGAGACCATGTAAAGGTGTAGGAGAGGCTAAAATTCCTACTGGGATTTTCTACCTTTCACTCCTATGATTCTACTGTCCTGGGGCTGCTGCAGGGAGCTGAATGTTTTGGCTTGTACAGTGTCTTTAATAATATGTACACATTAATGAATGAACTTGGCTGTCTGTAGAAAGGAGCCGTCTGATTAGAAACATGCCAAGCTACATCTAAAAGGACTTTCATGTCCTGTCTCAGGATAGTGGTATAATTTTTCTGGGCTGTCGATGGCTGTGCTTCTCTAAAAACAGCCGCCCATGGGAGGGGATGATCTAAGAAAAGGATCATTTCCAGATTCTAGCCTGAAACTCAGAGGCAATTTACATAGCTTGGCCTTTTTGCATTTTCACACCCCAGTGCCATTTCCTCACTGCTCTGAGCAGGGATTATAACTCTACCAGGTTGCATTTTACATTTCACTGCAGGGCTCTGAGCTTCTAGTCACCAAGAAGAGTCAAGCTGATTTCATACACACAGTTTTTCCCTCTGATTTTTTTTTCTGGGTTCAGGGTAAGAACAAACAAAAAGATGAAATTTTAAAAAGCTCTGGTGGTTTATCAGGAATGGGACACAATTCCTAGTATGTTTAATTCCTAATACATTTAATCATGTGAAATGTACATTTAAAAATGTTGTGGCATCCACAGAATTTTCTTTCTGTTTCTAGACACCAGTGCAGAGATTATGACGACTGAGATTCTGATGACAGTCTCCAGTCTGGTGTAGGAGAAAGCAGGGCCCATTCAGGGATTACCGATGACATAGTCTGGTAGCACCAGAAATCTGGAAAAGCTCCAAAACCCATTATCTAGGAAGCTTTTTCTCAGCCTAATGGTGTCTCGGGCTAGTTCAGTGGCAGTGGGTCTGGCACTGCTTTCACATTCACTATCAGCAGGGTTGAAGCTAAGATGCTGGAGATTATTACGGTCGTCTCATAGACTCATAGACTTTAAGGTCAGAAGGGACCATTATGATCATCTAGTCTGACCTCCTGCACAACGCAGGCCACAGAATCTCACCCATCCACTTCTATAACAAACCCCTAGCCTATGTCTGAGTTATTGAAGTCCCCAAATTGCGGTTTGAAGACCTCAAGCTGCAGAGAATCCTCCAGAAAGTGACCCGTGCCTCACGCTGCAGAAGAAGGCGAAAAACCTCCAGGGCCTCTGCCAATCTGCCCTGGAGGAAAATTCCTTCCCAACCCCAAATATGGCGATCAGTTAAACCCTGAGCATGTGGGCAAGACTCACCAGCCAGCACCCAGGAAAGAATTCTCTGTAGTAACTCAGATCCCAACCCATCTAACATCCCATCACAGACCACTGGGCATACTTACCTGCTGATAATCAAAGATCAATTGCCAAATTAATTGCCACAATTAGGCTAACCCATCATACCATCCCCTCCATAAATTTATCAAGCTTAGTCTTAAAGCCAGATATGTCTTTTGCCCCCACTACTCCCCTTGGAAGGCTGTTCCAGAACTTCACGCCTCTAATGGTTAGAAACCGTCGTATAATTTCAAGTCTAAACTTCCTAGTGTCCAGTTTATATCCATTTGTTCTTGTGTCCACATTGTTACTAAGCTTAAATAATTCCTCTCCCTCCCTAATATTAATCCCTCTGATATATTTATAAAGAGCCAGCATATCCCCCCTCAACCTTCTTTTGGTTAGGCTAAACAAGCCAAGCTCTTTGAGTCTCCTTTCATAAGACAGGTTTTCCATTCCTCGGATCATCCTAGTAGCCCGTCTCTGAACCTGTTCCAGTTTGAATTCATCTTTCTTAAACATGGGAGACCAGAACTGCACACAGTATTCCAGATGAGGTCTCACCAGTGCTTTATATAACGGTACTAACACCTCCTTATCTTTGCTGGAAATTCCTCGCCTGATGCATCCTAAAACCGCATTAGCTTTTTTAACGGCCATATCACATTGGCGGCTCATAGTCATCCTGTGATCAACCAATACTCCGAGGTCCTTCTCCTCCTCTGTTACTTCCAACTGATGCGTCCCCAATTTATAACTAAAATTCTTGTTATTAATCCCTAAATGCATGACCTTGCACTTTTCACTATTAAATTTCATTCTATTACTATTACTCCAGTTTACAAGGTCATCCAGATCTTCCTGTATGATATCCCAGTCCTTCTCTGTGTTAGCAATACCTCCCAGCTTTGTGTCATCCGCAAACGTTATTAGCACATTCCCGCTTTTTGTGCCAAGGTCAGTAATAAAAAGGTTAAATAAAACTGGTCCCAAAACTGATTCCTGAGGAACTCCACTAGTAACCTCCTTCCAGCCTGACAGTTCACCTTTCAGTATGACCCGTTGTAGTCTCCCCTTTAACCAGTTCCTTAGCCACCTTTCAATTTTCATATTTATCCCCATCTTTTCCAATTTAACTAATAATTCCCCATGTGGAACCGTGTCAAATGCCTTACTGAAATCGAGGTAAATTAAATCCACTGCATTTCCTTTGTCTAAAAAATCTGTTACTTTCTCAAAGAAGGAGATCAGGTTGGTTTGGCACGATCTACCTTTTGTGAAACCATGTTGTATTTTATCCCAATTACCATTGACCTCAATGTCCTTAACTACCCTCTCCTTCAATTTTTTTTCCCCAAGACCTTACATACTACAGATTTCAAACTAACAGGCCTATAGTTACTCGGATCACTTTTTTTTCCTTTCTTATAAATAGGAACTATGTTAGCAATTCTCCAGTTGTACGGTACAACCCCTGAGTTTACCAATTCATTACAAATTCTTGCTAATGGGCTTGCAATTTCATGTGCCAGTTCCTTTAATATTCTTGGATGAAGATTATCTGGGCCCTCTGATCTAGTCCCATTAAGCTGTTCGAGTTTGGCTTCTACCTCGGATGTGGTAATATCTACCTTCATATCCTCATTCCCAATTGTCATCCTTCCATTATCCCTAAGTTCTTCATTAGCCTTATTAAAGACCGAGGCAAAGTATTTATTTAGATATTGGGCCATGCCTAGATTATCTTTAACCTCCACTCCATCCTCAGTGTTTAGCGGTCCCACTTCTTCTCTCTTTGTTTTCTTCTTATTTATATGGCTATAGAACCTTTTACTATTGGTTTTAATTCCCTTTGCAAGGTCCTTCTCACTTCATCCCTACATGTTCTGACCTCAATAAGGTAGCTTTCCTTGCTAATCCCGCCCATCTTCCACTCCCTGTAGGCTTTCTGCTTTTTCTTAATCACCTCTCTGAGATGCTTGCTCATCCAGCTTGGTCTACAACTCCTGCCTATGATTTTTTTTCCCCTTTCTTGGGATGCAGGCTTCTGATAGTTTCTGCAACTTTGACTTGAAGTAATTCCAGGTCTCCTCTGCCTTTAGATCCACAAGTTCTTCAGTCCAATCCACTTGCCTAACTAATTTCCTTAATTCTTTAAAGTTAACCCTCTTGAAATAAAAAACCCTAGTCTCAGATGTATTTTTGTCTATCCTTCCATCTAGTTTGAACTGAATTAACTCATGATCATTCGAACCAAGGTTGTCCCCTACAACCATTTCTTCTATGAGGTCCTCACTACTCACCAAAACCAAATCTAAAATGGCATCCCCCCTTGTTGGCTCTTCAACTACTTGATGAAGAAATCCATCAGCTATCACATCTAGAAAATCTGAGCCCTATTACTACTACTAGCACTTGTCCTCCAGTCTATATCTGGGAAGTTAAACTCTCCCATGATCACACAATTCCCATTAGTTTTTACTTCATTAAAAACATTAAAGAGGTCTCTATCCATCTCCAAATCAGATCCCGGCGGTCTGTAGCACACCCCAAGCACTATCTAAGGGGAGGCTCTAGTAGCTTTCTCTCCCGATGTGATTTTTGCCCAGACAGACACTGCCTTATCCATTCCATCCCTTCTTATTTCTTTACAGTTAACCTCATCATTGATACACAATGCTACTCCACCACCTTTGCCTTTATTTCTGTCTTTCCTAAACAGCACATAGCCTTCAATACCTGTACTCCAGTCATGACTACTATTCCACCATGTTTCTGTTATCCCTATAATATCCGGTTTCACTTCCTGCATCAGTAGCTCTAGTTCCTCCATTTTGTTTCCTAGGCTCCTCGCATTAGTGTACAGACAGCTTAATTTTTGCTGTTTGGCTTCACTGACATTCTTTATCTGGTTAGGCACAGACATTCTACCACCAGTATAACCTATTAGACTGGTATCTACACTACCCTTCCTCCTATGTCCATTCTGCTATCCTCTCACAGCAATGCAAGCTAGTACAACCACCTCCCCATGCTGTGCAGGGTGGTTTGCTCCAGCCAGCTGTTCTACACCCATTCTGTGTAGGCCTCTTTACACCTGGAGGGCCCCTGGAGCTGTTGTATGATATTCCCAGTTCAATTCTGTGTGTGCAAGAAATAAAGCAACTTCTATCATTCCTTCAGTTTTGCAGCCAATTTCTGCTGGTTATGTATATTCCCCCATATCTATCATGTTCCCATTAAAATGTCAGTACTGATTGGTTTGCTTATATTTAAAAAGATTTACATACAATCAAGATTTACATACAAATCAGCCAGATTATATTGGAAATTAGAGCCACTGTAACGCTGCCTGATATTGCTGAGTCATCCAAGCTGAGGTTAGAAAGGTGATGCAGTTACTGACACACCCCTGTTCTATGGGGCTCACATCATCCCACCCCTCCTACCCCGTCAGCTCTGCTGTTGAAATGAGGGGACAAGGCTGGGCCAGGCTGAATGTGAAGTGCTCTTCAAAGGGGATTCCCTGTGGCTCTTCTAACCCAGATTCCTCTTTCCCCTCAGAAGGGCTTCAGCTGTGACGGGGCCTCACACACCCACACAAAAGGAGCGTACAAGGGTTAGGGCAAGATAGCTCTAGACACGCCCTGGCCCAAATTAAGAGACCTCATTTGAAAACAACGGGGCCTCGGTTAGACTCCCAAATTGCACATGTGTGTGCTTGTATCAAAACATGGAAGCATAAATTTCCCTTTCCATGAGCCTAAATCCAAATCAAGCATCAGCCTGTGGCATTTGGACCAACACAGCTCCGGGGTGGAAAACTGGCCCCACGGTATCAATTGCATATTGAAATGTACAAGTAGAGAACTAAAAGAGGACAGAGGCATCACTATAAAGATGACCGTACAATACAGCACTCTCCGTGGGAATGTACTAATACGTGCTTGGGCCGTCCTTTGATGGATTAAACTGTGAGGAATTCTGACACCAGCCACTAGATGGCACTAGAAAGACAGGACTGCAGGACCAGAGATTTCAGTCAATCAATAGGCTAGAGTTAGTCTGACATTAACTCAGCAGGATAATATTAAATTAATGGTGTCTGGTGAGAAAAGAAGCTGCTCCCGAAGCATCTGGGGTTGGAACAGTGTGATTTGCTCTCTTTCCTAAGAACTACTGCAGTTCCTCTTTTGCAATAATGTCCATGGCACTGACGCTGTGAGGGACTCAAACTTCACAGCAAGAGAGAGCACATTTCTCTTGTCTCTGGCCAAGGTGAATGGACCTTCTCCAAGGTTCTCTCTCTCTTCTGTTGGTGAAAAAAAATGTGGGTCAGGAAAGGGCCATTATGGCCAGTCTTTGGGGATGCCTGTTCCACAAACTCTGGTCAGCAACACCCCCATTGTCACTAATTATTTTCACTATGTAACTGACAACAAACAAATCACACACTTATCAGTGAAAACTCGGATCCCTTATTGACGAGACATAGCTTCCCTTGTGGCATGCATGTAATTTTCCCTTTAAACAATCAATGAGGGTTGCTGGTTGCCTGAATCAAAGCAGAGACCTAGATCCCAGCCCCTGCATCAACTCATTTTCTGCAGGGATTTCCTTACAACTGAACCCACTCAGCACAGCTGCAGACCCACACACCCACTCACACTAAATAAGCCCACACTATTCCCAGAACAGGGAGATCTTAGTCTAACAGAGCAATTTCAGAAGTGAATGTACCATCCGATGGGACAACAGCTGTGGAGCTGTGTAACAGCCTAGGCAGTGCCTGTGATAGAATCACTGGCAGGAGGGACAGCTCAGCGGTTTGCACATTGGCCTGCTAAACCCAGGGTTGTGAGTTCAATCCTTAACCACAGCATAGTTGTGCCATATCGCTACAACATCTCTGCCTAACAATGAAAAGGCAGGATCCTGGGAGGCACTTAGAGGGCAAGGATTATTTGGTGAAGCCAGGTGAACTCTGTAGGTACTTGACCACAAAGCAGGATCCCCTGATATTAATGATTGTTGGCAGTATGTGATGCACCAGGCAGGCAGAACCGTAGGAAAGAAACCTTTGTTAAACACGCTGAGAGGTCAGTGTTACATGCAGAGGCTAGTTTGTCACTTAGCAGCCTGGCCTCTGTTTGCTTTCCCAAACCCCTGATCTCACTAAAAAGCCCCTGTCTCCAGTTCCTCTCATCATACAACAATTAGGAACTCTGCTGAACATATATAGGTGAGGAAACCACCACACAGCGGAGAAGTGATCACCTGGCTCACATCACATCTGGTGAACCTGGTCTCTCCTCGCCAAACACCAGTCCTTGGGCCATTGCCAGTCCCACCATGTCGGGTGGCCATAGGGCACATTTTGTGGCTCTCTACCCATGTGCTGTCTCAGAGTCAGCCATTACACCTTAGTAACTAAGAGTCTCCCTAGAGTTCCCAAGAGCCCACAAATGGAAACCCAGAAGAGGAGCATATCATATGGCTAATGGAACAACTGTGAGTCACAAGAGCTGGGTTCTAATCCTGGCTCTGCTACTGACTGATCGTGGGTGGGTCACTATACCTCTGTGCCTCACACTTTCTCATCTGCGTAATACAGATACTAGTAATTCCACAATGACCCTTGGATAGAAGAGGAAAGATATTCATGGACAGAGATTACATATTTAAAGGAAAAGATAGGAGAAGAGGGATTGTCAAATCCAAATTGACTAGCACCAAGGCTATTCAATCCTTACTGGATTGAATGTGAATGCATCTGATATAGAGCCTGATTATCAGAGGGCGGCTATGATAGAGGTCTATAAAATCATGACTGGTGTGGAGAGAAAGTGAACAGGGAAGTATTATTTACCCCTTCACATAACACAAGAAGCAGGGGTCACCCAAAGAAATGAATAGGCAGCAGGTTTAAAACAAACATAAGGAACACACAGCCAACCTGTGGAAGTCATTGCTAGGGCCAAAACTATAACTGGGTTAAAAAAAGAATTAGCCAAGATCCTGGAGGATCGGTTCAACAATGGCTATTAGCCAAGATGGTCAGGGATGCAACTCCATGCTCTGGGTGTCCCAAAACCTCTGACTGCCAGATGCTGGGACTGGCTGACAGCAGATAGATAACTTGATAATTGATCTGTTCTGTTCAAAGCCACTGAAGCATCTGGCATTGGTCACTGTTGGAAGACAAGATACTGGGCTGGATGGACGGTTGGTCTGACCCCATATGGTTGTTCTTATGTAGGTGTTCACTAGTACATCTGTAAATGAGGCCCAAGCGAGTGCTCTCTGGCTGATAGACACACCATGGAGGTGATGTTGGGGAGAATACTCTGATGGGAAGGCCAGCCATTTGGGAATCACTGCTTTGTCTAAGAAAGACAAGGTGCCTTCCTAGGACATGAAATCAGTGACATCCAGAGTGTGTTCAGATGAATAGGGCTGAAATGAAGGCTCATGCCCAGACACTGGTGGCACATCCAGAGTGAATATTTAGGAGAGACATGTCAGATCTGCTCAAATATATGTAAGATCTGCAAAGATATCTGTACATATACCATCTGAAACTAGGAAATACACAACATCATTGTAATATAGAAGAGTAGCAGGAAATAAACCAAATATGAATATTTCATAATGCTATATTGAAACTACAGGGCAGTAAATTTACATGCATTTTGCATAGGGAGGAGGTGTCCTCACTGCTCTGCTGAACACATATAAACATTTCATTTTCCACTGTTCTCTTATGAACAAGCTTTTCTAACCACGGTCAGGCAAGATGATCTCACACACGCCCCTTCTCTGGCTGCTGGTTCTCTGGATTCAGGGTAAGAAATCAATAAATAAAAATAGTAAAATGTCAAACATCAGTGTGACAGAAGATAAGAAATGCTGCCATTCAGACTTATTTAATTAATATTCTAGTGTTGTATTTAGTATACATTCACACTGGAGAATTCCGACTGTGTTTCAGCGTTTGAACACTTGTCATATTCAGCATTGTATCATTGTTCATTCCCTTCCCACCTTTTCTCTTTATCCAGACTCCTCCGGGCAAATTGTGATGACTCAGTCCCCGGAATCTCTGGCAGTGCCAGTGGGAGGGAGAGTCTCTATCAACTGCAAAGCCAGTACGAGCGTTGGCAGTAACGTACACTGGTACCAACAGAAACCTGGACAACCTCCCAAACTTCTTATCTATAGCGCTAGCACCCTCCAGTCGGGAGTCCCAGCCTGGTTCAGCGGCAGCGGGTCTGGCACTGATTTCACATTCACAATCAGCAACGTTGAAGCTGAAGATGCTGGAGATTATTACTGCCAGCAGGGTAGCAGCACCCCTCTCACAGTGATACAGACCAATACAAAAACCTCACTGCAGCACGCATTGCAGTTACTCTTCCTGCAGATACAACTGTCTAGTTTTCACATGTTCTGTCAAACGCAAAAGAAGAGGGTAACATTTTCCATCTGTGAACATACAGTGGAAAAGAGAACACTGAAAGTGCTAAAGTGTTTTAATAACAACATAGATACTAGAATATACACAGAGGCCTGAGGCTCACTACAGTTTTCTCTGCTTTATTCCCAATCTTGAATCCCAGTGCACCGGACACACTCGCTTGTGTTTCAATACAAATCATTCCAAACAGCTGTTACATCTTCTAGGCTGAAAGATAGAATGTTTATGTTGCCTAAGAAACTGACCTAATTCCGTTAGAGAGAGCTGATCAGAAACAGGAATTCTCATATTGACTTGCATCCGAAGAAGTGGGTATTCACCCACGAAAGCTCATGCTGCAAAACGTCTGTTAGTCTATAAGGTGCCACAGGATTCTTTGCTGCTCTCATATTGAGAGAAATTCCAAATTTAGAGAAGGCGGAGAGGGGCTTGTTGTGAATCAGCATGACCATTTGAAATTTCAAAATTTCCCGTGATATGAAAATTTTCAAAAGCAACGTTTCATTTTGATTTAAACTTCATCTACTTGACCTTTATGATAGAAATATAAAATATAATATGTCAAAATGATTACAAAAATAAAACACTTCATCTACATTCAAAGGAAATTATTAAAATGAATCACTGTGATCATTTTCCCCTGAACATTTCAACAGAATTGATGTGTTCCCAGAGGATGTTTAGATTTTGTCAAATCCACATTTTCTGAAGTAAAGCTGTCCCAGCAGAAAAATTTCAACTTGCTCTATTTTTATAAATACATTCCTAAAATGGCCTGGGTATCTCCTTCCATTGGAAAAGATCTTCAATAAAATTCCACTAGGAAAGTCTCAGTCATTATTAATCTAGGAAAACCGTACTAACTTAGGAATTTGTAAATGGCTGTGTTAAGTTCAGGTGCCTGTTTGCAGAGTATCCAGATTCTGAAAGGCCTGTGTGGGAGCAAATCCCCAAATGCACACGAACCCTGAGACATAAGCAGTTAATAGGCACACACAGGATTTTCAACAGGGTTGGGATGCGGCAGAGGCTGGTTGTGGATGCACCAGAGAAGCACTGTGCCCGAACGGACTGGGCAAGGGGGTGGCCACACAGCTGGGTGCTCACCACCTGTTCCAGAATAGCATGGAGTGCATGGGTCTGGCTAGCACAAGCCTGCAGGAGCTGATGGCGGAGGTGTTCAGTCAGCTTCCTGGGGGCTGCTGGGCTGGCCACGCCCACCCAATACAGGCAGCAGCTGGCAGGGTGGCGTAAACAAGGCTGAAGGGAGAGAGGTCTGGAGTTCCCCTGCTATAGACACACACACCCCCTGCGGCTCTCAGGCCTGGGCACCTTCCAGGTGATAGAGGTCAAGGGAATGGGGCACTGACACAATGGGCAGTGACGGAGCCTGGCACACTGATGCCACTCTTCAACTTTTCAGTGCTGTGCATACACCCAATATCTGAGCATGCTCGGACCTTGAGTGTGCTCTTCCCAGACCTCATTTTCACCCTGCCAGTGTGCACCCTTCAAGCCTTCTAGATGAGCCGTCATTCTGGAGATGCAAAATGCATGCAGTCACCAGTGCTGCTGCAGAGACTCACGGAGCCCCTGGTAGTGCTGCTTCCTTAGATACCTGGCCCTTAAATGAAAGGAAAAAGTGTTATAAAATGAATAAATTCAAACAAACTCAGCTGATTGGATTTGCACCCCCCACACAATGACTGGATGATTTTAGCTCTTCTTACTTGTGTTTCAATCTGCAGCCTGCTCGGTTACTCTT
Organism: Mauremys mutica; assembly: GCF_020497125.1. Classification (NCBI taxonomy): domain Eukaryota; kingdom Metazoa; phylum Chordata; order Testudines; family Geoemydidae; genus Mauremys; species Mauremys mutica. Next base: position 130,870,307 of record NC_059076.1, on the reverse strand, counting down.
CATTAATCAAACAGCTGTTCTTACCCTCTCTGCTTGTAAAGCTAACTCTGGCTGCTTTACCATGGGAACCATGCAAATATGTTATAGCTAATGCAGCCAGTGACAGACTGAAACCATCAATCCAACAGCTCAAAGCTCCTCCCTGGCATTAATAGCTGGTCATTTACATAATTGGGCTCTTTTTGCATATTCACACATGGTTGATGGTCCCTCACTGAGCTGCTGAACACATAAATGGTTCCATTTCCATGACATGCTTCACTGACAAACATTTCCAGCCACACAGAAGCAAGATGATCTCAAAGACTCCCCTTCTCTGGCTGCTGCTTTTCTGGATTCAGGGTAAGAAACAGACAATGTTCAAAGAGTTAATAAGGAATGAGACAAACCATCCAAAATGGCAGTGGTTTGTCTGTTGAAATACTAGTTCCTGGGGTATTTTCTAGTTCACTTGCACTCTTGAGTTTACAAGCCTTTTAATGTCTCACTTACCCAACCCTGCCAATTTTTATTTCTCTCTCCAGGTTCCGGTGGGCAGATTGTCATGACTCAGACTCCAGAATCTCTCTCAGTGTCTGTGGGAGAGACCGTCACTATCAAATGCAAAGCCAGCACAAGCATTAGCAACTACATCGCTTGGTACCAACAGAAACTTGGACAGGCTCCCAAGCTTCTTATCTATTACACCAGTAACCGTCCCACGGGCATCCCAGACCGGTTCAGTGGCAGTGGGTCAGGCACTGACTACACATTCACAATCAGCAGGGTTGAAGCTGATGATGCTGGAGATTATTACTGTCAGCAGCATTACAGCTACCCTCTCACACAGTGATACAGACCAATACAAAAACCTCCCTGCTCTACGAAATGTGCAGTGTAATAGACACTAATACACCATGGCCAAGTAGCACCACAGTCAAGTTTTCAGATGTTCTTCTAAAAGACAACTAAAGGAAAACTTCTCATATCCACTTACATAATCCAAAACTCTAGCACTGTATTACCATCCTGACAGTTTAGCTATGCAGGGAAGTTGGTTATAGCAAGAGCTGAGGGTCATTGGTAAAATCTCACATTGGTATTTCTAATTTGTTCCATTGTTTTTAGAAATCCAACCTTCTTTGCGAATTTTCTGGATTTATGATGCTTGAAATTTAGGTAATGACAACATCCCTGTAATGGATTTTATCCTAAATTTCCAATATATACTCTCTGCATTAGCACCATTCTATTTTTATATATATATTTATAAAAATTCCCAGACAATAACTACATTAAGATAGGTTGTTGAGAAGTACTGACAACCTTAACTCTAAGAGTAACAACATGACAAGGATGTTGTACTTATCTCAAAACCAAGCACTGGAAAACCAAGGAAATTCAGAATGAATTACACTTATACTTTAAAAAAATACCTTAAACACTTTAAAGTTAAAAAAAAAAAAAGTACTGCTAAGGTACCCAAACAACCTACACACACACACTCACTCTCTCTCTGTAAAAATGTCACACATGAGCACTAACACAAACCCAAAGAGAATGCCACTGTACAACAGTACTAATGATATGCAGATAGGTAATATCTACCTTATGTCTTCATTTTATGTTATTTAAATTAACAGATTTTTTTTAAGACCAGAAGGGATCATTGTGATGATCTTGTCTGATCTCCTGAATAACACCGGCTATAGAACCTACCTAATATGTTCTTTTACTTGTACACCAAAGAAGGCAGAATACACCAGCCAGTTTGGATCACCAGAGCAGCCAAAATATCCTGGTAAACCTAGCCCTTGATTTGTAACTGACACTGGTTCAGGAGGCTGTTAGTGAGTCGGGGGCTGTATGAAAGAGGCAGGGAGAGCCCAGTTTCTGCAGTCTCACTATCTGTGCTCCTGAAAGATTTCATGGCTGCATACCAGCATGAGCAGCAGTGCTTGACAGGCTCCCCATGGTGCTGCTTCCTCAACTATACTGAGCAATGAAGTTGTACTCCCAGGGGACCTAATCCAAGAGTGCCAGGCAACGTCTGTACGATGGGTAGGGCCCTACCAAATTCACGGTCCATTTTGGTCAATTTCATGGTCATAGGATTTTAAAAATTGTAAATTTGATGATTTTGGCTATTTAAATCTGAAATTTCACAGTGTTGTAATTGTAGGAGTCCTGACCCAAAATGGGGTTGTTGCAGGGTTATTGTAGGGGGGTTGCGATACTTCTACCCTTACTTCTGTGCTGCTGTTGATGCTGGCGCTGCCTTCAGAGTTGGGCAGCTGGAGAGCGGCAGCTGCTGGCCAGGAGCCCAGCTCTGAAGGCAGAGCTGCCACCAGCAGCAACGCAGAAGTAAGGACGGCCTGGTATGGTATTGCCACACTTACTTCTGTGCTGCTGCCTGCAGAGCTGGGCCCTCGGCCAGCAGCCGCCACTCTCTGGCTGCCCAGCTCTGACGGCAACAGCGCAGAAGTAACGGTGGCATGGCATGGTATTGCCACCCTTACTTCTGCGCTGCTGCTGGTGGGGCGCTGCCTTCAGAGGTGGGCGCATGGCCAACAACTGCCGCTCTCTGACCGCCCAGCTCTGAAGGCAGCGCAGAATTAAGGGTGGCAGTTCTGTGACCGCCCTATAATTATGTTGCGATGCCTTGTAGTCCCCTTTCGGGTCAGGACTCCCAATTTGAGAAACGCTGGTCTCCCCCATGAAATCTGTATCGTATAGGGTAAAATTACACAAAAGACAAGATTTCACAGTCCGTGACATGTTTTTCATGGCCGTGAATTTGGTAGTGCCCTAATGATGGTCTTGACTCACAGCATAAAACTATTCACTGGGTGGTCTGGGTTCCCCATGTAACAAATGGGGAAAAGACACAGAAAGATTAAAGACTTCTTCCGTGTCACACAGAAAGACTATGGCAGAGCCAGGAACTGAACATTTATCTTTTAACCACCGATCCAGTACTTTAATAACAAGCCCATCCTTCCTTGATAAGGCCCATGTGCTATCTATACACTATATGAATCTCCTGGTGTAGGATCATGGAGCAGGTCCACAAGGAATCAATTCTGAAGCACTTAGAGCAGAGGAAAGTGATCAGGAACAGTCAGCATGGATTCACCAAGGGCAAGTCATGCCTGACTATATTGCCTTCCATGAGAAGATAACTGGCTCTATGGATGAGGGGAATGTGTTATTACTTGATTTTAGCAAAGCTTTTGATACGGTCTCCCACAGTATTCTTGCCAGCAAGCTAAAGAAGTATGGGCTGGATGAATGGACTATAAGGTAGTTAGAAAGCTGGCTAGATCATCGAACTCAGTGGATAGTTGGCAGCCGGTATCAAATGGAGTGCCCCAAGGGTCGGTCCTGTGGCTGGTTTTGTTCAATATCTTCATGAATGATCTGGAGGATGGCGTGGACAGCACCCTCAGCAAGTCTGCAGATGACACTAAACTGGGAGGAGTGGTAGATATGCCGGACAGTAGGGATAGCATACAGAGGGATCTAGACAAATTAGAGGATTAGGACAAAAGCAATCAGAAGAGGTTCAACAAGAACAAGTGCAGAGTCCTGCACTTCGGACGGAAGAATCCCATGCACTGCTACAGACTAGGGACCAAGCGGCTAGGAAGCAGTTCTACAGAAAAGGACCTAGGGGTTACAGTGGACAAGAAGCTGGATATGAGTCAACAGTGTGCCCTTGTTGCCAAGAAGGCTAATGGCATTTTGGGCTGCATAAGTAGGGGCATTGCCAGCAGATCGAGGGACGTGATCATTCCCCTCTTTTCAACATTGGTGAGGCCTCATCTGGAGTACTGTGTCCACACTACAAGAAAGATGTGGAAAAATTGGAAAGAGTCCAGCAGAGGGCAACAAAAATGATTAGGGGGCTGGAGCACATGACTTATGAGGAGAGGCTGAGGGAACTGGAAGTGTTTAGTCTGCAGAAGAGAAGATTGGTAGCAGATGACAGAACAAGTAGCAATGGTCTGAAGTTGCAGTGGGGGAGGTTTAGGTTGGATATTAGGAGAATCTTTTTCACTAGGAGGGTGGTGAAGCACTGGAATGGGTTACCTAGGGAGGAATCTCTTTCCTTTGAGGTTTTTAAGGCCTGGCTTGACAAAGCCCTGGCTGGGATGATTTAGCTGGGGATTGGTCCTGCTTTGAGCAGGGGGTTGGACTAGATGACCTCCTGAGGTCTCTTCCAACCCTGATGTTCTATGATTCTATTATTCTAATACCTCGGGTTTACAGTGATCACACAGAGGATACAAATGCTGAACCAACCTGAACTCTGGCCGCGGTGTAAATATCGCCAGGCCTGGCCGTACTGCCATAGTCTGAAAGGCCTCATGTTTGAAAACTGGCTCCACGACATCAAGCACAGCTTGTAACATGTGACTGGGGGGTGAAAAGCGGACACAGCTACAAGAAGGGAAAGAAGCATCAGGCCCTGTAGCACCACGCTCCTTGGGGAACGCTCCAACATTTGCTTGTGCAGGCTGTTAATGCCCTAAATTCTGCGGACAACTCTTCAACTGGCCACTAGGTGGCAGTATTATGACAACATTGCAGAGCTGGAGTTTTCAGGCCAAACAGAGCTTTTGGACTCTGAGGGATTCACTGGTACAATCTGATTAAAGAGGGAGGAGAATGAATGAGTGACTGTGCTTCCCTGAGCAAAATATTGGGGGGGGGAACAGCTTTAAAGCCAGACTGGGAGCCCTTATCCCCACAACTGCACTCACAGAAGCAGTCCCAGTGAAATGAATGGGATTACCTGTGAGAATAACTGCTCACCGTGTGAGTAACAGGCTCAAGACTTGACCCTAAATCACTAAAAATAGTTATAGATGGGCTTGTGTTTAAATGTATGGAAATTGGGAAATGAATGGACATCTGCAGCCTGCTCTGCTACCCATTGATAGTGTCTCCTCATTAAATAATAAATCCAGAAGTGAACCCATTTTATGCCATGTAAGCCTTAGTCTGGGCACTCGAACACCGGAATAGTGAGTAACTATGAATAGTTATTGCATGCAACAGCGGCATGAAACAGACAATTCAAAGATTTCAGAACAGTTCTCCTGGGTCTATAATACTGTAAACCTCCAGCATTTGACCCTTTTGTGTATTCACACTAGAGTGATTTTCCTTTTCTGAGCACTTATAAATGTGTTGAATTCCACTCACTGGAAATCGTGCTTCTTGACAAGCATTTCTAATAACAGACAATGAAGATGGTGTCAGAGACTCCTCTTTCCTGGATGCTAGTTGATTTCTGCTTTCAAGGTGAGAAATAATACAAATGTAAGAATTGTTGCACTGATGTATTAAATCTATTGTATTGTAAGTTAATTTCCACTCTTTAACTGAAGTTTACACTGTGTTTCTGTGTAAAGTTTTGAATAATTGAGATGCCATCATCCTGCTTACCCTGTCCTATCTGTGCCTCTCTTTTTTCTATATCTAGATTCCACTGGGCAGAAAGGGCTGACTCAGGCTCCAGAATCTGTCAGTGTTTCCAGGGGACACAGTCACAATCAACTGCAAAGCCAGGGTGAGCCTAGCAACAACTTAGCCTCATACCAAAAACAACCAGGACAAGCTCCTGAGCTGCTCATTCATAGTGCTCTTACCCTGCCCTCTAGGCTCCCAGCCTGATTCAGTTCTAGTGGTGCTGGCAATGGACACACTGATTACACTCTCACTCTCAGCAGTGTTGAAGCAGATGATGCTGGGGATTATTATTATGAGCTGTACAATCACTGGCCTTTCCCAGTGACACAGGCCAATGCAAAAACCTTCCGGTGCTACACAGAGTGCCATGCCTGTCAGCCTGTGTAACTGCACAAGCTTTTCACTGTTATCTTTGGCTTCTCTCCCCTATTACTTTCCTATTGTAATTTCCAAATATTCACTTGTTGCATCTGGTAATTAAATAGACCTAGACTTGCAAACCCTTACCCACACACTTCATGTCATTCACAGGACTTCTCCCATTGATGTCAATGGAACTGCTCACATCAGTAAAGTTACATATGTCTGCAGGGGTTGGCAGGATCAGGTCCTTAATGTGTAAACTCGTCTGGGCAGGGACTGTGTTTTCCTCTCTGCCTGTACAGCACCAAGCACAATGGGCCCTGTTTCTGACTGGAGCCATTGGGTGGCACTGTCTGTAATATAAGCATGAAATTTAAAAAAAATAGTAAATGAGAGTGAGGAAGAGAGATATAAAACTTTCATGCCAAACAAAAACAGGACATTCTTATGATAGTTAATAACTGATCTCTACAGACAATATTGTGGCACCTTTCAGCCACGGATTGCAAAGCTCTCAACAAACTTAAGAAACAGCTGCAATATCATCAGGCATCTTCGACTGGGTGATGCATCCGTTAGAGCGCAAAGCAACCATTCAAAACAGAAAGAGAATTTTTATCAAGCTGAAACTATGTGGGGAGCTAGGGGATTACTGTTCTCAGCTGTGACTTTACCAGAGCACTGGAGCTCAGATTTTTAAGGATAGTTAGGTGTGGTTCCTCTCAGTTTTCCAACATCTAACTGACTTAGGTTCCTTAGCCTCATTTTCAGACATGATTTCGGCACTTAGATCCAGATCCGCAAAGCTATTTACATACCTAACTCTCCCTGAAATCAAAGGGAGTTAAGCATTTTTATGGCATAGTGGGACTCGGTAACACAAGTCTCTTACAGAGAACAGTCACTGGAGGGGGACAAAGATCCATACTCTTTACTGGGGTCTACACTCTGTCCTGCTTTCCCCAAAGAAAGGGCTCACACAAGCCAGTCTGCACAGGTGTGCACTGTGAGCAGGGCCAAAAAGAAACAGCTTCACAAGGAATTACTCAAAGGTTTTCTGAGCTGCTTGACAAGCAGGGGGAATGCAGCTGCTGTTCTGCTCCTGAAGTGGGCGCTGCACACACCCTCCCTTCCACAGCTGGCCATCTCTATGGCTGGTGCAGGAGGTGGAGATCCTGGCTCACAGTCACTTCTGGGATCCTTAGCAGTGCTAGCTCCATACATCCCCTGGGTTTGTGTGGGTGCAAGGACAGCAATGAGTCTAGCTCCTGTATGGGAGGGCTCCTAGCACACCCCCATCCTTGCACACCCATGGAGGCACCAGCAACAATCTGTCCCGAAGGAAGGGCCTTACTGTAAAAATAATCTAGACAGGACACGGGCCCAACTATCTCCTTGGGCAAGGACACTGGGGAGAATCCAAGAATATTTTCATGGCAGGGAGAATAACGCAAAGGTAAATTGAGGTAAACGGATACAAAAAATGCTGTAAAAATGGCTGGAAGATTTTAACTGCCAAAATTCCAGGTCACATGCAATATTTCTGGTGCCCTCTCCATAGAGCACCTTCTGTTATTACATTTATTAAACCTCCAGTCTTGCATTTTTACCTCATACATCGCTATCACCAAGTTACAGAGACCAACACTGCACAAGAGTAACAGGAAATGCCCTGTAACTAAAACACAGCACATTTATATGAACGGGTCATTTGCATGTTCACTCAGGAGGGACGTTCCCTGGCTGGGCTGCTGAGAGTTCATAAAGGGTCCTTCATGCACTGCCTGGTGAGCTGTTCAGCATTCCCCACGGAGATATATCAAGATGCTCTCACAGGCTCAGCTTCTCTGGATACTAGTACTTTGGATTCAGGGTGAGCATTACATCAACAGGGAACAGACTTCATAGGCAATAAAATGCAAGTTGGATTTAAAATAATACTTTGTTACTTATTTAGCAAACTAGTGTTAAATAAATGATTCAGTTAAAATTTATTTAAATATCCAGTTTTAATTACTTTTAATAAAATGCCATGACACTATGAATTTTCTTTCCATATCCAGACTCCTATGGCCAAATTGTTTTGACGCAGACTCCAGAATCCCTGTCAGTGTCACCTGGACAGAGAGTCACCATCAACTGCAAAGCCAGTACCAGCATTAGCAACTACTTAGCCTGGTACCAACAGAAACCAGGACAAGCACCTAAGCTCCTTATCTATGATTCTACCAACCGTGTCTCTGGGATCCCAGACCGGTTCAGCGGCAGTGGGTCTGGGACTGATTTCACTCTCACAATCAGCAGTGTTGAAGCTGAAGATGCTGGAGATTATTACTGTCAGCAACGCCAGAGCTTCCCTCTCACAGTGATACAGACCATTACAAAAACCTCCCTGTAAACAGAGAGAGCTGATGCTTATCATTTGTTACAGCTGCAACCAGAAGGGTGAATTTTATGATTTTATGCAAATAAAAACACAGGAAGTAACTCAAAATACACCTGACACTTTCATAGCAGCAACGATCCCAAAGTCATCAACAAACAAAATACAGGGATCAGTTCCCCCTCCTCTGAAACCCAGCTCCACGGGGGTAGGAGTAACACCAGGTACTTGAATCCAAAGTTCACTGTAGGCCATTAGAACTTCCAGGAGTAGTTTCATAGGGCCTGTAATAGTCCGGTACGGGGGCCGTGCCCTCTCAGGGGCCGCCGGGAGCCAGGCCGCCTCACTACACGGCCTGGATCAGTCTTCGGGTTCTGAAGGTCTCAGGGGCCCACCCCTCAGGCAGGGGCTGAAACAGAAGGCACACGGTCACTGCAATGGGCCCGGCCCTCAGGCAGGGCGGGGCAGCAAACGCTAGTTCCAGGCTCAGATCCTTTCTGCAGGCTGAGCAGTAACACAGTCAATAACCCCGGCCCTCAGTCAGGGTGGGGCGGCAAACCGGCTCTCAGCTCCGGTCCTCGCAGCCAGAGCTGAGCAGTCACCAAGTCAGCAAGCCCGAGCCCCAGCTCAGGGCTGGGCACCACACAAGGGTCCAAGGGGCTCAGGTCCTTCCTGCAGGCTGAGCACCACAAAGTTAATGAGCTAAGCCCAGGCCCTCAATCAGGGCGGGGCAGCAACACAGCAGTTCTAGGCTCAGCTCCTTACAGCCGGAGCTGAGCAGTACTAATAGTTCAGGGCTCAGGTCCTTGCCTCAGGAACTGAGCAGTAGCATCAGTCTCAGGAAGCCCAGGCCCTCAATCAGGGCGGGGCAAGAAACAAGAGTTCAAGGCTCAGATCCTTTTAGCAGGAGCTGAGCAGTAATACCAGTTCAGGGCTCAGGTCCTTGCCTCAGGAACTGAGCAGTAGCACCAGTCTCAGGGCTCAGGTCCTTACTTCAGGAGCTGAGCAGCGGCATCAGTCTCAGAAAGCCCAGGCCCTCAATCAGGGCGGGGCAAGAAACAAGAGTTCAAGGCTCAGCTCCTTATAGCAGGGGCTGAGCAGTAACAGTAGTTCAGGAAGCCCAGGCCCTTTAGTCAGGGCGGGGCAATAAACAAGAGTTTCAGGCTCAGGTCCTTATAGTAGGGGCTGAGCAGTAATAACAGTAGTTCAGGAAGCCCAGGCCCTTTAGTCAGGGCGGGGCAATAAACAAGAGTTTCAGGCTCAGGTCCTTATAGCAGGAGCTGAGCAGTAATAACAGCCCCAGGGCTCAGATCCTTGTAGCAGGAGCTGAGCTACAACAACAGTTCCGGAAGCCCAGGTAAGTGCCGGCTTCTCGGCCAGAACGCTGGTAGGAGGGGGAGTCTGCCACCCGTGAGTGGGGTGGCAGGGGGGGACACAGGCCCACCCACTCCACTGTGTCCCAGCCCGGGGCCCTAGCAGCGGCGTGGATCCGCTGCAGTCAGTGGGGATCCTGGCCGCAACACACTGACATGGGCACGTCGGTGCCCTCAGCCGGACAGGGGTCGGCTACCCCCGGGCTACACTCCATCTCCCCCTCCTCGGGTACCTGCTCCCCGCTGGGCTCGGCAGCGGGGTCCCATACCATGGGCTCCTCGGCGGGCTGAAGACAGTCTAGGTCGGGCTGCTCCTCCGGACGCGGGTCAGGGCGACTCTCGGGCTGCTCCTCGGGGTATCGGGCTCGGGGCAGGCTCGGCCAGTCCACCTCGGGATACCTGGCTCGGGGCAGGCTCGGCCTGTCTACTTCAGGGTACCGGGCTCGGGGCAGGCTCGGTCCGTCCACCTCAGGGTACCTGGCTCGGGGCAGGCTCGGTCCGGCGGGAGCCCGACCAGGAGCGTCCGTCCTCTCCGGCCGCTGGGCTCCAACTGAGTGCTGAGGCCGGGCTTTTATACTTCCTGTCCCGCCCCTTGACTTCCGGGGGGCGGGAACAGGTGGCAGTGGCTCCGCCCACTGAGGGGGTTGTTCCGGTTCCTCTCTCTCAGGGGCCGCCGGGAGCCAGGCCGCCTCACTACAGGGCCGCATTTATATTCTTCCACAACACTGGTACTAATCCTCAGCCCTGCTATTGCAAAACTTGCCTTGGGATGTCTGAAGACCCCAAGTGATCCTGGCTCTAGTTTGGTATCTCATCCAAAAGACCAGCCCCTGCAGTGCAGCTCCCTCATAACACAGGAGATTGTGGATTCAGTACAGACTCAGAGGGATGAGCACCTCCTAATAAACCATCAGCACCATTTCCATTTTCCCAGACAGTCTCCCATTCAGTTACTTACCAGACCCATCCCTGGTCCAGCTAGGGCAGCACATGGTACTAGAACCTGTATCTGCATGGCCAGAGCAGGGAGCTAAGCCCAGCCAGTGATGCGGGAGAGGAACCACTTCAACCAGGACAGGTGGTTCGGGGAGTCAAAGCAGGACAGATCCGTAAAGCCAGGACATGGTTACACCTGTGTGAACAAAGTTCACCAAGGTTACAGTCAGCTAATCACACGTGATACGGACCACCAGGCACCAGCCCTTCTCAGCTCAGTCCATGAACAATACGACGTTTCTTACTTCCCAAAGGCCTAGCAGTAAAATGAGCTCCTGATACAGCCTCCTGGATGGTAAAGGGTTATCGAGAGGGGGTGGGTGCAGCGGCTGGACCTTTATAAACCATCAATCACAACAAAAACTGAGTCTCACACACTCTGAGCAAGAACCTGTTATTTGAGAGTAACAACTGAACTATGGTAAGAAAGGGAGTCAAGGCTGGAATCTTCCCATTTAATTCTGTGCTGTCTGTCCAATGATGTCCTATCTGTGTTTCTGTACTAGTGGAAGGCCTGAGACTCTGCAGAGCTCTCCTGTGTTGTCTGAAGGGTGTGGTGCGTCCTCTTATAACCCACTGCTCTTTGCAGAATAGGGTACCATGGAGGTAAAGATGACATCACTATGGAGAACAATTGATTTGGTGCCCCTTACAGGTGTTGATGCAAATCTGGAGCAACCCATCCCCACCATTCCCATAGGAGGGGGCCCTGCTGCATCATCAGCCACAGCACGGTTTGGTTTTGTTGCGGGTTGGTTTGAGGGTATTTAGAAGTTGGCAGGCAGTAAATCCCCACCACACTTTCAGTACCCCAGCTGGGAGGGCCTTGCTGAGGAAAGGTAATCAAGGTGCAGCCAGTCTATTTGGATCAAGCCCTTAAACAGGAGCTAGTTAGTCTCATGAGAAGTAGAGAGAGGTTCTCTCTTCACCAGCCAGAGTAGGGAATGATGGCAACAGAAAAGCCATGATCATGTGGCCTAGGAAGCAAATAGTATAAAGAGTAGAGCAGAAAATCTTCAGCACGAAAAAAAATAATTAAAATCTGTTTTCTTATAGGCAGAGAATAAATAAGAAATAAAATTTGAGCAGTGGGTTTCTACTATTGCACTTTACAATAAAAGCCACTCGGGTGATTTTCATTGTATTTACACATATACCAAAATGTGCACCATGCATTATCGTACCTGTGCAACATTTCCTCTAACACTGCATTAACCAAGCCTTTGGAGCAGCATGGGGCTACCATGGCCTTATTCCCGCATCGAATTCAATGATCTAGATTAAAGTTCAACATCAACATGTTTAAAATGCCATAAACAGCCTCTGCTGAGAAGTTTTTATATCCTCCCTTCCAGCCAAAAGACACACCAGGTGCATCAGTGGGACCAGTGGTGTTCAAGGCCTGCAATACAAGAGACTCTCAGTTACTCAAAATCTCTCCCCTCTCTAGTTTCTGCCCAGATCCCCTTCTCACCCACAATGGACACAGGGCGAGGTTCTGAAACACGCTTCAGTGCCTGGGCTGAGTATGCTGGCCAGGAACACAGGGTGAGCCCAGCTGTGACATGCAGTAGTGTCATTGTTACCAGGGTTGGTTTCCAGCGCTATAGATCGTGTTACTACTTTGCTGTATTGTGCTGGCTCAGCGTGAAAGGAAAGCGATTACTTGCCATGGGTAGCTGAAGGGCATCCAACCCAGTTATCTCCTGCAGAGGGAAATACTGGGTAATTCAGTGATATTTCCATATGGTGGGAGAAAAGCTGAACTAGAAAAAGGAAACAGACTAAGCTCTTCAAACTGCTGTTAAAAACCTTCTAGAAAATGGGTGGATGGTTTAACCACCCATATCCAGCTGCAGCACATATGGTGTCCTCCGCACCATCTTGCTGCTCCAGTCTTATAAACCAGACACACAAATGTTCAGAATCCTGCCCCCACCACTCACATGAAGTGAATTTACATGGCTTGTTCCTTTTGCAAATTCACACATGAGCGACCCTCCCCTCCTGCCCTGCTGAGCTCATATAAATGGAGCTGTTTGCACTGCACAGTGACCTGATTAGCATTGCTGGCTCAGAACTGCCACAATGATCTTCCACACTCAGCTTCTCTGGATACTAGTTTTTTGGATTCAGGGTAAGGAAATACAATAGACTCAGCTTTAATGAACAAAAACATCAGTGACAATGTAAATATCTATTCATTGTTGTAACAGATAATATGATATTTTATTTAATGCTGTTTAAGAAGATAGCAGATTAAAAATGTGTTGCAAAATAAAGCTATAACTCTTTGATCAGTGTGTTACAAATTCTTCCATTTCCTTTCTACTTCTAGATTCCATTGGACAGAAAATACTGACTCAGACTCCAGAATTTCTATCGGTCTCTCCCGGAGACACAGTCACTATCAAATGCAGAGCCAGTGAAAGTGTTAGCACCCACCTGGCTTGGCACCAACAGAAATCAGGACAAGCTCCTAAGCAACTTATCTATGGTGCTACTACCCTGCAATCAGGCGTCCCAGCCCGGTTCAGCGGCAGCGGGTCTGGCACTGATTTCACTCTCAGGATCAGCAGGGTTGAAGCTGAAGATGCTGGAGATTATTACTGCCAGCAGTACAACAGCTTCCCTCTCACAGTGATACAGCCCAATACAAAAACCTCCCTGTCGGTGCATAGTGCTGAGCATTTCTCACAGCTGCATGTGAACAGTCAGCTTCACAGACTCATAACAAACAAGAAACAGGAAGTTAATGAAATCACTGTGTGCCACAACAACACAGCAAACTCCTTCCACTGTCATTTCCACTGTCCATGCAGAGAGCTCAGGGAAAACCTAAGGCTACATGGCTCTGTTAAGTTTGTTAATAAAGGCAGAGCAATCCCTTTAAAAGAAAAAATGCAAGAGGGAGGAACGAGAAAAGCGACGCTTGTGCAGCACGTAGCATAATGGATCCATCACAGGAGCCCTTAGGCACAACAGCAGTACAAATAACAATGATAATAATTAACAAATATGGGCCAGTGTTTCCAGAGAGATCGTCTCCTATTTGGGCACAAACTAAATGTTCCTAGGGCCGCCCAGAGGATTCAGGGGGCCTGGGGTTTTCGGCGTCGGGGGGCCCCCCGCTTCGGCAGTAATTCGGTGGCGGGGGGTCCTTCCGCTCCAGGACCCGCCGCCGAAGTGCCAAGAAGACGCGCGGCAGGGGCCCCCTGGCGCTGAATTACCACCGAAGACCCGGCACTTCGACGGCGGGTCCCGCTTCGGCGGTAATTCAGCGGTGGGGGGTCCTTCCACCCCAGGGCGGAAGGACCCCCCCCCCGCCACCGAAGACCCGGAGCAGAAGCTCTGGGGGCCCGGGCCCCACAAGAGTTTTCCAGGGCCTCAGAGCAAGTGAAGGACCCCGCTCCAGGGCCCCTGAAAAACTCTTGTGGGGGCCCTTGTGGGGCCCAGGGTCTGGGGCAAATTTCCCCACTTGCCCCCCTCCCACCTCCGGGTGGCCCTGAAAACAACTTCTATCATTCCTTTAGTTTTTCAGTCCATTTCTGCTGGTTATGTATATTCCCCCATATCTATCATGTTCCCATTCAAATGTCAGTATTGATTGGTTTGCTTATATTTAAAAAGATTTACATACAAATCAGCCAGATTATACTTGAAATTATTAGAGCCATTATAATGCTACCTGATCTTGCTGAATCATCCAAGCTGAGGTTAGAAAGGTGATGCAGTTACTGACACACCCCTGTTCTATGGGGCTCACATCCTCCCACTCCTCCTACCCCGTCAGCTCTGCTGTTGAAATGAGGGGACAAGGCTGGGCCTGGCTGAATGTGAAGTGCTCTTCAAAGGGGCTCCCCTGTGGCTCTTCTAACCCAGATTCCTCTTTCCCCTCAGAAGGGCTTCAGCTGTGACGGGGCCTCACACACCCACACACAAAAGGAGCGTACAAGGGTTAGGGCAAGACAGCTCCAGACACGTCCTGGCCCAAATTAAGAGACCTCATTTGAAAACAACGGGGCCTCGGTTTAGACTCCCAAATTGCACGTGTGTGTGCTTGTATCAACACATGGAAGCATAAATTCCCCTTTCCATGAGCCTAAATCCAAATCAAGCATCAGCCTGTGGCATTTGGACCCACACATCTCCGGGGTGGAAAACTGGCCCCGCAGTATCAATTGCATATTGAAATGTACAAGTAGAGAACTAAAAGAGGACACAGGCATCACTATAAAGATGACCGTACAATACAGCACTCTCCACGGGAATGCACTAATATGTGCTTGGGCCGTCCTTTGATGGATTCAACTGTGAGGAATTCTGGCACCAGCCACTAGATGGCACTAGAAAGATGGGACTGCAGGATCAGAGATTTAAGTCAATCAATAGGCTAGAGTTAGTCTGACATTAACTCAGCAGGATAATATTATATTAATGGTGTCTGGTGAGAAAAGAAGCTGCTCCCAAAGCATCGGGGGTTGGAACAGTGTGATTTGCTCTCTTTCCTAAGAACTACTCCAGTTCCTCTTTTGCAGTAATGTCCATGGCACTGACGCTATGAGGGATTCAAACTTCACAGCAAGAGAGCTAAAGAGAGCACCTTTTCCTTGTCTCTGGCCAAGGTGAATGGACCTTCTCCAAGGTTCTCTCTCTCTTCTGTTGGTGAAAAAAAAATGTGGGTCAGGAAATGGCCCTTATGGCCAGTCTTTGGGGATGCCTGTCCCACACACTCTGGTCAGCAACACCCTCATTGTCACTAATTATTTTCACTGTGTAACTGACAACAAACAAATCACACAATTATCAGTGAAAACTTGGACCCCTTATTGACGAGACATAGCTTCCCTTGTGGCATGCATGTAATTTTCCCTTTAAATAATCAATAAGGGTTGTCGGTTGCCTGAATCAAAGCAGAGACCTAGATCCCAGCCCCTGCATCAACTCATTTTCTGTAGGGATTTCCTTACAACTGAACCCACTCAGCACAGCTGCAGACCCACACACCCACTCACACTAAATAAGCCCACACCATTCCCAGAACAGGGAGATCTTAGTCTAACAGAGCAATTTCAGAAATGAATATACAATCCAATGGGACAACAGCTGTGGAGCTGTGTAACAGCCTAGGCAGTGCCTGTGATAGAGTCACTGCGGGGAGGGACAGCTCAGCGGTTTGCACATTGGTCTGCTAAACCCAGGGTTTTGAGCCCAATCCTTCATAGGGTCATTTAGGGAACTGTGGTTAAAAAAAACAATAAAACAAAACTGGGGATTTGTCCTGCTTTGAGCAGGGGGTTGGACTAGATGATCTCTTGAGGTCCCTTCCAACCCTGATACTCTATGATTCACTGGACCACAGGATAGTTGTGCCATATCGCTACAACATCTCTGCCTAACAATGAAAAGGCAGGATCCTGGGAGGCAATTACAGGGCAAGGATTATTTGGTGAAGCCAGGTGAACTCTGTATGTACTTGACCACAAAGCAGGATCCCCTGCTATTAATGCTCGTTGGCAGTATGTGATGCGGCAGGCAGGCAGAGCTGTAGGAAAGAGACCTTTGTTAAACACGCTGAGAGGTCAGTGTTACATGCAGAGGCTAGTTTGTCCCTTAGCGGCCTGGCCTCTGTTTGCTTTCCCAAACCCCTGATCTCACTAAAAAGCCCCTGTCTCCAGTTCCTCTCATCATTCAACAATTAGGAACTCTGCTGAACATATATAGGTGAGGAAACCACCACACAACAGAGAAGCGAGCACCTGGCTCACATCACATCCTGTGAACCTGGTCTCTCCCTCTCAAACTCCAGTCCTTCTGCCATGGCCAGCCCCGCCATGTTGGCTGGCCACAGGATACATTTTGTGGCTCTCTACCCATGTGCTGTCTCAGAGTCAGCCATTACACATTACTAATTAAGAGTCTCCCTTCAGTTTCCAAGAGACCACAAATGGAAAGCCAGGAGAGGAACATATCATGTGGCTAATGGATCAACTGTGAGTCAAAAGAGCTGGGTTCTAATCCTGGCTCTGCTAGTGGCTGATCGTGGGTGGGTCACTAAGCCGCTGTGCCTCACAGGGTACGTTTGGACTACCCGCCGTATCGGCGGGTAGCAATCGATTTCTCGGGGTACCGGAGTCGACAGGGGGAGTCGCGGATGTCGATCCCGTGCCGTGAGGACGAGAGGTAAATCGATCTAAGATACTTCGACTTCAGCTACGCTATTCACGTAGCTGAAGATGCGTATCTTAGATCGATCCCCGCCCCGGCATTGGTCACTGTCGGAAGACAAGATACTGGACTGGGTGGACGGTTGGTCTGACCCCATATGGTCGTTCTTATGTAGGTGTCTTATGTAGGTGTTCACTAGTACATCTGTAAACAAGGTCCAAGCGAGTGCTCTCTGGCTGATAGACACACCATGGAGGTGATGTTGGGGAGAATACTCTGATGGGAAGGCCAGCCATTTGGGAATCACTGCTTTGTCTAAGAAGGACAAGGTGCCTTCCTAGGACATGAAATCAGTGACATCCAGAGTGTGTTCAGATGAATAGGGCTGAAATGAAGGCTCATGCCCAGACACTGGTGGCACATCCAGAGTGAATATTTAGGAGAGACATGTCAGATCTGCTCAAATATATGTAAGATCTGCAAAGACATCTGTACATATACCATCTGAAACTAGGAAATACACAACATCATTGTAATATAGAAGAGTAGCAGGAAATAAACCAAATATGAATATTTCATAATGCTATATTGAAACTAAAGGACAGTAAATTTACATGCATTTTGCATAGGGAGGAGGTGTCCTCACTGCTCTGCTGAACACATATAAACATTTCATTTTCCACTGTTCTCTTATGAACAAGCTTTTCCAACCACGGTCAGGCAAGATGATCGCACGCACGCCCCTTCTCTGGCTGCTGGTTCTCTGGATTCAGGGTAAGAAATCAATAAATAAAAATAGTAAAATGTCAAACATCAGTGTGACAGAAGATAAGAAATGCTGCCATTCAGACTTATTTAATTAATATTCTAGTGTTGTATTTAGTATACATTCACACTGGAGAATTCCGACTGTGTTTCAGCGTTTGAACACTTGTCATATTCAGCATTGTATCATTGTTCATTCCCTTCCCACCTTTTCTCTTTTTCCAGACTCCTCTGGGCAAATTGTGATGACTCAGTCCCCGGAATCTCTGGCAGTGCCAGTGGGAGGGAGAGTCTCTATCAACTGCAAAGCCAGTACGAGCGTTGGCAGTTACATAAGCTGGTACCAACAGAAACCTGGACAACCTCCCAAACTTCTTATCTATAGCGCTAGCACCCTCCAGTCGGGGGTCCCAGCCTGGTTCAGCGGCAGTGGATCTGGTACTGATTTCACATTCACCATCAGCAATGTTGAAGCTGAAGATGCTGGGGATTATTACTGCCTGCAGAGTTACAGTAGCCCTCTCACAGTGATACAGACCAATACAAAAAGCTCTCTGCAGTGTGCATTGCAGTTACTGCTTCCTGCAGATACAACTGTCTAGTTTTCACATGTTCTGTCAAACACAAAAGAAGAGGGTAACATTTTCCATCTGTGAACATACAGTGGAAAAGAGAAAACTGAAAGAGCTAAAGAGTTTGAATAATCACATAGATACTAGAATATACACAGGGGCCTGAGGCTCACTACAGTTTTCTCTGCTTTATTCCCAATCTTGTATCCCAGTGCACCGGGCACACTCACTTGTGTTTCAGTATAAATCATTCCAAACAGCTGTTACACCTTCTATCTTTCAGCCTAGAATGTTTATGTCGCATAAGAAACTGACTTAATTCCATTACGAGAGCTGATCAGAAACTGGAATTCTCATATTGTGAGAAATTCCAAATTTAGAGAAGGTGGAGAGGGGCTTGTTGTGAATCAGCATGACCATTTGAAATTTCAAAATTTCCCGTGATATGAAAATTTTCAAAAGCAACGTTTCATTTTGATTTAAACTTCATCTACTTGACCTTCATGCTATAAATATAAAATATAATATGTCAAAATGATTACAAAAATAAAACACTTCAACTACATTCAAAGGAAATTATTAAAATGAATCACTGTGATCATTTTCCCCTGAACATTTCAACATAATTGATGTGTTCCCAGAGGATGTTTAGATTTTGTCAAATCCACATTTTCTGTCCCATCAGAAAAATTCCAACCTGCTCTATTTTTATAAATACATTCCTAAAATGGCCTGAGTATCTCCTTCCATTGGAATAGATCTTCAATAAAATTCCACTAGGAAAGTCTCAGTCATTATTAATCTAGGAAACTGTACTCATTTAGGAATTTGTAAATGGCTGTGTTAAGATCAGGTGCCTGTTTGCAGAGTATCCAGATTCTGAAAGGCCTGTGTGGGAGCAAATCCCCAAATGCACACAAACCCTGAGACATAAGCAGTTAATAGGCACACACAGGATTTTCAACAAGGTTGGGGTGCGGCAGAGGCTGGTTGTGGATGCACCAGAGAAGCACTGTGCCTGAATGGACAGGGCAGGGGGGTGGCCACACAGCTGGATGCTCACCACCTGTTCCAGAATAGCATGGAGTGCATGGGTCTGGCTAGCACAAGCCTGCAGGAGCTGATGGCGGAGGTGTTCAGTCAGCTTCCTGGGGGCTGCTGGGCTGGCCACGCCCACCCAATACAGGCAGCAGCTGGCAGGGTGGGGTAAACAAGGCTGAAGGGAGAGAGGTCTGGAGTTCCCCTGCTATAGTCACACAACCCCCTGTGGCTCTCAGGCCTGGGCACCTTCCAGGTGACAGAGGTCAAGGGAATGGGGCACTGACACAATGGGCAGTGACGGAGCCTGGCACACTGATGCCGCTCTTCAACTTTTCAGTGCTGCGCATACACCCAATATCTGAGCATGCTCGGACCTTGAGTGTGCTCTTCCCAGACCTCATTTTCACCCTGCCTGTGTGCACCCTTCAAGCCTTCTAGATGAGCCGTCATTCTGGAGATGCAAAATGCACGCAGCCACCGGTGCCGCTGCAGAGACGCACGGAGCCCCTGGTAGTGCTGCTTCCTTAGAAACCTGGCCCTTAAATGAAAGGAAAAAGTGTTATAAAATGAATAAATTCAAACAAATCTCAGCTGATTGGATTTACACCCCCCACACAATGACTGGATGATTTTAGCTCTTCTTACTTGTGTTTCAATCTGCAGCCTGCTCGGTTACTCTTCATTAATCAAACAGCTGTTCTTACCCCCTCTGCTTGTAAAGCTAACTCTGGCTGCTTTACCATGGGAACCATGCAAATATGTTATAGCTAATGCAGCCAATGACAGACTGAAACCATCAATCCCACAGCTCAAAGCTCCTCCCTGGCATTAACAGCTGGTCATTTACATAATTGGGCTCTTTTTGCATATTCACACATGGTTGATGGTCCCTCACTGAGCTGCTGAACACATAAATGGTTCCATTTCCACGACATGCTTCACTGACAAACATTTCCAGCCACACAGAAGCAAGATGATCTCAAAGACTCCCCTTCTCTGGCTGCTGCTTTTCTGGATTCAGGGTAAGAAACAGACAACGTTCAAAGAGTTAATAAGGAATGAGACAAACCATCCAAAATGCCAGTGATTTGTCTGTTGAAAAACTAGTTCCTGGGGTATTTTCTAGTTCACTTGCACTCTTGAGTTTACAAGCCTTTTAATGTCTCACTTACCCAACCCTGCCAATTTTTATTTCTCTCTCCAGGTTCCAGTGGGCAGATTGTCATGACTCAGACTCCAGAATCTCTCTCAGTGTCTGTGGGAGAGACCGTCACTATCAAATGCAAAGCCAGCACAAGCATTAGCAACAACGTCGCTTGGTACCAACAGAAACTTGGACAGGCTCCCAAGCTTCTTATCTATTATGCCAGCAGCCGTCCCACAGGCATCCCAGACCGGTTCAGTGGCAGTGGATCGGGCACCGATTTCACATTCACAATCAGCAGGGTTGAAGCTGATGATGCTGGAGATTATTACTGTCAGAAGGTTTACAGCACCCCTCTCACACAGTGATACAGACCAATACAAAAACCTCCCAGCTCTATGAAGTGTGCAGTGTAATAGACACTAGTACACCACGGTCAAGTAGCACCACAGTCAAGTTTTCAGATGTTCTGCCAAAAGACAACTAGAAGGAAAACTTCTCATATCCACTTACATAATCCAAAACTCTAGCACTGTATTGCCATCCTGAGAGCTTAGCTATGCAGGGAAGTTGGTTACAGCAAGAGCTGAGAGTCATTGGTGAAATCTCACATTGGTATTTCTAATTAGTTCCATCGTTTTTAGAAATCCAACCTTCTTTGTGAATTTTCTGGATTTATGATGCTTGAAATTTAGGTAATGACAACATCCCTGTAATGGATTTTATCCTAAATTTCCAATATATACTCTCCACATTAGCACCATCTTACTTTTTTTATATATTTATAAAAACAAACAGAGAAATTCCCAGACAATAACTACATTAAATGGGTTGTTGAGAAGTACTGACAACCTTAACTCTAAGAGTAACAACATTACAAGGATGTTGTACTTATCCCAAAACCAAGCATTGGAAAACCAAGGAAATTCAGAATGAATTACAGTTATACTTTAAAAAATACCCTAAGCACTTTAAAGTTTAAAAAAAAAAGTATTGCTAAGGTACCCAAACAACCTACACACACACACACACACACACATTCAATCTCTCTCTCTCTCTGTAAAAATGTCACACATGAGCACTAACACAAACCCAAAGAGAATGCCACTGTACAACAGTACTAATGATATGCAGAGAGGTAATATCTACCTTATGTCTTCATTTTATGTTATTTAAAATAATAGATTTTTTTAAGACCAGAAGGGATCATCGTGATGATCTTATCTGATCTCCTGAATAACACCGGCTATAGAACCTACCTAATATGTTCTTTTACTTGTAGGCAGAATACACCAGCCAGTTTGCATCACCAGAGCAGCCCAAATATCCTGGTAAACCTAGCCCTTGATTTGTAACTGACACTGGTTCAGGAGGCTGTTAGTGAGTTGGGGGCTGTATGAAAGAGGCAGGGAGAGCCCTGACTTGCATCTGAAGAAGTGGGTATTCACCCACGAAAGCTCATGCTGCAAAAACATCTGTTAGTCTATAAGGTGCCACAGGATTCTTTGCTGCTTCAGGGAGAGCCCAGTTTCTGCAGTCTCACTATCTGTGCTCCTGAAAGATTTCATGGCTGCATACAAGCATGAGCAGCAGTGCTTGACAGGCTCCCCATGGTGCTGCTTCCTCAACTATACTGCGCAATGAAGTTGCACTCCCGGGGGACCTAATCCAAGAGTGCCAGGGAACGTCTGTACGATGGGTAGGGCCCTACCAAATTCACGGTCCATTTTGGTCAATTTCATGGTCATGGGATTTTAAAAATTGTAAATGTGATGATTTTGGATATTTAAATCTGAAATTTCACAGTGTTGTAATTGTAGGAGTCCTGACCCAAAATGGGGTTGTCACAAGGTTAGTGTAGGGGGGTTGCAAAACTTCTACCCTTACTTCTGCACTGCTACTGGCAGCGGTGCTGCCTTCAGAGCTGGGCAGCTGGAGAGCGGCAGCACAGAATTACGGTATGATATTGCCACCCCTACTTCTGTGCTGCTGCCTGCAGAGCTGGGCCCTCGGCCAGCAGCCGCCACTCTCTGGCTGCCCAGCTCTGAAGGCAGCAGCGCACAAGTAACGGTGGCATGGCATGGTATTGCCACCCTTACTTCTGCGCTGCTGCTGGTGGGGCGCTGCCTTCAGAGCTGGGCGCCTGGCCAACAGCTGCCGCTCTCTGACCACCGAGCTCTGAAGGCAGCGCAGAAGTAAGGGTGGCAATACCGTGACAACCCTCCAATAACCTTGCGACCCCCCTGTAGCCTCCTTTTGGGTCAGGACTCCCAGTCTGAGAAACGCTGGTCTCCCTCGTGAAATCTGTATAGTATAGGGTAAAATTACACAAAAGAGAAGATTTCAGAGTCCGTGACATGTTTTTCATGGCCGAGAATTTGGTAGGGCCCTAACAATGGTCTTGACTCAAAGCATAAAACTATTCAATGGGTGGCCTGGGTTCCCCATATAACAAATGAGGAACTGAGACAGAAAGATTGAAGACTTGTCCCGTGTTGCACAGGGAGACTATGGCAGAGCCAGGAACTCAACATTTATTTCTTAAACACCAATCCAGTACTTTAATAAGAAGCCCATCCTTCCTTAAGAAGGCCCATGTGCTATCTATACACTATACAGGTCTCCTGGCGTAGGATGAGATAATACCTCAGGATTACAGTGATCACACAGAGGATACAAATGCTGAACCAGCCTGAACTCTGGCTATGGTGTAAATATCGCCAGGCCTGGCCGTACTGCCATAGTCTGAAAGGCCTCATGTTTGAAAACTGGCTCCACGACATCAAGCACAGCATGAAACATGTAACTGGAGGGCAGAAAGGGGACAAAGAAAGAAGAAGAGAAAGAAGCATCAGGCCGTGTAGCACCACACTCCCTAGGGAACGCTCCAACATCTGCTCCTGCAGGCTGTTCATGCCCTAAATTCTGTGGACAACTCTGCCATTGGCCAGAAGGTGGCAGTATTATGACACAACATTGCAGAGCTGAAGATTTCAGGCCAAACTGGCCATTTGCACTCCAGATTCACAGGTACAACCTGGTTAAAAAGGAAGGAGAATGAATGAGCGACTGTGCTTCCCTGAGCAAAATATTTTAAAAAGAAACAGCTTTAAGGCAAGACTGAGAGTCCTTATCCCCAAAGCTGAGCACTCACACGAGAACTCCCAGTGAAATCAATGGGATTATCTATGAGAATAACTGCTCACCCTGTGAGTAACAGGCTCAAGACTTGACCCTAAAAATCATTATAGATGGCCTTGTGTTTAAAGCTATGGAAATTGGGAAACAAATGGACATCTGCAGCCTGCTACCCTCTCAGTTTTCCAACATCTAACTGGCTTGGGTTCCTTAGTCTCATTTTCAGACATGATTTCGTCACTTAGATCCAGATCCGCAAAGCTATTTACATACTTATCTCCCTCTGAAATCAAAGGGAGCTAAGCATCTTTATGGCTTAGTGGAACTCAGGAACACAAGTCTCTTACAGAGACCAGTCACTGGAGGGGAAAAAGAGCCACACTCTCTAATGAGGTCTACACTCTACCTTGCTTTCTCCAAAGAAGCCAGTTTGCACCGGTCTGCACTGGGAGCAGGGCCAATAAGAAGCAGCCTCACAAGGAATTACTCAAAGTTTTTCTGAGCTGCTTGACAAGCGGGGGGAATGCAGCTGCTGTTCTGCTCCTGGAGTGGGTGCTGCACACAGCCTCCCTTCCACAGCTGGCCATCTCCATGGCTGGTGCAGGGGGTGGAGATCCTGGCTCACAGTCACTTCTGGGGTGTTAGTGATGCTAGCTCCATACATCCCTTGGGTTTGTGTGGGTGCAAGGACAGCAATGAGTCTAGCTCCTGTATGGGAGGGCTCCTAGCACACCCATGGAGGCACCAGTAACAATCTGTCCTGAAGGAAGGGCCTTACTGTAAAAAGAATCTAGACAGGACATCAGCCCAACTATCTCCTTGGGCAAGGACACTGGGGAGAATCCAATAATATTTTCATGGCAGGGAGAATAACGCAAAGGTAAATTGAGATAAATGGATACAAAAAATGCTGTAAAAATGGCTGGGAGATTTTAACTGCTACGATTCCAGGTCACATGCAATATTTCTGGTGCCCTCTCCATAGAGCACCTTCTGTTGTAACTAAAACACGGCGCATTTATATGAACAGGTCATTTGCATGTTCACTCAGGAAGGATGTTCCCTGGCTGGGCTGCTGAGAGTTCATAAAGGGTCCTGTTTGCACTGCCTGTTGAGCTGTTCAGCATTCCCCACGGAGACCTGTCAAGATGCTCTCCCAGGCCCAGCTTCTCTGGATACTAGTTCTTTGGATTCAGGGTGAGCATTATATCAAATGGGAACAGACTTCATAGGCAATAAAATGCAAGTTGGGTTTAAAATAATACTATGTTACTTATTTAGCAAACTAGTGTTAGATAAATGATTCAATTAAAATGTATTTAAATATCCAGTTTTAATTACTTTTAATAAAATTCCATAACTGCCTGAATTTTCTTTCCGTATCCAGAGTCCTGTGGCCAAATTGTTTTGACTCAGACACCAGAATCCCTGTCAGTGTCGCCTGGACAGAGAGTCACCATCAACTGCAAAGCCAGTACCAGCATTAGCATCTACTTAGGCTGGTACCAACAGAAATCAGGACAAGCACCTAAGCTCCTTATCTATGATTCTACCAACCGTGTCTCTGGGATCCCAGACCGGTTCAGCGGCAGTGGGTCTGGGACTGATTTCACTCTCACAATCAGCAGCGTTGAAGCTGAAGATGCTGGAGATTATTACTGTCAGCAACGCCAGAGCTTCCCTCTGACAGTGATACAGACCATTACAAAAACCTCCCTGTAAACGGAGAGAGCTGATGCTTATCATTTGTTACAGCTGTGACCAGAAGGGTGAATTTTATGATTTCATACAAATAAAAGACAGGAAGTAACTCAAAATACACCTGACACTTTTATAGCAGCAACGATGCCAAAGTCATCAATAAACAAAATGCAGGGCTAAGTTCCCCCTCCACTGAAACCCAGCTCCACGGGGCTGGAAGGAGTAGCACCAGGTACTTGAATACAAAGTTCACAGTAGGCCATTAGAACTTCCAGGAATAGTTTCATAGGGCTGCATTTATATTCTTCCACAACACTGGTACTAATCCTCAGCCCTGCTATTGCAAAACTTGCCTTGGGATGTCTGAAGACCCCAAGTGATCCTGGCTCTAGTTTGGTATCTCATCCAAAACACCAGCCCCTGCAGTGTAGCCCCCTCATAACACAGGAGATTGTGGATTCAGTACAGACCCAGAGGGATGAGCGCCTCCTAATAAACCATCAGCACCATTTCCATTTTCCTAGACAGTCTCCCTTTCAGTTACTTACCAGACCCATCCCTGGTCCAGCTAGGACAGCACATGGTGCTAGAACCTGTATCTACATGGTCAGAGCAGGGTGCTAAGCCCAGCCAGCGATGCGGGAGAGGAACCACTTCAACCAGGACAGGTGGTTCGGGGAGTCAAAGCAGGACAGACCCGTAAAACCAGGACTTTGTCACAGCTGTATGAACAAAGTTCACCTAGGTTACAGTCACCTAATCACACGTGATACGAACCACCAGGCACCAGCCCTTCTCAGCTCATTACATGAACAATACGATGTTTCTTACTTCCCAAAGGCCTAGCAGTAAAATGAGCTCCTGATACAGCCTCCTCAGTAGTGTAGCTAGCGGGGTGCAGGGGAAGTTTATCGGTTCGGGGGACCCTGACTGGCTCCTCAAACCTGTCTGCTGGCCACCCCACCTGGGACAAGTCTCGCCCCTGCAGCCCCTCTCCGCCGCGTGTCTCCGGCAGGCGGCTCAGGGCCCCGGGCCACGCTGCCCACCCGGGCCCTGCCCACTCTGCACTGCCCCCAGACCCACCACGCTGCCCCGTGGGCTGCAGGGCTGGAGCAGCCTCCGCGCTGCACTGTAGCGCTCCTGGCCCCAGCCGGCCATGGCCTGTGTGCCCACGCTGCTGCACAGGGGCATCTCCTCCCCAGGCCTGGCTTGGGATCCAATGGGGCATTGAGGGGGTGGGGATTTGGGGAGGGATCCAATGGGGGACGGAGGGGGCAGAGTTGGGGTGAGGGGGCGTGGCCAGAGGCGGAGTCAAGGGGGGGCGCTTTTTTATGTTTTCTCCCCCTACACTTAGAATTTGGCTACGTCACGGAGCCTCCTGGATGGCAAAGGGTTATACGGGAGGGGGTGGGTGCAGTGGCTGGACCTTTATAAACCATCAATCACTTTTGCAAACAAAAACTGAGTCTCACACACTCAAAAGGAGTCAAGTCTGGAATCTTCCCACTTAATTCTCTGCTGTCCGTCCAGATGATTTCCTGTCTGTGTTTCTGTACTAGTGGAAGGCCTGAGACTCTGCAGAGCTCTCTTTGTTGTCCTCCCCGCTCAGAGCCACATTGTAAGGGAGCAGGGCTGCGAGCTCCGGTCCCGTTGGCGTCATGCCGCTACAGCGCTGTCCAGGGGCCAGGGCAGCTCCTGGATACGGCGTGCTGAGACTCCGAGGGAGGGGAGAGGCGCGGTAACCCAGGAGCGGCCCTGGACAGAGCTAAGGCAGCATGGCTCCAGTGGAGCCTGAGCTCCTCCTCGCTCAGAGCTGTGTGGTAAGGGGGCAGTGCTGCGAGCTCCTAGCCGCCTGGCGGGAGCTCAGGCCCCTCTGGAGCCACACCGTTTCAGCGCTGTCCAGGGCCGCTCCTGGACGCGGTGCGCTGAGCCCCCGGGAGAGGGGGGAGGCAAGGGTAAGCAGCATGGCAGGGGGCCAGGGGGATTGGGTAAGGGGCAGGGAGTCCCGGGAATAGTCACGGGACAGGGAGGGGGCAGAGGTTCTGGGTGGGCAGTCAGGGGATGGGGTTGGATCATGGGCATTCTGGGGGTCTGTCAGGACTCTGGGGGGGGGTGGATAGGGGTTGGGGCAGTCAGGGGACAGGGAACCGGGGGTTTGTGGGGGGTGAGGTCCCAGGGTGGTGGTTGGGGACAGGGTCTTGGGGGGCGGTGAGGGGACAAGGAGCAGGATGGGTCGGGGATTGTGCGGGGGGCAGTCGGGGAGCAGGAAGTGGATGGGGGTCAGATAGGGGGCAGGGCCAGGCTGTTTGGGAGGCACAGCCTTCACTACCCTAAAGCTCATTCAGCAGTTTGAGACTTGCAGACAGCTATTTAACACAAAGAGCCAAGCTGTTATCTTTTCCATGGGGGAGGGATCACATGAGAAGAGCAATATCCTACACCACCTACCTCCTTCCCAACCCTACCAAGGGAAACCCCCCTCCCCTGCATTCCCCGAGGCTCCAGAGGTTCTTCAGATAATTCAGTGGTTCTCAAACTTTTGTACTGGTGACCCCTTTCACACAGCAAACCTCTGAGTGTGACCCCCTTTTATAAATTAAAAACACTTTTTTAATATATTTAACACTATTATAAATGCTGGAGGCAAAGCGGGGTTTGAGGTGTAGGCTGACAGCTTGCAACCCCAAGTAATAACCTCATGACCCCGAGGGGTCCCGACCCCCAGTTTGAGACCCCCTGGGTTAATTTAATTTTAGCACCCTGTGTCCATTCACATGCATATGCTATTTTGAGCATTTCAGTTTTCACAACATAGGCTCATCCCAGATTCTGGAACAAGCTCAAATGCTCAGTTCGTGGAGTATGTACATAAGCTATATTAAAGACAAACCTACAGTAACCGTCTCCAGTTTCTGAGGGACCCCCTGGAGCCAGTCTCTAGGAAACAGATACATTCATGGAGGTTAAGTCCATTAATGGCTATTAGCCAGGATGGGTAAGGAATGGTGTCCCTAGCCTCTGTTTGTCAGAGGGTGGGGATGGATGGCAGGAGAGAGATCACTGTTAGGTTCACTCCCTCTGGGGCACTTGGCATTGGCCATTGTCGGTAGACAGGATACTGGGCTAGATGGACCTTTGGTCTGACCCAGTATGGACATTCTTATGTTCTAACCTAAATGAACCTAAAGTTATGGAGACAGATATAAGTCAAGGAAGCCAGCCGAGTATCAGAAACCTGGAAAAATCTCTGACTGGATGGGCTCAGGCATTTGGTCACAAGCTGAAGTGGTTCAAAAGTTTTGGATTTTTTTTAAGCAAAATTTTTTTATTGATTCTTTAAACAGTCAAACACAGCAAGCAGCAAATATTTGGCCACACACTTCTGAAACTCCAAACCATGTTCAGGTTTTGGCAGCCTAATTTCAGCTTTTCAATTAAAAAAACCACAACAAATTTTGAAGGAAAGCAGACACTGTCCGTGATTTTTTCTGCTTTTTAAAAACCTCTAGTTTTTGATCCAAAAAAACTTTTGACGGAAAATATTGGTCCAACCCTTTTAATGAGCTTTAGTGCCTTTTAGCACTAGCTGATGCTGAGAACCAGTGATAACTTGTAAAGGTGACTTCAAAAGAAGTTTTCTCAAAACTGGGTTTGTGCTGAGATGCAGAAGGTTTTTAAATGTTTATTTTTCCCAGGGCCGCCTGCGGGGGGAGGAGGGAAGTGGGACAATTTGCCCCAGGCCCCACAGGGGCCCCCATGAGAATACAGTATTTTTTAGTATTGCAACTTTTTTTAAGTTTAATACCTGAAATTGCTTTGCCCCAGGCCCCCTGAATCCTCTGGGCAGCCCTGCTCGCTGAGTGAGTGCGCAGTGCTGAGTGTTTGTCACTGCAGCATATGCTTCACAGATTTCATAACAAACAAGAAACAGGAAATAAATTACACAACTCTGCCTCTACTCCCACTGTCATTTCTAGTCTGGACACAGAGGGTAAAGAGAAAACCTAAGAGATCATCTCTCATTTAGGCAAAAATAAGTGTTCAAAAGAGTTCAGCATGTTGAGGTCTGTTGGGAACCTGGCCACACATGCCTCCAATATGGGCCACCCAGCCAGTCCTATTAGGTGCCTAAATTGGAACTGTGCTTTTTTGAAAATCTGCTTCTTCGAGCTCGATCCAAGGCCTAGAGACATTAATGAAGGGTTGCCACTGACTTCAGTGGGTGTTGGATCAGACCCTACGCGCATGTCTCCAAACTGCAGCTTCCCCTAGTTCAGTGGCCATGTGTCTGGGACTAATTTCCCACTCACAGTAAGCGCTGTTGAAGCAGTCAACGCTGGAGATCATTTAATGTCATCAAGGCTGGGACTGGCCACTGTCACAGTGATACAGACCAACACAAAAACCTCCCTATTCTCCATGGACCACACTGAGCTCCTCACTGCAGGTGTCACAGTCGGGTGTCCAACCATCACCACCTTCATGGCAAATCAAATCAGAAAGGAGCTTGGGTCACTGACTGATTCTGAAATTGAAAACAGTGAGAAAGCATGACACACTCTCTGAACGGTGTCACTGCTTAATGGGAACAAGAGTAAAGTAAAGTCGTACAGCAGCCTCACCTGCTATGAGTGTAGATACAGACGTCATAGTCAGAGTCTAAGGCCAGAAAGGAGCACCAGATCCTCCAGTCTGACCTCCTATATATCACAGAACACCAACACTCACCCAGCACCTGCACACTAAACCAACAACCGAATTGAGCCCAAAGTATTACAGCCCACAGCTGAGTATTATAGCTGAGCTGTTTGTAAGAAATTCTCACACATTTCCTACTGCTGGGCCAACTCCTCAGATCCTTCCTTCCCCGGCATTTACGAGAGCTATTCACGTTAGACATGGGGAATATTATTTATTGCAAATTTGGGGTAAAATTTGCCCAGGCACAAGGCAGCATAAGCAGCATTTTCAGGGCTTAAATGAAGCTTCAGTGGTTCATAGGCCTTAGCCTGGACCCTGCTCAGGGTGAATTTCATCCAGAGGCCTTTTGTTTTTTGCTGTGCTGTTTTTTGTGAGTTATTCATTGCTGAGTCTTTTCCAAATGATTTCTGCAGACAAGTTTTAGTGTATGGGTCATATAAAAGCTTTCCCCCTGCACTATTTGCTCTTCATGGTGAGTGGTCACAGGGCTGCCCAGAGGGGGGGCAAAGGGGGCAATTTGCCCCGGGCCCCGGGCTCCGCAGGGGCCCCCAAGAGAACAGCGGAGGCTCCCGCCTCCGCCCCTCTCCTGGAGCCTCAGCGCATCAAGCGCCGAGTCTCTGCCGGGGCCCCTGAGCCCCGCCCCGCTCAGAGCCATATCGTCAGGGGGCGGGGCCGGGAGCTCCAGGCTGAGCTCAGCTCCCTCCGCTCGGCCCGGAGCTCCCAGCCCCGTCCCCTCCCCACGCGGCTCTGAGCGGGACGGAGCTCAGGCCCCGCCGGCCACACGCTGCGGCTGTTCCGGTGAGGCGCTGAGACTCCGGGCGAGGAGGGAGCCGGGGGTAAGAGGCTGGGGCCGGGGCGGGGGGGAAGTGGGACCCGCCGCCGAAGCGCAGCCCGGTCTTTGGCGGCGGGGGGCCCTTCCGTTCCGGGACCCGCCGCCAAAGTGCCTCGAAGACCGGGTCCCGCTTCAGCGGTAATTCGGCGGCGGGGGGCCCCCACCGCGGGTCTTCGAGGCACTTCGGCGGCGGGTCCCGGAACAGAAGGGCCCCCCCCGCCGCCGAAGACCCCGGGCCCCCGGAATCCTCTGGGCGGCCCTGAGTGGTCACATGACTTATCAGCTATTTTCTCTGCTTGCTGTACGGCTGTGTCCTTCGAACAGGAGATTAGTGAATGACAAGTGATGATCAGCCCCTGAGGAATAAGGCACTTTCAATGGCCAATTTTCATGCTAAAATCTACAAAACATTCAGGATTTACAAACATTTCCATGAACACCCAGCACCCGCCTAGATTCTCACATGCAACCAATGAAATGACCCCACAAATTACAGCCAACCCAATGTGCTGCTTTTAGACATGACTCACAGTTTACATTATACATTATTCTAGTTTATACGCAGTCCTCATTCAGGCAAACTCCCATTCTCCAAAACTGGCTCATGATATGGCCCATTATCCTGTTATTTATATAGAACTTTATAGCCAAATTCCTGCCCCTGTGGAAGTATTCCAGGGGCTACTGTCCTGACTGCATTATTCATTTTTATTTTTAATACACCAAACAGCTCTTATTTCACCAGCCACCAGCAACAGCAACAGCATTTCCACTGGAATGCCACAGAAACCAGGGATCTGCCTCAGAATCCAGGTTCACCTTACCACAGAGTACACAGGGCTCCATGCAGATGGCTCAGGGAGGAGAAAATTAGACTCATTTATTCAAACTGACTTTTTAACTGTAAATGTCACTTTCCTTAAATAATCTTTTCAAGCATGTTTCCTCTTATATTCAGTGAGACGTGTCTCTGCATCCCCACTATGGAGCCTGAACACAGTCCTCAATTAGGGCCAGATTCTGACAGCCTGACTCACGTTAGGTATTACTTTTAAAACAGTGCCAACGATTTTAATAGGATTTTTTCAGGAGTAGAGCCCTAGTCAGGACAAGTAAATCAGAATCTGCTCTCATGGTAAATGTACTATCACAGACATCAGTGCTTTCAAGCACCCAAATCCAATTACTTTAATCCCTTATAGATTAAAAACACTTTTAAATATATTTAATACCATTGTACATGCTGGAGGCAAATGGGGTTTGGGGTGGAGGCTGACAGCTCACAACTCCCCATGTAATAACCTCGTGACCCCCTGAGGGGTCACGACCTCCAGTTTGAGAACCCCTGTGCTAATACTTGCTTGGGCAGTCTTTGATGGATTAAACTGTGGGGAATTCTGGCACCAGCCATTAGATGGCACTGGAAAGACGTCACTGCAGGAACAGAGATGGACATTAACTTAGCAGGACAATATTAAACTAACGGTGTCTGGTGAGAAAAGAGGCTGTCCCGGAAGCATTTGGAATTGGGACAGTTTGATTGTCTCTCCTTCTGACAACAGCTGGCAGGGTGCATAACAGTCTAAGGCAGGACTTCTGATAGAATTGCTCTCACTGGATCAGAGGATAGTTTTGTGCTATATTGCCACAATATTTTGCCTAACAGTGAAAAGATAGGAGATTGGGAGTCACTTAGAGCCCTGGGTTATTTGGTGAAGTCAAGTGAACTCTGTAAGTGGTTGACCAAAAAGCAGGATTCCCTGCTATTAACACTCATCAGCAGTATGTGATGCAATAGGCAGGCAGAGCTGTAGGAAAGAAACCTTTGTTAAACACGCTGAGTGGCCAGTGTTACAAGCAGAGGCTATAGTGCACTGGTGGGCAACCTGTGGCCCATCGGGATAATCCGCTGGTGGGCTGTGAGATGGTTTGTTTACACTGACCGTCCACAGGCATGGCCACCCACAGTGGCTGTGGTTCACACAATGCACAGTCAGCCTGTGGAACTCATTGCCAGGGGATGTAGTAAAGGCCAAAACTATAACTTGGTTCAAAAAAGAATTTAAGTTCATGGAGGATAGGTTCATCAATGGCTAATAGCCAAGATGGTCAGGGATGCAACCCCATGTTCTGGGTGTCCCTAAACCTCTAACTGCCAGATACTGGGATTGGGTGACAGAAATCACTTGATAATTGCTCTGTTCTCTTCCTGACCTCTGAAGCATCTGGCACTGGCCACTGTCAGAAGAGAAGATACTGGGCTCGATGAACAATTGATCTGCCCCCGTATGGCTGTTTTTATGTAGGTGCTAAGCACCTACAGCTTCTATTCACTAGTATGTCTGTAAATGAGGCCCAAGGTTCTTTAGCTCTTCTATAGCGAGAGCTCTGAGGCTAACTGACACACCTGGGGGTGATTTGTGGGTAATACTCTGATGAGGAGGCCAGCCATTTGGGAATCACTGCTTTTTCTAAGGAAAAGGTGCCTTCCTAGGGCATGAAATCAGTGACATCCAGAGTGTGTTCAGAAGAAGAGGGCTGAAATGAAGGCCCATGCCCAGACTATGGTGGCACAGCCCAAGTGAATATTTAGGAGAAACCTGTCAGATCTGGTCAAATATGCATAAGATCTGCAAAGACATCTGTATATATAGCATCTGAATCTCAGAAACCACAATATCATATCAATACAGAAGAGCAGCAGGAAATAAGCCAAATATGAGCATTTCACATCTCTAGGCTGAAACTAAAAGTGCAGTAAATTTGCATGCATTTTGCATAGGGGTGAGGTGTCCTCACTGAGCTGCTGAGCACATATAAACATTTCATTTTCCACTGCTCACTTATGAATGAGCTTTTCCAACCCCGATCAGGCAAGATGATCTCACACACGCCCCTTCTCTGGCTGCTGGTTCTCTGGATTCAGGGTAAGAAATTAATACATAAAAAATTTGAAAATGTCACACATCATTGTGACAGAAGATGACAAATGCTGCCAGTCTGATTTATTAATTAATATTCTACTGTTGTATTTTAGTATAAATTCACATTGGAAAATTCAGACTGTGTTTCAGCATCTGAATACTTGCCATATTGAGTATTATATCACTGTTAATTCCCTTCCCATCTTCTCTGTCTATCCAGACTCCTCTGGGCAAATTGTGATGACTCAGTCTCCAGAATCTCTGGCAGTGCCAGTGGGAGGGAAAGTCTCTATCAATTGCAAAGCCAGTACGAGTATTACCAATGACATACACTGGTACCAACAGAAACCCGGACAAGCTCCCAAACTTCTTATCTACCTTGCCACCAACCTCCAGTCGGGGGTCCCAGCCCGGTTCAGTGGCAGTGGGTATGGCACTGATTTCACATTCACCATCAACGGCGTAGAAGCTGAAGATGCTGGTGATTATTACTGTCAGCAGAGGAACAGCTACCCTCTCACAGTGATACAGACCAGTACAAAAACCACTCTGCTATATTGAACACAGTTACTGCTTCCTGCAGATACAACTGTCTAGTTTACACATGTTCTGTCAAATGCGAAGGAAGAGGAAAACATTTTCCATCTCTGAACATACAGCCAAAAGGAGAACACTGAAAGATAAAAGCATTTGGATAATCACATAGATACTAGAATCAGAGGTGTAGCCGTGTTAGTCTGGTTCTGTAGAAGCAGCAAAGAATCCTGTGGCACCTTATAGACTAACAGACGTTTTGCAGCATGAGCTTTCGTGGGTGAATACCCACTTCTTCAGATTCTAGATACTAGAATATACACAGAGACTTGAGGTTCACTACAGTTTTCTCTGCTCTATTCCCAGTCTTGAACCCCAGTGCACCAGACACACTTACTTGTGTTTTAATCAAATCATTCCAAACAGCTGTTACATCTTCTATCTTTTGGTCTAGAATGTTTCCTTCTTAAAGCAAACTGACTTATTATTACAGAGAGCTGATCAGAAACAGGAAGTCTCATATTGTCAGAAATTCTAAAACTGGGAGCAGAGGAGTAGAGGGGGCTTGTCCCGAATTGGCATGACAATTTGAAATTTTCTGGATATGAAAACTCCAAAATGTAATTTTGGGAAAGTCAAAATGTTCATTTAAATGTTATCAACTTGACCTTTATTTTATAAATATAAAATAATATAATGTCAAAATGATAATACAAAAACAAAACACTTCAACCACATTCAAAGGAAATGTTCTTATCTTATCAAAATGAATCATTTTGATCATTTTCCCCTGAAAATTTCAACATAAATGATGCATTCCCAAAGAACATTTAGATTTTGTCAAATCCACATTTTCTGAAGGAAAGCTGTCCCACTGGAAAAAAATTTCAGCCTGATCTTCTATTGTAAATATGTTTCTAAAATGGCCTTGTTGTCTCCTTTCATTGGAATAGATCCTCAATAAAATCCCACTGGGAAGGTCTCAGTAATTATTAACCTATGAAAATGATACTAATCTAGGGATTTGTAAATGCCTGGGTCTACTGTTTGCACAGTAGGGTAGGATTTTGTGGTCCAGATTGTCAAAGACCTGTCAATTGCCCAGATTGTCCAAGAACCCTGAGCTAATAGGCACAGGTAGAAGTTTCAATAGGGTTGGGGCTGGGCAGAGGCAGGGTGTGGAAGCTCCAGAGGAAGGGTGTGCCCCAACGGACAGGGCAGTGGGGAGACCACACAGCTGGGTGCTCAGCACCTGTTCTAGAATAGCATGGGGTGCACACATGCTCAGACTGGGTTTGGCTAGCACAAGCAAGAAGCAGCCAAGGAAGATGATGTTCAGTCAGCTTCCCGAGGGCTTCTTGGCTAGCCACACCCATGGAAAAGAGGCAGCTGCTGGGGGAGGCGGGTAAACAGGTCTGGAGAGAGAGAGGTCTGCAGGTCCCCCTGCTCCACTCACACAACTCCCTGAGGCTCTCAGGCGTGGGCCATGTCATGGAGGTCGAGGGAATAGGGACACCGGCATAATGGGCAGCTCTGGAGCCGGGCACACTGATGCCACTTTTCAGCCTGAAACCTTCAATCAGATAGTGCAAGGCACCTCCCTGGCATTAACATCTGGTCATTTACATAATTGGGCTCTTTTTGCATATTCACGCATGACTGATGGTCCCTCACTGAGCTGCTGAACACATAAATGGTTCCATTTCCACGACATGCCTTACTGAGGAGCATTTCCAACCACACAGATGCAAGATGATTTCAAAGATTCCCCTTCTCTGGCTGCTGCTTTTCTGGATTGAGGGTAAGAAATAGACAATGTTCAAAGAGTTAATAAGGAATGAGACAAACCATCAAAAATGGCAGTGGTTTGTTTATTTAAATACTAGTTCCTGGGGTATTTTCTAATTCACTTTTACTCTTGAGTTTACAAGTGTTTGAGTGTAAAGTTTTTTAATGTCATTGTCCCATTTATCCAACTCCAACCCTGCCAATTTTTATTTTCTCTCTCCAGGTTCAAGTGGACAGACTGTGATGACTCAGACACCAGAATCTCCCTCAGTGTCTGTGGGAGAGACTGTCACTATCAAATGCAAAGCCAGCGCAAGCATTAGCAACTACATCGCTTGGTACCAACAAACACCTGGACAGGCTCCCAAGCTTCTTATCTGTTACACCAGCAACGTCCCATGGGCATCCCAGACCGGTTTGGTGGCAGTGAGTCGGGCACTGACTACACATTCACAATCAGCACGGTTGAAACTGATGATGCTGGAAATTATTACTGTCAGCAGTATAACAACTTCCCTCTCACAGTGATACAAACCAGTACGAAAATCTCTCTGCTCCATGAAGTCTTCAGTACAGTAGACACTAGTATACACAACTAGCACAATGTTCACATTTTTAAATGTTCTGCCAAAAGACAACTAGAAGGAAACTTCTCCCATCCACTTTTATAACCTAAAACTCTAGCACTGTATTGCTATTCCAAGAAGTTAGCTATGCATGGAAGTTTGTTATAGCAAGAGTTGAGGGTCACTGGTGAAATCTTACGATGGTATTTCTAATTAGTTTCATTGTTTTAAAAAGTCTGACCTTCTCTGTGAATTTGCTGGGTTTCTGATTCTTGGTGTTTGAGTAATGACAACATCCTGGTAATGGATTTTATCTACTAATATGTACTCTCAGCCTTAATGCCATATTATTATTTTTGTATTTATAAAAACAAATATAAGGAAATTCCAAACAAAAATCTACATTAAGAGAGAGTTAAGGTTGTCAGTATATCTCAATAATCTAAGAGTAACAACATTACAAGGATGTTGTACTTATCCCAAAACAAAGCATTGGAAAACCAAGGAAATTCAAAATGAATTACACTTAAACTTTTTAAAAAAACCTGAACACTTTAACATAAAAAAGTACTGTTAAGGCACCCAAACAACCTTAACACACACACACACACACACTCTCTCTCTCTTTCTCTCTCTCTAAAAATGTCATACACGAGAACTAACACAAACCCAAAGAGAATGCCACTATACAACAATACTAATGATATGAAGATATGTAATATCTACCTTATGTCTTTATTTTATTTAATTTAAATTCATAGGCCAGAAGGGACCATCATGATGATCTAATCTTATCTCCTGAATAACACCAGCTATAAAACCTACCTAATACATTCTGCATCAAGCCAAGAACTTCTGTTTGAGCAATAGAATATTATCTAGAAAGCACTGCAGTCTTGATTTCTGAGGACAGATTTACTTGTCCACCAAGGCAGGCAGAGCAACCAGCCAGTTTGCATCACCAGAGCAGCCAAAATGTCCTGGTAAATCTGGCCCTTGATTTGTAACTGACTTCTTGGTTCAGGGGGCTATTAGTGAGACCTCTGCTGTGTGAAAGAAACAGGGAGAGCCCACTCCCTGAGTCCCAACGTCTATGCTCTTGAATGATTGCATGGCTGCATACCAGCATGAAGGTGCACTGCTGGGGGACCTGATACAAGAGTGCCAGGGAACATGTGTAGGATGGTCTTGACTCAAAGCATGAAACTATTCACTGGGTGGCCTGGGTTCCCCATGTAACAAATGGGAACTGAGACACAGCAAGATTAAGTGACTAAGTGTCCTGTGTCACACAGGGAGACACTGGATCTCTTCATCACCGATCCAGTGTCTTAATAACAAGCTCATCCTTCCTTAATAAGGGCTCTGTACACGAGATGGGTCTCTTGGTGTCTGATGAGATAATACCTCAGGGTTACAGTGATAACACAGAAGATACAAATGCCACCCTAGCCTGAACTCTGGCCATGGTGTAAATATCGCCGGGCCTGGCCGTACTGCCATAGTTTGAAAGACCTCATGTTTGAAAACTATCTCCACAACATCAATCACAGCTTGAAACATGTGACTGGGGGGCAAAAAGGGGACACAGATATGAGAAGGGAAAGAAGCATCAGGCCGTGTGGCACCACACTCCCTGGGGAACGCTCCAACATCTGCTTGTGCAGGCTGTTCATGCTCTCAATTCTGTGAACAACTCTTCATTGGCCAGTAGGTGGCGGTATTATGACACAACATTGCAGAACTGGAGTTTTCAGACCAAACAGGCCATTTGGACTCTGAGGGATTCACCGGTACAATCTGATTCAAGAGGAAGGAGAATGAATGAGTGACTGTGCTTCCCTGAGCACAATATTTTAAAAGAAACAGCTTTAAAGCCAGACTGGGAGCCCCTTATCCCCACAGCTAAGCACTCACACAAGCAGTCCCAGTGAAATGAATGGGATTATCTATGAGAATAACTGCTCACTGTGTGAGTAACAGGTCAAAACTTGACCCTAAAAATAGTTCTAGACGGGCTTGTGTTTAAACCTATGGAAATTGGGAAATGAATGGACATCTGCATCCTGCTCTGCTACATCACCTCATTAAATAATAAATCCACAACCGTACGCACCTTATGCCATGTAAGCCTCAGCCTGAGCACTCGAACACCAGAATAGTGAGTAACTATGAATAGTTATAACATGCAATGGCAGCATCAGACAGACAATTCAAATATTTCAGAACAGTTCTCCTGGGTCTATTATCCTGTTGACCTCCAGCATTTGACCCTTTTGTGTATTGACACTAGAGTGATTTTCCTTTTCGGAGCACTTATAAATGTGTTGAATTTCACTCACTGGAAATTGTGCTTCTTGACAAGCATTTCCAGTAATAGATAAGCAAGGTAGAGTCACTGACTCCCCTTCCTGGATGCTATTTGGTGTCTGGCTTCAAGGTTAGAAATAATACAAATGTAACAATCACTGCATTCATGTGTTAAATCTATTGTATTGTAAGTTAATTTCTACTCTTTAAGTGAAATTTAAACAGTTTTTCAGTGTAAATCTCTGAATAATTGTCCATCATCCTGCTTACCCCATTCTATCTCTGCCTCTCTTTTCTCTATATCTAGATTCCATTGGACAGAAAGTGCTGACTCAGACTCCAGAATCTGTCAGTGTTTCCAGGGGACACAGCCACTATCAACTGCAAAGCCAGGGTGAGCCTAGCAACAATTTAGCCTCATACCAAAAACAACCAGAACAATCTCCTGAGCTGCTCATTCATAGTGCTCTTACTCTGGCCTCTAGGCTCCCAGCCTGATTCAGTTCTAGTGGTGCTGGATTACACTCTCACTCTCAGCAGTGCTGAAGCTTATGATGCTGGAGATTATTATTATGAGCTGTACAATGACCGGCCTCTCCCAGTGACACAGGCCAATGCAAAAACCTTCCGGTGCTACACAGAGTGTGCCATGCCTGTCAGCCTGTGTAACTGCACAAGCTTTTCACTGTTATCTTGGGCTTCTCTCCCCTATTACTCTCCTATTGTAATTTCCAAATATTTACTTGTTGCATCTGGTAATTAAATAGACCTAGACCTGCAAACCCTTACTCACACACATCATGTCATTCACAGGACTTCTCCCATTGATGTCAATGGAACTGCTCACATCAGTAAAGTGACATATGTCTGCAGGGGTTGGCAGGATCAGGTCCTTAGTATGTAAACTCCTCAGGGCAGGGACTGCGTTTTCCTCTCTGGTTGTACAGCACCAAGCACAATGGGCCCTGTTCCTGACTGGAGCCATTGGCTGGTACTGTCTGTAATATAAGCATGAAATTTTAAAAAAATAGTAAATGAGAGTGAGGCAGAGAGATATAAAACTTTCATGCCAAACAAAAACAGGACATTCTTATGATAGTTAATAACTGATCTCTACAGACAATATTGTAGCACCTTTCAGCCACGGATTTCAAAGCTCTCAACAAACTTAAGAAACGGCTGCAACATCACCAGGCATCTTCGACTGGGTGGAAGTCAGCATCCGTTAGAGCGCAAAGCAACCATTCAAATCAGAAAGAGAATTTTTATCAAGCTGAAACTATGTGTGGAGCTAGGGGATTACTGTTCTCAGCTGCAGGGGCGGCTCTAGACATTTCGCCACCCCAAGCAGGGCGGCATGCCGCGGGGGGCGCTCTGCTGGTCGCCGGGAAGGCGGCAGGTGGCTCCGGTGGACCTCCCGCAGGCGTACCGGAGCCGCCTGCCGCCCTCCCGGCGACCGGCAGAGCGCCCCCCGCAGCATGCGGCCCCAAGCACGCGCTTGGCGTGCTGGGGCCTGGAGCCGCCCCTGCTCAGCTGTGACTTTACCAGAGCACTGGAGCTCAGATTTTTAAGGATAGTTAGGTGTGGTTCCTCTCAGTTTTCCAACATCTAACTGACTTAAGTTCCTTAGCCTCATTTTCACACATGATTTAGGCTCTTAGATCCAGATCCACAAAGCTATTTACATACCTAACTCCCACTAAAATCAAAGGGAGTTAAGCATGTTTATGGCATAGTGGGACTCAGGAACACAAATCTCTTACAGAGTCACTGGCGGGGACAAAGATCCCCACTCTCTAGTGGGGTCTACACTCTATCTTGCTTTCCCCAAAGAAAGGGCTCACACAAGCCAGTCTGCACAGGTCTGCACTGGGAGCAAGGCCAAAAAGAAGCAGCTTCACAAGGAATTACTCAATGTTTTTCTGAGCCACTTGGCAAGCAGGGGGAATGCAGCTGCTGTTCTGCTCCAGAAGTGGGCGCTGCACACACCCTCCCTTCCACAGCTGGCCATCTCCATGGCTGGTTCAGGGGGTGGAGATCCTGGCTCACAGTCACTTCTGGGGTGGTTATACATCCCCAAGGATAGCAATGTGTCTAGCCCCTGTATGGGAGGGCTCCTAGCACACCCCCATTCTTGCACACCCAGGGAGGCACCAGCAACAATCTGTCCCGAAGGAAGGGCCTTACTGTAAAAAGAATCTAGACGACATCAGCCCAACTATCTCCTTGGGCAAGGACACTGGAGAGAATCCATGAATATTTTCATGGCAGGGAGAATAACGCAAAGGTAAATTGAGGTAAACGGATACGAAAAATGCTGTAAAAATGGCTGGAAGATGTTAACTGATAAAATTCCAGGTCACATGCAATATTTCTGGTGCCCTCTCCATAGAGCACCTTCTATTGTTCCATTTATTAAACCTCCAGTCTTGCATTTTTACCTCATACATCGCTATCACCAAGTTACAGAGACCAACACTCACAAGAGTAACGCCCTGTAACTAAAACACAGCACATTTATATAAACGGGTCATTTGCATGTTCACTCAGGAGGGACGTTCCCTGGCTGGGCTGCTGAGAGTTCATAAATGGTCCCATTTGCACTGCCTGGTGAGCTGTTCAGCATACCCCACGGAGACCTGTCAAGATGCTCTCACAGGCCCAGCTTCTCTGGATACTAGTGCTTTGGATTCAGGGTGAGCATTACATCAACAGGGAACAGACTTCATAGGCAATAAAATGCAAGTTGGGTTTAAAATAATACTATGTTACTTATTTTGCAAACTAGTGTTAAATAAATGATTCAATTAAAATGTATTTAAATATCCAGTTTTAATTACTTTTAATAAAATTCCATGACTGCCTTAATTTTCTTTTCATATCCAGAGTCCTATGGCCAAATTGTTTTGACTCAGACTCCAGAATCCCTGTCAGTGTCGCCTGGACAGAGAGTCACCATCAACTGCAAAGCCAGTACCAGCATTAGCAACTACTTAGGCTGGTACCAACAGAAATCAGGACAAGCACCTAAGCTCCTTATCTATGATTCTACCAACCGTGTCTCTGGGATCCCGGACCGGTTCAGCGGCAGTGGGTCTGGCACTGATTTCACTCTCACAATCAGCAGCGTTGAAGCTGAAGATGCTGGAGATTATTACTGTCAGCAACGCCAGAGCTACCCTCTCACAGTGATACAGACCGTTACAAAAACCTCCCTGTAAACGGAGAGAGCTGATGCTTATCATTTGTTACAGCTGCGACCAGAAGGGTGAATTTTATGATTTCATGCAAATAAAACACAGGAAGTAACTCAAATTACACCTGACACTTTTAAAGCAGCAACGATGCCAAAGTCATCAACAAACAAAATGCAGGGCTAAGTTCACCCTCCACTGAAGCCCAGCTCCACGGGGGTGGAAGGAGTAGCACCAGGTATTTGAATCCAAAGTTCACTGTAGGCCATTAGAACTTCCAGGAGTAGTTTCACTAGGCCACATTTATATTCTTCCACAACACTGGTACTAATCCTGAGCCCTGTTATTGCAAAACTTGCCTTGGGATGTCTGAAGACCCCAAGTGATCCTGGCTCTAGTTTGGTATCTCATCCAAAAGACCAGCCCCTGCAGTGTAGCTCCCTCATAACACAGTAGATTGTGGATTCAGTACAGACCCAGAGGGATGAGTGCCTCCTAATAAACCATCAGCACCATTTCCATTTTCCCAGACAGTCTCCCATTCAGTTACTTACCAGACCCATCCCTGGTCCAGCTAGGACAGCACATGGTACTAGAACCTGTATCTGCATGGCCAGAGCAGGGAGCTCAGCACAGCCAGCGATGCGGGAGAGGAACCACTTCAACCAGGACAGGTTGTTCGAGGAGTCAAAGCCGGACAGATCCGTAAAGCCAGGACTTGGTTACAGCTGTGTGAACAAAGTTCACCTGGGTTACAATCAGCTATAAACCATCAATCATTTTCACAAACAAAAACTGAGTCTCACACACTCTGAGCAAGAACCTGTTATTTGAGAGTAACAACTGAACTGTGGTAAGAAAGGGAGTCAAGGCTGGAATCATCCCACTTAATTCTGTGCTGTCGGTCTGGATAATTCCTGTCTGTGTTTCTGTACTAGTGGAAGGCCTGAGACTCTGCAGAGCTCTCCTGTGTTGTCTGAAGGGTGTGGTGCATCCTCTTACAAACCACACCGGCCACAGTGTGTTAGACCCCATCAGCCTGCACTGAGTGAGGTCAACTTGTATTTCCAAAGCCACCATTCAGCCCACCCTCAGCTCTACCCCATTGAAAACCCTGCAGAAACCAGCTCAGCCCACCCTGAGCACCCACCAGCCCTGCTGCTCCCATCTCACCCCTCTGAAAATTCTGGCCTATGGGATTCCTAACAGAGCTGGAGCTGTAATTACCCTCGTCTCTCCTGTACCCTCACCAGCAACCATCTCCTCATTATCTAAATGCCCAAGGAGGCACGTGACAGCTGCTTAGAGCCAACCAAAGGAAGTCACACAATAAAGATCAAAGCCTCTGGCACAATATAGGTCAAATCCATCCCTGAGTCAACTCTGCTCACTTCATTGTAGTTACACGAAAGATGCCTTTAGCCACATATGTCTAGCTGAGCTGCTCTTTGCAGAATAGGGTACCATGGAGGCAAAGATGAAGTCATGATGAAGGACAATTGATTTGGTGCCCCTTACAGGTGTTGAAGCACATCTGCAGCAACCCATCCCCACCATTCCCATAGGAGGGGGCCCTGCTGCATCATCAGCCACAGCACGGTTTGGTTTTGTTGCGGGTTGGTTTGGGGGTATTTGGGGGTTGGCAGGCAGTAAATCCCCACCACACTTTCTGTACCCCAGCTGGGAGGG
Source organism: Mauremys mutica (assembly GCF_020497125.1). Lineage (NCBI taxonomy): Eukaryota > Metazoa > Chordata > Testudines > Geoemydidae > Mauremys > Mauremys mutica. Next base: position 130,826,668 of record NC_059076.1, on the reverse strand, counting down.
CCTTGCTGAGGAAAGGTAATCAAGGTGCAGCCAGTCTATTTGGATCAAGCCCTTAAACAGGAGCTAGTCTCATGACAAACAGAGACAGAGATTTTCTCATCACAAGCCACAGAAGGGAATGATGGCAACAGAAAAACCTCCATGATCGTGTTGCTTAGGAAGCAAACAGTATAAAGAGTGGAGCAGAAAATCTTTAGCACAAAACAAACAAACAAATAAATAAATCAATCAATCTGATTTCTTATAGGCAGGGAATAAATAAGAAATAAAATTAGAACAGTGGGTTTCTATTATTGCACTTTACGATAAAAGCCACTTGGGTGATTTTCATTGTATTTACTCCTATACCAAAATGTGCACCATGCATTATTGTACCTGTGCAACATTTCCTCTAACACTGCATTAACCAAGCCTTTGGAGCAGCATGGGGCTAGGATGACCTTATTCCTACATAGAATTCAATGATCTAGATTAAAGTTCAGCCTCAAAGTGTTTAAAATGCCATAAGCAGCCTCTGCTGAGAAGTTTTTATATCCTCCCTTCCAGCCAAAAGACACACCAGGCGCATCAGTGGGACCAGTGGTGTTTAAGGCCTGCAATACGAGAGACTCCCAGTGACTCAAAATCTCTCCCCATTCTAGTTTCTGCCCAGATCCCTTTCTCACCCACAATGGACACAGGGCAAGGTTCTGAAACACGCTTCAGTGCCTGGGCTGAGTATGCTGGCCAGGAACACAGTGTGAGCCCAGCTGTGACATGCAGTAGTGTCACTCTTACCAGGGTTTCTTTCCAGAGCTATAGATCCTGTTACTACTTTGCTGTATTGTGCTGGCTCAGCGTGAAGGGAAAGTCCTTACTTTACAAGGGTAATTACAAGGTATCTGCTCAGTTATCTCCCACAGAAGGAAATACTGGGTAATTCAATTATATTTTCATGTGGCAGGAGAAAAACAAAACTAGAAAAAGAAAACAGACTGGGCTCTTCAAACTGCTGTTAAAAACCTTCTAGAAAATGAGTGAATGGTTTAGCTACTCGTATCTAGCTGCAGCACATATGGTGTCCCCTGCACCATCTTGCTACTTCAGTCTTATAAACCAGAAACACAAATACAAGACAGTTCAGTATCCTGCCCCCGCCACTCACATGAAGTAGATTTACATGACTCCTTCCATTTGCAAATTCACACATGAGCGACCCTCCCCTCCTGCCCTGCTGAGCTCATATAAATGGAGCTGTTTGCACTGCTCAGTGACCTGGTTAGCATTGCTGGCTCAGAACTGCCACAATGATCTTCCACACTCAGCTTCTCTGGATACTAGTTTTTTGGATTCAGGGTAAGAAAAAACAATAGACTCAGTTTTAATTAACAATAACATCAGTGACTATGTAAATATAATCTATTCATTGTTGTAACAGATAATATATTTTATTTAAGGCTGTTTAATAAGATATCAGATTAAAAATGTGTTGCAAAATAAAGCTATAACTCTGATTAACATGTTACAAATTCCTCCATTTCCTTTTTACTTCTAGATTCCATTGGGCAGAAAATACTGACTCAGACTCCAGAATCTCTATCGGTATCCCCAGGAGACACAGTCACTATCAAATGCAGAGCCAGTGAAAGTGTTAGCAACAACCTAGCTTGGTACCAACAGAAATCAGGACAAGCTCCTAAGCTCCTTATCTATGGTGCTACCACCCTGCAATCAGGCGTCCCAGCCCGATTCAGCGGCAGTGGGTCAGGGACTGATTTCACTCTCACAATCAGCAGGGTTGAAGCTGAAGATGCTGGAGATTATTACTGCCAGCAGTATAGCAGCTGGCCTCTCACAGTGATACAGCCCAATACAAAAACCTCCCTATCTGAATGTGCAGTGCTGAATATTTTTCACAGCTGCATGAGGACAGTCAGCTTCACAGATTTCATAAACAAGAAACAGGAAGTTAATGAAATCACTGTGTGCCACAACAACACAGCAAACTCCTCCCACTGTCATTTCCACTGTCCATGCAGAGAGCTCAGGGAAAACCTAAGGCTACATGGCTCTGTTAAGTAAGTTTGTTGATAAAGGCAGAGCGATCCTTTTAAAAGAAAAAATGCAAGAGGGAGGAACAAGAAATTTCAACGCTTGTGCAGCACCTAACATAATGGATCCATCACAGAAGCCCTTAGGCACAACAGCAATACAAATAAGAATGATAGTAATTAATACATGTAAGCAGAGTCAGGATGAGCCCCACCCTGACATCTGGTGGTAAATTATGGGGAGTGCGGAAAGAAGTTTCGGTTATTTGCATTGGCACTCCCACCCCACTTAGCATACCGCAAAGCAGCATGGGATGGTTATTTTCACAGCTGTAGGACCCCCAATTTCGTTGTTATTGGGGCAGGAGCAATAAAATGTTGTCAACCCGATTAAGTAAATGAGGAACTACAAAACTGTCTTATGATAGAGGGTTTCATTGTCAGCTAAATAGCACTTGCTAGACAAGGGACATGGGTTCCAAAACCCAGTTGAGGGAGAGAGGCTGGGGACAGATATCTGTACTGGGTGGTGCAGGCGTCTTGTGTGAGCCAGAAGCACCAGTTCCACCTGTGCCTCTCTCCACTGTGGAATGTCAGAGTTAATTTTTGATTCCCTTAAGACTCTAGATACAGGTTACTGAGCTGAACTCACTGGCACTGGGGCTCCCCTACTATGAGCTGGAATCACTAAGAGCTGAAATCACTGAAGAGCTGGACTTGCTGAGCTGAGAGCACTGAGTACTGTGCTCATGAGTGGGGGAGCCTGAAGCAATACCGTGGAGCAGAGCAGCTGGCAGAGCGGAGTGGAGCAGTTTGTGCAGCCACTGGTTGAGTGGAGCCAAGCAGCTCGTGAGGATGGCTGGAGCGGATCACAGGACAGCTGGTAGACCAGAGCAGCTGGCAGAGTGGAGCAGCCCACAGAGCAAGCGGAGCTGAGCTGTTTGCGGGGACGACTAGTGGAAGCAGAACCCCACGAAGAGGCAGGGCAGTTGGCCCCGAAACCACGTAAGGTGCCCCTTTCTACCCAGGCTGGGGAGGGGGACCTCTGCAGAGAGACTCTTGAACTCTGGGGCTGCACTGACCCAGGACAGAGACTTTTGGATTGTGGGACTTTTGGGACTGTGGGTGATTTGGGGGTTGCTGGACTCAAGGGCCCAGAGAGAAGGACACGGCCCAATTTGCTGGGGTGGGTCTTTGCTCACGGTTTGACCTATGAACTCTAGCTGAGGTATTTTCCCAATTTAATGCTTGTTGTTTCTCATGTTATTAAACCTTTTCTGCTACACCAAGACTCTGTGCTTGCGAGAGGGGAAGTATTGCCTCCTCGAGGCGCCCAGGGGTGAGTGTAAGATTTTCCCAGGTCATTGGGTGGGGGCTCGAGCTGGTTTTGCATTATGTTGTGGGGAAGGGACCCCTATGTATTGAACCCGGCCCTTGCTGCTATTGTTTCGGCCCGGCAGAAGGGTTACATACATATGGGCCAGTTATTTCCAAAGAGATCATCTCCTATTTAGGCACAAACTAAATGATTCACAGAGCTCAGCAAGTTGGATGGAAATCTGGCCATACCTGGCTTAATAGAAGCAGATGCGTAGCCAATACTTAGATGCCTAAATGGGAGCTGAGTTCTTTTGAAAAATCTGTCTTAGAGCCCAATCCTAGGCCCCATGAAGTTAACAGCAGTATTTCCGTTGACATCTATGGGTGTAGGATCGGACCCATTACAGGCTCTCCAACAAGCTACCGTGTTCCAGGGTTCTTGGGTTCACGCAGGAGCAAATAGCTGGTTAGTTACTGGAGAGGCAGATAACAGATGAACAGCTGGGAAAGGGTGTGAATAAAACAGCCCACAAGGAGGAGAGCCTGGAGAACAAGAAGAAGCTGGTGTCACAGGGTCAGACCAAAAAGAAGTGGAGCCTTCTTGTAAATTCCCTTCCTTCTCCAATGCAGGCTGGGGTACCACAAGGTCAGGCCAGGAGAAAGAAGTGAAAGACAGTGACCACACTGGCCATGCCACAGCTATCCCAGGGACAGGCAGGTGCCTCCTCCTAACCATCCTCTTCAGACGGATGCTGGAAGAGTTACTGGGAAGTAGCCAAATATCAAGATCTGACAACTGATTTTCAGCACAGCCCTAGTTCACACAGAAGCAGTCACAGACACATCGTCAATGGGGCATCCACAACAGCCACTGAATTGCAATCCATGGCAAACTGAGGATCTCCAAAGATCATCAAAGGGCTCTAATTCGCAGTGAATACACAAGTGTTCCACAGAGTCTCTGTTCAGTTAGGGCACCTACTAATTAAACATCAGCTAATGAGACTTCATATTCATTGACAATCTTCACTAAGCGTCTCCACAGCTTTATGAATTATGGGCTTGAGCCAAAGCCCACTGGAGTCAGAGGAAAGTCTCCCACAGACTTCAATGAGCTTTGAAATCAGGCCCTTAAGGTTTTAGCTCCAGCATTCCTTCACAGCTGGTGTGTAGGCAGGGGAATGAATGAGCAACTGTAATTTGAAGTCATTTTTTGTTCGTCAGGAACATGAAATAGTGTATCTGGACTGATACACATAGAAACACTCATCAGAAAGTCCCACACAGTAAGTGCTTTGGGGACTCAGATTGAAGCCATGGTGATGGGGGTTAGGACAGCAATACACATTATCAGTTCCAGAAATTCTGAGGGCAGTTTTCCATAAGTGGCCAATAGCAGAGCCCTTGTGAAAGAAATCCGTCTGCACTCTACTGCAATTCCCTGCCTGCTTGTGGCAATATATCTGAATCAAGCAGAAGCAGCAGTTTTGCAAAGACAAACGTCAAACAAGCATAGTTTGTAAAGTAAAGGATATCTATTCATATTTGTATGGCAGGGAGAACAACAAAGGGAGGTAAATGGATCTGAAAACTGCTCTAAAATGGCTGGGAAGTATTAACTGTTTACATACAAGGTCACATACAACATTCATGGCCCCTTCTCCATAGAGCATCTTCTGTTATTCCATTCATAAAACCATCACTGTTGCAAGTTTACCTCATAAGTCACTATCACCAGGTTACAGAGACCAACACCACACAAGAGTAACAGGAAATGCCCTTGGATCTAAAATGCAGCACATTTATATGAAGGGGTCATTTGCATATTCACTCAGGAAGGATGTTCCCTGGCTGGGCTGCTGAGCATTCATAAACGGTCCTGTTTGCACTGTCTGGTGAGCTGTTCAGCATTCCCCACGGAGATATATCAAGATGCTCTCACAGACCCAGCTTCTCTGGATACTAGTGCTTTGGATTCAGGGTGAGCATTTTATCAACAAGGAACAGACTTCATAGGCAATAAAATACTAGCTAAGCTTAAAATAATACTGCAGTACTTATTTTGAAATCTAAATTCTTAAATGAAAAATGCATTTAAATACCAAGCTTTAATTACTTTTAATAACATGTCTTGATTCCATGAATTTGCTTTCCATATCCAGAGTCCTATGGCCAAACTGTTTTGACTCAGACTCCAGAATCCATGTCAGTGTCTCCTGGAGAGCGAGTCACCATCAACTGCAAAGCCAGTACCAGCATTAGCAACAACTTAGACTGGCATCAACAGAAACCAGGACAAGCACCTAAGCTCCTTATCTATGATTCTACCAACCGTTACTCTGGAATCCCAGCCCGGTTCAGTGGCAGTGGGTCTGGCACTGATTTCACTCTCACAATCAGCAACGTTGATGTGCAAGACGCTGGAGATTATTACTGTCAGCAACGCAACAGCTTCCCTATCACAGTGATACAGACCATTACAAAAACCTCTCTGTGCACAGAGCACGCACGGTGCTTGTTTGTCACAGTTGTGACCAAGATGGTGAATTTTATCATTTAATGCAAATGAAAAAGAGGAAGTAATTCAAAATACACCTGACATTTTATACAGCACCAAACAGCCCCAAACCATCAAAGAAACACATACAGGGATCAGATCACACTCTGCTGAAGCTCAGCTCCAGTGGGGTGGCAGGAGCAATACTCTGCAACTGGATCTCAAGATCATTGTATCCCATTAGAACTACAGGGAGTATTTGATAGGTCTATTCTCCCACAATACACATGCCAATGTTCATCCCTATTATTGCAAAACCATGGGGTAGCTATAGACCCTAAATGGGGTCTAGGCTGGGGTCTCATCCAAATGACTGCTCTCTGCAGTGCAGCTCACCTAATGCCACCGGAGATCATGGGGTTCACTACAGGCTCAGAGGGAGGAGGGTCTCCTGCTAAACCATCAACACCCCTTCCTGTAGCAACTCAGCAGTCTCCCATCCAAGTATTTACCAGACCCATCTCTGGTCTGTCTATGGCAGTAGATGTATCTGAACCTGTATGGCTGCAGGTGGAGGAATATTAACATTATTTGTATTGTCTCTCAAGAGCACACAAGTGGTTATAGGTAGAATATTCCCCACTCTCCATTTTTTCTTCTCCATCCCTGCAGGGGGTTAAGTATCCCTCTGAGCCTCCCTCTCTTTTGTCTCCTCCGTGGAGGCCCAGGTGTCAGAGCCAGAACAGACTTCGGTTAGATCACAAACCACACCAACTATCTGCTTCCAATCCTTTCTTCAACCTACACGACTTTGTTCTGTCTAAACACAGTCAGAGTAGAACTTTAAACTCTCCATTAATTTTAATGAGCCCTTTGGATCATTCTGTATGGAAAGCTTCTAAAAAATAATTAGAATTAAATGAAACTAATCAAAGCATCAAGGTGACTTTTCAAGGCTATTGACAGATGAAGAATACCAGAAGATGTCACTCTCTATCATATAGTTCTAAAATTAATAACTGAACATTAGTCACCATGATGATGAGATCACACATGGCAAATCACACATTTAAACTAGGTGCCGCAAAGCACATTTCCTTCCGTGCCAGGCTTTGCAGAAAAATACACCAATGGGAACACCAAGGGATTCACTGTCATGTTTTGTGGAACAAAAAAGGGTGTGGGGGGGGAACTGAATGTTTGCAGGGCTCTAATGACGGCAGCTGAAAATAAAATCATTCTACCTTCTCAGTGGTTGTTCCATGTGTTCAAATCCACTGCTCCCTTGATGACCCAGGGAGAGAAACTGTGGAAGCACCTGCTTAAAACTGAGCAAGGGTCAAATGTGACCTTAACTGGTTTCCAAAACAACTTTAGTCCCTGCAACTCATCCCTGTTACACTTTGATGTCACCGAAGCCCCATCCCGGGTAGAGGAGTATCTGAATCACAAAGATATTACAACTAATTATAACTAGAGCGGGGCCCAGGTTGAGAAGTTCAGAACAGGATCTGGATCCTCTAAGCAGTAGAGGGTATCAGACCAGTGTTCTGGCTCATGCTCATCTCTTATGAGACTGAGCACATGCAGCATGAAACATAGAACCCACCTGCAATCACTGTAAATCTCTGCCTGGAAGTAAAGCACAGAACATTTCCATACATTTTGCATAGTCACACGTGTGACATTTCCCCTGTGAGCTGCTGAGAACTTATAAACTTTCGCTTTCCCCTACAAAGCTCAGTGACAAGCATTTCCAGCTATCACCTGCCAAGATGATCTCACAGAGTCACTTTCTCTGGCTGCTGGTTCTCTGGGTTCATGGTAAGAAGCAGTACAAGAGTCTACAGGGCTATTAACCAATGTATTAAAATGCAGGAAATGCTGGAATTTTTTTTAATTCATTCTTACTTGCTGGCCTGATTTTTGATTAAACACCACTTGTTACATTTCAGTGTAAGATGTGCTTCAGTGTAAAGCTTTGACTCAGATGTTATGTCATTGGCCAATTATCCCTTGCTGCTCTTATTACCACCACCAATTTTCCATTTAGGTTCAAGTGGGCAGATCGTGATGACTCAGACTCCAGAATCTCTATCCGTGTCCGTGGGGGAAACAGTAACTATGAAATGCCAGGCCAGTTCAAGCATTGATATCTATGCACACTGGTACCAACAGAAATCTGGTCAAACTCCAAAGCTTCTTATCTACAGGGCTAGCAGCCGCCCATCTGGGATCCCAGCCCGGTTCAGTGGCAGTGGGTCTGGCACCGATTTCACTCTTACCATCAGTAGAGTTGAAGCCGATGATGCTGGAGATTATTACTGTCAGCAGAGTGGCTACAGCACCCCTCTCACAGTGATACAGACCAATACAAAAACCTTCCTACTGTCTAGTGTGAATTGCGGTTGCCTTTGTTCGAGCTGTGTGAACAAAGCTTGCAAAGTTTCCTGTCAGTCACATGTGAAAAAGCATGCCCCTTCTCAGCTCTTTCCATGAGCAATACGATATCTTCCCAAAGGCTGAGATTTAAAATGAGTTTCTGTTAAAGCCTCCTGGATGGCAGAGTGTTATCAATCAGGGAGGGAAGGTGCTCAGTGGCTGGTCCATTCCACACCATCAATCAATTTTTCAAACAAAAACTGTCTCACAAACTTTGGGCAAGAACTTGTTTCTTTTTTTTCAGAGTAACAATTGAACTGTGGTAAGAAACTAACCAGGGTTTGAAACCTTCCCACTTAATTGTGTGCTGTCCGTCTGGATGATTCTGTACTAGTGGAAGGCCTGAGACTCTGCAGAACTCTCCTGTGTTGTCTGAAGGGTGCGGTGAATCCTCTTACAGCCCATCCCGGCCACCATGTGTTAGACCCCATCAGCCTGCACTGGGTGGGGTCACCATGTATTTCCAAAGCCACCATTCAGCCCACCCCACTGAAAACCCTGCAGAAACCAGCTCAGCCAACCCTGAGCACCCACTGGCCCTGCTGCTCCCTGTCTCACCCCTCTGAAAATTCTCACCTATGGGATTCCTAACAGAGCTGGAGCTGTAACTACCCTCATCTCGTACCCTCACCAGCAGCCATCCCCTCATTATCTCAACACCCAAGGAGGAACCTATCAACTGCTTTGAGCCAGCAAAAGGAAGTCGCACAAACACACACAAGGAAACCCCTGGAACAATATAGATCAAATTCATCCCTGAAATAATTGCTCACTTCACTGTAGTTACCCCAAGGATGGATTTGGCCCCAAATGTCTAGCTGGGCTGATCCTTGCAGACCAGAGTTCCCTGAAAGTACAGAAACAGCGGAGATCAGGATCCAATCCAAGTGACTTGCTGCCCCCTACAGGTGTTCATTCAGATCTGCAGCAACCCATCCCCACCATCCCCATAGGATGGGGCTTTGCTGAGACAGCCACAGCATGGTTTGATTTGGGGGTACTTTTAGGGGTTGAGGAAATAAATCCCCACCAGGCTTTCAGCACCCCAGCTGGGAGGGCCTCCCTGAAGAAAGCGAATTGAGGTGTAGCCAGTCTATCTGCATCAAGCCCTTAAAACAGCAGCTGTTATTCTCATGTGAAGTACAGACAGGTTTTCTGATCAGTCAGAGCAGGGAATGATGGCAACAGAGAGCTACCCAGATGCTATTTTGCTTGGTTTCATATTGCTGGGCTGCAGTTCCCAGGCTACAAAGCTGCAGGAAAGGATGGGGGCAGCTTGTTGGTTTGTTTGTGAGTTGCAGTTAAATACAAACCCTGCAAATAAATCAGAAACTACAATGAGGTTGATTTTTGGTTCACCTGGGCCTCTTGTGAGCTTCCTCTTCTGCCACTCAGACCCTGGCATAGCCACTGTCCTAGTAAGCACCATAATGACAGCATCTGACCATTCAGAATGGGCAGTAAGGAAAGGCCATGTTGCTTAGGGAGCAAACAGCAGAGAGAGGAGAGCAGAAAATATTTAGCCAAGAAAAAAGTTGTTTTCTTATAGCTAGAGAATAAATCAGAAATAAAATTATAACAGTAGGTTTCTATTATTGAACTTACAATAAAAGCTACACTTTAAAATAAAAGCCACCTGGATGATTTTCATATATATTTCTACTTATACACACCCCATGATGTGCACCAGGCATTATTGCATATGCACAAAATATCCTCTATTGCGCCCCTAACCAACTCTTGGAGCAGTACAGGGCTGCAATGGTCAGGTTCAGCCATGTAATTAAATGGTGAAGATTAAAATCCAACATAAAAACTGCTTAAAATGCCATATACAGCCTCTGCTGAGCAGCTTTTCTAGCATCTCTCCAGGCCAAAAGACACACCAGGAACATTCTCTGTGGACTCTCAGTTACTTAAAATCTCTCCCCCTCTCTGGTTCCTGCCCAAATCCCTTTGAACAACGGACACAGGGTAGGAAATGAGGCTTGGCGAGGGCGTGGCGTGCAGGCTTCCTCTCCCTCCCCCTCCCTGACTCCTGCCCAGGGAAATCAGCTGGTTTGCGGTGTTCAGGAGGGAGGGGGAGCCTGTGTGCCAAGTCCTCGCTCCTCCCCCGCTCCCTCCTGCCTCCTAAACACCGCAAGCCAGCTGACTGCAGCAGTGAAAAGGTAAAAAAGGTAAAAAAGCATCAGGCCGTGTAGCACCACACTCCCTGGGGAACGCTCCAACATCTGCTCCTGCGGGCTGCTCATGCCCTACATTCTGCGGACAACTCTTCCATTGGCCAGAAGGTGGCAGTATTATGACACAACATTACAGAGCTGGAGTTTTCAGGCCAAACAGAGCGTTTGGACTCAGAGGGATTCACTGGTACAATCTGATTAAAGAGGGAGGAGAATGAATGAGTGACTGTGCTTCCCCGAGCAAAATATTGGGGGGAAAAACAGCTTTAAAGCTAGACTGGGAGCCCTTATCCCCACAACTGCACTCACAGAAGCAGTCCCAGTGAAATGAATGGGATTACCTGTGAGAATAACTGCTCACCGTGTGAGAAACAGGCTCAAGACTTGACCGTAAAAATAGTTATAGACGGGCTTGTGTTTAAACCTATGGAAATTGGGAAATGAATGGACATCTGCATCCTGCTCTGATACCCATTGATAGAGTCACCTTATTAAATAATAAATCTACCACCGTACCCACCTTATGCCATGTAAGCCTCAGTCTGAGCACTCGAACTCCAGAATAGTGAGTAACTATGAATAGTTATAACACGCAACGGCAGCATCAGACAGACAATTCAAATATTTCAGAACAGTTCTCCTGGGTGTATTATCCTGTTGACCTCCAGCATTTTACACTTTTGTATATTCACACTAGAGTGATTTTCCTTTTCGGAGCACTTATAGATGTGTTGAATTTCACTCACTGGAAATTGTGCTTATTGACAAGCATTTCCAGTAATAGATAAGCAAGGCAGAGTCACTGACTCCCCTTCCTGGATGCTATTTGGTATCTGGCTTCAAGGTTAGAAATGATACAAATGTAACAATCACTGCATTCATGTATTAAATCTATTGTATTGTAAGTTAATTTCTACTCTTTAAGTGAAATTTAAACAGTTTTTCAGTGTAAATCTTGGAATAATTGTCCATCATCCTGCTTACCCCATCCTATCTCTGCCTCTATTTTCTCTATATCTAGATTCCATTGGGCAGAAAGGGCTGACTCAGACTCCAGAATCTGTCAGTGTTTCCAGGGGACACAGTCACTATCAACTGCAAAGCCAGGGTGAGCCTAGCAACAACTTAGCTTGGTTCCGAAAGCAACCAGGACAAGCTCCTGACCTTCTCATTCATCGTGCTCCTACCCTGGCCTCTAGGCTCCCAGCCTGATTCAGTTCTAGTGTTGCTGGCAATGAACACACTGATTACACTCTCACTGACAGCAGTGTGGAAGCTGATGATGCTGGGGATTATTATTATGAGCTGTACAATGACTGGCCTCTCCCAGTGACACAGGCCAATTCCAAACCCTTCCGGTGCTACACAGAGTGTGCAATGCCTGTCAGCCTGTGTAACTGCACGAGCTTTTCACTGTTATCTTTGGCTTCTCTCCTGTATTACTCTCCTATTGTTATTTTCAAATATTCACTTGTTGCATCTGGTAATTAAATAGACCTAGAACTGCAAACCCTTACTCACACACATCATGTCATTCACAGGACTTCTCCCATTGCTGTCAGTGGAACTGCTCACATCAGTAAAGTTACATATGTCTGCTGGGGTTGGCAGGATCAGGTCCTTAGTGTGTAAACTACACAGGGCAGGGACTGTGTTTTCCCCTCTGGTTGTACAGCACCAAGCAAAATGAGTCCTGACTGGAGCCATTGGATGGTATTGTCTGTAATATAAGCATGAAATTTAAAAAAATAGTAAATGAGAGTGAGGCAGAGAGATATAAAACTTCCATGCCAAACAAAAACAGGACATTCTCACTATAGTTAATAACTGATCTCTACAGACAATATTGTGGCACCTTTCAGCCACAGACTGCAAAACTCTCAACAAACTTAAGAAACTGCTGCAACATCACCAGGCATCCTTGTCTGGGTGGAAGTCAGCATCCATTAGAGTGCAAAGCAACCATTCAAAACAGAAAGAGAGTCTTTATCAAGTTGAAACTATGTGGGGACCTAGAGGATTACTGTTCTCAGCTGTGACTTTATCAGAGCACTGGAGCTCAGATTTTTAGTGACAGTTATGTGTGGTTCCTCTCAGGGTACGTCCATACTACCCGCCCGGGTCAGCGGGTAGCGATCCACTTCTCGGAGTTCGATATATCGCGTCTCATCTAGACGCAATATATCGAACTCCGAACGCGCTCCCGTCGACTCCGGAACTCCACCACCGCGAACGGCGGTGGCGGAGTCGACGGGGGAGCCGCGAACTTCGATCCTGCGGCGTCTGGACAGGTAAGTAGTTCGAACTAAGGTAGTTCGAGTTCAGCTACGCTATTCGACCCCCCCCCCCCCACCAGTGTAGACCAGGCCTCAGTTTTCCAACATCTAACTGGCTTGGGTTCCTTAGCCTCATTTTCAGACATGATTTTGGCACTTAGATCCAGATCGGCAAAGCTATTTACATACCTGTCTCCCACTGAAATCAAAGGGAGTTAAGCATCTTTATGGCATAGTGGGACTCAGGAACACAAGTCTCTTACAGAGACCACTGGAGGGGACAAAGATCCACACTCTCTAATGAGGTCTACACTCTACCCTGCTTTCCCCAAAGAAGACAGTTTGCACAGATCTGCACTGCGAGCAGGGCCAAGAAGCAGCCGCTTCACAAGGAATTACTCAATGTTTTTCTGAGCCACCTGAGAAGCGGGGGGAATGCAGCTGCTGTTCTGCTCCTGAAGTGGGTGCTGCACACACCCTCCCTTCCACAGCTGGCCATCTCTATGGCTGGTGCAGAGGGGGGAGGAGATCCTGGCTCACAGTCACTTCTGGGGTGTTAGTGATGCTAGCTCCATACATCCCTTGGGTTTCTGTGCGTGCAAGGACAGCACTGTGTCTAGCCCCTGTATGGGAGGGCTCCTAGCACACCCATGGAGGCACCAGCAACAATCTGTCCCGAAGGAAGGGCCTTACTGTAAAAAGAATCTAGACAGGACATGGGCCCAACTATCTCCTTGGGCAAGGACACTGGGGAGAATCCAAGAATATTTTCATGGCAGGGAGAATAACGCAAAGGTAAATTGAGGTAAACGGATACGAAAAATGCTGTAAAAATGGCTGGAAGATTTTAACTGCTAAAATTCCAGGTCACATGCAATATTTCTGGTGTCCTCTCCATAGAGCACCTTCTGTTGTTCCATTTATTAAACCTCCAGTCTTGCATTTTTACCTTATACATCGCTATCACCAAGTTACAGAGACCAACACTGCACAAGAGTAACAGGAAACGCCCCGTAACTAAAACACGGCACATTTATATGAACGGGTCATTTGCATGTTCACTCAGGAGGGACGTTCCCTGGCTGGGCTGCTGAGAGTTCATAAAGGGTCCCGTTTGCACTGCCTGGTGAGCTGTTCAGCATTCCCCACGGAGACCTGTCAAGATGCTCTCCCAGGCCCAGCTTCTCTGGATACTAGTGCTTTGGATTCAGGGTGAGCATTATATCAACAGGGAACACACTTCATAGGCAATAAAATGCAAGTTGGATTTAAAATAATACTTTGTTACTTATTTAGCAAATTAGTGTTAAATAAATGATTCTGTTAAAATTTATCTAAATATCCAGTTTTAATTACTTTTAATAAAATGCCATGACACTATGAATTTTCTTTCCGTATCCAGAGTCCTGTGGCCAAATTGTTTTGACGCAGACTCCAGAATCCCTGTCAGTGTCGCCTGGACAGAGAGTCACCATCAACTGCAAAGCCAGTACCAGCATTAGCATCTACTTAGGCTGGTACCAACAGAAATCGGGACAAGCACCTAAGCTCCTTATCTATGATTCTACCAACCGTGTCTCTGGGATCCCGGACCGGTTCAGCGGCAGTGGGTCTGGGACTGATTTCACTCTCACAATCAGCAGCGTTGAAGCTGAAGATGTTGGAGATTATTACTGTCAGCAACACCAGAGCCTCCCTCTCACAGTGATACAGACCATTACAAAAACCTCCCTGTAAACAGAGAGAGCTGATGCTTATCATTTGTTACAGCTGTGAGCAGAAGGGTGAATTTTATGATTTCATGCAAATAAAACACAGGAAGTAACTCAAAATACACCTGACACTTTTATAGCAGCAACGATGCCAAAGTCATCAATAAACAAAATACAGGGACCAGTTCCCCCTCCTCTGAAACCCAGCTCCACGGGGCTGGAAGGAGTAGCACCAGGTATTTGAATCCAAAGTTCACAGTAGGCCATTAGAACTTCCAGGAATAGTTTCATAGGGCCGCATTTATATTCTTCCACAACACTGGTACTAATCCTCTGCCCTGCTATTGCAAAACTTGCCTTGGGATGTCTGAAGACCCCAAGTGATCCTGGCTCTAGTTTGGTATCTCATCCAAAACACCAGCCCCTGCAGTGCAGCCCCCTCATAACACAGGACATTGTGGATTCAGTATAGACTCAAAGGGATGAGCGCCTCCTAATAAACCATCAGCACCATTTCCATTTTCCTAGACAGTCTCCCATTCAGTCACTTAGCAGACCCATCCCTGGTCCAGCTAGGGCAGCACATGGTACTAGAACCTGTATCTGCATGGCCAGAGCAAGGGGCTAAGCCCAGCCAGCCATGCGGGAGAGAAACCACTTCAACCAGGACAGGTGGTTCAGGGAGTCAAAGCAGGATAGATCCGTAAAGCCAGGACTTGGTTACAGCTGTGTGAACAAAGTTCACCTAGGTTACAGTCAGCTAGTCACATGTGATATGGACCACCAGGCGCCAGCCCTTCTCAGCTCAGTCCATGAACAATACGACGTTTCTTACTTCCCAAAGGCCTAGCAGTAAAATGAGCTCCTGATACAGCCTCCTGGATGGCAAAGGGTTATCCGGAAGGCGGTGGGTGCAGCGGCTGGACCTTTATAAACCACAACAAAAACTGAGTCTCACACACTCTTAGCAAGAACCTGTTATTTGAGAGTAACAACTGAACTATGGTAAGAAAGGGAGTCAAGGCTGGAATCTTCCCACTTAATTCTGTGCTGTCCATCCAACGATTTCCTGTCTGTGTTTCTGTACTAGTGGAAGGCCTGAGACTCTGCAGAGCTCTCCTGTGTTGTCTGAAGGGTGTGGTGCGTTCTCTTACAACCCGCTGCTCTTTGCAGAATAGGGTACCATGGAGGTAAAGATGAGGTCATGATGGGAGACAATCAATTTGGTGCCCCCTACAGGTGTTGATGCAAATCTGGAGCAACCCATCCCCACCATTCCCATAGATGCCCTGCTGCATCATCAGCCACAGCACTGTTTGGTTTTGTTGCGGGTTGGTTTGAGAGTATTTACAAGTTGGCAGGCGGTAAATCCCCACCACACTTCCAGTACCCCAGCTGGGAGGTAATCAAGGTGCAGCCAGTCTATTTGGATCAAGCCCTTAAACAGGAGCTAGTTAGTCTCATGACAAACAGAGACAGAGATTTTCTCATCACCAGCCAGAGCAGGGAATGATGACAACAGAAAAGCCATGATCATGTGGCCTAGGTAGCAAATAGTATAAAGAGTGGAGCAGAAAATCTTCAGCACAAAAAAAAATAAAATTAAAATCTGTTTTCTTATAGGCAGAGAATAAATAAGAAATAAAATTTGAACAGTGGGTTTCTACTGTTGAACTTTACAATGAAAGCCAGTTGGGTGATTTTTGTTATATTTACACGTATACCAAAATGTGCACCATGCATTATTGTACCTGTGCAACATTTCCTCTAACACTGCATTAACCAAGCCTTTGGAGCAGCATGGGGCTACCATGGCCTTATTCCCACATAGAATTCAATGATCTAGATTAAAGTTCAACATCAACATGTTTAAAATGCCATAAACAGCCTCTGCAGAGAAGTTTTTATATCCTCCCTTCCAGTCAAAAGACACACCAGGCGCATCAGTGGGACCAGTGGTGTTCAAGGCCTGCAATACAAGAGACTCTCAGTTACTGAAAATCTCTCCCCTCTCTAGTTTCTGCCCAGATCGACACACAATGGACACAGGGCGAGGTTCTGAAACACGCTTCAGTGCCTGGGCTGAGTATGCTGGCCAGGAACACAGGGTGAGCCCAGCTGTGACATGCAGTAGTGTCATTGTTACCAGGGTTGGTTTCCAGCGCTATAGATCGTGTTACTACTTTGCTGTATTGTGCTGGCTCAGCGTGAAAGGAAAGCGGTTACTTGCCATGGGTAACTGAAGGGCATCCAACCCAGTTATCTCCTGCAGAAGGAAATACTGGGTAATTCAATGATATTTCCATGTGGCGGGAGAAAAGCTGAACTAGAAAAAGGAAACAGACTGAGTTCTTCAAACTGCTGTTAAAAGCCTTCTAGAAAATGGGTGGATGGTTTAACCACACATATCCAGCTGCAGCACATATGGTCTCCTCTGCACCATCTTGCTGCTCCAGTCTTATAAACCAGACACACAAATGTTCAGAATCCTGCCCTCACCACTCACATGAAGTGAATTTACATGACTTGTTCCTTTTGCAAATTCACATACGAGCGACCCTCCCCTCCTGCCCTGCTGAGCTCATATAAATGGAGCTGTTTGCACTGCACAGTGACCTGATTAGCATTGCTGGCTCAGAACTGCCACAATGATCTTCCACACTCAGCTTCTCTGGATACTAGTTTTTTGGATTCAGGGTAAGGAAATACACTAGACTCAGCTTTAATGAACAAAAACATCAGTGACAATGTAAATATCTATTCATTGTTGTAACAGATAATATGATATTTTATTTAAGGCTGTTTAAGAAGATAGCAGATTAAAAATGTGTTGCAAAATAAAGCTATAAC
The DNA here is from genome assembly GCF_020497125.1 of Mauremys mutica. NCBI lineage: Eukaryota > Metazoa > Chordata > Testudines > Geoemydidae > Mauremys > Mauremys mutica. Next base: position 130,809,358 of record NC_059076.1, on the reverse strand, counting down.
TCTTTGATCAGTGTGTTACAAATTCTTCCATTTCCTTTCTACTTCTAGATTCCATTGGACAGAAAATACTGACTCAGACTCCAGAATCTCTATCGGTCTCTCCCGGAGACACAGTCACTATCAAATGCAGAGCCAGTGAAAGTGTTAGCACCCACCTGGCTTGGCACCAACAGAAATCAGGACAAGCTCCTAAGCAACTTATCTATGGTGCTACCACCCTGCAATCAGGCGTCCCAGCCCGGTTCAGCGGCAGTGGGTCTGGGACTGATTTCACTCTCACAATCAGCAGGGTTGAAGCTGAAGATGCTGGAGATTATTACTGCCAGCAGTACAACAGCTGGCCTCTCACAGTGATACAGCCCAATACAAAAACCTCCCTGTCAGTGCATAGTGCTGAGCATTTCTCACAGCTGCATGTGGACAGTCAGCTTCACAGACTCATAACAAACAAGAAACAGGAAGTTAATGAAATCACTGTCTACCACAACAACGCAGCAAACTCCTTCCACTGTCATTTCCACCGTCCATGCAGAGAGCTCAGGGAAAACCTAGGGCTACATGGCTCTGTTAAGTAAGTTTGTTAATAAAGGCAGAGCGATCCCTTTAAAAGAAAAAATGCAAGAGGGAGGAACGAGAAAAGCAACGCTTGTGCAGCACCTAGCATAATGGATCCATCACAGGAGCCCTTAGGCACAACGGCAATACAAATAACAATGATAATAATTAACAAATATGGGCCAGTGTTTCCAGAGAGATCGTCTCCTATTTGGGCACAAACTAAATGTTCCACAGAGCTCAGAAAGTTGTATACAGACGCTCCCCAGGTTATGCAAGTCCCGACATATGCAAATTCTCACTTACGGAAAAAGTTCCATAAGCCAGAAATAGGATTTTTGAGTTGCGGAAATTTGTGCGTAACGTATGGGTAAATGTTTCCGACTTACGCAAAATTCAAGTTATGCAAGGCTTTCCGGAATGGAACGACTGCGTAAGTGGGGGGGCTGTTGAAAATCTGCCCATATCTATCTTAACAGAAGCAGCTGAGGAGCCAATATTTAGATGCCTAAATGGGAGCTGAGCTCTTTTGAAAAATCTGTGTCTTAGAGCCTGGTCCTAGGCCCAGTGAAGTTAACAGGAGTGTTTCCATTGACGTCTATGGGTGTAGGATCGGACCCACTACAGACTCTCCAACAAGCTACCGTGTTCCAGGGTTCTTGGGTTCACACAGGATCAAGTGTCTGGTTAGTTACCGGAGAGGCAGATAACAGATGAACAGCTGGGAAAGGGTGTGAATAAAACAGCCCACAAGGAGGAGAGCCTGGAGAACAAGAAGAAGCTGGTGTCACAGGGTCAGACCAAAAAGAAGTGGAGCCTTCTTGTAAATTCCCTTCCTTCTCCAATGCAGGCTGGGGTACCACAAGGTCAGGCCAGGAGAAAGACATGAAAGACAGTAAAAAAAACAGGAGTACTTGTGGCACCTTAAAGACTAACAAATTTATTTTAGCATGAGCTTTCGTGAGCTAAAGCTCACTTCTTCGGATGCATAGAATGGAACACACAGACAAGAGATATTTATACATACAGAGAACATGAAAAGGTGGAAGTATGCATACCAACAGGCAGAGTCTAATCAATTGAGATGAGCTATCCTTAGCAGGAGGCAAAAAAACTTTTTGAAGTGATAATTAAGATGGCCCATAGAAGGTGTGAGGAGAACTTAACATAGGGAAATAGATTCAATTGGTGTAATGACCCAACCATTCCCAGTCTTTATTTAGACCACAGTTAATGGTATCTAGTTTGCATATTAATTCAAGTTCAGCAGTCTTTGATGAATTGCAATTGGCAATTTTGCAACAAAAAAACGTCAAAAACAGACTCCAAAGAGAGACTGCTGAACTTGAATTAATATGCAAATTCTTAAATGAAAAATGCATTTAAATACCAAGCTTTAATTACTTTTAATAACATGTCTTGATTCCATGAATTTGCTTTCCATATCCAGAGTCCTATGGCCAAACTGTTTTGACTCAGACTCCAGAATCCATGTCAGTGTCTCCTGGAGAGCGAGTCACCATCAACTGCAAAGCCAGTACCAGCATTAGCAACAACTTAGACTGGCATCAACAGAAACCAGGACAAGCACCTAAGCTCCTTATCTATGATTCTACCAACCGTTACTCTGGAATCCCAGCCCGGTTCAGTGGCAGTGGGTCTGGCACTGATTTCACTCTCACAATCAGCAACGTTGATGTGCAAGACGCTGGAGATTATTACTGTCAGCAACGCAACAGCTTCCCTATCACAGTGATACAGACCATTACAAAAACCTCCCTGTGCACAGAGCACGCACGGTGCTTGTTTGTCACAGTTGTGACCAAGATGGTGAATTTTATCATTTAATGCAAATGAAAAAGAGGAAGTAATTCAAAATACACCTGACATTTTATACAGCACCAAACATCCCCAAACCATCAAAGAAACAAATACAGCGATCAGATCACACTCTGCTGAAGCTCAGCTCCAGTGGGGTGGCAGGAGCAATACTCTAGAACTGGATCTCAGGATTATTGTATCCCATTAGAACTACAGGGAGTATTTGGTAGGTCTATTCTTCCACAATACACGTGCTAATATTCATCCCTATTATTGCAAAACTTACCATGGGGTAGCTGTAGACCCTAAATGGGGTCTAGTCTGGGGTTTTATCCAAATGACTGCTCTCTGCAGTGCAGCTCACCTAATGCCACCGGAGATCATGGGTTCAGTACAGGCTCAGAGGGAGAATGGTCTCCTACTAAACCATCAACACCCCTTCCTGTAGCAACTCAGCAGTCTCCCATCCAAGTATTTACCAGATCCATCTCTGTTCTGTCTATGGCAGTAGATGTATCTGAACCTGTATGGCTGCAGGTGGAGGAATATTAACATTATTTGTATCGTCTCTCAAGAGCACACAAGTGGTTATAGGTAGAATATTCCCCACTCTCCATTTTTTTTCTTCTCCATCCCTGCAGGGGATTAAGTATCCCTCTGAGTCTCCCTCTCTTTTGTCTCCTCCGTGGAAGCCCAGGTGTCAGAGACAGAACAGACTTTGGTTATATCACAAACCACACCAACTATCTGCTTCCAATCCTTTCTTCAACCTACATGACTTTGTTCTGTCTAAACACAGTCAGAGTAGAACTTTAAACTCTCCATTAATTTCAATGAGTCCTTTGGATCATTCTGTATGGAAAGCTTCTAAAAAATAATTAGAATTAAATGAAACTAATCAAAGCATCAAGGTGACTTTTCAAGGCTATTGACAGATGAAGAATACCAGAAGATGTCACTCTCTATCATATAGTTCTAAAATTAATAACTGAACATTAGTCACCATGATGATGAGATCACACATGGCAAATCACACATTTAAACTAGGTGCTGCAAAGCACGTTTCCTTCCGTGCCAGGCTTTGCAGAAAAATACACCAATGGGAACACTGAGGGATTCACTGTCATGTTTTGTGGAACAAAAAAGGGTGTGGGGGGGAGTTGAATGTTTGCAGGGCTCTAATGACGGTAGGTGAAAATAAAATCATTCTACCTTCTCAGTGGTTGTTCCATGTGTTCAAATCCACTGCTCCCTTGATGACCCAGGGAGAGAAACTGTGGAAGCACCTGCTTAAAACTGAGCAAGGGTCAAATGTGACCTTAGCTGGTTTCCAAAACAACTTTAGTCCCTGCAACTCATCCCTGTTACACTTTGATGTCACTGACGACCCATCCCGGGTAGAGGACTATCTGAATCACAAAGATATTACAACTAATTATAACTAGAGCGGGGCCCAAGTTGAGAAGTTCAGAACAGGATCTGGATCCTCTAAGCAGTAGAGGGTATCAGACCAGTGTTCTGGCTCATGCCAATCTCTTATGAGACTGAGCACACGAAGCATGAAACATAGAACCCACCTGCAATCGCTGTAAATCTCTGCCTGGAAGTAAAGCACAGAACATTTCCATACATTTTGCATATTCACTTGTGTGACATTTCCCCTGTGAGCTGCTGAGAACTTATAAACTTTCGCTTTCCCCTACAAGGCTCAGTGACAAGCATTTCCAGCTATCGCCTGCCAAGATGATCTCACAGAGTCACTTTCTCTGGCTGCTGGTTCTCTGGGTTCACGGTAAGAAGCAGTACAAGAGTCTGCAAGGGCTATTAACCAATGTATTAAAATGCAGGAAATGCTGGATTTTTTTTTAATTCATTCTTACTTGCTGGCCTGATTTTTGATTAAACACCACTTGTTACATTTCAATGTAAGATGTGCTTCAGTGTAAAGCTTTGACTCAGATGTTATGTCATTGGTCAGTTAGACTCTTGATGCTCTCATTACCACCACCAATTTTCCATTTAGGTTCAAGTGGGCAGATCGTGATGACTCAGACTCCAGAATTTCTATCCGTGTCCGTGCGGGAAACAGTAACTATGAAATGCCAGGCCAGTTCAAGCATTGGTATCTATGCACACTGGTACCAACAGAAATCTGGTCAAACTCCAAAGCTTCTTATCTACAGGGCTAGCAGCCGCCCATCTGGGATCCCAGCCCGGTTCAGTGGCAGCAGGTCTGGCACCGATTTCACTCTCACCATCAGTAGAGTTGAAGCCGATGATGCTGGAGATTATTACTGTCAGCAGAGTGGCTACAGCACCCCTCTCACAGTGATACAGACCAATACAAAAACCTTCCTACTGTCTAGTGTGAATTGCGGTTGCCTTTGTTCCAGCTGTGTGAACAAAGCCTGCAAAGTTTCCTGTCAGTCACATGTGAAAAAGGATGCCCCTTCTCAGCTCTTTCCATGAGCAATACTATATCTATACTTCCCAAAGGCTGAGATTTAAAATGAGCTTCTGTTACAGCCTCCTGGATGGCAGAGAGTTATCAATCAGGGAGGGAGGGTGCTCAGTGGCTGGTCCATTCCACACCATCAATCAATTTTTCAAACAAAAACTGTCTCACAAACTTTGGGCAAGAACTTGTTTTTTGTTTTTTTTTCCCAGAGTAACAATTGAACTGTGGTAAGAAACTAACCAGGGTTTGAAACCTTCCCACTTAATTGTGTGCTGTCCATCTGGATGATTCTGTACTAGTGGAAGGCCTGAGACTCTGCAGAACTCTCCTGTGTTGTCTGAAGGGTGCGGTGAATCCTCTTACAATCCACACCGGCCACCATGTGTTAGATCCCATCAGCCTGCACTGGGTGGGGTCACCATGTATTTCCAAAGCCACCATTCAGCCCACCCTCAGCTCTACCCCACTGAAAACCCTGCAGAAACCAGCTCAGCCAACCCACTAGCCCTGCTGTTCCCTGTCTCACCCCTCTGAAAATTCGCACCTATGGGATTCCTAACAGAGCTGGAGCTGTAACTACCCTCATCTCGTACCCTCACCAGCAGCCATCTCCTCATTATCTCAACACCCAAGGAGGAATCTATCAACTGCTTTGAGCCAGCAAAAGGAAGTCACACAAACACACACCAGGAAACCTCTGGAACAATATAGATCAAATTCATCTCTGAAATAATTGCTCACTTCACTGTAGTTACCCCAAGGATGGATTTGGCCCCAAATGTCTAGCTGGGCTGATCCTTACAGACCAGAGTTCCCTGAAAGTACAGAAACAGCTGAGATCAGGATCGAATCCAAGTGACTTGGTGCCCCCTACAGGTGTTCATTCAGATCTGCAGCAACCCATCCCCACCATTCGCATAGGATGGGGCTTTGCTGAGACAGCCACAGCATGGTTTGATTTTGGGGTACTTTTAGGGGTTGAGGAAATAAATCCCCACCAGGCTTTCAGCACCCCAGCTGGGAGGGCCTCCCTGAAGAAAGCTAATTGAGGTGTAGCCAGTCTATCTGCATCAAGCCCTTAAAACAGCAGTTGTTATTCTTATGTGAAGTACAGACAGGTTTTCTGATCAGTCAGAGCAGGGAATGATGGCAACAGAGAGATCTCCAGATGCTATTTTGCTTGGTTTCATATTGCTGGGCTGCAGTTCCCAGGCTACAAAGCTGCAGAAAAGGATGGGGGCAGATTGTTGGCTTGTTTGGGGGTTACAGTTAAATACAAACCCTGCAAATAAATGAGAAACTACAATGAGGTTGATTAGTTGGTTCACCTGGGCCTCTTGGGAGCTTCCTCTTCTGCCACTCAGACCCTGGCATAGCCACTGTCCTAGTAAGCACCATAATGACAGCATCTGACCATTCAGAATGGGCGGTAAGGAAAGGCCATGTTGCTTAGGGAGCAAACAGCATAAAGAGGAGAGCAGAAAATATTTAGCCAAGAAAAAAGTTGTTTTCTTATAGCTAGAGAATAAATCAGAAATAAAATTATAACGGTAGGTTTCTATTATTGAACTTACAATAAAAGCTACACTTTAAAATAAAAGCCACCTGGATGATTTTCATATATATTTCTATTTCTACACACCCCACGATGTGCACCAGGCATTATTGCATATGCACAAAATATCCTCTGTTGCGCCACTAACCAACCCTTTGGAGCAGAACAGGGCTGCAATGGTCAGGCTCAGCCATGTAATTAAATGGTGAAGATTAAAATCCAACATAAAAACTGTTTAAAATGCCATAAACAGCCTCTGCTGAGCAGATTTTCTAGCATCTCTCCAGGCCAAAAGACACACCAGGAACATTCTCTGTGGACTCTCAGTTACTTAAGATCTCTCTGCCTCTCTGGTTCCTGCCCAAATCCCTTTGAACAATGGACACAGGATAGGAAGTGAGGTTCTGAAACACATCTCAGTACCTGGGGCTCAGTATGGCGGCTAGTAACACAGTGTAAGCTCAGCTGTCACATGGAGCAGTGTCATTGTTACCAGGGATCCTTTGTCGTGCTGTAGATCTTATTTAGTCTGCTGTATTCTGGCTCTCAGTTAGAAAGCAGAGCCATAACTTTCCAAGAGAACTTGGCAGATGGCTTTTAGTTAATCTCCTGCCGAATGGAATACCGGGCTATTCCATCACAGTAACTCCTCACTTAACGTTGTAGTTATGTTCCTGAAAAATGCGACTTTAAGTGAATCGATGTTAAGCGAATCCAATTTCCCCATAAGAATTAATGTAAATGCGGGGAGGGGGAGGTTCCAGGGAATTTTTTTTTTTGGCCAGACAAAAGGCATTATATACATTTTAAACAATTTTAAACAAGCAATTTAATACAGGTATAAGTTTTAAACCATTTTAAAGAAACAATTTAATACTACAATCCTCACTGCTGAGTATGAAGCTTGGTTGAGGTGGTGGAGTGAGAGAGTGGAAGAAGATGGATTGTCTCGCTGCTCCTCTTGCTGTTCTTGCAAACACAGGCACTGACTTTGCCAGGGGCAGGGGGCTCAACCCTTGGCCCATTCACTCCACCCCTTCCCCCAAACCCCCACCCTTGACCCACCTCTTCTGCCCCCCACCTCCTCCCCCTTTACTTCGCATGCTGCGTCCTCACTCCTCCCCCCTCCCTCCCCTCCCTTCTGAACACTGCAAGCCAGCTGATTGCAGGAGGCAGGGGAGGGAGGAGGGAGGCGTGCCGAGTCCTCGCTCCTCCCCCCTTCCTCCTGCCTGGGGCAATCAGCTGGCTTGGCAAGGGCGTGGCATGCAGGCTCCCTCTCCCTCCCCCTCCCCGCCTCCTGCCCAGGGAAATCAGCTGGTTTGCGGCGTTCAGGAGAGGGGGAACCTGTGTGCCAAGTTCTCGCTCCTCCCCCGCTCCCTCCTGCCTCCTAAACGTCGCAAGCCAGCTGATTGCCGCAGGCAGGAGGAGGGGGGAGGCGGCGGGAGGTGCTGATCTGCAGAGTCTGCCGGTGGGCGGGAGGCGCTGGTGGAAGGAGGTCGTAGGGAGGCTGCCAGCTGTGGAGAAAGCGGGCAGCCAAACAACGTAAGAGTGGAGCATTGCACAACTTTAAATGAGCATGTTCCCCAATTGATCAGCAACTTAACAACGAAACAACGTTAACCAGGACGACTTTAAGTGAGGAGTTACTGTATATTTACACGGGGAAGGAGAAAACTAGAAGATAAAATCATGACAGGTCAGGCTCCTAAAATCTTCTAGAATATGGGTGGATGGTTTGGCTACTTATATCTAGTTGCAGCACATATGATGTCCCCACAACCATCTTGCCACTCTATTCTTATAAACTAGAGATGAACAACAAGACAGTTCAGAATCCTGCCCCAGCCACTCACATGAAGTGACTTTACATGGCTCCTTCCTTTTGCAAATTCACACATGAGCGACGTTCCCCTTCTCCCTGCTGAGTTCCTATAAATGAAGCTGTTTGCACTGCACAGTGGCCTGCTTAGCACTGCCAGCTGAAAACTGTCTCAATGATCTCCCACATTCAACTTCTCTGAATACTAGTTTTTTGGATTCAGGGTAAGAAAACACAATAGATCCAGCTTTAATGAGTGACAGCAGCAGAGACAATGCAAATACAATCTATTTGTTCTGACAGATATGATATTATTTTATTTATTGCTATTTAATAACCCAAAATTAAAAATGTATTCAGTATAAGACTGTATTTTCTTTTTACATCTAGATTCCACTGGACAGAAAGTGCTGATGCAGACTCCAGAATCTCTATCGGTCTCTCCAGGAGACACAGTCACTATCAAATGCAGAGCCAGTGAAAGTGTTGGCAACTGGTTAGCCTGGTACCAACAGAAATCAGGAAAAGCTCCTAAGCTCCTTATCTACTATGCTACCGCCCAGCAATCTGGGGTCCCAGCCCAGTTCAGCGGCAGTGGATCTGGGACTGATTTCACTCTCACAATCAGTAAGGTCGAAGCTGAAGATGCTGGAGATTATTACTGCCGACAAGGCTACACCCCTCTCACAACGATACAGACCAATACAGAAGTTAATTACACAACTCTGCCACTACTCCCACTGTCATTTCTAGTCTGGACACAGAGGGCTAAGAGAAAACCTAACTCCACATGGCTCTTTTAAGCAAAGACTACTGATAGAGGCAGAGTGATCCTTTTAAAAGAAGAAATTGCATAGGGGAGGAATGGGAAAAGAATGTTTGTGCAGTACCTTGATCCAGGACAGGAGCCCTTAGGCACAACAGCAATACAAATAATGATAGTAATTAAGGAATACAAGCCAGATTTTCCAAAGAGATCATCTCCCATTTAGGCACAAAATCAGTGTTCAGCATTGCTCAGCATGTTAGCTGTTGAGGTCTGTTGGAAACCTGGCCACCCATGTCTCAAATATGGGCCACCCAGGTGACCCAGCCACTCCTATTAGGTTCCTAAATGGGAACTGTGCTTTTTTGAAAATCTGCTTCTTCAAGCTCAATCCAAGGCCTAGAGACATTAACGAAGGGTTGCCACTGACTTCAGGGGGTGTTGGATCAGACCGTACAGGCATGTCTCCAAACTGCAGCCTCCCCCAGTTCAGTGGCAGTAGGTCTGGGACTAATTTCCCACTCACAGTAAGCGCTGTTAAAGCAGTCAGAGCTGGAGATCATTACTGTCAGCAAGGCTGCGACTGGCCACTGTCACAGTGATACAGACCAACACAAAAACCACCCTGCTCTCCATGGACCACATTGAGCTCTTCACTGCAGGTGTTACAGTCGGGTGTCCAACCATCACCACTTTCACGGCAAATCAAATCAGGAAGGCTCTTGGGTCACTGACTGATTCCACAGTTGAAAAACGGTGAGAGAGCAGGACATGCTCTCTGAACAGTGTCACTGCTTAATGGGAACAAGAGCAAAGTAAAATCCTACAGCAGCCTCACCTGCTATGTGTGTAGATACAGCTGTCACCAGATCCTCCAGTCTGACCTTCTGTATATGACAGGCCACCAACCCCACCCAGCACCTGCCCACTAAACCAACAACCAAATGAGATCAAAGTATTACAGCCCGCAGCTGAGTATTACAGCTGAGCTGTTTGTAAGAAATTCTCATACACTTCCTAATGCTGGGCCATCGTCTCAAATTCTTCCTTCCCTGACATTTATGAGAGCTAGTTACATTATTCATGGGGAATATTATTTATTGCAAATTTAGCATATAATTCTCTCAGGCACAAGGCAGCACAAGCATCATTTTCAGGGCTTAAATGAAGCTTCAGTGGTTCATAGGCCGTAGGCTGGCCCCTGCTGAGGGTGAATTTCACCAAGAGCTCTTCTGTTTGTTCCTGTGCTGGTTTTTTTGAGTTAGTCATTCTTTTCCAAAAGATTTCTGCAGACTAGATTTAGCCTATGGTAATATATAAGCTTTTCCCCTTGTCATAGGTTCCACCCCGACTCTGAACCTTAGAGTATAGATGTGGGGATCTGCATGTGAACTCCTAAGCTTAATTACCAGCTTAGATCAATATGCTGCCACCATCCACATATTTGAGTCATTTGGAAAACTCTGTCTTCCTCCAAAAAAACTTCCCCTCCCTGGGTAGCCTTGAGAGACTCCTCCACCAATTCCCTGATGAACACCAATCCAAACCCCTTGGATCTTAAAACAAGGAAGAATTACTCATTCCCCCTCCTTTTCCCCCCACCAATCCCTGGTGAGTCCAGATCCAATCCCTTTGGATCTAAAAACAAGGAGAAATCAATCAGGGTCTTAAAAAGAAGGTTTTTAATTAAAGAAAAGAAAGGTAAAAGAAAAAAACCTCAGAGATTAGCATACAAGCTGATCTCAAAGACAATAGATTCAAAGATTCAAAAGACAGGATGTTCCCCTGGGCAAAAACCTTAGTACACACAAGAATACCCAATTTGATTATCCCCCTAATGCCAAGACAAGTTACAAAAAGAAAATAAACATAAACCTATTTATTTCCTTCCTTAATACTCACTACTCTGATAAGAGGCTGGTCCCTTGATCTTTTCCACTCCGGCCAAAAACTGAAACTGACCAAGACAAAGGGAACATCCCTCCTTCCTTTTGAAACATCCTGTCCCCCCATTGGTTCCTCTGGTCAGGTGTCAGCTAGGCTAGGTGAACTTCTTAACCCTTCACAGGTAAAAGAGGCATTAACCCTTAACTGTCTGTTTATGATACCCCTGCACTAATTGCTCTTCATGGTGAGTGGTCACATGACTTATGGGGTATTTTCTCTGCTCTCTGGATCCCTTGCAGTGCTGTAGATCATGTTATATCGTTTGCTGTATTCTGAATCTCTGTTACAAAGCAAATCCATAACTTCCCAAGGGTAACAACTTAGCAGATGGTCTTTAATTTCCTACATAAGGAGATACTGGGTTATTCAATTATATTTACATGGGGAAGGAGAAAAACTAGAAGATAAAATGATGACAGGCCAGGCTGCTAAAAACCTTCCAGAATATGGATGGATGGTTTGGCTATGTATATATTGAGTTGCAGCACATAAGATGTCACCTTGACCATCTTGCTACTCCATTCTTATAAACCAGACATGACCAACAAGACAGTTCAGAATCCTGCTTCTGCCATTCAAATGAGGTGTATTTACATGACCCGTTCCTTTTGCAAATTTCACACATGAGCAACACTCCCTTCCTGCCCAGCTGAGTTGTATAAATGGAGCTGTTTGCTCTGCACAGTGCCCTGGTTAGCATTGGCGGCTGAGAACTGTCACGATGATCTCCCACATTCAACTTCTCTGGATACTAGTTTTTTGGATTCAGGGTAAGAAAACACAATAGATCCAGCTTTAATGAACAGCAGCAGCAGAGACAATGCAAATATATTCTATTTGTTGTAACAATTATGTTATTTTATTTGTTTGTATTTAATAACCTATACAGTTAAAAATGTATTCAATATAAAGTTATAACTCTGATTAATATATCACAAGATCCTCTATTTTCTTTTTACGTCTAGACTCCACTGGGCAAAAATTGCTGACGCAGACTCCAGAATCTCTATCGGTCTCTCCAGGAGACACAGTCACTATCAAATGCAGAGCCAGTGAAAGTGTTAGCAGCTACCTAGCTTGGTACCAACAGAAATCAGGACAAGCTCCTAAGCTCCTTATCTACTACGCTACCACCCGTCCCTCTGGGATCCCAGACCGGTTCAGTGGCAGTGGGTCAGGGACTGATTTCACTTTCACCATCAGTAAGGTTGAAGCTGAAGATGCTGGAGATTATTACTGCCAACAAGGCTACACCCCTCTCACAGTGATACAGACCAATACAAAAACCTCCCTGAGTGAGGGCACAGTGCTGAGCGTCTGTCACAGCTGCATGTGCAACACCAGCTTCACAGATTTCATAACAAGAAAGAGGAAGTTAATAACACAACTCTCTGCCACAACTCCCACTGTCATTTCTAGTCTGGACACAGAGGGCTAAGAGAAAACCTAACTCCACATGGCTCTTTTAAGCAAAGGCTCTTGACAGAGGCAGAGTGAGCCTTTACAAAGAAGAAACTGCATGGGGGAGGAATGGGAAAAGCAATGTTTGTGCAGCACCTCGATCCCTGGCTGGAGCCCCCAGGAGGCACGACAGCACTACAAACAATGACAGGAATTAAGAAATACCGGCCAGTTTTTTCCAAAGCAATCATCTCCCATTTAGGCACAAAAATATTCCACAGAGCTCAGCAGGTTGCATGTCGAAGTCTGTTGGAAACCTGGCCACACCTGTCTCAATAGGAGTGGCCGGGTGGCCCATATTTAGGTGCCTAAATGGGAGCTGAGCTTTTTTGGAAATCTGCTTCTTTGAGCCTGATCCAAAGCCTAGAGACATTCACGGAGCATTGCCACTGATGTCAATGGGTGTTAGACCCTTCAGGCATGTCCCCAAGCTGCAGCTTCCCCCACAGCTGCTGGAACTGGGGGAGCTGGGATGCTGCCACAACCCCTGGCTTGGAGTGGTTCTATCATATACAGGGCTTACAGTTTGGTTCAATAGCTCTCACTACCCCCACTATACAAATTGTGCCAGCACCCCTGGCCTCCCCCAGCTCAGTGGCAGTGGATCTGGGAGTAATTTCCCACTCACAGTAAACACTGTTGAAGCAGTCAGTGCTGGAGATCACTTAATGTCATCGAGACTGGGACTGGCCACGGATACAGACCGATACAATAACTTCCCCATTCTCCATGGAGCGCTTTGGGCTCACCACTGTCTGTGCACAGCCAGGTGTCCAGCCATTGCCACCTTCATGGCAAACCAAAACAGGAAGGTCACTGACTGATTCCGCAATTGAAAATGGCGAGAAGGCTGGACAAGCTCTCAGAACAGTGTCACTGCTCAATGGGAACAACAGAAAAGTAAAGTCCTACCACAGCCTGGCCTGCTGTGTGTGTAGATACAGCCGTCATAGTCAAAGTCTAAGGCCAGAAAGGAGCACCAGATCCTCCAGTCTGACACCCACCGAGCACCCACACACTAAACCAACAACCAAATGAGATCAAAGTATTACAGCCCACTGCTGAATATTATAGCTGAGCTCCTTGTAAGAAATTCTCATACACTTCCTAATGCTGGGCCAGCTCCTCAGATCCTTCCTTCCCCGGCATTTACGGGAGCTATTCACGTTAGTCATGGGGAATATTATTTATTGCAAATTTGGGGTAAAATTCTCCCAGGCACAAGGCAGCACAAGCAGCATTTTCAGGGCTTAAGTCAGGGGTAGGTAACCTATGGCACGCGAGCTGATTTTTAGTGGCACTCTCACTGCCCGGGTCCTGGCCACCGGTCCAGGGGGCTCTGCATTTTAATTTAATTTTAAATGAAGCTTCTTAAACATTTTAAAAACCTTATTACTTTACATACAACAATAGTTTAGTTATATATTATAGACTTATAGAAAGAGACCTTCTAAAAACATTAAAATGTATTACTGGCACGCGAAACCTTAAATTAGAGTGAATAAATGAAGACTCGGCTCACCACTTCTGAAAGATTGCCGACCCCTGGCTTAAATGAAGTGTTAATGGTTCATAGGCCTTAGGCTGGACCCCAGCTCAGGGTGAATTTCACCCAGAGCCTGTTCATTTGTTCCTGTGCTGGCTTTTGTGAGTTATTCATTGTTCTTGAGCCTTCCAAATGATTTCTGCAGACAAGTTTTAGCCTACGGATCATACAAAACTGTTCCCCTGCACTACTTTTTTCATGGTGAGTGGTCATGTGAATCATGGGGTATTTTCTCTGCTTGCTGTGTAGATGGCTGTATCCTTCGAACAGGAGATTAGTGAATGACAACTGACGATCAGCCAATTAGGATTAAGGCACTTTCAAGGGCCAATTTTCATGCTAAAAATCTATGAAACATTCAGGCTTTGAGAACATTTCCATGAACACTCAGCACCCGCCTGGATTCTCACATGCAACCGATGAAATGACCCCACAAATTACAGCCAACCCAATGTGCTGCTTGTAGACATGTCTCACAGTTTACATTATTCATTATTCTAGTTTTTACTCAGTCCTCGCTCAGGCAAATGCCTATTTCCAAAACTGACTCATGATTTGGCCTATTATCCTCTTATTTATATAGAACTTTATAGCCAAGTTCCTGCCCCCAGGAAAGTATTCCAGGGGCTACTGTCCTGACCACATTATTCATTTTTATTTTTAATACACCGAACGTCTCTTATTTCACCAGCCACCAGCAAGAGCATTTCTACTAGAGTGCCACGGAATCCAGGGATCTGCCTCAGGGTTCAGGTCAACCTTACCATGGAATACACAGGGCTCCATGCAGATGGCTCAGGGAGGAGAAAATGAGACTCATTTTTTCAAACTGACTTTTTAACTGTAAATGTCACTTTCCTTAACAAACTTTTCAAGCACGTTTCCTTTTATATCCAGTGAGGAGTGTCTCTGCATCCCCGCTAAAGCGCCTGAACACAGTCATCAATTAGGGGCAGATTCTGACAGCCTGACTCACGTTGAGTAGTGAGCTACTCTTTGAACAGTCCCAATGATTTCAATAGGACTGTCTGAGGAGTAGGACCCTGATCATGGCAAGTAAATCAGAATCTGCCCTCCTGGTAAATGTAATACCACAGACATCAGTGCTTTCAGGCACGCAAATCCAGCTACTCGGCCACACAGAGGGGATGTTTGCATAGCTCTGGTTATTTTGCATATCCATGCATGAGTGGCATTTCCCTGTAGCTCAGAGGAGTTATAACAGCTCCAGGTCACAGATCATGGTGCACTGAGCAGCAGCTGTCAGTCTCAAGGTGAGGTCACACACTCTACTCATCGGGGTGTTAATCTTCTTTATGAATGGTAAATGCATTAGATTAGAATCATAGAAAAATGCATAAAGAGATGGACAATAAGCTGTAGAATATCATCAGAACAAAAGTGAGGAAGGATTTGTCAAATAGATGCCAATTCTCATTTATATGCTTCCATAAGCTCTGTCTACATAAACAACAGAATTGCAATGGTTTCATGTTAAATGAAATCCTAGTTGATACCAATGCTCTGACTATTTAAATCCTTGCACTGTCAGCTACTATCACAGAAACATGGATTTATGCTTTAATCTCACATCCAGATGTCAGCGGAGACATTGTGGTCAACCACTGACAGAGTTCATTCGACTTCGCCAAATAACCCAGGGTCTCTCAGTGCTTCCCAAGCTCCTGCCTTTTCATTGTAATTTTCTCTTCAAAGCAGAGAGCTAGATCCCAGCCCCTGCATCAACTCATGCTCTGCAGGGATATTCTTATCATTGAACCCATTCAGCACAGCTGAAGACCCACATACTCACTCACACTAAATAAGCCAACACTATTCCCAGAGTAGGAAAATCTTAGTCCAAACAAGCAGTCTGGGGAGTGAATATACCATCGGATGGGATAACAGCTGGTAGGGTGCATAACAGCCTACGGCAGGACCTGTGATAGAATTGCTCTCACTGGATGAGAGGATAGGTTTGTGCCATATTGCCACAACATCGCTGCCTCACAGTGCAAAGGCAGGAGATTGGGAAGCACTGAGAGGCCCTGGGTTATTTGGTGAAGTCAAGTGAACTCTGTAAGCGGTTGACCCCAAAGCAGGATCCCCTGCTATTAATGCTCATCAGCAGTATGTGATGCCCCAGCCAGGCAGAGCTGTAGGAAAGAGACCTTTGCTAAACCTGCTGAGAGGCCAGTGTTACAAGCAGAGGCTCTAGAGTTTGTCCCTTAGCAGCCTTGCCTCCGTTTGCTTCCCCAAACCCCTGTGTCCAGTTCCACTCATCATACAACACTGAGGAGCTCTGTTTAATGGATGCTTTGATAAAGGTGAGGAAATACTGCATAGCAAATGAGCGAGCATCTGGCTTGCAGCACACTCTGTGAACCTGGTCTCTCACCGGCGCACTCCAATGCCTGGACCATGGCCAGCACCCACGAGTAGCCACAAAACACATTTTGTGGCTCTCTGCCCATGTACTGTCTCGGAGTCAGCCATTACACGTTAGTAATTAAGAGTCTCCCTAGAGTTCCCAAGAGCCTACAAATGGAAAGCCAGTGGAGGTGCATATCATGTGGTTAAAGGAAGAACAGAGAGTCAAAAGAGCTGCGTTCTAATCCTGGCTCTGCTCCTGGGTGATCTTGGGTCAGTCACTAAACCTTTGTGCCTCACACTTCCTCACCCGTGTAATATTGATACTACTAAGTGCACAATGACTCTTTGATCGAAGAGGAAAGATTATTAATTGATAGAGATGATATTTTTAAAGGAAGGGTGAGGGAGGAAAAGATAGGAGAGGAGGAATTGCCAAGTCCGAATTGATTGACGCTATTCACTCCATACCGGATTGAATGTACATTCATCTGACATACAGCCTGGTTATCAGAGGGGGGATATGATAGAGGTCTATAAAATCATGCCTGGTGTGGAGGAAGTGAATAAGGAAATGCTACTTACCCCTTCACATAACACAAGAACAGGGCTCACCTTAGGAAATTAATAGGCATTATTTAAAACAATCATAAGGAAGTACTTATGTAGTAAAGGCCAAAACTATAACTGGGTTCAACAAAGAATTAGTTCATGGGGGATAGGTCCATGAATGGCTAATAGCCAAGATGGTCAGGGACGCAACCCCATGTTCTGTGTGTCCCTAAACCTCTGACTGCCAGATGCTGGGACTGGATGACAGGGAACACTTGATAATTGCTCCGTTCTGTTCCTGACCGCTGAAGCATCTGGCACTGGCCACTGTCGGAAGACAAGATACTGGTCTGGACGGACCATTGGTTTGACCCTATATGGCTATTATGTGGTGCCAAGCACACACAGCATCTGTTCACTAGTACATCTGTAAATGAGGCCCAAGGTTCTTTAGCACATCTGTTGCTAGAGCTCTCAGGTGACTAGACAAACCTTGGGGGTGATTTTTGGGGAATACTCTGATGGGGAGGCCAGCCATTTGGGAATCACTGCTTTGTCTAAGACAGACAAGGTGCCTTCCTAGGACATGAAATCAGTGACTTCCAGAGTGTGTTCAGATTAATAGAGCTGAAATGAAGGCTCATGCCCAGACACTGGTGGCACATCCAGAGCGAATATTTAGGAGAGACATGTCAGATCTGCTCAAATATATGCAAAGACATCTGTATATATACCATCTGAAACTAGGAAATACACATCATTGTAATATAGAAGAGTAACAGGAAATAAACCAAATATGAATATTTCATAATGCTATATTGAAACTAAAGGGCAGTAAATTTACATGCATTTTGCATAGGAAGGAGGTTTCCTGACTGAGCTGCCGAGCACATATAAGTGTTTCATTTTCCACTGCAGGTTTATGAACAAACCTTTCCAACCAGAGTTAGGCAAGATGATCTCCCACACGCCCCTTCTCTGGCTGCTGGTTCTCTGGATTCAGGGTAAGAAACTTAAAAAATAAAATATTTGAAAATGTAATAATCTGTGAGAGAGAATATAAGAAAAGTTGCCATTCATATGTATATAATTAATATTCTTTGTGCTGTAATTTAGTATAAATTCATACTAGCAAATTTAAATGGTGTTTCAGCATCTGAACACATGTCATATCCAGCATTGTATCATTGTTCATTCCCTTCCCACCATCTCTCTTCATCCAGACTCCTTCGGGCAAATTGTGATGATTCAGTCCCCGGAATCTCTGGCAGTACCAGTGGGAGGGAGAGTCTCTATCAACTGCAAAGCCAGTACGAGCATTAGCAATAACTTACACTGGTACCAACAGAAACCTGGACAAGCTCCCAAGCTTCTTATCTACTATGCCAGCAACCTCCAGCCTGGGGTCCCAGCCCGGTTCAGCGGCAGTGGATCTGGCACTGATTTTACATTCACAATCAGCAGCGTAGAAGCTGATGATGCTGGTGATTATTATTGCCAGCAGAGTAACAGCTGGCCTCTCACAGTGATACAGACCAATACAAAAACCTCCCTGCTCTCTGCAGTGTGCATTGCAGATACTGCTTCCTCCAGATACAACTGTCTAGTTTTCACATGTTCTGTCACACGCGACAGAAGAAGATAACATTTTCCATCTGTGAACATACAGCAAAAAGGAGAAAACCAAAAGCGTTTGGATAATCACATAGATACTAGAATGTACAGAGAGACCTGAGGTTCACTACAGTTTTGTCTGATTTATTCCCAATCTTGAATGCCAGTGCACTGGACACAATTCCTTGGGTTTCAGTAGAAATCATTCCAAACAGCTGTTACACCTTCTATCTTTCAGTATAGAATGATTCTGTCATATAGAAAACTGACTTAGTTCTATTACAGATTGCTGATCAGAAACAGAAATTCTCATATTGTGAGAAATTCCAAGTTGGAGGGGTGGGGGGATAAAGAGAGGCTTGTTCTGAATCAGCATGAAAACTTGAAATTTTTAAATTTCCTTTAATACGAAAATTCCCAAATTTCATTTTGGGAAAAATCAAAGCAATGTTTCATTTTGATAAGGTCAAAATGTTCATTTCAACTTCATCGACTTGACCTTTATGTTATAAATATAAAATATAATATGTCAAAATGATTACAAAATTGAAACACTTCCACCACATTCAAAGGAAATTTCTGATCTTATCAAAATGAATCATTTTGTACATTTTCCCCTGAACATTTCAACGTAATTGATGTGTTCCCAGAGTCTGTTTGGATTTTGTCAAATCCACATTTTCTGAAGGAAAGCTGTTCCATCAGAAAACATTCAACCTGCTCTACTGTTGTAAATACAATGGCCGGGGTGTCTCCTTTTACTGGAATAGATCTTCACTAAAATCCCATTGGAAGGGTCTCAATCATTAACATAGGAAAATTAACTAATCTAGGGATTTGTAAATGGCTGTGTCTACTGTTTGCAGATTAGGGTATGACTTCCTGGTCCAGATTTTCCAAGACCTGTGAGGGAGCAATTCCCCGAATGCAGCCAAAGCCTGAGACACAAGCAGCTAATAGGCATGCAAAGGATTTTCAACAGAGTTGGGGCTGCGCAGAGGCCAGGCGTGGAAGCAACAGAGGAGGGGTGTGCCCCAGTGGGAAGGGCTGTCAGGGTGGCCACCACACAGAAGGGTGCTCACCAGCTGTTCCAGAATGGCATGGGGTGCACCCACACTCTGAGTGGATCTGGCTAGCACAAGCCCGCAGGAGCTGATGGAGGAGGTGTTCAGTCAGCTTCCTGGGGGTTGCTGGGCTGGCCACCCAAAAGAGGGGTCAGGAGGTAAACAGAGCTGGAGGGAGAGGGGTCTGGAGGTTCCCCTGCTTAACTCACAGAACCCCCTGTGGCTCTCACGCTTAGGCACCTACCAGGTCATGGAGGAAGAGGGGGTATGGGTAGAAACACAACAGACAGCACTGGAGCCTGGCACACTGAGGCCACTTTTCAACTTTTCTGTGCTGCGCCTGCACCCAAAATCTGAGCACGCTCAGACTTTGGGTCTTCTCTCCGCCGTCAGCAGAAGCACAGAAGTAAGGGTGGCGTGGTACAGTATTGCCACCCTTACTTCTGCATCGCTGCTGGCAGCAGCGCTGCCTTCAGAGCTGAGCAGCTGGAGAGCGGTGGCTGCTGGCCGGAAGCTCAGCTCTGAAAGCAGAGCCACTGCCAGCAGCAGCAGCACAGAACTAAGGGTGGTGTGGTATTGCCACCCTTACTTCTGGCGGGGTGCTGTCTTCATAGCTGGGCACCCGGCCAACAGCCGCAGCTCTCCGACCACCCAGCTCTGAAGACAGTACAGAAGAAAGAGGGGCAATACCGTGACACCCCCCCTAAAATAACCTTGAGATCCCCCTGCAACTCCATTTTGGGTCAGGACCCTCAATTTTAGAAACACTGATCTCCCCTGTGAAATCTGGTCTTTTATAGCATAGGGTAAAAGACACAAAAGACCAGATTTCACCGGGGGAGACCAGATTTCACAGTCTGTGACGTGTTTTTCATGGCCGTGAATTTGGTAGGGCCCTAACTATACGGGTCTCCTGGTGTATGATGAGATAATAACTCAGAGTTACAGTTACGGAGGACAGAAATGTCCCGTAGCCAGAACTCTGGCCATGGTGTAAATATTACTGGACCTCGCTGAACTGCCATAGTCTGAAAGGCCTCATGTTTGACAACTGACTCCACAATATCAACCACAGCTTGAAGCATGTGACTGGGGGTGCTAAATGGTGACACAGATACGAGAAGGGGAAGAAGCATCAGGCCATGTAGCACCAGACTCTCTCGGGAAAACGACGACATCTGCTTGGGCATGCTATTTATAGACTAAATTCTGCGGACAACCCTGCCCTTGGCCAGTAGGTGGCAGTATTATGACACAACATTGCAGAGCTGGAGATTTCAGGTCAAACAGGGCACTTGGACTCCAGATTCACTGGTACAACCTGATTAAAACGGAAGGAGAATGAATGAGTGACTACACTTGCCTTAAAGCAGTTTCTTTTTAAAATGTTTTGCTCAGGGAAGACTGGGAGCCCCTTATCCCCACAGCTGAGCACTCACCCCAGCAGTCCCAGTGAAATGAATGGGATTATCTATGAGAATAACTGCGCACCGTGTGAGTAACAGGCTCAAGACTTGATCCTAAATCACCAAATTGTTATAGACGGGCTTGTGTTTAAACGTATGGAAATTGGGAAACGAATGGACATCTGCAGCCTGCTCTGCTACCTATTGATAGTCACCTCATTAAATAATAAATCCAGAACTGAACCCATTTTATGCCATGTAAGCCTTAGTCTGGGCACTCGAACACCGGAATAGTGAGTAACTATGAATAGTTATTGCATGCAACAGCGGCATGAAACAGACAATTCAAAGATTTCAGAACAGTTCTCCTGGGTCTATAATATTGTTAACCTCCAGCGTTTGACCCTTTTGTATATTCACACTAGAGTGATTTTCCTTTTTGGAGCACTTATAAATGTGTTGAATTCCACTCACTGGAAATTGTGCTTCTTGACAAGCATTTCTAATAACAGACAATCAAGATGGTGTCAGAGACTCCTCTTTCCTGGATGCTAGTTGATTTCTGCTTTCAAGGTGAGAAATAATACAAATGTAAGAATTGTTGCATTGATGTATTAAATCTATTGTATTGTAAGTTAATTTCCACTCTTCAACTGAATTTTACACTGTGTTTCTGTGTAAAGTTTTGAATAATTGTGATGCCATCATCCTGCTTACCCCATGCTATCTGTGCCTCTCTTTTCTCTATATCTAGATTCCAATGGGCAGAAAGTGCTGACTCAGACTCCAGATCCCTGTCAGTGTTTCCAGGAGACACAGCCACTATAAAGCCAGGGTGAGCCTAGCAACAACTTAGCCTCGTACCAAAAGCAACCAGGACAAGCTCCGGAGCTTCTCGTTCATAGTGCTCTTACCCTGGCCTCTAGGCTCCCAGCCTGGTTCAGTTCTAGTGGTGCTGGCAATGGACACACTGATTACACTCTCACTCTCAGCAGTGTGGAAGCTGATGATGCTGGAGAATATCACTGTAGAGCTGTACAATGATTGGCCTCCCGCAATGACACAGTACAATGCAAACCCCTCCCTGTCCTACACAGTTTGCTGCTCCTTTGTCTCCCCTGCTTTCACTCTCACAATCTCTCACCCCTCACTCTGCCCTCTGGAAATTCTGACCTATGGGATTCCTCAGAGCTGGAGCTGTAATTACCCTCATCTCTCCTGTACCCTCACCAGCAGCCTTCTCCACATGATCTAAACGCCCAAGGAGGTGCCTGACAGTCACTTAGTGCAAACAAAAGGAAGTCACACAAGAAAGATCAAAACCTCTGGCACAATATAGATCAAATTCATTCCTCTGCTCATTTCATTGTAGTCACACCAAAATGCCTTTAGCCACACATGTCTAGCTGGCTGCTCTTCATAGAGCAGGTTTCCATGGAGGTAAAGATGACGTCATGATGGAGAACAATTGATTTGGTGCCCCTTATAGGTGTTCATGCAGATCTGCAGCAACCCATCCCCACCATCCCCATAGGAGGGGGCTCTGCTGAGTCAGCCACAGCACGGTTTGGTTTGGTTGCAGGTTGGTTTGGGGGTATTTGGGGGTTGGCAGGCAGTAAATCCCCACCACACTTTCAGTACCCCAGCTGGGAGGGCCTTGCTGAGGAAAGGTAATCAAGGTGCAGCCAGTCTATTTGGATCAAGCCCTTAAACAGGAGCTAGTTATTCTCATGAGGAGTAGAGAGAGAGGTTCTCTCTTCACCAGCCAGAGCAGGGAATGATGGCAACAGAAAAGCCTCCATGATCATGTTGCTTAGGAAGCAAACATTATAAAGAGTAGAGCAGAAAATCTTTAGCACAAAAAAATAAAAAAAAAATCTGTTTTCTTATAGGCAGAGAATAAATAAGAAATAAAATTTGAACAGTGGATTTCTACTATTGAACTTTACAATAAAAGCCACTCGGGTGATTTTCGTTGTATTTACACATATACCAAAATGTGCACCATGCATTATCATACCTGTGCAACATTTCCTCTAACACTGCATTAACCAAGCCTTTGGAGCAGCATGGGGCCTTATTCCCACATAGAATTCAATGATCTAGATTAAAGTTCAACATCAAAGTGTTTAAAATGCAATAAACAGCCTCTGCTGAGAAGTTTTTTATATCCTCCCTTCCAGCCAAAAGACACACCAGGCGCATCAGTGGGACCAGTGGTGTTCAAGACCTCCAATACGAGAGACTCCCAGTGACTCAAAATCTCTCCCCTCTCTATTTTCTGCCCAGATCCCTTTCTCACCCACAATGGACATGTTAGAAAAATAAGCAAATACAGACAGGCCTGTGAGCAAGACTAGGCCCTTGAGCATAAGTAGAATCAAGGCCTTGAAACGTAAGTAGAGAGAAAGGCCTGTGTCAGCTATTATCAGCTTACGCTTGGCCTGTGTTAGTTCATGCTTATCAGTTGGCCTACACTTGGCGTAAAATGTATGCAGCTGTCTTCTCATGCTTGTAGCCAAAAGTAGTTAGCATAATGGGTCAGGAGGGATATCTTATGTCTTCCTTACAATGATAAATGTATCCGCAACAGCTGTACCCTTATCATGATAAATGTATCCGTGACAATTATATGTATCTTGTTCCTTTTTGATTGACATATGTATTCTATGTACTCCACTATTCCCTATAGGTACATTTACAGGTTCCGTAAGGTCAGCCAAATAACGTAAATAAGACGTCAACAAAGTTGTTTGTTACTGGGTATAATTAACCAATAACAGCTGGGTAAGATGCTCCTACCAACATCATACCGGTGATGGTTGTAAGGCAGTGGGACTAGATGGGTTCTTTGATTCCCTCTTTTTGGCCTGTCAACGAGACAATACCACTAGTAAGTAGTTAGCATAATACTAACTACTATAAAGGTAGGGTATAAAGGTAGGCTCGTTTGGCCATGGGGGGTGTGTCTCTCTCTGGCACTAGCCGAGACGAGAACACCCGCTCAGCTGATCGATCAATAAAGAAAATGATTCTCGTCTTCTTGGTCCTCCGTGCCTCCTTGGTGTAATTAGGTAAGCTCCGGGGGGAACGAGTCCTTTTGGCTAACAGACACAGGGCGAGGTTCTGAAACACGCTTCATTGCCTGTGCTGAGTATGCTGGCCAGGAACACAGTGTGAGCCCAGCTGTGACATGCAGTGTCATTGTTACCAGGTTTCAGAGGGGTAGCCATGTTAGTCTGTATCAGCAAAAACAATGAGGAGTCCTTGTGGCAACTTAGAGACTAACAAATTTATTTGGGCATTAGCTGCATCTGATGAAGTGGGTTTTATGCCACGCAAGCTTATGCCCAAATACATTTGTTAGTCTCTACAGTGCCACAAGGACTCCTCCTTGTTTTTATTGTTACCAGGGTTCCTTTCTAGCACTTTAGGTCTTGTTATGTAGTTTGTTGTATTCTGCTGGCTCAGTGTGAAAGGAATTACAAGACATCTGCTCAGTTAACTCCTGCAGAAGGAAATACTGGGTAATTCAATTGTATTCTTATGGGACAGGAAAAAAACTGAACTAGAAAAAGAAAACAGGCTGGGCTCTTCAAACTGTTGTTAAAAACCTTCTAGAAAATGAGTGAATGGTTTAGCCACCCATATCCAGCTGCAGCACATATGGTGTCCTCTTTACCATCTTGCTACTCCATTCTTATAAATCAGACATGAATACAAGACAGTTGAAAATCCTGCCCCCACCACTCACATGAAGTGAATTTACATGACTCCTTCCTTTTGCAAATTCACACATGAGTGACACTCCCCTCCTGCTCTGCTCAGCTCGTATAAATGGAGCTGTGTGCACTGCACAGTGCCCTGGTTAGCATTGCTGGCTCAGAACTGCCAAAATGATCTTCCACACTCAGCTTCTCTGGATATTAGTTTTTTGGATTCAGGGTAAGAAAAAAAACAATAAACCCAGCTTTAAAGAACAATAACATCAATGACTATGTAAATATAATCTATTCATTGTTCTAAGAGATAACATAATGATGATTTATTTAATGCTGTTTAATAAGATATTAGATTAAAAATGTATTGCACAACAAAACGAAAACTCTGATCAATATGTTACAATTTCCTTCATTTCCTCTTTACTTCTAGATTCCATCGGGCAGATTGTGCTGACTCAGACTCCAGAATCTCTCTCAGTGTCTCCAGGAGAGAGAGTCACTATCAACTGCAAAGCCAGCTCAGGCCTTACCAGTAGCTCTTCAGGCAAAGATCTCTTAGCTTGGTTTCAACAGAAATCAGGACAAGCTCCTAAACTCCTTATTTATCATGCTACCTCCCTGCAATCTGGTGTCCCAGCCCGGTTCAGCGGCCGTGGGTCTGGGACTGATTTCACTCTCACAATCAGCAGGGTTGAAGCTGAAGATGCTGGAGATTATTACTGCCAACAAGAGTACATCCCTATCACAGTGATACAGACCAATACAAAAACCTCCCTGAGCGAGGGCACAGCGCTGAGTGCTTCTCCCAGCTGCATCTGGACATTCAGCTTCACAAATTTCATAAGAAAGAAGGAACAGGACGTTAATTGTCTGCCAGAACAACACAGCAAACTCCTCCCACTGTCACTTCTACTGTCCACACAGAGGGCTCAGAGAACACCTACCTCTAAATGGCTCTGTTAAGTAAAGTTTGGTGAGACAGGCCGAGCGGCCCTTTTAAAACAAAAACTGCAAGCGGGAGGAGTGAGAAAAGCAATGCTTGTGCCACACCTAGTGCAAAGGGGCCTTGATCCATGGCTGGGGCCCCGAGGCATTACAGCAATACAAATAACAATGATAACAATTAATAAACATGAGCCAGTTTTTCCTAAAGAGATCGTCTCCTATTTAGGCACAAACTAAATGTTCCACAGAGCTCAGGAAGTTGGATGTTGAGGTCTATTGAGAATATTTAGATGCCTAAATGGGAGCTGAGTTGTTTTGAAAAAATCTGCTTCTTAGAGCCTGGTTCTAGGCCCAGTGAAGTTAACAGGAGTGTTTCCATTGACATCTACGGGTGTTGGATCGGATCCCCTACAGGCTCATCTGCACGCTACAGACTTCCAGGGTCTTCGGTTCACTCAGCAGCAAGCGGCTGGTTTGTCGCTGGAGAGGCAGGTAAGAGAGGAATAGCTGGGAAAGGGTGTGAATAAAACATCCCACAAGGAGGAGGGCACGAGATGAATTGTGCGTGACAGGGAGGGACCAAAAAGAAGTGGAGCCTTCTTGTAAATTCCCATCCTTCCCCAGCATGGCCTGGACCACCACAAATCGGGTCAGGAGGAAGAAATGAAAGACAGTGACCACACTGGCCATAGGGACAGGCAGGGGCCTCCTCCTACCCAACTACCTCAGACAGGTGCTGGAAGAGTTACTGGGAAGTAGCCAAATATCAGGATCTGGCAGCTGAATTGCAGCACAGCCCTAGTTCAAACAGAACTAATCACGGACACATCGTCAATGGGGCGTCCACACCAGCCACTGAATTGTAATCCATGGCAAACCACGGATCTCCAAAGATCATCAAAGGGCTCTAATTCATAGAATACACAAGTGTTCCACCAAGTCACTAATCAGTTAGGACATCTACTAATTAAGTGTCAGCTAATCAGAGTTTATGTTCAATGACAATTTTCGTTGACAGTCCCCACAGCTTTATGAATTATGGGCTTGATTCAAAGCCCACTGGAGTCAGAGGAAAGTCTCCCACAGACTTCAATGAGCTTTGAAATCAGGCCCTCAAGGTTTTAGCTCCAGCATTCCTTCACAGCTGGTGTGTAGGCAGGGGAATGAATGAGCAACCTTAATTTGAAGTCATTTTTTGTTTGTCCGGGACATGAAATAGTGTATCTGGAATGATACACATAGGCCTGGTCTACACTAGGACTTTAATTCGAATTTAGCAGCGTTAATTCGAACTAACCGCTCAACCGTCCACACCAGGAAGCCATTTAATTCGAACTAGAGGGCTCTTTAGTTCGAATTCGGTACTCCACCCCGACAGGTGGAGTAACGCTAAATTCGACATGGCTAGCTCGAATTAGGCTAGGTGTGGATGCAAATCGAACTCAGTAGCTCCGGGAGCTATCCCACAGTGCACCACTCTGTTGACACTCTGGACAGCAGTCCGAGCTTGGATTCTCTGACCAGCCACACAGGAAATGACCCGGGAAAATTTGAATTCATTTTCCTGTCTGGGCACTTTGAATCTGACGTCATGGCTGGACATCGGGGCGAGCTCCGCAGCACCTGCAACGATGCAGAGCTCTCCAGCAGAGGAGTTCATGTTATCTGTGAATAGAAAGAGGGACCCAGCATAGACTGACTGGGAACTCTTCGATCTGATCGGTGTGTGGGGCGAGGAGTCTGTGCTTTCGGAGCTGCGCTCCAAAACAGGGAATGGAAAGACCTACGAGAAGGTCTCCAAAGCCATGAGAGACAGAGGATACAGGCGGGATGCAACGCAGCGCCGCGTGAAAATCAAGGACCCCAGACAAGGCTACCAAAAAATCAAAGCGGCAAACGGACGCTACGGAGCCTGCCACTACTGCCCCACCAGTGACCATGGACTCTGACGATGGGACAGTGTCGACGGCCAGTTCCTCGGTGATGTTCGCGGACGGGGAAGATGAGGAAGGGTTTGTGGAGGACGAGGCAGGCGAGAGCGCTTACAACGCTGGTTTCCCCGACAGCCAGGATCTATTCATCACCGTCACGGAGATCCCCCAACAACCCTCCCCGGCCATTAACCCGGACCGTGAATCAGGGGAAGGAGCAGTCGGTAAGTGCTTTAACCATGTTAACTTTTATTTTTAATATAACAGGAATCTTAACTGTGTGAAAAGGAGGTCTCTCTAGATATGGGGATAGAACAGAAATCATCCTTGGAGATCTCCACGAAGCTCTCCTTGCGTTAATCGAAAAGCATCAGCAGGAGGTTCCTGGGGAGAGCTGCCTTATTGGGTGCTCCGTGGTAGCACAGTTTTCCGCGCAAGGCTTTCATGAGGTACTCAGGGAGCACTGCCTCCCCGAGCACGGCTGCATTGGGCCCTGGTTCGTGCTAGCTTTCATGCAGCATGCGCTCTCTATCTCCTTCAGTGACCCTCCTCAGGGTGATCTCGCTCGGAGACTCCTGCATCTAATTAGGGTAATTACTCTAATTTTACGCCTGGTCCAAAGTATTTTTAAAAAATCTACGGACAGACGGCATAGCACAGACTCAGCACGCAGCTGCGTAACGAGCGTAACGGAAAGCCAAAGAATATAATGGACGCTCATGGAGGGAGGGGGGAATGAGGACGCAAGGTATCCCACAGTTCCTGCTGTCTCCGAAAAGTATTTGCATTCTTGGATGAGCTCCAAATGCTTCTAGGGTCAAACACAGTGTCTGCGGTGGGTCAGGGCATAGTTCGGAAATTTGCGCACACACCCCACCCACCACCAGAAGTGAAAACAATCCTCTGTTGACTCTTTTACATGTCACCCTATCTTTACTGAATGCTGCAGATAGACGCGATGGTGCAGCACTCAACACCAACATCCTTGCTCCCCCCACGCTATGGATGGCTGATGGTACAAAAAGATGGGTATCCGTCCTCAACATCAGCCTATTGGCACATGGGGCAGTACAAAAGGACTGGTAACCATGCGTACTAGCATCTGTGAGGTTGATCAAGGGCGCCTGGCCCTAATTTTTCATGGTCGATGGTGCAGTATGGCTGTTAACCGTCCTCATCATTGCAACAGGGGGCTGAGCTCCATCAGCCCCCACCCTTCCTGTGTAAAGAAAAGATTGAATTGCCCCTGGACTAGCAGAGGGATGATGGGCTCCTTCACCCACAGTAATTAATGTCCTGCCTGGACTATCATTGCAGCTGGAGGCTTCCTTCCACTCATTTCTCACAAACAAGTCACTGTGTCTTATTCCTGCATTCCTTACTTCATCACACAAGTGGTGGGACAATGGTATGGTAGCCCAGGAAGGCTGTGGGAAGGCCGGAATGAACAGGTGGTGTTGTTGCAGGAGCACCCCCTTGTGAATAGCATACAGCTCCAAATTTATGCAGGATTGGACACAGAGCAGCTGTGCTCTCTGGTTCTATGATACAGTGGTTCTCTAGTACACTTGCCCATAATCTAGGCAGGAATGATTCTATTTTTAGATACCAAAAAGGAGGGATTGACTCAGGGAGTCATTCCCAATTTTGGCTTTTGCCACTTATGACAGCACCAAATGGTGCAGTGCAAAAGGACAGGTAACCATGCCCATCTTATTACCATCTTATTACCAATTTATGGTATGGTAGATGGTACAATATGGCTGGTAACCATCTCAGCTGTCATGCAAAAGCAAAAGCATGCTGCTGTGTAGTGCTGCTGGCCCGCCTCTGTCAGCGGCATCTAGTACACATACAGTGACATACACAAAAGGCAAAACAGTGTCCATGGTTGCCACACTATGGCGTATGCCAGGGCAATTCTGGGAAAACGGGCTTGAAATGATTGTCTGCCGTTGCTTTCCCGGAGGAAGTAATGACTGGCGACATTTACCCAGAATCCACCGCGAAAATGATTTGTGCCCCAGCAGGAACAGGGGTCTCAACCCAGAATTCACAGACACAGGCTAGACTCAGTTAATTGTTCGCAAAAATGTATCTTTGCAAGGAATTCACTCCCTGTTTCCCATCTCACAGCTTCCACTGTCTCCAGACCTGACACAGCATCCCCCTCGCAGAGGCTGGCAAAGATTAGGCGGCGAAAGAAAAAGACAAGGGACAAGATGTTCGAGGAACGTATGGGCTGCTACCTAGCAGAGGCGGACCAGCAGAGCCAGTGGAGGGAGACCGTCTCTCTGTGGCAGCGCTCACACAGCAAACGGGAGGAGAGGTGGCATGAGGAAGAGAAGCAGGCGACTGAAACGCTGTTTGGACTAGTGAGGGAGCAAACGGACACGCTCAGGTGCCTTGTGGATGTTCTGCAGGACCGCAGGAGGACAGAGACACCCTGCAGTGTATCTGCAACCGCACTCCCCCGCCACAAAGTCCCATACCCCCCTCCCCGAAAATAATCAGGAGGAGGGGCGGCCGGGGACGTGAATACTGTCACTGCACCACAGCACAGTGCTCAAGTACCCAAAAGCTCTCATACCCTATATTTGCCGAAGTCCTTCACTTCCAGACTCACAGTAGTCCCAATCCCAGTCCCATCCCCTAACTGTCTACTTAATTAATAAAAATGCTTTGCTGTTAATTACTGTTTCCGTTATGTTTTTTCAAAGAAGACTGTGTTTGAATGGGGGGCGTGGGGAAGGGGGTGGTTAATTGCATAGGACAGTCACCTTTCCCAGGGTACAGACACGGGGGCAGGATCAGCAGCGGGTCACACACACGGTGCAGTCAGTAGGCAGCCTGGTCGGTATGGGAGGTGTTTTCCAGGATCTGTGTGGGCGGGGGAGATGTGACTTTGCAGCGGGGGAGGGCGGTTACAGATCTTATACAGCGGTCCTTGTCCTGGACCGCTGAGTCATGCAGCTGAGGAATCTGTATCCGTCCTCCTCCACCACAAGGTCACATATCCGCCCGCACACAGAATTCCATAAAGAGGGATGGCAGGCTCCGTTGAAAGAAGCCTTCCGGCACTGCGGACCGCTCTAGGAGCAGGAGCCTGTCATTCCTTGAGTTTAGAGGCGGTCTTTACATCACCGCACACCCTACCCAGCACAGTCTGCGTCCCAGTTTCAACCCTTTCACGAAAAGTCATGAATAAAGAAACCTTTGTTAAGTAATAATGGGACATGTATTTTATTTTTACACGTGTGCTGGAAGTGGGGGTAACGGGGTGAACGGGGTATGTAACCGAAGAGGAGAGTCAACAGTAACTGGGTAAAGAAACAGGGGCAGGTTCAGCTTCTCTGTAAAGAAACTGAACAGTCACAGGTCACGCTGCTCGCTGCTCGCTGGTATTTGAAGAGTTCCTTGTCGCTGTCCCAGGCGCCTGTATAGGGCTTCATGAGCAAGTGCATTAGCGGGCAGGCTGGGTCCCCGAGGATGACTATAGGCATCTGCACATCCACAACAGTTATTTCGTGGTCCGGGAAGAAACTACCTTCCTGCAGGCGTCTGAGCAGCCCACAGTTCCTGAAAACACACGCATCATGAACCTTGCCCGGCCACCCGACGTTGATGTTTGTAAAACGTCCCCTATGGTCCCCCAGTGCTTGCAGCACCATTGAAAAGTAGCCCAATTTCTCATCAGCTGACTGTGGAAGAGGTGGATG
This sequence comes from Mauremys mutica, assembly GCF_020497125.1. Taxonomy (NCBI): domain Eukaryota; kingdom Metazoa; phylum Chordata; order Testudines; family Geoemydidae; genus Mauremys; species Mauremys mutica. The sequence goes on along the minus strand of NC_059076.1, from coordinate 130,778,107 downwards.
ATAAAGTGCGAGGAGGAGAAAACGGCGAGGATCGCAGCGGGCTCCATGCTTGCAGTGCTGTGGCGTCCGCGCTGTCACTGACCAGAAAAGTGCATGAACAGATTGCCCGCAGGCGCTTTCAAGGAGGGAGGGAGGGAGGTTGTGATTGACGGTTCAATGACGACACTTACCCAAAACCACCCTCGACACATTTCTCCCCCCAGCAGGCATTGGGGGCTCTACCCAGCATTCCAATGGGCAGCGGGGACTGCGGGAACTGTGGGATAGCTTCCCACAGTGCACCGCTTCCAAAGTCGACGCTGGCCCCGTGAATGTGGACTCAGAAATTCGAATTAGTGTATTTAGTATGGATACACAAATTCGACTTCATAAGGTCGAATCCACACATTCGAACTAAGTTGATTCGAAATAGTCTTGTAGTGTAGACAAGGCCATGGAAACACTCATCAGAAAGTCCCACACAGTAAGTGCTTTGGGGACTCAGATTGAAGCCATGGTGATGGCGGTTAGGACAGCAATATACACTATCAGTTCCAGAAATTCTGAGGGCAGCTTTCCATAAGTGGCCAATAGCAGAGCCCTTGTGAAAGAAATCAGTCTGGACTCTACTGCAATACCCTGGCTACAAGCAATATTCAATGTCTAAATCAAGCAGAAGCACCTGTTTTGCAAAGACACAAACCACTGTGTAAACCCTCTAACAGGCATAGTTTGTAAAGTAAAGGATTTATAAATGTGCCTGCCTGGATGGTGGATTGAGGTGAGACATCGGTGGGTAGGGTGACCAGACAGCAAATGTGAAAAATCGGGATGGGGTGGGGGGTAATAGGAGCCTATATATAAAAAAAAAAGACCCAGAAATTGGGACTGTCCCTATAAAATTGGGACATCTCTCACCCTATCAGTGGGAGCCCTTTATATGTGTTGGCAGCATGTCTCTTGATAGTAATGTGCACTAAGCTGGATCAAGAGTTGACTCTCTCTGCAAACAATTCCACAGCAAAATACTGCTGGCAAGAGGTGCCAGACTCATAGTCCTCTACCCACGGGACAGGCTGACTGCAACACAGGCTCCTTAACACTGCTTTGACACAGTGGCTGGATTGTCCCTTCCAAGGATTCTCTATGGGCTGGAAGGCGGGCGATGTGTGAACTCTCTGGCCCCACCCACTGCCCACCTACTCCTCCCCTCCACCTGCCCAGCCTCCACCACCTTCTCCCAAGCAGATTCCAGACCCTGAGCAAACCCTGTACAGAGTGCAGCGAAAATGGGGAGGGTGCCATGGAGGCAGCTGGATCACCCCTGCAGACAGCCATGGGGAGATCCATGCCTGGAGGAGATGCTGAGTGCACAGATCTCCGGGGTACGATCAAGGCTGGTAAAACTAAACCACCCGGTAAAGGTGAATGTTTTGAAAAACACCAGATATGAAGTGCATTTACAGGAACTTTGCATGTTCATACACAAACGACATCTGTTCATTGTGCTACTGAGCTCTTATAAATGCATCTGTTAAGACCACACAGGTAGCTGATCACTGTGCCAGCTCCAGAGCTGCTAAGATGATCTCACAGACTGTTTCTCTCGATACCTGTAATGTGCATTCCAGATATGAAATAATTATGACCCAAACTTTGAGGCAATGTAGCATCAGGAACAACATCTAAAATATGGAAAATAACATCTCGGTATTTTATGAATTACACCTTAATACATTCTTCACCTAAACGTGTTTCTAAAAACAGTCCTGAGCTTTTAGTCATTGTAACAACATGTCAGGTCTCTATGGATTTTCCTTCTACATCCAGACCCCTATGGAGAGATTGTGATGACGCAGACTCCAGAATGCCAAACAGTGTCTGTAGGAGACAAATTTGCTAGAAGCTGCAAAGCTAGTTCTAGCGCTGGCAGTAACATGCCCAGGTACCAGCAGAAATCAGGGAAAGCTCCAAAGCTCCTTATTTATCCTTCCAGGGATCCCGCCCGATTCAGTGGCAGTGGGTCTGGGGCTGATTTCACTCTCACAGTAAGCACTGTTGAGGCAGATGATGCTGGAGATTACTATTGTCACCAAAGCTGGCACTGGCCACGCTCACAGTGATACAGACCAATAGAACACCTCCCTCTTCCTCATGGAGCACACTGGGCTCACCACTGCACGTGTCTCAGTTGGGTGTCAAACCATCGCCACATTCATTGACTTCATGGTGAATCAAAACAGGAAGGATCTCAGGTCAAGAACTTATTCTACAATTGAAAACTGCAACAAAGCGTGAAACACTCTCTGAACGGTGTCACTGCTCAACAGTAACAAGAGCAAAGTAAAGTCCTACTGCTGCCTGGCCCGCTTTGTGTGTTGATACAGCTGAGCTGTTTGTCAGAAACTCTAACATACTTCCTATGGCTGTGCCAGAGCCTCAGCTCCTTCCTTACTCTGCAGTTACGACAGCTAGTCCTGCTAGTCACAAGCATTCCATAGAGTCACTATTTGGTTATTACAAATTAAAGGTTTGCCAATGAACAGGACTTCCCATTGGTTATCTTATCTGAGAGTCTCCAGGTCTTTATGAATTATGGCTCTGATCCAAATCCCATTGAAGTCAGTGGAAAGACACCATAGACTTCAGGGCGGGTTGTGTCGGTCCCTTACATTTTTAGCTCCAGCGCTCTTCCACAGCTGATTTCTAAGGAGCAGAATAATTTGATGTTTTGGGTTTTTTTGGACCATGATGGGAACAATGTGGCTGCCTCAGCTTGTGGGGATGCAGGAAATGTGGCTGCACACAGAAAGCTGGGATCTGTCAAAGGGCACATTATTGTGCCATGCAGCTAGATTTGGCAGTCCCTCTGTCACACACACACACACACACACACACACACACACACACACACACACACACACACACACACACCTTTGCCCCATGTGCTGTTTCTTCCGGGGGCTCTTTTCAAAAGCAACTTTAGGGATCAATCACTCCTGAGTGCTTCCCCTCCAGAGTTTGCCTTACGCAGGCAGAATAGTTCTAAAAACCTCGACTCAGTCACTACAGCTCCAATTCTCCTCCTTTAGGGCACATGGGAGCTCACTGAGGGTATGCCAGGGAAACAGAGCCTCGTCTTAGAGTACAGAGTGACCGAAAATCTGCCCTGAGAACTCTACACCAGCCTTAGGATGGTGCAAGCTCTGTGGTCCTAGCATCTCCACTCCAGAAATGGCAATGACTGGTGGACTGGCTTATGCACCCCTCTCTCCAAGAGCAACTAGCAAATGGAGGTCCTGCAATATTTCCCTCCACACTGTACAGGGTTATATACCCTGAGACCCAGAGCAGCAGGCCCACAGCATCCCTGAGTCTGGGCCTGTCCACACTGTGGAGGGGGTGGCAGAATTTACTCTCAATGAAAGGCTGTTCAAACAACAGAGCCGAAGTGCCAGCCCTTGTGTGACTAGCAGTGTGGGCTAGAACGAGAGTGGCCCTTGGACAGATGCACAGGAGGAGTGGGCCATGTAGAGAGTATCTGTCACTGGGGCAGCCTGCACAGAGGCCACTCACCCGAGCAGGGACTGCTCACCTCCTTCATCCCCCAGTGACCAATCACCTGGAAGGAGTGAGGAGGGGATAACACACCCAGGGGGAGAGATCGGCTGTAGAAAGGGGCGCCCCTCCGGGCCACTGATCAGCCCCAGCACAGACTTCCTCTCAGTGCTACTATGGGGGCAGTGCGGCTCCACAGCGTCCCCAAGAGGATGCACAACCCAGCCCTGGCTGTATAACGGGGTCATGTTCTTAAATCTCCATACACGTCTCACGTTCATCACTATGCACAACAGGATCAAACTCATGGAGCTGAACATTCCCGTTTCAGCAGGTGGCAGCACAGGCACGTATCAAACTCACCCTGAACACACTGCAGACGCTGGAATACTGAGTGCGGGCAGTACTTTGTCATAAGGGACAGCAATAAAAATGACAAAACATCTCAAATGATGCAAACAAATCAGTTCTCCATTTTCAGGGCCTGAGGCGAGATGCTTTGCATATTCACGTCTACCCGATCTTTCCCTGCTGCTCTGAGCAGTTATATATGGAGTCCCTTCTTACAGTCTTTAGGGTTTATTGATCAGCACCGGTCTGTCCAGACGTATCAAGATGATTTCACAGGCTCAGCTCATCTGGCTGCTAGTGCTCTGGATCCAGGGTAAGATTCCATTTGAGATAACATTGGTCTGGTGGGATAACGGGAGACTGAGCCCTGGAAGCCTCTCTCACACATACATATATACACACAATAGATTGCTCAATCTCAAATTTATTACATTCTTTGTTTTTTTTAAATGCATTCATTTTTCATAATTTTAGTTAATTGAGAGAAAAGGATAAACTATGATAGAAAACTAAAGTGAAAACATGAATTTTCTGACTCATGCATTATGTTAATTTACATTTTCCTTTCAATTCAGACTCCAGTGGGCAGATTGTGATGACTCAGACTCCAGAATCCCTGGCAGTGTCTCCTGGAGACAGAGTCACCATCAACTGCAAAGCCAGTTCCAGCACAGGCAACAACGTAGCCTGGTACCAACAGAAATCAGGACAAGCTCCTAAGCTTCTTATCTATGATGCTACCTCCCGTTACACTGGGGTCCCAGCCCGGTTCAGTGGCAGTGGCTCTGGGAGTGGCTACACTGATTACACTCTCACTATCAGCAGCGTAGAAGCTGAAGATGCTGGAGATTACTATTGTCAGCAGGGTTATAGCTTCCCTCTCACAGTGATACAGACCCATACAAAAACCTCCCTGCCCTGTTTGGTTTCGGTTTCTCTCCTGTTACAGATGCTTTCTCAAGAGAATAACAGTTTGAACATAACTTCTGTGTTATGCTGTGCTCTGCTGCAGTGGGGTGCAGGGTCTCTGCACTGTAGATAGGGCTAATCCAATAGCCGCTGAAATCAATGAGAGACCTTCCAATGCATTGGATCAAGCCTGTTGGAAGGAAGGGGTTGAAATCTGCTTCACTCAACTGGATACCACTGCAAAAGTGGCTTAAATAACAGAGGGAGGCTGCCCCTGTGATATACTGGCTGCTATTAGTCTAGGTATGCTATCTGTAATTTTTAACCTGCACATTCTTTGAGCATAACTCATCAGCTGGTGATCAATGAGGGATGTCAACAAACTGTGATCACGTAGTTCCCTGGGAATGGAAATTGTTGAAATTAGGGGATGTTCAGCTCCATTAGTTTGATCCCGTTGTGCATAGTAATGAATGTGAGACCTGTGTATGGAGATTTAAGAACATGACCCCTGTTATATAGCCAAGGGCTGGGTTGTGCATCCTCTAGGGGATGCTGTGGAGCCGCACTGCCCCCATAGTAGCACTGAGAGGGAGTCTGAAGGGCAGAACAAGAAGCCACTTTAAAGGCTGGAGTCACTAATCAGACAAAATGGTCACTAGTGAAATGCCAATATCTCCTAGCAGATCCCATACTCCAGAGTCTGCAGTACCACAATTATGTCCTATTCTCAGGAACAAGGAATGCCGGCCATACCTACAGAGTGGGGACTGTATCCTGGAGAGCAGTGAGTCTGAAAAGTATTTAAGGGTCAGAGAACAAGCAACTCAGCATGAACTCTCTATGCAGTGCTGTGGAGAAAAGGGCTATTGTGATCCCTGATAAATAGGGGAGCAGTGAGTAGGACTATGGAGGGGATTTTATCTCTGCAAACAGCACTGGTGAGACCCACCCGGGAATGCAGAATCCAGTTCTGGTGTCCCACAATGTAAATGGGATGTTGAAAATTGGAGAGAGTGCAGAAAAGAGCCAAAATATGATTTGAGGGCTGCAGAAAATGCCTTGCAGTGAGAGACTTAAGGAGCTCCAGCTGTTTAGTTTATGAAAAAGAAGACTGAGAGGTGACTTGGTTACATTGCACAAGTACCTTCCAGGGGAGAAAACACCAGATACGAAAAGACCCATTTTTCTACAGAGAAAGGCACAACAAGAACCAGTGGCTGAATCCTGAAGCCAGCCTACTTCCAATTAGAAATTAAGCACAAACTTTTAACAGTAGGAATAATCTGATGGAAGAGTAATAGAATGCTACACTGCATTATAATTATCAGCCATTAGGTGGCATTGTATGTATCAAACCTTGTTTAAATGAACTTCAGCAATACCTAGCGAGCATTAAAGGATTTTACAAAAATATCTGGGGTCTATAAGCAAGCATTGTGACCAGCCCATATGTGGTACAGAAGAACATGATAGGAGCAAACTGCCAAGGGCAATGGTGGATTCTCCATCTCTTCATGTCTCCACATCAAGGCTGGATGGTTTGAGACGTGCTTTCCCACATTTTGGGAAACTGAGTGAAATGTAATGGTCTGTGATACACAGCAGGTCAGACAGCATTTTGAATGGTAACCTAAAACTCTACACACACTGAAATGATGGAAACAAATCAGTTCTCAGGCCCAAACCTGTGACACAAGATCTGAGTCTGGATGTTTTGCATAATTCCATTGGACGAGGATTTCCCTGCTGTTCAGAGCAGATAAAATATTTTGTGTTATTCTTTGTGTTTCATTAACAATATGACTCAGACACACTAGGATGATCTCACAGGTTCAGCCCATCTGGTTATTAGTGCTCTGGACCCAGGATCAGAACCAAACAAATAGAACTCTGGCTTAAAGAAGCAACTTGAGACTCCAATCTGGAAGTGTCATTATATCGCTTTAGCATTCTCTCAGTTCAGAGACACTGGTGATTTTTTCTTTATTTCCATTTTAGGGTCTTCTTGTGTTAATGTATAATGAATTTAGAAAACAGCAGAAACACTGTTTAAATCTACAAAATTAAATAATGACTCTATATAGAAACATTTTTATTGACAAAATATCAATATTTCCCTTTCTATTCAGGTTCCAGGGATCCGATTGGGCTGACTTGGTCTCCAAAGTCCTTCTGAGTGTTTCCAGAACAAAGCATCACTATCCTCTGCAAACCATAGCCTGGTACTAGCACAAATCAGGACAAACTCCCAAACTTCTTATCTATACAGTTTCCATCAATCACAAGGATCCTCTAGACTGGATCAATGGGAACAGATACACCGAGCACATTCTCTCAATGCATGGGGTAGAAACAGATGATGCTGGACATTCATATTATCAACAAGGTGAAAGGCCACCTTGCACGGCGCTGAAGAATAATACAAAAGCCTCCCTCTGAAGTTTCTTTCATTCTCATATAACTAACACGTAACTGCTGTGCAATGCTATATTGGTAAGTACCATACATTGCAAGCCTGTGCTAGATGGGTAAAAATTCCTATCTCCTTACACACCATAGATACCCAATGTATTTCTACCTCTAATCACCACATTAGAGTGTTTAGCAATTTGTGTGGACACAAGCAGGAGAATTACAGATCCAGTGCCCTTCCCATCCACCCTGCACCACCTCTGTATTTTGCTGTGCAAACTGTGAGCGGTTTTTCTGAACCATCCCCCAAAATCTAGGATTTAATAATCTGGAAAGAACTAAAATGGAAGAGAAATAGGGGCGAGATCTGAGGCCAGAGTGCTCTGAAATGGACCTTTGTAAGGGTGACTGTTTGTCTTTGTGAATAAAGAGAACATTGAGTCTAAAAGAAGCTGTCATCTGTTGGGAGTTTCTCCCTAAAGAAACTACATGTGCGGAGCCTAATCCCAGAGCTTTCACAGAGCCAATCTAAATCTTATTTGCAAACATCAGAGACTGAAACTTCAGAGACAATCACAAAATAAAAACAGACTTGCTGGACTCTACAAGAGTTCAGGTGTAAAAGAATTTGATGGCAGGTTAGGCGCACGTCCTACCCGCGATGAAATTAATGGTAAATTTCACGGGGGCAATGGGAGCAGGATCTGGCCTTCCTTGCTCAAGAGGGTGCATGTAGCTAGGATGCAGATTTCTGTGCAGTGCATCTTGAAATGTCAGAACTTCACCTGCCTGTCTGCTGGGACACTGGGCTGAGCAGCTTTTCAGGAGATTTTCACTGAGATTTTATATCAGTTCATTCTTTGCTCATTTCCTGAATCTAAAACTAAAAGTCATATGGACAGAGGGCCTGATTCTCCAGTGCCGTGCCGGCCTCTCGTGTTTTCCTTTACACTAGTGCACAGTGAATGTCAAAATGTTACCACTTGGAGTAGGAAGCATTTTACACTCCCTTTGCACTGGTGCAAGACACAAGACAGAGGCAAAAGTCACTGGAGAATCAGCCCACTTGACACAGGTGTAAATGGGGAGAATGTGCAAGGCCCTATGGAATCCAAACCTGGGGCTGTCAACTTTTTGAAGGAGAAAACAGAGAAAAACAAACCACAAAAAAAACACCTCCTGTATGGCAGAAAGGAAAATACAATGCAAGGGTGTCCTCTTTACATATATCTTGTGACTAATCTGTCTCTATCTAAGTGAGCTATTTCATACAATCATACCTAATTAACATCTACCACAATAAGAGAGCAAAGATTTTATGTTTGTAACTAACAATTAGCTCTGCCAACATAACTCACATCAACTAGTACCTTAGTACCCCCTTGAAATCAATAGGTGTTTAGTAACCTAAATACCTATAAAAGTCTGTCCCTTAACCCCCAAGGTTTTTGTTTTTTTTACAGTGGGCTAATATAAAATAAGGTGCAGTAATGGTGAAAGATTTGTGCCTTGCACAGATGGTATCTTGTATTTCAGACATATTCTTAACTCACTTTAAATATGGGACTCTTCATATTTAGTACAATATTGTAACAAACCAATGAAGCTGAATTCTCTGCACAGCCACCAGCCAACATATAAAAACAGATTTTAAAATATATTAAAGCTAATGTTAAAATTATATAATACACAGGTTGAGAAAAGAGTGTCTGTACATCGTGGTTCCTGCAATAATGCACAGAAACCAGCTCTATGTATAGTCACACCAGGGAGACCAGGACCCCGCACACAGAGGCTGCTTTGCATGTGAACTCCCCAGTGACGCTGCCCTGTTGCTCTGGGGGCTATAAAAGATTTTGTTCCACTCTCCGCGGTTTATTGAGCAGCACCTGCCAGCTCAGACGTACCAAGATGTTCTCCCCGACTCAGCTGCTCTGGCTACTGGCGCTCTGGCTTCCAGGTAAGAATCAGAACTGGACGACACTTGCTAAAAAGTACAGTGATCCATTTAAATTTTAAAAGTTCAAAACATTGTAGCTAGACTGTCTATTAAACAAGTAATTTGTCACAGTTATGGCTTAAATATAACAATTGTGAACATCTTGTATTGTATGATGCATTTCAGACCATTGTCGAAAGCTGCAAATGTCAGTAACTATTATTTATTGTTGCTCTCTATCAATGACCTTTTCTCTGTATTTATTTTGATTTCATATTTAATGCAGGCTCCTATGGGCAGGTCACAATGACTCAGACTCCAGAATCCCTCTCAGTGTTTCCAGGAGAAAAAGTCACCATCAGATGTACAGCCAGTTCTAGCCTTAGCAGCCAGTATGTATCCTGGTACCAACAGAAACCCAGACAAACTCCTAAGTTACTTATCTATTGGGACTCCACACTTGCCTCTGGAGTTCCAGCCCGGTTCAGTGGCAGTCGGTCTGGCACCGATTACACTCTCGCAATCAGCAGCGTTGAAGCCGATGATGCAGCAGATTACTACTGTTTGCAGAGGCATAGCTCACCTCTCACAGTGATACAGACCAATACAAAAACCTCCCTGCTCTGGGTGTCTGCAATAGCAGATTTCTGTGAAGTTCATCACAGTGTCAGTGTAGTTGCTGTGCTGTGACTTAAGGCTCAGTGGTCCGTATCAGCATCCAGGGCTCCTCACTGCAACACCCTTCTCTGTACCTCCCCTATGCTCCCCACCACCAACATACAAAAAACCAAACATTTTCCTTGGGAAACCCAGTTACCTCTGCTCTAATGGGAGCACAGAAACCACCTGATGGACTGGAAGAAAACCCCATCCTGTGCCGACTGGATCGGGCGCTGTTTGGCTGAGCATTAGCAGTTCAGAGATAGCAATGTATACAAAACCTCCCGGCCAATGGGTGCTGCTGGAAGCAGCAGCCAGCATGTCCCTGCAGCCGGCTCCACTTCCTGCAGTTCTGATTGGCCGTGAACGGCGAACCGTGGCCAATTGGAGCTGCGGGCGGCCGTACCTGCAGACAGTCAATGTAAACAAATTGTCTCATGGCCCGCCAGCAGATTACCCAGATGGGCGGCATACAGCCCACGGGCTGCAGGTTGCCCACCACTGGTCTAACAGCTTTGGTAACGAACATTGACCTCCGTTTAACAGGTGCCTTTTGTAATACGGGTTTGTTCATAAAGAGTTTCACCTGTGTATCTTACTCTCCATATTGTGTGAATAATACAGCAAACCATGCTGACATTTACCCCTTGTGAGAGCCGGCATGAGGCCTATGAATTACTAAAGTGAAAGTAAAAACAACGAGGAGTCCTTGTGGCACCTTAGAGACTAACATATTTATTTTGGGATAACCTTTGGTGGGCCATAACCCACTTCATCAGCTGCATGGAGTGAAAAATACAGTAGTAAGGTATAAATATACAGCACATGAAAAGATGGGAGTTGCCTTACTGAGTTGGGGGTCAGTGCTAATGAGTCCAATTCAATCAGGGTGGATGTGGCCCATTCCCAACAGTTGACAAGAAGGTGTGAGTATCAACAGAGGGAAAATTACTTTTTGTAATTGACAAAGCCAGAAGGATACCCAGAAATCACCTACTACAGGACAGGGCCAATAAAGTAAGTAACAGAACGCCACTAGCCGTCACCTACAGCCCCCAACTAAAACCTCTCTAGCGCATCATCAAGGATCTACAACCTATCCCGGAGGACGATCCCTTACTCTCACAGACCTTGGGAGACAGGCCAGTCCTCACTTACAGACAGCTACCCAACCTGAAGCAAATACTCACCAGCAACTACACACCGCACAACAGAAACACTAACCCAGGAACCAATCCCTACAACAAACCCTGTTGCCAACTCTGCATAGCTATTGAAGGGACACCATCATTGGACCTAACCACATCAGCCACACCATCAGGGGCTCGTTCACCTGCACATCTATCAATGTAATATATGCCATCATGTGCCAGCAGTGCCCCTCTGCCATGTACATTGGCCAAACTGGACAGTCTCTATGCAAAAGAATAAATGAACACAAATCAGACATCAAGAATTGTAACATTCAAAAAAAAAAACAGTAGGAGAGCACTTCAATCTCCCTGGATATTCAATAACAGATTTAAAAGTGGCCATTCTTCAACAAAAAATCTTCAAAAACAGACTTCAATGAGAAACTGCAGAATTAGAATTAATTTGCAAACTGGACACTATGAAATTAGGCCTGAATAAAGACTGGGAGTGGCTGGGTCACTACAAGAAGTAGTTGATACTCACACCTTCTTGTCAACTGTTGTCAACATGGCTACCCCTCTGAAGTGAAAGTCCCACCTTAGCTGCAGAGTGTAAATTTCACCTCAAATTAACAACGGTGTTGATTCTTCTAATCTTGCCACCAGATGGCAGCACACGAGCATAAAACTCAACCAAAATGCTGTAATATTTGAAATGTTGTGTATAACCTTAAATGGCTTCCATAAGCCTAATGTAACAATCATCAACGTTCTAACTAATAGTACACAAATTGATTCTCCAGGTTGAAACTCTGATCCTCTGACAAACCCAGTTCTCCTTCTGTTCAACTTCAACATCAGCTCCAAATATCCCAAAGGGGAATGTGCTCAAGACTTCCACAAACAGCAGCAAAAACTAAAGTGACTCCAGTGCAATACATATATGATGGATGATGTTGTTAATGCCAATATAAACAGATATATAACAAAGGGTTTCCCAGCCCATGCGTATAAAAGGGATAAATCAGATGGGAGATGACTCCTCCATTGATTCATAGGGGAGAATGACATAAAGAAAATCTCTCTTCTAACACTAAACACTAAAATCCTAGTTTAGATCTGGTAAAAGCTGCCACCACCCAATAATGTACGTGTATTGGGACACAGTCCTTCCCCAAAATCCTTGGGGATCCCAAGAGCCCCAAATCCATGGAGTTCTTACACCCAGGAGAAATAAACCATTCCCCCCCTGCTTCCTCCCCCCTCCCTTTTATTAAAGAATAAAAAGAAAGTAACTGTCTCTGTAATACCAAGATGGAACAATACACAGGGTCTAAACTTATCAATCTCTGGAGAGAATCCCCACTCCTTTCTTTCTCAGTAAAAGCAATAACAGTACAGAATTAAAGAAATTCTATAGCAAAACACAGACTTGCAAATACAGAAATAAAAGTATAAGAATACTAGTTCCTTGCTAATACTCACTAGCTTGAATAGAAGAATTTATTGCAGAAACCTGGGAGGACTTGATTAAGATGTCTGGACTCCCTTAACTCCCAAGAGAGACTCTCTAACACAAAGAACAGAAAAAAAAACTTCCCTCCTCAGAGATTTGAAAATCCCTTGTCCCTGATTGGTCCTCTGGTCAGGTGTTCACAGGTACTGCTTGTTAACCCTTTACAGGTAGAAAAAAACCTTAACCCTTAACTAACTGTTTATGACACACCCACCGGGGTATGATCATTTTGGCCCAAATGAAGATATGTTAAAATTATAGCTCCCAAATAGAGAACATGCTCAGTAAACTAACCACAGCTCGATGTGGTTTTACATATTCAAGCCTTTGTCAATGCTGACCAAGAGATCTTGTTGGTACATGGGTGGATCTTGGCACAGACAGACAGTGTTGTTCTTGATCAGCTGGTATTTTTTTTCTGTTCTGCATCTAACCTTTACTTTTATTTCATTTTCCACTCCACACTACAGGTCTAATGAGTGCAAAGGCTATAAAACCTCAGGTCATGGTGTTTTTTCGGTTTAACAACCTACCTTAAATAATCCCTGGATTTCTTTTCTGAGTGTTCCTCTGATGCTGTCTCTTCTCCACTTTGGCAAAGGAATGAGAATTTTATCCATCATCTCAACCACTCCTCCAATCCAGTTTTCCTGCCTCATCTCAGAGGGACCAAGGATTCTGCCTGCATGAGGAAAGAGCTATAATTTAGCCCTAAAGCTGACAACAATAATCGCTCTCCAGTCCTACCACCTAACAAAGGAGCATCTCATTCTTTGATTCCATTAACTTTCTCCTTTCTTTTCTGTTATCCATGTCCCTTTGTGTTTGGTTGAGGAAACTGTCTTTGTTACTAAACTCAGAACACTTTGCTTGCAGCCTACTGTAATTAATATTTTCATAGGAAAAATATGAGTTTTACAATCAGCTCTATATAATACTGTCTGTGGGGTGCAAAATGTAACATCACATTCTCCAGAAACCATGACACAGGCCCCTTTCTTATCATTCTGACAGGACTCAGTATTTTGCAGTTGCTCATCTTGCCTGGTGGGCTCTCTTACGCAAAGTCTCACAGGGTTCAATGATGATGTTATCTGGTACATTAATCTACTAGGAGAGAGCGGAGGTGCCATCTATGTATATATGACCATGACCGGAGGCTCGGGGGAGTCAGCTGAGGTCACTCAATTAGGGTGAACTGCAAAGAATGGGGCAGGCAATCCCCAAAGTTGGTGGATATTCCAATACTTAGATTTACCCAGCCATCATAAAAGAGCTTCTATTATATCTCACTCATTACCAGGGCCGGTGCTTCCATTAGGCGACCCTAGGCGGTCGCCTAGGGCGCCAGGATTCGGGGGGTAGCATTTTGTGCGCTCCCCACAGGGCGCATAGGAGCTTCCAGTTCTGCTTCCGTCATGCCACCGAAGAAGGATCTTCTGCCGACGTGCTGCAGAAAACAGCGGCAGGCAATTGAGCAGATCAATAACTCAATAACAAAATGCCGCCCCCCAAATTCTGCCTAGGGCACCAGAAACCCTAGCACCGCTCCTGCTCATTACTCAGAAGTCAACAAAACAGTTCCCTTAAAGAAACCCAGCCTCAGGCCTCCACCTAGACACCCAAGTCAGGTATGATGAGGATTTCTGAAAATCTTATTCATCATTTTAAAAAGTTCTAGCAATCCCAAAGGATTGGACACATCCTGTCAAATTAACTTGGTGTCTTCTTTTTCTGTGATAATAAGTATGGTTGATAAATGTAATTAAGTTGTAATATAACTGGACTTCTGTAAGGCATTTGACCAGGAACTGCAAAACATCTTGATTAAAAAAAATAGAACTGTATAACATTATCATGGCATACAATAAATGGATTAAAAACTGGCTAACTGATAGGTCTCAAAATGTAATGGTAAATTGGGGAATCATCATAGAGTGGGTGTTTTTCCAGTGCAGTCCCACAGGACTCAGTTCTTGGTCCTTTGCTATTTTTAATTTTTATCAGTGATCTGGAAGAAAACATAAAATCATCACTGATAAAGGTTAGATGACACAAAAACTGGGGGAGTGTAACTAATGTAGAGGACAGGCAACTGACAGAGCGATCTGGATTGTTAAGAAAACTGGGCACAAGGAAACAATCCCCATTTTAATATGGCTACATGTAAATGTAAACATCTGGGAACAAACCATGTAGGCCATACTTACAGGATGGGGGACTCGACCCTGGGCAGCAGTGACTCTGAAAAAGATTTGGGGGTCATGGTAGATAATCACGACTCTGGAGCCAAAAAAGCTAAAGTAAATCTGGGACGTATAAACAGGGGAATCTGAAGTAGGAGTAGAGAGGTTATTTTACCTCCATATTTGGCCCAAGAGTGACCACTGCCGGACTAGTATCCAGTTCTAGTAGCCACACTTCAAGAAGGATGTTGATCGGAGATGGTTCAGAGAAGAGCCACGGGAACGATTTAAGAATTAGAAAATCTGCGTTATAATGACAGACTCAAAGACCTCCATCTATTTGGCTTTACAAAGAAAAGGCTAAGGGGTGACTTATCACACTGTATAATAATTGACTCCGCAGTCTAGCCCAGAAAGGTATAACGTGGAAGTTGAAGCTAGACAAACGCAGACTGGAAATAAAGTGTAAATGTTTAACGGTGACAGTTCTTAACCACTGGAACAATTTACCAAGGGTCATGGTAGATTCTCCATCACTGACCATTTTTAAATCACACTTGGATGTTTTGTCTAGAAGCTCTGCTCTAGGAATTATTTTGAGGCAGTTCTATGACTTGCATTATGCAGGAGGTCAGACTAGGTGACCAAAATGGTCCCTTCTGGCCTTGGAATCTATGAATGTATTACCTCCCTGTTTGTATTCAGTGACAAGGGAATCTGTCAATTCTAATAATACGTAGTCCTTAAACAGACCTGCAATTTTTCAAAGCACTGTGTAAAGATGAACTAATTAACTAGCATTCTAATAATCAATGCGGGAAACTGTTCTCTGAATGAATACTGGGATCAAAGAACTAAATAAGCCATGAGAGTTGGACATTACTAGTGACACAGACACAGACACTGGATGCTGCTGAACTTATGAACAAACTGAGCCCAGTGCTGGACTCCTTGATCAGAAAAAGCTCCAGGACACTCTGGGCCCACTGATTAGAGAGACCATCCCCTGCCTGACCCATCTGGGCATCCCTCACTGCCAGGAATGGGAGATCTGTTACCAGACTGAAGTATGTGTGCGCGCTGGCCCTGGGTCTGCAGAGCGAATGGACATTTACACAGAGATGCTGCTTTGCATATTTCTACCCGAGTGACAGTTCCTGGCTGTTCAGAGCAGATATAAATGTGTCACCTTCACACTTTGTGCTTCTGAACTTGGCATCTGTCACTCTACACGTATCAAGATGATCTCCCAGACTCAATTTCTCTGGCTTCTCGTGTTCTGGATTCAGGGTAAGAACAACCACACGGGAGGATTTGTTTAAAAGAAAAGTTATAGTACTTTACTAGGATTTCAATACTAAAATATTTCCCTTTCCAGCAATCATTCCTAGCAGCATTTACAGTGTTAGCAGAAAGAGAGCTCCAGGCTAAACTCCTAGAGATGCAGCTTTATAGTGTTAGTTATTCTGATACTGGAGGATTTTACATTTCTTTTTATCCCAAATGTATTCTCCAATCCAGACTCCAGTGGGCAGATCCTGCTGACTCAGACTCCAGAATTCCTGGCGGTGTCTCCAGGAGACAGAGTCACCATCAACTGCAAAGCCAGTTCCAGTGCTAGCAGCTGGATGGCCTGGTATCAACAGAAATCAGGAAAAGCTCCTAAACTCCTTATCCACACGGCTTCCACCCGTCCCTCTGGGATCCCAGACCGGTTCAGCGGCAGTGGGTCTGGTACTGATTTTACATTCACAATCAGCCGGGTTGAAGCAGATGATGCTGGAGATTATTACTGTCAGCAGTATAACAGTGACCCTCTCACACAGTGATACAGACCAGTACAAAAACCTCCCTACTGTTTAGATTCAGACTCACACTCAGTATTTCAGGTGCTTCCTTGCAGTTACATTGTTATCTCTGCTCCCCTGCAGTGGAGTGGATGGATATGTCAGACTTCAGTCACCGCCCTCCACACACGAACTTCTGGTCCTTACAGGTGCTCACACCATGGGTTCAGATTTGCTCTTATGGGCAGCATCCAACTTCCTACTGACAGCAGGTTACAATCCAAGCACCTTTCTACTGAGTTGACAAAATACCTCAGCTTTGTAAAGCACCCACACTGGAAAACTGCAATAATCTAATCCCAACAAACTGTGCTCAGAGTACAAGCCACTATCTGATCCAGCATCTTCTGTTCAGTTAGTTTTGCTCATTAGAACAACTGCTTCATGCACAGAACCATCCAAACATCTGCTACTCCTGCTTCAGTGTCAACCTTTGAGTCTCTCTCTCTTAGTTACTACTAGGTGGACTAGAGTCTAAGAACCTCAGTTCGTTTTTCAGTCCTACATAAAAGTGCAGCTTGTTTGATACAATTAATAGTAAAAAATAAGAAATCAGTGCAAGAAGACAAGACGGGCTCTTTCCTAAAGAACAGAAACAATATTTGATTCCAGAATAGAGCTCATAAACATGCAAATGCCCCGGTACACCCATAGTGGCCATCTCAGAGAGTAGAGGAAACAAGGAGAGAAAAATGAAAGGAGAAGGAGAGGGAAGGGCAGCTTTAAAGTCCACTCAGGATAAAGAGGCAGAGCAGCTGACTTAAAAACTCCACAGAAGTGACATTCTAATCTGAATCAGATGGTTTCCTGTTCAGGTCCCCAGACGGTGCAAATCAACAGAGCTCTGTTGATTTCAGTGGAACTACACTAACCTAAACCAATGGGCATAACCTGTGTATTTATGAACAGTGAATCTCTTCAGAGATTCTTGTCCTTCCAGCATCTGAAGGTCTCTCACCAATTAGACACAGAGAGACCCAGTAACCCAGTTCACAGAATGTCTAACCGTAATAAAATCCCATGTACTGAAGATTTCTTATAGCTGGCTTTTCTTGTAAACCCCACTAAAGAAATTACAGCCAATCTTCACGCTGAACACACCAGTCCAAAACAGCAGAAGCAGCTGTAAAAATCAATTTTCCACAGCTGTGTGTGAGATTCATTTCATAGAGCGAGGATCCAATATTTTAAAAACTAAACCAGGGCCACAATTCTTGTTTCAATGGGCCACATCCTCAGCTGGTGTAGATCAACATAGCTCTATTCACTTTAACGGAGCTCCCTGTATATGAAATAGCACAATCAGCTCAATGGCTTTGCCAGTTACTACTGTATAAGAGCATTTACCCTAAGGCAGCTCTGTCAGCTGAGATATTTAACACTAGAGTGGAAGGTAACTCTGCAGAGGCCTTTACCTCTCTGATGTCTATGATATTATAAAGCTTGGGCTACAATGGGGATTTTAAAAGCTTGGCTGAAGTCAGTCATTGATGTCAATAGGCTCTGTTATATTTTTATTGTCCTTCCTGGACTCAAGGATGCATCACAAAAATAACTAAGCGGAGCGGTGGATGTCGTAGAAAGGAGCAGTGTGACAGAGGATTTTAATGTCGTTTGAAAAGGTCCATTTTCATTTTCTCTGGGCTGTGCTTGATTAAATTCTGTTCTAGACACAAACCCCAGCTTCTGATGATCCACAAATATCGGCATTTTCAGCATATACCCTACACCTCAGAAACAATTTACATCGCTCGGGTTCTGCATATTCACACCCGAGTGTCATTTTATTCATGCTCTGAGCAGGGATTATAAATATGTCCAGTTGTACTTCAGATTTCACTGCAGGGCTCTGATCTCCTGCACTCAACATGGGAAATGTAATTCCATATGCAAAGCTTTTCTTGATGTTACTTTTCTGGGTTGGAGGTAGAAGAATGAAAATATGAACACTGAGAACAGTCTGTTGGGTTATGCAATGTAACACACAATTAGTGCTATCTTTAACTTCTAGTACATTTAAAGTACATTTCACAATATTGTCAATGCTGTGTATTTTCTTTCTACTTCTAGCAATTTCAGGCTGGATGATTTCAGAATCAACAAGCTGGTTTGACTTTGATGTTACACCACCGAGCACATTTCTAATAAGGGATCTCTTGGAGGGTTCAGCTTCAAAGGAGAGAGCTAGATCCCAGCCCCTGCATAAACTCCTGAATTTTCTGAGTGTCACTGCACTTGCACTAGATGGACCCTGCTCATTTCTCTTCCAGATCCCAACCCAGACAAGATGGACTAACAAGAGCCACAGGAAAACAGATACAACTTCCTGCTTATCAGTCAGTTTGGCAAAGCAATAAATACTTGGTGACGTAGGGTAGACTCTATACACTGTAAATGCCGGACCAGTATCAGCCTGGAGACCATAGTTGAACAGACTCTTTCATTATACTGACGTGCCAGCTGTGGTATAGTTAAGGTTGAGCTGTGCTTTCTGGTTAGTCAGCTCTTAGTGAATGAGCAAACACATGGCTCAGGGAACGTGTTCTTGATCTGGTCTCATAATGCGCATCCCCCAAATAATCCTTGCCCCCTGGCCAGTGCCACCATATCAAGTAGGAACACACGTCATTGTGCTGATATCTTACTATGGGCCATTCAAGAGTCCATGAGATCCCCAAAATGGGATCCCAGGAGATGGCATGGTCTAGTGGTTAATGCAAAAACTGAGAGTCAGGGGAATTGGGATCTAAGCCCAGCCTGGTCTCTAACTCACTCACTAACCTTGGCCAAGACAACTTCCACATGCCTGGGTTTTCCATCTATAAAGAACAGATGTGGTAATTCCCCTCCCTTATCAGGTTTTGGAAGACATGATGTGTTAATGTTTTTAAAGCATTTTTAATTTTTAGTACATAGTGCCAGGGATTATTAAATGAAATACAACTTTTTATTTTATTTTATTTTGCTTCTTATACACGAAAGCATAACAACAACGGACTTCAATCCATTAATGGAGATGTTCTATACAGTTTACTGCCCTTGACCTAAACCAGATCCATCACTACCACTATTCAAAATTGGGTTGGACAGAGCACTGGAGACCATGCAATGCGTAGGAGAGGCTAAAATTCCTACTGGAATTTTCTAGCTTTCTCTCCAATGATTCTACTGTCCTGGAGCTGCTGGGGGAGCTGAATGTTTTGGCTTGTACAGAATCTTTAATAACATGTACACATTAAAGAATGAACTTGGCTGTCTGTAGAAAGGAGCCCTCTGATTAGAAACATGCCAAGCTAAACCTAAAAAGACTTCCATATCCTTTGTCAGGATTGTGTTGTAATTTTTCTGGGCTTATTTTAATATAACAGCCCCTGGGAGGAGGTGGTTTAAGGAAAGAAACATTTCCCGACTACCCTGAAACTCAGAGGCAATTTACATAGCTTGGTCTCTTTGCATTTTCACACCCAAATGCCATTTCCTCACTGCTCTGAGCAGGGATTATAACTCTACTGGGTTGAATTTTAGATTTCACTGCAGGGCTCTGACCTTCTCATCATCCAGAAGAGTCAAGATGATTTCACACACGGCTTTTCTTGGTGATGATTTTTTTTCTGGGTTCAGGGTAAGAAAGAACAAAAAGATGAAGTTTAAAAAAAGGCTTGTGGGTATATTTGGTGTGGGACGCAATTCCTAGTACATTTAGTTCCTAATACCAATAATCATGTGAAATTTACATTTTAAAAATGTTGTGGCATCCACAGATGCTTTGCTTCTAGACACTAGTGGAGAGATTGTGATGACTCAATCCCCAGCATCCCTTTCAGTTAATGTAGGTGAAAGCATTTCTATCAATTGTAAAGCCAGTTTTTGTGTTACTGCTGACATAGCCTGGTACCAACAAACGTCTTAAAAAACTCCAAAACCCATAATCTATTAAGCTTCTTCTTGCCCTACAGCAGTTTCAGCCCAGTATCGTGGCAGTGGATATAGCACTGATTTCACATTCACCGTCACATTTGTCTAATATTGATACTACTATCTGCCACGGCCCTTGGACAGAAGAGGACAGATTATAATAGAAAGAGGACATTTTTGAAGGAAGGGGGAAAAAGGAAAAGATAGGAGAGGAGAGGAGGAATTATCAAGTCCAAAATGATTAGCATCCAGACTATTCGCTCCATACTAGATTGAAGCTGCATGCATCTGACATACGGCCTGATTATCTCGGGGGCAGAGGTAGGGGGATATGATAGAGGTCTATAAAATCATGACTGGTGTGGAGAAAGTGAGTGAGGAAGTGTTATTTACCCCTTCACATAACACAAGAACAAGGGGTCACCCAATGAAATTAATAGACAGGAGGTTTAAAACAAACAAAAGGAAGTACTTCTTCTCACAACACACAGCCAACCTGTGGAACTCACTGCCAGGGGATGTTGTGAAGGCTAAAATTATAACTTGGGGTGATGTTGTGGGGAAGGCCAGCAATTTGGGAATCACTGCTTTATCTAAGAAAGACAGGATGACTTCCTAGTGCATGAAATCAGTGACATCCAGAGTGTGTTCAGATGGAGAGAGCCGAAATGAAGGCCCAGGCACAGATTATGGTGGCACAGGCCAAGTGAATATTTAGGAGATACCTGTCAGATCTGGTCAAATATGCATAAGATCTGCAAAGACATCTGTATATATAGCATCTGAATCTCAGAAACCACAATATCATTTCAACACAGAAGATCAGCAGGAAATAAGCCAAACATGAGCATTTCACATCTCTGGGCTGAAACTAAAAGTGCAGTAAATTTGCATGCATTTTGCATAGGGATGAGGTATCCTCACTGAGCTGCTGAGCACATATAAACATTTCATTTTCCACTGCTCACTTATGAACAAGCTTTTCCAAACACGGTCAGGCAAGATGATCTCATACACGCCCCTTCTCTGGCTGTTGGTTCTCTGGATTCAGGGTAAGAAATTAATTAATAAGATTTTTGAAAATGCCACACATCAGTGTGACAGATCAGAAATGCTGCCAGTCTGACTTATTTAATTAATATTCTACTCTTGTATTTTAGTATAAATTCACATTGGAAAATTCAAACTGTGTTTCAACGTCTGAACACTTGTCAAATACAGTATAGTATCACTGTTCATTCCCTATGCATCTTCTCTCTTTATCCAGACTCCTCTGGGCAAATTGTGATGACTCAGTCCCCGGAATCTCTGGCAGTGCCAGTGGGAGGGAGAGTCTCTATCAACTGCAAAGCCAGTACGAGCATTAGCAATAACTTACACTGGTACCAACAGAAACCTGGACAAGCTCCCAAGCTTCTTATCTACTATGCCAGCAACCTCCAGTCTGGGGTCCCAGCCCGGTTCAGCGGCAGTGGTTCTGGCACTGATTTCACACTCACAATCAGCAGTGTAGAAGCTGATGATGCTGGAGATTATTATTGTCAGCAGAGTAACAACTACCCTCTCACAGTGATACAGACCAGTACAAAAACCTCCCTGCTCTCTGCAGTGTGCAATGCAGTTACTGCTTCCTCCAGATACAACTGTCAATTTTTCACATTTTATGAAGTGCGAAGGAAAAGCGTAGCGTTTTTCATCTCTGAACATACAGTCAAAAGGAGAAAGCTCAAAGAACTAAATTGTTTGAATAATCATACAGATACTAGAATTTACACACAGGCCTGAGATTTATTACAGTTATACTGCTTTATTCCCAGTCTTGAATCCCAGTGTAACAAACACACTTACTTGAGTTTCAATACAAGTAATTTGGAACAGCTGTTACACCTATCTTTCAGGCTCGAATGTTTCTATCTTCTAGCAAAATTACTTAATTCCGTTACAGAGAGCTGATTAAAAACAGGAATTCTCATATTGTGAGAAATTCCAAATTTGGGGAAGATGGAGGGGGGCTTGTTGTGAATTGGCATAATTTGAAATTTCAACATTTCCTTTGATATGGAAATTCCAAAATTTCATTTTGGGAAAAATCAAAGCAATGTTTCATTTGTATTTAAACTTCAGCTACTTTACCTTAAAGGGTGTTATATAATCTCAAAACAATTACAAAATCAAAATGCTTGAACCACATTCAAAGGAAATTTTTGATCTTATCAAAATGAATCATTTTGATCATTTTCCCATGAAAATTTCAGCATAATTGATGTGTTCCCAGAGCAGGTTTAGATTTTGTCAAATCCCCATTTTCTGAAGGAAAGCTGTTCCATCAGAAAAAATTCAACCTGCTCTACTATTGTAAATACATTTCTACAATGGCCTGGGTGTCTCCTTTCATTGGAATGGATCCTCAATAAAAAGCCATTGGAAAGATTTCAATCATTATTACCTAGGAAAATTATACTCATCTAGGGATTTGTAAATGGCTGTGTCTACTGTTTGCAGAGTAGGGTAAGACTTCCTGGTCCAGATTCTCCAAAACCGAATGCAGCTGAACCCTGAGACAAAGCAGCTAATAGGCACACATTGGATTTTCAACAGAGTTGGGGATGGGGGGACGCTGGGGATGGAAGCTCCAGAGGAAGGATATGGCCCAGTGGGCAGGGCAGTAGGGGCAGCCACACAGAGCATGCTCACCCCTGTTCCAGAATAGCACTGATTGTGAACATACTCAGACTGGGTCTGCTTTGCACAAGCCAACAGGAGCTAAGGGAGGTGGTGTTCAGTCAGCTTCCTGGGGGTTTCTGGGCTGGCCACACCCACCCAGAAGAGGTAGCTGCTGGGGGTAGAGCGGGCATGGTAAATGGGCTAGAAGGAGAGAGGTCTGGAGGTCCCCCTGCTCCTCTCACACAATTCCCTGCAACTCTCAGGCTTGGGCACCTACCAGGTCACAGAGGTAGAGGGGGTAGGGGCACCGACACAATGGGCAGTGCTGGAGCCTGTCACACTGATGCCACTTTTCAACTTTTCTGTGCTGCACCTGCACTCAAAATTTGAGCATGCTTGGGTGAGCTCATCCCAGACCTCATTTTCAGCCTGCCCATGTGCCCCCTTCAAGCCGTCGAGAACATCCATCATTCTGGAGGTGCAAAGTGCATGCAGCCACTGGTGCCGCTGCAGAGAAGCACGGAGCTGCTGGCACCACTCCTTTAGTAACCTGGCCCTTAAATAAAAGGAAAATGTGTTATAAGATTAATGAATTCAAACAGACTCAGCTGATTGGATGTAAACCCACACACAGTAAATGGCTGAATGATTTTAGCTCTTCGTACTTGTGTTACAACCTGCAGCCTGCTCGGTTACTCTTCATTAATCAAACAGCTGTTGTTACCCCCTGTGCTTGTAAAGCTAACTCTGGCTGCTTTACCATGAGAACCATCCAAATATGTTATAGTTAGTACAGCCAATGACAGACTGAAACCATCAAACGGACAGCTCAAAGCTCCTCCCTGGTATTAACATATGGTCATTTACATAACTTGGCTCTTTTTGCATATTCACACACAGTTGATGGTCCCTCACTGAGCTGCTGAGCACATAAATGGTTCCATTTCCATGACATGCTTCACTGACAAACATTTCCAACCACACAGAAGCAAGATGATCTCAAAGACTCCACTTATCTGGCTGCTGCTTTTCTGGATTCAGGGTAAGAAACAGAAAGTGTTCAAAGGAATGAGACAAACCATCTAAAATGGCAGTGGTTTGCTTATTTAAAAACTAGTTCCTGGGATATTTTCTAGTTCACTTCTACTGTTCATTTTACAAATGTTTCAGTGTAAAGTTTTTTTAATGTCATTGTCCCCTTTACCCAACCCTGCCAATTTTTATTTTCTCTCTCTAGGTTCCAATGGACAGACTGTGATGACTCAGACTCCAGAATCTCTCTCTGTGTCTGTGGGAGAGACCGTCACTATCAAATGCAAAGCCAGTGCAAGCATTAGCAACGACATTGCTTGGTACCAACAGAAACCTGGACAGGCTCCCAAGCTTCTTATCTATTACACCAGCAACCGTCCCACGGGCATCCCAGACCGGTTCAGTGGCAGTGGGTCGGGCACTGACTACACATTCACAATCAGCAGGGTTGAAGCTGATGATGCTGGGGATTATTACTGCCAGCAGTATAATAGCTGGCCTCTCACAGTGATACAGCCCAATACAAAAACCTCCCTATCAGTGCATAGTGCTGAGCATTTCTCACAGCTGCATGTGAACAGTCAGCTTCACAGATTTCATAACAAACAAGAAACAGGAAGTTAATGAAATCACTGTCTGCTACAACAGCCCTGCAAATGCCTCCCACTGTCACTTCTACTGTCATAGAATCATAAAATATCAGGGTTGGAAGAGACCTCAGGAGGTCATCTAGTCCAATCCCTTGCTCAAAGCAGAACCAACACCAACTAAATCATCCCTGCCAGGGCTTTGTCAATCCAGGTCTTAAAAACCTCTCAGGATGGAGATTCCACCACCTCTCTAGGTAACCCATTCCAGTGCTTCACCACCCTCCTAGTGAAATAGTGTTTCCTAATATCCAACCTAGACCTCCCCCACTGCAACTTGAGACCCTTGCTCCATGTTCAGTCATCTGCCACCACTGAGAACAGCTGAGCTCCATCATTTTTGGAATCCCCCTTCAGGTAGTTGAAAACTTCTATCAAATCCCCCCCTCACTCGTCTCTTCTTCAGACTAAATTACCCCAGTTCCCTCAGCCTCTCCTTGTAAGACATGTGCCCCAGCCCCCTAATTATTTTCATTGCCCTCCGCTGGATTCTCTCCAATTTGTCCACATCCTTTCTGTAGAGGGGGGACCAAAACTAGATGCTCAAAGTGTGTCCTCACCAGCAGGGGCGGCTCTAGAAAATCCGCTGCCCCAAGCAGGGCGGCGCGCTGCGCCGCTAGCGCCGCCCTTCCCCGGTCCCGCGGCCGGGGCAGAAGTGCCTGCAGATGGTCCCGTGGTCCCGCGGCTCCGGTGGAGCAGCCGCAGGCATGCCTGCAGGAGCTCCGTCCAAGCCGCGGGACCTCGAGCGGAGCCGCGGGAAGAGGGGACCCTCCGCAGTCATGTCTGCGGCACGTCCGCTCCTCCCGGGGCTCCGGTGGACCTCCCGCAGGCATGACTGCGGGAGGTCCGCCGGAGCCAAATGCCGCCCTGCCGGCAAAATGCCGCCCCACGCACCTGCTTGGCGCGCTGGGGTCTAGAGCCGGCCCTGCTCACCAGTGCCGAATAGAGAGAAATAATCACTTCCCTCAATCTACTGGCAATGCTCCTACTAATACAGTCCAATATGACACTGGCCTTCCTGGCAACAAGGGCACACCACTGACTCATATCCAGCTTCTCGTCCGCTGTAATCCCCAGGTCCTTTTCTGCAGAACTGCTGCTTAGTCAGTCGGTCCCCAGCCTGTAGTGGTGCATGTGATTCTTTCTTCCTAAGTGGAGGACTCCGCACTTGTCCTTGTTGAACCTCATCAGATTTCTTTTGGCCTTCAATCCTCCAATTTGTCTAGGTCACTCTGGACCCTATCCCTACCCTCCAGCATATCTACCTCTCCCCCTCATTTTAGTATCATCTGTGAATTTGCTCAGGGTGCAATTAATCCCATAATCCAGATCGTTAATAAAGATGTTGAACAAAACCGGCCCCAGGACTGACCCCTGGGCCACTCTGGCTGCCAACCAGTCATCGAGCCATTGATCACTACCCGTTGAGCCCAATGATCTAGCCAGCTTTCTATCCACCTTATAGTCCATTCATCCAATCCGTACTTTTTTAACTTGCTGGCAAGAATCCTGTGGGAGACCGTATCAAAAGCTTTGCTAAAATCAATACATATCATGCCCACCACTTTCCCCATATCCACAGAGCCAGTTATCTCATCATAGAAGGTTAGTGAGGCATGACTTGCCCTTGGTGAATCCATGTTGACTGTTCCTGATCACCTTCTTCTCCTCCAAGTGCTCCACACAGAGAGCTCAGGGAAATCCTCATTCTAAATGACTCTGTTAAGTAAAGTTTGGTGAGACAGGCCGAGCGGTTCCTTTTAAAAGACAAACTGCAAGAGGGAGGAATGAGAAAAGCAAAGCTTGTGCTGCACCTAATGCAAAGGGGCCTTGATCCATGGCTGGGGCCACGAGGCATTACAGCAATACAAATAACAATGGTAATAATCAATAAATATGGGCCAGTTTTTTCCAAAGAGATTGTCTCCTATTTAGGCACAAAATACATGTCCCAGAGAGCTCATCAAATTGGTTGTTGCGATCTGTTGAAAATCTGGCCCTACGTGGCTCAATAGAAGAAGCTGGGTGGCCCATATTTAGAGGCCTAAATGAAAGCTAAATTCTTTTGAAAATCTGCTTCTTAGAGCCCGATCCTAGGCCCAATGAAGTTAACAGGAGTGTCCCCTTTGAGTTCTATGGGCACCGGATTGGACCCTCTACAGGTTTATCTGCAAGCCTCAGTCTTCCAGGGTCTTGGGTTCACTCAGCAGCAAGCGGCTGGTTTGTCGCTGGAGAGGCAGGTAAGAGAGGAACAGCTGGGAAAGGGTGTGAATAAAACAGCCCACAAGAAGAAGCTGGTGTCACAGGGATAGACCAAAAAGAAGTGGCGCCTTCTCGTAAATTCCCATTATTCTCCAACGCTGGGCAAACGCAAGGTCAGGCCAGGAGGAAGAGGTGAAAGACAGTGACCACACTGGCCATGCCACAGCTATCCCAGGGACCACCAGGTGCCTCCTCCTACCCATCCACCTCAGACAGCTGCTTGAAAAGTTACTGAGAAGTAGTCAAATATCAGGATCTGGCAGCTGAATTGCAGCACAGCCCTAGTTCAGACAGAAGCAGTCACAGACATATCGTCAATGAGGAAGCCACAACAGTAACACGGCCAGGTACCAATAGAATTCAGGGCAAGCTCCAAAGCTCTTTCTTTATGTTGCTTCCTCCGGTCCTTCCAGGGTTCCCGCCTGGTTCAGTGTCAACAAACCAGATAGGCAGCAATTGTGTGATTCCCTGGGAATGAGGAATACAAACAGCAGAAGGGCAGAACCAATGGCGACTTTAAAGGCTGGAGTAGCTAACCAGACAAAATGGTCACCAGTGAAATGCCAATATTTGCTAACAGATCCCACTCCCCAGTGTCTGCAGTACCACAATTGCCTCCTATTCCCAGGAACAAGGAATGCCGGTCATAACTACAGAATGGGGGACTGTATCCTGGAGAGCAGTGACTCTGAAATTGAATTTAATAATCTGGAAACAACTAAAAAGGAAGTGTAAGAGGGGCAAGATTGAGGCCAGAATGTTCTGAACTGGACCTTTGTAAGGGTGACTGTTTGTCTTTGTGAATAAAGAGAACATTGAGTCTAAAAGAAGCTATCATCTGCCAGGAGTTTCTCCCTAAAGAAACCAAATGTGCAGAGCCTAATCCCAGAGCTCTCACACAGACAGACAATCTAAATCTTATTTGCAAACGTCACACACTGAAAACTGAGACAATCGCAAAATGAAAACAGACTAGCTGGAATCTACAAGAGTTCAAGTGTAAAAATATTTGATGGCAAGTTAGGACCATGTCCTACCCCCAGTGAAATTAATGGTAAATTTCACAGGAGCAATGGGAGCAGGATCTGGCCTTCCTTGCCCAAGAGGGTGCATGTAGCTAGGATGCAGATTTCTGTGCACTGCATCTTGAAATGTCAGAACTTCACCTGCCTGTCTGCTGGGACACTGGGCTGAGCAGCATTTCAGGAACAAGAGATACTCTCTGCCTTCTCTTCACTGAGATTTTATATCAGTTCCTTCTTTGCTTGTTCCCTAAATCCATATGGACAGAGGGCCCGATTCTCCAGTGCCGGCCTCTCATGTTGTCCTGTGCACAGTCAAAATGGTACCACTTTGAGTAGGAAGCATTTTATACTCCCTTTGCACTGGTGCAAGACACTAGACAGAGGCACAAGGCACTGGAGAATCAGCCCACTTGACACAGGTGTAAATGAGGAGAATGTGCAGGGAATCCAAACCTATGGCTGTCAACTTTTGGAAGGAGAAAACAGAGAAAACAAAAAACCTCCTGTATGGCAGAAAGGAAAATACAATGCCAGGGTGTGCTCTTTAAATATATAGAATCATAGAAGATTAGGGTTGGAAGAGACCTCAGGAGGTCATCTACTCCAACCCTTTTCTCAAAACAAGATGAACCCCAACTAATCTGTGCCTAATCTTGTAACTAATTTGTTTCTATCTATCAAAGTGAGCTATTTCATACAATCATAGCTGATTAACATCTACTACAGTAAGAGAGCAAAGATTTTATGTTTGTAACTAACAATTGGCTCTACCAATATAAGTCACATCAACTAGTACCTTAGTAACCCCTTGAAATCAATAGGAGTTTAGGAACCTAAATACCTATAAAAATTGTCCCATAACCCCAAAGTAATCTTACAGTGGGCTAACGTGGAGTAAGGTGCTAGAGATCATGAGTAACAGTGAAAAATTTGGGCCTGTCACAGATGGTCTCTTGTATTTCAGACGTATTCTTAACTCACTTTAAATATGGGATTCTTCATATTTAGTACACTATTATAACAAACCAATGAAGCTGAATTCTCTTCACAGCCACCAGATGGTGTTACCAACATATAAAATACTACAAGTCTGTCAAATATACTCTCCACAAATGGAAACCTCTGCCATTCTCTCCATGGGAAGATGTTTATATTTAATCACCCCAAACATTCTGAGTCAGACAAATCCCTTCTCACCTCTGAGCCTGTGACAAGGGCTGTGTCTAGGTATTTTGCATAGCTCTGTTGAACTGATATTTCCCCACTCTTCGGAGCAGATGTACATGTTTTGTTTTACTCGTTAGGTTTCATTTATCAGCATCAGTCAATTGAAGGTGATCTCACAGGCTCAGTTCATCTAGTCATTAGTGCTCTGAATCCAGGGGAAGAGTCATAACAATGGGGCTCTGGCTTAAGGAAGTAAAGACAGATCCTGCTCTAGGAATGTCACAGGACATAGTTTGCTCTGTGTCAAACCAGCTACATTCCTTGGTTATTTATTTTCATTTTCCATCTATCCATGGTCATTTATAATACATTAACAAAGCAAAAGGGGTAACAATTTAACTGTGTAAGTAAACAATGTACATAATGATTCTGGACAAAAACAATGTTAGCTGATGTATAGCCGTGTTCATATTTTATTTTATGTTCAGATTCCAGTGTGGAAATTATGAGGACTCAGGCTCCAAAATCCTTGTTAATGTCTCCTGGAGACAGAGTCACCATCAACTGCAAAGCCAGTTCCAGTGTTAACAACTACATAGCCGCCAGGCACCAGCAGAAATCCAAAGAAGCTCCTAAGCTTCTTGTTTATGATCCCTTCACCTGTCCATCTGGGATCCCAGACCCATTCAGCAGAAAGGGGAATGAAAACCCAGACTACAGTTTCACAATCAGCAGGGTTCAAGGTGAAGATGCTGGAGTTTATTTCTGTCGAAACACCTATAGCTTGCCTCTCCCAGTGACACAGACCCACGGAAAAACCTCTCTACTCCCTGCTTGTGTTTATTTTCCCCCCACTCTTGTGTAATAGATGCTTCCTGTAGATAGGATCACTGTGATGATGGTATTAAAATCAAGAGCCAGTGATAACCTTACAGGCACTGCAGCTGCCTAAAATGCCGTTTATTTATGTATTTGGTTGGTGCATGGAGCTGTGCACCCACTGGAGGTAGAAATCCAAACCAGCCTGAGCTTTTCCACTCACTTTCCAGGCCAATAAATCTCAGCTCAAACTTAATGTGGCTAAACAGAATCCTTCATTTTCCCTGCAAGCACTCCCTCTTCCTTCCTTTCTCCCCCACTATGGACACCACCACCATCTTGCCTGTCACTCAGGCCCATAACTTGGCCATCATTGTCAACCTGCCCATCTCTCTACTCCTCACAAGTAGGCTAGGTCTAAATCTGGCAGATTCTTTCTGCATAACATCTCTAAGATAAGGCCTTTTGTATCCATCCACACAGCCAAAACTCTCATCCAGGTTCTCATCATCAACCTGACCTATAACAAAGATTTAAAAAACTGGGTATGTTGAATCTTGAGTTAAGAAGACTGATAGTGGAGGGACCTGATCACAGGCTTCAAATATATTAAGGGCTGTTATAGAGAGAACAGGCATCAATTGTTCCAGGGCCGCCCAGAGGGGGGGGCAAAGGGGGCAATTTGCCCCGGGCCCCGGGCTCCGCAGGGGCCCCCAAGAGAACAGCGGCCCCTCTCCTGGAGCCTCAGCGCATCAAGCGCCGAGTCTCCGCCGGGGCCCCTGAGCCCCGACCCGCTCAGAGCCCCGTGGTGAGGGGGCGGGGCTGGGAGCTCCTGGCTGAGCTCAGCTCCCTCCGCTCGGCCTGGAGCTCCCAGCCCCGCCCCCTCCCCACGCGGCTCTGAGCGGGACGGAGCTCAGGCCCCGCCGGCCACATGCTGCGGCTGTGAGGAGGGAGCCGGGGGTAAGAGGCTGGGGCCGGGGCGGGGGGGAAGCGGGACCCGCCGCCGAAGTGCAGCCCGGTCTTCGGCGGCGGGGGGCCCTTCCATTCCGGCACCCGCCGCCGAAGTGCCCCGAAGACCCGCGGCGGGAACCCCCCCCGCCGCCGAATAACCGCCGAAGACCAGGCTGCACTTCGGCGGCGGGTCCCACTCCGGCGGTAATTCGGCGGCGGGGGGCTCCCGCCGCGGGTCTTCGGGGCACTTCGGGCCGGGTCCCGGAACAGAAGGGCCCCCCGCCGCCGAAGACCCCGGGCCCCCGGAATCCTCTGGGCGGCCCTGAATTGTTCTCCAACTCCAATGGACATAGGATGAGAAGTAACTGACTTAACTGCAGCAGGGGAGATTTAGGTTAGGTATTAGGCAGAACATTGAATCTATGAAGATAGTTAAGTACTGGTATACGTCACCAAGGGAGGTTGGAGAATCCCCATCACTGGAGGGTTTTAAGAACAGGTTAAACAGACATCTGTGAGGGATGCTCTAGGTACGCTTGGTCTGGCCTCAGCACATGGGGAATGTGTGGGAGGCTGGACTAGATGACCTATCGTGGGCCCTTCCAGCCTTACATGTCTGTGATTCTATCTCATGTCTCAATTACTGCAGCATCTTTTTTACTGGCTTGATAACTGCAATTTAGTCCCATTCATATCCCTTTGGAATGCTGCTGCAAAGATCACTTCCCTAGCCTGTCACTTTGACTGCATCACCCCTCTTTTTGTGTCCCTCCCTTAGCTCCCCCTTCTCTCTCTCATCAAACCAAGGCTGCTTGTCTTCACTCTCCAGACCCTTCATGGCCTTGCTCCACACTATCTATAGTGTCTCAGTCACTACTGGGCCACCAGTTCCCATTTCCCACCAGCCGAGGCTGCCACCCTCCATCACCCACTTGTTTAATTTGCAAAAAAGCATCTTCAAGTTTTCTCCCACGCTGCCCCTCAGACGTGGGAGAAGCTCCCAGAAAACATCTGCAAAACTACTGCATTGTTCTCCTTCAAATCCCTCCTGAAATGTCTCCTTTGTCATGAGGCCTGCAGAGAATGCAACAACAGTCAGGCTGCTGATGTGCTGAGACCATTGCCTGTCATGCTGACCAGTATTGTCTCATCAAGTCCACGCAAACCCCCATCTGCCTGAAGCCACCTGTTCTCCTTTGTATTATACTGAGATTGTCAACTCCTTGGGGCAGCTACCATTTGTCTGTTCTATGTTTGTACAGCACCTAGCACAATGGGGTCCAAGGCCATGACTGGGGTCCTAGGTGCGATGGTAGCACAAATAAATAAGAATATAATGAATAAGAATAACTGCGAAGCAGAGAAATGAACTTCGCCCCCGAGCTTGTCTAAATTCACTATCCAGACAGTGGAGTGGGATAACAGGAATCACCCCTGAATGCTGCATTGCCAGCCCCAGCCATTCACAAATCACAAGTCAAGGCCCAACATATCACAGGATTTTTATAAACAAAAAATGTTGGCTTCTTTTTACTTGCCTTCAGGATTTCCCCTTTTCAAACTTAGCTCCACAACCAAGTGGGCCAGAAACTCCCTTCTTTAAAAAAGCAGAGATTGACACCTGTTTATTTGACCCCAGGAGCTGGAACTTAAAGAAAAACACCAAGCATCATGACACTTACCCACTTTATGGTCCATTACAAAAGGCCAATATCACCATTAACCTCCTCATGGTGAACGGTAGGACCAAGCACACCTTCTGCACTAATGCAGCACCCTTAACTGAGGATCTCAAAGCATTTTACAAAAGTTAATCAGTGATATCTTAGCACAGCCCAGGATTATGCTCTACCCATTTTACAGACAGGGAAGATGAGGCACAGAGACATTTCGTGACCTTTTCCATGCTGCAGACCTTGTTCACATAGATCATCACATTGGTTTCAATAGCAGCTGAGGGTGCTCAGGACTTCACAAGATCAACCCCGCAATGACAAGCCAAAAGTCACACATGAAGTATGTAGCAAAGGCAGAAGCAGAGTCCAACACTTCTATGCCAGACCCACCAAAGCATCCTTTCCCCTATAAGAGTGAGTGACCATCACACAGTGTGATGATGCACAGAAACCAGCTCTATGTCTACTCAGAGCAGGGAGGCCGGGATCCCGCACACATGGGCTGCTTTGCATGCGAACTCCCCAGTGACGCTGCCCTGATGCTCTGAGGGGCTATAAAAGATTTTGTTCCACTCTCCGCGGTTAATTGAGCAGCACCTGCCAGCTCAGACGTATCAAGATGTTCTCCCAGGCTCAGCTTCTCTGGTTACTGGCGCTGTGGATTCCGAGTAAGAATGAGAACAGACAATGGTCAACTGATACTTTAAAAATTCAAAACATTGTAGCTAGATTGGCTATTAAATAAGTAATTCATCACAGTTATGGCTTGAAAATAATGATTGTGAACATCTTATATTATATGATGCATTTGATACCATTGTGTAAAGATGTAAATGTCAATCACTTATTATTATTTATTGTTGCTCACTATCAATGATCTTTTCTCTGTGTTTATTTATTTTTCATATTTAATGCAGGTGCCTATGGGCAGGTCACAATGACTCAGTCTCCAGAATCCCTCTCAGTGTCTCCAGGAGAAAAAGCCACCATCAGATGTACAGCCAGTTCTAGCCTTAGGAGCTACTATGTATCCTGGTACCAACAGAAACCTGGACAAGCTCCTAAGCGGCTTATCTATGATGACACTGACCGTGCCTCCGGGGTCCCAGCCCGGTTCAGTGGCAGTCGGTCTGGCACCGTTTACACTCTCGCAATCACCAGCGTTGAAGCCGATGATGCAGCAGATTACTACTGTCTGCAGACTGATAGGTCACCTCTCACAGTGATACAGACCAATACAAAAACCTCCCTGCTCTGCCGCAGTGTGAGTGCTGCTTCCTGTGAAGATCATGACAGTGTTAGTGCAGCTGCTACACCCTGAATTAGGGTGCAGCGTCATATGTTAGTGTCCGGGATCCTCAATGCAATGGCCTTCTCCTTGCCTCCCCTTTGCTCCCAACCACCAACACACAATTAACCAAACATTTTCCTTGCGAAACCCAGGTCCCTCCATTCTGATGGGGATACAGAAAGCACCCAATGGCCTGAAACAAAACCACCTCCGCATCTCCAGTTCAGACTGTGCCAAAGGGGTCAGGGTGCTGTTTGGATAGGCGTTATGAACTCACAGATGCAAAATCTCAGCCACTTGGGTCACATTAATTTATGGCCATGAGGTTCCCAGCATAACACAGGACATCAGAGACCAGTTACACTCCCAGTGTTCTATGGCCAAGCAGGGCCAATTCTGCCAGGTACCGAGAGGATCCTGTGAGGCAGGGAGTGACTGCAGCTCCCTTTGCAGACAAAGAGAGTTGAGAGCTCTCAGCACCTCTCAAGACCTGCCTGGCACCTTGTGGGAAGAGGCCCTAAGAAAGAAAGGGAAGGCTGGGAGGTGGGGGAAGGGGAACTGGAATGTGAACAGTGCATGGAATGTACTCTAGGGTGAATGGCTGGGTACAGGGTTCTATGATACATGGGGAAAGTGGAAGACATGAGAGACAAGCAGAAAGAGAGAGATGGATGGGGATGCATGAGAGAAAATAGGAAAGAAGGTGAATTCTGACTATAGAAAATAGGGAATGCATAAATACAGCATTATCTCAATGACAGGGTCCACAAGGGTTCCACTTGAGTTTCTTTAGTGATTCTTGTATCCCGATTTCCATCTCCTCACACACACTCACTGTGGGGGAAATCCTGGCCCTGCTGAAGTCAGAGTCAAAATCCAATTGACTTCAAGGGGGCCAGGACCCAACCTCTGTTCACTTCTGTAGTCAGCTTCTATTTTGTGTGCATATAAATTTGGCTTCTTTGAAACAGTGAGCACATGGAGGAAAGCTGGGTGGTAGATTGGAAAGTCAGAGCTAGGAGAAAACTTCTGCAAGAAAAGAAAATAGCAAACACCTGACAAGAGAAGTCACTGTCCATCCTTCCTACTGTGCTTAGTCATTTCCTTTTGTGACAATAAGTTGTTCTTGCATGTTGTTAGATGTGCGTATCCTCACATCAAAAGAGGGCTATAAGGAAACTAATTCATGGAACTGAATATCCCCCTCTGGCCAGCAGGTGGCATCACACAAATGTGTCACACCTGCAGAAGAAACTGGAACACGTAAAATTCCAAACACACAAAGCCGTGTAGCGTTACTGTTAGATGTGCTTGGCACTTCACTGAACAAATGCAGACAGAAGCCCTGCTCTGAAGAGCTGCCACTCCTTATCCCTAATTCTGTTAACACTTCTATTCAACACTAATTTACCAGTAGTGCCAGCCACAAACATTCAGAAGTGATGAAGGGAGCTTAAAAACCACAAGATTAAAAAAATACCATTTGATTTCTTTCATTTGTCTTCTGATCTGGGGCATTCTGCAGGTGCTCAAGTCAAGCTTTGCTCTACATCCAAGAGGGCTAGAAATTGAACTCTTATTTTTTGTTTTGTTTTTCTTTTTTAAGCTGGGCCTCTCATGTTGGTGGCACCAGGCATGACCCAGTGTTGACAGAGGGGTGGAAAATGACAGTGCCAATGAAGGCTCCCTGTATTAGGCCTCTGCTTGTCCGAACCGCGTCCATGTTTAGACTTTAATTAACTCCACAGGCTAGATGGAAAGAATGGAATGTGTGGCAACTAGTTATCAGTACCAGGAGGCAATTATACAGCCTGCTTGCACCTGGCTAAAGGGAGTGAAACAGAATGACCGGTCAAGAAAAGTTACTAACGAGATAATATGTTTTTTGCCAAGTATGATCTAACCTGTTTAGAGTAATTGCTGCTTCATAATGTATTTGCTGTATGGGAACTGAAAAGGAGGGAGAAGAGGGGGGGGGAGGGGGGAGCTGGGCATTGGGGGTAATAGACATGCTTTGCTAAGATCATGTATAAAGACAGAGAGCTGTTTGTCCGGGGTGTGCTTGATCTGAGGTGTGTTCCTCCAAGCATCCTGCGCTTTGAGATCTCAAATAAACTTTTTTTGCTTCTCCACCCTGGTGTGTCTAATTGGAGCGAGGCACCCCGGGCAACGAATCACTGTTGCTGTAGCCTCAGGCCTTTGTGCCGGCAACACTCACATAATCAGTTGCCTCCAGGACTTGTGGAGGCTGTAAGTAAATCATGACATGTCATGAGCCTCAGGATTAAATTGCTAGAGTTGGCAACGTTGTGTTATACATATGTGACATCCCACTGAGTCCATCATAGACCCTATGCCTGGAATTCAATGGATCTACCCGTGTACACGTGCTTACATGATCAGGGTTTGAAACACAAGAAAAACAAGAGGCATAGTAAGTGGAGTGGGATAACAGGAAACATCCCTGAATGCTGCATTGCCAGCCCAGCCATTCACAAATCACAAGTCAGGGCCCAACACATCCACAAGATTTTTATAAATACTAAATTCTTGCTTCTTTTTATTGTCTTCATGATTTCCCCTTTTCAGAATTAGCTACCCAAACAAGTGGGCCGGAAACTTTCTTTAAAAAATAAAAAGCCGAGTTTCTCACCCAATCACTTGAACCCAGGAGTTAGAACTTAAAAAAATCACCCCAAAACCTAAGTATCATGAGGCTTGCCCACCTTACTGCCTTGTATAAAAGGCCGATATCACCTATGGTGGATGGGGAGAGGTTAGGCCCATGAACACCCTCTGCACTAATCCAGCACCTTTGACCATGCGATCTCCAAGGACTTTACAAACACAAATCAGTGATATCCCAGCACTCATCAGCGGCACGTCCTGTAGGCATGACCTTCCCCATATTCCAGACAGGGAAGATGAGGTGCAGAGAGATGTAAGGATGTAGATGTAAGGACCTATTCTGCTGAAATTAATGGGAGTTTTGCCTTTGACATCAGTGGGAGCAGGACTGGGTGTATAGGGTCAGATCCTGCTGTCCTTGTTCATTTAGTTCATCCCATGGATTTCAGTGGGAGTTGAGAGAACCCAGAACGTCACAAGATCCTGCCCACAATGATAAGCCCCAGGTCACAAATTGCCAGAGGCAGACCCAGAACCGAGGTTCCCTGTGCCTTACCCACAAAAGCATCCTTCCCTCCTGGAGGGCTAGTGACCATCACACACTGTGATGATGCACAGAAACCAGCTCTATATCTAGTCAGAGCAGGGGGGCCAGGATCCCGCACACAGGGGCTGCTTTGCATGTGAACTCCCCAGTGACGCTGCCCTGGTGCTCTGAGGGGCTATAAAAGATTTTGTTCCACTCTCCGCGGTTCATTGAGCAGCACCTGCCAGCTCAGACATATCAAGATGTTCTCCCAGGCTCAGCTCCTCTGGTTACTGGCGCTGTGGATTGCAGGTAAGAATCAGAACCGGCCGGCACTGGCTTAACAGTACAATGATCCATTTAAATTTTAAAAATTCAAAACACTGTAGCTAGATTGGCTATTAAATATGTAATTCATCACAAATATGGATTGAATACAATTGTGAACATCTTGTATTATGCGATTCATTTCATACCATTTTTGAAAGTTGCAAATATCACTTATTATTTGTTCCTCACTATCAATGCCTTTTCTCTGTATTTATTTACATTTCATATTTAATCCAGGCTCCTATGGGCAGGTCACAATGACTCAGTCTCCAGAATCCCTCTCAGTGTCTCCAGGAGAAAAAGTCACCATCAGATGTACAGCCAGTTCTAGCATCAGTAGCAGCTATGTATCCTGGTACCAACAGAAACCTGGACAAGCTCCTAAACTTCTTATCTATCGAGCCTCCTCCCTTGCCTCCGGGGTCCCAGCCCGGTTCAGTGGCAGTGGGTCTGGCACCGTTTACACTCTCTCAATCAGCAGCGTTGAAGCCAATGATGCAGCAGATTACTATTGTTTTCAGCGTTACAGCTCACCTCCCACAGTGATACAGACTAATACAAAAACCTCCCTGGTCTGGGTGTTTGCAAATGCAGATTTCTGTGAAGACAATCACACTGTCAGTGTAACTGATGCCCGCACCTGCAGTTCAGACTGTGCCAACAGGATCAGGGTCTGTTTGTCTGGGTGTGACCAGCTCAGCAATAATAATAGATATAAAACCCCAGCCATGCAGGTGATATTTATTTATGCCCATGCGGTTTCCACCACAAAAAATGACACCAGAGACAGGTTATGTTCCCAATAGTCTCTGGTCAAGAAGGGCCAATCCTGCAAAGGGCTGAGGGACTCGTCTGAGGCACCGAGTAACTTCAGTGCCCAATGAAATCAAAGAGAGCTGAGGGCTGGCTGCACCTCCCAGGAACTGCCTGGGAGCTTGAGGAGTGGGGGGTGGGTGAGAGAGAGAGATGGCTCTGTATGGAAGGCTGTGTGGATAGAAAGGAGGCTGGAATGTGAGCAGTGTGCACAGGATGGATAATAGGGTACCTGGGCATAGGGCTCTGTGACAGTGGAACAGAGAAGACAGAAGAAGAGACAGAAGGAAAAGGGAAGGACGAGAGAAACTAGAGGAATGAGATTTCTGAGCAGAAAAATGTTGCATTATGAAAAGTGACAGGATCAACAGGGTTTAAGTCTATTTTAGTTTCACTGGTGACTGGTGTATCCCCATTTCCATCTCTTCACACACACTCATATTCTCACTTGGCAACAGGGATAGAAGTTAAAGAAATCATGGTACTGAATATCCCCCCGTATTGCCAGCAGATGGCATCACACAAACTTGGCAATCCTCCAGCAGAGACTGGACCATCTGTAATGCTCGACACAGAAAGCCGTGTAGCGTTACTGTTGGATGTGCTTGACACTTCACTGAACAAACACAGACAGGAGCCCTGCTCTGAAGAGCTGACAGTTCCCGATCCTGCTAACACTTTTAATGTCACTAATTTATGAGTATTGCCAACCACAAACATTCAGAAATGATGAGATTAAAAAAAATATAATTTCAGTGACTTCATTTGTCTTCTGTTTTGGAGCATTCTGGGCACACTTGGAGTTTAGGAAACTAAATACCAATTAAAGTCTGTCTCGTAACCCCAAAGTATTCTTACAGTGGGCTAATGTGGAGTAAAGGTGCTAGAGATCATGAGTAATAGTGACAGATTTGTGCCTTTCACAGATGGTCTCTTGTATTTCAGACATATTTTTAACTCACTTTATATATGGGACTCTTCATATTTACAACACTATTGTAACAAACCAATGAAACTGAATTCTCTGCACAGCCACCAGATGGTGTTACCAACATATAAATTACTGCAGCTCCATCTAAAATACTCTCCACAAATGGAAACCTCAGACAAATCCCTTCTCACCTCTGAGCCTGTGACAAGGGCTGTGTCTATGTATTTTGCATAGTTCTATTTAACTGATATTGCCCCGCTCTTCAGAGCAGCTGTACATGTTTTGTTTTACTCTTTAGGTTTCATTTCTCAGCAGCTGTCAGTTCAGAATCCAGTGGGGAAATTGTGAGGACTCAGGCTCCAGAATCCTTGTTAGTGACTCTTGTTAGAGTCATCAAAGCCAGTTCCAGTGTTAGCAGCTTCATAGCTGCCAGGCACCAACAGAAATCCAGAGAAGCTCCTAAGCTTCTTGTTTATGGTCCCTTCGCCCGTCCCGCTGGGATACCAGACCCGTTCAGTGGAACAGGGAATGAAAACCTGGACTACAGTTTAAGAATCAGCAGGGTTCAAGGTGAAGATGCTGGAGTTTATTTCTGTCGAGACACCTATAGCTTGCCTCTCCCAGTGACACAGACCCACGGGAAAACCTCTCTGCTCCCTGCTTGTGTTTATTTTCCCCACTCTAGTGTAACATTCTTCCTGTAGACAGGATCACTGTAATGATGGTATTAAAATCAAGAGGCAGTAATAACATTACAGGCACTGCAGCTGCCTAAAATGCCTTTTATTTATCTATTGGTTGGTGCGTGGAGCTGTGCACCCACTGGGGGTAGAAATCCAAACCAGCCTGAGCTTTTCCACTCACTTTCCAGGCCAATAAATCTCAGCTCAAAATCAATGTGGCTAAACAGAATCCTTGATTTTCCCTGCAAGCACTCCCTGTTCCCTCCTTTCTCCACCACTATGGACAACACCACCATCTAGCCTGTCACTCAGGCCCATAACTTGGCCATCATTGTCAACCTGGCCATCTCTCTACTCCTCACAAGTAGACTAGGTCTAAATCTGGCAGATTCTTTCTGCATTACATCTCTAAGATAAGGCCTTTTGTATCCATCCACACAGTTGAAACTCTCATTCAGGTTCTTGTCATCAACCTGACCTATAACAAAGATTTAACAAACTGGGTATGTTGAATCTTGAGTTAAGAAGACTGATGGTGGAGGAACCTGATCATAGGCTTCAAATATATTAAGGGCTGTTATAAAGAGAACAGGCATCAATTGTTCTCCAGCTCCAATGGACGTAGGATGAGAAGTAACTGACTTAATCTGCAGCAGGGGAGATTTAGGTTAGGTATTAGGCAGAACATTGAAACTCTGAAGATAGTTAAGTAGTGGTATACGTCACCAAAGGAGGTTGTAAAAACCTCCAATGATGGGGATTCTAAGAACAGCTTAAAGAAACATCTGTCAGGGATGGTCTAGGAACGCTTGGTCTCACCTCAGCACGGGGAATGTGTGGGACGTTGGACTAGATGACCTATCGCAGTCCCTTCCAGCCCTACATTTCTGTGATTCTATCTCGTGTCTCAATTACTGCAGCATCTTTTTCACTGGCTTGATAACTGCAATTTAGTCCCATTCGTATCCCTTTGAAATGCTGCTGCAAAGATCACTTCCCTAGCCTGTCACTCTGATCACATCACCCTGTTTTTGTGTCCCTCCCTTATCTCCCCCTTCTCTCTCTCGTCAAACCAAGGCTACTTGTCTTCACTCTCCAGACCCTTCGTGGCCTGGCTCCACACTACCTACGATCTCTCAGTCACTACTGGGACATCAGTTCCCATCTCCCATCAGCCCAGGCTGCCACCCTCCATCACCCACTTGTTTAATTTGCAAACAAGCATCTTCAAATTTTCTCCCATGCTGCCCCTCATACTTGGGAGAAGCTCCCAGAAAACATCTGCAAAACTACTGCATTGTTCTCCTTCAAATCCCTCCTGAAATGTCTCCTTTGTCATGAGGCCTGCAGAGAATGCAACAACAGTCAGGCTGCTGATGTGCTGAGACCACTAACTGTCATGCTGACCAGTATTGACTCATCAATTCCATGTAAACCCCCATCTGCCTGAAGACACCTCTTGTCCTTTGTATTATACTGAAATTGTCAACTCCTTGGGGCAGTGACCATCTTTCTGTTCTATGTTTGTACAGCACCTAGCACAGTGGGGTCGCAGGCCATGACTGGAGTCCTAGATGCGATGGTAATACAAATAAATAAGAGGAATATAATGAATAAGAATAACTGCGAAGCACAGAAATGAACTTCGCTGCCAAGTTGTCTAGGTTCACTATCCTCCAGGACTCAGGCACAGTCAGTGGAGTGAGATAAGAGGAATCACCCCTGAATGCTGTATTGCCAGCCCCAGCCATTCACAAATCACAAGTCAAGGCCCAAAACATCACAAGTTTTTTTATAAACAAAAAATGTTGGCTTCTTTTTACTTGCCTTCAGGATTTCCCCTTTTCAAACTTTGCTCCACAACCAAGTGGGCCAGAAACTCCCTGTTCTTAAAAAGCGGAGATTGTTACCTACTTATTTGACCCCAGGAGCTGGGACTTTAAGAAAAACATCAAGCGTCATGACACTTACCCACCTTATGGTCCATTATAAAAGGCCGATATCACAATTAACCTTCCCATGGTGAAAGGTAGGACCAAGCACACCCTCTACACCAACGCAGTCTCATTTACCTGAGGATCTCAAAGCATTTTACAAAAGCTAACCAGTGATATCTCAGCCCAGCCCAGGGTCACGCC
The DNA here is from genome assembly GCF_020497125.1 of Mauremys mutica. Lineage (NCBI taxonomy): Eukaryota > Metazoa > Chordata > Testudines > Geoemydidae > Mauremys > Mauremys mutica. The sequence continues at coordinate 130,736,116 of NC_059076.1, read as the reverse complement.
CTACCCATTTTACACACAGGGAAGATGAGGAACAGAGAGAATTAGTGACCTTTTCCACTGGAGCAGGAATATGTGTATAGGATTAGATGCTGCAGCCCTTGTTCACGTAGATCATCACATTGGTTTCAATGGCAGCTGAGAGTGCTCAGTACTTCACAAGATCGACCCCATAATGACAAGCCAAAAGTCACACACAAAGGGTGTAGCAAGGGCAGGAGCAGAGCCCAACACTTCTATGCCAGACCCACCAGAGCATCTTTCTCCCTGGAAGATGAGTGACCATCACACACTATGATGATGCACAGAAACCGGCTCTATGTCTAGTCTATGCAGAGAGGCCGGGACTCTGCACACATGGGCTGCTTTGCATGTGAACTCCCCAGTGACGCTGCTCTGTTGCTCTGGGGGCTATAAAAGATTTTGTTCCACTCTCCACAGCTTATTGAGCAGCCCCTGTCAGCTCAGACGTACCAAGATGTTCTCCCAGACTCAGCTGCTCTGGCTACTGGTGTGGATTCCGGGTAAGGATGAGAACCGGAGAGCACTGGCTTAAAAACACTGTAGTTAGATTGGCTACTAAATAAGTAATTCATCACAGTTATGGCTTGAATATAATGATTTTGAACATCTTGTATTATACGATGAATTTCATACTATTGTCTAATGATGCAAGTGTCAGTCACTTATAATTAGTTCTTGTTGCTCACTGTCAATGACTTTTTCTCTGTATTTATTTATCTTTCATATTTAATGCAGGCTCCTATGGGCAGGTCACTATGACTCAGTCTCCAGAATCCCTCTCAGTGTTTCCGGGAGAAAAAGTCACCATCAGATGTAGAGCCAGTTCTAGCCTTAGCAGCTACGTTGTATCTTGGTACCAACAGAAACCCAGACAAGCTCCTAAACTTCTTATCTATCAAGACTCTGACCGTCCCTATGGGGTCCCAGCCCGTTTCAGTGGCAGTCGGTCAGGCACCATTTACACTCTCTCAATCAGCAGTGTTGAAGCCAATGAAGCAGCCGATTACTATTGTCTGCAGACTCAGCACTCACCTCTCACAGTGATACAGACCAATACAAAAACCTGCCCGCTCTGGGTGTCTGAATGCAGATTTCTGTGAAGACAATCACAGTGTCAGTGTACCTGCTGCCCCCTCTCCATCTGCAGTTCAGACTGTGCCAACAGGATCAGGGTGCTGTTTGTCTGGGTGTGACCAGCTCAGCAATAGTAATAAACCTCAGCCACGTGGAAAACGTTTATTTATGCTCAGGCAGTTTCCACCATGACACCAGAGACAGGTTGCATTCCCAATATTCTCTGGTCAATAAGGGCCAATCTTGCAAAGGGCTGAGGAGCTCCTGTGAGGCACCAAGTGACTTCAGTGCCCAATGGAATCAAAGAGAGCTGAGGGCTGTCCGCACCTCTCAGGAACTGCCTGGGAGAAGGGGAGTGAGGGGGAATGAGGGAGAGAGAGACACACAGGTCTGTATAGAAGGCTGTGTGGGTAGAAAGGGGATTGGAATGTGAGCAGTGTGCATGGGACGGATAATAGGGTGCTTGGGCTGGACATAGGGCTCTGTGACAGTGGAACAGAGAAAACACAAGGAGAAGAGAGACGGAAAAGGGAAGGACGAGAGAAACTAGGGGAAGAAGGAGCTTTCTGAGTAGAAAAAAGAAACAAATGTTGCATTATGAAAAGTGACAGGATCTACAGGGTTTACGTCTATTAGTTTCACTGGTGACTGGTGTATCCCCATTTCCACCTCTTCTCACACACTCGTATTCTCACTTGGCAACAGGGATAGAAGTTAAAGAAATCATAGTACTGAATATCCCCCCATATTGCTAGCAGATGGCATCACACAAACCATCTGAAATGCCCAACACAGAAAGCCATGTAGCGTTACCGTTGGATGTGCTTGGCACTTCACTGAACAAACGCAGACAGGAACCCTGCTGTGAAGAGCTGATAGTCCCCGATCCTGCTAACACTTTTAATTTCACTAATTTATGAGTATTGCCAACCACAAGCATTGAGAAATCATGAGATTAAAAAAATACCATTTCAGTGATTTCATTTGTCTTCTGGTTTGGAGCATTCTGGGCACACTTGGGTCAAGCTTTTCACTGCAATCAGTATGGCTCCAGGAGCTGGGGAGGCTTTAAATAAACCACCACATGCCATGGGACTCAAAACTTAATTGTTAGCATTGGTAACACCACTTTGTACATGTATGAGGTACCACTGAGTCCATCAATATCCTATGCTTGGAATTCAGTGGCTCTCCCCTTGTACCCAACAGTACACATGCGCACACGTGCTTACAGAATAGGGGTCTAAAGCACCCAAGCAACAAAGAGGAGACAACACAGGAAAGGGATGGGAAAGGGGTAGGGTGACGGGGAGGATTATATGGTTACTTATGAGGCTAGTGCATGTGTCCTGAACGTTGCTAGTTCCTGTGATTCTAGAGGAACAGCTGCTTCCTGCAGAGAAGTCCAGTGTCAATACGGCTGTTGCAGTCCAGCCCCCTGCTGTGTCTAGAAAGATACGCAGAGGGCTTGACTGTGCTACAGCACAGCAAGAGACCCCTCTGCGGGCTGCTGGGAATGGCTGCAAGTAAAAGCATAGTCCAGGTGTGGTAGGAAACACTCCAGCATGGAGGATGGAGTGGACAGACTAATGAGGGTTTTCCATTTGGTTCTCCTATTGTTCTCTGCATTCAACCTTAACTGGACAGCTGGAGTTCTATGGGGTAATGCCAACAATATGATGCTTCAGCGGATACAGGTAGATAGTGTTGTTATTAACAGCGTATACAGAAATAAAATAAATACACATATTAAATGAATCACTCAAATGGAAGATGAATTCTCCGTTACACTAGAGGGGAAAATTTCATAAGAACTTAAGTCATAAGAGGAAGATGTTTTCTAGCTTACCCATTTCTATTTAACACATTTAACCAACATTTCCATACCTGGGGTGTCCAAAGTTAGTCTAATAAATCTATATAGAAGCCCCTAAAAACCATGGCTTGATTTTCAGAGATGTTGAATTGTACTAAAATCAATGGGGGATGAAGGTGCCCGAACCATCTGAAAATCAGGCCATTTTTATTAAGGTGCCTAAATATGGATTTAGAATCCAGGTTTCAACATTTTCTCCCAAAGCAATACATGTTAAAATAGTAGCCCCCAAGTGGAGGACGTGCTCAGTATAATCCTAACCATAGCTCACGTAGTACCCTTTTACATTCAACCCTCTGATAGCATTGACCATGAGGTCTTGTTGGCACATTGGTAGACACAGGCAGAGACAGTGGGAGTTGTTCCTGAGCAGCTGAAACGACAATAGAACCAAGAGACTTGGCCTTGTGTGGAAAAGAGACAGTTGAAGCTGAGGCCTTGTGAACTATTGAACTGTGACCTCGAATTCTAAGAGGCCCTGTCACTCTTAATCCCTTTGGAGAACCTGGACGTTCTAACATGTCCTGAGACTGTGTTCAATGCTGCTTTGTTTAGGAGTTCAATTTGTTTGGGTTAAAAAGACGATTGAAAATCTGGAAAGGAAAGGCTAGGTAGCTTTCCATGAAACGAAAAAGTGTACGATACACAGTAACCAAAAGAGGTGGGGTAGGGCTCTCTTTTTGTTTGCTCCCCACCCCCAACTTATATCCTTTTCTTTATGTTCCACTCACATTATGGGTTTAATGGGTGTAAAGCCTATTCAATCTCAGGCCATGGTATTTTCTGGGTTTAGCAATCTCACTTGAATGTTCCTGGAATTCTTTTTTGCCTGCTCCTCTGATGCTGGCTCCCCTACACTTTGCGAGAAAGAAGGAAACTTTATCCATCATCTCAACCTCTCCTCCAATCCAGCCTTCCAACCTTACCTCTGATGGACAAGGGTTCCTGACTGCCTGAGGAAAGAGCTACAATTGGCCCTCAAATTGACAACAATCTTTGCCCACCTAGCATCTAACTATACAATAGAACATCTAATTCTTTGTTTCCTTTTCCCTTCTCTTCCCTTCTCTTTTATCCAAGTCTCTTTGTGTTTGGTTGTGGAAATGGTCTTGTCATTCATTCAACTAACTACTTTGTTACTACACACAAAATAGTTTGATTGCCACCTTCTGTAGTTAATGTTTAATAAAGGCTGATGGATGCTATAGAAAACTCTGTGATTGATACACAGATGGACTGAAGAAGGGAGTTTAGCGAGAAAAGCAGCTTTTATAACTTGCAATTTTTCCTACATATTGAAGTTAATAACAGAATGTTTACGTCAAGTGTGTGGGGAGTAAGCAATTAAAATCTGAGACCAGGAAAGAGGACTCGGAGTTTAATTATACAGTTGGTTGTATTTTTTCCCCATAAAAATATCTTGGTAGAAAACGTCATGTTGAAGAAAACCTACTTTTCAAATTTTTATATAGTTTTCCAACTAGAAAAAGTTGGAAAACTGTAAGACAGTGTATACAAGTGTGGGAAAACTGCTTTCAGACACTTTGTAATTTTTTTCAACCGTTCTGAGTTAGAAAAGAGTAACAAAGTGTGAAAAGTGTTTTAAATCCTTTTTTCATCTTTCCCTTCTCCCTCTGTCCAGTGGGGGAAAAGGTAAGAATTAAAAGAGAAAGAAAGCAGGTGGATGGACGGGGCGGGAAGGACAATGAGGGAAAAAGACATTTCAGAAACCAAGAATGAAGAAAAATCAAAGAATTACAATTTCCAAAATCCAAAACAAAATAACATTTTAATTACAAAAATAAATGGATGTTTTCATTTAATTTCTAAATGTCATTTCAAAACAAAATCACATGACCAGAAAGCCAAAATTATCTGATCAAAATATTTCTAAAGGGCATTTTTCCTGGGAAATATGTGAGTTTTTCAATGAGCTCTATTTAGTACTATTGGTGGGATGCAAAATGAAACAATTACTTCATAAACCATGACATCGGCCCCTTATCAGCATTCTGACAGGACTCAGTACTGGGCAGCTGATCTTCTGGCCCGGTGGGCTCTCTCATGCAGGGTTGAATTATGCTATAGCATATGGTATATGACTCCATTGGGGAGGTAATAAAGGCAAGTTGAGGACTGAGGTGCCTTCTGTGAATGACACCCACTGTGATATGATTTAGTGTTTAGCCTCCACTTAATACCCAGAGGCCCCACTCAGGATTGGGGTTCCATCCTCTAGGCACTGTGGAAACACACACCCCTTGTATGAGAACAGAGCAATGAGAAAGCCTGCAGCTTCCATTGGCAGAATGGGAGAAGGGAGGACAATGACCAACCAAACTAGATGGTGTCAGAACAATAACTGAGATAGAAGGAGAACCAGGACAGGGTGACATCATGAGCACAAAGGAAGCACAAGGGTGTGTGTGTGTGTGTGTGTGTGTGTGTGTGTGTGTGTGTGTGTGTGTGTGTGTGTGAGAGAGAGAGAGAGAGAGAGAGAGAGAGAGAGAGAGAGATCAACAATGTCAGATGTAGTCAAGAAGGATGGGTGTGGAGACTGGGCCAGGAAGCAGTTGAGAGCAGTTTTGGTGCAGTAGAAAAGGCATAAAGTAGAAAAGTGGAGGAAAGGAATTGGAAGAAACAGCTGTAAATGGCCTATTCATGAGCTTAGGAAGGAATAGCAGGGCCGCCCAGAGGGGGGGGCAAAGGGGGCAATTTGCCCCGGGCCCCGGGCTCCGCAGGGGCCCCCAAGAGAAGAGCGGAGGCTCCCGCCTCCGCTCCTCTCCTGGAGCCTCGGCGCATGAAGCGCCGAGACTCCGACCGAGCCCCTGAGCCCCGCCCCGAGCCGCGTGGTGAGAGGGCGGGGCTGGGAGCTCCAACGGGGCCTGAGCCCCGCCCCGCTCAGAGCACCGTGGGGAGGGGGCGGGGCAGCTGCCTCCGCTCGGCGTGGAGCTCCCAGCCCCGCCCCCTCACCACGCGGCTCTGAGCGGGACGGAGCTCAGGCCCCGCGGGCGACGCGCTCGGTAAGGGGCCGGGGCCGCTGCCGGCCGGGTGGGCGGGCGAAGCCGCGGCCGGGTGGGCGGGCGAAGCCGGGGCCAGGGGCGGCTCTAAGTTTTTGGCCGCCCCAAGCAGTCATGCCCGGGAGGCGCCCCCGAGCCGCGGGAGCAGCGGACCTCCCGCGGGCAGCTGCGGGCGGTTCGCAGGTCCGGCGGCTCCGGTTGAGCTGCCACAGTCATGCCTGCGGGAGGTCCAGCCGAGCCGCCGGCCGAGCGTCCCCTCCGCAGGCATGACTGCGGCAGGTCCGCCGGCCCAGCCTGCCGCCCCCCGAGAAAGGGCCGCCCCAGGCAGGTGCTTGCCCCGCTGGGCTCTGGAGCCGACCCTGGCCGGGGCCGCTGGCGGGCGGGCGAAGCCGGGGCCGCGGGCGGGCGGGCGAAGCCGGGGCCGCGGGCGGGCGGGAGAAGCCGGGGCCGGGGCCGCGGCCGGCCTGGCGGGCGGGAGGGGCCGCGGCCGGCCTGGCGGGCGGGAGGGCCGGGGGCGGGGCCGGGGCCGCGGCCGGCCGGGCGGGAGAAGCCGGGGCCGGGGCCGCGGCCGGCCGGGCGGGAGAAGCCGGGGCCGGGGCCGCGGCCGGCCGGGCGGGAGAAGCCGGGGCCGGGGCCGGGAGAAGCCGGGGCCGGGGCCGGCGAGGCCGGGGCCGGGGCGGGGCCGGGGGGGGGGGGGGAGAAGCGGGACCTGCCGCCGAAGCGCAGCCCGGTCTTCGGCGGCGGGGGGCCCTTCCGTTCCGGGACCCGCCGCCGAAGTGCTCCGAAGACCCGCGGCGGGGGGCTCCCGCCGCGGGTCTTCGGGGCACTTCGGCGGCGGGTCCCGGAACGGAAGGGCCCCCCGCTGCTGAAGACCCCGGGCCCCCGGAATTCTCTGGGCGGCCCTGAGGAATAGCATGGACAGTACTGCAACCAAGCAAGCTTTACCTCTTAACATTAATTCTCAGTGACAAATGTCACCATGGGATCTGCCACTAATATCATTAAAACAACAATATTTAGCCTTTAAACAGATCTGTAATTTTTCAAAGCACTGTGAAGACATGAACTAATTAACCAACTTCCTAAAAACCCACCCAGGAAACTGCTCTCTGAATGAACACTGGAAACTAACCACTGTAAATAAGCCATGGCCATTAGAAGTGACTAGTGAGAAAGACATTGGATACTGCTGAGCTTAGGAACTAATTGAGCACAGACCTGGACTGCTTGATCAGGAAAACCTACAGAACACTCTGGATCCATTAATTAGAGAGACCATCGCCTACCTGTCCCATCCAGGCATCGCTCACTGCAAGGAATGGGAGATGTGTTACCAGACTGAGGGGTGTACATGACCCTGGGTCTGCAAAGGGAATGGACATTTACACAGAGATGCTGCTTTGCATATTTCCACCCGAGTGACAGTTCCCAGTTGTTCAGAGCAGATATAAATGTGCCATCTGAGCTCGCTGTTTGTCACTCTAGATATATCAAGATGAGCTCCCACACTCAGCTACTCTGGCTCCTTGTGCTCTGCATTCAGGGTCAGAACAACAACAGGGGAAATTAGTTTAAAATAAAGTTATAATATTTTACTAGGCTGCAAATGCACAGAATTTGCTTTTCAAGCAACCATTCCCAATGGCATTTATAATGTTATTGAAGAAGGGATACAAGATAGTTACTTAAAGATGCAGCTTTATACTTAGTTAAAAGTTACAAAGTTTGAGTAATTTTATATTTCTTTTTCTTTTAAATGTTTTTCTCCCATCCAGATTCCAGTGGGCAGCTTGTGCTGACTCAGACTCCAGAATCCCTGGTGGTGTCTCCAGGAGACAGAGTCACCATCAACTGCAAAGCCCATTCCAGTGTTACCAATAACTTCATGGCCTGGTACCAACAGAAATCAGGACAAGTTCCTAAGCTCCTTATCTACAGCGCTTCCACCCGTCCCTCTGGGATCCCAGACCGGTTCAGTGGCAGTGGGACAAGCACGGACTTCACTTTTACAATCAGCCGGGTTGAAGTGGATGATGCTGGAGATTATTACTGCCAGCAACATAGCAGCTCCCTTCTCACACAGTGATACAGACTAACACAAAAACCTCCCTGCTCTGTTTAGTTTCAGACTCTCACTCACAGTATTTCAGCTGCTTCCTGTGCAGTTTCCTGGTGTTGATGCTTCTACTGCCCTGCAGTGGGACGCCTGGGTGTGTCAAACTTGCGTCCCCTCCCTCCTCCCTCCAGAATTTCTAGTCCTTTCAGGCGCGCTCTCCCACCATGTGGTTCAACACTCTTTACTCAGCAATTGCTCCCCTGCCACTAACATAGATTTGCTCTTATGGGCTGCATCCAACTTCCTACTGACAGCAGGTTACAATCCAATACCTTTCTACTGAGCTGAGACAACGGATGGAGAACTGTCCTCCAGCTTTATAAAGCACCCACAGTGACAGCTGCAATAGACTAATCCAAACAAGTCAGACTAAAAGCTGCTGCCCACACCTGGGCTACTTCAGCACCCAATGTAAGTTAGAGCAGCCCCTGGGTCTCCTGTAATTTACAGCTGCCTCCCCAGAGACGACCGTCAAATCCACAATAGATCCCAGCTACACTGCCAGGCTCTGCAGGCCTGAAAAAAATTGTTTCAAATTGACATTTAAAAGAGACTGTTGAAGCTGTTCCATGTTGTGTAAATAATTAAATATTCATTGACCCAAGCAGAGACACTGGTTAGGGCACAACCTGGAATGTGGAAGACCCAAGTTCAAGGCTCTGCTTTGATGCCTATTTAATCAGTTACACAAAGTGGACAGCTCCAGCAAGAGAGATTTAGAGACACCTGCCCCACAATACCCCATAGCTCTTTTATAGCTAGAGCTCTCAGGTGACTATTCCTCACATCACAATGTCACCGTCGTGGGGGTCTACTCCGATGGAGAGGCCAGCCATTCAGGATCACTGCTATGTCTGAGAAGGGCAAGGTGGCCTGAAGGAAGTGACATTTGAAGAATGACCATATGGAGAGGGGTAAAATGAAGGCTCATGCCTAGACATGGGCAGCACAGCCCAAGGGAATACCTAGGGGAGATATGGCAGATATGCTAAGATACATGGATGATCGGCAGAGACTTATATGTATGTTAACATGGGAATCTTGGAAATACAAAAGATAATTCTAACAAAAAAGGAGCAGGAAATAAACCAAATATGAACATTTAAAAACTCTATTGAAAGTAAAGAGCAGTACATTTACATGCAAGCTCCTCTTGTTGTTCTGGCTCTGTCCTGCCGTACACTGAGGCGTGTTGGTGGCCCTGGGTCTGCAGAGGGAACGGACATTTACCCAGAGACGCCGCTTTGCATATTTCCACCCAAGTGACAGTTCCCAGCTGTTCAGAGCAGATATAAGTCTGCCACCTTCACACTTTGTGCTTCTGAGCTCAGTGTTTGTCACTCTAGACATATCGAGATGAGCTCCCAGACTCAGCTACTCTGGCTCCTTGTGCTCTGCATTCAGGGTCAGAACAACAACAGGGGAAATTCGTTTAAAATAAAGTTATAATATTTTACTAAACTGCAAATGCTCAGAATTTCCTTTTCAATCAAGCATTCCCAATGGCATTTACAATGTTATTGAAGGAGGGATACAAGATAGTCACTTAAAAATGCAGCTTTGTAGTTAGTTAATAATTAAGAAGTTTGAGTAATTTTATATCCTTTTTCTTTTAAATGTTTTTCTCCCATACAGACTCCAGCGGGCAGATTGTGATGACTCAGACTCCAGAATCCCTGGCAGTGTCTCCAGGAGACAGAGTCACCATCAACTGCAAAGCCAGTTCCAGTGTCAGCAGCTGGATGGCCTGGTACCAACAGAAATCAGGACAAGCTCCTAAGCTCCTTATCCACATCGCTTCCACCCACCCCTCTGGGATCCCAGACCGGTTCAGTGGCAGTGGGTCGGGCACGGACTTCACTTTTACAATCAGCCAGTTTGAAGCGGATGATGCTGGAGATTATTACTGCCAGCAGCATAGCAGCTCCCCTTTCACACAGCGATACGGACCAGCACAAAAACCTCCCTGCTCTGTTTAGTTTCAAACTCTCACTCACAGTATTTCAGCTGCTTCCTGTGCAGGTTCCTGGTGTTGGTGCTTCTACTGCCCTGCTCTGGGACGCCTGGGTGTGTCAGACTTGCGTCCCCTCCCTCCTCACTCCAGAATTTCTAGGCCTTTCAGGTGCTCCCTCCCACCATGTGGTTCAACACACTTTACTCAGCAATTGCTCCCCTACCACTAACATGGATTTGCTCTTATGGGCTGCATCCAACTTCCTAATGACAGCAGGTTACCATCCAATACCTTTCTACTGAGATGAGACAATGGACAGAGAATTGTCCTCCAGCTTTATAAAGCACCCACAGTGACAACTGCAATAGACTAATCCAAACAAGTCAGACTAAAAGCTGCTGTAGGATTCAGCTTCTTATCTAGCAAAGCACAGTCACTGATGCAGATCCCCTTTCCCAGCAGAAACCCCTCCGCAGGGTGGGACTCTGTGATACTGGTGGTACTGGCAAAATGGAACCCAGAATTCCTCCCCAGTGCCCACGGAGCAGGGTTACATCACATGGTGGTAAAAAACCCCGAGCCATTTGTACAGTGCAGCTTCCAGCAGTGCCGCCATCGCTGGAGCTGCACCCGGGATGAATTCTGGGTCCCAGTTTTTCCAGCACAGGTGAAGTCAGTGGGGTTATGGGTGCCAGGGCAGCAGGGGGAGGAACACAGCAATCGCGATACCTGAGCTGTGGTCCATCTAATCCAATATCACTCTCCACCAAGGGCCAGTCCCCGCTGCTTCAGAGCCAAGAAACTCTTCAGGAGCAGTTAGGGGATAACCGGCTCCACGGAAAGCTTCTTCTCCTAGTCCTTACAAGAGCAGTTCTCCGAGACATCCTCCCCTCCACAGCCAAGAGGAAATGGGTCCAAAATCATCACTGCGGGAAGCACTATGAACTCACGCTCAATGTCACCCTTTCTCCACCACCTTGTGGATTATAAAATGGTAATTGATATTCAGAATCAGCCATGGAAAGATGCAAATACAAATATTTCCATTCTCCACGTTGCTCACTGGATTGAGGATCTCTAGGTACTGATTTAATAATAAGGTTTTCATACATTTACTCCGGGCGCAGATTGTAATGATTCACACTACAGGATTCCTGACAGTGTCTCTCCAGTGAGGTTACCACTGTTTCAGTGCCAATGGATAGAGAACTGATTTCACCCTCATAATCAACAGGGTTGAAGCTGAAGATACTGTTGTCAGCCAGGCTACCACCTACCTCTCACAGTGATACAGATCAGCACAAACCTTGTCTGGGCTGCTCTGTAGCTTTGCTCATTAAAACATCTTCCCTGACACAAAATCTTCTAAACACCTGCTGCTCCTGCGGCAGGGTCAATGACTGTGTCAGCCCCAGAGAGGTAACTAAAGGCTTTTGCCTTCTTCTCGGAATCGCCACTAGGGGGAGCAAGGTCAAACAATTCAGAACACAGAGTTTAATCTTTGTGGGACGGGGTGTTCAGTTAAGTGACAGTGCGGCACATTTGACACAATTGATGGTAAAGAAGAAATTGCTGCAGGAAGGGAAGACGAGCTCTTTGCCAATGACCAGACACAACACTGGATTCCAGAACAGAATCCATAAACACTGAACCACCATGCTACTCCCAGACAGCGGGCATCCTAGAGAAAGCAGGGAGGGGTGGAGGAAGGGATGGGGAAGAGAGAAAGAAAAGACAGGAGAAGAGGAGGGAAAGGCAGCTTTACATTCCACTTGGGTCTCCATAGGCAGAGCAGGAGATATCCAAGCTCCACAGAATGACATTTCAATCTGAGCGCATCCAGGTGATTTCCTGCCATTTTGTTTATGCTTCCTTTCAGCCTATAAACATGAGGGGGCAGAGTCTGTGCTGTGTTTCCTGAGAGATGCAGCCCACAGGGAAGGGGCAAACTTAAGATTCTGCCCATGCCTGGGCTACTTCAGCACCCAATGTAAGTTGGAGCAGCCCCTGGGTCTGTTGTAATTTACAGCTGCCTCCCCAGAGTCGTCTGTCAAATCCACAATAGCTCCCAGCTACAATGCCAGGCTCTGCAGGCCTGAAAAAGTTTTTTAAGAGAGACATTTCAAAGAGACCGTTGAAGATGTTCCATATTGTGTAAATAATTAAATATTCATTGGCCCAGAGAGAGAGACTGGTTAGGGTAGAACCTGGAACATGGAAGATCCAAGTTCAAGGCCCTGCCCCGATTCCTATTTATTTAGTTACACAAAGTTGACCAGCTCCAACAAGAGAGATTTAGAGACACCCGTCTCCCAATACCCCATAGCTTGGTGGTCAGGGAACTCACCTGAACTTTGGTTTACCACAGCCCAAGGCCCTACTCCAAATCAGGCAGAGTAGGGATATGAAAATAGGTCTCCCACATCCCAGGTGAGTGTCTTAATCACAGGGCTATTAGTATGATAGAGTGAGCCATCACTCGGACTCTCTCTGGTTTTTTTTCAGGAGAAAGGGCTGACCTGGCTGAGGTGACCAAATCCAGGAATGGGTGTTGACAGCTGTGAATTCCAAGCAGAGATGGGCACCTCCTGCCTGCACAGATTTAGGTGTCTGAATACCTTGGAGGGGCAGGACTGAGGCCTCGCCCCTTTCTTCAGCATTTCCTACCGGCTAGCTTAGGCCGCTCCCTGTTCAACGTGCTGCATTCTGTGACCCCTTCTTAGACACCTAAAACATTCCCCATGCCTGGTATAGGGAGCCAGGTGTCTAATGGGCTGAGGAGTCCACCGGATGGCAGAGAGCCTGATTGTCGAAGGCTCTGAGCACCCACTGCATCTACTCACTTGTATCTGAGAGGCAGGTGCTCAGCACATCTGATATGAGGCTGCAATTTAGCTCTTTTATAGCTAGAGCTCTCGAGTGACTATTCTTCACAATGTCACCATCATGGGGGTCTACTCCGATGGGGAGGCCAGCCATTCAGGATCACTGCTATGTCTGAGAAGGGCAAGGTGCCTTGAAGGAAGTGACATTTGAAGAGTGACTATATGGAGAGGGGTAAAATTAAGGTTCATGCCTAGACATGGGCAGCACAGCCCAAGGGAATAACTAGGGGAGATATGGCAGATATGCTAAGATACATGAATGATCTGCAGAGAGTTCTGTGTACATTAACATGGAATCTTGGAAATACAAAACATAACTCAAAGAAAAGAGGAGCAGGAAATAAACCAGATATGAACATTTCATAACTCTATTGAAAGTAAAGGCCAGTAAATTTACATGCAAGCTCCCCTTGTTGTTCTGGCTTTGTCCTGCCCTACACTGAGGCGTGTAGGTGGCTCTGGGTCTGCAAAGGGAATGGACGTTTACACAGAGATGCTGCTTTGCATATTTCCTCCCAAGTGACAGTTCCCAGCTGTTCAGAGCAGATATAAATGTGCCACCTTCACACTTTGTGCTTCTGAGCTCGGTGTTTGTCACTCTAGGCGTATCAAGATGAGCTCCCAGACTCAGCTACTCTGGCTCCTTGTGCTCTGCATTCAGGGTCAGAACAACAACAGGGGAAATTCGTTTAAAATAAAGTTATAATATTTTACTAAACTGCAAATGCTCAGAATTTCCTTTTCAATCAAGCATTCCCAATGGCATTTACAATGTTATTGAAGGAGGGATACAAGATAGTCACTTAAAAATGCAGCTTTGTAGTTAGTTAATAATTAGGAAGTTTGAGTAATTTTATACCCTTTTTCTTTTAAATGTTTTTCTCCCATACAGACTCCAGCGGGCAGATTGTGCTGACTCAGACTCCAGAATCCCTGGCAGTGTCTCCAGGAGACAGAGTCACCATCAACTGCAAAGCCAGTTCCAGTGTTAGCTACATGGCCTGGTACCAACAGAAATCAGGACAAGCTCCTAAGCTTCTTATCTATTATGCTTCCACCCGTCCCTCTGGGATCCCAGACCGGTTCAGTGGCAGTGGGTCTGGCACAGACTTCACTTTTACAATCAGCAGAGTTGAAGCGGATGATGCTGGCGATTATTACTGCCAGCAGTATACCAGTTCCCTTCTCACACAGTGATACAGACCAGCACAAAAACCTCTCTGCTCTGTTTAGTTTCAGACTCTCACTCACAGTATTTCAGCTGCTTCCTGTGCAGTTTCCTGGTGTTGGTGCTTCTACTGCCCTGCTCTGGGACGCCGGGGTGTGTCAGACTTGCGTCCCCTCCCTCTTCACTCCAAATTTCTAGTCCTTTCAGGTGCTCCCTCCCACCACGTGGTTCAGCACACTTTACTCGGCAATTGCTCCCCTGCCACTAACATGGATTTGCTCTTATGGGCTGCATCCAACTTCCAACTGACAGCAGGTTACAATCCAATACCTTGTACTAAGATGAGACAACAGACAGAGAATTGTACTCCAGCTTTATAAAGCACCCACAGTGACAACTGCAATAGACTAATCCAAACAAGTCAGACTAAAAACTGCTATAGGATTCAGCTTCTTATCTAGCAAAGCACAGTCACTGATGCAGCTCCCCTTTCCTAGCAGAAACCCCTCCGCAGGGTTGGGACTCTGTGATACTGGCAAAAATGAAACCCAGAATTCCTCCCCAGTGCCCATGGAGCAGGGTTACATCACACGGTGGTAAAAACACCTGAGCCATTTTACACTGCAGCTTCCAGCAGTGCCGCCATCGCTGGAGCTGCACCCAGGATGAATTCTGGGTCCCAGTTTTTCCAGCACAGGTGAAGTCAGTGGGGTTATGGGTGCTAGGGCAGCAGGGGGAGGAACACAGCAATCGCGATACCTGAGCTGTGGTCCATCTAATCCAATATCACTCTCCACCAAGGGCCAGTCCCCGCTGCTTCAGAGCCAAGAAACTCTTCAGGAGCAGTTAGGGGATAACCGGCTCCACGGAAAGCTTCTTCTCCTAGTCCTTACAAGAGCAGTTCTCCGAGACATCCTCCCCTCCACAGCCAAGAGGAAATGGGACCAAAATCATCACTGCGGGAAGCACTATGAACTCACGCTCAATGTCACCCTTTCTCCACCACCTTGTGGATTATAAGATGGTAATTGATATTCAGAATCAGCCATGCAAAGATGCAAATAAAAATATTTCCATTCTCCACATTGCTCACTGGATTGAGGATCTCTAGGTACTGATTTAATTATAAGGTTTTCATACATTTAGACTCTGGGGGCAGATTGTGATGATTCACACTCCAGGATTCCTGGCAGTGTCTCTCCAGTGAGGCCACCGCCATTTCAGTGGCAGTGGATAGAGAACTGATTTCACCCTCATAATCAACAGGGTTGAAGCTGAAGATACTGTTGTCAGCCAGGCTACCACCTCCCTCTCACAGTGATACAGATCAGCACAAACCTTGCCTGGGCTGTTCTGTAGCTTTGCTCATTAAAACATCTTCCCTGACACAAAATCTTCTAAACACCTGCTGCTCCTGCGGCAGGGTCAATGACTGTGTCAGCCCCAGAGAGGTAACTAAAGGCTTTTGCCTTCTTCTCTGAATCACCACTAGGGGGAGCAAGGTCAAACAATTCAGAGCACAGAGCTTAATGTGGGGGAGGAAGGGAGTTCAGTTAAGTGACAGTGTGGCACATTTGACACAATTGATGGTAAAGAAGAAATTGGTGCAGGAAGGGAAGACGAGCTCTTTGCCAATGACCAGACACAACACTGGATTCCAGAACAGAATCCATAAACACTGAACCACCATGCTACTTCCAGACAGCGGGCATCCTAGAGAAAGCAGGGAGGGGTGGAGGAGGGGATGGGGAAGAGAGAAAGAAAAGACAGGAGAAGAGGAGGGAAGGGCAGCTTTACATTCCACTTCAGTCTCCATAGGCAGAGCAGCAGATGTCCAAGCTCCACAGAATGACATTTCAATCTGAGCGTATCCAGGTGATTTCCTGTCATTTTGTTTACGCTTCCTTTCAGCCTATAAACATGAGGGGGCAGAGTCTGTGCTGTGTTTCCTGAGAGATGCATCCCACAGGGAGGGGGCAAACTTAAGATTCTGCCCACACCTGGGCTACTTCAGCACCCAATGTAAGTTAGAGCAGCCCCTGGGTCTCCTGTAATTTACAGCTGCCTCCTCAGAGCCGACTGTCAAATCCACAATAGGTCCCAGCTACACTGCCAGGCTCTGCAGGCCTGAAAAAATTGTTTCAAATTGACATTTAAAAGAGACTGTTGAAGCTGTTCCATGTTGTGTACATAATTAAATATTCATTGGCCCAGGGAGAGACACTGGTTAGGGCACAACCTGGAATGTGGAAGACCCAAGTTCAAGGATCTGCTTCGATGCCTATTTAATTAGTTACACAAAGTGGACAGCTCAAACAAGAGAGATTTAGAGACACCTGCCCCACGATACCGCATAGCTCTTTTATAGCTAGAGCTCTCAGGTGACTATTCCTCACATCACAATGTCACCATCATGGGAGGCCAGCCAATCGGGATCACTGCTATGTCTGCGAAGGGCAAGGTGCCCTGAAGGAAGTGACATTTGAAGAGTGACCATATGGAGAGGGGTAAAATGAAGGCTCATGCCTACACACGGGCAGCACAGCCCAAGGGAATACCTAGGGGAGATATGTCAGATATGCTAAGATACATGGATGATCGGCAGAGGGTTCTGTGTACGTTAACATGGGAATCTTGGAAATACAAAAGATAATTCTAACAAGAAAGGAGCAGGAAATAAACCAAATATGAACATTTCAAAACTCTATTGAAACTAAAGGGCAGTAAATTTACATGCAAGTGTCTCCGGAACACAGGGTCACCTGAACTGTAAAGTCTGCTCAGAATCTCACAATTGCTTAGGCTGGGACCAACAGAAATTGGGGCAAGCGTCTTATTTATTATGGGGCTTCCACCCTTGCACCAGCCAGTTCAGTGGCAATGGACACAAAACTAATTTCACCCTCACAGTAGGGTTGAAGCGGAAGGTGCTGGAGATTATCATCATCAGCCAGGCTACAACCTCCCTCTCCCAGTGATATAGATCAATACAGAACTTTCCTGTGCTGTTCTGTTGCTTTGCTCACTAAAACTTCACCTCCTACTAAGAATCATCTAAACAGCTGCTACAGGTGGTTTCTTGTCATTTTGTTTACACTTCCTTTCAGCCTATAAACCTGAGGGGGCAGATTCTGTGCTGCGTTTCCCGAGAGATGCAGCCCAAGGGGACGGAGGCAAAGTTAAGATTCTGCCCCTGCGGGGTCCACTGCAGCACCCAGTGCAAGTTAGAGCAGCCCCGGGGGCTGTTCTAACTTACAGCAGCCTCTTCGGGGCCAACTATGGGCTGCCCTGCAACCCAGAATACCTCCTAGTGTAGAGTGCTATGGGCATGCCCTCTCCTGCCCCTAACTGTCACAACTCCTCCCCCCTTCCATCAGCCCTGTGCTGCTCCAGCACTGGGGGAATTGTCCTCTGCCATCTTGCAGCCCTTCCCTGGTAGCTGGACACCACAACAAAAAGGTGGTCCCTGCCCCAAAGAGCTTACAAACTAATAGGAAACTGTATATAAGAGAACCCAACAGCGCATGGATTGTATTCATTTGTGACTAACCTGTAGCCAACTCAAAATTCAAAACAGTCCGTTTTCATTCAGAAAAGGTGTTGAGACAATAAGGACAGGACTCAGATCCTCTGATTCCTATGGCATAAACCTCAACAACTGAAGATAAAATAGAATCTTCATTAGCTCTTAGCAATCTGGGGCCATTAACATTCATTTGTGTACTTTTGATTCTAATCAGATGAAGGTATGTGCATCCTGCACCAGATCCAGTTCATTGCAACATTAATTTGTGGTTCATTTCACTTCTTTTGGGAAAATAAGGAAAAAAAGAAAAAGTAGACAGAGATGCATTGATCACACAGCTCCTCTGAATTACAAGGGACTAACACAGACTGAATTTAATGCAGCTGTGTCTCTCTAAATGAGAAGAAAATCTGAATGGAATGGGATAGAATATTTGCACTGTTATGTCTCCTGATATTTTCATTTTTTTTACTTCCCTCACATTTGCGGGGCCTCTGGATCTGCTTGTCAGTGATTCCCCTCGAGTGTCTCACAGACCAAGTCCATTAGAAAAGGCTGCACAGCCACAAACCCTGTTGCTCAGCGGCCTGCTCTCTGTAGCAGACACAATGTCTGCATGTTTCTGTTCTCTGACATCATCTTCACCAATAACGACTCACCATGATCCTGCCCAACAGCGAAACCAGGTGTTATTCACAACAGGATTTCTGTAGACTACTAGGACAATGGTGTAAATGACATCAGCATGATATGCATTATATGGGGACAAATCTATAGCCACCTTGGAATTCAAAATGGTCACTACACTACATACTGTAACAACACAGGTTAGCCAGTCAGAATGAACCCTAGGCTCCCTGCTACATTACAACATTCCCTGTCTCCATGAGACTTGTAAAATGCGATCGCTGACATTTGTAAAACACACTTTTTATTGTTGTGTAGACAAGAGCTAAGAAATTCCAGCCATAAAGCAAAGCCTCCCTGCTTCCCCCTGAAAATCCCTATGAACTGAAGAATGTAAACACTGAATATAAATAGAGATGGTTCCAAGTGATCAGTGACACACTCACAGGGCACTCAGCACACAGGCAACTAAAGCTGATTCTGATGGACACGAGTGCAGATCAGAGCTCCATCGAAGGCAATCATGTTACATTGTTTAAAAACAGAACGAAGAGAGAGCAGACTCAGAGCCACAACATGGAAGAGCCATGTACCACCCTGATCCTTGTCTGCAGCTCTCACTGCCATTAAATGGTATTTGTCCCTTCACTGAAGTCTCCGCACTGGGCCACAGGGGATGCACATTTACATAGAGATGTTTTGCATATTTCCACCCGAGTGACATTTCCCTGCTCTATGGAGCAGATATAAATATTACAGGTGAATGCTGTATGCTCCTCAGCTCAGTATCTTTCAGTCTAGAAGCATCAAGATGATCTCACAAATCCAACTTCTCTGCCTCTCTGTGCTCTGGATTCAGGGTAAGGAAAGCAACAGGGGAGAGGTTAACTTATTGTTACCAAGATATAGATGATGACAACTGTGGCTCTGAAATCCCTGACTGCCAGACATGTTCTAACTCATATTAAACAGATGAGTGGGTTTGTTTCTTGAGACCACAATAGCTCTTAATTACAACAGTTGTCCAACAAGTGTCAGAAGGTACGAATATAGCTACACTTTAAAAAAGAGAAGAAGACACTAACATTGCATCATCCCTTTGTTACACTGTATTTGATTTACATTGACTTTCTGTTCCTTTATTTTAATGTTGTTCTCCATGCAGGATCCAGAGGGGACATCCTTGTGACTCAGACTCCAGAATTCCTCTCAGTGTCACTAGGAGACACCGTCACTATCAACTGCAAAGCCAGTTCCAGTGCTAGCAGCTATATGGCTTTGCACCAGCAGAAACTAGGCCAAGCTCCTAAACTTCTCATCTACAGCACTAACTCTCGACCCTCTGGGATCCCAGACCGGTTCAGTGGCAGTGGGTCTGGCACTGACTTCACTTTTAAAATCAGCCGTGTTGAAGCTGATGATGCTGGAGATTATTATTGTCAGCAGCATTACAGCACCCCTCTCACACAGTGATACAGACCAATACAAAAACCACCCTGCTCTCCTCAGCCTCCAGTCACTTTAGTGAGTGGCTACACTGAAGCATTACAGTGGCACAGCTGCAGCATTTATAGTGAAGACATAGCCTGAGTTTCTGCAGTTTCTGTTCCTCTGGTGTTCCAGCTGCATCCTGCACAGTCACACATTCTGTGCACCTAACACTGTCTATGCGGGGGGTTTGGTCGCCTTAACTATGTCTCTCCAGGATGTGGATTGTTCACACTCCTCAGGGATTTAGCTATGCTGATATAACTTTTCAGTACAGACCAGTCCTGTGAAACTGCTGCCCGCTACAGGGAAGATGGGGCTCTCTCATGCTTCTCGCTCACCCTCACTCCTCCAACCAGTTCTTTCCTGTCATTCCTTGACCCCTCACCTTTCAATAGCCGTTGGGTTGGAATTTATGTTACTCCTGACATTATACTGTAATGTGATCACTCAGGGTATGGCTATACTTGCAGCTGTACAGCGCTGGGAGTTAAACCTGTCTTCATACAGCTGAATAGGGAAAGTGCTGCAATCTGGCCACACTGACAGCTACCAGTGCACTGTCATGGCCACATTTGCAGCATCAGCAGTGGCATTGGGAGTGGTGCATTATGGGCAGCTATCCCAGCGTTTAAGTGGCTGCAACATGCTTTTCAAAAGGGGTGTGGTGGGGTGGGGTGAAGTGTGACAGGGAGCGTGGGGGAGACAGAGAGTGGATTTTTGGAGCCAACACTCTGTCAGCAGCTGCAAGTTCCGACCCCCTCCCCCACCCCTCTCTCGCTCACTGAAAGCAAATAGCCCTCTTTGGTTTTTTCCTCACAGACCAGATAAGCAGCCTCCCCAAAACAGACCCCACCCCCGCACGCCGTGCTGCTTCTCTCCTCAAGCCCCCTCTCTTCAAGCAAACACTAGCTGTGTGTGTTCCAAAGGGAGCTCATTCACAGCAAACAGGAGCTGTGTTTGTTTTTTTGATAAGCAGCTCTGGGAGTCCCAGTTCACAACAAAACAAACAGAGGCATCATAACAAAACAAAGAGAGTTCTCTTTACTTAAAGCATTATGGAAAGCTTCCGGAGGTCAGTTACAGCGTAGTAAGATTATTCCCTGTTTACACTGGCACTCCAGCGCTGCAGCAGCAGCAGCACCATAATCTTTATTCCTCTCGTCGAGGTGGAGTACAAGCAGCGCTGTAGCCAGGGAGATACAGCGCTGTATGTGCCTTGCCAGTGTGGACGGGGAGTGAGTTACAGCGCTGTAAAGCCACCACCAGCGCTGTAACTCTCAAGTGTAGCCAAGGCCTCAGCCTCTTTTGAATGTGTCCTTGAGTTTGAGAACCTTACCAAGTGGCACAGTTAATTTCACTTTTCCTTCTGTTGTCCTCTAACTTTTCTACAGTTGGAGACATTCTGAAAAATTAGTGTGTGGAGAAAGGAAAATACCCAAAAGAGTGGGGGTGAGGGAGAGGAACCTAGAATACATCATTTGTTCTAATCTATTACTAGGAAGGTGGTGAAGCACTGGAATGGGTTGCCTAGGGAGTTGGTGGAATCGCCATCCTTAGAGGTTTTTAAGGTCAGACTTGACAAAGCCCTGGCTGGGATGATTTAGTTGGGGTTTGTCCTGCTTTGAGCAGGGGGTTGGACTAGATGACCTCCTGAAGTCTCTTCCAACCCTGATATTCTATGATTCTATTGCATTTGAAAGGGAGAAAGGGGAAAATAAAATTGGAAATTTCAGAATTTCAAAATTAAAATTTGCGGGGGAGGGAACGTAAAAACCAAAACAAAATGAAAATTTAAATTCAAAGTGAATCCAAATCAACGTTTTCTGGTTTTGTTTAAAAATCACCCATTGAGAAATATCAAAAGCAACAGTTATCTTTCCAAAACAATTGTTTGACAGAACTAGGGTTTTCAATTTTGGTTGGGCATATTCCTGGAGGTTTCATCCCATGACATAATCTTTAATTAAAAATTAAATTTCTATTCCTGGAGACTCCGGAACAATCTGAAGGGTTGGCAACCCTAGACAAAACCCTTAATTGTGTTGAAAAATTCCAACCAGCTCTACTTGGGATGGCTGCTATCCTGCAGGGTATCTGAACAATGAGCCATCCTCCATTCTATCTCCTGGAGTTTAACAGGAGGTAGCAATTAGGAGATTGAAATAAACTGAGAACTCAATAGTGTGACATTAGCAGTGCTAAGTGGTTTTTCCATCCTTTAAAAAATTATACTCATAGGTATGTCTACACTGCAATCAAGAGGTGTGCTTGAAGCACATGTACAAGCTAGCCCGAGTAACAACAACAGTTTAGCTGTGGTAGCCAGGATGTTGGCACAGGGTAAACTTCCATGTGCAATGCCGATCAGGACCTTTGGTATATACTTGAGCAGCTAGCCTGTGACACTGATCATGCTGCCACAGTGTGTCCCTAATAGTCCCTCAATGTCTCCTGGCAAAGGGTTCACTGTCATGTAACACCAACTCCTATCTAGGCTGACCAGCTCACTACTCCATACATTGCTCCATACATTGCTCCATACATTGTGTTTATCTACAAAGAATGTCATACGAAGTATCGAATGAAAATTTGTATCACGCTGGTCACTATGATCAGTGTGTGATGTATGGATGGACAGCAATTAAGAAGTTGTACGTTTATACTGAAAATAGGTTTAAACCAACCAACTAGGCAGGGTCGCTAAACAAAGGTTTCCCAGATAAAGGAATGTTGACTTGCCTGTCTGCCCAGGTCTTGAATGTAAGCAGAACAAGGTTAGCCAGAGATGATGGGAATTCTATTTGCATACTGAGTCAACAGGAAAAGCAAATTTACATTAGGATTAGATAAAACAACATAGACAACATGGGGAGCTGACACACAGATTAGCTCCAGCAAACCTCTCTCACTGAGGCAGAGGGGTAACAAGGTGACCTACAGTTCTGGGTGCCCCGAGAAAGCATCACACACAACTACACTGCTATTGTTACTTAAGTTAGCTTTGATCTAACTCAGTGGTTTTCAACCTTTTTTCATTTGTGGACCCATAAAAATTTTCAAATGGAAGTGCAGACCCCTTTGGAAATTTTAGACAGAATCTGTGGACCCCCAGGGGTCCGCAGACCACAGGTTGAAAACCACTGACCTAGCTACATCTAAGCTAGTTTTGGGTACATCTACACGTGCTGCAATCACATCTCCCGAATGCTGTGTAGACACAGGTAAATGGCTGAACAAAGTTGCACCAGAACAGGAGGGAATCGAGTCCTTTATTGTCAACCTTCTTCCAAACCTGGCAATCCCTGTTCTTGCACAAATATGCAAAGAAGTCCAGCAGAGAAGTAAAACAGCCACATTTCACACCTTGCAAACCTCCCAGGAGAAGCTAAAAGCCACATAAAATAGAGACGGCTACAAGTCACTAGTGACAGACAATGAGGACCTCATTTACCACTATGTAACTCTACTTCTTTGCTGTATAACTCTGTTAATTTCAAAGGAGATACACTGGCATAAACTGGTGTAAATTGCATGGTGACTCAAGCAAGCCCTAAATAGTGAGTTAATGTACAAATTTAATGTTAAGGCTCCACAGTCCCTAAATACAAGCATACAATCATCACTGCTATTAAATAGGACATGTACTCACACAGGTTGTTGGTTGTTATTTGTGAACAGTCCTAGTCACAATGTGCTAGATCAGCTGTTCTCAACCCAATTAGCACATTGTGAATAGAAAAATGGAACAAATGTTGTGTTATGGAAGGTGGCAGGGTTAAAGTCTATTTTAGTTTCACTGGTGATTCTTATATCTCCATTTCCAACTCCTCACACACCTGGCCCCACTGAAGTCAGAGGCAAAACCTCCACTGACTTCAAATGGGCTTAGAATCACCCTCTGTGATTTTCTGGAGTGAGCCCATGTTTTGCATGCATACAGACTGTGCTTCTTCATAGTGCTGGGTTGGGAGGGGGAGTTGAGTGGCAGATCGCATGGCCAGAATTTTGAGGAAAGTTGCTACTAAAAAATAATAGCAAAGCACATGACACGAGAAGGCAGTGGACACATTCTTCCTAATGTTATTCTGAAGGTTAATTGTGATGGATTTTCCTCAGCATACGTTTAACACCAAGGAGAATTCTGCAAAGAGCAGCTGTACAAGAAATCAATGTGCTCATGAGATACACTTTTGCTGCATCTAATGAAGAACATGGACGAAAGAGGTTGTAAAAATATCCAATGATGTTGCATATACAGAAATACAATGAAGCATTTTAAAATAAATATTCAACCTGTCCAAGGAATCAAACAGATGAACCAAAAAAATCAAGTGCCACAGAAGGGGGCAAACAAAATACAATGTCAGATACGTAAAATCTTTCAGCCAGCACATTTCTGTTTACCAAAATTAAAGCTACTTCATTATCCACTAACTGAGTGAACCTTCACAGAAGAGACCAGGAGATGATCTGTTTGTACTACTAACAATTGTTTCTGCTTAATTATATTCTTTTGTGATTGTTAAATGTTCTTGTATGTCGTTAGATGTGTATATCCTTGTATCAAAACAGGATATTGGCAACCTAAATCATTGTGCTGCATATCCCCTGTACTGCCACCAGGTGGCACCAAACAAATGTTTCACTAATCCAGCAAAGACGTAGATCGCTAACATTCTGAATACAGACAGCACTGTATTAGTATTCTTAGGTGTGTGTGACACTTCTCAGCACAAATGAAGATAGTTTTTGACCCTGAAGAGCTTTCAAACCGTGTCCTAGATCCTGCTAACAATTATGCAGGTGAGTAACTATAGCAGGATGTATACTGGGTCTCCAAATGTTCAAAAATCATGGGATTCCCTCTAAAAATCATGAGATTTTTTAAAAATTATAAAATTTGAGTTTTTTTCATTTGACTTCCAGATTTGGGGCATTCAGGGTCAAACCTGTCTCTGAAACCAGTACAGCTGGAAACTCAGTTATTAAAAAACAGACTCTCACTTAATCATTTGCCTCCAGGAGCTGGATCTTTAAGTTAAACATCAACTATCATGAGAAGTGCTCAAATTTCTAGAGTCGGACAAACTCCTTTATGCATGAGCATGGCCCCTCCTAGTGCGCCCATGATGCACCTTAAGTCTGGAATGTAATGAATCTACACGAGTGTAAAACTGAAAATTTGCACAAGAGTTTACAGGACCAGGGTCTAAAAGACCACCACCACAAGAGGAGATAACAAGGAGATGGAATGGGGAAGGGGCAGGGCAGTGGAGAAGGTTATGTGGTTACTTGGGTAGCTAGTGAATGTATCCTGGTGGTTACTAGTTTCTTTCTCTGTTATTAGAAAGTGCTCTGATGGAATTCAAGAGATGGTATATGGGGATTTGAAGAAGTGGGGTTTGGAGAAGGGACATTGAGGAGGAGGAGTGGGCAGTTCCAGGCTAATGTGGCAGCCTGCGTAAAGGAGCAGAAGTGGGTGTGGAGGTACCCATGCGGAGGGAGGGGGGTATCCGCCTGGACACACACCTCCTTCTAACTGTCTCTGGTTCTCAGAGGGCATAAACCAACCCCCAACCATGAGGGCAGACACTCAGACCCAGGCAAGCAAACCCTCCTGGCTGAGGGCAGAAAAAATGTCTGTCCCTCTCTCCAGCCATGAGCTCAGGGACACACCCTCCAGCCCATCTCCAGTGTGTGGCAGAGTTTGAGATCACCGTGCTGTGGCTGGTCAGGTAGGTGCCCCATGCTGAAGAGCTAGCTAGAAATCCTGTCTCTTGATGACGCCTTCAACAGACAGACTGGAAGTCACCACCAGCTGGACTGTGGGATAGTCAAACCCAGAGTGACACGATAGCAGGCAGGGCTGTTCCCAGCCACTCCAGAGATTCTAGTCTCCTTCCGCTCACCAGCCCAACCTCTGCAGCTAGGGGGGTTCAAAGTCTCCAAGTTCCTGGATATTTCAGTTATTCAGACATACAAACCCAGTTCTTTTTCTGTTCAACTTCTCAGCAACGTCGGCGCCAAACATCCCAAAGGAGAATCTGCTCAAAGTTTCTACAAACATGAGTGAAAACCAGACTGATCCCAGCACAGTACATACATGGGAGGACACACTTTCCTCCACCATGTTCATTCCTTTCACAAATGTCATCTGTATGACACTGAACTTTGGTCCAGCCATCCTGGAAGGAATGCTGTGATGTAGATGACACTTGGTAAACGAATTTCCATGCTGGAGGAAAACATTTCTGAGCTGCTGCTAGGAAATCCATTTTCAGCTCCCCAGGACTGAGCCTGTGACACATGGACTGAGGTGAGATGCTTTGCACAGTTCTCTCCCATTCAAATTCCCCTGCTGCTCTCTGCTGTTAGAAGTATTTTGTTTTACTCTTTATGGCTAATGGATCAGCACTGGACAGCTCCAAGCCTGATCTCACAGGCTCTGCTCAGCTGGTTGCTAAAACTCTGGATCCAGGGTAACCAGCAGAACAAGATGATATTGCCCCTCCCTTCCCCCCCCTCCCCTCCCCCAAAAAACAGATCTACAAATGCCACCATGTATATTTCATGCTTTATATCCAACCAGTGGCATCACTTTGGTATTTATATTCAACTTAGAAACTATTCCCCTATTCCCTTTTTATGTTAAATTAACAAAACTATATAAACAATGTCACAATGTGAAAAAGTATGGAGATGTGTGCAATTAGCGAAAGATAAAAACAATTAAAACAAACCTATTATTTTTATTTTCATATATATGTAGTTACTTTTTTTATATATATAGTTCAGTCAGAGTCCAGCCAGGACATTGCAATAACTCATTCTCCAGAATCCTTATTAGTGTCTCCAGAAGAAAGTCATGATCAGCTGCCAAAACCAGTTCAAGTCCTAGCAATTACTTAGCCTGGTACTGACAGAAATCAGAGCAAGCTCCCAACCTTCTTATTTATTCTGGCTCTATCCTCCCTTCCGGGGTCCCACCCCAGGGCAGGGCCCTGTTCAGGAGCAGCTACATTGATTACACCCACACTGTTAGTGCAGTTGAAGCAGATAATGCTGGAGATTATTGACAAGAAACTGTCAGCTTCCCTTTCACATTGCACAGCTCTGAAATGAAACCTTCCTGCGCTCTGTAGTGCCTGCTGGTCTAGTGGAACAGTTGCTCCATGAAGACAAGCTCGGTGTCAATATGACTGCTGTCTTCCTGCCAACTGCTCACTCCATGCTAAGAAGCTTCTGTCTGGAACAAAATGCAGAGGGTTGGAAACCCCCTGCAGCAGCTGCTGTGAATGCACAGGGAGACTGCAATAAAAAATGTAGCACATCTGCTGTAGGGAACACTCCAGCACAGAAGATGGAGTGGATGGACTAACAGGGATTATCCATTTGGAACTGATATTCTTTGCAGTCAGCCTTAACTGCTCAGCAGGAATGTTATGGAGAAATGGGAATAATACAATGCATCTGCTTATACATATGGATGGTGTTATTATTGCCACCATATAGAGAGATAACATAGGGGTTTCCAGTACAAGAGTATTAAAGGAATACATCTGGTGGGAGATGAATCCTCCATTGCTTCAAAAGGGAGAATGACATAAGAAAGAAAACCTCTCTTCTAAAGCACCCATTTGTATGTAACACCTGAGACCAACACCTTCAAACTTGGGTGCCTGAAGTTAGGCTCCTAAACCTAGATGGAGGCTTGGTTCCTACAGCTGCTGAGCACCCACTCACTGCACTGAAATCACTGTGAGATGAAGATGCTTTGTCCCTCTGAAAATGAGACCATTTTTACTTAGGTGTCAAATATGGTTTTAGGAGCCTAACTTCTGGCACCTGGGTTTGATCATTTGGGCCCAAAAGAATATATGTCAAATGATAACTTCCAACTAGAGGGCACATTCAGTATAGTCCTAACCACAGCTCATGTGGTTTTACACCTTCAAGCCTCTGTTAATGTTGACCAGGAGGTCTTGCGGGCTGTTCTTTTTTGCTCTGCATCCATCCCTTGCTTTTATTTTCACCTCCACTTTATGCGTCTAACAGGTGTAAACCCTGTAGAACCTCAGGCCATGATGTTTCTTGGGTTTAACAACCTCCCATAGACAATCAAGGAGTTCTTATTCGTCCATTCCTCTGACTTTATCCATCATCTTTACCTGTCCTCCAATCCAGTTTTCTAACCAAACCTCGAATTGACCAGGGATTCTGCCTGCCTGAGGAAAGAGCTACAATTTAGCGCTGAAGTGGCAACAATCATCACCCACCTACCATCCAACCATACAAAGAAGCATTTCATTCCATTTCATTTTAGCTTCTCCTCTCTCCTCTTTTATCCATGTCTCTTTGTATTTGGGAAACTGTCATGTCAAATCTAATTACTTTGTCACTACGCAGAATAGTTTGGCTGCAACCTACTGTAGTTAATATTTTCATACAAACAAGGTGAATTTTCCAATCAATTTAATACTGAGTGTGGGGTGAAAAATGTAACATCACAGTCCTCCAAAAACCACAACACGTCCTTTATCATCTCTCTAACAGGGCTCAGTACGGGGCAGTTGCTCATCTGGCCTGGTGGGCTTTCTTATGCAAGGTCCTACAGGGTTCAGTTATGGTATGTCACATGATATCCAAAACCATTAGCAGAGTTATAAGGCAGTGCAGGGTGCTGTGCCTTCATTGATAGTTATATTATCGTTTAGCATCTGTCTTACAGTCAAAACCTAGAGGCCTGCTCAGGATCAGGATCCCCTACTCTAGGCACTGTACAGACATACATACTGAGCATCACTGCAAGGCATTAAGGATGGAAGCCTCAGGGGTCCCTTGGCAGAGTGGGAGAGGGGAGGACAACAACCAACCAAACTAGATGCTGTAAGAACAATGCATGAAGGGAGGAGGAGAACCAGGACAGGGCAACATCACAAAAACCAACGGAGCAGAAGACTTCTGCAATGAGTATGTGATTGACAACATCCAACGCAGCCAGGAAGTCAAGGAGGATAGGGAGGGAGAGTGGTCCAGGAAAAGGTGAGAGCAGTTCTGTGGAGTGGAAAGGGCAGAAACCAGAACAGATGGGAGGAGGGGAGAAGCAGAATTGGAGGCAACAGCTGTAAATGGCCCATTCAATGAGCTTAGGGAGGAAGCAGATGGGCAGCATTGCAACCATCCACAGCAAACAAGTTTCATCTCTTCAAGCTTAAGGACCTATTTCTATTCAGTGACAGATATTAGAAAGTAATCTGGCAATAAGGTAAAATATAATATTAACTATATAATAAGAGTAATAATTAATGAGCCCTTACAGAGCACTATACTTTTTCAAAGCCCCGCAAAACAGTCAAGAACTCACTAACCAGTATCCTGACAACCCATCTGGAAAACTTCTCTCTGAATAAGCAAACACTGTAAATAAGCCCCGGGAATTTGAAGTTACTAGTGATGCAGACACTGGATACCACTGAGCTTATGAACTCACTGACCCCAGTCCTGGAATCTTTGCTCAGGAAAAGCTCCAGAACAACCTGGGCTCATTGATTATAGTGACAGTCCCCTGCCAGACCCACCTGGGCATCCCTCACTTCCAGGAACGGGAGATGCATTACCAAACTGAGGTGTGTACGTGGCCCTGGGTCTGCAGAGGGAACGGACATTTACACAGAGACGCTGCTTTGCATATTTCCATCCAAGTGACAGTTCCCAGCTGTTCAGAGCAGATATAAACATGTCACTTTAGCACTTTGTGCTTCTGAGCTTTGTATTTGTCACTCTAGACGTATCAAGATGATCTCCCAGACTCAGCTACTCTGGCTCCTCGTGCTCTGCATTCAAGGTAAGAACAACAAGGGAAGATTAGTTTAAAGGAAAGTTAATCATTTATTAGGATTTAAATAGTACGAATTTCCCCTTCCAGCAATCACTCCTAGCAGCAATTACAGTGTTAACAGAATGAGAGCTCCAGGCTAGACTCCTGGAGATGCAGCTCTATCTATCAAATATTCTCACGTTGAAGGATTTTTATATTTCTTTTTATCCCAAATTTATTCTCCAATCCAGACTCTGGTGGGCAGACTGTGATAACTCAGACTCCAGAATCCCTCTCAGTGTTTCCAGGAGACAGAGTCACAATCAACTGCAAAGCCAGTTCCAGTGTTGCCAGCTGGGTGTCCTGGTACCAACAGAAATCAGGACAAGCTCCTAAGCTCCTTATCCACAGCGCTTCCACCCGCCCCTCTGGGATCCCGGACCGGTTCAGCGGCAGTGGGTCTGGCACTGATTTCACATTCACAATCAGCAGGGTTGAAGCTGAAGATGCTGGAGATTATTACTGCCAAAAGTGTAACAATGCCCCTCTCACACCATGATACAGACCATCACAAAAACCTCCCTGCTCTGTTTAGTTTCAGACTCTCACTCAGTATTTCAGGTGCTTCCTGTGCAGCTTAATTGCATCGTTGCCTCTGCTGCCCTGAAGTGGGGTGGCTGGGTGTGTCAGACTTCGGTCACCTCCCTCCACACTCTTTACTCACCAATTGCTCCCCAACCACTAACATGGATTTGCTCTTGTGGGCTTCATCCAACTTCCTACTGACAGCAGGTTACAATCCAAGCACCTTTCTACTGAGCTGACAAAATAGATGGAGAACTACACCTCGATTTGTAAAGCATCCACACTGGACAACTGCAACAGTCTAATTCAAACAAACTGTGCTCAGTGTAAAAGCCACTATCTGATCCAGCCCCTTTGGTTCAGTTAATTTTGCTCATTACCACATCTGCTTCACAGATGGAACCATCCAAACACCTGCTACTCCTGCTTCAGCATCAATAATTGTCAACCTTTGATGCTCTCTTAATTGCTATTAGGTGCATTGGAGTCTATGGACTCATCCAAACATCTATTCCTCCTGCCTGAGCATCATACCAGTGGACTAGAGTCCAACCGTTCAGAGAAGAGAGCTAGAACCTCAGTTCTTTTTTGAGTTCTACATAAAAGTGCAGCACGTTTGATACAATTGATGGTAAAATATAAAATTGGTACAGGAAGGAAGACTAGCTCTTTCCTAAGGACCAGAAACAACATTTAATTCCAGAATAGAGTCCATACACAGTCAAACACCCCAGTATGTCCATAAAGTGGGCATCGCAGAGACAGTACCTGTGATAGTCTAATATCAACATAGGAAGGTGGTTTCCTCTCCACATCCCCAACTGGTGCAAATGGGTTTGATCCTGTGCATTTATGAACAGAGATTCTCATTGGGACATCCTTGTCCTTCCAGCATCTGAAGGTCTCTCACCAATCAGACACAGAGAGACTCAGTAACTCAGTTCACAGAATGTCTAATTGTAACAATACCCAACATATAGATTTCTTCTATCTGACATTTCTTGTAAACCCCACTAAAGAAATTACAGCCCATCTTCATGCTGAGCAAGTGTCAAGGTTCCTCCCCAACTCTGAACTTTAGGGTACAGATGTGGGGACCTGCATGGACACTTCTAAGCTTAATTACTAGCTTAGATCTGGTAACACTGCCACCATCCAGAAATTTCAGTGTCTGGATCACTTTCTGTCCCCCCAAAACCTTCCCCTCCCTGGGCAGCCTTGAGAGACCTTTTCACCAAGTTCCTGGTGAACACCGATCCAACCCCTTGGATCTTAACACAAGGAGAATTTAACCATCCCTCCTTCTTTCCCCCACCAATTCCTGGTGAGTCCAGAGCCAATCCCCTTGGATCTTAACACAAGGGAAAAAATCAATCAGGTTCTTAAAAAGAAAGCTTTTAATTAAAGAAAGAAAGGTAAAAATTATCTCTGTAAAATCAGGATGGAAAATACTTTACAGGGTAATCAGATTTATATAGCCCAGAGGAACCCCCTCTAGCCTTAGGTTCAAAGTTACAGCAAACAGAGGTAAAATCCTCTCAGCAAAAAGGAACATTTACAAGTTGAGAAAACAAAAATAAGACTAACACGCCTTGCCTGGCTATTACTTACCAGTTTGAAACATGAGAGACTGATTCAGAAAGATTTGGAGAGCCTGGATTGACGTCTGGTCCCTCTTAGTCCCAAGAGCGAACAACCCCCAAAAGCAAAGAGCACAAACAAAGACTTCCCTCCACCAAAATTTGAAAGTATCTTGTCCCCTTATTGCTCCTTTGGGTCAGGTGTCAGCCAGGTTTCCTGAGCTTCTTAACCCTTTACAGGTAAAAGAGACATTAACCCTTCACTATCTGTTTATGACAGCAAGCCAGCCCAAAACAGCAGAGCAGCTGTAAAAAAAACATTTTCCGCAGCTGTGTTTGTGATTCATTCCACAAAGCAGGGACCCAATCATATTATTTAAAAAAAATTTAAAAGGCCAAAATTCTTGTTTCAATGGACCACATCCTCAGCTGGTGTCGATCAAGAGAGCTCCACTCACTTTAAGGGAGCTCCCTTTATTTACAGCAGCACAATCTGCTCAATATCTGTGTCAAGTTACTTCTGTATAAGAGCATTTACCCTAAGACAGCTCTGTCAGCTTAGATGTTTATCACTAGAGTGGAAGGTAATTCTTCAGAGGTCTTTATCTTTCTGATGTCTATCATATTATAAAGTTTGGGCTACGATGGAGATTTCAAAAGCTTGGCTCAGGTCAGTCATGAATTTCAGTGTGCTCTGTCATATTTTTATTTTCCTTCTAGACTCAAGGATGCATCACAGGAGTAACTAAGGCCTGGTCTATATTACGGGGGGGGGGGGGTGGTCGAACTAAGGTACGCGACTTCAGCTACGCGAATAGCGTAGCTGAAGTCGAACTACCTTAGTTCGACTGACTTACCCGTCCTGACGCCCCGGGATCGTTCGCGGTGGTGGAGTTCCAGAGTCGACAGGAGCGCGTGGGGAGTTCGAACTATCGCATCTTGATTAGACGCGATAGTTCAAACTCTGAGAAGTCGAACTCTCCGCGTCGACCCGCGCGGTAAATATAGACCTACCCTAAGTGGGAATGCGGGTGTTGTAGAAAGGAGCAGTGTGACATGTGAAGAGCCAACATGATCTCAGTGTCATCTAAGTGCCGGACTGTAGACTAGTGTCCCTACGGAGTCTGTAGTTTAATGGATTCTTTGATTACAGTGGAGCACCAGCTCTGATATATTAAGGCTGAGCTGTACTTTCTGGTTAAAGTTCAGCTCTTAGCGAATGAGCAAGCACCTGGCTCATGGAACGTGTTGTTGATCTGGTCTCATACTGCACAACCCCCAAATAATCCTTGCCCCATGGCCAGCGCCACCATGTTAAGGAACAACACACATCGTTGTGTTTATATCTAACTATGGGCTGTTCAGGAATCAGCCGTTCCTCAGTAAGAGCAACGAGAGAGTTCACCAGATCCCCAACATGGGATATCAGGTGAACTACCTGGACTTAGTTCCATGCTGCTTCTTACGCATGAAAACTCCTACCCTGTTTTGCTGAAATGGAATTGTCTCACCCATCAGGGCTCACTAATGTGTTGCAGTTACTGACCCACCCCCATCCTGTAGGACTCCCACCACCCCATTCCTTCCACTGATTGAAGTAAGGGGACAAATCTAGGGCAGGCTGATTGTATTATAACTGAAAACACTCAGCAGAGTAGCAGACCCACACCCCATTCATACCAAATGGACAATAATATTCTGAGAAAAACAGAGCTCTCTTTGCCCAGCACAGCAGTTTCAGGAGTGAATATACCGTCTCACAGAACAACAGCTGGGAAGGTGCATACTGGCCAAAGACAGGACTTCTGCTTGAACAGGATAGTTTTGTGCCATATTGCGACAATATCTCTAGGTAACAGTGGGTAGGCGGGAGAACGGGAGGCACTTAGAAAGCGTGCATTATTCGGTGAGGTGAACTCTAAGTCTCTGAACACAAAGCAGGATCCCCAACTATTGATGTTCACCAGCAATAAATCATGCAACAGGCAGACACAACCAGGAGAAATAGAACTTGGAAAAACACGCAGAGACACGTGTCACATGAGGCAGCTCTGGAGTTTGTCCCTTAGCAGCCTGGCCTCTGCTTGTTTCCTGAGGCCTGGTCTTACCAAAAACAGTTCCCCCTCAAACCTGACCCGCTTTCTTTGTTTCCGCTCATCATGCTACAATTTAGAGCCTTTTAAAAACAGATGCTTTGATATAATAGGTGAGGGAGCCACCACAGAGTGGAGGCACAAGCACCTGGCTCATAGAACCCACTGTTGACCTGCTCTCTAATTGCCACACTCCAGCCAGCCCTTGTGCCATGGCCAGTCCTGCCATGTCAGGTGGCCACAGGAGATTCTACATGTGAAATCTGCAGAGAGGTCTGAGTATATTAGCACTTGAATCCTAGAAATACTCAACCTCATTCTGTTACATCGCACTCGAGCAGGAACAGAGCCCAAGCAGAGAGAGAGAGAGAGAGAGACAGCGTGTGTGTGTATGCATATGCTTCTTTATTCATTTCCCAGCATGCTCTTATATACAAGATGGTGGCTAATTGATTAATCAAATCAACACAGCTGCAGCTGTAACCCATAGGGTAATTATCCTACACACCTGTATCCTATTTACAATTAGCTGGCCAATGAGAACAAGCCCAAGGCCAGTCCTTCACACACAACTCCCAGCATAATCAGCTCAGTATCTCACATTCTAATCCCACATCTCCCCCCTCTATTCAAAATAAAGAAGAGGGAAAGGAAAAGAGGATAAAAAACATTCACAAAACATTTCCAACTTATAACAACATAACACCACAATCTATCTTAGTCTTGTCCAAGAAGTTTAAATTATCATAATAAATATTATGGTGAAAAACTAAAGAACAATAATGTTTAAAACAGATAGGTGCAGGTCCTCAGCTGGTGTAAAATAACACCAGCTGAGGATCTGCCTCAGAGCGTTCAAATAAAATCACAATACACGACCACTAAATAATCTGTTCACAAGCCAAAAATTAAAACCTATATAACCATGCAATCATTAACATATAACCGCAAAAACACCAAACAAACAAAGACAAAATACAACAAACAAGTGATGTGAATTTTACAGGATTCCCCCCTCTCTGTTTTACCAAAGCATTCCTCAGATGTCAGGCGATCAAACTGACACTGAGGATGGGGGGGGTATTCCCCCTTCTCTGTTAAAAACACATCACTTAACAACAACAACAACAACAATTCTGGCCAGAAGACATCACAAGACAAAACAAAAAACACAAAACATAACTCTTAATAATAATAATTGCATGGTACACTAAACACAAAATTTCATGAGCAAGTGATAGAATTGTAAAAACTAAAAAGCAGTTATAGCTTTAACTCTCCAATATAGCTTCTCTAACACAATTTTCAAAACAACATCTTGAGAAGCACAAATAAAGACAGTAAACAAGTTGGACATTCTGTAGTGAATGTGTCATAAGAATAAAATCTGTGAGGCAATTTCTATAAAAAACATCACATACTGATTTAAAGGCAGCTGCAAAGCAGTCTGAGTTAACTCCCAAGTCTTAAAAATTTAAAAACAAAACAAAAAACCTTTCCATTTAGCAACACTGTTCTCTTATTAAAACTGAGTTCTTATATATTTTAACATGCACTCAATGGCACAGAGATAGTGTTTTCTTTAGAAGGAAAGGCAGCTGTTCATGCTTGAAGAGAACTCCTACTAAAGTTCTGCAGCTGCCTGAGAGACCTTGATCTTCTCCACCCCCGCCTCCAGCTTGATTTCAAAGTTCCAAGCTCCTCCTTGTTTCACAGCATGGAGTCTAGAGGACTCTGGTAATTGTAGGGGAAGTAACAATCCCACATGATGATCTCCCGGGCAGTCTTAAGGATCTCAACACTTGCTGTGCTCAATGTCCTGGAAATCAACATCATTAACTGGTAAGACCTGGTCTCCCTCCTGCAGCCTGCCCCGCTCCGCGATGCATATCTTCCGCTTCCACAGCGGTTTCCATGGCAACTGCTCTGCCCTTTCTGCGACTTATAGCCGCTCTTCCCTGGGCTCAGCCTCCCTTTTAACTGCTCTGCCCTTCTTTCGCGACTTATAGCCGCCCTTCTTCTCCGCGACTTATAGCCGCCGCTTATCTCTGCGACTTATAGCCGCCCTTCTTCTCTGCGACTTATAGCCGCTCTTCCCTGGGCTCCCTTTTCAGATGCCCTGCAGCTTGCCGCTCACCACTGAGTTCAGGTGCGCCTCCTTTCTTTTTGGGACTTCCTGCGGCTCCTAGCCACGCAACACTGAACTCAGGTGCGCCTCTTTTCGGACGCCCTGCGGCCGCTGCTTCGACTCTGAGCTCAGGTGCGCCTTCTTTCTTATTGGGCTTTCTTGCGGCTCCTAGCCACGCAACACTGAGCTCAGGCACGTCTCCTTTTTCTCAGGCCATCGGCATCAATGCCCGCAGCTTCTCCGCCATTTGTTACATCGCACTCGAGCAGGAACAGAGCCCAAGCAGAGAGAGAGAGAGAGACAGCGTGTGTGTGTATGCATATGCTTCTTTATTCATTTCCCAGCATGCTCTTATATACAAGATGGTGGCTAATTGATTAATCAAATCAACACAGCTGCAGCTGTAACCCATAGGGTAATTATCCTACACACCTGTATCCTATTTACAATTAGCTGGCCAATGAGAACAAGCCCAAGGCCAGTCCTTCACACACAACTCCCAGCATAATCAGCTCAGTATCTCACATTCTAATCCCACACATTCTAACATCTAAAAGCAGCAGGAAATTTCACCAAACTAATGTGCAGTAAATTTACATACATTTTGCATATGGGTGAGGTTTCTTCACTGAGCGCTCATAAAGGTTACAATTTACAACCCAGGTTTTTTAGAAGGTTTTCTAACCACAATCTGGCAAGATGATCTCCCACACGCCCCTTCTCTGGCTGCTGGTTCTCTGGATTCAGGGTAAGAAATTTTTAAAAAATAAAGCATTTGAGAACCTAATAATCCATGTGACTGAACATAACAAATGTTGCTGCTTGGATTTATTTCCTTAATATTTGATGTGTTTTATTTTAGTTTAAATTGCCACT
This sequence comes from Mauremys mutica, assembly GCF_020497125.1. Classification (NCBI taxonomy): domain Eukaryota; kingdom Metazoa; phylum Chordata; order Testudines; family Geoemydidae; genus Mauremys; species Mauremys mutica. Next base: position 130,699,279 of record NC_059076.1, on the reverse strand, counting down.
GGCAAATTCAAACTGTATTTCAGTCTTTGAACACTCATCATATCCAGCATTGTATCACTGTTCATTCCCTACCCATCTTCTCTCTTTATTTAGACTCCTCTGGGCAAATTGTGATGACTCAGTCCCCGGAATCTCTGGCAGTGCCAGTGGGAGGGAGAGTCTCTATCAACTGCAAAGCCAGTACGAGCATTGGCAGTAAAATAAACTGGTACCAACAGAAACCTGGACAAGCTCCCAAACTTCTCATCTATAGCGCTAGCACCCTCCAGTCGGGGGTCCCAGCCCGGTTCAGCGGCAGTGGGTCTGGCACTGATTTCACATTCACAATCAGCAGCGTAGAAGCTGAAGATGCTGGAGATTATTACTGCCAGCAGGATAGCAACTACCCTCGCACACAGTGATACAGACCAATACAAAAACCTCTCTGCAGCAGGCATTTCAATTCCCATTTCTGCAGATATAACTCTGAGGTTTTCAAATGTTCTGTCAAACGTGAAGGAAGAGGGTAACTTATTCTATATCTAAACACACAGTAAAAAGAAGAACACCAAAGACTCAAAGAGTTTATATAATCATATAGACACTTGCATGTACAGAGACCTGAGGCCCACTACAATTTTTTCCTGCTTTATCCTCACTTTATCCCTGTGCACCACAGATACTTATCTGTTTTTCAGTACACATCGTTCCCAACAGCTGATAAGCCTACCTATCTTTCACAATAGAATGGCTTCTTCTTATAATAAACAGACTTCATTCTATTTTACAGAGCTTGTCTGAAAACAGAATTCCCATTTTGTCAGAAATGTCAAAGTTTCCTGTGAAATAAAAATTCCAAAGTTTCCTTTTGGAAAAATCAAAATGCCTTTTTCTTTTGATAAGTTTGAAACATGTTTTTTAAACTTTATTGACTTGAATTGTAGGGTATAATATAAAAGTCACAATGATAAAATCCAAACAAAATATTTCAACCTTATCAAAAGGAAATGCTTCAATCTTATCGGAACAAAGCGTTTTGATAATTTTCTGTTGAAAATTTTGACAACTGAAACTTTTTCAAGGAATGTTTCAATTTCTTCCAATCAGCATTTTCCAAATGAAAACTCTTGCGTCAGAAAAATTTTATCCAGCACTTCCCTTATAAATACATTTCCAATATGGCCTCAGGGTTTTGTTTCATTTCCATAAAACTTCAATGACACCCATTGAGAAGATCTCAGAAACCTGGGGATTTTTAAATGGCTGTGTTATGATCAGGCACCTGGTTGCTTGCAGAGTACGGTAAGACTTTGTGATCCAGATTCTCAAAGGCCTCTGTGGGAGCAAATCCCCAAATGCACATGGACCCTGAGGGAGAAGCAGGTAATAGACACACACAGGATTATTGGAGCGACTGGGTAGATGCAGAGTGTGTCCCCCAATGGGCAGGGCATTGGAGTGGCCACAAAGGGGGGTGCTCATCCCGAGTTCCAGAATGGCCTGGGGTGTGCATATGCTCAAACTGGGTCTGGCGGGCATGAAGCAGCAGGAGCTGATCGAGAAGTTCAGACAGGTTTCCAGTGGCTTCTTGGCTGGCCAAATCTGCCCTCAAAAAGGCAGCAGCTGGGAGGGATGATAGGGGGATGTAGGACAATGTCTGGGTCTGTGGGGTGTTTGTACAAGTTGGGGAAGGGAGAGGGGGTCATGATGGGACAGGGGGTGTCAGGAGTTCACTGAGGGGGCCCACAATCCAGTCACAAGACTTCACCTATGTGCTGTAAACGGAATGAGCTTGGAGAAGGGAGAACTACTAGGGACATGTAATGTGGGGTCTTCCTCTGTTAGCATCCCCTTGCAGCAGGAGGGGGAGCTACACCAACCTGGCTTTGTCCCACCCTTCTGCCACCACTTCTGCCACCACGATGTTACACCACTGAGCACATGTCCAATAAGGGGTCTCTTGGAGGGTTCAGCTTCAAAGGAGAGAGCTTGAGCCCAGCCCCTGCATAAACTCTTTCACTGTCTTGGTGTCACTGCACTTGGACCAGATGGACCCTACTCATTTCACCATCCAGATCCCAACCCACAGAACAGGGACTAACAACAGACAGACACAACCTCCTGCTTCTCAGTCAGTCTGGCAAAGCAATAAATACTCGATGGAGTAGACTCTATACACTAAGTGCCGGACTGTAGACTAGTGTCCCTACGGAGTCTGTAGTTTAATGGATTCTTTGATTACAGTGGAGCACCAGCTCTGATATATTAAGGCTGAGCTGTACTTTCTGGTTAAAGTTCAGCTCTTAGCGAATGAGCAAGCACCCGGCTAATGGAACGTGTTGTTGATCTGGTCTCATACTGCACATCCCCCAAATAATCCTTGCCCCATGGCCAGCGCCACCATGTTAAGGAACAACACACATCGTTGTGTTGATATCTAACTATGGGCTGTTCAGGAATCAGCCATCCCTCAGTAAAAGCAACGAGAGAGTTCACCAGATCCCCAACATGGGATATCAGGTGAACCACCTGGACTTAGTTCCATGCTGCTTCTTACGCATGAAAACTCCTACCCTATTTTGCTGAAATGGAATTGTCTCACCCATCAGGGCTTACAAATGTGTTACTGACCCACCCCCATCCTGTAGGACTCCCACCACCCCATTCCTTCCACTCCATCAGCGCTGCTGTGATTGAAGTAAGGGGACAAATCTAGGCCAGGCTGAGTGTGAAGGGTTCTTCGGAGAGGCTGCCCTGTGGCTCTTTTAAACACTGTCTCCTCTTTCCCTTCAGAGGAGCTGTGCAGCTGTGACTGGGCCTCACACACAAACACAATAAGAATGTACAAGGCCTAGGGCCAGATTGTTCCAGACACGTCCTGGCTCAAGGAGGAGCCCTCATTGTCAAACAATGGGGCCTCGGCGGGACTCCCAAACTGCACATCTTAGTGCTCAGATCAACACACAGGAGCATAGATTCCCCTTCCATGAGCCTACATCACAAATTGAGCATCAACATGAGGGGTTTGGACTAACCCAGCTCTGTGGTGGAAAATTGGCCCCCAAAGTATTAACTTCATATTGAAATGTACCACTGGAGAACTAAGAGGGAAGACACGCCTCACAATCAAGGGATGCAGCAGACTGTACAGTGCCGCACTCCCGAAGGTAACACGCTAACAGCTGCTTTGCGGCAGTCTTTTGATTAATTAAATTCTGTGGAAAACTCTGGCATTGGCCACTAGATGGCAATAGAAATACAGCACAGCTGTAATGGAGATTTCATTACCAGAATGGTGTTAGTTTAACACTGTCCTCCTGAGTTAATGTCACACTATGGGTGTCCGGTGAGACAAGAGGCTGGGAAGGAGCGTATGGCTCTAGAACCCTGCTAGCTGGGGAAGCTAGCGGTCCCCCAGGGTGTTGGCCTGAAGACAGTATATTAGGCATATATAGCATATACTTTGAGTGGTCTATGACTGAGTTTTGTGGAGGAGTCAGGAGGGCTTCGTTACACTGACAAAAAAGTACTCACAATTACCAGCAAAAATTCTGATCCCTTACTGATTAGATGGGACTTACGTTGTGTCATGAGCATAACTTTCCCTTTTAACAATCACTGACGATTGCCTGATTAAAAAAAAAAATCAGAGAGCTAGATCCCAGCCCCTGCATCAACTCATGCTCCGCAGGGATTTTCTTATAACTGAAAACACTCAGCACAGCAGCAAACACACACCCCCGTTCTCACCCAATGGACAATAATAATATTCTGAGAAAAACAGAGCTCTCTTTGTCCAGGCGGCAGTTTCAGGAGTGAATATGCCATCTCACAGGACAACAGCTGGGAAGGTGCATCCTGGCCAAAGACAGGACTTCTGCTAGAATAGGAAAGTTTTGTGCCATATTGCGACAATATCTGGGTAATGGTGGGTAGGCAGAAGGATGGGAGGCACTTAGAAAGCATGTATTATTCAGTGAAGTGAGGTGAACTCTAAGTCTCTGAACACAAAGCAGGATCTCCGACTATTGATGTTCACCAGCAATAAATGGTGCAACAGGCAGACACAACTGTGGGAAAGAGAACTTTGAAAAACACACCGAGACACATGTCACATGTGGAGGCACTAGAGTTTGTCCCTTAGCAGCCTGGCCTCTGCTTGTTTCCAGAGCCCCTGCTCTTCCCAAAAACAGTTCCTCCTCCAGCCTGACCCGCTTTCTCCATTTCCACTCATCATGCTACAATTCAGAGCTTTGTTTAAACAGGTGCTTTGATATAATAGGTGAGGAAGCCAGCACAGAGTGGAGGCACAAGCACCTGGCTCATAGAACCCACTGTTGACCTGCTCTCTTACTGCCACACTCCAGCCAGCCCTTGTGCCATGGCCAGCCCTGCCATGTCAGGTGGCCAGAGGAGATTGTACATGTGAAATGTGCAGAGAGGTCTGAGTATATTAGCACTTGAATCCTAGAAATACTCAACCTCATTCTAACACCTAACAGCAGCAGGAAATTTCACCAAACTAATGTGCAGTAAATTTACATACATTTTGCATACAGCTGAGGTTTCCCCACAGAGCACACATAAATGTTTCAATTTCCAACCCAGATTTATGAACAAGCTTTCCCAACCACAGTCTGGCAAGATGATCTCCCACACGCCCCTTCTCTGGCTGCTGGTTCTCTGGATTCAGGGTAAGAAACTAAATAATAAAGCATTTGAAATCTTAATAATCCATGTGACTGAACATAAAAAATGTTGCCACTTGGATTTATTTGATGTGAATTATTTGAATATTTGATGTGTTGCATTTTAGTTTAAATTGCCACTGGCAAATTCAAACTGTGTTTCAGTGTTTGAACACTCATCATATCCAGCACTGTATCATTGTTCATTCCCTACCCATCTTCTCTCTTTATCCAGACTCCTCTGGGCAAACCGTGATGACTCAGTCCCCGGAATCTCTGGCAGTGCCAGTGGGAGGGAGAGTCTCTATCAACTGCAAAGCCAGTACGAGCGTTGGCAGTAGCGTACATTGGTACCAACAGAAACCTGGACAAGCTCCCAAACTTCTTATCTATGGCGCTAGCACCCTCCAGTCGGGGGTCCCAGCCCGGTTCAGTGGCAGTGGGTCTGGCACTGATTTCACATTCACAATCAGCAGTGTAGAAGCTGAAGATGCTGGAGATTATTACTGCCAGCAGAGTAGCAGCTGGCCTCTCACAGTGATACAGACCAATACAAAAACCTCCCTGCTCTCTGCAGCGTGCATTTCAGTTACCGTCTGCTGCAGATATCTCTGAGGTTTTCAAATGTTCTGTCAAACGTGAAGGAAGAGGGTCACTTATTCTATATCTAAACACACAGAAACAAGGAGAACACCAAAAGTCTCAACGAGTTTATATAATCATATAGACACTTGTATGTATAGAGACCTGACAGCCACAAGACAGTCCACAAGATGCCAATGGGATACCAGTGGCATGGCCTACTGGTTAATGTAATAATGGAAAGTCATGAGACATAGGATCTAACACCAGCCCCGGCTCTAACTCACTCACTTTCTTGGCCAAGACATTTAATTTCTCCATGTCTTGGTTTACCATCTCTAAGAAGATACATTTCCTCCTTTCAGGGTGCTGGGACACTTAACGTGTTAATATTTTTAAAGCACCTTGAAAATCTAGGGTAGAGTGCAAGAGATTATTAAATGAAATGGAACTTTTTTTTAAATGTAGAAAATTAAAGGAACACAGTAGGAGAGGAGCAATGGTAAAGTCCTCTTGTCAGCATCCTGAACAACTCATTTGTCCACTTCTTTAGCAGCCACCTGGACTTAGTTTAATGCTGCTTCTTATACATGAAACCTCCTTCCTGAGCCACTCCACCAGGCCAACCCCTTCTCCTCACCCTTTTCCTCCCAAATACCCACTTTTACTGTGATGCACAAAAGCCATTAATGGACTAACAATGGCATGAATGAGGGGTGGCAGATAGTGCACAGACCTCACAAATAATTTCATCAAAAGACAGTATTTGCAAGACAAGGCCAGGGGTCAACCCTTTTCTCCTCCTTCTCTCGCTTGTCTGCTTTGTCTTTCAGATTGTAAACCCTTACGGGCAGGCCTGCATTATGCTTATGGAGTCCCTAGCAGAAGGGGCATTACCTGAAAGGTTAACAATAAATAAAAATAACATTTTCCTTCAATCCATTAATGGAGATGTTCCATAGAGTTTACTGCACTTGACTTAAACCAGATCCATCACTACCACTATTCAAAATTGGATTGGACAGAGCACTGGAGACCATGCAAAGGCGTAGGAGAGACTAAAATTCCTATTGGAATTATCCACCGTTCGCTCCTGTGATTCTGCTATCCTGGGGCTGCTGGGGGGAGCTAAATGTTTTGGCTTGTAACAGTGTCTTTAAAAACATGCACACATCAAAGGATGAACACAGCTGCTTCTAGAAAGGAGCCCTCTGATTAGAAATATGCCAAGCTAAATCTAAAAGGACTTCCATCTTCTTTCTCAGGATGGTCGTGTAATATTTCTGAGCTGTGGATGGCTACGTTTCTCTTAAAACAACAGCCCCTGGAAGGTGATGATCTAAGAAAAGGATCATTTCCAGATTCTAGCCTGACAGAGACAATTTACATAGCTTGGCCTCTCCCCATTTTCACACCGAGTGCCATTTCCTCACTGCTCTGAGCGGGGATAATAACTCTACCGGGTTGAGTTTTACATTTCACTGCAAGGCTCTGAGCTTCTTGTCACCCAGAAGAGCCACTCACACACTCGGCTTTTCCTGATGATGATGTTTTTTCCAGATCCAGGGTAAGAAAGAATAAAAATATGAAGTCTGAAAAAGCTTGGTAGTTTACCTGGCATGGGACACAATTCCTAGTATGTTTAATTGTGGAATGTACATTTAAAACATATTAGGACAACCACAGATTTTCTTTCTGTTCTATAAAAGCAACAAAGAATCCTGTGGCACCTTATAGACTAACAGACGTTTTGCAGCATGAGCTTTCGTGGGTGAATGCCCACTTAGTCTCTTGCATCCGACGAAGTGGGCATTCACCCACGAAAGCTCATGCTGCAAAACGTCTGTTAGTCTATAAGGTGCCACAGGATTCTTTGCTGCTTTTACAGAACCAGACTAACACGGCTACCTCTCTGATACTTTCTGTTTCTACACACCAGTGGAGAGATTGTTACAACTCGGTCCCTATCAGTCAGGGTAGGAGAAAGCATTGCTATCAGTTGCAAAGCCAGTTTGGGGATTAATGATGAAATAGCCTAGTACCAACAGAAATCTGGAAAAGCTTCTGAATCTATTATCTATGAAGCTTCTTCTAGCCTTATGGGGTCCCAGCCTGGTTCAGTGGCAGTGGATCTGGCACTGCTTTCACAGTCACCATTAGCAGTGTTGAATCTGATGATGCTGGAGATTATACCCACTGCTCTACAGCCAAAATGCTTCTGAAATAAATGTAGTCAAACTTTACTAATTCTGGGTCACTGAGAACGAAAATGATGCTTAAAATTGGTGATTGGCTCTAGTTTTCAAGGTATGCTATTGGGTCAGTATATATGACCCTTGACTTGAGAATAGCGAAGGATAAGTGAGTTATAAAGGGAAGGGATCTCAATTTAAACCAGAAATGACTAAAATACATCTTTGACTGGATCTATGAATAAATCTATGACTGGGTTTGGACAGTACTTGCTTTTTAGGCAAAACAATGAATGATGCAATCTGAAGCTGGTATTGCGTCATACATGATATGAATTGCATCATGTTATTCCTAGAAGTCATGGATGATGCAATCATAACGAAGCTTACATCACTCTGCTGAACAAATTGCCCCATATCAGCTCTAGAAATCATACAATGTCGTGCTCTCTTATTTGTCAGTGTTTGATTTTGCAAAGGGACACATTTCTGTTTAGCCAAAGTGAGCAGAGATGCCTCATACTTGTGTGAACAGTGGAGATAACTTCTGCTATGTTTGTGGTGAAGTGACTTTTGCATCACAAAAGTGCAGTATAACCACTATGGTTAAGAAAGCCTATCACCTTTATTTTGGCTGCAAAATTGGAGATCAGGACAAGAGGTGGGCCCCACACATATGCTGCAACACTTGTGCAACAAATCTTCGCCAGTGGTTGAACAGAAAAAGGAAATCTATGCCTTTTGCAGTGCCAATGATTTGGAGAGAGCCAACAGATCATACCAGCAATTGTTACTTCTGCATGGTGCCTCCAGTTGGGAAAGGTGTGTCAAAGAAGAAAAAGTGGACTGTGCATTATCCAAACATTCCATCAGCTATACGCCCAGTACCCCACGGAGAAGGACTGCTGGTTCCTGATGCACCAGAATCATTCTCACTTGAGTCAGATGAGGAAGAGGATGAAACTTCTGGTCCTGAACCATCAATGTCACAGGACCCATATTTTCTCCCATCCTCCTCCTCTGAACCACACCTCATAACACAAGGTGAACTGAATGACCTTGTCAGGGATTTGGAACTACCCAAGAGTAAAGCAGAGCTGTTGGGCTCCAGACTATAGCAGTGGAATCTCCTGGCAGGTGATGTTAGGGTTTCCATGTTCCGTGACCGTCAAAAGGATCTTGTCCCATTCTTCTTCATGGAAGGTGATCTTGTAGCCTGCAACAACATCAATGGTATGATGGTAGCCCTCAACATCGTTCACGATCCAGATGAGTGGAGACTGTTCATTGATTCATCGAAGACGAGTCTTAAAGCTGTTTTACTACTGCATAATGGCAATGTTTTGCTATCAATTCCAGTTGGTCATGCAGTCCATATGAAGGAAACCTATGACAACATGAAACAACTTTTGAGGTGCATAAACTATGACCAACATCAGTGGCAGCTTTGTGGTTGAAGGTTGTTGCTCTCTTGCTTGGTCTGCAGACTGGATACACAAAGTACTGCTGTTTTCTCTGCGAATGGGATAGTCGTGCAAGAGATTCCCACTACATCAAGAAAGATTGGCCACTCCGACAGTCATTGGAGCCTGGGAGGAAAAGTGTTCAGCATCCACCACTTGTTGAATCAAGGAAGATTTTGTTACCACCCTTACACATCAAGCTGGGTCTGATGAAGAACTTTGTCAAGGCCATTGACAAAACACAAGCAGCTTTCAAGTACCTCCGTGGAAAATTTCCAAGGTTAAGTGAAGCTAAGATAAAGGAAGGTGTCTTCGTTGGTCCTCAGATTCGTGAACTTCTTCGAGATGATGCATTTGACCATGCACTGCGTGGCAAGGAAAAGACGGCATGGAAAGCCTTCCAGTTAGTGGCAACAAATTTTCTCGGAAACAACAAGGCAGACAACTACAGGTTGTTGGTGGAAAACCTCCTCAAGGCATACAAAAGCCTTGGTTGCAACATGTCACTAAAGATACATTTTTTGCACTCTCATCTAGATTTTTTTCCACCGAAAAGCGGAGCAGTGAGCGACGAGCACAGCGAGCGATTTCACCAGGACATTGCAACAATGGAGAAACGCTATCAGGGCAAATGGAGCCCATCAATGCTTGCAGACTATTGCTGGACAATGACAAGAGATGCTCCATTTAATGAATACAAAAGACAAGCCAAGAAGCGCCGAGTAGACACTGAATAGGACTAAACTATGTACATAATAGTTTTTTGCCTTTTGTTTCATAATAAATTTTATTTATATAACCCTTTTGCTGATTTTTAAAGTGTGACATAAACAGGACAGGTGAAATATTATCATGTAAAGCAACCATAAACACATGAAAAGACCTAGGTTTACAATTTATGATTAAAACTCTACTATCTACACAATATACATAGACATCAAATGTAAAAACTTAAATATCTTAGAAACAGTAGCCAATCAGTTGTTTTAATTGTCATATTTGAATTCAGCACATCAAAATACATAATAAAAAGGACATTTTATCACTGAAGCAGACGACTTCTCAAAAATTGTAGACTAGTGTACTGTCAGCAGTATAACAGCAGGCCTCTCACAGTGATACAGACTAGTACAAACACCTCCCCAAGCTGTGCAGGGTGGTTTGTGCTGGCCAGCTGTTCTATTCTCATTCTGCATAGGCCTCTATACCTGGAAAGCACCTCTAGCTCTGACATTCTTCATTCAGTTGTGTATGTACAAGCAGTGAAACAACTTTTGTCACCCCTATATTTGTGCAGCCCATTTCTGCTGGTTTTGTATATTCCCCCATATGCATGATGTTCCCATTAAAATGTCAGTATTGATCAGTTTGATTGTACTTAGATTTCATATATAAATCTTTTTTAAACGATAATTTTAAGAGTCCACTTTGCTTAATAATCAGCCTGTACCAGAGCCAGATTATATTGGAAATTATTATGATCATTATAATTCTACCCTATTTTGCTGAAATGGAATTGTCTCAGCCAATCAGGGCTCATGAATGCATTACAGTTATTGACACACCCGTGTCATGTAGGACTCCCACCACCCCACTCCTCCCACTCCATCTGCTCTGCTGTAGTTGAAGTAAGGGGACAAGTCTGGGCCAGGCTGAGTGTGAAGGGTTCTTCGGAGAGGCTGCCCTGCGGCTCTTTTAAACACTGGCTCCTCTTTCCCCTCAGAGGGGCTGCAGCTGTGACTGGGCCTCACACACAAACACAATAAGAATGTACCAGGCCTAGGGCCAGATTGTTCCAGACACGTCCTGGCCCAATCAGGAGCCCTCATTGTCAAACAATGGGGCCTCAGCGGGACTCCCAAACTGCACATCTTTGTGCTCAGATCAACACACAGGAGCATAGATTCCCCTTCCATGAGCCTACATCACAAACTGAGCATCAACACGATGGGTTTGGACTCACCCAGCTCTGTGGTGGAAAATTGGCCCCCAAAGTATCAACTTCATATTGAAATGTACCACTGGAGAAGTAAAAGGGAAGACACGCCTCACAATCAAGGGATGCAGCAGACCGTACAGTATCGCACTCCCCAGGGTAACATGGTAACAGCTGCTTGGGCAGTCCTTTGGTTTAAATTCTGTGGACAACTCTGGCATTGGTCACTAGATGGCAATAGAAAACCAGCACAACTGGAACAGAGATTTCATTAACAGAATGGTGTTACTTTAACATTGTCCTCCTGAGTTAATGTCACACTATGGGTGTCTGGTGAGACAAGAGGCTGCTCCTGAAGCACTTGGGGTTCGGACAGTTTGATTGCTCTCTTTCCTAAGAACATTGGTATTGCTGTACTCCTGTTTCTCGTGTGCAGTAATACTCGTGGCACCAATGCTGTGAGGGATTCAAAAATCAGAGAGAGAGAGAATGTGTTTGGTCTCCGTCAAAGCTGAATGGATCTTCCCCAAGGTTCTCTCTCTCTGCTGGTGAAAGTCTGAGGTCAATAATGGGCCAGTGTAGGTCAGTCACTGCTCACACCCCACCCCCGGTCCATAACATTCTGGTTGTGAATAACCATTTTTAACTAACTGACAAAAAAGTACTCACACAATTACCAGCAAAAACTCTGACCCCTTAGTGATTAGACGGGACTTCCGTTGTGTCATGCGTGTAACTTTCCCTTTAAACAATCAGTGACAACTGACTGCTAAAAATCAGAGAGCTAGATCCAGAGGTGAAAGTAAGCCGGTACGGTCTGGTACAGTGTACTGGCAAGAACAGGTACACGGCCAACCGTACCAGCGGGGGGCAACTTTCCCAGGCTGGTGATTTAAAGGACCTGGGACTCCCAGCTGCCACTACTGCAGCAGGACCCCCGGGCCCTTTAAATCTCGATTTAAAGGGCCCAGGGATTTAAATGCCCCAACTCTTCCAGTTGAGGCCCTGCCCCCTTCCGATTGAGGCTCACACACCCCTGCTCAGGACTCCGGCGTACCGGTAAGTCCTTTAAGTTACTTTAACACCTGGCTAGATCTCGGCCCCTGCATCAACTCATGCTCCGTAGGGATTTTCTTATAATTGAAAACACTCAGCACAGCAGCAGACACACACACCCATTCATATCAAACGGACAATAATAATATTCTGAGAAAAACAGAGCTCTCTTTGCCCAGCACGGCAGTTTCAGGAGTGAATATACCATCCCACAGGACAACAGCTGGGAAGGTGCATACTGGCCAAAGAGAAGACTTCTGCTTGAATAGGATAGTTTTGTGCCATATTGCAACAAAATCTCTGGGTAACAGTGGGTAGGCAGGAGAACGGGAGGTACTAAGAAAACATGCATTATTCAGTGACCTGAGGTGAACTCTAAGTCTCTGAACACAAAGCAGGGTCCCTGACTATTGATGTTCACCAGCAATAAATGATGCAACAGGCAGACACAACCGGGGGAAAGAGAACTTTGAAAAATGCGCCGAGACACACTTGTCACATGCGGAGGCTCTGGAGTTTGTCCCTTAGCAGCCTGGCCTCTGCTTGTTTCCTGAGGCCCTGCTCTTCCCAAAAACAGTTCCTCCTCCAACCTGACCCCCTTTCTCCAGTTCCACTCATCATGCTACAATTCAGAGCTTTGTTTAAACAGATGCTTTGATATAATAGGTGAGGAAGCCACCACAGAGAAGAGGCACAAGCACATGGCTCATAGAACCCACTGTTGACCTGCTCTCTAATTGCCACACTCCAGCCAGCCCTTCAGTGTGCCCTTGTTGCCAAGAAGGCTAATGGCATTTTGGGTTGTATAAGTAGGGGCATTTCCAGCAGATCGAGGGACGTGATCATTCCCCTCTATTCAGCACTGGTGAGGCCTCATTTGGAGTACTGTGTCCAGTTTTGGGCCCCACACTACAAGAAGGATGTGGATAAATTGGAGAGAATCCAGCGGAGGGCAACAAAAATGATTAGGGGGCTGGAGCACATGACTTATGAGGAGAGGCTGAGGGAACTGGGATTGTTTAGTCTGCAGAAGAGAAGAATGAGGGGGGATTTGATAGCTGCTTTCAACTACCTGAAAGGGGGTTCCAAAGAGGATGGATCTAGACTGTTCTCAGTGGTAGAAGATGACAGAGCAAGGAGTAATGGTCTCAAGTTGCAGAGGGGGAGGTTTAGGTTGGACATTAGGAAAAACTTTTTCACTAGTAGGGTGGTGAAGAACTGGAATGGGTTACCTAGGGAGGTGGTGGAATCTCCTTCCTTAGAGGTTTTTAAGGTCAGGCTTGACAAAGCCCTGGCTGTGATGATTTAGTTGGGTTTGGTCCTGCTTGGAGCAGGGGGTTGGACTAGATGACCTCCTGAGGTCCCTTCCAACCCTGAGATTCTATGATTCTATGATTCTTGTGCCATGGCCAGTCCTGCCATGTCAGGAGGCCACAGGAGATTCTACATGTGAAATCTGCAGAGAGGTCTGAGTATATTAGCGCCTGAATCCTAAAAATACACAACCTCATTCTAACGTCTAACGGCAGCAGGATATTTCACAACTCTGTGTTGAAACTAATGTGCAGTAAATTTACATGTATTTTGCATACAGGTGAGGTTTCCTCACTGAGCGCACATAAATGTTTCAGTTTCCAACCCAGATTTATGAACGAGGTTTTCCAACCACTGTTCGGCAAGATGATCTCACACACACCCCTTCTCTGGCTGCTGGTTCTCTGGATTCAGGGTAAGAAATTTAAAAAAAATAAAGCATTTGAAAACCTAATAATCCATGTTACTGATAACATAAAACATGTTGCCACTTGGATTTATTTGATGTGAATTATCTGAATATTTGATGTGTTGTATTTTAGTTTAAATTGCCACTGGCAAATTCAAACTGTTTTTCAGTGTTTGAACACTCAGCATACCCAGCATTGTATCACTGTTCATTCCATACCCATCTTCTCTCTTTATTCAGACTCCTCTGGGCAAATTGTGATGACTCAGTCCCCGGAATCTCTGGCAGTGCCAGTGGGAGGGAGAGTCTCTATCAACTGCAAAGCCAGTACGAGCATTAGCAGTTACATAAACTGGTACCAACAGAAACCTGGACAAGCTCCCAAACTTCTTATCTATGGCGCTAGCACACTTCAGTCGGGGGTCCCAGCCCGGTTCAGTGGCAGCGGGTCTGGCACTGATTTCACATTCACAATCAGCAGTGTAGAAGCTGAAGATGCTGGAGATTATTATTGCCAGCAGTATAGCAGCTACCCTCTCACGGTGATATAGACCAATACAAAAACCTCCCTGCTCTCTGCAGCATGCATTTCAGTTGCCGTTTCTGCAGATATAACTCTGAGGTTTTCAAATGTTCTGTCAAACGTGAAGGAAGAGGGTAACTTATTCTATATCTAAACACACAGTAAAAAGGAGAACACCAAAAGTCTCAAAGAGTTTATATAATCATATAGACACTTGTATGTACAGAGACCTGAGGGCCACTACATTTTTTTCCTGCTTTATCCTCACTTTATCCCAGTGCCCCACAGATACTTATCGGTGTTTCAGTACACATCATTCCAAACAGCTGATAAGCCTACCTATCTTTCACAGCAGAATAGCTTCTTCTTATAACAAACAGACTTCATTCTATTTTACAGAGCTTATCCGAAACCAGAATTCCCATTTGGTTGGAAATGTCAAAAGTTTCCTGTGAAATAAAAATTCCAAAGTTTCCTTTTGGAAAAATCAAAATGCCTTTTTTATTTTGATAAGTTTGAAACATGGTTTTAAAACTTTATTGACTCAAATTGTAGGGGGGGGAGAACATTAAAGTTCCAGTGATAAAATAAAAACAAAACATTTCAACCCTATCAAAGGAAATGCTTCAACCTTATCAGAACAAAGCATTCTGATAGTTTTCTGTTGAAAATTTCGACAACTGAAACGTTTCCAGGGAACGTTTCAATTTCCTCCAATCAGCATTTTCCAAATGAAAACTCTCCCATCAGAAAAATGTTATCCAGCACTTCCCTTATAAATACATTTCCAGCATGGCCTCGGGGTTTCCTTTCATTTCCATAGATCCTGACACCCATTGAGAAGGTCTCAGAAATTTGGGGATTTTTAAATGGCGGTGTTACAATCAGGCACCTGGTTGTTTGTAGAGTATGGTAAGACTTTGTGATCCACATTCTTAAAGGCCTCTGTGGGAGCAAATCCCCAAATCCACATGAACCCCAAGGCACAAGCAGGTAATAGACACACACAGGGTTTTCGGAGTGATTGGGTAGATGCCAAGTGTGTTCCCCCATGGGCAGGGCATTGGAGTGACCACAAAGGGAGTGTTCACCTCCAGTTCCAGAATGTCGGGGGTATGAGCATACTCAGGGTTTGGCTAAACTTGCAGGTGTACAGCACTGGGAGTTACAGCTGTCTTCGTACAGCTTTGTAGGGAAAGCGCTGCAGTGTGGCCACATTTGCAGCATTTGCAGCGGTGTTGGGAGTGGAGCATTATGGGCAGCTATCCCACAGAGCACCTCTTCCCATTCTGTCGCCGTGGGTTGTGGGAAGGGTGCGGAGGGTGCGGGTCATTCTGCTTCCTGTCCCAATGCCCCGTGATGCATGGCTTCACATCCCAGCAATCCCTGTGTTTCTGACCACGTTTGGCACCATCTTGCATCTTTCTTGCTTTTAGAAAGGAGCCCCCTGATTAGAAACATGCCAAGCTAAATCTAAATGAACTTCCATGTCCTTTCTCAGGATGGTGTAATATTTCTGAGCTGTGGATAGCTACATTTCTCTTAAAACAGCAGCCCCTGGAAGGTGATGATCTAAGAAAAGGATAATTTCCAGATTCTAGCCTGACAGAGACAATTTACATAGCTTGACCTCTCCCCATTTTCACATCAAGTGCCATTTCCTCACCGCTCTGAGCAGGGATTATAACTATATCGGGTTGCATTTTACATTTCACTGCAGGGCTCTGAGCTTCTTGTCACCCAAAAGAGCCAAGATGATTTCACACATGCGGCTTTTCCGACTGATGATGTTTTTTCCATACCCAGGGTAAGAAAGAATAAAAATATGAAAACTGAAAAAGCTTGGTAGTTTACCTGGCATGGGACACAATTCCTAGTATGTTTAATTGTGGAATGTACATTTAAAACATATTAGGACAACCACAGATTTTCTTTCTGTTTGTACACACCAGTGGAGAGATTGTTACAACTCGGTCCCTGTCGGTCAGGGTAGGAGAAAGTATTGCTATCAGTTGCAAAGCCAGTTTGGGGATTAATGATGAAATGGCCTGGTACCAACAGAAATCTGGAAAAGCTTCTGAATCTATTATCTATGAAGCTTCTTCTAGCCTTATGGGGTCCCAGGCCAGTTCAGTGGCAGTGGATCTGGCACTGCTTTCACATTCACAATCAGCAGCGTTGAAGCTGATGCTGCTGGAAATTATTACTGCCAGCAGTATAACAGCGGGCCTCTCACAGTGATACAGACTAGTACAAACACCTCCCCAAGCTGTGCAGGGTGAGACAAGAGGCTGCTCCTGAAGCACTTGGGGTTCGGACAGTTTGATTGCTCTCTTTCCTAAGAACATTGGTATTGCTGTACTCCTGTTTCTCGTGTGCAGTAATA
Organism: Mauremys mutica; assembly: GCF_020497125.1. NCBI lineage: Eukaryota > Metazoa > Chordata > Testudines > Geoemydidae > Mauremys > Mauremys mutica. Next base: position 130,682,751 of record NC_059076.1, on the reverse strand, counting down.
CTCGTGGCACCAATGCTGTGAGGGATTCAAAAATCAGAGAGAGAGAGAATGTGTTTGGTCTCCGTCAAAGCTGAATGCATCTTCCCCCAGGTTCTCTCTCTCTGCTGGTGAAAGTCTGAGGTCAATAATGGGCCAGTGTAGGTCAGTCACTGCTCACACCCCACCCCCAGTCAATAACATTCTGGTTGTGAATAACCTTTTTTAACTAACTGACAAAAAAGTGCTCACACAATTACCAGCAAAAACTCTGACCCCTTACTGATTAGACGGGACTTCCGTTGTGTCATGCGTGTAACTTTCCCTTTAAACAATCAGTGACGACTGACTGCTAAAAATCAGAGATCTAGATCCAGAGGTGAAAGTAAGCCAGTACGGTCTGGTACAGCGTACTGGCAAGAACAGGTACACGGCCAACCGTACCAGCGGGGGGCAACTTTCCCAGGCTGGTGATTTAAAGGACCTGGGACTCCCAGCTGCCACTACTGCAGCAGGACCCCCGGGCCCTTTAAATCTCGATTTAAAGGGCCCAGGGATTTAAAGGCCCCAACTCTTCCCGTTGAGGCCCTGCCCCCTTCCGATTGAGGCTCACACACCCCTGCTCAGGACTCCGGCGTACCGGTAAGTCCTTTACGTTACTTTAACACCTGGCTAGATCTCGGCCCCTGCATCAACTCATGCTCCGTAGGGATTTTCTTATAATTGAAAACACTCAGCACAGCAGCAGACACACACACCCATTCATATCAAACGGACAATAATAATATTCTGAGAAAAACAGAGCTCTCTTTGCCCAGCACGGCAGTTTCAGGAGTGAATATACCATCCCACAGGACAACAGCTGGGAAGGCGCATACTGGCCAAAGACAGGACTTCTGCTAGAAGAGGATAGTTTTGTGCCATATTGTGACAATATCTCTGGGTAACAGTGGGTAGGCAGGAGAACGGGAGGTACTAAGAAAACATGCATTATTCAGTGACCTGAGGTGAACTCTAAGTCTCTGAACACAAAGCAGGATCCCCAACTACTGATGTTCACCAGCAATAAATGATGCAACAGGCAGACACAACTGTGGGAAAGAGAACTTTGAAAAACACGCTGAGACACACGTCATATGCAGAGACACTGGAGTTTGTCCCTTAGCAACCTGGCCTCTGCTTGTTTCCTGAGGCCGTGCTCTTACCAAAAACAGTTCCTCCTCCAACCTGACCTGCTTTCTCCATTTCCACTCATCATGCTACAATTCAGAACTTTTTTTAAACAGGTGCTTTAATATAATAGGTGAGGGAGCCACCACACTGTGGAGGCACAAGCACATGGCTCATAGAACCCACTGTTGACCTGCTCTCTAATTGCCACACTCCAGCCAGCCCTTGTGCCATGGCCAGCCCTGCCATGTCAGGTGGCCACAGGAGATTCTACATGTGAAATCTGTAGAGAGGTCTGAGTATATTAGCACCTGAATTCTAAAAATACACAACCTCATTCTAACGTCTAACAGCAGCAGAATATTTCATAACTCTGTGTTGAAACTAATGTGCAGTAAATTTACATGTATTTTGCATACAGGTGAGGTTTCCTCACTGAGCGCACATAAATGTTTCAATTTCCAACCCAGATTTATGAACAAGGTTTTCCAACCACTGTTTGGCAAGATGATCTCACACACACCCCTTCTCTGGCTGCTGGTTCTCTGGATTCAGGGTAAGAAATTTAAAAAAAATAAAGCATTTGAAAACCTAATAATCCATGTTACTGATAACATAAAACATGTTGCTACTTGGATTTATTTGATGTGAATTATCTGAATATTTGATGTGTTGTATTTTAGTTTAAATTTCCATTGGCAAATTCAAACTGTGTTTCAGTGTTTGAACACTCAGCATACCTAGCATTGTATCATTGTTCATTCCCTACCCATCTTCTCTCTTTATTCAGACTCCGCCGGGCAAATTGTGATGACTCAGTCCCCGGAATCTCTGGCAGTGCCAGTGGGAGGGAGAGTCTCTATCAACTGCAAAGCTAGTACGAGTATTGGCAGTTACATAAACTGGTACCAACAGAAACCTGGACAACCTCCCAAACTTCTTATCTATAGCGCTAGCACCCTCCAGTCGGGGGTTCCAGCCCGGTTCAGTGGCAGTGGGTCTGGCACTGATTTCACATTGACAATCAGCAGCGTAGAAGCTGAAGATGCTGGAGATTATTATTGCCAGCAGTATGGCGGCTACCCTCTCACAGTGATACAGACCAGTACAAAAACCTCCCTGCTTTCTGCAGTGTGCATTTCAGTTACCGTCTGCTGCAGATATCTCTGAGGTTTTCAAATGTTCTGTCAAACGTGAAGGAAGAGGGTAACTTATTCTATATCTAAACACACAGTAAAAAGTAGAACACCAAAAGACTCAAAGAGTTTATATAATCATATGGACACTTGTATGTTCAGAGAGTTGAGGGTCACTACATTTTTTTCCTGCTTTATCCTCACTTTATCCCAGTGCCCCACAGATACTTATCTGTGTTTCAGTACACATCGTTCCCAACAGCTGATATGCCTATCTATCTTTCACAGCAGAATAGCTTCTTCTTATAACAAACAGACTTCATTCTATTTTACAGAGCTTGTATGAAACCAGAATTCCTATTTGGTTGGAAATGTCAAAAGTTTTCTGTGAAATAAAAATTCCAAAGTTTCATTTTGGAAATATCAGAATGCCTTTTTATTTTGATAAGTTTGAAACATGGTTTTAAAACTTTATTGACTCAAATTGTAGGCGGGGATAACATAAAAGTTCCAATGATAAAATAAAAACAAAACATTTCAACCCTATCAAAGGAAATGCTTCAACCTTATCGGAACAAAGCGTTCTGATAGTTTTCTGTTGAAAATTTCGACAACTGAAATGTTTCCAGGGACCGTTTCAATTTCCTCCAATCAGCATTTTCCAAATGAAAACTCTCCCATCAGAAAAATGTTATCCAGCACTTCCCTTATAAATACATTCCCAGTATGGCCTCAGGGTTTCATTTCCATACATCCTCAGTGACACCCATTGAGAAGGTCTCAGAAATCTAGGAATTTTTAAACAGCTGTGTTACGATCAGGCACCTGGTTGCTTGTAGAATATGGTAAGACTTTGTGATCCAGATTCTCAAAGGCCTCTGTGGGAGCAAATCCCCAAAAATACATGAACCCCAAGGCACAAGCAGGTAATAGATACACACAGGGTTTTCAGAGTGACTGGGCAGATGCAGAGTGTGTCCTGCAATGGGCAGGGCATTGGAGTGGTCACAAAAGGGGTGCTCATCCCCAGTCCCGAATGGCAGAGGGTGTGCACATGCTCAGACTGGGTCTGGCAGGCACAAAGGGCCCTTGTTTGGAACAGGCAGAGCCAGTCACTCAGTAGCTTGCTGTTCCTGAACTACTTCTTACCTCTAGAGTCTTCCCCAGCTCCTGGACCTGCTTCTCCCTTTTCAGAGCGTTGTTCTCTCGGGAGCTTCTCCCCAGCCTGCTGGAGGGAGCCTCTCTCTGCAATCCTTCTGCCTGTCTCCTCAGTGCTTTCTCCTGGTGCTTCCTTGCCTAATTAACTGCCCCCCAGTTACTCAGTGAGTCAACTACACCCAGATGAACCTCAGTTGCCCCAGACCCCCATGTGGAGTCTGTCAGATCTAGGCTGGGCCCCCTACCCCTTCAGAGGGCCAGCTCCCCACTGACAGGACACCTCTAGATTCAGCCAATATGCTGCATCCCTCTGCTTGTGCCATGTTACAGCCGACACTGATTACTCTAGTGGGAGGGCAGCGATGGGCACAACAGAGTGACGACCAGGCTGGGTTAATGGGGGTAAGTCAAAGTGACAGCTGGGGGTGGGGCATTGGTGCCCTGCCTGTGCAGCCCCAGTGACGCATCGTTATTGAAAACTGCCCCCACAGGAGACCCCGGTGGGTTCAATGTACGGGAATCAGGAGATGAATCTGGTGCGTTACAGCCCGGGATCAGGGCTCCTACTGCTGTGCCAGAGTAGCCCCTACAATGGTTCATTCCAACAAGTGATTCAGTCCCACCCGCAGCTCCACACATGCATCCCAAGGGGCTTTGCCAGAGAACAGCAATGGAGGGAGGGCTGGAGACTCCCCTGCTCTGTTCACACAACACCCCCGTAGCTCTCAGGAGTGGGTACCTACCATGTCATGGAGGTAGTGGGTGTAGGGCACAGACCCAGCAGGCAGTGTAAAAACCTGGCACACTGATGCCACTTGTCAACATCTCTGTGCTGCGTATGCACCCCCAATCTGAGCATGCTCAGACCTTCGGTGAGCTCTTCCCAGACCTCATGTCAACCTTCCTGTGTGCGCCCATGAAGCCTTTGAGAACAGCCATCCTTGTAGGCGTGAAAAAAGCGACCGGCCCTGGTGCAGAGGATCATGCAGCTACAAGCACTGCTGCTCCCTTGGAAGCCTGGCTGTACGAGTACAGTGAAAAAGTATTAGAAAATTAATGATTGGAAAGAGACTCTGCTGACTGGATTTAAACCCCACACAAGAAATGACTGAATGGCTTTACCTTTTCTTATTTGTGTTTAAAGGTGCAGCTGGCTTGGTTACTCATTGTTAATCAGATGACTGTTGTTACTGCCTGCGTCCTGTAAAGCTAACTCTGGCTGCTTTACCATCTGGATCATGCAACGGTATTAGATTTATGACATCCAGTAACAGCTACACTACATTGAAACCATCAGGTCAGATATTTCAAAGCTCCTCCCTGGCATTAACATCTGGTTATTTACATCATTTAGCTCTCTTTGCATATTTATACATGGCTGATGGTCCTTCACTGAGCTGCTGAACATATAAATGGCTCCATTTCCACTACATGCTTCACTGACAAGCTTTTCCAACCACACAGAAGCAAGATGATCTCAAAGACTCCACTTCTCTGGCTGCTGCTTTCCTGGATTCAGGGTAAGAAACAGACAGTGTTCAAGGAGTTAATATGGAATGAAACAAACGATAAGGAAAAACAGCCGTGGGTTATTTATTTAAATACAGTCCCACGTATATTTTCTAGTTCACTTTTCCTGTTCAGTTTACAGGTGTTTCAATGCAAAGCTTTGAACAATGTTAATGCCATTTTCCCATTTACCAAACTGCCAGTTTTCATTTTCTCTCTCCAGGTTCCAGTGGACAGACTGTGGTGACTCAGACTCCAGAATCTCTCTCAGTGTCTGTGGGAGAGACCGTCACCATCAAATGCAAAGCCAGCACAAGCATTAGCTACTACATTGCTTGGTACCAACAGAAATCAGAGCATGCTCCTAAACTCCTTATCCACAGTGCTTCCACCCGTCCCTCTGGGATCCCAGACCGGTTCAGTGGCAGTGGATCTGGCACTGACTACACATTCACCATCAGCAGGGTTGAAGCTGATGATACTGGAGATTATTACTGTCTCCATTATTACGGTACCCATCTCACACAGTGATACAGACCAAAACAAAAACCCCTCTGCTCTATGAAGTGTGCAATGTAATAGACACTAGTACACACAACTAGCACCACAGTCAAGTTTTCAAATGTTCTGCTACAAGAAAAAAGAGGTGGATCACTCCTCCCATACACTTGAATAGTTTCAAACTCTACCACTGTATTGCTATTCCAAGACATTAGCTATGCTGTGAAGTTTGTTATAGCAAGAGCTGAGTGTCACTGGTGAAATTTCACAATCGTATTTCCAATTAGTTCCATCATTTTTAGAAATCCAACCTTCTTTGTGAATTTTCTGGGTTTGTGATGCTTGGTGTTCAGCTAATGACAATATCCCTGTAATGGATTTTATCTTAAATTACTAAAATGTACTCTCAGCCTTAGTGCCGTCTTATTTGTTTTCATTTATTTATTGTATTACCATCTGTAGCAGGGTGGGCACCCCACATGGGGGCTGTAAAATCCATTAGTGTCTTGCACTCCAGAGTGCGGCCCCAATATTGGCCTATTTGGCAAGAGGCCAAATGTTGCTGGTTTCCAGAAGCAAACAGAAGCTGTGTGGCTAAGCAGCTAGTGCACGTGGGCTGGCTGCACTAGACGTGCCTTGAACAACAACGTCCAGTGCCCTCCTCACTCTGAAGAACCCGAGGGTGGTTGGGTCCTTCATAGATGTTGGGATCCTGCTACAGTGGCCCTGACAACCCAACACGTACAAGTGGGGCATGTGTCTATAGTCCAAAGGGGGATCTTTTTTCCACCAGGACCCCACAAGATTTAGAAGTTTTGACCCAAAACAGGCATAACCCCTCCCCGCCCCCAAAGAACCCTTGTGTTGGGGATCCAGGACACACATCCTATGTCTATACTGTGCAATAATATTCTCCTCTGCAATATAAATGTCGCTTGTACACTCCCAGACAGAAACTACATTAAGATGGAGTTCTGGCTGCAAGTACATGTTCATGATTTAGGGTAAAATACATTACAGGGGAGTTGTAATTGTACCAAAAACAAGTATTTTAAACCTAGAAAAATCAGAGATAAATTGTTTAAAAATTGAAACATTATGCTATGGAAATACACAAATAAGGGCACCAAAACAACCTAACTCTGCACTGTAATGATGCAGTGAAATTAACATATGATTGTGATTAAAGCACTTTAGTGTTTGAGGATCCCAGAATAGATTAGAAAGATTTTTAAAGACACTTTGGAGTTTTTCATATTTCCTCCCCTAAGGGCATAGTTGCAGTGGTTTGGATGCCTTAACAGTACTTTTCTTATGTTAGAGTGTTTGGATTTTTTTCTTAAATGTAAACCTTAATTCCTTTGTTTTACATGCTTGGGTCTGGGTTAAGTACAACAAGCTTGTAATGTCATTACTCTTAAATTAATGATAAGTACTAACAATCTTAACTCTAAAGGTAGTTTTTGTCTGTGGTGTGAGTCTCTCTGTGCATGTGTGTAAATTTCGTACATGAACACTAAAACAAACCCATAGACAGTGCCACTATACAACCTTAGTATGGATATGCAGATAGGCAATATGACCCTTACTTCCTTTTATTTTACTTAGGTTCATAGGTTTTTAATGCCAGAAGGGACTATCCTAATCATCTAGTCTGACCTCCTGAATAATATTGGCTATAGAACCTAGCTGATACATTCTGCATCAAGCCCAGAACTTCTGTTTGAGCAACAACATATTATCTAGAAAGCTCTGCAGTCTTGGTATCAGAGGGCATTTATGTGTATCTCATAGCAGGCAGAGCAACCAGCCAGTTTGCATAATCAGAGCAGCCAAAGTGCCCTGATAAATCTGGCCCTTGATTTGTAACTGACTTCTTGGTTCTGGGGGCTGTTAGTGAGTCTGGTGCTGTGTGAATGAGGCAGGGAGATCCCAGTCATAGAATCTCAGGGTTGGAAGGGACCTCAGGAGGTATCTAGTCCAACCCCCTGCTCAAAGCAGGACCAATCCCCAACTAAATCGTCCCAGCCAGGGCTTTGTCAAGCCTGACCTTAAAAACCTCTAAGGAAGGAGATTCTACCACCTTCCTAGGTAACCCATTCCAGTGCTTCACCACCCTCCTAATGAAAAAGTTTTTCCTAATATCCAGCCTAAACCTCCCCCACTGCAACTTGAGACCATTACTCCTCATTCTGTCATCTGGTACCACTGAGAACAGTAGAGATCCATCCTCTTTGGAACCCCCTTTCAGGTAGTTGAAATTAGCTATCAAATCCCCCCTCACTCTTCTCTTCTGCAGACTAAATAATCCTAGTTCCCTCAACCTCTCCTCATAAATCATGTGTTCCAGACCCCTAATCCCTACTCCTTCAATCCCAGTGTCTGTGCTCTTGAAAGTTTTCATGACTGCATGCCAGCATGACCAACAGTGCTTGAAACATTCTAGGGTGCTGCTTCCTCAACTATACTGTGCACTGATGTTGCACCACCGGGGGACCTGATCAGGAGAATGGGGGGAGAGCTGTATGATGGTCTTTACTCTTAAAGTAGCAAACTATTTATCGGGTGGCCTGGGTTCCCCAGGTAACAAATGGGGAATTGAGACACAGCAAGATTAGGTGACTTGTCCAGGGTAACACACGGCGACTATGGCAGAGCCAGGAACTGAACCCAGATCTTTAAAACACCAGTCTAGTAACTTAATAACAAGCCCATCCTTTCTTAATAAGGGCCCATATGCTATCTGTACAGTACACGTGTCTCCTGGTATCTGATGAGATAATACCTCAAGGTTACAGTGATCACACAGAGGATACAAATGCTGCCCTACCCTGAACTCTGGCTGTGGTGTAAATATTGCCTGGCCTCGCCGTGCTGCCATAGTCTGAAAGGCCTCATGATTGAAAACTGGCTCCACAACATCAAGCTCAGCTTGAAACATGTGACTGGGGGCTAATCGGGGACACGGATATGAGAAGGGAAAGAAGCACCAGGCCATGTAGCACCACACTCCCTGGAGAGCGCTAGGACATCTGCTTTGGCAGGCTGTTCTCGGACTAAATTCTGTGAACAACTCTGCCATTGCCCAGCAGGTGGCAGTATTATAACACAACATTGCAGAGCTGGAGATTCCAGGCCAAACAGGCCAGTTGGACTCCGAAGGATCCATTGGTACAAGTTGACTAAAGAGGAAGGAGAACGAATGAATGACTGGGCTTCCCTGAGCACAAATTTCAAAAACATCTATAAGGCCAGACTGGGAGTCCCTTATCCCCACAGCTGAGCCCTTACTGACATGAGCAGTCCCAATGAAATACATGGGGTTACCTATGAGATTAACGGCTCCCCAAGTGAGAAAAAGGTTCACGATTTGTCCTACTTCACTAAATTGTATAGATGGGCTTATGGTCAAACATAGGTAAATTGGGAAGTAAATGGACATCTGCAGCCTGCTCTGCTACCCATTGAAGAGTTTCTTTGTTACATCATAAATCCACCACTATAACCACCTTATGCCAGGTAAGCCTCAGTCTGGGCACCTGGACACTAGAATAGTGAGTATCTATGAATAGTTCTTTCATGTAACCGCTGCATGAAACAGACAAGCCAAAGATTTCACAACAGCTTCCCTGGGGCTATAATCCTGGCGACTTCCAGGTTTTGACACTCTTGCATATTCACACAAGTGACTTCCCTTTCTGAGCATTTAGAAATGTGTGGATTTCCACTGTGTGCTCACTGACAAGCACTGCCAATCACAGTCAGGCAAGATGATCTCACAAACTCCTCTTCCCTGGAAGCTATTTGATTTCTGGCTTCAAGGTGAGAAATAATACAAATGTAAGAATTGTTGCATGTATTAAATCTATTGTATTGTAAGTTAATTTCCACTCTTCAACTGAAACTTAAATTGTGTTTCAGCATAAATCTTTGAATAATTGTGATGCCATCATCCTGCTTACCCCATCCTATTTCTGCCTCTCTTTTTTTCTATATCCAGATTTCAATGGGCAGAACGTGCTGATTCAACAGAATCCCTGTCAGTGTTTCCAGGAGACACAGCCACTATCAACAGCAAAGCCAGGGTGAGCACTAGCAACTTTAGTATCTAAAATCTAAAGGTTTATTTATAAAAAGAAAGAAATAAAAGAGTTAAAATTGTTTAAAGGAATCAAATACATACAGTAAATGCAATGTTCTTGGTTCAGGCTTATAGCAGCGATGGAATAAACTTCTGGCTTATGTCAAGTCTCTGGTTGCTTCCAAATCACTGGAAGGTCCTCAGTCCATTGTTTAGAATGCTCCCATTAGTATAAGTTTATAGTCCAGAGGCTGGAGCAGGACAGAGGCAAAATGGAGGAGTTTCCAGGGCCTTTTATAGCTTCTGCCACGTGGAGGGAAACCCATTGTTTCAAGCAAAGTCCTCAGCACAGCCAGTGGAAAATTACAGATAACAAGATGGGAGTTTGGAGTCACATGGCCAAGTCACCTGGGCATGCCCGATTGCGCTTAGTCATTGCAGGAAGCCATTACCTATCCTTCAGATGGAATGGCCACTCAATGTAGATGGCCGTTTCCCATGGTTTATTGTGAATTAAGTGTCCCTTGATGAGTCACTTAATTTGAATACTCCCTTCAAGATGTGCTGGCTAGCTACTTTGAGGGTGTTACCACAGGAGCAAACATTTGAAATCCAGGTATGGAGCCAATACTCATAACTTCAAATACAGAAATGATATATGCATACAAATAGCATAATCATAATCAGCAAATCATAACCTTTCCATAGACATCTTATATGCCATGTTTTATACAAGATTTGTTGCAAATTTATAACAGTGGTTGGAACAATGATCTATATGGTGATATTTTAATCAGATCACATCACACTCCCTTCCAGAGCTGGCCATCTCTATCTCTGCTGCAGGGGGTGGAGATCATGACTCACAATTATTTCATGGGTACTTAGTGGTGCTAGCTCCAGATATCCCTTGGGTTTGTGTTGGTCAAGGACTGCACTGTATCCAGCCCTACATGGGAGGGCTCTTAGCACATCCCCATCCTTGCACACCCATGGAGACACCAGCAAAAATCTGTCCCAAAGGAAGGTCCTTAGAGTCATAAGAATTTGGATAGGTCATCAATCCAACTATCTGCTTGGACAAGGACAATGGGGAGAATCCATGAATATTTTCATGGGCGGGGAGGAGAGTAACTGAAAAAGTAAATTGAGATAAAGGCTCTGAAAACTGCTGTTAAAATACCTGGGAGATTTTTACTGCTTAGATACCCAAGGCCACAAACAACATTCCTGGTGTCCTCTCCACAGATCACTTTCCATTATTCCATTCATAAAACCATCCGTGCCGCAACTTGACCTCATACATCACTATCAACAGGTTACAGAGACCAACACTGCACAAGACTAACAGGAAACGCCCTTGTAACTAAAATACAGTAAATTTATATCAACTGATTATTTGCATAGTCACTCAGGAGGGATGTCGCCTAGCCGGGCTGCTGAGTATTTATAAATGGCCCTGTTTGCACTGCATGGTGAGCTGTTCAGCATTCCCCACTGTGACCTATCAAGATGCTCTCGCAGGCCCAACTTCTCTGGATACTAGTGCTTTGGATTCAGGGTAAGCACTATGAATAGATATGAATCTATTATATCAACAGGGAACAGACTTCATAGGCATTAAAACGCTAATTAGGTTTAAAACAATACTGCAGTACTTATTTTACAAACTAGTGTTAAGTAACTTCTTAAATGAAAAATGCATTTAAATATCCAGCTGTAATTAATTTTAATAATGTGCCATGATTGCATGTATTCTCTTTCCATTTCTAGACTCCTATGGCCAAATTGTTTTGACTCAGACTCCAGAATCCCTGTCAGTGTCCCCTGGACAGAGAGTCACCATCAACTGCAAAGCCAGTACCAGCATTAGCAACTACTTAGCCTGGTTCCAACAGAAATCAGGACAAGCTCCTAAGCTTCTTATCTACGATTCTACTAACCGTGCCTCCGGGATCCCAGACCGGTTCAGCGGCAGTGGGTCTGGGACTGATTTCACTCTCACCATCAGCAGCATTGAAGCTGAAGATGCTGGAGATTATTACTGTCAGCAACGTAACAGCTTCCCTCTCACAGTGATACAGACCATTACAAAAAGCTCCCTGAAAAGAGAGAGAGCTCGCTGCTTACTGTTTCTCACAGCTGTGACCAGGAGGGAGAATTTTATCAATGAATGCAAATGAGAAACGAAGAGTCACTCAAAATACACTTGACACTTATACAACATCTAAAATCCCAAAGTCATCAACAAACACACCCAGGAATCAGTTCATCCTCTACTGAAATCCAGCTCCATGGGGGTGGAAGCAGCAGTACAAGTAGGGTGGTATGGTACGGTACACCATAGCAGCAAGATATTTGTAGCTGGTATGGCGTATCGGAAAGAGGAGGGGCAGAAGGTGGGCTGCTAGGCGACCCCACACCCGCAACTCCTCTGGCGCAGTGGTACCGCCCCAGCCCTGTCACACAGGGTCTCCTCCGGTCTGTACAGCAGCCAGCCCCGCTGGAGGACTCTCCCAGGAACCTCAGGGGGGAAAGGAGCAGAACCCCAGCCCCGTCCCCTGCCCTTCCATGGAGCTACGTCTCCTCCAGCTCCAGGCAGCAGCCACGCTGGGGGACAGGGCTGAGAGTGGTACAGCAGCCGCGCCAGAGGAGCTGTGGGCATGAAGCTGCCTGGTGGCCCCATGTTCTGCTCTTTTCCGTGCTGCAGTTCCCAGGTGAGCCCTGAACCTCAGGACTCTCCGGGGAACCGCCGTGGGGAAAGGAGCAGGGCTGGGGCAGTACAGCAGCCGTGCTGGGACACGGACAGACAGAGCCTCCCCCCCCTGCCCCCGAGGTAAGGTGGGTGGATCATGGGGAGGGGACGGGGAGCACATGGGAGCCCCAGGCTGGAGGCGGGGCAAGGAGGAGCCATGTGGAAGATCATGTGAGGTCAGGTGCCCCCCATGGGGTGGTGGGGAGAACATACCGGTAAGAAATGGATTCCAATTGCACCACTGCAATTCAATCCGGATTCTTTTATCTCATTAGATCTACAGGGAGCATTTTCAGTAGGCAGGACTTAAACTCTGCCCCAATACTGACACCAGTATTAATCCCTGCTACTGCAAAACTTGCTGTGGGTTGTCTGAGGACCTGGAGTGGTCATAGGTTTAGTGCCATTTTGGGGCATTCTGTGGATCGGATGACGTACACCCTGTGTTGTGATAGGCGCAGATCTCAGGGGTATGGGTCAGGCCAATTCAATTAAGCCATCTAATCAAAAATGAATCTTTGAAAACTCCAGAGGTGGAGTCAGTTTACATGAGCTTTGCACATTCAGAAACAAACACTACTTTTTCCCTGTGCCACTGAGCTCGTTTATAAAAGCATTGGCTGGCATTTCATGGGTATCACTCCAGAGCTGCCTCATACACTCATTTTCTCTGGGTCCTTGGTTTTTGCATTCCAGGTAAGAAATAAAAGCCAACCCAGGCTTTGAGGCAATATAGCATTGTTAGGGGGCTTATTCCTTCACCCTCCTTTTCCCCTGGTCCTTCTCACATGAACAGAGAGCAACAATACCCGAAGTCCAAAGGCGCAAACAATTCGATGTTTATTGGGGTGAACTTTCAGCAAACAATGATTCCAATTTCCTTCCTAAGGGTACGTCTTCACTACCTGCCGGATCGGCGGGTAGCAATCGATTTCTCAGACGTGATATATCGAACCCCGAACGTGCTCCTGTCGACTCCGGAACTCCACCAATGCGAATGGTGGTACGGAGTCGACATGGGGAGCCGCGGACGTCAATCCCGCGCCGTGGGGACGGTAAGTAATTCGATCTAAGGTACTTCGACTTCAGCTACGCTATTCACCTTAGATCGACACCCAGTGTAGACCTGCCCTTAGTGTCCCCCTTCCCAGCTCTGACACCACAGAGCCTTGCCTGTGTCCCTGTTTCTGTTCCCATCCCCTGTTCCCATTTCCCCCTTTAGCAAAACATGATCCCCATTCCCAGTCGCCATTCCCCCCCCTTACTTCCTGATTGACTGCAGACTATATAGTAAAACCTGAGTTTTTCTTAGCTATTCCTTAACCAATCACTTTACTGAAATTTAACTAACCAATCCTAATGTATTGTAACATGGTTATTTAACCAATTATATTCCACCACCTTCATTGGTTTACACCCAACAAAATTAATTATACAGCAGACAGAAACAAATTACAGAACCAGACAGAGACCATGCAAATAAACATACAAAACAATACAGAAGTGAGGATTTCACAACTACATCTATACAGACATAAGGGTTTTCCAGCTGTGTCTATTGATAAGTGAGTTCTTGCCAGACAGGATGCTATCAAACTAAGTTTCCTTTTACAGCTTCTAGGCCAGGGGTAGGCACGCTATGGCACGCGTGCCGAAAGCGGCACTCAAGCTCATTTTCAGTGGCACTCACACTGCCTGGGTCCTGGCCATGGGTCCGGGGGGCTCTGCATTTTAATTTAATTTTAAATGAAGCTTCTTAAACATTTTAAAATCCTCATTTACTTTACATACAACAATAGTTTAGTTATATATTATAGACTTATAGAAAGACCTTCTAAAAACGTTAAAATGTATTACCGGCACGTGAAACCCTAAATTAGAGTGAATAAATGAAGACTCAGCACACCACTTCTGAAAGGTTGCCGACCCCTGTTCTAGGCTCTTCCCTTTCTCTGGAGGTGATAGGAATATCAGGACAGGATTGTATTCCTAGTAGCCCAATAGCACCTTATTTCAATGTGACTAGTTTGCAGTGTGAGGATGTGACCATACACTTCCCAGCTTATGGCTGTCTTTGCTGCTTAGCTGAAGAACCAGGCCTCAGACTGTCACAGTAAAAGAAGGCTATTACACAGACAGTGATTTTGATTTTTTCTTTTATACCTCTATAACTAGCTAAGTGATAAGAATACACCTAAATTCTTAAAGTATAGGCTTTTGCAGACAGGCCTGAATATCTATATCCTAACAAGCAACAGGAGGGAAAAATCTAAAAAGATGGACAATATAGTATCACAGTACTTTATAAATTACACCTTAATACATTCTTAACCTAGAAGGGACTGTAAACACCGTCCTGAGCTTTACATAACTGTAATAATATGTCAGGTCTGTATGGCTTTTCTTTCTAAATTTAGACTCCTAAGGAGAGAATGTACCAACCCAGAGTCCAGAATCCTTGACAGTGTCTCCAGGAGACACTATCAGCTGCACAGCCAGCTGCACAGCCAGGTCCCACACTACCAGTTACACGACCTGATACCAACAGAAATCAGGGCGAGCTCTAAAGCTCCTTATATATGGTGCTTCCTCCCATCCCTCCAGGGTCCCCTCCCAGACCAGTGGGTCTCAGACCGATTTCACTCCCACAGTAAGTGCTGCTGAAGCAGATGATGCTGGGAGATCATTGTCAGCACGGCTGGGACTGGGCCCTGTCACAGTGATACAGATCAACACAAATACCTCCCTATTCTCCATGGAGCTTAGTGAGCTCACCTCTGTGGGTGTCACAGCCGGGTGTCAAACTATCGCCCTTTCACTGACTTCATGGCATATCCAAACAGGAAGGATCTTGGGTCATTGACTGATTCTACAACTGAAAACAGAGGCCTGGTCTACACTACGCGTTTAAACCGAATTTAACCCTGCATCCGTCCACACAACGCGGCCCTTTATATCGATATAAAGAGCTCTTTAAACCGGTTTCTGTACTCCTCCCCGACAAGAGGAGTAGCACTGAAATCGGTATTGCCATGTCGGATTAGGGTTAGTGTGGCCGCAAATCAACAGTATTGGCCTCTGGGTCGTATCCCACAATGCACCATTGTGACCGCTCTGGAAAGCAATCTGAACTCGGATGCACTGGCCATGTAGATAGGAAAAGCCCCGCAAAATTTTGAATTTCATTTCTTGTTTGCCCAGCGTGCAGCTCTGCTCAGCACGGGTGGCGGTGCAGTCCCAAATCCAAAAAGAGCTCCAGCATGGACCGTATGGGCGATACTGGATCTGATCGCTGTATGGGGAGACAAATCTGTTCTATCAGAGCTCCGTTACAGAAGTCGAAATGACAAAGCATTTGAAAAAATCTCCAGGCTATGATAGACAGAGGCCACAGCACAGTGCTGTGTGACAAGCATAACGGAAAGCCAAAGAATCAAATGGACGCTCATGGAGGGAGGGAGGGGGTACTGAGGACTCCAGCTATCCCATAGTCCCCGCAGTCTCCGAAAAGCATTTGCATTCTTGGCTGAGCTCCCAATGCCTGAAGGGTCAAAAACATTTTCCCGGGCATCTGCCAGGGCAATCCCCAGGGGAAAAGGACGTGAAATGATTGTCTGCAGTTGCTTTCATGGAGGAAGGATTGAGTGACGACATTTACCCAGAATCACCCGCGACACTGTTTTTGCATTGGGATCTCAACCCAGAATTCCAATGGGCAGGGGAGACTGCGGGAACTATGGGATAGCTACCCACAGTGCAATGCTCCGGAAATCGACGCTAGCCTCGGACCATGGACGCACACCGCCGAATTACTGTGCTTAGTGTGGCCACATGCACTTGCCTTTATACAATCTGTTTTACTAAACCGGTTGATGTAAAATCGGAATAATCCTGTAGTGTAGACATACCCAGAGAGAGCGTGACAAGCTCTCTGAACTGCATCACTGCTCAACAGAAACAAGGGCAAAGTAAAATCCGACTGCAGCCTGACCTGCTGTGTGTGTAGATACAGCTCAGCTGTTTGTAAGAAACTCTAATACCCTTCCTACTGCTGGGCCAAATCCTCCGCTCCTTCCTTACCCTGCATTTATGTGTCGATACAGCTGTCATACAAATACAGTCAAAGACTTTAAGACCAGAAGAGACCAACAGATCATCCAGTCTGACCTTCTGCACATCACAGGCCACCCACCCCACCCCGAACCCGCATACTAAACCCAACAACCAAAATTAGACCAAAGTATTTCAGCCCACAGCTGAGTACTATAGCTGAGTAGTATGTAAGATATGTTTCCTATTGCTGGGCCAAATCCTCAGGGACTTCCTTACCCTGAGAAGAAAATAACAGCCTTACTGGGTCAGACCAATGGTCCATCTAGCCCAGTATCCTGTCTTCTGACAGTGGCCAATGCCAGGTGCTTCAGAGGGAATGAACGGAACAAGCAGTCATCAAGTGATCCATCCCTTGTTGTCCACTCCCAGCTTCTGGCAGTCAGAAGCTACAGAAACTCAGAGCATGGGGTTGCATCCCTGATCATCTTGGCTAAAAGCCATTGATGGGCCTGTCCTTCATGAACTTATCTAATTCATTTATGAACCCAGTTATACTTTTGGCCTGCACAACATCCCCTGGCAATGAGTTCCACAGGTTGCCTGTGCGGTGTCTGAAGAAATACTTCCTTTTTTTGTTTTAAACTTAGGGTTATTAATTTCATTGAGTCACCTCTCGTTCATGTGTTATGTGTTGAGGTAGATAACACTTCCTTATTAACTTTCTCCACATCATTCATGATTGTATAGACCTCTATATCCCCTTTTAGTCATCTCTTTTCCAAACTGAAAAGTCCCAGTCTTTTTCATCTCTCCTAATATGGAAGCTGTTCCATAGCCTTAATCATTTTTGTTGTCCTTCTTTGTACCTTTTCCAATTCTAATATATATTTTTGAGATAGGGTAACCAGAACTGCACACAGTATTCAAGTTGTGGGCAAACCATGGATTTATATAGTGGCATTATGATATTTTCAGTCTTATTATCTATCCTTTTCCCAATGGTTCCTAATATTTTGTTAGCTTTTTTGACTGCTGCTGCACATTGAGTGGATGTTTTCAGAGAACTATCCACAATGACTTCAAGATCTCTTTCTTGAGTGGCAAGAGCTAATTTAGATCCCATCATTTTGTCTGTACGGTTGAGATTATGTTTTCCAATGTGCATTGTAGAAGGGTGGAACGTTGTGTTTGCCATGGCAATGCTGTCCAGGCTGCTAAGCTTTTACAGCTGCTCAGTACTTCTGTTCCTGGAGCTCCGGTGTTATCAGCATTAGCAGAAAATGCAGCCTGCTAATTCAGCAGACCTTGATGTTACTCATAAAGACAGACCAGACCAGACATGGTTTGGTGACAAAGGCACTCAGCCAGGTTTATTGCCCTCACGGCACAGTACTAGCATCCCCTAGGAGCTACAGGTACACTAACATGAGTGCCCAGTGGCCAGTGACATTTTTTGTTTGTTTGTTGATGTGCTGATTTTTGTGAGTTATTCATGTTGAGTCTTTTCCAAATGGATCCTGCAAACAAATTTTAGCGTATGGCTCATATGCAAGTGTAACCCACACACCTCCTGGGCATTGTGTTCTGTCCCATCTAGTGACACTGAGACCACTTAGGGAGAGATTAATGAGGTTGCTCTACAGCCCTAGCTAACAGTCATATGACTTTTAGCTCATGCAGTAGAGGCTCAAGCATTTAGTTTCAGAGATCCCAGGTTCGATCCCGCCTGCCGATGATCGGAGTTTGTCGGTGTTACACAAGCTTTTCCCCTGGACTATTTGCTCCTCATGGTGAATGAGTGGTCACATGAGTCATGTGGTATTTTCTCTGCTCTCTGTATGGATGGCTGTATCCTTGGAGCTGCTGACCTGACCACATTATTCATTTTTATTTATAATTAACTAAAAAACTCTTGTTTCACCCACCACAGAATTGTCACTAGACTGCCACGGAATCCAGGGATCTGCCCCAAAATTCAGGTTGAGCTTGCGACAGAGTACACAGGGCTCCATGCAGATGGCTCAGGGAGGAGAAAATGAGACCTGTTTATTCAAACTGACTTTTTAACTGTATATGTCACTTTCCTTAAAGAATCTTTTCAAACGTGTTGTTTCCTTTTATATTCAGTGAGAGGAGTTTCCATAACCCCACTAAGGAGCCTGAACAGAGTCATCAATTAGCCCTGGTCTACACTATGAGTTTAAGTCAAATTTTGCAGCATTAGATCGATTTAACCCTGCACCTGTCCACACGACGAAGCCATTTTTGTTGACTTAAAGGGCTCTTAAAACTGATTTCTGTATTCCTCCCCGACGAGGGGAATAGCGCTGAAATCGACCCTGCTGGGTTGAATTTGGGGTAGTGTGGATGCAATTCAATGGTATTGGCCTCCAGGAGCTATCCCTGAGTGCTCCATTGTGACCATTCTGGACAGCAGTCTCAACTCAGATGCACTGGCCAGGTAGACAGGAAAAGCCCCGCAAACTTTTGAATTTCATTTCCTGTTTGGCCACCATGGTGAGCTGATCAGCACAGGTGACCATGGAGTCCCAGAATTGCAAAAGAGCTCCAACATGGACCAAACGGGAGGTACTGGATCTGATCGCTGTATGGGGAGACGAATCCATGCTATCAGAACTCCGTTCCAAAAGACTAAATGATTAAGCGCAGCCAGACACCAGGGCAGTTAGAAGAGCGCAGCAGGGCATGCTGCGCATCAGAGAAGCTTTGAAAACTAGTTTCATGACTGGCCAGGGTACGGTGTGAAAGTTCTGTTTGTTTTGATGAAAACCCACCCCCTTGGTTCACTGTACTTCCCTGTAAGCCAACTGCCCTCCTCTCCCCACTTTGGTCTCTGCTTGCAGAGGAAATAAAGTCATTGTTTCAAATTCATGCATTCTTTATTAATTCATCACACAAATGGGGAGATAACTGCCAGATTCTGACAGCCTGACTCGTGTTAAGTAGTGCACTACTCTTTGAACGGTCCCAGTGATTTCAGTAGGACTATTTCAAGCAGGGCTGGCTCCAGGGGTTTTGCCGCCCCAAGCAGCCAAAAAAAAAAAAAGCCGCGATCGTGATATGCAGCAATTCAGCGGGAGGTCCTTCGCTCTGACCGGGAGCGAGGGACCCTCCACCGAATTGCCGCCGAATACCCGGACATGCCGCCCCTCTCCGGAGGTGGCCGCCCCAAGTACCTGCTTCCTAAGCTGGTGCCTGGAGCCGGCCCTGATTTCAAGAGTAGGGCCCTATTCAGGGTAAGAAAGAAAGAATCTGGCCTTGCAGTGAATGTAATAGCACAGACATCAGTGCTTTCAGGCACCCAAATCCAGCTACATGCTGATGATGTTTGCATAGCTATGCGTATTTTGCATATCCATGCATGAGTGGCATTTCCCTGTAGCTCAGAGAAGTTATAACGGCTGCATGTCACAGATCATGGTGCATTGAGCAGCAGCTGTCAGTCCAGAGCTCTCAAGATGAGGTCACACACGCTGGTCCTCTCTGTGCTAGTTTTCTTTATGAAGGGTAAGTGTATTAGATGAGAATTGTAGAAAAATATATAAAGAGATGGATGGTAAGGTATAGAGTATCATGAAAACAAAAGTGAGGAAGGATTTTTCAAATAGATATCAATTCTCATTTACATGCTTCCATATGCTCTGTCTACATAAACAACAGAATTAAAATGGTTTCATATTAAACTAAATCCTGGTTAATAACAATGCTATGACAATTTAAATCCTTACACTATCAGGTACTAACACAGAAACATGGATTTATGCTTTAATCTCACATGCAGATGCCAGTGGAGACATTGTACTGACTCAGACTCCAGAATCCCTGTTGGTGTCTCCAGGAGACAGAGTCACCATCAACTGCAAAGCCAGTTCCAGCCTTGGTAGTGCCATAGCCTGGTACCAACAGAAACCTGGACAAGCTCCTGAGCTTCTTATCTACGATGCTACCTCCCGTTACACTGGGGTCCCAGCCCGGTTCAGTGGCAGTGGGTCTGGCACTGACTACACATTCACAATCAGCAGTTTTCAAGCTGATGATGCTGGCAGTTATTACTGTCAACAGTACAATGACTGGCCTCTCACACAGTGATTCAGGCCACTACAAAAACCTCCCTCTGTGTTGGTTCATTACTTCCATTGCAACTCTGTGTGTCAGTTATACTGTCAAAGCCCTTCCAGTTTCCACAGCCCGTTAGTGAAGAACATTAAAAACACTGACTTAGACATAAATTATTACACAATATGGTATTTTCTCTTTACGGAGTTCAGATAGATCAGGTTCGAAAGCACCTCAGTGAACCAGGAGACTCCAGGTTGGAGGCTGTGGAAATATTCTACATTTCATTCCATTTATGGTGAACAAAATATCAGAAGTTGGCTTTATGCATATGTAACAATGCTGGTTCTGGTGGGACCCAACTGAGAGTGTCAATTCAGGACAAATTGCTTAAAGCAGGGCAGTTACAGCCCAAGGCTGGGTTTTTTCCACCTTTAAGGCAAACCAAACCAGCCAGACAGAGAGGACTTTGGTTTTACCCCACTGGCTAACCACAAGCCACACAAGCAATTCCCTTAGGCACCCCGTTTCCCAGTATCACCACCAGTGCCACTCGTTAAGGGGATGAATGGGGATGAAAACCAACACCCCAATAAAAGAAAAAAGGTTCTCCCAATCCCAAAGGACCAAGCCCCAGACCCAGGTCAATATACAAATCAGATCTTACCCACAAATCACGCTATTGCCAATTCTTTAGAATCTAAAATCTAAAGGTTTGTTAATAAAAGGAAAAAGGTAGAGATGAGAGCTAGAATTGGTTAAATGGAATCAATTACATACAGTAATGGCAAAGTTCTTGGTTCAGGCTTGTAGCAGTGATAGAATAGTCCTTTGTGTAGAGCTTCTGTTTGTAGCAAAGTCCCTCCAGAGGTATGAAGCAGGATTGAAGACAAGATGGAGATAAGGCATCAGCGTTTTATAGTCTCTTGCCATGTGGTCTCTGCTTTCTTTGTCCCAAAGACAAGCTGTCCATCATATGGCATGGAAAAACCTCAGAGATCTGTCCATAGGCATGTCCCTGCATACGTTGCTGAGTCACAAGGTGTATCTGCCTTCTTTCAATGGGTCAACTGTATAGCTGATGGTCCTTAATGGGCCATCAAGCGGGCTAGGCAGTGCTGATGCCACATTGTCTGGGGTGTCACCCAGAAGCATAGCATAAGTTTGAAATACAGACAGTATAAAGCCAATATTCATAACTGCAACTACAAAAATGATCCACACATATAAACAGCATAATCATAACCAGCAAACCATAACCTCTCCATAGACCCCTTACATGACAACCTTTATACAATATTTGCTGAAAATATATAACAGTGGTTGCAACAGTGATCTATATAGTTACAGATTATGTCAATAAAGTCACAGCATAATTTAGGAACTTTTGCAGATACATGGAAACTGCTAACCACTGAACTGGATAGCTCTGAAATGTAGTCTTGCCTCACCCAAAAATTACTGACAAAAATGAAGAAAGCAGATCCCCTGCCTTCTACATAATGTCTGTCCATCCACCCACCCATCCATCCATCCTTCTGAATGCTTTCTGTAGCACCCATTGCCACAGTACCTAAGCATGTACTATCCCTTCCTATCCCTTCAAAGCTGTGGGATGTAGGGGGCAAAAAAACCAAAACAAAATACTTTGTCATTTATAGGTGACATAGAACACGGGCTTAGGAAATCCTTCAATGTTTTAGCAACACGAGTCTGGTGTCTATTCTTCTAGTTGACAGTGGGACATTTTGTGACTCCTTGGGCTCCTGGGGAGCTGGCAGGTAACCCGAGGGTTAGGAAGTGGAGAATGGAGTCTTTGTCTATTGTTTCTAATTTCTGTGTGCATCCCTTTAAACAGTTTTTTACACAAAATATCTCTCCCCCACACTCCACCTGACACCTCACCCCCAGCCCAGCACTCAGGGAATCCTGCCCTCCTCTTGTCATGTGCACTATATGAGAGAGAAATACTTTCCTTTTCCTTCTTCCATGTATAAGGAGGGAAGGATGGTCCCACAGTTAGGGCACTGGTCTAGAATGTAGAAGACCTGGATTCAATTCCCTGTGTGACCTTGGGCAAGTCTCTGTGCCTTATTCCCCCATCTGTAAAATGGGGGTGATAAGAATGCCTCCCTATCACACAGGGTGTTGTGAGGATAAACACACTAGAGATTGGGAAGCTCTTTGAGATCTATTGGTGAAAAAGGCATTATTATTATAGCTTATCCATAGGAAACAGAGCAAGATTTGGCCAATGGCTCAATCACTCAAGGCTGGAGTTGCACAGGAAGGCAACTAATTAGCTAAAAACAACAACAAGAAGTCTGCAAGCCTTCCACAGAATAATTATCTGGTTATTACAACTACAAAATAAGTGTCAATGAGAATTCATATTCACAGGCAATCTTATCTCAGAGTCACCACATCTTTATGATTTACAGGTCTGATCCAAAGCCCAGTAAAGTCAGGGAAAGATTCCCAGACTTCACTGGGCTTTGGATCAGGCCCTTAAGTCTCAGCTCCAGCATTTCTTAACAGCTGCTTTGTAAGGAGGGGGATCGTTTGAAGTCATTTGGGGCAGGGGACATGACAAAAACAATGTGACCAACTGAAGGTTGGGGTGCAGGAAATTGGGCTGCACACAGAGAGCTGGGATTTTTGGAACACTTTTTTGAGCCATTCAGCTACATTAGGCATCATCATTGTCCCCTCCCCACACACCCTTTTGTCCCGTCTGCTGGTGCTTCCCGGGCACGTGATGCTCTGTTCAAAAGCAGCTATAGGGATTGATCACTGTTGAGTGTCTCCCCTCAAGAGTTTTGCCCTGCACAGACAGAATAGGTCCACTCAGCGACTCAGCTCTAAGTCTCCTCCTTTAGGGCACAGAGGTGCTCACTGAGGGTGTCAGGGAGATAGAACCTCCCCTCAGGCCACACAGTGGCAGCAAATCAGCTCTGTGGTCTCTACTCCAGCCACAGGATGGGGGCAAGTTCTGTGGTCCTAAAATCCTCACTCCATGAAGGGCAACAGCTGGTGGATCAGTGAATTGGCAGATTCGCTACCCCCTTCCCCATGGGACCAACAACACATGGAGCTCCTGCAGCATTTCCTTCCAGGGTGCACAGGGGCTATGTACTCTGAAACCCTGCCCCTCCAAGAACAGCAAAACCACAGCAGTTTCCCTGCATCTGGGCCTGTCTACACAGTGGAGGGGATGGCAGGAGTTGCTGTTTAACGAAGGGCTGTTCAAACAGTAGACCTGAAGCATCAGCCCTTGAGTGACTAGCAGTGTGGGCCAGAATAGACGTGGTTCTTGGACAGGCACACCGGAGGGTTGGGCCATGCAGGGTGCGTCGCCCACTGGGGCAGCCTGCACTAAGGCCACTCACATGAGCATGGACTGCTCGCCCCATCCATCCACCATTGACCAGTCACCCGGAAGGGATGAGGAGGGGACGACACATGAGAGGGAGAGATCTTTTCCACTGTAGAGGATGGAGTAAAGGGCCCTCACTCTAGCTCCCTGAGCAGCTCTAGCATAGACTCTGCTTCAGAAGCTCCTGCAGGGACAATTCCGCTTCAAAGCACCCTCTACAGATGATGGACCACCCAGTCCTGGCTGTGTAACGGGTCTGTATTAAATGTGACACATTCTTAAATCGTCATACACTTGTGTATTACATTCGTTAATCTGCATGATCCAACTAATGGAGCTGAACATCCCCCTGTGACAGCCGGTGGCAGCACAGACACGTATGACCCTGAACACACTGCAGACGCTGGACTTCTGTGTCCGGGCAGTACTTTGTAATAAGGGACAGCAAGAAAAACAAACAACAGAACATCTGAAATGATGCAAATAAATCAGTTCTCCATTTCTAGGGCCTGAGGTGAGATGCTTTGCATATTGACATCTGCCTGAGATTTCCCTGCTGCTCTGAAAAGTTATATATGGAATCCCTTTTTACAGTCTTTAGGGTTTATTGATCAGCACCGGTCAGTCAGGCCATATCAAGATGCATTCACAGGCTCAGCTCATCTGGCTGCTAGTTTTCTGGATCCAGGATAAGATTCCATTTGAGATAACACTGGTCTGTTGGGATAACGGGAGATTGAGCTCTGGAAACCTCTCTCACATGTATATGTAGATACAATATGTTCCTCAATCTCAACATTCTTTGGGGGTTTTTTTAATGCTCTCATTTTTTGTAATCTTGGAGTTAAATGAGAGAAAAGGATAAACTATGCTACACAACTAAAGTGAAAACATGAATTTTCTCATTCATGTAGTATGTTAATTTACATTGTCCTTGTAATTCAGACTCCAGTGGGCAGATTGTGCTGACTCAGACTCCAGAATCCCTGGCAGTGTCTCCAGGAGGCAGAGTCACCATCCACTGCTAAGCCCGTTCCAGCACTAGCAACTACGTAGCCTGGTGGCTGATTCCAACAGAAATCACGACAAGCTCCTAAGCTTCTTATCGATGCTGCTTCCTCCCTGCAAACTGGGTCCTATAGCCCAGTGTCTGCAGTACCACAGTTACCTCCTATCGTAAGGAGCAAAGACCATAACTAGGGGATGGGGGACTGTGTCCTGGAGAGCAACAACTGAAAGGGACTTGAGCTCTCAGTGCAGTGCTGTGGGGAAAAGGGCTAATCCTCACTGGCAGTGGGACTGGACGTGGCTACGCTGATCACACGCTCACAATCAGCACCATTCAAGCTGAAGATGCCAACATTATTACAGCACCCCCCTCATCCCCCCACGCCAGTGATACAGACTAGCACAAAAAGCTCTGTTAGCTCTAGTTCTCACACTCTGTTGTAACAGGCACTTCCCGTGGATTGTCCCTGTATCCTGGAGGCCCTGCATAGCAACCAATGGGCTGTGAAAACCATCCAGGCCCAGCACCTTTAACACCTTCTTTAAAGTAGAGCTTGGAACAACTCATGGCCAGGAACCTGGACTATCCTGTGTCTTGGCTGCTCATGGTCTGGAGAACTGAATCTTAGCCAGGTCAGCTGGGCCTGGATTACTGCCTCTGGGCTGCTTCTCGAGTCTATGTGGCCTAGGCTTGGCATTGCCATTGGTGCATGAGGCCAAGAAGAGTTGTCCATTGTCATCACCTTCTCCAGGCCAGCACTTCCTCCCCTCTCCAACCTTAGAGAATTTTGGGGCTCAGTTCTCTCTGTTGAGCGCTGGGTGCACTTTCCCACCTGCCTCCAATTACAACTGGCAGCAGGTAGCAACTCATCCACTGGGATCCAGCAAGGACAGGTGAGGGCAAAGATGCTTTAAGGCAGGGAGGGATGGAGGAAAACAGAGGTAGAATGAAATAGGAAGGGTTGGGGCAAAGAGATTGGAAGAGTTTGGAGGATAATCTGGAGGAGGGAGGTTTTGGGTCAGGGAGAAGGGAAATCCAACTCCCCACTGCCTGTGATATAAACCTGTCTCTGTGTAACTGATCCCAAACTATAAGGTAAAGGTACCAATGACCCTCACAATTACCCATCACTGCCAACCAATTCACCTACAATGGAGACAACAAAATATAGAAAGGACAGTGCTATGTAACTCCATGTTATAGCTGTAATGACCATTTAATGGCTAAGATGTAATACCTGCTGCAGAGCAACAATGTCCAGCTCCCCAGGGACCACAGCTACTCAGGAACGATCTGGTCTAATGGGTTCATGCAAATCATGCCCTGTTTGTGTGGAAAGACGCATGAAATTGCTCTCTCAGAGTCCTGGGCAAAACCCTGCACTGTATTTAGCTGTGCAAATTGTGAGCAGATTTTCATAACCATCCTTGAATGCTGCATTGTCAACCATTAACAAATCAGGGCCCAACGAATCATGAGATTTCCTTTATAAACAATAAATGTTGACTGCTTTTATTTCCCTTCGGGATTTCACATTTTCAGACTTTTCTCCACAACCATGTGGACTAGAAACTCTCTTTTAAAAAAAAAAATGAAAACTGAGATTCTCACCTGATCACATGACGCCCGGAGTTGGAGCTTTATGAAAAACACCAGATATCACAACATTTGCTCACCTCACAATCTTGTCTGAAGGCCAACAGCATTATTAACCTCTCCTCAGTGGACAGGGAGGGTTAGGCCCATGCACATCTTCTGCACAAATTTAGCACCTTCCACCTGGGGATCTCTGAGCACTTTACAAACACTAATCAGTAATATCTCAGCATGACTAGTGAGCAACTCCTTCCCCATTTCACAGACAGGGAAGATACAGCACAGAGAGATTTAGGGCACGATTCTGTGGCCATGGACACCAATGACAATTTTGCCTCTGGGAGCAGGATGGAGCACATATATGGTCAGATCCTGCCACCCTTACTGTGCAGATGATCCCATTGATTTCAATGGGAATTCAGAGCACTCAGTACTTTACAGGATTGGGCCCACACTGACTAGCCAAAGGTCACACATTAAGGCTGTAGTAGAGCCAGACCAGGTGTCATAGGTTTGTTCCCCACTTTGAACTTTAGCATCCAAAAGGTGGGGACCTGCATGTACCCTTCTAAGCTTAAATCCTACCTTAGATCTGATAGCGCTGCCACCAACCAAAAATATAGTGTTTTGGTACACTTTCCATTCCCCCCAAACCTTCCCTGGGGAACCCAAGACCCAAACCCCTTGGGTCTTAACACAAAGGGAAATAAACCATTCCCCCACCTTTCCCCCTCCCAGACTTTCCCTCCCTTGGTCATCTGGAGAGACTACACAGATTCAAACTCCTTGAATCTAAAACAAAGAGGGATTTACCTTCCCCCTCCTCTTTTCCCCCACCTCTCCCTGGTCTCCCCTGAGGTCTCAAACAAGGGAAAAAATCAATCAGGTTCTTAAAAAGAAAAGCTTTTATTAAAAGAAAGAAAAGAAAAGAAAAACTCTCTCTGTAACATCAGGATGGAAATGCTTACAAGGTATACAGCTTATAAAAACTAAAGGGACTCCCTCCCCCCAGCATAAGTACAAGTACAGCAAACAGAGGTAAAATATCCTTCCAGCAAATACACATTTGCAAATAAAGAAAACAAACAAAAGACTAATCCACCTTCTAGCTAGTACTTACTATCTGGCACATGAGAAACTGTTTCAGAAAGATTGGAGAAACCTGGTTGCACGTCTGGCCCCTCTTAGATCCAAGAGAGAACGGACAACAACACAAAAAGCACAAATAAAGACTTCCCTCCACCGAGATTTGAAAGTATCTTGTCCCCTTATTGGTCCTCTGGTCAGGTGTCAGTCAGGTTTACTGAGCTTGTTAACCCCTTACAGGTAAAAGAGACATTAACCCTTAACTATCTGTTTATGACACCAGGCCCCACATTTACTGTGTCTGAGTCACTGGACCATCCTACCTCCCTGGAGGGCAAGTGACCATCACACGCTACGATGATGCACAGAAACCAGCTCTATATCTAGTCAGAGCAGGGAGACCAGGATCCCGCACACAGGGGCTGCTTTGCATGTGAACTCCCCAGTGACGCTGCCCTGTTGCTCTGAGGGGCTATAAAAATTTTGTTCCACTCTCCGTGGTTTATTGAGCAGCACCTGCCAGCTCAGACATATCAAGATGTTCTCCCAGGCTCAGCTCCTCTGGTTACTGGCGCTGTGGATTCAGGGTAAGAATCAGAACTGGAGGGCACTGGCTTAAGAGCACAAAGCTCCATTGATATTTTTAAAAAATCTAAATATTTTAGCTAGACTGGCATTTAAACATATAAATGCATTTCTCACAGTTATAGTGTAGATATATTGATGATTACAAACCTGTTGTTTTACCTGCTGTATTTTATGACATTATCTAAAGATGCAAAATATCAATAATTTATTAACATATAATATTGTTCACTATTAATGGCCAATTATCTGTATTTGTTTTTATTTCATATTTAATGCAGACTCCTATGGGCAGGTCACTATGACTCAGTCTCCAGAATCCCTCTCAGTGTCTCCGGGAGAAAAAGTCACCATCAGATGTACAGCCAGTTCTAGCCTTAACAGCTACTATGTATCCTGGTACCAACAGAAACCCAGACAAGCTCCTAAACTTCTTATCTATCAAGACTCTGACAGTGCCTCTGGGGTCCCGGCCCGGTTCAGTGGCAGTCGGTCTGGCACTGTTTACACTCTCTCAATCAGCAGCGTTGAAGCCGATGATGCAGCGGATTACTATTGTCTGCAGACTGAGAGCTCACCTCTCACAGTGATACAGACCAATACAAAAACCTCCCTGCTCAAGGGGGCGGGGGATTAATGCTGCTTCCTGTGA
This sequence comes from Mauremys mutica, assembly GCF_020497125.1. Lineage (NCBI taxonomy): Eukaryota > Metazoa > Chordata > Testudines > Geoemydidae > Mauremys > Mauremys mutica. The sequence continues at coordinate 130,654,031 of NC_059076.1, read as the reverse complement.
AGATCATCACACGGTCAGTGTAGCTGCTGCACCCTGACTCAGGATGACAGATCTCAATGTCCAGGGCTCCTCACTGCAGTACCCCTCTCTGCATGCTCCCAGCATTCTAGGGCCGAGCAGGGCCAAACCTGCAATGGGTGGAGAGGATCCTGTTAGGCAGGGAGTGACTTCAGTGTTTCCTGAGCTCTCTGAACCATCAAAGAAGTTAATACTTGCAAGTAATTGGAATTAAAGAGCATTGAGGGTTGCCAGCACCTCTCAGGAACTGCCTGGCATCTTGTGGGAAGAGGCCGGAAGGGAGAGAAAATATATTGACATGCAAGGCTATTTGCATGCAAGGCTATATGTTTGCATCACTAAGGATAATCTATGCTTAGTCATTTCCCTTTGTGACTATAAAATGTTTGTACATGTTAGATGCATCTTCACATCACAACAGGCTACAGGGAAAATAAATCATTGCACTCAATATCCCTCCTACTGCCACCAGATGGCATCACACAAATGTATCACTTCTGCAGCGGTGGGGATATGTGAAATGCTGAACACAGAAAAAGAGTGTGTTATTATCGTTAGATGTGCTTAACACTTCTCAGAACAAATGCAGACCAGACCTTGCCCCAGAAGATCTTACAACCCAAGTTGCTGCTAACACTTGTGCTCGTCAATAACTTATCAGTATTGCCTACCACTAACAGTCAAAAATCATGAGACTGGTTTAAAAACTATAAGATTACAAAAATACAATTTGAGTTCTCCCATTTGCCTTCTGGTTTGGGGCCTTCAAGGGATGGCACATGGATATTTCTCTGCAACAAGTAGATGCTGGGATTCTCACAGAATCAAGGACAATATCAAATGTCATAAGACTCATGATTAAATAACAAGAGTTGGCAACACTGCTTTCTACATTTGTGCGGTCACTGAGTCCATGATTCACCCTACGCCTGTAATTCAATGGATCTACACAGGTACATAATGTTGCTGTTCTGCACATGTGTGACGCTGGGAAACCAAGTGCCAGCTCTGGCCAGCTTAGGTGTTAGCTAAGAACTAACAAAGTCATAGCTGGAAAACAAAGCAGCTCACCGGTAAGTTAGTTTTGTTCAAAATAAGTATTCGTCTTATAAGGATATATTTAGCGTTTACACTCTATGGAATGCTTGTAAATTGCTGCATGCATTACTCTCTCTTGTAATGTCTATATTCTGTGCCTTAAGGAAATATGTAAGTTTTGCTTTATAACTGAACTTGTGAACCCAGGCACAGGAATTGTCCTCTCCACCCCCATTAAGGAGGCCTATCGAGGTTAAATGGCCTATGAAGAAATTTCACAATACAAAGGATTGGTGAACGGTGCTATTACACCATGGAAATGATATGTGCAAGGGAGCTTGTTTCATGGATTGGAAGGCTACATGTAAAAGATAAAACAGGATCACAAGAAAACAGGATCATCTGTTTGCTGTTTGAACTGTCACAGTGCAGAGACATTTAAGCAGAGATGTCCAAAGGTTACCCCTGGGTCTGCCTTGAAAGACATTTTGAATTGACAGATCACTACAATGCTGTCATCTTTAAGAATCATTGACGGTAATTCATTTGTGTGTATATTTCTGCTTGCTTTAACCTGTAAGTAACTCCCTTACCTCTTTCTCCTACTTAATAAACCTTTAGATAGTTTAGTACATGATTAGCTGCAGGTGTTGCCTTTGGTGTAAGATCTGGGGTACCAACTTATCTGGGGTAAGTGACTGGTTTCTCAGGACTGGAGAGAACCTGAATATTTTGTGATTTTTGGTATGTGTGAAATGGTATGTGACCATTTATCACTAAGTCCAGCTTCCCTGCCTGGGTGGCAAGACAGACTGGAGAGTCCAAGGGGACTGTCTCTGTCTCCATGGTAACACTGTTACAGTGATCCAGGAGTTCACACTGGTTACTGCTTTGGTGAAATCTAATTCTAAAAGACACCACCAGTGTGGGGTCTGCCATTTCTGACAGTCTGCCCTGATCAGGGCCGGCTCCAGACCCCAGCGCGCCAAGCGCGCGCTTGGGGCGGCGTCCCGCGGGAGGGCGGCAGGTGGCTCCGGTGGACCTCCCACAGATGTGCCTGCGGAGGGTCCGCTGGTCCCGCGGCTCCGGTGGAGCATCCGCAGGCGTGCCTGCGGGAGGTCCACAGGAGCCGCGGGACCAACGGACCCTCCGCAGGCACGTCTGCAGGAGGTCCACCGGAGCCGCGGGACCGGCGACCGCCAGAGCACCCCCCACGGCGTGCCGCCCTGCTTGGGGCAGCGCAAATCCTAGAGCCGCCCCTGGCTCTGATGTAGGGACTCATGGGCGTGAGCCACTCCAGACAGCGTGACAATATGCTTACAGGATCATGGTCTAAAATGCCAAAGCAACAAGAGGAGGTAACACAGGGAAAGTAGAGGAAAGGGGCAGGTTAACAGGGGAGATTATGTCGTTACTTGCAATGTTAACGTATGTGTCTGGTGATTACTAGTTAGTTTCTCAGGTTATATGAATTGTTCCAGTGGAATTAGAGCAATAGTACATGGGAACCTGAAGAAGTGGGTTCTCAAGAACACACATAAAGGGGGAGACCTGGCTGTTGGGGTCAGGAAGGTGTCCCCAGGCTGATGGGGCATCTTAAAAGAAGGGGCAGAGGTGAGTGTGGAAAAAGACACGGAAGGGGGTCCAGACAAGCAGGTTAGCTGGGGAAAGAGTCCAAAATCAGGAGCCAGAAGCCAAGAGCAGACTGGTGGGGGGAGCTGAGCCCTGGAGTTTGGAACATTAATACAGAAATATACTATCTGCAATAATGCAAATCTACCCATTCTGTGGGCCAGATCCTCAGCATGTCCAAATCAGCGTAGCTCCAATGAGTTCAGGAAAGCTACACTGATTTACAGCCACTGGGGATCTGGCCCCGTATCAGGGACTGAGAACAGCTGCTTTGCATATTTGCATCCCACTGTCCTTTCCCTGCTGCTCAGAGCAGTTATGAAGGTTTCACTTCACTCTTTGTGGTTTATTGACAAGGGTTGGTCTGAGCAGAAACAACAAGATGATCTCACAAGCTCACATCATTTGGTTCTTAGTGCTCTGGATCCAGGGTAAGAATCAACCCAAAATCAGAGTAACAGCTGCTTCCTGTCGGGTGTCCCCATGTCAGTGTAGCTGCAGTGTGGGAACCTAGGTAAGCCACCATGCTGCTCAGATCCGTCCCTTATGCCCTCGCCATCATTGTCTGGATCAGACGTATGCAAGGACCATATTTGGTGCACGTGAAGCTGAGCATTTCCAGGTCAAATCCTGTCATATCACCTGTGGCATAATGTTCACGTGTTCATTGATTGCAAGTATTCACTTTTTAGATAGCCCAGATCTCATGAGACATTGACCGGCCACTGGATGCACTGGAAAAAAAAACAAAGAATAAAACAACATAACCCCCTTAGCCATTCTGGGACATGGCAGCTCCCATTGCTGGTGAGCTACATCAGACACAGCCAGCTCATCTAAGATTCCTGCCCTTGGAACTAGGGGTGCTGGTGATGCTGCCGCACCCCCGGGTTTGAAGTGGTTTCCATCACACACAGGGTTTGTAGTTTGGTTCAATGGCTCTCAGCACCCCCACAATACAAATTGTTCCAGCTCCCAGACCAGCATTGCAACTCTCCATTGGCTTCCTCCCAATCCTCCCTCCACCTGCTCCTCTTTCCTTGGCCATTGCCCTGCCCTAAAGGACCTGGGAGCTCAGCTCTGCTTGTGAGACTCCGGTGTTATGGCACCTCTCTGAGAGTAGGAGTGGACATACAAATACATTGGGAGTATCTGGGTGCCATGGGGTCCAGGAGAGGCAGCTGAACAATGAGATCCTTGGTGTTCAGAGGAGCAGTGCCACAGCTGCAGGAAGATCTGCATGCAGAGGGACTGGCAAGCAGGGTGGGAGGGAGGCTGATGGGGAGCCAAGGAGAGATTTAGGGGAAACATAGACCACCTGCATCTGGGATTTCATTGTACTGTATAACAAATTAATGTGTTAGGATGCCCAGAGCCTTGGGTAGGCATCTTTCTATCATGTTACATCTAAATAAAACAAAATATTGAAAATAGAAGAATTAACAATCACAGGGTGAAAAGTCTAACAGTCTGTGTAACTAACAGTGGCCTCTGTTTAACAGGTGCCTTTTGTAATACTGGGGCATTCATAAATCACTTTACACATCTCTATCTCACTCTCCATATTGTGTGAATAACCTAACAAACCACGATGACATTCAATACTTTGTGAGGGCTGGCAGGAGGCCTGTGAATCACTGAAGCGGTGATACCTCCAAATAATGATGTTGAATCTCCTTATCTTGCCACCAGATGGCAGCACATCTGCACAAAACAAAAACTCTCCTGTAATACTTGAAATTTTGTTTATAATCTAAAATGGCTTTGATATCCCTAATATAACAACCACCCCTACTTTCTAACACACTGCAAACAAATCAGTTCTCCATGTTGAAACTCTGTTCCTTGCACAGGGACTAAGCCAAGCAATTTGCCTATTTATATTGGCCTGATATGCAGAGCCGTCCCTGGTGTACAATGAATCGGAGCGACTGCCCCAGGTCCTGTGCTTTTGATAAAATTGCGAGGAGGTGGGTGGAGAGGTGAGGCGGGAGGATAAGCAGGGTGAGAAGGTGAATAGGGAGGTGAGCGGCAGGTGGCCGGGGGGGTTAGGGAGGAGCCCCCCTACCGGAACCTCCTGCCACCAGGCGGGCCCCAACAATCAGCGCCTCCCCCTCCCTCTCAGCACCTACTGCCTGCCATGGATCAGATATTTTGGAGCATCAGGAGGCGCTGGGGTGGGAGGGGAGAAGAGGCAGAGCAGGGGTGGAGCGGGGGTTGGAAGAAGCAGGGTGGGCATGGAGTCTTGGGGGATCGGGTGGAGTGGGTGCGGGCCCTGAGTTGGTTCCAGAGGGAGCACTCCCCGGTAGATTAGAATCTCCGCATCTATGTCCCGGGCCCAGCACTCCCCCTAGATAATTGAGGCCCACTGATTAGAAAGACCATCCCTTGCCTAATCCACCTGGGCACCCCTCACTGCCAGGAATGAGAAATACATTACGAGATTGAGGGGTGTCTGTGGCCCTGGGTCTGCAAAGCGAATGGACATTCATACAGATGCTGCTTTGCATATTTCCACCCGAGTGACAGTTCCCAGCTGTTCAGAGCAGATATAAATGTGCCACCTTCACACTTTGTGCTTCCGAACTTGGTATCTGTGACTACGCTATCAAGATGATCTGCCGCACTCAGCTTCTCTGGCTCCTTGTCCTCTGCATTCAGGGTGAGAACAACAACAGGAGGAAATGAGCTTTAAAGAAAGTTATAGTATTTTACTAGGATAGAAATGCTAAAAATGTCCCTTTCCAACAATCATTCCTAGCAGCAATTACAGTGTTAGCAGAATGAGAGCTCCAGGCAAGACACTTTTAGAGTTTGTAAAATATGCTGATGTTGGAACAACTTTATATTTCTTTTTATCCTAAATCTATTCTCCCATGCAGACTCCAGTGGGCAGATTGTGCTGACTCAGACTCCAGAATCCCTGGCAGTATCTCCAGGAGACAGAGTCACCATCAACTGCAAAGCCAGTTCCAGTGTTAGCGGAGCGGTGGCCTGGTACCAACAGAAAACAGGACAAGCTCCTAAGCGCCTTATCCACAGCGCTTCCACCCGCCCCTCTGGGATCCCAGACCGGTTCAGTGGCAGTGGGTCGGGCACTGACTACACATTCACCATCAGCAGGGTTGAAGCGGATGATGCTGGAGATTATTACTGCCAGCAGTATGCTAGCACCCCTCTCACACAGTGATACAGACCAGCACAAAAACCTCCCTGCTCTGTTTCGTTTCAGACTCTCATTCAGTATTTCAGCTGCTTCCTGTGCCGCTTCCTAGCACTGGTGTTTCTGCTGCCCTGCAATGGGATGGCTGGGTGTGTCAGACTTTGGTCCCCTCTCTCCAGGTCTTCCACCGTGCGGTTCAGCACTGTTTACTCAGCAGTTGCTTCCCCGACCACTAACACATACAGCAATAATCTAATCACAGCAAACTGTGGTCAGCGCTAAATCTCTGAGTGATCCAGGCTCTTATCTAGCGAAGCACAGTCACTGCTGCAGCTCCCCACACACAGAGGGACATATTGCACAGATTCTACCACCATTGCTCTTCTACATGTAATGCGCATGTACAGATCGTAAAGAACACAACAAACACCCTGACTGCAATGCCCCTCACTAGCTCACCCTTCCCTTGGGAGTCCCTGGAGGACCATGTGTGTGCAGGAGGGTAGGCGGGGAGGCCTGTTGCATCCAGGTTTCTACGTGCTGTGCTGATTCACCCTCATGGAGTCTTTCAGCCCAGCTGGCCATCAACTAAGATGCAGTTATTCTTTAGCATAACTAATGTGGTCAAAGCACAGCTGTTTAAAGGTAAGAACCTTCCCATTGTCCTCAGTCTGAGAAAAATTTGTCTTCTAGTTAGTAGGACATGGAGGCTACACATACAGAGAGGCATGTATGATACAGCAGTTTTCATAGTAACACTTCATAATAACTTCATACTATCAGTCAGAATTTATAGGTTATATAGAGAAATCCCCAAATTGTGTCACCCTGCAATAGTAGTGAGGGAATAACCGGGCTCCTGGGAAATTTCTTCCTCACTCCTATAACTTACAGGAGTAGCTCTCCCTAGTGTTCTCCCCTGCAGAGCCAGTGGCCAAGAGCAGATATGATCACGGTCACTCCTGCTTGAAGCACTAGTAACTCAAGCTCTACATTCACCCCTTCCCACACCACTTCGCGGTTATAAGATTAAAATTCTATTCAGAATCAGCCATGCAAAGATGAAAATTTAAATGTTTCCACTGACTATTGCTTAGCTGCACTGACAATATCTAGGTATTCATTTATAAATTATTCATATAACAGACTCCGGAGAGCAGATTGTGATGACGCAGACTCTAGGATCCCTGGAGGTGTCTCCAGAACACAGGGTCACCTGAACTGCAAAGTCAGCTCAGGATCTCACAATTGCTTGGACTGGTACCAACAGAAATTGGGACAAGTGTCTTATTTATTATAGGGCTTCCACCCTTGTCTCTGGGGCTCCAGACAGTTCAGTGGCAATGGTCACAGAACTAATTTCACCCTCACAATTAATAGGGAGATTATCATCGTCAGCCAGGCTACAACCTCCCTCTCCCAATGATACAGATCAATAAAGAACTTTCCTGTGCTGTTCTGTAGCTTTGCTCATTAAAACTTCACCTCCTACACAGACTCTTCTAAACAGCTGCTATTGTGCCTGCAGGATCAATCAGTGTGTCAGCCTATAGATACCTCTTTGAAGCCGTCTCCTTTTCTGAATCACCACTAGGTGGAGTAGAGTCTCATAAATCAGAGAACCTTTGCTTAATTCTGCATAAAAGTGCAGCATATTTGATATAATTTTTGATACAGTTGATGACTGTGATAAATGAAGGGGGGGTGTAGCACCCTTTTATGGCCACTCAGCCCACCAGTTAGCTGTAAAATCCCTGTTAGTAGCTTTGCTCTACTTGCTTTACCTGTAAAGGGTTAAAAAAAGTCCACAGGTAAAGGAAGGGAGTGGGCACCTGACCAGAAGAGCCAATGGGAGGGCCAGAACTTTTTAAAATTGAGAAAAAAACCTTTCCCTTTGTGTCTGTTGTTGTTCTCCGGGGAAAAGGGCAGCTGTTATGCTGTGAGAAGCTGAAGGCCAGATATGAAAATTATCAGAATCATACCTAAAAATTGCTTATTTGGAAACCCAGATATGTAAGTAGATCAGAAATGTCTAGAAAGACGTGATTGGGTTTATTTCTTTTCTTTTGTAAGGCTTGTGGACTCCTCTGTGCTAACCCCAAATGCTTTTGTTTGCTTGTAATCTTTAAGCTGGACCTCAAGAAGGTTATTCTTGATGTTTAATTTTTTAAGTGTGTTTTTTTAAATATAGCAATAGCCTGAGTTTTCAAATGTATTTTCTTTCTGTTTGTAATAAATTTTTCCCTTTTTCAGGAATGGGATTTGGATTTTTGTGTCTTAAGAGGTTTGTGCACATGTTTTTTTAATTAGCTGGTGGCAACAACTGATTTCTTTGTTTTCCTTTCTCAGCTATTCCTCAGAGGGGAAGGTGAAAGGGCCTGAGGATGCCCCAAAGGAAGGAATTCCCAAGTGCGCCTTCCTGGGTTCAAAAGGGGTTTTGCATTTGGGTGGTGGCAGCATCTACCCATCCAAGGTCAGAGAAAAGCTGTAACCTTGGGAGTTTAATACAAGCCTGGAGTGGCCGGTGTTAATTTTTAGAATCCTTGCAGGCCCCCACCTTCTGCACTCGACGTGCCAGAGTGAGGAATCAGCCTTGACAATGAAGAAGAAGAAATCAGTGCAGAAAAGGAAGATGGGCTTCTTCCTAATGACCACAAACAACATTTGATGCCACTGTACAGTCCATAAATGCTCAGACACCACACTACTCCTAGCAAGCAGTCGTCAGGGAGAGCAGCGGAGAAACAGGGACAGAAAGAACAGAAGGGCAAATTCCACCCAGGCCTCCAGAGGGCGAGCAGCTGATGTAAAAACTCCACAGAACCGACATTCTAACCTGAACACGTCTGGGTGAGTGGGTATTCACCCACGAAAGCTCATGCTCCAATACATCTGTTAGTCTATAAAGTGCCACAGGACTCTTTGCTGCTTTTACAGATCCAGACTAACATGGCTACCCCTCTGATACTTGACATCCAGGTGGTTTCCTGTTATTTCTTTTCTACTTCCTTTCAGCCTATAAACCTGAGGGGACAGATTCTGTGCTGTCTCCCCCGAGAGATGCAGCCCAAGGGGACGGGGCAAAGTTAAAATTCTCCCTCTACAGGGTCCACTGCAGCACCCAGTGCTGATATAAATACAGGAGATTTCAAGACTCTCGATGGAGGTGTTTATACATTGAAAGACTCTGGCTTCATAATCTACGAAGGGACCACAGGTGAGGTGATCATCTAGTTTGATCTCCTGTATAACACCGGTCACGGGACTTCCGTGAATCTATTCCTGTTTGAACTAGAGCACATCTTCTAGAAAAACATCTGCTCTTGAATCCATTCTAAACTGGGCTCTTCTGATTCACAAGCTGCAAAACAAAGGCTAAAAGGCAGATTTTCCTTCACCAAGAAACTCCCCAGACTTCAGGAAATGAAGCCCGTCCCTCTAAACTACATCACTTACCCCTGGCTGCGTGCAGTGCCGCAGAACCTAAGATCCACAAGCGGCGAGATACCACAGGCACCGTCGCATCATCAGTGCCTACACAACTCTGCTACTGCTTTGCCGCCACCCATTCCATTCCAATCCAGTGGGCCAGCTGCGACAAAGGGGGGCTCCCCTTCTAAAGTGGGAATTATGTGGAGGGAGGGGAAGTAGCAGGGTCACAAATGCAACATAACGTCCTCTTGGCTGATGGCAGACGCTCTTTAGGTGCTGAACATATTTTCATCTCCTGCTTTAAAACGTTCTGTTTGTGTTTAGTGAAGAAATCTAATAGACTCAGACACGGCGTAAAACAGCCAAAGAGCCTGACATAAATGCCTCCCTCTGAACATACCGAGGGATATAACTCATGTACTTAAGCAAAGATCATTAGCATTTACCAGGTACACACACATACCCCTGGACACTGAGGTGAGGCACAGATCAGTTGCAAAAGCTATATCCTGCCCCCAGTCTGTATATAGTCAGATCTCCCCCATCAGTGGGACCTGTGCTCTCAGTAGCACTGTCAGTTCTCCAGGGTTGTCCTGGACTCTCCAGGAATTAAAAATTAATTTTAATTAAAGATTGTGTCATGTGATGAAACCTCTAGGAATATGTCAAACCAAAACTGGCAACCCTAGTTCTGTCTTTGTCCACTAACACACATTTATCCAGAGTGGCTGCTTTGCATAGCTCTACCCAAGAGCCATTCCCTTTACATGGACAAGATATAAATGGTTCATTTACGAACGCAGTGTGTTTGTGACTGCCAGTTTAGAAGCAACAAGATGTTCTCACACACTCAGCTTCTCTGGCTGCTAGTGCTCTGGATTCAGGGTAAGAACAAGGAGGAGCGATAGTTGCTTCATTTATTTTTTCTTTATTTACAGACATTTCTATGACATTCAACATCATAGCATCTGAGCAGCTCACAAGCATTAATGAAAATTAAATTAAATATAATCAGATGTATATTAGAAAAAGATGTATTTATCTAATTTACAATAGTGGTTAAATATCTAAACATTGACGGATGAAGCTTTCATTTGTTAAACATTATTCTGTTAATTGTCTTCCTGCAGACTCGCACGGGGACATTGTGATGACTCAGACTCCAGAATCACTGGCAGTGTCTCCTGGAGACAGAGTCACCATCAACTGCAAAGCCAGTTCCAGTGTTAGCTACATGGCCTGGTACCAACAAAAATCAGGACAAGCTCCTAAGCTCCTTATCCACAGCGCTTCCACCCGTCCCTCTGGGATCCCAGACCGGTTCAGTGGCAGTGGGTCAGGCACTGACTTCACATTTACAATCAGCCGGGTTGAAGCTGATGATGCTGGAGATTATTACTGTCAGCAGGGTAGCTATTTGCCTCTCACAGTGATACAGACCAATACAGAAACCTCCCTGTCCTCTTCTGTTTTCTGTTCCTCTGGTATATCAGTTGCCTCCTGAAGTCACGGTATCAGCAGAATTGCTGGGCAGCTGGGGATCTCACTTCAACAGCCTCCCCCCCTCACAATTCAGTTCAGTTCATTTCTAGAGTTCCCCGTGCAGTAGCCTTGACACTTGAATTGATTTCATGATTCACTACATTGTATGCTGTTGTTTCCCTTCTCCAGTTGGAGTGCCTTTTCTTTTACAGGCTGGATCTCACCTCCCAAGACCGTCACAGGATCTAACAGCTCCTCAGTCAGGTGACAAGGTGGACAAAGAGCTGTCCTGCTATCTTCTAAAGCATCCAGGGCACCATGTTCCACCCAGGAGAAGCAGGAGCAGAGAGGAAGCCTCATTTCCTGCAGTCCTCACCATACCAGGATCACTAGAACAGCTTCCAGCGCTACAGTCGGCACTGCATGCCTGCAGTGTTACCTAATGTCGTAGCATAAGAACAAACACAACCTCCTCCTCTACAGTCTCATTTTCTATCACTTGGGTTCCCCCAGGCCCGGGCTCTGTCAGCCACTTGTCTGAGTGCTGTTAAACTGATGGAGCAGGGCTCAAAGGAAGCAGAAATGAACACTGGGACCCAGATCGGGGAGAAGCTCTTCTGTACCTGCCCCCTTTATAGAATACACATTCCGAAAGGACGGGCAGGGGGAAACGGGAGGAGGCGTTGCCTTGCATCTCAAAGATGAATACACTTGTACTGAGGTTGAGATAGAAGTGGGAGCCAGACCCACTGAAAGTCTCTGGGTAAGGATGAAAGGGGTAAAAAAACAAGGGTGATGTCACAGTAGGGGTCTGCTATAGACCACCTAACCAGAAGAAGAGGTGGATGAGGCTTTTTTTAAACAATGAACAACATCACGCAAAACACAGGACTTGATGGTGATGGGGGACTTCAACTACCCACATATCAGTGAGGAAAATATCACAGCAGGGCACAGATGATCCAACATGTTCTTGGAATGGATTGGAGACAACTTTTTATTGCAGAAAGTGGAGAAGGTAACTAGGGGAGAGGCGGTTCCAGGTTTGACTCTGGTGTCAGTCCAGTGGAGTTACACAGAAGTGTAACTGTATAGTGGGTAACTGGAAGGAAAAAAATCAAGGTGATTTTTCTCGTCAGTTATTAAATGTATTGTGCGAATGATTAGACACTTCAGAGGGCAGTGGTAGGCAGGCAGTGGTCTCCAGATGAAGACTTCACAGGCGTGCAACTGGAGTGGGTGTTCATCAGATAACAGCCAATCAGGTGAATTTAACTAGGAATCATAAAGCCTGTGAGTTTGATGAAACAACTGTGCAATTCTGAGACTTTACAAATAAACTCCAGAATCCCTGTCAGCATCTCCAGGAACCATAATCAGCTGCAAAGGCAGTTGCAGCACTGGCAATAGGATGGCCTGGTACCAACAGCAATGGGGACAAGCTTTTAATCTTCTTATTAGTGATGCTTCCCACCATGCTTTTGGGATCCCAGACCGGTTCAGTGGCAGCGGGCAGAGCCGGCGCAACCCATTAGGCGACCTAGATGGTCGCCCAGGGCACTACAATATGGGGGGCGGCAAGCATGGCGGTATTTCGACGGTGGGACCTTCGGACACCTCTGTGGGGGGCGGCATTTCGGGGAGGGACCTTCCGCCGCCTAAGGCGGCAGAAAAGCTGGCGGCACTCCTGGCAGTGGGTCTGGCACTGCTTTCACTTTTCCAATCAGCAGGGCTGAAGCTGCTGTTGCTGGAGATTATTAGTGGTAGCAGCATAACAGCTACTCTCTCACCTAGTGATACAACGCACTACACAAACTACACTGCTTTCCTGCAGTTTCCTGTTGCTCAGCTGCTCCCAGACCAAAATATTATCTTAGTGAAACTGCTGCCACCTACAGGGCTGTTGGGGAATCTCTCACAGTACAGGCTCCTTCACTCCATCCCATTCTTTCCTGCTATACCTAGAGTTCCCAGCACGCGACATTCCCCAAACTGGAATTCATTACATCAGACCTAGAAGTTCCCCTTCAACATTCCCAATGCTTTTGCTCTTATACTAAGAACCTGTGTCTAGTGTGAACAGTTTAATCTGGATTGAAACAGTGAGCAGCAGTTAATATTGAGTCACAGGCTCTGTGGCCTGACACCCTTTCCCCAAACCAACAACTATAAGAGCCACATGTGACAGAAATACCTGGAATATCCGAAACGGACAGACTGAATCAGATCCTAGGTCAGCTCATCCAGTATCCAGTGACCAGCACCGATCTTAGAGGAAGGTGTAAGAACCCTGCAGTAGACAGATGTGGGATAACCTGCCCACTCACCCACATGGGTCTTGTTCTGATCTCTGGGACAGATTAGTTTAAACCCTGAAGAACAAGGTCTAATATCCCTTTCAAAATGTTTGGTATGAATTACAACTCCTCTGGATATTCTTGTTGTACATGTAACTATCCTGTCCTATTTTAAATCAACAAGTTCCACAGTTTAATCACATGTTGTGTTAAAAACATATTTAATCAGTGTTGAATTTCCCACTTTTTAATTTAATTGACTGGCCCTCTGTCCAGATGTTCTGAGACTGAGAGAATAGACCAGAGGTTGGCAACTTTTCAGAAGTGGTGTGCCGTCTTCATTTATTCACTCTAATTTAAGGTTTCGCGTGCCAGTAATACATGTTAACATTTTTAGAAGTGATCTTTCTATAAAAGTCTATAATATATAACTAAACTATTGTTGTATGTAAAGTAAATAAGGTTTTTAAAATGTTTAAGAAGCTTCATTTAAAATTAAATTAAAATGCAGAGCCTCCCGGACTGGTGGCCAGGACCCGGGCAGCGCGAGTGCCACTGAAAATCAGCTCACGTGCCGCCTTCGGCACACATGCCATAGGTTGCCTACTCCTGGAATAGATGCTTCAAATATACCTTCTTTAGACCATTCATGATTTTATATACTTTTATCCTGATTCCTCTTATTTTTTTCCTTTCTAAGGTAACAATCCCAATCTTTTCAGTCTGCCTTTTAGAGACCAGGTCACCAGTACTGCATGCAACGTTCCAGACAAGGCTGCACTATTGATCTATGAAAAGATATTATAATATTACTGGTATTATTCTCCATCCTATTCCTTATACAACCTAACTAATGTCAGCTCTCTTGACCAGAGGCTTTCTTTGAGCTGTCTAAAATGATAATCAAGTCGCTTTCTTGAGCTGATACAGTTAAGATCTACTGATGAAAAGTGCTATCTATGGGCTTTTAGCTATGATAATTATTAATTTAGACATCTATAAAGAATATGAGTAGTTTAATTTTTTCCTCTAATGTGCAATACTTTGCATTTATTGACACTGAATTCCATTTGCCATCATGTTGACCATTCCCCAGGCTTGTTTCGGTCTCTCTGAAGTTAGTCATAGTCCTCTCTGGTCCTGACTCACTTAAATAGCTTTGTGTCATGTGCACATTTTCCTAGCTCCCGACTGACAGCCCTCCAGATCTGCTACTGATGCTGAGGGATGTGCCATATGTCCCCTAATGCTACCAGGAGAACCTAAGCAGAATGCAAACCAGAAAACAGAGATTTCATCTTCACTGCAAATGCCACAGTGTTTGCGTGGGTCAGTGTTAGGTAAAAAAACACATTTCCTCTTCCTGGGTCCATGTGTTGCTTGGGTGGGTTCAGCACAAACAAAATTCATCATCACAGTAATGAGTTTTAGGCAGGAATCTCTAGCCCACTACAGTATCTATCCACTGTCAGATCCTGTAGAAATGAGCATTTGAGCCGGAACGTATCACTCTCCATTGCTAATACAGCAACCATTTCTGAATATGCTTGAACGCGATTGCTTAATCATGGCATGGCATTGTGTTACCATGACTTACCACTGGCAAAGTTCCACAGAAGTCAGCAATTACACACAGTCAAACTGGTGTGACAGAGAGATGAATCGGGTCACCATTTTCATGGATTTCTATCTATAGTCATACGTAATAATATTTTAACCCTCTGTACCATGTCTTACATACCACAGTGATAGGTGCTATAGAAAAACAAGACTGAGTAAAAGAGAAACTCAGACAGATTTATACATGCTGTTGAGCATGGTCTCCAGGTGAAGGCCTGGTCTACACTGGAAACTTTTCTTGGCATAGTAATATTAATTAGGAGTGTGATTTTTAACATTTTGATACCAGCAGAAGGCCTCGTGTAGATACAGTATACCTACAAAAAAGCGCTTTTGCCAATATAGCTTATTTAGTTTGGAGAAATAGTATTATCTATACCAACAAAAACATTCTACACTACAAGAATTTTGCCAATATGCATATACCTGCATATCTGTACTGGTCAACCTTTTATAGTGCAGATTAGGCTGAAAACACAACAGGTGTGCAACTTAATGACATGTTACTCACCAGGCAATCCAGAGGGTGAACTTAACAGTAATTATAAAGCCAGGATGTTTGGCAAAAGAAGTTTGCAAATTAAATATTCTGGCTTGTTCTTCAGTAGTTCAGACTAGCTGAGGAGCCGATTGGTTCTCTCTGGTCTTAAAATCAATGATTCTATGAAGATATTGAACTCCGATTTAAAGACTCTCACACTTGGTGCTACCACCTCCACGCAAGGATATACAACAGTGATACAGCCTAATGGAGGAAAATAGAGTGGATCATTCAGTCTTTTAAAAACAATATTTTATAGTTGTGTATAATACCTAACAGCACAAGGTCAGATCCTCTCACTGTTGTAGTGTTAACACTCACTTTGCACAGGTGTAAATTAATCTACAAGGTGCCAGGTATCGGGAAATCAACCCCCTGGCCTTCCGATCTCTTAAACTTTTACCTCTTTGTGCATGTTTAATGAAAAATTTTCCAAGAGTCTCTAGCAAAGAAATATCCCTGATCCTCAACAAGGGTTACATGCTACCAGCAACACAAATACTGGATATTGAGCTAACACACAAATTGAGCTTAAGGGCTACATTGTGTCCTTGTTTTCTGTATGCAACTTTCTCTATAATTACATGGGATTTAATGTGCACAGCCCCCTCTCTGCAATCTCTGTACTGGGGCACAAGCAATGCACATTTACATAGAGCTAGTTTGCATATTACCACCCTGGTGCCATTTCCATGATCTGCAAGTCGTATATAAATGTTAGGGTTTAACGCTTCACATATGTCAGTCCAGAAATATCAACTCCAGAAATATCAAGATGATCTCACAGACTCAGCTGATTTGGCTTCTTGTACTTTGGATACCGGGTAAGATCAGAAAAAGGGTAAAGATTACCAACTTGTTTGAAAAGCATATTTCATTTGAACGGTCTTATATTCTGATTATTTTATACAGACTCCAGTGGGGACATTCTCATGACTCAGACTCCAGAATTGCTGTTGGTATCTCCAGGAGACAGAGTCACTATCAACTGCAAAGCCAGTTCCAATGCGTATAGCAATATGGCCTGGTACCAACAGAAATCAGGACAAGCTCCCAAGCTCCTTATCCACAGCGCTTCCACCCGTCCCTCTGGAATCCCAGACCGGTTCAGCGGCAGTGGGTCTGGCACTGACTTCACTTTTACAATCAGCCGGGTTGAAGTGGATGATGCTGGAGATTATTACTGTCAGCAGTATTACAGCTACCCTCTCTCACAGTGATACAGAGCAGTACAAAAACCTCCCTGCTCTCTGGAGTTTCTATTGCAACAGCTGTTTCCTGAATAGTCAGGGGTTCAGTTTTACTGTTGCTGTCACACACAGTAGCCCTCTATCTCTCAGACTTTGGACACTTCACCCAACAGTCCAGTTCTCCCACTTCGCCATGGAGCTCTCACCCTGACATACCCGATGATTCACTACATTACATTCGGCAGTTTCCCTTCTACCGTTAATGTCTGTTTGTTCTTAAAAGTTATGTGCAATTTCCCACTGACATGATATAATCCTAGCACCTTTTGGATAAGTTTACATAGAGGACATATGTCCTACAATTTATCAATAATGACTCATCATGATCCTGCCCAACAGCGAAACAAGGTGTTATTCACAACAGGATTTCTGTAGACTACTAGGAAAATGGTGTAAATGACATCTGCATGACGTGCATTATATGAGGACAAATCCATAGCCACCTTGGTATTCAAAATTGTCACTCCACTACATACTGTAACAACACAGGTTAACCGGACAAAATGAACCATAGGCTCCCTGCTACATTACAACATTCCCTGTCTCCATAAGACTTGTGAAAGGTGATCGCTGACATTTGTAAAATATACTTTTTATTGTTGTGTAGACATGAGCTAAGAAATTCTAGCCATAAAGCAAAGCCTCCCTGCTTCCCCCTGAAAATCCCTATGAACTGAAGCATATAAACACTGAATATAAATTGAGATGGTTCCAAGTGATCCAGGACACAGACATAGGACACTCAGCACACAGGCAAGCTAAAGCTGATTCTGATGGACACCAGTGCAGATCAGAACTCCATTGAAGGCAATCATGGTACACTGTTTAAAACCAGTGCTCAGAGAGAGCAGACTCAGAGCCACAATATAGAAGAGCAATGTACCACCCTGATCCACGTGTGCAACTCTCACTGCCTTTAAATGGTATTTGCCCCTTCCCTGCAGTCTCCGCACTGGGCCACAGGGGATGCACATTTACATAGAGATGTTTTGCATATTTCCACCCAAGTGAAAATTCCCTGCTCTATAGAGCAGATATAAATGTTACGGGTTAATGATGTATGTTCCTCAGCTCAGTATCTTTCAGTCTAGAAGCATCAAGATGATCTCACAAATCCAACTTCTCTGCCTCTCTGTGCTCTGGATTCAGGGTAAGGAAAGCAACAGGGGAGAGGTTAACTTAAAATAATTTGTTACCAAGATATAGATGATGACAGCCGTGGCTCTTAAATCCCTGACTGCCAGTGACAGACATGTTCTAAATCACATTAAATAGACGAGTGGGTTTGTTTCTTGAGACCACAATAGCTCTTAATTACAACAAGTGTCAGAAGGTACGAATATAGCTACACTTTTAAAAAGAGAATAAGACACTAACATTGCATCATCCCTGTGTTAAACTGTTACACTGACTTTCTGTTCCTTTATTTTAATGTTGTTCTCCATGCAGGATCCAGAGGGGACATCCTTGTGACTCAGACTCCAGAATTCCTCTCAGTGTCACTAGGAGACACTGTCACTATCAACTGCAAAGCCAGTTCCAGTGCTAGCAGCTACATGGCTTTGCACCAGCAGAAACAAGGACAAGCTCCTAAACTTCTCATCTACAGCACTAACACTCGACCCTCTGGGATCCCAGACCGGTTCAGTGGCAGTGGGTCTGGCACTGACTTCACTTTTAAAATCAGCCGGGTTGAAGCTGATGATGCTGGAGATTATTATTGTCAGCAGCATAACAGCATCCCTCTCACACAGTGATACAGACCAATACAAAAACCTCCCTGCTCTCTTCAGCCTCCAGTCACTGTAATGAGTGGCTACACTGAAGCACTACAGTGGCACAGCTGTGGCTAGTGAAGACATACCCTGAGTTTCTGTAGTTTCTGTTCCTCTGGTGTTCCAGCTGCATCCTGCACGGTCACACAATCTGTGCACCTAACGCTGTCTACCTACGCGTGGGCTCGGTCGACTTAACTATGGGGTGTGGATTTTTCACACCCTTGAGGGATGTAGCTGTGCTACCGAGAGTTTTCAGTGTAGACCAGCCCTGTGAAATTGCTGCCCCCTACAGGGCAGATGGGACTCTCACTTCTCGCTTACCCTGACTCCTCCATCCAGTTCTTTCCGGTCATTTCTTAAACTTTCCCATGCAATATCCCTGGGGCTGGAATTTATGTTACTTCTGACATTATACTGTAATATGATCACTCAGCAGCTTTTGAACACGTCCTCGAGGTTGAGAACCTTTCCAAGTGGCACAGTTCATTTCACTTTTCCTTCTGTTCTTCTGTAACGTTTCTACAGGTTGAGACGTTTCGAAGAATTAGAGTGTGAAAAAAAGGAAAACACCCCAAAAAGTGGGGGTGAGGGAGGGGCACCTATAAGACATCGTTTGTTCTAACCTGTTGCGTTCAAAAGGGAGAAAGGGGAAAAGACCATTGGAAATTTTAGAATTACAGCATTAAAATTTGGAGGCGGAGGACGTGGAAACCAAAACAAAATGATAATTTAAATTCAAAGTGAATCCAAATTAACATTTTCAGGGTTTGTTTAAAAATTACCCATTCGAAACTATCAAAAACAATGGTTTTCTTTCCAAAACAATTGTTGGACAGAACCTTTTTTCAGTGGGAAAAAATTTGGGTTGAAAAATTCCAACCAGCTCTCCTTGGGACAGCTGCCATCCTGCAGGGTATCTGAACAATGAGTCATCCTCCATTCTGCCTCCTGGAGTTTAACAGGAGGCAACAATTACAAGATTGAAACAAACGGAACTCAATAATGTGACATTAGCAGTGCTAGATGGTTTTTCTATCCTTTGAAAAAATCATACTCATAGGTATGTCTACACTGCAATTAGGTTCAGAGGTGTGATTGCAGCACATGTACAAGCTAGCTCAAGTAACAACAGTTTAGCTGTGGCAGCCAGGATGTTGGCACAGGCTAGACTTCCAAGTTCAACCCGCTCAGGACCCTTGGTACATACTTGGAGGAGCTAGTTTGTGCTGCTGCTCATACTGCAGAAGTGTAACCTTAAGAGTCCTTCAGTGTCTCCTAACAAAGTGTTCACTGTCATGCAACACCAACTCCTATCTGGCCTGACCAACTCATTACACCTAACTAACACATTGCTATTGTCATAACTATAAAGGGAAGGGAACAGCCCTCCAGCGTACAATACTATAAAATCCCTCATGGCCAGAGACACCAAAATCCTTTAACCTGTAAAGGGTTAAAAAGCTCAGGAAACCTGGCTGACACCCGACCCAAGGGAGCAATAAGGGGACAAGATACTTTCAAATCTTGGTGTGGGGGGGGAAGGGCTTTTGTTTGTGCTCTTTGCTTTTGGGGGTTGTTCGCTCTTGGGACTAAGAGGGACCAGACATCAATCTAGGCTCTCCAAATCTTTCTGAATCAGTCTCTCATATTTCAAACTTGTAAGTAACAGCCAGGCAAGGCGCGTTAGTCTTATTTTTGTTTTCTCAACTTGTAAATGTTCCTTTTTGCTGAGAGGATTTTACCTCTGTTTGCTGTAACTTTGAACCTAAGGCTAGAGGGGGTTCCTCTGGGCTATATGAATCTAATTATCCTGTAAAGTATTTTCCATCTTGATTTTACAGAGATGATTTTTACCTTTCTTTCTTTAATTAAAAGCTTTCTTTTTAAGAACTTGATTCATTTTTCCTTGTTTTAAGATCCAAGGGGATTGGATCTGGACTCATCAGGAATTGGTGGGGGAAAGGAGGAGGGATGGTTAAATTCTCCTTGAGTTAAGATCCAAGGGATTGGATCGGTGTTCACCACAGGGGCGGCTCTAGGATTTCCGCCGCCCCAAGCAGGGCCGGACGCCGCAGGGGGGCGCTCTGGCGGTCGCTGGTCCCGCGGCTCCGGCGTGCCTGCGGGAGATCCACCAGAGCCGCTTGCCACCCTCCTGCGGGACGCCGCCCCAAGTGCGCGCTTGGTGCGCTGGGGTCTGGAGCCGGCCCTGGTTCACCAGGAACTTGGTGAAAAAGCCTCTCAAGACTACCCAGGGAGGGGAAGGTTTTGGGGGGAAAGAGGGTGTTCCAGACACTGAGGAATCTGGATGGTGGCAGCGAACCCAGATCTAAGCTGGTAGTTAAGCTTAGAAGTGTTTATGCAGGTCCCCACATCTGTACCCTAAAGTTCAGAGTGGGGGAGGAACCTTGACACCTATCCTGGTGTTTATCTACAAAGGAAGTCATACGAGGTATCAGATGAAAAACTTATAACAGGCTGGTCACCATAAACGTTGTGAGATGTATGTATGGATAGCAATTAAGAAGCTGTATGTTAATACTGAAAATATGTTTTAACCAAGCTAACCAGGCAGGATTGATAAACAAAGGTTTCCCAGATAAAGGAATGTTGACTTGCCTGTCTGCCCAGGTCTTGAATGTAAACGGAGCAGGGTTAGCCAGAGATGATGGGAATTATAGTTGCATACTGAGCCCACAGGAAAAGCAAATTAACAGAATGACATAGACAGCATGGTATTTGCCTCCATCATGGAGCTGACACACAGGCTATGTCTACACTGGCAATTGAACAACAAAACTTTTGTCTTTCAGAGGTGTTAACCACCCCCACTACCCCTGAAGAACTAACGTTTTGCTGCGACAAGTGCCAGTGTGAACAGCATATTGTTGGCAGGAGTGCTCTCCTACCAACAACGCAAACACCGCTCATTGAGGGGTGGAAGTTTTTTGTCGGAAGGAGAGCTGACAAACAGCGGCTACACTGCACAACTTTTAGCAGCACGGCTGTAGCAACACAGCCATGTCGCTAAAAGCTGTGTAGTGTAGGCATAGCCATAGATTAACTCCAGCAAACCTCTCTCACTGAGGCAGAGGGGTAACAAGGTGACCTATAGTTCTGAGTGTCCCAAGAAAGCATCAGATGCAACTACACTGCTATTGTTACTCGAGTTAGCTTTGATCCAGCTCAGTTGTTTTCAACCTTTTTTCATTTGATTCCCTAAAAAAATTCAAATGGAGGTGCGGACTCCCTTGGAAATCTTAGACATAGTCTGTGGATCTTCAGGGGTCTGCAGACCACAGTTTGAAAGCCACTGATCTAGCTACATCAAAGCTAGCTCAGGTATATCTACACGTGCTGCAATCACACCTCCCAAATGCTGTGTAGACATACCCATAGAGTTCCTCCAAACTCTTTTAAAATCATAAGGCTGGATTCTCCACTGGCTTGTCCACTGGGAGTGTAAAGTGGGAGTAAAAGCTGCTAGATCAGATTGGTGGCATCTTGCACCAACTTTGCACTCACTTAGCACAGATGTAAATGGCTGAACAAAGTCCACCAGAACAGGAGGGAATCAAGTGATTGTGATGACTCAGACTTTAAAATCCCTGGCAGTGTCTCCTGGAGACACAGTCACTATCAGCATTAGCAGCACCTGTGTGTCCTGGTACCAACAGAAATCGGTACAAGCTCCTCAACTCTTTATCTACAGCGCTTCCTCCCATCCCTCTGGGATCCCAGACCAGTTCAGTAACAGTGGGACTGGCACTGATACACCTGGGCTGATGATGCTGGAAATTATTACTGTCAGTAAGGACAGAACTTCCCTCTCATAGTGATACGTGCCAACACAAAAACCTTTGTTCCATTTGTGGTTAGTTCAATCAGGGAGGGTGAGGTCCTCTGCTAACAGTTGAGGTGTGAACACCAAGGGAGGAGAAATTGCTTTTGTAGTTGGCTAGCCATTCACAGTCTTTGTTTAATCCTGAGCTGACGATGTCAAATTTGCAAATGAACTGAAGCTCAGCAGTTTCTCTTTGGAGTCTGGTCCTGAAATTTTTTTGCTTTGCAATGTAAAGGTAGCCATCTTATAGCAAAAAAACTTCAGGGCCAACTGCTAGCAGAGGACCTCACCCTCCCTGATTGAACTAACCTCGTCATCTCCAGACTGATTCTTGCCTGCATATTTATACCGGCCTCTGGAAATTTCCATTACATGCGTCTGACGAAGTGGGTATTCACCCACAAAAGCTTATGCTCCAATACATCTGTTAGTCTTAAAGGTGCCACAGGACTGTTGATTTCTGCCCTGGAATTGCTGCAGTTCCACCTTTTGCCCACCAGAGGCCATTGTGGCACCAGAACAGCCTGCTGCATTCATGCTATTGGCTGTTCTGGTGTCACGGTGGCCCCTGGTGGGCAAAAGGTGGAACTGCAGCACTTCTGGGGCAGAAAGTATTTTCTGCGGAAAAATAAAATTTTGCAGGAGACATGAATTCTGTGCATGCGCAGTGGTGCAGAATTCCCCCAGGAGTATCAGAGAGCATAAAAATTACATAAGAATGCAAGGGCGGCACCGTGGTGCAGAGGGACAAAAGCAGCCTTTGGAAGAACAAAATTATGGCTTCTGTTCACATCTCCCCACTCACTCAGTGTGTGGCTTCAATGCGCCATTTCCTCTCTCATTTCTCATGTGCCTTTGTTCCCTCATCTGAAAACAGAAGATCTCCCCCATCCACATTGTAAGCTCCTTGGGCAGGGACACTGCACTCTGTTGGGGCTTAATTAATCATCAACTCCAGTTTATTGCTGTGGAGCCTGAACTATTCTTTTCTGCTGAGGCAGAAACAGCTGATGAGCTGGAAATGCCGTTTCTGTAGTATTGCTTATTTCATCTAATAAATACCAAATAATACGAAGGGAAATAATCCAACATTTTCAGACTTGGATGCCTAACTTCAGGCACCCAAATCCATGCTGTGCCTCCCAAATAACGGCAGCCTGACTTTCAGAGGTGATGAGTGCACACAGCTTCCAGCGCAAACTGAAAGTGCTCAGTACCTTCAAATATAGCTGCTTATGAATAAAAGCAGCTACAATATGGCTAACTTTAGGCACTCAGGTATGAAAATGCATGAGAATAGAAAATTGGCCTGTGTAATAAATACCTGTTCCTATAACAGACCAAGACATTATTTATGCTGCAGTTATCTGTTTAACAGCAGTCTGCTGATTCTCTTGCATCACTTGATATGTATCTTTATTGGATCTTAATACACCATTTATAAAAAAGCATTCGGCTAATAAAGATGAACCTCTAGCTGCCATTGCCATAGGAGGGCATCACTCATGTACAAACATACCCTACATAAATGAGCACATCAAGTTCCAGGCATGATACATATTCTGAAATAGTGCAAGCAAATCGAGCCCGTGACACAGGGCCTAAGACTAGATACTTTGCATATTTACAACTGACTGATATTTCTCTGATGCTCTGAGCTGCTATAAATGCAGCATTTAACTCCTTGTAGCTAACTGATCAGCACCAATCAGCCCTGACGTATCAAGATGATCTCGCAGGCTCAGTTCATCTGGTTACTATTACTCTGGACCCAGGGTAAGAATCAGTCGGAGAGTGGGCTTGATTTTCCTCTCAGTTCCACTACTTTTACATTGATTTAAATCAAGTTACCCCTTACGCACGTAAACCATAGGGGAATTAAGATTATATACTTTGTGCTCAATCTCAGAGCCCTGACATTCCTTAATTACACTAGTTAGTTAATTGTACAAAGCTCCCATTTCAAATCTGTTCATGCTGCTTTACATGAAATTAAGAAAACTATAAATATAAGTTACTTATTAGTATGGTTTATTTTTACTGTATTTATTTATATTTTGTTTCATTTCAGGCTCCAGCACGGACATTGTGATGACCCAGACTCCAGAATCCCTGGCAGTGTCTCCAGGACAAAAGGTCACTATCGACTGCAAAGCCAGTACAAGCATTAGTGACTGGTTAGCTTGGTACCAACAGAAACCAGGACAAGCTCCTAAGCTCCTTATCTATGGTGCTACCACCCTGCAAACTGGGGTCCCAGCCCAGTTCAGTGGCAGTGGGTCTGGAACTGATTTCACTCTCACAATCAGCAGCGTTGAAGTTGAGGATGCTGGAGATTATTACTGTCAGCAAAGCTATGATACCCCTCTCACAGTGATACAGACCAGTACAAAAACCTCCCTGCACCGTTCCGTTTGCTCCGCCCAGCTGTTTCCCATACAGTCTGTCCCAGTGTCAGTGCACCTGCTGCTCTCAGCTTGGGCACGGTGGTTGGGTCAGACTTCAGGCACCGCTCTGAAGCATTTTTCTCCCCAGGCCCTTGTCTTCACTGCAGTGATCGTTTGAGATATAACTCATGGCTTGTCCCCACTCCGAGTGCCGCCCACACACACAAACCTTGAGCTCGAGCTAGTGGTGCTTTACACTCGAACGAGCTGTCCCGGTGGGGGTGGGGGGTTAAAGCGTGAGTGCTGCTGACTAGAGCTGGGCGAATAACTGATTTTTAGTTCACTGGCAGTTTAAAAAAAAATCCCATCGGGTTTGTGTCAAACTAAATGCCCAGAAATGTCAGTAAATTAAAAAAAAAAGTCTATTTTGGGTCAAACTAAATATTTCCTTTGACCTGAAACATTTTGTTTCCAGTCATTTTTATAGGGCTAGATTCAAAAAATGGCTGGAGGAGGAGGAAGAGATGGTGCCTCCCTTATAAGTTTTAGCCCAGTGCTTAGAGCAGTCACATCAGATGCAAAGGACCCAAATTCAATTCCCTGCTGCAAGCAAAGGACAGAACTGAACCTGCAGCAGGGAACTGAATTTGGGTCTCTCACATCCAATGTGCTCAAAAACACTAACACTAGTTAGTTCAGCATCTTCCCCACCAGGGGCATCTGATCTACAGGGATGAACATATTCTTCTTTCATTTCTAAGTATGCACTTGATAGTAAAGCAAGAGTGAGAACACCCAAGTAAGGGAAGCTAATCCTTGATGCTTAGAATCAAACGTTAGACTAGCATTTATGGTAGGAGACCCTGCAAATACAGTCAACTGCCCCAGATCTCCTCTCCTCAAAATCTGCTCATTAACAAGTTATCACCAGCTCCACAGGGAACCACCAACTCACTGACTGATGAGCACCCTGAATTATTTTTCCTTATACTAAGAAAATATTGTTTTTAAAGAAAAGATCTGTTTCTGGTCGTGTAATTGGCAGTCTCTTCCTTGTCTGTTTAGGGAGAACCTGTGATAGCCTGGGAGCGAGGGAGAACTACAGGATCTGTCTGTGTCCAACAGTCTCAGTAAAGAGCCCTATTGATACCCACATCAATAGAGTTGTGTGTCTTCCCGATCACAAGGGATGCGACAGATCTCAGCAGTAGAATAACAATTCAGGTTCTTATATTGTGTTCATCACCACGATATCTGATAGAGGTGGTCAACATTTTTCACAAGGAAAATTTTCCCATCAAAAAATATCGTTTCATCTACATTGAAATTTTCTGCCAGATATTGTTGATTTCCATTTTTATTTTTTTACCAGGAGAAACTAAACAAAAATGTTTATTTCAAATCAACATTTTGAAACTCCTTTCTAAATGTTGTAGCCAGGATATTAGAGAGACAAGATGGGTGAGGCAATATCTTTTATTCTGTTGGTAAGAGAGACAAGATTTCGAGCTCACACAGACCTGAAGAAGAGCTCCGTGTAAGCAAAAAACTTGCCTCTTGTTAGTCCAATAAAAGATATTACCTCACCCACCTTGTCTCTCAAACGTCACTTAGACATGCTGAATCATTTGGTTTTGATCAGAAATGTCATTTTTTTTCCTTTTCAAATCTCTTTGGAATTTTTTGTTTAAAGAAAATTTGCAATATTTTGACTTTTCGTTCCAATTCAGAATACAACGCAATTTGGAAGTGTCAACATTTCCTGCAAAAGGATCATTCTGTTTTTCAGACAGCTCTAGTACCTATCTCATCACTTGTCCATTATTATCCACTTATGGAGGGGAAATTATAGTGAGAGAGAGAGAGAAGCTGAGTGTGTTCAATCCGGAGCATTTCTACTGCCAATCAACTTTAAAAAAAAAAAAAAAAACAGTAGAGCTAAATTCTTCTCTCAGTTAAGTGGGTGTAAATCAGAAGTAACTCCAAAAATTTAAGCTTAATAAGGGCAGATGCCAAATTTAAACTAACATTCCATCAGATACCATCCAACTTCAGACTTTTCTGTAATTTAATTTTCCTTCCCTATTAATCTAAAAACAGATGAATGTTATTCTCAATTGCAAGGCGGGGGGGCGGGGAGAGACTGGCATTTACATGGCGATTTTATACAATGTACTTAGCAACTTCCTATTGGCCACTAAAGTATATTTGTACAGGTTGGATCCAATTTCCCACTAATGTTACAAATTACAATCCTACCATATCAACTGGCACTGTAGAAAGCCTCCTGCCTTTACCTGTGTAAGCAGAAACCTCAGATTGAGTGCCGAAACCAAAACCAGACAAGTTACACCTCTTTCCACACCCACACTATGCTGTATGTCTAGAAGTTCAGGCCCTGGTGGAATACAGATCTGGGGGCCATTCCTCAGCTGGTATAAATCAGTGTAGCGCCACTGAAGTCAATGAAGTTTCATCAGTTTACACCTGCTGAAATTCGGACCAGGGATTGTCCGCACTGGCAGTTTTTGAAACCTGGCAGACGTGTTTCTCGTTATGTAGCTTACAGCTTCCCTTCCAGATATCTGAAGGAGGACTCTGTTCCACGCCCGTGTCAGACAGAAGAGAACTGTATTGGCCCTAGTGCATTTAGGGTATGTCTACATGTAACCCACACACCTTCTGGGGGTGGTGTCCTGCCCCATCTAGTGGCACCGAGACCACTTAGAGAGATAACATGAGTCTGCTCTACAGCCTTAGCTAACAGGCAGTTGGCTTTTAGCTCATGTTGTAGAGGCTCATGTACTAAGCTCCAGAAGTCCCCAGTTCGATACTGCCCGCCGATGGCCACGGTCTGTAGGCATTACATACACAGCATTTGGGAGCAAACGCCTCCCAGCCCCGCTTGACGGACTCAGGTGAGCAGGGCTCACGCTAGCGCTCTAAAAATAGCTGTCTTGACAGCGCTTTGCAATTGTGGCTTGGGCTGGAGCTCGGACTCCGGTGCCCACCCTCTTCACCAGGCTGCCCTGCACTTCTCCGCAGGCCCAGAGGTGGACTGCTGCACAATCTGAACACAGGCTGCAAAGGCTAATACAGCGAGCGCACTGGCTGCAGGACCTGCAGGACAGGCTGCCCTGTGTAGTCCCAATGAGGGGCTGGAGAGGGGGCCAGAGGACTGGTTAGGAGGACATCCTACCTTTCCCTGGGCCTTCCTCTGCTCCCCCCCCCACATCTTGCAGGCTGACACAGCCCCCTACACAGCCAGGAGGGTTTAGTGCTATGATCATGCCAAGGGTCTCTGAATGTGTTATAAGAAAAGCAAAGCAAACAGTGAGAACAGAACCTAGCCTGTGCACTGCTGTACACACATTAACTATCCAATCCTCCAAGCCCCCTCCCCTTTCTGTATGATGGGTGAGTCAATATTACCATCCCCATTGTACAGACAGAAAAGTGAAGTGACTTACCCAAGGCCACGCAGAGAGTCAGTGACAGAGCCAGATGCTCCAGTGCTCATTCCTCTAGCTCACGCTGCCTAGCACAGATTCAAGGAGCTGCGGGGGAGTGGGCGGATTTGAGTTACAATCAGCCTGGCAAAGACCCATTAAAAAGATACCAGCCCCAGGCACAAACCTCACCTACCCTCTACTTTCATGAGAATGAAAACAAACCCTACTGTTGATTTTACTCACCGGTCAAAAAAATTCCTCCCTCTGGGTCAGGGCCGGCTCTAGCCTTTTTGTCGCCCCAAGCACCGCTCCCCTACCCCAAAAAAAGAAGCCGCCACGATTGGCGGCAACTCTACCGCTGCCGCTTCATTCTTTGGCAGCAATTTGGCGGCAGGTCCTTCCCTCCAAGAGGGACTGAGGGACCTGCCGCTGAAGAGCCAGAAGTGCCGCCCCTTTCCATTGGCTGCCCCAAGCACCTGCTTCCTGCGCTGGTGCCTGGAGCCGGCCCTGCCCTGGGTGAGAGGGCAAGTAGAAATTGGAAGCCTATACCAATGGGCAGTCAATGGGGGTGATGCTCAGGATCAGACCAAAGGGAAGCATGGTGGTCCAGCATTATGCGCCCAGGTATGGCACTGACACGTGTACCAGTTCGCTTCTGAGCCTCACTCGGAATCACCATGGCTGCCTTTCCAAGCTGTGAAATGAAGCTCTCTCCTATTGACATTTCAAGCTCCTCAGGGGAGGGGATACTGCTCCCTGTTGGTGCTTCATTAATAACTAGGGTGCAAGAGCAAATGGGACAAATGCTCAGTTTTGCCAAAATAGTAGAGGCGAGTCCCCCTATTGGGGTGTGGAAGAACATTCGGGGGGATCAGCACACTGGGATAGCTACCACAATGCACTGCTCTTTGTGGTGTTGCAAGAGCTGCTAATGTGGCCACACCAGTGCGCTGGCAGCTGACAGTGTGAACACATGGCAGCACTTTCCCTGCTGCTGTCTCCGAGGGCTGGTTTAACTCCTGGCGCTCCACATCTGCAAGTGTAGCCATAGCCCTAGTCAGGGTTTCTTCAATCACAAACTGAACCTAATTGAAGATGCTTTGCATATTTACAGCAGACTGATCTCTCCTTGATAATCAACGAAGTTATAAATGCTTTTTTACTCTTAATCGATCAGTCCTAGGCAGCCTGGACGTACCAAGACAATCTCCCAGGCTCACTTCATCTTGCTCTCAGCCCTGATCTACACTACAAACTATGGGTATAACTACCTCACTCCAGGGTGTGGAAAACCACATTCCTGAGTGACAGTCATACTAACCTAGCTCCGGGTGTAGACATCACAGTGTTGATGGGAGGGTTCTCCTGGAAACACAGCTACTGTCTCTTAGGGAGGTGCAGTAACTGTGTGTCTTCACTAAGTGCTACAGAGTTCTGGATCAGGTAAGAATTACTCACAGTTATGGCTTGACTCGGCCTAGTTAGTTCTAATGTTATTGACTTTACGCCGAATCAATAACATTATTGATTCTAATAATTATTGGTTCTAATGTTATTGACATTGATTCTTAAGCCAATAAGAGCATTGATTCGGCATTAAGCAAGCAATGCATTCAACTATAAATACATTAGAAAATGGTTTATTTTTACTATATTAATTTGCCTCTTTTTTTTTTGCCATTTCAGACTCCAAGGGTCACACTAGCATGACTCAGGATCGCAAATCCCTAGCTCTAGGACAAAGGACACAAACTGTAAAGCCCGTACAAGCATGGGCACTTGGTTAGCCTGGTACCAACAGAAATCAGGCCATGAGCCCTCAAGAGCTCCTTACTACTCTGATACCTCCCTGCCATCTGGAGTCCCAGCCCGTCCAGTGGAAGTGGGTCAGGCACTAATTTCACTCTCACAATCAGTAGCATTGAAGATGCTGGAGATTATTACTGTCAACAAAGCTATAGCTCCCCTCTACCAGTGATACAGGTATATACCAAAAAAACCCTTTACTATTCCATTTCCTTTGTGAATCAGCTGCTTCATGTAGAGACTCACAGTGCCAGTGTTATCTTGGAATCTTGCAATTTTTAGGGCAAACACATTTTCCAGAGCAAAAATACATAGAGGGAGCAATATCAGGCTTTATAGTAGAAATTAGTTGCAACCTTCACTATGAAGCTGTTGCTGTCTCCATAATAAATACCACTATAAGTTGACTTCTGTATGACAGTCCCACAGATGCAGATCAAAGATGCTGTATAAGGAAACACTTATATATTAAGATACAAGTAAAAATACACTAGAAGGCTGCGAACTGCATCATATGGGTTACAGATAAGAAACTCTTCTTAGACCTGGCTCTCTTGCTTTCATAGAGGGATTCAATTCATATAAGAACACTGCAGCAACGATCCCAGTTCTATGGTTTATACTAGTGTCACTGCAGAGTTTTGGATCAGTACTGTAATGATATTTTATAAAGGGCAAGTTTCTCTCTTTCACTTGGTTTACACACCAAGTCTGTTACCGTTAATACTTTTTTTTAAAGGAAATTATGTTGCTAGATCAATTAAAATACATTGAGAAATCAAAAGTATATTCACTTCCATTATCTATTCTTTTAACAGGTAAATTAACCTGTGAGGGCATAAAAAGTTATTCTTTTAACACACGTCCTCCACTACAGAATGTCATCATTGAAAAGTATTTTTGGTGGGGTTCTGAGTATTTGATTTGTTTGTTCACAAAATGCAGTATTTCCTTGCCATGAGATCTACCCCACTACACCTAGCACAGGAAACAGATATTTACAGGACAGCGGCATTGCACATCTAGCCTCTTTAAACAAAAAGCTGAAATTTCACACAGTTGACACTAGATGGCCACATTCAACTATCTTTTCAGTGGGAGGTGCTGGAAGCACCACACTTAAAAGGTTAATTTTCAATCTTCAGGAATGAAAATAATGGTCTATTTATGCAACGTTACATAGAACATGGGACGCGCTGCTACAGGGCTCAAAAACAATTTAATGGAATACCAGCCTGTTCCTCTACCCTTTATAATAAATAATAATTGGAGATATACCAATCTCCTAGAACTGGAAGGGACCTTGAAAGGTCATCAAGTCCAGCCCCCTGCCTTCACTAGCAGGACCAATTTTTGCCCCAGATCCCCAAGTGGTTCCCTCAAGGATTGAACTCACAACCCTGGGTTTAGCAGGCCAATGCTCAAACCACTGAGCTATCTTCCTCCCTCCCCCTTTGGGATTTTAATGGCAGTATAGTCAGGAGATTCAGGGATAAAGTTCCCACAAGCCTATGCATCACTCTGAGATGATGACTAACAAACCCAGTAAGGAAGGGAAGAGTTAGGCCATTGCATAGATCCCCTGATGCATGGAGATCACACCATCAATATCATCTATCTGAAGAGATTCCTAGTATAACAATGATTCCACGCTCCTTACATTTAAATGAGCAGCCAGGCAGCACTGAGCGCTGAGAACATGTATTCCCATTCCACACTGACAGATGCCATTTCAACACAAAGCAAGAGATAGTGACTGTAGCCTAACGTGGGGTTGCTCAGCACCCAACAAAACATGGTCCTGATCCATATAGGAACCTCTGGGCACCCCTGTCACTATCATCAGAACTGCCATTGGAACACAAATGGAGGATGCTGGCCAAGGACTTGTCAGGTTGAGCTTGCGTATTTCATCCACCACCCCTTTTACTTCCCTTTTTCTGCATGTTTTAGGTCAGCTGGGAATTTTTGTATCTGAACTAAATTTGCATATTTCACACCCAAGTGACACCGCACTGCAGCTCTGAGCTGTCATAAATGTTCCAAGGCACTCGTTAGTTTGTTGATGAGCACTGGCTGATCAGACATATCAAGATGATCTCACAGGCTCAGCTCATCTGCCTGCTAGTGCTCTGGCTCCAGGGTAAGAAACAAACAAAGGGGGCACTGGATCCTTTAAGCTATAATGATCCACAGAAAAAAAAAAGATCTAGGTATTTGACAGTAACTTCAGAAATGCTTGTCTCCTAATTGCAGCTGAGAGAGAAAACAGGTTTGAGAAACATAGAAGCAATTGAAAACAATTTGGAATGAAAGAACCACCTCAAAGTTAAAGTTAGCGTCATTGTCAGAATGAGGAACTTTCATAAGTACGGAAAGAGGCACATGGGAATATTTATAAAGACAAGATAGTGTGTATTTTAATGAACTATACTATTGATACATATTTTATACACGTTTATGCTGAATGTACAGATTAGAGAAAGACTATACATGTACATACTAATTTATATTCTGTTTGCTAATTCAGACACCAGTGCGCAGATTGTGCTGACTCAGACTCCAGAATCCCTGGCAGTCTCTCCTGGAGACACAGTAATTATCCGCTGCAAAGCCAGTTCAAGCCTCACTACTGGTAGCTATAATGTACTAGCCTGGTACCAACAGAAATCAGGAAACGCTCCTAAAATGCTTATCTATGATGCTACCTCCCGGCCATCTGGGGTTCCAACCCGGTTCAGCGGCAGTGGCTCTGGCACCGACTACACTCTCACAATCAGCAGAGTTGAAACTGAAGATGCTGGAGATTATTATTGTCAACAAGGCAGGAGCTTGCCTCTCACAGTGATATGGACCAATACAAAAACCTCCCCATCCTGTTCCTTTCAGTGAACAGCTGCTTCCTATAGCTACTTGCTACACTAGATTTCAGACAGCATTTTGATTGGTCTTGGAACACCAGGCAGAGTCCTGTGCGCCCATTGCTGACCTTTCTATGATACTCTTGTCTCTTTCCCAATCCCAGTACTCCAATGCTGACACCAGTGTTGTCCCCCTGCTGAGCAGATGTTTAGCCCAGCTTCTCAGAGTAAGTGAAATCCACAATGCCGAGTGTAAGTAGATAATGTTTTCACCCCTCAGCATTGTTTTATTTATGCATACACACCCGTCCTGGAACAGAGGTGGTAAAAACAGCATATAATCAAACCCCTCTTTCAGGAATCTCATCCCAACACCAGTGCCCATATCCCAGACAGTAAATCTCCCTCAAGAATTTAATCAGAGACTAAGACAGAGAACAAACTTTCCTGCTGCTCACAGAGATCCCCTTCCTCAGAACCATGCATAACCCAAACAAACAACAACACAGCACGCTTTCTGTAACCGTGCCTCAGTGGGTCACAACTGAGGAGGCCAAGTTCAGGACGAACTGCTGAGAAATAGGGCAAACACAACCCAAAACTAGTGGTTATTCTTTCATAAAATATACCAAACCAGCCACAAAAGTAAACTCCTGTTTCACCACACTGGCTAACAAGAAGTCGTAAAAGCAGTTTCCTTGGGCATTCCAGTTCTTATATCACCAACAAAAACACTGCATTCAGAGAAGAGTGGTTCTTTACAACCAGTCTCATCAAATGAAAGGGTCTTCTGATCCCAAAGGACCAGCCACACATCCAGGTCAATATATAACTTGGATCTTATGCAAAAATCACACTGCCGCCAAACCTTTAGTAGCTAAAATCTGAAGGCTTATTCAAGAAAAGAAAAGAAAAGAAAAGAAAAGAAAAGAAAAGAAAGAGTTAAAATTGGCTAAAAGCCTCAAATACACACAGTAATTGCAAAGTTCTTGGTTCAGGCTTGTAGCAATGATGGAATAAACTGCTAGCTTGATAAGTCTCTGGCTGCTTCCAAATCACTGGAAGGACCTCTGTCCCTTGGTTAGAATGCTCCCTAATTCCACAGATTTGAGCAGGACAGAGGCAGATGGAGGGGTTTCCAGGGACATTTAGATCCTCTGTCATGTAGAGGGAAACCCATTGTTTCAAACAGAAACCTCAGCACAGGTGACCAGATAGTGTTTGGAATCATCATGGGCAAGTCACATGATCATGCCCAATTTCAAGACATTGCAGGAAGCCATTACCTATATTCCAGACAGCACGTTGCAGGACAGTCCACTCACTGTAAACTGCCAGTTAATTTTCCTTGTGATGAGCTACTCAATTTGAATAGTCCCCCCAAGATGCATGGCTAACTACTTCATGGGCATTACCCCTGGAGCAAACATTTGAAAACCAGGTACAAAGCCAATACTTATAGCTTCAAATACAATATGATACATGCATACAAATAGCATAATCTTAACCAGCAAATCAAACTTTTTCATAGACACCTCACTTTGTAGAGGAGTTGTTGCAAATATGTCACAGTGGTTTCAACCATGATCTATATGGTCATATTTTACTCAGTAACATCACATCTTCCCAAAACTGACCATATGCTCGCACATTAACAAAAAACTTGGAAGACTGTATAACAGCACCACCTGGAGACACAAAGACAGTTGAGTATACAGTCCTGTCAGAAAGGTTTGCTGCTAGGCTTGTTCAAGATAGAAGTTTTGGGGCAGGACTGATTTTTATCCCCCAGCAGCTAAATTGGGGCATTTGTTGCTGCCTAAATGATTTTATTCTCTGATTCCCTAAAATAATTCCTACTTGCTGACCACTCTGAGCATTTCAGGATTAAAAGAGGCACAGCCCTCCCAGAGCTTTTATGAGCAGTGCTGGCGTGTGAAGGGACTGAACCAAGTTCCCGAACTCCAGAGCTAGCAGAGGCTAGGAGGGTTGAGGAGGCTTCGAGCTCACCTTCCGGAAGGAAGGAACAATTCCTGTCACTCTCTAGCGAACCGCTCTGCTGGGGACTTGGAACAACACAGACCGGAGCTATTGGCTGTGTCCAGCCTTCCTCGGGCAGAGAGAAGACTGCAGCAGTATGGGGCCTTTGAGGGAGCAGTTGGGGACTTGTCATGTTCACAAGGTGGCTCAGATGGGAAAAAGCACAAACACGTATTTTCTCCTTTAGATGAGGGCACTTGATATTTGTGGGGGGGGTGGGAAGGGGCTGAGGACAGAGGTTGAGGTTTGAAGATTTAGTTGGTTTTACCCAACCCGGTACTGAGCATTGGAGGTCCTGGTTGCTTGGCTGGGGTTTCCTTCCACTGAGCTCCACCCCAATGCACTGTCAGCATCCAGATCCCTGCAGAGAGGACTCAGGGGCCAAGGTCCTACAGGACAAAGGTAACCTACAAAAACGCAGGTTTTATGAGACATTCATGGGCTCGAGGGGATGCTAAGGGCTGGAATTCCTCTGGGTTTGCACAGGCTTATTCCCCTGCAATAGTAATCACACCAGGACAGCAGGTTACAGCAACCCAAAGTGACTGCCAGCTGCATCCCCTATGTTATGTACTGCAGGTATAGCATGAATCCCTGATTACAAACACAGGCACATACACAAGGTTGGAGCCATCTTTTGTCCTCCCAAAACAAAACGGGTGCTGCTCCTCGGAAGTACTTGTGGCAGGAACAAAAAAAAAGGTCCAGTTACAAGTCATGTCCTTTAGTGGCTTCAGGATCTCTCTCTCTATGCCAAATAATGAATCTCCCCCTTGAGTTTAGTCTCTTCCATATCCTACGGTAACAGCTCTAAAATGATGGGAGAAAACATGACTATAGGGAGAAGACCCCAAAGCCCGACAGAACCCATTTCCTTATGAAAGGACAGCAGGTGCACTGGTACTGTCATTCTGTACAGGAAGCAGCAGTTACAGTGAGGAACAGAAACTGAGGAAAGCAGGGTACTGATCGGTATCACCGTGATGAGCTGTAGCCTTGCTGACAGTCCAGCATCATCTGCTTCAACCCTGCTGATGGTAAATGTGTCGTCACTGCCGGACCCACTCACTGAACCCAGTTGAGGCACCAGACGCATGGGAGGAGGCGGGATAGAAGGAACTTAGGAGCTCATCCCAATGTCTGTTGATACCAGGCTACGTTGCTTGTAAACATTGGAACTGGCTTTGCAGTTGATAGTGACACTGTCTTCTGGAGACACTCATAGTGATTCTGGAGTCTGAGTCTTCACAGTGTCCCCAGTGGAGTCTGCATGGGTAAAAAATTAGAAGAAATATGGATTCATAGACTATAAGGCCAGAACATGCCATTGTGATCATCTATACTGACCTCCTACATAGCACAGGCCATAGCACTTCCCTGAATTGATTCCTGTTTGCTGCAGCAAGGCTTTTAGAAAAACATGCCAGCTTGATTAAAACATTTCCAATAATGGAGAATCCAACACAACCCTTGGTCAGCTGCAATTTCCTTTTCAAAAAATATGCTGAATTGGATTTTTCTTACCTCAAGATCCAGCGGCAGAAAGTTGAAGGTAGACAAATTTCAGCTATGAATGAGGTGCAAATGTTTAAGAGTGAGTGAAATTAACCATTGGAACAACTTACCAAGGGTTGTGTTGGATTCTCCATTACTGGAAATTTCTTAATCAAGCGGGTATGTTTTTCTAAACAATTTGCTCTAGTTCAAACAGGAATTAATTCAGGGAAGGGCTATGGCCTGTGCTGTGCTGCAGCTCAGACTAGATGATCTCAATGGCATGTTCTGGCCTTATAGTCTATGAATCCATATTTCTTCTAATTCACCCCCACCTCCCACCATGCAAACTCCATTGGGGACACTGTGCTGAATCAGACTCCAGTGTCTCCAGAAGACACAGTCACTATCAACTGCAAAGCCAGTAACAAATGTTTACAAGCAACCTCGCTAGGTATCGACAGACACTGGGATACGCTCCCCAAGCTCCTTATCTATCCTGCCTCCTCCCATGCGTCTGGTGCCTCAGACCGGTTCAGTGAGTGGGTCTGGCAGGGATGACACATTCACAATCAGCAGGGTTGAAGCAGATGGTGCTGGATGTCAGCAAGATTACAGATCATCACAGTGATACCGATCAGTACAAAAAGCACCCTGCTTTCTTCACTTTCTGTTCCTCACTGTAACAGCTGCTTCCTATACAGAGTGACAGTACCAATGCACCTGCTGGCCTTTCATAAGGAAATGGGATCTGTCAGGCTTTGGGCTCTTCGCTCCAGCGTTCTGTTTCTCCCATCATTTTAGAGCTGTCACCATGGCATATGGAAGTGACTAAACTCAAGGGGGGGATACAGAGAGAGAGACCCTCAACTGGTGTAAATCAGTGAAGTTACTTGGGCTATGCTGATTTACACTAGTGGAGGATCAGTCCCATACAGTCACTGCTACTAAACTCTGTTGCTCTCCAAAGCTGCACATTACATTGCAGTCCTAGCACTTTCTTAATGAGCTTGGAAAATGCGGAGAATATAGATTTCAGCTCTACAAAGGAATAAGCCAGTAAATAAAACTCCAGAGCAGCAGAAATGTTAAAAGAAAATCAAAGCTAACCTTTAAAAATACATATTTCAGTAAATTAATGTTTTTAGATGATGAAAAGAGATTGTTCATATAGCAAGATTGTCTGGTTAGCAAGTGTCTAAAAGAATTCCAGCATATCCTTATGTACCTTTATACACGTGAGCATTAGACCAAAATCTCTGCAAGCCTACATCCACTGAAGTGAATACAATACCAGCAGCAGATAATATAGCTCAAATTGAATGTATTAATTCCTATCTTTCTATTAATGCTACAGAACATTCATATCAAGGCCACAAGATGGCAACACATACCCATGCTACTCTCCCTAAGTAATTTGTTACAGTCCTTAACTATGCTTACTGTTAGGAAGTTTTTTCCTAATATCTCACCTAAATCTCTTTTTTCACATTCTTGAAGACTGTTATGTCCCCCCTCATGGTCTCTTGTGTAGACGAAACAAATCCAATGTTTTCAATCTTTCCTGATAGGTCATGTTTTCTAGACTTGTAATTATTTTTGTAGCTCTCCTCGGTACTTTCTCCAATGTTTTCACGTCTCTCCCGAAATGTGGTGCCAAGAACTGGACACAAGACTCCAGCTGAGGCCTTAACAGTGCTGATTAGAGTAGAATTACTACTTCTCGTGTCTTTCTCTCAGAGGCAACATTAACTCTTCCACAGCCCGCTCTGTGTTGCGGGAAAATGCCCATGGAAGAGAAGGCCCCCAGAAGAGGGTGGCCGGGGTTCCTTGACAGTCCAATGGGTCAAGACTGAGGGGAAAGGGGAGACTGCCCTAGAGCCAGCAAAGAAGCTCAGTTCTCCCACAACCAGATGGCTCTAAACAGCTGTACATCCCCTAGAATGTATAGAGTTATGGGGCTGGATGTGCTGACTCTTCCACAAGGGACCCCAGCAACAAAAGGGATTGGCGAAAGCTATAGGAGAGGATTCTTGCAGTTTTCCTTCCTCTCCTTCAGAAAAACTCTAGTTGTTTAAATCCCACTCAACTCACAGTTCCTTACAGCCCCTAATATCCCGCTTCTCTGCCCAGGAAGAATTATAACTACAAGGGATGAGTTATTGTGAAATTAAACATCCTTGTGAAGACCCTTCTGTGAATCTGCTGAAGGCCCAAGGCTCTGATGAGACCAAGAGACACATACTGGAGGCAGACATCAGAGATCCACATCCACGCTGGATGCTGGTTTGAGAACTTTGTTTAGACCAGGGGTAGGCAAACTATGGCATGGGTGCCAAAGGCGGCACGCTTGCTGATTTTCAGTGGCACTCACTCTGCCTGGGTCCTGGCCACTGGTCTGGGGGGCTCTGCATTTTAATTTAATTTTAAATGAAGGTTCTTAAACATTTTAAAGACCTTATTTACTTTACCTACAACAATAGTTTAGTTATATATTATAGACTTATAGAAAGAGACCTTCTAAAAATGTTAAAATGTATTACTGGCATGCGAAACCTTAAATTAGAGTGAATAAATGAAGACTTGGCACACCACTTCTGAAAGGTTGCCAACCCCTGGTTTAGGCCCTTGATAAAGTGAGTGACCAATACTGAAAGTTGCTTCTAGATGCACAGACAAACTTGTCCATCATTTGGAGCTCTTTGTTTCTGGGATTTTTGTTCAGGTCCAACTCTAATCTAAACTTTGCAAATATAGGAAAAAGTTCTATCATCCTTTGGCCTGAGCTACAACTTAATACTTCTCACCAGCACAGCTACGCCAGCATAGCTGTGTTTTTTGACCAACATAGCTATGTTGCTATAAGAACTAGTGTAGATGCAGATATGGAGGCATAAAGTGCTTCTGCTGGTATAGATTACATCTCTAGGGGAACTGGTGTAAGCTGTGCTGGCAGTAGAAATTTTATACTGATAGAAGTTGCTACTACACTAGGACAGTTTGCCAGTATAGTTCAACCGGTATAGCTATGCCAGCAAAACATTAATATAGACAAAGCCTAACTCACTGTGAAGAAGAGACTATGCTAATATGAAATAGTATAATATCAGATGCTGTTAAAGGACAAGAGATGCTAAGTGGAGTTGTATGATGGTGTATGTTGTGGGACGAAGATCAAGAGGAACATATGCCATTAGGTGGACAGAGACACAGGGGATTGAACTCCTGGATGGAACCTCCACCGAGACTGCCTGCTTGTATCTTTGCCGGGGTGGGGGAAATTGGGAGGGTCATCAGGAGGCGAGAGGGAGAAGGGTGACAGAGGGTGGTGGACAGCTAGACAGTGATCAGGAAGGGTAGCACTGACGGGCTCTTATAAGATTATGTTTTCCCACTAGAGTAGGACATAGCAGAGTTCTTGAAAGCTACTGTTATTATCATTTTTATTCTGGTTAAATAGAAGTTTAGTGTTTTTTTCAAATCCATAAGTTTAAGACGCTGAAGGGGTCTGCAGGGCCCTAGAAACAGTTAGGAAAAGCGACCAGGATCACCCAACGTTCACGGGGAAGTGTCCTGAGAGGAAGATCAGGGAGGTAAAAGGGCTGCACTGGCAACCTAAAGATGAGGGTGTTGAACAAAGTGCCTGTCTTGGAAGGTGCAGATAAGGACACACATACTAAGCAGTATCAATAAAAGGACTTACAAAGTAAGATACTCATGGAATATCAGAGCTGGAAGGGACCTCAGGCAGTCATCTAGTCCAACCCCCTGCTCAAAGCAGGGCCAATCCCCAACTATTTTTTTGTCCCAGATCCCTAAATGGCCCCATCAAGGATTGAATTTACAACCCTGGGTTTAGCAGGCCAATGCTCAAACCAATGAGCTATCCCTCCCCCTCCACAAAGGAAGCTTTTCAGGTTCTGGCTGAAAGTTACCAGTGATACAGACACACACACACTGGGTACTGCATAAAACATACATTAATAACAAGATCCATTGCCAACTTTATGTGTGCAATACTCAGTTCAATCTACAGAACCTGCATTCTGAGACTGAGGGCAATACAAGATCCTCTCTTTGAACTGGGGAACAGAGAACGGACATTTACAGAGGGCAGCTGCTTTGCATATTTCCACCTGAGTGACATCTCCTTGCAATGTAGAACTCATATAAAGTGTTATTTCTTAGACTTTATACTGTAGATTCACACTGTCTTTCAGACTAGAGGGACAAAAATGATTTCACAGACTCATCTCATCTGGCTCCTAGTGCTCTGGATTCAGGGTAAGAACAACATCATGGGAATCAGTAGATGAAGAATCTCTCACCAAGACTTAATCATCATAGATTTCTTCATCAAACCTACATTAATTCTTCATCCCATGAGCTCACTGGAGAGCTCTCTCCAACAGACACAAATAATGCAACTAGATGGTTTAAATGAAAATTAGACAGTAGATATTTGCAGACTTATTTTTATAAGAGGTCTATTTCATGTAATATTTTTCCTCTCACCCAGATGCCACGGGACAGATTCTGATGACTCAGACTCCAGAATCCCTGGCAGTGTCTCCAGGAGACAGAGTTACCATCAACTGCAAAGCCAGTTCCAATGCTAATAGCAACATACAGTGGTACCAACAGAAATCAGGACAAGCTCCAAAGCTCCTTGTCTACACTGCTTCCACCCGTCCCTCTGGGATCCCAGACCGGTTCAGTGGCAGTGGATCTGGCACTGATTTCACTTTTACAATCAGCCGGGTAGAAGCTGATGATGCTGGAGATTATTATTGTCAACAATCTCAAAGCTGGCCTCTCACAGTGATACAGAGCAATGCAAAAACCTCCCTGCTTTCTTCAGCTTCAGTTCCTCACTGTAACAGCTATTTCCTATAGACAGAAAAGGCATTGTTCCAACTGCTGCTGTGTCAGAGTGGGGTGGAGTGTCTGTCCGTTTCAGGCACCTCACCCCTTATCCATTCCTTCCTGTCATTTCTACAGCTCCCCTGCACTGTAGTAGCACAATGATTGGATTTTTTGCAGGGTGATTATTAATAGCTTCCTTTTAACTACTGAAGAGTATTTGCTCTTATAGGCTGGATCCAATTGCACACTAACTTTACAAGATAGGTCTAACATTTCAGATGACAAATGGCTACCACTGTATAAAGCATCCAGACATTACTTGTGTAAGCAGAATGAGCAGAGTGGCAATATCCCTCCCCATACAAGCATAAAGCAGTAAAACCCCTTTCCCTAATCTGGTGCATGCCCATAAAGCAGCTCACAGATGGGACAGAGAAAAGGATTGTCTACACTACAGTTCCTGAGTCACTTCTGTATTCAAGTAACCTACAGATTCTGGTCTAGATTTCAGACAATCTCAAGTAGGAGAGGAAAAATGCTGACACCAGTTCAGTGTTTAGCCTATAGCAGTTACACCTTATCTGCCCTGGGCAGCAGCACACAGTGTCAATACCATTGACCATGCTGCTGTTCTCTGCAGGGGTTTAGCGGTGGAGGCAGTCTCTCCAGCAAGTCTACAGCAGCCTCCATCGCCCTTACACATCCTCAGCACCAGGGACAGGGACAATGGGAGGATGTGGCTAGCAGCAAATCCTGCTGCATTTCTCCTGCCCTTCCTTAGGCCTTATCCTAAGTAGCCCCCACACTCTGGTGTACATAGATTTCCTGCAGAGCTAGGAGCATTTCATTATCTGCTCATGCTAAGTTTCATTCCATTACTTAATATAAACAGTGATAGTATTTAATACCGTCTCAGCACTGTACAGACAACCCTCCCAATGCCTCTCTTAGGTTGGTAACACTATCATCCCATTTTACAGAAGGATGAAGTGCCTTGCCTAAAGTCACACACTGAGTCAGTGGCAGGATTAGAATTCACATCTCCAGCTTCCTAAACTTGTGCGTATGCTCTCATGCCACACTGCTTACTAGCAACAGAACGTGCTGTCGGGCAGAGTGAGTGTGTGATTTACAATCAGCCTTGCAAAGAAATATTTACTTGCCCAGGGAACAAAACTCACCCTCCTCTGACTTGGTAAGAATTAAAAAACTCAGTCCTTTGGTTAGAATGCTCCCATTAGTAGAAGTTCATAGTCCAGAGATTTGAGCAGGAAAGAGGTAAAATGGAGATGTTTCCAGAGCCTTTTATAGCTTCTGCCAAGTGAAGGGAAACCCATTTTTCTCACTGTGGACAGTTACAGGTAACAAGATGGTGTTTGGAGTCACAGGAGCAAGTCACATGTCCACACATGCTTTGCTTAGTTATAGTACAGACCATCCTCCATTCTCTAGTTAGAATGTTCACAGAAAAGATCATTAAGTGTAGATAGGTGTTTTCCATTGTGAGTTAGGTGTTCTTTGATGAGCCATTCAACTTGAATAGTTTCTTCACAATGTGCTGGCTAAACACCTTGTTGGTGTTTCCACAGGAGCAAACATTTGAAATACAGATACATAGTTAATATTCATAACTTCAGATACAAAAATGATACATGCATACAAATAGCATAATCAAATATAGCAAATCATAACTTTTCTATTGACACCTTACTTGACACACTGTATAAGATTTGTTGCAATTATATAACAGTGGCAGCAACAATGATCTGCGTGGTCATATTTTAATCAGATAACATCACAGTGCTATGTTGCTAAATCAATTAAAAGATATTGAAAAATCAAGTGTATTCACTTCCGTTATCTATTCTTTTAACAGGTCAAAACATAAAAATGACCATACTGGGTCAGCCTAGTGGTCCATCTAACCCAGGATCTTGTCTTCTGACAGTGGCAGGTAAATTAACCTTTCAGGACATAAAGAAGTTATTCATGTAACATGTTTTTCACACTACTGAGTGTCACTATTGACAGGTATTTTTGGTGGGGTTTGAGTATTTAGTTTGCTTGTGCACAAAATACAGTATTTCTTTGAAGTGAGTTCTACCCACCTACACCCTGCACAGGCCATGGCTATTTCCAGAGCAGCTGAGTTGCATATCTATCCTCCTTAAACAAGAAGCTAAACTTCCCCACAACTGACACTAGATGGCCACATTCAACTCTCTTTCCAGTGGTAGCTGAGAGCTCCGTGTTGTTGAAAGGAGGCCAGACAGTTTAAGGGCTGAAATATGGATTTAAGAGTCTAACTTTAAATCACCAGGAATAATAATCATGGTCTAGTTATACAATGTTAAACAGAACACACGGAGCACCGCTACATGGTTCCCAAACCATTTAATGGGACATTAGCCTATTCCTAGACATTAGCCTATCCCATTATACCATCCCCTTTTAAAAACCTTATTTACTTTACATACAACAATAGTTTAGTTATATATTGTAGACTTATAGAAAGAGACCTTCTAAAAACATTAACATATATGACTGGCACGCAAAACCTTAAATTAGTGTGAATAAATGAAGACTCAGCACACCACTTCTGAAAGGTTGCCGACCCCTGCTAAGCCCTGATAGCACGGGTTGAAAACATTTTTATTTCATTCTTATGTAACAGTAAGGAACATTTGATGGTTTAGATAAAGTCAGAACACGCAACAGGGAAGGGTTTTCCTGGGGG
The DNA here is from genome assembly GCF_020497125.1 of Mauremys mutica. Lineage (NCBI taxonomy): Eukaryota > Metazoa > Chordata > Testudines > Geoemydidae > Mauremys > Mauremys mutica. Next base: position 130,610,296 of record NC_059076.1, on the reverse strand, counting down.
TTACAGCAAAATCTGAGACCAGTCTCTACCACACCACACGCGGCAAATAGACTTAAATCCCTCACATACTATTCTTGTCTCTTCTATATACTGTTTCGTCAAATTACAACACTATTCATTTGCTTCTGAAGGTAAGGTACTACTCAGAATCGGGCTGTAACTTATCAATGATACAGACACAAACACTGGATGTTCACCTAAAGCTTATAATGATTATCAAAGCCCGAGCTGACATGTGAGCAATAATACCCGGTTTCATCCATAGACACTCAATTCTCGGACCAGAGGTTGTACATGGCTCTCTCTCTCCACACCCTCTGCACTGGGCCACAGGGAATGCACATTTATACAGAGCAGCTGCTTTGCATATTTCTGCCTGAGTGGCATCTCCTTGCAATGCCGGGCAGATATAAAAGTTTTATTTTTCAGACTTGATGCCTTAGATTGTCAGTGTCTGTCAGACTTGACGAATCAGGATGATTTCACAGACTCATCTGATATGGCTCGTAGTGCTCTGGATTCGGGGTAAGAACACCGCCAGGGGAGCTATTAGATTAAGATAATCATCTCTCACCAAGCTTTAGTTATCATAGAGCTCTTCATCAAATCAACATTAATTCTTCATCCCATGAGATCACAAGGAGACATTTCCAGTGGATGTAGACTTTAATGTAATCAACTTATTCAACTGAAATTTAGTCAATAAATATTTACAGTTTTCCTTTTTTTAATAGCATTTAATTTGATTCTCCTAATTTTTCTTATAATATTTTTCCTCTCTGCCAGATTCCAATGGGCAGATTGTGATGACTCAGACTCCAGAATCCCTGGCAGTGTCTCCTGGAGACACAGCCACTATGCGCTGCAAAGCCAGTGCCAGTGCTAGTAGCTATATGGCCTGGTACCAACAGAAATTAGGACAAGCTCCTAAGCTCCTTATCCACAGCGCTTCCACCCGTCCCTCGGGGATCCCAGACCGGTTCAGTGGCAGCGGGTCTGGCACCGACTTCACTTTTACAATCAGCCGGGTTGAGGTGGATGATGCTGGAGATTACTATTGTCAGCAAGGACAGAGCTTCCCTCTCACAGTGATACAGACCAGTACAAAAACCTTTGTTCCATTTCTGTTACTCAGTGTAACAGCTGTTTCCTAGCCACTCCCAGAGCAGGCAAGCGTGTGCCAGATTTTGGGCAACTTTGGAGAAACCACAAACCACAGTCTAATTTCATCTTCTCATTTCTATAGCCCCCAGCCTGCTGGAATTTACAAGCTCATTTATTACAATAAACCCAGCAGCTTCCCTTTGTCCACTCAAGTCTACGCACTCTTTCCTGTAGGCAGGTTCCAAGCTCCCACTATCATTACTATACAAGCCATACGTCAGCTGACAAATGGTGACCACTGTACGAAGCCTCCAGAATCTACCTGCGTGAGCAGAAACAGCAGATTGGCTGCTTTCTTCCCCAGCGGGCCATACAAAGACTAAGGCCCCGTCTACACTAGAAAGCTTGTGTAGCCACTTTATGACAAGGAGGAAGAGCTCTCCCGTCAACATAATTAATTCACCCACAACGAGCAGCCATAGCTCTGTCGGCAGGAGACGCTCCCCAACCGACATAGTGCCGTCCACACCAGCACTTATCTCGGCAAAACTTATGTCACTCAGGGGGATGGAATATTTACACCCCTGACCGACATACGTTTTGCCGACATAAGTGCTAGCGTGGACATAGCCAAATGCACGTAGACCCCTTTCCATATGTTGCAGTCACACTTATGAGGCCAGCTGAATCTGCTCCATCTCTGGTGTCTCCCAGTGTATCCCCACAGGTGTTAAACCTCTTCCCTCACCCGTCTTACAGTGGAATCATACAATCCTCTGACTCTTTGATCATGACCAAGAAATCATATATACCTGCCCCTTAACACCCGCCAGGTCTAACTGGATTCCGAGCAGCTGGGTTTCATAGAATGATAGAAATGTAGGCCTGGAAGGGACCTTGAGAAGTCAAGTCCAGCCCCCTGCGCTGAGTCAAGACTGAGTCAACCTAGACCATTCTTGACAAGTGTTTGTCCAACCTGTTCTTAAAAACCTCCAATGACGGGGGTTCGACAGCCTCCCTTGGAAGCGTATTTCAGATCTTAGCTACCCTTAGAGTTAGAAAGATTTTCCTAATATCAAACTTAAATCTCCCCTGCTGCTGATTATGTCCATTACTTCTCATCCTGCCTTGAGCAGACCTGGAAAACAACTGATCACAGGCCTCTTTATAACAGCCCTGAACATTATTGAAGACTCTTGTCCTGTCCCCCCCTCTGTCTTCATTTCTCAACACGACATTTGCCCAGTCTTTTTCCTACACCTTTCCTCATAAGTCAGGTTTTCTAAACCCTTTATCACTTTTTGTTTTGTTTCCTCCTTTTGAGAACCTGTGACCAATGATAGTGACCAACAGCCTCCTTAAAACAAAGTGTTTCTATTTAGCAGTTGGAATAAAGTATCAGAGAAAGAAGGATTTTAAAGAATAAAGAGAAAGCAGGTGTGTTTGATCTTATCTAATCTTACACTTTACAACAGGCGAGATCAAACAGGCTAGCTTCTTAAATTACAGAACAAGAACTGAACCAACTCATATTCCCTTAGCGCTTATCTACACATGGAGTCATTCCTGAATAGCTGTTAACTATTAATAACTATTCTTGAATAACTATGAACACAGAGTAGCTATTCCTGAATAGCTCCATGAGTAGACAATCATATTCGAGAATAAGTGTGCTTGCTCCTCTTTAGCTGAACCCAGTTTGCAAGAGTATTAAGCACAACAAGAACAAGGCGCTTTTAGGCTATATCTACACTAGAAATGCTAGAGCAGGGTAGCTGCACAGCACTTAAGTGTAGACAGGTTACAACAATGGGAGGAGTATTCCATCTCTGGAGGAAATCTACCTCTCCATGAGGAAGTAGCTATGTCAATGGAAGAATTCTTCCGTCAACTTAGTGCAGTCTGCTCTGGGGCTTAGGGTGGCTTACGTTACAGCGACAGAAGGAGACACTTCATACTTAAGTCGATCCCGCGAACGCGCTCCTGTCGACTCCGGAACTCCACCAACGCAAACGGCAGTAGCGGAGTTGACGGGGGAGCCGCAGACATCAATCCCGCGCCGTGAGGATGGTGGGTAACTTGATCTAAAATACTTCGACTTCAGCTACGCTATTCACATATGTGAATTCTGCTCTCACTGCATGTTTGAATCTCTCATTCCACTCAATATGAGCTGAAGTCTCAGCCTGAGGGCTGTGCATGGCCCTTTCTCTGCAGTCTGTGCTCCGAGGAACATTCACAGAACCCTTTTACACAGAGCAGCTTTTTGCATATTTCCACCAGGTTGACATTTCCAGGTTCTACAGGGTACGTATAAATCTTTCATTCCCTAGACTTTAGGATTCTGAGCTCAGGATCAGTCAGTCCAGAAATCTTAAGATGATCTTTCAGATGTAGCTTCTCTGACTCCTAACGCTCTGGATTTAGTGTAACAACAACAACAGGATACACTGGAGTAAGATAATCGTATATAAAGAATTAAAGGTTGTTAATTTCTTCATCAAACCAACAATACTTCTTACCACATAAGAATGCAGAATCAGACATTTACAGTATACAAAGCGCTTCATGTAACTAAGTAGATTAAATGGAAATGAGACATTAGACATATTAAATTTCCTTTTTAAAAATATTCTTAATTGAATTTATTGTATCTCAAGATCCAGTGGCTGGAAGGTGAAGGTAGACAAGTTTAGACTAGAAAGAAGGTGAAAATGTTTAAGAGTGAAGGATATTAACTATTGGAACAACTTACCAAGGGTTGTGTTGGATTCTCCATTACTGGAAATTTCTTAATCAAGCTGGCATGCTTTTCTAAACAATTTGCTCTAGTTCAAACAGGAATTAATTCAGGGAAGGGCTATGGCCTGTGCTGTGCTGCAGCTCAGACTAGATGATCTCAATGGTATGTTCTGGCCTTATAGTCTATGAATCCATATTTCTTCTATTTTTTCCCCCATGCAAACTCCACTGGGGACACTGTGCTGACCCAGACTCCAGAATCACTATCAGCGTCCCCAGGAGACAGTGTCACTATCAACTGCAAAGCCAGTTCCAGTGCTAACAGAATCAACAGAACGTGATGTGGTATCAACAGACACTGGGTTAAGCTGCCAAGTTCCTTATCTATGGTGCCTCTGAGACCGGTTCAGTGAGTGGGTCTGCCAGTGACGACACATTCACAATCAGTAGATGATGCTGGACTGTCAGCAAGGCTACAGCTCATCACGGTGATACCGATCAGTACAAAAAGCACCCTGCTTTCTTCACTTTCTGTTCCTCGCTGTAACAGCTGCTTCTTATACAGTGTGGCAGTACCAATGCACCTGCTGTCCTTTCATAAGGAAATGGGATCTGTCGGGCTTTGGGTTCTTCTCCCTTTAGTCCTGTTTTCTCCCATCATTTTAGAGCTGTCACCATGGCATATGGAAGAGACTAAACTCAAGGGGGAGATAGAGAGAGAGACCCTCAACTGGTGTAAATCAGTGAAGTTACTTGGGCTATGCTGATTTACACCAGTAGAGGATCAGTCCCCCAGAGTCACTGCTACTAAACTTGTGCTGCTCTGCAAAGCTGCACATTACATTGCAATCCGAGCACCTTCTTAATGAGCTTGCAAAATGCAGAGAACATAGACTTCAGCTCTACAAATGAATAAACCAGCCAGGAAATAAAAGTCCAGAACAGCAGCCAATGTTAAAACAAAATCAAAGTGGACCTTAAAAAATACCTATTTCTGAATATTAACCTTTGAAATGATGAAAGGAGGTTGTTCACATAGCAAGATTGTCTGGTTAGCAAGTGTCTAAAAGAATTCCAGCAGATTCTTATGTATCTTTATAAAACGTGAGTATTAGGCTGAAATCTCTGCAAGCCTACACTCATTGAAGTCAATACAATCCCGGCAGCAGAGAATATGGCCCACCATATTCAAGGTATTAATTCAAACTCTTCAGTGCTACAGAACATTCATGTCATAGCCACAAGATGGCAAAACATACCCATACTATTCTGGAGCATTTGAAATTTCATCTAAATAGTTTATAACAAAGCTAATAAGATTAGTAAACTCACTCCACACATTTGGAAGGAATGCAGATAAATCAGTTCTACTGTCACCACCCTCATCGGCCCTGCTCTTGATTACTGTCACATCCTGCTCCCAGCCTCCCCAACACTTCCTGTGGGTCCTTTCGCCATGCACTGGTGGAAGGGGCCTCACAGGTGGACAGAGCTGTAATTTAACCTCCTTCCTTCACTGTCACTAAAAATGTCTACTGCTAACAGGAACCTGGACAAGTGCCTACTCTCCTTAGCTCTTATTCTGCCTCCTGTCCTTGGGAACTCCAGACCAGTTCAATTTTAATGAGTCTGACTTTTACAACACTCCTGTAATCAGCAGATTCAAAGCAGATGATGCTGGAGTTCACTATTGTCAGCATTACCATAGTCCCCACTGCTTTCTACATCCTCCTTCTGTTTAAAAACATCTCAACTCGCAAACTGCAAATCTCAGTTCTCTGTTTCTGTTTAATAGAAAACATTCCACATTACTCTAATGTTAAACTCGGCCCACCCTCCCAATATCACTGTTAACTGTAAACGGTGAGAAGAGTTAGATTAATAGAAAAAACCCCGGATACCCAACAAACACTCAGATTGTACAGGCCATTTCCAATTTGAGTTGTTTCTTAAAAGCCTCACTCTGCTGCTTGCAGCCCAATCAGTAATCCGTTCTGGAACTTCCCAGCCCAGAACCTTGGGAAACCTCTTGGGTTTCCGTAAGAACAGGTCGTGTGTGGTCAGTACGGGAGCTAGAGAACTAGGCTGTGCCCAGCATCTTCAGTAAAGCTTCCCTTTTACATCCACAATAACAGAGTGCCTGTGCCTGCTCTGTCACCTGACAACACTGTTCTCTTGCCAGGCGCTCCCTTCACTTGACACAATGGAAGAAAAATTAGAGAGAAGCAAAGTGTGTTCAGTAAAGAACATTTTTGCTGTTAGCCAATTAAAATTAAATAAAACAGTAACAAACAAGGCCCAGATCCATCTCTGAGTTAAGCTGATATAAACAGGGAGGAAATCCATAGACTTTGGGTCCTAAGGACAGCATGAAACTCTGCACTGACAGTCCATCAAATACTCCACACACACCATCCCATCATTTAGCTTTTCCTCCCTATTAACGTGTAAACACACGTGAAAGGGAAGAAACATGCAGTAGCTCAGACATCATGGCTGATGAGTTAGAGCAGTGGCTCCAGACTACTGTACCCCTTTCAGGAGTCTGATTTGTCTTGTGTACCCCCACATTGCACCTCATTAAAAACTACTTGCTTACAAAATCAGACATAAAAATACAAAGGAGTCACAACACACTATTATTGACAAATGGCTGACTTTCTCCTTTTTACCATATAATTATGAAATAACTCAACTGGAATACAAATATTGAACTTACATTTCAGTGGATAGTATATAGAGCAGTACAAAAAGTCATTGTCGCTATGAAATTTTAGTTTGTACTGACTTTGCTAGTGCTTTGTATGTAGCCGGTTGTAAAACTAAATAAACATCTAGATGAGTGAATGTACCCCCGGAAGACCTTTCAGTGCCGCTGGTTGAGAACCACGGAGTTAGATTGTCTCAGTACCTCTGGGACCTGGTAGGTCTGTGCAGTGAAACGCCATAGAACAGACATGGGTGATGAAGTAACATACCTAGCGCTTATCTGCTGCTCTCTGCGCACAGTTCTCAAGTGCTGTCCAGTACAGGGTCACTGCTGTTACTGATAGGAAAACTGAGGCAGGGACAAGGGAAGGCACTTAGACAAGCTCCTCCTGCAAGCCAGTGGGCAGAGCTCATTGTCCATCCAACCTGAATACCAGCAGAAAAGCCTTCAGTGAGATACTGCAGCCTGATTAACTCTTCCACAGCTCCCCTGTGTTGTGGGGAAACACCCCTGGAAGTCAGTGTCGCGGAAGACTGTGGCCAGGGGAAGCCTTGGTAGCCCAATGGGTCAGGGCTGAGGGACAAGAGCAGACTGCCCTAGAGCCAGCACAGAAGCATGGATTCCCCCACACTGATGACCCCGACCAACTAGCATCCCCCAGGGTGAGCTGAAATCTGGGGCTGCCTCTACTACAAGGGACCCCAGCAACTGAATGGATTGGAGAGAGCTCTAGGGGAGGATCTTTCCACCTTTCTTCAGAAAAACTCTAGGTGTTTAGATCCCGTTCAACTCCCAGACCCTTAAAGCCCCTAATATCTCACTTCTCTGCCCAGGAATAATTATAACGACATGGAATGATTCACTGTGAAATTAAAGATCCTTGTGAAGACCCCTCTGTGAATCTGCTGAAGGCCCAAGCTACCAATGGGGCCATGACACATATATTGGAAACACACACTGGCGATCCACATCCACACTAGAAGTTGATTCGGGGGCTGTGTCCTTGATGGAGAGAGCAACCGATCACGAAAGTCACTTCCCACAGACAAACTCTTCCATCATTTGGAGCCGTTCGTATCTGGGATTTTGGTTCAGACCCAACTCTAATCAAAACGCTGCACATATAGGGCCAAGTTCTATCACTCTTAGGCCTGTGCTACATTTAATACTTCTCACAGCACAACTGTGATTTTTCACCAGCATAGCTATGTTACTATAAAACCCAGTGTAAATGCAATTATGTAGGCATAGAAGTGCTTTGGCTGGTATAGATTATGTCTCTTGGGGAACCAGTGTAAACTGTGCTGGCAGAAGCACCTTTATGTGGAAGAAGCTGCATCCATACTAGGAGGATTTACCAATATAGTTCAACAGGTATATCTCTGCCAGCAAAACTTTTTGAATGTAGACAAGGCCTAACTGACTGTAAAGATGAGACTATGTTAATAAGAAATTATATGATATGAGATGTTGTTATAAGACAAGAGATGTTATGCTGAGTTGTATGATCGAGTATATTGTGGGACAAAGACCAGAATGAACATATATTGCTAGGTGCACAGAGAGACAGTCTGGGACTCCTGGACAGAAGCTCCATCCAGAAAGCTCACTTGGATCTCTGTGGGGTGGTTGAATTGGAAGGGGCACTGGTTGGCTCCTTAGAAGAGAGGGAGCGGGGTCACAGAAGGGGTTGGAGAGCTAGACTGTGATCGGGAAGGGAAGCACTGCTGGACTCTTTTCCTCTGCCAGTAGGACTCCGAAGGACTCCTGAAAGCTACTGTCATATTACTATAGCGCTTATTCTGGTTAAATAAAAGCTTAGTAGCTTTTCAAACCCAAAAGTGGGAGACCCTGAAGGGATCTACAGGGTCCTGGAAAGAGAGTTAGGGCTTTTAACCAGGATCGCCAGATATTCATAGGCAAGTGTCCTGAAAGGAAGAGCAGAGAGGTAAAAGGGCTGCACTGGTGACCCAACCACACCAGTGTTGATCAAGGGGGGAGGGATAGCTCAGTGGTTTGAGCATTGGCCTGCTAAACCCAGGGTTTTTACTTCAATCCTTGACAGGGCCACTTAGAGATCTGGGGCAAAAATCAGTACTTGGTCCTGCTAGTGAAGGCACGGGGCTGGACTCAATGACCTTTCAAGGTCCCTTCCAGTTCTAGGAGATAGGCATATCTCCTATTATTATTAAGGTGTGTGTCCTGGAAGGATCTGATCTTGACACACTCACTGAGTAAGTACCTCACCTCACAAGCAGTCCCACTGATATCAATAGAAGGGATAGCAAAGTCAGATACTACTCAAAACAAACTTCTCAGATTCAGGCTCAAAGTTACCAATGGTCAGACACACACACACACACACACACACACACACACACACACAGGGTATTAAAGCATATCTTGATAACAAGGCCAGAGCCAACTCCATGTGTGCAATACTCAGTTCCATCAACAGGAGCTGCACTCTGTGGCTGAGGGCTATACAAGGTCCTTTCTTTGCACTGGGCACAGGGAATGGATCTTTACAAAGTGTGGCTGCTTTGCATGCTTCCACCCACACAACGGTTCCTTGCAATGAAGGACACATATAAATGTGTTATTTGCTAGACTTGCTACCTTAGATTCTCACAGTCTGTCAGAGTAGAGGGGCCAAAATGATTTCACAGGCTCATCTCATCTGTCTCCTAGTGCTCTGGATTCACGGTAAGAATATCTAGGGAGATATTAGATTAAAATAATCTCTCACAATTGTTTATCATAGATTTCTTCATCAAACCTACATTAATTCTTCATCCCATGAGATCACAGGCAGATACATTTCTAGTGGACACAAACAATGTAACTAAGTGGTTAAATGAAAATTAAACACTAGATATTGGCAGATTTATTGTTTATAATAGTATTTCATTTGTTTTTTCTTGTGTTTTTCCTCTCATCCAGATGGAAGTGGGCAGATTGTGATGACTCAGACTCCAGAATCCCTGGCAGTGTTTCCAGGAGACAGAGTCACCATCAACTGCAAAGCCAGTTCCAGTGTTAGTAACAAGATGTCCTGGTACCAACAGAAATCAGGACAAGCTCCTAAGCTCCTTATATACAGGGCTTCCACCCGTCCCTCTGGGATCCCAGACCGGTTCAGTGGCAGTGGGTCTGGCACTGACTTCACTTTTACAATCAGCCGGGTAGAAGCTGATGATGCTGGAGATTATTACTGTCAACAAGGCTATAGCTTACCTCTCACAGTGATACAGAGCAATACAAAAACCTCCCTGCTTTCTTCAGTTTCTGTTCCTTACTGTAACAGCTGATGCCTGTAGAAAGTCAGAGTATTCTCTCCAACTGCTGCTGCCTCAAACTGATGGAGTGTCCATGAATTTCAGACACCTCACCGCATGGTCCATGCCTTCCTTCCATTTCTACAGCTCCCTCACTGCAGTAGTGCAGAGACTGGAATTTACAGGAAAAAAAACAGGAGTACTTGTGGCACCTTAAAGACTAACAAATTTATTGTAGCATGAGCTTTCGTGAGCTAAAGCTCACTTCTTCGGATGCATCCGAAGAAGTGAGCTTTAGCTCACGAAAGCTCATGCTACAATAAATTTGTTAGTCTTTAAGGTGCCACAAGTACTCCTGTTTTTTTTGCGGATACAGACTAACACGGCTGCTACTCTGAAACCTGGAATTTACAGGGTGATTCTTAATATACTCAGTGGTTCCTTTTATCTACTGAGGAGTATTAGCTCTTATAGGTTGGATCCAATTTCCAACTAACATTATAAAACAAGACCAACATATAAAGCATCCAGAAATTACTTGCCTAAGCAGAATGAGCAGAGTGACTGCCTCCCTCCCTGTACAAGCCCCAAAGCAAGTGGCCCCCGTTCCACAATATGGCGCATGCATGTCCTTAAGGCTGGTGGCAGATGGGACAGAGAGAAGGATTGTCTACACTACATTTCCTGAATCACTTCTCTATGGTCCAATAACCTACAGCTTCTGGTCCTTATTTCAGACAATACAAATAGGAGAGAAAAAGTGCTGAGCCCAGTTCAGTCTCTAGCTTGTAACCATTGCGCATCCTCACCACCAGGGATAAAATGACTGCAGGCTGTGGCTAGCAGTAAATCATCACACCTCTCCTGCCCTTCTCTGGGCCCTTCCCCAGATAGCCCCCACGCACTGACATACCTAGATTCCCTGCAGAGATGGTAGCATTTCAGTGTATGGCTTAATCGAAACACAGAACAAACAAGGACAGTATTTGCTAAGCTCAGAGCACTGACCAGACAAACCTTCCCACTAGCACTATCACCCCATTTTACAGAAAGAGTCACTGAGGCAGAAGGGTACTGGAATGAGCCTTGAAGATTTCAATATCAAAAGCTTATGAGGTCTATTTCCCATCTCATCCACTAACTCACTAGGCAACTTTGGATGCAACATTTCTCTCTGCCTCAGTTTACTCATCCTCTTAAAACAAAGATCTCCCCTATTTACAATGTATGCTCCTCAGGACAGGGATGCCAACACTTAAATACTCATCACGTGTTGAATAGAATTGTTTAGCACCAAGCTCCTTTTCCACAAACATGCATCTGAACTTGCCTTTTAAAGGGAAAAGAAAATAGCTCATTGGGTCAAAATTATTTTTTACTAATATGGCTGATTTCATCAAATAGGTTAAGTAACGGACTGAAGCAAAGGAGAGACTTGGACATGGATGGGACTTTACTGACAAAATGGTTTTTCATTGGAAAACATCAATTCAGCAGAACCAAAACTTTTTGAACCGTAGAGGACAATAAGCAGGGATGGCACAGACTAGGCTAATCAGGATTTACCTCTGCTAACTGAGGATTCTCGCTGCCTAAACACCCTCACCCCCAGTACTGTTTCTCTGTCAAAGGTGATCACACCATTTTGTATCACCAGTTCTGAGGAGATCTCCAGTGTAGCAGTGATATTAACCAGCATCCCAGAAATCACAATATGCTAAGAACTTTTATTCCTTGTAATTCCAGACAAATGTCATTTTAACACAGACACTTGTACCCAGGAGTTGAACACCTGGTTGAACTCGCCTATGCCACCCATGGCCCTTTCACTTCCCTTTTTGTACAGGGTCATGGACCAGGTGTGAATTTTCATCTTGGAACCCAATTTGCATATTTCACACCCTTCCCCTCTGCTGCTGAACTGTTATAAATGCTCCGTGTCACTCGTTACAGTTTGTTGATCAGAACTGAGCCACTCAGACGTAACAAGATGATCTCACAGGCTCAGCTCATCTGGCTGTTAATGCTCTGGATCCAGGGTAAGGATTAAACCCAGAAGGAATTTGATGAATTAAAAGTACAATGATCCTTTGAAAAGCTTAAAAGAACTAGAAATGTTGTACATTGACCCATAAACTATAATCTACAATCAAAATCCATTTAGTTAGTTACCTCTTTCTGGCAGGGACTGTTACTTTTTGTTTGTTCAGCATCTGGCATCAAAACTGTTAGAGGCGTTCAGGGATTACCAAAATATTAATGTTAAAGAATAAACAGGTGCCAAGAATGACGCTGATTTATGAAAATCTTGATCTTATCTTAGCTGGAATTAAGCCAAAGAGATTTGAGAAAATTATGAGCCATAGGCAAAAGGGCTAGAATGAAACAGTGTCTGGAGCTCAACGTTAGCATCATGCCCAGCTGACAAGGGAGAGTCATTGTGTAAAGATGCACATGGGAATATTTTAAAGATACAATGTTGTAGAGTTTGATTGTATTTGTTAGATCTGTATTTGTATTAACTTACATTCTCTTTGCGAATTCAGGCTCCAGTGGGCAGATTGTGATGACTCAGACTCCAGAATCCCTGGCAGTGTTGCCAGGAGACAGAGTCATTATCAACTGCAAAGCCAGTTCCAGCATCACCAGTGGTAGCACTCACTACTTAGCTTGGTACCAACAGAAAGCAGGACAAGCTCCGAAGCTCCTTATCTACTATGCTTCCACCCGTGACTCTGGGATCCCAGACCGGTTCACAGGCAGTGGATCTGGAACCGATTTCACTCTCACAATCAGCAATGTTCAAGCTGAAGATGCTGGAGATTATTATTGTCAGCAAGGCTATAACTTACCTCTCACAGTGATACAGACAAATACAAAAACCTCCCTCTTCTGTTCCATTCTGTGTCACAGCTGCTTCCTTCAAACAGCCGCCTTCTCAGTGCAAATGCTATATGTTATTTGAGGGCAAACTTTCAGCCCCAGAAACACATATACCTGCTGTCTCCACATGTAATACACATAAATTAGCACACAGTCTGCTGCCAGAGAAACTTCCCTCCACACAGAAGAGTTTTTAACTTCTACACAACCACAGTGGTATTTTTTTTTATTTCTGGCTTTTAATTACTTTACTCACCTCCTAATTACTGTCATCTGGTGTCTGTGCCTTGTCGTGGAGGGACAGCTTGTATGCTCTAACGATTCCCAGAGTTTCTGTCGGTGGGGGCTTTTTGCTCCTGGTAGGTTCAACCAGGCCGGATTGGTCTGTGGGGGAGAGGCCAGACAAAACAGACACCCTGGTCCTCCAGTTGAGGGTTAGGCACAGGGCTAACAACCCTGTCCCGTAAAAAACAAAATATGTTACAGAACCACAGCAGAGAAATTAGTGTGTGTGATGGCTTTCAGGAGTCAATGACCTGTAAGACTATCAGTGGTGAAAGCCGAAAGGAAGCCACTGGCATGAAGACTGAACTGCTCAACACCAAGACAAAAACCAAACTTGGTAATTGGAACGTATGGACAATGTCTGAAACAGGGAAGCTAGCTCAGGTCCCAGCACAGATGAGACGCTACAGCTTACACATCCTGGGTGTCAGCGAGAGGAGATGGACAGAATCAGGAAGATTATCAACAGCCTCAGGAGCAACTTTGCTTTTTTCTGGATGGGATGATGGACAACATCATGAGGGGGTTTCTGTCCTTTTTAAGAAGGGAGTGGAGCATTCCCTGCTTGAATGGAAATGCATCAGCTGCAGACTTATGAGAGCCAGACTGAAAGGGAAACATAATAATATCACCCAAATTCCTAATATCTAACTTAAATCTCCCCTGCTGCTGATTATGCCCATTACTTCTCATCCTGCCTTGAGCAGACCTGGAAAACAATTGATCACAGGCCTCTTTATAACAGCCCTTAACATTATTGAAGACACTTGTCCTGTCCCTTCTCTGTCTTCATTTCTCAACACGACATTTGCCCAGTCTTTTTCTTACACCTTTCCTCATAAGTCAGGTTTTCTAAACCCTTTATCACTTTTTTGTTTTGTTTTCTCCTTCTGAGAACCTGTGACCAATGATAGTGACCAACAGCCTCCTTAAAACAAAGTGTTTCTATTTAGCAGTTGGAATAAAGTATCAGAGAAAGAAGGATTTTAAAGAATAAAGAGATAGCAGGTGTGTTTGAGTTTATCTAATCTGACACTTTACAACAGGCGAAATCAAACCGGATAGCGTCTTAAATTACAGAACAAGAACTGAACCAACTCATATTCTCTTAGCGCTTGTCTACACATGGAGTCATTCCTGAATAGCTGTTAACTATTAATAACTATTCTTGAATAACTATGAACACAGAGTAGCTATGCCTGAATAGCTCCATCAGTAGACAATCATATTCGAGAATAAGTGTGCTTGCTCCTCTTTAGCTGAACCTGATTTGCAAGAGTATTAAGCACAACAGGAACAAGGCGCTTTTAGGCTATATCTACACTAGAAATGCTAGAGCAGGGTAGCTGCACAGCACTTAAGTGTAGACTCATTACAACAACGGGAGGAGTTCTTGCATCTCTGGAGGAAATCTACCTCTCCAAGAGGCAGTAGCTAGGTCAAGAGAAGAATTCTTCCATTAACTTAGTGCAGTCTGCTCTGGGGCTTACGTTGTCTTAAGTACGTCTCCCACAGGTGTGAATTTTTCACACCCCTGATCAACATAGACAGGGCCACCTAACTTTCTAGTGAAGGCCAACCCTTATTCCAGAATAAAAATATCCACACATGGAGTTATTCAATAATAGTTATTGCACTTTAAATTCACACCATACCATAAATCAAATTATATTTCAAGTGTACACAAGTCCCTAAACAACATAGATCCTCCTCTGACCCACCCTGGTCACAACGACCTGCATGTCCTGATGATGTTTCCTCTCTCCCCCGCTTGTCCATTTTGTCACAACCTCTTTCAAGGAAGCACCAATGAACAGTGTCCCTCACTTGAGTCTGGGCCCAGTTGCCAGGAAACTCTGCAAGCCTGCATCCATTGAAGTCAATACAATCCCAGCAGCACAGAATATGGCCCACCATATTCAAGGTATTAATTCAAACCCTTCAACGCTACAGAACATTCATGTCATGGCCACAAGATGGCAACACATACCCATACTATTCTGGAGCATCTGAAATTTCAGCTAAGTAGTTTATAACAAAGTTAATAGGATAGGAAACTCACTCCACACATTCGGAAGGAATGCGGATAAATCAGTTCTACTGTCACCACCCTCATCGGCCCTGCTCTTGATTATTGTCACATCCTACTACCAGCCTCCCCAACACCCTCTCTGGGTCAAGTTGCCATGCACTGGTGGAAGGGGCCTCACAGGTGGACAGAGCTGTAATTTGACCTCCTTCCTTCACTGTCACTAAAAATATCTGGTGCTAACAGGAACCTGGACAAGTGCCTACTCTCCTTAGTTCTTATTCTACCTCCTGTCCCTTGGGAACTCCAGACCGGTTCAGTTTTAAGGAGTCTAACCCTTACAACACGCCTATAATCAGGAGATTCAAAGCAAATGATGCTGGAGTTCACTACTGTCAGCATTACCATGGTCCTCACTTCTTTCTACATCCTCCTTCTGTTTAAAAACATCTCAACTCGCAAACTGAAAATCTCAATTCTCTGTTTATTTAATAGAAAATATTCCACATTACTCTAATGTTAAACTTGGCCCAGCCTCCCAATATCACTGTTAATTGTAAACTGTGAGAAGAGTTAGATTAATAGAAAAAACCCCGGATACCCAAACATGCAGATTGTCTGTATGGGCCATTTCCTATTTTAGTTTTTTCTTAAAAGCTTCACTCTGCTTCTTGTAGCCAACCAGCAACCCATTGCATAACTTCCCAGCCCAGAACCTCAGGAGGCCTCTTAGGGTCCATAAGTGAAACAGGTCGTGTGTGGTCAGTACGGGAGCTAGAGAACTAGGCTGTGCCCAGCAACCTCAGTAAAGCTTCCCCTTTACATCCACAATAACAGCGTGCCTGTCCCGGCTCTGCTCTGTCACATGACAACACTGTTCTCTTGCCAGCCTGTGCTCTTCACTTGACACGATGGAAGAAAAATTAGAGAGAGAAGCAAATTTTGTTCAGTAAAGAACATTTTTGCTGTTAGCCAATTTAAATTAAATAAAACACTAACAACCAAGGCCCAGATCCATCTCTGAGTTAAGCTGATATAAACGGGGAGGAAATCCATAGACTTTGGGTCCTAAGGACAACATGAAACTCTGCACTGACAGTCCATCAAATACTCCACACACACCATCTCATCATTTAGCTTTTCCTCCCTATCAACGTGTAAACACACATAAAAGGGAAGAAACATGCAGTAGCTCAGACATCATGGCTGATGAGTTAGAGCAGTGGCTCCAGACTACTGTACCCCTTTCAGGAGTCTGATTTGTCTTGTGTACCCCCAAGTTGCACCTCACCGAAAAGCTACTTGCTCACAAAATCAGACATAAAAATACAAGAGAGTCACAACACACTATTACTGAAAAATGCCTGACTTTCTCCTTTTTACCATATAATTATAAAATAACTCAACTAGAATATAAATATTGAACTTACATTTCAGTGGATAGTATATAGAGCAGTACAAAAAGTCATTGTCGCTATGAAATTTTAGTTTGTACTGACTTTGCTAGTGCTTTGTATGTAGCCGGTTGTAAAACTAAGCAAATATCTAGATGAGTGAATGTACCCCCGGAAGACCTTTCAGTGCGGCTGGTTGAGAACCAGGGAGTTAGATTGTCTCAGTACCTCTGGGACCTGGTAGGTCTGTGCAGTGAAACCCCATAGAACAGACACGTGCGATGAAGTAACATACCTAGTGCTTATCTGCTGCTCTCTGCGCACAGATCTCAAGTGCTGTACAGTACAGGGTCACTGTTGTTACTGATCGGAAAACTGAGGCAGGGACAAGGGAAGGCACTTAGACAAGCTCCTCCAGCAAGCCAGTGGGCAGAGCTCATTGTCCAGCCAACCTGAATACCAGCAGAAAAGCCTTCAGAGAGATACTGCAGCCTGATTAACTCTTCCACAGCTCCCCTGTGTTGTGGGGAAACACCCCTGGAAGTCAGTGTCGCGGAAGACAGTGGCCAGGGGAAGCCTTGGTAGCCCAGTGGGTCAGGGCTGAGGAACAAGAGCAGACTGCCCTAGAGCCAGCACAGAAGCACGGATCCCCCCACACACTGATGACCCCGCAACTAGCATCCCCCAGGGTGAGCTGAAATCTGGGGCTGCCTCTTCTACAAGGGACCCCAGCAACTGAATGGATTGGAGAGAGCTCTAGGGGAGGATCTTTGCACCTTTCTTCAGAAAAACTCTAGGTGTTTAGATCCCATTCAACTCCCAGACCCTTAAAGCCCCTAATATCCCACTTCTCTGCCCAGGAATAATTATAACGACATGGAATGATTCACTGTGAAATTAAAGATCCTTGTGAAGACCCCTCTGTGAATCTGCTGAAGGCCCAAGCTATCGATGGAGCCATGACACACACATTGGAGAGAGACGCTGGCGATCCACATCCACACTAGAAGTTGATTCGGGGGCTGTGTCCTTGATGGAGAGAGCAACCAATCACAAAAGTCACTTCCCACAGACAAACTCTTCCATCGTTTGGAGCCGTTTGTATCTGGGATTTTTGGTTCAGACCCAACTCTAATCAAAACGCTGCACATATAGGGCCAAGTTCTATCACTCTTAGGCCTGTGCTACATTTAATACTTCTCACAGCACAACTGTGATTTTTCACCAGCATAGCTATGTTACTATAAAACCCAGTGTAAATGCAATTATGTAGGCACAGAAGTGCTTTGGCTGGTATAGATTTTGTCTCTTGGGGAACCAGTGTAAACTGTGCTGGCAGAAGCACTTTTATGTGGAAGAAGCTGCATCCATACTAGGAGGATTTACCAATATAGTTCAACAGGTATATCTCTGCCAGCAAAACTTTTCGAATGTAGACCAGGCCTAACTGACTGTAAAGATGAGACTATGTTAATAAGAAATTATATGATATGAGATGTTGTTATAGGACAAGAGATGTTAAGCTGAGTTGTATGATCGAGTATATTGTGGGACGAAGACCAGAATGAACATATATTGCTAGGTGCACAGAGAGACTGTCTGGGACTCCTGGACAGAAGCTCCATCCAGACAGCTCACTTGGATCTCTGTGCGGTGGTTGAATTGAAAGGGTCACTGGTTGGCTCCTTAGGAGAGAGGGCGAAGGGTCACAGAAGGGGTGGGAGAGCTAGACTGTGATCGGGAAGGGAAGCACTGCTGGACTTTTGCCCTCTTCCAGTAGGACTCAGAGGGACTCCTGAAAGCAACTGTCATATTACTATAGCACTTATTCTCGTTAAATAAAAGCTTAGTAGCTTTTCAAACCCAGCAGCGGGAGACCCTGAAGGGATCTGCAGGGCCCTGGAAAGAGAGTTAGGGCTTTTAACCAGGATCGCCAGATATTCGTAGGCAAATGTACTGAAAGGAAGATCAGAGAGGTAAAAGGACAGCACTGGTGACCCAACCACACCAGTAGTTGCTCAAGGGGGGAGGGATAGCTTAGTGGTTTGAGCATTGGCCTGCTAAACCCAGGGTTGTGAGTTCAATCCTTGACAGGGCCACTTACAGATCTGGGGCAAAAATCAGTACTTGGTCCTGCTAGTGAAGGCAGAGGGCTGGACTCAATGACCTTTCAAGGTCTGCTCTAAGAGATAGGTATATCTCCAATTGTTATTATTATTAAGGTGTGTGTCCTGGAAGGATCTGATCTTGACACACTCACTAAGCAGTACCTCACCTCACAAGCAGTCCCACTGATATCAATAGAAGGAACAGCAAAGTCAGATACTACTCAAAACAAACTTCTCACATTCAGGCTCAAAGTTACCAATGATCAGACACACACACACACTGGGTATTAAGGCATATCTTGATAACAAGGCCATAGCCAACTCCATGTGTGCAATACTCAGTTCCATCAACAGGAGCTGCACTCTGAGGCTGAGAGCTATACAAGGTCCTATCTTTGCACTGCAGCACAGGGAATGGATCTTTACAGAGTGTGGCTACTTTGCATGCTTCCACCCACACAACGGTTCCTTGCAATAAAGGACACATATAAACCTGTTATTTGCTAGACTTGCTACCTTAGATTCTCACAGTCTGTCAGAGTAGAGGGGCCAAAATGATTTCACAGACTCATCTGATCTGTCTCCTAGTGCTCTGGATTCACGGTAAGAATATCAAGGGAGATATTAGATTAAAATAATCTCTCACAATTGTTTATCATAGATTTCTTCATCAAACCTACATTAATTCTTCATCCCATGAGATCACAGGCAGATACATTTCTAGTGGACACAAACAATGTAACTAAGTGGTTAAATGAACATTTAAACACTAGATATTGGCAGATTTATTGTTTATAATAGTATTTCATTTGTTTTTTCTTGTGTTTTTCCTCTCATCCAGATGCAAATGGGCAGATTGTGATGACTCAGACTCCAGAATCCCTGGCAGTGTTTCCAGGAGACAGAGTCACCATCAACTGCAAAGCCAGTTCCAGTGTTAGTAACAAGATGTCCTGGTACCAACAGAAATCAGGACAAGCTCCTAAGCTCCTTATATACAGGGCTTCCACCCGTCTCTCTGGGGTCCCAGACCGGTTCAGTGGCAGTGGGTCTGGCACTGACTTCACTTTTACAATCAGCCGGGTAGAAGCTGATGATGCTGGAGATTATTACTGTCAACAAGGCTATAGCTTACCTCTCACAGTGATACAGAGCAATACAAAAACCTCCCTGCTTTCTTCAGTTTCTGTTCCTTACTGTAACAGCTGATGCCTGTAGAAAGTCAGAGTATTCTCTCCAACTGCTGCTGCCTCAAACTGATGGAGTGTCCATGAATTTCAGACACCTCACCACATGGTCCATGCCTTCCTTCCATTTCTACAGCTCCCTCATTGCAGTAGTGCAGAGACTGGAATTTACAGGGTGATTCTTAATATACTCAGTGGCTTCCTTTTATCTACTGAGGCATATTAGCTCTTATAGGTTGGATCCAATTTCCAACTAACATTATAAAACAAGACCAACATATAAAGCATCCAGAAATTACTTGCCTAAGCAGAATGAGCAGAGTGACTGCCTCCCTCCCTGTACAAGCCCCAAAGCAGGTGGCCCCCGTTCAACAATATGGCGCATGCATGTCCTTAAGGCTGGTGGCAGATGGGACAGAGAGAAGGATTGTCTGCACTACATTTCCTGAATCACTTCTCTATGGTCCAATAACCTACAGCTTCTGGTCCTTATTTCAGACAATACAAATAGGAGAGAAAAAGTGCTGACCCCAGTTCAGTCTCTAGCTTGTAACCATTGCGCATCCTCACCACCAGGGATAAAATGACTGCAGGCTGTGGCTAGTAGTAAATCATCACACCTCTCCTACCCTTCTCTGGGCCGTTCCCCAGATAGCCCCCACACACTGACATACCTAGATTCTCTGCAGAGATGGTAGTGTTTCAGTGTATGGCTTAATAGAAACACAGAAGAAACAGGGACAGTATTTGCTAAGCTCAGAGCACTGACCAGACAAACCCTCCCACTAGCACTATCACCCCATTTTACAGAAGGAGTCACTGAGGCAGAAGGGTACAGGAATGAGCCTGGAAGATTTCAATATCAAAAGCTTTTGAGGTCTATTTTCCCATCTCATCCACTAACTCACTAGGCAACTTTGGATGCAACATTTCTCTCTGCCTCAGTTTACTCATCCTCTTAAAACAAAGATTTCCCCTATTTACAATGTATGCTCCTCAGGACAGGGATGCCAACACTTAAATACTCATCACGTGTTGAATAGAATTGTTTAGCACCAAGCTCCTTTTCCACAAACATACATCTGAACTTGCTTTTTAAAGGGAGAAGAAAATAACTCATTGGGTCAACATTATTTTTTACTAATATGGCTGATTTAATCAAATAGGTTAAATGCCGGACTGAAGCAAAGGAGAGACTTGGACATGGATGGGACTTTAATGACAAAATGGTTTTTCATTGGAAAACATCAATTCAGCAGAACCGAAACTTTTTGCACTGTAGATGACGATAAGCAGGGATGGCACAGACTAGGCTAATCAGGATTTACCTCTGCTAACTGAGGATTCTCCCTGCCTAAAGACCCTCACCCCCCAGTACTGTTTCTCTGTCAAAGGTGATCACACCGTTTTGCATCACCAGTTGTGAGGAGATCTCCAGTGTAGCCATGATATTAACCAGCAACCCAGAAATCACAATATGCTAAGAACTTTTATTCCTTGTAATTCCAGACATATGTCATTTTAACACAGAAGCCTGGTCTACACTACGCATTAAAACCGGTTTTAGGAGCGTAAAACCAATTTAACGCCACACCCGTCCACACTAAGAGGCCCTTTATATCGGTATAAAGGGCTCTTTAAACCGGTTTCTGTACTCCTCCCTAATGAGAGGAGTAGCGCTAATATCGGTATTACCATATCGGATTGGGGTTAGTGTGGCCGCAGATCGACGGTATTGGCCTCCGGGCGGTATCCCACAGTGCACCACTGACCGCTCTGGACAGCAATCTGAACTCGGATGCAGTGGCCAGGTAGACAGGAAAAGCCCTGCAAACTTTTGAATATTTCCTGTTTGCCCAGCGTGGAGCTCAGATCAGCATGGGTGGTGATGCAGTTAAAAATCAAAATAAAGAAAGAGCTCCAGCATGGACGATGCGGACGTGATCGCTGTAAGGGCAGGCAAATCTGTTCTATCAGCGCTTCGTTACAGAAGACGAAATTCAAAATCATTTTTTAAATATCTCCAGACAGATGCCATAGCAGGGACTCAGCGCACTGCTGCGTGACAAGCGTAACGGAAAGCCAAAGAATCAAATGGACGCTCAGGGACTGGAGGACTCCAGCTATCCCACAGTTCCTGCAGTCTCTGAAAAGCATTTGCATTCTTGGCTGAGCTCCAAATGCTTCTAGGGTCAAAAACAGTGTCCGCGGTGGGTCAGGGCATAGCTAGGCAATTTACACACACACCCACCCACCCCCAGAAGTGAAAGGGAAAACAATCCTCTCTTGACTCTTTTACATGTCACCCTATCTTTACTGAATGCTGCAGATAGACGCGATGGTGCAGCACTCAACACCAACATCCTTGCTCCCCCCGCCCCCGCCATGGGTGGCTGATGGTACAATAAGACTGATACCCATCGTCATCATCAGCCTATTGGCACATGGGGCAGTGCAAAAGGACTGGTAACCATGCTGACTAGCATCCGTCAGGTCAATCAAGGGCGCCTGGCCCTAATTTTTCCTGGTAGATGGTACAATATGGCTGATAACCATCATCATCATAGCAACAGGGGGCTGAGCTTCATCAGCCCCCACCCTTCATGTGTAAAGAAAAGATTCAATTGCCCCTGGACTAGCAGCAGGATGCTGGGCTCCTCTCCTCCACACTCCTTAATGTCCTATGTGGACTATCATAGCAACTGGAGGCTGCCTTCCACTCATTTCTCACTAACAAGTATTCCTGCATTCTTTATTACTTCATCACACAAGTGGGGGGACAATGCTATGGTAGCCCAGGAAGGCTGGGGAAGAATGGAATGAACAGGTGGGGTTGTTGCAGGAGCACCCCCTGTGAATAGCATACAGCTCATAATCTATGCAGGATCTGACACAGAGCAGCTGTGCTCTCTGGTTCTCTGATACAGTGGTTCTCTAGTACACTTGCCCATATTCTAGGCAGGACTGATTCTATTTTTAGATACCAAAAAGGAGGGATCGACTCAGGGAGTCATTCCCAATTTTGGCTTTTGCGCCCCTGGCTAAGAGCAGCCAGGGGCACTTATGACAGCAGCAAATGGCACAGTGCAAAAGGACTGGTAGCCATGATCATCTTATTACCAATTTATGGTATGGTAGATGGTACAATATGGCTGGTAACCATCTCTGCTATCATGCAAAAGCAAAAGCATGCTGCTGTGTAGCGCTGCTGAATCACCTCTGTGAGCGGCATCTAGTACACATACGGTGACAGTCACAAAAGGCGAAACAGGCTCCATGATTGCCATGCTATGGCATCTGCCAGGGCAATCCAGGGAAAAAAGGCATGAAATGCTTGTCTGCCGTTGCTTTCCCAGCGGAAGGAGTGACTGACGACATTTACCCAGAACCACCCGCGACAATGATTTTTGCCGCATCAGGCACTGGGATCTCAACCCGGAAATTCCAAGGGGCGGGGGAGGCTGCGGGAACTATGGGATAGCTACGGAATAGCTACCCACAGTGCAATGCTCCAGAAATCGACGCTAGCCTCGGACCGTGGACGCACACCACCGATTTAATGTGTTTAGTGTGGCCGCGCACACTCGATTTTATACAATCTGTTTTGTTAAACCGGTTTATGTAAATTCGGAATAATCCCGTAGTGTAGACGTACCCATACACTTGTACCCAGGAGTTGAACACCTGGTTGAACTTGCCTATGCCACCCATGGCCCTTTCACTTCCCTTTTTGTACATGGTCATGGACCAGGTGTGAATTTTCATTTCTGAACCCAATTTGCATATTTCACACCCTTCCCCTCTGGTGCTTAACTGTTATAAATGTTCAGTGTCACTAGTTACAGTTTGTTGATCAGCACTGAGCCACTCAGACGTATCAAGATGATCTCGCAGGCTCAGCTCATCTGGATGTTAATGCTCTGGATCCAGGGTAAGGATTAAACCCAGAAGGAATTTGATGAATTAAAAGTACAAAGATCCTTTGAAAAGCTTAAAAGAACTAGAAATGTTATACATTGACCCATAAACTATAATCTACAATCAAAACCCATTTAGTTAGTTACCTCTTTCTGGCAGGGACTGTCACTTACTGTTTGTTCAGCATCTGGCATTAAAACTGTTAGAAGCGTTCAGGGATTACCAACATATTAATGTTAAAGAATAAACAGGTGCCAGGAATGACTCTGATTTAAGAAAATTTTGAACTTGTTTTAGCTGGAATTAAGACAAAGAGGTTTGAGAAAATTATGAGCCATAGGCAAAAGGGCTAGAATGAAACAGTGTCTGGAGCTCAATGTTAGCATCATGCCCAGCTGACAAGGGAGAGTCATTGTGTAAAGACGCACATGGGAATATTTTAAAGGTACAATGTTGTTGAGTTTGATTGTATTTGTTAGATCTGTATTTGTATTAACTTACATTCTCTTTGCGAATTCAGGCTCCAGTGGGCAGATTGTGATGACTCAGACTCCAGAATCCCTGGCAGTGTTGCCAGGAGACAGAGTCACTATCAACTGCAAAGCCAGTTCCAGCATCACCAGTGGTAGCTATAACATCTTAGCGTGGTACCAACAGAAACCAGGGCAAGCTCCGAAGCGCCTTATCTACTATGCTTCCACCCGTGACTCTGGGATCCCAGACCGGTTCACTGGCAGTGGGTCTGGAACCGATTTCACTCTCACAATCAGCAATGTTCAAACTGAAGATGCTGGAGATTATTATTGTCAGCAAGGCAAGAGCTCACCTCTCACAGTGATACAGACCAATACAAAAACCTCCTTGTTCCGTTCCATTCTGTGTCACAGCTGTATCCAACTTGAATACCAGCAGAAAAGCCTTCAGTGATTAACTCTTCAGCCTGATTAACTCTTCCACAGCTCCCCTGTGTTGTGGGGAAACACCCCTGGAAGTCAGTGTCGCGGAAGACGGTGGCCAGGGGAAGCCTTGGTAGCCCAATGGGTCAGGGCTGAGGGACAAGAGCAGACTGCCCTAGAGCCAGCACAGAAGCACGGATTCCCCCACACACTGATGACCCCGACCAACTAGCATCCCCCAGGGTGAGCTGAAATCTGGGGCTGCCTCTACTACAAGGGACACCAGCAACTGAATGGATTGGAGAGAGCTCTAGGGGAGGATCCTTGCACCTTTCTTCAGAAAAACCTCTAGGTGTTTACATCCCGTTCAACTCACCGTCCCTTAAAGCCCCTAATATCTCACTTCTCTGCCCAGGAATAATTATAACGACATGGAATGATTCACTGTGAAATTAAAGATCCTTGTGAAGACCCCTCTGTGAATCTGCTGAAGGCCCAAGCTACCGATGGGGCCACAACACTCATACTGGAAACACACACTGGAGATCCACCTCCACACTGGAAGTTGATTTGAGGGCTGTCTCCTTCATAGAGAGAGCAACCAATCACAACAGTCACTTCCCATGGGCAAACTTTTCCATTGTTTGGAGCCGTTCGTATCTGGGATTTCAGTTCAGGACCAACTCTAATCTAAACACTGCAAATATAGGGCCAAGTTCTATCACTCTTAGGCCTGAGCTACACTTGACACTTCTCACAGCACAGCTGTGCCAGTAGGGGTGTGATTTTTCACCAATAAAGCCACATTACTATAAAACCCAGTGTAAATGCAATTATGCAGGCATAGAAGTGTTTTTGGCCAGTATAGATTACGTCCCTCAGGGAACTGGTGTAAACTGTGCTGGCAGACGCACTTTTATGCTTGGAGAAGCTGCCTCCACACTAGGAGGATTTGCCAGTATAGTTCGACAGGTATAGCTCTGCCAGCAAAACTTTTCTAATGTAATTGACTGTAAAGACTATGTTAATAAGAAATTATACGATATGAGATGTTGTTATAGGACAAGAGATGTTAAGCTGAGTTGTATGATGCAGTATATTGTGGGATGAAGACCAGAATGCTATGTGCACAGTCTTGGACTCCTGGACAGAAGCTCCGTCCAGACAGCCCACTTGGATCTCTGTGGGGTGGTTGAATTGGAAGGGTCACGGGTTGGCTCCTTAGGAGAGAGGGTGGAGGATCACAGAAGGGGTTGGAGAGCTAGACTGTGATCAGGAAGGGAAGCACTGCTGGGCTCTTATACGATCACACTTTCCTCTGGCAGTAGGATGAAGAGGGGTTAATGAAAGCTACTGTAATGTTACTATAGGGCTTATTCTGGATAAATAAAAGCTTAGTAGCTTTTCAAACCCAGAAGTAGGAGGCCCTGAAGGGATCTGCAGGGCCCTGGAAAGAGAGTTAGGGCTTTTACCCAGGATCACCTGATGTTCACAGACAAGTGTCCTGAGAGGAACATCAGCGAGGTAAAAGGGCTGCCCAGGTGACCCAGTGACACCGGCATTGAACAATGTGTGTGTCCTGGATGGGGACGATTGTGACACATGCACTGAGTAAGTACCTCACCCCACAAGCAGTCCCACTGATCTCAATAGAAGGGATAGCAATAGGGCTTTGGAGCTGTGCTCTGCGCTCCAGCTCCAGGCTCCACTCCAGAGCCCTGGAAAGCAGTCAGATACTACTCAAAACAACCTTCTCAGGTTCTGGCTCAAAGTTACCAATGATACAGACACACGCTGGGTATTAAAGCCTATCTAGATAACAAGGCCAAAGCCAACTCCATGTGTGCAATACTCAGCTCCATCAACAGGAGCTGCACTCTGAGGCTGAGGGCTATACAAGGCCCTTTCTTTGCACTGGGGCACAGGGAATGGATCTTTGCACAGCGTGGCTGCTTTGCATGCTTCCACCCACACGAACGGTTCCTTGCAATGCAGGACACATATAAACGTGTTATTTGCTAGACTTGCTACCTTAGACTCTCACAGTCTGTCAGACTAGAGGGACCAAAATGATTCCACAGACTCATCTCATCTGTCTCCTAGTGCTCTGGATTCAGGGTAAGACAATCAAGGGAGATATTTAATGCTGCTCACACGCAGATATATTTCAAGTGGACACGTGCAATGGAAGGAGGTGCCTTAAATGAAAATTAGACACTAGATAGTCCCAGAGTTAAGCTTTATAATAGTATTTCATTTGGGTTTTCTTATAATGTTTTTTCTCTCATCCAGATGCCAGTGGGCAGACTGTGATGACTCAAACTCCAGAATCACTGGCAGTATCTCCAGGAGACAGAGTCACCATCAACTGCAAAGCCAGTTCCAGTGTTAGTAACAAGATGTCCTGGTACCAACAGAAATCAGGACAAGCTCCTAAGCTCCTTATATACAGGGCTTCCACCCGTCTCTCTGGGGTCCCAGACCGGTTCAGTGGCAGTGGGTCTGGCACTGACTTCACTTTTACAATAAGCAGGGTAGAAGCTGATGATGCTGGAGATTATTATTGTCAACAAGGTAAAAGCTCTCCTCTCACAGTGATACAGAGCAATACAAAAGCCTCCCTGCTTTCTTCAGCTTCTGTTCCTCTTTCTAACAGCTGATGCCTGTAGAAAGTCAAAGGATCTCTCCAACTGCTGCTGTCCCAAAGTGATGGAGTGCCCATGAATTTCAGATACATCCCCCATTGTCTATTTCTTCCTTTCATTTCTACAGCTCCCTCACTGCAGCAGTGCAGAGACAGGATGGTTCTTAATATACTCAGTGGCTTCCTTTTAACTACTGAGGAATATTAGCTCTTATAGGCTGGATCCAATTTCCTACCAACATTACAAAACAAGATCAATATATCAACTGACAAATGGCAACCACTGTATAAAGCATCTGGAAATCACTTATGTAAGCGGAGTGAGCAGAGGGACTGCCTCCCTCCCCATACAAGTCCCAAAGCAGGTGGCCCTCTTTCCACAATACGGTGCATGCATGTCCTTAAGGCTGGTCACAGATGGAACAGAGAGAAGGATTGTCTATACTACATTTCCTGAATCACTTCTCTATGGTCCAATAACCTACAAATTCTGGTCCTTATTTCAGACAATATCAACAGGAGAGACAGTGCTGACCCCATTTCAGTTTTTAGCTTGTAACCATTGCACTTTATCTGCTAGTCACTTAGTCCAGACAGCAGCACAGGGCCAGTATCATGCCGTATGCTGCTGTTCTCTGCAAGGCTTTAGCTGTGGAGGCAGTTGCTCTGTGAAGACTACTGCGACCTCCATTGCCTTGATGCATCCTCACCACCAGGGACAAAAGGGCTGGAGACTGTGGCTAGCAGCAAAACATCACATGTCTACTGCCCTTCCCCAGACAGCCCCCACACACTGACATACCTAGATTCCCTGCAGATATGGTAGCCTTTTACTGTATGGTTTAACAGAAATACAGAGCAAACAATGAAAGTATTTGCTAAGGTCAGAGCACTGCACAGACATATCCTCTCAATTGTATTATTACCTCATTTTACAGGAGTCGTCACTGAGGCAAAAGGGTGCAGGGTCTTGACAAAGGCCACACAGTGAGCAGCAGTGGCAGAATTAGAACTCAGAGCTCTGGCTTCCTAAGCTTCTGCTTTTGCTTTCATGTCACACTGCCTAACAATAACAGACCAAACTGCAGGGTAGAGCAAGGATGTGATTCATAATCCACCTCGCAAATAGTCATAAATATTTACTAGCCTGGGAGCCAAAACTCATCCATTGCTGCCTTTGAGAAGAATGAAAAACCCCTTAATGTTCATTTTACTTTAATCCCATAAAAATCACTCTTGCCAGGAGACTGGTATTTTGAGGGGTGTTATGAACACTTACTCAGGGCCATGTGCTGCAGTCATTACGTGAGCAACAACACTACCAGTGAAGTCAATATACCGGAGTGAAGCGAAGGAGAGACTTGGAGATGGATGGGAAATTTCTGACAAAACGTTTTGTCATTCGAAAACATCAATTCAGCAGAACTGAAACTTTTCACAATGTAGGTGAGGATCAGCAGGGATGGCACTGACTGGGCTAATGAGAATTTACAGCTGCTAACTGAGGATTCTCCCTGCTTCAAGACCCTCACCCTCCAGTACTGTTTGTCAAAGGTGGATCACACCATTTTGTATCACAAATTGTGAGATCATCTGCAGTGTAGTCGTGATATTAACCAGCATCCCAGAAATCACAATATGCTTAGAACTTTTATTCCTTGTAATTCCAGACAAATGTTATTTTAACACAGAGACACTTGTACCCAGGAGCAACTGGTTGAACTTGCCTATGTCACCCAGGGCCCTTTCACTTCCCTTTTTGTACATGTTCATGGACCAGGTGTGAATTTTCATCTCTGAACCCAATTTGCATATTTCACACCCTTCCCCTCTGCTGCTGAACTGTTATAAATGCTCCGTGTCACTCGTTACGGTTTGTTGATCAGCACTGGTCCACTCAGACGTAGCAAGATGATCTCCCAGGCTCAGCTCATCTGGCTGTTAGTGCTCTGGATCCAGGGTAAGGGATTAAACCCAGAAGGAATTTGATGAATTAAAAGTACGATGATCCTTGAAAAGCTTAAAAGAACTAGAAATGTTGTACATTGACCCATAAACTATAATGTAAAATCAAAATCCATTTAGTTAGTTAGCTCTTTGTGGCAGGGACTATAATTTATTGTTGGTACAGTGTCTGGCACAACTGGATCAAAACTGTTAGAGGTGTTCAGGGATTACCAAAATATTAATGTTAAATAATAAACAAGCGCCAGGAATTACTCTGATTTATGAAAATCTTGATCTTATTTTAGCTGTAATTAAGACAAAAGAGGTTTGAGAAAATTATGAGCTGTAGGCAAAAGGGTTAGAATGAACCAGTGTCTGGAGCTCAATGTTCGCATCATGCCCAGCTGACTAGGGAGAGTCATTGTGTAAAGACGCACATGGGAATATTTTAAAGACACAATGTTGTTGAGCTTGATTGACTAGATCTGTATTTGTATTAACTTCTATTCTCTTTGTGAATTCAGGCTCCAGTGAGCAGATTGTGCTGACTCAGACTCCAGAATCCCTGGCAGTGTTGCCAGGAGACAGAGTTGCTATCAATTGCAAAGCCAGTGCAGGCATTACAAGTGCTTATACCTACTTAGCCTGGTACCAACAGAAACCAGGACAAGCTCCGAAGCTCCTTATCTACCATGCTTCCGCACGTGCCACTGGGATCCCAGACCGGTTCACAGGCAGTGGATCTGGAACCGATTTCACTCTCACAATCAGCAACGTTCAAGCTGAAGATGCTGGAGATTATTAGTCAACAAAGCTATGACTTACCTCTCACAGTGATACAGACCAATACAAAAACCTCCCTGTTCTCTCTTGGGGATATATTGGAAGAAAATCCATTGATTTTGGCTCCTTTGAGGAAAATATTCAACTCTACATTCCATGAAAAACTCTCCAGCTGGGAGCCCACTGGTTAGCTTCTGTGCACTCTATGAAGTTGTAAACACATGTACATGGAAGGAAATGTGCCAGCCAGCAGCCCTTGTGACTAATCAGTTAGTTCTCCAGCATCTTAGCAGATCTGTGCAGCAAAGGCCTACGGAACAGTCATGTGCCATGAAGTCACAGTACTTAGCGCTTCTCTACTGGTCTTCGTGCACTGATCTCAAAGTGTTCTACAGGGAGACTTACTATAACTACGGATGGGGAAACTGACGCAGAGGTGAAGTAACTTGACCAAGCTCCCCCAAAGACTTCACAGACCTAATGCAACATGAGTGAGCATTAACTCTTCCACAGCTACCCATGTGTGCCTCTGGGGGTGGTGGATGTCCCAAGGGGAAGTCAGCCGGGGAAAACCTTGTCAGCATGGTCCCAGTGGCTTAGGGGGGCTGTGGCAGAAAGGCAGACAGGCCTAGAACCAGTACAGAAGCATAGTCCCCTCCACACCGATGGCCCTGACCTCCTGTGCATCGCCCAGGCTGTGCAGTGTCCGGGGACTGAAGTGCTGCTTCTTGCACAAGGGGCCCCAGCAACAGAATGGATTGGAGAAAGCTCTTTGAGAGGCTCTGGGCACAATTTACTTGCACTCCCCATGGAAGGAGATGGTCAGGTCCCAGGTTTTCTATTCCCAAAGCTGTCGATCCACCACCTATCACCAGCACAAACCTCACACATACTTCCTAAATGGACTCGGGTGTTGTTATGGATAATGGCATTTTTAAGCAAGATCTTTAATTGCTTAAAGCTCATTCAACCTTAAAGCCCTTCCTATCTCACTGCTCTGCTCATGGCTATTCCAGGTGACTAGGTGTGAACTATCCAGAACTATGATGGCCTGTCCATGAATGTGCTGCAGGATCCAAGCTACAGATGGGCCAGAGTGGCATATACTGGAGACAGACTGAAAGCCACATTTATTAACATTGCAAGGAGGTTGGACTTAGGACTTTGGTTTAGTCCTTTAAAGAGAGAGGGGCCCGTCACGACAGTCAGCTCCATGTGCACAGCCAAACTCTTCCATAGTTTAGAGTTGCATGAACCTGGGATTTTGGTTCAGGCCCAACTCTAATCTAAAGGCGGTAACTGCAGAGCTGAATAGAACCTTCCTGCACAAGCAGTCCCAGGGAAATCAGTACGATTGCTTCTGAAGTGAGGTACTTTTCAGAAACTGGCTCTAACTTCCAAATGATACAGACTCAAACACTGGATGCTCACCTAAAGCTTATAATGATTATAAAAGGTCTAACTGACATGGGAGCAATAATACCCGGTTTCATCCATAGGAGCTGCATTCTAAAACCAAAGGCTGCACACGGCCCTTTCTCTCTACACCCTCTGCACCGGGGCACAGTGAATGCTCATTTACACAGAGCAGCTGCTTTGCATATTTCCGCCTGAGTTGCATTTCCTTGCAATGCAGGGCAGATATAAATGTTTTATTTCTTAGACTTTATGCCTCAGTGTCTGTCAGACTAGGGGGACCAGGATGATTTTACAGATTTATTTTATCTGGCTTCTAGTGCTCTGGATTCAGGGTAAGAACAACAAGAGAGCTATTGGATTAAGAACATAATCTCTCACCGAGATTTAATTATCACAGATTTCTTTATCAAATCAACATTAATTCTTCATCCCATGAAATCACAAGGAGATGTATTTCCTGAGGATACAGAGATTAATGTAACAGAGTGGTTTTAGTGAAAATTAGGCGCTAAATATTTGCAGTTCTCCCTTTTTTACAGTAGTTAATTTAATGTTACTTATTTTCCTTACAATGTTTTTCTTCTCATCCAGATACCAAGGGGTAGACTGTGATGACTCAGGCTCCAGAATCTCTGTCAGTGTCTTCAGGAGACAGAGTCACTATCAACTGCAAAGCCAGTTGATAGCAACTAGCAACACTATAGGCTGCAACAACAAACAGGACAAGTTCCTAAACTGTTATATATAAAGCTTCCACCCATGCATCTGGGGTCCCAGACCGGTTCAGTGGCAGTGGGTCTGGCATTGACTTCACTTTTACAATCAGCCAGGTTGAGACAGATGATGCTGGAGATTATTATTGTCAGCAGGGACAGAACTATCAACTGCAAAGCCACTTCCAATGCTTATAGCAAACATGGCCTGGTGTAAACAGATTCAGGACAAGCTCCAAAGCTTTTTATCCACAGCGCTTCCACCCGTCCCTCTGGGATCCCAGGCCGGTTCAGTGGCAGTGGGGTCTGGTGCTGATTTCACTCTCGTAATCAGTAGCGTTGAAGCTGATGATTCTAGAAATTATTACTGTTGGCACCATCTCAGAAGTGATACAGAGCAGTACAAAAACCTCCCTGCTTGTTTCAGTTTCTGTTCCTAACTGTAACATCTGCCTCCTATACAGTGTGACAGAACCAATGCAACTGCTGTCCTTTCATAAGGAAATGAGGTCTGTCAGACTAGGGGTTACAGTGGACAAGAAGCTGGATATGAGTCAATGGTGTGCCCTTGTTGCCAAGAAGGCTAATGGTATTGTGGGCTGTATAAGTAGGGGCATTGCCAGCAGATCGAGGGACCTGATCATTCCCCTCTATTCGGCATTGGTGAGGCCTCATCTGGAGTAGTGTGTCCAGTTTTGGGCCTCACACTACAAGGAGGATGTGGAAAAATTGGAAAGCATCCAGCAGAGGACAACAAAAATGATTGGGGGCTGAAGCACATGGCAGATGAGGAGAGGATGAGGGAACTGGGATTATTTAGTCTGCAGAAGAGAAGAATGAGGGGGGACTTGATAGCTGCTTTCAACTACATGAAAGGGGGTTCCAAAGAGGATGGATCTAGACTGTTCTCAGTGGTAGCAGATGACAGAATGAGGAGTAATGGTCTCAAGTTGCAGTGGGGGAGGTTTAGGTTGGACATTAGGAAAAACTTTTTCACTAGGAGGGTGGTGAAGCACTGGAATGGGTTACCTAGGGAGGTGGTGGAATCTCCTTCCTTAGAGGTTTTTAAGGTCAGGCTTGACAAAGCCCTGAGTGGGATGATTTAGTTGGGGATTGGTCCTGCTTTGAGCAGGGGATTGGACTAGATACCTCCTGAGGTCCCTTCCAACCCTGATATTCTATGATTTGAGCTTTTCATCCAATGGTCCTGACCTCTCCCATCATTTTAGAGCTGTCACCATGGGATATGGGAAAGACTAGAATTCATGGGGACAGACACTTTACCCTTAGGGACAGATCCTCAGCTAAATAAAAGTCCAAAGCAGCAAGCACTCTTATAATAAAATCAAAGCTAACCTTCTAAAAAGGTACCTATTTCACTATATTAACCTGTTCAAATGATGATATTAACATGTTGGAATGAAGGTCATTCACATAGACACTTGTCTGGTTAGCAAGTGTCTAAAAGAATTCCAGCATATCCTTATGTATCGTTATACGTGTGAGAATTAGGCCAAAATCTCTGCAAGCCTGCATCCACTGAAGTCAATGCAATCACGGCATCAGAGAATGTGGCCCATTATATTCAATGTATTATTTCAAACCCTTCAACTAGTGCTACAGAATATTGTCATGGCCACTAGATGGCAACACTTACCCATGCTGTTCTGCAGCATCTGAAATTTCAGCTAAGTCGTTTATAACAAAGTTAAGACGATAGTAAAACCGCTCCACGCATTTGGAAGGAGTGCAGATAAATCAGTTGTACTGCCCCCATCCTCATCAGCTCTGCTCTTCATTATTCTCATGCCCTCCTCCCAGCCTTCCCACCATCCACCGTCCCCGGGTGGAAGGGCCATAACTGGTGGCCAGAGGCGTAATTTAACCTCCCTCCTTCACTGTCACTGAGAATGTCTGGTGCTAACAGGAACCCGGACAAACACCTGCTCTCCTTAGTTCTTATTCTACCTCCTGTCCCTTGGGAATCCCAGACCAGTTCAGTTTTAGTGGGTCTGACCCTGACGACACTGCCACAACCAGTAGACGAAAACGGATGATGCGGGAGTTCATTACTGTCAGCATTACCATGGTCCCCAGTGCTTTCTGCAGCCTCTTTCTGTCATTACTTAAAAACTTCTCAACTCAAAAAGTTCTCTGTTTCTGTTGAATGGAAAATATTCCACATTAGTCTAATGTTAACCTCAGCTCAGCCACGCAACGTCTCTGTTAACTGTCAACTGTGAGAAGAGTTAGATTAATAGCAAAAAAAAACCTGGATACGCAACAAACACTCAGGTTGTCTCTATGGGCCATTTCTGTTTTTATTTTTTTCTTACAAGGCACACACTGCTTCTCGTATGTCCATCAGCAACACGTTCTGTAACTTCCCAGCCCAGAACTTTGCCAAAGCTTCTGGGTTTCCATAAGTGAAACAGGTCGTGTGTGGTCAGTACGGGAGCTAGAGAACTAGGCTGTGCCCAGCAACCTCAGTAAAGCTTCCCCTTTACATCCACAATAACAGAGTGCCTGTCCCTGCTCTGCTCTGTCACATGACAACACTGTTCTCTTGCCAGCCGCTCCCTTCACTTGAAACGATGGAAGAAAAATTAGAGAGAGAAGCAAAGTGTGTTCGGTAATGAAGATTTTTACTCTTAGCCAATTTAAATTAAAAAAAAAAACCCTAACTAACAAGGCTCAGATCCATCTCTGAGTTAAGCTGATCTAAATTGGAAATAAATCAATTGGGGGAGGGATAGCTCAGTGGTTTGAGCATTGGCCTGCTAAACCCAGGGTTGTGAGTTCAATCTTTGAGGAGGCCACTTAGGGATCTGGGGGGAAAAAAACTATAGTTGGGGGATTGGCCCTGCTTTGAGCAGGGGGTTGAACTAGGCGGTCCTGAGGTCCCTTCCAACCCTGATATTCTATGAGTTAGAGTGTCCCAGTACCTCTGGGACCCAGTAGGTCTGTGCAGCAAAGCCCCATAAAACTGGTGTGTACCATGAAGTAACATAATTAGCACTTATCTACTGGGTTTTGTGCACAGATCTCAAAGTGCTGTACAGTACTGGGTCACTGTTGTTACTGATGGGGAAGCTGAGGCAGGGACAGGGGAAGGCACTTAGACAAACTCTCCCAGCAATTCATTGGCAGAGCTCATTGTCCATCCAATTTGAATACCAGCAGAAAAGCCTTCAGTGAGATAATGCAGCCAGATGCAACATTAACTCTTCCACAGCTCCCCTGTGTTGTGGGGAAACGGCCTTGGAAGTCAGTGTCGCAGAAGCCTTGGCAGCCCAAGTGGGTCAGGGCTGAGGGACAAGATCCTTGTGAATACCCCTCTGTGAATCTGCTGAAGCTCCATCCAGACAGCCCACTTGGATCTTTGTGGGGTGGTTGAATTGGAAGGGTCACTGGTTGGCTCCTTAGGAGAGAGGGTGGAGGGTCACAGAAGGGGTTGGAGAGCTAGGCTGTGATCAGGAAGGGAAGCACTGCTGGGCTCTTATACGATCACACTTTCCTCTGGCAGTAGGATGCAGAGGGGTTACTGACAGCTACTGCAATGTTACTATAGGGCTTATTCTGGTTAAATAAAAGCTTAGTAACTTTTCCAATCCAGAAGCTGGAAGCCCTGAAGGGATCTGCGGGGCCTTTGAAAGAGTGAGTTAGGGCTTTTAACCAGGATCACCTGACGTTCACAGGCAAGTGTCCTGAGAGGAAGATATTAGAGGTACAAGGACTGCACTGGTGACCTGGTGACACTGGTGTTGAACAAGATGTGTGTCCTGGACGGGGCAGATCTTGACACATTCACTGAGTAATACCTCACCCCACAAGCAGTCCCACTGATCTCAATAGAAAGGATGGCAAAGTTATATACTACTCAAAACAAGCTTCTCAGGTTCTCGCTCAAAGTTACCAATGATACAGACAGACACACTGGGTATTAAAGCCTATCTAGATAACAAGGCCAAAGCCAACTCCACGTGTTCAATACTCAGCTCAATCAACAGAGGCTTCGCTCTGAGGCTGAGGGCTATACAAGGCCCTTTCTTTGCACTGGGCACAGGGAATGGATCTTTACACAGAGTGGCTGCTTTGCATGCTTCCACCCACACGAGGGTTCCTTGCAATGCAGGGCACATATAAAAGTGTTATTTGCTAAACTTGCTACCTTAGATTCTCACAGTCTGTCAGAGTAGAGGGGCCAAAATGATTTTACAGATTCATCTCATCTGTCTCCTAGTGCTCTGGATTCAGGGTAAGACAATCAAGGGAATATTTGATTAAGATGATAATCTCTCACCAATGTTGCTCACAGGCAAATATATTTGAAATGGACTCACACAATATAACTGGGTGCCTTAAATGAAAATTAGACACTACGTATTCATAGTATATTTTTTATAATAGTATTTCATTTGGCTTTTCGTATAATGTTTTTTCTCCTATCCAGATGCCAAGGGGCAGATTGTGATGACTCAGACTCCAGAATCTCTGGCAGTGTCTCAAGGAGACAGAGTCACCATCAACTGCAAAGCCAGTTCCAGTGCTAGTAGCTGGATGTCCTGGTACCAACAGAAAACAGGACAAGCTCCTAATCTCCTTATCTACAGCGCTTCAACCCGCCCCTCTGGGATCCCAGACCGGTTCAGTGGCAGTGGATCTGGCACTGACTTCACTTTCACAATCAGCCGGGTAGAAGCTGATGATGCTGGAGATTATTATTGTCTACAAACTAATAGCTGGCCTCTCACAGTGATACAGAGCAATGCAAAAACCTCCCTGCTTTCTTCAGCTTCTCTTCCTCTTTCTAACAGCTGATGCCTGTAGAAAGTCAAAGTATCTCTCCAACTGCTGCTATCCCAAAGTGATGGAGTGTCCATGAATTTCACACACCTCCCCCCATTGTCTATTTCTTCCTTCCATTTCTACAGCTCCCTCACTGCAGTAGCGCAGAGACTGGAATTTACAGGGTGGTTTTTAAATACTCAGTCAGGGCCGGCTTTAGAAAGCACAGGGCCCGATTCGTACTCACCTGGCGGCGCTCTGGGTCTTTGGCGGCACTTCAGCAACGGGTCCTTCACTCGCTCCAGCTCTTCGGTGGCACTCAAGGACCCGCCGCCGAAAACCCGGAGCACCGCCGGGTGAGTAAAAATTAGAAAGGCGCCGGCACGGGGCCCTCTTAGGCACAGGCCCTGATTCAGGGGAATCAGGCAAATCGGCCTAAAGCTGGCCCTGTACTCAGTGGCTTCCTTTTAACTACTGAGGAATATTAGCTCTGATAGGCTGGATCCAATTTCCTACCAACATTACAAAACAAGATCAATATATCAACTGACACATGGCAACCACTGTGTAAAGCCTCTGGAAATCACTTACATAAGCAGAATGAGCAGAGTGACTACCTCTCCCCATACAAGCTCCAAAGCACATGGTCCTCTTTCCACAATATGGTGCATGCATGTCCTTACGCCTGGTCGCAGATGGGCCAGACAGAAGGATTGTCTACACTACATTTCCTGAATCATTTCTCTATGGTCCAATAACCTACAGATTCTGGTCCTTATTTCAGACAATATCAAATAGGAGAGAAAGTGCCAACCCCAGCTCAGTTTTGAGCTTGTAACCATTGCACCCAAGCAGCAGCACAGGGCCAGTCTCATGCAGTGTGCTGTTGTTCTCTGCAGGGGTTTAGCTGTGGAGGCAGTTGTTCCGTGAAGCAGGGGCGGCTCCATGTTTTTTGCTGCCCCAAACACAGCAGTCAGGCGGCCTTTGGCGGCGCGCCTCCAGGCAGTCCATTGGTCAGGCAGATTCGGTGGTGTTTCTGGCGGGTGATCTGCCGGTACCGTGCCTTCAGCATACCCGCTGCCGAATTGCCACTGAAGCCACATGATTGGCAGACCTCCTGCAGGTGTGTCGCTGTAGGCCGCCTGACTGTTGCCGTCACATTGACTGGCAGGCCACTCCCCGTGGCTTGCCGACCCAGGCACACACTTGCAGCGCTGGTGCCTGGTGCCGCCCCTGCCGTGAAGACTACTGCAGCCTCCATTGCCCTGATGCATCCTCATGACCAGGGATAAAAGGGCTGGAGATGTGGCTAGCAGCAAAACATCACACTTCTCCTGTCCTTCCCTAGCCCGTCCCCAGACGGCCCCCAGACACCGACACACCTAGATTCCCTGCAGAGATCGTAGCCTTTTATTTTATTGGCTTAACAGAAACACAGAACAAACAATGACAGTGTTTGCTAAGGTCAGAGCACTGTACAGACAAATCCTCCCAATTGTACTATCACCTCATTTTACAGGAGTCGTCACTGAGGCAAAACGATGAAGGGCCTTGACAAAGGCCACACAATGAGCAGCAGTAGCAGAATTAGAACTCAGAGCTCTGGCTTCCTAAGCTTCTGCTTTTGCTTTCATGTCACACTGCCTAACAATAACAGACCAAACTGCAGGGTAGAGCAAGGATGTGATTCATAATCCATCTCGCAAATAGTCATAAATATTTACTAGCCTGGGAGCCAAAACTCATCCATTGCTACCTTTGATAAGAATGAAAAACCCCTTAATGTTCATTTTACTTTAATGCCATAAAAATCACTCTTGCAAACAGACTGCTATTTTGAGGGGTGTTACGAACACTGACTCAAGGCCACGTGCTGCAGTCATTACGTGAGCAACAACATTACCAGTGAAGTCAATGGGAATTTTTGCTCAGATACGGACCAATGAGAGGCAGCTCTAGAGGAATGAGACCAGAAAATTCCATCATCAAAAGCTTATGACGTCTACTTCCCATTTCTCCCACTAACTCACTAGGCACCCTTGGATGCAACATTTCTCTGCCTCAGTTTCCTCATCTTCTAAAACAAAGATCTCCCCTATTTACAATGCAAGTTCCTCAGCACAGGGATGCCAACACTCAGCACTTGTTGGATAGAATTGTTTAGCAGCAAGCTTCTTTTCCACAAACATGTACCTGAACTTACCTGAGGAGAAAATAGACCATTAGGTCAAAAACATTTTTTTTTACTAATATTGCTATTTAATCAAATAGATTAAATACCGGACTGCAGCGAAGGAGAGACTTGGAGATGGATGAGAATTTTCTGACAAAACAGTTTTTCATTAGAACACATCAATTCAGCGGAACTGAAACTTTTCGCAGTGTAGGTGAAGATGAGCAGGAATGGCACTGACTGGGCTAATCAGGATTTACCGCTGCTAACTGAGGATTCTCCCTGTTAGAAGACCCTCACCCCCCAGTACTGTTTCTCTCTCAAAGGTGGATCACACCATTTTGTATCACCAGTTGTGAGGAGATCTCCAGTGTAGCCGTGATATTAACCAGCATCCCAGAAATCACAATATGCTGAGAATTTTTATTCCTTGTAATTCCAGACAAATGTTATTTTAACACAGACACTTGTTCCCAGGAGCAACTGGTTGAACTTGCCTATGCCACCCATGGCCCTTTCACTTCCCTTTTTGTACATGGTCATGGACCAGGTGTGAATTTTCATCTCGGAACCCAATTTGCATATTTCACACCCTTCCCCTCTGCTGCTGAACTGTTATAAATGCTCCGTGTCACTCGTTATATTTTGTTGATCAGCACTGGGCCACTCAGACGTATCAAGATGATCTCGCAGGTTCAGCTCATCTGGCTGTTAGTGCTCTGGGTCCAAGGTAAGGATTAAACCCAGAAGGAATTTGATGACTTAAAAGTACGATGATCCTTGAAAAGCTTAAAAGAACTAGAAATGTTGTACATTGACCCATAAACTATAATGTAAAATCAAAATCCATTTAGTTAGTTAGCTCTTTGTGGCAGGGACTGTCACTTATTGTTTGTACAGCGTCTGGCACAAACAGACCAAAACTGTTAGAGGCATTCAGGGATTACCAAAATGTTAATGTTAATAATAAACTGTTGCCAGAAATGACTCTGATTTATGAAAATCTTTAACTTATTTTAGCTGGAATTAAGACAAAGATGTCTGAGAAAATTATGAGTCGTAGTCAAGAGGGTTAGAATGAAACAGTGTCTGGAGCTCAATGTTAGCATCACGCCCAGCTGACTAGGGAGAGTCATTGTGTAAAGACGCACATGGGACTATTTTAAAGACACAATGTTGTTGAGTTTGATTGACTAGATCTGTATTTGTATTAACTTCTATTCTCTTTGTGAATTCAGGCTCCAGTGGGCAGATTGTGCTGAGTCAGATGCAAGCAGCCGTGGCAGTGGCGTCAGGAGACAGAGTCACTATCAACTGCCAAGCCAGTTCCAGCATCACCAGTGGTAGCACTCACTACTTAGCCTGGTACCAACAGAAACCAGGACAAGCTCCTAAACTCCTTATCTACCATGCTTCCACCCGTGCCTCTGGGATCCCAGACCGGTTCACAGGCAGTGGGTCTGGAACTGATTTCACTCTCACAATCAGCAACGTTCAACCTGAAGATGCTGGAGGTTATTATTGTCAGCAACACTATAGCTCACCTCTCACAGTGATACAGACCAATACAAAAACCTCCCTGTTCCGTTCCATTCTCTGTAACAGCTGCTTCTTTCAAACAGCCGCCTTCTCAGTGCAAATGCTACATGTTATTTAGGGGCAAACTTTCAGCCCCAGAAACACATAAACCTGCTGTCTCCACCCACATAAATTAGCAGACAGTTTGCTGCTAGAGAATCTCCCTCCACACAGAAGAGTTTTTAACTTCTACACAACCACTGTGATATTTTTTTTTTATTTCTGGCTTTAAATTACTTTACTCGCCTCCTAATTACTATCCTCTAGTGTCCATGCCTTGTTGTGAGGGAACAGCTTGTGTGCGCTAACGATCCCCAGAGTCTGTGTTGGTGTGGGCTTTTTGCTCCTGGTAGGTTCAACCATGCCGGATTAGTCTGTGGGGAAGGGGCCAGACAAAACACCAACAGTCATCCAGGTTGGGGGTTAGGCACAGATTAATAACCCTGTCCCATAAAAAACAAAATGTTTTATGGAAACAGCAACACAGAACTCAACCATTACTATGTGTGATGGGCTTCAGGAGTCAATGACCCGTATGACTGCCAGTGGTGAAAGCCAAAAGGAAGCAGACGGATGGAATCAGGAAGAGTAACGGCAGCCTCAGGAGAAATTTTGCTGTATCTTGGACGGGATGATGGACAACACCATGAGGGTGTTGCCATCCTTTTGAAGATGGGAGTGGAGCATTTCCTGCTTGAGTGGAAGTCCATCAGCAGCAGACTTAGGAGAGCCAGACTGAAAAGGAAAGATGATAGTATCATCCTGATTCAGTGCTGTGCTCCGACAAATGACAGTGATGCAGAAATAAAGGACAAACTTTACCTTACATTACAGGTTAGAGAGTTAGAGAGAGTACCATGCCACGACCTAATTATCACCATCGGAAACCTGAATGCCAAGGTCGCTAAGGACAACACAAACAACGACAGAGCAATGGGAAGACATGGGTGTGGCAACATGAATGAAAACGGAGAGAGGCTTGTTGATTTCTGTAATATGAATGACCTAAACATCGGTGGAACCCTATTTCAACATCGTGAAATTCACAAGCTGACATAGTGCTCTCCAAATCAAATGGCAATGCTCACTGATGGATGTGAAAAGGAGAAGGGGTGCAGATGTTGGCAGCAACCACCAGCTCGTGACAGCCTCTGTCAAGCTCAAACTGAGAAGTGTGGGTTCACCAAACAAAGGACATAGACGTTATGACATTGACAAGCCAAAGGCCCCTGAAATACAGAAAGCCTTTGTACTGAAGTTAAAGAACAGGTTTCAGGCACTTGCAGACCTTGATGAAGAGGAGGGGAATGCAGATGAAGAGATCAACAAGAAGTGGGAAAAGTAACAACAATATACCTATGCTACAGGTGGAAGAGAAGGAAGGAGTGGATTACACCCAGCACATGGAACGCCACAGAAACCAGACGAGCCCTGAAGAAAAATGTTTTAGACACAAAATCCTAGAAGCTAATGGACAAATACCTCGAGCAATATAGCAAGGCACAGCGGGAGGTCAAATGCTTTGTGAGAGCAGACAAATGGCATTATATTGATAATCTAGCAACACAAGAAGATGATGCACCTGCTTGCAGTGAACATTCACATACTTGGGCATCACCATTAGCCAGCATGGTGGAACAAACCAGGACACCCGGAACAAAATCAGTAAAGCCAGGAACACCTTCAGGAGTTTAAATACAGTCTGAAAATCATCAACATACCAAACCAAAAGGAAACTCAAGATTTATCAGAGCTGCGTACTTTCAACACTACTTTGTAGTGCAGAATGCTAGGGAATGAGAAAGTAGGATATGTCCAAACTATCTTCATTTTATACAAGCTGCCTCAGAAAACAGAACAATCTCAAACCAAGACCTATTGACACAGTGCAGCCAAGAGGATCTGAGCACCATCATTGCCAGGAGGTGTTGGAGATGGATTGGCCATGTGCTTCAGATGGAAACTGATTCCATCACCAGAGCGGCAATAAGATGGAAATCGGAAGGCAAGTGAAATCAAGAGCACCACAAAAAAAACCATGCAAAGAGCTGGGGAAGTCGAGCTGAAAAACCTGGGGCACAGCTGGAGAACCATTTAAAGACTTGCCAGAAAAAGACAGGAGTGCAGGAGCGTCGTTACTGCCCTAAACACCAGAGGCGTAATGGGAACATGATGATGATTAATTACTGCCCTAAAAAGACTGCGAGCATTTCAGGTTAGCCCAGTGCTTTACAGATAGTTCTGCCAGGGTAGGGAGCAGAAGTGATGCCCTGAGCTCTACAGTTTCCAGATGCTGGACAGGAACAACTCACCTCATCATCTAGTGACCCACTCTGGTAGATGCCTGGTATGACAGGAGGTGGAACCCAGGAAGCTTCCCTGTAAGAGGAAACATAGTAGATATGCAGGCCTTTGGAGAGGGGAAGGACATTTGTACCTGAGAAGGGTGATGTGGAGTTCCTGGAGACACAACAAAACCAGCATTATAAGTGAACCACTGAGAAGAGACACACAGGGGCAGCTCAGAGAGGTGGAGAATGGAGCCAATCCCCTTTCTATTGGGTCTGCCAGTGAACTCCAGTGGGAACCTCCTAAATCCTTCACTCAGCAGCTAAGAACAAATATTTCCAGCTGAAAGGGGCAGAGAAGTAACAGGAAATAATTTTGTTAGCAACTAGGCACAAGGGTTTAGACTGAAAGATCTTTCTTAAGTCTAACATTATTGTTGTCAACAAGGCTATGATACCTCTTGCAAAATGATGCAACCAATACGTAACCCTCCCTCAGCTGTTTGGTTCAGTGTATCGTTTCTACTACTTCCCACTGATCTCAGTGGGAACAGGTTTAATTCTCCCAATTAAATCGATGAGAGCAGGATTGCTGCCATAGGATCCACAACAACAATCTTAAATCATCTTGCTTAATTCCAACCTGCTTTCTTCTACTGAGCTTCTTGAGTTTACTATTTAGCTTAAAGGCTGTTGGGCACCCACCTGGGATGCAGCAGATCCCTGTTCAAATCCCTTCTCTTGTCAGGCAGAGAAAGAACTTGAATAGGGGGCAGGGAACCACAACCCTGGTGATAGCTCTAACCACTGGCCTAAAGATTATAAACAAGTCCTCTCTTTCCTGCCCCGGACCGTTTTGGGTGGAGGAAGGCAATCTCTGAGCACATCTACTGGACCAAGCCCAACATGTGAGACCGGCGTTCCTCCATCTACTTTCCCTGGTTTTTGGATTGCTCTGGGGCTTAGACAGGAGACAGGCACATGGATGCCTTGGGTGAGTTATCATTGCACATGCACAGAGGCATAAACAGACACCCAGGGAACTATTACAGCAAAAATGTAGGCAACAAGTGTGTTTAGATGTGTACAGGGTTAGGCAGCAGCTGAGCGGGAGTTTTATGTATCACAGTGGTGCCTAAAAATGGGACTTAGGTGCCTACATCTGAGGTTTAGGCATTTAAGTACCTTTGTGGATCTGGACCTGGGACTCTTTCCATTGATCTCTATCCATTTTGTATCAGGTCCTAAATGAACAGAAGAAAAGAGCTTCCTCAAGTTGAACATCAGCATCACAGCTGGGTGACGAGCTACAATGCTTACGTAAAGATGCACAAGAATTTTTACCAAAATACAATATGATTTAGAGTAACAGTCACATTTCTATAACTGACATATTTTATTCATAAATTCAGACTCCAGGTCAGAGGGCAGCTGGCCCTGTGCATGGGCTGGGGCCAAGCCTACCTCTGACAGGCTCCACAAGAGGGAATGAGACAGCTGAAGTTCACCTGGTACTGGTTAATTCACTGAGTAACTGAGAGGCAATTAATTATGCAGGGAAGCACCTGGGCCTGATAAAAGACTAAGGACTTCAGTCAGAGAAAGACTCCTGGGGAGAAAGGAAACTCCAGACTTGGGAAGCTCCCAAGGAGCCTGAGCTAAAGAGAAACTGTGCTCCCAAGGCAGGAAGTCTGAGTAAGCAGAAGGCAAGGTCCTAGGATGGACAGAGAGCCTAAAAAACTGGGGTCCTGGAAAGAGGACTCCCTGAGGAGCCT
The DNA here is from genome assembly GCF_020497125.1 of Mauremys mutica. Classification (NCBI taxonomy): domain Eukaryota; kingdom Metazoa; phylum Chordata; order Testudines; family Geoemydidae; genus Mauremys; species Mauremys mutica. Next base: position 130,565,654 of record NC_059076.1, on the reverse strand, counting down.
ACCAGGCCTGGAAGTCTAGAAGAAGTGCTCCAGGAAAGTGAAGGATGCTAGAAGAGAGTCATAGTGGGCAGAGAGATACCTCCACAGACTCTGACATCAGATAAGACTCCACCCAGGCAGCACCAGGAGACCTGAGGTGAGAGCAACCTGGACAGTGGCAAACACTGAACTCAAGACAGGTGACAGACTGTGACTGACGGTGTCCCTCAACCAAGAAGCTGAGATAGAAAAGTGTCGTGCCTGTGTGAGACTTTGTTAAACAAAGGAGCCTGTCTGGGGAGGGGACCTTTAATACCTGAAGCTGATCTGTATTTATTATATTCCAGGTGGAGGGAAATTGAGTCAGAACCAATTTTCCCTCTAATTTTTTCCATCCATGGGCAGAATTAATTTTGTTATGTGCACCAAATTATCGAGGTAATGTGTGGATGTGTGCCATCAAAAGGAAAAAAACCCTAGATATAATATATATTTTTAAAAAGTTACTATAGGGGTAATTACTCTAGCCAGGACAGGCTAGGCATTTTAGAACTCACTACTCAAAGAATTACATTTAAGTGTAAGAGAAATAAAAATTATGAAATGCATACCGGTAGATCAGTCAAAAAACTCAAATAACAGCACCGTGAGAGAATAAAATTACAGAGAATATATGTGCATTGCAGGAAGTATCAAGTAGCGGCAGCAACAACAGTAATAATACTATGTGTTGGGAGGTGAGTGTGAAAGAGTGAGTGAGTGAGTGTGTGTGTGTGTGTGTGTGTGTGTGTGTGTGTGTGTGTGTGTGTGTGAGTGTGTGAGAGAGAGAGAGAGAGACACACACACACACACACACACACACACAGTGTGTGAGACAGAGACAAGTGTTGCCCCTTTAAGTATGTTCACGGCCTGGCAGAACTCCCCAGGGGACTGCAGGTGCTCTGGGGCATCCTTCAGATAATCAATATTGCTAACTCTCACGCTATATGGATACTGGGCTAGATGGACCTTTGGTCTGACCCAGTACGGCCATTCTTATGTTCTTATATAAATTCTGGGAGAAGTGGAGTGGCTTCCTCCCATTCTCGGTTATAGTTTATATAAAACTTCAGGTATCCATTCGCCCAAAGTGTGGAGTCCTGGCTGACAGCTCTGCCATGGAGCTGTGCGCTGAGAGAGAAGTGAGGCCATTGCCCCAGTCCCGGACAACATGGATCCAGGGTGGGAGAACACATCTCCCAGCCCACATTCCTCACTGAAAGGGGCCCTTTTCTTATTCTACAGAGGACCCAGCCCTCTCTCTCCACCAGCAGCAGCTCTAGTGTCATTCTAGTATTTACACATCAATTTACAGTGTTATTCATAATGGAAAAAGATAGAAACTCAGGGATTGTTTGAATTAAAGAGCAGAATTTCAGATGATGGCAAAATGCAGCCCAAATGTCCCACTCCTGAGCCCTGTTGCATCCCACCCCTGCAGAGATGGGGTACAGGAGTGGGGAAGGGGGGCACCGTGACAGCAACACCCCCATTCCAATGGGGAAATTGTGATGACTCAGACTATAGAATTCCTGTCAGTGTCTTCAGGATACACTATCATCATCTGCAAAGACAGTTCAAACCTTACCAGCAGCAGCAGAATGAATAAAATTTCCACCTGGCACCACTGCAGTATGAACAAGCTCCTAAATTTCTATTTATTATGCTTCCATATTGCAATCTGGGGTCCCAGCCCGGGTCAGTGGCACTGGATCTGGAAGCAATTTGACTCTCAGTCCTGAGCTTTAATGTGAGCAGAAGCAGCCCATTCAAAAATTTGCAAATGCCGTAAATTGAACCATGAACATTCCTCAGAAAGCTACACTAATGGATGAATATGTACACGTCATTGCAGAGAAATAACAGGGGAAATAATGTTATGAGCAACTGGGTACAAGGTTTTAGATTGAAAAATCCTTCTTAAATGTAACATCAGCATCCCTTCCAGGCTACACAGTATAACGCACATGCAATCATTTATGACAGAATATTGTTTACTGTGATTGATCACCCCTGTGTTAATTCAGATTATATTTCTAATTTCAGACACCAGGGGCAGATTGGGCCAGTATCTCCAGGAAGCAGAGTCACTATTGACTGCAAGGCCAGAGCAGGCATTGCAGTGCTTTAACCTACGACCACCAGAAATCTGGGCAAAATCCTAAACTTCAAATGTATCATGCTTGCTCTCTTCTCACGGGGATTCCCACCCATTTCAGCGCAATAGATCAGAGTAGGATTTCACCTTCATAATCAGCTGAAGAGGATGGAGATTATCTTCATCAATAAGGTTATGATACCCCTTGCATAACAATATACAGAATACAGAACCCACCCATTCCTACCTAATGCCAACCATACGCCGGTTTATGCTGGCTTATACCGTAATGCAGGAAACTCTCAACCAACAGTCTGCAGATGCACAAAGCACCTAGAGCAGTGCCTAATCCACACAGAGTACAGGGGCTGTGCAGCCCAAACAACAGGTGGCATTGCCAGGATGAGCGTGTGTGTAGCATGGCCAGAAACTGTGCTGGTCTCTCTCTCTCTCTCTCTCTCTCTCTCTGACTCCTAGGCAAAATTTAAAATGACCCAACCGCAGAAGGAATCCCAAAGGATGGTAGCAGCAGCAGAACCACATGCTCCAGGCAGGTCTCTGACACCATTTATAATCCTGTTGTCATTAGTGAGAGTTGCAAAGATCATGGAGTCTATATGGTCCTGCACCAGGGCATAAAGAAGGGATGTTTCCTGAGTGGCTACTACAGGGCCGGTGCAACCATTTAGGCAAACTAGGCGGCAGCCTAGGGCGCCTAGTGGTTGAGGGAGCCTAAAAGCCCGCTCAGGCGAGGAGGTGGAGTGGAGGTGAGCTGGGGTGGGGGGCGGCGCGGGGAGGGCCGCCGGCAGTAATGGGGGTGGGGAGGCGCACAGGGGAACCGCTCCCCGCCCCAGATCACCTCCACTCTGCCTCCTCTGCTGAGCACACAGCCCCTGCTCTAAGTCTCCTCCAATCGACGTTGCAAGCCTGGGAGGAGAGGAGAATTACAGCAGTGCCAGCGTGCTCAGCGGAGGAGAGCTGGGGTGGGCTCCCCAGGTTGGGTTAGCTGCCAAGGTGGGCGGTGTTAGCTGCTGCGGGGGGGCTCCACGGGCCGGGTTACCTGCCATGGAGGAGGGGCTTTCAAAGGGGGGTACCTGCTGCGAAGGGAGGCGGGTTAGCTGCAGTGGTGGGTGGGGTTAGCTGCTGCGGGAGGGGGGGTTCCTCGGGTGGGAGGGATGAGTGGCCGTGGTTAGATGCCACGGTGGGGCGGTTGGAGGGGTTAGCTGGGGGCGGGGGTGGCGCAAGGTGGAAGTTTTGCCTGGGCACGAAACTTCCTTGCACCCGCCCAGGGCTACTATGCATATTTAACCTCCTTTAAACAAGAAGCTGAACTTCCACAGAACTGACACCAGATGGCCACATTCAACCACCTTTCCAGCATTGCCCAGTGGCTGTTCCACGCTTTTGAAAATTAGACCAAATATTTTAGTTGTTAAAATATGGACTGAGGATTCTAACTTTAAATCTCCAGGAATTGTTACCCCAGAATTTGACATTCCTGTGTGGTGCCCCAGAATTTGACATTACTACAGTCAGCAATTTTGTACGTTTACCCACTGCTAGCTGAAAACCCAACATCACATAGCTAGGAAAATCTTGGGCTCTGAGAGGCAAGGCCAAATAACAGCCTGTTTGCAGCTTTTGCTACCGGAATGGGAGGATGGGCTAAGAAGAGAACGTTCCATGAAAATCGAAGGAATGTTTGGGCAGCAACCTTGGTTTTAGGTGCCTCTAACGTGTACGTTTTATTATTATGACTAGAAATGTTATGTGATTATTATAAGCAATAATGAGTAGTTTTGCTGAAAGTAGGAGAATTGGTGACCCACTAGGAGTCACAATAGGTTATGTGCTTTGTTTGAAGTTAACTATAAAAGATCAGACCAAAGAATTTGCTTTGAAGCAGTCCACGGAAGCTTTCTTTGGGCAAGGATCTGACAGCTACGTTCCTCAGCAGCTAGACTGAAGGTGGGGCCCACTGAAGCCTGGTTGCTGATCCCTCACAACCATTTCTTAACTCTAGGTAAATACACTTGTTTTGAAATGCTCTCACCCTACTGCAACAGCATGTGTGTGTGTGCTTGAGAGCTAATAAAAAAGTAATTTTAGATGTAAGCACTCCTGCTTGTGCAACTGTTTATCAGAGGGATGAGCTGTGCTCCCATAGATTTATTCCTGACCCTGCCTGGAGAGAAACAGTTGTTACCACTGCTTTGGGCTCTGAGAAACTCCAGGTAACAGATTGATAATCATGGTCCATTGATACAATGTGACATGGAACACAGGAAATGACAGGGCTGACAAACTATTTAATGGGATATCAGCCTGTTCCTATACACTACAGCTACCTTTGGGATTTAAAGGGCAGAATAGTCAGGAAACTAAGGCTCCCACAACCCTGTACATAACAATAGGGTCTTTAAGGTTATGACTAATAAACTCAGAAGGGAGTAGTAGGTAAGAGAGGGGTTAGCTCCTGCACACATCCCCGAATGCAGGGAGATCACATCGATATCTTTTTGAGGAGATTCCTAGTAGAACAATGATTCTATGGTCATTAAATGTAAATGAGCAGTAAGGTAATACTGACAGGCTGAGAACATTTATTCCCATTCCACCCTCACAAATGCCATTTCAACACAATGTGAGGGACGGTGACTATGACCTAATATGTAGTTGTTTATCACGCAACAAAATAGGGTCCTGATTCAGATATGGACATCTGGGCACTACAATTAGAACTGCCTCATTGGAACACAGATTGGCGGGGCTGCCGCAGGGGCCGTCGCATTGACCTTGCCTGTTTCCTCCTTGGTCCTTTTTACTTCCCTATCTCTGCACATTTTTAGGTCAGCTGGAAATTTTCATCTCTGAACTATATTTGCATATTTCACATGCAACTGACACTGCCCTACAGCTCTGAGCGGTTATAAATGATCCATGTCACTCGTTACTGTTTGTTGATCGGCATCGGGCCACTCAGACGTAGCAAGATGATCTCACAGGCTCAGCTCATCTGGCTGTTAGTGTTCTGGACCCAGGGTAAGAATCAAATCAAGTGGGTGCTGGATGATTTAAGCTATAGTGATCTATGGAAAAATTGAAGAGATGTAGATATATTGATATATAAACATTCCTCAGTTAGCGACAGTAACTTCTGAAATGCTTGTCTCCTTCTAAGTGCAACTAAGAGAAAAAACAGGTTTCTGAAAAAACACAAGAAATTAGAACCAACGAGGAATGAAAGAACCAGATCAAACAAAGTTAGCATCATTTTCAGAAAAATTGCTATCATTAGTATGTAAAGAGGCACATGTGAATATTTATAAAGACAAAATATTGTGTATTTTAAAACATGATACATATACACACACACACACACACACACGAGTCAGAGTGACACTATATAGAAAGGCTGTACATGTATATGCTAACTGACATTCTTTGTGTTAATTCAGACTCCAGTGGGGACATTGTGATGACTCAGACTCCAGAATCCCTGGCAGTGTTTCCTGGAGACACAGTCACTATCCGCTGCAAAGCCAGTTCAAGCCTCACCAGTGGTAGCAATCACTACTTAGCCTGGTACCAACAGAAATCAGGACAAGCTCCGAAGCTCCTTATCTATCTTGCTTCTACCCTGCAATCCGGAGTCCCGGCCCGGTTTAGCGGCAGTGGATCTGGCACCGATTACACACTCACAATCAACAGAGTTGAAGCGGAAGATGCTGCAGTTTATTATTGTCAACAGACCTATGAAGCCACTCGCACAGTGATACAGACCAATACGAAAACCTCCCCACGCTGTCCCTTTCAGTGTAACAGCTGCATTCTATATATAGCGTCGCTGCTACACTAGATTACAGTCCGAATTTTGATCAGTCTTTGATCACCAGGCAACACTCCCCTACTCCTACAGCTGACCTTTCTATAATACAGTTGTCTCTTTCCAGACACCAGTGCTGACACTTTGCTGAGCAGTAGCAGATGTCCTGCACTCGCAGCTCAGCTTCTCAGTACAGGAGAAATCAGTGATGAGGAGTCTTAGGTTACAAAGCATAACTTGTTTTATTTACAGCAACACCTGTCCTGAAACAGAGGTGATCACAAACTGCATGCAAGCAAACCCTCTTTCAGGAATCTTATCCCAACACCAATACTCATATCCCAAGAAGCAAATCTGCTTTGACAATTTAATCAGAGAGCAAGACAGACCCCCTTTGAGCAGGGGGTTGGACTAGATGACCTCCTGAGGTCCCTTCCAACCCTGAGATTCTATGATTCTATGAAACTCTCCTGCTAATTACACAGCTCCCTTTTCTCAAGCCCCTGCATAGCCAAAATTAACAACCACACAGCATGTCTTCCCAAAACACTTACTCACACACTCTGGCCTGGTCTACACTACGAGTTTATATCCGAATTTAGCAGCGTTAAACCAAATTAATCCTGCACCCGTCCACACAAGGAAGCCCTTTATATCGATATAAAGGGCTCTTAATACCGGTATCTGTAATCCTCCCCAACGAGGGAGTAGCACTGAAATCGGTATTGCCATTTCGGATTAGGGTTAGTGTGGCCGCAATTCGACGGTATTGGCCTCCAGGAGCTATCCCACAGTGCACCATTGTGACCACTCTGGACAGCAATCTGAACTCGGATGCACTGGCCCGGTAGACAGGAAAAGCCCCGCAAACTTTTGAATTTCATTTCCTGTTTTCCCAGCATGGAGCACCGATTCGCACAGGTGACCATGCAGTCCCAGAATCAAAAAAGAGCTACAGCATGGACGGTATGGGAGATGCTGAAGCTGATCTCTGTATGGGGAGATGAATATGTTCTATCAGAACTCTGTTCCAATAGACGAAATGCCAGAGCATTTGAAAAAATCTCCAAGGCTATGATAGAGAGAAGCCACAACAGGGACTCAACACAGTGCTGCGTGAAAATTAAGGAGCTGAGACAAGCGTAACGGAAAGCCAAAGAATCAAATGGATGCTCATGGAGGGAGGGAGGGGGGACTAAGGACTCTAGCTATCCCACAGTTCCTGCACTCTCCGAAAATCATTTGCATTCTTGGTTGAGCTCCCAAAGCCTGAAGTGTCAAAAACATTGTTGTGGGTGGTTCAGGGTATATGTCATCAGCGCCCCCATGAAAGAAAAGGGAAAAAAATAGTTTCTCGCCTTTTTTCAGTGTCACCGTATGTCTACTGGATGCTGCTGGCAGGCGCGGTGCTGCAGCGCTAAACAGCAGCATCTGCTCCCTTCCTCTCCCCGATAGCATACTGTGCAATATGACTGGTATCCGTCATCATCATCCCATGAGTGCTCCTGGCTGGCCTCAGTAAGGTCAGCCGGGGCCGCCTGGGCAAAAATGGGAATGACTCCCGGTCATTCCCTTCTTTAAGTTTTGTCTAATGGAGATTCAGTCCTGCCTGGAATATCATAGCAGCTGGAGGCTACCTCCCCTCCCACCCACACTTTTATCTCTGACTGCAGACGCAATAAAGTCAGTTTCTTATTCATGCATTCTTTATTACTTCATCACACAAATGGGGGGATAACTGCCATGGTAGCCCAGGAGAGGTGGGGGAGGAGGGAAGCAATGGGTGGGGTTGTTGCAGAGGCACCCCCTAGAACGGCATGCAGCTTATCATTTCTGCTGGATGTCTGGGGCTCTGACCTGGAGCGGCTGTTTGCCTCTCTGGTTCTTTAGTAGACTTGCCTGATATTCTAGGCAGGACTGACTCTTCCTTTAGACAAAACGTAAAGAAGGGAATGACCTGGGGAGTCATTCCCATTTTTGTCCATGCGCCCCCGGCTGACCTCAGCGAGGCCAGCCAGGAGCACCCATGACAGCAGCAGATGGTACACTATGACTGGTAACCGTCATTGCCAATTTGCAAAGCAGCAGATGGTAAAATATGACTGGTAACCATCTCTGCTAACTTGCAAAGGCAAGTGAATGCTGCTCTGTAGCACTGCAGTACCGCGTCTGTCAGCAGCATCCAGTACACATACGGTGACAGTGAAAAAAGTCTGAACGGGCTCCATGGTTGCCGTGCTATGGCGTCTGCCAGGGCAATCCAGGGGAAAGGGCGCAAAATGATTGTCTGCCGTTGCTTTCAGGGAGGGAGGATTGACTGACAACATTTACCCAGAATCACCCGCGACACTGTTTTTGCCCCATCATGCACTGTGATCTCAACCCAGAATTCCAATGGGCGGGAGAGACTGCAGGAACTATGGGATAGCTATGGGATAGCTACCCACAGTGCAATGCTCCAGAAATCGACGCTAGCCTCGGTACATGGAAGCGCACCGCCGAATTAGTGTGCTTAGTGTGGCCGCGTGCACTCGATTTTATACAGTCTGTTTCCAAATACGAGTTTCTGTAAAATCGGAAAAATCCCATAGTGTAGACATCCCCTCTGAAAAACTTGGAAGACTGTGTAACAGCGCCATCTGGTGTCACATATATAGCAAAGTATACTGTCCTGCAAAAAAGGTTGCCGCTAGACACATTTCTTTCAATAAAGAAATCTTTTTGCTGCTGCAGCAGCTGAATCGGAGGCATTTTTTCCTGAATAAATCATTTTACTCCACAATTCACCAAAAGAATTTGTACTTGCTGCCCTCTCTGAGCATTTCAGGATTAAAACAGACACAGCCCTTCCTAGAGCTTTATTGGCAGTGCTGCTTTTTGGAGAGGTTGAAGCAAATTCCTGAACTCCAGAGCCAGCAGAGCCTAGAAAGGTTGAAGGAGCAACAAATACATCTTCCCGAATGAAGGAACAACTCATGTTACTCTCTAGCGACCCACTCTGGTGGACACATGAAATAACACAGTCAGGAGCTATTAGCTGTGTCCAGTCTTTCTCTGACAAAGTGAAAGTTGCAGAAGCCTGGGGCCTTTGAGGGAACAATTGGGCAGTTGTCAGGTTCACAAGTGGGCTCAGATGGGAAAAAGCACAACATGTATTTCCTCCTTTGTCTGAGGGCATTTGACATTGTTTAGGACTGGGGGCAGGGGTTGGGATTTGAGGACTTATTTGGTTTTACCCAAACTCATAGTGACCATTACAGGTGCTGGTTGCTTGACTGGGGTTTTCTTCCATTGAGATCAAACCAACTGCACAGTAGAGAGGACTCAGGTGCTGAGATCTTACAGGACAAAGGTACAGGCTGGGTAGTGACAAAATGGTCGAGCTTGAGACAGCAATGCATTCTGCAGAGCTGGAATTTCTCTGGGTTTGCACAGGATTATTCCCCTGCAATAATAATCACAGCAGGAGATCAGGTCACAGCAACACAAAGTGGCCACAACCTCCTCTATCACGGGTCATCCAAAGGGAAGCAACGTGAAATAGAAAGTGCTGGGCGGGGAGGGGCAGGACAGGGTAGTAAAGACTGGCCCCTTGTCAGCTTCCACCAACAGAACGTTCATGTTCTTATACAGTGGACGCAACAGTCGGAAGCAGCTGAGGCTGGGAAGGCTGCAGAGGCAGCAAAGGAACAATTCTTGGTGCTCCCTAGCCACATGCTGCGATGACAGTGGTGGACACATGGAATGACACTAACAGTCTGCGTGAGGAGCTGCATGCAGCCCTCCTCTGCTACAGGGAAGAGGGAACAAGAACATGGGGTCTGTGAGAGAGGTTAACAGTGGGGGCAGGGATTGGGGGCCTGAGGATTTGTTTGACTTTATGCAAACTGGTACTGAGCCCTGGAAGTGCCAGCTGCTTTCCTGGGGTTTCAGTTCAGTGAACTGCACCTGACTGGGCTCTGAGCATAAAGGTCTGAAGATTCACACAGGGTCTGTGTCATAAAGTACCGTGTGTTTTGGGAGTGTAAGCATGACTTGATTGGTGCACAGCTTTGTGCTTGCCATTTTCATAGGGATGAATTAAATCTTGAGGAGAATTAATAGTGATAGACACATTCTAGACACCCAGCTAACAGACAGATTGATTGTAACATCCTTATGCACAGATCAGCTCTGTACCTGCAGCCTCTGCCCTGTGGCTCAGGGGATGTACAGTTACAAAAAGAGTGTCCGTTTGTATATTTTGACTGGATTGTTTTATATATTTCCACACAGCGTGACAGTCCCCTGATTGTCGGTGCTAACATACAGGGTTTAACACTTAAACACAATGTTTCTAGGGTGAGGATCTGTCACTTTCGATGTATCAGTTGATCTCTCAGGCCAGGTCTACTCTACAAACTGTTGCTGATATACCTGTGTCAGTCAAATGTATGATAATGTCTGAATTGTGACCAATATGGAGGTGCTGATAAAAGCCCCTAGGGTAAATGCGATTATAAAGACAATATTGTGCTTTTATTGGTACAGTTTGTTATGCCGGGAGGTGGGAGTGCTGGAATAAGCTATACGGATAAAAGCTATACATAGTTTAGCAGGTAGAAACTGTGCCCACACTAGAAGTACTTTGCTCATATAGTGAACGGGTATATCTATCCTGGCAACATGCTCCTAGTGGCTTCAGCCACTGCTTCTCTCACTCCTTATACTCTGGATTCAGGCTAAGAACAACAGTGGAGAAACTAGTTTAAATAGACCATCTAATGTGTTATTAATTTATTTAACAGACTGACAATAGAGCTTAATCCAATTCACAGAGTACACAGGCATGAATTGACTGGGGATTAAACTATCATTCTAAATCACACATAGAAAGATTGCCTTTCATTAATCAAACTAAATAATGTTGGTGGATATTATACACATTTATTTTAATAGCATTCCCCATGCAGACCCTGCAGGGACATTGTGATGATCTGACTCCAGAAACCCAAATATTCTGAGATAAGGCAAATAAGTCAGTTCTTTGAACACTATTCTCTGCTCTAGGATACAAGGAAATCTCATTGGGCTCCATTATGATCTCACTGTAAGCCAGGCGTAGCTCTGTTGAGGTAAATGGAGTTAAAGCAGAGTATCAGAGTCAGGCCCGTGGACTTTATGAGATTAGCTTGTATTTTGCCATGTTAGAATCAGCCCCTATTTCTCTGATGGCCAAGTCTGTCATAAAAGGTGAGACAAGATGCTTTGCATGTTCATCGGTGCCTGATCCTTCCCTCCTGCTCTGAGCTGTTATAAACATTTTGTTTCAGGCTCCGTGGTTTAGTAATCAGCACTGGACAGCTCAGACACAGCAAAATCATTCCGCAGGCTCAGTTCATCCAGCTCTTAGTGCTCTGGATTTAGGGTAAGAACTGACCCAAAAAGGGACTGGATGAATTAAAACTTGATTGTCCTTTAAAAAAAAATAAAAAGATCTAGAACTCTTGCCTATCAAATCCTAAATATTCCTTATTAACACTAACTGCTTAGCCACTTCATCTCATTTAAAATTGAAAAAGAGAAAAAGCGAGAAAGCATGTTTTAAAAAAACAAAACCTAATCAACAACCCATGGAAGTCAGTGCGAGTCTTTCCACTGATTTGTACCCAATTTGGACCAGGTCCGAAATGAGCATAATAAAAGAATTTCCTCAAGCTGAACATCAGCATCACAGCTAGGTGATGGGCTATGATCATTATGCAAAGATGCACATGTAAATATTTATAAACAACACAATATTGTTTAGAGGAACATTCATATTCATATTGACTAAATATTTTATTCTTAAAAGCAGATGCTAGCAGGGACATTGTGTTGATTCAGACTCCAGAGTCCCACTCAGTGTCTCTTGAAGACATAGTCACCATCAGCTGCAAAGCCAGTTCAAGCCTTACCAGCAACAGCGGAATGAATAATAATTTAACTTGGTACCAACTGAAACCTGCAGAGACTCCTAAACTCCTTACCTGTTATACTTCTACACTGCACCCTGGGTCCCAGCCCATATCAGTAGACCCCTGTGCGGATTTAAAAATTTGGATCCACATCTGATCTGCAATAATTAACTTGTATCTGACCTGCAATCCACACTCCACTTTTTATATGTATCTGCATTCACATCTGCACCCACACCAGTGCCCTATCTCACTATAAGAGCTCTGCGTGGATACAAAAATTTGGAGCCGCATCCAATCCACGATCCATAAAGATGGTAAACAATACAACCGCATCCGTGGATGCAGAGATCCATGGATATAAAGTGGATACCTGCAGATTTGCAGGGCTCTACACGTCAGTGGCAGTAGAACGGGAACTGATTTCACTCTCAGAGTCAGTTCTGAGCACTAATGTTTGCTGAGGCAGAAACTCAAAAATCAAAAACGTCATAAATTGATCAATAAACATTCCTCAGGCAGCTACACTAATGTGTGAACATTTACATGTCATTCCAGAGAAATAACTGAGGAAATAACGTGAGGAGCAACCAGATAGAAGGTTTTAGACTGAAATATTCTTCTTAAGTGTAACATGAGCATCACTGGCTGGGCAAATGCACATACAATCATTTATGACACAATATTGCTTAGTAAATAAAACTTAAAATAAATAAATTTTAAGTTTAATATATAAAACTCTCAGTAAATAAAACTTGAGAGAAGCAATAAATAAATAAAATAATAATAAATAATAACTAATAAAAAATAAATAAACAAAATAAATAAATATTAAATTTAATAAATAAAAACTCTCAGTAAATAAAACTTGAGGGAAGAAAAATGGAAAAATACATTTAAATACAAATCTAAAAAATTACCTCAGGCAGATAAAGTGCTTCTGTAACCATGTAATCTGGTTAGCAAGTACTCTATATCTTGAACATAATCTAAACAGAGAAGTATATTTTGTGAAATATTTCATAAGAAATTTCTTTTTCATTTTAGTTGAAGTTCTGTGAAATTGCTCATTTTTACCCGGACAAAAATTCTAAACAATTTTTCAGGAAAAACTGCATTTCGTTTTTATCAACCCTCACTCCCCCCACTCTCTCTCTCTCTCTCTCTCTCTCTCTCTCACACACACACACACACATTTATTTCCCCCTCCCTCTGGACGTAGTGTACAGAGGAGGGAAAATATTTGGGAGGGGATCAGTGAACTGAAAATACAGAGTTCAAAATATTTTGAAATCTTGTTGTGAAACATTTCCTCAGCTCTAAATCTAAAACCTCCATAAACACAAAGCTGACTTTCCACATAAGTGCAACCAGATGGCATCACTTTACCATGTTTCATTTTGCAGCTGCTGGATGCTAAGTGCTTTGAAAATGAGGCCACTTATTTTGGGTGTCTAAATATGGCCTCCGGAGTCTAACATTAGGCCACCAGGTTTAACCTACGTTCATACTAACATAGGAACACATCAGAAGATTCACAGTTAAGGTTTGGGTGCAGAAAACAAGGTCTCTAATATAATAACTCAAGGGTAGCAGGAAATATGAGGGCAGAGGGTGTCCCATCCCCCAGTTCCCCTAAGGAAGGAGATCACACCATTTATGGCACTGCACTGAGATTTCTAGGATAATAGTAAAACTAAAGTTCATTAAATTTAAAGTGGCATCCAGGCCACAATGATGAGTTGAGACCATTTATTTCCATTCAACCAAGTCAACTGCCATTTCAACACAACACAAGCATCAGGGATTGTGTGTTCGTGTGTGTTACTACACCCTCTGCCACAATGGGGCACTGATCCCGGTAGAGGTTTCTGGGCGTTACTACTATAGACTTAATTGGTAACAACAACTCTTCCCATTTCAACACAACGTGAGGGAGCGGCCACAGGCCCTGCTGAGTTGAGCTTGTCTATTACCCTAATGCCCCATCCCTTCCCTTTTTCTGAATGTTTTGGATCAGATGGGAATTTTCATATTTAACCCAAATTTGCATATTTCACACCCAAGCAACTCTCCCCTGCAGCTCGGGGCTGTTATAAATGATCCGTGTCACTCGTTACAGTTTGTTGATCGGCATCTGTCAATTCAAACAAACCAAGATGATCTCCCAGGCTCAGCTCCTCTGGCTGTTAGTGCTCTGGATCCAGGGTAAGAACCAAACCAAGAGGGACCTGGGTTGGTTATAAGCAAGATCCTCCTTTAAAGAGAAATGAAAAGACCTAGGAACCTTGTCTATCAAACCCTTAAGATCCCTGAGAGGGTTCCGCTAACTTCTGAGCATCTTTGTCTCATATCAAGCACCAATGAGAAAGCAAGACCACGTTTAAAATATTTGGGCCTGTTGTAAAGTGCATGGGAGTCTTTCCATGGACTCCAATGTGCCCTAAACGAGCAAATGAAAAGTGTTACAGTGACAGAGCTGCCTCAAGCCTAACATTAGCCTCTCAGCCAGGCAATGAGCTATCGTAAATAGGGAATGTGTGCAGGAGACTATGAAAAAACATCTTGTTTGCTTTGACCTTCTGTATATTAAAAATGTATTCATTTATATTCTGTTTTAACTTCAGATTCCAGTGGGCAGATTGTGCTGACTCAGACTCCAGAATCCCTGGCAGTGTCTCCAGGAGACAGAGTCACCATCAACTGCAAAGCCAGTTCAAACCTCACCCATAGCGTTACAGGCAAAGAGCATTTAGCCTGGTATCAGCAGAAATCAGGACAAGCTCCTAAACGCCTTATTTATTATGCTGACACCCTGGGATCTGGGGTCGCAGCCCAGTTCAGTGGCAGTAGATCAGGAAGTGATTACACCCTCACCATCAGCAGTGTTGAAGCTGAAGACGCTGGAGATTATTACTGTCAACAAGGCAAGAGCTACCCTCTCACAGTGATAAAGACCAGTGCAAAAACCTGCCTGTGCTGGTCTGTCCAATGTCACAGCTGCTTCCTCAACAGTCACCATCTCAATGAAACTGCTACACTGGAGGTTTGATCAGTCTTTCTGCACCTCAGTATTTGGGCCACAGATTCCACTGCCCTCTTGTTGCTCTTTTGCTTACTAGACAAGTTTGCTGTTGGAGAAATTTGCTCCCATATTGAAGGAGTCTTTTTTCTGAATTAAATGAGTTTACTCTCTGGAGCCTCAGAAATAATTCCTGTTACGAGCCCTGTGGAGACTCCCTGAGCATTTCAGAAAGAAAATGTCCCAATACTATCTTAGGCAGTGTTGTAGCCGTGTTGGTCCCAGGATATTAGAGAGCCAAGATGAGTGAAGTAAAATCTTTTATTGGGCCCCGCTTTACATCTCCAGCCACGCCGTTTTTGGGGGGGGTTGTTTTTTCCCCCCTGCTTTGCCACTCCAGCCGCGCTGGTTTTTTTTGTTTTGTCCCCCCACACAGACTTTGCCGCTCCAGCCGCGCCGTGTTTTTATTTTTTTCCCCTGCTTTGTTGCTCTGCCACCTCCCCCCTTTTTTTTGGCTTGGGGCGGCAAAAAAGCCAGAACCGTACCTGCATGTGGGGAACAGATTTTGGATCATGACTCTAGCTGGGAGGGACTAGAAGGCAGCAGAAACAGTGGGTCCAAGCCCTGGGAGGGAAGGAACAGCTCCTGGTGCTTTCCAGTGACCCACTCTGGTGGACATACACAAGGACAAGGACAAGTTGCTGCAATGGCTGTTGTGAACTTCTCAAAACCACCTCACTGTTCTGCTCTGGTGGTTTTTTCCCCCTTCACATGTTGTCTCTCATCTTAGACTTAGATTGTAGCATCTTTGGAGCAGCGACTGACTTTTCATAATGTGTGTGTAAGCATCAAACACAGCAGGGTCCTGATCCCAGACTAGCACCTCTTAGCACTATGTAATACAAATAAATCATAACAAAGACCTGCATCCAGCCCTCCTCTGCTAGAGAGAACATAGCAGCAATTGTAGTAGCACCAATGCAGATACCTTGTCATAGATAAGAACGGGTGGGAAGGGCACGATTCAGCTAATCATGATTTACCCCTGCTATCTGTGTTCACCCCCAATTGCAGCCCTCCCCCAAGCAGTACAGTATCTCTGTCACCATTTGTATCATTACTGCGAGGAGATCTCCAGCATAACAGTGATACTAACCCACTTCCCAGCATATTATTATTGCTAGGAAAACTTATTGCCATTCTGTCCTGACGAATGTCATTTTAACAGAGAGGTTCTTGCCCCCAGGACCATGGGGTTGGACTTGCCAATTTCACCCGACCCCTTCCCTTTTTTGTATGTCTATGAACTAGGCATGAATTTTCATCTCTGAACCCAATTTGCATATTTCACACCCAGTGACCTCCCAATGATGGTCTGAGCTGTTATAAATGCTTCGAGTCACTTGTTATGGCTTGTCGATCAGCATCAGACCCGACAGACGTATCAAGATGATCTCCCGAGCTCAGCTCATCTGGCTCCTAGTGCTCTGGGTCCAGGGTAAGGCTCAAAAGGAATTTGATGAAGTACAATGATCTACTGAAAATTTTAAAAGACCTAGAAATTATGTATTTTGACCCATAAATTATATCTACAATCAAAATCTATTAAAATAGTAAGCTCACCATGGCAGGGACTGTCACCTATTATTTGTCTGGACAGCAACCGGAACCACTGAGTCCAATCTGCTTGAGATCAGTAGGAATTACTGAGCTATAAATGTTCAAATAGCTGTCAGAAAATTACACTAATTTATCAAAATCTTTATCTCATTTTAACTGAAATTGAGAAAAGGGAGACAATTGAGGAAATAACAAAATGGGAATAGGGGATAGGCTGAAAGAGCCATCCTGAGCTTAATGTTAGCATCACAGCCAGGTAACTAGGTTTAGCAAGTGTGTAAAGATGCACATGGGACTATTTTACAAGTACAATAGTGTTTAATTTGCTTGACTAGATCTGTATTTTTATCAACTTATATTCTCTTTGTAAATTCAGATTCCAGTGCGGACATTGTGATGACTCAGAGTCCAGAATCCCTGGCAGTGTCTCCAGGAGACAGAGTCACCATCAACTGCAAAGCCAGTGAAAGCATTACAGGCTCTTCAGGCACTAGTTACTTAGCCTGGTACCAACAGAAATCCACACAAGCGCCAAAGCTCCTTATCTACGAGGCTTCCACCCGTGTCTCTGGGATCCCAGACCGGTTCAGCGGCAGTGGGTCTGGAACCGATTTCACTCTCACCATCAGCAACGTTCAAGCTGAAGATGCTGGAGATTATTATTGTCAGCAAGGCGGGAGCTCACCTCTCACAGTGATACAAACCAGTACAAAAACCTCCCTGTGCTGTTCCGTTCAGCGTCACAGCTGCTTCCTCAACCAAACCACCTTCTCAGTCAACTGCTACATGCTATTTGGGGCAAACTTTCAGCCCTATAAGCCCCCAACGTGCTCCCTGCCTGCAGTACCAATATAACTAAGCAGGAAAGTTTGCCACTGAAGAAATTTCCTTCCATATAAAAGAAATTTTTAACTTCTCCTGATTTACAATGGCATTTTTTTCAGGATTTCAGTTATTTTATTACACACACACACACTTGCTGCAGTATAAAGACTCTGAGCATTTCAGAATTTAAACAGACATGGCCAGCCCAGTGCTGTCTGGCAGAGCTACCATGTAGAAGAACAAATTGATGCCCTGAGCTCTGGGCTGGGAGGCTTGGAGAGGATGTGAATTCAGATGCTGGGGAGGAACAACTCTCCTCACTTCCTAGCATGCCACTCGGAGACACATGCCATGACAGGAGCAGGTTCCCAGGAGTATTCAACCCTCCTCTGTTAGAGGGATTCTGGTACAAATGGGGGGAGCTTAGAGAGGGGAAGGGAAGTTGTCAGGTCCCCAAGAAGGACTCAGAGGGGCCTGTGGAGAAACAGCATAACTAACATTACTGAGCTGAATCACTGAGGAGCAGCTCAGAGATGAGGGGAATGCATATGATCCCCTTGCTACTGGGGCTGTGAGTAAAATCCTGTGCGAACCTGATAATCATGTGGTTGCTCAACAGAGAAGCTTCCTGCTGAAAGGGCCAGTCCCTTCTCTAACACTGACCTCAACAACCAAATAAAATAAACACTACAGCATCCCACAGAAACGGGTGACAGAGACAGCAGGGCCAGTCCTGCCCCGGGTTACCTGGTTACCACCCCCATTGACCTCCCTGGTGCCCGCACCTATGTGCCTGAACTGGGCCTTACAGCCTGTCTCCAGCTCTAGGACTTTCAGCTCCCATATCAACAAACACTCCAGTATCCTACAAGGATGGGTCCACACATTACATGTGAAGACTGTCACTGCAGCCTCTGCTGGAGCGGTTTTATTATGGCTCTAGTTTTTCATTCCATGAGTCTGATTTCTAGATCTCTTGCCCTAGAGGTATTTCCCTTTAACAGGCTCATTAACCTTCTGGGGCACAAATATATGAGTTTTAAACATATTTCTTCTTTCATATCCTGTCATCTGAATTTGGGTGATGGGGGTGAGTCATTTTATTTGGTTTCCTTTTCACCTCTCACTCCTCACATCTCAGCTGGTGCGCCATGGAAAGTAGTTTGTTGTGTATTTGGTTGTCATGGGTTTTGTTACTATGGCAACTGAGTTAGACTATTAAGGGATAGCTCAGCCGGTTTCAACCGGCTGAGTGAGCTCTCTGTCTCTGTAAATAAAATGGAGGTTTTGGTTAGCTGTCTGCTCTCTGGCCTCAAGTGATTGCTTCCTACACCGGCTGCCCCAAGGATATAACACTGGCGACGAGGGTGGGATTCCGGTGCTGCTCCAGTAACAGAAGGAAGTAGAAGTCAAGGTAAAGAACAAACAAACAAAAAAAGCTGCTTGTTTGCACTGACTGTGAAAGTGAAACTAAAATCATGGCTACTCTGACCAGGCCCCTGGAGCCTTTTGATGAGAATACAGAGCAGTGGCATGTGTATACTGAGCGTTTTGAGCTTTTTGGTATTGCAAATGACATTACAGAAGCGAAGAAGGTGCCAATATTCTTAACTGTTGTAGGGGCTAAAACCTACTCTCTGCTATGTAGCTTACTACACCCTGTTAAGCCTGAGACTAAATCTTACAGTGACATTGTGGAAATCCTGGGGTCTCATTTCTCCCCAAAACCACTGGTAATTGCTGAAAGATATAGGTTCCACAAAAGAGACCAAAAGGAAGATGAAACAGTTGTACAATTTGTAGCCATTCTAAAAAAGCTAGCAGAACACTGTGAATTTAAAGAAATGTTAAATGATGCCTTGCGTGACAGGTTAGTGTGTGGCCTGTACAGTGAAGCTATACGGAAGCGCCTACTGACAGAGGCTCAGCTTACCTTACAGAAGGCTGTTGATATTGCTGTCTCCATGGAACTGGCTACAAGGGAGGCACAATACATCGGTGCACCCCCTAGGGTGCAAAAAGTGTCACAAGAACCGACCCACAAAACTGTGCAGAGTCAAGAATGTTACCGCTGTGGTAAGCCAGGACACCAGGCATCAGAATGCTGGTGTAAGGACCTGGTGTGTCAACACTGTGGCAAAAAGGGACACATTGAGTATGCCTGTAAACAAAAGAAAAAGAGGCCTGTGGTCTGGCCAACAAAAAGAGGAACCTTGCATGCTCTAGAGCAGACCCAGGATGATCAAGGAGACACCTCATCACAAGAGGAAGTGCCACTGCATGTTTTGTCTTTGGCAGCGGGCTCACATGACTACTGGGTAACCCCCTTATTGGAGGGCAAACCTATACACATGGAACTAGACACCGGTGCAGCTGTCTCGCTGGTTCCTGAGACTGTGTATAAGGAAAAGCTACAGCATCTTCCGCTTAAGGCAACAAAAACTGTTCTGAAGACGTATAAGGTGAAGCTGTGCCCATGTTGGGCACTATTGATGTTAAGGTGGAGCTCAATGGACAGGCGGCTAAATTGCCACTGTTTGTGGTGAGAGGTAACTACCCAGCCTTAATGGGTAGGTCTTGGCTTGGGAAGATTCAGCTGAACTGGGCAGAAGTGCACCGGATGGCTAAAGAAGAAACCAGTCTAACCCCTATACTAAGGAAACATGCTGCTGTTTTTGGAGATGATTTGGGAAGTATGAAGGGAATCACTGTGACATTGAACATTAAACCTGGCAGTCCACCAAAATATCTGAAAGCCCGAACTGTGCCATATGCCATCAGGCCAAAAGTTGAAGCAGACCTGGAGCGCCTGGTCACCAATGGAGTCCTAATACCAGTTACCCATAGCTCATGGGCCACTCCTATCGTTCCAATAGTGAAGAAAGATGGCTCTCTCCGGATTTGCGGTGATTTTAAAGTCACTGTCAACCCAGTGTTGTGTGCAGAGCAATACCCGCTTCCCCGCATCGATGACCTCTTCGCAGGCCTGGCTGGGGGACAAAAGTTCAGTAAGATTGATCTGAGTCAAGCATATTTACAGATGCACGTCGATGAAAAGTCCCAAGAGCTGTTGACTATTGTGACTCATAAGGGGCTTTATCGATACTGTCGCCTACCCTTCGGAATCACATCGGCTCCCGCCCTGTTCCAGAGGGCTATGGACCAGATCTTGTGTGGCTTGTCAGGAGTTCAGTGCTATCTGGATGATATCCTGGTCACTGGAAGAAATGAAGAGGATCACTTAAAGAATTTAGAGGCTACCCTACAAAGACTGGAAGAGTATGGCCTACGAGTTCGCAAAGACAAGTGTGAATTCTTCAAGCCCTCTGTTGAATATTTGGGACACATCATCGATTCTGCAGGTCTTCATAAGGCCCCTGCAAAAGTTAAAGCTATTGTGGAGGCTCCCCCACCTCGAAATGTAAGCCAGCTGCGCTCATTTCTAGGACTACTGAACTATTATGGAAAGTTCATCTCACAGTTAGCCACACTGCTAAAACCACTTCATGAGCTCCTTGGGCAGAACAAGGCCTGGAAGTGGACTGAAGCCTGTGATGTTGCATTTAACAAAGCTAAGGATGCATTGTTAAATTCTGAAGTTCTAACGCACTTTGATCCATCCTTACCCCTGCAATTGGCCTGCGATGCTTCCCCTTATGGAGTGGGAGCGGTCGTGTCACACATTATGCCTTCGGGAGAAGAAAGACCTATTGCTTTTGCTTCACGCACTCTAAGCAAAGCAGAAACTAACTACGCCCAAATCGAATGTGAGGCATTAGGAATTGTTTTTGGAATTAGGAAGTTTCATCAGTACCTGTTTGGGCGAAAGTTTACTCTTCTTACAGACCATCGACCTCTGACATCAATTTTTGGACCCTACACAGGCATTCCCCCATTAGCTGCTAGTCGTATGCAACGTTGGGCATTGATACTTTCTGCACACACATATGAAATCAAATATCGGAAATCCACTCTGCACGGCAATGCAGATGGCCTCTCAAGGTTGCCTTTACCGGTCAAACATCAAGATAGTGCCCAAAAGGAAATCTTCTACTTTGAACAGGTAGAGAATACACCCATCACTACTACTCAGATAAAGAAGGCAACCCGCGTTGACCCAGTATTATCCCAAGTTATGGACCTGGTGATGCATGGAAAATCTCGACAAACCTCTCTGGTCTCACCCGACCTTGTTCCCTACATATCCAGGCGGACGGAGTTATCGGTCCAATCTGGTTGTTTGTTGTGGGGGAGGCGTGTCATTATTCCACCACCCCTGAGATCACAGATGTTAGAACAGCTACATTCCGGTCACTGTGGAATAGTGCGCATGAAGGAAATTGCACGAAGCTATTTTTGGTGGCCTAGATTGGACGGTGCTATTGAAGAGAAGGCAAAAGCTTGTATGTCATGTCAGGGTGTAAGAAATGCACCCCAGTGGGCACCCCTACACCCATGGGACTGGCCTGAAAACCCATGGCAACGTATTCACGTTGACTTTGCTGGCCCCCTTGAAGGAAGCATGTTCTTGGTGGCACTAGATGCCCATTCTAAATGGCCAGAAGTCTCTATAATGCAGTCCACTACTGCAGAGAGTACTATCCAAAAACTACGAGGACTCTTTAGTCGTTTTGGTCTGCCAGAACAACTTGTGAGCGACAACGGACCGCAGTTCGTCTCTCAGGAGTTTCAAAATTTTATGAAGGCAAATGGGATACACCACATCACGTCAGCACCATATCATCCGTCCACCAACGGATTAGCTGAAAGATTTGTGCAGACAATGAAAAACGCTTTGAAATCAGCAAAGGGACAACACTCCATTCAAAAGCGTCTGGATACCTTCTTACTTTCCTATAGAAACACACCTCATGCTACGACCCAGGCTTCCCCAGCCTTTCTAATGATGGGACGACAGCTGCGCACTTGCTTTGATCTGCTGAAACCTTCTGAACCCAGACAAACTGTGCAACATCAGCAGCAATATCAAGTCATCAGACGGGCACCCAGAGCAAAAGACCAAACCTTTAGCCCAGGACAGCCAGTTTTGGCTCGGAATTATACTTCCAGAGCTAAATGGGTCCCGGCCACAGTCATCACTCAAACAGGACCTGTTTCCTATACAGTCCGGACTGCAGAGAATCTTACCTGGCGGCGACATGTAGATCAGCTGTTGCCAGGTCATGCCAGTCTTCAGGACCCATCTGCAGTTGAGGGGTCTGACTTCACCCCTCCTGGTGAGACACCGAATCATGAGTCACCTGTTCCTGACTGTTCTCCTCCATTACTGCCGGCAGCTGAGATACCCCTTTGCCCAGCACGAGCTGATACCACCTCCTCACCTATTCGTGCTGCGGACCCTGAGCCCCTAGTACTTTCGGGTGCAACAACACCAGAAGTTCACCGTAATCCACCTAGAGACAGAAGGCCTCCTCATCGGCTGGATCTTTAGTTAGGGCGAACCCACGGTTATGGGGCAAAATAATCCCCAGGGTTTAGCCGGGAATGGAGGCAGTCTACCCTCCTTCTCTAGTTTAGTGTGTGTTTTATTTAGGGGATGTTCTTATTAGGGGGGGAGGAATATGTTGTGTATTTAGTTGTCATGGGTTTTGTTACTATGGCAACTGAGTTAGACTATTAAGGGATAGCTCAGCCGGTTTCAACCGGCTGAGTGAGCTCTCTGTCTCTGTAAATAAAATGGAGGTTTTGGTTAGCTGTCTTCTCTCTGGCCTCAAGTGATTGCTTCCTACACCGGCTGCCCCAAGGATATAACATAGTTCATGTTGTCTTCGGTGTTCATGTGAAATATCCAGATAGCTCCCCCTGCACTGCAGAGAGTTAGCTGTAAAACACACACATTGAAGAGCACCCAAAACACAATCTGGACAACACTCCATTAAAAACCCTTAAAATGTTTACGTATCAGAGGGGTAGCCGTGTTAGTCTGGATCTGTAAAAGCAGCAAAGAATCCCGTGGCACCTTATGCAAGTCATCCGACGAAGTGGGTATTCACCCAAGAAAGCTCATGCTGCAAAACGTCTGTTAGTCTATAAGGTGCCACAGGATTCTTTGCTGCTTAAAATGTTTACCACATTCCTCAGAGAGCTACACTAACATATGAATGTTTACATGTGTCATAAACAGATAGTTAAGGTTTAATGCCTTTTTACTGTAAAAGGTTAAGAAGTTCACCTAGCCTAGCTGACACCTGACCAGAGGAACCAATGGGGGAACAAGATGTTTCAAAAGGAAGTAGGGAAGTTTCTTTTGTTTAGAGTCAGTTTTCAGCCGGAAAAGATCAAGGAACCAGCCTCTTATCAGAGTAGTAAGTTTTAGAAAAGAATAAATAGGTTTATGTTTATATTCTTTTTGTAACTTGTCTTGGCATTAGGGGAATAATCAAATTTGGGTATTCTTGTGTGTAACTAAGGTTTTTGCCCAGGGGAACATCCTGTGTTTTAAATATGTTGTCTGTGAGATCAGCTTGTATGCTATCTCCCAGAGGTTTGGGGGTTTTTTTACCTTTCTTTTCTTAATTAAAAGCCTTCTTTTTAAGAACCTGAGTGATTTTTCCCTGTGTTTTAGATCCAAGGGGATTGGATCTGGACTCACCAGGGACTGGTGGGGGGGGGGGGGAAGAGGGGGAATGAGTAATTCTTCCTTGTTTTAAGATCCAAGTTGTTTGGATCAGTGTTCACAGGGGAATTGGTGGAGGAGTCTCTCAAGGTTACCCAGGGAGGGGAAGGTTTTGTGGGGGAAGACAGAGTTTTCCAAATGACTCAAACATTTGGATGGTGGCAGCCTATTGATCTAAGCTGGTAATTAAGCTTAGAAGGTTCACATGCAGGTCCCCACATCTATACTCTAAGGTTCAGAGTGGGGGTGAAACCTATGACAACATGTCATTCCAGAGAAACGAGGAAAGTAATGTCAGGAACAACTAGGCAGAAGGGTTTAAACTGAAAGATCCTTCTTAAGTTTAACAACAGCATCATTGCCAGGCCCTAGAGTATCACACACATACAAAGTGTGCACTAAAGGCACTGTTCAGTGTGATTGCTCACACATCTGTGTTAATTTAGATTTTGCTGGCAATTACAGATTGTGATGATACAGTCTCCAGAATTCCTGTCAGCGTCTCCAGGAGACAGCGTCACTATTACTGCAAAGCCCTGAGCAGGGCTAATGCAGTACCAGCAAAAGTCCAGACAAAATCCTAAGCTTCTAATTTGTCATGCCTGTTCTCTTGCCACAGGGATTCCCACCAATTTCAATGGCAGGAACAAGAAATATGATTTCACCCTCTCAGTCAGCTGAAGATGATGGAAACCATCATCAGCAGAATATGGCTATGGCACCCTTGCATAATGATAAACAAAACACAAACACCTCCCTGAGGTGCTACATTCAGTGTATCATTTCCGACCTACTTCCCACTGAGATCAGAGGGAACAGACTTGGCTTTGCCACTGGAATCAGTGGGAGCAGGACTCGGGCCAATCTTCCCCCCCCCTCAAAATACAACCAGTGCTCAAGTGCCCAAAGGGATTTAACTACCTGGGATTGTTCACAGGGGCAGTAACAAGCTAGTTTTGATCTAGAGGGAGACAAACTATAGACAAAAGGAAACTCTTCAAATCCATTACAGTTCATGACCTGATCTTCGAGCAATTTGATGATTTCCTTCAAACTTTGCTGAAACATTCCCCTTTCCCTTCAGAGGGAACTGGGCAATTTTCAAAGCAAACAGATTTTCCCAAGAAAAAATACACATAGGGACTAAAATAGGTTTTATCATAGAAATTGGTTACAACTTTAACCATGGAGAGAGGACCATAACAAACAACATTTTAGGCCATTTCCTCTATCGGAGCCACAGACAAATCACAGACACCATTTAGGGAATGTGTCCCTTATCTACTAGGATAGAAGTAAAATACACCGGAAGGCAGCATTGTGTAGGGTACAGATAAAGTGAACTTGGCCATAACTCTCTTACTTTCACAGCTTGATTCCTTTCATCACACATTAAACAAAAAACTACAGTACTGGTCCCAATTCTATAGCTTATAAAGCATTACTGCAGTGTTTTGGACCATTGCTGTAATGTTGTTTTAGAACGGGGGAGGGGTTCCCTTTCACTTGGTCCATACACTGGATATGTTGTTCAAACAAATAAAAGACAATCAAAAGTACATTCACTTCCCTGATCTATTCTTCTAGTGGGTAAATTAACATTTGGGGGCAATAAAAAAAAAAGCCATTCTTTTAACACATTTCATACACTCTAGAATGTCATCACTGAAAGGTATTTTTGGTGCTGGGGTTATGAGTATTTGGTGTGTTTGTGCACAAAATACAGTATTTTCTTGCAGGGAGCTCTATCCCACCACACACTGCACAGGAAATGGACATTTACTGAAAGGCCACTTTTATACCTAAACCTTTTTAAACAACAGGCTGAACTTCCACGCAACTGACTCTAGATGGCCACATTCAGCTAACTTTCCAGGGGGAAATTACTAGGCATACCACAATTTGGAAAATGAGGAGAAATATTTCAAGGGCTGAAATATGGACGGAAGAGTCAAACGTTAAATCTCCAGGAAAGAAAATCCTGGTTTATTTACGCAATGTTACCTAGAACATGGGGAGCAATGCTACAGGGCTCACAAACTATTTAATGGAATCCAGTAGGGGGTAGTAAAGGACAGATGTAGGAGGGATTAGCCCTCTGCATAGATCAACTGATACAGGGAGATAACACCATTGATATCACCTTTCTGAGGATATTCCTAGCATAATGATTGTCAGCTTATTAAATTTATATGAGCTACCAAGCAATACTGATGATCTGAGAACATGTATTCCCATTCCACTCTGACACAGGCCATTTCAACACGAAGTGAGGGTGCAGGGACTGTAACCTAATATGGGCTAGTTCAGCACATAACAAAATAGGGTCCTGATCAAAACCGGGACCTCGGGGCACCATCATCACTATTAACAGAACTGCCATTTTAATTAAACTCGAAGATGCGTTCCCAGGGCCAGACAGGTCGAACTTGCCGATTTCATCCACGGTCTCTCATTTCCCTTTTTCTGCACATGTTTAGGTCAGGTGGGATTTTTTTCTCTGAACTAAGTTTGCATATTTCACACCCAAGTGATGCTGCCCTGCAGCTCTGGGCCAGTATAAATGTCCCATGTCGCTGATTACAGTTTGCTGATCTGCATCAGACCAGTCAGACGTATCAAGATGGTCTCTCAGGTTCACTTTATCTGGCTGTTAGTGCTCTGGGTCCAGGGTAAGAACCAAATGAAGGGGGCATGGGTTGATTTAAGCTACAGTGATCCATAGAAAAACTTAAGAGATCTAGGAATGTTCTGTATGAATCCATAAATATGACTTAGTGACAAACTTCTGAGAAGGGTCGCTCCTTTTCATTGGAACTGCGAGGGAAATACAAGTAATTGAAGGGAGTGTGGAATGAAACAGCTGCCTCAAACTTAATATTAATTCATCCTCTGACAATGATGTCATCATAAGTATGTAAAGAAGCACATGGGAAACTTTATAAAATCAAAGTATTATTTATTTTGATTAAATATACTCTTGACGTATATGAGAGAAATAGAGACTATACATGTACATACTAATTTATATTCTGTTTCTTAATTCAGACTCCAGTGGGCAGATTGTGTTGACTCAGACTCCAGAATCCCTGGCAGTGTCTCCTGGAGACACAGTCACTATCCGCTGCAAAGCCAGTTCAAGCCTCACCAGTGGTAGCTATCACTACTTAGCCTGGTACCAACAGAAATCAGGACGAGCGCCAAAGCTCCTTATCTATGCTGGAAGCTCCCTGCAATCCGGGGTCCCAGCCCGGTTCAGTGGTAGCGGGTCTGGCACTGATTTCACTCTCACAATCAGTAAGGTTGAAGCTGAAGATGCTGGAGATTACTATTGTCAGCAGTATCACAGCTCACCTCTCACAGTGATACAGACCAATACAAAAACCTCCATCCTGTTCCTTTCAGGGTAACAGCTGCTTCCTATCCATGGTGTAACCGCTACCTACCTGTCAGACAGTGTTTTGAAAAATCTTTCAGCACCGCACAGAGTCCTTCTGCTCCCCCTGCTGAACTGTCCATAATACTGCTGACTCTTTCCCATCACCAGTGTCCCACTTGTAGCACCAATGTCGACCCAGTCCCAAGCAGCAGCAAACGTCCCGGCCTTGCAGGTCGGCTTCTCAGTGGAGGGAAAATCAGTGATGTGGAGTCTGAGTATCCCAAGCATAACATTTTATTCACACACATACACCAGACCTGGGAGAGAGGAAATCACAAGCAGCCTGCAGGGACACCCTTCTCTCAGGAATCTATCCCAGCACCAACATCCAGTTCCTAGACTGTAAATATGCTTCAAAAATTCACTCTAATCAGACACCAAGGCAGAGAAACTCTCCTGCTTCTCATACAGCTCCTTTCCTCACAACCTTGCATAACCAAAACCAACAACATCACAGCATGTCTGCCCAAAACTACATAGCCGCCCGCACATTCAGAAAAACTTGAAAGAATACGTGTAACAGTGCCACCTGGTGACTCCTGACACAACACTAGCACAGTGATGTTTACTGTCCAGCAAGGCAAGATTACTGCTAAAGACATTTCTTTCCAGAGAGAAATGAGTTTTTGGAGTAGCTTAATTCGGGGTCATATTTTCCTGCACAAACAATCTTATTCCCTGATTCCCCAAAACAGTTATTTTCTTGCTGTCTTGTAAAACTTGTCTGAGCAATTCAGAATTAAACCAGAGCCAGCCCTCCAAAAACTTTATTCACAGCATTACTATGTGGAGAGGCTGGGAATAACAGACATGAGCTGTTGGAAGCATTCAGCCTTCCTCAGATGGAGGAAAGGCCACAGCAACATGAGGCTTTTGAGGGAAAAACTGCACAGTTGTCAGGTTCACAAGTGAGCCAACATAGGAACCAAGTATCAGAGGGGTAGCCGTGTTAGTCTGGATCTGTAAAAGCAGCAAAGAGTCCTGTGGCACCTTGTAGACTAACAGAAGTATTGGAGCATGAGCTTCCATGGGTGAATACCCACTTCGTCGGATGCATGCATACATGGACTCTTTTCTGCTCCAACATAGGAAGACGCCCAACAACATATTTCCTCCTTTGTCTAGAGGCATTTGAAGTATTATTAGGGCTGGGGACAGTGGTGAGGGGTTAAAGATTCATCTGTTTTTACTCAAGCTGGTACTGAGCATTGGAGGTGCTGGCAGCTTTACTGGGGTCTCCTCCCATTGAGGCCCATCCAACTGCACCGTCAGCATCCAGGTCCCTGCAGAGAGGACAGGGACACTGACAGGCTCTGGTGGGAACCTGCTAACTGGGTCACGTGGGTGCTCTGAAAACCCGTTTGCTATTCAAAGGGCCAGGCCATCTCCAACTCTGACTTTCAGCAACCAAATACAAGCACCATGACAGCACCAAACATCGCAGGCCCAATCCTGCCCTGGATTACTTGGTTGTCTCTCTTACTGACTTCCCTGTGATTTATACCCCTGGAAATCAACTGGGCCTTACAGCCTTTTTCAGTGTCACAGCAACATCCAGAATATGATTAAACTATATCATAGTCCTGGTTTATATGGACATGGTTTTTTTTCCTTCCACTGACTATTCTCCACCTCCAGTGGCCCCAGTTCCCGCGTCTGGTCTTTCAGCAAGTGATTAACAATTTGGGGACAATATAAAGTTATTCTTTAACATATTCATTCCTTTCTAGAGATCATTGTTTATTTGATCCATAAATATCTGAGATACAACATCTTTCAAAATACGCCGGTTTAAATTTGAATAAACCCTTTAATATTTTTTGAGCAGAGGGAGAGGGGGAAACCCCAGGAAAGAAAAACATTGTGTGTAAAAAATAACACAAATACTCAGATATCCCAAATCCTGTCCAAAACTACATACCACAAACATGTAGTACATTTTCCAGCGATATTTAAACATCCCAACAGGTAAAGGTTAGCATTTTTTTAAAGTGTGCACATGCAACAATGTGAGTCCGTTGGGTTTGCATTTCCCCCACATCATGTTGTGCCAACGCACTGCTTTTCCTGTCTGAATGCAACAAAATTCTTCCATGCGCACTGGGATGTGACAGACTTCCTCATTAAAGAAGAGCATTCAGCCACCTCAAAGAAGGCAATGAAATTATGCCCAATGGCCAAGGACAATGGAAACCAATTAGATTTGTATTGCAAGTTAACTTTTCCTTCTATTTTTGGTAAAACTCCACAGAGTTCATTTGCAAATGGAAGCAAAGGCACCCTGATACATCACATTGATATGCCCCTTAGCTGCGATTCACATGTTGCTACTGATGTAGCTAATGCCTTAAAAGAAGAAGAATTCAAGTCAAAGGGCTCCAAAAAGCAAGTCCTTTCACCGTCAATGCATGCTTTTCCATCAAAATTTTACAGTAAATTGAAGGCGCCCATATCCTGCAATGTACTCGGTGGACTCTATGATCAAGATTTCTTCTTGCTAACTGTAAAGTGTTTGATCCATTTGTCAAGGTTCAGGTGTCACACAATTTTTGCAACTACAAAAATAGTCTGTATTTTCCCTTGCAAGACAAGATTTCAAGGATAAGTTTGACTTGTATGTGGCATGTGATGTGCCCTGTGATGACAGCAAAATAGCCCTTGAATATGGAGATGTGAATCCCAGTCATTTCCTATTATGTCCAGTGTTGCATTACCTGCATTTGCAATTCCAATAACCTCACAGTCTGGGGAAAGATCAGTCTGTTCAGAAAAGTACAAGACCAAAGTCGCATGCCCATCTCCCAAGACCAAATTGAGAAGCGCAATGTTATGCACTAAAATAAGGACTAAGCTCAAATTTGGAGAACTTTCAAAATCTGGAATCATCTGCTGGCTCTAGCAAATAATTATGCACTCCAGTACCTGTAACAAAAGGCCTGAGATTTTTGTTTTTCATTCAGACCTCCTAGCTGTGGACTGCCAAGTTCCTGAACTCCAGAGCTAGCAGAGCGTAGAAGGGTTGAAGAGGCATCATGCTCACCTTCTGGAATGAAGGAACAACTCGTGTTACTCTCTAGTGACCCACTCTGCTGGACGTTTGGAACAACAGAGACAGGTGCTATTGGCTGCATCCAGCCTTCCTCTGACAGAGAAAAGGTCACAGCAACATGGGGCCTTTGAGGAAGCAACTGGGCACTTGGCAGGTTCACAAGTGGGCTCGGATGTGGAAAAAAACCCACAAACATATTTCCTCCTTTTTATGAGGGCACTTGACATTTTTCAGGCTGGGGGCAAATGTTGGGGTTTGAGGATTTATTTGGTTTTACCCAAACTGGTACTGAGCATTGGAGGTGCTGGTTGCTTGTCTGGGGTTTCCTTCCATTGAGCTCCACCCAACAGCACTGTCACCATCCAGATCCCTGTAGAGAGGAGTCCAGCGCTGAGATCTCACAGGATAAAAGTGCAGCCTAAGTAAGCCGCACCAAAGGCGGAGCTTATGAGACAGCAATAGACTCTGGAGGGGATGCTAAGGGCTGGAATTCCTCTGGGCTTGCACACAATTATTTCCCTGCAATATTAATCCCACCAAGAGACCAGGTCACAGCAATGCAAAGTGGCTGCAACCTCCTCTATAATGGGTCATCCAAAGGGACGCAATGCAACATGGGTAATGTTGGGCAGGGAGGGGCAGGCCAGGGTAGTCAAAACAAGCCACATGAAAGCTTCCTCCAGGAGACCAGTCACGTTCTTATAGACTGGAAGCATCAGTAGGAAAGAATCAGACACACAAAGTAATTTCAAGAGTCTATGGCTGCACCTACCTCCTTATCCACTGGATCGTAGATCCTGGACCAGGCTCAACAGGTTATTTTCTGGCTCATCCAGAGTTGCCGCCACTATTCCCCAGCTTGGCCTACTTTACTGTCCACACTGAGGCTGAGGGGCAGTGCTGCAGATAACTCGTGTGATGGAAGAGCACTCAGTTTGACATCTGGAGGGGGGCTCACAGCGCCTGCCCTCTCTTAGTACAGAGAGTCCCCTCTGGTTAGGGAACCTGAGCTCCAGGGCTGCCAAGGACTGGAAAGGCAGCAATGGAACAACTCAAGGTGCTCCATAGCCACACGGTGGGGTGACAGTGGTGGACACATGGAATGACACTGACAGGCCACGCGAGGAGTTGCATGGAACCCTCCTCTGCTAGGGAAGAAGGAGCAAGAACATGGGGCCTGTGAAAGGGCAGGGACTGTGTTAAACAAAGAAGTCCCACTGGGGAGGGGGCTCTTTAATACCTGCAGCTGGTCTGTATTTATTATACTCCAGGTGGAGGGAAATTTAGTCAGGACCTATGTTCCCTTTCATTTTTTTCACCCATGTGCGGAACAAATTTTGTTACGTGCACCAAATTATTGTGGTAATGTGTGGGTGTGCACCACCAGTAGGAACAAAAAACCCAGATAAAATGTATATTTTTAATAGTTACCATAGGGATAATTACACCAGCCAGGACATGTTAGGCATTTTACAACTCACTAGTCAAAGAATTAAATTTGTGTAAGAGAAATAAAAATTATGAAATGCATAGACCAGTCAAAAAACTCAAATAGCAGCACTGTGAGAGAATAAAATTACAGAGAATATATGTGCATTGCAGGAAGTATCAAGTAGCAGCAGCAGCAGCAACAATACTATGTGTTGGGAGGTGAGTGTGAAAGAGTGTCTGTGTGTGAGACTGTAACACACACACAGTGTGTGAGAGAGAGAAAGAAAGAAACACAAAGTGTGTGAGACAGAGACACGTGTTGCCCCGTTAAGAAAGTTCACAGCCTGGCAGGACTCCCCAGTGGACTGCAGCTGCCCTGGGGCATCCTTCAGGTAATCAATATTGCTAACTCTCACACTCTATGGTGCTTTTCCTTAAAGACCCAGTGTGTATCCACGGGCACAGGAGGGTGATATTGAGGAAGAAGTGTGTATGTACAGCATCCCCTTGAGTTCTGGGAGAAGTGGAGCGGCTTCCTCCCATTCTGAGTTATAGTCTATATAAAACTTCAGGTATCCATTCACCCCAAGTGTGGAGTCCTGGCTGACAGCTCTGCCATGGAGCTGCGCCCTGAGAGAGAAGTCAGGCCATTGCCCCAGTCCCGGGCAACATGGATCCAGGGTGGGAGAACACATCTCCCAGCCTGCACTCCTCACTGAAAGGGGCCCTTTTCTTATTCTACAGAGGACCCAGCCCTCTCTCTCCACCAGCAGCAGCTCTAGTGTCATTCTAGTATTTACACATCGATTTACAGTGTTATTCATAATGGAAAAAGATAGAAACTCAGGGATTGTTTGAATTAAAGCGCCGAATTTCAGATGATGGCAAAATGCAGCCCAAATGGTGGGAGCATCACAAAAATCCTGAGTGCTACTGTTTCTTTTCAGCCCTATGATTTGCTGCTGTACGTTGCCCTTTTAAGTAGATTGGCACTCAAAGCAGCCACAGCAGCAGCCACCAGCAAGCTCCCTCTGTCCCACTCCTGAGCCCTGTTGCATCCCCCCTTGCAGAGATGAGGTACAGGAGTGGGAAAGGGGGGCACCGTGACATCAACACCCCCATTCCCACCTGCTCTGCATAGCAAGCAGGAGGCTCCCAGAAGCAGCTCCAAGGCAGAGGGCAGAAACAGCACGGCAGTGGGTGGAGGGACACCTGAAGTGCGTGGCACTTGATAACCTGCTGGGCAGCCGCCCGGCCACACAGCTTAAAGGGAATTTAGGTCAGAACTCACCTACAGAGTCACATCTGAAGAAACCACGATGACCTCCTGTCAAGGTTTCCTCCCCCACTCTGCACTTTAGGGTACAGATGTGGGGACCTGCATGGACTCTTCTAAGCTTAATTCCCAGCTTAGACCTGGTAACACTGCCATCAGCCAGAACTTAGTGTCTGGCACACTCCCTGTCCCCCCAAAACCTTCCCTGGGGAACACAGATCCAAATCCCTTAGATCTTAACACAAGGAGAAATTAACCATTCCCCCATCCTTTTCCCCCAGACTTTCCCCTCCCTGGGTTGCCTTGAGAGGCTTCACACATATCCAAAATTCCTTGGATCTTAAAACAAAGAGGAATTAACCATCCCCCCTCCTTTTTCCCCCCCACCAATCCCTGGTGAGTTCAGGCCCAATTCCCTGGATCTTAAAGAAAAATCAATCAGGTTCTTAAAAAGAAAGCTTTTATTTAAAGAAAAAGAAAAGGTAAAAATTATCTCTGTAAAATCAGGATGGAAAATGCATTACACGGTACTTAGATTTATATAGCCAGAGAAACTCCCTCTAGCCTGAGGTTCAAAGTTACAGCAAACAGAGGTAAAAATCCTTCCAGCAAAAGAAACATTTACAGGTTGAGAAAACTAACATAAGACTAACACGCCTTCCTGACTAGGTACTTACAAATTTGAAACATGAGACTGATTCAGAAAGATTTGGAGAGCCTGGATTGACGTCTGGTCCCTCTCAGTCCCGAGAACGAACAACCCCCAAAACAAAGAACACAAAGCAAAGACTTCCCTCCACCAAGATCTGAAAGTATCTTGTCCCCTTATTGATCCTCTGGTCAGGTGTCACCCAGTTTTACTGAGCTTCTTAACCCTTTACAGGTAAAAGAGACATTAACCCTTATGACACCTCCTATGATTCCACACTCCAATGGGGAAATTGTGATGACTCAGACTACAGAATCCCTGTCAGTGTCTTCAGAATACACAATCATTATCATCTGCAAGGACAGTTCAAACCTTACCAGCAGCAGCAGAACGAATAAAATTTTCACCTGGCATCATTGCAGTATTAACAAGCTCCTAAATGCCTATTTATTATGCTTCCATATTGCAATCTGGGGTCCCAGCCCGGGTCAGTGGCACTGGATCTGGAAGCAATTTGACTCTCGGTCCTGAGCTTTAATGAGG
This sequence comes from Mauremys mutica, assembly GCF_020497125.1. Classification (NCBI taxonomy): domain Eukaryota; kingdom Metazoa; phylum Chordata; order Testudines; family Geoemydidae; genus Mauremys; species Mauremys mutica. The sequence continues at coordinate 130,531,282 of NC_059076.1, read as the reverse complement.
GCAGAAGAAGCCCATTCAAAAATTTGCAAATGCGGTAAATTGAACCATGAACATTCCTCAGAAAGCTACACTAATGGATGAATATTTACACGTCATTGCAGAGAAATAACAGGGGAAATACTGGGTACAAGGTTTTACATTTAAGAAGCATTTTTCAGTCTAACATCAGCATCCCTTCCAGGCTACATGGTATAACGCACATGCAATCATTTATGACAGAATATTGTTTACTGTGATTGATCACCCCTGTGTTAATTCAGATTATATTTGTAATTTCAGACACCAGGGGCAGATTGGGGCAGTATCTCCAGGAAGCAGAGTCACTACTGACTGCAAGGCCGGAGCAGGCATTGCAGTGCTTTAGCCTGCGACCACCAGAAATCTGGGCAAAATCCTAAACTTCAAATGTATCATTCTTGCTCTCTTCTCACAGGGATTCCCACACGTTTCAGTGCAATAGATCAGAGTAGGATTTCACCTTCATCATCAGCTGAAGAGGATGGAGATTATCATCATCAATAAGGTTATGATATCCCTTGCGTAACAATATACACAACACAGAGCCCATCCATGCCAACCATACGCCGGTTTATGCTGGCTAATACCATAATGCAGGAAACTCTCAAACAACAGGCTGCAGATGCACAAAGCACCTAATAATAGGAGATATACCAATCTCCTAGAACGGGAAGGGACCTTGAAAGGTCATCGAGTCCAGCCCCCTGCCTTCACTAGCAGGACCATTTTTTGCCCCAGATCTTTAAGTGGCCCCCTCAAGGATTGAACTCACAACCCTGGGTTTGGCAGGTCAATGCTCAAACCACTGAGCTAAGTACAGGGGCTGTATAGCCCAAACAACAGGTGGCATTGCCAGGATGAGCGTGTGTGTAGCATGGCCAGAAACTGTACTGGTCTCTCTCTCTCTCTCTCTCTCATTGACTTCTAGGTAAAATTTAAAATGACCCAGCCGCAGAAGGAATCCCAAAAGATGGTAGCAGCAGCAGAACCACATGCTCCAGGCAGGTGTCTGACACCATTTATAATCCTGTTGTCATTAGTGAGGGTTACAAAGATCAGGGAGTCTATATGGTCCTGCACCATAAAGAAGTGGTTTCCTGAGTGGCTACTATGCATATTCAGCTTCCTTTAAACAAGAAGCTGAACTTCCACAGAACTGACACCAGATGGCCACATTCAACCACCTTTCCAGCATCGCCCAGTGGCCGTTCCACGCTTTTGAAAATTAGACCAAATATTTTAGCTGTTAAAATATGGACTGAGGAATCTAACTTTAAATCTCCAGGAATTGTTACCCCAGAATTTGACATTCCTGTGCGGTGCCCCAGAATTTGACAGTACTGCAGTCAGCAATTTTGTATGTTCACCCGCTGCTAGCTGAAAACCAAACATCACATAGCTAGGAAAATCTTGGGCTCTGAGAGGCAAGGCCAAATAACAGCCTGTTTGCAGCTTTTGCTACCGGAATGGGAGGATGGTGAATGTTCCATGAAAATCAAAGGAATGTTTGGGCAGCAATCTTGGTTTTAAGTGCCTCTAACATGTATGTTTTATTATTATGACTAGAAATGTTGTGATAAGAGATAATGAGTAGTTTTGCTGAAAGTAGGAGAACTGGTGACTCAGTAGGAGTCACAATAGGTTATGTGCTTTGTTTGAAGTTAACTATAAAAGATCAGACCAAAGAATTTGCCTTGGAGCAGTCCACGGAAGCTTTCTTTGGGCAAGGATCTGACAGCTAAGTTCCTCAACAGCTAGACGGAAGGTGGGGCCCCCTGAAACCTGGTCGCTGATCCCTTGCAACCATTTCTTAACTCTAGGTAAATACACTTGTTTTGAAATGCTCTCACCCTACTGTGACAGCGTGTGTGTGTGTGCTTGAGAGCTAATAAAAAAGTAATTTTAGATGAAAGCACTCCTGCTTGTGCAACTGTTTATCAGAGGGATGAGCTGTGCTCCCATAGATTTATTCCTGACACTTCCTGGAGAGAAACAGTTGTTACCACTGCTATAGGTTCTGAGAAACTCCAGGTAACAGATTGATAATCATGGTCAATTTATACAATGTGACATAGAACACAGGAAATGCCAGGGCTCACAAACTATTTAATGGAATATCAGCCTGTTCCTATACACTACAGCTACCTTTGGGATTTAAATGGCAGAATAGTCAGGAAACTAAGGTTCCCACAACCCAGTGCATCACAATAGGGTCTTTAAGATTATGACTAATAAACTCAGAAGGGAGTAGTGGGTAAGGGGGGGTGGGGCAAGATCCTGCATAAATCCCCGAATGCAGGGAGATCACATCGATATCTTTTTTAGGAAATTCCTAGTAGAACAATGATTCTATGGTCATTAAATGTAAATGAGCAGTAAGGTAATACTGACAGGCTGAGAACATTTATTCCCATTCCACCCTCACAAATGCCATTTCCACACAATGTGAGGGACAGTGACTGTGACCTAATATGTGGTTGTTTAGCACCCAACAAAATAGGGTCCTGATCCAGATATGGACATCTGGGCGCTACCTTCACTATCATCAGAACTGCCTCATTGGAACACAGATTGGCGGGGCTGCCGCAGGGGCCGTCACATTGACCTGGCCTGTTTCCTCCTTAGTCCCTTTTACTTCCCTTTCTCTGCACGATTTTAGGTCAGCTGGGAATTTTCATCTCTGCACTAAATTTGCATATTTCACACGCAACTGACACTGCCCTGCAGCTCTGAGCGGTTATAAACGATCTGTGTCACTCGTTACTGTTTGTTGATCAGCATTGGGCCACTCAGACGTAGCAAGATGATCTCACAGGCTCAGCTCATCTGGCTGTTAGTGCTCTGGATCCAGGGTAAGAATCAAATAAAGTGGGTGCTGGATGATTTAAGTGATCTAAGGGAAAATTGAAGAGATGTAGATATATTGATATATAAACATTCCTCAGCTAGCGACAGTAACTTCTGAAATGCTTGTCTCCTAAGTGCAACTAAGAGAAAAAACAGGTTTCAGAAAAACACAAGAAATTAGAAGCAACAAGGTATGAAAGAACCAGATCAAACAATGTTAGCATCGTTTTCAGAAAATTTGCTATTATTAGCATGTAAAGAGACACGTGAATATTTATAAAGACAAAATACTGTGCATTTTAAAACATGATACATACACACACACACACACACACACACGAGAGAGAGAGACACTATATAGAAAGGCTGTACATGTATATGCTAACTGACATTCTTTGTGTTAATTCAGACTCCAGCGGGGACATTGTGATGACAGACTCCAGAATCCCTGGCAGTGTCTCCTGGAGACACAGTCACTATCCGCTGCAAAGCCAGTTCCAGTCTCACCAGTGGTAGCTCTCACTACTTAGCTTGGTACCAACAGAAAACAGGACAAGCTCCGAAGCTCCTTATCTATCTTGCTTCTACCCTGCAATCCGGGGTCCCGGCCCGGTTCAGCGGCAGTGGATCTGGCACCGATTACACACTCACAATCAATAGGGTTGAAGCTGAAGATGCTGGAGATTATTATTGTCAACAGCATTATGATACCCCTCTCACAGTGATACAGACCAATACAAAAACCTCCCCACGCTGTCTCTTTCAGTGTAACAGCTGCTTCCTATACATAGTGTAGCTGCTACACTAGATTTCAGACAGCATTTTAATCAGTCTTTCAACACCAGGCAATATTCCTCTACTCCTACAGCTGACCTTTCTATAATACAGTTGTCTCTTTCCCAACACCAGTGCTGACACTTTGCTGAGCAATAGAAGATGTCCTGCACTTGCAAGTCAGCTTCTCAGTACAGGAGAAATAAGTGATGAGGTGTCTGAGGTTACAAAGCATAATTTTTTTTATTTACAGCAACACCTGTCTTGAAACAGAGGTGATCACAAACTGCATGCAAGCAAACCTTCTTTCAGGAATCTGATCCCAGCACCAATGCTCATATCCCAAGAACCAAATCTGCCTCAACAATTTAATCAGACAGCAAGACAGACATCAAACTCTCCTGCTACTCATACAGCTCCCTTTCCTCAGACCCCTGCATAGCCAAAGTTAACAACCACGCAGCTTGTCTTCCCAAAACACTTACTCGCACACTCTGAAAAACTTGGAAGACTGTGTAACAGCACCATCTGGTGTCAAATATATAGCAAAGTACATTGTCCTGCAAAAAAAAGGGGTTGCCGCTAGACACATTTCTTTCAATAAAGAAATCTCTTTGCTGCAGCAGCAGATGAATCAGGGGCATTTTTTCCTGCATAAATGATTTTACTCCACAATTCACCAAAATAATTTGTACTTGCTGCCCCCTCTGAGCATTTGAGGATTAAAACAGACATAGCCCTTCCTAGCGCTTTATTGGCAGTGCTGCTTTTTGGAGAGGTTGAATCAAATTCCTGAACTCCAGAGCCAGCAGAGCCTAGAAGGATTGAAGGGGCATCAAGTTCATCTTCCCAAATGAAGGAACAATTCATGTTACTCTCTAGCGACCCACTCTGGTGGACACGTGAAATAACACAGTCAGGAGCTATTGGCAGCATCCAGTCTTCCTCTGACATAGTGAAAGTTGCAGAAACACAAGGCCTTTGAGGAAGCAGTTGGGCAGTTGTCAGGTTCACAAGTGGGCTCAGATGGGAAAAAGCACAACATATATTTCCTCCTTTGTCTGAGGGCATTTGACATTTTCTGGGGCTGGCTGCAGAGGTTGGGGTTTGAGGATTTTTTCAATTTTACCCAAACTCATAGTGGCCATTGGAGGTGCTGGTTGCTTGACTCTGGTTTCCTTTCATTGAGATCAAACAAACTGCACTGTAGAGAGGACTCAGGTGCTGAGATCTTACAGGACAAAGGTACAGGCTGGGTAGTGACAAAAAGGTCGAGCTTGAGACAGCAATGCATTCTGCAGGGCTGGAATTTCTCTGGGTTTGCACAGGATTAGTCCCCTGCAATATTAATCACAGCAGGAGACCAGGTCACAGCAACACAACGTGGCCAAAACCTCCTCTATCACGGGTCATCCAAAGGGAAGCAACGTGAAATGGAAAGTGCTGGGTGGGAAGAGGCAGGACAGGGTAGTAAAGACTGGCCCCTTGTCAGCTTCCACCAACAGAATGTTCATGTTCTTATAGAGTGGACGCAACAGTGGGAAACAGTTACACATTAAGTAAATTCAGGAGTCCATCACTGCACCTACCTCCTTGTCCACTTGATCATAGGTCCTGGACTAAGGTAAATAGGTTACTCTCTGGCTCATCTGGAGCTCCTGCCACTATGCACTGGCTTGGTCTGGTTTACTCTCCATGTTGAGGCTGTGCAGCAGTATTGCAGATAATGGCTCATGTGATGGAAGAGAGCCCAGTTCGACATCTGGAGGGCAGTTCACAGTGTGTGGCCTCCCGTGATACAGAGGATCTTCTCTAGTTAGAGAACCTGAGTTCCAGGGCAGCTGAGGCTGGGAAGGCTGCAGAGGCAGCAAAGGAACAATTCTTGGTGCTCCCTAGCCACATGCTGCGATGACAGTGGTGGACACATGGAATGACACTGACAGGCTGCGTGAGGAGCTGCATGCAGCCCTCCTCTGCTAGGGAAGAGGGAACAAGAACATGGGGTCTGTGAGAGAGGATAACAGTGGGGACAGGGATTGGGGCCCTGAGGATTTGTTTGACTTTATGCAAACTGGTACTGAGCCCTGGAAGTGCCAGCTGCTTTCCTGGGGTTTCAGTTCAGTGAACTACACCTGACTGGGCTCTGAGCATAAAGGTGCTGAAGATTCACACAGGGTCTGTGCCATAAAGTACCAGGTGTTTTGGGAGTGTAAGCATGACTTGATTGGTGCACAGCTTTGTGCTGGCCATTTGCATAGGGATGAATTAAATCTTGAGGAGAATTAATAGTGATAGACACATTCTAGACACCCAGCTAACAGGACAGATTGATTGTAACATCCTTATGCACAGATCAGCTCTGTACCTGCAGCCTCTGCCCTGTGGTTCAGGGGATGTACAGTTACAAAAAGAGTGTCCGTTTGTATATTTTGACTGGATTGTTTTATATATTTCCACACAGCGTGACAGTCCCCTGATTGTCGGTGCTAACATACAGGGTTTAACACTTAAACACAATGTTTCTAGGGTCAGGATCTGTCACTTTCGATGTATCAGTTGATCTCTCAGGCCAGGTCTACTCTACAAACTGTTGCTGATATATCTGTGTCAGTCAAAGGTATGATAATGTCTGAATTGTGACCAATATGGAGGTGCTGATAAAAGCTCCTAGGGTAAATGCGATTATAAAGACAATATTGTGCTTTTATTGGTACAGTTTGTTATGCCGGGAGGTGGGAGTGCTGGAATAAGCTATACGGATAAAAGCCATACATAGTTTAGCAGGTAGAAACTATGCCTACACTAGAAGTACTTTGCTCATATAGTGAACGGGTATATCTATCCTGGCAACATTCTCCTAGTGGCTTCAGCCACTGCTTCTCTCACTCCTTATACTCTGGATTCAGGCTAAGAACAACAGTGAAGAAACTAGTTTAAATAGACCATCTAATGTGTTATTAATTTATTTAACGGACTGACAATAGAGCTTAATCCAATTCACAGAGTACACAGGCATGAATTGACTGGGGATTAAACTATCATTCTAAATCACACATAGAAAGATTGCCTTTCATTAATCAAACTAAATAATGTTGGCGGATATTATACACATTTATTTTAATAGCATTCCCCATGCAGACCCTGCAGGGACACTGTGATGATCCGACTCCAGAAACCCAAATATTCTGAGATAAGGCAAATAAGTCAGTTCTTTGAACACTATTCTCTGCTCCAGGATACAAGGAAATCTCATTGGGCTCCATTATGATCTCACTGTAAGCCAGGCGTAGCTCTGTTGAGGTAAATGGAGTTAAAGCAGAGTATCAGAGTCAGGCCCGTGGACTTTATGAGATTAGCTTGTATTTTGCCATGTTAGAATCAGCCCCTATTTCTCTGATGGCCAAGTCTGTCATAAAAGGTGAGACAAGATGCTTTGCATGTTCATCGGTGCCTGACCCTTCCCTCCTGCCCTGAGCTGTTATAAACATTTTGTTTCAGGCTCCGTGGTTTAGTAATCAGCACTGGACAGCTCAGACACACCAAAATCATTCCGCAGGCTCAGTTCATCCAGCTCTTAGTGCTCTGGATTTAGGGTAAGAACTGACCCAAAAAGGGACTGGATGAATTAAAACTTGATTGTCCTTTAAAAAAAAAATAAAAAGATCTAGAACTCTTGCCTATCAAATCCTAAATATTCCTTATTAACACTAACTACTTATCCACTTCATCTCATTTAAAATTGAAAAAGAGAAAAAGCGAGAAAGCACGTTTAAAAAAACCAAAGACCTGATCAACAACCCATGGAAGTCAGTGCGAGTCTTTCCATTGATTTGTTCCCAATTTGGACCAAGTCTGAAATGAGCATAATAAAAGAATTTCCTCAAGCTGAACATCAGCATCACAGCTAGGTGATGGGCTATGATCATTATGCAAAGATGCACATGTAAATATTTATAAACAACACAATATTGTTTAGAGGAACATTCATATTCATATTGACTAAATATTTTATTCTTAAAAGCAGATGCTAGCAGGGACATTGTGTTGATTCAGACTCCAGAGTCCCACTCAGTGTCTCTTGAAGACACAGTCACCATAAGCTGCAAAGCCAGTTCAAGCCTTACCAGCAACAGCGGAATGAATAATAATTTAACTTGGTACCAACCGAAACCTGCAGAGACTCCTAAACTCCTTACCTGTTATACTTCTACACTGCACCGTGGGTCCCAGCCCATATCAGTAGAGCCCTGTGCGGATTTAAAAATTTGGATCCACATCTGATCTGCAATAATTAACTTGTATCTGACCCGCAATCCACCCTCCACTTTTTATATGTATCTGCATTCACATCTGCACCTACACCAGTGCCATATCTCACTATAAGAGCCCTGTGTGGATACAAAAATTTGGAGCCGCATCCAATCCATGATCCATAAAGATGGTAAACAATACAACCGTATCCGCGGATGCAGAGATCCATGGATATAAAGTGGATACCTGCAGATTTGCAGGGCTCTACACGTCAGTGGCAGTAGAACGGGAACTGACTTCACTCTCGGAGTCAGTTCTGAGCACTAATGTTTGCTGAGGCAGAAACTCAAAAATCAAAAATGTCATAAATTGATCAATAAACATTCCACAGACAGCTACACTAATGTGTGAACGTTTACATGTCATTCCACAGAAATAACTGAGGAAATAACGTGAGGAGCAACCAGATAGAAGGTTTTAGACTGAAAGATTCTTCTTAAGTGTAACATGAGCATCACTGCCTGGTCAAATGCACATGCAGTCTGTGTTAACTCTAGATTTTGTTTGCAATTTCAGACACCAGGGGGCAGATTTCTAGGCGTCTCCAAAGTCCCTGTCAGTGTCTCCAGGAGACAGAGTCACCACTGGCTCCCAGGCCAGGACAGGTATTACACAAGAACAAAGTGGGTACATAGTTCATCTATTATTCTTCCAATCTAGTTCTCCTAGGGATGCTTAATGAGGACTCGGTCACATGGACACTCCATGGGGAATCGAAGGAAGGTATTTTCTGTTCATCTTTAACCCTAAGATAGGCACCAAATACATGGTTGACATATCTCAAAATACCCATTCTAGAAATAAACCACTCAGTAAGTAAAACTTGAGAGCAGCAAAAATGGAAAAATACATTTAAATACAGATCTGAAAACTTACCTCAGATAGATAAGCTGCTTCTGTAACCATGTGATCTGGTTAGCAAGTATATCTTGAACATAATCCAAACAGAGGTAAGTATATTTTGTGAAGTATTTCATAGGAAATTATCTTTTTTTCATTTCAGTTGAAGTTCTGTGAAATTGCTCATTTTTACCCTGACAAAAATTCTAAACAATTTTTCAGGAAAAACTCCATTTCATTTTTTATTAACCCCCCACCCCTAACACACACACTTTCTCCCTCCCTCTAGAAATAGCGTGTAGAGGAGGGAAAATATTTGGGAGGGGATCAGTGAACTGAAAATACAGAGTTCAAAATTTTTTGAAAACTTTTTTGTGAAACATTTCCATCAGCTCTAAATCTAAAACCTCCATAAACACAAAGCTGACTTTCCACATAAGTGCAACCAGATGGCATCACTTTACTATGTTTCATTTTGCAGCTGCTGGATGCTAAGTGCTTTGAAAATGAGGCCACTTATTTTGTGTGTCTAAATATGGCCTCTGGAGTCTAACATTAGGCCACCAGGTTTAACCTACGTTCATACTAACATGGGAACAGTCAGAAGATTCACAGTTAAGGTTCCCACAGCCATGGGTGCATAAAACAAGGTCTCTAAGGTGATAACTCAGGAGTAACAGGAGGGCAGAGGGTGTCCCATCGCCCCGTTCCCTTAGGGAAGGTGATCACACCATTGATGGCATTGCACTGAGATTTCTAGATTAACAGTAAAACTAAGTTCATTAAATTTAAAGTGGCATCCAGGCCACAATGATGAGTTGAGACCATTTATTTCCATTCATCCATGTCAACTGCCATTTCAACACAACACAAGCGTCAGGGACGGTGTTCCTGTGTGTTACTACACCCTCTGCCACAATGGGGCACTGATCTTGGTAGTGGTTTCTTGGCGCTAGCACTATAGACTAATTCGGCAAAAACAACTCTTCCTGTTTCAACACAACGTGAGGGAGCGGCCACAGGCCCTGCTGAGTTGAGCTTGTCTATTACCCTAATGCCCCGTTCCCTTCCCTTTTTCTGAATGTTTTGGATCAGATGGGAATTTTCATATTTAACCCAAATTTGCATATTTCACACTCAAACAACTCTCCCCTGCAGCTCGGGGCTGTTATAAATGATCCGTGTCACTCGTTACAGTTTGTTGATCGGCATCTGTCAATTCAAACCAACCAAGATGATCTCCCAGGCTCAGCTCCTCTGGCTGTTAGTGCTCTGGATCCAGGGTAAGAACCAAACCAAGAGGGACCTGGGTTGGTTATAAGCAAGATCCTCCTTTAAAGAGAAATGAAAAGATCTAGGAACCTTGGCTATCAAACCCTTAAGATCCCTGAGAGGGTTCCGCTAACTTCTGAGCATCTTTGTCTCATTTCAAGCACCAATGAGAAAGCAAGACCCACGTTTAAAATATTTGGGCCTGTTGTAAAGTGCATGGGAGTCTTTCCATGGACTCCAATGTACCCCAAATGAGCAAATGAAAAGTGTTACATTGACAGAGCTGCCTCAAGCCTAACATTACCCTCTCAGCCAGGCAATGAGCTATCGTAAATAGGGAATGCACACAGGAGACTATTTATGAAAAAAATCTTGTTTGCTTTGACCTACTGTATATTAAAAATGTATTCATTTCTATTCTGTTTTAACTTCAGATTCCAGTGGGCAGATTGTGCTGACTCAGACTCCAGAATCCCTCTCAGTGTTTCCAGGAGACAGAGTCACCATCAACTGCAAAGCCAGTTCAAGCCTCACCAGTAGCTCTTCAGGCAAAGAGGTCTTAGCCTGGCATCAGCAGAAATCAGGACAAGCTCCTAAACGCCTTATTTATTATGCTGACACCCTTGTATCTGGGGTCCCAGCCCGGTTCAGTGGCAGTAGATCAGGAAGTGATTACACCCTCACCATCAGCAGTGTTGAAGCTGAAGACGCTGGAGATTATTATTGTCAACAAGGCAAGAGCTACCCTCTCACAGTGATACAGACTAGTTCAAAAACCTGCCTGTGCTGTTCTGTCCAATGTCACAGCTGCTTCCTCAACAGTCATCACCTCAATGAAACTGCTACACTGGAGGTTTGATCAGTCTTTCTGCACCTCAGTATTTGGGCCACAGATTCCACTGCCCTCTTGTTGCTCTTTTGCTTACTAGACAAGTTTGCTGTTGGAGAAATTTGCTCCCATATTGAAGGAGTCTTTTTTTTTTTGATTAAATGAGTTTACTCTCTGAAACCTCAAAAATAATTCCTGTTGTGAGCTCTATGGAGACTGAGTATTTCAGAAAGAAAATGTCCCAATACTATATTAGGCAGTGTTGTAGCCATGTTGGTCCCAGGATATTAGAGAGCCAAGGTGAGTGAAGTATAATCTTTTATTGGGCCAGTTTCTGCTGGTGAGAGAAACTTGTTTAGTACACAGAGCTCTTCCTAGGGTCAGGTCTGTGTAGCTCTAAAGCTTGTCTCTCTCACCAACAGAAGTTGGTCTAATAAAAGATATTACCTCAGCCACCTTGTCTCTCCAATGCTATATTGGCAGAGCTGCCACGTGATTAAGTAGAACTGGGGGCTGTTTGAAAGATTTTTCTTGACAAGTATTTCTGAACAATTACTTTAACTATATGGACATTTTAATCAACATTTTTATTCTACATGTTTCCAGACATTTTCTAAGTTTTCCATGAACAATTCACACCAAAAATATTATTTTAAATTTAAATGAAATTATATTTTTGTTGTGACTCATTTCATCACAAAGTCAGAAAGTTTTAGGAAAAATTTCAGACTAATTTTTTTCACAGAAAGCAATTCCCATTTTTTTCAGCCAACCCTAGAACTCAGCTCTAGGGTGGCCCTGGGCGAGGAGGGATGCAGAAGCAGAGAGTTCAAACCCTAGAAAGAAAACGTCATGTTGATCTCTAGCAACCTGCTGTGATGCACTCATGGAAAAATGAGGACAGACGGTATAAGGAGCTTCATTCACCCCCGCAGCGGCTAAAGGAAAGGATGCAGCAAGGTGGATCCTTCGACAGAGTGGAAGGAGTAAAATTTGGACAGTTCTCAGGAATGAAGCAGGGATTTTACATGATGTGATAGAGGGTGGCATTTATTTTCTGGCTTACATGATGTTACTCCTTGCTTCCAAAGTAATTCTTACTGGCTGCTCGACAGAGACTGAGTGGTCAGGATTTGAAGAGAAATTATCATTCCAGCCTGTTATTAACACCACTGCCATGTGGGCAGGGCCGGCTCCAGGCACCAGCCAAGCCACCTCGTGCTTGGGGCGGCAGATTCTAGGGGGAAGCATTACGCCCAATCCTAGGGCGGCACAGCAGGTGTTTTTATTTATAGTTCCCCGATCAGGCCGCCCCGTAGAGGGCGGAGGAGGGCAGTGCCCTGCTGCAAACTCGGCAGGGCAGCCCGCGTCCTTCCCTCCCCGCTGACCGGAGCGGCGCAGAGCCCTCCCGGCAGGCGGCATGGCGGTCGGGGCCGCGGGGTGAACGCCCTGCTGAAGCCCTGGCCACCCCCTTCTCTCTCTTCCCCCCGCTCCCTCCTCCTTCCCCCCATTAGACCGGCGCGCACTCTGCAGCACAGGGAGTCCCCCTGCACTCTGGCTTGGGCTGCACTGTAGGGATTTTTTGTTTTATTTTTTTCCCTGCCGTGCTGTTTTGGGGGGGGGTTCTTCCCCCCTGCTTTGCTGCTCCAGCCGCGCTGTTTTTTTTGTTCCCCCTCCTACAGACTTTGCCGCTCCAGCTGCGCCGTGTTTTTATTTTTTCCCCTACTTTGTCACTCTGCCCCCACTCTCCTTTTTTGGCTTGGGGCAGCAAAAAAGCCAGAACCGTACCTGCATGTGGGGAACAGATTTTGGATCATGTCTCTAGCTGGGAGGGACTAGAAGGCAGCAGAAACAGTGGGTCCAAGCCCTGGGAGGAAAGGAACAGCTCCCGGTGCTTTCCAGTGACCCACTCTGGTGGACATACACAATGACAAGGACTGGTTGCTGCAATGTCTGTTGTGAACTTCTCAAAACCACCTTACTGTTCTGCTCTGGTGGTTTTTTCCCCCTTCACCTGTTGACTCTTATCTTAGATTGTAGCATCTTTGGAGCAGCGACTGACTTTTCATAATGTGTGTGCACAGCATCTAACACAGCGGGGTCCTGATCTCAGACTGGCACCTCTTAGTACTATGTAATACAAATAAATCATAACAAAGAGCTGCATCCAGCCCTCCTCTGCTAGAGAGAACGTAGCAGCAATTGTAGTAGCACCAATGCGGATACCTTGTCATAGATAAGGAGGGGCAGGGAGGGCACGATTCAGCTAATCATGATTAACCCCTGCTATCTGTGTTCACTCCCAATTGCAGCCCTCCCCCGGGGGAATACAGTATCTCTGTCACCATTTGTATCATTATTGTGAGGAGATCTCCAGCACAACAGTGATACTAACCCACTTCCCAGCATATTATTATTGCTAGGAAAACTTATTGCCATTCTGTCCTGACAAATGTCATTTTAACAGAGAGGTTCTTGCCCCCAGGACCATGGGGTTGGACTTGCCAATTTCACCCCGACCCCTTCCCTTTTTGTGTATGTCTATGAACTAGGCATGAATTTTCATCTCTGAACCCAATTTGCATATTTCATACCCAGTGACCTCCCCCCTGATGGTCTGAGCTGTTATAAATGCTTCGAGTCACTTGTTATGGCTTGTTGATCAGCATCAGACCCGTCAGACGTATCAAGATGATCTCCCGAGCTCAGCTCATCTGGCTCCTACTGCTCTGGGTCCAGGGTAAGGCTCAAAGGGAATTTGATGAAGTACAATGATCTACTGAAAATTTTAAAAGACCTAGAAATTATGTATTTTGACCCATAAATTATATCTGCAATCAAAATCTATTAAAACAGTAAGCTCACCATGGCAGGGACTGTCACCTATTATTTGTCTGGACAGCAACCGGAACCACTGAGTCCAATCTGCTTGAGATCAGTAGGAATTACTGAGCTATAAATGTTCAAATAGCTGTCAGAAAATTACACTAATTTATCAAAATCTTTATCTCATTTTAACTGAAATTGAGAAAAGGGAGACAATTGAGGAAATAACAAAATGGGAATAGGGGTTAGGCTGAAAGAGCCATCCTGAGCTTAATGTTAGCATCACAGCCAGGTAACTAGGTTTAGCAATTGTATAAAGATGCACATGGGACTATTTTACAGGTACAACAGTGTTTAGTTTGCTTGTATTTTTATTAACTTATATTCTCTTTGTAAATTTAGATTCCAGTGCGGACATTGTGATGACTCAGAGTCCAGAATCCCTGGCAGTGTCTCCAGGAGACAGAGTCACCATCAACTGCAAAGCCAGTGAAAGCATTACAGGCTCTTCAGGCACTATTTACTTAGCCTGGTACCAACAGAAATCCACACAAGCGCCAAAGCTCCTTATCTACGAGGCTTCCACCCGCGCCTCTGGGATCCCAGACCGGTTCAGCGGCAGCGGGTCTGGAACCGATTTCACTCTCACCATCAGCAACGTTCAAGCTGAAGATGCTGGAGATTATTACTGTCTACAAAGCTGGAGCTCACCTCTCACAGTGATACAAACCAGTACAAAAACCTCCCTGTGCTGTTCCGTTCAGCGTCACAGCTGCTTCCTTAACCAAACCACCTTCTCAGTCAACTGCAACATGCTATTTGGGGCAAACTTTCAGCCCTACAAGCCCCCGACGTGCTCCCAGCCTTCAGTACCAATATAACTAAGCAGGAAAGTTTGCCACTGAAGAAATTTCCTTCCGTATAAAAGAAATTTTAACTTCTCCTGATTTACAATGGCATTTTTTTCAGGATTTCAATTACTTTATTACACACACACACACACACACACACTTGCTGCAGTATAAAGACTCTGTGAGCATTTCAGAATTAGAACAGACATGGCCAGCCCAGTGCTGTCTGGCAGAGCTACCATGTACAGTAACTGAATTGATGCCCTGAGCTCCGGGCAGGGAGGCCTGGAGAGGATGTGAATTCAGATGCTGGGGAGGAACACCTCTCCTCACTTCTTAGCAACCCACTCGGAGACACGTGCCATGACTGGAGCAGGTTCCGAGGACTATTCAACCCTCTTCTGTTAGTGGGAATGTGGTACAAGTTGGAGGCTTAGAGAGGGGAAGGGAAGTTGTCAGGTCCCCAAGAAGGGCTCAGAGGGGCCTGTGGAGAAACAGCATAACTAACATTACTGAGCTGAATCACTGAGGAGCAGCTCAGAGATGAGGGGAATGCATATGATCCCCTTGCTACTGGGGCTGTGAGTAAAATCCTGTGCGAACCTGATAATCATGTGGTTGCTCAACAGAGAAGCTTCCTGATGAAAGGGCCAGTCTCTTCTCTAACACTGACCTCAACAACCAAATAAAATAAACACTACAGCATCCCACAGAAATGGGTGATAGAGACGGCAGGGACAGTCCTGCCCCGGGTTACCTGGTTACCACCCCCATTGACCTCCCTGGTGCCCGCACCTATGTGCCTGAACTGGGCCTTACAGCCTGTCCCCAGCTCTAGGACTTTCAGCCCCCATATCAACAAACACTTCAGTATCCTACAAGGATGGGCCCACACACTACATGTGAAGACTGTCACTGCAGCCTCTGCTGGAGCGGTTTTATTATGGCTCTAGTTTTTCATTCCATGAGTCTGATTTCTAGATCTCTTGCCCTAGAGGGATTTCCCTTTAACAGACTCACTAACCTTCTGGGGCACAAATATATGAGTTTTAAACATATTTCTTCTTTCATAGCCTGTCATCTGAATTTGGGTGATGGGGATGAGTTATTTTATTTGGTTTCCTTTTCACTTCTCACTCCTCACATCTCAGCTGGTGCTCCATGGAAAGTAGTTCATGTTGTCTTTAAGTATCAGAGGGGTAGCCGTGTTAGTCTGGATCTGTAAAAGCAGCAAAGAATCCTGTGGCACCTTATAGACTAACAGACGTTTTGCAGCATGAGCTTTCATGGGTGAATACCCACTTCTTCGGATGCAAGAAGTGGGTATTCACCCACGAAAGCTCATGCTGCAAAACGTCTGTTAGTCTATAAGGTGCCACAGGATTCTTTGCTGCTTTTACATGTTGTCTTTGGTGTTTGTGTGAAATATCCAGACAGCTCCCCCTGCACTGCAGAGAGTTAGTTGTAACACACACACACATTGGAGACCATCCAAAACACAATCTGGACAACAATCCATTAAAAACTCTGAAAATATTTACAACATTCCTCAGAGAGCTACATTAACATATGAATGTTTACACGTCATTCCAGAGAAACAACGGGCAAAGTAATGTCAGGAACAACCAGGCAGAAGGATTTAAACTGAAAGGTCCTTCTTAAGTTTAACAGCAGCATCACTGCCAGGCCCCACAGTATCACACACGTACAAAGTGTGCACTAAAGGCACTGTTCAGTGTGATAGCTCACACGTCTGTGTTAATTTAGATTTTGCTGGTAATTACAGATTGTGATGATACAGTCTCCAGAATTCCTGTCATTGTCTCCAGGGGACAACGTCACTATTACTGCAAAGCCCTGAGCAGGGCTAATGCAGTATCAGCAAAAATCCAGACAAATATGACCAGTGCTCAAGTGTCCAAAGAGATTTAATTACCTAGGATTGTTCACAGGGGCAGTAACAAGCTAGTTTTGATCTAGAGGGAGATAAACTATAGACAAAAGGAAACTTTTCAACTCAATTACAGTTCATGACCTGATCTTCAAGCAATCTGATGATTTCCTTCAAACTCTGCTAAGACATTCCCCTTTCCCTTCAGATGGAACTGGGCAATTTTCAAAGCAAACATATTTTCCCAGGGAAAAACTACACATAGGGACTAAAATAGGCTTTACCATAGAATTGGTTACAACTTTAACCATGGAGAGGACCATAATAAACAACCTTTTAGGCCATCTCCTCTATTGGAGTGTCACAGATAGATCACAGACACCATTTAGGGAATGTGTCCCTTATCTACTAGGACAGATGTAAAATACACCGGAAGGCAGCATTGTGTAGGGTACAGATAAAGCGAACTTGCCCATAGCTCTCTTACTTTCACAGCTTGATTCCTTTCATCACACATATAGAGACAACCTACAGTACTGGTCCCAATTCTACAGCTTATAAAGCGTCACTGCAGTGCTTTGGACCATTACTGTAATGCAGGGCCGCCCAGAGGATTCAGGGGGCCTAGGGTCTTCGGCGGCGGGGGGCTCCTGCTTCGGCAGTAATTCGGCAGTGGGGGGTCCTTCCACACTGGAGTGGAAGGAACCCCTGCCGCCGAATTGCCGCCGAAAACCTGTAGCGGAAGAAGCTCCGGGGGCCCGGGCCCCGTGAGAGTTTTCTGGGGCCCCCGGAGTGAGTGAAGGACCCTGCTTCAAGGGCCCCGAAAAACTCTCGAGGGGGCTCCTGCGGGGTCCGGGGCAAATTGCTCCACTTGCCCCCCCTTCTCTGGGCGGCCCTGCTGTACTGTAGTTTTACATGGGGGGAGGGATTGCCTTCACTGGATATCTTATTCAAACAAATAAAAGACAATCAAAAGTATATTCATTTCCCTGATCTATTCTTCTAGCAGGTAAATTAACATTTGGGGGCAATAAAAAAAACTCATTCTTTTAACACAGCAGAGAGTCCTGTGGCACCTTATAGACTAACAGACGTATTGGAGCATGAGCTTTCTTTTAACACATTTCTTAGACTCTAGAATGTCATCACTGAAAGGTATTTTTGGTACGGTTTTGAGTATTTGGTGTGTTTGTGCACAAAATACAGTATTTTCTTGCAGGGAGCTCTATCCCACCGCACTCTGCACAGGAAATGGACAATTACTGAATGGCCGCTTTTATACCTAAACCTTTTTAAACAACAGGCTGAACTTCCATGCAACTGACTCTAGATGGCCACATTCAGCTAACTTTCCAGGGGGAGCAGCTAACCATATTACAATTTGGAAAATGAGGAGAAATATTTCAAGGGCTGAAATATGGACGCAAGAGTCTGATGTTAAATCTCCAGGAAAGAAAATCCTGGTCTATTTAAGCAATGTTACATAGAACATGGGGAGCTCACAAACTATTTAATGGGATCTCAAAGGTGATGACTAATAAAGCCAGTAGGGGGTAGTAAAGGACAGATGTAGGCGGGATTAGCCCTCTGCATAGATCAACTGATACAGGGAGATAACGCCATTGCTATCACCTTTATGAGGATATTCCTAGTCTAAGAATGATTGTCAGCTTATTAAAATTTAAACGAGCTACCAAGCAATACTGATCATCTGAGAACATGTATTTCCAATCCACCCTGACACAGGCCATTTCAACACAAAGTGAGGTGCAGGGACTGTAACCTAATATGGGGTAGTTTAGCACCTAACACAATAGGATCAAGACAGGGACCTCGGGGCACCATCATCACTATTAACAGAACTGCCATTTTAGTTAAACTCGAGGATGCATTCCTAGAGTTAGACAGGTCAAACTTGCCTATTTCAAGTATCAGAGGGGTAGCCGTGTTAGTCTGGTTCTGTAAAAGCAGCAAAGAATCCTGTGGCACCTTATAGACTAACAGACGTTTTGCAGCATGAGCTTTCGTGGGTGAATACCCACGGATTGCATCCGACGAAGTGGGTATTCACCCACGAAAGCTCATGCTGCAAAACGTCTGTTAGTCTATAAGGTGCCACAGGATTCTTTGCTGCTCTTGCCTATTTCAGGCACTGTCTCTCATTTCCCTTTTTCTGCATGTCTTTAGGTCAGCGGGATTTTTTTTCTCTGAACTAAGTTTGCATATTTCACATCCAGGAGATGCTGCCCTGCAGCTCTGGGCCAGTATAAATGTCCCATGTCACTGATTACAGTTTGCTGATCTGCATCAGACCAGTCAGACGGAGCAAGATGGTCTCTCAGGTTCACTTTATCTGGCTGTTAGTCCTCTGGATCCAGGGTAAGAATCAAATGAAGGGGGCATGGGATGATTTAAGCTACAGTGATAGAAAAACTTTACAGATCCAAGAATGTTCCGTATGAACCCATAATCATGAGCTAGTGATAGAAACTTCTGAGAAGGGTCTCTCCTTTTCATTGCAACTGCGAGGGAAATACAAGCAATTGAAGGGAGCGTGGAATGAAACAGCCACCTCGAACTTAATGTTAGGTCATCCTCTGACAACGATGCTATCATAAGTATGTGAAGAGGCACACGGGAAAGTTTACAAATTCAAATATTGTTTATTCTGATTAACTATACTCTTGACATATTTTTATGAGAGAAAGACACTATACATGTACATACTAATTTATATTCTGTTTCTTAATTCAGACTCCAGTGGGCAGATTGTGCTGACTCAGACTCCAGAATCCCTGGCAGTGTCTCCTGGAGACACAGTCACTATCCGCTGCAAAGCCAGTTCAAGTGTCAGCATTGGCAGAACTCACCGCTTAGCCTGGTACCAACAGAAATCAGGACAAGAGCCGAAGCTCCTTATCTATGATGGCAGCTCCCTGCAATCTGGGGTCCCAGCCCGGTTCAGCGGCAGAGGGTCTGGCACTGATTTCACTCTCACCATCAGTAAGGCTGAAGCTGAAGATGCTGGAGATTATTACTGTCTACAAAGCTGGAGCTCACCTCTCACAGTGATACAAACCAGTACAAAAACCTCCCTGTGCTGTTCCGTTCAGCGTCACAGCTGCTTCCTTAACCAAACCACCTTCTCAGTCAACTGCAACATGCTATTTGGGGCAAACTTTCAGCCCTACAAGCCCCCGACGTGCTCCCAGCCTTCAGTACCAATATAACTAAGCAGGAAAGTTTGCCACTGAAGAAATTTCCTTCCGTATAAAAGAAATTTTAACTTCTCCTGATTTACAATGGCATTTTTTTCAGGATTTCAATTACTTTATTACACACACACACACACACACACTTGCTGCAGTATAAAGACTCTGTGAGCATTTCAGAATTAGAACAGACATGGCCAGCCCAGTGCTGTCTGGCAGAGCTACCATGTACAGTAACTGAATTGATGCCCTGAGCTCCGGGCAGGGAGGCCTGGAGAGGATGTGAATTCAGATGCTGGGGAGGAACACCTCTCCTCACTTCTTAGCAACCCACTCGGAGACACGTGCCATGACTGGAGCAGGTTCCGAGGACTATTCAACCCTCTTCTGTTAGTGGGAATGTGGTACAAGTTGGAGGCTTAGAGAGGGGAAGGGAAGTTGTCAGGTCCCCAAGAAGGGCTCAGAGGGGCCTGTGGAGAAACAGCATAACTAACATTACTGAGCTGAATCACTGAGGAGCAGCTCAGAGATGAGGGGAATGCATATGATCCCCTTGCTACTGGGGCTGTGAGTAAAATCCTGTGCGAACCTGATAATCATGTGGTTGCTCAACAGAGAAGCTTCCTGATGAAAGGGCCAGTCTCTTCTCTAACACTGACCTCAACAACCAAATAAAATAAACACTACAGCATCCCACAGAAATGGGTGATAGAGACGGCAGGGACAGTCCTGCCCCGGGTTACCTGGTTACCACCCCCATTGACCTCCCTGGTGCCCGCACCTATGTGCCTGAACTGGGCCTTACAGCCTGTCCCCAGCTCTAGGACTTTCAGCCCCCATATCAACAAACACTTCAGTATCCTACAAGGATGGGCCCACACACTACATGTGAAGACTGTCACTGCAGCCTCTGCTGGAGCGGTTTTATTATGGCTCTAGTTTTTCATTCCATGAGTCTGATTTCTAGATCTCTTGCCCTAGAGGGATTTCCCTTTAACAGACTCACTAACCTTCTGGGGCACAAATATATGAGTTTTAAACATATTTCTTCTTTCATAGCCTGTCATCTGAATTTGGGTGATGGGAGTGAGTTATTTTATTTGGTTTCCTTTTCACTTCTCACTCCTCACATCTCAGCTGGTGCTCCATGGAAAGTAGTTCATGTTGTCTTTAAGTATCAGAGGGGTAGCCGTGTTAGTCTGGATCTGTAAAAGCAGCAAAGAATCCTGTGGCACCTTATAGACTAACAGACGTTTTGCAGCATGAGCTTTCATGGGTGAATACCCACTTCTTCGGATGCAAGCAGTGGGTATTCACCCACGAAAGCTCATGCTGCAAAACGTCTGTTAGTCTATAAGGTGCCACAGGATTCTTTGCTGCTTTTACATGTTGTCTTTGGTGTTCGTGTGAAATATCCAGACAGCTCCCCCTGCACTGCAGAGAGTTAGTTGTAACACACACACACATTGGAGACCATCTAAAACACAATCTGGACAACAATCCATTAAAAACCCTGAAAAGGTTTACAACATTCCTCAGAGAGCTACATTAACATATGAATGTTTACACGTCATTCCAGAGAAACAATGGGCAAAGTAATGTCAGGAACAACCAGGCATAAGGGTTTAAACTGAAAGGTCCTTCTTAAGTTTAACAGCAGCATCACTGCCAGGCCCCACAGTATCACACACATACAAAGTGTGCACTAAAGGCACTGTTCAGTGTGATAGCTCACACGTCTGTGTTAATTTAGATTTTGCTGGTAATTACAGATTGTGATGATACAGTCTCCAGAATTCCTGTCATTGTCTCCAGGGGACAACGTCACTATTACTGCAAAGCCCTGAGCAGGGCTAATGCAGTATCAGCAAAAATCCAGACAAATATGACCAGTGCTCAAGTGTCCAAAGAGATTTAATTACCTAGGATTGTTCACAGGGGCAGTAACAAGCTAGTTTTGATCTAGAGGGAGATAAACTATAGACAAAAGGAAACTTTTCAACTCAATTACAGTTCATGACCTGATCTTCAAGCAATCTGATGATTTCCTTCAAACTCTGCTAAGACATTCCCCTTTCCCTTCAGATGGAACTGGGCAATTTTCAAAGCAAACATATTTTCCCAGGGAAAAACTACACATAGGGACTAAAATAGGCTTTACCATAGAATTGGTTACAACTTTAACCATGGAGAGGACCATAATAAACAACCTTTTAGGCCATCTCCTCTATTGGAGTGTCACAGATAGATCACAGACACCATTTAGGGAATGTGTCCCTTATCTACTAGGACAGATGTAAAATACACCGGAAGGCAGCATTGTGTAGGGTACAGATAAAGCGAACTTGCCCATAGCTCTCTTACTTTCACAGCTTGATTCCTTTCATCACACATATAGAGACAACCTACAGTACTGGTCCCAATTCTACAGCTTATAAAGCGTCACTGCAGTGCTTTGGACCATTACTGTAATGCAGGGCCGCCCAGAGGATTCAGGGGGCCTAGGGTCTTCGGCGGCGGGGGGCTCCTGCTTTGGCAGTAATTCGGCAGTGGGGGGTCCTTCCACACTGGAGTGGAAGGAACCCCTGCCGCCGAATTGCCGCCGAAAACCCAGGGCGGAAGAAGCTCCGGGGGCCCGGGCCCCGTGAGAGTTTTCTGGGGCCCCCGGAGTGAGTGAAGGACCCTGCTTCAAGGGCCCCGAAAAACTCTCGTGGGGGCTCCTGCGGGGCCTGGGGAAAATTGCCCCACTTGCCCCCCCTTCTCTGGGCGGCCCTGCTGTACTGTAGTTTTACAAGGAGGGAGGGATTGCCTTCACTGGATACCTTGTTCACACAAATAAAAGACAATCAAAAGTATATTCATTTCCCTGATCTATTCTTCTAGCAGGTAAATTAACATTTGGGGGCAATAAAAAAAACCCATTCTTTTAACACAGCAGAGAGTCCTGTGGCACCTTATAGACTAACAGACGTATTGGAGCATGAGCTTTCTTTTAACACATTTCTTAGACTCTAGAATGTCATCACTGAAAGGTATTTTTGGTACGGTTTTGAGTATTTGGTGTGTTTGTGCACAAAATACAGTATTTTCTTGCAGGGAGCTCTATCCCACCACACTCTGCACAGGAAATGGACAATTACTGAATGGCTGCTTTTATACCTAAACTTTTTTAAACAACAGGCTGAACTTCCATGCAACTGACTCTAGATGGCCACATTCAGCTAACTTTCCAGGGGGAACGGCTAACCCTACTACAATTTGGAAAATGAGGAGAAATATTTCAAGGGCTGAAATATGGACGCAAGAGTCTGATGTTAAATCTCCAGGAAAGAAAATCCTGGTCTATTTAAGCAATGTTACATAGAACATGGGGAGCTCACAATCTATTTAATGGGATCTCAAAGGTGATGACTAATAAAGCCAGTAGGGGCTAGTAAAGGACAGATGTAGGCGGGATTAGCCCTCTGCATAGATCAACTGATACAGGGAGATAACGCCATTGCTATCACCTTTATGAGGATATTCCTAGTCTAAGAATGATTGTCAGCTTATTAAAATTTAAACGAGCTACCAAGCAATACTGATCATCTGAGAACATGTATTTCCAATCCACCCTGACACAGGCCATTTCAACACAAAGTGAGGTGCAGGGACTGTAACCTAATATGGGGTAGTTTAGCACCTAACACAATAGGATCAAGACAGGGACCTCGGGGCACCATCATCACTATTAACAGAACTGCCATTTTAGTTAAACTCGAGGATGCATTCCTAGAGTTAGACAGGTCAAACTTGCCTATTTCAAGTATCAGAGGGGTAGCCGTGTTAGTCTGGTTCTGTAAAAGCAGCAAAGAATCCTGTGGCACCTTATAGACTAACAGACGTTTTGCAGCATGAGCTTTCGTGGGTGAATACCCACGGATTGCATCCGACGAAGTGGGTATTCACCCACGAAAGCTCATGCTGCAAAACGTCTGTTAGTCTATAAGGTGCCACAGGATTCTTTGCTGCTCTTGCCTATTTCAGGCACTGTCTCTCATTTCCCTTTTTCTGCATGTCTTTAGGTCAGCGGGATTTTTTTTCTCTGAACTAAGTTTGCATATTTCACATCCAGGAGATGCTGCCCTGCAGCTCTGGGCCAGTATAAATGTCCCATGTCACTGATTACAGTTTGCTGATCTGCATCAGACCAGTCAGACGTAGCAAGATGGTCTCTCAGGTTCACTTTATCTGGCTGTTAGTGCTCTGGATCCAGGGTAAGAATCAAATGAAGGGTGACATGGGATGATTTAAGCTACAGTGATGCATAGAAAAACTTTACAGATCCAAGAATGTTCTGTGTGAACCCATAAACATGAGCAGTGACAGTAACTTCTGAGAAGGGTCTCTCCTTTTCATTGGAACTGTGAGGTAAATTCAAGCAATTGAAGGAGCGTGGAATGAAACAGCCACTTCAAACTTAACATTAGTTCATCCTCTGACAATGATGTTATCATAAGTATGTAAAGAGGCACACGGGAAAGT
Source organism: Mauremys mutica (assembly GCF_020497125.1). Lineage (NCBI taxonomy): Eukaryota > Metazoa > Chordata > Testudines > Geoemydidae > Mauremys > Mauremys mutica. Next base: position 130,507,087 of record NC_059076.1, on the reverse strand, counting down.
TTACAAATTCAAAGTATTGTTTATTCTGATTAACTAGTCTCTTGACATATTTTATATGAGAGAAAGACACTATACATGTACATACTAATTTATATTCGGTTTCTTAATTCAGACTCCAGTGGGCAGATTGTGATGACTCAGACTCCAGAATCCCTGGCAGTGTCTCCTGGGGAGACAGTCACTATCCGCTGCAAAGCCAGTTCCAGCGTCAGCATTGGCAGCATTCACTTCTTAGCCTGGTACCAACAGAAATCAGGACAAGCTCCTAAGCTCCTTATCTATGATGGCAGCTCCCTGCAATCTGGGGTCCCAGCCCGGTTCAGCGGCAGAGGGTCTGGCACTGATTTCACTCTCACCATCAGTAAGGCTGAAGCTGAAGATGCTGGAGATTATTACTGTCAGCAGTATCGCAGCGACCCTCTCACAGTGATACAGACCAATACAAAAACCTCCCCATCCTGTTCCTTTCACGCTAACAGCTGCTTCCTATCCATGGTGTAACCGCTACCTACCTGTCAGACAGTGTTTTGAAAAATCTTTCAGCACCACAGAGTCCTTCTGCTCCCCCTGCTGAACTGTCCATAATACTGCTGACTCTTTCCCATCACCAGTGTCTCACTTGTAGCACCAATGTCGACCCAGTGCCAAGCAGCAGCAAATGTCCCGGCCTTGCAGGTTGGCTTCTCAGGGGAGGGAAAAATCAGTGATGTGGAGTCTGAGTATCCCAAGCATAACATTTTATTCACACATACACCAGACCTGGGAGAGAGGAAATCACAAGCTGCCTGCAGGGAAACCCTTCTCTCAGGAATCTGTCCCAGAACGAATGTCACTTTTTCCTGCACAAACAATCTTCTTCCCTGATTCCACAAAACAGTTCTTTTCTTGCTGTCTTGTAAAACCTGTCTGAGCAATTCAGAATTAAACCAGAGCCAGCCCTCCAAGAGCTTTATTCGCAGCATTACCTTGTGGAGAGGCTTGGAATAAAAAACAGAAGCTATTGGCAGCATCCAGCCTTCCTCAAATGGAGGGAAGGTCACAGCAGCCTTGGGCTTTTGAGGGAGAAACCGGGCAGTTGATAGGTTCACTAGTGAGCCAATATAGGAAGAAGCCCAACAACATATTTCCTCCTTTGTCTAAGGGCATTTGACATATTTTTAGGGTTGGGGACAGTGGTGGGGGGTTGACAATTCATCTGTTTTTACTCAAGCTGGTACTGAGCACTGGAGGTGTTGGCAGCTTTACTGGGGTCTCCTCCCATTGAGGCCATCCAACTGCACCATCAGCATCCAGATCCCTGTAGAGAGGACAGGGACACTGACAGGCTCTGGTGGAAACCTGCTAACTGCATCACGTGGGTGCTCTGCAGACCCATTTGCTATTCAAAGGGCCAGACCATCTCCAACTCTGATTTTCAGCAACCAAATACAACCACCATGACAGCACCAAACATCGCAGGCCCAATCCTACCCTGGATTACTTGGTTGCCTCTCCTACTGACTTCCCTGTGATTTATACCCCTGGAAATCAACTGGGCCTTACAGCCTTTTTCAGTGTCACAGCAACGTCCAGAATATCATCAAACTAAATCATGGTACTGGTTTCTATGGACATGGTTTTTTCCTTCCATTGACTATTCTCCACCTCCAGTGGCCCCAGTTCCCGCATCTGGTCTTTCAGCAAGGGATTAACAATTTGGGGACAATATAAAGTTATTCTTGAACATATTTATTCCTTTCTAGGCATCGTTGTTCATTTGATCCATAAATATCTGAGATACACCACCTTTCAAAATCTGCTGGGTTAAATTTGAATAAACCCTTTAATTTTTATTTTTTTTTGAGCAGTAGCAGAGGGGGAAACCCCAGGAAAGAAAAACATTGTGTGTAAAAAATAACACAAATACTCAGAAATCCCAAATCCTGTCCACAACTACATACCACAAACGTGTATTACATTTTCCAGCGATATTTAAACATGCCAACAGGCAAAGGCTAGCAGTTTTTAAAGTCTGCACATGCAACAATGTGAGTCCATTGAGTTTGCATGTCCCCCCATCATGCTGCTTTTCCTGTCTGAAGGCAGCAAAATTCTTCATGCGCACTGGGACATGACAGACTTCCTCATTAAAGACGAGCATTCAGTCACCTCAAAGAAGGCAATGAAATTATGCCCAATGGCCAAGAACAGTGGAAACCAGTGAGAATTGTATTGCAAGTTAACTTTTCTTTCTATTTTTGGTAAAACTCCACAGTGTACATTTGCAAATGGAAGCAAAGGCATCCTGATACATCACATTGATATGCCCCTTAGCTCGATTCACATGCTGCTACTGATGTAGCTAATGCCTTAAAAGAAGAAGAATGCAAGTCAAAGGGCTCCAAAAAGCAAGTCCTTTCACCGTCAATGCATGCTCTTGCATCAAAATTTCACAGTAAACTGAAGGCGCCCATATCCTGCAATGTACCCGGTGGACTCTATGATCAAGATTTCTTCTTGCTAACTGTAAAGTGTTTGATCCATTTGTCAAGGTTCAAGTATCAATTTTAGCAACTACAAAAATAGTCTATTTTCCCTTGCAAGACAAGATTTCAAGGATGATTTTGACTCATGCATGGCATGTGATTTACCCTTTGATGACAGTATAATAGCCCTTGAATATGGAGATGTGAATCTCAGTCATTTCCTGTTATGTCCAGTGTTGCATTACCTGCACTTGCAACTCCAGTAACATTCACAGTCTGGGGAAAGATCAGTCTGTTCAGAAAAGTACAAGACCAAAGACGTATGCCTATCTCCCAAGACCAAATTGAGAAGCTCAATGTTAGGCACTAAAATAAGGACTAAGCTCAAATTTGGAGAACTTTTGAAATCTGGAATCATCTGCTGGCTCTAGCAAACAATTATGCATTCCAGTATCTGTAACAAAAGGCCTGAGATTTTTGTTTTTCATTCAGACCTCCTAGCTGTGGACTGCCAAGTTCCTGAATTCCAGAGCTAGCAGTGTAGAAGGGTTGAAGAGGCATCATGCTCACCTTCTGGCAGGGCCGCCCGGGGTCGGGGGTGGGGGAGGCAAGTGTGGCAATTTGCCCCAGGTCCCCACGAGGATATACTCACCCAGCAGCACTTTTACTGATGGGGTGGTGCTCCAGGTCTTCGGCGGCACTTTGGTGGTGGGTCCTTCATTTGCTCCAGGTCTTCGGCAGCGGGTCCTTCAGTGCCACCGAACACACCCAGAGTGAGTGAAGGACCCACCACCGAAATGCCACCAAAGACCCAGAGTGCCACCAGGTGAGTAAAAATTAAAAAGGCACTTAATTAATTAATTAATTAAAAGGTCCCCGAAATTGCTTTGCCCCAGGCTCCCTGAATCCTCTGAGCAGCCCTGCCTTCTGGAATGAAGGAACAGCTCATGTTACTCTCTTGCGACCCACTCTGCTGGACATTTGGAATAATACAGACAGGCGCTATTGGCTGCATCCAGCCTTCCTCTGACAGAGGAAAGGTCACAGCAACACGGGGCCTTTGAGGAAGCAACTGGGCACTTGGCAGGTTCACAAGTGGGCTCGGGTGTGGGAAAAAACCCCACAAACATATTTCCTCCTTTATATGAGGGCACTTGACATTTTTTAGGCTGGGGGCAAATGTTGGGGTTTGAGGATTTATTTGGTTTTACCCAAACTGGTACTGAGCATTGGAACACTGGTACAACAGCACTGTGAGAGAATAAAATTACAGAGAATATATGTGCATTGCAGGAAGTATCAAGTAGCAGCAGCAGCAGGAGCAGCAGCAATACTATGTATTGGGAGGTGAGTGTGAAAGAGTGTGTGTATGAGAGATTGTAACACACACACAGTGTGAGAGAGAGAAAGAGAGAGACACAAAGTGTGCTAGACAGAGACAGGTGTTGCCCCGTTAAGAACGTTCACAGCCTGGCAGGACTCCCCAGTGGACTGCAGCTGATCTGGGGCATCCTTCAGGTAATCAATATTGCTAACTCTCACACTCTATGGTGCTTTTCCTTAAAGACCCAGTGTGTATCCACAGGGATAGGAGGGTGATATTGAGGAAGAAGTGTGAACATACAGCATCCCCTTGAGTTCTGGGAGAAGTGGAGCGGCTTCCTCCCATTCTGTCTTATTCTACAGAGGACCCAGCCCTCTCTCTCCACCAGAAGCAGCTCTAGTGTCATTCTGGTATTTACACATCAATTTACAGTGTTATTCATAATGGGAAAAGATAGAAACTCAGGGATTGTTTGAATTGAAGCGCAGAATTTCAGATGATGGCAAAATGCAGCCCAGATGTCCCACTCCTGAGCCCTATTGCATCCCACCCCTGCAGAGATGGGGTACAGGAGTGGGGAAGGGGGGCACCGTGACATCAACACCCCCATTCCAATGGGGAAATTGTGATGACTCAGACTATAGAATCCCTGTCAGTGTCTTCAGGATACACAGTCATCATCTGCAAAGACAGTTCAAACCTTACCAGCAGCAGCAGAATGAATAAAATTTGCACCTGGCACCACTACAGTATGAACAAGCTCCTAAATTCCTATTTATTATGCTTCCATATTGCAATCTGGGATCCCAGCCCGGGTCAGTGGCACTGGATCTGGAAGCAATTTGACTCTCTGTCCTGAGCTTTAATGTGAGCAGAAGAAGCCCACTCAAAAATTTGCAAATGCAGTAAATTGAACCATGAACATTCCTCAGAAAGCTACACTAATGGATGAATATTTACACGTCATTGCAGAGCAATAACAGGGGAAATAATGTTATGAGCAACTGGGTACAAGGTTTTAGATTGAAAAATCCTTCTTAAATGTAACATCAGCATCCCTTCCAGGCTACATGGTATAACACACATGCAATCATTTATGACAGAATATTGTTTACTGTGATTGATCACCCCTGTGTTAATTCAGATTATATTTCTAATTTCAGACACCAGGGGCAGATTGGGTCAGTAGCTCCAGGAAGCAGAGTCACTATTGACTGCAAGGCCGGAGCAGGCATTGCAGTGCTTTAGCCTGCGACCACCAGAAATCTGGGCAAAATCCTAAACTTCAAATGTATCATGCTTGCTCTCTTCTCACAGGGATTCCCACCTGTTTCAGCGCAATAGATCAGAGTAGGATTTCACCTTCATAATCAGCTGAAGAGGATGGAGATTATCATCATCAATAAGGTTATGATACCCCTTGCGTAACAATATACAGAATACAGAACCCATCCATTCCTACCTAAAGCCAACCATACCCCAGTTTATGCTGGATTATACCGTAGTGCAGGAAACTCTCAACCAACAGGCTGCAGACACACAAAGCACCTAGAGCAGTGCCTAATCCGCACAGAGTACGGTGGCTGTGCAGCCCAAACAACAGGTGGCATTGCCAGGATGAGCGTGTGTGTAGCATGGCCAGAAACTGTGCTGGTCTCTCTCTCTCTCTCTCATTGACTCCTAGGCAAAATTTAAAATGACCCAACCGCAGAAGGAATCCCAAAGGATGGTAGCAACAGCAGAACCACATGCTCCAGGCAGGTGTCTGACACCATTTATAATCCTGTTGTCATTAGTGAGAGTTACAAAGATCAGGGACTCTATATCGTCCTGCACCAGGGCATAGAGAAGTGATGTTTCCTGAGTGGCTACTATACATATTCAACTTCCTTTAAACAAGAAGCTGAACTTCCACAGAACTGACACCAGATGGCCACATTCAACCACCTTTCCAGCATCGCCCAGCGGCCGTTCCATGCTTTTGAAAATTAGACCAAATATTTTAGCTGTTAAAATATGGACTGAGGAATCTAACTTTAAATCTCCAGGAATTGTTACCCCAGAATTTGACATGCCTGTGCGGTGCCCCAGAAACTGACATTACTGCAGTAAGCAATTTTGTATGTTCACCCACTGCTAGCTGAAAACCAAACATCACATAGCTAGGAAAATCTTGGGCTCTGAGAGGCAAGGCCAAATAACAGCATGTTTGCAGCTTTTGGTACCGGAATGGGAGGATGGGCTAAGAAGTAAACGTTCCATGAAAATAGAAGGAATGTTTGGACAGCAACCTTGGTTTTAAGTGCCTCTAACATGTACGTTTTATTATTATGACTAGAAATGTTGTGATGATAAGCGATAAAGAGTGGTTTTGCTGAAAGTAGGAGAACTGGTGACCCACTAGGAGTCACAATAGGTTATGTGCTTTGTTTGAAGTTAACTATAAAAGATCAGACCAAAGAATTTGCTTTGGAGCAGTCCATGGAAGCTTTCTTTGGGCAAGGATCTGATAGCTAAGTTCCTCAACAGCTAGACGGAAGATGGGGCCCCTCTGAAACCTGGTCGCTGATCCGTTGCAACCATTTCTTAACTCTAGGTAAATAAACTTGTTTTGAAATGCTCTCACCCTACTTCGACAACATGTGTGTGTGTGCTTGAGAGCTAATAAAAAAGTAATTTTCGAGGAAAGCACTCCTGCTTGTGCCAATTGTTTATCAGATGGATGAGCTGTGCTCCCATTGATTTATTCCTGACACTTCCTGGAGAGAAACAGTTGTTACCACTGCTATAGGTTCTGAGAAACTCCAGGTAACAGATTGATAATCATGGTCTATTTATACAATGTGACACAGAACACAGGAAATGCTAGAGCTCACAAACTATTTAATGGGATATCAGCCTGTTCCTGTACACTACAGCTACCTTTGGGATTTAAATGGCAGAATAGTCAGGAAACTAAGGTTCCCACAACCCAGTGCATCACACAATAGGGTCTTTAAGGTTATGACTAATAAACTCAGAAGGGAGTAGTAGGTAAGGGGGGGCGGAGCTAGACCCTGCATAGATCCCCTAATGCAGGGAGATCACATCGATATCTTTTTGAGGAGATTCCTAGTAGAACAATGATTCTATGGTCATTAAATGTAAATGAGCAGTAAGGTAATACTGACAGGCTGAGAACATTTATTCCCATTCTACCCTCACAAATGCCATTTCCACACAAAGTGAGGGATGGTGACTGTGACCTAATATGTGGTTGTTTAGCACCCAACAAAATAGGGTCCTGATTCAGATATGGACATCTGGGTGCTACCTTCACTATCATCAGAACTGCCTTATTGGAACACAGATTGTCGGGGCTGCCACAGGGGCCGTCGCATTGACCTTGCCTGTTTCCTCCTTAGTCCTTTTTATTTCCCTTTCTCTGCACGATTTTAGGTCAACTGGGATTTTTCATCTCTGAACTAAATTTGCATATTTCACACGCAACTGACACTGCCCTGCAGCTCTGAGCGGTTATAAATGATCCATGTCACTCGTTACTGCTTGTTGATCAGCATCGGGCCACTCAGACGTAGCAAGATGATCTCACAGGCTCAGCTCATCTGGCTGTTAGTGCTCTGGATCCAGGGTAAGAATCAAATAAAGTGGGTGCTGGATGATTTAAGCTATAGAGATCTATGGGAAAATTGAAGAAATGTAGATATATTGATATATAAACATTCCTCAGTTAGCGACAGTAACTTCTGAAATGCTTGTCTCCTTCTAAGTGCAACTAAGAAAAAAAACAGGTTTCAGAAAAACACAAGAATTTAGAAGCAACAAGGTACGAAAGAACCAGATCAAACAATGTTAGCATCATTTTCAGAAAATTTGCTATCATTAGCATGTAAAGAGACACGTGAATATTTATAAAGACAAAATATTGTGCATTTTAAAACATGATACATATATATACACACACACGCGCACGAGAGAGTGACACTATATAGAAAGGCTGTACATGTATATGCTAACTGACATTCTTTGTGTTAATTCAGACTCCAGCGGGGACATTGTGATGACTCAGACTCCAGAATCCCTGGCAGTGTCTCCGGGAGACACAGTCACTATCCGCTGCAAAGCCAGTTCAAGCCTCACCTGGGGTAGCAATCACTTACTAGCCTGGTACCAACAGAAATCAGGACAAGCGCCAAAGCTCCTTATCTATGCTGGAAGCTCCTTGCAATCCGGGGTCCCAGCCCGGTTCAGTGGCAGTGGATCTGGCACCGATTACACACTCACAATCAGTAGGGTTGAAGCTGAAGATGCTGGAGATTATTATTGTCAACAGCATTATGAAACCCCTCTCACAGTGATACAGACCAATACAAAAACCTCCCCACGCTGTCTCTTTCAGTGTAACAGCTGCTTCCTGTACATAGTGTAGCTGCTACACTAGATTTCAGACAGCATTTTAATCAGTCTTTCAATACCAGGCAACTACTCCTCTACTCCTACAGCTGACCTTTCTATAATACAGTTGTCTCTTTCCAAACACCAGTGCTGACACTTTGCTGAGCAGTAGCAGATGTCCTGCACTTGCAAGTCAGCTTCTCGGTACAGGAGAAATCAGTGATGGTGTCCGAGGTTATAAAGCATAACTTGTTTTATTTACAGCAACACCTGTCTTGAAACAGAGGTGATCACAAACTGCATGCAAGCAAACCCCTCTTTAAGGAATCTGATCCCACCATCAATGCTCATATCCCAAGAACCAAATCTGCCTCAACAATTTAATCAGAAAGCAAGACAGACATCAAACTCTCCTGCTACTCATACAGCTCCCTTTCCTCAGACCTCTGCATAGCCAAAGTTAACAACCACACAGCATGTCTTCCCAAAACACTTACTCGCACCCTCTGATAAACTTGGAAGACTGTGTAACAGCGCCATCTGGTGTCACATATACAGCAAAGTACACTGTTCTGCAGAAAAAGGGGTTTCTGCTAGACACATTTATTTCAATAAAGAAATCTCTTTGCTGCAGCAGCAGATGAATCCGGGGCATTTTTTCCTGCATAAATGATTTTACTCCACAATTCACCAAAATAATTTGTACTTGCTGCCCCCTCTGAGCATTTGAGGACTAAAACAGACATAGCCCTTCCTAGCGCTTTATTGGCAGTGCTGCTTTTTGGAGAGGTTGAACCAAATTCCTGAACTCCAGAGCCAGCAGAGCCTAGAAGAGTTGAAGGGGCATCAAGTTCATCTTCCCGAATGAAGGAACAACTCATGTTACTCTCTAGCGTCCCACTCTGGTGGACACGTGAAATAACACAGTCAGGAGCTATTGGCAGCATCCAGTCTTCCTCTGACAAAGTGAAAGTTGCAGAAACACAAGGCCTTTGAGGAAGCAGTTGGGCAGTTGTCAGGTTCACAAGTGGGCTCAGATGGGAAAAAGCACAACATGTATTTACTCCTTTGTCTGAGGGCATTTGACATTTTCTGGGGCTGGCTGCAGAGGTTGGGGTTTGAGGATTTATTTGGTTTTACCCAAACTCATAGTGACCATTGCAGGTGCTGGTTGCTTGACTGGGGTTTTCTTCCATTGAGATCAAACCAACTGCACAGTAGAGAGGACTCAGGTGCTGAGATCTTACAGGACAAAGGTACAGGCTGAGTAGTGACAAAATGGTCGAGCTTGAGACAGCAATGCATTCTGCAGGGCTGGAATTTCTCTGGGTTAGCACAGGATTAGTCCCCTGCAATAATAATCACAGCAGGAGCCCAGGTCACAGCAACACAAAGTGGCCACAACCTCCTCTATCAAGGGTCATCCAAAGGGAAGCAACGTGAAATGGAAAGTGCTGGGCGGGAAGAGGCAGGACAGGGTAGTAAAGACTGGCCCCTTGTCAGCTTCCACCAACAGAATGTTCATGTTCTTATAGAGTGGACGCAACAGTGGGAAACACTTACACATTAAGTAAATTCAGGAGTCCATCACTGCACCTACCTCCTTGTCCACTTGATCATAGGTCCTGGACTAAGGTAAATAGGTTACTCTCTGGCTCATCCGGAGCTGCTGCCACTATGCACTGGCTTGGTCTGGTTTACTCTCCATGTTGAGGCTGTGCAGCAGTATTGCAGATAATGGCTCATGTGATGGAAGAGAGCCCAGTTCGACATCTGGAGGGCAGTTCACAGTGTGTGGCCTCCCGTGATATAGAGGATCTTCTCTAGTTAGGGAACCTGAGTGCCAGGACAGCCGAGGCTGAGAAGGCTGCAGAGGCAGCAAAGGAACAATTCTTGGTGCTCCCTAGCCACATGCTGTGATGACAGTGGTGGACACATGGAATGACACTGACAGGCTGCGTGAGGAGCTGCATGCAGCCCTTCTCTGCTACAGGGAAGAGGGAACAAGAACATGGGGTCTGTGAGAGAGGATAACAGTGGGGACAGGGATTGGGGCCCTGAGGATTTGTTTGACTTTATGCAAATTGGTACTGAGCCCTGGAACTGCCAGCTGCTTTCCTGGGGTTTCAATTCAGTGAACTGCACCTGACTGAGCTCTGACCATAAAGGTGCTGAAGACTCACACAGGGTCTGTGCCATAAAGTCAGGGGCGGCTCTAGACATTTCGCTGCCCTAAGCACAGCGGCATGCCACGGGGGGCGCTCTGCCGGTCGCCGGTCCCGCGGCTCCGGTTGTCTTCCCGCAGGTGTGCCTGCGGAGGGTCCGCTGGTCCCGCGGCTCCACCGAAGCCGCAGGACCAGCGGACCCTCTGCAGGCACGCCTGCGGGAGGGTCCACCGGAGCTGCGGGACCAGAGGACCCTCCGCAAGCAAGCTGCCGAAGGCTGCCTGCCTGCCGCCCTCCCGGCGACCGGCAGAGCGCCCCCCGCGGCATGCCGCCCCAAGCACGCGCTTGGTGTGCTGGAGTCTGGAGCCGCCCCTGCATCAAGTACCACGTGTTTTGGGAGTGTAAGCATGACTTGATTGGTGCACAGCTTTGTGCTGGCCATTTGCATAGAGATTAATTAAATCTTGTGGAGAATTAATAGCGATACACACATTCTAGACACCCAGCTAACAGCCAGATTGTTTGTAACGGCCGTACGCCCAGAACGCTCTGTGCCTGAAGCCTCTGCCCTGTGGCTCAGAAGATGTACAGTTACACAGAGTGTCCATTTGTATATTTTAACTGGATTGTTTTATATATTTCCACACAGCGTGACAGTCCCCTGCATGTCGATGGTAAAACACACAATTTAACACTTTAACACAATGTTTCTAGGGTCAGGATCTGTCACTTTAGATGCATCAGTTGATCTCTTATATCAGCAACAGTTTGTAGAGTAGACCTGGCCTATCTGTGTCAGTCAAAATTTATGATCATGTCTGAATTGTGACCAATATGGAGGTGCTGATAAAAGCCCCTAGGGTAAATGCGATTATAAAAAGACAATATTGTGCTTTTATTGGTACCGTTTGTTATGCCGGGAGGTGGGAGGGCTGGAATAAGCTATACGGGTAAAAGCTATACATAGTTTAGCAGGTATAAACTGTGCCCACACTAGAAGTACTTTGCTCATATAGTGAACGGGTATATCTATCCTGGCAACATTCTCCTAGTGGCTTCAGTCACTGCTTCTCTCACTCCTTATACTCTGGATTCAGGCTAAGAACAACAGTGGAGAAACTGGTTTAAACAGACCATCTAAAGTGTTATTAATTGTGACAAAGTTCCTCCTCTACCTTGGTGAGTCCTGCGCTTATTGGTGGATTTTGCTAGCCTCAGAGATCTTCCTGTGTTGGATCAGGAGTTGGGAGGTTTGGGGGGAACCCGGGGCCACCCTCTACTCCGGGTTCCAGCCCAGGGACCTGTGGATTGCAGCTTTAAACAGCGGGTTGGACTAGGTGACCTCCTGAGGTCTTTCCAACCCTGATATTCGATGATTCTATGAAAGGCTGCAACAGCTTTTTACTACAATTCTCAAAATCATCCCACTTTTACCTCATGCTGCTCTGCTCTGTTTACTGTAGGCATCTGTTGTCTCCTGTCTTAAATTTAGATTGTAACATGTGTAAATCAGGGAGTCCCTTTTCATAATGTGCACACAGCATCTAGCACAGTGGGGCCCTGATCCCAGACTGGCACCCCTTAGCGCTATGTATTATGGATAAATCACAACAAGGAGCTGCATCCAACCCTCCTCTGCTACTGAGAATGTTACAGAAATTGATTTAGGAATCGGTGGCTAAGAATGAGCGACACCAATGCTGATATCTAGGTGAGGATGTGCCTGGCTTTCAAAGCCTGAGCTAATCAGAGTCTATCCCCCTGCTAACTGAAGTTTTCCCTGCTTCAATCCTCCCACCCCCCATACAGTTTTTCTCTCAACGAGAGACCACACCACTTCTATCATTGTTCTGAAGCGATCTCTAGTATAAGAGTGATACTAACCAGTAATAATAATACGCATAGAACATTTATTCCCATTCATTCCTGGCAAATGTCTTTAACGGAGAAGCTTTTGTCCCCAATCCCATGGGATTGAACTGGCCTATTTTACCCTTAACCCCTTCACTTCCCTTTTTGTGCATGTTTATGGACCAGGTGTGAATTTTCATCCTTGAACCTAATTTGCATATTTCACACCCAAGAACCACCCCCACCTCCACCTCCACCACCCCCACCCCCACCCCCTGGCTGCACTGAACAATTATAAATGTTCAGAGGTGCTCATTACGGGCTGTTGATCAGCACTGGGCCACTCAGACGTACCAAGATGATCTCATAGGCTCAGCTCATCTGGCTGTTACTGTTCTGGATCCAGGGTAAGAATCAAACCCAGAAGGATTTTGATGAATTATAAGTATAATGATCCTCTGAAATTTTTGAAAGATCTAGAAATGTTGTATATTGACCCATAAACTACAATCAACAATACAAATCCATTTAGTCAGTTAAGTCTTTGCGGCAGGGCTGCAACTTATTATTTCTTTGTACAGCATCTGGTACAATTGGACCCAAACTGGTTGAGGTCCTTTGGAATTACTGAAATAGAAATGTTAAATAATACACAGTTGCCAGGGATTCGACTGAGTTATAAAAACCTCTCTCTCATTTTAACTGGAATTAAGAAAAGGGAGATGGTTTGAGAAAATTATGAGTAATAAAGCAAAGGGGTTAGACTGAAAAAGCCATCCAGAGCATAATGTTAGCATCACAGTCAGGTGACTAGGTATAGCAATTGTGTAAAGATGCACATGGGAATATTTTCCAGGCCTGATATTGTTTAGTTTGGTCAACTAAATTTGTATATGTATTAACTTGTAAATTCCAGTCGAGCGGGGACATTGTGCTAACTCAGACTCCAGAATCCCTGGCAGCGTCACCAGGAGACACAGTCACTACCAGATGCAAAGTCAGTTCCGATATTTATAGCTACATGGCCTGGTACCAACAAAAAATGGGACAAGGTCCTAAGCTCCTTATCCACAGTGCTTCCACTTGTGCCTCTAGGATCCCAGACCGGTTCAGCGGCATGGATCTGGCACTGATTTCACTCTCACAATCAGCAGCATTCAAGCTGAAGATATAGGTTTTTATTACTGTCAACAAGGCTATGATACACACTGGTACAGATCGGTACAAAAACATCCCTGCACTGCTCCATTCAGCGTCACGGCTGCTTCCTTAAGGGAGCCAATTTTGTCAATGCAACTGTTACATGCTATTAGGAGGCAAATGTTCAGTTCCCAACACATACCTGTGCTCCCCGGTTTGCAATACAAATATCAATTAGAGAGTTTGCTGCTTAGCCATATCAGCAACAGAGGGATCATTCTGGAAAGCAGCAGTCAACAATGAGGTTATCCGGTTTGAGATTAACCACTGTACGGCTCTTGAGGCACAGAGGCTCGGTAATAAATAGCGGCAAACTCAGCAGGCACAGATTGTAATTCCTTCCTCAGCATCAAGCTACCTGTGCATTTCACGTGGCACTCACCAGTATTTAGCCACAATTGTACCCACAAGACATAAAAACATCATCAGCATCATCCTCAGTCAATAAGAACAAGCTGCAACCCCACTTATGCAGAGGTTACTGACTGGCTGTAATAGAAACTTGTTAAATGACAGACCAATAGAGTGTTCCAAAAAATTCTCTTAAGAGGTGTCTGAAGTAATTCAAATGTATTCTTAGTTCTTTTTACATGTGTATAATCAGATTCAACATACAACAACAAGAAGCCATTTGACAAATATAGCTGAACTTCCACACAATCGCCATCAGATGGCATCACTTCATCTACATATATGGGAGTATCTGAATTTCCTGATTAGCTAATACAAAGAAAATACAATGATAATATTTCTACACACATCCAGAAAAAATAAAGATAAATCAATCTTCAGAGCCCTATTCCTCTCCTAAAGCGGACCAGTAATACAAGCAAGAATGAGGCCCTTTGGCTCAAAGAACTGAGCCATTGTTTCAGTGAGTGGGAAGACATGTTTGACATCATTCTAATCATGACAAATATTCTGAGATAAGGCAAATAAATCAGTTCTTAGGACACTATTCTCCTCTACAGTGTACAAGGAAATCTCATTGGGCTCCATTATGATCTCACTGTAAGCCAGGCGTAGCTCTGTTGAGGTAAATGGAGTTAAAGCAGAGTAACTGAGATCAGAGTCAGGCCCATGGATTTTATGAGACTTGCTTGTATTTTGCCATGGTAGAATCAGTCCCTATTTCTCTGATGGCCAAGTCTGTCATAAAAGGTGAGACAAGATGCTTTGCATGCTCCTCGGTGTCTGATCCTTCCCTCCCGCTCTGAGCTGTTATAAACATTTTGTTTCACTCGCCGTGGTTTAGTCCAGACCCATCACAATGATTCCGCAGGCTCACTTCATCCAGCTCTTAGTGCTCTGGATTTAGGATAAGAACTGACCCAAGAGGAGACTGGATGAATTAAAAGATGATTGGCCTTTAAAAAATAAAAAGATCTAGAACCCTTGCCTATCAAATCCTAAATATTCCTTGTTAACACTAACTTCTGAGCCACTACGTCACCTTTAAAATTGAAAAAGAGAGAAAGTACATTTAAAAAAAAACAAAGACCTGATCAACAACCCATGGAAGTCAGTGTGAGTCTTTCCACTGACTTTAATCCAATTTGGATCAGGTCTGAAATGAGCATAATAAAAGAATTTCCTTAAGCTGAACCTCAGCATCACAGCTAGGTGATGGGCTATGATCATTATGGAAAGATGCACATGTGAATATTTATAAACAACACAATATTGTTTAGAGGAACATTCATATTCATATCGACTAAATATTTTATTCTTAAAAGCAGATGCTAACAGGGACATTGTGATGATTCAGACTCCAGAGTCCCACTCAGTGTCTCTTGGAGACACAGTCACCATCAGCTGCAAAGCGAATTCAAGCCTTATCAGCAACGGATGAATGAATAATAATTTAACTTGTTACCAACTGAAACCTGCAGAGACTCCTAAACTCCTTACCTGTTATAATTCTACACTGCACCCTGGGTCCCAGCCCATATCAGTAGAGCCCTGTGCAGATATAAAAATGTGGATCCGTATCTGAGATAAGTAACTTGTATCCAACCCGTAATCCACACTCCACTCTTTATATGTATCTGCATTCACATCTGCACCCACACCAGCGCCCTATCTCATTGTTAGAGCCCTGCGTGGATACAAAAATTTGGATCCGCATCCAATCCGCGATCCATAAAGATGGTAAACAATACACCCGCATCCGCATCCGTGGATACAGATATCCATGGACATCTGCAGATTTGCAGGGCTCTACACGTCAGTGGCAGTAGATCTGGAACCAATTTCACTCTCAGAGTCAGTTCTGAGCACTAATGTTTGCTGAGGTAGAAACTCAAAAATCAAAAACATCGTAAATTGATCCATAAACATTGCTCAGACAGCTACACTAATGTGTGAACGTTTACATGTCATTCCAGAGAAATAACTGAGGAAGTAACGCGAGGAGCAACCAGATAGAAGGTTTTAGACTGAAAGATTCTTCTTAAGTGTAACATGAGCATCACTGCCTGGTCAAATGCACATGCAGTCATTTATGACACAATATTGCTTAGTGTGATAGATCACATCTGTGTTAACTCTAGATTTTGTTTCCAATTTCAGACACCAGGGGGCAGATTGCTAGGCGTCTCCAAAGTCCCTGTCAGTGTCTCCAGGAGACAGAGTCACCACTGGCTCCCAGGCCAGGACAGGTATTACACAAGAACAAAGTGGGTACATAGTTCATCTATTATTCTTCCAATCTAGTTTTCCTAGGGATGTTTAATAAGGACTCGGTCACATGGACACTCCATGGGGAATCGAAGGAAGGTATTTTCTGTTCATCTTTAACCTCAAGATAGGCACCAAATACATGGCTGACATATCTCAAAATACCCATTCTAGAAATAAACCACTCAGTAAGTAAAACTTGAGAGCAGCAAAAATGGAAAAATACATTTAAATACAGATCTAAAAACTTACCTCAGACAGATAAGCTGCTTCTGTAACCATGTGATCTGGTTAGCAAGTATATCTTGAACATAATCTAAACAGAGGTAAGTATATTTTGTGAAATATTTCATAGGAAATTATCTTTTTTTCATTTCAGTTGAAGTTCTGTGAAATTGCTTATTTTTACCCTGACAAAAATTCTAAACAATTTTTCAGGAAAAACTCCTTTTTATTTTTTTATTAACCCCCCACCCCTAACACACACACTTTCCCCCTCCCTCTGGAAATAGCGTGTAGAAGAGGGAAAATATTTGGGAGGGGATCAGTGAACTGAAAATACAGAGTTCAAAAATTTTTGAAATCTTTTTTGTGAAACATTTCCATCAGCCCTAAATCTAATACCTCCATAAACACAAAGCTGACTTTCCACATAAGTGCAACCAGATGGCATCACTTTACTATGTTTCATTTTGCAGCTGCTGGATGCTAAGTGCTTTGAAAATGAGGCCACTTATTTTGGGTGTCTAAATATGGCCTCCGGAGTCTAACATTAGGCCACCAGGTTTAACCTACGTTCATACTAACATGGGAACACATCAGAAGATTCACAGTTAAGGTTCCCACAGCCGTGGGTGCATAAAACAAGGTCTCTAAGGTGATAACTCAGGAGTAACAGGAGGGCAGAGGGTGTCCCATCGCCCCGTTCCCTTAGGGAAGGTGATCACACCATTGGATGGCACTGCACTGAGATTTCTAGATTAACAGTAAAAGTAAGATCATTAAATTTAAAGTGGCATCCAGGCCACAATGATGAGTTGAGACCATTCATTTCCATTCATCCATGTCAACTGCCATTTCAACACAACACAAGCGTCAGGGACGGTGTTCCTGTGTGTTACTAAACCATGTGCCACAATGGGGCACTGATCTTGGTAGTAGCAGCAAAGAATCCTGTGGCACCTTATAGACTAACAGACGTTTTGCAGCATGAGCTTTCGTGGGTGAATACCCACTTCTTCGGATGCAAGAATCTTGATCTTGGTAGTGGTTCCTTGGCGCTACCACTATAGACTAATTCGGCAAAAACAACTCTTCCTATTTCAACACAAGGTGAGGGAGCGGCCACAGGCCCTGCTGAGTTGAGCTTGTCTATTAACCTAATGCCCCATCCCTTCCCTTTTTCTGAATGTTTTGGATCAGATGGGAATTTTCATATTTAACCCAAATTTGCATATTTCACACTCAAACAACTCTCCCCTGCAGCTCGGGGCTGTTATAAATGATCCGTGTCACTCGTTACAGTTTGTTGATCGGCATCTGTCAATTCAAACAAACCAAAATGATCTCCCAGGCTCAGCTCCTCTGGCTGTTAGTGCTCTGGATCCAGGGTAAGAACCAAACCAAGAGGGACCTGGGTTGGTTATAAGAAAGATCCTCCTTTAAAGAGAAATGAAAAGATCTAGGAACTTTGTCTATCAAACCCTTAATATCCCTGAGAGGGTTCCGCTAACTTCTGAGCATCTTTGTCTCATTTCAAGCACCAATGAGAAAGCAAGACCACGTTTAAAATATTTGGGCCTGTTGTAAAGCTCATGAGAGTCTTTCCATGGACTCCAATGTACCCCAAATGAGCAAATGAAAAGTGTTACAGTGACAGAGCTGCCTCAAGCCTAACATTAGCCTCTCAGCCAGGCAATGAGCTATCGTAAATAGGGAATGCATACAGGAGACTATTTATGAAAAAAATCTTGTTTGCTTTGACCTACTGTATATTAAAAATGTATTCATTTATATTCTGTTTTAACTTCAGATTCCAGTGGGCAGATTGTGCTGACTCAGACTCCAGAATCCCTCTCAGTGTTTCCAGGAGACAGAGTCACCATCAACTGCAAAGCCAATTCAAGCCTCACCGGTAGCTCTTCAGGCAAAGAGCTCTTAGCCTGGCATCGGCAGAAATCAGGACAAGCTCCTAAATGCCTTATTTATTATGCTGACACCCTGGGATCTGGGGTCCCAGCCCGGTTCAGTGGCAGTAGATCAGGAAGTGATTACACCCTCACCATCAGCAGTGTTGAACCTGAAGACGCTGGAAATTATTATTGTCAACAAGGCAAGAGCTTCCCTCTCACAGTGATACAAACCAGTACAAAAACCTGCCTGTGCTGTTCTGTCCAATGTCACAGCTGCTTGCTCAACAGTCACCATCTCAATGAAGCTGCTACACTGGAGGTTTGGTCAGTCTTTCAGCACCTCAGTATTTGGGCCAGAGATTCCACTGCCCTCTTGTTGCTCTTTTGCTTACTAGACAAGTTTGCTGTTGGAGAAATTTGCTCCCATATTGAAGGATTTTTTCCATCAGAAGAATTAGGGAGTCATTTTTTTTCTGGATTAAATGAGTTTACATTCTGAGTCCCAAAAATAATTCCTGTTACAAGCCCTATGGAGACTCCCTGAGCATTTCAGAAAGAAAATGTCCCAATACTATCTTAGGCAGTGTTGTAGCCATGTTGGTCCCAGGATATTAGAGAGCCAAGTTGAGTGAAGTAAAATCTTTTACTGGGGCAGCTTCTGTTGGTGAGAGAGAGAAGCTTGTTTGCTACACAGAGCTCTTCCTCAGGTCAGGTCTGTGTAGCTCAAAAGCTTGTCTCTCTCACCAACAGACGTTGGTCCAATAAAAGATATTACCTCGGCCACCTTGTCTCTCCAATGCTATACTGGCAGAGCTGCCATGTGATTAAGTAGAACTGGGGGCTGGTTGAAATATTCTTCTTGACAAGTATTTCTGAAGAACAATTGTAATTACATGGATATTTTAATATTTTAATATTTTATTCTACATTTTTCCAGACTTTTCCATGAACAATTCACACCAGAAATATTATTTTAAATTTAAATGAAACTATATTTTGTGACTCGTTTCATCACAGTCAGGAAATTTGAGGAAAAATTTCAGACTCATTTTTTCACAGAAAGCAATTCCCATTTTTTTCAGCCAACCCTAGGCCTGAGCTCTAGGGTGGCCCTGGGCTAGGAGGGATGCAGAAGCAGAGAGTTCGAACCCTAGAAGGAAAACCTCATGTTGATCTCTGGCAACCTGCTGTGGTGGACTCATGAAAAATGAGGACAGTATAAGGAGCTACATTCACCCCACAGTTGCTAGAGGAAAGGATGCGGCAAGGTGGATCCTTCGACAGAGGGGAAGGAGTAAAATATGGACAGTTCCCAGATCCCCAAGATGAGCTCAAAGGGGAAACAATAAAACTAGCATTTTTATAAATTCATGGATGTTAAAGCCAGAAGGTCCCCTTATGACAATCTAGTCTGACCTCTTGGCCAGAAAATTCCAGCTACGGTAGTAATTCCTGTCTTCTGGTTGAGCTATAGCATTTCTTTTAGGCGGATATCAAATCTTGTGGAGAATCCCCCATGTCCCTTGGTGAGATGCTTCAATCATTAATTGCCCTCACTGTTTAAAAATATGCACCGCATTTCTAGCTTGAATTTGTTGAGCTACAGCTTCCAGAGACTGAATCTTGTTCTACTAGATGAACAAACTCTCTGGTACCAAGTATCTTCTTCTAATGTAGGTATCTAGAGACCATTGTCAAGTGGCCTCTTAATTCACTCTTTGATAAGTAGACTGAGCTCCTTAAGTCTCTCACAGTAAGGCAGATTTTCCAGACTGCAAATCATTCTTGTATCTCTTCTCTGAACTTTGAACTTCCTTTCTGAAGCGTGGGCACCAGAACTGGACATACTTTTCAGGTAATGGCCTCACCATTTTTAGGTTGAATCAATGAAGAGGGGAAGCTCAGGAATGTGGTGAAAGTTTAACAGCGCTAAATGGGTTGCCCATAGCAGAGATTGAACCTGAGACCTCAGGGTTTAACCGCATGAACCTTGACCGAGCTAGAGGAACAAATCTGTTAGCGCAAAGCCACCATGTGGTCCAGTCACTAGATGGGGAGAGACGACCAAGCTGAGAGTTTGGTCATAAAAGGATTGGATTCCCTTTGGATTAGGACTGTGAGTAACTCCAATGGGAATTTCTGAAATGCCTGAACTGATTGTACAATAGAAATGTTTTCTTTCACCAGGATTCAGACATTTCACCAGCTCTGTGTCTTTCATCTGTCATTTAAAATAAATACCACAATATCCTCAAATCCTGATCCCAAACACTACAGCCGAGGACAGGGTGCAGCGTCTGCTGAAGTATTGCTATAGCGCCATTTTAAAAGGACAGGTTTTATTTCCTTCCCAGAATATGGTGTCTGGGTCTATTATCCTGGAATGATTTTCTTGAACAGGTGAATTCATCTTTAGTGGCTCAAATAAATGATGTTTAAAACATAGAACTTCTTTTCTATCATATAACTTGAATTTTTTGGAGGGGGTGGGGTCTTGCGATTGGGTTTGGTTTTACATAAGCTATTCCTGAGCAATACAAGGTCTTCATTCCTCAGCACAAGCTTCCATTCAGTGAGCTCCGCCCCACTACGCTAGCAGCATCCAGGTCCCTGTAGAAAGGCACTGAGATGTGGTTCAGCTGCCAGAAAGATAGAACTTACGAGAAAGAAACACACTACGGAGGGTCTAAACCTACAAACTGGCTTATACCCCAGCAGCACAAGGTCCTCTTGGGAACCAAGTTGTACCTTTCCCCAAGCAGGTACAACCGCGTGGGACTACACAGGCCAAGAAGTGACTGACTCTAGGGTAAGCAGGCTGCACGGCCACGGAGTGCGTTGATCCAGAACCTCCCCTTGGTGTCCGAGGGAACCCCTGACATGGTTCTGGGTGACTTCTGAAGAAGGGTGGCAGCACAAACACAACCTGCGCTCTGGGACACCATGGGCCTCACTGGCAGAGAGGTGCAATTTGGACCTCCCCACACCACCGTCACTGAATCTGTCCTTAAGAGGGTTTTGCAGCCCTTTAAAATACTCTGCATCAGGGGTTTAAACATTAGCAACTCACCTTCCTCCCAGCCCAATTCTGTGCCCATGTGTAACCAAACATTCCAGCACTGAAGTAAAGGATCCCAGTGTCCACAGCTTGCAAACCTTTCTCCCAGTACATTGTGGGTTCCAGGCACTGTAGGGTGATTACATTAGCAGTGACACACACTCCACCAATACTCAGCTTACATACAGATTGTAAGAGCCATATCCTGCTGTCATCACAGACAGGAAGAACTACATGGCCCAGATTTTCATCCCAAATGTCAGAGATTTTACCTCTCCAGAACCAGGTGCCCATTTTCCCTGAGGTAAATGATTTTGTTCTCCACACCCAAACCCTCGCTTGAAACTGGGCGGTTTCAAAGTGAGGACCCGCATGTATTCCCCCACCCTAAAATCCTAGGGTAGGTCTCCCCTTCGGCTGCCACCACCCGGTCAATTCCGTGGGCCGGGACACCCCTGTTTCCCCCCTTGGGAACACAGATCAATTCACAGAGGAGGAACCTCCCCCCTCTTCCCTCTCTCCAGCCTGCTCTGGAGACAGAGATGCCTGGATTCAAACGCCTTGAATGTCTACACACAGGGAAGCAGCCCACTTCCCCCTCCCCTTCCCCTGAATTTCCCCAAGGGAAGGAATTAACCAAGTCCAAAGAAAAGAAAAGAATTTATTAAGAGAACAAAAGAAAATACAGAATCTCTATGAATCCAAGCTGGGCACTCATAGGGTATAACCTTGCTAAGTTCTGGAGAGAATCCTCTCTCTTTCTCAGTACAACCAGTACAAGCAGAATTAAGAATAATCAATAACAAACACACAGAATTGCAAACATAGGATTATTAGATAAGGACACAAAGTATCTTTCTAATACTCACTATCTTGACTAGAAGAAATTAGTTCAGAAAGGTGGAACTTGTAGGGACTTGATTAACTCGTCTGGTCTCTTGAACTCCCAATGGCCAAAGACCAAGACCCCCCCAAACAGAGGGAAAAGTTCCCTCCTAGGAGTTTCAAATTCTCTTCCCTGATTGGTCCTCAGGTCAGATGCCCACCAGGTACTATGCTTTAACCCTTTACTAACTATTCATGACACGCCCCCCAAATCGTCACAGTGGGATCCACTGGCGGCGATTTCCTCCTAGAACTGTAAAGCAACCAGAGTAATAAAACACATGCACTATTACATCGACTACTAAGCATGAAAACATATGAAGAACAGTTTTCAGCCACTTGATTCTGGGAAAGTTTCACGAGAGAGTGCATCAGCAACTTTGTTGGAAGCTCCTGAAATGTGTTGAATGTCAAAGTCAAAGTCTTGGAGAGCTAAGCTCCAGCGGAGAAGTTTCTTGTTGTTTCCCTTGTTGGTGTGAAGCCACTTTAGCGCAGCATGGTCAGTTTGTAGCTGGAACTGCCGGCCCCAAACGTATGGGCGTAGCTTTTCCAAGGCATACACAATGGCGTAACATTCTTTTTCACTGATGGACCAGTGGCTTTCCCTCTCAGACAGTTTCTTGCTGAGAAACACGACAGGATGGAAGTTGTGATCCGGTCCTTCCTGCATTAGTACCGCTCCTACCCCACGTTCAGATGCATCGGTGGTAACTAGGAAGGGTTTGTCAAAGTCTGGGGCCCTTAATACAGGGTCCGACATGAGCATCGCCTTAAGCTGGGTAAAGGCTTTCTGACACTCATCAGTCCACTTAACTGCATTTGGCTGGGTTTTCCTGGTCAGATCAGTTAGTGGGGCAGCGATTTGGCTGTAGTGTGGTACAAATCGCCTGTAATATCCGGCCAAACCTAAGAAGGATTGGACCTGTTTCTTTGATCTTGGGACAGGCCACTGTTGGATAGCCTCCACCTTGGCCTGTAGGGGGTTGATGGTTCCTTGACCCACCTGGTGTCCTAGGTAAGTCACTCTGTTTTGGCCTATTTGACACTTTTTGGCCTTAACAGTTAGTCCTGCCTGCCTGATGCGCTCTAAAACCATTTTCAAATGTTCTAGGTGTTCGGGCCATGAATCAGAAAAAATGGCCACATCATCGAGGTATGCAACTGCACAGTCTTCCAATCCTGCTAGTAGACCATCCACCAGCCTTTGGAAGGTGGCAGGTGCATTCCGCAGTCCGAACGGAAGCACAGTAAACTCATACACCCCTGCATGGGTGATGAAGGCAGATTTTTCCCTGGCGGGTTCATCTAGTGGTACCTGCCAGTATCCCTTGGTTAAATCAATGGTAGAGATGAACTGGGCACGTCCCAACTTTTCCAATAGCTCATCAGTGCGTGGCATTGGATAGTTGTCTGGACGAGTTACAGCATTTAGCTTACGGTAGTCCACACAAAAGCGTATTTCCCCATCTGGTTTGGGAACCAGAACCACTGGAGATGCCCATGCACTGGTAGAAGGGCGGATGATACCCATCTCCAACATGTTGTCAATCTCCTGTTTAATAGCAACTTTGGCATGAGGTGACACCCGGTAGGGTGGTGTTCTAATCGGGTGAGCATTACCTGTGTCAATGGAGTGGTAGGTTTGCTCAGTCCGTCCTGGGATGGCTGAGAACAAGGGGTCGAAGTCAGTACACAGTCCCTTGATCTGTTGCCGCTGTAGACGTTGTAGGGTTGTGGAGAGGGTCACCTCTTCCACACCACCATTTCTTTTACCTTCGTAGTAGACACCTTCAGGCCACTCGGTGTCATCTCCTTCCTGAACTGTAAAGTGACAGACCTGTAATTCTCTGGGATAAAAGGGCTTTAGAGAGTTAACATGAAACACTTTAGGCTTTAAAGAGGAATCAGGGAATGTTATGAGGTAGTTAACAGCTCCCAGGCGCTCCTGGACCATGTATGGTCCTTCCCAGGACGCCTCCATCTTATGGGCCTGTTGCGCCTTCAAGACCATGACCTGGTCTCCTACCTTGAAGGACCGCTCCTTGGCATGTCGATCATACCAGACCTTTTGCTCCGCTTGAGCATCTCTTAAGTTCTCTCGAGCAAGGGCCCAAGAGTCTCGGAGGGTGTTTTGAAGGTTGCTTACAAAGTCCAGAATGTTAGTCCCTGGAGGAGGTGTAAACCCCTCCCATTGCTGCTTTACCAGCTGTAATGGCCCCTTAACCTCATGGCCATACACCAGCTCGAATGGTGAGAATCCTAAACTCGGATGTGGAACAGCCCTGTAGGCAAACAGCAACTGTTGTAACACTAGATCCCAATTATTGGAGTGTTCATTGACGAATTTGCGGATCATGGCCCCCAAAGTTCCATTGAACCTTTCCACTAGGCCATTAGTTTGGTGATGGTACGGGGTGGCAACCAAGTGATGCACCCCATGAGTTTCCCACAGGTCTTTCATGGTCCCTGATAGGAAATTTGTTCCCGAATCTGTAAGAATTTCAGAGGGCCAACCCACCCTGGTAAAAATGTCAGTTAAGGCCTGGCACACAGTGTTAGCCCTGGTGTTGCCTAGAGCTACTGCTTCCGGCCATCTGGTAGCAAAGTCCACAAAAGTCAGTATGTACTGCTTTCCTCTGGGGGTCTTCTTTGGGAAAGGACCCATAATATCCACAGCTACTCGCTGAAATGGGACCTCCATTATGGGAAGTGGTTGGAGAGGGGCCTTGATCTGGTCTTGGGGTTTTCCTACCGTTTGGCATACCTTACAAGACCGGACGTAAGTGGCTACCGCCTTGCCCATCCCCTCCCAGTCAAAGGACCTTCCCAACCTGTCTTTGCTTCGTTTCACCCCAGAATGGCCACTAGGGTGATCATGGGCTAAGCTTAAGAGCTTTTCCCGGTACTTGGTCGGAACTAGCAACCGTTTTTGAGGATGCCAGCCCTCCTGGTGTCCACCAGAAAGACATTCCTTGTATAAAAGTCCTTTCTCCACAATGAACCGGGATCGGGTAGTAGAGCTGAGAGGCGGTGGGTTGCTGCGTGCCGCCGCCCATGCTTTCTTGAGGCTGTCATCGGCTTCCTGCTCTGCTTGGAACTGTTCCCTTGAGGCGGGAGACACCAGTTCCTCTGGGAGCGATGTAGGTGATGAGGTTGTTTCCGTTGACTGTGAACCGCTCTCCGCTGGTGCACAAGGCGTCATTTCAGGCTCCGGCTGAGCCTCTTGGGTAGGGTTGTCTGCTGGTTTTTCCAGTTCAGGCCCGTTGTCGCCCTCTGGCGGTGGAGTTGTAATAGCTGGCGCCGGTGCTGGCGCTGGGTGCCCTTCCAGTTCCGGTTCTGGGACTGGATGAACTATGGCTGCTGTCGGTGTTGGCCTGGGATCCGGTTCCACCACCTCTGTCTGGGTCTCTGGTAACACAGACGGGGTCCCGGTGGATGGCTCAGGAACAGGGATGGGTCCGGCAGCTCGTCTGGCTTGGCTGCGTGTAACCACTCCCTCTGTTTTTTGCTGTTCAATGCGTCGGGCCAAGTCGTTCCCCAGTAGCATGGGAATCGGATGGTTGTCATAGACAGCAAAAGTCCACTTCCCTGACCAGCCCTTGTACTGGACAGGTAAACGCACTGTAGGTAATGTTACAGGTTTTGACATGAAGGGTCGAATTGTCACTTTGGTTTTCTGGTTGATGAATTTGGGGTCCACGAAGGTTCGGTGGATAGCTGACACATGTGCTGCAGTGTCTCTCCATGCGATGATCTCCTTTTCGTCCACTCTCAAAGTTTCCCTATGTTCTAAGGGTATTTGAGATACATCTATGTCCGGCTTTCCTTGGTGTGAAGGTGCAAGGAGTTGCACTCGGTTTAGGTTCTTTGGGCATTTGGCTTTGATATGCCCCAAATCATTGCATTGAAAACATCGCCCAGTTGATGGGTCACCGGTTTGTGTTGGTCTACTGGAGACTGGTGAGGTAGAAGAAGAGGTAGAGTGTGAGTGTCCGTGGGTTGTAGGTGTGGGTTTGATTGGTCCGCGACGGTAGGGTTTAGTGTCGCTGTGTACCCTGTTGGATTCGCTCCCCTTGGCAGTAGCTGTCGTGTTGTCTACCGATGCCATCCATCTGGCTCCAATCTCTCCTGCCTCAGTGAGAGTTTTTGGTTTACCATCTTGGATGTAGCGTCTAATGTTCTCAGGAACACCATCCAAGAACTGCTCCATCATCATCAGGAGGGTTAGCTCGTCCATGGTTTGAACATTGGCTCCTGCTAACCAGGAAGAAAAATGCTTTTCAATGTAGGAGGCGTGTTTTGGAAATGACTCCTCCGGTGTCCATTTCTGGTTTCTGAAACGCTGACGGGCGTGATCAGGGGTTATGCCCATCCTGTATTTGGCTTTGGTTAAAAACAGTTTATAGTCGTTCATGTTGTCCCTAGGCATTTCAGTTGCCACCTGTAACAAGTCTCCGCAGAGCTGTGACCTCAGCTCTACCATGTATTGGTCTTCAGGGATCTTGTACCCAAGGCAGACCCTTTCAAAGTTTTCTAAGAAGGCCTCAACATCTTCACCTGCCCTGTAGGCGGGAAATTTTCTCCGAGAAGGTTGATCAGTAGGTTGAAGAGGGGTTGGATTGGGTGGAGTTTGCTGTTTAGTTTTTTCTAATTCCAGAGCCTGTCTCTGGATTTCCAGTTCTTTGTCTTTTAACTCTAATTGTCTTCTGTGCTCAGCCTCTTTGGCTTTTTCTGTCATTTCCATCTCCTTGAATTTTAATTGTAATTCCTGTTCTTGTAATAGCAGTTCTTTTTGTCTTGTTTCCAGTTTAGATGCGGCCTTGGCACTCATTGTGTCTGTGTCTTGGTGCTGGCCACACCCCTCTGCAGTCCGTGAACTGTTTGTGGTGTTTGACAGTCCCTAACCCTGGCTATGATAACTTGAGTACAGAAAGATAAAGCAATCCTCTGTATAGCAAACTGTGGTTTGTGTAATGTTACTGCTTTGTACTGAGAAAGAGGGAAAGAGTAAAAAAAAATTCCTCTGTCTCCCTCTGCTCTGAGTTGCTGTACTCAGCAGCCCAGCTGAAAGGCTGCTGCAAACAATACCCCTGAGAAAAATCTGGTCTATTTCCTCAGGGATCTGTGTTCTCCTGTCTCCTGATCCTTTCAAAAGACACAGGGAGAAAAAAAAAACCTGGCTGGAGGGTTTCTCTCTCCCCCCCCCCAAACCTGTTTTTCCTGTTGGATGGGAATGTACTTTGGCGAGCACTTCCCCCCACCTCAGGAATCCTGAGTGGTACCTCGTATCACAATGGACGCAAGTACCGCTCCACAGGAGGGCTTTGTAACAGAAAGCCCTGCAAAAGACTGAAAATACTTCTAACCCTGAAACTGCCTCAGAGTGCCTCTGGTAGAAAAGCCTTGCCTCTCTCTCTGGGTCCGAAACACCACTGCCACCATGTCAGAGTCTACCCTCGCGTGAAACTGGGCGGTTTCAAAGTGAGGACCCGCATGTATTCCCCCACCCTAAAATCCTAGGGTAGGTCTCCCCTTCGGCTGCCACCACCCGGTCAATTCCGTGGGCCGGGACACCCCTGTTTCCCCCCTTGGGAACACAGATCAATTCACAGAGGAGGAACCTCCCCCCTCTTCCCTCTCTCCAGCCTGCTCTGGAGACAGAGATGCCTGGATTCAAACGCCTTGAATGTCTACACACAGGGAAGCAGCCCACTTCCCCCTCCCCTTCCCCTGAATTTCCCCAAGGGAAGGAATTAACCAAGTCCAAAGAAAAGAAAAGAATTTATTAAGAGAACAAAAGAAAATACAGAATCTCTATGAATCCAAGCTGGGCACTCATAGGGTATAACCTTGCTAAGTTCTGGAGAGAATCCTCTCTCTTTCTCAGTACAACCAGTACAAGCAGAATTAAGAATAATCAATAACAAACACACAGAATTGCAAACATAGGATTATTAGATAAGGACACAAAGTATCTTTCTAATACTCACTATCTTGACTAGAAGAAATTAGTTCAGAAAGGTGGAACTTGTAGGGACTTGATTAACTCGTCTGGTCTCTTGAACTCCCAACGGCCAAAGACCAAGACCCCCCCAAACAGAGGGAAAAGTTCCCTCCTAGGAGTTTCAAATTCTCTTCCCTGATTGGTCCTCAGGTCAGATGCCCACCAGGTACTATGCTTTAACCCTTTACTAACTATTCATGACACTCTCCCTTACTGCCCTATGAACACTGTGTGAGCGTTTCCGAGTTAAAACAGACATGGTCGGCCCAGAGCTTTCGTGGCAGCACTGCCATGTGTGGGGAAAGCAGCAAGATCCTGAACTCTGCAGCTGCCAGGGGTTGGGAAGGCTGAAGAGGCAGCAAAGGAACCATTCACGGTGCTCCCCAGCTACACGATGTGCAGGGATTGGAGGCCTGAGGATTGTGCAGTACTGAGCCCTGGAGGTACTGGATGCTTTCTTGGGGTTTCCTTTCAGTGAGCACATACAGGTGCTGAAGATTCACACAGGGTCTGGGCACTAAAGTATTGGGAGAGCTTAAGTGTGATTTGATTGATGGCCTTGTGCTGGCCATCTGCATGAGGGTGAATTAAAGCCTGTAGAGCATTAACCTTGGCACACAGGCTGGTTACCCAGGTAACAGCCAGATCGTATGCAAGGGCACTGTGAGCAGGGGATGTACGGTTATACAGAGCAGGTGTGTTCACTGGAGCGTTCATTGAAAGTTAATGAGATCTGCTGGTGCTAAAATTGTGAAGGACAACGGTGGCAGAAATGATCACTTCAATTCACTAACCACAGACAGCCCTTCCTTTGTGTAGCAAATAAGTTGGTTTTAAATGCAAAACATGTTCTGATTAACTTTTCCCCCTGATCTTCCCAGTACGTTTACGATAATTTTATTTAACTAATTTAGAAAATGTAAAATGCCGGGTTTGCACATTTTTAATTGAATTCTAATTTCCATGTAGAAATCTTGGCCCACATTCCCAAACTTTATAAATACCCCGCCTCTCTGTTCCCCATATCTCCCTACTTAACCCACATCTTGATGAGGGTTAGATAACACAGCTCTGCATGGTACTGACACCTTTCTGTCCCCTCCACTGCCCATATCACAGACCTTGTCTACAAAATCAAATTGTGTTAGGACACAACACACTGAAGAGTTAAATCAGCTGATATCACACTGTGCACAACTTTGCAACAAGGGTCAGCCCTTACACTAGGTAAATGAGTAGGATTAAAAGCGTGTTATTCACACATTAGCACACTTGTCAACGTCCCTTACTGCTTGGTATACAGAAGACACATTTTAAAACACATTAGCTGATAACCATAGCATTAAGTATAACATCCAGGATGAACTTCCATATGATTGCCAACAGATGACAACTTATAAATTGGAGTATCTGAAATTTTAGATATGTAGCTCATAAAAAGTTAATGCAGCAATAAAAATCACTGTCCACAATCTAGAATAATGAAAATAAATCAGTTCCATAGACGCTATTCTCCCTTTGCAGGATGCAAATCTCATTTAACCAGTATAAATCAGGAGAAACTCCATTGAAGTCTGTGGAGTTAAACCAGTGTAACTAAGATTGGAATCAGACCCATCCGCTTCAATAGGCGTTATCTGTGCCTTGCTATGAAAGACACCAGTCCTTCTATGTCTAAGGCAGAGGGTCCCAAGCAGGGGGTGGAGTAGGGTAGGATGTCAGACTTTCTAGGGGGTGCAGCAAGCCACTGAATAATTCAGTAATTATACAGGGTAGCAATGCCATTTATACTGAAGGGGCAAACAGGCCAAATCTGATTGGCATTTCAGGTGGCTGGACCCAGGAGGGAATGGTGTTGTGACCTTGGTCACAAGGTTGCAACGTGTACTAGCACGCTTTGATGCAGCAATTGAGAAATACTTCCATGAAAATCGTGTGGCCATTAAGATGTGTGCTTTTAAAAAGCTACCTGATATAAACACATTAGCAATGCTAGGCGGCAGCATCCTCGCTGTTGTAAATGGGAGAGTGGCAGCCTCCAAAGAAAACCAAAATGCTCAGGAGGGGCATGATTCAAAAAAACTTAAGAATCGCTGATCCAAGGGCTAAGCATCTATTACAGGGAGTGAGACAAGATGCTTTGCACACTCTGATCTTTTCCCACTGCACTGAGCAGGCTCTTTTCCCAGTACAAAGCAATACTGCATTTCACTCTCCATGGTTAATCCAGCAGCACTGGACAGCTCCGAACCATCAAGACAAGCTTGCAGGCTCAGTGTCACACACAACTGCAAAACTCGTTCAAGCCACAGAAATATTTTTACAATCTATGATTTAGCTGGGTACCAACAGAAATCTAGAAAAGATCCTAGGCTACTCATCTATAGTGCTTCTGTCCTTGCCTACAGGGTTCCAGCCCAGTTAATTGGCAGGGGGTCAGTTCACTCTCACAATCAGCAGTGTTGAAGTTGAAGTTGAAGATACAGGAGAATAGTATTGTCAACAAGGCAAGAGTAATCCCTCTTACCCTGATTCAGGCCTGAACAAACTCATCCCTGTGTTGTTCATTTCACTTACTAAACAGTCTCTGGCCAGCTGCTATACTTCATTTGAGCAGCCTTTCAGGACCTCGCTCCTTGGGTCACAGTCCCTCTGTGCTACCACACTTCCCCAGCCTACAGTACAATTTGAAATAAGCAGACAGCCCAGATGAGTTTGCTGCTGGAGAAATTTCCTTGTATGAAACAGGGATTTTACATGATGTGATAGAGGGCGGCATTTATTTTCTGGCTTAAATGATGTTACTCCTTGCTTCCAAAGTAATTCTTACTGGTGGCTTGACAGAGACTGAGCCCTGGTCTACACTTACCTGGACGTTCGACGCGGCGAGTTCGACTGCTCGGAGTCGAACTATCGCGTCTGATCTAGACGCGATAGTTCGAACTCCGGAAGCGCTAGTTCGAACTCCGGTACTCCACCTCGGCAGGAGGAGTTGCCGGAGTCGACCCTGGAGCCGCGGAGTTCGCTTCCCCGCCGTCTGGACGGGTAAGTTTTCAAACTAGGGTAGTTCGAATTCAGCTACGTTATTCACGTAGCTGAATTCGCGTACCCTAGTTCGACCCCCGTTCTAAGTGTAGACCAGGGCTGAGTGTTCAGGATTTGAAGAGAAAATGTCATCCCAGCCTGTTATTAACAATGCTGCCACATGGGGAACAGATTTTGGATCATGTCTGTAGCTGGGAGGGACTAGAAGGCAGCAGAAACAGTGGGTCAAATCCCTGGGAGGGAAGGAACAGCTCCTGGGGCTTTCCAGTGACCCACTCTGGTGGACATACACAATGACAAGGACTGTTGCTGCAATGGTTGTTTGTGAACTTCTCAAAACCATCTCACTGTTACCTTGAGCTGTTCTGCTCTGGTGGTTTTTTCCCCCTTCACCTGTTGTCTCTTATCTTAGACTTAGATTGTAGCTTCTTTGGAGCAGCGAATGACTTTTCATAATGTGTGTGTACAGCATCTAACAAAGCAGGGTCCTGATCCCACACTAGCACCACGTAATACAAATAAATCATAACCAAGAGCTTTCGTGGGTGAATACCCACTTCAACATGCATCCAACAAAGTGGGTATTCACCCACGAAAGTTTATGCTCCAATACGTCTGTTAGTCTATAAGGTGCCACAGGACTCTTTGCTGCATTTACTGAATGGTCGCTTTTATACCTAAACGTTTTTAAACAACAGGCTGAACTTCCATGCAACTGACTCTAGATGGCCACATTCAGCTAACTTTCCAGGGGGAGCCATACTACAATTTGGATGACAAGGAGAAATATTTCAAGGGCTCAAATTTGGACATAAGAGGCTAACGTTAAATCTCCAGGAAAGAAAATCCTGGTTTATTTAAGCAATGTTACACAGAACATGGGGAGCAACCCTACAGGGCTCACAAACTATTTAATGGAATCCAGTAGTGGGTAGTAATGAAAGGAGGGATTAGTCCTCTGCATAGGTCAACTGATACAGGGAGATAACGCCATTGATATCACCTTTCTGAGGATATTCCTAGTATAACAGTGATTGTCAGCTTATTAAAATTTAAACGAGCTACCAAGCAATACTGATGATCTGAGAACATGTATTCCCATTCCACCCTGACACAGGCCATTTCAACACAAAGTGAGGGTGCAGGGACTGTAACCTAATATGGGGTAGTTCAGCACATAACAAAATAGGGTCCTGATCAAGACAGGGACCTCGGGGCACCATCATCACTATTAACAGAACTGCCATTTTAATGAAACTCGAGGATGCGTTCCCAGGATCAGACAGGTCAAACTTGCCAATTTCATCCACAGTCTCTCATTTCCCTTTTTCTGCATGTGTTTAGGTCAGCGGGATTTTTTTTCTCTGAACTAAGTTTGCATATTTCACACCCAGGAGACCCTGCCCTGTAGCTCTGGGCCAGTATAAATGTTCCATGTCGCTGACTACAGTTTGCTGATCTGCAACAGGCCAGTCAGACGTAGCAAGATGGTCTCTCAGGTTCACTTTATCTGGCTGTTAGTGCTCTGGATCCAGGGTAAGAATCAAATGAAGGGGGCATGGGATGATTTAAGCTACAGTGATCCATAGAAAAACTTAAAAAATCTAGGAATGTTCTGTATGAACCCATAAACATGAGCTAGTGACAGAAACTTCTGAGAAGGTCTCTCCTTTTCATTGGAACTGCGAGGGAAATACAAGCAATTGAAGACAGCTTGGAATGAAACAGCCACCTCAAACTTAACGTTAGTTCATCCTCTGACAGTGATGTTATCATAAGTATGTGAAGAGGCACATGGGAAACTTTATAAAATCAAAGTATTGTTTATTTTGATTAACGATAGTGTTGACATATACATGTACATACTAATTTATATTCTGTTTCTCAATTCAGACTCCAGTGGGCAGATTGTGCTGACTCAGACTCCAGAAACCCTGGCAGTGTCTCCTGGAGACACAGTCACTATCCGCTGCAAAGCCAGTTCCAGTCTCACCAGTGGTAGATATAACTACTTAGCCTGGTACCAACAGAAATCAGGACAAGCGCCGAAGCTCCTTATCTATCTTGCTTCTACCCTGCAATCCGGGGTCCCAGCCCGATTCAGCGGCAGCGGGTCTGGCACTGATTTCACTCTCACAATCAGTAAGGTTGAAGCTGAAGATGCTGGAGATTATTATTGTCAGCAGTATCGCAGCGACCCTCTCACAGTGATACAGACCAATACAAAAACCTCCCCATCCTGTTCCTTTCAGGGTAACAGCTGCTTCCTATCCATGGTGTAGCCGCTACCTAGCTTTCAGATGATGTTTTGAAAAATCTTTGAGCATCACATAGAGTCCTTCTACTCCCCCTGCTGAACTGTCCATAATACTGCTGACTCCTTCCCATCACCAGTGTCGCACTTGTAGCACCAATGTCGACCCAGGGCCAAGCAGCAGCAAACGTCCCGGCCTTGCAGGTCGGCTTCTCAGTGGAGGGAAAATCACTGATGTGGAGTCTGAGTATCCCAAGCATAACTTCTTTTATTCACACATATACCTGACCTGGGAGAGAGGAAATCACAAGCAGCCTGCAGGGAAACTCTTCTCTCAGGAATCTATCCCAGCACCAACATCCAGTTCCTAGACTGCAAATATGCTTCTGTCATAAACAGTTAGTTAAGGGTTAAGGTTTTTTTTCTACCTGTAAAGGGTTAACAAGCAGTACCTGTGGACACCTGACCAGAGGACCAATCAGGGACAAGATATTTTCAAATCCCTGTGGAGGGAAGTTTTTTTCTGTTCTTTTGTTTTTTAGAGAGTCTCTCTTGGGAGTTAAGAGAGTCCAGACATCTTAATCAAGTCCTCCCAGGTTTCTGCAATAAATTCTTCTATTCAAGCTAGTGAGTATTAGCAAGGAACTAGTATACTTATACTTTTATTTCTGTATTTGCAATTCTGTGTTTTGCTATAGAATTTCTTTAATTCTGTACTGTTATTGCTTTTACTGAGAAAGAAAGGAGGGGGGATTCTCTCCAGAGATTGATAAGTTTAGACCCTGTATTTTTGTATCTTGGTAATACAGAGATAGTGTACTTTTTTCTTCTTTAATAAATTCTTTTCTTTGGACTTGGTTAATTCCTTCTCTTGTGGAGATTCAAGGGAAGGGGAGGGGGGAAGAGTGAGTTTCTCCTGAGGTTGATTCACAGAGTTGAATCGGTGTGTATCTCTCCAGAGTGGCTAGGAGAGAGGGAGGGGGGAAGTGGGCTGCTTCCCTGTGTGTAGAGATTCAGGGAGATTGAATCTGGGTTCCCCAGGGGAAGTTTGGGGAACAGGCAGTGTGTCCCAATACACGTACATTATTGGGTGGTGGCAGCTTTTACCAGATCTAAACTAGGATTTAAGTTTAGAAGGATCCATGCAGGACCCCATTTTGTGAACCCAACAGCTCCAAGTGGGGGTGAGACCTATGACAGCTTCAAAAATTCACTCTAATCAGACACCAAGGCAGAGAACCTCTCCTTCTCATATAGCTCCCTTTCCTCACAACCTTGCATAACCAAAACCAACATCATCACAGCATGTCTGCCCAAAACTACATAGCCGCTCACACATTCAGAAAAACAATGTGAAAGAATACGTGTAACAGTGCCACCTGGTGACTCTCGTGACAATGACACACTAGCAATGCAGTATACTGTCCAGCCAGGCAAGATTACTGCTAAAGACGTTTCTTTCCATAGAGAAATGTGGGGTTTTTTGTAGCAGCTGAATTGGGGGACACTTTTTCCCTGATTCCCCAAAACAGTTATTTCCTTGCTGTCTTGTAAAACCTGTCTGAGCAACTCATAATTAAACCAGAGCTAGCCCTCCCAGAGCTTTACTGGCAGCATTATCTTGTGGAGAGGCTGGGAATAACAGACAGGAGCTATTGGCAGCATCCAGCCTTCCTTGGATGGAGGGAAGGTCGCAGCAACATGGGGCCTTTGAGGGAGAAATTGGGCAGTTGTCAGGTTCACAAGCAAGCCAATATAGTAAGAAGCTCAACTACGTATTTCCTCCTTTGTCTAAGGGCATTTGACATATTTTTAGGGCTAGGGCCAGTAGTGAGAGATTGAAGATTCATCTGTTTTTACTCCAGCTGGTACTGAGCATTGGAGGTGCTGGCAGCTTTATTGGGGTGTCCTCCCACTGAGGCCTATCCAGCTGCACCATCAGCATCCAGGTCCCTGCAGAGAGGACATGGACACTGACAGGCTCTGGTGGGAACCTGCTAACTGCATCACATGGGTGCTCTGCAGACCCATTTGCTATTCCAAGGGCCAGGCCATCTCCAACTCTGACTGTCAGCAACCAAATACAACCACCATGACCAGGGGCGGCTCTATGGTTTTTGCTGCCCCGAGCACGGCAGTCAGGCGGCCTTTGTCGGCATGTCTGCAGGTGGTCCGCCAGTCCCGTGGCTTCAGCGTACCCCTCGCCGAATTGCTGCCAAAACCGCGGGACCGGCGCACCTCCCGCATGCATGCCGACGAAGGCTGCCTGACTGCCGCCCTCACGGCGACCAGCCTACGCCCCCCGCGGCTTGCCGCCCCAGTGCCTGGAGCTGCACCTGACCATGATAGCACCAAATATTGCAGTCCCAATCCTGCCCTGGATTACTTGGTTGCCTCTCCTACTGACTTAACTTTGATTTATACCCCTGGAAATCAACTGGGCCTTACAGCCTTTTTCAGAGTCACAGCAATATCCAGACTATGATCAAACTAAATCATGGTCCTGGTTTATATGGACATGGTTTTTTTTCTTCCATTGACTATTCTCCACCTCCAGTGGCCCAGGTCCCGCGTCAGGTCTTTCAGCAAGTGATTAACAATTTGCAGATAATAAAAAGTTATTCTTGAACATATTTATTCCTTTCTAGAGGTCATTGTTAATTTGATCCATAAATATCTGAGATACAACACCTTTCAAAATACGCTGGGTTAAATTTGAATAAATCCTTTAATATTTTTTGAGCAGAAGCAGAGGGGGAAACCTCAGGAAAGAAAAACATTGTGTGTAAAAATAACCCAAAAACTCAGAAATCCCAAAGCCTATCCACAACTACATACAACAAAGATGTAGTGCATTTTCCAGTGATATTTAAACATGCCAACAGGCAATGGCTAGCATTTCTTAAAGTCTGGACAAGCAACGTGAGTCCATTGGGTTTGCGTGTCCCCCCTCATGTTGTGCAAACACACTGCTTTTCCCGGCTGAATGCAGCAAAATTCTTCCATGCACACTGGGACCCGATAGACTTCCTCATTAAAGAGGAGCATTCAGTCACCTCAAAGAAGGCAATGAAACTATGCCCGATGGTCAAGGACAATGGAAACCAGTGAGAATTGTATTGCAAGTTAACTTTTCTTTCTGTTTTTGGTAAAACTCCACAGGGTTCACTCGCAAATGGAAGCAAAGGCACCCTGATACATCACATTGATATGCCTCTTAGCTGCGATTCACATGTTGCTACTGATGTAGCTAATGCTTTAAAAGAAGAATTCAAGTCAAAGGGCTCCAAAAAGAAAGTCCTTTCACCGTCAATGTATGCTTTTGAATCAAAATTTCACAGTAAACTGAAGGCGCCCATATCCTGCAATGTACCTGGTGGACTCTATGATCAAGATTTCTTCTTGCTAACTGTAAAGTGTTTGATCCATTTGTCAAGGTTCAGGTGTCAATTTTAGCAACTACAAAAATAGTCTGTATTTTCCCTTGCAAGACAAGATTTCAAGGATGATTTTGACTTGTACGTGGCACGTGATGTGCCCTGTGATGACAGCATAATAGACCTTGAATATGGAGATGTGAATCCCAGTCATTTCCTGTTATGTCCAGTGTGCCATTACCTGCACTTGCAATTCCAGTAACTTCACAGTCTGGGGAAAGATCAATCTGTTCAGAAAAGAACAAGACAAACATCGCATGCACCTCCCCCAAGACCAACTTGAGAAGCTCAACGTTATGCACTAAAGGTAATAGGTAATAAAGGTAATAATTGGAGATATACCAATCTCCTAGAACTGGAAGGGACCTTGAAAGGTCATTGAGTCCAGTCCCCTGCCTTCACTAGCAGGACCAATTTTTGCCCCAGATCCCCAAGTGGCCTCCTCAAGGATTGAACTCACAACCCTGGGTTTAGCAGGTCAATGCTCAAACCACTGAGCTATCCCTCCCCCCCTCCTTTAATTCTAAAATAAGGACTAAGCTCAA
The DNA here is from genome assembly GCF_020497125.1 of Mauremys mutica. NCBI lineage: Eukaryota > Metazoa > Chordata > Testudines > Geoemydidae > Mauremys > Mauremys mutica. The sequence continues at coordinate 130,469,648 of NC_059076.1, read as the reverse complement.
ATTTGGAGAACTTTCAAAATCTGGAACTGTCTGCTGGCTCTAGCAAATATTTATGCATTCCAGTACCTGTAACAAAAGGCCTGAGGTTTTTTTTTTCATTCAAACCCCCTAGTTGTGGGAACTGAAAACTTTATTATGGGCAAAATTCTGTGATTTAGACTTTCAAATTAGGCTTGTTACAAATAAAGCTTTAATTTTTGGAATCTTGACATCAACTCTCATTAAATTATTGTCTGACACTCCCTTCATTTCCCACAACTGTGAATATTCAAATTGATTTTAAAAAAAGGTTTAAAAATCCCCATATCATGCAATCAAGAAAATTTAAGTTAATAAAATAAAAAATCAATGTCATTGTCATAAACAGTTAAGGGTTAAGGTTTTTTTCTACCTGTAAAGGGTTAACAAGCAGTACCTGTGGACACCTGACCAGAGGACCAATCAGGGACAAGATATTTTCAAATCCCTGTGGAGGGAAGTTTTTTTCTGTTCTTTTGTTTTTTAGAGAGTCTCTCTTGGGAGTTAAGAGAGTCCAGACATCTTAATCAAGTCCTCCCAGGTTTCTGCAATAAATTCTTCTATTCAAGCTAGTGAGTATTAGCAAGGAACTAGTATACTTATACTTTTATTTCTGTATTTGCAATTCTGTGTTTTGCTATAGAATTTCTTTAATTCTGTACTATATTGCTTTTACTGAGAAAGAAAGGAGGGGGGATTCTCTCCAGAGATTGATAAGTTTAGACCCTGTGTATTGTTCCATCTTGGTATTACAGAGACAGTTACTTTCTTTTTATTCTTTAATAAATCTTTTCTGTTAAGGACTTGGTTGATCTTTCCTTGGGTGAATTCTCAGGGAAAGGGGAGGAGGAAGGCATTCCTCTGTAGTTGGATCCCGGTATCTCTCCTAGGAAAAGGGAGGGGGGAGGAAGCAGGGGGGAATGGTTTATTTCTCCTAGGTGTAAGAACTCCATGGATTTGGGGCTCTTGGGATCCCCAAGGATTTTGGGGAAGAACTGTGTCCCAATACACGTACATTATTAGGTGGTGGCAGCTTTTACCAGATCTAAACTAGGATTTTAGTTTAGGGGAATCCATGCAGGTCCCTATCTTGTGAACTCAACAGCTCCAAGTGGGGGTGAGACCTATGACAGTCATCCATTGAAATTAGAAAGAAGAAATCAAGTCCTGCCACACCTAAGTACAGCCTTCTCTCTCGGTTGTGGCCTATTGGGCCTCCAGCAAAGTGTTCTTAAATAGTTCCCAATTAACGTTCAAAAGTTAACATTTCTGCCTTTACACTTACAATGGGAACTGATTCTATGTGAGACTCATAAAGAAAAGTTAAAGGCAAAGAACTAGTTTTACATAACATTATGGTTCTGTGGTTTGAGAATTTGGTTGGTCAGCTCTCAGGAAATTCTGGGTCAAGGCTCTCGTTACATTTATAGGCATTACAATAGTGTGTCTAAGGTGAGAGCGAATATAAAGGAGCAGGGATCCAGAGGGTAAGGACAGTTCCCTTATCAAAGAGAGCAGTGTGGATGTTATGTTTGGGTGGAGATTTCCAGTACAACAGTGATACTTTTTTTTATTGTGGTTGTATTTACATAGACATTCAAGTCAACTGTGTTAGTATAAATGTCTTAACCATTCAACAGCTAAGGGAAGGGCATTGTACAAGTCCATGGGGGAACCAAGCAACCCTTTTCTATGGAAGCAGCCTGCAAGTGTATGATCTACATCTTCTAAGTGGCCATGAGAGGCAAAGGGGAAAGTCATGACGGCCCCACTGATAGCCATTTGCAGCACATCTGATCATGCTACATCTGAACTGATTGAGCTTTGCCCACAGACAACATGGAAGGTCAAAACCAAGGGGCTGCCTGTCGGCTCTGTCATGAGATAGACATTGGCTAAGTTTGAAGCTTTTTTTTTTTTTTGCCACCTAGTTTGCTATCTGGAGGCAACATCGCCTCATGAACTTCACCTTATGCAAGACCCAAAACAACAGGGAACTTTTCGTTCTGCCAGATGGAACAAGACTACTCCCTTGATCTCTGACCACCCACAAGCCATCATACACTTCAAGCTATGAGCAGTGCATTGAAAAACTTCCCTCATAGTCATCATCGTCCCATTCAGGGCTGGCCTTTATGAGTAGTCAAAGTGAGCAACTGCCCAGGGCACTGTGGGTGGGGGGCACCATCTGAGTGCCGCAAGCTGGCCGGCCTGGGCTGCCAGAGTGGGGGTAAGTGTGGGCGAGCCTGGGGCTGGAGCCCTTTTGTGAGGCAATTTGGTATCAGAAGTGAATTTTCATCTCTGACCAAAATTTGCATATTTCACACCCCAGTGATATTCCCCTGCTGCTCTGAGCCGTTATAAATGTCCCATGTCATGCATTACGGTTTGTTGACCAGCATCGAGCCGGTCAGACGTATCAAGATGATCACGCAGGCTCAACTCATCTGGCTGTTAGTGTTCTGCCTCCACGGTAAGGATCAAAAGAAGAGGGAACTGGCTTTACATAAAGTAAAATCATCCTTTCATTTCTCTTCAAGAGATTTAGGAAATTTGTATATTAAACTCTAAAGAATCCTCAGAGAGGTGCATTAACTACTGAGTGCCTTTTTCACATTTTGACCGCAACTAAGAGAGAAAACCCTTATTTGAAAACCATAGTCTTGATCCAAAGCCCACTAAAATGAAATGAGTCTTTCAGAGGATTCAATGGGCTTTCACTCAGGCCCTACATGAGTAATGAAAAACAGATTAGAACGGAAAAGCCACTAGAAGCTGAATGTCAGCCTCACAGCCAGGAGAGGAACTATCATAACTATAGAAAAGATGCCCGTGGGAGTATTTTTAAACATACAATACCTTTTAGTTTGATTGAAATATATTAATATATATTCTATTAACGTTTATTTTTGCCTACTCAGACTCCATCGGAGACATTGTGCTGACTCAGACTCCAGAATCCCTGGCAGTGTCTCCAGGAGACAGAGTCACCATCAACTGCAAAGCCAGTTCCAGCCTTAACAGCTTTTTAGGCGCTAGCCACTTAGCTTGGTACCAACGGAAACCCAGCCAAGCTCCTAAGCTCCTTATCTATCACGCTTCTACCCGCGCTGCGGTCCCAGACCGGTTCAGTGGCAGTGAGTCTGGAACAGATTTCACTCTCACAATCAGCAGCATGCAAGCTGAAGATGCTGGAGATTATTATTGTATGCAAAGTTATGAAACGCCGCACACAGTGATACAGACCAATACAAAAACTTGCCTATGCAGTTCAGGTCAGTGTCACAGCTGCTTCCTAAATGTTCACTTTATCAGTGCAACTGCCACACTTGATACCAGGACAGAGGTTTGGTCAGGACATAAATACTTCGCTGGGTGGGCCACAGACACTGCTGTTCTCCCACTGCTCACAGCTGCCGCACAAATAGGAATAAGTACATGGATGATTTTCTTTCCAGATGTCAGGGATTCTACCTCAACTGAACGAGGTGCCTGTTTTTTCCCCAGGGTAAATGATTTTGTTCCCAAAACCCAAACAATTATTCTCACTTACTGCATTGGCATTTCCGAATTAAAACAGAGACATGCTCAGCCCAGTGCTCTGTGGACAGCGCTGGTGTGGGCGAGGAGAGGAATAAGGTCCTGAACTCCGGGGCTGGGAAGGCTGCAGAGGAACATCTCACAGTGCTCCCTCGCCACAGCGCCGGTGGAGAATTGGAATGACACTGACAGGCTGCGTCACAAGCTGCAGGCCGCCCTCCTCTGCTACTGGGAAGAAAGAATGAGAAGATAGGGCCTGGGAGAGAGCAGATGTAGCCGAAAATGGGCCTTCTTCAGGTCCCCAAGAGGGTTTTGTCAAGAAACAATGTGAATAGCAATTTTAGTCCAGATCACTGGGGAAAGGCCCACGGGGGCAGGTCAGACACATGGGGAAAGGGTCCAGTCCCCTTTTTGCTGGGCTGTGAGTAAAATCCAGTGGGAACCTGCTAAGTGTGTAGGTGGTGGCTCAAAGAAACATTTCTTCTTATCACAGTTCAAGCCTGTCCCCAGCTCTGCAACCTTCAGCTCCCACATGAATAAACACTCCAGCTTCCTAGTGATGGGCTCATACGCTACAGCTGAGGACTGTGTCACTGCAGCGTCTGCTGGAGTTTTGCTCTAGTGTTGTTTTATAAGGATGCTTGTTCGCCGTCCCCTAGGTCTGGTCTCTGTCTCACCTACCCTGGAGTGATTTTCCTTCAACGGGCCAATTGACCTTCTGCGGCACAAACACATGATTTTTTAAACATGTTGCATCTTTTACAGCCTGTTTTTGGATTTAGGAGAAGAGAGTGGGTGGGAGGCAGGGGTTGGGGGCCTGAGGATTGTTTGATTTTATGGAAACTAGTACTGAGCCCTGGAGTGCCGACTGCTTTCCTGGAGTTTCAGTTCAGTGAGCTCTGGCACTTAAGTACTGTGTGTTTGGGGGGCTTATGCATGACTTGGTTGATGCATAGGCCTCGAGCTGCCTGCCTGCATAGGGGCGTATCAAATCCTGTAGAGAATTAACACTGACACAGAGGCTGGATACCCAGCTAACAGCCGGATTGTTTCTAAGGGTTCTATGCACAAATCAAGGCTTGTACACAGTGTTTTAGCTGCAGCCTCTGTACTGGGGCCCAAAGGATGTCCAGTTAGACAGCGTGCCTCTGCTTTTCATATTTTTAAAGATCAGGCTCCGCACTCTAGACGTATCAAGATGACCTCTCAGGCCAGGTATACACTGTAAACTGTTGCTGGCACAGCGGTGTCTGTCCTGGGGGTGGTTTGTAACCGACATAGCTGTGCTGGCAAAAGCCTCCACTGTTGATGCAATTTATACCAGCAAACCTGCATTGTTATTGGTGAAGCTTGATTCACTGGTGGGGGCTGGAATTAGTTATGCTGGCTAAAGCGTGGCTTTGCTGATAAAAGCCTCGTCCACACTGGGAACGCTTTGGTAGCACAGCTAAAGCAGAAAAACACTCTTATAGATCTGTCCTCAGCCACTGCTTCTCCAGCTCCTAGTGCTCTGGATCCAGGGTAAGAACAGCAACAGGAGAGAGACTGGTTTAAAGAGTACTTCCTATAGCTAACTGTGCTTAGTCGTGCTAAATGCCATTCACAAAATACAGAGACATGACTGCAACTGAGGGGATTAAGTGCATATTTCAAGTCACATGTAGAAGAATTGTCCTGTTCACTAATATGTATTGTTCTTCATCAGGGTTATCCTGCTTATTTATTTTAATTCTAACCCCCAGCCAGACTCCAGGGGCCAGGTTGTGATGACTGAGACTCCAGAATTCCTGTCAGTGTCTCCAGGAGAGAGGGTCATTAACAACAACAAAGCTAGTTCCAGTGCTTATCGCTCCAGGGCCAGGTAACAACACAGAAATGGGCTGTAGCCCACGAAAGCTTATGCTCAAATAAATTGGTTAGTCTCTAAGGTGCTACAAGTACTCCTGTTCTCCTAACACAGACATGGACAATCTCCTAAGCACCTTATCTACAGCACTTTCTCCTGTCCCTCTGCAGTCTGAGACTAGTTCATTGGCCGTGGGTCAGGCAATGACTTCACTCACACCAGCCAATTGAAGCCAATACTGGAAATTATTGCAAGCAATATGCTCACAACTGCCGGACAATGATACACCCCAGCACAAAAACCTCTTTACTCTGTTCCTCTAGGAAAGAGCTGCATCCCGTGCTGATTAGTTATAGTGCAACTTCTTTCCGCTCTGTTTAGTGTATGCTCCTGTTGTCTCCTGTCTTAAACTTGGCTTGTAGTGTCTTTGCAGCCTGGACTGACTTTTCATATTGTATGTACAGCACCTAGCATAGTAAGGCACTTCTTAACACAGCATATTACAAATAAATCACAGCTAGGAGCTGCATACTGCCCTTCTCTGCTAGAGAGAATGTTGCAGCAATTGACTTAACAATCAGCGGCCAAGAATCATTGTAGCTAGATGAGGATGTGCAGGGATGACAATGATTGAGCTACTCAGACTTCAACCCGTTAATTGTGGTTTACCCTACTTGAATCCCCGCTCCCCCAATACAGTTTCTGTCCAACCAAGATCACACCATGTGTCTCATTGCTGTGAGGTGATCTCTAGTATTATTCTAACCAGCATCCCAGCAAGAACAACACACCTACAACACTTATTTCCATTCAGCCCTGATAAACGTCACTGTAACAAAGAGGCTCTTGTCCCCATGTTTGTAGGGTTGAACTTTCCTATTTCACCCATTAACGCATCTGCGCAACTTTAAACCAGCTGTATTCTCAGGAATTCGCAGATCAAAGGAATTCACGTTTTCCCTACAAGGTCTACACCAACCACTGACCTCACCAATCAGCTTTCAGACCAATCTGATTTCTTTGGTAGATTTTAGAGACGGTACAAAATTCAGCTTTAAACAGAAATTTAGCTGCAACCATAACTATGCAGAGGCTACTGCCTGGCTGTAATAGAAACTTGTTAAAATGACTAATAGGTTGTTCACAAAACAATTTTTATCTAGTTAAAAGCTGCCTGAAGTAACTCAAATGTATTCTTCATTATTTGTGTGTGGCTACAGTTTGGATTAAAACTACTACAACAACGAGTCATTTGACTAATGAAGCTGAACTTCACCACATTGGCCATCAGATAGAGTTACTTCATCTATATATATGGGAACATCTGAAATTCCAGATTAGCTAACAAACAAAATACAGTGATAAAATCACTAAGCACATCCAGAAGAAATGCAGATAAATCAGTCCTCAGGGACCTGTTCCCCTTCCACAGGGCTCCAGGAACACAGGCAAGAATTAGGCCCTTTGACTCAAAGAACTGCGACCTATGGTTCAAGGAGTGAGATAAGATGTTTTACATCATAATAATCATTACACCGTCTAAATAAGGCAAATAAATCAGCTCTTTGGACACTGTTCTCCTCTCCAGAGCACAAGGAACTCTCATTGGGCCTCATTCTGATCTCACTTAAACTGCTATAAGCTAAAAGTAATTCCCTTGAGGTAAATGAAGTTATACCAGTGTAACTGAGATCAGAGTCAGGCCCATTGACTTACATGTATCTTCGCCACAGTAGAATCGGTCCCTATATGTCTAACAGATAAGTCTTTGTAAGAACTAGTGAGATAAGATGCTTTGCATACTCCTAACTGCCTGATCTTTCTCTCCTGCTCTGAGCTATTATAAATGTTGCATTTCACTCTCTGGGGTTGAGAGATCATCCCTGGACGGGTTAGACCCATCAATATAATCTCAGTGGTACTGCCCTGCACAGATATAAAATTTGTATCCACATCTGATCCGCGAGCTGCAAAGATGGTCCATGGCTATCTGCAGATTTGCAGGGCTCTACCCATCGGCTCAGTTCATCTGGCTGCTAGAGCTCTGGATCCAGGATAAGAATTGAACCAACATGGGACTAGGTGAATTAAAAGTATAAAATTTTCAGACAAAGTCCATCAAATCCTAAATATTCCTCACTGTTACACTAATTTCTGAATAACTTTGTCTCATGGAAACTGCAAAACAGAGAGAAAGAACATTTTAAAGAAATAAGGGACTGATCCAAAACCCAGGGAAGTCAGTGGGAGTCTTTCCACTGACCTCTGTCCATTCTGGATTAGCTCCAAAATGGGCAAATGAAAGAGCCTTTTCAAACTGAACATCAGCATCACGGGTGGATGACAGGCAATAGTCATTATGTAAATAAGCAAATGAGAATATTTACTATTTAGAGGCAGGATCCCATTCGTATTGACTAATATTTGATTCATAAATTCAGACTCCAGCAAGGACATTGTGATGACTCAGACTCCAGAATCCATGTCAGTGTCTCCAGGAAACAAAGCCAATATCAACTGCAAAGCCATTACAAATTTCAAACCTTACCAGGAGCAGTAGAATGAATGAATTTTAACCTGGTACCAAGTGGAATCTGGACAAGCTCCTAACCTCCTCATCTGTTATGCTTCCACACTGCAATCTGGGATCCCGGCCTGGATCAGTGGCAGTGGGTCTGAAACCGACTTGATTCTCACATCAGCCCTGAGCTTTAATGTTGGAAGATGTTCAAATAATCTGGAAATGTCGTAAACTGAACCATAAAGTTTCCTCAGAAAGCTCCATTATCTCATGAATGTTTACATGTCGTTCCAGAGAAATAACAGGGAAAATAACATTCTGTGCAACTGTATAGAAGGTCTTAGACAGAAAAAACCTTTTTAAGTGTAACTTTAGCATCACTCCTGGCCATATGGTATAATGTACATGAAATCACGCATGAAACAACATTGTTCAACATGATTGCTCACACAGCTGCGTTAACTTACACACACACACAAAAAAGTAATTTCAGCCAGTCTTAATCTTTCCATGCAGGTAACCATCAGTGAACCCCAGTTCTAAAATTCACCACAGACATGTCTTTGTAGTATCCCACCTCTCTCTCTCTCTCAATGGACACTCACAGAAATTACCAAGTTCGCTGGCTCCAAAGAGACAGTGAACACATGAACTTGCTGGGTTAGCTGAGGACTCACTCTATACTTCAATGCAACAGCACTGAGATGGTTTGTAGTAAAACTAAAAATTAGCTGAAATAACCAAGAACAGAGATTTACACCATACTAAGCAAGAGGAACAGAGACATGTATCCCCAAACAAACAAACAAAACAAAATGCACTTCCTGGCACTGAAAACTTAATTCTAGCAAGTTACATCTTTGCCTAAAACAGTTTCTCACTTACATCAAGCTATCAGCAGTTCCAGACTTCAGGTCAGGAGGCTCCACCATTCCCAGAGGGGGTTGTTCCCTGTGTCCCCTAGGTGCTGCATAATGATAATGTCTTTTTGGTCCCCCTTATATTTTCCAAAGTCTTTTTCTCTTTGTCTCAAGACCCAGCAAGACTTCTGAGGACAAGTTCGGAGCTGCTGGTGCGCTCACTAAATTGCCGTTGCTTGTTAGCTTGATTGCTTTGTTTACCATATACGTAAGTGAACTTTCATTATCCTCCGCCTGTAACGAAGCTGGTCAGACACTGAATCCACCTTCCTTTTTCTAGAGCAGGCCTTGTTTACGCAGTGCCTCCCAGATGCATTTTAAGAACATATTTCCAGCACACATCTATAACTCTTTGTACACAACCCAAACCTACATTACGCAATGATTTTGGGGATCAGCACATCACCAGTTTACATACGATAACTTACCTGACACCTTTTGGATACATATTATGACAACAGTGTGCTGGGAGAAACGAGTGCATCAGCCCTGATAGGAGCTACAGGATAGTGAGCCTTCTGCCAGTTGGCACTGAGGGGCTCTTCTGGTCACACGAGCCTGCTGTGCACTACAGCCCATGTGGACCCTGCTGACGCATAGACCCTGTTCTTTAATGCTCTTTGCTTGTGTCCCATATCAAACAGAACTACATCAGCAGGGTCCACAGGGACCGTTAGGGCACATCAGGCTAGTGTGAGGTAGAGTCACACCCAACCTTGCCACACACTAAATCTTCATGTGGTCAAGCCCAAAGCAATTTTAGACAAAAGGCACCATTTCAAATCAGGCTTATTTTTAATGACCTGCATCTCTCATACAAGTTGATGACCTTCCTTCACACTTCATAGAAACTTTCCCATTAGGCCTCAGAGAGAATCTGGGGATTTTCAAAGTAAATACATTTTCCAAGGCAAAATATCATCGGGACTAACATAAGACTTTAAAACAGAAATTGGTGACAACCTGAATCATGGAGCGGTACTGTGTCTCCATAATAAACAACACTGTAGACCGTCTCATCTTGGAGAACCCCAATGATGAAGATAAAAGATCTTGTATAAGGTCAGTCACTTTTCTATTAGGATAGATAAAATACACTGGAAGGCTGTGGATGGCATCGCGTGGGTTACAGATAAGAAACTGATCTTGGCCCTGGCTCTCTTGCTTGCACAGGTTAATTCCTTTCACCACCCGTTGAAAAATACTGCATTCATGGTCCCAATTCTACAGTGTATATTAGCATCAACGCAGTGTTTTGGACCATCCCTATATTGTTGTTTTGGAAGAGCAGGATTTCCCCTTTTGCTTGGTCTGTACACTGGGTGGGTTAGTGTCAATACATTTTTTTAAAAGATATTCCAGTGCTCAATTGAATAAAAGACATTCATAAATCAGAAACAGTCTTTCCTGGCGGTGAACTCTATCCCACTACACTCTGTGATGGACTGTGTGTCCCAAAGAAGGGCTTAAGCCTAGATAAAATGAACAGACAGAACTCCTGAAAACCAGAAGAATCACATTGCCAGTAGTGTTGATGGTGAAGGACACAGAGGGCTTGTCATATCCTAGAGGTCTGTGCTGGATTATGCTCTAATGGAGGAAACTCTCAAACACCACAAGGCTGCGGAGCACAAAGCACCTACAACTGCCACTAATCTGGACATCACAGCCCACACTATAGGTGGCACTGCCAGGGAGAGCTTCTGTGTAGGATGGCCAGAGGCCGTTCTGGTTCTCTCTCTCATCTAACCATATAAGGAATCCCAAAGGCTGGTAGCAGCAGCAGAACCATTTGCTCCAGGTACATCACTGACACCCTCTATAATCTCATTGTCATCAGAGGGAGTTCCAGAGGTCAGGGACGCTGTATGGTCCTGGCGCTGCAGCAAGGCACCGGGATGGAAAATTAACAGAATGGCTGCTTTGCACACATCACCTCTTTAAACAAGAAGCTGCACTTCCACACAGTTTACACCAGATGGCCACATTCAACTGCCTTCCCAATGGGAGATGCTGGAAGTTCCATGCTTTTGAAAATGAGACCAGGTATTCTAGGTGCTGAAATACAGAATTATGAGTCTAACTTTAAATCTCCAGGAATGAAAATCAAGGTCTATTCGTGAAATCTTACACAGAACATGGGGAGCGCGGCCACAGGGATCACAAACTATTTAATGGGAGAGACTGGCCTATTCCTGTACACTACAGTTACCTTTGGGATTTAAATAGCAGAAATGGGTGTTTAAGGGTTAAAGGTCCCACAGCCCTGTGCATCATTATAGAGTCTGCGAGGTGATGACTAATCGACCCAGAGGGGAGTATTAAGGATGATAGGAGCTACCACCCTCACCCCACGCAGATCCCCTAACGGAGAGCTCTAATCAACACCACTGAATTCATCTTTGTGAGGTGATTCCTGGTATAACAATGGTTCTGAGGCCATTAATTGTAAACCAACAGCCAGGCAATACTGACAAGCTGAGAATATTTATTCCCATTCCACCCTGACAAATGCCATTTCAACACACAGTGAGAGAGAGGGACTGTCACTTAATATGAGGTTGTTCAGCACCCAGCACAATTGGGTCCTGAGACAGATGGAGACATCTGGGTACCACCATCACTATCAACAAAACTAGCACTTCAATGAAAACTCAGGCTGCTTCCCAGGGCCCAGCAGGTTGCACTTGCCTATTTAACCCAGGGCTCCTTTTACTTCCCTTTTTCTGCCTGGTTTTGGTCAGCTGGGAATTTTCATTTCTGAACTAAATTTGCATATTTCACACTCAGGTGACATCATCCTGCAGCTCTGAGCCATTATAAATGATCCCTATCACTGTTATCAGTTGTTGATCAGCACTGGGCCGGTCAGACGTAGCGAGATGGTTTCACAGGCTCAGCTCATCTGGCTATTAGTGCTCTGGATCCAGGGTAAGAATCAAATAAATGGCGGAAGGAGGGTCTGGGTCATTTAAGCCCCAATTATCTATGGAAAAAATGTAAGACCTAGAAATGTTGTATATTGATACATAATCATTCCTCAGTTTGTGACAGTAACTTCTGTAATGATGGCTCCTAATTGCACTTAAAAGGGAAAAGAGGTCTGAGAAAAATACAAGCAATTGAAAACACCTTGGAATGAAAAAACTCAGGTCAAACAATGTTAGCATCATTCTCATAGATGATTTATCACTGGACTATTTATAATATTGTATTTTGATTAACTATATATATAGAGAGAGAGAGAGAGAGAGAGAGAGACTAGAGAGAGAGACTACACACGTACATATTAATTTATATTCTGTTTGTTAATTCAGACTCCAGTGGGGACTTTGTGATGACTCAGACTCCAGAATCCCTGGCAGTGTCTCCAGGAGAGAGAGTCACCATCAGCTGCAAAGCCAGTTCAAGCCTTACTTACGAAGGCAAGGCATACTTAGCCTGGTACCAGCAGAAAATGGGACAAGCTCCTAAGCTCCTAATCTATTTTGCTTCCACCCGTGCCTCTGGGATCCCAGACCGGTTCAGTGGCAGCGGGTCTGGGACCGACTACACATTCACTATCAGCAGGGTTGAAGCGGATGATGCTGGAGATTATTACTGTCAGCAGCATCACAGCTACCCTCTCACACAGTGATACAGACCAGCACAAAAACCTGCCTGCGGTTCAGTTCAGTGTCACAGCTGCTTCCTAAATGTTCACTTTATCTGTGCAACTGCCACACTTGATGCAGGGCTGGGGAGGGCAGGTCTTCCACTGCTCCCCAGCCTGCAGCACAGGGAGGAATAAGTACATATTTGGAAAGAAAATCCCTCGGGCTCTCATCTGAACTGTTTTTCCCAAGGGTAAAAGATTCAGTTCCCAAAACCCAAACTATGACTTTCACTTACTGCCCTACAAACACTGTGAGCATTTCAGAGTTAAAACAGACCTGGTCAGCCCAGGAGTTTATTGGCAGTGCTGCCAGGTGGGGGAAAGAAGTGAGAGCCTGAGCTCTAGGGCTCCTGGAGGCAGGAGCGACATCAGGGTTTCTGATGCCCTAGGCAGAATTTGGGGGGCAGAATTTTGTGCGCTCCCCACGGGGCGCGCGGGAGCTTCCGGTTCCGCTCCCATCGCGCCGCCGAAGAAGGACTCTCAGCCGAAATGCCGCAGGCGACAGCGGCAGTCATTGAGCTGCTCAATTGCCTGCCACTGTTTCACGCGGCATGTCGGCAGAAGGTCCTTCTTCAGCGGCGCGACGGGAGCGGAACCGGAAGCTCCCGCGCGCCCCGTAGGGAGTACACAAAATGCCGCCCCCCGAATCCTGGCGCCCTAGGCAACCGCCTAGGGTCGCCTAATGGAAGCACCGGCCCTGCCTGAAGGCTGGGAAGGCTGCAGCAAAGGAACAACTCACGGTGCTCCCTAGCCCACCCATTAGGAGCGGCATGCAGCCTTCAGAGCCCTGGCATCCCCGCCCTGGCCCTGTGCCTCTCCATCCCCTGCAGCTGGGAGGAGGCAGAGCACAGGAACAGACCAGCTACAGCATGCTGTCTAGCTGCACTTGTGCTGACCCCTAGGTGTAAATAAGGAGACATAGGGATTAACACCGAGGACCTGATACAAAAACCCACTCAAGTCAATGGAAAGACGCCTACTGACTTCAAGCCTTAATCCATCTATTCAGGGTTCAGCCATTTCCTGAGAGCTTTAACAGACCTGCGCACAGCCGCACACACTCCTCCTCCACTCCCCACACACAGAGAATACACTGTATCATTGTCAGGAGATCTCTGGTGTAACAGTGATACTAACTGGGACCTAAACAAGAATTATGAGCTAAGAACATTTATTCCCAGTCAACCTGAAAGTGGCATATCAGTCCATAGTGAGGGAGCTGCCCAGGGGTTGAATTTACCTATTTCATGCAGGGCCCTTTCTGTTTTTGTACATGTGTATCGATCACGTGAATTTTCATCTGATGCAGATTTGCATAGTCCCACCCCCCAAGTGATATTTCCCTGCTCCTGTAAGCTGTTATAAATATTCTCTGTCCGTTGTTATGGCTTGTTCATCACCATCCGGATGGTCAGACGTATCAAGATGATCTCACAGGCTCCACTCATCTGGCTGTTAGTGCTCTGGATCCAGGGTAAGGATCAAACTCTCTGAATTAAAATGATTTCTTAATTATTTATACTGCCGTAGCACCTCGATGACCTAAACAAGAATCAAGGCACCTTTGTTCTAGGCACTGTACAGACACAGAATGAAAAGATGGTCTCTGTCTGAAAGAGCTACAGACTGAGCCAATAAAAAAAAAGTTCAACTCTCGAAAGGCTGAATATAAACAATACTTTCATCAGAGAGCATCGCTAACTTTAGAGAATGTTTCTCTTATTTAAACTGCCATTAAAAGAAAAACCATATGAGAAACCTGTCAGCAAAAGACAAAGAGATTTAGAATGAAAGTTTAATTCTTAGTACCATAGGCAGGTGATGAGCTCCAGTATTTATATAAAAACTGACATTAAATACACATATAATGTATTGCATTACATTTTATTCATAAATCCAGATGCCAGTGGGCAGATTGTGCTGACTCAGACTCCGGAATCCCTGGCAGTGTCTCCAGGAGAAAAAGTCACCATCAGCTGCAAAGCCAGTTCAAGCCTTACTTACGAAGGCAAGGAATACTTAGCCTGGTACCAGCAGAAAATGGGACAAGCTGCTAAGCGCCTAATCTATTATGCTTCCACCCGTGCCTCTGGGATCCCAGACCGGTTCAGTGGCAGCGGGTCTGGGACCGATTTCACTCTCACAATCAGCAGAGTTGAAGCTGAAGATGCTGGAGATTATTATTGTTCCCAAAGCAGGAGCTCGCCTCACACAGTGATACAGACCATTACAGAAACCCTCCCCACGCTGTTCCTTTCAGTGTAACAGCTGCTTCCTATACTTTACTACTATACTAGATTTCGGACAGCATTCTGATCAGTCTTTTAACACCAGGCTGAGTCCTCTGCTCCCACTTCTGACCCTTCTATAATATTATAGTCTCTTTCCCAACACCAGTGTCCCACTGCTGAAACCAGTGTTAACCCTCCGCCAAGCAGCAGCAGATGACCTGGACTTGTAAGTCAGCTCGTCAGTACAGCAGAAGTTAGTGATGTGGAGTCTGAGGATACTTAGCATAATTTCTTTTCTTTACACATCAACACCTGTCCTGACACCATGGTGATCACAAATAGCATGTAGGCAAATACCTCTTTTGGGAATCTCATCCCAACATTAATGCCCATATCCCAGGGAGCAAACCTGCCTCAAGAATTTACTATATTCAGATAAGAAGAGGAGTACTTGTGGCACCTTAGAGACTAACACATTTATTTTAGCATGAGCTTTCGTGAGCAACAGCTCACTTCTTCGGATGCATAGAATCGAACACACAGACAGGAGATATTTATACATACAGAGAACATGAAAAGGTGGAAGTATGCATACCAACTGGAAGAGTCTAATCAATTGAGATGAGCTATCATCAGCAGGAGGAAAAAAAAACCTTTTGAAGTGATAATTAAGATGACCCATAGAAGGTGTGAGGAGAACTTAACATAGGGAAATAGAATCAATTAGTGTAATGACCCAACCATTCCCAGTCTCTGTTTAGGCCAGAGTTAATTGTATCTAATTTGCATATTAATTCAAGTTCAGCAGTTTCTCTTTGGAGTCTGTTTTGAAGGTTTTTTGTTGCCAAATAGCCACCTTCAAGTCTGTCACTGAGTGGTTAGAGAGGTTGAAATGTTCTCCCACTGGTTTTTGAATGTTATGATTCCTGATGTCAGATTTGTGTCCATTTATTCTTTTGCGTAGAGACTGTCCGGTTTGGCCAATGTACATGGCAGAGGGGCATTGCTGGCACATGATGGCATATATCACGTTGGTAGATGTGCAGGAGTACGAGCCCCTGATGGTGTGTCTGATGTGATTAGGTCTGTAACAGGGTCAGACTCACCCCTGAGGCGCCTCCTGCTGGTGACTCCGGGAATTAGCTCTGTCCAGCACTGGAGCGCCCTCTGCAGGCTGGTGATCCACCTGTCCTCAGGCCCCCATGTCCCTCCCTGGACCTGGTCCCCTTTTACATGGGGGTGCTGCCCCCTGGCAGTAACCCCTTTTCTCTCAGGGCTTCCCCTTCTCAGGGAACCCCCACCCTCTATCTCTACCTTGCCTCAGTGTATGGCTACTGCCAGTCATTGTCTAGCCCCACGTCCTGGGGCAGACTGCAGTATCAGCCACTCATCACTGGCAAGGAGGGTTTGGACCTGCTGCTTTGGCCTACCCCTGGGCTGCCCTCTGCAACCCCCAGTACCTGTTAGCCCTTCGCTAGGCCGCAGCCTGGGGCTTTCCAGGCTGGAGCTCCCCAGCTCCTCAGCCTTTCCCCAGCCCTGCTGCACCCTAGGTACCTTGTCTCAGTTCCCTGCAACCAGGCCCTTCTCTCTCTGAAGGCAGAGAGAGACTGTCTCCTTCTGGCTTCCCTGGCCTTTTATAGGGGCCAGCTGTGGCCTGATTGGGGTGTGGCCCAGCTGCAGCCCCTTCCCCAATCAGCCCAGCTTTTAGAGCCGCCACTCTCAAGCCCTGCCAGGCTGCTTTTTAAACCCCTCCGGGCAGGAGCAGGGGTCCACCCTGCTACAAGGTCCTATGATGGTGTCACTTGAATAGATATGTGGACAGAGCTGGCATCGGGCTTTGTTGCAAGGATAAGTATTTCACATTTGGAGACAATATATTATCTTCAAGTCAGTGGCACTGCTATGGGTACCCGCATGGCCCCTCAGTATGCCAACATCTTTATGGCTGACTTAGAACAACGCTTCCTTAGCTCTCATTCCCTAACACCCCTACTCTACTTGCGCTACATTGATGACATCTTCATCATCTGGACTCATGGAAAAGAAGCCCTCGAGGAATTCCACCGTGATTTTAACAATTTCCATCCCACCATCAACCTCAGCCTAGACCAATCCACACAAGCGATCGATTTCCTAGACACTACTGTGTTAATAAGTGATGGTCACATAAACACCACCCTATACCGGAAACCCACTGACCGCTATACTTACCTACATGCCTCCAGCTTCCATCCCGGACACACCACACAATCCATTGTCTACAGCCAAGCTCTAAGATACAACCGTATTTGCTCCAATCCCTCAGACAGAGATAAACACCTACAAGATCTCTATCAAGCATTCTTAAAACTACAATACCCACCTGCTGAAGTGAAAAAACAGATTGACAGAGCCAGAAGAGTACCCAGAAGCCACCTACTACAGGAGAGGCCTAAAAAAGAAAATAACAGAACGCCACTAGCCATCACCTACAGCCCCCAACTAAAACCTCTCCAGCACATCATCAAAGATCTGCAACCTATCCTTAAAGATGATCCCTCACTCTCACAGATCTTGGGAGACAGGCCAGTCCTCGCTTACAGACAGCCTCCCAACCTGAAGCAAATACTCACCAGCAACCGCACACAATACAACATAAACACTAACCCAGGAACTTATCCTTGCAACAAAGCCCGATGCCAGCTCTGTTCACATATCTATTCAAGTGACACCATCATAGGACCTAATCACATCAGACACGCCATCAGGGGCTCGTACACCTGCACATCTACCAACGTGATATATGCCATCATGTGCCAGCAATGCCCCTCTGCCATGTACATTGGCCAAACCGGACAGTCTCTACGCAAAAGAATAAATGGACACAAATCTGACATCAGGAATCATAACATTCAAAAACCAGTGGGGGAACACTTCAACCTCTCTAACCACTCAGTGACAGACTTGAAGGTGGCTATTTGGCAACAAAAAATCTTCAAAACAGACTCCAAAGAGAAACTGCTGAATTTGAATTAATATGCAAATTAGATACAATTAACTCTGGCCTAAACAGAGACTGGAAATGGTTGGGTCATTACACTAATTGATTCTATTTCCCTATGTTAAGTTCTCCTCACACCTTCTATGGGTCATCTTAATTATCACTTCAAAAGGTTTTTTTTTTCCTCTTGCTGATGATAGCTTATCTCAATTGATTAGACTTTTCCTGTTGGTATGCATACTTCCACCTTTTCGTGTTCTCTGTATGTATAAATATCTCCTGTCTGTGTGTTCGATTCTATGCATCCGAAGAAGTGAGCTGTTGCTCACGAAAGCTCATGCTAAAATAAATGTGTTAGTCTCTAAGGTGCCACAAGTACTCCTGTTCTTTTTGCGGATACAGACTAACACGGCTGCTACTCTGAAACCTGTATTCAGATACCATGACAAAGAGCAAACTCCCCTGCTACTCACACAGCTCCCTGGCCTAACAACCCTGTGTAACCAAAATTAACAAGAACACAGCATCTCTTCCTAAAACTGAACATTTGCTCACACACTAAGAAAAACAACTTGGAAGGCTGTATAGCAGCACTTGGTCACACAAGTACGTAAAGCATACTGCCCTGCCAGGAAAGTTTGCTGCTAGAGACATTTCTTTCAACAGAGAAGGTTTTTGCTGCAGCAACTGAATAGGGGGGCATTTTTCCTGCAAAAATGATTTTACTCCCCAATTCCCCAAAATAATTCTTACTTGCTTCCCAGTCTGACCATTTCAGGATTAAAACAGACACAGCCCTCCCAGAGCTTGCTGTGCTATCTTTTGGATAGGCTGCCACGTCCCTGAACTCCAGAGCTAGGAAAACCCAGAAGGGTTGAAGAGGCATCTAGCTCACCTTCTGGAATGAAGGAAAAACTCGTGTTACTCTCTAGTGAGCCACTCTGCTGGACATTTGGAATAACACAGACAGGAACTATTGGCTGCATCCAGCCTTCCTCTGACAGAGGAAAGGTCACAGCAACACGGGGCCTTTGAGGAAGCAACTGGGCACTTGGCAGGTTCACAAGTGGGTTCGGATGTGGAAAAAAACCCACAAACATATTTCCTCCTTTATATGAGAGCACTTGACATTTTTCAGGCTGGGGCAAATGTTGGGGTTTGAGGATTTATTTGGTTTTACCCAAACTGGCACTGAGCATTGGAGGTGCTGGTTGCTTGTCTGGGGTTTCCTTCCATTGAGCTCCACCCAACAGCACTGTCACCATCCAGATCCCTGTAGAGAGGAGTCTGACGCTGAGATCTCACAGGATAAAAGTGCAGCCTAAGTAAGCAGAACAAAAGGCAGAGCTTATGAGACAGCAACAGACTCTGGAGGGGATGCTAAGGGCTGGAATTCCTCTGGGTTTACACACAGTTATTTCCCTGCAATACTAATCCCACCAAGAGACCAGGTCACAGCAATGCAAAGTGGCTGCAACCTCCTCTACAATGGGTCATCCAAAGGGAAGCAGTGCAATGTGGGTAATGCTGGGCAGGGAGGGGCAGGCCAGGGTAGTCGAGACAGGCCCTGTGTCAGCTTCCACCAGCAGATCAGTCATGTTCTTCGAGAATGGAAGCATTGGTGGGGGAAAGAGTCAGATACACTAAGTAATTTCGGGAATCTATGGCTGCACCTGCCTCTTTGTCCACTGGATCGTAGATACTGGACCTGGCTCAACAGGTTATTCTCTGGCTCATCTAGAGTTGCCGTCACTATTCCCCGGCTTGGCCTACTTTACAATCCACACTGAGGCTGAGGGGCAGTGTTGCAGATACTTGTGTGATGGAAGAGAGCCCAGTTTGACATCTGGAGGGGGGCTCACAGTGCCTGGCCTCTCCTGGTACAGAGATTTCCCTCTGGTTAGGGAACAAGAGCTCAAGGGCTGCCAAGGGCTGGAAAGGCAGCAACGGAACCACTCCCAGTGCTCCATAGCCACACGGTGAGGTGACAGTGGTGGACACATGGAATGACACTGACAGGTCACATTAGGAGCTGCATGCAGCCCTCCTCTGCCTGGGAAGAGGGAACAAGAACATGGGGCCTGTGAGAGGGAGTGGGAGGACAGGGACTGGGGTTCTGAGGTTTTGTTTGGGTTTATGCAAACTGGAACTAAGGCCTGGAGGCACAGGCAGCAAGTTATATGGGCCCGTGGTGCCTGTGCTCCACAACTATTCATGAACGTGGGCCCGGCTCCACCAATGTTTGGGCTTATATTTTCAGAGCCGTCCTGTCCATAGGACGGACCAGGGCAACTGCCCTTGGTCCTGTGCTTTGGGGGGGCCCCGTGCTTTGGAGGGAGGCCGTGCTTCAGAGGGATGTGGGGTCCAGGGCGGTCTGGGGGGTTACCAGGGGGTCTGGCACTGACAGCAGTGAGTGACCCTGCCCAGCCCACCCCTTCCCATCTCTGCTCTGCCCTCGCCCCTGCTCCACCTCTTCCCCACCCCACCCCCATGCCACCCTTTGCCCCAAGCCTCCGCCTCGCCTCTTTCCGGCTTCTGCAGCCTCCCCTGAGCAACGCCGGGAGCCCGCAGTGCGGGGTGGGCTGGGGCCGGGTCACTCGCTGCTACTGGCACCAAGCCCCCGACTCAGCTCCCAGTCCGCCCTGGACCCCACGTGGCCGGTATGTCCTATGGATGGGACGGTTGTGCTTGGACACGTTCTGAGCACCACCAAAAATTATACAAACCTGGCCCCCATGCCTGGAGGTGCTGGTTGCTTTCCGGGGGTTTCAGTTCAGTGAGCTCCACCCGCTTGGGCTCTGAGCAGAAAGGTGCTGAAGATTCTGATGGGGCCTGTGCACTGAAGCACCACGAAAGCTTTTTGGGAGTTTAAACATGACTTGATTGGTGCATAGGCCTTGTGCTGCCCATTTGCACAGGGATGAATTAAATCCTGTAGAGAATTAACAGTGAAACACACAGGCTGGATACCCGGGTAATGGCCAGGTTGTTCGTAAGGGTCGTACAGACAGATCGAGGGCTGAATACAATTCTGTTGCTGCAGCCTCTTCTCTGGGGCCAGGGGATGTACAGTGATAGTGTCCAATTTGCATATTTCAACAGGACTGTAACATATTTCCACACAGCGGGACGGTCCCCTGGACATCACAGCTGATACGTATATTACAGTGTCACGCTTTGTATTTCTAGGGGCTCAGGATCTCTCACTCTAGACTTATCAGTTCGTCTCTGAGGCCGGCCTACACTACAAACTGGTGTTGACATAGCTATGTCAGTCAAGGGTGTGATGAGCACTGAACTCTGACCAACAGAGCTGTGCTGGTAAAAGCCCCTAGTGTAAATGCAGTTATACTGGCAATACTATTCATTTATTGGTGTCATTTATTTCATTTGGGTTGGAGGGAGCTGGAATAAGCCATCATGGCAAAAGTTATATGTTGCTTAAGTACTGTATCGGGGGGTAGCCATGTTAGTCTGTAGCCACAAAAACAACAAGGAGTCTGGTGGCACCTTAAAGTCTAACAGATTTATTTGGGCATAAGCTTTTGTGGGTAAAGCTGAAGTGAGGTTTTTTACCCACGAAAGCTTATGCCCAAAAAAATCTGTTAGACTTTAAGGTGCCACCGGACTCCTTGTTGCTTAAGTACTGTGTTCACACTAACAATCCTCTGGTACAGTATATTGGTATAGTTAGAGTGGCAAAGTGCTTCAAGAGTAAACCCAGCCTGTCTTGGCTTCTCTGGCTCCTTATGCTCTGAATTCAGGGTAAGAACAGTAACAGGGGGAAATCTAGTTTCAACAGACCACCTAATGTTCTATTAATTTCTTTACCAAAATGATAGTATCTTAATCCCATTCACAGAGTATACAGGTGTGAATATAACTAAATGATCACTCGGGGTCAGACCTAGAAAGAGTGTCCTTTCGTTAATCAAAAGAAATAAGTATTGGCAGATATTTATTTGAACTGCATTCCCCATGCAGACTCCTGCAGGGACATTGTGATGACCCAGACTAGAGAATACCAGTCCGTGCCTCCAGGACACATGGTCACAATCACTGCAAAGCCAGCGCTTATAGCTCCATGGCCTGGTATCAATACAAACTTGGATAATCTCCTAGGCATTTTGTCCATAGTACTGTCACCCATCCTGCCGCAACCCTAGGCCCATTCATTAGCAGTGGGTCAGGCACTGACTTCTCTGACAATCATTAGGGTTAAAACTGATGTTCCTGGAGATTATTGACAGCAGTATGCTCACAATTTATTAGTAAATAAAGCACAATGAGGCAGAAAACCTCACAAAACCTCCTCTGCTCAGAATCATTTCTGCTCCTCATAGTAAAAGCTACTTCCTGGGCAGATTTGTGATCAGCACAGCTTCTGTCCTCTCAAAAGGCAACTGGAGTCTGTCAGATAAGAAATTAGAATAATGCAAAATCAACATGGCACACATTAAATGGATTACAAATTGGCTCACGGATGGGACTCAATGTAACTGGAAATGGGAAATCAGCATCGAACTGGGCTCTTTCTAGTGGGATCCAGCAAGAATTACTTCTTGGCCCTACACTATTTAACATTTTCCTCAATGACCTGGGAGAAAACACACCATCATTACTAGGAATGTTTGTAGGTGACACAAAGATTGGGGTAATGGTAAATAAAGAGGAGGACAGGTCTCTGATACAAAGCGATCTGGATCACTTGGTAACCTGGGTGCGAACAATCAATATGCCTTTCAGTACAGCCAAATGCAATTTCATATGTTTAGGGAGAATGAATTCAGGCCATACATATATGATGGGGAACTCAATCCTGAGAAGCAGTGACTCTGAAAGACTCTGGATGGAATCACGGTGAATAATCAGCTGAACATGAGCAAACTGTGAACGAAAGGGCTAATATAATCCTTGGGTGTATGTACAGTGAAACACAGAGTAGGAGTAAAGAGGTCATGTAACCTGCCTGTTTGGCACTGGTGTGACCATTTTAGGACTAGTGTGTCCACTTCTGGTGTCCACAATTCAAGAAGGATGTTAAAAAATTGGAGAGGGTTCAGAAAAGAGCCACAACAGTGATTATACGATCAGAAAACATGCCTGATAGATTGAGCTCCTTGAATCTATCACTGTTTAACTTATCAGAGACAAGGTTAAGGGGTGAATCAGTCTACAAGTACCTAAATTGGGAATGGATATTTGATAATAGTGGTCTCTTCAATCCAACAGACAAAGGCATAACAATATTGAATGGCTAGAAATTGAAGCTAGACAAATTCAGGTGAGAAATAAAAGACAAATTTAACAGCGAGTAACCACTGCAACAACTTACTGAGAGTTATGGTGAATTCTCCATCACAGGAAAATTTTAAGTCAAGATTGGATGTTTTTCTAAAATATTTGCTCTAATTCAAACAGGAATTAATTCAAGGAAATCCTATGGTCTGTTTTATTCAGGAAGTCAGACTAGTACTGAGTATTGCGTCCAGTTTTGGGCCCCCCATTACAGAAAGGATGTGGACAAATTGCAGAGAGTACAAAGGAGTACGAAAATGATTACAGGGCTGGGACATATGACTTATGAGGACCGGCTGAGGGAACTGGGCTTAAATAGTCTGCAGAAAAGAAGAGTGAGGGGGGATTTGATAGCAGCCTTCAACTACCTGAAGGGGGGTTCCAAAGAGGACGGAGCTAGGCTGTTCTCAGTGGTGATAGATGACAGAACAAGGAGCAATGGTCTCAAGTTGCAGTGGGGGAGGTCTAGGTTGGATATTAGGAAAAACTATTTCACTAGGAGGGTGGTGAAGCACTGGAATGGGTTACCTAGGGAGGTGGTGGAGTCTCCATTCTTAGCGGTTTTTAAGGCCCGGCTTGACAAAGCCCTGGCTGAGATGATTTAGTTGGTACTGGTCCTGCTTTGAGCAGGGGGTTGGACTAGATGACCTCCTGAGGTCTCTTCCAACCCTAAACTTCTATGATCACAGTGGTTTCTTCTGGTCTTGGAATCTACAAAAGAAGACGACAGCACTAACTGCGAGTGCTCAATGCCTGTGAATAACAAAGTCAAAAGCTAACTAATCACAGGATTTTCCCCCTAACATCCTGATGGAAAAAGTCACAAATAATAATTGAATGTATCAGACTTGTACAATTTCCCAACAATTCCACTACTAACATAGTGATACACACACTAACCTTTATTCTGCCCCCCCTGCTAAAATAAAAATAAAGCCAAATATTGATACTGAAAAAGTTCTCAAGCAGCCTGCTTCCACCCTCCCATTTGTTATTGGTTTTTCATTAATACGGTATATTGATTTATGTCTAGTAAATCTGTGCGCCCGGCCATTCGTGGTGACTAAATATTCCATGACACATTTAGCAAGAATAGAGGTATGATTTTGGTGTTATGTCCAGGAAAAAGATGCCCCTCTGATTCAGATGATGTGAAAACCCCTCCTGTATGCAAAGAAATGGCTTTAGCAACAAACTTTTCTTGCCCATATACTTATTTTTATTTGTTCTGCAAATGAAGAATTAGCGAGAACACGGGCACTGGTAGCCCAAGCAATTAAAAGTGCTGAAAGGCTGATTGAAACTCTGCCCTTAAATCTAATGTAGAAGTTGCATTGAGAAGGTGACCGTATTAAGGAAATAGCTGTGCCAATGAACTAAACAGCACAGGAAGGCTTCTGTACTGGTCTGTACCAATGTGAGGTGCAAACTGTACTACTGCTGCCAGTAATAATCTCCAGCATCCTGAACATCATCACTGCTGATTGTGAGAGTTGAAATCCATGCCAGATTCATTGCCACTGAACTGCTCTATGACTCCAGAGGCATGGATGGAAGCCCAGTAAATAAGTTTAGGAGCTTATCCGGATTTCTGTTGGTACCAGACTAATTAGTCAACAACTGCAAATTGAACTGGTTTTCAGATTGATAGTGATTCTGACTCCTGGAGAAAATCCCAGGGCTTCTGGAATTTGATGCATGACACAGTCCCTGGTAGAGGCTGAATATGCAAACAAAGCCTACATAAAGATGCATGACACACCTCAGCCAAGAAAATAAGCAGTGTTGAATTTCCTTTCACAATTTGTGTTTGTATTTTTAAACATTTTCTTAATGTAAAGTAATTCCACAGGACTGGACTCAAATCTGCAAATAATGATCAAAGAATGTCACTGGTTTGATATTAGTCACAAATCATAGGCTGTGACATTCTGCCCTTTCAAGACTGTGCCCTATTAATGTAGATTCTTATCCTGGACTCAGAACTCTAACAACCAGATGAACTAAACCTTTGAGAACATCTTCATGCATCTGACTGTCCAGTGCTGATCAATTAACCAGGAAGAGTGAAACAATAGGGTTGCCAACCCTCCAGAATGGTCCTGGAGTCTCCAGGAATTAAAGATTATGTCGTGCAATCACATCTCCAGGAATACATCCAACCACAATTGACAACTCTAGAATGAAACAAAACATTTATAACTGCTCAGAGCAACATGGAAAGGCTGGTCTGTTACATGTATGCAAAGCATTTTGTCTTAAGTTTTTTGTCATATGCTCAGTCTGTAGACACACAGGGACAGATTCTACCATGACAAGATACAAATAACTTAAAGATGCACATACTGGTTCAAAGCGTGAGTAAGTTCTTTTAAATCAATGGAGACAAGCATAAGAAAGATCAGAATCAGGCCCAGTAAGCATCCCCTGTAATCTGCAGAAGAGAACAGTGAATATGGAACTAAGTTACTTTTATTATTTTAAAATACGTTCAGTGATTTTTATTTTTGTATTAACTTTATATGAATGATGTATCCAGAATTTCAGTTGGTCCAATTTATAGGTTAAGTGCTGCCATCTGTTGGCCATTATATGAAGGTTCATTTTCATTAGCTGGATGATCTGTGGGGACAGAGGATATGGTGAGGAGACAGAGTCCCAGCGCTGTGTTTCTCTGTCCCCTGGAGCTCAGAGGAGGCAGAGCACAGGAACAGACCAGCTGCAGCATGCGGTCTACCTGCACTAGTGCTAATCTGTAGGTGTAAATAAGGGGAGACAGAGATAAGCACCGAGGATCCGATACAAAAACCCAGTCAAGTCAATGGAAAGTCTCCTACTGACTTCAAGTCTTAATCATTCTGTTTGGGATTCACCCATTTCTTGAGAGCTTTAACAGACCTGAGCACAGCCACACACACTCTTCCTCCACTCCGCACACGCACAGAGAATACACTGTATCATTGTCAGGAGATCTCCGGTGTAACAGTGATACTAACTGGGACCGAAACAAGAATTATGAGCTGAGAACATTTATTCCCAGTCAACTAGACAAGTGGCATTTCAGTCCATAGCGAGGGAGCTGCCCAGGGGCCGTAGGGTTGAACTTGCCTATTTCATGCAGGGCCCTTTCGGGTTTTGTACATGTGTATCGATCACGTGAATTTTTATCTGACTCAGATTTGCATATTCCCACCCCCCAAGTGATATTTCCCTGCTGCTGTAAGCTGTTATAAATGTTCTCTGCCTGTTGTTATGGCTTGTTCATCACCATCCGGCCGGTCAGACGTATCAAGATGATCTCACAGGCTCCACTCATCTGGCTGCTACTGCTCTGGATCCAGGGTAAGGATCAAACTCTCTGAATTAAAATGATTTCTTAATTATTTACACTGCCATAGCACCTCAATCACTAAATAGGAATCAAGGCACCTTTGTTCTAGGCACTGTACAGACACATAATGAAAAGATGGTCTCTGCCTGAAAGAGCTACAGACTGAGCCAATAAAAAAAACGTGTAACTCTCGAAAGGCTGAATATAAACAATACTTTCACCAGAGAGCATCGCTAACTTTAGAGAATGTTTCTCTTATTTAAACTGCCATTAAAAGAAAAACCATATGAGAAACCTGTCAGCAAAAGACAGAGATTTAGAATGAAAGTTTAATTCTTAGTACCACAGGCAGGTGATGAGCTGCAGTAATTATATAAAAACTGACACTAAATATATATATAATGTATTACATTACATTT
Source organism: Mauremys mutica (assembly GCF_020497125.1). Taxonomy (NCBI): domain Eukaryota; kingdom Metazoa; phylum Chordata; order Testudines; family Geoemydidae; genus Mauremys; species Mauremys mutica. Next base: position 130,442,889 of record NC_059076.1, on the reverse strand, counting down.
TATTCATAAATCCAGATGCCAGTGGGCAGATTGTGATGACTCAGACTCCAGAATCCCTGGCAGTGTCTCCAGGAGAGAAAGTCACCATCAGCTGCAAAGCCAGTTCAAGCCTTACTTACGAAGGCAAGGAATACTTAGCCTGGCACCAGCAGAAAACGGGACAAGCTCCTAAGCGCCTAATCTATTATGCTTCCACCCGTGCCTCTGGGATCCCAGACCGGTTCAGTGGCAGTTGGTCTGGGACCGATTTCACTCTCACAATCAGCAGAGTTGAAGCTGAAGATGCTGGAGATTATTATTGTCAGCAGTATCGCAGCTACCCTCTCACAGTGATACAGACCAATACACAAACCTCCCCACGCTGTTCCTTTCAGTGTAACAGCTGCTTCCTATACTTAAACTGCTACACTAGGTTTCGGACAGTATTTTGATCAGTCTTAACACCAGGCTGAGTCCTCTGCTCCCACTTCTGACCCTTCTATAATATTATTGTCTCTTTCCCAACACCAGTGTCCCACTGCTGAAACCAGTGTTAACCCTCCGCCAAACAGCAGCAGATGACCTGGACTTGTAAGTCGGCTCGTCAGTACAGCAGAAATCAGTGATGTGGAGTCTGAGGATACTAAGCATAACTTGTTTTCTTTACACATCAGCACCTGTCCTGACACCGTGGTGATCACAAACAGCATGCAGGCAAATAACTCTTTCAGGAATCTCATCCCAACATTAATGCCCACAACCCAGGGAGCAAACCTGCCTCAAGAATTTACTCTAACCAGAGACCATGACAAAGAGCAAACTCCCCTGCTACTCACACAGCTCCCTTTCCTAACAACCCTGCGTAACCAAAATTAACAAGAACACAGCATCTCTTCCCAAAACTGAACATTTGCTCGCACACTAAGAAAAACAACTTGGGAGATTGTGTAACAGCACCGCCTGTCACAGGAGTACAGCAAAGCATACTTCCCTACCAGGAAAGTTTGCTGCTAGAGACATTTCTTTCAACAGAAAAGTTTTTTGCTGCAGCAACCAGGCCAGGTTTACACTAGGAGCACTTTGCCACTATAGCTATACCAATATACTGTACCAGGGGATTGCTAGTGTGAACAAAGTACTGAAGCGACACATAACTTTTACCATGATGGCTTATTTCAGCTCCCTCCAACCCAAATGAAACAAATTATAGCAAAAAATGCACAGTATTGGCATGCCTCTTCAATCTTTCTAGGCTCTGCTAGCCCTGGAGTTTTAGAGAGCTTGGCAGCCTATCCAAAGATAGCACAGCAAGCTCTGGGAGGGCTGTGTCTGTTTTAATCCTGAAATGGGAAGCAAGTAAGAATTATTTTGGGGAATTGAGGAGTAAAATCATTTTGGTATAATTTGATAAGAACATAAGATCGGCCATACTGGTTCAGACCAAAGGTCCATCTAGCCCAATATCCTGTCTACCGACAGTGGCCAATGCCAGGTGCCCCAGAGGGAGTGAACCTAACAGACAATGATCAAGTGATCTCTCTCCTGCCATCCATCTCCACCCTCTGACAAACAGAGGCTAGGGACACCATTCCTTACCCATCCTGGCTAATAGCCATTAATGGACTTAACCTCCATGAATTTATCCAGTTCTCTTTTAAACGCTGTTATAGTCCTAGCCTTCACAACCTCCTCAGGCAAGGAGTTCCACAAGTTGACTGTGTGCTGTGTGAAGAAGAACTTGCTTTTATTTGTTTTAAACCTCCTGCCTATTAATTTCATTTGTTGGCCCCTAGTTCTTATATTATGGGAATAAGTAAATAACTTTTCCTTATCTACTTTCTCCACATCACTCATGATTTTATATACCTCTATCATATCCCCCCTTAGTCTCCTCTTTTCCAAGCTGAAAAGTCCTAGCCTCTTTAATCTTTCCTCACATGGAACCCTCTCCAAACCCCTAATCATTTTAGTTGTCCTTCTCTGAACCTTTTCTAGTGCCAGTATATCTTTTTTGAGATGAGGAGACCACATCTGTACGCAGTATTCAAGATGTGGGCGTACCATCGATTTATATAAGGGCAATAATATATTCTCCATCTTATTCTCTATCTGCACATTGCGTCGACATCTTCAGAGAACTATCCACGATGCCTCCAAGATCTTTTTCCTGATTTGCTGTCGCTAAATTAGCCCGCCATCATATTGTATATATAGTTGGGGTTATTTTTCCCAATGTGCATTACGTTACATTTATCCACATTAAATTTCATTTGCCATTTTGTTGCCCAATCACTTAGTTTTGTGAGATCTTTTTGAAGTTCTTCACAGTCTGCTTTGGTCTTAACTATCTTGAGCAGTTTAGTATCATCTGCAAACGTTGCTACCTCCCTTTTACCCCTTTCTCCAGATCATTTATGAATAAATTGAATAGGACTGGTCCTAAGACTGACCCTTGGGGAACACCACTAGTTACCCCTCTCCATTCTGAGAATTTACCATTAATTCCTACCCTTTGTTCCCTGCCTTTTAACCAGTTCTCAATCCATGAAAGGACCTTCCCTTTTATCCCATGACAACTTAATTTATGTAAGAGCCTTTGGTGAGGGACCTTGTCAAAGGCTTTCTGGAAATCTAAGTACACTAGGTCCACTGGATCCCCCTTGTCCACATGCTTGTTGACCCCTTCAAAGAACTCTAATAGATTAGTAAGACAGGATTTCCCTTTACAGAAACCATGTTGACTTTTGCCCAACAATTTATGTTTTTCTATGTGTCTGACAATTTTATTCTTTACTATTGTTTCGACTAATTTGCCCGGTACCAACGTTAGACTTACAGGTCTGTAATTGCCGGGATCACCCCTAGAGCTCATTTTAAATATTGGCGTTACATTATCTATCTTCCAGTCTTTGGGTACCGAAGCCGATTTAAAGAATAAGTTACAAACCCTAGTTAATAGTTCTGCAATTTCACATTTGAGTTCTTTCAGAACTCTTGGGTGAATGCCATCTGGTCCCAGTGACTTGTTTATGTTGAGTTTATCAATTAATTCCAAAACCTCCTCTAGTGACACTCCAATCTGTGATAGTTACCCAGATTTGTCACCTACAAAAGCTGGCTCAGGTTTGGGAATCTCCCTAACATCCACAGCCGTGAAGACTGAAGCCAAGAATTTGTTTAGTTTCTCCGCAATGACTTTATCATCTTCAAGCGCTCCTTTTGTATCTCGATCATCGAGGGCCCCCACTGGTTGTTTAGCAGGCTTCCTGCTTCTGATGTACTTAAACATTTTGTTATTACATTTGGAGTTTTTGGCTAGCCCTTCTTCAAACTTCTCTTTGGCTTTTCTTATTACATTTTTACACTTAATTGGCATTGTTTATGCTCCTTTCTATTTACCTCACTAGGATTTGACTTCCACTTTTTAAAGGAAGTCTTTTTATCTCTCACTGCTTCTTTTACATGGTTGTTAAGCTACAGTGGCTCTTTTTTAGTTCTTTTACTGTGTTTCTTAATTTGGGGTATACATTGAAGTTGGGCCTCTATTATGGTGTCTTTAAAAAGTGCCCATGCAGCTTGCACAGATTTCACTTTAGTCACTGTACCTTTTAATTTCTGTTTAACTAACCCCCTCATTTTTGCATAGTTCCCCTTTTTGAAATTAAATTCCACAGTGTTGGGCTGTTGAGACGTTCTTCCCACCACAGGGAGGTTAAATGTTATTATATTATGGTCACTATTTCCAAGTGGTCCTGTTATAGTTACCTCTTGGACCAGCTCCTGCGCTCCACTCAGGACTAAATCTAGAGTTGCCTCTCCCCTTGTGGGTTCCTGTACCAGCTGCTCCAAGAAGCTGTCATTTAAAGTATCAAGAAATTTTTTCTCTGCATTTCATCCTGAGGTGACATGTTCTCAGTCAATATGGGGATAATTGAAATCCCCCAGTATTATTGAGTTCTTAATTTTGATAGCCTCTCTAATTTCCCTTAGCATTTCATCATCACTATCACAGTCCTGGTCAGGTGGTCGATAATAGATCCCTAATGTTATATTCTTATTAGAGCATGAAATTACTATCCATAGAGATTCTATGGAACATGTGGATTCACTTAAGATTTTTACTTCATTTGATTCTACATTTTCTTTCACATATAGTGCCACTCCCCCCCACCCCCGCACGACCTGTTCTGTCCTTCCGACGCGACCAGCGGACCCTCTGCAGTCATGCCCGCGGGAGGTCCGCTGCTCCCGCGGCTCGGGGGCGCCTCCCGGGCATGACTGCTTGGGGCGGCCAAAAACCTAGAGCCGCCCCTGCTTCCGATATATTTTGTACCCCGGAATGATTGTGTCCCATTGATTGTCCTCAGTCCACCAGGTTTCTGTGATACCTATTATATCATATCCTCCTTTATCAGGAGGCACTCTAGTTCACACATCTTATTATTTAGACTTCTAGCATTTATGTACAAGCACTTTAAAAACTTGTCACTGTTTATTTGTCTGCCCTTTTCTGATGTGTCCGATTCTTCATGTGAATGTTTCTCATCTACCAGGGACTGTGTCGTGCGGCATGACACAGTCCCTGGTAGAGTCTGAATATGCAAACAAAGCCTACATCAAGATGCCAAGTATCAGGAGGTAGCTGTGTTAGTCTGTATCCACAAAAATCTGCATCTGAAGAAGTGAGGTTTTTTACCCACAAAAGCTTATGCCCAAATAAATCTGTTAGTCTTCAAAGTGTCACTGGACTCCTTGTTGTTTAAATAAAGATGCATGACACACTTAAGCCAATAAAATAAGCAGTATTGAGTTTCCATTCACAATTTGTATCTGTATTTTTAAACATTTTCTCAACACAGTAAATCTACAGGATTGAACTCAAATCTGCAAATAATGATCAAAGAATGTCACTGGTTTGATATTAGTCACAAATCATAGGCTGTGACATTCTGCCCTTTGAAGACTGTACCCTATTAATGTTGAATCTTATCCTGGACTCAGAATGCTAACAACCAGATGAACTAAACCTTTGAGAGCATCTTCATGCATCTGACTGTCCAGTGCTGATCACTTAGCCAGGAAGAGTGAAACAATAGGGTTGCAAACCCTCCAAGATTGCCCTGGAGCCTGCGGGAATTAAAGATTACGTCATGTGATGACACCTCCAGGAATATGTCCAACCAGTATAGGCAACCGTAGACTTAAACACAACATTTATAAATGCTCAGAGCAGCAGGGAAAGGCTGGTCTGTTACATGCATGCAAAACATTTTGTCTTAAATTCTTTATCATATGCTCAGTCTGTAGACACACAGGGACAGAGTCTACCATGACAAGATACTAGTAACTTAAAGACTCACTTACTAGTTCAAACCATGAGTAAGTTTTTTGACATCAGTGGAGATAAGCATAAGATCGATCAGAATCAGGTCCAATAAACATCCCCTATAATCTGCAGAAGACAACAGTGAAATTGGAACTAATTTACTTTTATTGTTTTAGAATATGCGCAGTGATTTTTATTGTTGTATTAACTTTATATGAATGATGTAGCCAGAATTTCAGAAGGTCCAATTTATAGGTTAAGTGCTGCCATCTGTTGGCCATTATATGAAGATTCATTTTCATTAGCTGGATGACCTGATAGGATAACAAAATCTGTGGGGAGAAAGGCTATGGTAAGGAGACAGAGTCCCAGGTGCTGTGATTCTCTGTCCCCTGAAGCTGGGAGGAGGCAAAGCACAGGAACAGACCAGCTGCAGCATGCGGTCTAGCTGCACTAGTGCTAACCCGTAGGTGTAAATAAGGAGACACAGGGATTAGCACTGAGGACCTGATACAAAAACCCACTCAAATCAATGGAAAGACTCCTACTGACTTCATTGGGTTTTGGATCAAGCCTTAATCTATCTATTAAGGGCTCACCCCTGCTTAATGAACAGACCTCGGCACAGGCGCACACACAGAGAATATACTGCCTCATCGTTGTGAGACGGTTTCTAGTGTAACAGGGTTACTAACTGGAACCTAAACAAGAATTATGAGCTGAGAACATTTATTCCCACCCAACCTGACAAGTGGCATTTCAGTCCAAAGTGAGGGAGCTGCCCGGGGCCTGTGGAGTTGAACTTGCCTCTTTCATCCAGCGCCTCTTCCTTTTTTGTGCATGTTTATCAATCACTGACCCAGATTTGCATATTCCCACCCATGTGGTATTTCCCTGCTCCTGTGAGCCATTATAAATGTTCTCTGTTGTTATGGCTTGTTCATCAGCATCCACCAGTCAGACGTATCAAGATGATCTCACAGGCTCCACTCATCTGGCTGTTAGTGCTCTGGATCCAGGGTAAGGATCAAACCAAGGGGCAACTGTCATAATTAAAATGATTATTTATTCATTATTTACATTGCAGTAGTACCTAGTATTCACCTAATCAAGAATCAGGGCATCTTTGTTCTAGGCACTGTACAGACACATAATGAATTGATGGTCTCTGTCCTGAAGAGCTACTGATTGAGCCAATAAAGAAAATGTTTCAATCTAGAGTGGTTGCATCTCAAACCATCAGCTTTATCAAAGAGCATCACTAATTGATAGAATGTTTGTCTTATTAAAAAAGAAAATGTATGAAAAAACTGAGAGCAATATAGAAAGGGATTTGGAATGAAAGAGTTTAATCTTTAACATCATGGGCAAGTGATGAGCTACAGTAATTTAACCAAGCACAGTATTGTCCAGTTTGACTGACTGTATGTATATCTAATGTATTACATTTTTGTTCATAAATTCAGAGGCCAGTGGGCAGATTGTGATGACTCAGACTCCAGAATCCCTGGCAGTGTCTCCAGGAGAGAAAGTCACCATCAAATGCAAAGCCAGTTCAAGCCTTACTTATCAAGGCAAGGAATACTTAGCCTGGCACCAGCAGAAAACAGGGCAAGCTCCTAAACTCCTAATCTATTATGCTTCCACCCGTGCCTCTGGGATCCCAGACCGGTTCAGTGGCAGTGGGTCTGGGACCGATTTCACTCTCACAATCAGCAGGGTTGAAGCTGAAGATGCTGGAGATTATTACTGTCAGCAAGGCTATGATACCCCTCTCACAGTGATACAGACCAGTACGAAAACCACCCTGTGCTGTTCAGTTCAGGGCAACAGCTGCTTCCTACAGTCAGTACAGCTACCTTCTCAGTACAGCTGCTACACTCATTTATAGACTCAGACTTTTAGGTCAGAAGGGCAAAGTTTTTCTCAGGCTTTCAGCACCACACATCCCCTATGCTCCCACTGACCCCCTGCACATATAAAATAAGGAGACAATCTTGATGAGTTTCCAGCAAGAGAAATTTTCTTCCCTACAGCAGGATTTTTACATCAGCTGGAATAATGTGATTTATTTCCCCTACCTAAAATAATTTCACTCCCTCCCTCAGCCTCCCAACATTTGAGGATCAGAACAGAAAGATGGGCTCAGTGTTTAATGCCATCAGCAGCATTGCCATGTTTGAGTAGCAGAATTGATATCCCCAGGGCTAGTGCTGTCTGGGCTGGGAAGACTGCAGAGGTCGCATGTCCAAACCCAGGAGGGAAGGAAAAACTCACCTCAGTCTATAGCAGCACTCAGCCTGACACACACGACATGGCAACAATGGCAGGCTACGTGAGAAGTTGTGTCCTCTCCTGCTAGCAGCTATATGGGGCATTTGGGTGAGGGGGAAGAGGAAAACTAGGCACGTTCAGAGCATAACACCGTAATAGAGGCTTTAATTAAATATATACCACAAATAAAAAAAGCAGTAAGAGGACCCCAAAAAAGCCACCAGGGCTAACCAACAGAGTAAAAGAGGCAGTTCGTGGTAAAAGGCATCCCATAATAATTGGAAGTCAATCCTCCTGTGGGAAAATAGAAAGGAGCATAAACTCTAGCAAGTCAAGTGCAAAATTATAATTAGCCAGGCCAAAAAAAAAAGAATTTGAAGAGCAACTAGCCAAAAAATTACAGCACAAAATGTTGTAAGTACATCAGAGGCAGGAAACCTGCCAGACAACCAGTGGGGCCCCTGGATGATGGAGGTGCTAAAGGAGCACTTAAGGAAGACAAGACCATTGCGGTGAAGCTAAATGAATTCTTTACATAGGTCTTCACCGCAAAGGATGTGAGGGAGATTCCCACACCTGAGCCATTCTTTTTAGGTGACAAATCTGAGGAACTGTACCACATTGAAGTGTCAACAGAGGTGGTTTGGGAACAAATCGATACATTAAACCGTAATAAGTCACCAGGACCACATGTTATTCACCCAAGAGTTATGAAGGAATTCAAATATGAAATTGTAGAACTACTTGTGGTATGTAACCTATTGCTTAAATCAGCCTCTGTACCAGATGACTGGAGGATAGCTAAGGTAACACTGATTATTTTTAAAAGGCTCCAGAGGCAATCCCGGCAATTACAGACCGGTAAGCCTATCTTCAGGACCAGAGAAAATTGGTTGAAACTATAGTAAAGAGCAGAATTACCAGACACATAGATGAACACGATTTGTTGGGGAAAAGTCAACATGGCTTTTGTAAAGGGAAATCATGCCTCACCAATCTATCACAATTCTTTGAGGGAGTCAACAAACATGTGGACAAGGGTGATCCAGTGAATATGGTATACTTGGACTTTCAGAAAGACTTTGACAAGGTCCATCACCAAAGGCTCTTAAGCAAAGTAAGCAGTCATGGGATAAGAGGGAAGGTCCTCTCATGGATGAGTCACTGGTTAAAAGACAGGAAACATGGGAAAGGAATAAACGGTCAGTTTTTACAATAGAGCGAGGTAAATAGTGGGGTCCCCCAAGGATCGGTGCTGGGACCAGTGCTGTTCAACGTATTTATAAATGATTTGGAAAAAGGGATAAACAGTGAGGTGGCAAAGTTTGCAGATGATACAAAATTACTCACAATAGTTAAGTCCAAAGCAGACTGTGAAGAGTTACAAAGGGATTTCACTAAACTCGGTGACTGGGCAACAAAATGGCAGATGAAATTCAGTGTTGATAAATCCAAAGTAATGCACATTGGAAAACATAATCCCAACTATCCATACAAAATGATGGGGTCTAAACTAGTTGTTACCACTCAAGAAAGATCTTGGAGTCATTGTAGGTAGTTCTCTGAAAACATCCACTCAATGTGCAGTGACAGTCAAAAAAGCTAACAGAATATTGGGAATCATTAGGAAAGGGATAGATAAGAAGACAGAAAATACCATAATACCATTGTATAAATCCATGGTACGCCCACACCTTTAACACTGCAAGCAGGTCTGGTTGCCCCATCTCAAAAAAGTTTTCTTAGACTTGGAAAAGTTACAGAGAGGGATAACAAATCTAGAGAGATCTCTATATAGTTACACTGGCATAAATATGGAGTAACTGAGGGAAGCAAGTGTCCCTTACGGCTTGTCTACACATGAAAGTTAATTCAGAATAAGGGGAGGGTGTTAATTTAAAGTGAATTAACTGTGTTTGATTAACTTCATGTACGGATGCTCTTCTGGAATAAGAGTACTGCTTTGGAAGTGGATTAAACTCATTCAGAATAAGGCACTCATTACTGAATAAGAGCATCCACACATGAAGTTAATCAGGAACAGCTATTCTGGACTGACTCCCTGTGTATATAAATCCAAAGTCTCTATTATTAAAGTATATTTGTTCAGAAACAATGGAAATACAAATACAATCCTAGCACCGTATGAAATGGCCTGTGGCACAGACTGCAGCATTACAGCACACCCACCACATTACATTACTGGTATCTGCAGTAACCATAAGATAGCTGTCTCCCTCTCCTGCAGTCCTTACAAAAACAGTATCAATTACACTGCCTCTGCTGGAGGTCCCAAATACCCTGTTGTGTCTCATCAGAGTTATGCAGAGATAGCCTGGTCAGCTTCCAATCACACAAGGGCTTCTCCAGCCTGAGTCAGAGACAGTCCATGGGGGAGTGGATACACTGAATGTTCTGGGCTTGGAGATTTTTTACTACCAGGAGAATACCAGCTACCCTGTCACAGAGACAGGGATTAACAGTAACACCTCCCTGCTGGCTAGTGTCTTTGCCTCAGTTAACAGCTGCTTCTCTTAAACAGTGTCAGTGTGAATATGACACCTCACTACGGGAACTGTTAGGTCCTGCCATCCCCCAAAGCCCAATCTGGTCTGTAATTTAGAAAAAAACAATGGGGGAGGTTAATTTACCATTCTCTCAGCACGTCTTTCACTGCAATTAACCCGGATGTGTCCAGGGGGCATCTGTGGGCTGAAGCATCCCTCTATACTGAAGTACAGTTTCACAAAGAAATATATTATGCCCTTGAAATCCCAAAAGTAATTTTTCTGTGCTCAGTAACTGGAGACAAAAAAAACAGGAGTACTTGTGGCACCTTAAAGACTAACAAATTTATTTTAGCATGAGCTTTCGTGAGCTAAAGCTCACTTCTTCGGATGCATAGAATGGAACACACAGACAGGAGATATTTATACATACAGAGAACATGAAAAGGTGGAAGTATGCATACCAACAGGCAGAGTAGTAACTTCTGTGTCTTCTTCACTTCCAGACCCATCAACCACTACAGACCATAGCCCCTTGACAGCTCACCCACACCCCAGAAGAAGCCTACCGTCTCCGAGCTCTCATGGATTTATATATCTGAGAGGAAACATTTCCATGAGGACAGAGCCAACAAGCAGGTCCAGTACCAAAGTGAGAGGGACTTACAGCAGATGGAAAGGCAAGACAAGAGGCAAGTGGAAAGGCTCTGGCTGGCTGCACAGCTTGAGGACAGGATTTCTGTGAGGAAAGAGGTACTTGCTTCTCGGTTCCTGGAAGAGGAACAACAGTCAAGGAAGATAGATCACAGCAGAAAGAACTGGGATCCCTATTGGGCCCTATCAGTGGCTGGTCAGGCCAAATGTACCCCAAGCAGTCCCCTACACTGTACCCCTCCCCCGCGGATGCCTCCACTCTCCCTACCCAGGCACTCAGTGCATGGAAAAAGTGTCAAGAAGGGAGAAGAGAACAGGGGGCCAGGGGACATGCCATGGGAGGGGGGTTCCATCTTGGACATCGTTTCCTTGCTTGCTTTTGTTCATGCACTTTGTTGATGTTTTTGGCATTACCCATGTCTTGCTATGCTAATGGCAAGGCTGGAAATGGTTTAATATTGTGCTTTTCTAACAAGTGTTCAAAAATAACGTTTTTTTTATGTTATTCAGGAATTGTATTACCGTCACTGCATCACACCGTCTAATCATAATGTGTATTTCAAACAAAGACAAACATGACAAGGTACAACTCTGAAGTTGTATGCCAAAGCTATTTATTTCTCAATACAGGTATCTAAACCCAAAACTAGACACCCTGGCTGGCCCATGCCAGGCAACTCAGGCTCACGGTGCTCCAGTTGCAGGGCTGTTTCATTGCTGCAGCCTGAGCTCTGGGACACTTCCAATTTGCAGGGTCCTAGAGCCCAAACTCCAGCCCACGCCTGGAAGTCTACACAGCTATGAGAAAGCCCCACAGCCCAGATCCCACAAACCCGAGTCACCTGACACAGGCCAGCCGCAGTTGCTGTGTAGACATCCCCTGAGAGCGAGCAGGGTCACAGAGCAGATAAGAGAGCTAGACCGTGGTTGGTGAGGCAAACACTGATGGGCTCTTGTAAGATTATGCTTTCCCTCTGGCAGTAGGATGTAGAAGGGTTACTGAAAGCTACCGTTACATTAATATAATGTTTAATCTGGTTAAACAGAAGTCTGGTGGTATTTCAAACCCAGCAGTCAGAGGCCCTGAACAGATCTGCAGGGTCCTTGAAACTGAGTTAGATAAAGTGACCAGGATCACCCAAGATTCACAGGCAAGTGTCCTGAGAGGAAGATCAGAGGGGTAAAAAGGCTGCACTGGCAACTCGCAGCCAACAGTGCTAAGCAAAGTTTGTGTTTCATAAGGGGCAGATCAATGACTCTCACGATGAGTAGTAGCTCATCCCACACACAGTCCCACTGATATCAATAGGAGGATTCCCAAAGTGAGATATCACTCAAAGGAAGCTTCTCAGATTCTGGCTCAAAGTTACCAATGAGAGAGAGAGAGAGAGAGAGACACTATTGCATTAAAGCACATATTGATTACAGGAGCCATAGCCATCTCCATGTGGGCAATACTCCATTCCATCCATAGGAGCTGCATTTTCAGACCAAAGACTGTACATGGTCCTTTCTCTATACTCTCTGCAAAGGGACACAGCGAATGCATATTTACATAGAGCAGCTGCTTTGCATATTTCTGCCTAAGAGGCATTTCCTTGCAATATAGGGCAGATATAAATTTATTTTCTTAGACTTTATGCCTTAGATTCTCAGTGTCTATCAGACAAGAGGGACAAGGATGATTTCACAGAATCATCTGATCTGGCTCCTGGTGCTCTGGATTCAAGGTAAGAACATCATCAGGAGAAAATCTCTCACCATGATTTTATTATCATAGACTTCTTGGTCAAACCCACAATACTTCATTTCAGTAGCTCACAGGGAGACCAATTCCAACTGGCTCAGACCTGAATGTAACGAGGTTGTCTAAATGAAGATATTTGCAGATTTCTTTTTTTTTATTGTATTTCATTTGATATTTCTTATAATGTTTTTCCTCTCATCCAGATGCCAAGGGGCAGATTGTGCTGACTCAGACTCCAGAATCCCTGGCAGTGTCTCCAGGAGACAGAGTCACCATCAACTGCAAAGCCAGTTCCAGTGTTAGTAGCTACATGGCCTGGTACCAACAAAAATCAGGACAAGCTCCTAAGCTCCTTATCTACAGTGCTTCCACCCGTCCCTCTGGGATCCCAGACCGGTTCAGTGGCAGTGGGTCTGGCACTGACTTCACTTTTACAATCAGCCAGGTAGACGCTGATGATGCTGGAGATTATTATTGTCAACAAGCTCAAAGCTGGCCTCTCACAGTGATACAGAGCAATGCAAAAACCTTCCTGCTTTCTTCAGCTTCAGTTCCTCACTGTAACAGCTGTTTTCCTGCAGCGAGTCAAAGTATCACACCAACTGCTGTGTCTCAGAGTAGAGAAGGGTCTGTCAGTTTCAGGCACCTCACTCCATTGTCCATTCCTTCCTGTCACTTCTACAGATCCCTCATCAAAGTAGCACAAAAGCTGGAATTCACAGGGTGCTATATTAATATACATTCAGCAGCTTCCTTTTAAATACTGAAGAGTATTTGCTCTTATAGGCTGGATCCAATTTCCAATTAACATTGCAATACAAGTCCAGCATATCAGCTGAGAAATGCCAATCACTGTATAAAGCATCCAGAAATTACTTGCATACGCAGAACCAGCTGACTGGCTGCCCTCCTCCCCATACAAGCATCAAAGCAGTTAGACCCCTTTCCACAACATGGTGCATGTCCTGTTCCCACATGGGACAGAGAGAAAGAGTCGCTACATGACTTTTCCTGAATCACTGCAGACATGTTTGTTTCTACATTCCAATAACCTACAGATTCTGGTCTAGATTTCAGACAATCTCACATAGGAGAGGAAAGCCAGTTTTTAGCCCGTAGCAACTGCACCTTAGTTTCAATTCACTCAGCCCTGGACAGCAGCAGCTCATATCCCTTGTACCATGCACTGGGTTACCAACAAACCCTTATTACTGTAGAAGGAACATCCCTTATTTCCAGGGGTGAAAGTAGAAATAGAAATAGGGACTTACCAGTATGGGGCTGGGTTGGGGCCAGCTCTGACCCCCAGAAGGGGCGGGGCCTTGGGCAGAAGGGGCGGGGATAGGGGGTCAGTGCCCTCCCCCTTCCCACCGGGGTAGCAGCGGCAGCCGGGGGCTCCGGCAGCAGTTTAAAGGGTCCAGGGCTCAGCCGCCGCTACTGCCCCGGGCCCTTTAAACCGCTGCCGGATCCCCCAGCTGCCACTGCTACCCCAGGGCTCCAGCAGCAGGGCTCAGGGGGCTATTTAAAGGGCCCAGGGCTCCCCTGCTTCTACCGCCCCGAGCCCTTTAAATAGCCACCGGAGCCCTGGGGTTAAATAGCCACCGGAGCCCTGGGGTAGCGGTGGCGGGGTCTGGCGGCTATTTAAAGGGCCCAAGGCAGTAGAGGCAGCAGGAGCCCCAGCCCTTTAAATCGTCCCCAGATGATTTAAAGGGCCTTGGGAAGCCGGGCCACCCCGGTACGGTACACGGCTCTTGCCAGCTTACTTTCACCTCTGCTTATTTCTTCATCCTGTACACTGTGATTGCTGAGTGCTGCAAAAAGCAGCAAGAAATAACCCTGGTGAATGTAGGTAGGTTCTACTTATTAATTATTATTATTAATGATAAAGATAATAGCAGGAGGAGGGGTGGGGTGGGGAGTGCTAAAAAACAGTCCCTTATTTTTTAAATACAGCGTCAGAACCCAGTGGGCAGCGTGCTGCTGTCCTGTGCAGGTGTTTAACTGCGGAGGCCGTCCTCCACAAAGACTACCGCAGCCTCCATTGCTCTTAGGCATCCTCACCAAAGGAACAACAGAGAGCACTGGAACTTGTGGTAGCATCATATCCTCACACTTCTCCTGCCCTTCCCTGGGCCTTTCCGCAAACAGCCCCCACATGCTGGCGTAGATTCCCTGCAAAGCTGGGAACATTTCATTATCTGCTCATGCTAAGTTTCGCTGCATCACTCAATAGAAACACAAAGCAAACAATGAGAGTATTTTATCTGGCTAACCCCCTGTGGTACGTGGGTAGCACAACTCTCCCATTTTATAGAACGGGTAATGGGGAAAAAAAACACTAAGTGCCTTGATCAAAGCCACACAGGGAGTCTGTGGCAGAGGCAGGATTAGAATTCTGATCTCCATCTTCCCAACTTTGTGCTTATGCTTCTACCCCACACTGACTGGCAGGGGCTAGACACTCCCAGGGATTTGAACCCCAAAGAATAACCCCAATTGAATCAACTGGTGGCCTACAATGACACTGTGTGTGCAATAGGTTGAGTGAGGTCTTTTATGAAAACTTGTAATGTTCTACACTTAATCACATGAGCGATGTATACAAGCCATGGGTATGAATGTACGTATTTGTGTCCGTAGAGAATGGTGTTCAAACGCTGGCTCCACCTCACAGCTGGAGAGTGAGCAATCAGACAGGGAGAGGCACCTCCCAAGCCAGGTGTTTACACAAAACCAGATGCAAGTAACCATCTACTGTACAACACAGCAGTAGCCAGCAATGGGTCACTAAAGTCAATGGAAAGGCATGGAGACAATATCCCCACTTTGAATATTTATAGTGACTGAAGGAAAAAAAACCTGGAAAATCCTTTTAAAATGGAAATGGTTTGAAGTGAAAGGCATCCAGTAACTGGTGGGCATCCTCTAAGGGCTGGTCTGCACTTCAAATGCTACAGCAGCACAGTTGTACCCCTGTATCACTTCAGTGCAGGCGCTATCTGAGCTGATGGGAGGGGTTCTCCTGTCAGCGTAGGTCAGCATTTCTCAAAACTGGGCATCCTGACCCGAAAGGGGATCACAAGGCTATTAGAGTGGGGTCCTCTCTGATGGACCACAACCTTGTCATGGTGGAAAGGCTTGCTGGGCTTATGAATCCACACAAGCTCTGACGCTCCTATCATGCTTCCACCGGTGCCTCTGGGATCCCAGCCCGGTTCAGTGGCAGTGGGTCTGGAACCGATTTCACTCTCACAATCAGCAGCGTGCAAGATGATGATGCTGGAGATTATTATTGTCAACAAGGCTGGAGCTGGCCTCTCTCACAAAAATCTCCCTGTGCTTCTCCTTCAGCATCACAGCGGCTTCCTTAGCCAAGTCACTTTCTCAATCAACTGCTACAGGCTATTTGGGACAAACTTTCAGCCCTACAAGCCCCCAATGTGCTTGAAGTACAAATATAAATAAGCAGGAGAGTTTGCCACTGGAGAAATTTCCTTCCATGTAAAAAAAATTTTAACTTCTCCTGATTTACAATGGCTTTTTTTTTGTGTTTGTGCACAAAATACAGTATTTTCTTGCAGGAAGTTCTACCCCACCGCACTCTGCACAGAAAATGGACATTTACTGAATGGTCGCTTTTATAGCTAAACCTTTTTAAACAACAGGCTGAACTTCCATGCAACTGACTCTAGATGGCTACATTCAGCTAACTTTCCAGGGGGAAATTACTAGGCATACTACAATTTGGAAAATGAGGAGAAATATTTTAAGGGCTGAAATATGGATGCAAGAGTCTAACGTTAAATCTCCAGGAAAGAAAATCCTGGTCTATATAAGCAATGTTACATAGAACATGGGGAGCAATGCTACAGGGCTCACAAACTATTTAATAGAATCTCAAAGGTGATGACTAATAAATCCAGTAGGGGGTAGTAATGAAAGGAGGGATTAGCCCTCTGCATAGATCAACTGATACTGGGACATAACGCCACTGACATCATCTTTCTGAGGATATTCCTACTATGATTGTCAGCTTATTGAATTTAAACAAGCTACTGATGATCTGAGAACATGTATTCCTATTCCACCCTGACACAGGCCATTTCAACACAAAGTGAGGGACAAGGACTGTAACCTAATATGGGGTAGTTCAGCACCTAACAAAATAGGGTCCTGATCAAGAAAGGGACCTCGGGGCACCATCATCACTATTAATGGAACTGCCATTTTAATGAAACTCGAGGATGCGTTCCCAGGGCCAGACAGGTCAGACTTGCCGATTTCATCCACGGTCTCTCATTTCCCTTTTTCTGCATGTCTTCAGGTCAGGTGGGACTTTTTTTCTCTGAAATGAGTTTGCATATTTCACACCCAGGAGACCCTATCCTACAGCTCTGGGCCAGTATAAATGTTCCATGCTGTTGGTTACAGTTTGCTGACTGCATAAGGCCAATCAGACGTAGCAAGATGATCTCACAGGCTCAGCTCATCTGGCTGTTAGTCCTCTGGATCCAGGGTAAGAATCAAATGAAGGGGGCATGGGATGGTTTAAGCTACAGTGATCCATAGAAAAACTTTACAGATCTAGGAATGTTCTGTGTGAACCCATAAACATGAGCTAGTGACAGTAACTTCTGAGAAGGGTCTCTCCTTTCCATTGGAACTGCGAGGGAAATACAAGCAATTGAAGGAGCGTGGAATGAAACAGCCACTTCAAACTTAACGTTAGTTCATCCTCTGACAATGATGTTATCATAAGTATGTGAAGAGGCACATGGGAAACTCTATAAAATCAAAATATTGTTTATTTTGATTAACTATATTCTTCACATATTATATATGAGAGAAAGAGACTATACATGTACATACTAATTTATATTCTGTTTCTTAATTCAGACTCCAGTGGGCAGATTGTGCTGACTCAGACTCCAGAATCCCTGGCAGTGTTTCCTGGAGACACAGTCACTATCCGCTGCAAAGCCAGTTCCAGCGTCAGCATTGGCAGCACTCACTACTTAGCCTGGTACCAACAGAAATCAGGACAAGCTCCGAAGCTCCTTATCTATCGTGCTAGTACCCTGCAATCTGGGGTCCAGGCCCGGTTCAGCGGCAGCGGGTCTGGCACTGATTTCACTCTCACCATCAGTAAGGTTGAAGCTGAAGATGCTGGAGATTATTACTGTCAGCAGTCTCGCAGTGACCCTCTCACAGTGATACAGACCAATACAAAAACCTCCCCATCCTGTTCCTTTCAGGGTAACAGCTGCTTCCTACCCATGGTGTAACCGCTACCTACCTGTCAGACAGTGTTTTGAAAAATCTTTCAGCACCACAAAGTCCTTCTGCTCCCCCTGCTGAACTGTCCATAATACTGCTGACTCCTTCCCATCACCAGTGTCCCACTTGTAGCACCAATGTCGACCCAGTGCCAAGCGGCAGCAAATGTCCCAGCCTTGCAGGTCGGCTTCTCAGTGGAGGGAAAATCAGTGATGTGGAGTCTGAGTATCCCAAGCACAACTTTTTTTATTCACACATACACCAGACCAATGAGACCAAAGCAGTCTGCAGAGAAACCCTTCTCTCAGGAATCTATCCCAGCACCAACATCCAGTTCCTAGACTACAAATCTGCTTCAAAAATTCACTCTAATCAGACAGCAAGGCAGAGAAACTCTCCTGCTTCTCATACAGCTCCCTTTCCTCACAACCTTGCATAACCAAAACCGACATCATCACAGCATGTCTGCCCAAAACTACATAGCCGCCCGCGCATTCAGAAAAACAATTTGAAAGAATACGTATAACAGCACCACCCGGTGACTCCTGTGACAACACTAACAGGGCACTATACTGTCCAGCCACACAAGATTACTGCTAAAGATATTTCTTTCCATAGAGAAATGGTTTTTTTGTAGCTGCTGAATTGGGGGTCACTTTTTCCTGCACAAACAATCTTATTCCCTGATTCCCCAGAACAATGACCCATAAGTGTAAATAAGGTGACACAGGGATTAGCACCAGGCCTGAGGACCTGATACAAAAACCCACTGAAGTCAATGGTAAGACTCCTACTGCCTTCAGTGAGTTTTGGATCAAGCCTTAATCTATCTATTAAGGGCTCAACCCTGTTTAATGACTGCTTGAACAGACCCAGAGAATATACTGTCATCATTGTGAGATGGTTTCTAGTGTAACAGTGATAATAACTGGGACCTTGTCATAAACAGATAGTTAAGGGTTAATGTCTCTTTTACCTGTAAAGGGTTAAGAAGCTCAGTAAACCTGACTGACACCTGACCAGAGGACCAATAAGGGGACAAGATACTTTCAAATCTTGGTGGAGGGAAGTTTTTGTTTGTGCTCTTTGTTTGGGGGTTGTTCACTCTTGGGACTAAGAGGGACCAGACGTCAATCCAGGCTCTCCAAATCTTTCTGAACCAGTCTCTCATGTTTCAAACTTGTAAGTAATAGCCAGGCAAGGTGTGTTAGTCTTATTTTTGTTTTCTCAACTTGTAAATGTTCCTTTTTTGCTGAGAGGATTTTACCTCTGTTTGCTGTAACTTTGAACCTAAGGCTAGAGGGGGTTCCTCTGGGCTATATAAATCCGAGTGCCCTGTAAAGTATTTTCCATCCTGATTTTACAGAGATAATTTTTACCTTTCTTTCTTTAATTAAAAGCTTTCTTTTTAAGAACCTGATTGATTTTTTCCTTGTGTTAAGATCCAAGGGGATTGGCTCTGGACTCACCAGGAATTGGTGGGGGAAGAGAAGGGGGATGGTTAAATTCTCCTTGTGTTAAGATCCAAGGGTTTGGATTGGTGTTCACCAGGAACTTGGTGAAAAAGCCTCTCAAGGCTGCCCAGGGAGAGGAAGGTTTTGGAGGGACAGAAAGTGATCCAGACACTGAAATTTCTGGATGGTGGCAGTGTTACCAGATCTAAGCTAGTAAATTAAGCTTAGAAGTGTCCATGTAGGTCCCCACATCTGTACCCTAAAGTTCAGAGTGGGGGAGGAACCTTGGCAGACCTAAACAAGAATTATGAGCTAAGAACATTTATTCCCAGTCAATCTGACAAGTGACATTTCAGCCCAAAGTGAGGGAGCTGCCTAGGGCCTGTGGAGTTGAACTTGCTTATTTCATCCAGTGCCCCCCTTCCTTTTTTTGTCTAGATTAGCCTACTTCCATTTTAACTGAATTGTCTCGTTAGCACTGATCCCCCACTTGGCAAGGCAATTCCCATCTTTTCATGTACTGGGTATATATACCTGCTACTGTATTTTCCACACCATGCATCTGATGAAGTGGGTTTTAGCCCACAAAAGCTTGTGCCCAAATAAATGTGTTACACTCTAAGCTGCCACAAGGACTCCTCATTGTTTTTAGTCCAAAAGGAAACATTTCCATGAGGACAGAGCCAACAAGCAGGTCCAGTACCAAAGCAAGAGGGACTTATAGCAGATGGAAAGGCAAGACAAGAGGCAAGTGGAAAGGCTCCGGCTGGCTGCACAGTTTGAGGACAGGATTTCTGTGAGGAAAGAGGCACTTGCTTCTCAGTGCCTGGAAGAGGAATAACAGTTAAGGAAGACAGAGCACAGCAGAAAGAACTGTGACCGGCTGCTTTCCCTAATCCTGCTGCGCCTGCTCCACGGTCTGAGTCCCCTCCACAGTACAATGTGCTGCAGACCAGGAATAGTTTGGATAATTCCATGGCTGGGTGGGCCATACAACTGGGCCCTATCAGTGGCTGGACAGGCCAAATGTACCCCCCAAGCAGTCCCCTACACTGTACCCCTCCCCCGTGGATGCCTCCACTCTCCCTACCCAGGCACTCAGTGCGTGGGGAAAGTGTCAAGAAGGGAGAGGAGAACAGGGGGCTGGGGACATGCCACGGGAGAGGGGTTCCATCTTGGAAATTGTTTCCTTGCTTGCTTTTGTTCATGCACTTTGTTGATGTTTTTGGCATTACCCATGTCTTGCTGTGCTAATGGCAGCTGGCCTGCCTGCAAATGGTTTAATATTGTGCTTTGCTAAAAAGTGTTCAAAAATAAAGGTTTTTTTATTTTATTCAGGAATTGTATTACCGTCACTGCATCACACCGTCTAATGTGTATTTCAAACAAAGACAAACATGATAAGGTACAACTCTGAAGCTGTATGCTAAAGCTATTTATTTCTCAATACAGGTATCGCAATCCACAGTACCCCGCACCCCCTATTTCTTAAGTGGTCATTCATAAATACAATGCATGGCAATCAACCCCCAGCCCTCTTACCTAAGGTACTGTAAGCAATGCCCAAGCACATTCAGAAAGGTACTACTCTCCCTTTTCCATTGGCCCATGCCAGTTCATGGTGTGGGAGCACAAAGCAGCCCCAATTTCTGTTGCCCCGGTGCACCCATCTCCAGCAGTGGTAGCAGAACTTTCTGGGTTCACTGTACCGGGTCAGCTGTCCAACACCGTCAGAGGCCCATTCAGGGGCAAATGGCTCACTTTTGGCATCACAGAGATTGTGAAGCGCAGCACACCACAGTAATGCAGACTGCACCAATGACACTGAAATCCAAACACGTCTGTAGACAGCACCAGGGGGATTTCAACCTGCCAAACACACATTCAACCACCATTCTACACTTGCTGAGTGTGTAATTAAACCTTCTTTTGCCAGGGTCTCTGAGATCAGGGTACAGTTTCATAAGCCAAAGCAAAAGGGGGTGCTCGGGAACCCCCAGAATAACAGTGGGGTCAGTAATTCCATTTATGACAATATCATTTGGTGGGAATAGTGTCCCAACCTGTTCCTGAATGTAGACACCCAATCAGCGGACAACCCTGGTATCATGAACTTTTCCAATGCAGTCCACACTAATGTTCATAAATTGGCCTTTGTGCTCCACGAGGACCGGCATAACAATGGAGTCGTACGCTTTGCAGTTTAGGTAGCCATGAGCTCCTTGAGGAGGGAAAACTAAGGCACAAGAGTCCATCGATGGCCCAAGTTTGGAAACCCCTTTCTCTCAAAGCCAGCAATTACTTCAGCAATAGCTTTTATGCCCACCACCTTGGGGGTAAACCACATGCCTGAATGCCTCAGATACGGTGGGCTGGACATGGGCTTGCATACGGATGTTGGAGCCCCAGTTTCAAAAACTCTAAACTTAGAGTCAGCACTCAGTGTAGACATTCAAGCTCCCAGTTCTCAGATCCAGCATCCACTGACTCGGTTCCACTACCTCTGGACTGGCACTGCTGCGTAGATAAACCCAGACAGACATCGGAGATCCACACCCACACTGGAGGTTAATTTGAGGGCTTTAGTTAGGTCCTTGAGAGACAGAGTGAGCGATCACAAAAGTCGCCTCCAAATATACACACACGCAATTTCTTCCATAGTTTGGAGTTATTTCTATCTGAGATTTTGGTTCAGGCCCAACTCTAATCTAAACGCTGTACACAGAGCAAAGCTCTGACAGACACTCTTAGTCCTGAGCTACCGTTAATTCTTCTCACCAGCACAGCCATGCCAGCATGGGGGTGGGGTTTTGACCAACACGGCTATGATGCTATAGGAGTTAGAGTAGAGGCAGTTATGCCGGCATAAACGTGCTTCTGTCAGCATAGATGATGTCTCTCGGAGAACTGGTGTAAGCTGTGCTAGCAGAAACACTTCGATACTGCAACCACACTTGGAGGATTTGCCCAAACTCCAGACCAAGCCTGGAAGTCTACACAGCTATGAGAAAGCCCCACAGCCCAAATCCCACAATCCCGAGTCAACTGACACAGGCCAGCCACAGTTGCTGTGTAGACATCCCCTGAGAGTGAGCAGGGTCTCAGAGCAGATAAGAGAGCTAGACCGTGGTTGGTGAGGCAAACACTGATGGGCTCTTGTAAGATTATGCTTTCCCTCTGGCAGTAGGATGTAGAAGGGTTACTGAAAGCTACCGTTACATTAATATAATGTTTAATCTGGTTAAACAGAAGTCTGGTGGTATTTCAAACCCAGCAGTCAGAGGCCCTGAACTGATCTGCAGGGTCCTTGAAACTGAGTTAGAAAAAGTGACCAGGATCACTGAAGATTCACAGGCAAGTGTCCTGAGAGGAAGATCAGAGGGGTAAAAAGGCTGCACTGGCAACTCGTAGACAACAACAATGAACAAAGTTTGTGTTTCAGAAGGGGCAGATCAATGACTCTCAGGACGAGTAGTAGCTCATCCCACACACAGTCCCACTGATATCAATAGAAGGATTCCCAAAGTGAGATATCACTCAAAGGAAGCTTCTCAGATTCTGGCTCAAAGTTACCAATGAGAGAGAGAGAGAGAGAGAGACAGACAGACAGACACACACACACACACACACACATTAAAGCACATATTGATTACAGGAGCCATAGCCAACTCCACGTAGGGGAGGGATAGCTCAGTGGTTTGAGCATTGGCCTGCTAAACCTAGGGTTGTGAGTTCAATCCTTGAGGGGGCCATTTGGGGATTGGTCCTGCTTTGAGCAGGGGGTTGGACTAGATGATCTCTTGAGGTCCCTTCCAACCCTAATAATCTATGATTCTATGAATACTCTGTTCCATCCATAGGAGCTTCATTCTCAGACCAAAGGCTGCACATAGTCCTTTCTCTGTACTCTCTGCACAGGGACACGGCAAATGTACATTTACATGGAGAAGCTGCTTTGCATATTTCTGCCCAAAGGCATTTCCTTGCAATATAGGGCAGATATAAATTTATTTTCTTAGACTTTATGTCTCAGATTCTCAGTGTCTGTCAGACTAGAGGGACAAGGATGATTCCACAGAATCATCTGATCTGGATCCTACTGCTCTGGATTAAGGGTAAGAACATCATCAGGAGAGATTAAGACAATCTCTCACCATGATTTAATTATTATGGACTTTTTCATCAAACCCACAATACTACTTCATTCCATGAGCTCACAGGGAGTTACAATTCCAATTGGCACAGACCTGAATGTAACTAGATTGTCTAAATGAAGATATTTGCAGATTTCTTTTTTTTTTTAATTGTATTTCATTTGATGTTACTTATGTTTTTCCTCTCATCCAGATGCCAAGGGGCAGATTGTGCTGACTCAGACTCCAGAATCCCTGGCGGTGTCTCCAGGAGATAGTCTCACCATCAACTGCAAAGCCAGTTCCAGTGTTAGCAGCAGCTACATGGCCTGGTACCAACAGAAATCAGGACAAGCTCCTAAACTCCTTATCTACGGCGCTTCCACCCGTCCCTCTGGAGTCCCAGACCGGTTCAGTGGCAGTGGGTCTGGCACTGACTTCACTTTTACAATCAGCCAGGTAGAAGCTGATGATGCTGGAGATTATTATTGTCAACGAGCTCAAATCTGGCCTCTCACAGTGATACAGAGCAATGCAAAAACCTCCCTGCTTTCTTCAGCTTCCGTTCCTCACCGTAACAGCTGTTTTCCTCCAGCGAGTCAAAGTATCACACCAACTGCTGTGTCTCAGAGTAGAGAAGTGCCTGTCAGTTTCAGGCACCTCACCCCATTGTCCATTCCTTCCTGTCACTCCTACAGATCCCTCATCAAAGTGGCACAAAGGCTGGAATTCACAGGGTGCTATATTAATATACATTCAGCAGCTTCCTTTTAAATACTGAAGAGTATTTGCTCTTATAGCCTGGATCCAATTTCCCATTAACATTGCAATACAAGTGCAGCATATCAGCTGAGAAATGGCAATTACTTTATAAAGCATCCGGAAATTACTTGCGTAAGCAGAACCAGCTGACTGGCTGCCCCCATCTCCATACCACAACATGGTGCATGTCCTTAAGTCTGGTCCCACATGGGACAGAGAGAAAGAGTCGCTACATGACTTTTCCTGAATCACTGCAAATATGTTTGTTTCTACATTCCAATAATCTACAGATTCTGGTCTAGATTTCAGACAATCTCACATAGGAGAGGAAAGCCAGTTTTTAGCCGGTAACAATGGCACCTTATCTTCTATTCACTCAGCCCTGGGCAGCAGCAGCTCATATCCCTTGTACCATGCATTGGGTTGACAACAAACTCTTATTACTGTAGAAGAGACATCTGTTATTTCTTCATCCTGTACAATGTGATTGCTAAGCAGCAAGAAATAACCCTGGTGAATGTAGGTGGGTCCTACTTATTAATTATTATTAATGATAAAGATAATATCAGGAGGAGGGATAGGGCAGGGGGTGCAAAAAAACCAGTCCCTTATTTTTTAAATACAGCGTCGGAACCCAGTGGGCAGCATGCTGCCGTTCTGTGCAGGTGTTTAACTGCAGAGGCCGTCCTCCACGAAGACTACCGCAGCCTCCATTGCTCTTAGGCATCCCCGCCAAAGGAACAACAGAGAGCACTGGAACTTGTGGTAGCAGCAAATCCTCACACTTCTCCTGCCCTTCCCCGGGCCCTTCTGCAAACAGCCCCCACATGCTGGCGTAGATTCCCTGCAAAGCTGGGAGCATTTCATTATCTGCTCATGCTAAGTTTCACTGCATCACTCAATAGAAACACAAAGCAAACAATGAGAGTATTTTTTCTGGCCGCCGCACTGGACAGACAAACCCCCCTTGGTACGTGGGTAGCACAACTCTCCCATTTTATAGAAGGGGTAACAGGAAAAAACAACCAAGTGCTTTGATCAAAGCCACACATGGAGTCAGTGGCAGAGGCAAGATTAGAATTAGCTTTCCAACATTGTGCTTATGCCTCCACACCATATTGATTTGCAGGGGCTAGACACTCCCAGGGATTTGAACCCCAAAGAATAACCCCAACTGAATCAACTGATGGCCTATAATGACATTTTGTGTAAAAATATGTTGACTGAGGTCTTTTATGAAAGCTTGTAATGTTCTATACTTAATCATCATTATGAGTGATGTATACATACATTCATAACCAGGGCTTGTTCAAACACTGGCTCCACCTCACAGCTGGAGCATGAGCAATCAGACAGGGAGAGGCACCTCCCAAGCCAGGTGTTTACACAAAACCAGACGCATGTAACCATCTACTGTACAATCCAGCAGTAGCCAGCAATGGGCCACTAAAGTCAATGGAAAGGCCTGAAGACAATTGGGGGGGATGTCCCCACTTTGAATATTTATAGTGACTGAAGGAAAAAACATGAAAAATCCTTTTAAAAAGGAAGTGGTTTGAAGTGAAAGGCATCCAGTAACTGGCGGGCATCCTCTAAGGGCTGGTCTGCACTTAAAATGCTACAGCTGCACAGTTGTACCCCTGTATCGTTTCAGTGCAGGAGCTATCTATGCTGATGGGAGGGGCTCTCCTGTCAGCGTAGATCAGCATTTCTGAAAACTGGGCATCACGACCCAAAAGGGGGTCACAAGGCTATTATAGGGGGGTCCTCTCTGATGGACCGCAACCTTGTCGTGGTGGTGAGGCTTGCATGGGCTTATGACCCTCAGAGCTATATCGTCCGGAGCATTTATACTCCTGGTAGGGTCCCCCTTGGTGAGCAGGTCTGAGGCGAGGCTCCTGACTAACCATGGTCCAAACCTCAGAAGACCCCAATGGTGGCACATACACTAGCACTCTGCGGCTGTGAAGGCAGCAGGAGGGAGGCCCTTGGTGTCTTGGATCTCCTTGCCACTGGGTCAGGGTTTTCCTTCTGTCAAGTTTCGTGTAGTTACCGCCTGCACACTGGTTTCCCCATGTTAAAAGATTTCACGTGCAGGCCTCTGCCAAAGGGTTCACACTCGCACAAAGTCCTGCGGCGGCGGACGAGTGGCGGGGAAGACAGAAGTTGTGATCTCTGGGAGTCTTTAGTCACAAATCTGCATGCAGGCGGCAGCCGTGTGATGGTCATTTTCTGCTTGGTTGAGACAGAAGTGCATTTCGGCAGCAGTGGCTATGGCTGAGCAGGCTTTTCCAGGATCCCCTCTGCTAACTCCAAATGGGGAGGGACCTAGAAAAGGTGCCCCAAACATAGGTTGTCTCACAGGGCAGGTCTACACTATGGGGGAAAATCGATATAAGATACGCAACTTCAGCTACGTGAATAACGTAGCTGAAGTCGAAGTATCTTATATCGAATTACCTAACGTCCTCACGGTGCCGGATCGATGTCCGTGGCTCCCCATTTCAACTCCGCTACCGCCGCTCGGGTTGGTGGAGTTATGGAGTCGACAGGAGCGCGTTCGGGGATCGATATATCGCGTCTAGATGAGACGCGATATATCAATCCCCGAGAAATCGATTGCTACCCGCCGATACGGCGGGTTGTGAAGACGTACCCACACTCTTCTGACTAGATGGCCATATCCAGTGGGATCACAACTCCACAGCCAAAACGAGAGATATAAGACAATGAATTTTGCCACCTGGAATGTCCGCACCCTTATGAACTCTCAGCACAGTGCATGCCCAGAAAGAAGAACTGCCATAATAGCCAGAGAACTGGCAAGACTCAGCATTGACTGCAGCTCTTAGTGAGACCCGCCGGGCCAATGAGGGCCAATTAAAAGAGGATGGAGGTGACTACACCTTGTTTTGGACAGAAAAGCCACCTGAAGAGAGATGCATTCACGGTATTGGCTTTGCCATCAAAAATAGGATCGCCAGTCAGCTTTTGGAGCTTCCCGTGGGGATCAACGAGCGTCTCGTGGATCTTTGGCTCAAGCTTAGCAACAACCAATATGCCACAGTCATCCATGGATATGTCCCAACACTCGATGATGAGGAAGACAATAAGAAGCAGTTTTATAGCCCTCTTGATGCAGTCCTCACAGCCACACCTAAGACAAACTCATCCTCCTGGGAGATTTCAGTGCCAGAGTCGGATGGGATTCCCAACTCTGGAGCAGCACAATAGGCAAAGGTGGTGCGGGAAATGTAAACCCCAATGGTATTCTCCTCCTCAGCAAATGTGTGGAGCACGACCTGCTCATCACAAATCCCATCTTCAGGCAGAGTAACAAATTTAAGACCATCTGGAAACATCCTCAGTCCAAACACTGGCACCTCATTGACTATGTTATAGTCAGAGCCCGAGACTATACTGACATCTGTATAACACGAGCAATGAGAGGTACCGATCACTGTTGGATAGGCTATTGATTAGTAAGATCAGTCAAGTATCTGCAGCTTGCTCCACCGCACCACAAACATCCAAAGACTAAGCAAAAGTGGTACAATGACAAAGCACTTCAAGACCACGCCAACTGTGAGATGTTCCAGCAACATCTGTTTGAGAAACTCTCTAACCTGCCTGATAACATCATTGATACTAAAGAGCACTGGGATCAACTTAAAAACACCATTCACAATGCATGTATTGAAACCACAGGATATTCCACTCATCGGCACCAAGACTGGTTTGACGAGAACAACGAGGAAATCCTAGCATTAATTCAACAGAAAAGAAATGTATTTTGTAACTGGCAAAATGATTCCTCTAATGAATGAAAACATGAGGCCTATCACCTGCTTAAAGCCGAAGTCCAAAGGAGGCTACATGGCATCAAAAACAAGTGGTGGCAAGAGAAGGCCTCTGAGATCCAGGGTTTCATAGACCAGGATGACATGAGAAGCTTCTTTCAAGCAACAAAAGATATATATGGTCCAAGCTCCAAAGGCCTAGCCCCCTTACATTCTCAGGATGACTCCACCCTCCTCAAGGACAATGCAGCCATTAACAACGCTGGAAGGAGCATTTGAGACCCTACTAAACCACGAAGACACCATAGAGTTTATTCCACAACGCTCAGCAATGGAACACCTTGCTGATCTCCCATCTTCTGAGGAAGTCTGGCATGCCATCACTCAGACAAAATATCACAAGGCACCAGGCCCAGACGGCATCCCTGCTGAGGTTTTTAAAGCTGGTGGAATAATGCTCCAGCACAAACTTTGCCAAGTCCTCGACAAAATCTGGACCTGCGAAGAAATTCCACCTGACTTTAAGAATGCCAAGATTGTTACAATTTTCAAGAAAGGGGACAAATTTTTGTGCGGGAACTAGAGAGGTATTCCTCTCCTCTCCATCGCAGGGAAGATTCTTGCCCAGATCTTACCAAACCACCTCCTTCTCCTTGCCGAGGAACTCCTCCCCGAATCACAGTGTGGCTTCAGGCCATCCCGAGGCACAATCAACAAGATCTTCGTATCATGACAGATTCAGGAGAAGTGCATAGAGCAACACCAGGAAGTGTTTGTGGTATTCATCGACCTAACCAAGGCCTTTGACGCTATCAGTCATGATGCTCTATGGAACTGGGAGGAGCCGGCACAGAACAGAACACAGTAGCACCACACCATGCACCAAGCCACAGCTCACTTTGAGGAGAACAGAGGTGCTCATGAGACAGAGAAGCAACAAAGGAGGAAAGAAAGGGCACAACACTCCAGCCAACAACTATGTCTCCTCCAAAATTACACCTGTCACTTCTGTAGGAAAATCTGCAGGGAAAGAATTGGGCTCCTCAGCCACTTAAAAGCTCACCAATATACCCCCTTGGCAAACATCATCCTTGCATTGAGGGACAGCCGAAGAAGATAGGGAGGCACAGTAATGCTACCTTCAGTAGCTGGGCAGCTGGAGAGCAGCGGCCATTGGCTGGGCACCCAGCTGAGAAGGCAGCACTGCCAGCAGTAGCAGCGCAGAAGTAACGGCAGCATGGGTATTGGGGACAAGGGGTCATCACAGCCTGAAATATTTTCAAAGGGTAGCCCAGCAAAAAACATTTGAGAACTCCTGGCATAGGTAATCCACCTGCCCGAGAGATGGTAGCTTGGTCAACAGAAGAATTCTTCCATTGACCTAAGCCGGAAGCTGCCTCTAAAATGCTGTATCCCCCCATTAACTAGGGGATATGCTGGGAAACTGTAGCAAAGGCAACAGGTAACTTGTATGAGAAAAGGGATTTTATGTAAGATAGAAATGTAAAGCCTGAGGTTGTCTCTTTAGATTTATTTTCTGTGTAGCCTGTGTACATTCACTTCCCTTACTAGTTCATCTCTGAATCTGGGGAGTTTCTACTAAATAAACCTCTTGTTTATTTGTACCCCGAGCAAGGCTGTGATGTGGTGTGGTGTGGGTTAAAGTGAACTGATAGCTGGGGGTGGGGCGGTTTCATGCTTTCGGGGGTGATGAACCAGCAGGGAAAAGATCGAGTGTGAGGTACTTAAGAACTCCAGGATGGATTTGGAGAGACTCAGGACTGGAGGGGCTGCGAGGAGTAACAAGGCTGGTGAAAGCCAGGGTGACACCCTGTGTTTGCAGGCAGGCTTCTGGGACCAGGGATCCCAACCAAAGCCGCACAGCATCAAGGCACCTAAGGTTACTAGGGCAGGAGGTGACAGAACCCCTTAGCGTCTGGGTGATCCCCAAAATGTCACAGCCACACTGTCTAATAGAGCTATAGGGAAGAGTGAGGGTGTGATTTACAATCAGCCTTGGAAACAGTCAAATATTTACCTACTGCTGACTTTGATAAGAATGAAAAAAACCTTCATGTTAACATATGAGGTGGATAGAGCTGAAGTCAATGGAGCTACGCCAATTTACACCAGCTAAGGATCTGGCCCTTTATTCTGAAATCATAGGGTTAGCTGGGACCGCAAGGGTCAATGCATGAAAATCACTTCTCCAACCCCAAACCCTGAGCCTATGATTCAGATGCTTTGCATCTCACTGATCTCTCCCAGCTACTCTGAGCAGCCGTCTCTGGTTCCATTTCCTGACTAAAGACAACTTCCTTGAAGGTCTTTTTTCCACAGGGAGCAGGCCAGATTCAGGAACTGGTGAATAGGAATCGGTGTAGCTGTACCAGTGTCGCTGTTCTGGTGTAGAGGAGGATGTGCAGCGATGGCACAGATTCAGCTAATCAGAATTTACCCCTGCTAATTCAGGATTAGCCCTGCTTGAAACCCCCCCATCATCCTCCAGTACAGTTAATCTGTCAGAGACAGCTCATACCATTTATATCGTTGTGATGAGATCTCCAGTGTAACAACGACACTATCCAGCATCACAGCAATAATAATACGCTGAGAACATTTATTCCCATTCCTCCCTGACAATAGACATTTTAACATGCAGGCTCTTGTCCCCAGAACTGTCTTGCCGAACTTGCTTATATCTCACTCATGGCCCCTTCCCTTCCTTCGTTTGTGTGCATTTGTGGACCAGGTGTGACTTTTCATATCTGAGCCCAATTTGCATATTTCATACCCAAGCAACTATCCCCTGCTGCTCTGAGTGGTCATAAATGATCCATGTCACTCGTTACTGTTTGTTGATCAGCATTGGGCCACTCAGACGTATCAAGATGATCTCCCAGGCTCAGCTCATCCGGCTGTTAGTGCTCTGGATCCAGGGTAAGAATCAAACCAAGAAGGAATCTGATGAATTCAAAGTACAATGATTCTCTGAAATTTTCAAAGAACTAGAAATGTTGTATATTGACCCATAAACGATAATCTACAATCACAATCCTTTTAGTTAGTAAGCTCTTTGTGACAGGAACTGACACTTATGTGATGGGAGAGCACCGGGCACAGTCAGGTCCAAACTGACTAGTGTTCTTCAACATTTAAAGGTCTCAAACAGTCTTCAGAGATCAACACTAATTTATTCAAATCTTTCTCTCATTTTAACCGGAATTAAGAAAAAGAAATAGGTTTTAGAAAATAATGCGCAACAAAAAAAGGGGTCAGCCATCTGGAACTTGATGTTAGCATCACCACCAGGTGACTAGGTACCAGCAAGAGTATAAAGCTGCCTATGGGAATGTTCTGCAAACACAAAACTGTTTAGTTTGATTGACTAGATCTGTATTTGTATTAATTTATATTTTCTTTGTAAACTCAGGCTCCAGTGGGCAAACTGTGATGACACAGACTCCAGAATCCCTACCAGTGTTTCCAGGTGACAAAGTCACTATCAACTGCAAAGCCAGTGCAGGCATTACAGGTGCTTATACCTATTTAGCCTGGTACCAACAGAAATCCAGACAAGCTCCTAAGCTCCTTATCTATCACGCTTCCGCCCGTGCCCCTGGGATCCCAGCCCGGTTCATTGGCAGTGGGTCTGGGACTGACTTTACTCTCACAATCAACAGTTTACAAGCTGAAGATGCAGGAGAGTATTATTGTCAGCAAGGCTATGGCGACACTTCCACAGTGATACAGACCAACACAAAACCCTCCCTGTGCTGTTTTACTCAGCGTAACAGCTGCTTCCTTCAAACAGCCGCCTCCTCAGTGCAAATGCTAAATGTTATCTGGGGACAAACTTTCAGCCCCAGAGACATATATCTCTGCACTCACTAGTGTGAAATAAAATAGAAACTTTGCAGTTTGCTGAAAGAGACATTTCCTTCCAAACAGAAGAGTTTGTAACGTCTCCTCAACCACAGTGGCATTTTTTTTCCTGCCTTTAAATTATTCTGCACCCTTCCTAATTGTAGGTTTACCAGATAGCAACTGTGAAAAATGGGACGGGGGTGGGGGGGTAATAGGTGCCTATATAAGAAAAAGTCCCCAAAAATGGGACTGTCCCTTTAAAAACAGGACAGATGGTCACCCTACCTAATTGTTACTTAGAAGACAGTGTGAGCATTTCAGGTCAGCCCAAGACTTTACTGATAGTTCTGCCAGGGTGGAGAGCAGAATTCATGATCTCAGCTGTAGAGTTTACAGATGCTGGAAGGGAACAACTCACTGCACCCTCTTGTGACCCACTGTGATAAAAACATAGTATGACAGGAGAAGGAATCTGGGAGGATCCAATGATTCTCTGGTATAGGGAACATTGTAGAAATGCAGGGCCTTGGAAAGGGGAAGTGCATTTGTACCTGAGAAAGGTTCAGGAGAGTTTGTGGACAAAAACATAACTAACATTTTTAAGTGAACTACTGAGGAAAGACCCATAGGGGCAGCTCGGAGAACACGGGTCATGGATCTGATCCCCATTCTAAAGGGGCACTCACACTCCAGCGGGAACCTGCTAAACACATCATATGGTTGCTCCACAGAAATACTTCCTGCTGAAGGGCCAAGCACTGGCTGTCAGCAATCATATAAAATAAACACTTCAGCACCCTAAATAACAGGCCCAAACATTGCAGGCCCAAACCTTCCCTAGATGTCACTCCTATTGATTCCAATGGAGCCTGCACCCACGTGACTGAACTGGGCCTCACAGCCTGTATCAGTGTCACAGCAATCGGCAGGACTATTATGGCAGGAGATTGTAGCACTGTTTTATACAGGCATGTTTCTTTCCTTCCCCTAATTAGTCCCCAGCTCTAGTACTTTGCAAATACTCCGTATTCATCTTCTAGTCCTTCAGCGGGTTAACAATGTTTAGATAATATACAGTTATTCTTGAACATATTCCTTCTTTTCTAGATAGATAGAAGTTATGGGAAGGGATTGGCATTTCTGGGTATTTGGATTGGGTTTTTTGGCACAATATTTTCTTCTTTCCTGGGGCTTCCTTTCCCTAGCTGCGCTCAAAACAAGCATTAAAGGATCTGTGCAACTTTGAAAGGTGCTGTTATCTCAACAATTTCTGGATCAAATTAATTAAGATTTTCCCTACAAGGTCTATCCCAACCTCTAACCTCACCTACCATTTTTCAGAGTTATCTGACTTCTTTTGTAGATTTCAGGGAGAAGAGACAATTCAGCTTTAAACAGAAATTTAGCTTGTGAGGATACTACACGAGTGTTTACATGAACTTGCTAAAAAGACAGGCCAAAAGGCTGTTCACCTAACAAGCATTAGGTAGCTAACAGGTGTCTGAAGTAATGTAAATGTATTCTTGATTCGCTTTAACATGTGTACAATCAAATTCAATGTCCTATAACCGATTTGACTAAAAACGCTGAACTTCTACACAATGGCCATCAGATGGCATGACTTCATATACAGGAGCATCTGAAATTCCAGACGTGTGGAAAAAAAATTGCAGATAAATCACTTCTCAGGACACTATGCCCCTTCCACATGGCACCAGTAATACAGGCAAGAACTAGGCCCTCTGTGTCAAACCGCAGAGCCAATGATTCAGGAAGTGAGACGACATGTTTTACCTGGCTATAATCATTATACACATTCTGAAATAAGGCAAATAAATCAGGTCTGAGGGCACTGTTCTCCTCTACAGAATCCAAAGAACTCTCACTGGCCCACATTCTGATCCCACTTAAACCATTGTAAACCAGGAGTAAATGGAGTTACATCTGTGTAATCAAGATCAGAATCAGGCCCATTGACTTTAAGGGCAGTTACTTATATCTTGCCATGGTAGAATCGGTCCCTATATTTCTAATGGTCGAGCATCAGCAAGGATGAGACGAGATGCTGTGTGTACTCAGAACTGCCTGATCTTTCCCTCTTGCTCTCAGCTGTTATAAACGTTCTAACAGCTCAGATGCATCAAAATGATCAGTTCATCTGGCTGTTAGTGCCATGGATCCAAGGTAAGAATTAAACCATGAGGGAACAGGATGAATTAAAAGTATAATTGGCCTTTAAAGAAAAATGGAGATTCAGAACTCTATCAAATCCTGATTATTCCTCAGAGTTGCACACAATTTCCTGTTAATTCTGTCTCACTGAAAACAGCAAAAAGAGAGAACAAACATTTAAAGAAATAAGGGCCTGATCCAAAACACATGGAAATCAGTGAGACCCAGATTCACCAAGGGAATTATAGTGTAATTCTCACTAGGGAAACTGAGGCAGGAATCCTACCTGCGGGCTAGCCAGACCCTGGGTCTACACTGGATTATAACAGTACAGGACCCCTCAAACTGCAGCAGCACAAAGCATCTACAACAGCTCATAATATGGACAGCCATACAGGGGCAGCACAGCCCAAACCATAGCTTGCATTGCCAGGGAGGGTTTGGGTGTGTGAACCCCACACACAGACAGAGAGTCTGTCAGTCCTAGCACAATTTAAAATGACCCAGTCATTGAAAGAATCCCACAGGGTGGTAGCAGCAGAATAATTTGTTTCTATAGTCTCATTGTCATCAGTTGGAGTTGCAGAGATCAGGGGTTGAATATGACCCAGGAGCTGTACCAGGGCACAGGGAATGGACGTTTACTGAGCAGCTTCTTTGTAGATCTAACCTCTTTAACAAGAATCTAAACTTCCACATCACTGACACCACATGGCCACATTCAACTGCCAGTGGGAGATGCTGGGAGCATCACACTTTTGAAAAGGTGGCCATACAAATCCATATTTCAGCAACTAAAATATGGATTTATGAGTATGTTTAGATCTCCAGGAATGAAAACCGTGATCTATTTATGCAATGTTACACAGAACACGGGGAGCATTGACACAGGGCTCACAAACTATTTAATGGGATGCCAGCCTATTCCTCTACATTACATTTACCTTTGGGATTTAAATGGCAGAAATAGGAGATTAAGGCTCCCACAACCCTGTGCATCCCTACAGGGTCTCTGAGGTGATGAATCATAAATCCAGAAGAGAGAAGTTAGCCCTGATGCAGGGAAATCAGCACCACTGAATTCATATTTATAGGGAAATTCCTACTATAACTAGAATGCTGAGCTCATTACATTTAAAGCAGCAGCCAAGCAACACAGATGAGCTGAAAACATTTACTTCCATTCCACCCTGACAAATGCCACTTTGACACAAAGGGAGGGACAGGGACCGTACTAACATGGGTTTATTCAGCACCCAACAAAACAGTGTCCTGATCCAGGCAGGGACCGCAGGCCCCACCATCTCTATCATCAGAATTGCCACCTTGAGGATGCTGCCCCAGCGCCCGTCGGGTTCTACTTGCCTATTTCATCCACAGCGCCTTTTACTTCCCTTTTTCTGCATGTTTTTAGGTCAGGTGGGAATTTTCATCTCTGAACTAAATTTGCATATTTCTCATCCAAGTGACACCGCCCCACAGCTCTGAGCCAGTATAAATGTTCCGTGTCACTCGTTACAGTTTAGTGATCAGCACAGGGCCAGACAGACGTAGCAAGATGATCTCACAGGCTCAGCTCATCTGGCTGTTAGTGCTCTGGGTCCACGGTAAGA
Organism: Mauremys mutica; assembly: GCF_020497125.1. Classification (NCBI taxonomy): domain Eukaryota; kingdom Metazoa; phylum Chordata; order Testudines; family Geoemydidae; genus Mauremys; species Mauremys mutica. Next base: position 130,407,324 of record NC_059076.1, on the reverse strand, counting down.
ATCAAGTGAAGCTGGGGCTGGATCACTGAAGCTGCACTAAGCAATACAAAGATTTAAGAGATGTAGAAAAGTTGTATGATGATACATAAAAATTCTTCAGTTCGTGACGGTAACTTCTGAAATGCCGGGTCCTTCTCATTGCAAAAGAGGCAAAAAATGGTTTGACAAAAATACAACTGAAAACATGTTTGGATGAAAGGATCTCCTCAAACTTAACGTTAGTGTCATTCTCAGAAGACAGAAAGAGACACACGGCAATATTTACAAAGACAAAATATTCTGTATTTTGATTAACTATATATTATCTATGTTTATGCTATATGTATATACGAGAGAAAGAGACTATACATGTACATACTTATATTTTGTTTGTTAATTCAGACTCCAGTGGGCAGATTGTGATGACTCAGACTCCAGAATCCCTGGCAGTGTTTCCTGGTGACACAGTCACTATCCACTGCAAAGCCAGTTCAAGCCTCACCAGTGGTAGCTATCACTACTTAGCCTGGTACCAACAGAAATCAGGACAAGCTCCGAAGCTCCTTATCAATGCTGGAAGCTCCCTGCAAACTGGGGTCCCAGCCCGGTTCAGCGGCAGCGGGTCTGGCACTGATTTCACTCTCACAATCAATAGGGTTGAAACTGAAGATGCTGGAGGTTATTATTGTCAGCAGTATCGCAGCTACCCTCTCACACAGTGATACAGACCAATATAAAAACTTCCCCCACCCTGTCCCTTTCAGGGTAACAGCTGCTTCCTATTCATAGTGTAGCTGCTATGCTAGATTTCAGACAGTGTTTTGATCAGTCTTTCCACACCTGGCAGAGTCCCCTGCACCCACTGCTGCCCTTTCTATAATACTGTTATCTCTCCCCCAAAACCAGTGTCCCGTGGCTAACAGCAGTGTTGACCTGCTGCTGAGGAGCAGCAGATATCCTGGAATTATAAGTCAACTTCTCAGTGCAGGAGAAATCAGTGATGTAGAATCTAAGAATACTAAGAATAAATGTATCAGAGGGGTAGCCGTGTTAGTCTGGATCTGTAAAAGCAGCAAAGAATCCTGTGGCACCTTATAGACTAAGACGTTTTGCAGCATGAGCTTTCGTAGGTGAATACCAACTTCGTCGGATGCAAGTAGTGGAAATTTCCAGGGGCAGATATACATATGCAAGCAAGAAGCAAGCTAGAGATAACGAGGTTAGTTCAATCAGGGAGGATGAGGCCCTGTTCTAGCAGTTGAGGTGTGAAAACCAAGGGAGGAGAAACTGGTTTGCAGATTTGTCAAATTTGCAGATGAACTGAAGCTCAGCAGTTTCTCTTTGAAGTCTGGTCCTGAAGGTTTTTTGCTGCAGAATGGCCACCTTAAAGATCTGCTATTGTGTGGACAGGGAGGTTGAAGTGTTCTCCTACAGGTTTTTGTATATTGCCATTCCTAATATCTGATTTGTGTCCATTTATCCTTTTCCTTAGAGACTGTCCAGTTTGGCCGATGGGGCGTTGCTGGCATATGATGGCGTATATTACATTGGTGGACGTGCAGGTGAATGAACCAGTGATGTTGTGGCTGATCTGGTTAAGTCCTGTGATGGTGTCGCTGGTGTAGATATGTGGGCAGAGTTGGCATCGAGGTTTGTTGCATGGATTGGTTCCTGAGCTAGAGTTACTATGGTGCGGTGTGCAGTTACTGGTGAGAATATGCTTCAGGTTGGCAGGTTGTCTGTGGGCGAGAACTGGTCTGCCACCCAAGGCCTGTGAAAGTGTGGGATCATTGTCCAGGATGGGTTGTAGATCCCTGATGATGCGTTGGAGGGATTTTAGCTGGGGACTGTATGTGATGGCCAGTGGAGTCCTGTTAGTTTCTTTCTTGGGTTTGTCTTGCAGTAGGAGGCTTCTGGGTACACGTCTGGCTCTGTTGATCTGTTTCCTTATTTCCTCGTGCGGGTACTGTAGTTTTGAGAATGCTTGGTGGAGATTTTGTAGGTGTTGGTCTCTGTCTGTGGGGTTAGAGCAGATGAGGTTGTACCTCAGTGCTTGGCTGTAGACAATGGATCTTGTGGTGTGCCCGGGATGGAAGCTGGAGGCATGAAGGTAGGCATAGCGGTCAGTAGGTTTTCGGTATAGGGTGGTGTTAATGTGACCATCACTTATTTGCACCGTGGTGTCTAGGAAGTGGACCTCCCGTGTAGATTGGTCCAGGCTGAGGCTGATGGTGGGGTGGAAGCTGTTGAAATCGTGGTGGAATTTTTCCAGAGTCTCCTTCCCATGGGTCCAGATGATGAAGATGTCATCAATGTAGCGTAGGTAGAGAAGGGGCGTGAGTGGACGGGAGCTGAGGAAGCGTTGTTCCAGGTCAGCCATAAAAATATTGGCATATTGTGGGGCCATGCAGGTGCCCATAGCGGTGCCACTGATCTGGAGATATATATTGTCATCAAATTTGAAATAGTTGTGTGTGAGGATAAAGGCACAGAGCTCAGCAACCAGTTGTGCTGTGGCATCATCAGGGAATAAATGGTTTTCTTTGCATATAAACACCAGACCTGAAACAGTTGATCACAAACAGCCTGCAGTCAAACTCCTGTTTCTTCTCATTCTAACATTGTCAAGGTTTCCTCCCCCACTCTGAACTTTAGAGTACAAATGTGGGGACCTGCATGGACACTTCTAAGCTTAATTCCCAGCTTAGACCTGGTAACACTGCCACCAGCCAGAAGTCAGTGTCTGGCACACTCCCTGTCCCTCAAAAACCTTCCCTGGGGAATACAGATCCAAACCCCTTAGATCTTAACACAAGGAGAAATTAACCATTCCCCCCCTCCTCCTTTCCCCCACCAACTCCTGGTGAGTCCAGACCCAGTTCCCTGGATCTTAAAACAAAGAAAAATCAATCAGGTTCTTAAAAAGAAAGCTTTTAATTAAAGAAAAAGAAAAAGGTAAAAATTATCTCTGTAAAATCAGGATGGAAAATGTTTTACAGGGTACTTAAATTTATATAGCCAGAGAAACCCCCTCTAGCCTCAGGTTCAAAGTTACAGCAAACAGCGGTAAAAATCCTTCCAGCAAAAAGAAACATTTACAGGTTGAGAAAACAAACATAAGACTAACACGCCTTCCTGGCTAGGTACTTACAAATTTGAAACATGAGACTGATTCAGAAAGATTTCGAGAACCTGGATTGACATCTGGTCCCTCTCAGTCCCGAGAACGAACAACCCCCAAAACAAAGAACACAAAACAAAGACTTCCCTCCACCAAGATTTGAAAGTATCTTGTCCCCTTATTGGTCCTCTGGTCAGGTGTCAGCCAGGTTTACTGAGCTTCTTACAGGTAAAAGAGACATTAACCCTTAACTATCTGTTTATGACAAACACCAATACCCTTATTCCCACGGAGCAAGTCTGCCTGAAGAATTTACTCTAATCAGAGAGCAAGACAGAGAGCAAACTCTCCTGCTACTCACAAAACTTCTTTTCCTCAAAACTCTGCATAGCAAAACTAACAACACAGCATGTCTTCCCAAGACTGAACAGTTGCTTGGAGGACTACGTAACAGCACCACCTGGTGACATCACTACAGTAAAGTATGCTATCCTGACAGAAAAGTTTGCTGCTAGAGATACTTTGTTCAACAGAGACTTTTCCCCACAGCAGAAGCTGATTTGGGGGCTTTTTTTTCTTGCAAACATAATTTTACTCTCCAATTCTTCAAAATAATTCTGACTTGTACCAATTCTGAGCATTTCCGGATAAAAACAGGCATAGCCCTCTCAGTGCTTTATTGGCAGCGCTACCTTTTGGAAAGGCTGGACCAAGTTCCTGAACTAGCAGAGCCTGGAAGCATTGAAGGGGCATCAAGCTCACCTTCTGGAATGAAGGAACAACTCGTGTTACTCTCTAGCAACCCACTCTGCTGGACACTGGACAGGAGCTATTGGCTGCATCCAGAGGGAAAGTTGCAGCAGCTTGGGGCCGTTGCAGGAGAAATGGGCAGTTGTGAGGTTCACAAGTGGGCTCAGATGGGAAAAAAGCACAAAATCTTATTCCTCCTTTAGATGAGGGCACTTGATATTTTTTAGGGCTGGGGCAAAGATTAGGAGTTGAGGATTTATTTGCTTTTACTCAAACTCATACTGAGCACTGGCGGTGCTGGGTTTCTCAGCTGGGGTTTCCTTCCACTGAGCTTAAACCAACAGCGCTGTCAGCATCCAGATCCCTGTAGAGAGGACTCAAGCGCTGAGATCTTACACGATAAAAGTGCAGCCTAAGTAAACGGAACCAAAAGCAGAGCGTATGAGACAGCAACAGACTCTGGAGGGGATGCTAAAGGCTGGGATTTCTCTGGGCTTGCACAGAATTATTCCCTGCAATACTAAACCCACCAAGACATCAGGTCACAGCTACACAAAGTGGCCATAACCTCCCCTATGATGGAGCATCCAATGGGAACCGTACAAAGTGAGCAATGCTGGACAGGGAGAGGCAGGCCAAGGTAGCCAAGACAGGCCCCATGTGAGCTTCCACCAGCAGAGTGCTCATGTTCTTATAGACTGGAAGAATAACGCAACTGTATTCTTAATTCTTTTTACATGTGTACAATCAGATTCAATGTACTATAACGATAAGCCATTTGACTAATGAAACTGAACTTCCACACTATTAGAGACATATAGGTGAGCCTCTGAAATTCCAGCTTAGCTAATACAAAGAAAATACCGTGATAAAATCACTACACGTGTCTGGGAAACATGCAGATAAATCAGTTCTCAAGGCACCAGTAATACAAGCAAGAATTAAGTCCCGTGTCTCAAAGAACTGAGCCAGTAACTCAGAGTGAGATGAGATGTTTTACGTCATCGCTATCATTAAATATATTCTGAAATAAGGCAAATAAATCAGTTCCGTGGACACTATGCTCCTCTGCAGGTTCCCAGTAACTCTCACTGGGCCCTATTTTGATGTCACTTAAACCACTTTAAGCCAGGACTAACTCTGCTAAGGGAAATGGACTTAAACCAGTGTAACTGAAATCAGAATCAGACCCAGTGACTTTAATGGCAATGACTTGTATCTTGCCATGGTAGCATCAGTCCCTATAGATCTGCGGGCTGAGCCTCTATCACAGCGCAAGACAAGATGCATGGCATACTCATAACTGTCTGCTCTTTGCCACCTGCTCTGAGCAATTATAAACATTGTGTTTCACTCTCCACTCTTTAGCGATCAGCTGTGGAGAGCTTATACACATAGAAATGATCTCACAGGCTCAGTTCATCTGATTCTTAGTGCTCTGGATGCAGGATAAGAACTGAACCAAGACAGGACTGGGAGAATTAAAAGTATTATTGGCCCTTAAAGAAAAAATATTTTTTAGAAATAGTTTATCAAACACTAAATATTCCATAGAGTTATACTCATTTCTGATTGATTTATTTTTGTAATTTATAATAGGACAAAAGAGAAAGAAAGAACATTTTAAAGAAATAAGGGCCTGATCCAAAACCCATGGAAGTCAGTGGGAATCTCTGTCCATGCTGGATCAGCTCCAGATTGAAAGAGCTTCCTCAAACTGAACGTCAGCATCACAGCTGCGTGACAAGTTATGATCATTATGTCAAGATGCACATGGGAATATTTACAAAAACAGAATATTGTTTAGAGGGACGCTCACATTCATACTCAGCTGTATTATATTCATAAATTTCAGATTTCCGCAGGCACACTGCGATGACTCAGACTCCAGAATCCCTGTTAGCACCTCCAGGAGACATAGTCACTATCATCTGCAAAGCCAGTTCAAACCTTACCAGCTGCAGTAGAACTAATGAAATTTTAACATGGTACCAGCTGAAACCTGGACAATCTTCTAAGCTCCTTACTGGGTATGCTTCCAGACTGCAAGGAGGGACGTCTGCCCAGGTCAGTGGCTCAGGGGTTGGAAGCAATTTCACCCTCAGTCAGGCCTGAGCTTTCACGTTGGCCGAGTGAGCATGTTCAAAAATCTGGTAACGTTGTACATCAAACCGTAAACATCAAGGGCGGCTCTAGGAATTTTGCCACCCCAAGCATGGCAGGCAGGCTGCCTTCCGCAGTTTGCCTGCAGACGGTCCGCAGGTCCCACGGCTTCGGCAGATCTCCCGCAGGGACCCCGAAGCTGCAGGACCAGTGGACCCTCCGCAGGCAAGCCGCCGAGGGCAGCCTGCCTGCCGCCCTCGCGGTGCCAGCAGAGCGCCCCCCATAGCTTGCTGCCCCAAGCACGCGCTTGGCGTGCTGGGGCCTGGAGCCGCCCCTGGTAAACATTCCTCTGAGAGCTAAAGTTAATGTGTGAATGTTTACTTGTCATGCCAGAGAAATAACTGGGAAAATAATTTTCTGAACAGTTGGGTAGAAGGTTTTAAACTGAAAGGTGTAACTTTAGCATCACTGCCAGACCTCATGGTATAATGCACATGAAATCTTTCATGGCACAACATTGTTTAGTGTAACTGATCGCACATCTGTGTTAACTTCGAAATGACAAACACAATCTGATACAATGCTGATTGTGATGATACAGACTCCAGAGTCCCTGTCAGCATCTCCAGGAAGACACAGTCACCACTGACTGCAAGACCAGCAGTGGTATTAGTAATGCTATAGCCCAGGAGCAGCAAAAATCCAGACAGTCTTAAACTTCTTATTTAACAAGCTTGTTCTCTTGCCACTGGTATTCCACCCATTTCAGTTGCAATAGATAAGAGGATGATTTCACCTTCACAATCAGCTGAAGATGGAGATTACTATTGTTAACAATGCTGTTATACCGTTTGCATAATGATATACACCATACAAAAACCTCCCTGCCCTGTTCAGTTCACTGTATCAATGCACACCTAATTCCCACTGAGACCTGTGGGAACAGGATTAGTTCACCTACTGAATCACATGGGAGCAGGACTGGGGCTATAAGAATCCACAACAAAAATATTCATTAATGTTGTTTAATTCCAACCTGTTTTCTTCAAATGCAGCCAGTACTCAAATGTTCAAGGAAATTTCGTTATCCAGAATTGTTCAAAGGAGCAGTAACAAGCTATTTTAAAGCTAGAGGGAGACCAAAACTTTAGCCAAAGGGGAATATTTCAAATCAGGCTTATTTTGAATTACCTGCATCTCGCAAACAAGTTAATGACTTTCCTTCACACTTTGTAGCCCTCGGAGGGAATCTGGCAATTTTCAAAGCAAATACATTTTCCAAGGCAAAAATAAACCTAGGAACTAATATAAGGCTTTAGAACAGAAATTGGTTGCAAATTGCATCATGGAGAGGCATCAGGTCTCCATAATAAATAACATTTCAGGATGACTCATCTAGGAGAGACCCACAGAGATCAAAGACGTAGAAGGAGCCAATCACTTTTCTAACAGGATAAGTAAAATGCACTGGAAAGCTGTGGACTGCCTTGTGTGGGTTACCTATAAGAAAGGGATCTTTGCGTTGGCTTTCTTCCTTGCACAGGTTGATTCCTTCAGGGTCTGCGATGTCCCACGAGAATGGTAAAACCTAGATAAGCTGAACAACAGAGAGAACTTCTGAAAGACAATTGAGCTTTGTTGCCAGTAGTGTTGATGAGGAAGTACACGAAGGGCTAGCCATGCCCTGGGTTCATACCACAGTGGAGAAAACTCTTAAAACAGCACCAAATTGCAGGAGCACAAAGGATCTACAATCAACCCTAATCTGATAACTGTACAGGGCCAGCAAAGCTCCAGCAATAGGTGGCATTATCAAGAAGGGCTTTTGTATAGAATGTCCAGAGATTGCAAAGTCTCTCTCTCTCTCTCTCTTTTTGAGTCTTAGCACAACTTAACATTATCCAACCATAGGCAGAATCCCTCAAAAGTTGGTAGCAGCAGCAGAACCACTTACTCCAAGTCTGTCTCCAACACCACCTTCATCTCATAGTCAGCAATAGGAGTTGGAGAGATCAGGGGCTGTGTACAATCCTGGAGCTGCACCACGACACAGGGAATGGATGTTTACTGAGTGAGTGCTTTGCATATCTACCCTCTTTAAACAAGAAGCTGAACTTCCACATAACTGACACCAGGTGGCCACATTCAGCTACCATTCCAACGGGAGGTACTGGGAGCACCACACTTTTGAAAACGAGACCAAATATTTTAGGTGCTGAAACACAGATTTATGAATCTAACTTTAAATCTTCAGGAATGAAAATCATGGTCTATTTGTGCAATATTACACAGCACATGGGTAGCCCCACTACAGAGCTCACAACCTATTTAATGGGAGCCTAGTGTATTCCGGTAAACTACACCGATCTTCGGGATTTAAATGGCAGCATAGTCAGGAGGTTCTGGGTTTAGGTTCCCACAACCTTGTGCATCACTATAAGGTGATAACTAATAAATGCAGGATGGAAAAGAGGGGTTAGTCCCCTGCTCAAATTCCCCACACCATCAATATCACTTTTAGCAGAAGATGCCTAGTATAACAAAGATTCCACGCTAATTAAATTTAAACAAGCTGCCAAGCAATACTGATCAGCTGAGAACATTAATTTCCATTCAATTTTGACAAATGTCATTTCAACACAGAACGACAAACAACGACTGTAACCTAATATGGGTTTGATCAGCATCCAATAAAATACGGCCCTGATCCAGAAAGGTACCAACACTATCATCAAAACTGCCATGGAAAGACAAATGGAGGATGCTGTCCCAGGTCCGGTCGGGCTGAACTCGCCTATTTCATCCACTGCCCCTTTTCTTTCCCTTTTTCTGCATGTTTTTACGTCAGCTGGGAATTTTCATCTCTGAACTAAATTTGCATATTTCACACCCAAGTGACACCGCCCTGCAGCTCTGAGCTGTTATAAATGTTCCAGGGCACTCATGACAGATTGTTGATCAGCACAGGGCCAGAGGCATGAAGATGATCTCACAGGCTCAGCTCATCTGGCTGTTAGTGCTCTGGATCCAGGGTAAGAATCAAATGAAGGAGGCGCTGGATCAGTTAAGCTACAATGAACCAAAGAAAATCTTAATAGCTCTACAAATGTTATATAATGATACATGCATATGCCTCAGTTAGTGCCAGTAACTTCTGAACTGAATGTCTCCTAAGTTCAACTAAGAAAAAACTGGTTTGAGAAAAACACAAGCAATTGAAAACAACTTGGAATGAAAGAACCAGCTCAAAGTTAATGTTAGTGTCACTGTCAGAAGATGAATATTCATAAGCAGGGAAAGAGGAGCATGAAAATATGTTTAAAAACAAACTCTTATGTATTTTGATTAACTATACTATTGATTATATTTATTTACTCTATATTTATAAACTAGAGAGAGACACTCTATGCAGAGAGATACTACCCATGTATATACTAACATATTCTGTTTGTTAATTCAGACTCCGATGCACAGATTGTGCTGACTCAGACTCCAGAATCTCGGGCAGTGTCTCCTGGAGACACAGTCACTATCAGCTGCAAAGCCAGTTCAAGCCTCACCAGTGGTAGCAATCACTTACTAGCCTGGTACCAACAGAAACCAGGACAAGCTCCAAAGCACCTTATCTATCATGCTACCTCCCTACAATCCGGGGTTCCAGCCCGGTTCAGCGGCAGCGGGTCTGGCACTGATTACACCCTCACAATCAGTAGGGTTGAAGCTGAAGATGCTGGAGATTATTATTGTCAACAAGGCAAGAGCTACCCTCTCACAGTGTTACAGTCCAATACAAAAACCTCCCCACGCTGTTCTTGTCAGTGTAACAGCTGCTTCCTATAGAGGATAATTAGTCCACTAGATTTCAGACAATGTTTTGATCAGTCTTACAGAACTACACAGACTCCTCTGCTCCCACTGCTGAACCTTCTATACTACTTATGTCTCTTTCCCAAGCCCAGGGCCCCAATGCTGACATCAGTGCCAAGCACTAGCAGATGACTGGACCTTGCATTTTTCTCAATAGAGGAAAAAATCAGCAATGTGGAGTCTATGGTTACTAAGCATAACTTCTTTTATTTGCATGGAGCAGAGATGATCAAAGAGAGCTTGTGGTCAAACCCCTCTTTCAGGAATCCCATCCCAACACAAATGCCCACATCTGAGGGAGCAAGCCTGCCTCAAGAATTTACTCTAATCAGACACCAAGACAGAGCAAATTCTCCTGCGGCTCATTCAGCTTCCTTTCCTCAGAACTCTACCTAACCAAAACAACAGTACAGCATATCTTCCCAAAACTGCACATTTGCTCACACATGAAGAAAAGCAACTTGAAAGACTATATGTAACAATGCCACCTGCCCTAACAATACAAATACAGCTCAGTATATAGTCCTGCCAAACAAGTTTGCTGCTACAGACATTTATTTCAATAGAGGTTTATATTGGCAGCAGCTGAATTGGGAGGCTTTTGTCCTGCATAAACGATTTTGCTCCCAATTCACCAAAATAATGCTTACTTGTTGCTCTGTCTGGGCATTTAAGAGAGAGAGAGCACGCCACTCAGTGCTTTATGAACAATGCTATTGTGTGGAGAATCTGAACCGAGGTTCTGAACTGCAGAGCTAGCAGAGGCTAGCAGGGTTGAAGAAGAATCAAGCTCACCTTCTGGAACGAAGGAACAACTCATGTTACTCTCTAGCAATCCATTCTACTGGCTACTTAGAACAACAAACTGGAGTTATTGGCTGCATCCAGCCTTCGCAGCAACATGGGGCCTTTGAGGGAGAAAATGAGTAAGTGTCAGGTTCACAAGGGCATTTGATATTTTTAGAGCTAAGGGCAGAGGTTGGGGTTTGAGGATTTATCTGGTTTTATCCAAACTTTACTAACTTTGGAGGTGCTGGTTGCTGGGCTGGGATTCCCTTCCATTGAGCTCCACCCAACTGCACTGTCAGCATCCAGATCCCTGTGGGGAGGTCTCAGGTGCTAAGATTAGATTGTACAGACAAAGGTACAGCCTGGGTAGGTGGCAAAAAGGTTGAGTTTATCAGACAGCAATGGACTCTGAAGGGGATCTTAAGGGCTAGAGTTGCTCCAGGTTTGCCCAGGATTAGTCCCCTGCAATAGCAATTCCACCAGGAGACCAGGTCACAGCACACAAAGTGGCTGTAACCTCCCCTATGGTGGGATATCCAAAGGGGACCACTGCACCCCAAAGAGTGGCTGGTGCTGGGCAGGACAGGATAGTCAAAATAAGCCCCTCATCAGTTTCCACCAGCAGAGTCCTCAGGTAGTCCCCAAAGCATTTTAAAGCTGACCACTGCAGGCAGGAACCTGGAAGGAAGGTCACAGCAGGAGAACCCCTGTCCTGCGTGAATCCCCTTGAGGTAATAAGCAGTGTCACTGGCGCAGAGGAGGGTAATTCATATCTTTTGCCACCAGCATCACTGGATCTGTCCTCAAAGGTTTTCCCAGCTTTTTAAAAGTTCTCCCTCTGTCCCTGCTTAAAACACCCCCAGCTCTCACTCAAAACAGATCAACTCTCTCCTGGTGTTTAATGGGAAAGGTTCCCAGTGAGCCAGCATTGAATGAAATGCTCTGACCACTCCTGCCAGCCGCTCTCTGAACAGCTGGTGGGTTCTGGCCCAGGGGATGTACGGTTACACGGAGGGGCTGTTTTGCATATTTCGACTGGAGTGTTTTGCATATTTCCACACTGCTTGGCAGTCCCCTGCCGATATAAATGTTACACCCTGTGGTTCTGAACTCAGTGTCTGTCACTCTAGAAACAGCAAGATGATCTCACCGATTCAGCTTCTCTGGCTCCTGCTGTGGATTCATGGTAAAAACAGCAATAAGAGAGAGACTGGCATAAAACAATGACATTTAAAATTATACAACATTCTTTATCAAAATGACAATACAGCTTAATCCCAGTCACAGCATATGGAAGCCGGAGTGCAATTTAGGGGTTTAAATGAATATTATAGACCGGAGAGCGAAAGTTTCGGTTGGCTGAATATTACTGCTTTTGATTGCTGTTATATTTTATTAATTTTAATTATATGTTCCACATGCAGACTCCAGTGGGCAGATTGTGCTGACTCAGACTCCAGAATCCCTGGCAGTGTCTCCGGGAGACAGAGTCATCATCAACTGCAAAGCCAGTTCCAGTGTTTCTAGCAGCTTACACTGGTACCAACAGAAATCAGGACAAGCTCCTAAGCTCCTTATCTATGCTGCTTCCACCCGAGCCTCTGGGATCCCAGACCGGTTCACAGGCAGTGGGTCTGGCACCGATTTCACTCTCACAATCAGCAGGGTTGAAGCTGAAGATGCTGGAGATTATTATTGTCAGCAAAGCTGGAGCTCACCTCTCACAATGATACAGACCAGTTCAAAAACCTCCCTGCTCTGAGCTATTTCTGTTCCTCACTGTAACACTGTTTCCTGTACAGTGACTGAATCAGTACAGTTACTGCCTTCTCAAAGGGCAGCTGGATGGCTATTAGGCTGTGAGACCCTTACCCCACTGTACAATTCTCTCTCAACATTTACAGTCAAGACAAGATTTATCAGGGAGATCCATTACTTTACACTCTGGTGTGTGGCTCTTAAAGTCTGACATTATGATACAAACCTAGCACCTTCTCAATGACCTTACAATACTGAATGAGATATAGATTCACAGATGTTAAGGCCAGAAGGGATCATTATGACTTTCAAGCCATAGATTTTCACCCAGTAATTCCTGCATAAATCGCTTAACCTGTTTGTGTGATAGTATCTCTTTTATAAAGAAATCTGGGCACTTTCAAAAATCTCACCCTCTATCTTGATTTAAAGACTAAGTAATGGAGTATCCATCACATCCCTATACAAGTTATTCCAGTGGTTAATTATCTTCATTATTAAAAAATTGCTAGAATTTATCCAGCTTCAGCTAATAACCTTTAGATCTTTTATGTTTTTGTCTATTAATTAGAAGTCCTCTACTCTCTGAAATCTTCTCTCCATGTAGGAACTTCAACACTTTTCTTGCATAAGCTAAATAGATTAAGCTTCCTAACTATTTCACTCAAAGTCTGGCTTCCCAGATCTTGAATCATTCTTGTGGCTTGCTTCTGAACCCTTTTCAGTTTTTCAATATCCTTCAAAAAAGCAGACACTCCAGAACTGGACACAGTATTGTACGAATGGTGTCACCAGGGCCACCCAGAGGATTCAGGGGGCCTGGGGTCTTCAGTGGCAGGTTCCGGGGCAGAAGGACCCCCTGCTGCCGAAGACCCGGAGCGAGTGAAGGACGCAGCTCCAGGGGCCCTGAAAAACTCTCGTGGGGGCCCCAGGGCAAATTGCCCAACTTGTACCCCACCCCACCCCACCCCCCGGGCGGCCCTGGGTGTCACTAATACAAAGATAACACCAGCTTCTCTATGCCTATTTGATATTCCCCTGTTTATACCTCCAATAATCAAGTTAATTAGTTCAGTCACGGCATTGCAGTGCGAGTTCACATTCGATTCATTATCCATTGTGACCCTTACATTTTTTCAGTCACTACTTTCCAGGATACAGTCCCCCATCCTGAAAAATATGACCTACATTCTTTGTTCCTAGATGTATGGCCTTGCATTTGGCTTTACTAAAACACACTTGATTGAGTCCAGTTTACCCAGATATAACTGTTCTATCCTTATTATTTCCCACTTCACCGGTATAGGTCATCTACCAAATTTAACAGGGATTTGTATTCTCTTCCAGATCGTTCATAGAGATTTTGAAAACCAATGAACCAAGAGCAGATCCCAAAGGGACTCTTCTAGAAATACCTTTATCGGATGATGATTTGCCATTAACAATTACATTTTGAGATATATCAGTTAACCAGGTTTGTTATCCATGTATGTACTACACTGATTTTGTTTAGTGCTGATTGTTTAATCAGAATATCTAAGGAACTAAGTCCAATATCTTCAAGATATCGAAGCATAGTATGTCAACAGTTATCTTTATCAACCAAACTTAGCTCATCAAAAAATAATAAATGAATGCAATGAGACCAATTTTCTATAAAACCATGTTGACTGGTACTAATTATCCTACCATCTTTTTTTTTTTTTAATTGAATGAATCATATTTCAGCCACTCCATGATTTTGCACAGGACCAAAGTGAGGCTAACTGGCCTATAGTTACCAGGGTCATCCACTTACTGATTTAAAATACAAACATATTAGCTGGGGCCCTGGGCATGGCCTATAGTGCGTGTGCCTTAATGCAGCCCTGGAGCTACCTTCTCAGTGACCAGGATAAGCACTTCGCTGCTGCTTAGTGTCTTTTGCTCAGTTAATAGGTATTTCCCTTAGACCAGGGGTGGCCAACCTGAGCCTGAGAAGGAGCTAGAATTTACCAATGTACATTGCCAAAGAGCTACAGTAATAAGTCAGCAGCCCCCCATCAGGTCCCCCACCCGGCTCCCAGGGCCTCCCACCCAGCACATAATAATATCAGTGCATCTGCCCCCACTTCCAGCTCACTGAAAACACTGCACAGTCCAACCCAAAGGACAGAAATGTGAGTTCCCTGCTATCCAGCAGGCCATGCAGTGAGTTTTAGCCCCAGCTCTCTCCCCCTAGAGCAGACAGTGGGCCTGTACAACCAGGCACAGGTCCAAAGGGTGATGGCTGAACACTGCTGGAAAGTGTCCCCAAGGCAACGGGGCTGTTTGATGATGCTGTGGCGAGGGCCCCAGCAGGGAAAAGATGCAACTTTGTGGGGAGCTCAGCACCCATGGTCAATGGAGCTGCTCCCTATTCTCTGCCTCTTGTCCCAGCCTGGAACCTGCAGGCCAGACGGACAGGGATGGGTTTCTCGTTTTCATTGCTTTTGTTTCTTTACATACCTGTAGAGTTTGGGGTGGGGGCTTGTCCCAACCTGAACTAGGAAAGGTGGAAGGTTGCTATTGAGGTCAGGGTCCGTCTCAGTGATTGGGGAACTCCCAGCCCCTTGCTGGTAGGTGGATGCTGAGATCATTTATTCCCATCCACCCCTAAAAAACACCATTTCAACACAAGGTAAGCATCAGGGACTGTGTTCCTACTGATTTGTACAGCATCTGCCATGACGGGTTCCTGATCTTGACTGAGCTCACTGAAGTAATCAGTGATAGCAGCAGCAAATCCCATTTCAACACAAAATGAGGGAGCTACCACAGAGCTAGGCTGAGCTAGTCTATTACCCCAGCGCCTCACCCCTTCCCTTTTTGTGGATGTTTTGGGTCAGATGTGAATTTTCATATCTAGCCTAAATTTGCATGCGTCACGTTTGAGTAACATCCCCCTGCTGCTCTGAGCCTTTTTAAAAGCTCTGTGTGGCTCATTATACTTTGTTGATCAGCATCTGGTCAGTGAGACGTATCAAGATGATCTCCCAGGCTCTGTTCATCTGGCTGCTAGTGCTCTGGGTCCACGGTAAGGATCAACCCAAGAGGGAACTGGCTTGATTAAAAGTAAAAATCCTCCTTTAAAGAGGAATGAAAAGGTCTAAGGAACCTTGTCTATCAAATCCTTAATATCCCTGAGAGGGTTCAGCTAACTTCTGACTGTCTGTGTCTTACTTTAACCACAAATAAGAGAGAAAGACCATGTTTCATATTTGGACATTGTACAAAGTGCCCTGGGGTGGAAGGGAGTCTTTTCATTGATTCCAATATGTACCAAAAGGAGCAACTGAAAAAGGTGGTACAATCACAGAGGTGCCTAAAGCTGAACGTTAGCATCACAGCCAGGTGATGAACTATCATAACTAGGGAAAATGCATGATTTTGTCTGGTTCGACCTACCATAGAGTGAAGATGTAGTCATTTATATTCTGTTTTCAACTTCAGATTCCAGTGGGCAGATTACGCTGACTCAAACTCCAGAGTCCCTGACAGTGTCTCTCGGAGACAGAGTCACCATCAACTGCAAAGCCAGTTCAAGCCTTACCAGTAGTGCTACAGGCAAAGAGCTCTTAGCCTGGTATCAACAAAAATCGGGACAAGCTCCTAAACTCCTTATTTATTATGCTGACACCCTGCAATCTGGGGTCCCAGCCCGGTTCAGTGGCAGTAGATCAGGAAGTGATTACACCCTCACCATCAGCAGAGTTGAAGCTGAAGACGCTGGAGATTATTATTGTCAACAGTACAAGAGCTTCCCTCTCACAGTGATACAGACCAGTACAAAAACCTGCCTGTGCTGTTCTGTCCAATGTCACAGCTGCTTCCTCAACAGAATCACCTCCTCACTGGAACTGCTACGCTTGAGGTTTGATCAGCCTTTCCGCATCTCAGCATTTGGGCCAGAGAATCCCCTGGGCTCTTATTGCTCCCCCAATTACAAGGCGAGTTTATTCTGATTGCCAAAAATAGTTCCCACCAGCTGCCCCATGGAGACTGAGCATTTCAGAATGAAAACGTCCTGGTGGTGTATAGGCAGCACTCCCATGTGAGGGAGTAGAAGGGAGGGCTGATTCAATGATTCTCCATGGAAAGTATTTTTAATGAACAATGTCTTTTTGAACCACACGAACATTTTCATAAGACTTTATTTTGTTCTAATTTATTCCAGATTTTTTCTGAATTTTCAGAGTCACAGAAATGTAGGGCTGGAAGGGACCTCGAGAGGTCATCTGCTCCAGTCTCCTGCACTGAAGCAGGACCAAGAACCAAGTATACCTAGACCATCCTGACATGTGTTTGTCAACCCTGTTCTTAAAATCCTCTAATGACGGGGATTCCACAATCTCCCTTGACAACCTATTCCGGTGCTTAATTATCCTTATTGTTAGACAGGTTTTTCTTCTACCTAACCTAAATCTCCTGTGCAGATTAAACCGATTATTTCTTGTCCCACCTTCAATGGACATGGAGAAATACTGATCACTATCTTCTCTATAACAGCCCTTAACATGTGAAGACTTATCAGGTCTCCCCAAAGCCATCTTTTCTCAAGACTAAACGTATCCATTTTTTTAAAAATCTTTCCCTGTGGGTCATGTGTTCTAAATCTTTTATTTTTGTTGCTCTCCTCTGGACTCTCTCCGATTTGTCCATATTTTTCTTACAGTGCGGCAACCAGAACTGGACATAGTTCTCCAGCTGAAGCCTCACCTGTGCCAAATTGAGTGGGACAGTTACCGCCACTGTCTCACATATGACACTCCTGTTAATACAGCCCAGAACGACTTTTAGAGCCATCTCATCCAGAGGATTGATTGGGGCAACTGCCCCAGGCTCCACGCTTTGGGGGGGCCCTGTGCTTTGCGACGCGGGGTCCAGGGTGGCCTGGGGGTGAGCAGGGTGCCTGGCACTGGCAGAAGCGAGACACCCGGCCCCAGCCCACTCTGCCCTGTCCCGCCCTGCTGGCTCCCGGCGTCGCTCAGGGGAGGGGTGGAAGCCAGAAGGAGGCGGGGTGGGGGCTTGGAGGAAAGGGTGGAATGGGGGGGGCAGAGGCAGGAAGAGGGGGGCAGGGGCTTGGTGGAAGGGGTGGAGTGGGACGGGGCATGGGCCAGAGGAGGGGGGGTTGTTCCACACCTCCCTAGGAATGGCCCTGATGACTTTACCCTTTTTCACAACTGCATCCTATTACTGACTCATTCAATTTGTGATCCACTATAACCCCCAATCTCTTTCAGCATTCTTTCCAGAGCGATAAAAGGGGAAACAAAAATAGCATTGATAGATTCCTAGATGTATGGCCAGAAGGGCAAATGATGACAAAATAGTCCAGTGGGTCTCAATCTTTTGGGGCTTAGGACCCATCTGTAAACCCTGACGGCATGTTGTGACCCAGTAAATAGATTTAATGCAAAAATATCTGGCTTAATAAATATTTCTTACCCACAATATATAGAATACACATTAACAGAATAAGTACTAAATGCTGCAAATACTAAAATGTAGTACTTATGTATTTGTTGCATAAATAGTAGGTTTGACTTAATAAGCAACCTGAGCTTGCTTCTTTTTGATGCGTTCATCTAAGTTTGTTGTAATTGTAGCCAGCACAATCCAAAGGTCATGCTCAACATTCAGTCTGTCCCTGCTTTCATTTTTCAGCTGAGTCAAGGCTGAAAATCCTGTTTCACACAAGTATGTAGCACTGAATGGTAAAATAACTCATAGCATGGCTAGCAAGAGTGGGATATTCAGCATGGCACCAAAACTGGAGAGGACTTGTTTCAGTATATTTTCTCTGTAGACAGCTATTGCAAGACAGCTCAGTCTGCTGAGATTCTTCCTCCATAGACAACTATATGTTTTCTAACACTACTCCAAATGGACCATCTTTGAGTTGCTCATCTGGAAAGTAATCACAGAATCTAGTGTGTAATTTAGTTAAGTGATTAGAGAACATTTCCTTTAGCACTTTCCAGCAAGACATTAGGAAACGTGTCCATCCTACCTTTTGAAATGTTTGTTCCACAAAGTAAGGTTGTTTTTTTTTACTGCCACAATTTTGTCTGTTTGCTCAAAGCCATCATGCCTTCAGTTCTTTAAGAACAGATTCAGATCATTCAGTTCCTCAAATATATCTGCCAGATATGCAACGTGAGCACGCCATGTCTCATTACTGAAGTGTTCTGCCAGCTGGGAATTTTTCTTCAAGAAAAGCTGCAAACTCTTTTGTCAGTTGGTATACAGAAGACAAAAGTTTGCCAAAGAACCACCAACAAACCTCTGCATGGAAAAGCAGATGGACATGCTCACTACCCATTTCCTGACCGAAAACCTGAAAGCATCAGGAATTCTTGCCATTGTGTTTGATATAAATTACAATGTTCACAACTTTTGTAAAAGCTTTGTGAAGCTCAGGTATCATGTCTTTAGCTGATTATACCTTCCTGTGCAGGAAATTGTGGTTCCACATTGCACTGGGTGTTTTTAAATGGATGCTTTGTACATCTCTGGAATGTTTCCCCATCACTGAGGCAGCTCCACTAGCTGTAACATCAACACACTTTGTACAGTTCAATCCCACTGACTGCACGTGTAGTGACCCTCACCCTGGTACTAGGCACCTGGATTCTTTTGTTCCTAATATACTTAAACTCCTCCATATTGTCCCTTAATTTTGCTGGCCATAAATTTCTCCTTCAGTCCTTTTTACTCCCCTTATCAATTGTCTACAATTCTTAGCATCTCATTTATTTTCATTTTTTAGGTTCCCCTCTTCCTATTTGTTATATATTTTTACATTATTTATAGGGACTTTCACTTCTCCACTAAGCCAGTTGTTTTTTTAACCTTCATTCTTGATTATGGCCTCTGGGCATCTAGCAAAGTGTTCTTAAATCGGTAATAGTTTATCATTCAAAAATTACTACGTTTGTCTTCATACATGGGAGCAGATTTTATCTGAGATTCATAAAGAAAAGTTAGATGCAAAGAACGACCATAATGTAACATTATGTTTCCGAAGCACTGTGTTTGAGAATTGAGTTGAGAAGCTCCCAGGAAATTCGGGCTCAAAGTTCTCATTATATTATATGCATTCGAATAGAGTCTCTAAGGTGAGAACTAATATAAAGGAGAAGCTGGGGAGAAGATAGCAATCAGCTACAACTCCCCTAACAAAGGAAGATCACTGAACACTGATATTTCAGCAGTGATTTCCAGTAAAATGGTGATACTAACTAACATTCACTCAATAATCTTGAGCTGTGGACACTTCACCTATGATGCATTTGGTGCTTTAACAGAGAGTTCCCAAGGGCCAGTCAGGTTAAATCTGACTCTATCCCTTTTAGAATCCATTTTGGATCAGAAGAGAATTTTCATCTGACCAAACTTTGCATATTTCACACCCAAGTGACATTTCTCCTGCTGCTCTGAGTGATAAGTGTTCTGTGTCACTGTGGATCAACACCAAGCCAGCCGGACGTACCAAGGTGATCTCACTGGCAGGGGCGGCTCTAGACATTTTGCCGCCCCAAGCATGGCGTCATGCTGCGGGGGGGCGCTCTGCCAGTCGCCAGTCCCATGCCTTCGGTGGAGCCGCGGGACCAGAGGACCCTCTGCAGGCATGCCGCCGAAGGCACCCTGCCTGCCGCCCGACCGGCAGAGCGCCCCATGCGGCATGCCGCCCCAAACACACGCTTGGCGTGCTGGGGCCTGGAGCCGCCCCTGCTCACTGGCTTAGCTAATCAGGTTGTTAGTGTCTTTGATCCAGACTAAGGCTCAAAATAAGAGGGAAATGCCTTTATATACATTCATCCTTTGAAGAGAAATGAAAAGATTCAGGAATTTTGACTCCTCAGAGAGTTGCACTAACTTCTGGGTGTCTGTCACATTTTGACTGCAAGAGATAAATCTTATTTGGAAACCATAGTCTTGAACCCAAGCCCACTGAAGTGAAGTGAGTCAATGGGCTTTGGGTCAAGCCCAACTGAAAAATGAGTTAGAATGGAAGAGCCACCTGAAGCCGAACGTCAGCATCACAGCCAGGAGATGAACTGTGGAAAAGATGCACGTGGGAATATTTGTAAAGATACAGTAACATTCAGTTTCACTGAAATCCATTTTGCTTGCACAGTCAGACTCCAGTGGGCAGATTGTGCTGCCTCACATGCCACAATCCCTGTCAGTGTCTCTAGGACTCGGAGATGAGTCACCATCAACTGCAAAGCCAGTTCAAGCCTCATGTTCCCTGGCTATCACTGCTTAGCCTGGTATCAGCAGAAATCAGGACAAGCTCCTAAACTCATTATCTATGGAGCTACCACCCTGCAATCTGGGGTACCAGCCTGGTTCAGTGGCAGTGGGACCCCTTGGTTTCACCGTCCATTAGCAGGGTTGAAACTGAAGATGCTGGAGGTTATTAGTGTCAGCAAAGCTACGATACCCCATGCACAGTGATACAGACCAATACGAAATCCTGCCTGTGCTCTTCAGTTCAGTGTGTCAGCTGGTTCCTAAATGTTCACTTTATCTGTGCCACTGCCACACTTCTTACTGGGTCAGGGGTTTGGTTAGCGCATGAACACTTTGCTGGATGGGCCACGGACACTGCTGTTCTCCCACTGCTCCCAGCCCGCAGCACAGACAGGAAGAACTACACGGCCCAGATTTTCATTCCAGGCGTCAGGGATTTTAGCTCCCCTGAACTAGGTTCCTGTTTTTCCCCAGGGTAAATGCTTCTATTCCCAAACCCAGCCAGTAACTCTCACTTACTGCCCTATAAACACTGTGCGAGCATTTCAGAATTAACAGACACATGGTCAGCCCAGGGCTTCATTGGCAGCGCTGCCATGGGAGGGGAAAGCAGCGAGATCCTGAGCTCTGGGGCTGCCAGGGACTGAGGAGGCAGCAAAGGATCAACTGACGGTGCTGCCTAGCCAGCCAGTGTGGCGGAAACATGGCATGACTCTGACAGGCTGTGTCAGGCATTGCATGCAACCTGCAGAGCCCTGGCTCCAGCTAGGAGTCTAGGACCTGGCTGGCTCCCTGCCCCTGTGTGCTGCTTCTCCATCCTCTGGATCTGGGAGAGAACAAGGGGGAGGGAGAGCAGACAACTCCCAGCACTCCACCTCTCCATCCCCTGGAGCTGAGGAAGAGAGAGGTGGGGGAGAGGACACAGAGGCCCCATCTCCCTGCCGCTCTGTCCACTGGAACTAGGGGGGAGACAGGGCACAGGAACAAACCAGGTTCAGCATGCTGCCTAGCTGCACTAGTGTTGATCCCTATATGTAAATAAGGAGACATGGAGATTAGCACTGAGGACCTGATACAAAAACCCACTGAAGACAGTGCCAAAACTCCAACTGACTTCAGTGAGGGAGGGAGGTGCCCAGGGCCTGAGAGTTTGAATTTGCCATTTCACCCAGGGTCCCTTCCCTTTTTGTGCACGTGTACCAATCACATGAATTTTCATCTGACTCAAATTTGCATATTCCCACCCAAATGATATTTCCCTGCTGCTGTGAGCCGTTATAAAACGTTCTCTGTTGTTACGGCTTGTTCATCAGCATCTGGCCAACCAGACGTATCAAGATGATCTCACAGGCTCCACTCATCTGGCTGCTAGTGCTCTGGATCCAGGGTAAGGACCAAACTAAGAGGCAACTGCCTGAATTAAAATAGTTATTAATTAATTATTTGCACTGCAGTAGCACCTAAAGGACCCAATCAGGGCACCTTTGTTCTAGGCACTGTACAGACACAATGAAAAGATGGTCTCTGTCCTAATGAGGTAACAGACTGAGCTAATAAAGAAAATGTTTAAATCCAGAGAGGCTGCATATAAAACCATAAGCTTTAACCAGGGAGCGTCACTAACTTCAGAGAATATTGTCCTATTTAAACAGCCATTAAAAGAAAAAGAATATATAAGAAGCTGCGAACAATAGAAAAAGGGGTTTAGAATGAAAAATTTAGTCTTTAATACTATGGCCAGGTGATGAGCTACAGTAATGATATAAAGATGCCAATGGGAATCTTTAACCTGCCATAGTATTGTCTAGTTTGACTGACTGAATGCATCTCTCATGTATTAAATTACATTTTATTCATTAATTCAGATGCCAGCGGGGACATTGTGCTGACTCAGACTCCAGAATCCCTGTTGGTGTCTCCAGGAGAGAGAGTCTCCATCAAATGCAAAGCCAGTAGAAGCCTCACGTACCAAGGCAAGGAATACTTAGCCTGGTGCCAGCAGAAAATGGGACAAGCTCCTAAATGCCTTATCTATCTCGCTTCCACCCGTGCCTCTGGGATCCCAGAGCGGTTCAGCGGCAGTGGGTCTGGAACAGACTTTACTCTCACAATCAGCAGGGTTGAAGTTGAGGATGCTGGAGATTATTACTGCCTGCAAAGCGTTGATGCCCCTCTCACAGTGATACAGACCAGTACAAAAACCTTCCTGTGCTGTTCAGTTCAGGGTAACAGCTGCTTCCTGCAGTCACCTTCTTAGTGACGCTGATAAAATTATTTAAGGGCAAAGTTTTGCTCAGCCTCTCAGCACCACACGTCCCCTCCTGTCCTCCCAGTACCCCCACGCACATATAAAATAAGGAGACAATCCTGATGAGTTTCCGGCAAGAGAAATTTTCTTCCCTACAGCAGGATTTTTACATCAGCTGAAATAATGTGATTTTTTTTCCTATCTAAAATAATTTCAGTCCCTCCCTCAGCCTCCCAACATGATTCTTACTGGCAGCCTCAACTTCTCTCTGTGTGTTTTAGGATCAGAACAGAAAGCTGGGCTCAGCATATAATGGCAGCATTGCCATGTTTGAGTAGCAGAACATTATCCCGAGGGCTAGTGCTGCCAGGGCTGGACAGCCTGCAGAGGTGGCATGTCTGAACCCAGGCGGGAAGGACCAACGCATCGTGCTCTATAGCAGCACTCAGTCTGACACACACGGCATGGCAGCAGTGGCAGGCTGCACGAGACGTCGTGTCCTGTTCTGCTAGAGGGGAGGCAGCAGCGATGTGGTGCATTTGGGTACAGGAGAGGAGGAAAACTCGGCTAGTTCAGAGCAATTCAAATAATCTAACACGTTTCTTCCTTTAATTGTGGCCATTTGAATGTTAGGAGGATGGGTCAGCGCAGGGATTGGAAGTCTGAATATTCACAGAAACATGGATTTTAAGGCCACAAGGGACCACAATGATCATTTAATGATCCAACATCACACCGGTCTGGGAATCCACAACTTATTGATTCCTGCAGTGCAGGGAATAATTTTTTCCCCTCTCTCAATATGGGGATTTTTCCTGTCAAAATCATTATAGAAAAAATTCCCACTTTTGGGCCAGCTTAATTTTAATTGTCCGTGTTACTGTAGTGCCCTCTCATGGTGATACAGAGAAATATAAAACCCTCCCTGCTAACCTCAGTTTTCTTCTGCAAGTGAAGCAGCTGCTTCCCCTGCAGTTTGGCAGGATCAGTACAGCTGCTGCCCTGTCAAAAGGAAACTGGGGTCTGAGAGACATCAGGTTCTCACCACAGTCCAGTTCTCGCTCCTCATTTCCACCACTTCCCCACCACAACCTCAGTGACATACAGCAGGAGAAAGCCGTGTGTTTCAACAAAGCCTAATCGGCTCTCGGTTACATGGGTGCAAATCTACAGAGAGCTCATTATAGTCATGCTGGGATAAATCTGGAGTAACTAAGGGAAGGAAGCAGCCCGTATAGTTTGCCTACACATGAAAGTTAAATCCAGAATAAGGCAGGGTGTGAATTTAAAGGGGATTAACTAATCCTGATTAACTCCATATTTCAACACTCTTATTCCAGAATAAATTAATTTGGAATAAACAGTGGATTAAGCTCATTCAGAATAAGGCACTCTTCTTCTGGAATAAAAGCATCCACACATGGAGCTAATCAGGAATAGTGATTCCAAAATATCTCCCCTTGCAGCAAGCCCTAAATCTCTGTGATTAGAATGAACTTGCTCTGAAACAATTGAAATAAAAATACAATCCTAGCTCTTTATAAAATGTCTGTAGCACAGACTGCATTATAGCATAAGAACATCTGACCATAACAGCGGCCATACTGGGTCAGACTGAAGGTCCATCTAGCCCAGTATTCTGTCTTCTGACAGTGGCCAATGCCAGGTGCCCCAGAGGGAATGAACAGAACAGAGAATCATCAAGTGATCCATCCCCTGTTGCCCATTCCCAGCTTCTGGCAAACAGAGGCTAGGGACACCATCCCTGCCCATCCTGGCTAGCAGCCATTGATGGACCTATCCTCCATGAATGTATCTAGTTCTTTTTGGAACCCTGTTATAGTCTGAAGTTTCATTATTTTGTTTTATTTTATGACATGTCAGTACTGTAGTAATCGTGCACATTATGTGCTACAGTAATAAATAATAATCTCCTATATGCACGGGCAGCCCTAAAGGGTGTGGTGCTGGACAAGGGGGATGGCACGTATCCACTGGGATTTTCTCTGCCTAGAGAGAATGTCTGAGGTCACAGTCTTCTTCCAAGTTCTTTTTTTAGAAAAAATCCCTTCTTCCCACAACACCTTCACAAAGCGTTTATTTAAATGACTCAGCACTAGAGAGCCCAGTGCATTCCCTCTGCTGTGACTATCTTTCAGCTTCCAAGCTCTCTCTCTCTCTGCGATACCCCATGCAACACCATGCACATTGGAGCTTGTCTTGATTTCTGCTGGTTCCAGGCTATAGCACGTATGTAATGTCACTGAGTCGATGGACTCTCCCGGAGGGCACTCAGGTACTGCAGGGACGAGTGCACGGAGAACTTCGACCCAATTGGCCTCTCTCTAAGCAGAGGGAGTAAACACTGTACATTAGCATTCAAGACCCACAGCTATTGACTTGCCCACGTTTTAGTGCAGGACATTAAAAGCCAGCACCCAAACAAAAATGACAAGCTGAAAAGAAAATGAGAAGCAGGCACGTCTCTTTCTTTGTACAGTGCTTAGCTTGATGGGGCTTTATCCTGATTGGGGCTTTTGGGTGCTAACACCATAGAAGTAATGAATAATAAAAACAACAAATCACATTTCAGCACTGTCATAAACAGATAGTAAAGGTTAAGGTCTCTTTTACCTGTAAAGGGTTAACAAGCTCAGTAACCTGAGGAACACCTGACCAGAGGACCAATCAAGGGACAAGATAATTTCAAATCTCTGTGGAGGGAAGTCTTTGTCTGTGTTCTTTGTTTAAGTTGCCGTTCTCTTTTTGGATCTAAGAGAGGCCAGACATATCTTCAAGTTCTCCAAGTTTTCCTGAAGTATTTTCTTCTATTCAGTATAGTGAGTATTAGAAAGGCGGTTTAGTCTTAAAATTACTTTCTACATTTGCAATTGTGTGTTTGCTGAAGAAATATCTTTATTTCTGTTTGCTGTTACTTTGATTATTCTGAGAAAGGAAGGGGGGGAGAAGCCTTTCCAGGTTTATAGCTAGACCCTGTATATTTTCCATCTTGGTGTTATAGAGATAGTGTACTTTCTTTCTTTCTTTTAATAAAATCTTTTCTTTTTAGAACTTGATTGATTTCTTCCCTTGTTTGGATTTTCAGGGGAAGGGGAGGGGGGAAAAGTGAATCCCTCTTTGTTTGGTTCAAGGAATTTGAATCCAGGTATCTCTCCCCAGGACTAGGGTAAGGGAGCGGGAAGGAGGTGGGAGAAATAGGTTATTTCCCTTTGTGTTGAGGTTCAAGGAGTTTGGATCTGTGTTCCCCAGGGAAAGTTTGGGGGAACAGGGAGTGTGCCAGACACTAACAAACTGGCTGGTGGCAGCGTACCAGATCTAAACTAGGATTTTAGTTTAGAGGAGTCCATGCAGGTCCCCATCTTGTGGACGCTAAAGTTCAAAGTGGGGAATAAACCTATGACAAGCACAAAGGAAGCGAGCTCCCCAACCTGCCAGGCTGACCATGGCCCCCCTTCCTCCTCCCTTTTGGTGCACGTTGTCACGTCAGACCCTAATTTTCATCTCTGAACCACAATTTGTATATTTCACACCCAAGTGACATCCCCATGTCGCTGTGAGCTGTTTAAATGTTCCACGCCACTGGCTCTGGCTTGTTGATCAGCATCGGGCCAGTCAGACGTAACAAGATGATCTCGTGGGCTCAGCTCATCTGCCTGCTAGTGCTCTGGATCCAGGGTAAGGAGCAAACCAAGGGGCAATTGGATGAATTTAAAGTAAATCCTCCTTGAAAGAAAAATGAAAAGCTCTAGGATTTTTATCAGTCGAACCCTAAATATTCCCAAGCGCTGCAGTAACTTTGAGTGTCTTTGTCACATTTATCAGCACTTGGAGAGAAAGGGCATATTTAAAAAATAAGGGCCTAAACCAAAACCCACTGAAGTTGATGGGAATCTTTCCATTGACTTAAACTGCCTTTGGATCAGCCCTAAGTCAGCAATTGTAAAAGGTGCTAGGATGAAAGAGCCATCTGGATCTCACCATTCACATCGCTGCCAGGTGACCAGCTAGGACAACTATGGAATGATACACATGGGAATATTCATACAGGCACATTATTGTTTCATTTATCAACTGTGTGTGCGTGTGTGTGATATATATATTAACTCACATTTTATTTGTAAATTCATTCAGACTCCCAGGGGCAGATTGTGCTGACTCAGACTCCAGAATCCCTGGCAGTGTCTCCAGGAGAGAAAGTTACCATCAACTGCAAAGCCAGTTCAAGCCTTACAGATGATTATATTGGCACTGACTACTTAGCCTGGTACCAGCAAAAAACAGGGCAAGCTCCTACACTTCTTATTTATTGGGCTTCCAACCTGGAAGATGGAGTCCCAGCCCGGTTCAGTGGCAGTGGGTCTGGAACTGATTTCACTCTCACGATCAGCAGTGTTGAAGCTGAAGATGCTGGAGATTATTATTGTCAACAGGGCAAGAGCGACCCTCTCACAGTGATACAGACCAGTACAAAAACCTGCCTGTGCTGTTCTGTTCAATGTCACAGCTACTTCCCTCCACAGAATCACCTCCTCACTGGAACTGCTACACTTGAGGTTTGATCAGCCTTTCCGCATCTCAGCATTTGGGCCAGAGAATCCCCTGGGCTCTTATTGCTCCGCCAATTACAAGGCAAGTTTATTCTGATTGCCAAAAATAGTTTCCACCAGCTGCCCTATGGAGACTGAGCATTTCAGAATGAAAATGTCCTGGTGGTGTATAGGCAGCACTCCCATGTGAGGGAGTAGAAGGGAGGGCTGGTTCAATGATTCTCCATGGAAAGTATTTTTAATGAACAATGTCTTTTTGAACCACACGAACATTTTCATAAGCCTTTATTTTGTTCTAATTTATTCCAGATTTTTTCTGAATTTTCATAGAGTCACAGAAATGTAGGGCTGGAAGGGACCTCGAGAGGTCACCTGCTCCAGTCCCCTACACTGAGGCAGGACCAAGAACCAAATATACCTAGACCATCCTGACAGGTGTTTGTCAACCCTGTTCTAAAATCCTCCAATGACAGAGATTCCACAATCTCCCTTGACAACCTAGTCCGGTACTTAATTATCCTTATTGTTAGACAGGTTTTGCTTCTACCTAACCTAAATCTCCTGTGCAGATTAAACCCATTATTTCTTGTCCCACCTTCTGTGGACATGGAGAAATAGTGATCACTATCTTCTCTATAACAGCCCTTAACATGTCTGAAGACTTATCAGGTCTCCCCAAAGCCATCTTTTCTCAAGACTAAACGTATCCATTTTTTTAAAAATCTTTCCCTGTGGATCATGTGTTCTAAATATTTTATTTTTGTTGCTCTCCTCTGGACTCTCTCCAATTTGTCCATATTTTTCTTACAGTGCGGCACCCAGAACTGGACACAGTTCTCCAGCTGAAGCCTCACCCGTGCCAAATTGAGTGGGACAGTTACCGCCACTGTCTCACATATGACACTCCTGTTAATACAGCCCAGAACGACTTTTAGAGCCATCCTATCCATAGGATGGATCGGGGCAACTGCCCCAGGCCCCGCGCTTTGTGGGGGCCCTGTGCTTTGCGACGTGGGGTCCAGGGTGGCCTGGGGGTGAGCAGGGTGGCTGGCACTGGCAGCAGCGAGACACCTGGCCCCAGCCCACTCTGCCCTGTCCCACCCTGCTGGCTCCCGGCGTCGCTCAGGGGAGGGGTGGAAGCCAGAAAGAGGCGGGGTGGGGGCTTGGAGGAAGGGGTGGAATGGGGGCAGAGCAGAGGCAGGAAGAGAGGGGCAGAGGCTTGGGGTGGGTAGGGGCAGGGGCTTGGTGGAAGGGGTGGAGTGGGGCGGGGCATGACCCAGAGGAGGGGGGGTTGTCCCACACCTCCCTAGGGATGGCCCTGATGACTTTACCCTTTTTCGCAACTGCATCCCATTACTGACTCATTCAATTTGTGATCCACTATAACCCCCAATCTCTTTCAGCATTATTTCCAGAATGGGAAAAGGGGAAACAAAAATAGCAATGATAGATTCCTAGATGTATGGCCAGAAGGGCGCATGACGACAAAATAGTCTAGTGAGTCTCAATCTTTTGGAGCTTAGGACTCATCTGTAAACCCTGACAGCCTGTTGTGACCCAGTAAATAGATTTAATGCAAAAATATCTGGCTTAATAAATATTTCTTACCCACAATATATAGTATACACATTAACAGAATAAGTACTAAATGCTGCAAGTACTAAAATGTAGTACTTATGTATCTGTTGCATGAATAGTAGGTTTGACTTAAGAAGCAACCTGAACTTGCTTCTTTTTGATGCATTTATCCAAGTTTGTTGTAATTGTAGCCAGCACAATCGGAAGGTTATGCTCAACATTCAGTCTGTTCCTGCTTTCATTTTTCAGCTGACTCAAGGCTGAAAATCCTGTTTCACACAAGTATGTAGTACTGAATGGTAAAATAACTCATAGCATGGCTAGCAAGTGTGGGATATTCACCTGCAGCATGGCACCAAAACTGGAGAGGACTTGTTTCAGTATATTTTCTCTGTAGACAGCTATTGCAAGACAGCTCAGTCTGCGAGATTCTTCCTCCATAGACAACTATATGTTTTCTAACACTATTCCAAATGGACCATCTTTGAGTTGCTCATCTGGAAAGTAATCACAGAATCTAGTGTGTAATTTAGTTAAGTGATTAGTGATTCTTCAGCACTTTCCAGCAAGACATTAGGAAACGTGTCTATCCTACCTTTTGAAATGTTTGTTCCACAAAGTAAGTTGTTTTTTTTTACTGCCACAATTTTGTCTGTTTGATCAAAGCCATCATGCCTTCAGTTCTTTAAGGACAGATTCAGATCATTCAGTTTCTCAAATATATCTGCCAGATATGCAACGTGGGCACGCCATGTCTCATTACTGAAGTGTTCTGCCAGCTAGGAATTTTTCTTCAAGAAAAGCTGCAAACTCTTTTGTCAGTTGGTATACAGAAGACAAAAGTTTGCCAAAGACCAACCAACAAACCTCTGCATGGAAAAGCAGATGGACACGCTCACTACCCATTTCCTGACAGAAAACCTGAAAGCATCAGGAATTCTTGCCATTGTGTTTGATATAAATTACAATGTTCACAACTTCTGTAAGAGCTTTGTGAAGCTCAGGTATCATGTCTTTAGCTGATTATACCTCCCTGTGCAGGAAATTGTTGTTCCACATTGCACTGGGTGTTTTTAAATGGATGCTTTGTACAGTTCTGGAATGTTTCCCCATCACTGAAGCAGCTCCATTAGCTGTAACATCAACACACTTTGTACAGTTCAATCCCACTGACTGCACGTGTAGTGACCCTCACTCTGGTACTAGGCACCTGGATTCTTTTGTTCCTAATATACTTAAACTCCTCCATATTGTCCCTTAACTTTGCTGGACATAAATTTCTCTTTCAGTCCTTTTTTACTCCCCTTATCAATTGTCTACAATTCTTAGCATCTCATTTATTTTCATTTTTAAGGTTCCCCTCTTCCTATTTGTTATATATTTTTACATTATTTATAGGGGCTTTCACTTCTCCACTAAGCCAGTTGTTTTTTTAATCCAGTATAACCTTCATTCTTGATTGTGGCCTTTGGGCATCTAGCAAAGTGTTCTTAATCGGTAATAGTTTATCATTCAAAAATTACTATGTTTGTCTTCATACATGGGAGCAGATTTTATCTGAGATTCATAAAGAAAAGTTAGATGCAAAGAACGACCATGTAACATTATGTTTCTGAAGCACTGTGTTTGAGAATTGAGTTGAGAAGCTCCCAGGAAATTCGGGCTCAAAGTTCTCACTACATTATATGCATTCCAATAGAATCTCTAAGTTGAGAACTAATATAAAGGAGAAGCTGGGGAGAAGATAGCAGTCAGCTACAACTCCCCTAACAAAGGAAGATCACTGAACACTGATATTTCAGCAGTGATTTCTAGTAAAATGGTGATACTAACTAACATTCACTCAATAATCTTGAGCTGTGGACACTTCACCTATGATGACAAATGCATTTTGTGCTCTAACAGAGAGTTCCCAAGGGCCAGTCAGGTTAAATCTGACTCTATCCCTTTTAGAATCCATTTTGGATCAGAAGAGAATTTTCATCTGACCAAACTTTGCATATTTCACGCCCAAGTGACATTTCTCCTGCTGCTCTGAGTGATAAGTATTCTGTGTCACTGTGGATCAACATCAGGCCAGCCGGACGTACCAAGGTGATCTCACTGGCAGGGGCGGCTCTAGACATTTTGCCGCCCCAAGCACGGTGTCATGCCGCGGGGGGCGCTCTGCCAGTCGCCAGTCCCAGAAGTGAAGTGAGTCAATGGGCTTTGGGTCTGTGCTCTTCAGTTCAGTGTGTCAGCTGGTTCCTAAATGTTCACTTTATCTGTGCCACTGCCACACTTCTTACCGGGTCAGGGGTTTGGGTCAGCGCATGAACACTTTGCTGGATGGGCCACGGACACTGCTGTTCTCCCACTGCTCCCAGCCCACAGCACAGACAGGAAGAACTACATGACCCAGATTTTCATTCCAGGTGTCAGGGATTTTAGCTCACCTGAACTAGGTTCCTGTTTTTCCCCAGGGTAAATGCTTCTATTCCCAAACCCAGCCAGTAACTCTCACTTACTGCCCTATAAACACTGTGCGAGCATTTCAGAATTAACAGAAACACAGTCAGCCCAGGGCTTTATTGGCAGTGCTGCCGTGGGAGGGGAAAGCAGCGAGATCCTGAGCTCTGGGGCTGCCAGGGACTGAGGAGGCAGCAAAGGATCAACTGACAGTGCTGCCTAGCCAGCCAGTGTGGCGGAAACATGGCATGACTCTGAAAGGCTGTGTCAGACATTGCATGCAACCTGCAGAGCCCTGGCTCCAGCTAGGAGTCTAGGACCTGGCTGGCTCCCTGCCCCTGTGTGCTGCTTCTCCATCCTCTGGATCTGGGGGAGAACAGACAACTCCCAGCACTCCACCTCTCCATCCCCTGGAGCTGAGGGAGAGAGAGGTGGGGGAGAGGACACAGAGGCCCCATCTCCCTGCCGCTCTGTCCACTGGAACTACGGGGGAGACAGGGCACAGGAACAAACCAGGTTCAGCATGCTGCCTAGCTGCACTAGGGTTGATCCCTATGTGTAAATAAGGAGACACGGAGATTAGCACTGAGGAGCTGATACAAAAACCCACTGAAGACAGTGCCAAAGCTCCAACTGACTTCAGTGAGGGAGGGAGGTGCCCAGGGCCTGAGGGGTTGAATTTGCCATTTCACCCAGGGTCCCTTCCCTTTTTGTGCACGTGTACCAATCACATGAATTTACATCTGACTCAAATTTGCATATTCCCACCCAAGTGATATTTCCCTGCTGCTGTGAGCAGTTATAAAACGTTCCCTGTCTGTTATGGCTTGTTCATCAGCATCTGGCCAACCAGACGTATCAAGATGATCTCACAGGCTCCACTCATCTGGCTGCTAGTGCTCTGGATCCAGGGTAAGGACCAAACCAAGAGGCAACTGCCTGAATTAAAATGGTTATTAATTAATTATTTGCACTGCAGTAGCACCTAAAGGACCCAGTCAGGGCACCTTTGTTCTAGGCACTGTACAGACACATAATGAAAAGATGGTCTCTGTCCTAGTGAGGTAACAGACTGAGCTAATAAAGAAAATGTTTAAATCCAGAGAGGCTGCATATAAAACCATAAGCTTTAACCAGGGAGCGTCACTAACTTCAGAGAATATTGTCCTATTTAAACAGCCATTAAACGAAAAAGAATATATAAGAAGCTGCGAACAACAGAAAAAGGGGTTTAGAATGAAAAATTTAGTCTTAAATACTATGGCCAGGTGATGAGCTACAGTAATGATATAAAGATGCCAATGGGAATCTTTAACCTGCCATAGTATTGTCTAGTTTGACTGACTGAATGCCTCTCTCATGTATTAAATTACATTTTATTCATTAATTCAGATGCCAGCGGGGACATTGTGCTGACTCAGACTCCAGAATCCCTGTTGGTGTCTCCAGGAGAGAGTGTCTCCATCAAATGCAAAGCCAGTAGAAGCCTCACGTACCAAGGCAAGGAATACTTAGCCTGGTGCCAGCAGAAAATGGGACAAGCTCCTAAATGCCTTATCTATCTCGCTTCCACCCGTGCCTCTGGGATCCCAGAGCGGTTCAGCGGCAGTGGGTCTGGAACAGACTTTACTCTCACAATCAGCAGAGTTGGAGCTGAAGATGCTGGAAATTATTACTGCCTGCAAAGCGTTGATGCCCCTTCTCACAGTGATACAGACCAGTACAAAAACCTTCCTGTGCTGTTCAGTTCAGGGTCACAGCTGCTTCCTGCAGTCACCTTCCTAGTGACGCTGCTAAAATTATTTAAGGGCAAAGTTTTGCTCAGCCTTTCAGCACCACACGTCCCCTCCTGTCCTCCCAGTACCCCCACGCACATATAAAATAAGGAGACAATCCTGATTCTGGCAAGAGAAATTTTCTTCCCTACAGCAGGATTTTTACATCAACTGAAATAATGTGATTTTTTTTCTTATCTAAAATAAATTTCAGTCCCTCCCTCAGCCTCCCAACATGATTCTTACTGGCAGCCTCAACTTCTCGCTGTGTATTTTAGGATCGGAACAGAAAGCTGGGCTCAGCATATAATGGCAGCATTGCCATGTTTGAGTAGCAGAACATTATCCTGAAGGCTAGTGCTGCCAGGGCTGGACAGCCTGCAGAGGTGGCATGTCTGAACCCAGGCGGGAAGGACCAATGCATCGTGCTCTATAGCAGCACTCAGTCTGACACACACAGCACGGCAGCAGTGGCAGGCTGCACGAGATGTTGTGTCCTCTCCTGCTAGAGGGGAGGCAGCAGCAGCGATGTGGTGCATTTGGGTACAGGAGAGGAGGAAAACTCAGCTAGTTCAGAGCCATACAAATAAACTAACACATTTCCTCCTTTAATTGTGGCCATTGGAATGTTAGGAGGATGGGTCAGTGCAGGGATTGGAAGTCTGAATATTCACAGAAACATGGATTTTAAGGCCACAAGGGACCACAATGTTCATTTAATGATCCAACATCACACAGGTCTTGGAATCCACAACTTATTGATTCCTGCAGTGCAGGGAATAATTTTTTCCCCTCTCTCAATATGGGGATTTTTCCTGTCAAAATCATTATAGGAAAAATTCCCACTTTTGGGCCAGCTTAATTTTAATTGCCCGTGTTACTGTAGTGCCCTCTCATGGTGATACAGAGAAATACAAAACCCTCCCTGCTCACCTCCGTTTTCTTCTGCAAGTGAAGCAGCTGCTTCCTTGCAGTTTGGCAGGATCAGTACAGCTGCTGCCCTGTCAAAAGGAAACTGGGGTCTGAGAGACATCAGGTTCTCACCACAGTCCACTTCTCGCTCATCATTTCCACCACTTCCCCACCACAACCTCAGTGACATATGGCAGGAGTGTTTCAACAAAGCCTAATCGGCTCTCAGTTACACGGGTGTAAATCTACAGAGAGCTCATTATAGTCGTGCTGGCATAAATCTGGAGTAACTAAGGGAAGGAAGCAGCCCGTATAGCTTGCCTACACATGAAAATTAAATCCAGAATGAGGCAGGGTGTTAATTTAAAGCGGATTAACTAATCCTGATTAACTCCATATTTCAACACTCTTATTCCAGAATAAATTAATTTGGAATAAACAGTGGATTAAGCTCATTCAGAATAAGGCACTCTTCTTCTGGAATAAAAGCATCCACACATGGAGCTAATCAGGAATAGTGATTCCAAAATATCTCCCCTTGCAGCAAGCCCTAAATCTCTGTGATTAGAATGAACTTGCTCTGAAACAACTGAAATAAAAATATAATCCTAGCTCTTTATAAAATGGCTGTAGCACAGACTGCATTATAGCATAAGAACATCAGACCATAAGAACGGCCATACTGGCTCAGACGGAAGGTCCATCTAGCCCAGTATCCTGTCTTCCGACAGTGGCCAATGTCAGTGGCCAGTGTCAGGTCAGAGGAAATGAACAGAACAGGTAATCATGAAATGATCCATCCCCTGTTGCCCATTCCCAGCTTCTAGCAAACAGAGGCTAGGGACACCATCCCTGCCCAGCCTGGCTAGCAGCCATTGATGGACCTGTCCTCCACGAATGTATCTAGTTCTTTTTCAAACCCTGTTATAGTCTGAAGTTTCATTATTTTGTTTTATTTCATGACATGTCAGTACTGTAGTAATCGTGCACATTATGTGCTACAGTAATAAATAATAATCTCCTATATGCACGGGCAGCCCTAAAGGGTGTGGTGCTGGACAAGGGGGATGGCACGTATCCACTGGGATTTTCTCTGCCTAGAGAGACTGTCTGAGGTCACAGTCTTCTTCCAAGTTCTTTTTTTAGAAAAAATCCCTTCTTCCCACCACACCTTCACAGAGCGTTTATTTAAATGACTCAGCACTAGAGAGCCCAGCGCATTCCCTCTGCTGTGACTATCTTTCAGCTTCCAAGCTCTCTCTCTCTCTCTGCAATACCCCATGCAGCACCATGCACACTGGAGCTTGTCCTGATTTCTGCTGGTTCCAGGCTATAGCACGTATGTCACTGAGTCGATGGACTCTCCCGGAGGGCACTCAGGTACCGCAGGGACGAGTGCACGGAGAACTTCGACCCCATTGGCCTCTCTCTAAGCAGAGGGAGTAAACACTGTACATTAGCATTCAAGACCCACAGCCATTGACTTGCCCACGTTTTAGTGCAGGACATTAAAAGCCAGCACCCAAACAAAAATGACGAGCTGGAAAGAAAACGAGAAGCAGGCACGTCTCTTTCTTTGTACAGTGCTTGGCTTGATGGGGCTTTATCCTGACTGGGGCTTTTGGGTGCTAACACAGTAGAAGTAATGAATAATAAAAACAACAAATCACATTTCAGCACAAAGGAAGCGAGCTCCCCAGCCTGCCAGGCTGACCATGGCCCCCCTTCCTCCTCCCTTTTGGGGCACGTCGTCACGTCAGACCCTAATTTTCATCTCTGAACCACAATTTGTATATTTCACACCCAAGTGATGTCCCCATGTCGCTGTGAGCTGTTTAAATG
This sequence comes from Mauremys mutica, assembly GCF_020497125.1. Classification (NCBI taxonomy): domain Eukaryota; kingdom Metazoa; phylum Chordata; order Testudines; family Geoemydidae; genus Mauremys; species Mauremys mutica. The sequence goes on along the minus strand of NC_059076.1, from coordinate 130,371,306 downwards.
TTCCGTGCCACTGGCTCTGGCTTGTTGATCAGCATCGGGCCAGTCAGACGTAACAAGATGATCTCGCGGGCTCAGCTCATCTGCCTGCTACTGCTCTGGATCCAGGGTAAGGAGCAAACCAAGGGGCAATTGGATGAATTTAAAGTAAATCCTCCTTGACAGAAAAATGAAAAGCTCTAGGATTTTTATCAATCGAACCCTAAATATTCCCAAGCGCTGCAGTAACTTTGAGTGACCTTGTCACATTTATCGGCACTTGGAGAGAAAGGGCATATTTTAAAAACATAAGGGCCTAAACCAAAACCCACTGAAGTTGATGGGAATCTTTCCATTGACTTAAACTGCCTTTGGATCAGCCCTAAGTGAGCAATTGTAAAAGGCGCTAGGATGAAAGAGCCATCTGGATCTCACCATTCACATCGCTGCCAGGTGACCAGCTAGGACAACTATGGAATGATACACATGGGAATATTCATACAGGCACATTATTGTTTCATTTATCAACTGTGTGTGCATGTGTGTAGATATATATATATTAACTCACATTTTATTTGTAAATTCGTTCAGACTCCCAGGGGCAGATTGTGCTGACTCAGACTCCAGAATCCCTGGCAGTGTCTCCAGGAGAGAAAGTCACCATCAACTGCAAAGCCAGTTCAAGCCTTACAGATGAGGAGAGTGGCATTGACTTGTTAGCCTGGTACCAGCAGAAACCAGGGCAAGCGCCTAAGCTTCTCATTTATTTTGCTGATACCCTACAATCTGGAGTCCCAGCCCGGTTCAGCGGCAGTGGGTCTGGAACTGATTTCACTCTCACGATCAGCAGTGTTGAAGCTGAAGATGCTGGAGACTATTATTGTCAACAGGGCAAGAGCGACCCTCTCACAGTGATACAGACCAGTACAAAAACCTGCCTGTGCTGTTCTGTTCAATGTCACAGCTACTTCCCTCAACATAATCACCTCCTCACTGGAACTGCTACGCTTGAGGTTTGATCAGCCCTGGGCTCTTATTGCTCCCCCAATTACAAGGCAAGTTTATTCTGATTGCCAAAAATAGTTCCCACCGGCTGCCCTATGGAGACTGAGCATTTCAGAATGAAAATGTCCTGGTGGTGTATAGGCAGCACTACCATGTGAGGGAGTAAAACGGAGGGCTGGTTCAATGATTCTCCATGGAAAGTATTTTTAATGAACAATGTCTTTTTGAACCACACCAACATTTTCATAAGCCTTTATTTTGTTCTAATTTATTCCAGATTTTCTCTCAATTTTCATAGAGTCACAGAAATGTAGGGCTGGAAGGGACCTCGAGAGGTCACCTGCTCCGGTCCCCTACACTGAGGCAGGACCAAGAACCAAGTATACCTAGACCATCCTGACAGGTGTTTGTCAACCCTGTTCTTAAAATCCTCTAATGACGGGGATTCCACAATCTCCCTTGACAACCTAGTCTGGTGCTTAATTATCCTTATTGTTAGACAGGTTTTTCTTCTACCTAACCTCAATCTCCTGTGCAGATTAAACCCATTATTTCTTGTCCCACCTTCAGTGGACATGGAGAAATACTGATCCCTATCTTCTCTATAACAGCCCTTAACATGTCTGAAGACTTATCAGGTCTCCCCAAAGCCATCTTTTCTCAAGACTAAACATATCCATTTTTTTTAAATCTTTCCCTGTGGGTCATGTGTTCTAAATCTTTTATTTTTGTTGCTCTCCTCTGGACTCTCTCCGATTTGTCCATATTTTTCTTACAGTGCGGCACCCAGAACTGGACACAGTTCTCCAGCTGAAGCCTCACGAGTGCCAAATTGAGTGGGACAGTTACCGCCATTGTCTCACATATGACACTCCTGTTAATACAGCCCAGAACGACTTTTAGAGCCATCTCATCCATAGGATGGATCGGGGCAACTGCCCCAGGCCCCGCGCTCTGGGGGCCCGTGCTTTGGGACGTGGGGTCCAGGGTGGCTTGGGGGTGAGCAGGGTGCCTGGGGCTGGCAGCAGCGAGACACCTGACCCCAGCCCACTCTGCCCTGTCCCACCCTGCTGGCTCCCGGTGTTGCTCAGGGGAGGAGTGGAAGCCAGAAAGAGGCGGGGTGGGGGCTTGGAGGAAGGGGTGGAACCGGGGCAGAGCAGAGGCAGGAAGTGGGGGACAGGGGCTTGGGGTGGGTAGGGGCAGGGGCTTGGTGGAAGGGGTGGAGTGGGGCGGGGCATGACCCAGAGGAGGGGGGGTTCTCCCACACCTCCCTAGGGATGGCCCTGATGACTTTACCCCTTTTCGCAACTGCATCCCATTACTGACTCATTCAATTTGTGATCCACTATAACCCCCAATCTCTTTCAGCATTATTTCCAGAGCGGGAAAAGGGGAAACAAAAATAGCAATGATAGATTCCTAGATGTATGGCCAGAAGGGCGCATGACGACAAAATAGTCCAGTGGGTCTCAATCTTTTGGGGCTTAGGACCCATCTGTAAACCCTGACAGCCTGTTGTGACCCAGTAAATAGATTTAATGCAAAAATATCTGGCTTAATAAATATTTCTTACCCACAATATATAGTATACACATTAACAGAATAAGTACTAAATGCTGCAAATACTAAAATGTAGTACTTATGTATCTGTCGCATGAATAGTAGGTTTGACTTAAGAAGCAACCTGAGCTTGCTTCTTTTTGATGCGTTCATCTAAGTTTGTTGTAACTGTAGCCAGCACAATCCGAAGGTCATGCTCAACATTCAGTCTGTTCCTGTTTTCATTTTTCAGCTGACTCAAGGCTGAAAATCCTGTTTCACACAAGTATGTAGTACTGAATGGTAAAATAACTCATCGCATGGCTAGCAAGAGCGGGATATTCACCTGCAGCGTGCCACCAAAACTGGAGAGGACTTGTTTCAGTATATTTTCTCTGTAGACAGCTATTGCAAGACAGCTCAGTCTGCTGAGATTCTTCCTCCACAGACAACTATATGTTCTCTAACACTACTCCAAATGGACCATCTTTGAGTTGCTCATCTGGAAAGTAATCACAGAATCTAGTGTGTAATTTAGTTAAGTGATTAGAGAACATTTTCTTCAGCACTTTCCAGCAAGACATTAAGAAACGTGTCCATCCTACCTTTTGAAATGTTTGTTCCACAAAGTAAAGCTTTTCTTTTTACTGCCACAATTTTGTCTGTTTGCTCAAAGCCATCATGCCTTCAGTTCTTTAAGGACAGCTTCAGATCATTCAGTTCCTCAAATATATCTGCCAGATATGCAACGTGAGCACGCCATGTCTCATTACTGAAGTGTTCTGCCAGCTGGGAATTTTTCTTCAAGAAAAGCTGCAAATTCTTTTGTCAGTTGGTATACAGAAGACAAAAGTTTGCCAAAGACCAACCAACAAATTTCTGCATGGAAAAGCTCACTACCCATTTCCTGACAAAAAACCTGAAAGCATCAGGAATTCTTGCCATTGTGTTTGATATAAATTACAATGTTCACAACTTCTGTAAGAGCTTTGTGAAGCTCAGGTATCATGTCTTTAGCTGATTATACCTCCCTGTGCAGGAAATTGTGGTTCCACCTTGCACTGGGTGTTTTTAAATGGATGCTTTGTACAGTTCTGGAACGTTTCCCCACCACTGAAGCAGCTCCACTAGCTGTAACATCAACACACTTGGTACAGTTCAATCCCACTGGCTGCACGTGTAGTGACCCTCACCCTGGTACTAGGCACCTGGATTCTTTTGTTCCTAATATACTTAAACTCCTCCATATTGTCCCTTAACTTTGCTGGCCATAAATTTCTCCTTCAGTCCTTTTTACTCCCCTTATCAATTGTCACAATTCTTAGCATCTCATTTATTTTCATTTTTGTTAGCTTCCCCTCTTCCTATTTGTTATATATTTTTACATTATTTATAGGGGCTTTCACTTCTCCACTAAGCCAGTTGTTTTTTTAATCCAGTATAACCTTCATTCTTGATTGTGGCCTTTGGGCATCTAGCAAAGTATTCTTAAACTATTACCAATTATCTTTCAAAAATTACCATGTTTGTCTTCATACATGGGAGCAGATTCTATCTGAGATTCATAAAGAAAAGTTAGATGCAAAGAACGACCATGTAACATTATGTTTCTGAAGCATTGAGCATTTGAGAATTGAGTTGAGCAGCTCCCAGGAAATTCGGGCTCAAAGTTCTCACAACATGATATGCATTACAACAGAGTCTCTAAGATGAGAACTAATATAAAGGAGAAACTGGGGAGAACATAGCAGTCAGCTACAACTCCCCTAACAAAGGAAGATCACTGAACACTGATATTTTTAGCACTGATTTCCAGTAAAATGGTGATACTAACTAACATTTACTCAATAATCTTGAGCTGTGGACACTTCACCTTCAACTACGATGACAAATGCATTTTCTGCTCTAAGTGAAGGAGTTCCCGACGGCCAGTCAGGTTAAATCTGACTCTATCCCTTTTAGAATCCATTTTGGAGCAGAAGGGAATTTTCATCTGACCAAACTCTGCATATTTCACGCCCAAGTGATATTTCTCCTGCTGCTCTGTGTGATAAGTATTCTGTGTCACTGTGGATCAACATCAGGCCAGCCGGACGTATCAAGGTGATCTCACTGGCTTAGCTAATCAGGTTGATCCAGAGTAAGGCTCAAAATAAGAGGGAAAAACCTTTATATAAATTCATCCTTTGAAGAGAAATGAAAAGATATAGGAATTTTGACTCCTCAGAGAGTTGCACCAACTTCTGGGTGTCTGTCACATTTTGACTGCAAGAGATAAGAGCCACCTGAAGCCGAACGTCAGCATCACAGCCAGGAGATGAACTGTGGAAAAGATGCATGTGGGAATATTTGTAAAAATACAGTAACATTCAGTTTGACTGAAATCCATTTTGCTTGCATAGTCAGACTCCAGTGGGCAGATTATACTGCCTCACATGCCACAATCCCGGTCAGTGTCTCTAGGACTCGGAGACGAGTCACCATCAACTGCAAAGTCAGTTCAAGCCTGACCATCCCTGGCTATCACTGCTTAGCCTGGTATCAGCAGAAATCAGGACAAGCTCCTAAACTCATTATCTATGGTGCTACCACCCTGCAATCTGGGGTACCAGCCTGGTTCAGTGGCAGTGGGACCCTTTGGTTTCACCATCCATAAGCAGGGTTGAAACTGAAGATGCTGGAGGTTACAAGTGTCAGCAAAGCTACGATACCCCACGCACAGTGATACAGACCAATACGAAATCCTGCCTGTGCTCTTCAGTTCAGTGTGTCAGCTGGTTCCTAAATGTTCACTTTATCTGTGCCACTGCCACACTTCTTACCGGGTCAGGTGTTTGGTCAGCACATGAACACTTTGCTGGATGGGCCACGGACACTGCTGTTCTCCCACTGCTCCCAGCCCGCAGCACAGACAGGAAGAACTACACGACCCAGATTTTCATTCCAGGTGTCAGCTATTTTAGCTCACCTGAACTAGGTTCTAGTTTTCCCCCAGGGTAAATGCTTCTATTCCCAAACCCAGCCAGTAACTCTCACTTACTGCCTTATAAACACTGTGCGAGCATTTCAGAATTAAAAAAGACACATGGTCGGCCCAGGGCTTTATTGGCAGTGCTGCCATGGGAGGGGAAAGCAGCGAGATCCTGAGCTCTGGGGCTGCCAGGGACCGAGGAGGCTGCAGAGGCAGCAAAGGATCAACTGACGGTGCTGCCTAGCCAGCCAGTGTGGCGGAAACATGGCATGACACTGACAGGCTGCGTTAGGCATTGCATGCAACCTGCAGAGCCCTGGCTCCAGCTAGGAGTCTAGGACCTGGCTGGCTCCCTGCCCGTGTGCTGCTTCTCCATCCTCTGGATCTGGGGGAGAACAAGGGGGAGGGAGAGCAGACAACTCCCAGCACTCCACCTCTCCATCCCCTGGAGCTGAGGGAGAGAGAGGTGGGGGAGAGGACACAGAGGCCCCATCTCCCTGCCGCTCTGTCCACTGGAACTAGGGGGGAGACAGGGCACAGGAACAAACCAGGTTCAGCATGCTGCCTAGCTGCACTAGTGTTGATCCCTATGTGTAAATAAGGAGACACGGAGATTAGCACTGAGGACCTGATACAAAAACCCACTGAAGACAGTGCCAAAACTCCAACTGACTTCAGTGAGGGAGGGAGGTGCCCAGGGCCTGAGAGGTTGAATTTGCCATTTCACCCAGGGTCCCTTCCCTTTTTGTGCACGTGTACCAATCACATGAATTTTATCTGACTCAAATTTGCATATTCCCACCCAAATGATATTTCCCTGCTGCTGTGAGCACTTATAAAACGTTCCCTGTCTGTTATGGCTTGTTCATCAGCATCTGGCCAACCAGACGTATCAAGATGATCTCACAGGCTCCACTCATCTGGCTGCTAGTGCTCTGGATCCAGGGTAAGGACCAAACTAAGAGGCAACTGCCTGAATTAAAATGGTTATTAATTATTTGCACTGCAGTAGCACCTAAAGGACCCAATCAGGGCACCTTTGTTCTAGACACTGTACAGACACATAATGAAAAGATGGTCTCTGTCCTAGTGAGGTAACAGACTGAGCTAATAAAGAAAATGTTTAAATCCAGAGAGGCTGCATATAAAACCATAAGCTTTAACCAGGGAGCGTCACTAACTTCAGAGAATATTCTCCTATTTAAACAGCCATTAAAAGAAAAAGAATATATAAGAAGCTGCGAACAATAGAAAAAGGGGTTTAGAATGAAAAATTTAGTCTTTAATACTATGGCCAGGTGATGAGCTACAGTAATTATATAAAGATGCCAATGGGAATCTTTAACCTGGCACAGTATTGTCCAGTTTGACTGACTGAATGCATCTCTCATGTATTAAATTACATTTTGTTCATTAATTCAGATGCCAGCGGGGACATTGTGCTGACTCAGACTCCAGAATCCCTGTTGGTGTCTCCAGGAGAGAGAGTCTCCATCAAATGCAAAGCCAGTAGAAGCCTCACGTACCAAGGCAAGGAATACTTAGCCTGGTGCCAGCAGAAAATGGGACAAGCTCCTAAATGCCTTATCTATCTCGCTTCCACCCGTGCCTCTGGGATCCCAGAGCGGTTCAGCGGCAGTGGGTCTGGAACAGACTTTACTCTCACAATCAGCAGAGTTGGAGCTGAAGATGCTGGAAATTATTACTGCCTGCAAAGCGTTGATGCCCCTTCTCACAGTGATACTGACCAGTACAAAAACCTTCCTGTGCTGTTCAGTTCAGGGTAACAGCTGCTTCCTGCAGTCACCTTCCTAGTGACGCTGCTAAAATTATTTAAGGGCAAAGTTTTGCTCAGCCTTTCAGCACCACACGTCCCCTCCTGTCCTCCCAGTACCCCCACGCACATATAAAATAAGGAGACAATCCTGATTCTGGCAAGAGAAATTTTCTTCCCTACAGCAGGATTTTTACATCAACTGAAATAATGTGATTTTTTTTCTTATCTAAAATAAATTTCAGTCCCTCCCTCAGCCTCCCAACATGATTCTTACTGGCAGCCTCAACTTCTCGCTGTGTATTTTAGGATCGGAACAGAAAGCTGGGCTCAGCATATAATGGCAGCATTGCCATGTTTGAACAGCAGAACATTATCCTGAAGGCTAGTGCTGCCAGGGCTGGACAGCCTGCAGAGGTGGCATGTCTGAACCCAGGCGGGAAGGACCAATGCATCGTGCTCTATAGTAGCACTCAGTCTAACACACACAGCACGGCAGCAGTGGCAGGCTGCACGAGACGTTGTGTCCTCTCCTGCTAGAGGGGAGGCAGCAGCAGCGATGTGGTGCATTTGGGTACAGGAGAGGAGGAAAACTCGGCTAGTTCAGAGCCATACAAATAATCTAACACATTTCCTCCTTTAATTGTGGCCATTGGAATGTTAGGAGGATGGGTCAGTGCAGGGATTGGAAGTCTGAATATTCACAGAAACATGGATTTTAAGGCCACAAGGGACCACAATGTTCATTTAATGATCCAACATCACACAGGTCTGGGAATCCACAACTTATTGATTCCTGCAGTGCAGGGAATAATTTTTTCCCCTCTCTCAATATGGGGATTTTTCCTGTCAAAATCATTATAGGAAAAATTCCCACCTTTGGGCCAGCTTAATTTTAATTGCCCGTGTTACTGTAGTGCCCTCTCATGGTGATACAGAGAAATACAAAACCCTCCCTGCTCACCTCCGTTTTCTTCTGCAAGTGAAGCAGCTGCTTCCTTGCAGTTTGGCAGGATCAGTACAGCTGCTGCCCTGTCAAAAGGAACTGGGGTCTGAGACACATCAGGTTCTCACCACAGTCCACTTCTCGCTCATCATTTCCACCACTTCCCCACCACAACCTCAGTGACATACTGCAGGAGTGTTTCAACAAAGCCTAATCGGCTCTCAGTTACACGGGTGTAAATCTACAGAGAGCTCATTATAGTCGTGCTGGCATAAATCTGGAGTAACTAAGGGAAGGAAGCAACCCGTATAGCTTGCCTACACATGAAAATTAAATCCAGAATGAGGCAGGGTGTTAATTTAAAGCGGATTAACTAATCCTGATTAACTCCATATTTCAACACTCTTATTCCAGAATAAATTAATTTGGAATAAACAGTGGATTAAGCTCATTCAGAATAAGGCACTCTTCTTCTGGAATAAAAGCATCCACACATGGAGCTAATCAGGAATAGTGATTCCAAAATATCTCCCCTTGCAGCAAGCCCTAAATCTCTGTGATTAGAATGAACTTGCTCTGAAACAACTGAAATAAAAATATAATCCTAGCTCTTTATAAAATGGCTGTAGCACAGACTGCATTATAGCATAAGAACATCAGACCATAAGAACGGCCATACTGGCTCAGATGGAAGGTCCATCTAGCCCAGTATCCTGTCTTCCGACAGTGGCCAATGTCAGTGGCCAGTGTCAGGTCAGAGGAAATGAACAGAACAGGTAATCATGAAATGATCCATCCCCTGTTGCCCATTCCCAGCTTCTAGCAAACAGAGGCTAGGGACACCATCCCTGCCCAGCCTGGCTAGCAGCCATTGATGGACCTGTCCTCCACGAATGTATCTAGTTCTTTTTCAAACCCTGTTATAGTCTGAAGTTTCAGTATTTTGTTTTATTTCATGACATGTCAGTACTGTAGTAATCGTGCACATTATGTGCTACAGTAATAAATAATAATCTCCTATATGCACGGGCAGCCCTAAAGGGTGTGGTGCTGGACAAGGGGGATGGCACGTATCCACTGGGATTTTCTCTGCCTAGAGAGAATGTCTGAGGTCACAGTCTTCTTCCAAGTTCTTTTTTTAGAAAAAATCCCTTCTTCCCACCACACCTTCACAAAGCGTTTATTTAAATGACTCAGCACTAGAGAGCCCAGTGCATTCCCTCTGCTGTGACTATCTTTCAGCTTCCAAGCTCTCTCTCTCTCTGCGATACCCCCTGCAGCACCATGCACATTGGAGCTTGTCCTGATTTCTGCTGGTTCCAGGCTATAGCACGTATGTCACTGAGTCGATGGACTCTCCTGGAAGGCACTCAGGTACTGCAGGGACAAGTGCACGGAGAACTTCGACCCAATTGGCCTCCCATGTTTTAGTGCAGGACATTAAAAGCCAGCACCCAAACAAAAATGACAAGCTGAAAAGAAAATGAGAAGCAGGCACGTCTCTTTCTTTGTACAGTCCTTAGCTTGATGGGGCTTTATCCTGATTGGGGCTTTTGGGTGCTAACACCATAGAAGTAATGAATAATAAAAACAACAAATCACATTTCAGCACAAAGGAAGCGAGCCCCCAGCCTGCCAGGCTGACCATGGCCTCCCTTCCGCCTCCCTTTTGGTGCACGTTGTCACGTCAGACCCTAATTTTCATCTCTGAACCACAATTTGTATATTTCACACCCAAGTGACATCCCCACGTCGCTGTGAGCTGTTTAAATGTTCCATGCCACTGGCTCTGGCTTGTTGATCAGCATCGGGCCAGTCAGACGTAGCAAGATGATCTCGCAGGCTCAGCTCATCTGGCTGCTAGTGCTCTGGATCCAGGGTAAGGAGCAAACCAAAGGGCAATTGGATGAATTTAAAGTAAATCCTCCTTGAAAGAAAAATGAAAAGCTCTAGGATTTTTATCAATCGAACCCTAAATATTCCCAAGCGCTGCAGTAACTTCGAGTGACTTTGTCACATTTATCGGCACTTGGAGAGAAAGGGCATATTTTAAAAATAAGGGCCTAAACCAAAACCCACTGAAGTTGATGGAAATCTTTCCATTGACTTAAACTGCCTTTGGATCAGCCCTAAGTGAGCAATTGTAAAAGGCGCTAGGATGAAAGAGCCATCTGGATCTCACCATTCACATCGCTGCCAGGTGACCAGCTAGGACAACTATGGAATGATACACATGGGAATATTCATACAGGCACATTATTTATCAACTATGTGCATGTGTGTGCGTGTGTGCAGATATATATATTAACTCACATTTTATTTGTAAATTCATTCAGACTCCCAGGGGCAGATTGTGCTGACTCAGACTCCAGAATCCCTGGCAGTGTCTCCAGGAGACAGAGTCACCATCAGCTGCAAAGCCAGTTCAAGCCTTACAGATGATATTTTTGGCATTGACTTCTTAGCCTGGTACCAGCAGAAAACAGGGCAAGCTCCCAAACTTCTTATCTACACTGCTAGCAACCTCCAGTCTGGGGTCCCAGCTCGGTTCAGCGGCAGTGGGTCTGGAACCGATTTCACTCTCACGATCAGCAGCGTTGAAGCTGAAGATGCTGGAGATTATTACTGCCAACAAGGCTCTGAAACCCCTCTCACAGTGATACAGACCAATACAAAAACCTCCTGTGGTGTTCAGTTCAGTGTCAGAGCTGTTCTGCAAACAGAGTCATCATCTCAGGGCTACTGCACTTGGGCAAAAGGGAGATGACCTGGAAGACCATTTTAGTTGCTGGGTGTTGGATGAACTAAAGTGGGTGATGTGAGTGTTGGGAAGGTCAAAGAGGGAAGAAGGAGCCAGTAATTAAGAGCAGAGACTTTCAGGGCAGAGACAAGCATTTTTCCCCACTGGACAAGGGGAAAGGGAAGAACCAGAAGGATTTAGACTTGGCCCAAAGATGAAGGGAGAAAGAATGGGGGAGCAGACCATGATCACCAGTTGGGGGGGGCTTGTTTAGTGAGGGGAAGACAATCTGTCAAGAGCAAAAAAGAATGGGGACTTAGGAAGGAAAATAAGGAACCTGGTTCTAATCATGTAATGCTCAAGCTGTTGACAAGAGGGCCACCAAGACATTTTGTGACAGGCTGCGCCATAGGACTGGACTGAGGGGGACAGGTCAGGTGAGGATAGGATTTGAGAGTCATTCGGCACACAATAGCTGGCTCTCAGTAAGCAGATAAGGTTGCCCAGCTATGAGGCATACAGGGAGAAGAGGAAGGCACCCAGGACAGGACCCATGGGACTCCACAGAGAGAAGATGCAGCAACCAAAGAGACTCTGAGGGAGAGATCAGAGCCCCAAAAGTCAAGTGAGAACAGGAATGCCAAGGAGAAGAGAATGATCAGGATTGAAAGCTGCAGAACATTCATGGAGGATGGGGCTGGAGTAAAGGCCTGGAGTCTGGCCAGGAAGAGGCTGTCTGAGACTTTGGTGAGAATAGTCTCAGGAGAGTGGAAAAGACAGACCCCATTTTGGAGTGGATACAGGCATGATACAGAGGAAGGGAGCCAAGGAAACAGTTCAAAATGAATTTAGAGGCAAATGGAAGAAGGTTGGTTGCTGGAGACAGAGGTGGGGTAAAGGATGGGCTTTTTGAGAATGCCAGTGCATTCCTGAACAACGTGGGGAAGGAACCGTAGGAGTGGGAGAGGCAGAGGAAAGGGCAGGGAAAGGGAATCTGGCAGATAGGAGGGGAGTAGGTGAGAGAACCCATGGTTGGTGACCTGAGAAAAGTGTTGGAGGAAAGAAGGGTGAAGAGGAAAAGGGAGTGAATTAGGCAGGTGGAGATGGGTCACATCAGCTGGACTCCTTCAGCCAAAAGATTCAGCCTATGAGACCTGAAGCAGAGTGAGAGGAGACATGGACAGGAAGGCGGCAGGTAGCAGATGGGCCCAGAAGCAGGGGCCTCAATAAGAGTGACAAGTAAGGCGGGGGCAGCTCTGAGGAGGGGGAAGAGGATTAATTCCTGGTGGAGGAAGTCCCCCTGGCTCTTGGATTTCCCAGCCGGGGTGTCAGCAAGTGGGAATGAGAAAGGAGGACATTGAGGTTAGGTGCAAGTTATGGACAGGGGCTGTGGAGAAGAGACTAAACTAGTCTAGGGTGGGGAGAATGTGGAGAAAAGGGACAGTCACGAGAGGAGAGGACAGGCAGAAAGGGTAACAGCAAAATCTCTGGCTTCTCTACAGCTAACTCAGCAGCTTCTATGGAGACTTGAATGCAACTTAAAGCTGCCTCCCTGCAGCAGGAGCCAAAAGGAGGAGGGAGACAGCAACACAACCTGCCCTCTCTTGAAATAAACCAAGACCTGGGACTTTAAGGTAGGGAGGCTTTTTACCTCTGTATTTAGCACTGGTGCAATCGCTGCTGGGATACTGTGTGCAGTTCTGATGTCCACAATGCAAGATGGATGTTGATAAACTGGAGACGGCTCAGAAAACAGCCACGAGAATGATTAAAGGATTAGAAAACCAGCCTTACAGTGACAGACTCGAGGAGATCAATCTATTTAGCTTAACACACCCTGCGAAGACTCAGGCTCCAGAATCCCTGCCGGGGTCTCCTGGAGACAGTCACCATCAGCTGCAACTTTTTTAGGCAGAATCTCTGGGGAAAGGCCTATGAAGGCAACTCAGGATGTGGGGAAGGGAACCAGTCCCCTTTCCACTGGGGCTGTGGTAAAATCCAATGGGAACCTGTTAAATGCATCATAGAACCATAGAATATCAGGGTTGGAAGGGACCTCAGGAGGTCATCTAGTCCAACCCCCTGCTCAAAGCAGGACCAATCCCCAGACAGATTTTTGCCCCAGATCCCTAAATGGCCCCCTCATGTATTTGCTCAGCAGAAATGTTTCTCCTCCCTGGGTTTCTCAGTATTATCTGAGATGTTCTGGCCGTGTCCTTGGGGCTGGACATCTTCACATACTCAGAACTGACTGATCGCTCCCTGCTGCTCTGCGCAGATATAAACATTGGGTCTCACTCTCCATAGTTAATTGATCAGTACTGAGCGGTTCGGACACATCCGAATGATCTTACAAGTTCAGTTCATCTGGCTGTTCGTGCTCTGAATCCAGAGTAAGAATCAAACCAAGCAGGTAATGACGTAAAAAAGCAAAGTATCGCCATATACAGCTTGACTTTACAATGAGACCAGTGACTTTTCTTATCTCCAGTTTTAAATCTATTCACGTTAAGATGACAATATTGATTAAAATGTGACTATAAGTAGTGAATGAAAACATGGTAGAGTTTATTTGTTTTCTCCTGAAATGCATCTTTATTTGTACTTTGCATGCACATTCAGATTCCAGAATCCCTGTTGGCGTCTCCAGGAGATAGAGTCACTATCGACAGCAATGCCTGCACCAGCCTCATCTTTGATGGAACTTACCATTTATCCTGGTACCATAAGAAATTAGGACAAGTTCCTGAACTCCTCTTCTATCATGCTTCTACCAGGCAATCTGGGGTCCCAGCCCCGTTCCGTGGCAGTGGGTCTGGAACGGATTTCACTCTCATAATAAGCAGCATTAAATGCTGAAGATTATTATTGCCAGCAAGCTGCTAGCTCCCCTCTCTCAGTGATACAGACCAACATAAGAACCTCTCTATGCTGTGCAGTTCAAGATAACAGCTGCTTCCTAAACACAGTCACCCTCTCAGTGCCATGTACATAGGCCAAACTGGACAGTCTCTACGCAGAAGAATAAATGAACACAAATCTGACATCAGGAGTCATAACACTCAAAAACCAGTAGGAGAACACTTCAATCTCCCTGATCACTCAATAACAGACCTAAAAGTGGCAATTCTTCAACAAAAAACCTTCAAAAATAGACTCCAACGTGAAATTGCAGAACTGGAATTAATTTGCAAACTGGACACCATCAGATTAGGCCTGAATAAAGATGGAGTGGTTGGGTTATTACAAAACCTAAACCTAATTTCCCCCTACTGTTACTCACACCTTCTTGTCAACTGTCTGAAATGGGCCACTCTCATTACCACTTCAAAAGTTATTTTTCCTTCTTTGGTATCCTGCTGTTAAGTGAATTGTCTCATTAGACTGACCTCACATTTGGTAAGGCAACTCCCATCCTTTCATGTATTTATACCTGCTCCTGTATTTTCCACTCCATGCATCCAATGAAGTGGGCTGTAGCCCACGAAAGCTTATGCCCAAATAAATTTGTTAGTCTCTAAGGTGCCACAAGGACTCCTCGTTGGTTTTGCTGATACAGACTAATGCGGCGACCGCTCTGAACCCTCTCTGTGCAACTGCTACTCTGACCCCGGGGATTCAGTGTTGAACAGCCTTTAGGTGCTTCACTGCCTGGGCCAGTGCTTCATTCCCCTGTGTTCCTCCTACTTCCCTTACTTGCAAAGCAAATAAAAATAAGGAGCTGGTCAAGCCAAGTTTGCTACTAGAGAAGTTTCCTTCCTTACCAAAGAGACTGGACGGCATTTGAGCGGCAGGATCATTTTCTCCTGGCTTAAATGGTTTTACACCTTGATCCCCAAAACATACCGGTATTTCTTCCTGGCTGCCCATGACTGTCAGAGCATTGCAGGATTAAGAGAGAAATGGTCAGCCCAAAGCCTGGGTGGACTGCAGAGGCCTGAATCTTCAATCCCAGAAGGGAAGGAAGCTCTCCAGCGACCCACACTGGATGATACGTGGCACAGCATTGTAGTAAGATGAGGCCCTGAAACATAATCTCTATATCAGAGGTCCCATATGAGGCCTAAGGCCTAAACTAAAGTAATGGTCAAGACTTTGCTAACATAAAGCAGAGGTAAACTGTGAGCCAGAGGCAGGCCCTGCTCGCAGAAGCTGGCAAGGAAAGGGCTGATGCTGCAAAAATACACATACCTAAAAGGTCCTGGACACTAGAGATACCAGAACAGTCCGATACTTGCACATTCCACACACATAACAGAGAACAGGCGAACCCGTCCTAAAGACAGGGTCAAAAGGGTAATACGATGGATAGAGTTGTTTTGTTCTAACCAACACGTACAAGGTGAGAGGCGGCACCTTACTGCGTAGAGGGGTTGCACCTCAGTATGTTAGGAGTGATGTGTAACTTGTTTGTACCTGTGTATAAGAATGCATCCCTGGGGCGGTGCCTTTGTCCGGCCTAGGGGTCAGTGCCACTGACTGAGCTGGTCCATTGCCAGGGAGCACATCTGTACTAGCAGAACTGTAGACATCTGATCCGGGGAGCTAGAGACTGTTTCGTTTGACAATAAACCTGGCCGGGTGCCTTTGTACCTTATCGGAGTCTGTGGTCATTGGGGGTTCTCTCGGGGTCTCCTGTGTCAGCGATCTGCAGAGCCGGGGCAGCGCACAGAGGGAACACACACACGCAGCCGACTGTTATCAGTACTGAACAGAGCAGCGCACCACACCGGTGGCATCTGACAACAAGCATCAATAGGCTGCCTAAGGAACTGCATCCCACCAATATTCCTCTGCTAATGGGAAGGTGGATGAAATCGGTGTTCTCCGAGGGGAGAGACTGGGTCAACACTGGGCGGTTGTCAGGCCTCAGCGAAGGGTTCAGTGGGAAAACAGCAGATAAAACATTTTTAAATTGAATCACACCCACAGGGCGGCTCAGAGACATGGTGCAAGGATCTGGTCCTCCTTCTGCTGGGCAAAATGCAATGGGAACCTGCTAAATGCCACATGTGGCTGCACAAAGGAACAGGGTCTTGGATTTTCCCCAACTCTGACTTCCACCTGACTTTCTAGTGTCCTTCATGGATGGGACTACACACTAGAGTGTGCATGGCAGTGTCTGCTGCTGTACTGCTCAAGAGCTGTTTGATAAGGGCAGGTTTTATTTCTTTCCTTGGGTCTGAATCCAATTTCCCTTTAAAAGACTAAATAACCTGGTGGCGCACAAACACGTGGTGGTTAAACATCTCTCTCTCTATATATATATATATATATATCCTGACATTTGCAAAGGTCTTTGTTAGGGGGAGGGGAGGCCTCTGGGGGTTTGGTTTTACACCCGCTGTTGATTGCTTTGTCGGATGTCCTTTCCTCCACCCCACTACGCTCTCAGCAGCCAGAACCCTACAGAGCGATTCAGATGCTGAGACCTAAAACAAGGAGAAAGCCTGGCTCAATTGAGAGAGAGGGATTATGGAAAGCACACTGGGGGCGAGATTTATCCCAATCTTACCCCAGCTATCCCCTGGCAGCGCCAAGTCCACCAGGGACCAGGTCACAGGTGCCCAGAGCAGCCGAAACTTCCCAGTCACGGGGGTGCTGGCACAGCCCAAAGCCGCTGTGGTGCTGGGCCAGCAGAGGGGATGGGCAGGTAACATGTTCCACCAGCACCTCCCATCAGTGGAGCTCTCAGGAGACCCCAGGCACAGCTAAAAGCTGACCACTGATGGTTGGCAGGAGGCACAGTGTGCGGGAGGGGGGTCACACAATGTGCCCTGCCCAAAGGGACATGAAGGGCCTGTCTGTGCCCTGTGTTTATAGGCCCCTCCACCACCCTCACTCAATCTGCTCCTGACAGTTTTCCCAGACATTTTCAGTGCTCTTCGTATCACTGATAAAACACTTCCAAGCTCACACTCCTCCCAACCCAATTCTCTGCCCGTATTTACTGGAACGCTCCCCACAGAAATCTGGCACTGAAGCCAAACCTCCCAGACTCCAAAAGCCAGCCCCTCTCTGTGGCTGGCTTGTGGGCTCCATGCACTGTGGAGTGGTTAAGTTAACAGTGACCTGCTTGCTGGGGGAGGGAGAGCTCAGTGGTTTGAGCACTGGCCTGTTAAACCCAGGGTTGTGAGTTCAATCCTTGAGGGGGCCACTTAGAGATGTGGGGCAAAATCAGTACTTGGTCCTGCTAGTGAAGGCAGGGGGCTGGACTTGATGACCTTTCAAGGTCCCTTCCAGCTCTATGAGATAGGTACATCTCCATATATAAAATACCCAGCTAATGTAGAGATGGACTGTGAGGCAGATAGGAATTGCCTCACCCAATCAGATCCATGGTCCATCCAATCACATTTCCCATCTCCAGCAGAAGGTGCAAGAAACCCTGCGGTAGCAGGGAGGGGATAATCTGTCCCAGGGACAAGTTCCCCCTAGCAGTTTGCTGTTGGTTGAAGCACTGGTACTGAACACTGCCAACACTCCTGTTTTATCATCACCCTTTAGCATTTACCATTATAATTCTGGACAGACTTGTAATCCATGGAAACGTCCCATTACCTTTTGAATCCTCCTCAGCCTTTGCCCTGGGTAGGGGATGGATCTGCCCTGATCTATCAGTGCAACTCTCCTTTGCCTCCATAGGAGCTGAGTTCCTAGACCTCCCACTCTACACAGCCCTTCAGCTCTGTACTGAGACACAGGGAAAGGACATTTACGCTGAGCAGCTGCTTTGCATATTTCCACCCGAGTGACATTCCCCTGCACGTGGGAGCTGTTATAAATGTTACCGTTAAACACTCGGCACTTCTAAGCTCCGTATCTGTCACGCTAGAATGAACATGATGATCTGGCAGACTCAGCTTCTCTGGCTCCTGGTGCTCTGGGTTCAGGGTAAGAACAAACAGTGATTTAAAAGTAATTGCAGTGAGCATACAAGCCTAATACTGTTCTCAGTGCACACGGGCCTGGAATGTAATTCAGAAGGTTAAGAGAATAGCACAGACTAGATTCAGCTTTGACTTGTTACACATTATTTCATTTGACGGCTGTTATATTCTTTTTTTGGCGATTGTCCCCCTCCCTTCAGGCTCCAGTGGGCAGATTGTGCTGACTCAGACTCCAGAATCCCTGGCTGTGTCTCCTGGTGACAGAGTCACCATCAACTGCAAAGCCAGTTCTACTGCTGACGGATGGGTGGCCTGGTACCAACAGAAAACAGGACAAGCTCCGAAACTCCTTATCTATGCTGCTTCCAGCCGTCCCTCTGGGATCCCAGACCGGTTCAGTGGCAGTGGCTCGGGCACTGCCTACACATTCACCATCAGCAGAGTTGAAGCAGAAGATGCTGGAGATTATTATTGTCAGCAGTATAAAAGTGCCCCTCTCACAGTGATACTGACCAGCACAAAAACCTCCCTGCTCTGTTCAGTTTCTATTGCTCACGGTCACAGCTGCTCCCTATACAGTGTGGTAGGGTCAGGGTTGTTGCTACCCTCTCCAGAAGCAGTTGGGGGGTGTCAGGCCTTAGGCTCCTCAGGCCCCAAGCCACCTCTCTGATCCTTTTTGGAGTTCCCAGCACCCATCCCTGTGGAGAATGGAATCCCCATGGGGCAGTCATTTCTTTATGCTCCGCAGGTTCACTTCCCCCGCACCGAGTCCCTGCCTCAGGGACAGCTGGTCAGAAAATTTTAGTTCAAATGACACTTCAGTGAAAAGGCAAAAACCGTTGAATGAGGGAAGTGGGTGAATTCTTCCCCATCTTGTGAGCTGACTTCTCCTGGGTCATCTTTCACCCCAATCACTGCAACCTTCTTCTACTCAGGCTCCCTGCATCGCATCCCTCCCGTTCTCCAAAGAGCTGCAGATTAAGCCATCTTCCTCCCGCTGCTCCAACCTCCTCTCCTCTGTCCCCTGAATCCTTTCACCGGCCTCCATCTCTGGTCCACATAAAGATTAAGCTCTTCTGACCTTCCACAGTACCAACCCCTATTTCTCTGCTCTCATCTGGCCCCATCAATCCTCTCTGCTACGTGCTCTCCTTGGCTCCCTTCTCTGCTTTGCACGTCTCTCCATGCTGTGCCCTGTGTTGTGAACAGCCTCTGCTCACAGCCGTCCCTCTCCACCTTCCTTGTTTTACGCCCACTTCGGTTCTTTTCCCTTTCAGCGCAGTGGCTATAAGCCCAAGGTTTTGTGACTGGCTAGAATTGGTGGGAATGGTTCAAGTACTTTAAAAGATCAGGAACTTCCTGCTCCTGGGGAGAAGTGGGGAGAAAATCATTTGCTCCCTGTCTCCTATCAGTTCTGCCCACATGCACCAATCCCATCCAGGACCATCACTCACTTGCATCCAGCACCAGACACTAGGACCACCCACCAGCACCCAGCGCCAGCACTGAGAGCTGGGATGGGAGGAGTAATGTGTGTGAAGAGGAGGCAAGTCTGCCGTGGAACCAGCCAGTTCCAAAGCTAAGCTCCTCTCTTAGCACTGCTCCCTCCCAGCTCGCCACCAGTGCCATCTGCACTGTGTTCATCTGAACTAGACTAATATCTTCTCGGCAGGGACCTGTCTGATCTATTGGTACGGAGCCGAGTGCATGCATGGGCTCCAGAAGAAATACTCCTATTACTCAGGGTTAGGAGCAGCTTCCTGCTGATGTGACCATGTCATTACCATTGCATCAGCTTTACAATGAGTCTGCAAACAGGCTATGATGCAGGAGCACTGCCCTGCACTTGTACAGAGGGATTCTCTGCACACAGCAGCCTCTTTCCCTGGTAGCCCTTAAAGGTAAATGAAGGTGAATTTCCACAAATTGCCACCAGAGGGCATTACACACACAAACAAAGGGCTAGCCCAGTGGTTCTCAACCAAGGGTAAAGGTACCCTTGGGGGTACACAGAGGTCTTCCAAGGGGTACATCAACTCATCTAGGTATTTGCCTAGTTTTACAACAGGCTACATAAAAAGCATTGGCGAAGTCAGTGCAAACTAAAATTTCACACAATGACTTGTTTATACTGCTCTATATACTATCCACTGAAACGTAGGCACAATATTTATATCCCAATCGATTTATTTTATAATTACATGGTAAAATGGAGAAACCAGGCAATTTTTCAGTAATAGTGAGCTGGGACACTTCTGTATTTTGATGTCCGATTCTGTAGCAAGTAGTTTTTGAGGGAGATGAACAAGACAAACCAGACAAACGGATGCAGCAGTCTGGAAACATTGAAAGCCGCTGGTCTACACAACACCAAGTTTGCCGCAGGCTGCCTGCTGTGCACTCAGTGTCTGTATGTCCCCTGTTCCTGCAGGTTAATCTACAGCCGTTTCTATGCACTCACCCTACACATCAGGGCACCTGAAGTTCTGTGACTAGAGAGTATTCTTGTATGTTATGTTAACCCAGTACTTAACTAAGCACATTGTTATAAGCCAACCAGATCAGTTCTCCGTTTCAATACAGAGGACACCTCCACACAGCCTGTCCCTTGCCCGGGTTCCTCAATGCAGGTAATGATCTGGGCCCTTTTTATTGCAGCCTCACATCTGAGCTTTCGTTCCCACGGCTGCTATGAAAATCAGAGTGAAAGTTCTGACCCCCACGCTCGCATCAGCTAGCCCTTCGCACGTGTGCATTACAACCGGGTCACTGTTCGATGATACAGTAAAACTCACCCCTGTGGAAAAAGCCAACGCCAGATATATGGACCATTGAAGCCACTAAATGGTGTGTGGGTCTTATTTCAGCCCTCAGTGTGGGGGCTAATTTCACCCATAGCAAATAATAGCAGAGAAATTAGCCCTGTCCAGTTCCCCTATGAAGGGGTGAATGCAGAGAGATCACCCCTCTTACTATTTGTCTACCCCACACTGTCACTAGGACATCAGAGCCTGAACATAATGAAAAGGCCCATGAGTTGATTTCCTGTGGGCAGGTATCTGGGAGGGGATTTAGAGTGTGATAGTAACACCACATTAGAGAAATGTAAACTGAAAGCTCAGGACATTCGTTCCCATTGATTCTGACCAACATCGTTTCATTGCCAAGTGGGAAAGCAGCCCTAGGAGCAGCCCTGCTGTCTAACTACTTCAGGGATGTTCCATTTGCTCACTTGATTCTTTTGGACTTAGTCTGAATCACATGTAAATTACCACAGAGCAGCTGCTCTGCATCAGCTATCTCCACCTGGTATTTCTCGGTTCCATTTTACTCCCATCAGCAGTCAGCCAGCTGAGATGTATCAGGTTGATCACACAGGCTCATCACATCTGCTGGTAGTGCTCTGCATTACAGGTAAGCCTAAATACAGGAGACACTAACAAGGAAATGATCCAGAATGAAACCATGGGATGTAGATATTTTGGGTCAGAACCTCAGCTGGTGTGAATCAATTTCAGCGGCACTTTGCCAATCTACACCACCTGAGGATCTGACCTGTTACGCTTTGCTTTATCAGATCATGTGCACTCCTCAGGTATTATCTATACAGACACTTTTCATGTGATTGAAAACAACAAGGCATGTGACACTGACATTAAATAAAAATGTGGAAAGATCCTGTCACTATTTCTAAGCCCCAATACAACTGAGATTTCTAGCCTGCACATATATGTATATTATTGTGATATTTTGTTTTATTCTCAGGCTCCAAGGGACGTTGTGCTGACTCAGACACCAAAATCTCTGTCAGTGTCTCCAGGAGACAGCACCATCAACTGCAACGCTAATTCAGACATTAGTGACAGATTCATCTAGTATGAACAGAAACCTGGACATGCTTCTCAGCTGCCTGCACTCTGGGATCCCAGCTGGGTTCAATGGAGCAGATCTGGGATTGATTTCACTCTCACAATCAGCAGCACTGACACAGAAGGAGCTGGAGTTCATTGTAGTCAACAGGGCTCCTGCTCCACAATGATACGGATCAGTACAGAAGCTTCCCTGTTCTCCTTAGTTTATGCTGCTCAGGGGAACAGCTGCTTCCTAGAGACAGCGTCAGTGCTTCAGCAACATGTGATTTGAGGACAGGGCTTGGGTCAGACCCTGGGGCCCATCCACACCACAGCTGAAAGCATCAGTTTCCCTTATCAGTGTGCAGGAGGCTTTTTCCTTATAGCAGTGTTACAAATCCAGCTGTGACATACCTGGGTGAGTGTCTACAGCCCCCTCCACACAGCTAACCCATCGTGCCCAGGAAACAGGTTAAATCACAATAGAACCTCGACCGCCCGTTTGGGTTTGCCTGTGGGGCTGAGCGGAGCCGTTCCCAGAACCCTGTGCACGACCAACCACACTCACTGGCCCCTCTGGGTCTCCTCAAGTCTCTGGAGGCACAGCATGAGGCAGCAAGCACGAGGCAGCAAGCATGAGTAAAGTTGCTGTGACTGTCTGCACAGTCTGCCCCAGCCGCCAGGGACCCATCCCCACTTCCCCAGTCACAACGCTGTGTGCTGGAGATAGAACCACCTCTAGAAATACTACACATCCCATCTCCCCCCTCACACATACAGCACACCAGGCCCTAGACCTTATTCCTCTGTTCCCCCAAATAGAGCCCTTTGCCACCTGGGCTAAAGGCTTCCTTGCAGGCACAGACTGTGCTCTCTTTGGTGCCTGTGTAACAGGCTTGGGGAAAGCACTCTGCCCATGTTAGGCATAATCAATCTTTTCCTGCACCTCAGCTAACCCCTCCCACAGGGGTACAGGCCAGAGTTGAAGTTTTTCAGCACTTTGCTCTACATTCTAGTGAGTTAAATCTCAGGGAGAACAGAAATGACACAAACATCACTACAGGAAAAGCATGTACTAAAGCTAGATCTATCTTTCTCTCCGTTATTTATAACCCATGAAACAATTGTGACTATTAGCAATAACTTTTAAAAGACAACACTTTTGTGGGGTGGGGGTTCTCCAAGTTTTCATACTTATTACTTCCACAAGATCAAATGTAACATATAATTAGGCGCATGCACATACTCACACTTCTCTAGGACGCTTTTCTGGGGGGATTTATCCTTCTCTGTTTCTGGGGAATAGCGTCCAACCTCTCTGCAAGGCACATCAGCTCCTTAATGCTGGGAAACAAGTCTTAGTTCCACAATCTCCCTCAAACTCTCTTTGAGTCTCTGCAACAATGGTTTGCAAGCTGCACAGCTTGCAGCAATTCCAGTCTTCTTCTCCAGCGGGGTGAGGGAACCTGCAGTTTAAATCCAGCAAAGTCCCTGGAACACAATCTATAAAACAGACCCTTCTGGTCATTATGCCACTCCATTGCTGAGCTCTTCAGTTTGATTGACTCCAACCCCTATTTATAAACTCCTCCCTTTCCCTTTGCATTCCCATTGGTTCCCTTCTCAGAGTGGCACTAGGTATGCCCTGCCAGAGGCTTGCTCGCAATGGAAATTGCCTAAATAGCTTCAAACAGCTAACAGGTATGCCCAGTGCCTCCCACACCCAATTTCTGCATGAGTCTGGCCCATCCAGCAGAGTCTCTCTGCCTGGCTCTGACAAGTCTGCAGGTATCCCAAAACAAGAACTGTATCCTCCACACTCTTTCTTCCCATACATAGACCACAAAATGCTGCAATGCAAGCAGGTGGGTCACATTTGCATAGTACTGTACCCAGTCCATTGTGGGTGCTACTGGGAATCACAATGGTAGACACTAGTAGCAGGTCCCTTATTTAATCTATGGACCAGCCATTAGAGGGCAGTATCTCTCTCTCATTCACACACACATACTGACTGCACATTACAGGGAGGCCAAACCTTGTTATGATGCTCTGGTAGGGTCACTATCATGGCATAACCCCAGACTGGTAGATATGATTGTACAGAGAAACCTGCTATCCTAGCTTCTTAACTCAGCTGCAAAAATCCCTGCCCACACTGACCAGAGAGCCTGTACTAGAAAAATGCTAATAGTTTTTATTCTGGCTGCTGATAGCACAATTTTTAAGTAGCATACGGACTAACCAGGCAGCCTGCCTGCTGCCTCTTTCTTGTACTCTCAATAGTTCCCCTAGTGGGGTGGGTGGGTGTTAATGTTTAACCACTCCATGGACAGACAAAACCTAGTTCTCCTTTGATTCCAGAACTAGTCAGGTGCTTTCAAGAACAAAGAGGGTGTCAGAATGGTCTTCCCTAGGCTGGGAAAACTTTTCCTTAAGAGTCAGTAACAATATCTTGAGAAAACATTTCTTTGGAGGAAACATTTCAAATATATTCCTTTGCTTTATTCTGGGCCTGATCCTGCTGTACTTGTTCAGGCTAAGGAGACAGTGGACTCATGTTTTTTCAAAGGGTTTTCTATTTGTGATGCTAGTTAGATTCATTGCCACAGAGATCACTGACTAGCTGCTAGGTGCAGATTTTCCTCAAACCAAACAATAATATCCAATGCCAAAATCTGGACAACACTAAGGTCAACACAAGCCAATGGGACTATACACTTGCTTAAAGTTGCACATGTGCCAAAAGAACCTTCCTGAATCGGGGCCACAATGAAGTACTGCAGTTCATCCTTGTTGCCACCAGAGGGTGTCAGAAGCCTTATGCTGAATATATTGTATATGAATATTGCAAGTGGAAATAGGTCAATATTTCCTGCAACAGTTTAAACAAATCCATTCTTCAGTTTTAAACACTAGAACCATAGCACACACCATCAGCTTTGCAGCTATATACGTAAGTGATGCATCCCTGCCATCCTGGCCACTTATAAGTGCTCCATTTCACTCTTTATTTTTACATGGAGTTTGTTGATCAACATTGGCCAGCTCAGATTCATTGAGTAATTTTGCTGGCTCATTTTATCTGGCCAAGGCTACAAGGTAAGTGAAAAAAAATTAGACAATACATTTAAAAATCAAAATCAAAATTGTGGCTTAGCCCACAACTATAACTGTATATATTATGTTAATACCGTCATGTGATTAAAGAAATTAAGGAAATATTGTACCAAAATAAACTGGAGACATACATGACCAGACCCTCAGCTGGTGTAAATCAGGGTAGCTCCCTTGAAGTCAAAGTCATTTACATTAGCTATGGATCTGGCCCACACAGTGTAATGTTGTTGAAGTCGTTGGCTCATGTAATGGATTAAAATATATGGAGTGGAATTTTTGTTTTGTTCTGTTTTTAAGATACTATTTGGAACATTTATGACTGTTCAGAACCGCCAGTGTGCATCACTTGGGTATAGAGATGCAAAGCTGATAATGTGATTTGGATACATGGTTTAAAAATGCACAATAGATTCGACTGTCAGAACATGCAGAACTGGCATTAATTGTATTACTATCTACAATCGTCACGATCCTACAGGGTACGGGACTGAGACTTAGGTCTCCCCCTGGTGGCGAGCAGAATTCTCTGCAGTGCTTCTGGCATTGAAATATGGGGAAGGCTTGAAACATTGGAGATTAATAACTTAGTACAGGAAAAAATATATTTATTTCAATGAATAAAAAAGTTATGATAAGAAAACATGCTAATGAATTTACAGCTTCAAACCAGACATTGATTACCCATGAAATATACAAACTGAGTCAATGCCAATTAAAATAACCAAGCTTCCCCATTTATCACCATTTCAAAACAGAAACCTCAGATATCCCCTCCAGAAAAAGCCTTTGTAAATACAAGAAACACAGGACTTTTTCTGGTGAGAATACTTGAGGTTTCTTTTTGTGCAGTAGTGACATATAAGGGAGGTTGAGTATTTTTATTGACTCATCTTGTAAAGTTTTTTTGTGAAGAATTCATGGTTTAATGCTGTACATTCGTTTAGACTATTTTCTGATCAACACATTTTTACAAATCAAAATAAAATATTCCTATATTGTTTGTTAATATGTTTCCAACTGTGACAGTCCCGTAAATGGAGCACTGCACAGCATCCTGATTACCACTAGAGGGAGTCATAACAAGCCTTATGCTGAATATTGTAGATGATGATAAAATTAATTGCAACTGAGTATGTTCTGATATGGTATCAAATGAACTATTGCAGAATGTCCTAATTGCCCCCAGAGGGAGGCATAACACAATGTACTGTATGTATTGTGACCGTTACAGATGGTAATACATTAGTAGTAACCACAGCTTGGTGTATCATTTTGATGATTTGTTCAATAGATGTTGATGCTCACGGAAATTCCATCTTTTATCAAATCATTTCCAGCTCAATAAACAGAAACTGTATTCCTCTCACAGGCCACTGTTGTGATCTGTCTCTTGTTGCCTCTCTGTAGTTTGGTTCAATAAGCCTGATCCGCAGCCCACTGGAGTCAAAATCTTTTCAATTGCCTTTGAACCAGGTCTTGTCTATGATGTTTGCAAAAACCCCATCACTAAAGTTAGGCACTGGTTGTTTGGGCTTTTGGTTGGTAGTGAGTGTTCATTTTTATCCCTGCTAGTCTGTCATCCCATGATTTTAATGTGCTGATGTTTGCAGCCTACTGGGAGGGGGTTGGACCCACAGCTGAAAGGTAAAACCTTTGCACATACATATTTTTAAGCTGCTTAAGGTCCTAAAATGCATGTAAAGACAAAAGAAAGCAGCTCCTGCACCTGTCAAGAGCTGAGATCAGGGCTTTGCATTCCCCCTGCAAAGACTTGAGGCCATCACAACCATTCAGGGCCCCATGCTGTGTCCCCTGGGCCAGATTCATTCCTAGGTTCCCCCAAGGGAAGCCAGGCAGAAGGTGAGCCTGCCTGGGGTAGGAGCTCACTGGCACAAGCTGCCTGCATCCCTTCTCCGTCAGTGGGCCCAGATTCAACCAGTGTAGCCCTGAAGGTGGATGGATATGAACAGGTAGTGGCCAGGCCACCCAGGAAATGCCCAGACACTATAAAGCAGCAGCCGCAGCCCTACTCTCCTTGGCAGAACCTTTGAAGGAGCAGGACGCAGTTCTGCCACCTGCTCTTCATCAGGGTGAACGCCACTGGGAGCTCAGCTGCCCCCACCGGTGCCGGAACTAGGGGGCCAGGAGCCATGGCCCTCCCACTTTTTAACACTTTTAACAAAAGAAACATGAGTGCAGAATTCATGTCCCCCACAGAATAATAGATTCTGCCAGGGAGGCACTGCAACTACATCTTTCACCCACCAGGGGCTGCTGTGGCACCACAAGAGAGGGCAGCTGGCTCACTGCCAGAGCAGCCAGCCAGGGAGAGGGAGGGGGCACTTTGGCCTTGCCCCCACCCTTCTGCAAAGGTCCTGGCACCCTCGCCTGCAGAAGCAGTGGCACTCAGTGCCCACAGTATTAACCAAGCCCCTTGTGTGTAACTTCTGTGGAAGTCAAAGGGGGCCTCTCGCCAACAGAACCCCTCCACTGCAAAGCCAGAGCCTAAGGTTATCACCCCTCACT
Organism: Mauremys mutica; assembly: GCF_020497125.1. Taxonomy (NCBI): domain Eukaryota; kingdom Metazoa; phylum Chordata; order Testudines; family Geoemydidae; genus Mauremys; species Mauremys mutica. Next base: position 130,343,968 of record NC_059076.1, on the reverse strand, counting down.
GTGATGATATTAATTATCCCAGGCAAAGTAAAGACACCCTGATCCTTCTTCAATAAGAGATGACAGGCAGTGTCATGCTGATGGCTGACCATCGCTAGACAACTGGTACCCCCGTGTTGGAACACACCACAGGGGCAGGGTGGAGGGAAAGATCCATGTGCTGAAAATGCTCTGGCAACCCAAGAGCTGTAGGGAAATAAGATGACTTACCTGAAATGCTGGTTCTGAGACTGTGCCTACGCACAACCCATCCACGCTGTGGGGAACAGGCACCATACACATGGCTGGCAGGAGCTCCATAGCCTAGAGTCCACAGCAGGGCAGGGCTGGCTTGCTCCTGCCAGGGCCCCTCAGGGCCCCTAATGCATCCAACTGTTGCTTCCTTTCTAGCAGCAAAAGCCCTGTGCGTGGAGAGGAGAGGAGGGGACATCTGGGTGTGGCTGCCAAGGGCGGAGGGGGCTGCCTGGTGTGAGGGGCTGACTGTATGCAAGGAAGACAGCCTGAGTTTCAGGGGGTACTGCCTGTGAGAGAGATGGCACTGTCTCTGCGTGTGTGTGCGTGAGGGGATGATTGTATCTTAGGGGGGACTGCCTGTGTGTGAGGTGCTGACTGTATGTGAGGTGGCACTGCCTGTGTGAAAACAGCTGATTGTATCTGGGGGAGGAGTGCCTGTGTGTGAGGGGCTGACTCCATGTCAGGTGGCTCTTGTGTGTACAGGAGGACAGCTTGTGTGTGAAGGGGTTGACTGTATGTTTGTGTGAGTGTGAATCTGGAGGAGAGCTCTGTGTGTGAGAGGAAGGGGGCGGGGAAGAGAGAGCGAGTGATTTGTAGAGAAAGGAAGCTCATGTAAGATATAGGGGGCCGGGAGAGGACGTGACTTTTGTGGGGAGTCAGGAGATCATGAGCAAGGGTTTGGGTTTTTTTGCAGGGGAGGGAGGAGAGTGTATCTGTGTGGTATTGTCTATGCCATATAGGATCCTATATGTATGTGTGATTTGTGGCTGGGAGGCAGGAGAGTCTGTGGAGCTGGGAAGAGTACACAGAGGCTGCTTCTACACTATTAAATGTGGTGCCCACTTTTCAGTGTCTTGGTGGATGCTCTGGGACTCCCAGTGGCACAAGGACTAGTGGAGACCAGGCTCAGGCATTTCAGAGGAGGGCTTTAGGACAACGGGCTGACAATGTCCGAGTCCAGGCTACACTTGCCCTTGTGCTGGTGTAAGCAAGGGAGCAACGTCACACTCCATTTGCTAGTGTAGACACGGCCAGAGAGCAAGAAAACGGAAGGCAGGATTAGTACAAGAAGCAAGAGGTTGACAATGTGGGTGAAGGAGGAAGAGAACACAACAGAGGGAGAGCAGAGGAGAAGGAGGCAAGGGAAGAGGGAACAGTTACACCAGCTATAAAGGTAATAATGATGGAATATAGACTCTGGTAAAGATGGAAGCAAAGACAACTGAGGTGAAAAGGAAGAAGCAGAAACATGCAATGAAAAGGGACAACTGAAAACACAAACACGGGCAAGAAGGAAATGTTCAGAAAATGCATCTTACGGTCACACAGTGACACTTAGCACCTCCCAGAAAGCTCAAAACAAAACTGTTCCAGTAGCCAAAGGCCTGATTCAAAGCCCATTGGAGTAAGTGGGACAACTTCCCTTGACTTAAATGGGCATAGGATCAGGCCCCAAATCCTTCATATATTTGGGGTTGAGGGAGAAATCCCCCCACGGTCAACCCTGACCAGCCTGCCTCAGCCTCACAATTGTAATAGTCTTTTTCACGCTGATCAAAATTCTCCCTCCTGGTCCAGCCCTCTTTTCGCAGCTTTTAAGGCTGGGGGTTTCAAAAGAGCTTAAGGGAGTTCAATGGGATTTGGGCACCTAAACCCCTTGGGCTCCTTTGAAAAGCCCACCCTAAAAGCAGCTGCCCTTCTCTCCAACAGGCCAGTGGAGAAGAGCTCTCGTCACTTGTTCCTCCAGTTCCTCATTTGCATTTTCAGATTCAGTTTCTACTGTAACATTTTCAGGTTTAGAGTCCATTTCTTTGCTAACTTGGTCCCTGTTTTCCTCACCACCCCAGTGAAAAGGGATAACAACTATCTTCCCGAGTATGTACAGAGCCACTGTCCATTTCAGCTCTGTGTCTATTTTCAAACCCCTCATCTAATAACATCTGGTGGGTATGTCTCTCCATTTACCTAAACCGGGTACAAGTCCCAGCACCTTGATTTCAACATCTTTTCCCTGCTTCCTTCTTCCCCTGTGACTGTGAACCAACACTCTTTTGTTTAGGTGCTAGGATCCAGGCCCAGCGAGGCCTAACTTGAAGGATGTGCCTAGGCCCATTGAAGCCAACGGGACTATTCAGGCACACATGCGTACGGGCTATTCTGAACGGTGGCCATATTGTGTGACAGACCAGAGTCTTTCTTAGGATATGGCTGCACTGCATCCGGGAGTTTAATTCCCAGCTCAGGCAGACTTACACGTGCTAGCTCTAGCGTGCTAAAAATAGCAGTGTGGCCACAGCAGCAGAGGCAGTTGCTTGAGCTAGCCATCTCAGTACAGCCCTGCCCAAGATCCTAGCGTCATACTCAGGTGGTGAGCCTACACCACCGCCCAGGCCACTGCAGCCACACTGCTACTCTTTGCACATTAGCTCAAGCAGAGTGAGCATGGGGACATCTACCTGGTCACACCTGCCAGCGGCAGGGCAGAGATACTCTTGCCTGACAGTGGCTCTCTCTTGTGATAGTGCCACATGATAAACCTGGTGCCAGCCCAAGTTCATGACTTCTGTGAACAGCATCATAAATGCCCCATCTTTCCCCTGCAGGAGCATCTGAAAACCAACCACTTTTCGTCCCGAGCTCTCATTCTTGCCTAGGAGGTCTGGTAGTTTCTGATGTAGACGTGAAGCATCAGGGTTAATATATTCTCCATCCTACTGCATCCCGGCATCTAGAAACACAGGCTGGGGCAGGGCAAGCTGAGTCTTGACATCTTTAGCCTCTAGCTAAGGCCACCTGGAGCAGCAGGTTCTCATGGTGGGGATGGGAGATGTAGCAGAGCCATCCCTAGGCACAAGGGAGTTGTGCTCAGCCACTTTGGAGACACCTAGGATGGTTTCAGTATTGGGCTCAGGTCCTTCACCATCTGACCTGGGTTAGTACAGTCAGGACTAACCTTTCTCAAGGTACTGCATGACTTTGAGCTGGGAGTGCCTTTTGGTTTTCAGCCTAGATGGGATGGTCTCAGGTACCCTGGTTATAAACAGGGGGAAATTGGCATCTTTGATGAAGTTGGTAGCCCTTATTTATTTTGTCCCATGAGGATTAGAAGTGCTTCTAAAGAACCCTACAGCTCATCAGAGTCATTCAAGAAATAAGAGTTCTTCTCCACAACAACCCCATCATCCAGGAGTCTTATTCAGACTGCAGAACAGACCTGGATGCTGGATGCCTCAATAGCAGGAGAGTAGGTAGGCTGCATGGAGATCATTGCCACAGAAGGCAACAGTGATAATGATGTGGCAGCTGGTGCTGTGAACATGATGAAGGAACTGATACTGGCATGCAGCCTGGTCTCCCAGACACAATCTCACGTCAACATCTCTCTGAGCTGTAGGTAAACGCCACCTAATTTGGCAGTGTTTGAGCACCAGCTGAGTTCACTAAAATATCTCCTGTCTGTGTGTTCCATTCTATGCATCTGAAGAAGTGACCTGTAGCTCATGAAAGCTCATGCTGAAATAAATTTGTTAGTCTCTAAGGTGCCACAAGTACTCCTGTTCTTTTTGCAGATACAGACTAACACGGCTGCTACTCTGAAACTAAATATTACTCAGCTAAATCATGCTAGATCAGCATTCTGTGCACCATGGCAACCTTCTGTCATCCCTTAGAAAGTTCCCACCTGCAGTGTTTTCCTTTTCTCTGCAAGAATTTCTAGGCCCCGCATCCTTCCTTGGCCTGGTACAGAAAATATCCAGCAAGTTCCATGCTAACACTGGTAGAACTCCATTGATCTCAATGAAGTAACTCCTAATTTATACCTACATGAGAGAGAGCAGAATGAAGTCCATTGCCTATTTGTTTGTGCAAGTATTTTGTCAATGTATGGTTTGCTGTATGTGAAACAAGCTCTGCAGCTCATGCAAAATCTGGGTGGGGTGCTCAATACCACATCTACATTTTCTGGAGTTGGACGTGAACCAAAATCCTGCATCTGAACATCCTGAACTTTGGAAAAGTTTGAATCAGGATCCAAACTTTGCACTTGGACCCAGGTTTAATAGTTTCAGCATTTATGCTTTCAAGGTAATACAGCATGTGACTAGGGTTACAATATGTGTCAATGCGGATGTGGGAGCAGAGGGATGGGAGAGAAGATAGAATGTATTGATCTGATCTTAACTTCTATCTAACTTCTTGACTGTTTATAGATAATGAAACCAAGGTCACTCGACCTAGCACTGAATTCTCAGTTTTGCACAATGGAAAAAACATTTTTATAGGGGAAATAAGCTTTAGCAAGTGAACCGAATGCCCCTTCCCCTTCTGCTCTCAGGTTTTTGTACGGTGAGGCAATAGGAACTGATCACTGTGGTGGACGTTCGGTCAAGGAACCAAGGTAGAAATAAAACGTAAGTACCTTGAAACGATTCTGTTTTCGCTGTCTATTCTGTCTTTAAATTTGTATTCATTAACGCTGTCAAATTATAAAGTGAATATCTGTTGGTGTTGGAAATTGCAGGTAAAGGATGGTTTTCAGGGCAGATGTAGTTCAACTGTAATAGAAAAGAGATTAATTTGAAGAAAGTAGGACTTTGCTTTTCATTCCAGACCAGTGAAATTCAGTAAATGTTACGCGTCTGGTAGTGATCAAAAATGTTGTTGGCCAGACCCTCAGCTGACATCAATCGGTGCAGTATTCCCCATTCTCAAACATCGGAGTTATGCCGATTTACACTAACAAAGGCTCTGGACCCATATTTCTAAAACATACTGTACCACTGATGCAGCTAATGGCCTAGGTTAGGAGGAACTGAGGTTTTTGTAGAGGGAACAGGTAGCAAGGAAGCACTGTGGTACACTTTCGGCGGAGGGACCCGGGTAGAGATCAAACGTAAGTACATTTTTCTCAATGCTCTTCAGTTTTCTTTGTCACATTTGTCCATTTTCATGTTTTTGGGGGTTTTTCTGCATTGGGGTAATTGGCGATATGAGAATGCTAAGAGAATTACCGGGAGATGAGACTGGTAAAGTGCATAAAATAAATCTATCCTCGAGGAAAGAAAACACCTTTACCTCCTTAGGTGGAATTTTAGAGCTAAATGTTACATACTGCATGAATTAGCCAGCCTACTGTGGGCTCACTTAGCTACACAGTAAATAGGTTTCTGTAGGAGAGGAAGTTGATAGGCAATCACTGTGGGTCACCTTTGGCAAAGGGACCAAGCTGGAGATAAAACGTAAGTGCATTTTTTACTCTCTTCCAATTCTCTTTGTCCAGTTTGCCTATTTTCACAATTTTTTTGGCAGGGGGGTATCTGCAATTTGTGAAATGTGAGTGCCGACAGAATTGCTCTCATCATAGATTTGTAAAGTGTCTGAAATAACCCTGTCTTTGAGGACAGAAAATACCTTCACCTCCAAAAAATGAAATTTGGGCTAAATTGTTATATTTTACATAAATTGACCCATTTAAAGTTGACAGGCCATTTAGTTGCAAAGTAAAAAGGTTTTTGTAGAAGGGGAAGTTCACAGGCACTCACTGTGGTTCACTTTCGGGAAGGGGACCAAGTTGGAGATAAAACGTAAGTGCATTTTTGAACTCTCTTCTGATTTTCTGTGTCCAATTTGTCCATATTCACAATTTTTGTCTGTAATTCATGAAATGGGATCACTGACAAACTTACTGAGGCTGTAGATATGTGAAGTATTTATATAAAATATACCTGGCCTCAAGAGTGGAAAATACTTCCACCTCTCTAGATGGAATTTGGGCTAAACGGCTCTATTTTACGTAAATTAACTTACTTACAATGGAGAGCCCATTTAGTTGTGCAATAAAAAGGTTTCTGTAAAAGAGGAAGGTTATAGACAATCACTGTGGCTCACTTTTGGCAAAGGGACCAAGTTGGAGATAAAACGTAAGTGCATTTTATTTGTGGTTAATCCACACTTCCTTTGTTTTTGCTTGATTTAATGCATAAATGTGGAAAAATGCTGCTTTTTCTCTCTCTCCCTTTCCTTGCTGTCTCACCCCATTCCCGGTCATTAGTTGTCAAGTCCTTACATTTAATTGCAAGGATTAAAAATCAACTGGGAATGTTTAAAGAAAAGTCTAATTTTATTTCCAAACAAGAATATGATGGCTGAATTGTAGGCTAGTGACAATGTTGGTCCTGGGTCTTCATCTGAGGCTATCAACACTGTTAGTAAAAGTTCAGCCACCCTCTTGTCTATAGATTTGAAGTGGAAAAATCCCGAAGTTTCACAATGAAGGTCATGATCCAGCAGCCACTGAAGTCACTAGAAATACTCCCATTGACTTCAGTAGAACTTGGATCAAACCATATACAAGTGTTTTTGTTGTAATTGAGAATTTTGGCAGTACATCCCATTAAGAGAAACTGGAAATTGTCTCTCAAATACTGTAAGTGGTGTGCCCAGATACCACAGTCATCAACATACTGATGACTGATTAAACAGATTAGATTGGACTAGATTGATAAAATAGATTAGACTGATGTTAACGAGAAAAGTCCAGTTTTAGAAAAAAATAGTTTAAGAAATGAAGAGAAAATACTAAAAACCTAGCTAAGAGCAGACAAACATTCCTGTTAAAATAATACTTAACCTGCACAAAATAAGTTAATTGGAAGCCAGCAGCACAAATGTGGAGGTAAATGTAAAATATGTTGTAGTTAGAGTATGGTAGAGTCTGACTAAATCATCCTCTCTTATTAATTGCTAGCTGTAATCGATAAGATTTAAGTTAGCTGCATCTAATCATTGTTAGCTGTATATCTATCCAATGCATCTCATCATTGTTTTAAAGAATTTAATTTTAAGATCTACAAAATTAATTTTGACATTTGTCATATCAACTATAGTAACATATCTATGAAAGCAGATGTAGCAGCGGTGTACAGTTTATTTTTATTTTGCCCTAGGAAAAAATTGATAACTCTTCTAAAAATATTCTGATGATAGAAAAATGCAATTGATTCATATATTTTAAGTTGTTGTTTTACTGATTATCTTATAAAAGATTTTTTTTCAGTAGCTTTGACACAATACTTTACTCATATATATTTTGAATTTTAAAAAAATATAGTGATGAGGCCATTGTGGAGGACAATCCAATGAAATGATATTTTTCTTTTTCTTTTTTTCTTTTTTTAATGAAACAAGTCAAAAATACTTTAAAAAATTGTTTGGGGCTATATATCGTTTGTAGTATAATATATAAAATGTGGTGTTATTTCAAATGTGTTACAGAGGCTATCAAATGTATGGTATCTATCTGTCCATAGATACAGATATAGATAGCTATAGATATAGATGGCATGATTCTCCTCTCAGGCTGGTGTAAATCAGGTCTGACTCCACTGAAATCAGAAGTGCTCTCACTCCACCTCTGAAGTTAGTGGAGCTATGAGGTTATACCAGTTTAACACTGGTTTAAATGAAAGGAGAATCAGGTCTATTATCTTATACTGTACATTTGCTAAGATAAGTGTAAAAATATATGAGTATTTTTCTGGAATCCCAAGACATTTTAAAAGTCTGGGCTCCAATTTTGCTAGAATCAGTGCTTAGATATTATTTTAGCTTGTACAGCAGCAAAGCAGGAGACTGAGTGAACTGAACGATTTTGACTTGGTTTTCCAAGATGTGATCTATGTTATGTTTTCTTCAGATCTTTACAAAATTAGTACTTGATGCTGCAGACAAAATTGCCACTGAAATCAGGGGGAGTATTATCTGGGGAAGGATTGCAGGATTGGGTCCTAGTTTTCAAGAGTCTGAATATTGACATATGGGGAGAGATTTTACTCAGTTACATAAGATTTACATCTGTCACCAAGATCAGAATCTGGCCCATTTAGTGATTATGTGACACAAAGTGAGATACATCAACACTCATTCCAAGGTGCTATGCTAAAGGTTCCCACAGTCTTAACTTCATGTCTTTCTCTAGCTGCACACTGACCTTTTTTATAACAGATCTCGAGTTTTTAGTTCTAGTCGTATATGACGGTTGCAGTAGGAAAAATATTAATAATACTCTGTGGGTCTGGAGCCTGATTCTCTTCTTATTTCCACCTGCATATAATGGGTTGACTCTACTGAAGTCAATGGAGTCATGCAGTTTACTGGTGTGAGAGGAGAATCATGTTTCTGATATTAAAAGTACTGAGCACCTGTATCTCCCATTGACTATAAGTGGAGGGACGTGTGCTTAGCACCTCTGAAAAACAGGCTGTAAGGAATTAGATGGCTCAGGGGATTGGCAATGAGAGAGATCTGGAGTGAAATCCTGGCTCCAGTAGAGTCAATGGGAAAACTAATATGAACTTCAGTGGGGCCCAGATTTCACCCCTGGAGCCTTTCCCCTCTAGGTCACAGTTTCCAGGGGAGACGGGGGGTTCATGTTGTCATGTACATGGCATCAGTTAGCATCCTGGTTGGCAATCTCAACAGAGAGATCCAGGGTTGAGTGGGAAGCACCTTCTCACCCTCTGCGAGCCTTCCCCTAGCTCAGGATTGAGGGATGTAGGGATGGTGGTGGGAAGCTCACACTGCTACTGCTACATGAGCTGTATCTTGTCTGTTGATAAACAGGACTTTAACCTCCAGAGCTGTCACACTGGCACCTTGCCCTGGTATCTCTTGGGTGAGGCCATTTTCCAGGGCATTACATGTCTCTTACGCTAATATCAAAGGCTCTCGCGTCACTCAGGACCAGGTTGTGCAGCCCTTCCTCACATGGGGAAGCACTTCCACACACAAGCAGTGCCAAGGTGATAAGCAAAATGAAACCAGGTATGATGAGGCAGATTCTCAGCGGGTGTCAATCCGAAGAGCCCATTAGAGTCCATGGAGCTGTGCTGATTTACACCCTCAGAGGACCTGGCCCTGTGTTTTCTTAAACCTGAATTGATACCCTATATGGTCTATGTACACTGACTCCCTCTGTATTCTGACCTCCTGTGTCACTTAACCTCTCCATGCCTCAGTTTCCCCATCAATAAAATGGGGATAATGATGATATTTCCCTACCTACCAAGAGTATTGGGAGAATGAATTAGTTAATGGGCCGAATCCAGCTTGCCTCAATCACACATGGATGAACTACTCACATAAGTAAGGCAAGAATGATTTGGCCTGATAGTTGTGTACGGCTACATCCGTGCTCGGTGTTACTATCCACTCCTAGGTCAGTTGTCATTAACACCGTATTCTGTACTCTCCTTTTTTGCAGGTAGAGACAATGCCAAGCCTTCGGTGTTCATCTTTCCCCCATCAGCCGACCAGCTGTCTGGGGGATCAGTCACCTTGGCGTGCCTGGTGAATGGCTTCTACCCAAGTGCCTTGAATGTGATCTGGAAAGTGGATAAGACCACCACCACGACTGGTGTCCTCACCAGCACGAAGCAGCAAGATTCTTCTGACAGCACGTACAGCCTGAGCAGCACCCTGACGCTTCCGAAAGATCAGTACAACGCGCACAACGACTATAGCTGCGAGGTGACGCATGAAACCGTGACGGGCGCTCTTGTCAAGAGTTTCAAGAGATCGGATTGTACGCAGTAGGGGGCTCCCAGGGAAAGATCCCTGCCGCCTCTTTGCAGCCTTTCTTATGCTTTGTTTATGTAACTATCCGTCTTATTCTTTTTTTTTTCCTCCCAAAATATGGTGACCGAGATCTTCCAGGTCTCAACTCCTGCCTTACCCCTTGCTAATGGTACTGGATAACCAGGCCCTGCCTGATTTCACCCTGCTGCCTAATGAGGTTTCCTGCTTTTATCATGTTTCAACTTCAAAAATGAATAAATAAATGAAATCAATGAAACAGCATCTGTTCTCTCACGTGTTTTTAATGTGACGATTGAAATAAAGTGAACTCAGATGGAGTAAATAAATGGAGTACTATGCAATTTACTGTGGGCAGTGGGAGGGAGGATGAGTTCTTAAAAGAAGGTCCTATCTTCCCTGGAGGGACACTAATATCCCATAGCACTTTTCAAATAAGAATCAGGGTATCCATGGTCAATTTATCCCCTCCCCTTCCAGCATGCAGTGTGCAGAATGCTACTGCCCTACCATCCCAGAAGTACTATAGGCAATTAGTGTGTCCATCCTGCAACTTTTAGCCATTGACTTCAGTGGAACTACTCACATGAGTAAGGACTGCAGGGCTGGTGAACTAATCTGGGATCCATCAGGACACAAGGAGTATATGATATTATTCTCTCAGCAGCATTACAGCACCCTGCTGTCTATGGGTCACACAACCACGGTCCCTGTGCCACCAGATCTTACAACATACTCTGTGCTACATATAAAGGGCCTGATTCTGACCCCACTCATACCAGTATAAATCAGGAGTGAATCCACTGAAGTTAATGGGAGTTGCGGATGTCTCCACAGCTCTGAAAACCAGGTCTCTTTACACAAAAGCTTAAATACGGATTTGAGTGCCTACGTTTCAGCCTCCAGAGTTGAACATTGTGTCCTTGATTTCTAAAAACAAAACCCATGTTACACAAGTGCAATGAAAAAATGTCACTTCATTATTGTGAAATGTGCCATGTGATTAACCCCTTTAGGTGAAAAATGGCACTTTAAAATGTTACTGCTCACATTTAGCTACTAACTAATCATAAGCCTCACATGCCACTCTATCCTCTGCAGCAACTCACGCTGGGTCATATTCAACCTAGGGCTTAAGCAGTCCATAGACATTTTGCTGGCCTTCTGCACAGCCGTGAATTGCATCCATGGAGAGCATTTCTAGCTACTGCTACGGGTCCAGCTACCCAATCATCCACGCTGCTCACTGATGCTGTGCCGTCTTTCCCATCTATTTGAAAAAACAATAACCCAAACCCTACTTTTAAACTCGGACTTTTTGAGACTCTCTATGGCTTTAACCCCCCAACAAGCTGTCACCAATGTTCTCAGAGGACAGGCTGATCTAGGCTGGGATTTTCAAAGGAGTTTAAGGAGGTTAGGTGCCCAAATCCCACTGAAATTCAGTAGGCACCGAACTCCCATAGGCCCAGCCCTAGTTGTTGAAGCGCCGCATTAAGCTGCAGAACATTTGGGTTCTACGCCGAGCGCTGGGACTGACTCACTGAGTGGCCTGGCTCCAATTGCAAAGGCCAAAATTGTGCAATACATTTGGGTGCCTCCATCATTTTTGGATGCCCAGCTTGAGATGCTCATGGCCTCATTTATCTAAGGTGCTGGGCAGTTCAACTCTGACCTCCAAAGGATCTCAAGATATCTCACGTGGGGCAGCCAATCTTTAAGGCACCTCACATGAATGGGCTTTTTGCAAATGTTGGCCTTCGTCCCTCTGTGCCTCAGTTTCCCCATCTGCCAAATGGGAGTAATACTATTTCCCTGCCTGACCGGGGTAGTGTGAAACTTAATCAGTTAAGGCCAGATTCTGATCCACTCTCCCTTACTCACACCCTGAGTAGCACCTTACTTTACAGATAGTGACACTGAAATCATTGGGCCGACTCCTGGAGTAAAGTGCCCTTCATTGTGAAGAAAGGGATCATGGCCTTCATATTGGTAGAGTGCTCTGAGATCCTTCCTGGAGGAGGCTACATGGGCTCAATCCGACAAGGTGCAGAGCACCCAAGGAAATCCATGGGAGTTGCTGCCATTGTTACGGAGGGATGTTCCTCTGGCCTGCACACTAATATCCTTGGTGAACATAGTGGTGGGCTGGGATTGTGCCATCATTAGATGATCCCCACAGCCAAGACAGAGGCATGGGCCTGTTGAACCTAGTCCTTAAAGCTGACCCTGCATGCTACCCAGAGTGCTCCAGTCCTCCACACAGCAGGCCTCCTCACCATGGCAACACTGTTCAGCAAACCCCCTCTCCTACGGGCTCTGCAGGTGCGGAGAGGTTACCTGCAGAAGTTGCTGGGATCCCTTCCACAGGTTTGCCAGATTAGGTTAGACAGATAACCACGTCCCTGACCTACAAGACACTGTCCTGCCAAGGTCAACAGCTTTAATATACTTCATTGGTGCCCCTCTCCAAAAGAGCCACGCCATATGTTTGGCTGCAATCAGTGATGTTCAAATACACAAGCTGTTGTGCATTGGGAGGAAGTATTGTCTAGTGGTAAAAGCAAGAGACGGGCAGTCAGGACTCCTGGCCAACTGATTCCCTGTATGGTCTTGGGAAGTCACTCAACCTCCCTGTGTCACAGTTTATCATAATAATACATGCCCAACCCACATGATTATTATTTAGATTACTGTAGTGTAATATCATTATCACATGTCTACCAAATAGCAGTCAGTAGACAGTGTCAGACATGGTATTTCTTGTGAAAATTTTCAAAGGCAGTTAAAATTTTATTTCAGTTTGTTTCACAGAAATGTTCTTGTTTTTTAACAAAAAACAGGGTTTTTTTCATTCTTTTAATCAAAAATAGAAAATTTTGAAAGAAACTATAATTTGTCATGTAAATTTTAATGTAGAAAAAAGGCCATTTCTGGCTGGGAAGCATTTTTTGAATGAAAATTTTCCTCCAGCTCTAGGCACCAGACATTAAAGAGCACAGAACCAAATGACTAACCTTAATGTCTTTGAGAGAACTTGAAACTAGTTAACATGAATCACGTGGGCAAAAAGGACGAGCAAATAACTCTCCATGAGTGTCCCAACTGCATGTTTATTACGGTAAAGCTTGTTCGTGGAAATCGGTATTCTCAAAACAGAACCAAAACACACCCTTTGTGGAAAACAGTGATGCCAGAACTTTGAACTCTCTTCTGTGCAACTTTCATGAATTAAGCTTCACAACACTCCCATGAAGAAGGATCCTAACTACTTTTATCTCCCTTTTACATATGGGGAAATGAAGTGCAGTGGGATTAAGAGACTTGCCCAAGTTCACACAGTGAGTCAGTGGTACAGCAGGTTATAGACCCCAAATCATCTGACTCCCAGATACCTGTTCCCACAATTTCAACTCAGTCAGGGCTGGTTCCTGTTCCTATTGAAGGCTACGTGGTAGGATCAGGCTGTCACTCCCCAATCACAAAAAGAACCATCCTTTCTAGCCATCACATGGCGCAGCCAGGATGAGGTTCACCCCTCCCTACACAAAGTCCAATTGATCAAACATTGTGTGGTTGGGCGGACATGGAAAGAAAAGCCACCCCCTAGCCGCCAGGATACAGGCAGTGTGCAGCACCCTTGCTAGCTGCTATCCCAGCCTATCTACTGAAATCTCATCTCCGCTGTGCCGGGTTTTTTGGACACTGGAGCCATTTAATTATGAATTCCATGTCCCCTGCCCTGACCCACCACATTCAGGGGCAGCACAGAGACCCCCCTGAACTTCATGGCATACAAAGACCCTTCTGCATGGCCACCCCACTCACACTTTCCCCTCTGCTGTATTACCACGATGTGAAGAGTCTTACACAGACACCCAATAGGTGAGTGAACCTCACCCATGAGAATAGCGCAGAGAGAGGTCCCGAGGGACTAGAAACAGAAGACGAGCCAGCTGTGCTATTGAATGTAGCAGCTGTACTGATCTGTCTGCTCTGAGTCCTGTTATCAAGTGGTATCTGCACTTAGATGTTATGGGTGAAATCCCACCCTATGGAAGACAGTGGGAGTTTTACCATTAACTTCAGTGGGGCCAGGATTTCACCCCTTTCATTTTCATGATCCTGTGGGGCAAATGACAGGACACAGATATCACATTAGTTTATTTTTCCTGGACAGTAGCCACAGAATTGGTTTATTTGAAACTAACATGTTAGTAACATGAAACTTCATGGACTAACATGAAGTAATGGGCTTAATCAGCAGCAAGGGAGATTTAGGCTAGATATTAGGGGAAATGTTAGAACTATGAGGATAGTTACGCACTGGACTAGGCTTCTAAGAAGGCTCTGAAACCCCCATCATTGGAAGTTAAGAACAAGTTAGACAAACTCCTGTCAGGGATGGTCTACATTTATGCGGTTCTGCCTCAGCACACGGAGCTGGACTAGATGATTTCTCGAGGGCCCTTTCCATGATTCTATGTAACAGTGTAATAACTGCATGCTCCTGAAGATTCCTCTCCATTAAAAACCCTGTTGTGAAATCCTTTACAAGCCCAAGGCCGAACGAATTTTCAGGACTTCGGTGGCTTTGTCCAGGACTCCAGGGCCTGGAGCCCTGGAAGAATTTGAATGAAGCCATCACTTTTACAATTGCTCTCTGTAGCTCCAAAAAAACCACTACAGCATGTGATGTGTACTCTGACTGAGAAGATAGCAATGTCTGTGTTTGCTTTCCCTGGCTCTCTAAGTCATTAAATGGCTGGCACTTACCATGGACGAATCATCACATGCCATTTCTGACAGGCTGAAAAGACATGTTACAGAGATCTGATGCTAGTGAGAGATGCTAAACTGACAGCCCTGGATACTGAATTTCTCCACTTAGCCTTTCAGAAGTCAGGAATAATAAAGATGTTTATGGAGGTCATCTTTCTGAGAAGCAGCATGGCCCAGTGTGTAAGGCACTAGACTGGAAATCAGGAGAGCCTGTTTCTGTCCTACTGTGTCACCTTAGGCAAGTCACAGCATTGCTCTGTGCCTCAGTTTCCCCATTAGTAAAGTGAGGATTATGGGCACTTCCTCGCCAAAGCATTTTTTTGATCTAGGATTGAAGAGTGTTACATGCGCCTGATCCAAAGCCCATTGAAGTCAATGAGTCTCTCCATTGACTTCAGTGGACTTTGAACACAGACCTATAAAAGCTAGATGTTATGATCTTGAGAATTACCCAATACTCAGCCTACCTAGTTCTCAATCTGTCTCTTCTTTTTTCAGATTCATGATAGATAGATAGATAGATAGATAGATAGATAGATAGATAGATAGATAGATAGATAGCATTTTTCTTCCTCCTAGGTTAAATAAATACAGTAAATATCTCCACTATGAACACAGAATTTATTCCTCAAAGCAACATGTGTGAGTGTAGAAGCGTGAGTTGCTCTTGCTAAATCTGAACAAATATGAATTCTCCTCTCCTTGAGGAAAAGCAGACTTTTTCCACCAAACAGATTAATAATACAGTCTGTCTCCCATAATTAGCTAAGCCTTACATCTTAATCACTTCTCTGGGGTTAATCAAATGGAAAGCTGAAAAGGGTTTAGGGTTCTCAGTTTTCTTGTTGACTAAAAATACAACTAGGAAACCTGGGTATTAGTCCAACCAGCCCTCTTTCTGCTTTCCAGCAGCTGTTGAAAAAATGTCCAGAGTACCCAAGCAGTCATGGACTAGCTGGAAATTTTTTGACCCCTTACAGCCAAAATCTTCAAACCTAGATGCCTTAGGATAGGCTCCTAAATCTATATTTAAGCATCTAAACAGAAGGGGTCTGATTATCAGAGAAGCTGAGCACCCACAAATCCCATTAAAGTCAATAAGTTTAGAAAGGTTCCAGAGGTCATCCTGGCAATTACAGGCCGGTAAGCCTAACTTCAGCACCAGGCAAATTGGTTGAAACTATCACTCACTCACTCACTCACTCATGCTCGTCACCCCAATCGGGGTATGGGTCGCCAACCACAGATCTCCAGAGTCTTCTATCCTGGGACATTCGCTCTAGCTGGTTCCAAACACAATATGTTAAGGAAGCATCAACAAGGCTTTTGTAAAGGGAAATCATGCCTCACCAATCTGTTAGACTTATTTGAGGGTGTCAACAAGCATTTAGACAAGGGTAATCCAGTGGATAGAGTGTACTTGGACTTTCAGAAAGCCTTTGACAAGGTCCCTCACCAAAGACTCTTAAGCAAAGTCAGCTGTCATAGGATAAGAAGGAAGGTCCTCTCATGGATCAATAACTGGTTTAAAGATTGGAAACAAAGGGTAGGAATAAACGGTTGGTTTATGCAATGGAGAGAGTCCCAAATAAATAGTGGGGTCGCACAAGGATCTATACTAGGACCAGGGCTGTTCCACATGTTCATAAATGATCTGGAAAAGAGAGTAAACAGTGAGATGGCAAAATTTGCAAACGATACAAAAGTACTCAAGACAGTAAAGTTCAAAGCAGACTGCAAAGAGTTACAAAGGGATCTCATAAAGCTGGGTGACTGGGCAAAATTGGGATTGTTTAGTCTGCAGAAGAGAAGAATGATGGGGGATTTGACAGCTGCTTTCAACTACCTGAAAGGGGGTTCCAAAGAGGATGGATCTGGACTGTTCTCAGTGGTATCTGATGACAGAACAAGGAGTAATGGTCTCAAGTTGCAGTGGGGGAGCTTTAGGTTGGATATTAGGAAAAACTTTTTCACTAGGAGGGTGCTGAAGCACTGGAATGGGTTACCTAGGGAGGTGGTGGAATCGCCTTCCTTAAAGGTTTTTAAGGTCAGGCTTAACAAAGCCCTGGCTGGGATGATTTAGTTGGGAATTCGTCCTGCTTTGAGCAGGGGGTTGGACTAGATGACCTCCTGAGGTCCCTTCCAACCCTGATATTCTATGATTCTATGAAAATGGCAGATGAAATCCAGTCTTGATAAGTGCCAAGTAATGCTTATTGGAAAAAATAATCCCAACAATATATACAAAATGATGGGGTCTAAATTAGCTGTTACCAGTCAAGAAAGAAATCTTGGAGTTATCACAGACAGTTCTCTGAAAACATCTGTTCAATGTCCAGCAGCTGTCAAAAACGCTAACAATGTGTTAGGAATCATTAGGAAAGGGACAGATAATAAAACAGAAAATATCATAATGCTACTATATAAATCCATGATACGCCCACACCTTGAATACTGTGTGCAGTTCTGGTCACTCTGCCTCAAGAAAGATATATTAGAACTGGAAAAAGTACAGAGAAGGGCAACAAAAATGATGAGGGTATGGAACAATTTCCATGAGATTTAAAAGCCTGGAACTGTTCATCTTAGAAAAGAGATGACTAAAAGGGGCTATGATAGAAGTCTATTTAATCATGACTGATGTGGAGAAAGTGAATAGGGAGGTGTAATTTACCCCTTCACATAACATAAGAACCAGGGGTCACCCAATGAAATGAATAGGCAGAAGATTTAAAACAAACATAAGGAAATACTTCATACAACGCACAGTCAATCCATGGAACTCGTTGCAGTGGGATGTTGTGAAGGCCAGAAGTATAACTGGGTTCAAAAAAGAATTAGATAAGTTCCTGGAGGGATGGGCAGGGATGCAACCCTGTGCTCTGGATGTCCCTCAAGCCTGGTCTACACTAGGCGTTTAAACCGGTTTTAGGAGCGTAAAACCGATTTAACGCCACACCCGTCCACACTAAGGGGCCCTTTATATCGGTATAAAGGGCTCTTTAAACCGGTTTCTGTACTCCTCAATAACGAGAGGAGTAGCGCTAATATCGGTATTACCATATCGGATTGGGATTAGTGTGGCCGCTGATCGACGGTATTGGCCTCCGGGCGGTATCCCACAGTGCACCACTGACCGCTCTGGACAGCAATCTGAACTCGGATGCAGTGGTCAGGTAGACAGGAAAAGCCCCGCGAACTTTTGAATATTTCCTGTTTGCCTAGCGTGGAGCTCCGATCAGCACGGGTGGCGATGCAGTCCGAAATCAAAATCAAGAAAGAGCTCCCGCATGGACGATGCGGATGTGATCGCTGTAAGGGCAGGCAAATCTGTTCTATCAGCGCTCTGTTACAGAAGACGAAATTCAAAATCATTTTTAAAAAATCTCCAGACAGACGCCATAGCAGGGGCTCAGCGCACTGCTGCGTGACAAGCGTAACGGAAAGCCAAAGAATCAAATGGACGCTCATGGACTGGAGGACTGAAGGTATCCCACAGTTCCTGCAGTCTCCGAAAAGTATTTGCATTCTTGGCTGAGCTCCAAATGCTTCTAGGGTCAAACACAGTGTCCGCGGTGGGTCAGGGCATAGCTCGGCAATCTACGCACCCCCCCCCACCCCCCCAGAAGTGAAAGGGAAAACAATCCTCTGACTGTTTTACATGTCACCCTATCTTTACTGAATGCTGCAGATAGATGTGATGCTGCAGCCGTCAACACCAACATCCTCACTCCCCCCCCCGCCATGGGTGGCTGATGGTGCAAAATGACTGGTACCCGTCCTCATCATCAGCCTACTGGCACTCCCCCCGCCATGGGTGGATGATGGTGCAATAGGACTGATACCCGTCCTCGTCATCAGTCTATTGGCACATGGGGCAGTGCAAAAGGGCTGGTAACCATGCCGACTAGCATCAGTTAGGTCAATCAAGGGAGCCTGGCCCTAATTTTTCCTTGTAGATGGTGCAGTATGGCTGGTAACCATCCTCATCATAGCAACAGGGGGCTGAGCTTCATCAGCCCCCACCCTTCATGTGTAAAGAAAAGATTCAATTGGCCCTGGACTAGCAGAGGGATGCTGGGCTCCTCTCCACACTCCTTACTGTCCTGTCTGGACTATCATAGCAGCTGGAGGCTGCCTTCCACTCATTTCTCACTAACAAGTCACTGTGTCTTATTCCTGCATTCTTTATTAATTCATCACACAAGTGGGGGTACAATGCTATGGTAGCCCAGGAAGGCTGGGGGAAGAACGGAATCAGCAGGTGGGGTTGTTGCAGGAGCACTGTGAATAGCATACAGCTCATAATTTCTGTGGGATCTGACACAGAGCAGCTGTGCTCTCTGGATTTATGATATAGTGGTTTTCTAGTACACTTGCCCATATTCTAGGCAGGACTGATTCTATTTTTAGATACCAAAAAGGAGGGATTGACTCAGGGAGTCATTCCCAATTTTGGCTTTTGCGCCCCTGGCTGATCGGCCAGGGGCACTTATGACAGCAGCAAATGGCACAGTGCAAAAGGACTGGTAACCATGACCATCTTATTACCAATTTATGGTATGGTAGATGGTGCAGTATGGCTAGTAACCATCTCTGCTATCATGCAAAAGCAAAAGCATGCTTCTGTGTAGCGCTGCTGAATCGCCTCTGTGAGCGGCATCTATTACACATACGGTGACAGTCACAAAAGGCAAAACAGGCTCAATGATTGCCATGCTATGGCATCTGCCAGGGCAATCCAGGGAAAAAAGCCGCGAAATGCTTGTCTGCCGTTCCTTTCCCAGAGGAAGGAGTGACTGACGACATTTACCCAGAACCACCCGCGACAATGATTTTTGCCCCATCAGGCACTGGGATCTCAACCCGGAAGTTCCAAGGGGCGGGGGAGGCTGCGGGAACTATGGGATAGCTACGGAATAGCTACCCACAGTGCAACGCTCCAGAAATCGACGCTAGCCTCGGACCGTGGACGCACACCACCGATTTAATGTGTTTAGTGTGGCCGCGAGCACTCGATTTTATACAATCTGTTTTACAAAACCGGTTTATGCACATTCAGAATAGTCCCGTACTGTAGACGTACCCTAAGCCTCCAACTGCCAGAAGTTGGGACTGGAGGACAGGGGATGAATCTGTCAAAATTGCCCTGTTTAGAAGACAGGATACAGCTAGGTGGACCATCGGTCTAACCCAGAATGGCCCTTCTTATGTTCTTCATGATCACTTTTTAGGTGTCTAAATATAAACTTAGGAGCCTTACTTTAAAAAACGCTCAGGTTTAAAAACCTTGTCCTACAGCATCTGTTTTCCTTGAAAGCTGATTCCATAACCTACTAACAGTGATTGATGATGTTCTTCCTAATATCCTCTTTGAACCTCTTTTCTTAATTTGTGTTCATGACCATAGGCTTTGCTAATATCCTGTCACCCAGGCAAGTTCCTATTTCACTCAGGTCCCATATGGATTTATATCTTGTTATTAAATCTAAGCTGGACAGAACCTCAGAGGAAACAACCTCAGCGTACATTCTTTTAGACTGTAGAATAATCTCCAAGGTAACTGATGGAAACTCCATTGTTTGAGTCATTTAAAACTAGACTGGGTAAAAGCACTGGCAAATATCTTACAGTGACAGAAGAATGGACAAAATAACCTAATCATCCTTTTCCCTCTCTAATGTCTATGGGCCCGATTCTGATACTGTTGGTCATATTACAGGGTGAATTTAATGGGGGCATTCTGAAGATACTATGTAATGTAAGGACATCAGAACATGGCCCTAAGGTAGTACCATGGGCAATGCGATCTTAAGAAAACAAGCCCAAGAACTGCTGTGCTAAAACACAAAAGCATTTTCAGAAGTATACATGTTTAACACCTACATATGTCTCCCCATGTAACATGGCAGATACAGCCCTGGAGCCTTAAAAAAAGTCCACCTGAGCTGTGAGAAAGAGGTGTTGGGTTTTTTTTACAGGAACTCAAAGTGAATTCCATTCAATGGCACTGAAGAGCAGGAATTGCCCTTGCAGGACAGTTGGAATATTAAGGAGCCAGGACTGTATCTGATATGAGTTCAATTAAAATACGTGGCACAACACTCCTGGTGCCACCCAGCTGCACTGTGCTGATGAGCCATAGCAAGCATACAACACTGAGAGTAAGGAGCCTGTTTTTTTTTTAACGGCACTTTCAAACTGAAAACATTTTCTGTTGTTGAATGTTTCAGGGTGACTTGTTTTAAAAGCTATAAAAAGCAACCAGAGCTGTCAAGGGAGAGCCCCATCGACCAATATAGGTGTTGTCAAGGCAACTGTATCAGGCCATACTACATTTTTGAGGAACTGAAAACAAAATCTGCCCTGCACCTGCAGGCATCTTAAGTATCAAACACGTCTGCTAAACTCATACCCTGAATAGTTTCCATCTTAGGAGACAGAGAGAAACTGCAGCTGAACTACTGAGATTCAGCTTCCCAGAATTGCTAGTCGAATCAAGATGGGAAGATCAGCACTGGAAACCAGTCCCCAGAATGCAGTAAACTGGAAAGAATAAAGTGCAGTCTTTAAAATATTTATAGCAATATTTTATACCCTAGGGAAAAGGGAGGCTGAGGGGAAAGACAGGCAATAGATCCAATGGCCACTGAGTAGAAACTCACATGGTGAAATTATGGCCATACTGAAGTGAATGACAAAACTCCCATTGATTTCACAGGGGCCAGGATTTCACCCCGGGTCACTTCCAGAGGGATTGTATACAGACAGAACTGAGGGGTAACAGAAAAAGGGGAAAGAATTAGAGGGACCTACTTAATCAAAGCCACCCATTTATATTCAAGTTAAAAAACAAATTTTAGTTGGTAAATAACCAAATATCCATCCATGTGAAAAGACTGTCTCCCCCGAATTCATACAGATACTCAGGAAGTATGGCTAAACTAAGGAAAGATTCACCAGCCTTACCAAATGACATTTAAAACCAGGATAGATTTTTAAAATATCTTTTACACTGACGCTATTGCTTGGCTTTCACATAGACTGTCTAACATGAGACACAAGTAATGTCAGCTAAATTCCACCCTCAGCTGTACTGGTGTCAATCCAGAATAATTCCATTAAACTGAATGGAGTCACTTCAGGTATACACACACCAGTGTAACTGAGATCAGACTGTGGCTCTCTACATACCTATTTAAAAATCAGTTACTCCACAGCGGTAAATGCACTATTAATGAAGTTCTGATCTCAGTTACATCTTCAGTTTGCCAAATACCAGTAGTGACTATTAAGTGTTTCCCACTTCATTTTCTTTTGTTCATTCGGATCTCAGATTACAAACATATCACACTCATACATCTCAATGTTTCTGCAGCAAATATGCATTTACTGTAATCCATCATGTATACTCTCTCCTGAACCAAATTGGAAAATCTGCCTACTTCCTACTAAAGTGATCAGTATCCTGATCCAAGCACAGGATACAGATACTGAGATGCCTGCAATACCCCAATTCTTGGCAAACAACATGAGCAAACTCTGGCTTCTTCTGTCACGTGTCTCAAAGACAGGGGAATAAGATTCTCCCCTCACACTGACAGAATTCCAGAGATACATCATTGGCTTCTGTTGAGTTACGCTGGATTTACATGGATGTCAGTGAGATCAGAATCTGATCATGATCTTGCTTCCCCACTGGACCCATTGTGGGACTAAAGGATAATATTAGTCTTTGTTCTGCACTGCAGAGGTAAGCTTCCTAGTCAAGGAATGTTTGGGGCTATATACATAAATCCACGATTCGTTCACTGTCAATCCTAGTAGTTGTTGTGGACATTAAAACACTGGAAATAACATGAGTTAATCCCAGCAAATGATTTAAATTATTCCAAAGACCAGAATTCTACCAGAGATCAATAAGCATTTGCATTTGTGGATTAGACTCTGAAACTCTAACATGGATTAAGTATCAGGGGTAGCCATGTTGTTTTTGTGGATACAGACTAACAAGGAGTCCGGTGGCACCTTAAAGACTAATTTATTTGGGCATAAGCTTTTGTGGGTAAAAAACCTCACTTCTTCAGATGCATGGAGTGATCTGTAACTTTCACTCCAGGCATCTGAAGAAGTGAGGCTTTTTTACCCAGGAAAGTTTATGCCCAAATAAATCTGTTAGTTTTTAAGGTGCCACTGGGTTCCTTGTTGTTAACATGGATTAGACTCTGAAACATTCATGGATTAGACTCTGAAACACTTTGCATTCATGTATTAGACTCTGAAAACTCTCCCCTGGAGAGAAGAGATTTCACCAGGGTATATCTGGCCATTTTTATTTGCTGCAGAAACGTGTTGCAGCCTGTGACTTTTTTCAGCTGATAAAAAAGACCTGTTAAAAAAATATAGTAGGAAGGCCTCTCAACCATATCCACTAGATCCCCATTCATTCCCTGAGACATCCACAGTTTGACAACCCATGCAGCCACACAGCATCCCACCATTCCAGCAGCAATCATGCATTTACTGTACTCCATTGTTTATACCCTTTCAAGAACCAAACTGAAAAATCTGCCTACTCACTGCAAAAGTGATCAGTAGCCTGCCCCAGACAGAGGACACAGAGACTGAAATGCCTTCAGTACCCCTCAGTTTCACCATAGCATTTGCCATTGCTGCAGTACAATGAACTGGCATGGTGCTGAAAAATGGCTAACATTAGATCCCAGTTCCTATTAGCAGTAGATACCATTTTTAGACAGATGTAAAAGTGATTTCCATGCAGTCAGGCAAACAAATGCAGGGAATGGTCCCATTGCACTGAGATGTGAAACCAGCCTTATGAAAATAAATTAGGAACATTTAATCATAGTAATATGTATTGTCTAGCCAACCCCCTCCATCCACCAACAGTCTGAAACTCTGGAGTCTAACAGGTGTGTCTCCTGCCTCAAGGAACAAGGTTTTCTCATATTGAAGCACACACAGCGTTACCACAAAAAGGAGAAACGTTACGGGCTGTAGAAAAATCCACGGGAGACAGAAACTCCTTAAGGTTTCCCTTGGGGAGTTCTCCCCAGTCATCACACTGGAGGAGAGGAGGGGGCAGTTTATTAGTGCATCCCAGGAATCCACAAGAGGCACAGGGCCATGTGCAATAAGACTTTGCAACACCCAGACTGACTCCGTGGCCCCCTGCACCACCTTCCAGCAGGCTAGTGGCACAGGTCTTGTGGAAATGCACTGCCAGAGACCCTGCTACCCCAGACAGCCCTGTAAAGCACACAGCAGAGAGTGGGGAATTAATGCAGCCTAAGGTGCAAGCAGTCTACACAGGCAGCTCTGTACAAAGAGCTCACCCTTAGTGCAAGGGACTATGGAGTCAAACCAGTCCTATCTGTTTATGGTTCACAATGTCCGTCAGCAGATCAAATCCGGTCTGTGAAATGATCAAAAGAACAAGAATTTCCACTTTGATTGTCCCCTTAATTTGAGGATCTCAAAGTGCTGTTCAACCAGTTAGTGAAGTCTCACAAGTATAACTGTATGCATTTTGTTAGCAAGCAGATAGATACAGGACGCAAGGCTCAAATTTCAAACATGGGTGCCTAAATGTAGGCACATAACTCCTCATTTTCAAAAGTGCTGAGCACTCAGCAGTTCTCAGTGGGTCCACCCTCAGCACCCCTGGAAACCAGCCCATTTAGTCCATTGCTTTCAAATAGATTTAGGTGCCTCACTGTAAGCACACACATGAAAATGTTGGCCCAAATGACTTGTTCAAGATCAAACTATCAGTCAGCCCCCATACACAGACTCCATACTGTAAGCATAATAACCAGGTTAATGCTTAGATACCAGAGAGATTGGGTGCTTTAGAAGCACATAGACAGAGTTCTGCATACCGATAAACACACAGAAAATGTGGAGAGTCTTGGCAAAAACATTCAGTGTAGAGGGCAAAACCCTGACAATAATAAATATGTGTATTGCTTGAGCTCTCAAGCAAGGAGAGAGAAGCTTTCAGGAAATCCCATGACCCCACAGTGTAGCTGTGATGCACACATGCCACCACAGGATAAGATTGCAAGTGACAGTGGTCAAATGTAAGTAGAACTTGTAGCAAAGAAAACAACATCAAGACCTTAGCAGTACCAACGTGGAACACAAACGGTGTGCCGTGGAACTTTGGCCATCATTTTAGAAATGGACACGTTGTCTGTTTATTGCAGGGGGTTTACTCTTAGTGCTGCTGGAAGAGCTACAGCAAACGAGACTGGGGTCCTGTATTTAGCCACACAACAAGCAAGCATGGCCATAGCAACAGTGCCAACTTCCCCACACCAGTGCACTGCGACCAGGATCATCGCTTCAGGCCCATCGGTCATTAGCCTCTCTGCTGGGGCGAATGTCCAAGCTGCCAGTTAATGGCGCTTGCAGCAGTGAGGTTTTGATGAGAAGACTTGCCTACTAGAAACTACCCTGAGACCTACCGATTCATTTTGCCCAACAGCCATGACAACTTTTGGTCATAACTGACCTGGGCTGAACTCAAATAGTTTCAACGTTTGGAGTTTCAGTGAGAGGTTGAAATGCTGAAGCAGAAAAACACCATTAAGATAGCAGCATGATGCAAGAACGAGATGCATTCTAAACACAGATGAGACTCTGCAGTTTCACAAGGCCTAAAGTTTAATAGCATCACCCCGCAAAGATCATGCATGCAGCTGGCAACCCCTTGCTCAGTGTGCCAACAAGCTTCACCCCAAAAGAGGCAGTTTAGGTTTAGAAGAAGCAGCTTCCCACCAGTCACAGATAGAAAGACAATTTATTAGTATATCCTATCAGCTCTAATGTCTCGGTTGTGCATAGGCTAGCACGATTCCATACAAGGGTAAATGGGTGGAATTCTATGGCCTGTGATGTACAGAAGGTCAGACTAGATGATCTAATACATGGTTCTCAACTAAGAGTCCAGGAGTCCTGGGGGGGCCACGAGCAGGTTTCAGGGGATCCTCCAAGCATGGCCAGCGTTAGACTCGCTGAGGCCCAGGGCAGAAATTCAAAGCCTCACCGCATGGGGCTGAAGCCTGGGGCCCTGAGCCCCATCAACCAGGGCTGAAGCCAAAGCCTGAGAAATGTAGCTTCGTGGGGTGGGGCGGGGGGGGCGCCCTGTGGCATGGGACCCCAGGCAATTGCCCTGCTTGCTACCCCTTAACGCTGGCTCTGGCTTTTATCTGCAGAAAACCAGTTATTGTGGCACACATGGCACAATATAGCATGTTGGGGGGGCCTCAGAAAGAAAAAGGTTGAGACCCCCTGCTCTAATAGATCCTTCTGGGCTTATAATCTATGAATCTGTCCAAGATTTGCTTTCTATTACATGGATCATTTTTTGTACAGCACCTAGCACAATGGAGTCCTGGTCCATGACTGGAGTTGTGGAGTGCTACAATAATAATATGTTTGTACATTGTTAGTACATCGTCCTAACAAAAAGTGCAGCATATCAAAGAATGTAGGGACTGAGCCAAAGCCCATTAAAGTCAATGAGAATCTGACATTCTCTTAATCCCTGACACTAATTGGGATGTATTTCACAGTCTTAGTAATGAATAAACATATGAAAGGAGAAAAAAAATCAATCAAAAAATGAAAGCCAAATAGCTGCTTTGGTTCTGAGTGTTAGATTAAAAGCCGATCACACATTAATAGAATAGCATCAAAGGAAACAATAGTGATTTCTGCCATGAATCAGCTAGTTTTAATTGACTGACTTTCATTTCATGAGTACGAGTCTTTTAAATGAACATAAAACTAAAGACAAGTTTGGATAGCCTCATATCCTGCATGAAGTTAACCTTGAATCTACTCAAACGCTGTATGTATAAGAGAGCCCAGAATAGTTTGACTGTCCTTCAGTCTTTTTCATTGGCTATGAAATTGATTTTAATTGTATGTTCATTCTGAGATTTGGAACCAACATTCTTGTTCTTCAAATCAATAAACCTGGAATGTTCATCAGTGTATAACCCTCTACAGAGAGTTCTTCATAAGATTCCATGCCAAGAGCAGCAGTCTACCCTACTCTTCTTAGACATGTTTTATTTGTAATGGGATGAGTCTGTTATTAAAATGAGGCATTTACTGTAATAAGGAAATTCAGTTTTATAGCTCTCAACTTTTTTGCTGCCACACAACCAGAAATTAAAGAATGAAGAACAAAGCAGACGGGAACTCTGAGAGTTGCAATGGGGTGCTCTGTGCTTCTACAAAAAATAAATTTTAAGTAATATTATTTATCTGCTCTGTGGCTGCCAACCCTGAAATGTGGATGATGCAGATCCCCTGTAGATATCAACCTCTATTATCGATCTGGAGGGTTGGGAGAGGAATGTTAGTCTGTAAAGTTAAATCAGCCCAACGTTATTCAGTGTTGTAAAGAATGTGAAGGATTAAAAGTTACTATTGTGTTTTAGCCTCTTTGTTGAGATTATACAATTCTCATTAAACTACACAGAAAAATACAAAAAGAAAATCAAAATTTCATGTCAGTTTACATCAGAATTAGAAAAAAGGCAGCATTGCCTGTTTGCACCAAGGAATTAAGACGGTGAGAAAGGTAACTGGTATCTAATCTGTTTGAAAATTGTGCTGCCTAACTGGACAGAAAGGCTTCTAAAATTAATTTGTCAAAGCCAAATGCTTTAAACTGAGATTGAAATGTACAGTTTACAAGTAACTGGTTACAAAGTGATGCTGTCAAAAGTAAATCAGTGACATGCTGCTAGAACTTTGAAAATGAGGAGAATTAAAGTTCCATTCATGATTTATATTGTCTAAAGACTCACTTATGGTCTTGTATAGAGATTATTAGAAAATGTTTGCAATATATGTTCATAAGCATAAAAGATGTTTTGATCTTAGAAAATATTTGGTTTGGTTTGATTTTTTTAAAGGATAAAGATTTAATCGCAATAGGATGTTTTAAATTCACAGCTACATTAAAAACGGCATCTCTGACTAATAACAGTTCAGCTATAGTGATATTTTTGCACAATATTGAGCAAATTAATTCATATACATATTAACACGGTTAGCAGTGTTTAAACCCAGAATTATCTGGAATTTTGTAAACTGCATATTTACAGTAACTAAACAGGATTCATGGTGCAATACCAAAAACTAGTCCAGATATTAAAGTCCAGGAGCGTTTAGCTAATTACTCTTTCAAAGTCAATCAACTACATTAGCTGCTGCTTCGTACAATCGTCATTTAAAGCTCACTCCTGTAAGGTGCTGAGTGCCTTCCATGCCCGGTGACTTCAATGGGAGTTGAAGGTGCTCAATACCTGCTAGGATCAGATCCTGATTAAACAGTGTACTAGTTAATGTGCTATCGGGTCGAGATTGTCAGAAGTGACTTCTGAGTTACGGTGCCTCATTGTGGGGGGCCCAACGTGAAACACACTAACAAGGGCCAGATTTGCACAAAAGTGCTGAGCACCCCTCACCCCCGTAAATTCAGTCTCTTTACACTGTCTTGGGTGCATACCCAAAATTACTAATCATTTTGCTTGATCACATATGGAATTCCATAATTTATATGAATCATCGTCTTCTTGTACTTTTGTAAGTGAGGAGCTCAGTGTGATATGAAGAGATGGGGATTCAGCTGTATTTCACAAAGCATGCAACACCTCTAGAAAGAAAACATTTTTGTGAAGGGTTGGGAGGGGTTTTTACACATAAAAAATAGTAATTTAATCTGATTTCTTATCATAAAAACTACCTGGTGAGTCACTGATCAGTATGATGGTGTGTTCATTTCATTTACTTGGATGTTCTGAAAATGTTTAAGCTTGGTTGTAAGTGTAAATTAAGGAAGTTTGAGAGATGCCTGTGCCTGTATTTGCAAGGATATGAAGAAAAAAATCTATTGAATTGCAAGCAAATAAAACATTTCCTAATGAATTCATTATAGAGCTGATATTATTATAAAGGCAGTTTGACAGAAATCTCCAAGGTTTTACATTAATTTAATTAAAATGTTGTGTTAGGATTCAAGGTGTCTGTAACAAGTTACCAGTGACGGTTTATAATTAAGCAGTGGTCACTTATTAACTGTTTGATCTTGACATGTTAAGAGATACAGGCCTGATTCAAAGCCCATTGAAGTCAATCGAAAGACTCTCATTAACTTCCGTGGGTCAGGCCCTATGTGAAGATTTATAATAGATTTGGTAGTTTTATGCACAAAATAGTGACAATCAAATACCAGCTCAAATTCATTTTTAAACTGATTTGTTTTGAATATAAAAGCATACATTATAAAGAAATATTTAAGGTAAGGGTCCACACTAAGGGTAATATTTGTAAGAGTTCGTGGGCTATAACAGATTACCCCATACATTGAGTCTCAGTGAAATACTCAATCACCAGATGTCAGCTATTCTGCTCTGCAAGACAAATCACTCTATTCAGCCTGCAAGGGTAGAGTCTTCTTTTATTCTACAGTTCAAATGTAGATTCTTTTAGTTCAGATAGAGAGGGTAAAACAGGACACTCAAGAAGCCCGAGAAGGATTCAACCTCATGACATTTGGGAAAAGTCACCTAGAAAAAGGAGGATGTGTTTGATTTTCCTCAAAATCACTGACAATTCTACAATGTACGATCCTTCGCAAACTCTTGTAAAGAAAATGCAGAGGTCAAATCCTGCTCTTAGTTTCAACTGGTGCAAATCTGAAGCAAGTCTCGTGACTTCATCCCTGACTCCCCCTGGAGTCCATTATGCCTCCAGATTTAAACAGGTGGTTACTGAGAGCACAATTTGACCATCCACATGGGCCTGATTCCACTCCCATTAAAGTCCATGGAAAGGCTTTCACTGAGAATAAAAGTTGAATCAGAGCCTGAGTTTTCAAGGCATAATTCTCATTCCAGCTGATTCCTCTAGTCAAGATGTTTTTTTCACTATGTAATTAAGTTGTGCTGATTTTCTTCTGATTATTTTGATTACACTAAATTACCTAACATACAGGTTATGGATCACCTCTGCTGTTGAGTTACTTTCATCCCTTTTTATGCCAAGTTTCTCAGAAATGCTATCAGATCATAAAATGAGTGCTATAATGAAAAGAATATGAATGCTATGGTAAAATAGATATAGATATAGATATACACACACACTTTAGAATAGGAGCTTGAGGAATTATTTATTTTACTTTACTTAATTTATTAATGCTAACATTTGGCTTATTAATGAAGTTTTCATTTATTTTATTGAAAGTAATTTCCTGACTTTATTTTATTGGGTTAAGAGAGATATTTTATTTTATTGTTTCTGCTTGTTCATTTCAGTGCAATTATTGACTTTTCTTGAAATGTTTACGTTTATGCCAAAATAAAGTAAATCTGCAATTCAGTGTTAATCACCTGAATTACCCATTATGTTATGGGCAAGATTTTTTTATAATAAAGCTACCCAGGAGTTTATGTGCAGGCGGCAGATGATCATTGCTCACTGTGGTAAATGTTGGGTAACAGGAACCTAATGGACTAGAAAATTCTGAACGCTGCACTCTGTGCGCCATATTAGAAAACCCTACATACTAAAATAAACAAACAAGAACCCCACAAGACTCTACTCCACTATTTAGCTGGGCTTTTCCTTCCAATTCTTCAGAATACCATCCTTCTAAGAATGTGTCCAGGGAATTACCCCCATGCTGTAATGGGGGATAGTGGAACAGAAATGGAAGCACTATTTCTGAAGGTGTTTTGAAGAGTTCCCTTCTAAAGAAAGACAATGGGAAGTATTGTAACCCAAGCTGGCCAGGCTGTTATGATCAGAAGATGTTAAGAAACACCAAGAACCAAGGATAATAATCCAGAGAAGTGAAATCAAGTCTCAAAACCACTGAGAGAAGACTATTGGGGTGGCTGGCACTTGGTGAATTATGGATAAAATCTCCTGAGATAATGGAAAATAGAAATATTTGTAGTATATGATCCTACTTGAAGTGTAGCTATGATGTGCTTTGCTGTAGAAAGTAATGCCTCCGAAAGGTGTATCCTGCAATCAGAGCATTCGCCATAGTAATTTGGGACTGATGTTACAATGGGTTATAAATACTCATATAAAGAGTTGGAGCCTGTTTATCTTTGCTGGCTTCACTTGGATCAATGTAGTTAATCCACCTTTCTCTAAAACGTGGCAAAATTGTATCCTTTCTGATGCAATAAAATCTGAGTCACTCTGCATTGGAGCTAACAACTTAGTCACTACTATGGAGAAGGAAATATAAAGAACAGATTCTTTCCAGCTGCCGGTTTTGATTTCACATACACGTTGCTTTTCAGTAACAACATACACGTGTTGGACTCACAGCTGCTTTTCCCTCCTTCCCCTTAGACACGTATGAAGTTGAGAAGCAGGATGAGGTCAGTAACGGAAGAGAAGCCCTTTCGGGGTGGCCCAGCAACACCATTGCAGTGAGGGGTCGGCTATGAAGAATCAACCCATGAACTCACAGATGATGATCTGGTGGGGGCTGCAAGGGTGGGGGCTGCACGGGTGGGGGCTGCATGTGCAGACTCTAGTGACCAAGTTATGCTATTTTGGAGCACCCCCTGCTGGCCTCTGCAAAAACAGGCAGCGGTTAAAAGGGAGCTGCTAATGGATGCA
Source organism: Mauremys mutica (assembly GCF_020497125.1). Taxonomy (NCBI): domain Eukaryota; kingdom Metazoa; phylum Chordata; order Testudines; family Geoemydidae; genus Mauremys; species Mauremys mutica. The sequence continues at coordinate 130,312,672 of NC_059076.1, read as the reverse complement.
CGGAAACAAATTCTGATCTTGGTTACACTGGTTCAAACCAGAGTAACTCTATTGAAATCTGTGGAGTTGCTCTGAAGTTACACCAAGGTTAATGAGAGCAGAATTTGGCATGCTTGGACGTTTGGGCCCTGGGCTAAAGGCACTGCAGACTCCCCTGGCTCACAAGCTACCTATCAGATCAGCCCTTCTTCAAAGGGCTTCTAGAACTTGGCTAGAAAACCCCCTCTCCAGAAAACTTTCTAGAGACTCAGTATTGTACCTTGAATTTCCTCTGTTATAATGGCCTGATCTAGAGACCTTCGAGCCTTAGGAGAATGGCAAGGGAGGCAGCTCTCTGTTTCCCTTTGTCTATCCCCTACTCAGCAGTGTATAGTTTAAAGAGTTCTGGAATGCTTTGGCTAGTGCTGTTGGACTTTTTGAGGAGGAATTCTTCCTAGTTAATGTCCCACTTGCTGTTCCCTGGTTTGGGCCATTAGTAAATTCTTTGCTTTCCTTCTCCCATTTCAAGCCACTGCCTTCTGCCAGTCCCTCAGGTGGAAAAATGAACAATGTTTCTAGCTTTCTCCCATTATACAAGAACCAGGGATGCTCACTCAAAAGATAACAGCCAGCAGTTATAAGCTAGTACATAAAAAGAAAGCCCTTCAGATCCTGTGTGGCTGGGCCTGTAGATTCCATTGCTACAACGGGTCAAGAGTCCAATTTTAAAAAGGGCTGGATAATTTTAACAGCAGCTGCCTGGTCAGTGAGCACATATCACTATGCATACACTGATAGGGACAATTGAATCTCAAAATTTTACGGTGTCAAAGGATTGCTGTGGGAGCCAGGGAGATTTTTCCACCGCCATGGAGAGCATTGTGCAAGTATCCAAGGACTTCAACCCTACAAGCTACTGTGTGCCCTCAACACCCACTCATACCAGCCCCAGTTCAGCAGGATACTTGAGACTGCACCTGAATTCCAGCATATGACAAGTCTCATGGAAGGCACTGGGCAGAATCATGTAATGGAAGTTAGGCATGTGTTTAAATATTGTGTAGTATGGGGACTTCAACGAAAGCTGATGGTGCTCAGTGCCTGGCAAGTCAGAGGCCCGGATGCATGGGATGGAAACAGCTGAGGTCTGAAGTCTCACTGATCTGTTTTAAATCCATGAAGTGTCAGGTGCTGTTTACTGGACTTGGTGGACCAACTGCTCTGCCAAATCCCTTGTTGTGTCTCATGCATTTATAGTCTGGGGATAGGTGGCTCTGCATTTTCCGCTCCATCTGCAGAAAGTGTCCAATTGTGTAAACTAAAACAAACTCCATTACTACAGCACAGGGATGGTAAACACAAAAAGATGCACTGAATATAGCCAAGTACCTGACAAAAGCAAGGAGAGTCTGAGTTATGTCTGTAACATTGTCTCCTTGATCGAGCAGGGCCTGCTGGTAATGAGATATGCAGTATCGTGTCTTACTCCACACCCAGACAATAACCATGCACACTGGGTCAGGCTGAGGACCAGTTTTCATACCTTTTAGTGCATGTTTTCTCTTTCTGGCAAAACATCCCTGCAAAGTGTTGTTACACAGGCAACGGATTAACTGGTTAGATCTGCAGGCTAAGAATCATGTTTTTTATGCTCTGTTCTACTCCTAGCTGTGTCAGTTAATTGCATGAGATGTAGGGCAAGTCAACTTAATCTGTGCTCAGTTGCCCCATGTCTAGAACAGGTCTGACTTCTCTCACAGGAGTAAGAATTCGAAAGCCAGCATTTTCAAAGCAGGTGCCTAGGGTTAAGCACTTAATTCCAGATCCAAGCACCGAAATAAGTTGTCTATATTTTCAGAGGCGCACTTAACACAATGAACACTGTGATTTTTATGCCTCTGAAAATTAGGCCACCTTAGATTCCTAAACATGGGCTTAGGTGCCTGACTTTAGGCACCTAAGAGTGAAAATAGAGACCTTAAACATGCACCATAATGACATCCTCAGTTGTAATGTGCTATATAATTATAATAAAGTGTTATTACACTTACTTCCACCACCTGCTCCGCCCCCTCCCCGCACACACAGAAAAAGAAAACATCCAGATAATATTATAAATGCGAGGGTGAACAAGCACATCTTGCCTGCTACTGCATCCTCCCACTGGACTCATCCATCAAGCTCACAGTGATATACAAGGGCCCAATGATTTAGGTTATTTTGGTGAGGTGGCCATTTATTTTAGGGAAATCAAAGTATGCAGAAAACAAAAATTTTCTCTTCCTGCCCCCAAAAAGACCTCTTTTTGGAAAGCACAATGTGAAACAAGCCAGGATCCTGTGTAGGAATTAAATTAGTTTTGCTTTACTGTTCATTCTACTATGATGTCATAGAAAATAAAGGGATGAAGAGTCTGAAAATTTCACTCTGTCAATCTGAAACAACTCTCTGGGCTCCATGTTCCTAATCTAGGCTGCAGTGATAGTATCTTACAAACGGTTTCTTACCACAATGTTCCATCATAATCACTTCATTGGAAATGCTCTATTGCAGGCCATCTTGGTATAGAACTGTGGGGCAGTTTTAGAACTGACAGGACACGTCTGCAGGGAGGAGGAGGTTTCAGATAACCAAAATAACTTTTTTTTGCAAGAAGGGAACAACATCTTACTCACACGTGCCGTTTTTAGACACAGATGCAAATTCTCACTCAGTTGCATAGAATTTGCATGCAAGTGCTGCAGTTTAACAGGTGTTGTTCAGACACTTGGGTGACAGGCAAAAAAAATATTTTGATAAGATCAAAGAGGAAATCAAATGTGAACTGGTGCATTCAGTGTGGGTGAAATGCACCCTTGTACAGAGAGCCGGCACAAAGCCTAAGCCTCATTTAAGTCCCACGTAAGGCCTTAAGCTACAGAAATGGGGGCAGATTCTCGGCACATGGAAATAGTCATAGCTCTAGTGAAGGCGATTTACACCAACTGAGGTTCTGTCCCATCAGGTATTAAATATTTCATTGTAAAAGAGAATCAGAACAGTCAAAAACCTGGCATTACAGCTCTTTATTTCAGTGCCCGTAACATACAAAGTGATGACTCACGTTTTTGACACTGTAACATGCAAAGCACCCATAGGTGGAATAGGATACATCAGAAGATTGCCTTGTCCTCTTGCTACATTTGTATCCCGTCCAGGCAGGAAGACTCAATATTCCTTTGCTTTCAGCTCTATCCTCCCATGAATCAACCCAGCTGTGAGGTGTGATAAATTGTCTTCATTCCTAACCGAATGATTTGCTGCTAAGGTACCAGACGTTGAAAGCGTCTCAAATACACTTCTGTAAACTTGATCAAGGTCCCAGTTCTGCTCGTGTTTACAAGGATGTCAATCTGGAGTAACTTCACTGATTGGAATAAATCTTGATGGGAGTTACTGCGGATTGACACTGGTTTAACAGAGCAGCGGTTGGCCCCACGGATGAAATTCACTCCTGTGCAGAAAAAGCCTATGCAACCCTTCTGTCCCGACCCTCCTGCACAGGGGGTAAATTTGACCCATGCAGAATAACTAGGCATTCTGTACAATTAAAAACCATGATGTAAAAAAACCGAACAGGAGAAAATACAGAACCAAAAAGTCCCAGTAAGGCAACAGCAGGTCCCAACTGGATATGCCCTAGTTTTACATGCTGAATCTTTAATTTTTCCTCCCAGCAAACTAAATAAAAACAATACATTGTGATCACCTTTCTCCCCACACCAAGACGCGGTCAGAGCAACCAGCAGGTTCAAGTTCTGTAAGACGAGTCCTTTTTGGTAAATGCTTCTTATAAAACAAAATAAAAATGTTAAAAGCAACTTCTGTTCAAGTGACTATTTTTTTTTAAAAAATGACAAGCATTCCTGAACAATAAAAAATAGAGAATATAGTTTTAAAAAAAGACATTCAGTAGCACGTCAGCGGATCCCGACAGGCCTTCTGCCCCGACCTCTGCGGCTGAGCCAGCCGCTCGTTAAGGCAACGTGTCAGGTTGGCACCATTACGACAGCTGTTTGGAAGGCAGGGAGCATCGTGTGGCTGGACTGTGTCAGAGGGACAGTTTCTCACGGGCGCTGACAGAACCATCTTCCATGCCAAAGTAAACCACGTCGGCCATGTTGATAAAGAGACCTGTCTCCACCACGCCTGGGAATAGAACATTCACACACAGGTTAGGGATCGAACCATCTCTTATCTGCCAGGCTTACCCCGGCTGCTCTAATCCTCTAGAATTAGGGACTGTATTATTATTCACTGTTCAGGCATCCAGGCCAGACGCTCAGAAGGTATTTAGGCACCTAACGCCAATTGATTTCAATGGTACTTAGGCATCTAAATACACTTGAGGACCTGGGCCTCTAAGTCCACTATGGCTTTACAAAATCAGTCTCTGTACTGACAAGCTTATGACATTTATGCTTCCGAACATAAGCCAACCTAGAATTTGATCGGGGGAAGAAAGGGTTAAGAAAAGTTTCCCTATTGGCAGATTATCCCAGAATTCCCCACTACAGGATTTCTTGCACAACCCACTGGAGCAGCAGTACTGGCCACTGTTAGGGAGGGACACTGGACTAGATAGACCAGGGGTTCTCAAATTGGGGGTCACGAGGTTATTACATTGGGGGTCATGAGCTGTCAGCCTCCATCCCAAACCTCGCTTTGCCTCCTGCATTTATAATGGTGTTAAATATATTTAAAAGTGTTTTTAATTTATAAGGGGGGGGTCACACTCAAAGGCTTGCTATGTGAAGGGGGTCACCAGTACAAAAGTTTGAGAGCCCCTGAGATAGACCATTGAGCTGATCTGGAATGATCGTTCTTATGGGTAGGAACAGAACATAGAGTGAAGTGCTTGCTAACACCCTGACTTTACAACCAGCTTGGTGCAAGAGGACATCTGCACCCACGGAGAGCCTCGCTAAAGCCAGTGGGTCTCTGTATTGGTGCAGGAATCCAGCTCTGTGGCCCTCAGAAGGATCGGCGGGCTAAGCAAGTAGCCCCACAGCAGTCAGTAAGCACCATGTCCTGAAGCAAACATTGCACAAACACACATCAAGCTTATACGTAACAGCAGGAGTGAGATACAGAAGGAAAGGGAGCACAAGCGTTGCAGGAGTACTATCAGTGGGAGCTTTGGATTAGAATGCACGTCTTGATGGCTGTTTCTTTTCCTCTTCTACCTTTCGAGCAAGCAGCCTTTTTGCAGCAGGGCATGTTTTACAACAGAAAATAAAGGAATCACTGTCACAACAGAGACAAATGGCACAGGATTTTGACTAGCTGCATGCGAAACCAACAGATCTCTGCTGTGGAACTCTAGACAGAGAGTGACACATGGCAACTTTCACCAGTTTATTTAGATTAGTTTGACTAGCATCGCTGCCTGGGGCTCAAGGCTGATATCAACTGACTGCTGGGAGCCAGTGCAGAAAAATATATTCAGACGCAGTGGAATGGTGAACATCAAGACACTGGGTGTAATCCTATCCCCGCTGGAGTCAATGAGAGTTTTGCCATGGACATCAATGGGCGCAGGATTTCACCCTGTACTTTTAACTGTAATAAAACAATATAGATGATCCATGTACAGCAAGTTACAGGGAGCAGATACAGAGTATAATTCACTTCCAGATGCTGACTGCGCTGACACTGCCCCTGCCACCTGGTGCTTTATCATCCAAAATCCAATCCTGCGAGATTCCCCGGCAGCGGGAACTCAGGGTGCCCTGCACCTTGCAGGTTCAGAACAGAACGATTCCAGTGCCCTGGATGAGAAGGGGAGGCTGGCGGAGCAGGGCAGGGCTTTTCACTAAGGAGGGCGTAAGATCTGCCTATGGCTTAGCTTTAAGGAGGTGGCTCCCCTGTTTTGCCAGGGAGTTCTAGGTGCAGGGGAACACTGGAAGAGGCAAAAAGGTGAGAGTGAGACAAGACTACAAAGGGAAGGGGGGTGGGGAGAGAACAGAAATATAAGGTGGCAGAGTAGTGCAGAGCACTGAAGGAGCAGAAGGGGAGAAGCCAATGGAGGTATTCTAGGAGGCTGGGATGTGGGGGAAGGACACCACACAAAGTCCATGCAGCAGAGGGAGGCTATTTAAGCTGCAGTGGTTTGGGCAGACTGCGGGGGTGGGTCAGATGTCCCAATGTGGAGCTCCTCCACGCAAAGATGGGCTAGGAACCAGATTAGCAAGAAGACAGGCCTTATCACTCGGAGACGAAGGATTAGTCCCTCTGGCTGTGATTCCTGCAAGCCCTAAAGAGGGGCTGGGTTTCATCATCGCTTTCTGCTCCAGGCCTCACAGCAGAAGTAGGTTTCTGCACTAGCAAGTGGCCCCTGATGCTTTCATAATCCAGTGCTAGCCTGGGTCTGACACAATCTATGGAGCGGCAAATGGCCAAACTCACCTGGAATATACAGGAATTGGAAAAGGTTCAGAAAAGGGCAACAAAAATGATTAGGGGTATGGAACAGTTTCCACATGAGGAGAGAGATTGGCATTAAGAAGATTGGCACTTTTCAGTTTGGAAAAGAGATGACTAAGGGAGGATATGATAGAGGTCTATAAAATCATGTGGAGAAAGTAAATAAGGAAGTGTTGTTTACTCCTTCTCATAACACAAGAGCTAGGGGCCACCAAATGAAATTAATAGGCAGCAGGTTTAAAAACAAAATGAAGTATTTCTTCAGACAACACATAGTCAACCTGTGGAACTCTCTGGCAGAGGATGTTGTGCAGGCCAAGACCATAACAGGGTTCAAAAAAGAACTAGATAAATGCACGGTGGTTAAGTCCATCAATGGCTATTAGCCAGGATGGGCAGGAATAGTGTCCCTAGCCTCCGTTTGCCAGAAGCTGGGAATGGGAGACAGGGCATTGACCACTTGATGATTACACCTGTTCTGTTCATTCCCTCTGGGGCACCTGGCATTGGCCACTGGGGGAAGACAGGATACTGGGCTAGATGGACCTTTGGTCTGACCCAGTATAGCCGTTCTTATGCCTCAGAGCCAATTACTTCTGGGGAGGGAGGTCTGGAGTTTTCCCCACAAGGCTGCCACAACAAGGTGAGAGACTCTTGGGAGGTGTGAGATCAAATAATTTATAATGGTTCAGAGCATGAAAAATAAACCGGTGAGTGCCCCCTTTACAGAGACACCCCACCCCCTCCAACAGAACTGCTACTGAGCCCACCAACAGCAACCAAGGATTCTCACCACCATCACCTCTGATGTAGGTATGTCCAAAAGCCCTGAGTCAGCAAAGTACATAAGCACCAGCCTCACTTTTAGCATGACTAAGCTCAGTGACGGCAACAAGTACGCTTAAAGTTAGAGCCATGCTAAGTACCCTGCTGAATCAGGGCTTTAGGGACAAGATCACAATAGAGAAAATTGTGCAGAGTGGTACACTGGGTTTAAATTATATGACCAAGATTAAATTTCCCCATCCTTGATGTCATAAACAGATAGTTAAGGGATAAGGTCTCTTTCACCTGTAAAGGGATAACAAGCTCAGTAACCTGATGAACACTTGACCAGAGGACCAATCAAGGGACAGGATAATTTCAAATCTCTGTGGAGGGAAGTCTTTGTCTGTGTTTCTTTGTTTGGAGTTAATCTCTTTTTGGATTTAAGAGAGGCCAGTCATATCCTTCAAGTTCTCCAAGTTTCCTGAAATAGCCTCTTCTATTCAATATAGTGAGTATTAGTTAAAAAGGCGGATTAGTCTTTTGAGTTGCTTTCTGTATTTGCAATTGTGTGTTTGCTGGAAAAATTCTTTATTTCTGTTTGCTGTTACTGATTATTCTGAGGAGGAGGGAGGGGGAAGTCTCTCCAGGTTTATAAGTCAGACCCTGTGATATTTTTCCATCCTGGTAATACAGAGATAGTGTACTTTTTTCTTTCTTTAATAAAATCTTTTCTTTTTAGAACTTGAGTGATTTCTTCCCTTGTTTGGATTTTCAGGGGAAGGGGAGGGAGAAAAAGTGAATCCCTCTTTGTTTGATTCAAGGAGTTTGAATCAAGGTCTCTCTCCCAAGGACAAGGGGAGGGGGGAAGAAGGAGGGGGGAACTGGATTATTTCCCTCTGTGTTAAGATTCAAGGAGTTTGAATCTGTGTTCCCCAGGGAAAGTTTTGGGGGAACAGGGAGTGTGTCAGACACTTAAAACTTGACTGGTGGCAGCGAGAACCAGATCTAAACTAGGATTTTAGTTTAGAGGAGTCCATGCAGGTCCCCATCTTGTGAACGCTAAAGTTCAAAGTGGGGAATAAACCTATGACACTTGATTTAAAAGGTAAGTTACTGGGCGCAATACAGGAGGAACTAGATGAAATTCTCTGGCCTGTGGCATGCAAGAAATCAGACTAGATGTTTTAACGGTCTCTTCTGGCATTAAATATCTATGGAAAAGTATCAGAAAGAAACCACCCTGGCAACCAGTTGCATTATGCAGCGAAATAGTGAAAGCTGGATGTGTTACAACAGGCCTCCAGACTCCTTTTCCCGAAAGACATTGCTGTGCTCATCCCGACAGCATGAAATGAATGGCGTGTATTTAACAGGTCTCTGAACAGAGTTATGTTCACTTGTAGCACTGAAAGTCAGATGCATTTTTTATGGCTGGAGAAGTGTTAACACTGACACCATGACCAAATACCAGTAAAAATTCCCCTGTAGCACCCTTTTCATCTCCTGCCTCGCATTGTTGTACGCAGCTTTGCTGGGTGCTGTTAAACAGCTGACACACCTTCCTCTAGAGTGGGCTCCATTGAGTGGCCTGTGGTAGTGATCCCGTAATTTGTACACTAGTTTAATTTTGCTTTGGGATGAAAAAGGGTTAAGAAATGCAAGACACCAGGATTTTGTTGCCATTAATGGTTTCAATAGCAAACATCAATTAGGAGCCGAGTAACCTCATACCTCTTCCATAACATCCCATTACATGACCACACACTTCCTGTGTAAGGCCCCAAGGCTGCAATGCACGGCCAGCGGGCAGACTGTTGCACTGGCCCATGCACAACACACTCCAGGAATGGGGACACTGTTTAACTCAGAGAAAACACCCACATGATGAAGAATTATACCCAAGTGTACCTAGTATTTTCTTTTAAGTAAAATATAATCTTTGCGGAGAGGTTTTAATCCGTAAGGGCCGTTTTTTGCAAACCTGATGTTCAGTCGTGCGTACTCCTGCACAGAGATGCCAGCCTTGCTCTGAGACTTTTAGGGATGTTTATGGAAAAGAATCAGGGAAGTTGCTTAGATCATCAGTAAATGCCAAAGGTGTGAAGCCAAATACAGACAGAGGTTTGGGGGTAGCACCTTGACTGCTTGGGCTGCATTTTAGATGCACTTCTGCACATGTGAGAGTAAACAGGATCTCCCCCACCATCCCCTGTCTATGGCCTTGCACCACCCCTGGTTGCACCCTTGATCCAACCCCCAAAGAGGGAGATGGGGCAGACTGGCCCTAGGAAAGCCGCCCTCCTATGCTGCTTAGGGCTCTTAATTACCCGGGCCAGTTCTGGGCCTGAACCTTCTTCCCAAGATGATCTTCCTCTTCTCCCTCCTCTGTCACGTTCCTGTGCTCTTCCTCTGGTGCCTCCTCCTGCCCCTCTGGATTCTCCTCTCCCCCAGACTGCACAGTGATGGTGTGACAGGAGACAAGCCACAGTGATTGTCAGTGGGGCTTGGGGCACTGCTGGATTCACTGCCCAAGCCACAGGCTGTGTTACACTCTAACTGCCCCGGGCGTTGTTCAGCAGGGCCCACCTGGGGCAACTGGAGCACAACACACAGCCTGTGGCTTGGGCAGTGAACCCAGCAGCGCCCCAACCCATTCAAAATGGCTCGCCTATCAGACCCTCACCGCGCAGTCGGTGTATGCACCACAGGGTGGTGGTGAAGAGCACCCCCAGCCGCCGCAGGACTATTCACTGTGCTCGTCGGACCTCAGTGGTGGTGAGTGACCCGTATGCACACGCATACACACACACACACAAAATACGTGTGCACTTGCAAAATTAGTTGATTTAAGCCTGAATTACGAATTTTGTAATTACAAGTAAAATCGGGAAAATTATGGAAAATTCGGGAGGGCTAGCATCTCTGCACAGCACGTTTCCTCCCAAGTATGCCACACATAACGAGCAGGGCTGCAGAATTGAGTTTAAATTACTTGTGTACCATCTCAGACAAATTTTGTTCGGAAGAGATGAATGAAACAATGCTGCCACCTGGTGGATGATCTCATAAATACGGATATAACTTTTTTTTTTTTTTTTTTTAATATAGGCGAGTCTCATCGAACGTAACCCCAGCGTAAGATGAGACTCGCCTGTAAGTGTAATTTAAGTCAGGGTAAAAGCAGTCGAGCTTCTTAGTGGGAGTTGAAATGTACACGTTTTCGGTTTTGTTTTATTTTATTTGACCAACGAAAGGTCACCTGACCAACCCCTTTCTGAGTTATACAACAGTTAAAAAAAAAATTCTCTTCCTAAAATGAAATCACTGCCTGAAGCTCTATGGCTGTGTGTGCACTGCCGATGGGAAGCAGAATTCCCAGCTCACGCGGATGTACATGGGCTAGCTTTGATCAAGTGAGCACACTAAGAGAAGGACTGTGCTGCGGCAGCACAGGCGGTGACTCAGACGAGACGCCCAAGTGTGTACCTATGATCTTAGTCGGGATCGTACCCTGGCCGCTAGCCCATACTGCCACGGCCACAGTACCATGTTTAGCCAACTAGTCGTGTGTATGTCTACCAGAGCTGGCAATCGCACTCCCCCGCTTCTATGCGGACGTACCCTACAAATCACAGCCCGACTTGTGACTTCATGGCCACTGTAAACCTTTATACAAATAAGGGTGAGATTTTCTTCAAAAGCACCTAAAAGTGAGTGGGTCTACATAGATTTTGTATCTGTCTAACTGTGTCTGTTGGGATGAGATTCTTTTACCAATAGTTGTACCAGTACAGCCCCCAGCATGGATACTGTTACACTGGCATAGCTTATTCCCCTTCTGCATGGGAATAGCTATGCTGGTACAAGCACCTTTACACTGGTATAAACTGCTTCCGCCCTAGGGGGATTGGACCACTGGAACTACCCTGGTGAAGTCAGAGCCCTACTGCATGCGTGCAGAAAGGCCCTTGTAGGGGCACAAGTCACGCCAACTCTCAATGGGGCTTCGATGCTTTTGAAAAATCCCATCCCAAGAGTCCATCAACGTTGCGATGAGGAGCTCCTACCTGAAGCAGCACAAAGAGCATTCGAAAAAGATTAGGATCTAGTTCTCCTAATGAAGTTACAGCGCTGTAAAGTCATTGGCATCGATGGACACCAATGTAACTGACATCTCACCACTCAAGATACTCAAGCATTTGCTACCTTTAAGCATGCGAGTAGCACCCTGGTATTTCCATGTTTAAAATTAGGCAAGGGTTTATGTATCTCACTGAATTAGGATCTTAGGACTCATCTGGACTAGAAAGTTTTGCTGTTTTAACTATATTGAGATAGTTAAAGTGACAAAAACCCATCCAGGGTGTACACAGTTTTACACTACGATAAGCACTCTTATGCCATGATAACGTATTCCAATTCAGGAAGCAAAATATACCACCCCTAACCAAGAGAGTTATACCAGTATAACTTCATGGACTCATAGATTCTAAGGCCGGAAGGGACCATTGTGATCATCTCGACTGACCTCCTGCATTACACTGGCCAAAGAACTTCCCCTAAGTAATTCCTAGAACAGATCTTTAAAAAAAAGAAAATAAAAAAGAAAATAAACACCCAATCTTGATTTCTAAATTGTCAGTGATGGAGAGTCCACCACGACCCTTGGTAAATTGTTCCAATGGTTTATTACTCACACTGTTAACAACTGACGCCTTATTTCCAATGTAGACCAGACCTCAGGAACTCAGTAATTTTTTAATCTGAGAGATTACCTGGTATCATTTTTATAGCTGTGTTCACTTCGTTCCACTTGTGGACCTTGTCAAACTTCCAGTCCAATATGAAATTCCCATTGTCTGTCACCACGGGACCCTAGGCAAAAAGATGTGCTGTTAACTACCTTGCAAAAAACTTTTTTTTTTTTTAAAACACTCAGGCACAAAGTTGGCTGCCCTCACAGTTTTCCATTAGAAATAAATGTCTCAAACAGAACATTTAAAATAAAGAAAATTGCTGTTATTCAACTGTGTCACTGCCCCACTCATTGTTTTGCACCAGGTGGGGAGGACGACAACAACAAAAAACACACACACAGCTATACACTTTACATCAAAGTGTGTGGGGCTGTGGACTATGGAAAGCACCTAGACACCTTGGCGAATGTGGGACTAAACGTATGTACTTGTGAGATGAACCTGCTCCCACTGTTGTCAATGGCAAAATTCCTACTGGCTTCAGCAGTGCAAGGATAAAATGCTATTACACGGTGTTTAGTCATATTCTACACAGAGGCTGGAAGACACAGCCCTTAATTAACCAATTTAAGCATGATAAGGGGATGCTTTTCATAGAGTGACCCATTTCGGTACCCTAAAAAGAGTCTGTCCTAGGCCGTTAGAAGAGCTTCAATGCGAACCACCACCACTATTAATAATACTTATACCAAAAGGTACTAATGGTGACCGTCTTTGAGCTAAGGATAATCCCTTCATTAAAGCCAACAGACATGCCCAGTACTTTCTCAGGCTCAACAGAAAGAGCAAACAAGTCCCTTCACGTAGTAAAAACAGCGAGGGGCTGCTGCACTAGACCTCATGACACGTCAGTGCTAACCCTTGTGGAGGGGTTGCCCTGTTTGCAAACATGAGTGCTAGCATATTGGTTTGCCGGAGAAGTGTGATCCTCAGAGGAAGACGAGGAACAGATCTTCCTGGGCACAGAGCTCTTTGGAGCAGCTGACTTGGGCATTCTGAAGGACACCACCTGCTGCTGCGTTCAGGGTAACAGGACTTTATTTACAAGAAATGTCCACAAACAAGATGACTTCAAGAATAGACCTGACTCATCTCAGAATTTCTCATCCTAATGGAAACAAGCCTGCAAGGCACCAAATACTGGTGAACCGATCAGGTAAAATGGGAAACAATACATGATATTAAACACTATATTGCTCTTTTAATCCTCACCCACTAATTCTCACAAAGCACCTGTTAAGTAGGCAAGTATTTTACAGATGAAGAAAGAGAGGACCAAAAAAGATAGGTGATATTCCCAGAGTTGCACAGTTGAGTCAATGGTAGACCCTAGGAGCTTGGCACAGATCAAGACTTAAATTCAGCCGGAACCATCCAGAGCAGAGCTGGTAAATATTTTCAAGCCCACAGGAGCCCTGGGGCACCCACGGAAGGACTGAAACCTCAAGCCTCCCGCCAGGGGGACTAAAGCTCCGACACACACACCCTACCTGTTCTGTAAGTTAGTTCAAGTCTGCTTTTTTGAAGTTCAATGTCCTTATTCTGCTGCTCTCACTCCTTTCTTTCCTTAGAATCTTGAAATCTATCACTTCAAGATCACTTTCATCCAAGTTGCCTGGAACCTTCAGATTCACAACCCATTCCTCCATTAGTCAGAATCAAGTCTAAAATGGCTGTTCCCACTTCCGCCACTTTCTGAAACAAAATCGTGCCCCCAATATATTCCAGAAACGTATGGAGCACACATTGTGTTTTGCTGTCTCAATTGAGACACTGTAAAAGGGCCGGAGTTTCAGAAGGGGATGCTCAGCAAGTAGATGCCCAAAGTCACTAGCCACTTTTGAAAATTTAAGCCAAGGAGTTTTTTTGTTCTTTTATAAATATTCAAAAGCACAAACCATATATTCTCACACATTATCCATCACATTTCTGTTTTGCCACACGCCACGCATACCCATGTGGGGGGGAGAAGCCTTCTTCAGAGACCTTTGATCATACTGACCGCTTTCCGAACAGCCATCCTCAGCTCAGCAACACCACCAAACTTCCTGGTCAGTGCTCTGGTCACCGGGACATAAGCCATTGGGATGACTTCAATGGGGATTCCTTTCTTCCATTGCTCCCCAAGGTTCTTAGAATTTTTTCTACAGGAAATTGGTTTTAAACAGGATTAATAGTAATATTACAGCACCTAAAATATAATAAAATAATAATGATACATTACATAATAATACTTAATACAATAAATAATAATAATACACTCACATATAAAGCCCCAAAGGGCGCAACATCTAAGTCCTTTAGCAGAAAGCCTAGTGCTCCATTCAAATCCTCCTTAAGCCTTTTTTGAGACAGATTCATAGATCTTAAGGCCAGATGGGATCATTTGATCATCTAGCATCACCTGCTGTATAGCACAGGCTACAGGATTTCATCCAATTACCACCCAGACACTTGTGCAGAAAGACTGCAGGCTAATTTTCTATTATCCTACAGATGTAAGCAGAGGGGGAAGTTAGCCCAAGAACAGATGACGATGCCCAGCCAAGCTGGAAAGCTGGCCAGGCAGCTGAGCGTACCCACTCCCAAAGGCATGGGTACAGAAAAATTCTGAAGCGAGCACGTTCTGCAATTTGGGAACTCTGGGGTTTTGCAAATTAAAAAAAAAGTCAAATTCAATTCATGAGGTGTCAGTAGAGCTGGGCTTACTTAGGCCTAGTCCTGCTCCTATTGACATCGAGGGCCAAGCGTTCACTGACAGCGTTGGAAGCAAAATAACGCGCTCACTCAGTGAATGAACTCACATATTTAGCTATGGCTGAATTTGGCCCTCTGTCTCCACCTTGTGGGAATGAAGTGCAGTACATATTTTACCTGTAGTCGGCAACGACGACGAAGCATTTTGCATAGCCTGCAACTATCTTTTCCTGTGTCAAGCACCCTCTGTGAAGAAAATTAAGTAAACACATTAAACGGGCCTTGTCATGCTTGGGTGGACCCAAAGGATGACAGTATCTCTTACGTTCTCCCCACTCGTTCTGGAGGTTGTTTCACCCCCTCCCGCTTCCCGTAAACCTAATGTAAGTTAGTGCTTGTGAAAGGTACCAGACTGATAGCCATCTCCCCAGTGACCATGGCTATCAGCCAAACATACTAACAAGCAGAGTCTCTGCCCAAAGGGGACTTAGCACAGAAACCCAGGATATGAAGACTGCTCTCTTTCAACCTCTACAGATGGTCCAATCAGGCCCAGGGTGAGGCACAGTGATGGACAGGCCAATATTACTATACCTGCTGTGTGGATACCCAGGGTTCTCAGTCTGACACCCTTCAAAGCACTGAATTCACATAGAATCCCAAGAACACAAATCTGCTCCTGACTGATCTGCGTGAAAGGATTAAGAAGTCCCCATGAACTTTAGCCAAGCCCCAAAGCAATCACGGCTTGTATCACTAGATGGCGATGTTGCTCCTACTCCCACCTCCTACTCCCTTTTGGATACTGGATTATAAACTCTTTGGGTCAGAGATTGTCTCTTACTAAGTTTTTAGACAGCGTTACACACAGTGGGGCCCTGATTTCAATTTAGCCCTCTCTATACTATCATAACAGAAACATTTCTAACAACACAAGTAGTTTAATCTATTTGTTTAAGCCTGGCTGCAGCATTGCAGCTGTAAGCAGACACAAGGCACTGCTTACCCGCCACCTTTGATAAGGCTGAGGTCAGAGTCCACTTCGTCAGCTCCGTCAATGGCGACATCGAGCTGTGGGAAAAGAAAACATGGCTTGGAAACCTTGGGAAACAAATGCGCTTGTCATGAAAACTGTCATGAAGCAGGCACCTGCTGTTTGCACAGCTGCACTCAGCCCCACAACTCATGCATCCAGTAAGAGCTGCCCACATCTTACTGCACAGCAAAGTATCCTAATGCCAACAGGAGGTCCGATACTACATGGAGAGTTTAGTCAACACCAAACTGAACCCAAAACACTGTTGGAAGCCATCACTGATTTCTAGATGGCTTCTTGAGTACGCTGAAAACTAGCTCTGGGTAGACTCAAGGCCAGATGGCTCAATACAAGTGTCTCTTGAAAACAATTGCACACAGATACACAGGCACAGATAAACAGCAGGCAGCCAGCAAGTCCAGCTATAACTTATCACACCAGGCAAGCTGCTGATCTGGTCTAGTCTTGTTAGACAGGTAGGGACAGTATGTGAAAGGGAAACTCCCAGAGAAAATGCAGGTCCTGTAGGAAGTGGTGGCGGTGGTGACTCAGTAGCTAGCACTGTTCACTCCAGATCAGTGCTGAACTGACATGCAGCATGGGGCAGGAAGGCTGGGCTGCTAAAGGTGCCACCGAACCTTTACCCAGGGAGTGGTTGTTAGCCCCTGAGTCCTGGCAAAATTCCAACATGCAATGTCTGGCCCTTCTAGGTTACTTCATTTTGTGTTTGTTCAGGATTAGGGAGTGGATTTAGTGCTCATGAAACCGAGTCAAACAAATCTGACAGAACAAGCTTCCTGCAGCTCAGGTGCTGGATCTCCACTCTAACCTGCACATCTTTCAGTCCATCCCTGGCTCTCTCCTGAGCACAGACCCTCAAGTCGGTTTGTGATGCTGCACTGTGAGCAAACTGGGACTAAAACACAGCAGGCTCATTTCCACCTGTGCCCTAGCTCACAATCCAAACCCGGGTCCCGAGAGCCGAAAGGGGAGGGCGTTATCTCAACACACCAGCCACATCCTTTCTGCAGAAGAAGTTATCGACGCTCCACAGATACAGAAGCGATTTCATTTCTACAGTTCCCTTACCTCCGGGTGCCTGTCCAGGTCACTTAGGCTTAGACCATTCTGGAGGATCAACTGACGTGCCTACACAATGAAAACAACACAA
Source organism: Mauremys mutica (assembly GCF_020497125.1). Classification (NCBI taxonomy): domain Eukaryota; kingdom Metazoa; phylum Chordata; order Testudines; family Geoemydidae; genus Mauremys; species Mauremys mutica. Next base: position 130,295,799 of record NC_059076.1, on the reverse strand, counting down.
ACATTTTGCTGACAATTAAAAGAGTCTCTAAAATGTGCACAAACAGCTCAAACTCCTTTTGTTGGTGTCCCAGCTCCAAAGTCTAACCAAAGAGATGGCTTGGGCTCTCCAGTCTCAGTTTCCAAAGGCATCTTGTCCTGCAGCAGGAGCAGGAGAACCAAGTAACATGGAGAAGTCTCCTTTGCTAGTTAGAGACTGGCATTCTGTAACAATGGGTATTAAAGCTGCTTTGAATTACAGTGAGCGGGCTGTATGTTAGGATTCCTGGTTCCTCCTCCTGCAGGGCACCATTAGTTCCCATTGACTTCAGCGGGAGTTACTTAAATCCTACAAGATCGGGAAAACACTAGGCTCCTGGGTTCTACATTTGTCTCTTCCACAAACTAAGCCACTGTGTGACCTTGGATGAGTTGCCTTCTCTGTGCTTCAGTTCGCACCCCTCTGTGCAATGGGAATAGTAATATTCACCCCACAGAAGTTCAGGGAGATTTAACAGTTGGAAAATGCTTTTTGTTGCTACATAGAAAATCATTTTTCTTTTAAAAGCGAAATTGGGGAGGGTGGGAAACCAACTTCCCTGACAAAGACTGGGGGACGTCTCCTGGATTCTGTCATGCTCTGTCATGAGTCTAAGCCCCCCTAACGAAGAGTGACTTTCTGTCCCCTGTACTGGCTACACTATATAGAGGTTTAGGAGTCTGCTGCCATCCCTTTAATTCAAGCAGGAGAGGTTTCTGCTTATAGACCCAAAGGTATCAGGTTCAATCCCCATCCAGGGAAATGTTATAGCAAGTTGCATTACCTGAGCTAAATTCATCCCCAATATAACTTCGGTCAAGTCAAAAGCTCCTGGCACACTTTTGAGTATTGTATAAAACAATGGCAACCCCGGGGATATATCAGCCCCCCTGCAGTTTGAACTACTGCTGACATGTCCTACTATTTAATTTTTGTTCTTTTGTACCAAGGCTAAGACACTTCTTTAAAGAGTTTCCTGATTTTACTCTCTGTTTACTCAAATCTTTAATATTACAGTGAGGTTTTCCTTTAAACCTTCCAGGCCATATCCTGAGGAAGCAAAAGAGGCAGCGGAGTTTCACTTAAAGTCAATGGAGCTACATCATGTGAGGACCCAGATCTCTGTATTTGCCATGCATGCAGGTCTCAGGAAACGACAGCATTTGGGAGTTATTCGCTCCAGTGGGATGGGGAGGCTGGGTTCACAGAGTCATAACCAAGTGCACAGTTCTCGTGACCAAGAGATAAAGCAGCAGTAACGATATGGCTCCTGCACATACGTCAAGGATTGGAATGAGACTTTCCTTATAGGTACACGAAGGTTTCCTAAGCGTAGCAAGACAGACACAGAACTGCCCAGCACTTGGAATCTCACTGACACGCAGCCTGCTTCGGCTCTACAACTGCTTTAATTAGGCGGAACCCAGAGCTCTCCTCGGTATTAGATGGAGACCTACAGTTTGTTGCCAAGAAACAGCCCAGTTGCTAGGTTATAACCCCCTAGGAGGCTACCCAGATGATCAGTACACGCACAACTCAAAAGGAAAGGGACACAGATACACAGGGCCGGTTCCCAATCTTATACACACAGGTTTGGCTCCACTCATTTTGATGGATTTACACCAGTGTTGGGGTGGGTGGGTTTGATTCAGGCCCACTGACACTGATTCTCCTCTGCCTTACACCTCATGCAGTTATGTACACATGGGGGAAGTGGAAGTAAGATGCTGCCACACTGATCTGGTGGTGTTTAGTGCTTACGTTGCATAAGGAGCCAGGCAAAATCTGTCCCCATGTCTCCAGGTGTCAGACTCCCAAAATGAACAGGCTCCTCAGTATGCACCTAGTTACAAACCTAGTGTCCAGGAACCTGTCCAACATTTTTTATTGTTAATTTTATTGTGTAAAACAAACTCCATTGGGGTGAATGGTCATGATCATTTCATAACATATCTGAATTTAACTACACACATGGGGCCAAATTGGCTCCTATAACAATTCTCCTGGAGTCAATGGATACACACCAGGCATGAATCCCATCCTGCAGGGTTTTATCCTGGCATTTACCCTTATAACTCTCAAAAGCAAACTCTTCATTTTGAAGGTACAGGGTAGGGGAAACAGGAGTCAGCTTCTCCGTCCCTACTTCTCTATGCTAGATAACTCCTGTACTAACCCCTTAGCCATCCATAGCCAGGAAGCAGAAAGGAGAGTTTTGTATAACTTGTACAACATTTAAAGTAGTGCCTAGAGTCCCCCAACTGAATTTGGGGCCCCATTACATTAGGCACTGTACATACACACAGAAAGAGACACTCCTTGCCCTGAAAAGCTTTCAGTCAAAAGAGACAACACAGACAAAGTGTGGGAGGGGAAACTGAGGCACAATGTGGTGAAGTGACTTGCTCAAGGTCACACAATCGATCAGTAGCAGAGCTGGGAATAGAACCCAGGTCTCCTGACTCCCAGTCCAGGGCTCTATTGGCTACACCTCCTTAACATATGCATATAAGCATCTGGGTAACAGTGAAAATGAAAAGCCTATGGTAAAAGACAAGTGAATTGAACTTAGAATATTGTGCCAAGTGGAAGGACTACATTAGTGTAATTAGTTTTCACCTAAGACTGTAAAAAAATTATCTTGTCTCAGTGCAACCCACATGGTGAGGCCAGCTAAGAATTGCAGCACACCCATGCATGCCGTACTGTCCTCTTCCCATTTTCTCCAGGCAGTCATATGACACAGCATGCTTTCTCCCATGAGCAGGGTCTGCACTAGATTCAGCTACAACTGTTCAACACGGTTCCTGTGAGTAAGCAGACAGCAATAAGAAAAAGTTCCATCACCGATACTGGAACGAACACAGAGAACTACAGCATGTGTGTCTCCCACAATTCAGAAAGATCTTGCTCCTCAGCAACGAAAGGCCAATTTTCCCAGCTGTAATGTTCCACCTAAAACCACAGTGCAGCCTCTTACAGCCACGCTTCACGCCGGTAGACTGAAGAAGGCTGTACACATTCATTTTCAATTAATTTCACTGTGAAGAACTAATATGGTTGAGGTCAAAAGAAATTTACCCGTGTTTCTAGTTAGATCATATACAGGTGGGAGAAGCGTCAATGTTACCATTTTAGGGAAATCAAAGAGACAATATCAATTAATAAAGTCACTTCCCTCTGAATTTTTTTTCAAATACATTGTTGCATATAACACCCTAGATCACTCCAAATGAAAGATTACAGACGATACATTTTTCTTTTTCTTTTTTAAAATAATTACTTTGTGCTTTTGGCAGTATTTTGTGCAGAGTTTATATTTCACTCTTTCAATGAACATTATTATTATTAATTATTTGTGTTACAGTAGCATGATTGTGTCCCCACTCTTGCTAGGCGCTGAATGTGACACATCTTGCAATGATGATGAGTATTGGTAAATTCCAAGCTTTCAATAGAGACCTCACATTTTATGGATAAATACTCTGAAAAGACTGTATTACGTATAATGAGTTTATCAGATCTGAGACAGGAGTTTCTCATAACAAACAGTGAACCCTTTGCTAGTTGGCACCAATGGGTCTCTGTGTCACAATGAACACACACATAGCAAGAGAGTGTCCCTACCCCAAAGAGCTTGTGATGAAGACAAGACAGACAGAGGGTGGGAAGGAAAACAGAGGCAACAAGAGGTGCAGTATCTCGCGCAAGGTCTCAGAGCAGGTCAGTGGCAGAACCAGGAATAGAACTTGAGTCTCCTGATTTCCAGTCCAGTGACCTATCCACTGGGCCACACTGCCTCTGCTCATGGTCTGTTGCCCTTCCTGTCTCATGAACTTGCCTGATCTCACCACTCTCATGCCATGTTCTAAAGGGGAAGGGGAAGCACATTGTGGAAGAACATACCTGTGTATTCCCATTTCGTTATTAAGGAGAGGGAGGCACAGAGCAATGAACATGATTTGCCTAAAGTCACACAGGAACTCCATGGCAGAGTCAGGAACAGAACCTAGTTCTCCTGACACTCAGTCCCAGTGCTTCCACAAGACCTTTCTTCCTCTCTCCGAAAACATTTCTCAGCTCTACAGCTAAGCTGGTATAAAGCATGTTCCCATAAAAGGTTGCACAGCAAGGGACAGATTAAGCTGATTTATTTTCAGGAGCTCCATGTGCAAGCCAGCTACGTGTACTTCCAAATCCTCTTGTGCATGTGATCCCACCCATGCAGCTCAAATTTTACCGCTTCCAGAGCCTGATGCAAAGCCCAGCTAATTTAGGGGGGGTCTTTCCAATGGGTTTTGGATCAAGCCCCTAATTCAACACAATTCATAGCTTTTCTCTACAGCCGGAGCCATGGAGCAAGCTGTATGGTAACTCAGACATCACGCACGTTGTCTGAAACTCAACACCATAAGCTTCTCACAAGGTGCATGGGTTTGTTGTGAATCTCAACTCAGGGCAATGACTATCCACCACTCCATCTGAAGTCCTGGCCATGAATCTGTGCTGTAAGCTAGCAAAGTTCTCCTTTAACTAACTGGGGCTTTGGGCAGATTTACAGTACCAGCTAATTCAGAAACTGCCCTAGTGTTTCCATAGACTGATAGAATGTAACCCCAAGTGTCTTAACCATAAGAAAGGGCCCCGGAGGGGAGAATATTTTTACCTGAAAAGATGTTGGGATGCAGACAACATTCAGATTCTCCTGTTTAACTCTCTCAGCTGTAGGAAGAAGCAGAAGCATTAGTTTGCTCGGCGAACAATAGAGCTAGAGAAAAGTGAAACAAGTTTAACTTTAAGAAACTTTAGTTCAAATAGCCTCTTCGAAACATTCCAGTTACTTGGGCTTACCTGTATTTGCAAAGAAGAGTCAGGCACAAACTACAAACAAGTGTCATCCTGTGCTGGATAAACTGTAGCTTCTGGTGACAATCATGTTTAAACAACTTCTCTGGGTCAGCCTATGATGAAAAGGCTAATGACCCATCTCATATCGGAGCAGTAGAGCAAGCAAGAATTGTGCCCAGTCAGTAAAGAATAATTCATCACCTAGGGAATTAAATCCTATATTATACACATTTTACTGCACTCCTTGTAAACAAGAGAGCTTTAGGTGAATAATAGCAGCTGTCTGAAAGATTTTGCTGCCTCAGGGCCTCATATCATGTATAATAAAATGCATTTAAATATATGGTAGGGGAATGATTAATGGAGCAAAATCCAGTATTTCCATTAAAAGAATTAAATGTTTCCTTCCTGAAAGGATGAACATCTATTATTAAGATAACAGATGGTATTATGGACATATTAAGATAATTCCCTAATAATTTTTTTCGCAAAACGCTGATTCAAATTTAGGCAAATCCAACAGCCTGACTGCGTGAACATGGGTAAGTGCTATCTAATGGCAACAGGAGATGCAGGCAAACTCCTCACCTGTTCTGATCATTCAGAAAGCCCTGCTTTAGGCACCTCACTGCTCAAACATAAGGCCAATGCCACAGTGCTTTATAAATGTATTCATGGCTCAAAGATTTGGTTAAAAGCAGAGCAGCTCTGATATTGAGCCACAAAACCCAGAAGCAGAGCATCCAATTCCTAAAATACCTCACAAGTATTAAAAACTAACACAAACTCCACCCTGGAACCAACAAGATGCAAACAATGTACACAAGTGAGCATCTCCTCAAACTTAACGGTGACTTTTGCTCTCTCCCATCTTCTATTATCAGCTGTGCTGTTAGGTCTCGATCCTGCAAACAGCACTTGCTCACATGCATAATCCCACTGAAGTTCCAGTCAATAGATAGTGCCACCAATAGTAGTGCAAGTTGCCAAGGAGTATTCAGAGTCCTGATGGGTGGAACAGTCCAAACTCTCATTTGGAACAGAGGGGACCTTATGCTGCTGAGCTAACAAACAAAAACACAAACAGCTTGTCCAGAAGTCCCAGTTCCCCATAGTGGGCTGTTCTGTTTCATATGGGAGGCCAATAAGAGACAGTTGATTGTCCACATTTTGTTGCCAAGACGAACTGCATTCTAGAATTAAGCGTGTTGCAGGTCCCTCCCTTCAAGAACAAGGGGCAGACCCAAGCTGACTGACTCAAAAAGGTTCTACGGTGACTGATGAGCATATCTGACCTAAGGTTAAAAATGAGCCCTGGCCTCCTGCCCTTTGTTAACCCATTGAACGTTGCCTGTACCACACGCTGCACCTTGGGGAGACGCAGCTGTATAATTAGACTGGTGCCCACTTGCTAAAGTGTTACCTGGGGTTCTTTCAACCCAAAGCTCTTGTGCTCCGTGCGAGGAGGTGTCAGGAAATAAATCAGGGGAGACACGGCCATCCGACCGATAGATGGCTGGCACAAACAAGGACAACACCACAAGAGTGCTTTCACCCCTGATTTATTTCCTGACACCACCTCGCACAGAGTGAAAGTTACCAAGAGCTTTGGGTTGCAAGAACCCTGGGTAACAAAAGGGTCGCATTACTCTAATAGTTCGCCTATACACGGCACATTATGGGACAAACCCTGCCCTGACTTTCACCCAGTACGATCAATGGAGTTGCAGGACATATGAATTACAGCAGGATTTAATGCCACATCTTCAAAGCACCACTGAAACATTAGCCTTCCCGACATCTGAGAGATGAGGGAGTAACGTTACTCCGATTTTACAAATGAGTCAACTGCTGAAGAACGGGCCAGTCCCTTAACCTAAGCCACACTGTGGGTCAGTGGGAGACCTGGAATTAGACCTTTAGCTCCAACCTGAGCACAATACAGGAGACTGATTTGTCTGGCAACAGCAGCGCAGAGCTCAAGTCTAATAAAAGCTACAGACCAACAAACTCATTCATGCTTGGTGACGGCCTTTACAATGAAACTGAGGCACAAGGACTGGGTTTACTCTCTGCCTCAGATCAGATGTGCTGACCGATCAACACACCCACGGTTTTTAACTGCAAGTCAGCTGTTTATCCAGCAGGTAGGGAGGCATTACATTTCCCTTCTCCAGACCAGCGTTCCAAATTAGCTGGGGCTGCTGGAGCAGAGGATTTTCCTTCAGATGGAACCAACATTATTACCATACCTAGTCGATGGACAACAGGGACAATTGTAGAGCCGCTTCCAATTCCAAGGACTTGGTTATTCTGCAAACCAGAAAAAGAGAGAAGAATGTTTTCATAGCACATTACGGAAGGCTCCAGTACAGGGAGACCACACGTCCCATTGTGGCTCAGACCGTCCCCCTTTTAAGCTCTGTCCCAGATGTCCCGATTTTTTTGTCAAAACGAGGCATTTTTCCCATTTGCTCTTGCGGCAGGTCTTGGGTGACAAACTCGCAAGAGCAAATGGAACAAATGCGTTTTAGCAAAAAGATTGGGCCAGCGGCAATGCCAGGCGGCTCGAGGGGGGCTCAGGCCAGCGGCGACTCCAAGCAGCTCGAGCCAGCCCCACATGACGGTGTCCCGTTTTAAGTTGAGGGAAATATGGTCACCCTGCTTCAAAAGAATATCTTCTTTGCTTCTGCTATCAGAGTCTGCACAACTCCTGCAGAAGGACCCCCTTGCTCAGTTATTCAACTGATACACAAAGTGATTAAACTGATACACAAAGTCGCCTTTGCTTACTTCAGACAGGGAAAGAAAACTACCGCTCTACAGTGGGCAGGGAGACCAGCTTGTCTCTATGGTACAGCATGACCAGGAATTCTAAGTGGCATACCAGATACTCTGTATATTTATCTAGGGTCTAATTTTAAAAGGCACTGAATACACACAGCTCCCATTGGTTTGGATGGAGTTGTGGGGACTTTGCACTTCTGAAACCCAGGCCCATAATGTCTAGGAAAACTAGAAGGCCTGTCCCATTCAGAGCATACAGGAGCCTGACTAATCCTGCAAAGAAGTAGGGAAAGGTCAGCTCCAAAGACATGGTAGCCCTTTGGATGAAGGGATATAATAGTGTAGATCACAGAGGGGTTAAGGATGCCTGGGAAACACTTCCCACCAGCATAAAGGCTCACTCATAAAATGTTTCATTTTAACCCTGGGTTTTTGATGCAGCACCTTCCTTTAAACTAGCATCTCTGTTTGCAAAGCCTGGTTCTGGAGTAGAGCAGTTCTTGGCCTCCTGTAAACATCCAGCAGATGTGCCTCTTCTCCCCCACCCACACCAGAGAAAACTAACTAACAGCGCAGCTTCTCTGTCTGCCTAATACTCTGCAGGACAGTTGCAGCCTTCAGAGGTTGCCACAGCAGGGGAGGAAGTTGAAATAACCATTTGATGTTGTGTTTCAAGGAAACCACACAGTGAAATACTGTTGCTGGGAACAATATCGCTTGTAAACAGTACTGCTGCCCAAAGCAAGGAAGGCAAGAGCATATACCCTGAAGCAGAGTAGCAGGCCACCCCATCCCTCACATCCAGAAGTCGGATCCTGTCTGTTCTGTAGATACATGGTGTAACAGAGTCCAAGTCCTCCTCCACAATAGCCCCGTGATGCATTTAAAGCAGGATTTTAGTCTTTCAGCATAGATGAGTTTTAACTGCATAGCCCTGGGTTTTCCAGGACAGTAGCCTGGTTCAGGACCATTCAGTCTCATCTACACATTTCTGTATTATACGATTAGACACACTGGAAGGTGGTGGAGTGGATGGGTACTACCATGTTGCAATGGCATTCTCTGCACTGTGGATCCACTTCTTATATTTACCTATCACCTGGGCATCTAAGTGTTGATGGGACCTAACTGCCTCCCATGCATACTTCTGTGCTGTTCATATAGGAGCAACTTCCTCAGCCAGCATACAAAGCTTCAGTTCACTTGCGGAACTGTGCTAATGCCAGAAAAAGAATCATAAAATGTTAGCTCAAGATTTTACTACAGTAGACCCTAAGAGTTACAAACGCCTCGGGAATGGAAGTTGTTCGTAACTCTGAAATATTCATAACTCTGAACAAAATGTCAAGTATCAGAGGGGTAGCCGTGTTAGTCTGGATCTGTAAAAGCAGCAAAGAGTCTTGTGGCACCTTATAGACTAACAGACGTTTGAGAGCATGAGCTTTCGTGGGTGAATACCCACTTCATCGGATGCATGCTCATGCTGCAAAGGGAGTCATAGCAGACAATTACATCTGTATGTTCCCAGTGGTGCCAGCGATGCCATAAAAATGAAAGAGACTCAGTCTCCTAAGTTCTGCTCTACTCCTGCTGGGGGGTGGGTCGTGTGAGGCCAACACAGAACGAAGTTGCAATCCTCCCAGGGAAGATCAAGGTCAAGAACAGGAGAGGGAGACGACAGACAGGGACTTCCAGCCCACCTACAACAATCTAGGTAAGACAAGACATGCATGGTCTTCTCTAGACTAGGGCTATGTCTTCACTGCCCCCCAAAAAAGGTGTGCTTTGAAAGCAGGATAACTAATGTGCATTAGCTACATTGCTGTAAAAGCCCAGTGGAGCCAAGGCACTTGTAGTTTTTACCACAACGTAGGTAGGTGAGGTGAACAACGGGTAAGGGTACGGTATAGTGTTAATAGTGAAGACAGAGCATAGTCAAGATAAGACTTAAGAAAGGAAAAACATGTTGGTCCTAGGACATGAGAGAGAGACGAGATAGGTGCAGAAATATCTTTTACTGGACCAACTTATCTTGGTGAAAGGGGTAAATTTCAAGCTTTACAGAGCACTTCTTCAGTCTGGAGAAAGTAATCAGAGTGTCTCAGCTAAACGTAAGATAGGATAGATCATTAAGCATCAGGGCTCACACACGCTGAATTAGACCACTTAAATGCAGTGGGCAACTGAGGGTTAGCCGACAGTAGGGTGTTTTGGCAGGGTCTGGTGCTACTTTGAGTTGGTGTGTCTTGGTCTGTGGGGAAACTTGCTTCTGATGATGTGCTTGGTGAGAGTGAGGAGTTGTTTGAGGGCCAGAAGAGGGGGTTCATGAAAGATTTATTTCCGAGGGTGGTCCCCATCAAACATGGTTTGTAAATGTTTGATGAGATCCCATGTGGATTCCGGTGGTAGGTGACAACTAGAGAGCATGGTCAGCAGCGTTTTTTTTCCTGTACTGAAGCAGGTTCTCTTGGGGTATTTGGGTGGCCACTTCCATGATGCAATCTTCTTCTCTGGTGGAGTTTCCTTGTTTAGAAAAGGCAGTCTTAAGTGTGTTTAGATGTAAATCCGGGACTTCCTCTTCAGAGCAAATTCTGCAGTATCTGAGTGCTTGGCTGCAGATACCAGTTTTTTCTGGTGTGTCTGGGATGGCTGATGCATCTGTGTGGGTAATGGGGTGATTGTGGATTTTTTGTATATACACCTCTACCCCACTATAACGCGACCCGATATAACACAGGTTCGCGTATAGCGCGGTAGCTGCGGGGCTCGGGTGGCGCTTTAAAGGGTCTGGGGCCCTGGCTGCTGCGGGGAGCCTCGGGCCCTTTAAATCCCGCTGGAGCCCTGCCACCGCTACTCCGGGGCTGTGGCAGCGGGCCTCATTGGCGATTTAAAGGGCCCGGGATCCCCGCAGCAGCTGGAGCTCTTTAAATCACCGCCAGAGCCCTGCCACCGCTACCTTGGGGCTGCGGCAGCGAGGCTCACTGGTGATTTAAAGGGCCTGTGGCTCCAGCTGCTGCAGAGAGCTCCTGGCCCTTTAAATCACCCCTGGAGCCTTGCCACCCCTACTCCGGGGCTGTGGCAGCAGGGCTCCACTAGTGATTTAAAGGGTCTCGGGCTCCCCAAATCACCGCCGGAGCCCTGCTGCCCCCACTCCGATATAATGGGGTTTCAGCTATAACGCGGTAGGGATTTTTGGCTCCCCACAACCGCGTTATAAGGGGGCAGAGGTGTAGTCATTTGCAGGGTTCCACTTTTTAAGTGAATCGTCATGTCCTTGAATTTGATCTTGGTGTGGGAGCCTCTAGAGAGAGAGTCAGATGGACAGGTGCTGGTTGTTGAAGTTGTGGTGAAAAGCTATGAAGAAGTTTAGGTCATCCGTCCAGCCAATTAAAATGATTAAGGGCATGGAACAATTTCCATATAAGGAGAGGATAAAAAGACTGGGTCTACTGGGGGTGGGGACAGCAGATTAATATAAGTCTATAAAATCATGAATGATATGGAGAAAGTGAATAAAGAAATGTTATTTACCCCTTCACATAATGCAACAAAAAGAGGTCACCCAGTGAAATTAATAGACAGTCGGTTTAAAACAAACATAAGGATGTACTTCTCACACACACAGAACCTGTAGAACTTGTTGCCAGAGATGCTGTGAAGGCCAAAAGTATAACTGAGTTCAAAACAAATTAGATAATTTCATGGAGGATAGGTTCATCAGTGGCTACTAGCCAAGATGGTCACACATGCAACCCCATGCTCTGGGTATCCCTAAATCTCTGCTGCCAGAAGCTGGGACTGGACAACAGGAGATGGATCACTTGATAATTGCCTTGTTCTGTTAATTCTTTCTGAAGCACAAGACACCCATCACTGTCAAAAGACACGGGCTAAATGGACCATAATCCTGACTCAGTATGACCCTTCTTATGTTCTTAAATGTGAAGCTGTGGAGGGTAAGGATGAAATGGATGAGTTTAGTGTCATGTATAGAGCATTTTGGGCGGATTTCCAGGTGCTGCACTCATCTTGTAGGTATCAAGGCAGGCAGCGATGCCATCATGGTGAGGGATGTTGGTGTACAGGAAGGTGATATCCATGGTGACAAGTGTGGTGTTCTGGAGAGATTGTTACGGTTGTGGTGTTCTGAAGGAAGTCAGTAGTGTCTCGGAGGAAGATGGCCCTTTATGCTGCAGCTACGCCATTGCAGGGTAGATACTTCCTACTAGTTAATCTATTTCTCCGAGAGGCAATAACTAGGTTGATGGAAGAATTATTCTGTCAGCCTGGCCATGTCTGCATCAGGGATTAGGTCAACCTAACCATGGCACTCAGGACATGAAATTTTTCACAGCCCTGAATGAAGCAGGTATGTCCATCTAATTTTTAAGCATAGACCATGTCCCAGTTATGGATCAGGACTCTTTTGTACATGTGCTGTACAAACGCTAAACAAAAATATGATCACCACCACAAAGAGCTGACAAATCTAAGGCCCTGATCCTGCAAAACACACATGCTTGATTTTATTAGCATGAGTAGTAATCAAAGCTAAGCATGTGCATGTTGGCAGGATCAGGGCGTATGACTAAGTTCTGCAGGGCAAGGACCATCTTTCACTAGGTGTACGTTCAGTGGTTAGCACAACTGGGCTCCTGTCTCAGTCGGGGGCCTCTAGGCACTACTGTAATACGAATAAATAATAATAGGAATGAGGAAGTGTGTTGCTTAGTGTTGGGAGACTAATTAACAGTGACAACTACACTGGCAGCTGCAATGCCCAAAAATACAACTTAAAATGCTCCCCTTAAAATGCTGAGCTCTCCGCTTCTGATGTGAAAAGATCAGTGAAAGGGAGAACCCATGCAATGGCTCCTACCAGTTTATTTACTACTGTTAACAAAAGACTTAAGAAGCAACTCCTACAAAATTAGACAAGGCCACAACCTGTCTTAACTTGCAAGCCAAGTCAGACCATGCATTTTAACCAGCTACAGGGGAAGCCAGAAAAGCCTTGAGAGCTTTCCTGGTCACAGAACAAATAAACTATTCACATTCTTAACTGTATTCTTTTTCCACTTTAAAAGGACAATGCTTAAGTGTTTTATTTTACCAGAATAAAGAGCACGCTCAGTACACGGAAGTCTCAACTCCATAACAGCATAGACCGTCACTCCGCAGTTCTGATTTGCTGGAGGATTTTGTTTTCAAACTGACTGAGGCTCAACATGTTCCAGACAGGCCTGTACCAAAAACAGATCTAAAGAAGGTGCTGTTCCTATGTGATCTTCAACAGGTCACTTAGGGAAATTGAGGCGGAGCAGCTATCTGTAGAATGTGGATAATACTTTACTAATTCACAGAATTGTTGGTCCTGTAACAGACAACTTTTCCATTATTTGCTTGGTATAACTGTCCCCCAGAAAAGGCACAAAACTGAAAGGGTTTTTTGTTGTATGCAGTGTAGCCGCAGTCATGTGGGTCCCAGGATATTAGATAGGGGTTTTGTTAATACCCTTGAAAAGCAATCTAAAAAGAAGGAAAAAACGAACAACGAGGCTTGGCAACCGTGCAGGCACATGTGCAGCAGGCACATGGCCAGAGCTGGGTAAAACTATGCCATCCCCCCCACAAGCTGCAAGGGCAGACCCCCCCGTAGCAAAATCCCCATACTCTTTGCCCACATGCATGTGTTAAAACGCATAGTTATTTGCACGTTCACTTTGACAGGCATGTATGCAAAGCATTTTGCTCGGGGCTGGGGGGGGGTCACTTTTACCCCTCCCGGGGGGGGGGGAGATCTGGTGCAGCCCTCCCAGATGAATGGAAGCTGCTGCAAACTCCGGGGCCCGCCCTTGGCGGCGGCGGGGATGGGGGGTGTCTTTGGAGGGTCTCCGCTCACCTTCGCGTGGTTATCCACGGCTGCCCAGGCGGCCGCTCTCTTCGCCTCCTCGGACATGTCGCTGCGGCGGCTGCTGAGCTGCCTGCGCGGCGGCAGCGGCACGTGCGGCAGGGCCCAGCTCGCCCCACCTCCCGCCCTCGCTCCGCCCGGGGGCAGCGCACCCAGCAGCGCCCTGGCCAGCAGCCTCCCGCGCCGCATTCCGAACCCCGCCCCCCCAGGCTGCCCCACGCGCGCGGGAAGCCTGGGAAGGCGCCGCGGGCGGGCGGGAGTGGGGGGGGTGCACCGCCCGGCGGCGGCGGCTGGGAGTTGTAGTGCCGCCGGCTGGGGCGGTGCAAGGCATGGGCAGCAGGGGAACTACAGCTCCCACAATGCACCCCGCCTGGCCGGGCGGCCGCGGCTCGCCTGCCCCTAGCGGGCTGGCTGGGGAGAGGCTCAGTGCAAGCTCCGGGTGTTGGCGGGGAGGGGCGCTCCCTCAGGGTGAACCTCGGGGTGGTGGTAGCTGGAGCAATGCACCAGGGATGGATGGGAACCGTAGGGTGACCAGATGGCCCGATTTTATAGGGACAGTCCCGATTTTTGGGTCTTTTTCTTATACAGGCTCCTATTACCCCCCCACCCCTCTCCCGATTTTTCACACTTGCTGTCTGGTCACCCTAGGGACGCGCTGCCAGGGACCCTGCCCCCTTGTGACCTGCACAGCGTCTGTGGCACTTGTCAGTGCGCTGTGTTGGCACCCCGGTGCTGCGACACTGGCGAGGAGAAAGGGTGTCAAGGCCATTCATGAATTCACATGGCTACACTCTGCCTTCCTCTTCCTTCTCACGTACCCTGAACTGCTGTGTCCAGCTGTATAACTCCAGTTTACCCCCAATTCCCTTTCTCTGAAAATCCTACTTGCCTGAATCCACAGTGACCCCCCACCCCCCCCCCACCCCCATAGCCCTATGGCAGGCCATGGCTACACTTCAGCTGCTGTAGCGTGAGTGTCCATGCTTCCTACATCCATGTACAGGTGGTTTCCGTCTGTGGAGTTTTAATCCACCTCTCCAAGAGGTGGTAGCTAGGTTGACAGACGAATTCTTCCCTGGACTTCACTGCATCTACACTGAGGGTTAGGTGACCTAATTACAAAGCTCAGTCTGCAAAATTTTTCACAGCGCTAAGCGATGTAGCTAGGTTGATCAATTTTTTTAAGTGTTGACCAGGCTTTAGTTAATTAGTTAGTTCTGTTTATCTGAACAGCCAGTTATCCAAAAGTTTCAGATCTCCTTCTGCTAGTGTGAACATGACATAACTTTGTTAAATCTACTTTAAAAATACTTAAGACTAGGGGCAGCATTTTCAAGAGTGCCTTAGTGATTTAGGCACCTAAGTCCTATTGAAAGTCAATATAGTTTAGGCATCTAAACACCCTAGGAACTTTTGAACAATTTTATCCTAGGTCACTCCCTAGTTTGATCACCATTTAGTCTACTAAATTTTTAAAAACTTTTAAAAATAAATTTATATGCTCCAATCATGTTGGCAATACAACCTTGCGAGATGGAAGTTTTAACATGTTTCTGCTTTTCTAGGGCAGATGGGGTCTAGATACCAACACGGGGTGCTGTGTCCCAGCTTAGTGGGAGATCCTTATATCAAAACACTCAGTAGTGAGGCACGTGATTATAAGCTTTCCTGAACGTGTTGGTACTTGTATCCACACATCATTGACCAAAGTTGTACAGCCCTGTCCTAGGATGCAATGGGTTTGCTATAAAGTATAATATGGGTTTTCAGGCAGTGAAGGTGTGTGTGGGAGGAGGATATTTTCTTTGTTGTCCCTAATTCCTGGCCAAGAATCTGGGAAATTAGGGTGAAGACAGTCATTAATATTTAAGGCCAAAATTTCATAGACCAAAATTTTCAGTCTTGGGTGCTTAAAATTAGGCTTCTAAATCCAAATTTAGGCATTTAAATAAAAGTGACCTGGTTCTTAGAGGTGCTGAGCACCTACAATCCTACTGAAGTTAATGGGAGCTGCGGGTGCTCATCAGCACTTTTGAAAAATCAGCCCACAAGTGACTAGAGAATGTCCATTCACTTTGGTTCTGATAATGAAAAAGCCTCTGTTGCTTTTTTAACTTTCTATACATCACTGACGTGCCTCAGTGCTTCTTGACATACCTCGGAGCTTGAGAACTCTCCACAATGCTGCTGTGATTTTTAGGGACTCGAAATAATCCCCTTTGTCATGGCTCACTGGGCAATGCTGGAGCGCCGGTCTTTGAACAATGGGGCATTCTTCCAGCAGAGCCTCTTTTGTCCGGTAATAAAACTTGGTTGATTCAAGCCAGCCTTCCTTTATGCGAGATGTCAGTGACTTGCTATTAAGGAGTCAGTACGTGATAAAGGCTGGACTTTTCTACTAGCTGGAAGAAACCTTCTCTAGTGAATTGTGCACTGCCTGCAGAGTAGTATATTTTACAATGCAAATACACACTGGGATGCAATTTCTATCAGAAAAAGCCAGCTACCAGAAATCATTTTCTTCCATGTTGCATTAACCTGAAGTCTGATTTAGTTAGCTTGGTGTTTGGGCTGCTGCCATCCATAACCCTGCAGGTGTGACTGCTCACTGCGAGAACAGCAGCATGCCTTCAGTTCTGGAGTGTTAGCACCGATTCAGCAAAGCTCTTTAAACACAGGCTTAGCAAGTGCTTAAACCCCATTGACTTCAATGAGACTTGAGGTTAAGCATGTCCTTAAGTGCTGTGCTGAACTGGGGTCTTGATGGTGATAGAAGACTGAAGCAAAATACTGGAGCCTGATTTTTATCCCTGCATCAGTCATTGAAGGTTTTAAGAATGTCTCAATGTGTATGTGCCTAGGGAGCATAAATACTACAAATACAGAGAAAGGACATCTGCCAGCCTTTTCAATCAACATCTTCACTGAAGTGCAGGATAGGTTATGGTTGGATTTGAGTGGATGCTGACCTAGATAGTCTTTCCTAAACTATCTTTCTCTATGATAAACAAATAGTTTGTGATGTAGCTTCACCAGTGCAAAGCTACACTTGAAATGCTGCAGTAGCATAAGCTGTAGCGCTGCAGCTGCGACACTATAGCACTTCATTGTAGACGCTACCTCTGTTGATGCTGGTTGCTGTAGTTAATCGACCTCAAGAGGTGGTTGCTAGGGTGACAGAAGAATTCTTCCCTGACCTAGTGCTGTTTGCACCTGAAGTTAGTTCAGCCTAAGAACATCGTTCCTGGATATGGATTTTTTACACTCCCGAGGGACATAGCTGGGTCAACCTAATTTTTTTAATGTAGACTAGGCTCAAGTGTAGAGAAGGAAAGCCATGACTGTGATGTGTACCCTGTTTTCAAGCAGGAGAGAGCACCACCTATGGAAATTTCAGCTTTTCTTGTGTATGCTTAGGGCTTGAACTAGTGCAACTCCATCGGTGGCTGGCCATTGACCGCTGGGATCAGGGCAAATTCTCAAGTTAGACAAGGCATGAGTTTGTAACCTCACCAAAGAACCTAGTTAAGGCTTGGTTTACATTAAAAAGTTAGGATTACCCAGCTACATCGCTCAGGGGTGTGAAAAATTCACACACCCTGAGTGACATAGTTAAGCCGACCTCACCTCCAGAATAGACAGCGCTAGGTCAACAGAAGAATTCTTCCATCAACCTAGCTACCACCTCTCAACAAGGTGGATTAACTACACCAATGAGAGAATCCCACCTGTCAATATAGGTGGAGGCTATACTGAAGCACTACAGTGGTGTAACTGCAGTGTTTCAAGTGTAGATAATCTCTAATACTCACAGGACTGTCTGTTCACCTGAATTTATCACAAGTCTCATGATGTTTAGTGCTTTCCTTAAAGCCCCAGCTCTTGGGATCATTTTGTTATACACTGACAGGTTTCCGAGTAGCAGCTGTGTTAGTCTGTATCCGCAAAAAGAACAGGAGTATTTGTGGCACCTTAGAGACTAACAAATTTCTTTGAGCATAAGCTTTCATGGGCTACAGAGAGTGTATGGTAACATCCATTGTTTCATGTTCTCTGTGTATATATATATCTTCCTACTGTATTTTCCACTGCATGCATCCGATGAAGTGGGGTGTAGCCCAAGAAAGCTTATGCTCATATACATTTATTAGTCTCTAAAGTGCCACAAGTACTCCTGTTCTTTTTGTTACACAAGACTTTCATCTCTCTCTCTCTCTCTTTTTTTTTTTTAAAGCAAGTTTCTAGTGTGGTTGCAGAGAAAAGCTTAAAAATGTAAATCCCAAAGGCTCCAAACCCAGAAGGCAAATAAAAAGAAACCAATGTTAATAGGCAGCATGTTTAAAATAAATAAAAGGAAGTACTTTTTTTTTACACTATGTACAGTCAGCCTGTGAAACTAATTGTCATAGGATGTTGTGAAGGCCAAAAGCATAACTGAGTTCAAAAAAAGAATTACCGGTAGATAAGTTCACAGAGAATAAGTTAATCAATGACTATTAGCCAAGATGGTCAGGGACATAACCCCGTGCTTTGGGTGTTCATAAACCTCCAACTAATAGAAACTACGACTGGACAACAGAGGGTGGATCACTCAAAACTGTCCTGTTCATTCCCTCTGAAGCATCTGGCACTGGCCGTGGTCAGAGACAGGACACTGGGCTAGATGAACCATTGGTCTTACCCATTGTGTCAGTTTTAGGTTTTTATGTCACTTGTATTGTGTGTGGGGGGGTTAATCTCATGATTTTTAAACCAGTCTCGGGTTCCAGCATCAGTATGGTACTGGGGTTCGGATGAGGGCTTTGAAGTCTGCATGTAGGTTTCCTCTGTCCAGGAGCACCAGCTCCAAAGCCTACTCTCCACATTACAGAAACTGCCAGAGGGCTTCCCCAAGGCTGGTTGTTGACTCCACTAGTCAAGCCAAGCCAAGCCTACAAATGTGTGTGAAGGGGTTGGAAACGGTAAAGGAGTCTAACTAGTTCAGCAGACAGTACCAACAGATGTTTTCCAGGACGGGGCCACTCAGGGCACAGTGAAGAGAAGGATCCCCAGCTCAAGAGACAAATTACAAGCCAAGGGACATGGCCCAATGCTGGTTAAGTAAGGACTCGTTGACGTTAGAAAGTTATTCCACTTTAGCTACACTGATATAATCGTTAGTATCCCTTTAATCTTGGTGGTGTTGCCATATCCCAGTGTAGTTAATTTCATTCTGCCTACTTAAAATGTTACCCTGCAATCTCAGGTTCAGAAATATATCAGCTGGATACAACCTTCTTTTGTTTTTGTCTCTGTTATATTGTGTTTTGATCTGTTGCACTGTTTGAAAAGTTGCTGCATTTCACTCTGCACATGACAGGCTCTCAGTGGTGGTTGTGGGTAAAGTGGTGCCTAGCTGTGTAGTCCGTAGATTATGTTTGAATTCTTCTGGATGGAAAGCACTCTGTTAATTATCATCATTCTGATCAGCATTAATTTACATCACTCTTGGAGTGAGAGTCTCAAGGTACATTAATGTATTTTTCACTTGTTGCAACATGGACAGACCACAAGATGGCACATTATTTCTTTCACTGCCCAGCCCTATTAGTTATAGAAAGCATCTACCTAACTATAGTTCTGAAACATCATGGTAGTTTCCAACCAGTGGACCAAATTTGGTGATGAATCCTGGTCACATGCCATCTTAGGCACATTGCACATACTCTAAGAAGATGGTATTTAGATGGAAAATACCTTTTAGACTGACTACATACATCTTCCTGCAATTACAGGTTATAGTTTCCAGATAAATGACTGGTCAGATATTAAGTTGATACTATACTGGATCAAAATTAATCTCATATATGCCATCAGGACTGAACACAGTTCCCATCACACAGAAGGAAGTTTAGTCTTCCCGGCACATTTCTTTTTTTTATATTGTGTAGCATAATTTCCTGTACATACTATAGGTGTTTTGTTTTAAGGACTTGCATATATCATTGCCACATCACCTCTTGAAGTAACCTCCCAGAAGAGGAAATCAATCAATTTTAAATTGCACAATGCTGTTGGTATTTATTTTATTCTAGGTATAATACAAGTTTTTATGAACCAGAACAAACTCTTGAGAACAAGTAAAATGATTTGAAGTTCAGTTGTAATCTGATATTTATTACTTTTTCTGGTTACTAGTATCTATAAACACCCTGAGCTAACTGTTATTGCAAAGTGGCAAGAGAGATGTTACTACAATTCAGGTGGGATAGCACTATATTTTTGCAGAGACAGTACTAATTTTTAAGTGTAATGGAGTTAACTTTGGACATGGCAGTTCATAGCATTGCCCTTTAGCATTGTGTTTTGTTTAATACCTTGTGCTCACGTTGTGTCTAAATATTTTCATGCCACAAGGCTGTGTTGCACCAGTGTTTGTAAATGTCATCTTACCATGACCCTATGTCTAAAGCCTTTGTTACCTGTCAGCTCTGTGTTCTTGGGGAACCAGGGCGCAGTATCCAGCCTGTCTGACTCACGAAGGACACCCCCCACAGCCTCTGCTTGAACCAAAACGGATCAGAAGAAAGACTTACAAAAAGCAATGAAAAGGCAGTGGGAGACACACCTAAACCACTCTGGACAAGGGTGACAGGATTAAGGCAACTCCCCTAGCCTCATTTGCATCGAAGATGGGACAGGGAGGCATCTACATTAGCTACAGAATGGAGAAGAGAGATTCCAAGGCAAGAACCGCATGGAACTCTGGGACCAGAAAAGCTGGGAAGCACTGCATGATGGGGGATCTCTGCTCCAGATGTTAATGAACCCACCTGCACCCACGCAGCTCAGTGCTTATCAGACCAATTCTAGTAATAAATCCTTTATTGGTATCGAAAATACTGAAGCTGCCTAATTGCATTGTGAGCTCTCTTGAAGGAACACAACCCAGAGCCAGGAATGAGCAGTTCCTATTGTCTAGCCTGAACAAAACAACTTTGATATACTCCCTTGAGCCATCAGTTTACCCATAAACAAATCTAATGTTCTCCCTTGAACCCTTATTGTTTCCCTACAAAAAAACCCCTAACTACTCTCAAGTATTCTGATGCCTGGATCCAAAATCTGCATCAGTTCCATTGGGATTTCATCTTCCCCTGACTGATTGTGCTGGGGGCTCTGCCTGTCTCCAGCACTCAGCTACCACCACCACCACCTGGGAACCCCAACTGGTTTAAGCTTCATGGAGTACTGAGAACCCAACTCTCTCTGTTTTTTTTCCCTACTCTAGGTTTAGCTTTCTAACCCTGACTTGTGTGATCAGGTAGTGTTTTCTAAACCTGACTTTTGTAATAAAATTTAAGCTAGATTTAATATTGTAACTGTTTTGTTTGTTTTGCTCCCTTTGTATGGTTATTACCCAGCAATAAATAACTTTTATGGTTAAGCTGGTTGCTTCCCTCCCTCTCTCGCGCTCTCTCTTTTGTGTTTTTGGCTTCCCAATTTGCTCTGCAGCAACGCTCCTCTTACCTAAGCTAAAGACCCCCGCAGCACCCAAATCTGTAGGGTTTGCTCATCAAGTGGGTTACTACCAGAACAATTGTAACGTGAAAGTGAGGATAGATCCATGCTGAACCTGTGGCATAGGAAGGTGGCAACTTGGAAGTGCTGCTCGAACCAGCCTGCTGAGTCCAGGGGCATATAAGGGTGGCAGCTTGAAAGTGGTGCTCAACCCAGCCTGCTCAGGCGTACTCTATTCCAGTGCAGTGCCCATGGCATATGAGGATGGCAGCTTGGAAGTGCTGCTTGACCCAGCCTTCTGAATCCAGAGACATATAAGGGGTCAGCTTGGGAGTGCTGATTGACCCGGTCCTCTCAGACGCTCTCTGTTAGAGTGTGTGTGTGTGTGTTCATCTGATTCTGGGGCTGGAGGAACCCAGCCCTGGGGAACCAAGGTCCTGCAGGATAGCTCCACTGGGAGGGAACTTGCAGCAGGGAGAAGTAGAGCTCTGTATGAGAACACAAGTGACACAAGCAGTACATTGATAGAATTACCCACCCCAGAAGAGTAACCCTAATAAATGAGCGTACCCCAAAGTAATGGGCAAATCTGGTAACACCTTGCCTACACTACAGAATTTTGTTGACAAAAGTTATGTTGATGATCAAAAAGCACTATAATAACATCACTATTACATGTTCACACTATGCTCCCTGTGTTGGCAGAGCACATTCATGCTTGGTGCTTTAGCATCAACATTGAGAGCAGTGCAATGTGGGTAGCTAACCCACTGTGCTACTCACCACCTTTGCAGCTAAGACTTATGAGAAGGTGGAGTGGATCGCAGCACAGCATGGGTATTCTGTTTTCTGTCCCAGCATTCTGTGGTCTTCTGACCGCATTTTGTGGCATTTTTCAATGGCCCAGCCCTGTGTACTGTGAACCCGCCATCTCTATGTGAAAGGGTGGATCCCGCACTGCTCTCTACTGTTGCTGTAGCTGTCATTAACATATGGTGGATGTTCATGCAGTATATCATGAGCTCCCAATGTGAACAGGAATCAGAATTGCCTGAGCTGCTGTGTGCCATGGAAAGAAATAACACCAGATTACTTTTGGAATTCACGAAGCAGCTGCACACGGTGGACCAGGGGTCAGCAACCTTTCAGAAGTGGTGTGCCGAAGTCTGGTGGACTGAGAGCAATCAATGGGACACAATCATTCCGGGGTACAAAATATATCGGAAGGACAGAACAGGCCGTGCAGGGGGAGGAGTGGCACTATATGTTAAAGAAAGTGTAGATTCAAATGAAGTAAAAATCTTAAGCGAATCCACAGGTTCCATAGAGTCTCTATGGATAGAAATTTCATGCTCTAGTAAAAATATAACAGTAGGGATCTATTATCGACCACCTGACCAGGACAGTAATAGTGATGATGAAATGCTAAGGGAAATTAGAGAGGCTATCAAAATTAAGAACCCAATAATAGTGGGGGATTTCAATTATCCCCATATTGACTGGGAACATTTCACTTCAGGACGAAATGCAGAGATAAAATTTCTCGATACTTTAAATGACTGCTTCATGGAGCAGCTGGTACGGGAACCCACAAGGGGAGAGGCGACTCTAGATTTAATCCTGAGTGGAGTGCAGGAGCTGGTCCAAGAGGTAACTATAGGAGGACCGCTTGGAAATAGTGACCATAATACAATAGCATTCAACATCCCTGTGGTGGAAGAACAATCTCAACTGCCCAACACTGTGGCCTTTAATTTCAAAAGGGGGAACTATACAAAAATGAGGGGGGTTAGTTAGACAAAAGTTAAAAAGGTACAGTGACTAATGTGAAATCCCTGCAAGTTGCGTGGGCCCCTTTTTAAAGACACCATAATAGAGGCCCAACTTCAATGTATACCCCCAAATTAAGAAAAACAGTAAAAGAACTAAAAAAGAGCCACCGTGGCTTAACAACCCCTGAAAAGAAGCCGTGAGAGATAAACAGACTTCCTTTAAAAAGTGGAAGTCAAATCCTAGTGAGGCAAATAGAAAGGAGCACAAACACTGCCAACTTAAGTGCAAGAGTGTAATAAGAAAAGCCAAAGAGGAGTTTGAAGAACAGCTAGCCAAAAACTCCAAAGGTAATAACAAAATGTTTTTTAAGTACATCAGAAGCAGGAAGCCTGCTAAACAACCAGTGGGGCCCCTTGACGATGAAAATACAAAAGGAGCGCTTAAAGATGATAAAATCATTGCGGAGAAACTAAATGGATTCTTTGCTTCAGTCTTCACGGCTGAGGATGTTAGGGAGATTCCCAAACCTGAGTTGGCTTTTGTAGGTGACAAATCTGAGGAACTGTCACAGATTGAAGTATCACTAGAGGAGGTTTTGGAATTAATTGATAAACTCAACATTAACAAGTCACCGGGACCAGATGGCATTCACCCAAGAGTTCTGAAAGAACTCAAATGTGAAATTGCGGAACTATTAACTAAGGTTTGTAACCTGTCCTTTAAATCGGCTTCAGTACCCAATGACTGGAAGTTAGCTAATGTAATGCCAATATTTAAAAAGGGCTCTAGGGGTGATCCCGGCAATTACAGACCGGTAAGTCTAACGTCGGTACCGGGCAAATTAGTTGAAACAATAGTAAAGAATAAAATTGTCAGACACATAGAAAAACATAAACTGTTGAGCAATAGTCAACATGGTTTCTGTAAAGGGAAATCGTGTCTTACTAATCTATTAGAGTTCTTTGAAGGGGTTAACAAACATGTGGACAAGGGGGATCCGGTGGACATAGTGTACCTGGATTTCCAGAAAGCCTTTGACAAGGTCCCTCACCAAAGGCTCTTACGTAAATTAAGCTGTCATGGGATAAAAGGAAAGGGTCCTTTCATGGATTGAGAACTGGTTAAAGGACAGGGAACAAAGGGTAGGAATTAATGGTAAATTCTCAGAATGGAGAGGGGTAACTAGTGGTGTTCCCCAAGGGTCAGTCCTAGGACCAATCCTATTCAATTTATTCATAAATGATCTGGAGAAAGGGGTAAACAGTGAGGTGGCAAAGTTTGCAGATGATACTAAACTACTCAAGATAGTCAAGACCAAAGCAGATTGTGAAGAACTTCAAAAAGATCTCACAAAACTAAGTGATTGGGCAACAAAATGGCAAATGAAATTTAATGTGGATAAATGTAAAGTAATGCACATTGGAAAAAATAACCCCAACTATACCTACAAAATGATGGGGGCTAATTTAGCTACAACGAGTCAGGAAAAAGATCTTGGAGTTATCGTGGATAGTTCTCTGAAGATGTCCACGCAGTGTGCAGAGGTGGTCAAAAAAGCAAACAGGATGTTAGGAATCATTAAAAAGGGGATAGAGAATAAGACTGAGAATATATTATTGCCCTTATATAAATCCATGGTACGCCCACATCTCGAATACTGTGTACAGATGTGGTCCTCCTCACCTCAAAAAAGATATTCTAGCACTAGAAAAGGTTCAGAAAAGAGCAACTAAAATGATTAGGGGTTTAGAGAGGGTCCCATATGAGGAAAGATTAAAGAGGCTAGGACTCTTCAGCTTGGAAAAGAGAAGACTAAGGGGGGACAAGATAGAGGTATATAAAATCATGAGTGATGTTGAGAAAGTGGATAAGGCAAAGATATTTACTTATTCCCAGAATACAAGAAGTAGTGGTCACCAAAAGAACTTAATGGGCAGCAGGTTTAAAACAAATAAAAGGAAGTTCTTCTTCACGCAGCGCACAGTCAACTTGTGGAACTCCTTACCTGAGGAGGTTGTGAAGGCTAGGACTATAACAATGTTTAAAAGGGGACTGGATAAATTCATGGTGGCTAAGTCCATAAATGGCTATTAGCCAGGATGGGTAAGAATGGTGTCCCTAGCCTCTGTTCGTCAGAGGATGGAGATGGATGGCAGGAGAGAGATCACTTGATCATTGCCTGTTAGGTTCACTCCCTCAGGGGCACCTGGCATTGGCCACTGTCGGTAGACAGATACTGGGCTAGATGGACCTTTGGTCTGACCCGGTACGGCCTTTCTTATGTTCTTATGTTCATTTATTCACTCTGATTTAAGGTTTCGCCTGCCAGTAATACATTTTAACATTTTTAGAAGGTCTCTTTCTCTGTGTCTATAATATATAACTAAACTATTGTTGTATGTAAAGTAAATAAGGTTTTTAAAATGTTT
Source organism: Mauremys mutica (assembly GCF_020497125.1). Classification (NCBI taxonomy): domain Eukaryota; kingdom Metazoa; phylum Chordata; order Testudines; family Geoemydidae; genus Mauremys; species Mauremys mutica. The sequence goes on along the minus strand of NC_059076.1, from coordinate 130,270,533 downwards.
AAGAAGCTTCATTTAAAATTAAATGAAAATGCAGAGCCCCCCAGACCGATGGCCAGGACCCAGGCAGTGTGGGAAGCCAAAAACACAAGAGAGAGCGAGCGAGTCCATTTCGCCCCAGTCCCTTTAAGACGCCCCCCCTATTTTACCATCCGCTTGGTTTGCCCCAGTTGCCTCCATTGAGACATCCCCTTTCGACACTCAGAATCGGCCACGTATGAAACACTAGCGTTGCCCAATCAGGAAGAGGCGGAGATTAGCGGACCCCAATCGTCGCGCTACAGCCGACACCTCCGAATTATCCAATCAGAAACAGGTTTTAAGGGGACTAACCAATCACTGAGAAGGGAGGGAAGTGACTTCTTTCCATTGGCCAGTCTGATTTAGGAGGCGGGACTACGCATAAATCTCATTGGTCAGCAGGTGTGTTGACAAATATCGTCACTGTGCCCGCCCACTGAAGCCAGCTAGACCAATCAGAAACAGGTACTGGTTCGAATGACACCAAGTCTGTCAAATGGGCTTCCTACCTCGGTGAAAACCAGCAGGTACGGTTGTACGCAGGACGCCGGTACGTGGCCGCGGGCAGGCGGGAGGGGGCGGGGTGAGCAGGGTTGGTTGCGGCGCGGCGCGGCGGAGCCCCGTTCTCCTGGTGGCGGGAGCGAGTGTTCATGTTCTAGCGGCCGGCGGGGCGCGGCGCGGCGCGGCCGGGCTGAGGGGGCCGCTCCATGCGGGCGCCGCGGTGCCGGAGCGCGCTGGCTGCCCTGGCTGTGCTGGTGCTGCTGGGGGCGGCGGCCCCCGAGCCGGCCCGCGGCGATGCCCGCGGAGGCGAGGTCGGGTTCGGGCTCGGGGCGGCCGCGGCTCCCGCCGCTCTCCCCGCTGGGCCCGACGTGATCGTGGAGGACGATGAGGCCGGGGTGGCGGCTGCGGGGCCCGGGGAGCAGGAGCCCGAGGAGGAGGAGGAGACCCGGCCCGGCGGCAGGTGAGGGGGTGGCGCGGCAGGGGCACCGGGGGGGATGCAGGGAGGCTGGAGAGGTGGAGGGGACGCAGAGCAGAAAAGGATGGGGGGGTGGAGGGGAAGGGACTGTACGAGGGGGTGTTGGGTGGGAGGGGGTGCAGGGAGGGAGGGGGACTAGGAGGGGGGGTGCAGGGAGGAAGGGGGACTAGGAGGGGGGGTGCAGGGAGGGAGGGGGATTGTGGGGGTGCAGACATGGTGCTGCGGGGAAGTTTCTTGGTAGAACCCACAAGTAGGTTTAGTGTTCTCTCCCCTCATGCCCTGTAGGGGAGAAGGGTGGTGTTGCCCTAACCTTCGTTTCATCACATGATAGGAGTAGTCCCCCTTGTCATTGCGGGTAGGAAAGTGATAGCTGTGGGTGGGTCTGGCTCCTTCCCTAGTTTATTACTGGGAAGTAGCTCCTTCTTGTGCCTTGTTTAAAGTGTCTGGACTTTTGGATATGTAGTTTACTATCCTATGTCCTCTCCCAAACACCGTATAAAGTGTGTTATGTACCTTTCTGTCATCCTGCTATATACTGGAGAAGAAAAGAAGGATTCTAATTAGAGTTTAATTAGCTTTTTTCCATTCATGAGTAATAATATAGCTTGGTGTGAGAAAAAGATGAAAGGCAAACTACCTTTTCCACTGGTTTGTTCCCCCCCCCATCTCCGTGAAGAAATCAGGAATTATGTCATTGCAGGAGCTAAAGGGGAAAGAATATGATCAAGTATTACTTTTTTCTGCTACTGAAGCAAAGTACACTTCCAGACTTTGTTTTGAAGTGAGAGATTTGAAGCCTTGAGTTCATAGACTCCAGAATAATTCAGTTTCTACAAGTAACTGTCTGGTTAACCCACATCCTGTGCCAGTTAAAGATTTTCCTCCCTCTTAAACAGTGAAGAGTCATTCTTTTGTGCATTGGCTCATTAAAAATTATAACCTGGCTTGCTGCACTTCTCATTCTGGCTGGGGAAAAAAGGAGCCTTCTTTTCTTCAATTTAAAATTTGCAAAATACATTTTACGCTGAACTACTAGAAGAAATCTTGGATGATCTGTCTGTATAAAATATTCAACCTAATAATTTGAAGCCATATGATGAGTGCAGTAGAACAGGCTATTGCTGGATGACAGGTAGAATTACTATGTAGCTGTAGTAGAAATGGGGGACTACCGTAAATGTTAATTCTTTGTGTTAGTTGCCTGTACTTGAAAGACGCAGACTCTTATCTGGAATCACACTTGTTCAGTTGCTCTTGAGCAATAGAATATAGGATGGCACTGCTGAGGGTAGCTGTACTTGGGGCATTAATTGCTAAAATAAATTGGTGTTGCACTAACTGTTAAATCAATACAATGAGCATCCTGTATTGTAGTTTGTGAGGGGGTTTTCCTCCTCCTCCCAAGATACAGTAAATATTCGGAGGGTTAATAAGTTGTAAAGTTCAATGACTCAAGTGCTGAAAAATGTTGTTATACATGTTTAGGTGCATGGGTTATAAAATTGGAGGAGCACTTTGCTATTTGCGGACTTGGTATTCTAAAGTCAGTTTGCTGTATCTTTTCTATATTGTGCCTGGGAAGATACTCTTAGCAGTTCCAAATATGGCTTGATTTATTTGTATAAAGAGCAGAAGGGATGCTAATTCTCAGGTGTTGGACTGACGTGACTGTTCAGTGTAGAGACTGGTTGTTTTTGTTTTGAGTTTCCTTAAACAAAAACATTGAAGCTTGTCTTTACTGCAAATACAACTGCTGTGGACCCAGTGACAATACAATTGTTTCCTGTCCTGGTTACATGTCCCTTTGCATGGGTCTATATTGTGTTGTAATCAGAACCTTAATCTGGTTTCTGTAACTGGACAGGTGAGGTCCTACTTATTTTGCTAATGGAATAGAGTTGTAATGGGGTTACCTGATACAATGGTGGTAGATGTAGTGCACTCTATCCATAAATAGATACTGCTAGAGGTGTTAGTCTCCAGATTTGACCAGCATTTTTTATTTGTGTGAAAAATCTGTCTGTGGATTTTTCTGTATTAATTTAAAAGGCGAAATCAATGCTAGCAGCACTTAAGTATCATACCAGTATCTGTGAATGAAGGACAGAAAATTAGTAATTCCAAATGGATTATTACAAACACCTGGATGGAACAAGTTTAAAATTATGAGAAACATGTGGACATAGTTTATTAAATTTCAAATGTACTTGTATAATATTTCTCATCAGTGCAGTCCTTAGTTGTTTTTTAGGGTACTTGACTGTATCCAGCAGATGGAAGGTGGTATTGACATGTCACTTTGTGCTGCCGATGTTGCAAGTGATAGGGTATGGTGTTTCTAGAACACATTTATTTCTAAAGTTCTCAGACTTAACAAAAATACAAACTAAAGGGAGAATGCAGTCACAGTGGATCCTCCATCATTTAACATACTTGATCAGATGTATATATGATGCGTACAGAATACCCGCATCCTCTCAAGTCTGCTCATGTAACTGAGTAACAGTTTTATTTGAAGCATCTTCAGTCAACACAAGACTTGTGAAGAGAGACGGCTAAATATAGTCATCTTATTCCTTAACAATTCTGCTTTTCACTAAGTATGTTCTGCTCTTAAGTGTGATCATTGCTTTAAGAATTTGGCATAGTATGTTGATGTAATACTAATTATAAGTGTCTTTCACACAGAAAAAGGAGAGAGAAATATTTAAAAAACACACAAATGTGATTAAGAAACAACAAAAAATGATGGGTTCTTAGGGCAGGTGTGTAGTACCTGAAACCTTTTCAGAAACTGATTTAGATGTTAAGTTGACAGTGTCACTTCAACCTGACAACCACCAAAGGGTGGGCAAATATAGTAAGATTGTGTAACAGAGAAAATATTTGAAATAGTAAATTTAAATCTAATCTTAATATCAGAACTAGGAAAATATCCTAGCAAATGTCTACTGGTCTTGAATTTAAAAATCTATAAAGTCCCCCAAGATTACTGTTTGACAGCAAGCTAAAGATTTGGACCAGAAGTATCTCAAATACCGTAATTACAAGACTGTGAATGTGGTGTGCAGTATTTTAGTTCAAAGTGAAACAATCCCCCAGAGACTACCAGGGGTAATCAGTTATTTTTGTCAAGGTCCAAATTTCTTGGTGAAGGTATAGTCAAGGTCCAGATTTCAGAAAAAATAATGACAATAATAAGGAAATAAAGATTTTGCGGTCCGTTCAAAAGCGTCTGGCGGTCTGGATTTGGTCCACGGTACACCTATTGACTGTTATAGTCTAGTACAGGAGTAGTCACTTCTCCTGTAGCCAATCCTTTGATTCTAGCTCTAAATGTAGCTAGCTGTAAGACTTGGATATGGCTGAGCTGATCTTGTCTTGTGACTATGGTCTGTTCAAACAAAGTAATCATGGTTTGGAAGGAAGTATTTGCTTAGTAGGTAAGGCTTGTGATGTAAAGTCCACTATATTGTAGCTACTTAGTGGGAAACATTGTGATTATGTACAATGGCATTCAAAAGAGTTTTGGGGCAGCAAATAGGTGGTTTTAAAAAAAACAGTTTTAAAACAAACATATGTAACTGGTCAGAGTATTTTTGTTTGTTTTCAGTGAAGACTTGAATGAATTCTCTCTTTTAACACACTAAACGGAAAACCCATGATGGTGCATCTTCTCAGCTATAGTTACTTCTTTCTAGTGAAGAGGCTTGAGTTCATGATATATAGGTAGACATGTGAACCCAATAAAGCTGGTAAAAATGCTTCATAGCCAGATAATTTTGGAAAGGCTGAAGTTTGTATCTGGGGAGGAAGGTAGTGTGGGTATGTATGTAAAATGCAGAAAGATAAAATGCTGCTTATATAGAGACAAAGCAAGTTGGGCATGGGAAATGATTAGCAAAAGCAATGATTTAGGTGGGGAGGCAGTGTTTGGCACTGACTAGGTGCCAATTATTGTTTAATCTTCTTTCTTTGGTGTTGATTTGATCAAGGTGAAATTTAAATTAGGGCTGTTGATTTAATCACAGTTAACTTGCATAATTAACTCAAAAAATAATCATGTTTTAACACAATAATTGCAATTAATCGCAGTTTTAATCATACTGTTAAACAATAGAATCCCAATTGAAATTTATTAAATGTTTTTGGATGGTTTTTCTACGTTTTCATATACACGGACTTCAATTACAACACAGAATACAAAGTGTGCAGTGTTCAGTGCTCACTCTATATTTTTTATTACAAATATTTGCACTGTAAAAGTGATAAAGGAAATAGTATTTTTCAATTTACCTCATACAGGTACTATAGTGTAATTTCTTTATTGTGAAAGGGCAACTTACAAATGTTTGTTTGTTACATACCTGCACTCGAAAACAAAATAGTGTAAAACTTTAGAGCCTCCAAGTCCACTCAGTCCTACTTCTTGTTCAGCCAACCACTAAGACAAACAAGTTTGTTTACATTTACAGGTGATAATGCTGTCCGCTTCTTATTTACAATGTCACCTGAAAGTAAGGCCATGCGTTTGCATGGCACTTCTGTAGCCGACATTGCAAGGTATTTACCTGCCAGATATGCTAAATATGCATATGCCCCTTCATGCTTTGGACAAGATTCCAGAGGACATGCTTCCATGCTGATGATGTTTAAAAAAATGCGTTAATTCAATTTGTGACTGAACTCCTTGGGGGAGAATTGTATGTCTCTTCCTCTGTGTTTTACCCACATTCTGCCATATATTTTATTATATAGTAGTATCTGATGATGACTCAGCACACGTTCATTTTAAGAGCACTTTCATAGCAGATTTGACAAAACACAAAGAAGGTACCAATGTGAGATTTCTAAAGATAGCTACAGCACTTGACCCAAGGTTTAAGAGTCTGAAGTGCTTTCCAAAATCTGAGAGGGGCGAGGTGTGGAGCTTGCTTTCAGAAGTCTTAAAAGAGCAACACTCAGATGTGGAAACTACAGAACATGAACCACCAAAAAAGATAATCAACCTTCCGCTGGTTGGCATCTGACTCAGATGATAAAAATGGACATGCATTGGTCCACGCTGCTTTGAATTATCGAGCAGAACCCGTCATCAGCATGGATGCATGTCCTTTGGAATGGTGGCTGGTGCATGAAGGGGCATATGAATCTTTAGTGCATCTGGCATGTAAATATCGTGCAATGTCAGCTACAACAGTGCCATGTGAACTCCTGTTCTCACTTTCAGGTGACAGAAACAAGAAGTGGGAAGCATTATAATTTAGGGTGGGGGAAGGGATAGCTCAGTGGTTTGAGCATTGGCCTGCTAAACCCAGGGTTCTGAGTTCAATCCTTGAGGGGGCCACTTAGGAATCTGGGGCAAAATCAGTACTTGGTCCTGCTAGTGAAGGCTGGACTCAATGACCTTTCAAGGTCCCTTCTAGTTCTAGGAGATAGGTATATCTCCTATTATTATTATTATTATTATTTATCTCCTGCAAATATAAACAAACTTGTTTGTCTTAGTGGTTGGCTGAACAAGAAGTAGGACTGAGTGGACTTGGAGGCTCTTAAGTTTTACTTTGTTTTATTTTTGAATGCAGTTTTTTTGTACATAATTCTGCTTTCATGATTGTTCAACTTTCACCATAGAGATTGCACTACATTACTTATAATGGGGGAATTAAAAAATACTATTTCTTGTTGTTTTACAGTGCAAATATTTGTAATAAATATATATAAAGTGAGCACTGTACATTTTGTGTTCTGTGTGGCAATTAAAATCAATATTTGAAAATGTAGAAAACAATAAAAATATTAAATATTAATTGCACTATTAATCATGATTAAGTTTTTAATCACTTGACAGTCCTAATTTAAATAGATACACTTTGAATAGTCATTTGTGTTTGTTTTATTCTTAAGTGTGTTTGAGCTTTTGGCTTTTGAATAAGCACAGTCATTAGTAGAACCCAGTTACACTGAGAGCTCCAATATAAAGTACAATTGTGTGAGCATTAGAGTGCTTGAGTATAGAGACACTGTACTACATTATTAGCCTGCTTGTGATTCCTGTATCTTTATAGCAGTAATTATCATATTCCGCTTATAAAACTGCTAGTAAGTTTGAGTGAAGCTGTAGTACTCAAAATATTTGGCAAAAGAATTGATACCTTTCCTAGTACATTAAAATCTACATTTCTTGATTCAAAAAACAAGTAATACACTTGAAAAATGTGGTGCTATTTTGTTGGAATAGGGGTGTGTCTGTGTGTGTATATACTTGTCACAATGTTCAGATTTATTAATAACAGTGTGATAAATTCTTTACAAGGATTTGGTTTCTTCAGTGGTGGAATGTGTTTAAATTGAAAATTGCAGCACTGCACGTGGTCTCTTACTGTGGTGGATGTTTTACCAGTACTGTATAAGACACTGCCCTTGTGCATATCTCTTAGAATCATGCTTGTTAGGGGGCTTATTCCTTCACCCTCTCACTTGCCTGGTCCTTCTCGCATGAACAGAGAGCAACAATACCTGAAGTCCAAAGATGCAAACAACTCAATATTTATTGGGGTGAACTTCCAGCAAGCATGATTCCAGTTTCCTTCCTTAGTGTCCCCCTTCCCAGCTCTGACACCACAGAACCTTGCCTATGTCCCTGTTCCCATCCCCTGTTCCCATTTTCCCCTTTAGCAAAACATGATTTCATTCCCCCATCCCCAGTCCCTGTTCCCATTCCCTCCCTTTACTTCCTGATTGACTGCAGACTATAGTAAAACCTGAGTTTTGCTTAGCTATACCTTAACCAATCACTTTACTGAAATTTAACTAACCAATCCTAACATATTGTAACATGGTTATTTAACCAATTATATTCCACCACCTTCATTGGTTTACACCCAACAAAATTAATTATACAGCAGACAAAAACAATTACAGAACCAGACAGACCATGCAAATAAACATACAAAACAATACAGAAGTGAGGATTTCACAACTACATCTATACAGACATAAGGGTTTTCCAGCTGTATCTATTGATAAATGAGTTCTTGCCAGACAGGATGCTATCAAACTAAGTTTCCTTTTACATCTTCTAGGCTCTTCCCTTTCTCTGGAGGTGATAAAAATACCTGGACAGGATTGTATTCCTAATAGCCCAATAGCACCTTATTTCAATGTGACTAGTTTGCAGTGTGAGGATGTGACCATATACTTCCCAGCTTATGGCTGCCTTTGCTGCTTAGCCGAAGAACCAGGCCTCAGACTGTCACAGTAAAAGAAGGCAATGACACAGACAGTGATTTTGATTCTTTCTTTTATACCTCTATAACTAGCTAAGTGATAAGAATGCACCTAAATTCTTAAAGTATAGGCCTTTGCAGACAGGCCTGAATATCTATATCCTAACAATGCTTTATATTTTTTAGGGAAATTTTTAAAAGAATACTGACATCCCTTAAAATGCATTATATTCCTCTCTGAACTCCAAAATTGTGTGGTGTCAGTTGATCTGAGTCTGAATTTTCATTTTTGGACTGCAGTTAATACATCAAATTTAGGTGGTCTTTAATTGCATTTTTACAGCTAGTCATGAAAATATCTTTAAATCCAGCAACCGCCTTTCACATCCACTTTTGAGAGTAGCCAGCCAGAAAACTAAGAAAAATAGTGCATCTTCTCAACAAACACCCCCTTTATCTATGCTCTCGACTCCCCAAAAGCCTGTGAAAATAGGCAAGCTTTTCAGCATGTCCAAAAGGTCAACAGATTTCAGCCATCTCCTTTTTTTTTTAATAAACGAATTGTAGCCCAAACACCACTTCTGATTTTTAACTGTGGTACTGTCTCATGTGGCTACACCCTCTCCAGTTGGCAGGTCCCAGGCCATTTAGAGCTTATATTCTAGAAACCAACAGCCCACCCACTGCTATCATGTGCTGTCAGTTAGATACACCACTTAACAAGCAGGCAGGCTGCCTTAGCATTAGGGTATGTCTACACAGCAGAAATTATGCACTGCCTAGCCTGCATTTGAGAATGTGAGCCAAAAGTAACACAGGAGTTCTGTAGCAAAGAAGAGAATTGAACCAGATTTCCTGGTGTCCCAGGTCAGTGCGTTGGCCACTAGACAAGGAATTAATTTAGGAGGACAGACTGGTTGATCACAGTGGTTAATAATCTGTGAATCTATGACCAGTGCTTAAATTCAAGCTATCTTGAATCCAGATAACACTGGTATCAATAGCAGTAAATACATCACATTGTGAACTTCAGAGAGGGCTAGTGAGCAGAGTGCATACTCAGGGTCAGTGCCTAAGAACATAAGAACGGCCAAACTGGGTCAGACCAAAGGTGCATTTAGCCCAGTATCCTGTCTACCGACAGTGGCCAATGCCAGGTGCCTCAGAGGGAATGAACAGACAGGTAATCATCAAGTGATCCATCCCCTGTTGCCCATTCGCAGCTTCTGGCAAACAGAGGCTAGGGATACCATCCCTGCCTAGCCTGGCTAATAGCCATTGATGGACCTGTCCTCCATGAATTTATCTAGTTTGTTTTTTAACCCTTTTATAGTCTTGGCCTTAACAACATCCTCTGGCAAAGAGTTCCACAGGTTGACTGTGCGTTGTGTGAAGAAATCCTTCTTTTGTTTGTTTTTAACCCTGCTAAATTGTACTACTTGCAGTGATACCAATGCTGTGCCATCTTTACAGTTATTGTTTGATTTAGGCTAGCTAGAACAGGCTAGCCTGTTTGCTGTGTAGGCATAACCTTTGTTTCCACATGAATGAATGCTTTTGCTCTGCTATGTTGTCTTATAACTATTGCTTTCTTATAAGACATTTCCTGACATCCAAATTTGTTTCCATGCTTCGCTCAAGCTTTTTGCAGATTTACTCAGTCTGTGTTGCAATATTCCTTGCATGCTGACCTAGTGGGTTATTTGTTTTTGAAAACCATATGATGGTTTTTTGGTGTTTTTTGGTTAGGGTACACAAATCATATGAACTTCAAATAGGAAGATTGATTTATGTTTTCACCAATCTTAACAGTGACAAACTTATTTTGCTTCCAAGTGACCTCTTGAAATGATTAGAAGTTGCTTCGTGACATATAAAACAAGTTTGTGAGCTCCAACAACAAACATACAGCTGTTCTAGACCTGCCCAGTTAAATGATACAATGCAAAATGTAAACACTATGGTTTATTTAAAATGTAATCTGAAGTCAGAAAATATAGTTCTGAATTTGAATGTTTCTGTGATTGGCAGGTCCTTAGTAATTATCAGCACTTTGGATGGACGAATTGCTGCTCTGGACCCTGAGAATAGTGGCAAAAAGCAGTGGGATCTGGATGTGGGATCTGGTTCTCTTGTGTCATCCAGCCTCAGTAAACCAGAGGTAAGACTTTATATCTGTTACCTGATTTTTTTTTGTTTGTTTTTGTTTTGTTAGGCTTTGTCTGCACTAAACCTTTTTTTTTTAATAGCTCCACCATGGCGATAGTGGGAATTTTTAAAGGGGGGAGAAAATTAGTATAAACACATCCCTTCAGATATATTGTATGGCTTGATAGCTATGAGATCTATAGGTTATTAGGAATTGTATGCAGTTATGTATAGTTCAAAGTGGCCTATGAATCTACCTAAAAAGAAAAAAGTAATTTTGCTCATTGTAACAAATGATGTATACTTTTCTGCTGGGAGCAGCAGCAGAAGTCCTTTTTTTCCTCTAAGACACTACGTAATCTTTTGTGCACATGCTACAAACATTCTATTCTGTCAGAAGGCTGGCCTAGCAATAAAGTGGAGCATTAAAGGTGACCTGTGGATGGAAGGAAGGGCTTTTACCATCTCTCGCTGTTTTAATATCGTTTCAGTGGCAAAAAACTATAGTAACACACGGTTAAGATTTCTTGGTACTATGTTATCCTCTTGTGGACAACATGTAATACCAGCAGGGCCAGTATGAGTGTATGCTATATGCGTATTGAGGCTTTGCTTGTGGAGGGGAGAGGGAAGGTGACGTGGGCAATCCTTTTGTTTTCTTTTTGTTCTTTAATAGTGTTAAACGGAATCTGGTGGGTGAGAGTGAATGGGTTGTAGGAGGTGAAGAACTTGTATGTTTCAGGAACCTTGGTGTTGACGCAGTAAAGGTGTGGTATTGGGGTGTATTGGGATATTGCTGAAAGAAGGCAGAGTTAATGGTGCACAGACAGCATGAATTGTGCATTTCTTGGTTTTCAGACGTTTGAGTTTGGCTCTACTCAGTGTTCTGCAAGGGAACAACATACCAGCAACCAATCTTAACTCTACATTAATGGAATTTCTTGCCATGGAATTTCCTTTTAGAACAGGAAAAGGTGTGGTGTTGGTACATATTAGTAGGCCTTTAGGCAGTTGTACTTTTCATGTTCTGCAATTTGCATACTGAGCCAAATCAGTCCATAGTCAGCATTCCCCATGTCATGATGTATTCCTTGCTCTCCCACAAACTTTTGCAACCTTGTAATCCAGGATTTGCCCAGAATCCACACACTGGCAACCCTGGCAAGCGCACATATCTTTTCCCTCAGCGATCAAGGTACCTGTGCTGTCAGTTCCAAACCTCTGTGGTATGGCTCTTTTTGTAAACACCACAGTAATCTGCCATGAGATCAAGAAGTAGCCACTTGCCCCCCACAGCCCTCCCCACACCATTCTATCAGGAGCTAGTAAAATACAGATTTTCTCAAACAACTAATTCAAGGCTTGCCTGCCTACCACCCACCCTCATTTTCCCAACCCATTACTCCTTCCCCCCTCCACAAAATTCCTCTGTCTCCGACTCCTCCTCATCTGGTATAACGATTTTTTTTTTTTTGTCAGACTGGCTGCTGACTATTCTGCTGTGCTTACAGAAACATCTCCATAAAATAAAAACATGTTATAACAGAGACAACTTGTAGCAAGCAACAGGAGTTATTCAATTTTTATTGCACAGGTTTACAAAGGTTCAGCCTAGAAATGACAGTGGCAGAGTATTCGCCGAGGCAACAGCATTGGCACATTCCCTTGAAATACCCAGGCAAGGATAAAATGGGCTTTTCTGTTTTGGTGCGTGTGCACTGTAATCCTTCCAGACTGCACATCTGCACGATATGAATATGTTCTTAAATACCATTCACAGTTTGGGTCCCCCAAAGACTTAGTAGGTGCCCTGCGCTACCTTGGGTAAACATTGACTAATTTTGATCATTTTGACCCACAGCAAGAATTTCATCTCTAACTCTGCAAGGGGAAAGAAATCAAATGCTACCACTCTTAGAAGCCTTTTAGCAAAAAGCTGCTTCTTCTCTCCCGCCACCTCCCCCCCTGCCCCGGGCTTATATATCCAGAACCCTGACTTGGTGACTCAAGTTTAGGTTATTAACCCTACTCTGCACTACCATGAGGTATTGCAAATGTCAAGAAAATCCATGCAAGTGTGCAGATTTTAGAACACTTAAAAGCACCATCCTTTTAAATAGGAAGGATAAAGATACGATGGAGGGAAAAGGCTCCTCTCAACTGAGACTTGGGTCTATGCTAGGAAATCAGTGAAAAATCCACATTTCTGAACAACATAGTTAAACCAACCTAACCCCCGGTGTAGATAGTGTTCGGGAGAATTCTCCTGTCGACCTAGCTACCGCCTCTTAGGGAGTTGGATTACTTATGACGACAGGAGAAGACCTCCTGTTGGCATAGGTAGTGTCTTCACTGAAGCGTTGCAGCATTGTAAGTGCAGACAAGCCCTTAATAAGACCACCCCAAGAAGAAATACAACTGGAAACAGTAGCCCTGAGACATGTGAACTGCTCCATTCATCTCAGGGGATATTCTCATCCCCCTCGGAGTGCTTTGGAGACTGTGGTATACATGAAGTATTCACTCAGAGAGGCAGGACTTGCCCAGCTCCTGCCTCACATGGGAGGCAGGGAGTGGGGGGTCTCAGAACGTCCCAGAAGGGCAAGCTGTCCCAGGACCTGGCTCTCATGAGGGGGATACGTGGGGGATCCAACCCCTGTAGATGGGAGCAGTGAGAGTGCCTCAGACACCACCCAGAAGGGCAAGGCCCCCCCATATCCTAGATCATGAGAGGGCAGGGAGGGGGGGATTAGACCCACCTAGAGGGGCAAGAGTCCTCCCAGATCTGGGTGTACACATGGAAGGGGAGAATGTGAGGCTGAAAGATGTCCTGCCCCTCTATTCTCCACAGTTCTCCCTCCCCCTTCCTACTGTTCCGCTTCCCTCACCTGAGCCCCCAACCTGTCTCTCCTCCTCTACCCTCCATCCCCATTTATTCCCCTCTCTGCAGCCCCAAACCCCTTTCAGGAAGCACTCACATGTCTGTTTTTCCTAAAAGAGTTTGATTACATCTCCTCCTTCCCCCCAAATAAATTTCCACCCATGACTCTCAAATTGTTGCAATCTCAGGCCACCCAGTCAAAACTTTTTTTAACTTAGGTGGGACTTGTGATTAGCTTTACCTTGGGGTAGGTCAACTGAAGGGCAAGTTCACAGCCATCAGTCTCAATAAGGTCATCCCTTCATTAGTATCTCTCAGTGTAACAGTACAAGGCAGCAGAAGGAAACTGATTTTATCGGGGGTTCTGTAACTCAGGATTCCCTTGGTCAAATGACCCCAAATCTGGATCACCCATGAGGCACATCAAATTTCAAAGTAATACGAGTAACTGGTTTTAGAACATTCGCAATAATTGAGATTTAAAGCATATAAAATGGTGGGAATGGAAATCCTCTAGCTGTTTTTCTGTATTGACACATGCACACTGTAAAAAATGTGTGTTTTCTTTACCGTTATCCGTTTAGGTCCCCCAAAGATTTAGTGGGTGCCATACATTACCTTGAGACCATTTTGACTTGCATTACATCAGTAGTCTTACCTCTAGCTCTGCGCACCCCACGCCACCTCTGGCCCCAGGAACCTTTTAAAAAATGGCTGTTTTTCAGGACTTGTATCTCCATGTTCCTCGCTCAACTGACTCCAAATTTGAGTTGCTAACCCTATACTGCACCATCCGAGGCACACCAAATTTCATATGAATCCAGTTAAGCAAAGGTTTAAGCAGAAGCTGTGCCGTAACCTTAACTGTAGTAGTGCTATCACACCATTATAATAAAAGAGGCTTAGAGGGTTTCAGAAAACAAAATCTTGTTTTTACACAAGGAGTTCAGGGCTTCACCAGCTGTCATACTCTTCCAAACGAGATGACTAATGCAATTTTGATACCATAAGAGTCCAGGAATGAAAGTTAAGCAGCTAAGTCTGTCTACATTATAAATTATTTCAGTATAACTCATGTCGCTCGGGGTGAATAATCCATGCCTCCGAGCGACATAAGTTATACCGACCTCTGCACCAGTTGTAGATGATGCTATATTGGTTGGAGAGCTTCTCCCGCCGACATAGCTACTGCCTCTTGCAGAGAAAAAGAAGTTAAGTTGACGGGAGAGCTCTCTGGTTTGAATTGACATGGGGCCTTCTTTCTGATCCATCAAATGTACAGTACCTTCTGTCCAAAGGGACCACTCAACTCTCATGGAAGGGTTGCAAAGACGTTTGGCCTACTAGGACCCAATAAGACTGATGCATGACTCCTGGTATGGTTAGTGTTTAAATTTTGTTTTATATTGTTTTCTCTGTAATGCTTTTACCTTAAGAATAAACGTATTTTGCTATGTGAAAGCTGGCTGGTAACTGGTATACACTGTTGTAGCACCAGGAGACGGGTTAACATAGGTGCTGGACCCCTGCTGGGGAAATCAGTGAGATGCAGAGGAACTGGAAGCCTAAACCCCCAATCTGGAGGCAGAGAGATATGGGTACCCTTAAGGAAGACTGAATGGTAGGAGGTTGGGGGCAGGGTGGTCAAAGGTGGAGTTAACCTTGAAACTGTGACAGGTTCTAATTGACTTCAAATGCCAGATATCTAAAGTATTAATTGTCTATCTGAATTTTATTGCTCCAGATGAACTGTATGTGCTGACTACTGTCAACAGGGCTGCTGTACTTTAAATGCATCTGTGGAACGTCTGAAGTTTTATGAAGTCAGTATTACACAACAAAACAACTAATGAGTTAAGATGCCCAGGCATTAAAAATTGGCTTACTTACCAACTTGTATCTTGTCCCCTTTCCAATGCTGGTATGATTTTTAGCAGCTAAAATAGCACAGAGTTTGTGCTTGAAAATATGATAATAGGTGCCATGATTTTTAAGGTCCAACATTTCATTCCCCTCCAGAATTAGAAATTAATTCAGTATACCGTGGGGCACTTCAAAATATCCTGCTTGAAAATAATTTTATTCTTTTGCTTACCTGCCAAAATAGATGATCACACTTTTGTATTTCTTTTGCTGTAATTAAGGACACTTACTGACAGCTACAATACAGTGGGGATCATAAATCTCTCCTCTCCTCTCAAAATATCAGTAATGTCAACAACTGCTGAAGAAATAGAATATTCTAATGGGGTGTTGGTAGGTAAAACTCTTCATTTTACTTTTTAGAGACCTTTAAGGGTGTGACATATACTTTCTAAAATAGGACTTTCAGGGTTTAAAGATGGTACATAACATTTATTTTTTTAAAACAAAAACTTCAATTTCTAGTTTGTCAGAATGGCAGTTAGTGCTAACCACCCCAAATAAGTAACACAGCGAGACATTTAAGGACACCAGTGACTTAAAGACTGGTCTGGTTCCCACTGAAATTAATATAAGCCTCTCCTTTTCAGTCAGTTACTTTGGATTCTAAAAATTCCTGGGGTAAAATCCTGGCCCCAATGAAGATGTTGTTAAAACTTCCATTGACTTTAATGGCGCTGAGATTTCACTCTGGAAGTGTTTTCTCGCTCTGTCCCCCAAAGAAGGTAATCTCCTAATAAACTCTTACTTTTAAATAAACACTTTCTGATAACCTTTTTATAGTTAGTTCTTGGTTTTTTTCATTTTCTCTACTGAGACTCCTTTGATAGAAGATGATTACAGTAGCTTAATCTAGAAGGTAATACTGAATGTGTATTACACTTTGCAGTAGTAAGCATGCCAATAGCGAGGCAAGCTATATACTGTATTAACCTAAAACTTCTTGCATGAAACGTCAGGTGTGAAACTGCCCTTGAAAGGATTATGTGAATCTTATGAAACTGGTGTGTATTAAAAATAAGGAACTGCTCTTTCTGCTCATTTGATAGATCACTTTCAAATGTGACTTCCGCCTGGCTGATTCTCATGTTTACTATGTCAGGGTAGAGTACAGAGGGAAGTAGTTGTTAACCCTTGTACCTGGTGCAAAAGTCTGGAACTAATAGATTGTTCTGCTGCTTCTGAGTGAGGAAGTCTGGGTTTTTTAAAGTATTCTGGACAAAGGAAAACTAAATTGCCTTAATAAATAGTTTAAATTCATCTCAGTGTAAAACCTTAAACTTAAAACATCGACTTTAATACCTGAAAAGATAGTGCAACAAATTATTAAACAGTGTGTAAGCACCTAGAACAGTGGTTTTCACACTTCTTAAGGCTGAGTACCGCTTTCTGAATAATGTAGTCTACTGTGTACCCCCAAGATAGGATCATAATAGACGTATGATTAGATTGCCAAGTCTTACTAAACAAAATGCATTGTCCCCCATTACAGGATTTTTCTCACGTTCTCCAGTCTGAAAACCACTGACCTAGAGGATAATAGGGTAATAAGGAATAGCCAACAAGGCGATGCACTTGCAAAGAATGCTATCATTCTGGGGTGTATTAACAGGAGTGTGGTATGTAAGACATAGGAGGTAATTGTTCCACTCTGCTTGGCACTGGCAGCGCCCTGTCTGGAATAGAGTGTCCAATTCTGGGTGACACACCTTAGGAAAGATGTGGACAAATTGGATAGAGTCCAGAGGAGAGCTACAAGAATGATACAAGTTTAAAAGCCCTGACCTTTGAGTTAGGGTTTAAAAAAACCTGGGTCTCAGAAAAGGCTGAGGAGGGATCTGATAAGTCTTCAAATATGTTAAGGACTTTATAAAGAGAATGGTGATCAATTGTTCTCCATGTCCACTCAAGTTAGGACCAGGAGTAATGGGCTTAATCTGCAGCAAGGGAGATTTAGGTTAGATATTATTAAAAACTTTTTCCGTCTAAGGGAGGTTGTGGAATTCCCTTCATTGGAGGTTTTTAAGAACAGGTTGGACAAACACCTGTCAGGGATGGTCTAGGTCAGGGGTCGGCAGCCTTTCAGCAGTGGTGTGCTGAGTCGTCATGTATACACTCTAATTTAAGGCGTCGCATGCCGGTAATACATTTTAACATTTTTTAGAAGCTCTCTCTATAAGTCTATACTATATAACCAAACTACTGTTATATGTAAAGTAAACAAGGTTTTCAAAACGTTTCAGAAGCTTTATTTAAAATTAAATTAAAATGGGGATCTTATTAATTTAGTGTGATCCTTGCCCCTGCTGAGCTTTCCAATGTCTGCTGGCACGTATTTGGATACTTTAAGCTGCACACAGGCTTCTGAGTTATCAGTTGATAACCGTCTGGCAGGAGGTCAGCGGCTGGAACCCCAGATCGGCAACTGAGGTGAGTGGAGCTGGCGGCTGGTAGGGCTGAGCAGGTCCGGAAGCCTGGACCCTGTCTGGCAGGGGCCTGCGCTGGAAGCAAGGTGAGTGGGGCTGCGGTGGGGACCCCGGCTGGTAAGGGGCCAGCAGCCGGAACCCCAGAGTGGCAGTGGGCTCAGTGGGTCAGCCCACCCAGCCCTGGGGTTTCAGGGGAGGGCTGAGCATCTCCACCAGCCCCCCTCTGGGGTTTCAGCCCCCGGCTCCTGCCAGCTGGGCTCAGAGCCCACTACCAGCCTGGGGTTCCTTCCCCCAGGCCAGCAGCAGGCACTGAGTGGGACCGGCAGTGGGACCCCGGCTGGCAAGGGGCCAGCAGTGGGAACCCCAGAGCGGTGGCAGGCTGAGTGCCTCAGCCCGCCCCACGTGCCGTCAAAAATTGGCTCGCACGTGCCGTAGGTTGCCGATCCCTGGTCTAGGTTTATTCGGACCTGTGTCAGCACAGAGGGCTGTTCCTTCCAGCCCAACATTTCTATGATTTTATGAATGTACAAAATTATTCAAGTTAAACTCAAATAGCACAGTAGCAAAACTAGCCGACACATCTTCAAACATTGTAGTTGTTGAATTTTTTTCAAATATTTCACATGCTGTTCTCCATAAAAATCAATGCCATGTTAAAAATAGGCCTTGCTTGTGGTGCAAGTGGCTCAGATTATTAAAACTGAAAAGATGTTAAACTTGTATTATGTGCCCTGTGAATAATTAAAATGAGTGAATTTCACTTTCTTGCTCACATGCTCTAGCATGTTTCAGTTGCAAATACTTCACCAGAATGGTTTTACACTCAACTTTTTTTATTAGAATTTTTAAAAGTTTGACCTGTTTCTCTGTCGCGTTTTGTAAAACCTACTTTTCATATACTTAAATGTTGAGTCTCAGCAGATTTGACAGTATCCCTTCTAGATACTTCAAGCCTAAAGATGCTCACTGAAATTCCGGGTAAAGTTTGTTTCCCTCCCACCCCCCCAGTTATTCAGACTCCTGTCACTATTTGCAAACAGCCTTCAACAAAGGACTATGCGATATATTTGTTTTGAAAAACAGAGCACTTAAAGCTGTCATTCATGTTGATTGTGAGCATCAGCACTTTACTGTTGTATCTGCTGAATACTAATGCAACCATCAACCCGCATGATTTTGTTTTTAGACTGATTTTTATTATTTTAAAATATATTGAAGAGAACCTAGAAATGGATTTATTTTAACCAAGCACACAGGCATGCCATGCAGTAAACTTATTGTACTGTACTGCCACATAAAGCACGGCCTTCCATTCTCTTATCTCGGTTTTTAGCAAAAGGAGAAGAAATAGGGCAAAACAATACAGGTGACTAATTGTCATTAGTGTTGCACTATTTGTTTTTATGCATATGTGCATCTTAAAGCCTCTGTGAAGGGATAGAATACATCTACTACACAAGCAGCTCCTACTTGACACGCTGTGGCATCTGCTTGCACTTTGTAGCCTTATTACAGGAGGGCGTGCTGTGAGCTTGGTTCTGATTTTGCCAGATAGAAAGGCAAGGGTTGCTTCCTCTGGTCTCAGGTATGTGTTGTCCAACGGAATATAGAGACCGTATACCCCAACAAATGAAGAATAACTGTGAAAAAATTATATTGTAAACAGATGTCCTGGAATTTTGTGACATAATATTACAACCATAAATCCTGTTTTTGCATTCAAGTCTTAGAAAGGGGAGGTCAGTTGCTCTAAATTTAGGTGGATTAAGAACTTTCTGGGTAATTATATTTGTGCATATTTAACTTAGTGTATTGGTTTTATACCCTCAGTGGCAGTTATTAACAATTGATGCGTAAGGTGGTGATGGAAAGAAACAATGACCTCCATCTAAAGTTTGTACACTATAACCTTGTGTTTCCAAGTATTCAGGGGGGTGGGGAGCGGGGCAAGGTCATGAAAGCTAATGGCGGGATCATATTAATGTAGAGGTGATGATAAGCCTGCAGAGCTTAATGTGACATCCCTGACAATTTGAACTTGTGCCTTTTTCTGACTTCTTCTGTTTACATGGTATGCCTAAGCCTACTGAAACTGAGAAGTTGGCGTTAGAGGAGGGAGACAGCCATTGGGTTTGCCCAAGTGTCACTGAGGTAGAACCCAACTTCCTTCAGATTACTATGGGTATAAAGTAGAGAGTAGTTTGGGTTGTGGAACCTCTTACTGGTGATGCATGGAAAAAAACAGAAAACTGAGCAAGATGGTTACAAACCCGGAGTCTGTTTTTGGGGTTAACAGTTGGGTGGGAACCCTCTCTCCTTCCAAACTAGTTATGGTAACCAGTGGATCTTGATGAATATAGAAACCCAGCTATTTCCTGATTGACCTAGTACATTTATAGGAGGCAGGAGGATATTTGATGCAATGTTCTTAATGTGTTACAGGCAGGAAAATATGAAACAATGGTGGTGTAATCAACTCTGCTCAGTGGGAAATTTGTCCCTAGCACAGATACGTTCACAGAGAATGTACTTGGCACATGTGCCGAAAATAGCATGCAGCAAATGAATGTCAGGATAGACCTGCACTTCTGATTGGGCTTAGTCCTGCAAAGTGCTGAGCACTTCTGGGACTTGCTTAACACTTTTCAGTGTCAGGCCCATTATGAAATAGGCCTCACAAAGCTAGAAGGTATATAGCAGTGGTACAGGAAGAGCCCTCAATGCCCACTATGCTGTAATTCATATCAGGCCTGACATACTCACTACCCCCAACACACTTGTTATCAAAATAGGTATCCAAAAAGTATTTTGTAAGGTATCTTTTGTAAATTGGTGATGCATTGGTCATTGCATGATGTTTGTACGGATTGTGTATAAAGAATTATGTAGGTGTGCTGGAAATTTATTTTGAAGGCAGTGCACAAATCAAGTTTTCTCCGGACAAAGGAATGTGGAATTACTTGTCTGACTGGCTTGATTGAAGGCAGAGGACAATGAAAGTATATTTACATAAGGTAAACACAGCAATCAAGCTAACAAACAACAGAAGAAACAGTTTAATAAGTGCACTGAGGGTGAGAATCTGCACCCTCAGGAAGCCTTCCTGGCTCTTGAGACAAAGACAACGAAGTTATGAAAATGTAAGGGGGAGCAAAAAAGATTCTAGTTACGTCACTTAGGGGCCATAGGGAACAGCAACCTCTGAGCTTGTGAACGTTGGCTACTCTGGCATGGAGGGCTAGGGATGCTGGTACCCTGATGTGAGAGAGCTGCTTAGGCAAAGATTATAGCTTGTCAACGTTAAATTTTAGTCACTAGAAAGTATGTTGTTTTTTTGTTTGTAACCATACCTGTCTTTTTGTCTTGTTTAAATCTCTGTTCTTTACTAATATACTTTATTCTTAGCATTATTATAAACCATCTGTGCTGTCCTATTGAAGTACAGAGTGACTCATTCACTATCCTAACTAGCTGGTGTGTACGTTGCCTCTTTGGAGGGAGCAAACTTCTGTGTTTTTCCAGTGAGTGGGATTGGACATTGTAAAGTGACATCTCTGGGGACCTCAGAAACTGTGGTTTGCTGACTGTTATCTGCAAGGCAAGGTTTTGACTGGTGGTCTCAAAGAGTTTGCTGGGAAGGCAGACAGCCTCAAGCATCAGAGAGCAGTTTAGCAGCAGCAAAGCTCCTACTTGCTGAGGCAGAGGGGTAATGCGGTGTTTTATGGTTCTGGTTTTCCTGAGGAGAATGTCAGTACACTATATGAATGTAAATAAAAAGGAGACCACGCAGAATCAGTGTTCTGATGATAAAAACTCTGGGAAGTTGTAGCTACACTCTCTTCCTTATGGGGTTGTTTCAACAAAAGTCCCATGTAGACAGCGTTAATGCTAATACAGAAAATGCTGATTGTTTGAGCCATGAGTAGCAATGTTATTTGGAATTGCTCTGAACTAGTTTAGACATGGTCATGTCCTAGGACATCAGGATTGGAAGGGACCTCAGGAGGTCATCTAGTCCAACCCTCTTATCAAAGCAGGACTAATCCCCAGACAGACTCTTACCCAAGTTCCTCCCTCAAGGATTGAACTCACAACCCTGGGTTTAGCAGGC
Source organism: Mauremys mutica (assembly GCF_020497125.1). Classification (NCBI taxonomy): domain Eukaryota; kingdom Metazoa; phylum Chordata; order Testudines; family Geoemydidae; genus Mauremys; species Mauremys mutica. The sequence continues at coordinate 130,248,821 of NC_059076.1, read as the reverse complement.
CTATGCTCAATGTTAAGGCTCCTGTAGCCAATGGAGTTTTTATCTACACTAGATCTAGTGTAGTGAAGCTGCTCCACTAGTGAAGCTGCTCCATTGTTAGCAAATATGGGAAACTTTTTGCTAGAAAACCCTACTGTAGACTCCGCCATAGAGACAATTTGATATCTTCCATTGTTTGTGCCTGAATGAAATCTCTCAGAGAAATAATCCAAAAATGCCCTGTCACATATGGGTGAATACTTTTCACAAAGTGATCATTCCATATCTGACCTCTTGGTCCTTGTCTCCTAAAGAAATCTGCACAGCATGAGCTGGGGTCTTAAATTCAGAGCTTTGCTTGGCACTAAAAATCATGGACTCAATAAAGACACTGGATATATGGCTCGTTATAACAATCTGTAACCCACTCACCCTCCTTTGTCCTGTGACTGCAGAGGTGTTAACTGCCCACTTCATTCTGAGTGGTCTCTTACAGCATGTCTTAATTCCTTATGTTCCATCTTGTATATAGCTGTGACACTCTGCATACCTTTCCCAGACCTGAAGAAGAGCTCTGTGTAAGCTCGAAATCTACACTTAAAATGCTGCATTAGCACAGCTGCAGCACAAACTGTGGGGCATGCCCCCCTAGGGGGCAGGGAGGAACATTCCGGGGGTGCATCAGGGCCCAGGTGTAGCCCTAAGGATTAATCTGTTGGTCTGTATAAAATGTCTTTGTAATAAAAGTGTGTAGGCTGCATAGATTAATAGAATTTGCAATAGCTGTAATGCAAAATACCTAGAAACTTCTAGGCCAGACATCCTGGCCAATTTCCTCTGTGACTCTAAAAGCAACCTTTAAGACCCTTACTCAGAAAAGTAATGATAGGATACAAACCTACGCAAAATGTCTAGGGACTTTTTCAATGTCTGCTAACCTTTCACCTAGTTAGGGTGAAAAGGAGGGTATTTCTGCCCACAAATCTAACAAGTACAGGTACATAGCTGTCATTAATATGTACACAAAAGGTCAGCCTATAAAAACAGGTACCCTCACCTTTCCATGGGGGAAAGACAAATTTGGGCATAGGAGGAAGGATTTCTCCCTATAAAAAGGGTGACAATCCACCATTAGGCAGGCGATACACCTATCTATTTTCTTATCGTCTCAACCTACTTCGATGCCTCTTTCTCCTCTGAAAGCTGTCAATACTAAGTCGTAGTATTAAGTCTTTTCACAGCTGTAAGTATGAAATAATTCTTATTTCTGTTTTACTTTAAAACATCTAGTTTAAAAAAGGGTTTAACTTATAACCAGTTTCTTTATAACTTCCTCTATCAAAGGTGTAAACAACACCCTATTTGCTACAAAGTGCATTTAGAACTGTGTATTATAAATTCATATCTCTTAAAGAACTGTAATATTTTGTAACTTTGTAATCTCAAACTGCTTTTAACATTTTACATTTACTTCTTGTTTTATTAATTTTAAATAAAAGGTCTTAATTAACTAATTTTGTCTCAGTATAAATTTCCTGTCAAATATATCCCAATCTCCTTGTATAAATTCTGTAAAGCCTGATTCAAGACGAACTTTATCTTCTAATCACACATATTGGCGAGCCATACCCATATTATTAATATCTATTAATTATTATTAATATTATTAATTAATTAGAAAATTAATTATTAAATAAAACTAAATTAAGTAAATAAATTCCACTGTCCCTACTAACCCTCCCCAAATCAGGCTACACAGGCCAGCCCCCACCCAGCCCTGCTCTGCCCCCTGCCCAGCTCCCAACCCAGGCCATGGCTCCATTCCTGGCCCTCAGCCCCCGCCTGCAGCCTGCTCCAGGCCCAGCCTCGGCCCCTATACCTCTGTCCGTACTCCACTCCCAGCTCTGGCTGTGGGGGAGGGGAGGGCGGAGAGGGGTTAATGGGGCAGCCGTGATGTGAAAAGTTTGGGGACCATTGGCTTAATTGATGATGCTCCTGCTCCAACAGGAGAGTAGTTATCTACCGCTTCTTGCAGAGGTAGATTATGTTGACAAGTAAGCTCTCCTGCTGACATAGCGCTCTGTGCGCTGGGGGTTAGGTCAGTGTAACTACATCACTCAGGGGTGTGGATTTTTCACACCCTTGAGCGGCGTAATTATGCCAATATAAGTCTGTAGTGTAGACCTCATCCTTGTCTCGTTCACCAGCAGAAGTTGGTCCAGTGAAAGACATTACCTCATTCACCTTTCTCTGTGGCAGAGAGACATCATTCAACATTTTTAACATTGACCATAGGGATTAAGCTCAGCCAATTAGGAGCTGGAAGTTGTCCCCCTAGGAATTGTTACTGATCACAACAAAATATGCTTGAAAATCAAAAAATATACATTAAAAAATTGGTGTACAATCATCAAAATTACCCTAATGAAGACATTTTACTTTAAATGTCTTCCATATTTTTCCTATCATATGGAAGCTCAGCAACTCTGCAACAGGAAAAGTTGACATTTTTTTGGCACCAGATTTCACCCAGCTCTAGTGTTTGAACATGAACATGTCATGATACTTGCTTTCTGCAACAAGACTTTGGTCCTAGAATGAAATGTAGGAATATTGTTTCTATTAAATAACTTACGGAAGCTTTAGCACTTTAGATGCCTTTTACGTCTGTTCATTTGAGCCTGTTTCTAAAATGAAATGGTAGCTTTACCCTTTCCTGTCCCAGCCTGTACTGGAATCTCACATGTGATGCCCTCCTTTCCAGTCAACAGTCTAGACAATGAATTCCCTGGTAGCATGTGCCATTTCTTGTTGTTATGCCTTTTTGCTTTTGTTAAGGCTTTTAGAAATTGCATTACCTCACCAGCCTGCTTGGTGATTGTGCAGAGACTGATTCCAATTGGCTGCTTGGTATGATACTGCCAGCCAATGTATGAATTTCAGCTTAAAAACTCTCATTTGAACTCAAGTGTGTATTTAAAGTGTTACTTCTGAAAGACACGCCACTTAACAATTATGTGCCATATTGCTGACCAGTGAAGCTGAACAAATAGCTATTTACATTGACAGATGAGAGGAATGCATAAGTGCATCATGGTAACCTACATTTGCTGTGCCAAGAGATTTGCAGCTGACTGCCTGTGTGACTCACTCCTTGGATTAGGAGGTGAGGTAATGCTTTTGAGATAGAGGGTGATGTCATTTCTTTACCTGAGTTGCATGCCGATGCTGATTTCTGTTGCTCTCAAGGAATTAGTTCCCTTCTGCTTCCTCAGATATACTGGGTAACAGTTCAGATAACTCTTATGAATTCTGGTACTAATTCTCTATCTCTGTAGAGACCTTGCAAGTAAAATGGCTTACATTTTCTCTCTTTTAAATATATAATATACCTAAACTGAGAAATTCAAAAGATTTCTTTCAAACCTGCTTCAGAACTGCTGAGTATAGATACACTGAAAACACCTAACAAAAGACAAGTGTCCTATATTCAAAAAAAGAACAGGAGTACTTGTGGCACCTTAGAGACAAATTTATTTCAGCATAAGCTTTCATGGGCTACAGCTCACTTCTTCAGATGCATAGAATGGAACACACGAAAGCTTATGCTGAAATATGCTGAAATAAATTTGTTAGTCTCTAAGGTGCCACAAGTACTCCTGTTCTTTTTGCAGATACAGACTAACACGGCTGCTACTCTGAAACCTTCTATGTTCAGATTTACCTCTGTTAAACAGATGGTGTATTATAAATCTGTTTTGGTCTCTGAAGTTAGTTGAAATGACAGTACAGAAGCTTTTTTGGCATTAGTTCAGTTGAATAACTGATGAAAAAGGAGAACTTGCAACATAATATCTGTCATTCAGTCTTCATATTTCTTATTCCATAAACTGTTTCATACCAATGGAAATATACATAAGGACAAACGTGCTGTTGAGCACTTACTTGTGAGTAGTCCCATTGACTGTAAGTGCATGAGTAAGAGCTCACCAGCATAATGGCTCCACAGTCTGGCCAACTGATTTGTTTTTTTTTTTTAATCCGGCACCTGCTGACCTGACCTGACAGTCTCACACCTGCTCTTTATCAATGTCCTTAGACTTGTACATTCTGGGAGAAAGTGGTTTAAATGCCTTAGTATTCAAGTCTGCATGTGCAAAAAAGAGTAACATCAACCCAAGAGAACTCTTCAGTGCTGTAATTAGTTGGATAGGTGAAAGTGGAATGTCATAAATGCTCAAATAGTGATGGACCACTTGATTCACTCCGTTCTTATAAACTGTACGTTTGGAAGGCTTTATGCCATCAAATAATGTTTGGAATCCTTCACCAAAAAATTACCATGTTGCTATAGATCTGTATTATGTAAGTACTTGTTTTCTTTAGTTACTATATAGGGTTTTTTAATTATATACAAGCAGTAAATCAAAATGCAACATTTTTCATTTATCTTACTCCTCCATACCTGACTGGATATCCCATTTTTGTCTTTCCTGTTTTATATTGTAAACTCTTGAATTTGGGAACATATTTTACTCTGCTTTGTAGTGTACCTACTAGCAGGATTTTATTTTAATTACCTCTGCCAATTAAATGTTTTTTAGTAAATAAATATGCCCAGGTAAGATGTCATGAACTGCAGTGTCTAGGTTTGGGCGAACTTCTGCATTTTTTTTTTAAATATTATTTTTCTTGCTGGAGTGTCTTTTTAGATGCTTGGGAGTTGAGACACAAAGTAAAGCTTCTCTGGTTTGCTCAGTTCTAAAGACCTAAACTCTCAAATGGGGTATTTTTTGTTTAGGACTTGCTTTATCAGTGTGAGCGTTAGTTGCTGTGCTGGTTATGAATGGGAAAACCTACTGTGAATTTCACTTTGGTTAAATTTCACAAGTTCTGGTCATGCTAGAATTTGAACTGGGGACCCAGATATAAATGAAGAAAATCATTAAAGCACAGTGAGACAATATAAAATGCTGGCTGGCATCATGCTATTTCATTTTTACTGAGAATAAGATCAGTTTATTATTGCTGAGTTGATTTTTATTCATATTTTTAATTTTGCTAAGGCTTTGTTTACACCTGGTAATTTTAGCTTGCCGGTTTAATTGATGTATAGTAAATGCTAGAAACTACCAAAGTCTTGTCTGTAGCTGAACTGGTGGTAGCACAAGTGGAAGTTTCTGCAAAAAATTTCTATTGTAGAAGTTGTCTTAGATGCTGTTCTGTCTAGTGGCTATGGAGGTAGGACTTCAGGCTCTGTAACTAAATTGCATTATAGTCTTGGACAAATCCCTTAGGGGTGACCTGCAAAGGAGTGATATTTAAATATATTAGGCTTGTTTTTTCGCAGCTTTACAGTGTATAAGAAGCCATGAAAAGTATTTTATTAGATTTGTTCTGTAAATTTTTTTTTATGTACTTGGAAATATGAACTGTAAAGTATGGTCTTCCTTGGCTCTGTTGGAAGATCACTAATCTAGTATGCCAGATGTTTTCTTTGCACTTGCACTTCATAGTATGTGAATTCAATGAGATTATGTTGTTGGGCATTGACAAAAGAGACAACTGTTCTGAAATAGCATTGAGGTTTGTCATGTTAATCCACATACTGAAGAGTTAAGAATTTGAAGATTAGTTTCCAGCTATTCTTGGCACAGCAGAGCCATTGCGGCTCCATAGAATTAGTTGAGATTGATCAGGATGTTAAGATTTGTTAATAAGTTCCCAAGTACTCATTGACAGTGAGTCATACTTCCGACCTGTGATCTCCATGAAAATCTGAATGTACTGGAGACTGAATTCTCTACTCCTTTGAGGATTATTTGACCTGCTGTATGTTGAAAATGAAATACTTAACATGTAGTTGAACAATGTTTTTATTTTGAAAAGTACATATTGTGTGTGGTGGTGGTGTGTGTTTTCAGGGGGAGGGGTTAGACCTACAGGTGTAGGAAGCAAGAAATTCAGAAATAAAACCCAAACTCTGAATTTAACCCTGCTGGGCCTAAACATTGCTGTGACTGGTGTATAGGACAGGAGCTCAATAAATATGAAGGCACAATGGTGTAAATTAGAGAGGGTTCCCATATTGCTTCACAATTTTCCCTTTCATGGCATTCAGTCTCCTATCTATACTGCAAGGAAAGGTAGGGTTCATAGGTATCAGCCAGTGGGCTCTTAAAAGAACAGAGGGCAAAGGCAAAGTGATATCTATAACATAACAGAACTCTTTTGAAAGCATCACAAAATGCATGTAGTAATGGCTGTTCACCCTCCTATAGAAAGATCATCATTGCTTTCCATTAGCATCATATTTTACACAACTAGGTGAACGCTATCCCATCAACTGACTGAACTTTATAATAAATTTAGCAATCCCTTAAAACCTGGCACAAAGCACTAACTCATTTTTTTTCTTTTAAAAATTGAACAGGGCAGGTTTGATTGTTTTTGGTCTAAATGTACATGCAAATGCTCAGCCAACTTTTTCTGACAGTTTGCCTTTCTGATAGTTGGGGAAAAAAATTAAGGTATGCTGTCATCTAACACCATACTTGATTCTGAGAAAAACATTTCTGGCTCTGTGGCATTGTGTGTGTTGTGTACTCAGTTTTATTTAATGCTTTTAGGTATTTGGGAATAAGATGATCATTCCTTCCTTGGATGGAGATCTTTTCCAGTGGGATCGTGATCGAGAGAGCATGGAAGCTGTTCCTTTCACAGTTGAATCGCTGCTAGAGTCGTCCTACAAATTTGGAGATGACGTGGTTTTGGTTGGGGGAAAGTCCCTGACCACATATGGGCTGAGCTCATACTCGGGGAAGGTAAACATTTGTCAGTGGGGAAAGCGGTGTGTTTGTGTATGTATTTTTGAGAACTGTTTCTAAAAATGGAATTGGGGTGGGGGAGGAGGGAGCGGGGGCAGGAGGGTTTAGAACTTGAGATCTGATTCTAGTGTAAAACTGCATGGCGCACACAAGATTTGATTAGCTTTGCAACTTCTTTGGTCAACAAAACTCGTTGGTGCCTGGGTTTGGAATAAACTTATCTTTGATATTCTGTCATTCAGCCTCCCAAATTTTCAAGAAAGAATTAGATGGTACATGAATTTCAAGTTAGATTTTCTATTCTGTAATCAAAAAACCCAAACAATTTAGAGCAAGCTGAAAAGCTAAGGTGGGTGGGGGTTTGGGGGAGGGATGTGTGTGAGAGAGCAATATCTGGCTCGACCTGTGCTTATTTCTGGCAAGTTTATTTTAGTACTTGTTGTTATAAGAACTATTATTTACACTTTCTAAAATCATATAAGATAACAGGTAGAACTACTCACTGACTGCCTGCAGAAGAGATTTTATTTTATTTATCAAAAAACAACTTTTAAAAAAATTCAGAAAATTGTCCACATTGAAATATTTTTTTTATGAAAAAAAGTGTGCCTTTATGTGTCTTCAAAATTTTGATTGAATATTGGTCAAATGATTGTCTAAAGTTTGCTTAGCAACCAAATTTTTGCTAAAAGCAATCTTGAGAGTCTTCTTGTGGGGTAAAAAAGCTGGATAGAGAATTGGAAAAAAATAAAGTGGTTCTATTTTGAACTGAACCTTCTACATTTTGTGAATTTTTCAATAAACTAGTGTTTTTTGGGGGAGGGGGGCAGCTCTCTTTAAATCAACCACGTGCTTTAGTGCACCAGGCTGAATGTACTACACCTTTGGGGAATGGTATACAGCAGTCACTAAAGATAATGATGTTGAAGACCTGGGACTGCACAGTAGAGGAGTGCATGGGTTCCCCTTGAATCTCTGGTTGACAGTTGCACTGTATATGCTGCAGATGATGTTTGCCTCCTTCTCGGGGCGGGGGGGGGGGGGGCAGGGAAGAGGGGAAGGAGCTGTTTGGGTTTCTTCTTTGACTTCTGGCTAGATTCAGAGAAACAGAGTTGCTCTGAACAGGGAAGAGTGCCCAGCCTTCCTTGGCCACGGAGTTAGTGACTTACAGTAACTCCTCACTTAAAGTCGTCCCGCTTAACGTTGTTTCGTTGTTACGTTGCTGATCAATTAGGGAACATACTCATTTAAAGTTGTGCAATGCTCCACTCTTTCATTGTTTGGCTGCCTGCTTTCTCTACAGCTGGCAGCCTCCCTACGCCACCCCCCAGCGCCTCCCGCCTGCCAGGCAGACCTTGCAGATCAGCGCCTTCCCCCTCCTCCTCCTGCCTACGGAAATCAGCTGGCTTGCGGCATTTTGGAGGGAGGGGGGAGGAGCGAGGACTCGGTGTGCCTCCCCCCTCCTTCCCCTGCCTCCAGAATCCAGCAATCAGCTGGCTTGCAGCGGTTAGAAGGGTGGGGAGGAAGGCAGGGGGAGGAGCCAGGATGCAGTGTGAAGTAAAGGGGGAGGAGATGGGGGTGGGGGTGAGGGCTTGGGGAAAGGAGTGGAGTGGGTGGGCTGAGGGTTGAGCCTCCTGGCCCTTGTGCTTGCAGAATAGGGGAAGCTGCCCTGGAACCTAACCCCCCCCACCATTTACATTAATTCTTATGGGGAAATTGGATTCGCTTAACATCCTTTCACTTAAAGTCGCATTTTTCAGGAACCTAACTACAACATTAAGTGAGGAGTTACTGTATAGCGTTTTACAGGATGGTACTGAAGAAGGGATTGAGGTTTCCTAAAGGGGAGATTTCCACCCACCTTCCTAAATTAAAATTGCCCACTTGGAAGACCTGAATTAGGAAAATAATTCCAGTCTAGCTCCCGTAGGATTAGGAATGCTAAAGTCAGTGCCCTACTGCAGCAGGGAGATTGTGATACTCTTAATCACTCTCCAGGCTGACTAGGCAGCACTGAAGGAGTGTTATCTATTCTGTAGACAAGAAAATTGTCGTCTCAACATTTGATCCGTTACACTGGTATAAATCAGGCGTAGCTGGTTTGAAGTCATTGGAGCTACATTAATGTGAAAGTAGTGTGACATCAGAATTGGGCGCTGGGAGTCTTATGGAAGGGGTTTTCTGAATCTTTCTATTTGTCAGCATATGATAGGAGAAATGGAGAAGTATTGATCATGGTGGAGTTGTGACTTCTTCTGTATAAGTCACATAAGAATTTGCTAAGAATTTTAAGACCAAGATTTCCAAAAGTGACTAGTGATTCTTAGGTCCCCAGTCAGAGACTTATTAGCACTTTCTGAAAATCACAGCTCTGAGTACCCATCACCTGAAAACAAGGCCTCTATAAGGTGTTTCAGGTTGAATCAGATTGGCCACCCAAAATTTAAGTACCCCAGAACGACTACTAGTTTTCTAAATGTTGGCCTATGTCTCTAAATCATTTTGCTCATAAGGAGCCGAAAAATTCTCCAAAGATTTGTTGACTTTGAATGTCATCATTGAGCTACCTAGTTTGCATTCATGTTGATGTTTGATGTTCCAAGCTTATGTGAATTTCTTTTCTTCTCCCTTAGGTGAAGTACATATGTTCAGCTATAGGCTGTCGCCGTTGGGATGATGATGAAACAGAACAAGAAGATATTCTTCTCCTGCATCGAACCCAGAAAACAGTCCGTGCTGTCGGGCCACGTAGCGGCAATGAGAAGTATGTATGAGTACAGTTTGTGGTCTTAGAGAGTGATGAGCTCCCAAAATCCTAAGAACCAGTTCCCTACCAGGTCTTCAGCAGCGGGGATGGGGTCCTCACTCGCTCTGGGTTTTCGGCGGCATTTTGGTGGCGGGTCCTTCACCCCCCCGTTCCCCATCCCCTGACTGCCCCTCCAGAACCTCTGCCCCATCCAACCCTCCCCCCCCACCCCTTATCAAACGGCCCCGGCCCCTTACCATGCTACTTACCCCCGCCTCCCCCCTCTCCCGGAGCCTCAGCGTGCTGCATCCAGGAGCGGCCCTGGACAGCACTGCAGCGGCGTGGCTCCAGCGGGACCTGAGCTCCTCCCCGCTTGGAGCCACCTGGTAAGGGGGCGTGGCTGATAGCTCTGGGCCGACTGGCAGGAGCTCAGGCTCACCACTGGTCTTAGAGCTGTTCTTAAGATAGTGTGACAGTAGTGAGTGGGAGCAAACACACATGTCTTTTAATTCTTATTGCTTCAGGATTTGACATTCTTTTACCCCTGTTGAATTGGGGAATTTATGGGGTTTTAGCCTTCCCACTAGAGACCTGCCAGACTTCTGTCATTTGGATTCTTACCCTGTGCTTTCTAACATTTTGAGGAAATCTCTCATACCTCAGGGTATGTCTACACTACCTGCTGGATTGGCAGTTAGTGATCGATCCAGCGGGGGTTGGTTTATTGCCTTTAGTCTAGACACGATAAATCGACCCCTGAGCGCTCTCCCGTCGACTCCTGTACACCACCACCATGAGAGGCGCAGGTGTAGTTGACGGGGGAGCGGCAGCAGTAAAGACACATGGTGAGTAGGTCTAAGTATGTCGACTAATTCAGCTACGTTATTTACCCCCCCCCTTCCCCACCCCACCCATGTAGACCAGGGCTCTGTCTCCAGTTGTGTCATAAATGAAGTAAGAAGGTACCTGGACATTTAGTCTACCCTTCCTATATCAAATGGGAATGACTTTTCCTTGGGCTTGAATACGTCTAATGAGTTTGTCAAAGATGCCAAACTATGGAAACATTGCCACTCTGCTCATCCTAACTGTTACAAGTATTTCCAAATATACAAATTGAAATGTCCTTTTCCAACTTAAGCAAGTTGCTCCTGGTTTGATTGCTATTTTTCAGTGTTCTTTTCCCCACCTCTTTACCTTAATAACCTTTTGTATATTTTATACTCAATGTTTACACTTGTCCTTTTCAATGTAACTCTTCTAAAAATAAAAACACTTATTCCTTTAGTTCTTTAAACCCTATTCTCAAATCCCTTTATTTTGGCTGATCACTTACTTTATTTTATATGGGATCCTGTATCACAGAATCATAGATTTTTAACTTCCTAAGTGAAGTACTTTGCATGTGGCTTCATTGAATATCATCTTGTTGAATTCAGATCAGTTCACCAATTTGTCAAGATCACACTGAATTTTAATCTTGTCCTCCAAAGTGCTTGCAACCCCTCCCAGTTTGGTGTTATCTACAGATTTTATAAGCATATTCTCCACTTCATTATCCACGTTATTAATAAATACTGAAAAGTGCAGGACCCCACTTGATATGCCCTCCTAGTTGGAAAGCGAACCATCAATAACTTTTTGAGAATGGTATTTCAACTAGTTGTGGACAGAGCTGGGGGTGAGGGATTTGGGTGTGGGAGGGGTTCAGGGCTGGGATAGAGGCCTGGGGTGCAGGAGGGAGTCAGAGCTCTGGGCTGGGGGTGCAGGCTCTGGGGGTAGGGATGGAGGTTTGGTTGCAGGAGGGGGCTCTGGGTTTGGGGGGGGCTCAGGTCTGGGGCAGGGGGGTTGGGGTGAGGGCTTACCTCAGGCGGCTCCCGGTCAGCGGGGGTGCTACGGCAGGCTTCCTGCCTGTCCTGGCACTGCAGACCGCACTACTCCACGGAAGTGGCCAGCAGCAGGTCCGGCTCCTAGGTGGAGGCAAGCAAGTGGCTCAGCATGCCTCTCGCCCGCAGGCACCACACTTCCCAGCTCCTGGCCAATGGGAGTGCAGAGCCGGTACTTGGGGCGGGGCAGCGCACAGAGCCCTGTGACCCCCTCTCCCCCCCCCCCCCCGCCTGGGAGCCAGACCTGCTGCTGGTCCCTTCCTGGGTGCAGCACTATGTCAGAATAGGTAGGGACTAGCCTGCCTTAGCCAGGCAGCACCGCTGACGGGACTTTTAACGGCCTGGTTGGCAGTGCTGACCAGAGCCGCTGTGACCCAGTGCCTTACATTCCGCGACCCACTACTGGGTCGTGACCCACAATTTGAAAACCATTGCCGTAGAACAGGGGTAGGCATTCGGCACGCGAGCTGATTTTGAATGGCACTCTCACTGCCCCGGTCCTGACCACTGGTCCGGGGGGCTCTGCATTTTAATTTAATTTTAAATGGAGCTTCTTAAACATTTTAAAAACCTTATTTACTTTACAGACAACAATAGTTTAGCTATATATTGTAGATGTATAGAAAGAGACCTTCTAAAAACGTTAAAATGTATTACTGGCACGTGAAACCTTAAATTAGAGTGAATAAATGAAGACTCGGCACACCACTTCTGAAAGGTTGCCGACCCCTGGCTTAGAATGACTTTCATCAGGCCCCACTTATCTATCTAAATATTTTTTTTCACCTGTTCTTTCCATATTTTGGCTTGTGTTCCTTCTACCTTTTTGTTAATATTAATTGTGTTAAGCATCTGGTCACAATTAACATTTTTAGTGAAGAATGAAGCCAACAGGCATTAAACACTTTAGCCTTCTTGATGTCGTCATTTATTAGCTTTTCTTCCTTGTTAAGTAGAGAACTTTCCTTCGTCTTTCTCTTGCGCCTAATATATTTATTGACCCTCTTGTTACCTTTTTATGTCCCTTGCTAGATGTAACTCATTTTGTGCCTTAGCATTCCTGAATTTGTCCCTACTTGTGCTATTCTTTGTACTCCTCTGAGCAATTTGTCCATATTTTCACATTTTGTAGGATTCTTTGATTTTTCAGGTCATTAAAGAGTTCCTGCTGGAGCCATCTTGGCCTCTTACTATTCTTCCTATCTTCCTTCACCTCAGTATAGTTTGTAGTTGTGTCTCTAATACTGTTGCTTTCAGAAACGGTGAGTTCTCCTGAACCCTTTCCCTTAGGTTTCCTTCCTGTTGGACCTTATTTACCAGTTCTCTTTGTTCAAGTCTGCTTTTTTGAAGTCCAGTGTCCTTATTCTGCTACTTTCTCTCCTTCCTTTCCTTAGAATAATGAAATCTATCACTTCTTGATCATTTTCGCCTTCAGATACTCTACCAATTCCTCCCCATTGATCAGAATCAAGTAAAAAATGTCTGTCTGCCCTCCTCACCTACACTTTCTATATTTAAACTTAAAAAAACTTCTATAGGCACCTATTCCTTACGGTTAAAAAACATAGTACAAAATATAGGAGATGACCAGTCCTTTATACTATCAACACAGTAAAAATCCACTAACTAACGTGAGGATAATAAAACCCCTCTACGCCCAAGTCCAACTCAGAAGCCTAAATTGGAGAATGGACTTTGCAGCATGCCCAGGAAGTTAGCAGTTCTAGGGTCTGGCAATAGAGAACCCATTCTGAATCTGAGCAGCTTTGCAGCCCCATAACTCTGATTTGGAAGTTGGGATTCTCTGGCTTTTTTGTGATTAGCATTGGCCAGGATAGGGATAGTGCTAAAGTGTAAGGCAGCTGCCACATTTCCTCTTTCATTGCTCCCTGGAGTCATTGTGACATCTGATCCATCTAGGTCCCTCTGTGTGTGAGTGAGAGATCAAACGCGGTTCTTTCCCTGGCAGCATTGTGGGGGGTGTTTATATGGTAGCTTTGATCTTGGTCCAGGATAGTAGCTTTTATTTTATAAATTTCAGTAGAAAAAGATAAAAGTTGAACATTTTTTTTATATATTAATATACACATTTTAAATTGGTTTCAGAATAGCAGCCGTGTTAGTCTGTATCTGCAAAAAGAACAGGAGTACTTGTGGCACCTTAGAGACTAACAAATTTATTTGAGCATAAGCTTTTGTGGGCTACCGTTTTAAATTTACAATTTTAAATTGGCAGTCTCTGGGTCCTGGTAAGTTTACAATATGGTCATATATATCTTTGGGCATCCAAACCTATTGTTACTTATGAATAAGTATTTTGCCCCTTTGTCATTCAATGTGAACTGCTGTCAAAACTATGAGTGTCTTGACAGTTTGAGCATTGTTCTGCGTAGTCTTTCTATTCACGATGATAGTTCTCAATATTTCTGCTTTGGTTTATTTGTACCATAAAGTTAATGGATCTCTGGCATCCAGGATACAGAACTATCCTGACCCACAATGCTGATGTAGTCTGTCTACAAAAAATCAGCCTTCTTTCTAGGTAGGTTAGATTAGGGGATGATCAGTTCTAGTTACACTGATGTCCTTATCAGTAAATTGCAGTTGTAGTTTGCTTTGTCCCCAGAATCCCATCTCTACAACTAGCATAAAATTTCACAAGTTGTAAATTGCTTAATAGTTAAGAAAAGCTGCTATATGCCTAAAGAGTTTATTTTAAAGTATTGTAGGGTACTTTAAAATACAGTACTTGAAAATACCAGGACCTTCTTAAATTCTAATGTATTTGTTGCTATTATCTGATAAGGGCTTCCTGGGTAAACAGCTACACTGGTATTTAACTGACTTATATAGTCCTTAATGCTTGCCTCCCATTCCTCTCTCCCTCATCAAACTTTGATGTCTCTTTTAATTATTTCAACTTCTCAACTCATAAGAAGTCAGTTTTGGTGGAAAGAACTGTACACTTGTTTTGTGTCTTGCATTCTGGAAATAGCACAGTTAAGTGTGTTAACACTCCCTCTAGAGGTGCAGTTAAGTTCAGTGGACTATCACTGAATTTACTGCAAAAATGCTAGACACATGTCATATCAAGTTTCATTTACAGATTTCTAAGATGGGTGGTTGGGGTTTCCTTTTAAACCTCTTTTCTAGAAACCCTTTTTCTTTTTAACTTTAAGGTGGAATTTTAGTGTTGGTCACTTTGAACTGCGTTATATCCCAGACGTCGAAACTAGCGTGGGATTTATTGAGAGCAATTTTAAATCAAGTATAAACAAAGAAGAGTCTAAAATCATTTCGGATGTGGAGGAGCAGGAGGCGGTGGTGAAGGATACAGTGATAAAGGTCTCAGTAGCCGACTGGAAGGTTATGGCTTTTAATAAGCAGGGAGGACATCTGGAATGGGAATACCAGGTACTGGACATGGGAAAGTATTAAATGTTATGGAAATTGAAGTTTTACAGCATTACAGGAGAATGTCATGCATTTTGATTTAGTGCACATCTGCTGAGGTGAAAAAACTGTACATCTCCCTGTAGTATTTTGTATTGAAGTTTTATATTTTGAGTTACTGAGCGGCTACAAACTGAACCAGGGATTTTCAAGCATAAGAGTTATTTAGAACAAATCTCTGTTAAAGCTATCAAGTTATATTAAATTGCCCTTTCCTTCCTTACTCTTCAGTTTTGCACTCCAATTGCTTCCGCTTGGCTGGTTAGAGATGGGAAAGTCTTTCCCATCAGTCTTTTTGATGATACAAGTTACACTGCTAACAGCGAGATCCTAGAAGATGAAGAGGATCTTGTGGAAGCTGCCAGAGGAGCCACAGAGTCTAGTGTCTATTTAGGTGAGATGTCTACTGCGATGCCTTCTGTTTAACATTTATCCTTCTCTCAACCTTCTTCTAAAAACCTCGGTAAACCAGGTAATTTCAAATTATAGAGTTCAAGGCCAGACCGTACTATCAGATCATCAAATCTAACCCACTGTATAATACAGGCCAGAGAACTTCACCCAGTTACTCCTGTGTTCAACCCAATACCTTGTGTTTGACTAAAGAATATTGTCCAGAAAGGCATCCAGTCTTGATCTAAAGACTTTAGGAGACTAGTAGTTTGTTCTAGTGGTTCATCATTCTCGCTGTTGCAAGTGTGGGCCTTATTTCAAAGTTCAAATTTTCTGCATTTAACTTCCAGCTGTTGATTCTTGTTATGCCTTTCTTGTCACCTGCCCCCTTGTTTTGATTGGATAATTGAATCCCTGCCCTATAAACTTTCCAAGAAGCTACCATGCTACCTTTTTTGCCTTGACTGGATAAATCTGGTTCCCAGGGGCGGCTCTAGGTATTGTGCTGCCCCAAGCATGGCAGGCGGTTTCCTTCGGTGGCTTGCCTGCGAGAGGTTCCCAGTCCTGTGAATTTGGCGGCATGCCTGCGGGAGGTCCGCCGAAGCCACGGGACCAGCGGACCCTCCGCAGGCATGCCACCGAAGGCAACCTGCCTGCCGCCCTCGCGGCGACCGGCAGAGCGCCCCCCGTGGCTTGCCCGCGTGCTGGTGCCTGCTGGTTCTCAGGGCAAAAATACTGTTCCAAATTTGAAATGTGTATTCCATGAATATTCTGTGCTTTTTGTGTCATCCTTGTCAATAATTCCTTTGGCTAGCACGTTTATGGAAACTGAACACCAAAGGGCATAAACACAATCATATCAAACGTGGTTAGAACTTTGAAAAAAAAACAAAAAAAAAAACCTTTTGTGGTTGAAGGAGTTGCTGTGTTTACCCTGTTCTAACTACAAGCTGCAGTATGCCCCCAGTGGTCACATGAATAACTCATCTGATCATTTTGACCAAATTTAACAGGGTAATTGTGTGGGGAGTTTTTTGTTTGTTTTTTCTTAATTATTATTATTTTTATTTATTTAAGTCTATTCATCTATAAAATGCTCTTTCCATTTTGACCCATGTGGATAGTCTTGGTATTTTTGGACTAATCGAGTTCTAAAGCTTTTTTAAACTGTGATTTAGTTAATGGGAGACAGTTTTATTGCCTGATACAGACTTGTCTTCTTTCAGACCATTGGTTTTAGTCACATTAAGATTTTTTTCTGCATTGACTACTGAGACTTAGTTACCATATATGAAATTTTGGCTGGAATTACTGTAAATTAAGTCTCATCCAGTGGTCAGAATTTGTTTGTGGTTTGTAACAGCCTTGAGTATTGTGCCATCAGCTGTCCTTCCCCTTAATGCCATTACATTTCTTAACACGGACTTTTTGCTCAAGGTAAATGCACTGTGGCCTCCTGAAGCTGTTCATATTAGACCTTTTTATTTTCCTTCTCTTTTCTCGGCAGGGATAACTCCAGTATTGTTCTAATGGTAGTCTATAGTGAGAGCATTTCCATGGACAAACCAATGGCGTTTTAACTACCATGCCATCTTGCAACATGTACTAAAAAGACAAATGTAAATCTGAGGTTGACTGTGATTTTGCATCCCCCCTCACCCACATTTTAGCATGCAACAGCAATGTTCTTATTATTATTCTTGCTGGGGCTTTGTCAGCTTGTGTTGCTGGCTTTTGGACAAAAAGCAAATATGATGAATATTTCTAAAAGGGAAAGTATGTGTAGTGGGTTAGTAACTCCGAGAGCCCAGAACAGTTAAAGGGTGGTTCTGATGGCCTGTGTTTTAGAATGAAGAGAACAGTGAACATATTCTTAAAATTCATCTAGGCTAGTTACCATGCGTATGAAGAAACCTATTTTCAAACACTTTCTCTTCAAAACAGCACAAACTGTAAAGTCTATAATCTATTACTTAACCCTTGCTAGTATGGATTTCTGGTTCCTTCATCTAAGCTGCTTGGTTTACAAGCACCAAAGAGTTTCTCAAACTTCTTGGACTACCAGGGTCTGGAATTTTGCACTGTCTCTTGATTTAGGGCAGGGGTCTCAAACATGCGGCCCGCGGGCCGCATGCGGCCCGCGGAGCTCTTCCCTGCGGCCCGCGGAGCTCCCCAGGGGAGCTCCGCAGGGGCCCCCAAGAGAAAAGCGGAGGCTACCGCCTCCGCCCCTCTCCTGGAGCCTCGGCGCATAGAGCGCCGAGTCTCCGGCTGAGCCCCTGAGCCCCGCCCCGATCCGAGCCGCGTGGGGAGGGGGCGGGGGCTGGAGCTCTGGGGCTGAGCGCTGCGCTCGGCGTGGAGCTCCCAGCCCCGCCCCCTCACACGCGGCTCTGAGCGGGACCGCCGGAGACGCGCTCGGGTAAGGGGGGGGGGGAAAGCGGGACCCGCCGGGGCCGGGCCGGGGGAAGGGAAGCGGGACCCGCCGCGGCCGGGCGGGGGGGGGGAAGGGAAGCGCTCAGAGCTGGGCAGAGGATTAGGGTGCGGGGTGCGGGGGGATGAGCGGCTCTGGCTGGGGCAGAGGATTTAGGGTGGGGGGGGGAGGTGGGGTTCATGATGTGGGGGCGCTCAGGGCTGGGGCAGAGGATTAGGGTGCGGGGGAATGAGGGCATCTGGCTGGGGATGTGGTTTTGGGTGCTGGGTCATAGTGCCTGCCCTCCGCCAGTACTGGCATGGCTGGCTTCCCTTACCCTGAGCCTCTCCACCCCAAAACCCTCAGCCCCAGCCAGAGCCCTCATTCCCCCCGCACCCTAATCCTCAGCCCCAGCCCTGAGCACCCCACATCATGAACCCCTCTTCCCCCTGCACCCTAATCCTCAGCCCCAGCCAGAGCCTCATCCCCCGCACCCTAATCCTCTGCCCCAGCCCTGAGCGCCCCCACATCATGAACCCCTCATCCCCCCGCACCCCAAACCTCTGCCCAGCCCTGAGCGCCCCCAAATCATGAACCCCTCATCCACAGACCTCACCCCACACTCCAAACCTCTTCCCTAGCCCTGAGCCCCCTCGCATCATGAAACCCTCATCAACAGCCCTCACCCCACAGCCCAACCCTCTTCCCTTGCCCTGAGCACCCTCGCATCATGAACCCCTCATCCACAGCCTCACCCACAGCCCAACCCTCTTCCCTAGCCCTGAGCCCCTCCTGCATCATGTACCCCTCGCTCTCAGCCCCACAGCCCTCCTATCCCCAAACTCCGTCCCAAAGCCTGCACCCCCACCCCCTGCCGACAGCCTGGAGCTGCATCGAGCACAGAGCCTGCATCCAGGACCCCCTCCCCCACCCAAACTCCCTCCCAGAGCCTTAGGCAGTAAATCTAAGTGCGTGTTTTGTCCTTTGAGTGAGGTGCATTACTGAGTGTATATATTTATTAAAAACTGCGGTTGCGCGCGCTTAGGGGAGGAGGGGTGGAGAAGAGACAGGGCAGGGGTGGGGCCTCAGGGAAGGGGTGGATTGGGGGTGGGGCCAGGGGCAGCAAGGGGGCGTGTCAGTGATGCGGCCCTCGGGCCAATGCACTAGTCCTCATGCGGCCCTCGGGGTCATTTGAGTTTGAGACCCCTGATTTAGGGTAAGGAGGAGTCCTTTGCATCACTCTGCCATTTGCTGCTTATTCTCTTCTGCACCTGTTAGAGGTAATAATGGTGCTGCGGCGATGGACACTATGCTGTCCCACATTAAATAATGCTTAGTTGTGATGATGGCCTGACTTCCCTGGCTGTAGATCCAAATGTTTCTCCGAACCATAGGCACTGACTCTGTGGGTGATCCAAGGCTCAAGCACCCACGGGGAAAAAAATAGGGGGTGCTCAACACCCAGGAGTCAGAGATTGAGTGTGGAATCTGATTTCTTTGCTGCTAACAACTTCTGCCCTTGGGGCAGGAAGTTTGTTTATAATCAGAGGCATCTTATAATTAAGATAACAAAAGGCTTGTCATTAAATTGAATTAAGGATTGTTATATGATCCTGAAAGCGTTCCCAGGCACTCCTAAAAGTTAGGAAACAAAGAATAGGAATAAACGGTCCATTTTCAGAATGGAAAGAAGTAAATTGTGGTGTCCCCCAAGGAGCTTGTACTGGTCTGGGACCAGTGCTGTTCAACATGTTAACAAATGATCTGCAAAAAGGGATGAACAGTGAGGTGGCAAAGTTTGCAGATGATACAAAAATTACTCAAAATAGTTAAGTCCCAAACAGACTGCAAAGAATTGCAAAGGTTTTGAACTTGGTGACTTGGCAACAAAATGGCAGATGAAAGTCAATGTTAAATGCAAAGTAATGCACATAGCAAAATATAATCCCAACTATACCTACAAAATGATGGTGCCTAAATTAGCTGTTACCTATCAAGAAAGAGATCCTGGAGTCATTTGCAGTACTTTGGAAGCACCGTGTTTCCGGAGAACTGCAAATTCATAGGAATCCTTCTCACTGTGCCTGTGTCATCCTGAATTCATTCTCCAGCTTCAGAAGACTTTAAAAATTATCTCCAGTCATCAATGGTACAGATGCAACTGAATAATGTAGCTGTCTTTAACATGCATCAAAACAGTACCAGGGACCCTACATGTAAATAAGATTACTGACAGTTTAATCCAGAAAGCTACAATGAGACTTTAATGTTTTTAAACTGGGACATTAGTGAAGACAGCTTTTAGATGACTGCAATGATTTTAATATACTGTAATTCAGGAGAATGTAATTATGTAGTTCATAACAATTGAATCATTATTAAAATAGTAAGGAGACCAGTGATAGACACACATTCAGTAACTAGAATGTGAAAAGTGTATAAATATGCTGAAAATAGCCACCCGCCGAAAACTGGCAGAGTGCCACCCCAAACACACACCTCTTCAAAAGCCCCTACCTGCAAAAACAAAAGTCAGCACCTATGCTCCCAACAATACGGTGTTGATTGCAGTCTCTGAGGGTTAAGTGTGATATTTATTTTTAGTTTGGGTGGGAACTCTCTGAAATGCGCACACACAGAATTCATGTGTCCCACCAAATTTTATTTTTTTCTGCTCCACAAGTGCTGCAGTTCCACCATTTGCCCACGAGAGGCCACTGTGGCACCAGAACAGCTGGCTGTGTTCATGCTGTTGGCTGTTCTGGTGCCACAACGGCCTCTGTTGGACAAAAGGCAGAACTGCAGCACTTGTGGAGGAATTGTGTTCATGCACATTGGCATAGAATTCCCCCAGGAGTAGAAGTTCATTACAGCACCCTGCCTGCGGAGCCAGGTTAGGACAGACAGTGGGGCACAGAGGGCTGCTGGGGGGTTAACAGACTGGGATTCAGAATGGCTAGTGGAGGGGGGGGGTAGGAGAAGACTGGAGTGTGGGCTCAGGAGCTGGTGGGGTGAAAACATTGAGCCCGGAGCCGAATGAGAGTGGGGGTGCAAGGCCACACGGTGAACAGGGAGGAGGGCTGCAGGAACACATGAGGATGGGGAAGGAGGCTGCATCGACCCATGGGGATGTGGAGTGCTTGGAGAGGAGCAGATGTGCCTGACTGAATGGGAGAGGCTTGGAGTCAGCAAGGGTCTGGATGAGGGAGGTTTCCGAACTCTTCTCCTCCTCCTCCCCCGCCCCCCCAAATAAACAACCTGTTCCATACTTCTCCCATGCACACCTAATAACCCTCTGGGTTCACTCCAGGCTCCTTCCCTCTCCTTCAGCTCCTCTGATACCCCGACTCCCTCAAGCCTCTCCCTTCTGAAGCTTCTGAAGGGTGCAGGAAATACAGTTCTGTATTCTCATTTAAATTAATTAGTACAGAACTTTTGAGTAATGTGCCTAATAAGGAATTTGTCCAAAAAAAACCACAATCTTTTTTTGGTCTGTATTGTTACAGGCAAACTTGCAGACAGATAATTTATTTTAAAATATCAAAATAATTGAAACTGGAATGATTATATTTGTGTTGACAAGTTTTGCATAATTTTTAATTTTTTGGTGCAGAATTCTCCCAGGAGTATACTTAAAAGGAACCCTCATCCTCAGTGG
This sequence comes from Mauremys mutica, assembly GCF_020497125.1. Lineage (NCBI taxonomy): Eukaryota > Metazoa > Chordata > Testudines > Geoemydidae > Mauremys > Mauremys mutica. The sequence goes on along the minus strand of NC_059076.1, from coordinate 130,227,472 downwards.
CACTCTGGTCATTGGCTCTGCATGACTCCCAGACTCTCTTGGTGTGGAGAGCAAGGAATGAGCCATAAATGGCTAAAACATTCTTCACTGATTCTGAAGAGAAGAGTCAATTATGCAGTACTTAAAAAGTTGATCTTAAATCCTTCATTTTCTCTTGAAACGCTAGGAGTCTTGAAACCATGTTCCTAGTTGTGCAACTTTGTGCTGGGGGGTGAGGTGAACTAAATCTGAAGTCAAATATGCTCTCTGGTTTATTACTCAGGAATGTACAGAGGCCAGCTTTACCTTCAGTCATCAGTCAGAATTTCTGAGAAGTTCCCAACCAACCCAAAGGCTCTGGAATCCCGAAACGACAATGCAGTTATCCCGCTGCCCACAATCAAGTGGAAACCTTTAATTCGTAAGTCACGATCCAGAGTTTTGCGAATTTGTCTTTTTCAAAGCAGAAGGTGACAAGACCATTCTTGTGACTTCCATTAACTGCAGAATTAGACTGTCTCTAAGTGGAAGATTGTATTCTCCTTTGAAAACTGATTCTGTTCTGCGCTTTAAAATTTTTAATCTTAATGTTGAAGGTGAACTGCCTTTGGTTTGTCATAGTGATTGACAGACTTATTTTAATAATCAAAACTTCCACTGCCTGTAAATCAAATAGTCATTCTGGTCCTATCAGAAAAGAAAGAAATTATTAGTGACATGAATGGCACTTACTAGACTTGTTTAAGAATTGATGGTGGGTTTGCAGGGGGAGGGGAGGGTGTTTGGTTGGGTTTTTTGTGTGAAGTGGTGTCTTTTTTTAAAGATTTGTTTCATCCTTAATATTTTACTTGCATGAAAATCAGTCAGTTCTTTAAAGTATTTATATTTTCTATTACTGAACAAAGGGAATTGTCACAGAATGAGTTCTAGTCAGGAAATGATGGGAGTGTAGTGGGTTGTTATAATACTTCTAACTTTTAAAAAGGAATTCCATGTCTCTGCCTAGATTCTCCTTCCAGGACTCCTGTGTTGGTGGGATCTGATGAATTTGATAAATGTCTCAGCAATGACAAGTTTTCTCATGAAGAGTACAGTAACGGAGCACTTTCAGTTCTGCAGTATCCATATGGTATGTGGCAACAGTGATGTGTTTTTTGTTCATTAACTGGTAACTCTTGCCACTTGAAGCACACTGTTCAGAACTTGGAACAGTGTTTACCAGTAAAGCTCAGTAAATGCATTAGATAGCTACTTGATTTATTGACCCTAAGTAAACCAGAAAACTCTATTGTCCAAACGTTGGTTATGTCTTTGGAGGTGTGATGTTGGCATATAAAGTTTTGTATGTGGAAAAACGTCATGCACTGAAGTCTTTAAGCACGTTTGCTTCTGTAAAAGCAGCAAAGAATCCTGTGGCACCTTATAGACTAACAGACGTTTTGCAGCATGAGCTTTCATGGGTGAATACCCACTTCTTCAGATGCAAGTCTTGCATCTGAAGAAGTGGGTATTCACCCACGAAAGCTCATGCTGCAAAACGTCTGTTAGTCTATAAGGTGCCACAGGATTCTTTGCTGCTTTTACAGATCCAGACTAACACGGCTATCCCTCGTTTGCTTCTGTAGTTCATTAACTCTGTAGGAGAGGCTCTGCTTGCTGTGGAGTTTGACTTTGGATAATTGAATTTGTGTAGAAGTCTGATTGCTTAAATTTGATCAGTATTACAAAAATCTGTTAAAGTTTAACTATGTGGAAGCAGTCAGTGTGCTGTCTTTAGTAAGTAGCCACATCTCTTGAAAGATCAACTTCTGGTGCAGTATTTCACATCTGTTAGGACAGACACATTTGTCCAAAAATAGAACTGCTTGATAGGTTGGGATAAGCAAACTTACCTTTTTTTTTTCTTTTTCTTTTTTTTTTTTTAAAACAAAGACAATGGTTACTATTTACCATACTACAAAAGAGAGAGGAACAAACGCAGCACCCAGATCAGTGTTAGGTTTGTTGACAATATGAACTACAAGAATATCCGCAAAAAGGATCCGGTTCTGCTTTTGCATTGGTGGAAAGAAATAGTTGGCACCATCTTATTCTGCATTGTAGCAACAACTTACATCGTCCGCAAGCTCTTCCATCCCCATCCTCACAACAGAGTAAGTATCTTGTTTAATCCTGTTGCTTAAATCAGTTCGAAAAGTATTAAAAGCCTATTCAGGGTTTTTTCTGTTGGTTTCCAGACTCTCATGTGCAAATATAAGTAGTTGACAAACCTTTAAATTATTAAAGAAATTGTGGGAATGAAAACCTGCATTGATTTTGAACTGATTTTTGAAAGCTGTTGACTGCTATGTGGGATTTACGTAGCTGCTGGGGAAAGTAAATTACATTGCTTTACCTGTTTTTTGATCTTTGGAAATCTTTATATTGAAATTATTTTGTCTCCTAATTTGACAATATCAACTAGTTTCAACTTTCTTTAGTTTTGTACAAGATTTTTTTGTTTTCTGTGATCCTTGTCAGCAGCGGAAGGAATCTGAAACACAGTGTCCGACTGACAGCAAATATGAATCGGTTAGTGGAGAGGTTAAAGATAACAGCTGGAATGACATCAAGTGCTCTGGATATGTGTCAAGGTGAGAAATCAAAGTATCCTCAGTTCAACAAAATACGTAATGTCTTAGTGTGAGAACTAGTTTTAGCTAGAAAAGCAGGCTAGTGATTCTTAACTACTTTTAAAAGCTTGGTTATTAACGACTTGAATTTTTTTGTTAGGCATGAAAATTGACAACTAATACTCTAAGGCCTTATCTCTACATTATCAGACTGCAGATAAAGTCACTCTAAACAATCTTTGGGAGATCATGTGACCAGTTGCATGTGTTTGTTGAATTAATGTTATCTGTTGTCATGTGGAGTGATAAAATAACCCTTGAGATCCTCAGTGTTTACCTCCTCTATTGCTGTGTTTGAATAAAGTTGGGGGAGAACTGAAGATGACCCTTCACATGTGGAAGAAGGGGAGAGAGTGTTTAATGCTATAAGCAATTCTGCTGTTGACATGAGAAGGGGTGTTTGGAAAGGGGATGCATATGGGATCATGTCATCTGTAGACTGGAGAAAATATAGAGAAAGGGAAATAAGAGATATTATTACTGGAATACCTCCAGTTCAGTCATAACCTAGTAAAGGTAGGAATTGAAGTATTTTTAAAATAATACGAGCAATGGAGTAAAGGGAATGATTGTATCTAAAAGGAGATACTTTTAGGAAAAATGGCATAATAAATGGATAGTTTGAGGAGGACCTGAAGCAAAAGAGGTTTTGAGGAAATGGGCTGCCCTTGAGAGAGACTAGCCTGTAGGAGTTAAAAATGAAAAATACCGCCTTGGTTATATGACAAGGTGGTAAAGCTGTGTTTATTGGGATGAAAACTTACCCTTAGTTTAAGTCTTCACTCCAAAACTAAAAAAATGTTGCTAACTTGGATTAAAATATAGTGAAGACAGCAATGTGGCTTTTAACTTGATTTAGCAGCTCAAGTTAAAGCTTATATAGGATTCTGGAATTGAATTTGAGCTGCTACCCCAGGTTAAAAAAATGAGTTTACATATCTTCACTGCTGTTGTAACCTGGGTTAGCAAACATGGATTAAGAACACCTTGTGTTGTGTTGTGTTGTGTTGTTTGTTTTTTACTGTGAAGACACCTTTTAATGGCCATAATCTTTATATTAAGCACACATGCCTTATTGTGTAAAGTTTGTATAATTTGTGTTACAGTCACACCTAGAGGCTGTAGCTGACATTGGGATTGTGCTAGGTACTGTAGAAGCCCATAACAGTCCCCCGTCTGAAAAGAATTTATAATCTAAATAGACAAGGCAAAATGTGACCGGGGAAATGGAGAAACAGAGGTGAAATGACTTGCCCAAGGGTGCACAGCAGGTCATAGTTTAGACAGAAATAATTGACATTCAAAATGTTAATAATTAGTACAATTTTTTGTCCAGGTATCTAACAGATTTTGAACCAATTCAGTGTATGGGTCGAGGAGGATTTGGAGTTGTTTTCGAAGCCAGAAACAAAGTAGATGACTGCAACTATGCTATCAAAAGGATCCGTCTACCTAATAGGTAATGAATGAGTTTATTTATAGTTAAAAAGATAATTTATTATGGGGTGCGGTCTTGCAGTTAATTATTTGCTGTTGAACTGATACCTTAGCATCAGTAGGTTAGGATGAGTGATGCACTTTTTTTTTTTTATTTTGAGGTTTTCCTGGTGTCAAGTGGTTGACAAACTTAACCATAGCAAAGTGGTGGCCCCTTTAAACAGCTTATGTGAAAAGCTGTCAGGGCATAATTTTGCAATGGGATGCTGAAGAAGATGCCAGTGCTGAGTAGGAATTCTCTTAGGTTCCATGAGGAGTGGAAACTGGACCTCTTATTATTTGCAGCACTATTAATTTGCCTTTCTCCCTCCACTCCTACCTCTTTTGCTACCCCTTTTCCTTCTCTTTTCTTCCCTCACTCTCTCACTTTGTTTTGTCCAACCTTTTCATTTTCTAGTTCCACAACCCTTGCCTTTCTTTCAGCCTTAGGTGGTCAAGCCAAGTTTCTGAATTGCCTTACACAGAGCTTGCAGCACTTCCTTTTAGTGTGAGATGAGAGACTCTGCTTCTGGAAATCTCGAATTAGGGCTTATGTCTACACTACAAACTGTGGTCGATGCATCTTACGTTGGCGTACAGCTGCCAAAGTTTGTGTGTCACTTGGGCACATGCGTTCCTGACTGCTTGCAGCAGTGCTGCTCATACTCACCAGGAGTGCTTGTGTCGATGTAATGTGCTATGCATCACAGGTAGGTATCCCAGTGTGCCATGCTCCGCCATCTAGCGCAATGCCTTTTGAGACATTTTTGCACTATTTTGTGAGATAATAATTGTCAGGGACTCGAACCCCGACAGCAAAGTTCGTTGTCTGACCGCAGAGAGACAGGCAACACCAGCAAGGTCCGATCAAAAGCTCTTTATTGACAAGTGCACGCGTCAATAGAGAGCAGCTCGTCTCCAGAGAGAACCAGCCCCCCCTTTTACAGCTTAGTATTAGCCTATATAGACAGTTTTATTACGTCATAGATCATTCACTTGAGCAACCCACCCCCCTTTGTCTAACAACTAGAAATTAGACACCTTTTAATATATACGCATGCCTAGTCTCTACAGTATTAAATTGTTAATATCTTAACAAGCGCCAAAACTTAGGAATGTAAGGGAGTTAAACACACCGAAAACTAAACCAGGGAGTTAGTCAGAACTGTGGGATGTTAGTGTTTCTTATCAGTTCTTCAAACACTGTTCCTAACACAACACAGCTGGTACCAATCCCTCACTTATCTCACTCTTTCCCAGGGCTTTGAGAGACAATGCTGCTTCTCAGTATTTTTCCACTCTGGGATTACCCAGAAACCTCTGTTAGCCTGACTTTAGTCAGGTTGGCATAACTGGTTTTGTGCTACATCTTTATTCAGGCCTAACATAATGTCACCCAGGGATCTCTGGAGTAAGGAATCAAGTTCCCAGCATGCATCTTTCTGCATCCCATAATGTCATCCTTATCATAATTTTCATGCCTTTTTTAAAAAAAAAAATAAATAAATAAAATCCACAAACCCTTGCAGCACTGTTTGGGGTCTGCAATCTCTGACAGAAGCCTGAAGAGCTCTGCATTATTCTCTTGAAAGTTTCAAATACAGAGGACATGATTCTCCTGTATTTGCACATCCTTGGGAAGTTTTGCAACGATGGGGGACATGAAGATTTCTTCAAGGATGATTTGCTGAGGGATATAGTGAAAAACAATTCAAGGTTGTTGGAGTTCATGGAGCAGCTGCAGACATTGAAGTGCCACTTATGGGCCTGAGAAACCAGCACAGACTGATGGGATTACATCAAAATCCAGGGTTGGCACAATGAGCTGTGGCTGCAAAACTTTTGGATGCAGAAGGCCACATTCCTGGATCTGTGTGCTGAGCAGGCCCCCACCCTTGTGTACACAGACACCAGAATGAGCACTGCATTGACCATGGAGAAGCAGGTGGCAATCAGACACTGAACGCTTGCAATGCTGGATTGCTACCGTTTTGGAATTGGGGAAAACTCACAATGAGGGGTGTTGTCATGCAAGTGTGCAGGGCCATTAATCGTCTTCTACTACACATCACTGTGTCCTGCACATTGCTCAGAGCCATAGTGGATGGATTTGCAGCAGTGAGGTTCCCAAACTACAGTGGGGCGATAGCGCACATATCCCTAGTTGGGCACCAGCCCGCCTTGCCACGGAGTACATCAACACACGGGGCTGCTTTTCTGTGGTTTTCTGTTGGTGGATCATCAGGGATGCTTCACCGATATCAGTGTGGGCTGGCCAGGGAGGGTGCTTGATGCTCACATCTTTAAGACCTTTAGAGATTTTGAAGTGCCAGTAGTGATCCTGGGGGACCCAACTTACACCTTGCTCAAGAAGCTGTATGCCGGCCACCTCAACAGCTCCAAGGAAAGATTTATCTACTAGCTCAGCAGGTGTAGAATCACTCAATGTGCTTTTTGGTAGATGGAAGAGACTCCGGCAATGTTTACTTGCTAATTTGGATCTCCATGAGAAAAATATCCCACTGGTTATGATTATATCCGTGAGGAAAAGGGAGGAAAACTGTTGCCAAGGTGGAGAGCTGAGATGGAGTGGCTGGGCACTGACTTTGAGCAGCCAGACCAAAGGCCACTAAAAGAACCCGACTGGAACTGTGTGCTTGAGGGAGGCTTTGAAAGAGCACTTTAATGGTCAGACGCAGTTGTATTCTCTGCTGGACTGTTCTCAACCTGGAGCGTTGGGTGCTGCTAAGAATTACACAGTGCTTGCTGTACGTTTATAAATACAACTGGGTGTTTTCCTGAACCTATGAATTAGAGACATCCCTGTGTACATAAACAGAGTGCTCCGCCTGGCCTTCCCTCCTAACCCAATGGGGGAATGAAAAGCGGGTGCCAACTCTGGCTCTCTTTGTTGTACCTCTGCTTTTTCTCATATGAGTAAAACCAATGACAAGTCGATATCTGTGTCTTGTTAACTTGGGGAAGGGCCAGGTACCATCTTTAATTTAAACATTATAAGGAAAAATGCATGCACACGTCTACCTGAGTTCTCTTCCCCATTGTCACACTTATCTGCACTCGCCTGATGGGACTGGATAGACTGTGGTGGAGTCTCAAATAGGTCCTGGCTCGTGGCATCGCTGGAGCCTCCTGCCCAGTCTCTCCCATCCTCCTCCTCACAGTTCATGGCCAGGGTATCTGTCTTGGGGTGGTCTGCAGGGTGCTGGTGAGGATTCTGATGGGTATGGCATGCAGCTCACTGTAAAAATGACAGGTCTGCAGCTCAGCACAGATTGATCGTTGTTCTCCCTGGCTTTGTAGGACACCTGGCATGGTCCTTTGCTTTCCTGGAGCACTGCTGATCGCTGCTGTAACCCTTTGGCTGCATCCCCTTGGAATATTTTTTTTGTAGATACAGCCTTTTCTCCCCACAGGCTCAGGAGATCCAGCACCTCTTGCTACTCCAGGCAGGAGCATGTCTAGTGTGCGTAGTTGGCATGGTTGTTTGGGCAGTTGCACTCAACAAGGGAGAGCTGCCGGGTGTGCTTGTCCAAGTGGGATATCAGAAAAGGCATTTCAAATATATGTGGCGAGTTTTAAAGAGGGCTTCTGGTATCTGATCCCTGGGCAGTCACGTTTACCATTGCGATCTTAGCAGTTGCTCTTTCAGGGCATTGTGGGACAGCAACTGGAGAACTGTTAGGCTCAACATAGGTCACACAGTGTCTACACTTGCACTGTGTCGACCTCAGCAGGTTGGCCTAGCTCCATGCCATTTGGAGAAATGGTTTGACTGCATCTACTGTAACAGGTCGCTTACATTGGTGGGAAACCAATTTGAAAGTAGATGCATGCTCAAATAAGTCAACTTACGTCACACTAACGTTGCAGTGTATACCAGGCCTAGAACAGAAGCAGCCCTGCCGGAAGGGAGAAGGAGCTAAGCTATTAAACCTGTTTTCTTCGTAAACGTTAAGTGAGTTATTTTCACTTGTAGGTTAAGGTTTTGTTCAGAAAATTTGTGCAAGTATCTGAGTTTTACCCTGTCCTACAGGTAGCTGTTGAATGAAACAATTGTAACTTGACTTTAGTTAGTTAGTCTTTTAAAGAGATTTTGCACTTGGCTCAGTAACTAGGACACTGGTCAGGGAATCATAGGCCTGAGTTCTATTCCCTATTTGCTGTGTTTTCCCCATCAGTAAAACCTGGATAAACTACTCTCTTGTAAAGCTCAATCCGTGAATGATGCTCTATAAATGCTAATTAAAGTATTATGCAGCATAACTAATTTTCTAGATTCTCTACTGTAATTAAGGGTTGTATTTTTCTGCTGTTCCGGTGGGAGTTAAATGGGGCAATGACTCTAAACACAGACACTTCTGTATGTTACAGTTTAAAGTCCTTCGTGCTGGAATAGTTTGACATAAAATGAATTGAATTTTATCCTGCAAAACCTTAATTTCCTTTGTCTGGTTTTTGCTTTTGTGTATCTAAGGGTCCTCTGCGTACCTGATGATACTCCTTCTAACCCTTTCCCCATCTCTAGAGAATGACTGAGAACAGAATGAGACACAAAGTCTCGCCTTTTATGTTGCTCCTTCTGAACTGAAATCTCTTGAGTGTGCTCATTACTGCTGAACTTGCAATATCTGTAGCACTCTTAACTGCAGGGAGAGAGGCTGAGGAATTTAAGATGGATCTTCCTGAAGTCTGTGCAGAGTAATACCAATAGGCCAACTCATACTAGTCTGGCTTTGGTTAAATTTCAGTGCTTAAATCCTCTTCAGAAATGCCTGAGTAAGACTGCTGCTTTATGTGATATTTTTTGTTTAATCCTAGGGAATTGGCTCGTGAAAAGGTGATGCGTGAAGTTAAAGCATTAGCTAAACTTGAGCACCCAGGTATTGTTCGTTATTTCAATGCATGGCTGGAAGCACCACCAGAGAGATGGCAGGAAAAAATGGATGAACTCTGGATAAAAGACGAAAGGTAACATACAATTTCTGTATCTTTTTAAAGCGATACTGTGTTTGGTGATGGGATGGGAAGGCTGATGTATTCAAGAAGTATAGAGACCAGCCAGTATAGACAGGGTTCATACACTTTTAAACTAAAGTTGATGGACTTAATTAACAATGTACAAATATGTTACATCTTGTTTTTAAAATATTTCTCTTAGCCTGTGTCCACCTGCCTTTTAATAATATTCCGTTTTGTGCCTATGGGAGATGCTAAAGCACTTTGCTTGACTTTTGCTCTTGGGCCTTTGTGGGATTAGAATTTTCTTATTTTGCTACAATGTAATTTTAAACTTTTATAACCCTGGCTTCAGTTTCCAAACTGAATACAAAAGCATCTTTTAATCACCATTTCAAGAGATAGCCTTTAGTTTAATCCCTTCTGTGCTACAGTAAAAGCATAATTATGCACAATGAACACTGAGATACTGCCTGCTAAAGTTTTTTGTTTCATTATATGACTTCTGTGTGTTCATTAGGTGCATTTCAGGATTTTTGATTAATAGGGACGTCATAGTATATTACAAGCATAGAGGGGAAAACACTGCTGTTAGTAAGAAGTATAAATAATAAAGGATCCTGATTGTTAATGATAACTCTGCTTGTGTTTGCTAACTTATTACTATGATATGCTTTACTTTGCACTAGCAAAGCTAATAGAGATCTTGCTAGATCCCCTTAAATGATCTGTATTATCTGCAGACAACGCATTTAGGATTAAACACAATTCTGTAGTATTAATCTGACTTTCCTTTTTTTTTAGTACTGATTGGCCACTCAGTTCTCCCAGTCCGATGGATGTTCCATCATTCAAAATTAGAACAGAGCCATTCTCTACCAAGGAGCACATTGAAGTTATTGCTACTTCATCACAGAACGTTAAGTCTTTCTCAGTGGGGATAGCTTGTGGCCAGTCCGATTCCTCAGAGAGCCAACTTTCTCCAGTGGAGTTCTCTGCCACTGACAACCGGGACTTGAACCAGACAGCAGATCTGATGTTAAACCTGCAAGACAGTGTCCTTACAGATTGTGATATAGAGGACAGTACTGTTGATGAGACTGATCCAGGCCACTCCATTGAACTTTGTTCTCCAGCTGTGCCTGGTGTACGGCTGAGAGAGAGGACCTCTTCCTCCATTGTATTCGAGGATTCTGGCTGTGATAATACTTCCAGTAAGGAAGGTAACAGAAGTGATGCTTCACATGACTACTGCCATTGTGCGGAAAAAGCAACAAGTGCAAAAGGATTTGAGAATAGGAAATCTCCTTCAGGAAGCTCCCTGTCTGTTTCTCCACCAAGACCAACAAGTTTAAGTCTGGACCTTTCTAAAAATACTGCAGAAAAAGTCAAACCCACCTCGCCAAAAGTGTACCTCTATATCCAGATGCAGCTGTGCAGGAAGGAAAACCTCAAAGACTGGATGAACAGAAGATGCACGATAGAGGAGAGGGAAAGAGCAGAGTGTCTGCAGATATTCCTGCAGATAGCTGAGGCAGTTCAGTTTCTTCATGGTAAAGGACTAATGCACAGGGACCTCAAGGTTTGTATTGATAAGGAACACTATCAGATCTTATTCCCTTTGACTATCCAGCATGATCTAGTGAACAGTGTGCATCACTAGAAGCCTGGAGCTCCTGAATTGTAAACCTAGTCGTGTCTCTAACTCACTGTGTCCTTGGGCAGGTGGCCTTTCTCCCCTTCTGTGGCCTTGTTTTTGCGGCAGTGTTAGTGCAAGTTATTTGCATTCCAGTTACCTCCTCTTGACTTAACCTGGCTCAAGTGAGAACAGTCACACTGCAAAACAACGCGTGGGTAGCAGAGTGTATTAACAGCATGGAGTAGCCGAGTCCGCACTGCATTGTTAGCTTGAGCTTCAGCACCTCTTGAGCTTCAACCCATGCCCGCAGATAGGCCAGTTAGCTCAAGTTTAAAGCACCACTTTAATCTAGCTTGAGTTTTTTGGTGTGTGTATGGGATAGAGCTAGGGATAGCACTAGAACTCGAACTGAGGCTGCAGTAAAGCCAAGCCCGGTCTTTTTTCCACATTGAGGTAGTAGACCGTATCTCCTATCTTGGCAGGGTGTTGTGAGGGTTAGTTAATATTTGCGCAGTGCTTTATAAATACACTTGTCCAGGTGGGGTAAATATTACCATTAATTATGGCTATGAAGCTTTCCCAGCTATAGGATTATTCCTACCAGGCACAGTTAAGGTGCATTCATTATGACATCCTTTAATTCACTGTTTCCAGTGGAGTTACTTTATGGTAGTGTACACCTTAGGTGGTTGAGCTAAAAGCCATAGTTGGTTTCCATTCTGAAATCAGTTCTACAATTCAAAGTGAACCAGCTCATACTGGTATCTCTCTTCTTCCCTTTGCTGTGGTGATACTGCCTAGGTACTCTGGTTATCAAAGGTAAAAAGTGCTGTCACTCCAGAATTGAAAACGAAACTACTCCCAGTTGAAGTCTTGGACCAATGCCAAAACCTAAGTACAACTGGTCTGAGGGTTGTAATGACTTTATAATGTCTGATATCTATTAAAACATCCGGACTAGAAGTGAATGCTGTTGGCCATGGGGAAGCTGTGGTAGTGTTTGTTTCTAGTTCTGATGGGTTTGAGATATTGAGGTCATAAATTAAAATTGCATCATTCTGATTGTCATTGTACCTTTTCCCCCTTTACTTAAATTCTGACCTGACGTTAGTGGCTGCTACCTCTAGAACTTCTAGCGTTAGAATCACTATTGTACACCATCGGTATGTGCTGATGAATATCGAAACTTAGATACTATTTGTACTTCACTGTTGCTGCTTCTCCTAACGAATTCTGAGAAACTGAGTCCCGTGCTGTTGCTGACATCAGAGGTAGTTCCTGTTTGGTTGAGGAGCTGTCATTGCCCAATTAATGGGAGTAAATATTGAACTTGGAAGAACAAGATAAAGTCCACTCTTTTTCCCCACTTATCTGAAATGTTGTTATAGCTCCTCAAACATGGAAACAGTAACTATTTTGACATCGACTGAAACACATAGGCTGTGCTGGGGAAGGCAGCCATCACAGGTACACAGAATTTTAAGGTTTGTGAAACTAACAACATTTTACAGAGTTCAAAATGAGTTACAACAGCAAAAATATGCCAGAGTTAGAAACACTGGGAACCAGTCCAGATATTTTTGGGACCAGCAAACTTCTTTTACTATTGATTTTTTGAACCAAGAATCAGAAATTTTAATCCCTGAGAAACGGAACAGAAGGATACTTTTCAGGTACTTGAATTGTAAACATATTGGTACCTTGCCCCACCCATGGAAAAAATGTTGTTAAAACACAATAGTAATAATAATACTATAGGTAAGTATCTTACAGCTTTGCCTTTCATCGGGATCAGTGGCTTAACCTGGTTCTCCAGTACAAGGGTGCTGAGGTGGTTCTTTGAGTGCTTGCTCATGTCCGTTCCATTGTAGATGTGTGTGCTCGCCACATGCCGATGACAGAAGCTTTTCCCTCAGTGCTATCCATAGGGGACCGGCTGTGGGGCCCCCTAGAGTGGCACATATATGCCACGGTATAAGGGGCACTGCCGGCTCCCCCCCACCCTCAGTTCCTTTTTGCCAGAAACTCCAACAGTGGGGAAGGAGGGCGGGTCCTAGAATGGACCTGAGCAACACATCTCAAAGAACACCAGTTGCAGAACAGGTAACTGTCTTTCCTATAGATCTTGAGTTAGAGCTCTGACCTTCTAAACCAGCAGTTGTGAGTTAGAATCTTACCAAGGGCCTCCTAAAAGTTTTACAGACACTGGCCAGGAGGCGGATAAGATCTAAATCTCTCCCCTTTCTAAATTCTTGCTTAGTATAAGCGGCATTAGGGGTATTCCCTTGAATGAACAACATTCTTTATTGAGTGTCCAAAAGAAGTGTCTAAAATCTGTATCTTGCAGCTACGATATTCAGATGCTGTTTTAGGAGGGAAGCTTATTTGTGTTTTCTTGGCAGAATCAACAAGCTGGTTCATTCACATTTCTGTGGTTCTTGAAACTTATTGGAACAAATCTTTACCTAATTCTGTGGCTTGTTCAATATAATAAGAAGTTGTTTGTACCGTTTTAGTAAGTAACCACACTTCATTAACTGTGTAGTTCCAGGATTGTTCATTATAAATACAGATATTTAAGGCTCTCACTGATCAGAGCTGGCCTCATTTCAAGGTAAAAGGAATTCATGCTATTTCCTCAACCAATGAGATGTCACACTTGGATTTCATTGGAAGGGAATGAGCAACGTGAACCTAAAACTGTCTGGTTTTCATTATAATGCCAGAATGCGCTTGAAAAGGCATTATCTGACCCCAAAAGAGAAAAGAGGCCCATTGGATGGGGCAAATTGCAGACAGAGTTCCCTAGCCAGGCAATAGTTTTCCAGAAAGGCAGTTGGCTCCATTGCTGACATGAAAAAAGCAAACTAGTGAGAACTTCATCTTGGTCAAAGAATGCTCTAGACAAGTTGTCTGAGTGATTGCCACATGCCTCTGAAGTTTCCTTTTGACCTGTTACCTTTCATCAGAGTCTACTGCTTGATTTTTTTTTTTTCCTCTCACGGAAGTTATTCTTCCTTGTTTACTCATTGGCCTGTTTTTGCTGTCATTTGCAGTGTTTGCAAGTTCCAGATCTCCTTGATTGCTTGAAGCTATAGGCTAGGTAAAGGGAAAGACGATTGAAAGAATAATATCTGTTCTTGGGGGTCCAGTTCCCCTTCTTTTTAGAATCCTTCACTCTCCCTATCCATAACACTTTCTTCCTTTTTCATTGTCTTGGAGGAGGAAGTGTGATCTTGTCTTCAACTTCCTGCCTGTCTGTAAACTGGAGACAAACTGGGGCTATGGTATCTAAATCACTAGTGGAGGAATCTGTGTGCCCAGCAGACTAGTTCTATACTAGTCTCAAATAGGTATTTTGATAACTCACCTACAGGAAGAGAAGGTTGGGGGAGGGAGAGTTTTTATTCATTTCAGTTGGGAGGTGTTCATACACTGGTGATGAGGGCCATATAAATACCTTTTATAGATCATTTTGAGGATGTTCTGCATTTACAAGGTGGTAATTATCCTGCACTGAAACTCTCAAGGCCAAGGTATTCATTTTAGGAAATTATTGTAGGAAACAAACCCTGAGGCTGAGTTTACCGGCCCTGGGAGTGATTATTACTGAATTAAGAAGGCACTCCCTGTCTAAAGATTTATACTATGTTCCTCTGAGAGCTATCTAAGCTTTTGACACACAATTCAACAGACTTTTGTTTGCTCTCACTCATCGCTCTCCCCTACCCCATGAGCAGGTGGCAATGGTGGAAAAGCCAAGGTAGTGAGGTGTGCTTTGGAGATGATGGTGGTCAGGTTTGTAACCATGATTTACTATTGTGGAAAAGCATTCCAGAGCTCCAGCTCTGCCAAGAAAGTTCTGTTCCCATGCTCCATGGTTAACGGACAATAAATGTGTCCTGTGTCCTCTCAGCCATGCACCTCTCCGTGCTCTGGTGATGAATTCTGAGGGGAGTAGACTTCCTCAACTCCCTCTAGCCATCTCTTCACCTAGCCCCATTCCTAATATCTCATCCATCCCTGCTTCTTCTGACCCCTTCTTAAAGTCCACCCTTCCTCCACTAAACTAACTCCTCTCATGGGTTTAATACCTGGGGTAGTGGGAGGGTAGACAGCTGTGTCTGTGGACATGTCAGTAGGAAGTCTGAGGGCATTGACCAAACAGAATAGAGACTTGCACTACATCATTTAGAAATAACCATCATTATACAGATGCCCTTTTCTGTGTACAGTATTGTGTGTATAGACACACACCATAAAGGTCATTATGGCTCAGAAGCTGTAAGGCACTTCTGAGCTGCTCTTTGTGAGATCATTCCATTTCTATATCATTCAGAAGTGGCTCTTGCTAGTGATTTGTGTTTTCTGGCAGGTAGTAAGCTGGGGCTGAGGCAAAGCTGAGACTAGTTCACTACTACATTCATAAACAATAAAAATATTAGATTTTAAATCAGGAATTACCTTTTTGTTCCATTGTGGATATACTGGTCTGGCTTTCTAGCAGTTAAATCAGCATAGTATCAGTAGGAAAGCAGGACTTAATTCTCAGTTTTCCGTTATGTTTATAATCTTGTGATTAAGAGTAGTGTTGCAGTCTGGATCAAAACTCCTCAGTGTGGTCTACAGGTCAGATGAGGGGACTGGGAGTCAGCACTACAGACGTCCATTCCTGACCCAGCCACTGATTTGTGACTTAATTCCCAACCCAGCCATGTGATCAAGGGGGGATCAGGAACCTCTCTGTGACTCAGGCTATGTCTACACAGCAATGTAGGCAGCGTTTAGGGTATGTCATGCTACATGTTGCAGTGAAAAGCAGGCTGTGTCCACACGGTGGCATGTAGCTACATGTCAGTGAAAGGCTCTGGCAGGGAGGAGGCTGCAGGGAAAGTGTTTGGCAGTCCCCTGCTGCATTCCACCTGCCAGAGCCTTGTCCCCACCACCAGAATACTTCCCTGTGGCGGGGAAAGGCTCCAGCAGCAGGAGACTCCACTGCTAAAAAGAGCAGTGTAGACAGGGAGACACTGCTTGGGTGAGTAGAGACCGTATTGGGTATATACCCAGGTACATACCCACAGACTTCAGGCATGTCTTTATCTGTCTACACTGCTAGTCACACCCCTGCTGGGGGGCTTTCCATGTAGGCACACTACATGCTGCCGAAAGAAGTGTGCCGTGTAGATGCACCTTGAGTTGTCCCCACTCTTACTCAGGAGTGTTTCCCTCAGGGGTGTTGACAATAGATATTTGTAAAGTGTGTTCAACCCTCTACAGGGAGGCAGTAGCCAGCCATTGTCAGTTAAAGGGATTTAAAGAAAGTAAGACTTCAATTAATGCTGAATTCTCTTTGCCTAGGCAGCTGGAATTCTCAGTTAAGTAAATTAATCTTTATTTTGCAGTTCACCTTTAATATAGTCTGCCTGAATGAATTGCTGTAAATATGGAGGTGAAGGCTTTTGTTTCATCTTTGTAATTCTTTTTTTCTCTCATTTGATTGGTTTTCCAGCCTTCCAATATATTTTTCACAATGGATGACATAGTAAAGGTTGGGGACTTTGGCCTGGTAACTGCTATGGACCAAGATGAGGAGGAAGAATCTGTTCTTACTCCAATGCCAGCTTATGCCAGACACACGGGACAAGTTGGGACCAAACTTTATATGAGCCCAGAACAGGTGAGATGTTTCTCTTGCATGATGCAGTGTCATGAATGGATTTAATTCTCTTCTTGAAGAAAGATGCAATATTTTTTTTAAGTTGATTTAATTTATTTCTGCCTACCAGAAAAGTATTGAGTGGTCAGGATCAACTTCATGCCTTGCATGTGTATACTCAGATATTGGGGTTATCAAGAACTGGAGTTCGGTATCCACTTGTGTACATACCTGCCTCTGTACACATCTTTCCAGCACTGACTTATGTGAACCCAGGTGATGGAGTTCACGCAAGCTTTTAAAAAAAAAAAAAAAAGTCCAACTGCATATGCAGGTGTTGGTGCTGGAAAAGTGCATATGTGAAATTGGGTGAGTACACGTGGAAGCCGTGTTGAGGCCCCACTGAAAATCTAGCCTAGGAATTGAAGGAATAATGACCAATATATAGCCGATTCCCAGGATGCAGGACCGTAATCTGTTGGTGGTTTTTTTTTTTTTTAAGTTTCGAGGATTATAACTTGATGTGATCAGAGTTCTGTTTGGGTTCTTATGCTGTGCCCATCAAAGTAAAATTTGAGTATGAACTGAAATCTGATATTGGCATTTTCAGTGTTACTTTTTAAAAAATACTTGTAAAACTTGTTCAGTTATGCTTCTAAGGAAAGACCATTACTGTTCTCCTCTATTAAGATAGAACCTGAACACTTGAATATAGTGCCTGACGAATCACCCTCTTCAGCCCTGTAAAGAATTGATTGTGTGCATTTAACTTAACGAGGGTTTGTGTGTTCCATAGTGATTTCAAATGCACTGATCAATACTGTCTGAACACTGCAAGTAACATGAACCTGATTTTGCATTTTCCAGATTTATGGGAACACGTATTCACACAAAGTGGATATCTTCTCTCTGGGACTGATTCTGTTTGAGCTGCTTTACCCCTTTAATACTCAGATGGAGCGGGTTAGGGTAGGTATGCTCTTGTGCAAAAATACTATTCTCAATTCCACCGTTTCTGTATATCATGTACTGTATGAAAGTGGCTTACCAGATATTTGCATGAGATTGTTATGATATAGCAGTAAGACATGCCAGAGTTGGTTGCAGTGTAATAAAGAATTGTTTCTGTCTCACCCACGAATCAGTGACATGGAGCAGCGTGCCTGACTTGTACAGTAGAGCAAATATGGGCAACTTAATTATGAGGCCATAATGTCTTCATTTCTAAAGCCATCTAAGGGAAGCTGTAGAACTAGAATTTACCAGAACTCAAAAATCTCATTACAGCTTTTGAGTTGAAACCCAATTCTTGGATCCATTTTCTATACGTCACCCTTCTGCCTTTCACCCCTTCCTCCTCTCTCTCTTTTCTTCTCCTCCTCTTCCTCCGAAACACCCAGGGAAGGTCCCTGCTGCTTTTCCCTGCTTTTGAAGCACAGTCAGAGTAGACTTCCTGACCTTAAAGCAGCCTTGCCTACTTCTCCAGCAATTGGGTGACTCTTGTTGGTCACATGTTGCATTAGCCAGGAATTGGGGAGAGGTTCATGGTTTTTCCTGCTACAGTCCGTTATATCCTAATTCCCACTTAGCAGTGTTCTGTTAGGAAAATCTGATTTAGAAAAATGCATATAGATCCTTCCTGGCTCCTTGAGAATTCATTCACAGCAGAAGAATGAGGGCCAGGGAAGGAGCCTGGCCTGCACGTGGTGAATAATGGTTTGTGTAGGAGAGGACAAGTGGTTGTGTTTCCACCAAGGTTAGTTATTGACACGAATGGTGGATTTAATTTCTTTGTGAAGTGGACTGTTTGGGCGTAGTTCAAATTTTGTCTTTCAGCCCTGCCAGTGAACATAAGTCTGGCCTGAAAGCATCTCTCCTAATACAGTATTGCACTCCACTGAGTAAGGAGTCCTAATAGCTGTGGGTTTTATAATCTATATGAACATGCCCCCAGAAGAGCAAAGGTCGCTTGAGTCACTTGTTATCAAAACCACTTCTAATTCTGCTTTTCCACTGTGAAATAGTAACATTAAATGTACTGGGACACATTCCCCCCAGAACACTTTCCTTCTCATTCTCAGGCAAGAAGCCCATAAAATAAGTAAGATCATTGTCTGTCCACTTTTTGCCATGGATGCAGAAGCAAACCTGTCAGTTAAGGGAACAGGACCCTAAATCACACTGCATAAGAGTGCTTCCTCCAGGGGCTTGTCTGTACAGCGATTTCAGCCAGGGTGTAAATCTGCAGTGCACCAGCAGTAGAGCAAAGCACCCTACAGAATTTGCAGCAGGATCCACGTGGACACTTGTGCACGTCAGGCTGGGGGGCTGTAGATTTACACCCCAACTTGCCATGCAGTGAGTGGCTGTTTGGACAAGCCCCATGAGTCTCTGGCTAACCAGAAGAGAACTCTCCCTTGTTTTTGTTTTCACTGTATTTTCTTCAGTGTTGTTTTGTGTGTGTGTGTGTGTGGGACCCTTGACTTCAGCTGATCCTGCACAGGAGGGCATTTTAGCTAATCCTGTGCTCACTTCCTCCCCCATCATCTGTCTCCCACTCACCTGTCATGCTGGTAAGGAAGGGCTGTTCAACTGGCTCTTTGAACTGGCCATGACTGAGCACTAGTAGCCAAAACTAAGAGCCCTCTCCCTGACTTGTAGCTAGTCAGCAGTGACTCACCCCCAATAAAACCTGGGCAACAGACAAGGAACTGAAGCTTAGGACTCAGAGCATGAGAGTCACGTCTGCCCCTTGCTCAGACCAAAGCAGCAGGGCTCAGGCAGATGTGGGGCTGTGGCAGTGCAAGTTCCTTCTAAATTAGAACACCAAATGCTGATCGATTTAGTCCTACAAAGAGAGCAGGATTCTTCAGACAACACCCTGCTTAATCCCAAGATTTCAGTGCCCTTTTCCCCTGAACCTGTTTTTCCTGGCCGTGTTCGAACTGCAGTCCCCACCCAGCAGTATGACTCATCAGGGGTGTAGAGTTCTCGGTTCCCGGATAATATTTGACTGACTTTAAGCTTCAGATTTTGTGTTCAAATTGCTGCAGATGGAGCCCTTTTAACAGTCAAATGCAAAACATCTCCTGTTTCTAAGCATGCTCAAATGGGTCATGGATCAGTACTGGAAATTAGGGAATTTCAAATTCATTATTAGCTGCAGCAGCGTAGTGATTTGTAACTATAATTGACTAGGGAAAATATTTCCAGTAGAGGGAGCCAACACATTTGGTATGAAGTGAACATGGACTGTAATGGAGATGGGTTATGTTGCACAAAGGCAACTAAGTTTCTAATGAATTATAACTAGAATTCTAATGAATTATAAAACTTGTAATCAATCTGTTCATTAGTCTATCAATATGAAGTAGGTGTGAGTATCCATATGGCTTTCTAACATCTGTAGCCAGTGATCTTAACCTCGAGTGTCGTAGGTGTAATACTGACAATTCCAAGTGTGTCTAGCAGTACACTGTCCATAATACTGTCAATGGAGCAGTATTAGGCAGGACCAGAAAAGCATTACTATGGGGAAGTGGCTGGGTTTCTTAGCGTTACAAACCCCGAACTCTTCTGTCATGTCTGTGAGTGCAAACTCTGCCCCATGGGAAGCAACGACTTGCATGTTTGTTTAAGTGCATAGTAATTCTAACCAATGATGCAAGTCTTAATAAACACTACCGCTTTTCTCTTGTTCATCAGCAGTATTAAAAGTATTGTTTGCATAGTGCATTTTTGTTAAGTTAGTATCTTAACTTTGAGAACAATAATTAAATGGGCAAGATGTTTAATGACCTTTTTAATATTGTTACAGACATTAAGTGACGTAAGAAGTTTGAAGTTTCCACCATTGTTTACTCAAAAATATGCACAGGAGGTAAATCTATTTGATCTTAGTTCTGTATTACAAAGTAACTGGAATGCCAAGTGGCAAAGACAAGTGAAGTAGTGTTAGCTGGTCTGTTTTTTAAACCAAATTCCTATTTCAGGTACTTTACTGTGTCTCTGAAATAAGACATAGTCATTTTAAAATCACACGGCTATAACCTGTACACAGATACCTTTTGCCCCACATAGTCTAATTGCTATGAGTTGAAAATATATGGTTTTGCTAATGTAGGAGCATGCACTTTACATGATCCCTTTTCCCATCCGTCCCATCCTCGTGTTTTAAATCCATATCGTAGTGCAGGAAGCAGTCCTAGATAAGTGAAACTGGGGCTGCACGTGAATTCACACACACACACATACCCTTGGGAACCAACAATAAGAGTTAGATCTCTTTAAGGGGAAAATTGTGTAAGCAAAAATATATCATGGGGCATGACATGCCATATTTTGGGGTTGTCAAATCTGTCCCCCTCTAAAGTAAGATAATTTCAGAGGAAGAGGGTCCTAATTTGCAAAACCCCTTCATGAGAAATTGAGAGTCTCATTTCCAGTTTCTTTTCTGGCTGCTTCAGCCCTGTACTCAGACTAGATCAGCCTCCTTCTCCTGCTACCACTTCAGCCTGGCTTCTACAGGTGTGGTCTGCTCTGAGTACTGAGCTGAAGTGAGATTAAAGGTGCTTTATTTCTCTGAAGGTACCATAAATATTTAGTTTTAACGATTTAAAATATTTATTGAATGTGTATCTGCCTATATTGTGCTTTGACACGTTGGAGTTTCCCTTTAAGACTAGCTACCAGGAGTTCCTTAAATCTAAGGATTGAGTGCATGCTTAAGGGAAACTTGGCCCGAGATTTGTAGAGTTTGTAAATGTGCAATTATTATTTTTCCCCTTTTGCTTTATTATGGGCCAGATTTGACTAGACAAGTGGGTCGTTTATCCTTTAGACATAAGGGTCAATCTGATGCCACTGTGCATCCAGATTTCAGGCCTTTTATGTACTCCCAACCACTGTGCCGAAGGATTAATGAACAAATTACTAGAAAAGCATTTTGGAGGTGTCTTCTAGTTGTTCATGTGTCTAAACCTAAAGCTAGAACATTAAATAACAAAGCCATTTGAAAATAGTTTTGCTGTCTGAAATGTCACATAGCACATCATTTGTTTTCTTCTAGTACGCTATGGTAAAGCACATGCTTTCTCCAAGTCCCACTGAAAGACCAGAGGCAGAAGACATCATAGAAAACCCTTTATTTGAAGACTTAGAACTCCCAGCAAAATCACTGCTTAGGCAGAGGTCACGGACAATGAGTTCCTCTGGAATTAAGCATTCAAGACAACCAAGCAAATAATTGGGCACAATTATCCTAAGTACACTCAACACATCTCAAAATGGTTATTCAGCAGGCCGGAACCTCTGTCACATAATGTTGATCTCTGAAACAGTTCTTTATTTCTCAGATTATGTAGAAAACATGTTGGATGGAGCTCAGTTAATCTTGTTTGCTATTGTTAGATGACCCGATGAAAGCCAGTAACTAAACTTTTTGCATTCCATTGCTCTTTCTACCTTGATCCTCATAGGTTGGTTGGTCCAGCACACTGCTTACATTTGTTTGGATAATGTAAATGTTAGCTGTCGGGGGAAACTGGAGAGATCTGTTTATGTAAATAGAATTAAAATGCTGTATTTTTATAGAATAAATTAGTCTCTAAACCTGATGGATATATTCCCTGATCACTTGCTCTCTGGAGAAATGAAGGTGATCTTGAAACTTTGAAAAATCATGACTCCATTTTTGTCCCTGGTGGGTAAACTGGGAATCTGCACTATTTTTAAAGTAAAAGTATCACAGGTGTACATACGGTCACTATTCATAGCCTGAAGAAGAAGAACTGGTGGATTGTATTTCTACACCATAGTAGATTTTAGGGAATGTGTTTTGTACTAACAAGCCTGTAGAGGGCAAAAGGAGGTTTTTGTCCCCCGCTCCCGAAAAAGGTTATAGATACTGTTATGAAGAGCCATAGTAAGAAATTAAGCATATATCAAAATCTTGAAATTCTGGAATTTTTAAACCTAATTAAGTCATAGGTATATTATGTAATACTGTAGATTTGTACTTTTCTAAATCAACTGTAGGCGTTAGTGTAATCTGCTAATTTAACTGCCTAATATGAAGCTTTTATTGTTCATTGTAAATATGTTCATTCTTATTTATAAAATGCAGAATCAATCCATTTGGGTTGGTGGTGTACAGAATGCACTTACTACAGTTGTGGAGTGCATTAATTGTGACTTCTTTCAAGTCTAAATGATTTAATAAAGTTTTTTATTTAAAGCTTTATAGTTGCTTTTCTTTAAAAACAAAAACTACACAATAAGCCACCCTGATGGCAGGTTTACATGGGCTGAAGGGGATAGAAAAGCCAGTCCTCCAACTTGTTTTACTTTTGTGCCAAGTTCAGTTTTATAGTCTTGCACTGTGACAAGTTGGATTCTTACTAACTTATAAGACTGAGGTGGGAGTTTCAACTGTGCTAAAATACCGGTTGATGGAGGGGCCACACGAGAAGGAGACAGACACTGAGACTTTCTCTTAGGAGAATTAACCTTTGTCCTGAAACTTCTGAAGGCTGGTCTTAGTCTAGAGATGAGTGTATTGGGGAAGTTTGAAGAAATATTTTTAGCTTTCTTGTGGTGGGGGGGAGAAATAATTTTAGTACTAAAAATGTGTTTGTGTTGGTGCTTCTGTTCTGCACTCCAGTAACTCAGAGGTTTGTCTGATATCTTTTCAAGTCCTAGTCCTTGAGGACTTTTGCCATCTCTTTAACCCCCCTCCCTATTCCACAAAATGCACTTCTAGTTCTGACCTCTGAGTGAGTCAGGTCGGTACACTATAGACCATAGGAGCGTCAAAGGCCTGTCACTGAATCCAGTTGACTGCAGCATCTGACTGAAGTGAAATTTTATGTCATGGTAATAGTAGGCTCTAAGGATGTGTCTTCACAGCAATTAAACATTTGCAGCTGGCCCATGTCAGCTGACTCGGGCTCGTTGGGCTTGGGCTTCAGGGCTGTAAAATTGCAGTGTAGACATTCAGGCTTGGGCTGGAGCCCAGGCTCTGGGACCTCGCAAGCAGGGAGGGTCTCAGAGCCCAGGCTCCAGCCTGAGCATCTACACCTCAGTTAAACAGCCCCGTAGTCCAAGCCGCCGGGAGCCTGAGTCAGCTGACAAAGCCAGCTGCGGGTGTTTAATTGCAGTGTAGACATACCCTAAAAGGTCCTTCTTCGTGGCTTCTAGCCAGTGGAAGTGTTCTGGATGGTGGGTTGCCTGATGAAGCCAGATTGCCTTCAGGAGGTTGCTGTGCTGAAAAATGCAATCAGATTCAGGGTATTCTGGAGCCAGACTATAGCAGAGTCAAAACAGGAGGGATCACGTACTACCTGCCTTGAGAGATTTTCCTAGCTTCACACTCAGACTGAGTAGGCACAGGGGGAGTTTCTCTCAGCCACCCCTGAGCCCCAGTATGCTTCACCTCTCATCAGCAGGGTGGTTTTGTTATACAGTGTCTGGTCACATTCAAACTCGGGTGAATCCCTCCTCCTCCCATCCCCCCCACCTCCTTCTACAGTTGTTAATGTTGTACTGTTAAGCAGCTGCTGAACTCCATACCAGAGGTTTCTGTGGCATTGTAGTGGTAGGATAAGTGATTTTTTTTACATCCCTTACCTGCCTCTCCAGTATCCTGTGCGGCTTATTTAGACCATTGTAAACCACTTAGAACATCTTGGACAACAGGGGCTCTACAAATTCTATAGCATGATAAAGGTTCCCATACTTGTTTCCGCCAGTCGTATTTGGTTGGGCAGCCTTCCAAAGGCCTGGGACACAGCAAGTTCCATTGATACATGAAATGACAAGACTCCTTGTGGAAAAAGCATAGACCGTCACTGCCTGGAATCAGCACTATTTGATTTTACAAGCTGAACACACACTTCATGTACACGAACACCTCTCCTGTCCATCTGCACTTGCTGTTGATGAATCACTTATTTTCAATCTCTCAGACTTAGTTTGGAAAGTTTATAAGCTTTGCAACTACACACTTATTTCTGAAGAAAACTGGGGTGAAATCTACCATGGTGCAGAGAGCCAGCACAAGACCTAGGCACCTCTGAGGTCACTGGTGGCTGGGTCTTGTGCTGTCTCTCTGCACATGAGTGAATTTCATTCATAGGCTAGAGCCTACCAGCACTTCTGTGCATGATGAACTTTATTCACAAGTAGTCCCAGTGAAAATGTGCAAGTAATGTTGAGCCCTTTGTAGCACCAAGGCTGTATTGAATTGCCTTGAGACAGAACAATTGTAGAGTACACCCAGCTAAAAGGAGCTCAGTGAGCACAATTCATGTTTTCACACCTACTTTTTCAACATGAAGGCTGAATCATTCACAAGAAACTTTTCTGCTATTTATATATAGTGTAATATTTTTTTTAATGGGAAACTAGCCAATTGGTTATGACAACTCAGCTGCAGGATCAAGGTCCTTTGCTGTTCTTTCAGAAAGTGCTACTAATTTTGTTCACTGCACAAAGGAAGATGAAAGGACAATATGGCATCACTCTGCTGTGCTCACATTTCACACAGATTACAACCAAAATAAAAATACATTTGTAATCTTGCACCCAATCTCTTCCAAAAAAAAGTTCAATTAATAGACCCCCCCCCCTCCCGCCAAAAAAAAAATACACACCAGTCACCATGCACTCTGCATCTGTCTCATCCTGCAACAAGTAACCCAGAACTTGGTTTGTGCTTGCTCTTCAGCCCTGCAGTGGGCATTGGGACTTTAATGTTGTATTCTGGGTCTTGAGCAGTCTTGGAAAAGGTGGCTATTGAAACCATATCTTCTCCAATATCCACCTGAGACCTGCGCCTGCAGATGAACAGCTTCTTCAGAGCCCGTTGGAAGTCCCGATTCAGAAAGGCGTAGAGCATGGGGTTGATAGTAGAATTGCAATAACCTAACCAAGTTATGATCTTGAAAGCATCAACCAGAACTGCGCTGGTGGAATTGGTACCTTTAGCAGCTAGCCATACATTCAGAACAAAGTAAGGTAACCAGCACAATATGAAGACTGAGATGATGATGCTAATTGTCCGAGTGGCTTTGTTTTCCAGATGCAGGTTGTTCTGCCTCTTGCTGTTGGGATGGTAATGAATTTCAAGGGACTGAGACATGATGCGGGTGGCCTTGAGTCGTGATGCTCGGTAGATGAAGAAATACATGCTGCACATAATCATGAACGGGACAAAAAACGCCAGGGCAGAAGCTACAATGGCAAAAGTCCAGTTGGTGACAAAGATGCACTCTTTGCCAGCGTCAAAGTCTACACCAGGTATCTCATTCCAGCCTTGCATGACTGGTAGAAAGGAAATGAGGGAGGAGTATACCCAGACCATGCAGGTCATTATGATGCACCTGCAAATGGAAGAGCAGGAAGGTAAAAACTTGGGAGCACAAGTTATTCTGAGATCTTCCTTTGAAAACAGCTGACAGTAATGATACTCCACAGGGGTGTGGTGGAGATTAGTCAATGCTTCTGAAGAGGTAAGTATAGAGAAGCCTGAGACACAATGTTTTGGTCCAAATTTGAACATTTCCAAAGTCTGGGTTATTTGGATTAGGTTTAGGTTTAGGCCAGTCTGTGTGTCAGGGACCGATAGAACTGTTTGGAAAAATAGGGGGAAACATTGTTTCAGGGAATATTTTCTCTTCTGTTGGAATATTGAAACGTTTTAAAATTTCCAACCAGATGTAGGGTCAGGAGGTGAGTCAGCTTACGCGTTTAAGACGTGATGCCCAAACTTTGCAACCCTTTGCCACAGCTTAGCAGGGCTCTCAGGCCCACTCCCTAATTTCCCATCTCGATTTGATTTTTTTCTTTTTAAATGGACACATGCAGCCATATTATTAGCTAGAGCTCTTATCTTGCTAGAGAGTGATACAACTAGATTGCTGGCTGCAGAGGGCAAGGCCAGGGCACCTGGAAAGTCACTTTACCTAAAGTGTTCCAGCAGCCCTCTCCTGTGGGTTTCCTATGGAACACTGGTAGGGGCTTAAACCTGCCCTCACCACTGGAACTCCTGGGTTAGGATGGTGAGGGTAAATCCATGACATGCCCACACCTTGAATACTGCATCCAGTTCTAGTCATCCCATCTCAGAATAGATGTGTTAGAATTGCAAAAGGTACTGAGAAGGGCAATGAAAATGGAATGGAAAAGCTTGTGTAGGAGGAGAGACTTAAAAGACTGGGATGGTTCAACTTGGAAAAGAGATGATTCAAGGGGGGAATATGGCAGAGGGCTAAAAAAATTGTGCCTGAAGTGGAGAAAGTGAATAAGGAAGTGTTTATCTTTTCACATAACACCAGAAACAGGGGTCACCCAATGAAATTTATAGGCAGTAGGTCTACAACAAACATAAGTACTTCCTCACACACTGCACAGTTAACCTGTGGAACTCCTTGCCAGGGGATGTAGTGAAGGCCAAAAGTATAACTGAGTTCAAAGAAGACTTAGATAATTTCATGGCTAATAGCCATTGATGGACCTATTCTCCAAGATGGTCAGGGATGGGAACTCCATGCTCCAGGTGTCCCTAAACCTCTGATTGCCAGATACTGGGACTGCATCATGGAGGATGGATCACTCTAAATTTCCCTGTTCTGTTCATTCCCTCTGAAATGTCCGCCACTGGCCACTGTCAGAAGACAGGATGCTGGGCTTGATAGACCATTGGACTGACCCAGAATGGCCATTCTTGTGTTTTTCAGAGGGTCCCACTACCTACATTTTCCCGGGCATAGCTACCTCCTGAAACATGTAGGTGGGCCCACTGACTTCCTTGTGCCTGCAGGTATTTATGAAGCCTGTAGCACTACCTAAAACTCACAACCAGCCAAATAATTTTGCAACATGTTCCTAATTCAAAAGGTGCATTCATAGAAGTGCATGCAGGCCAGGTCAGCCATGAGGTTCTCTATACCTTACTACATCCTCCACACCAAAAAAGCACAAAAGTAGGGCTCTTTAAATGGTGCAAAGGGCTGCTTATCAAATACGGATCAGATTTTGGGTGGTGGCTGCGAATGGCTCATCTGGAACATAGTAAGGGTGTGTTCCACATCTGAGTAAAAACTCTGAAGGATTTGGGCACTCAAAAATTAGCTCTATAGGGAGTTAAATATAAATAAACTAGTAGCTGAAAGCCTGTCCTGTCACACAGGTGTGGCATTTGGCCCAACTAATCCACCATCTGTGCAGTCTCCCTCACAACCAATGAAAGTGTTGCATGCAAATTAGCTGTAGAGTAAGAGTGGTGATAGGTGGGTACCTCTGAGATCACAATGGTTTAGGACTCTTGGCATGGAATACATGCCTGACTGTAGCTGGACATGGGTGTAATTCATAACATCAAAATGTCTGAGAACTTGAAAATTAGACAGTGATGGACAGTGAACCCCAGTGGTGACTGAACCTGGTGATATTCTAAAGGAAGAGAGCTCTCTGCCATGCCTGTTGCTGTTTCCATCGCTTCACACTGTACAGACATTCTAGGCTTTAGAGTGATAATCCTGGGATCTTATTACATAGATACTATTTTAGAATATGAGACTCGATAGGCTAGGTACTTGTATGGTCTCCATTACTGTAGTATTTGACTGCCTCACACTCTTTATTTAGCCTCACAACACACATCTGTAAGGCAGGGCAGTGCTATGATCTCCATTTTCTAGACGGCGGAACTGCGACACAGAGACTAAGTGACTTGCCCAAGGTCACACAAGAAATATGTGGCAGAGCAGGAAATCAAGTCCCTTGCTAGCACCCTAACCACTGGATAAGTCTTACTTTCAATTCTTGATCTTAAATTGTTCTTTTTTTTAATGGGTGCAGTGCTTAGCTCCTATTTGAATTTGAGGTGTAAGAGCAGAGATGACAATCTGTCCAAGTTAGCCCTCCAGGGATGTTTAATGTTAAACCCTGGAATTGGGACTGATGATGGAACATCTGGCAGATCCTAAAACCTCCCTCCATTTCCACGAGCTTTTGAGAAGTATACTCGCCTTCGACGTGACATCCTCATCGAATAATGATAGGGGGTCACCACGGAGCAATATCTATCCAAACTGATAAAGCACAATGTGACAATGGACGCTGTGCAGAACATGACATCAAAAGAGATCCACACTTTACAGAATTGCTTCCCGAACAGCCACATCCCCGTCACCTCATAAATTATGCTGTGGGGTGGAAAGAGAGAGAGACCACAATATATTGTTACAGTTGAAGAGTGATTATTTTTCTGCTATGGAGAAGCCTATTTACCCAAAACCCAAGTTAACGTTGTACCCTGTTGGCAAGATTAGTGAAAATATGGCGACTTCTATTGAGATACATTGAAATTTTGTTAGGAGGCAAATTGGAGTAATCCCCAAGTTTGATGCCCAAGGCTTTAGCCTGATATGGGACATAGCTACGGTCGCACTTATGCTACCAGCTGGAACACTGTTTTAATGGTATCCCTTGGCATTGTTGCAATTTTAGTACAGATCATCTCTAATTTATTAGTATTTTCATATATTGTTATGTTTGTCACAGGCTTTTTCAGTGCCTCAAGAAGACACTTATGGAACCAAAACAAGAGAGCTAGTCTTCACAACAGCTCATATTTTTGAACTCCTTTTGAATGAGTGATCAAATCCTCAGTTATGTAAGGCGTGTATTTTAAGATTCCAAACCATGGAAACATAAAGTCTAAGAGAAAGTTACTGCAGAAGCTAAGGACTTATATAAAACTGGTAAAAGTAGGAAGAAGCAAATTGCAGCCAGGTAAATGTTATAGCATCGCAGCTTACACAGCCCGTTGTACTCCTGCCTCAAGCTTCCTGACTGGTTACTCATTTGTTACTGTTTCTCTGCCTTTGTTGGTAATATTTTGGTACAGGTGAGTGGTTTTCACTGGCTTACTTGCCTCTGTGAGTCATTTATAGGCTAAATAACGTGAGAACTGGAGAAAATTTCCTTCACATCTTCATTTTTGCCCATCTAAATCTGCAGCATTGGAAGATCAACCTCATCTTTTGCATTGTAGAATTTTTCAGCATGGTGGATTTTGCCTCTTTTGTATTAACTTTTTTTATCATCATCCCAAAAGATAATGTCTTAATTTTTTCTCAGCCACTGGCAGTAATCAACTCAATAGCAAATTTTGCCCTTTTTGCACTATGCTGAAGAAGAGAGTTTATATTCGGTTCTAACTGGCATTTTGATGTATTATCTGGATGGTGCTGTTTTAGATTGTGTTTTTGTATTTGACAAAGACAGATGTCATGTGATTTAATAAAATTGAACTGCATAGTCTCCTCAGGATATTTCAATTCCTGGGCTTGGAATAGCTTCCCTCCTCCAATGTTCCAAGCATCTTTGGTACTTCCCATCTGGTCTGCCTCTTCAGATCTCATGCATTTTAGCTTTTGGATAATGGGATTCATATGAGAACCCCAGTTCTCATGTTGTTTAGCCTATAAATGACTCACGGAGGCAACTAAGCCAGTGATAACCACTCACCTGTACCAAAATATTACCAACAAAGTCAGAGAAACAGTAACAAATGAGTAACCAGTCAGGAAGCTTGAGGCAGGAGTACAACGGGCTGTGTAAGCTGTGATGGTATAACATTTACCTGGCTGCAATTTGCTTCTTCCTACTTTTACCAGTTTTATATAAGTCCTTAGCTTTTGCAGTAACTTTCTCTTGGACTTTATGTGACACAGTGAACAAGTCACTGCCTTTGTGAGAATTAATTCCCTTCTTCCCTGCAACACTATAGCTTCATAGTCTCTTAGCACTAAAGCCACAGCAGTTGCTCTAACCCGACTGGAGTTCTGTCAGCTCTGCTGGCTAGAAAGAGGAAAGGAATAAAATCTATATATAAAGCTTTTTTTAAATGCTTGGGTTTGGTTTAACTAATTTCATTAGTATTAATTAAAACTACTTTTACAGGTTACAGTTTTTCTGCCTCTTCAGAATGGTAATGGCACTCACTGTATTAGCATCTGTGCTACAATACGAGCTAGAGGCCCCAGTCAGTTGGGGATGTTGTACAAACATTTATCTGAGGAGTGAGTGGGAGCTCTGTGTGTTGTCTTATATGGCCCGTTACCGTACTATTTGAGCGCCTCACAGTGTATAACCCCATGTACGGATGGCAGAACCTGTCTTTTAAGCCCCAATACTGCAAAGACTTATGCACATGCTTAACTCTAGGCACTGCGAGTAGCTCTAGTCAACCACTGAAGTTGATGTAACTACTCAGAGTGTGTACAGTTAATCACCTGTGTAAGTCTTTGTAGCAATAGGGTCTTAGTTAGCAGTGCACTGTAGGAAGGCCAAAGAGTTTGAGACATAATATAGATGCCAATCTGAGTACACACTGCCAGCTGACCTGATGTCGTCTTAGTGGTGATATCAAGTACTATTTTGTAATGCTTGGAAAATACAGATACTGAACAAATCAGAGAAATCTCAACATCAGAATCACACCTCTTTTTTTACCTTCTTGCTGCATCACTCATCTGAAATCAAGTGAAGCATTGTATGAGGGTCCCTTTGTCTCTATAACTAAATCTCTTTTCTTTCACTAAAGCTGGCTAAGGAAGGACTGAATGTTCCTTCCATTGAATCACACAGGCTTGTTCTTTTTGGCATGTGGCTAATGAACAAAACAACACAGCATATCTGATCTGCTGCAATTCAGCGTAAAAGCTGAAACAGCCAAGCTGGAAAGTTGTGAACCTAAATCCACCCCTATTGTACTTGTGGCATATGCTAGCCAGCTAGCCAGCCTATGGCAGTCTTGGTTCTACTCCAAAGATGTCATGCTGCTTGATAGAGGGTCTCTATAACCTTCAAGTCCCCATATGTGATGTCCATAGTACCTGAGCTAAGTGCATACCAAGAACTTCCCCATTCTGGGAGTCTGTGACACAGAGACCCTTTGGCAAAGGTTCCCCTGTTCTTTGCAAACAACTCTCACCTCAGACCTGACAAAGTCACTACACCAAACACGTCTTACAGGATATTGAAGGGTCAGAATCCATTAGCTATGGATGTAAGATTTTAACTAGTTTCTCCTGAGAACTTTTCATATAGGCCCAGAGTCCACAGCTTGGCTTGGGCTATGGGGGCTGGCTAACAGAACAATACATAGCTAAGAGGAAGCTGGGGTAAACAGATAACCTTGT
Source organism: Mauremys mutica (assembly GCF_020497125.1). Lineage (NCBI taxonomy): Eukaryota > Metazoa > Chordata > Testudines > Geoemydidae > Mauremys > Mauremys mutica. The sequence continues at coordinate 130,195,864 of NC_059076.1, read as the reverse complement.
GTGTTTCAAGTCAGTGAGCGGAGTCAGCATAACTCCAAATGTAATTGGGCGTCCTTATCGCGAGTTATAGACACATGAAGCGATGAGAAAGGCCTCATGGTTACTCCCTAATGCAGGGAGGAGATAGTGGTACAATACTCCTCAGATCCTAGACAAAGTTCAGGGAGAGGCCTAATATGATTGACATGAGTTATGACACCCTCCCCTCACAGATGTATGCCAGTCCTAGCCCACAGAAATGCAAGAGTAAACTTATAAACAATTGTTATTGTTAAGTACTAATTACTGCTTTTTCAATTTAAATCTCTAGGAATGTGCCTGGTGGTCAACCAAGAGAGCTGCTACCTCATTCCCCTGGACCCCAAAATTAGGATTTAACCTATATACTTTAGTAGACATAGTTTGGGGGCAATTACCTGTGTGTCACCAATATGTTAATTTGGGCCATTAGGTAATCTTTTAGACGATTGGCTTGTTGTGCTTATCTTGTCTTGGTGCTAGAACCTATCCAGGGGCTTGGGAAAACCCATCCCCGTCGCTTCTCTCCGCCCAATGAGCACCATATATAATCTATAGTAATTAATTGTTTTGCAGTGTCTCTGAGCCTGATATGCAAAGTGACACTCCGCCAGCGCTGTGCGTAATGAACTCCTGTGCTTGACTCTACACGGTGTGGATTATTGGTTCATCAATATTTATCCATAAAGAGTAGCATGTGAGGATCTACAAGGAAGTTCATAATTCACAAGCTTCACAATCATTGCGAGATGAATGTACAGGTAATACTTGGGGAATAATATCTTTATATTGAAAGTATGCTCTATGAACTCGGAGTAGAAATTAACCACTAATGTGCTGTGGTGACGGTCCATGTGGGCAAGGGGAAGTCATCACCCTGCCCTGCTTGGCTGGTGATACAAGGCCAGGCTCAATTGTTTAGCCTTGCACAATACTAAAACTTTCAGTGGGAACCCATCAGGGGCAATGGCAAACAACTGAAACCCTATTCGCTGCAGCACATTTAGAATGATAAACGGGAGCATTTTATTTTAACATGCTGGGAGTGCTAGTTGCCTTTAATCAAAATGTCCATCGAGCGCCGTCTATGATTCACCTCACCATGGTATTTGAGCCCACCGTAAAGTATCAGCTAACAATGCAGGGGGAATATTGCTAAATGCTAAAACAACAGATTAGAATCCTTCGGTCATGGATGAATTCCTCCACTAAGGAGCATGTTTTCCTGCCCGATGTTTGTTTTCACCTTCCCTTTTCCAGTTAGAAGTGTTGTGCTGAGCTACTCGGTGCAATGGGCTAGCTAACTCTTTCTCCCCCTAGTGGCTGGCTTGCATAGTACAAGAGTCATAGAATCATAGAATCATAGAATCTCAGGGTTGGAAGGGACCTCAGGAGGTCATCTAGTCCAACCCTCTGCTCAAAGCAGGACCATGTTGAGAATATTTTGCTAGCTTGGCAGTTGGTAGTGTGGGAAGCTAAGATGTTTAGGTTTTTAGGATGGGTTAATTAGGCTTTGAGCTTTGTTTTGAGAAGTTGGCCTTGGCTAGTTCTATGAAGTTACAGCTGCGGGTGTGTTAAATTTGTTAACCAATTAGCAACTGCTTGCTTGCCTGCTTTAAGAGTATAAAGAGCATGCTGGAAATGAATAAAGTACTCTCTCTGCTTATGATCACATGGGTTGTCAGACTCTGTCCCTGCTCCTCTGCGATGCAACAAATGGTGACCCCGACGTGATTGAATGAGGACAGTGTTGGTGGGCCTGAACTGAAAAGAAGAAAAGGAGGCGCACCTGAGTCTCAGTGTCGAGCGGCTAGGAGCCGCAGGGCGTCCGAAAAAGAGGGGCGCACCTGAGCTCATGTCGACGAGCGCGGCCGCAGGGCGTCCGAAAAGAAGGGCGCACCTGAGTTCAGTGTCGAGCGGCTAGGAGCCGCAGGGCGTCCGAAAAGAGGGGCGCACCTGAGCTCAGTGTCGAGCGGCAAGCCGCAGGGCGTCTGAAAAGGGAGGCACACCCCACCCAGAGGTGAGCAGCTAACATGGGAACCGCTGCATCAGCGGAAGAAAGGACGGTGCATGAATATTTGATGTGCATCGCGGAGCGGCAGGGAGAGAAGCTCCCCTCTGATAAGTTATCCCGTCTGCTGCGGTGGGGACGGAGAAGGGGACTTTCTGTTCAACCAAGTACAATTTTTGATAAAACTGTTTGGGAGCGGCTAGGCTCCGAGCTTTGGAAGTCGGTTGGCTCGGGGCGATAAGGAGGCCTTCTCCCTGAGTCCAGTATGGAATAAGGCGAAGGAGATAGTAGAAACTCTCGCGGCCGAGGCAGGAGTGCAGGCGGCCCTTTCTGAGCTTTTGCCGCCCAACGCCCGGAATGCCTTCTGTGTTGCCGGTTGGAGCCAGAGAGTTTTTCGGTGGTGAGGACACGGTGATACCTTTGGCTTCCAACCCCTACCCTATGGATGATGTTGCCCTGCTACGGCCCCACTACCACTCCAATGTGGCTATCGGCCCCGACATGATTGATCCTGCTACGGTCCCGTTACCCCCCCGATACGCCCGAGCCTATGGAGACAGCCTTGCCGTATGCACCCCCTCCAAAGCCATGCCGTGTTCACGGGCCTGGGGGGTGCCACGATTGCGGGGGGACAGAAGAGGCTCGGGTGGAACATGTGCCATCGAACCCATATCCCGATTTGACTACGTTTCCTCAGTTTACTCAGTCCTGATGCCTTCTATAAGGAGATGGAGCGCCAGGGTCGACAGCTGCAGCATATGTGTGATAAGTTGGACCAATTGGAAAGTTTTCCACCTGGATCATCGCGGTCGCATCTTCACAAGTGCTTTCATTCAACTCGCCCCCCCGCCCGCCTGGCCCCGGGGACCCTCCAACTGGGGACCCTCCGATCCGGTACAGCGCTGGCATGGAGTTTTAAGAGAAGCCATCCTTGAAGGTCTAACACCTGAGGCCTTTCCGGTGATTACGCCAGACCCTCAACACCCTAATCATAGACGGTGGGCCCCTTTGGACTGGAAGTTGATCCGTGAGGCACAGAAATCGATCATGGCTTATGGACTAGATAATCCGTATGTACAGTCTATCATTGAACAGGTATTTGTTGGCCAAGCAATGTGTCCGTACGATGCGATTAAGCTAGCTGACATGCTTCTTACACCTACACAGAAACTTTTGTGGAAAGATGATTGGGCTAAGAGAGTTGACTTGGCTCTTGTCCGCAATTTGGATTTACCGGATGATGATCCTCGGCGCCTGGCCACTGCTGATATGTTTTTGGGAGCCGGTCGCTTTGTTGACCCGCACTTGCAAGCTCGCCTTGAGCCCCGGATCCTGCAGCAATCACAGGAACTAGCTTTGGCTGCCTTTAAAGCGGTGCCCCAGATGGGAAAGCCGGTCCTCCCTCCCTATGCTAAAATTACACAAGGCCCATCGGAACCGTATTCCACCTTTTTGGATCGCCTTCGAGGCTATTGATAGATCTCCTAATCTGACGCCCAGAGGCCAGAACTGCAGTTGGACTTGATCTTGCAACCCAGAATGCAAATCCCACTTGCCGCCGTATATTAGCCACCTTGCCCAAGACTGCGACCCTGATGGAAATGATCGAGGCATGTGGTAGGGCCGCTATGCTTGAGGAGACGGATAAGGCAGCAATTCATGCTAAGGCACAGGCCTCTGCACTGGCCGTGGCGTTACAACCCCTGCTCGGGGGACAGCGGGGGGCTAGAAGACCGACCCGCCAGCCGGCCCCTGTTTTGGTTGTGGAAAACCCGGGCATTTCCGGCGGAACTGCCCTATGCAAAAATGGGCAGCGGGCCTCTGATGTGTCACCTGAAGCTGCAACTGGCGCTTGCACACGATGTGATAAGTTTGGACATCGCGCCGTCGACTGTTGGGCGCGTTACACAAAGGATGGAACACCGCTGCCGGGAAACGGATCACGGAGCGCCCCTCGGAGGAGCGCGACGACACACGTGCCTCCACCCGCCAACCCGGCTGCCTGGAACACCTCACCGGAGCAACCCGTGGCAGTGCCGGAGTGGACTTGGCCACAGCGACAGATGTAGTTTTTAGAGACTGACGAGGTTCAAGTTCTTCCTTCCAACACCGATGGTCCCCATTAGGATTTGGCCTGAGTGCCCTTTTGATTGGCCGTTCGTCAACATCGAAACAAGGTATTTTTGTTTTGCCTGGCCTTATTGATGCCGACCATACGGGGAATATTGGGATAATGGTACGCAGCCTTTGTCCCCCTGTGACTATAACTGCTGGTACATCGTCTTGCTCAGTTAATACCTTTCAAGGGATGTGTGCCCCGACCGACCCCGATTTGACCGCGGGTCTCGAGGGTTTGGATCCACTGGCCCTCCCCAAACTGCCTTTGCTATGGACATTACTTTGTGCAAGCCCACCCGAACTGCTCGGCTTCAGGGATCCGATGGGCGGCAAATCACTCAGGAAGCTTTTATTGGGGATGCAATGCAGAGTGGGTAACTGAGGCACCTGGGACGACAGAGGTAGAAGATACTGTGTTTTACCTTGGAATCAGAGCACACTGAAGCGGTTGCAGCTGAGGCCCCCATGCAGAATGATGTAGGAGATGCGCCATCTAACCTAGTATCAGAATGCCCAGGGGCAGTTGTAAATGGGCCCCTCTACAGAGCGACATGTGTCCTCAAGAACTGCCTGTGTGTGAAAGGGAGACGAAGAGGAGCAAGGGAATTTAGCTGTGCAGCTGGCAGATACTGGCTCACCCCATTTTTAGTATTGAAAGCTCTGGGGCTCAAAAAACATTTGTGCCTGTTACAGCTGCAGCAATTGAAGAACAAATCATTGCAGAAACTGTAACATCTATGGAAACCTCAGCTGAAACTTTAAAGCCTTTAGAAGCAGTGCCTGGAAAACTATTTCCTGAACTAGTCCAAGATATTACCACTGCTCATTCGGGATTTGAGGCTGCAAACAGTAGGACTGAAGAAATTGCAACTGTGTTAGTATCAGAGATGTCTGCTGCAGTGGTGGATGGAATGTCTGAAAGAGCCACACGATGTACACAACCTGGGCCCCTGGAGGACAGTTGCTTGTTTGCTATGCCAGGATTCTTTTTGTTTGATCCTCCCTGAGAATTTATGTTATGTGTTTTTTGTTTTGTTTTGTGGTGTTTGTTTGTTTGTTTTTTTCTGGCCAGGATTGTTTTTTGTGTTTTATGTGGTTTATGTTGTGTTTTTTCTAGGACCCCCCCCTCCCTCAGTGTCAGTTTGATCGCCTGACATCTGAGGGATAATTTGGTAATAGAAGTTTGCCACAAGTTGGTGTGCTATTGAGTAGGGGGGAATTCTGTAGAATTTACACCATTTATTTGTTGTGCTTTGTTTTTGTTTGGTGTTGTTGGGGTTTATGTTAAGAATTGCATGGTTATATAGGTTGGCTTTATAAAGTTTTAATTTTGGTTTTGTGATAGATTGTGGTGTAATGTTTTAAAAAGTTGGAAATGTTTTGCTAAAGAATTTATCCCTATTTTTTTACACAACATTTTAGAATTTGTGTGGAGGTGGGAGGTGTTGAGAATATTTTGCTAGCTTGGCAGTTGGTAGTGTGGGAAGCTAAGATGTTTAGGTTTTTAGGATGGGTTAATTAGGCTTTGAGCTTTGTTTTGAGAAGTTGGCCTTGGCTAGTTCTATGAAGTTACAGCTGCGGGTGTGTTAAATTTGTTAACCAATTAGCAACTGCTTGCTTGCCTGCTTTAAGAGTATAAAGAGCATGCTGGAAATGAATAAAGTACTCTCTCTGCTTATGATCACATGGGTTGTCAGACTCTGTCCCTGCTCCTCTGCGATGCAACAGGACCAAACCCAACTAAATCATCCCAGCCAGGGCTTTGTCAAGCCTGACCTTAAAAACCTCTAAGGAAGGAGATTCCACTACCTCCCTAGGTAACCCATTCCAGTGCTTCACCACCCTACTAGTGAAAAAGTTTTTCCTAATATCCAACCTAAACCTCCCCCTCTGCAACTTGAGACCATTACTCCCCCTCTGCAACTTGAGTCCTTCTACTGCTGAGAGCTAATGGAGAGTCTCTATTAGCTGAAATGGGATTTTGGAGGCAAAAGTTGCTGGATTCTGTGCTGGCTGACAACAGTGATGCCTATTATCTGCAGCACTTTGATGTGCTATGTCAGAGCACCTGCAGCCTCCTAACTCCCCGAGCCTCACGGTAGTTCTGTGGTCCCCTGACATAAAATAGCTTTCTGCTGGACCCCTGCGGTGCTTAAAATGGTGCCTTGCCTAGCAGGCTATTTTTTGTTCACCTCATAGTTTTCCTGATAAATATGGTGTCTCTCTCCTAAGTGGGTTATTTTCTCTCTAACTGTATAATTAAGTCATTGGTTGTCATGGAAATACTTCCCCTCTTGAAATGCCATCTACCAACCCCCTCCCCCTTTTTTTTCCTCAGCCTCTACTGCTCCTCTTCCCTACAAGACATAAGCACAGACAGATTACTCTTTGCCGAGTACCAGTTTCCTCAGCCTTTTTTGTTACCTCCATTTCCTTGGAGGTGAGAACCCCTCCATCCCTCCCTTCTGAGCTCTGCTGCTGACCCATGAGGAAATGTGGCATCAAATTCTCCACTCCTCCTTTGCCAGGAAGAAAGCCTCTCCTAGTTCGGGGAGGGGAGCATTTTGCTTGGGAAATGCTCCCCCCTGCCCGTGGTGCTGCACAGCAGTGCTGGCTCTAGCACTTCTTCTCACCCTAACCAGGAAGGCTGTGTCAGCAGGTGGATGGCAGAGAGGACATGTGGGTAGTTTGGTAAGTGGGAAGCTCTTGCAGGGAGAGCTCTTATTGCCCTGAAGGTCCAGGAAGGGAGCCCCCTGGCCGCAGGAAGAATGTGGGAACTCCAGAGGACTGCAGTGTGTTTAAGGGTCATGCATAGAGTGAGAGGAAGAAAATCTGCTGGGGAGGAAGGGCTGGATTGAGAGGAAGAACCTGTCAGTTGGGTGGGAGCAGGGAGCCTGACTTATCTGTTGGAGGAGGTGGGGCTTGTTAACCCGCCACCACAGGAGACCCAGGTTCCACTTCCAGCTCTGGTGAGTTAGTGGGGAGGGATAGCTCAGTGGTTTGTGCATTGGCCTGCTAATTCCAGGGTTGGGAGTTCAATCCTTAAGGAGGCTGTTTAGGGATCTGGGGCAAAAATCTGCCAGGGACAGTACTTGGTCCTGCTGTGAAGGCAGGGGACTGGACTTCATGACCTTTCAAAGTCCCTTATAGTTTTATGACTTGTCCCTACTGCAAACTGGCAGGGAGACATGCTGGAGAAAGGCCCTCAGCACAGAGCAGAAGGTAGGGGGAGGCAGTGCCCTCCCTTCCAGTGTGGAGTCTTGAGAGAGGGAGACTAAACTGGCCGAGGTAGCAGAGTCTGCTCTGGACTCCAACAGGGACATGGAGGTACCAACAAGCCTGAGGAAATGGGGGTTGGCAGAGAGACTGCTGGAAGCACACCCCTGTTGGGTACACTGTAACAGCTGTTATTAGTTATCCTTTATTTGTCATGCTGCTTTCCCTGCTCCAGGCAGCTGGCGTTAACATGGCTCCTTTTGTCATGGGCACCATCAGGAAAGCACCAGCTCAGCCCTGGCCTTAGGGATTCCCCAGTTCACTTGTGTTCCCACTGCTAGGGGGAGCTTGCAACAGCAGAGCACTGATCACAGCCAGTCCCCTCTCTGGAGGGAGCCATCAGGTGTGTAGGCCCAGCTTGGCAGCCTCCTCGCACTGCAACAAGTATGTAACTGCCAGCTACTGCCTGACGCCACCCACCCTGCCTCTCAGGCCAGGCAGCAAATCACGATCCCACTCTCCCCACTTCCTGTTCTTGTGCCATTTTGGCTTGATCCTGAACCGTGCCCTAGTCACGTGCACCTGGCCAGCCTCAATCTGCAAGGAACTGCCTTGTGACAAATCTGGGGGGCCCTTTTCAGTACAGAGCCTGTATACCAAACATGGGCTCTGACATGCTTCCCCTAACCCCACCACAGCACATAATGAGGACCCCAATGTAAACGATGCAGAGCCTCTAACCTTACTCCCAGTGAAGTCACTGCCAATATTCCCAATGACTTCCCATGGGCCTGAAGGAGGGGAGTGGGTTATTTCATCATGCAACCAAAGCTGGAGCTGTTGGAATTCATACACCCAACAAAGCAGATGTAAGAGTGGGAGGAGATAGAAGCATGGTGCCAGTGATGATGTTGGAACAAGAGCTTACCGGACCATTGCATTTTGAGGCAATATTCAAGCTTTTGAAATTTGATTATGTTCTGCTTTGGAAGGAAACCCAAACTGTTGAACGTTTGCATGAAAACAGAAGCATGTGGATCCTGTTATTGACCTGGGATGCAGGAACCCCGAGTTCATGTCCCTCCTCTGCCTGATTTAGAGCACAGTCTTTCAGTCCAGCGCACTCTACATCAGTTAGAGCAGGGAGCTGACCATTGGTCTCCCACCTCCCATTCCCAGGTATGCTAACCTCCCAGGTATAGAGTCACACTCTTCCCCTGTGCCCAAAAACCTTCCTGATGAAAGTTTTGTACCAACTGCTGCATCTCCGTTAAACATTTCAGCGAGGGTAAAACAGTATATAGAAAATATTTCAAGCCGCTCTAGTTGGAAACTGAACTGAGATTTCCTGAGTTTGAAACTATGACAGTCTGTTCATGTGCTTGGAAAGGGTAACTTTAACTCTCTTCTAACACCATTTTCATTTTCCTCTGAAGCTATTGAACAGGCTTCCACTCAATTTGTAACTCTCTCCTTGCTGGGAAATCCATTCTCCACGTTATTTTAACATTTTTGTCTTACTTCTTACACATCAGGGTTTAAACTTAAATAAAAGGGCCAGATTCACTTGTGGGCTTTGGCTGCATTGCATTGCTGATGTCTGAAAGCAGATGCAAACTCTATTTAACCAGCTGGTTAAAGTGGGTTTATGGCCATTTCATTTCACCAGAGGAGAGGAATGCAGTCAGAGCACAGTGGTGAATCTGGCCTAAAAGGTCTAAAGCAATTGGTCTAATCCCTCGTTAGTCTTTTTAGCCTCATGTCAATAATTAGAGCCATGAATTTGTTGTCAAAGTACAATAATAAAGGGAAACAATCCTGATCATTTTTGCCTTCTCAATGCAGACAGCTTTAAACAAAACAAAAATTTTTAATCTTCAATTTATAAATCACATGCAGATCCAGACAGCTGACAATGACAGCAATTGTCCTGTTCTGTTTATGTAGGTAAAACATTTATTTTGCAAGAACACCACTCCCCTCCTCCATTGGTGTTTGGATTGGGCTAGAAGAAATATTAAAGAGGGTATTACTGCGATAAAAATAGGATGTATAATTTAATCTTTAAAAATATGTCAAGTTAATAATATAAGTGTTATGTGCTACACGGTTAGGACATTTTTTGAATATATGAGCTCAGACTTTTTCTCACCCTGGTTTTATACTGGTTTAGGTACATTGACTTCAGTGGAGTTGCTCCTGATTTCCACGAGTGTAAATAAGAGAACAATCTGATCCAAGAGATTATCTTAATGGAAACATTATAATTATTAAATTGAAGACTGGAACTAACTGAGGGCCTGATCTTGTATTCCTTGAGCACGCAAAACTCCCATTGCCTCTAGTGGTTTTCGCAGGCTCACAAGGAATGCCAGACTGGGCCCTGAGGGAGGGAGAACACATCTACACTACAAGCCGGCTGAGAGCAGACCTGTCTGGACCCTATGGGTATGTATTCAGGCAGCTAGCTCAAGCTGCTGCTAGCGCTACCCATAGCTACACTGCTAGTTTTAGGGCACTAGCTCAAGCAGAGCTAGCATGTGTCCATCTACTCATGTGGGAAGCAGGCTCCTAGCTGCAGTGTAGACGTACCCTGAATGTATGCGTCATTATTCCCATTTTACAGGTAGAGAAACTGAGATACAGGAAGGTGAAGTGATTGACCCATGGTGAGTTTGTAGCAGTGCTGGGACTGGAGCCCAGGCATCCTGTTTTCTATGCACCATTTATTAGACCATTAGACTTGCCTCCTACATAGTAGCCACTGAACTAAGCCCTACTGACTGCCATCAAATAAGTGCATTACTAGCAGGTCTTACCTTACAAGCAGTTCTTACCTAAATGGCATGACCAGACAAGCAACGAGGAGATCTGCCATGGCTAAGGACATAATAAACATGTACGTTGCGGTACGCAGCCTCCTCTCCACCACAGGGCAGATAAAAACCACTGTATTCCCAAACAGAGTGATCAAGTCTATAAAGGTTAGTATTAGTCCAACAGCCACCTCCCGGGGACCAATGCCTGCCCCTGTCCAGTTGCCATCACCTCTTACCCAGGACAGGGCAGTGGAGGAGATGTTGGCGAGCGATGATGTATTTTTGTCCATCAGCATCTTCCCCCAGTGTTCAGAGCTGAAGCAGAGAAGAAAAAAACACAGGCTTTGAAGCAAATTAATTCCAGGTCTATGGAAGAAAAGATGAAAACTATAATTATGTCTCATTCACTTAAAAAGTCCCACGCACCCTCCTGAGCAATCTGCCCTCTCTGTGTCATTGTTACCGATTCCTGGGGGGGCTTGTACCCAACGATAATGTTATATATGTGCCACACTGGCTGAAAGGCATCATGAAAATTAAAAGCCTTCCTGTGAATGAAAAGCACATCATTAGGTGAAGCCTGATACAGGGAAAAAGCACTGAACGCTGGAAAAAGAAGCAGTGGGAATCTAGAATTAAAGCAGTTTTGCTAATCCCGCTCACCTGGACTGAGTAATCTTATTTGATGGGCAAGTAAAATATTTTCTCATTATCATCTTGGTCATTATCAAGGTGGATGAGAAGATTTTTTTTTTGCCTAGGCTGGATACATACATAACCCATTGTTCAGTATGTGATATGTCACACACACACACACACACACACACACGCACGCAATGATATGGGTCTGTTACAGCTCCTAGTCATGGAATTTGGTCCTTGAGGTCAAGCTGTAGAGGTTTATGCTCTTATCTGTAGAGGTTCCCAGTTGTGATCAGAATGGTGGTATAATATGTATTCATGGCTAGAGAGTTGGAAAATGGAATTTCCATTTGGGGAAAATGTCTGACATTTTGACAATTATTTTCATTCTGACTCAGAATGAAAAACTGAAATTTACCACAAAATGGAAATTCCCACAAATTTTGATTTGGAGACATCAAACCGTTTCAGTTTGATAATGTTGAATTGCTCCATTTTCATGTCAAAGTGTTAGTGCAAACACATTTGAAGAGGGTCAGTAGACACGTACTGCTGCTCTGGTACTATCCATAGCTGACATTGCAGTCACAAGCTAATAGCATACATATGTCACAGCAGCTAGAATTCACTTCCATAAACTCAACTAGCCAAACCCAACCTTCCGAGCTCTTGGAGAAGCTCTAGGTGTGACAGAATACACCCCTGGGTTCACACCCTCTACACTATTGTAATCAGTTTCGTACAAGGCATGTCTTGCAAGGTATCATTTGAAAACTCATAATTTGCTGGTCAATATTGTCCTGACAAAATAAGTGAGGCAACATTCTATGTGACATTATAAGATTTCACTGTATGATGTTATTAACACATGTTCCAAACCCCACACTCCTGACTAAACTGAGGTTGGCAAACAGGTCTCTCCTAAACAAAGGAATATATGCTCTGCTTAATTTGCACATAACCAGTAAACAGAGTCATCAAGCAGGAAGGGAAACAGAGAAAGCTCAATCAGGTGAGAAAAAGCCATCAGGGAACATCCTTCCACATAGATATTTTATGTTCTAATGCCCAACTGGAAATGTTTTTCAAGAGGGGGGCTGAAACTATACAAAAGAGGGACAAATACCCAACCCCCCCTTCCTTCCTATCACATTCACTGCATCTGAAAGTGACCAAGGAAGCGTTCATTGGCCTTTGGTGTAAAGGTCCTGACCTACAGGGTTTGGTCAGTAAGATGCTGAAATCATGTGGTGAAAAACTTTGCTTGAATCTTATATTGTTTGTTAAGTAAGATAATAATAAATGTCTTATCTTTATTTTTCTTATAACCATTTCTGACTTTTATGCCTCATTATTTGTACTCAAAATCTCTCTTTGTAGTTAACAAACCCGTTCTACTGTTTTTTTTTCTAATCCAGTGTGTTTATATTGAAATGTCTGAATAACTATTTGAGATAATAAGCTGGCATCTTATTCCTTTTTAGGAATACATTGATTTAAAATATCCTGTACTGTCTAGGAGAGGGCTGGGCAGTACACGACATACATTTCTGGAGGGAAATTCAGGGCTGGGGGTGTGTTGGGGTCACCCTGAAGCATAACCCAGGCTGGTGAGAGCAAGAGTGTGACTAGGTGTGGCTGGCAGGCTGCAGTTACACATAGACACTCAGGGTGTGACTTGCACACTGGAGGTTGTTTGTGAGTGGCCCAGCTGGGAGCTGCTGCAGCAAGGCATTGTGAGGCACCCAAAATTGCAGGGCAGGGTGACACAGCTGCTCATTAGTCTGGATTATACCCTGGCATGTCACACGAGGCACCTGCTAAAATGTGATGCATTAAATCAAAATGAAGCCCACCTAACACCAGCCAGCCCCACACAGTATTAACCCATCTGCAAAATATCAAGCCTGGCCCTCAGAAATGCTTCCTCGCCCACCTGCCAAAACAACTCTCCAGCCACAAACCAAAGTCAATTCCTTCCCGACACCTGCCTCCCATCAAACACTCCAAAGCCTAGGACTTTTGATGCTCTGGCAAAACCGCACGGGGAAGCAACTTCCAGACCCTGGAGCCCATATTTTCTAAAGTGACTAGTGATTTTAGGTGTCCCATTTGAGATGCTTCAAAGGGGCTTGATTTTTGAAAGAGCAAATAAATGAAGGATACTTTCTGAAAATCAGCCTCTTTCAAGATGTCTCAAACTTTGCACTCAAAATCACTAACTCTTCAAAACATAGGCTCCTACAGTGAGAATGCCCTGCCCCAAGCACCCTCTCTATCAGACTAGAGGGTTGTTAGCTTAGCTGCCTCACGCGATTACTGCTGTCACAGTATCACATGCCAGACGAGCAAGACAGTCCCTCAGATTGCAGGACACCAACCATTTAAGGCTTTTTTCACTTCAAGCCAATGCTTTAAAACTCACCTGCAAATCCAGTGACAGTCAGTGCAAGTCACGAGGAACTTGTGCCGGTGTATGTACTGATAGCTACTGGAGGAATCTCTCTGAGGAATTAAGAACCTCCAAATAACCGTGGCATTGAGATTTAAGTCAATTTTTCAGTTCTTATAGAACTATAGAGCAGATGTTCTTTCCAATTTCAGGCACTTCAGTTCCTAATAGTCTAGGAGGAGCTGAAGGTTAGCTGAACTCGTACGTCAAAATCCAAGACCTCAGGGGAAAATTACTTTTCCATAGATAGCACAGCCTTCAGCTTCTAGTCCAGCAGGGGGTCATGTGTGACTGTTCATACATACAGCCAAACATTCCCTGTTCACACAGACATTCAAACATCCTTCATACTATACCCGGGGCAGGTTAATCTCTGAAATTTAGCAACTGAAACTTGAAGGTGTAAATTAGAATATGCATAGTCCTACTTTTGGCTCTTGATTTGTAATCCACTTTATCGACACAGACGTATTTCAGTGAGTGAAACTTCCTGGGAGCTGGTTTCCCACCATGCCCCCCGTTTCCCATTATCAGAACCTTCCTTGCTATCAGTATCTAGCACAACTACCAGCTTTTGTTTGCTTGCTTGCTTGCTTCTGACATAATCCATATTTTTCCTTTCATGGGGAAAAAAACCTGATAATCGTATATGAGCAGCACATTTTTCATATCCGTGAGGCATGCAACATTTTATATTTAATATGTTCAGCTATAACCAGCTCCCAGGAAGTTTCACTCACTGAAATATGTCTGTGTCAATAAAATGGGTTTCAAATCCAAAGCCAAAAGGTAGAAATATGCATATTCTAATTTACACCTTCACATTCAAGAGGCTAAATTTCAGACATTTATTGTTAACCATACTGCTGTGTCCATACTATATTTTTTCTTGGATGAGTGTAGTTGCACAGTGTGCACATGTCTTTGATCTGGATATGAACACAACTGTATAGTTAAAATAAATGCATAAGAAACAGGCACTTCTGTATGCATTTTCAATATGTGTGCTTGTGTACATATGTACCACACACACACCACATTCTGTATTCTCTCCATACTGAACTTTGTACTAACTATAAATTGGTTTCTAATTAAGACCTCTGCAACATAAAACACAGTGGAACTAACCATGTGTAGCCAGCTTTTGCTAATTGTGGTACCTTTTAGACTGGAGAAAAGAAAATCTACTTTGCCCTTTTCTAACATCCTTTCCTCCCTCCTCCATTTGACCTTCCAAGTTTTCAAAAATAATAGTAGTAATCCAGCTTTTAGATGCTAACCACAAATAATGAGGTAATATTGACACTGCTAGATTATAAATTCCTTGTTCCTCCTCATATCATGCCAATTAAAGTGTTTAGGTGAATGTGTTATCCCAGTTGATGCAATTGGATTTGGGGGGAAAATGGTTCAGTGAATGGATGGATAGACACACATCAGAACACAAGACCCAGAGGAAATGCAATGCCTGTGACTGGTGAAACACAGCGGGCAATGAAGGGAGTCAGTGCACGTGCACTCACCTTTCCTTCCCTAAGTCTCCTGGCTTGAAGTTATTTCCGTGTTGTTTCCAGGAGAGCGGCAAGGTGGAACAGCGGCATCTCCTTCTCCATCAGTGAGTGTGCGTCCAGGGGGTGCCTCCCTTCTGCAGCACATGGGCACACGCAGTCCTGGACGGCTCTGATTCAGCAAATCCCACTTTTAAAAATGCACCTGCTCTGCCTACACATCCCGGGCTGGCTGCAGAAACGGAGAGAATGCGAGACTCGCCCACCCACCTGCTCCAAGTGGCGGCGTTAACACCTACGGCCACCCGGGGGCGCGTCTTCGCCAAAGCACCGAGCGCTTCGGTCTCCTGCCGCTGGCCGGGCTGGGGCTTCCTGCCCTTCGCTGCTCAGTGGGGTCCGGTGGGGGAGGCCATTGCAATTGGCTTCTGTGCTTGCAATAAGCAGGGATTGCTTCGTGGGCGGGAAGCCAGGGAATTCTCTCCCCAGCCCCACCCAGGCTGTACCCTGGGCCCCCTCCGCGTCCGCAGCACTAGCGCTCAGCCCCTGGCAGCTACTCAGTGACCAGCCCCAGGGACTCCTCCCTCCCCCATCCATTGCCTGGCCCCTGTCAGTCACTGACCAGCCCCAGGGACTCCTCCCTCCCCCATCCATTGCCTGGCCCCTGTCAGTCATTGACTAGCCCCAGGGAATCCTCCCTCCCCCATCCATTGCCTGGCCCCATCAGTCACTGACCAGCCCCAGGGAATCCCCCTCCCCCATCCATTGCCTGGCCCCTGTCAGTCACTGGCCAGCCCCAGGGAATCCTCCCTCCCCCATCCATTGCCTGGCCCCTGTCAGTCACTGACCAGCCCCAGGGAATCTCCCTCCCCCATCCATTCCCTGGCCCCATCAGTCACTGACCAGCCCCAGGGAATCCCCCCTCCCCCATGCTCTGCCTGGCCCCTGTCAGTCACTGACCAGCCCCAGGGAATCCCCCTCCCCCATCCATTGCCTGGCCCCTGTCAGTCACTGACCAGCCCCAGGGAATCTCCCTCCCCCCTCCATTGCCTGGCCCCTGTCAGTCACTGACCAGCCCCAGGGACTCCCCCCTCCCCCATCCACTGCCTGGCCCCTGTCAGTCACTGACCAGCCCCAGGGAATCCCCCCACCCCCATCCATTGCCTGGCCCCTGTCAGTCACTGACCAGCCCCAGGGAATCTCCCTCCCCCCTCAATTCCCTGGCCCCCTCAGTCACTGACCAGCCCCAGGGACTCCCCCTCCCCCATCCATTCCCTGGCCCCTGTCAGACACTGACCAGCCCCAGGGAATCCTTCCTCCCCCCTCCATTCCCTGACCCCTGTCAGTCACTGAGCAGCCCCAGGGAATTCCCCTCCCCCATCCATTGCCTGGCCCCTGTCAGTCACTGGCCAGCCCCAGGGAATCTCCCTCCCCCATCCATTGCCTGGCCCCTGTCAGTCACTGACCAGCCCAGGGAATCCCCCTCCCCCGTCCATTGCCTGGCCCCTGTCAGTCACTGACCAGCCCCAGGGAATTCCCCCTCCCCCATCCATTGCCTGGCCCCTGTCAGTCACTGACCAGCCCAGGGAATTCCCCTCCCCCCTCCATTCCCTGGCCCCTGTCAGTCACTGACCAGTCCCAGGGAATCCTCCCTCCCCCATCCATTGCCTGGCCCCTGTCAGTTACTGACCAGCCCAGGGAATCTCCCTCCCCCCTCCATTCCCTGGCCCCGGTCAGTCACTGGCCAGCCCCAGGGAATCATAGAGTCATAGGATCACATGACTGGAAGGACACTGACAGGTCACCTAGTCCAGTCCCCTGCTCTCATGGCAGGACTAAGTATTCTCTAGACCATCCCTGACAGGTTTTTGTCTAACCTGCTCTTAAAGATCTCCAATGATGGAGATTCCACAATCTCCACTGCTGGAGCAGCCCCAGGGACAGCCACACCAGCTGCTGCTCCAGCAGTGCCCACCAGTGGTCCGAGGCCATCCGGAGCAGCCGTAGTCCATGGCCCCATGCAGCAGTCCCTGGCCAGCTGGCTGCAGTAGCCACAGTCTGCTGGCCCTAGCAGTGGTCCCTGGGTGGTCAGCCGGAGCAACCGCAGTCCATGGCCCCCAGCAACTGGTGCCATTGGCCCCAGGTTCCCCCCCCTTCCGCAGCAGCCCCATTTGTTCCCCCCACTGCTTCCCCAGCACCTCTCCCCCAAGATTTAATAACAGTTATTTTTCATATAAGTAATGGACACATCACAGGTCATGAATTTTTGTTTATTGCCCATAACCTGTCCATGCCTTTTACTAAAAATACCCGTGACTGAATCATAGTCTTACTCGTGAGAAACAGGACCTTCCTGGAGGTGTGTGAGGAGCTTGCACCAACCCCTGAGCACCAGAACACTTGATTCAAGGAAGCCATACCTTTTGAGAAGTGGGTTGGTATTGCCCTGTGGCGCTAGCTATCTCGGACAGCTATAGGTCCATGCCAAACCAAACTGAGGGTGGGAGGTCCACTGTAGTGGTTGTGGTTTGTGAGGCAGGTAACATTGTGGTTAGCCCATGGGTAATTGGTGTAAGTAACATTCCCAAAAAAATAACTAGTTTTGAGGGGCATGGGTTTCCAAACTGCTCAGGGCCACTGATGGAACTCATGTCCCAGTAGTTTGTCCCACCATAAGGGGCAAGTGAATAAGTGAACAGGAAAGGGTACGACAGTAGAACCTCAGAGTTACGAACACGAGAGTCAAGACAAACTCCTCATTTGGAACTGGAAGTCTGCAACCAGGAAGCAGCAGAGACAAAAAAAAAAAATACAGTACAGAACTGTGTTAAATGTAAACGGCTAAAATATACAGGAAAAGTTTAAAAAAATATTTGACAAAGTAAGGAAACTGTTTCTGTGCTTGTTTAATTTAAATTAAGATTGTTAAAAACAGCATTTTTCTTCTGCATAGTAAAGTTTCAAAGCTGTATTAAGTCAATGTTCAGTTGTAAACATCTGAAAGAATAACCATAACATTTCATTCAGAGTTATGAACATTTCAGAGTTATGAACAACCTCCATTCCTGAGGTGTTCATAACTCATAACTCTGAGGTTCCATTGTTCTGCAAGGCCTTGTGGATCACAGAGGCAGATTTATGAACACTGAAGTGGGGTGCACTGGTAAGCTTCACGACGCAAGTGTGCTGAGGAGATCAGGAATGTAAATTAAAGTGGAAATGGGGACTTTATTCCCCACAAACAAAATTGTCCTGTATATTTTATCTGCACCAACTGTTATTTTGGGGGACCTTGCACACCTGCTCATGATTTGGCTTATGAAACCATACCCTGTTGTCTATGATCCTGGGAAAAGGGATTTCATGTTCAAACTAAGTAGCTGCAGAATGGTCATGGAATGAGCCTTTGGTAGGCTGAAAGCTCATTGGACATGCTTACAGGCATGTTTTGATGCTAATGTGAAAAGCTCAGTTATAATAGTCCATGCTGCATCCTCCACAGCATTTGTGAGCACAGAACAGAGTGTTTTTGTCCCGAGTGAGCTCAGGACAGATCTGGTTTGAGAACTGTTTACCAGGCAGCCACATCCAAAATACATGCATACAGATCTTGTGTCCCAGTAGGCAAAGGAAATTAGGGACACCATATGTGCATGCATCATGGCACAGCAGGAAGAGAGAAGATGATAGCAGCCTTTTGCTTATGCCAAGGGATGCCCTATCATCCTTTTCTTTTGCCTGCTGTCCATGTAAACGAGGGGAAATATTTAGGGACCTACGTAGCATTATGACAGTTTTGTTCCATTTTGAGTTGCTGTTAATGTTGTTTACTGTCCATCCCCAGGTGTCAGAGTGCACACATTAAGTAAGGCAATTATTGCTGGGCAACCACTTTGTGTTATGAGGTTGGTGTTGGTTAGATGCTTTTGATGCTAGCGGCTGTATTGTTTATACGCTCACTGCTCTCTCTCTCCTGTTTTGTCTAGATGGTCAATAAACACACTAACTAAGAAAGACATTGATTCCACCCTTTACTGTCCATGTGTGGGGCCCAAACAACAAGGAAGGTCATACTCATGAGAGGGGAAGCAGACAAATTGTAAACTTTAACACTAAGCGATAGCAGATGGAGCTTTATTGTCAGAGAAAAACACCTCTGAATAACAGTAAACCACAGTAAATAGGGGGAATGTATAAACTGGTATAAACAAAACTGCAAAAGTAAAATTATTAGAAAACTATTATCACTGCAATATTGTGCAAAACAGAACAATGTATTTTGTAAAAATAACTTGAGCACAGTGAACACCACTCACCATTTATTGCCTTTGGTCCCCTTCCTCTTCTCCTTCTCAGAAGGGGTGAATACGGGGTGAAAAGGTCTCTTGGGGAAATGCGGGTACATCTCCTCCAAGGAGTTTTGGGGTCTGGTACAAGCTGCTGTTCCTGGATTCCAGAAGATCCAGCATTGTCCTCCTTTCCAGTCAGAGGGGTTTCTGTAGGAGGACATACGTGCTCCATAGTGGCAGCCAGTGGCAGAGGAGCGTGAGAAGGCACCTGATAGGTTGGAGCTGGGGCTTTGGCAGCAGGTGGACACTGCACTCTGTCAGCCACCAGTTCTACTAACCACTCCATTAAGGGAATGCTCCCATTCCTTTTTATGCCTTTCCTCCTTCAAAAATCAGCCAGCCAGTCTTCTCCTGGGCAAGGGAATGGTCCTGTCTTGCCCAGAAGAAATCCAAGTGCTTCTGGTTCCTCCTCTTCATCCCAGCAGGTGGGTCCTCTATAGACCTGTCCCTATTCCCTGCCCATGCCCTCCTCTCTGGGGTTCTGCTTCGGGCCTCCTGTTGGAATGGGCTTGCTGTTGGAAGCCGCAGGTCCTGCCAATTCAAAGAGAAAAAAACATTATATTTTAGTCCTTGGGAAATAGCTGAGAAATCCTCCCACTTAACATGATTTTTCTGTAGAAGGCCATAATGTTGATGCTGTTGAGCATTCCAGGTATATAACTTGCCTCCACATCCTTTGTTCTCAACCAGCTTTTACACTCCCATGAGGAAGGAGCAGACACAAATAATGGTGAGAAAAAATTATTAGTTTTTAATTATTAAAAATCTTACTATTATATCAAGGGATTTTATGTATTTTCAATGTTAGTAACTTCTGAAGCGTTCGTAGTGAAGTAGGGAATTTGTTCTAGGGACCATGTTGCTGCTTTCTATTTAGTTCCTTTAAAAACTGGCCAATATCTTGAGAACATTGTGGTTTTCAAAGTACCGAAATGTAAAAAGCAGGTGGCTTTCCAGTACTGTGCAGGCGATCCAGAGAGATGTTTTGGCTAATGATCACCCCTTGACATATTTCTGAACGGTGGGGTTTGGTAAGCTATGATGGTAGCCCAAGTAGATTTCCACTGCTGGTGAATCTCAAGAACTAGCTGGGGTTTCTATTGCACGATACATTTGCTGAAATATGCTTGGAGTACTGGGATCACACAAACATGGAAATAGTCTATATTCCCAGCTATGACGGGGAAAGGAGGCCCAGCCTGTTACTCCAGCACACACAACACCCTGGCTGACCCAGAATGCCGTGTCCCCTGTGCCTGCCAAACTTCAGGGGAATGGAGAGGGATGGAGAAAGACACTGCATGAGCTTTCCTTGAAAAATTCCATGCAGCAGCACATGCTTTTGACTCAAGCAACTTAACAGGGGCACTTAGCGATTTTCAGTGTCTACAAAACTGGCCACTGAACCACCCCACGCACCAGGCTTAGCCGGCATCGGTCTCAGCTGGGACAGAGCAAAGAGTGGAGAGAGTCTTTCTTCGGAAAAGTTGCAGGGACAAAGCTCAGCACCTGAATCTTTTGGTTCAGGCAACTTCAAAGAGACCCTGGACTGCCATTCTAAGACAGAGAGAAGAGACCATTTCACCCCCCTGCTCTGGCCAGGGTTTGCTGCATGGGTCTCTACAGACACAGTGCAGAGTGGAGTGAAAATACTGCAAATACTGTTGCTTTTACAAGGACATTGTGAACCTCTTCAGGCTTAATACAGGGGTGTTGGACAGCACCTGATCCAGTTCCTTATAGAAGGGTGACATACAATATCCCATGCCAGACCAATTGCTGGAGTCCCTGGCCCTCCTGCGTAGGAACGTCAGATGCTTCCTTCATTCCTTGCACTGCTTTGATGCCTGGTGGTTGCCTGCCCACATCAGCCTCTCTGAAATATCACTGGAAATATGAATATTCCTACTGCTCCAATAATGGAGTATGATGCTGATGACTCTGGGAGATGGAAGTAGCAAAGTGTCAGCTTTTCCTCTTACTTCCATTGCCCAGAGTCATCACAGTGGTGTTTGTGAGGGGTTGGACCCCTTGGGAAGCCACCTGATGTGCTGAGATACCACTGAGTCTACCCGTTCTGCCAGCACGGGCCCCCTTTAACCTGTCTTGCTGAGCCAGGCTCTTAAAACCTCCTCTAACACACCCACAGGAAGGCCACATCCAGCTGCAGATCAGCTCTGGGAAGGCTCAGCTTCAGGGACTTGCTCCAGCACTCTGATGTCCACCTCCCTTGGAGTGCAGGCCCAAAGATATATTATAAAATTTGCCCACTCCCTAAATGTGGAGAGAGGTGTGCACACTTTTTACCTCTTCCCCCAGTTAGAAATTACAGAAACTGGGTTTAATAATAAACAAAACAAATTTTATTAACTATAAAAGGCAGATTTTAAGTGGTAAAAGGGCTAAAAACCAGAACAAAGCAGATTACTAAGCAAATGAAATCAAACACGCAAACTAAGCTAGTTTCACTAAAGAAATTGGTTACAAATAGTATTTCTCCCCCTAGATACTGTTGCAGGCAGTTTGCAAAGTTTCTGTGGTTCAGAGTTCCAGTGCTATTCCTTTTCAGACTGGACTCCCCCCTTGCCTTCCCTTTTGCAGTCTTTCTTCTTGGGCAGCCAGGCCATGGAGAGGAGGAGTGCTGTTTGCCTTCCTCCCCACCCTTAAATGGGATTTACATAAGGCAGGAATCCTTTGGTTCCCAAACTTGACCCCCCTTCCCTTACAGTGGAAAGTTACAAGAAGTCCCAGATAATGTTTTAGTATCAGGTGACAAGACCACCTGACTCTGTAGTATCACAGCATCCATGAGTCAGTGGCAGTATGGAGGGTTCACAGGAAGGCCAAGCTTTTCAGTCTATTGTCCTTGCTGATGGGCCATCCACCCTGTCTGGCTTTTCCATTGTTGTATCTGACATGTTAGCAGTGGGTGTCACCCAAAGTAGCATAGTTGATATACAGATATATAGTCAATATTTCTAACTTCAGGTACAGAACTGATACAGGCATACAGATTGGATAATCACATTCAGTAAATCATAACCTTTCCAATGAGATCTCACGTGAGCCATCTTGCATAAAGTATATCTCAGTTATGTCATATTCATATCATAAGCATATTTTCATAAATAATGTGGAATGACACATCAGTGTTCTTTGCCCAGATGTTGATAAGCACCCAGGTATGGTCGGTGGGCCAAGCGGCTGCTCTCAGAAATTCCTCCATGGCAAGCTGGTATTGCTGTGGGGAAAAAAGTGTGTAGCAGGAAGCTGTTCGGAGGTGGTCAGTGCAGCATGCTACTCCGGGTGCATACAGGGGACAGGGACCTTTATAGATCAGGTTAGGGGTCAGGAAGAAAAGAGTTCAGTGCATTGCTGGAATGGAAGTGGAGAGCTACGGAGAAGCGAGTCCAGATCCAAGCTCCTTAACATTGTCCACACTGCAAACTGGCATGGTTACGGAGGCATGTTGCAGCCTTAAGTGTTTATTTACCTCCCATCTCTCAGGCATTTAGGGCTGCTCATCCTCTACTCAACTTGAGAAACGTGTTTCAGGGGTTTTATTGTGGGCAATAGGGGATGGACAATGCACTAAACCACACAATGACAGTCACTACTGTAACCATACCCTTAGGCGCTATCTGCGCTCTGAGCCAGGGGCATGACTCCCAGCTCGCGTACACATCAAGCTAGCATGAGTACAAGTAGCAGTGAGTGGTGTCAGTGGAGGCCCAGCTTAGCCAGGCCACCTACATACTGTGATGTGAAGAACCCTTCAGTGCCAACTGTGAAAGGGTTCACTGTCATGCAGCAGTAACTCCAAACAGGCCTGACAAACTCACTACATCTAGCACACTGCTTGCATGGTATTCATCCATAAATGATGTCCTGTGAGGTCGCTAATGAATAGAGTGACCAGATGTCCATTTTATAGGAACAGTCCCGATTTTTGGGTCTTTTTCTTATATAGGCTCCTATTACCCCCCACCTCCTTCCCAATTTTTCACATTTGCTGTCTGGTCATTCTACTAATGAAAGCTTGTGTCATCTTGATCCTCAGAACTGTAGGGATGGATGACATTTAAGGAGTTGTGTATAGGTACCGAAAATATGTTTTTAAAGTTTGGCACCAAAGGGAAAAACAGGGTTCTTTCAGACAGGAGGTAAGAGGTCTAGCTCTGTTGAAATGTAAATGAAGCATTGTAAGCCAATACAGTGGAAGCCTCATTTACATAGCCCCGGAATCAACGGGAAAGGAGCACACCTGAAAAGGAACCACAGAAGGTTGCCCTCTCTCTGGGGGCAAACAATGGACTTTGGGAAATAAAAGGGGAAGGCAAAAGGACACCACTTTATCCTGCACCTGAGGGTGAAATTGAGCAATGCGATTAAACTCATGAAAAAGGGATCCCAACCTGCCCTGATTGGAAGCACTGGAAAGCACATTGGGGTGAGATAAACTTCCTCAGACAGGAGGTTAGTCTGTTTAGTCTCTAGAAAGCATGTTGTGAATTTTTTTTATATATAACCTTTCTGTTTCCATTATCCTTACTCGCTAGCTCTTAAATCGTAACCTTTGATAATAAACGTGTGATTGGTTTTACTATAAATGTAACTCAGTGTTGTGGTATTAGACAAAGAGCTGATCCTGGGTTGAACCACTCAAGCTGGTGCGCATGCCGTCCTTGAGGGGGTGGGGGGGGACACAGAAGACCTGGTGCTTCTGTGAGTGTTCAGAGGATAAGGGGCTGGACACTAAAGCAGAATGCTTCAAAGGGGGTTGGGGGCAGGAAGGCATCTATTATTAAACCCACAAGGTAAAATCATAGCTAGTATAGCCCAGAGGAGATTGTTTGGGTGGGTAGCAGACTGGAGGTGTCAGGGAGCCAACACTCAGTTTACCACCAGCAAGTCTCTTTCTTGATGAAGGCAGGTGGGTAACAAGGTGACTTGCAGTCCTGGGCACCCTGAGAAAGTGTCAATATACCCACCAGTTTCAGGCAGGTTTGTACTCAGGGCGGTTAGCCAGTGCTGCTGCTTGCTGCCGCCTGTGCTACCGAGGCTACACTGCTATTTATGATTGTGCTAGCTTGGTGACAGCTAGTCCGAGTATATGTCTGGGAGCTGGGAATCACAATCCTAGCTCTTAGTGTAGACGTACAGTTAGAGGCAAGACAGGACTGAGGCACAACAGCAGACTCCTGTGGCACAGTTTACACTGTGGCTGCCTGTCCTGTGACTGACCTGTAGAAATTCAGCACCATTCTCAAGCACTATGTTGCTATTTCCATTAAAAAGCTAAACGCATGCAATCTGTCACTGGGCTCTCAAAACAGATTTCCCAGAAGGTTCCTGCTAGGGAGATCCCTTTGGCCATTAGATGAAGCCCTCATCTGAAATCTCAATGTCCTTTTTGATCCTGCCTGTCTCTGCAAGCCCATGGTTTGAAATATTTAATGTTCCCTTTTGCTGCTTGCATAACGCTGAGAGGTAAAACATCTCATAATCTTAGCAGATTGCACTCCATCTGACTCATGCATTTCTCACCCCGAGAGAATCAGCTGCTATAATAATTTGTTTGCTGGACTGAATGGCAACCTTACACTCAGTCTCAGGAAGCAGCAGCTTTGCGTACTGCCAGAAAATGAAGGAAGCCAGATTTACTATACCATCTTTGCTTGTTGGACCCAGTGCCTCTCTCAATCTTCAAAGCTGCATTTGACACCAGCAATCAAAATGTGTGACAAATGACCAAAATATGGAACACTTGTAATTGGTTGCTTATTGCCCCATAAGTGACAGGTTATAATGTGTTGAACTATAAATCTGTTTTTAAGGATGCTTTCTCATTGTGCGAATGAAATAACCATATGGGTTGGGTTTTTTTTTTAAAGAAAACTGGAAAAAAAAGTTTTATCACAACCAACCATAAGGTCCTCTCGCATGGCCCATCTGCAGACAGTAACACCCCCAGCATAGACCTCTACCGCTTGAGCTACAAGAGTAATTGTTATTGTCAGTATGAACCAGCTACTAGAAGGACACTGAAACACCGACTTTTCCAGTAGGTTACAAACTATTTTCTAGACAACAGTAGAATATTGGAGACCATTTGTCAGATCCAGAATTAGTACTCAGAAGTTCCTGGCTCCCAGTTCTGTGCTCTGGCAAGTAGACCAGACTTCCCTCTCCTTTAGTTAGTCATCAGGCCAAATCTTGACCTCCATACTCATGTAGGTAGTCCCATTGAATTAAATGGGACTAAATGTGTGACTAAGACAAGCAAACTTTAGCCCATTGTACTGAAATTCATTTAAGGAATTAACTTTTTAAAATGGCATAAAACAAGCTCTTAACTCCAATACATGGAGCCATCAATAAAACAGAAACTCAAATCAAGGTATAGAAGCAACAAATACTTGATATTTCAATAATAGCTAGTTTGCCTCATGTAACTAGCAGAGTCTTTCTATATTTTTTATCTTTTTTCTTCCCCTAGTCTCGTTTCCAAGACCCGTATAACACAGGGACAGTTAAAAACCGGGCAATTAAACTCTATTAGTACCAATACATTATCATTCAGATTACTGCTGCAAATACTATAGGCTCCTATCCAAAAAAGCACTCAGGCTTAATTTTAACCAAGTGAGTAGTCCCATTGACATCTATGATTAAGTGCTTTGCTGGATCAGGGCCCTAGCACCCTTCAGACGTCATTCTGTCTGGTAACATGCTCAATTACCTGTCCATGGTACTGAAATCTTAATGGCAACATGCAGTCATGAGTGGAGAATTTTCAGTCTGGTTCCAGGCTGGTATGATTGTTGTGCTATAGCTGTGATTTGCTCTGGCCTAGCATAATCTAGACAGACTCTCACACTGACGTGCACAATGCTTAGAGTAATAATAGCGCTTCATAGTTCTGCATCACCATTCACCACAGGTTGCTGGCTGAGGTATACAGAATAATGAATAGCACAGAGATGGTAAATTGGATGCTCCCATTGACTCAGTCTCATCATGTAAGAAGAATGAAATTGAAAAGCAACAAATTTAAAAGAAAAAGAAATACTCCCCTCCTTCCACCACAATGTCTAATTTGCCAGTGAATGTCATTCTCTAGGTAATACTTTCTCCGGAACTGCCTGGTCACTAATGGACTCTTTACTGGGGATTAACTTTCTTATAGGAGCCTTTTCTGATGTGCTCTTCCACTAAACTGATCCATTAATTCCAGGAGAGACAAGTAGCTGCAGGCTTCAGGTGGTCATTTTGCAGCAGAGCCCACTCATCCCCTGGCCAACGGGTGTTTTGTATTCCCATTACATTTCTCCCAGCTTTTCTCTTTTATTCCTGAGGTGGTGAATTGCCTCTGATGTTACTATGCCATTTCTTAACACTAAGCTATTCATAGGGTGGCAGCAGCAGAAGAATAAGAGGGAAGAAATGAGAGACAGCAGTTCCACTCATACCTGTCCTGAGATAGAGGCCTATTAAAATCGGAGGAGAGCTGAGCAGTAAACAGAGATTCTAACTGGAATCCACAAAAGATACACTCACTGATTACATTATTTTTTTCTCTGTTACAAAAGGAAAGAAACATATTTTGTTCTAAGATGCAGCATCCTGTCAGCTCATGTCTATTTGCAACATCACTCAATTTCTGCTCAAACAACGTAATGTTATTCATTAGGAATAAAAACTAGATTTCTGTGAGATGTGAAACCTGCTGAGATTTGACATACTCAGTGTTCTGTTTAAATATATACTCCATTATACACACACAAAAACACTACGTTTAAAATAACTTTCTGAAGTTGGCGAAGTCACGTACTCAACAGTTAGGAAATGCCAAAGAAAAAGTTGCCAATTTTTTTAACACTGAAAAACATTTAAAAACATTTTCCTTTGCATCATTTTCAGAAATAGGTGAACTAGTTTGGCGGAAATTTTCCAAAAAAATTTAGCCTCAGACAGACACCCAGCTTGGAAAACTTCAGCCCAGAGGATTGAAGTTTACCAAAGTTATAAATAACTGAAAACAGGGTCTTACAATGGGAAGTGTTGAGGAACCTTAATGGTAGGTGGTGCTACCAACCCCACTTATAATGAAGTGATATCTGTGTTATGACTTCTTTAATATTTGTGATTAACACTATTTTCTCCTCCACCTTCAGTCACCAGAGTCCAGCACATTTATATCTTCCCTGTCAGATGTTTTCCTTCAGCATTCTGCATTGGTGTGTTTAACTCACTGTGCACACTTAGGGTCTGATTTTCAGTAATGGTCTCTGTTTTTGTGGGAGCAATTTTGTACCTCCAAAGAACTGCACGTGCATATGCATACTCTCAGTGTACTGACAGTAATGGTTGTTAGCCATCTAACCACCTGTTTGCACAGGCAACTCAATGTCAGCACAAAAATAGGAGCACAACTATTTGCAGGTGAAAAACAAAATAGAAGCCAGAAGCTAGATTGAGTCTCAGATGAAAATCAGGCCTCTAAGTGTCCCTCTCTGAAGTAGGAGAAGACCACAGAGATTAGTGGAGCTACATTTTGGGTAAGTGCATCAGATGTTTAACATCAACTACAGCAGTTTACTTCAAGATATGAAAGGAAATACCATATACAATTGGAACTGCAGGGAGAAAAGCCTTAAGCTGAAATTTGCTCAGGGCACTAGGGTTGACACCAGGATTCATACAATAAGTGTCATGAGATGTTTATGGAAGACTAGCAGTCAGCAACTCAACGTCTCCTGGCATCATAACAAGGCATTGGGGTAAGGCCCCACAGGTCTAGAGCCCAGACCTTAGAGTTCCCAGGTAGCTGATGTCTTCAGGCTGCCACACAGCAGCAGCTGCAACCAGCTTGCAGTCCACCTCCCATAACCTGCTGTGGACACAGCCCAAGGGAAGTTCCACCTCAAGGGTTTGACAGACAGCAGTGCCATGGCTCCTGATTGGCACCCTGCCCTATATAAAACCCTGGGACATGCTGAGAAGTGTTTGGGGGAAGTGTGGATTTTCTGTAGCTGCTACAACCAGTCCTATCTGGACTTCTCCTGATTCAGACCCTGAAACCTGACTCTGATTTGGACCCTTGATATTGACTCTGGCCTGGACCTGGCTATGAACACCTCGGCTACTCCTAGCCTCAGGTTTGCCCCTGCTCTGACCTTGGCCATGACTGCCCTTGGTGGGATCCTGACAATTGGTTCAATGTTGATGTAGAGGGGGGAGTGCCACTACCAAGCCACATCCAAATTTCTCTAGCACGTTCAAGATCTCGTAAGTGCTACCCTGGCCCATCTTTGCTTAGTGTGGGGAATCTCAAAGGATCACAGTACAACATGGCTGCCCCCAAATTTAACATTTTATTGACATTTAGAATAAGAGGAAAATCCTCTTCTGTTTACTGCTCTGTGCATTTTTATGCCCGAGTCTGCATTTGTTCCACAAAACAAAACATCTGATATCGGAGGGAATGCAACTTGTGAAACAGGTACAGCGTACACGAGTTCTGTGCTAATTAAGAAACTCCATGCAGTTGGGAGAGGAAAATGTTGATGTAAGATAATAACCAATACTCTTGCCACATCTTAGGGAACTCCTGCAGACACAGTGGTATTCCTATATAAATGCACTAAAATCAGACAAGTAAGTAGCTGTCATTTGCTTTGTGTGTTGAGCAGTATCCAGATATAGGCATCATAGAAAAAATGATTGACACAGTCATTCTTGAAAGAATTAAACATACAACAAGGCTAGTGGCATTATTGGCTACAACATAAATACTGAAGCTGCTTTCATAGCCTGGAAGCATAGTGAGGAAAAAAGCAACCGATTATAACTAAAGCTATTACTGTGGCAGGAAGAAACCACTAACTAGGCAAACTAGCCTGCTATTATATTGACAGTTGTGTTCTACAGTGTCTTATAACGAATGGCCTCAGTAACATTATTATAAAGCATTTAAGGTTGTTTAGGATGGAATGCTGCATATTTCTAACAGCAGAATTTTGCCTACGAAGAGTCAGATCCTCAGGCGGGGTGAATCAATTCATTAAAATCAATGGAGCATTTTACAATGGCTCGGGATCTATCCCACAGTGTGTGTCACATTTTATGGCTTAAGCTTGGTGTCAGTAAGAAATAGGCCTCCCTAGTAGAGAGTATTGCACTGCTGGAATTGTGCCTTCCTCTGAACTATCCAGCACTGGCCATTGTTAGAGGCTGGATATCAGGTTAGATAGGTCACTGGTCTGGTCTGATGTGGACGTTTTTATTTGATCACTGAAAGATGTGGGGCTGCTATGCATGGATTAAGCAATACGATACGTGCTGTGTGATTGTCCAGTTGCTGTAAGGGGTGTCTCCTGTCTGACTATGTGCTGTTAATCTAGTCTGTTAGGAAAAACAAACAGGAAATGAAACAGTGACTAGAGACAGGACTCCTCTGGGTAAACCATGTCAGGGTGGTTAAGACAGGATGTCTGTAAAGAGCCTACTGTCCTTAGCTCTAGCCAGGTTGCACAACTGTTTTACCAAGATCAAAATGACACTAAAGAGTTAAAGTCACTCTTGAGTGAGGGGGGCAGTTATCAGGAGCTGCCTGGGGGATCAGATCACACAGGGGGAGTGTGAATAAATTGGACCCCTGTGGCTAGCACTGGGGGGGAGATTAGTAGCTCTAGGTAGATAGGCCTGTTTTATTGTTTTAAAATCCTCATTCTCCAATGCTATGAGGGGTTTTCTTGTTAAGAATAAATGATACGTTGTTTTGAAAAGTTATCATAGAATATCATAGAATCAGAGAATATCAGGGTTGGAAGGGACCTCAGGAGGACCTAAGTCTGTATGGGAGCTGTGACCAGTGTATATACAGAGTGACCAAAGGCCAGAACTGCAGGTGCTAAACCTAAGCCAAGCCGGCTGAAGCAAACATGGTTAGTGCACAGGGATCGGTAATCCAGGTCCTGGTCTAAGAACGAGCAAATGGAGTACTTCTCCCCTGAGAGAGGTGAGAGCTCAAAGCTTGTCATCTGTGGGAGCGCATGCTGTACACTGTTAACAATTGCATTGTGCAGTTTCTCTTCATTTTAATACAGTAAAACTATTTTTGTTTCCCAATTCAGTCTTTGACTATTATTGTACATATCTCTGCTACAAGGGGGCTGTAGTTTGTATTAGAGAGGAGTCTCATTGATAGTGTTAGGCATAGAGCCACTCCACTTTCACTGACTGACCAACAGCCAGCACTGGAACTAGAATTGTCCATAAGATGCTCTATAATTCAAACAGCAGCATCTAAAGATGGCAGGGAAGAGTTCTTAACCCAAATCTTCAGCCATAATGACACATACAATAAGACCAAGTGTTGCATATGAAGTGTGCCTCTCGTACCTTTTGTGAGTTTGACTCTGTGTATGCATGTGTGTGTGTGTATAAATTCTAAGAATAAAAATAGTTGATTTCTATTTGTTAATTTCTGTAAAGTGGCTTGTTTGCTAATCTCTGTCTAGCCTCTGGGTAGATTTCTTGTATTTGGGTGGGTGTTTATCACAGAATCTTCTCTATCTTGTAAAATAAATAATTTTGCCTATAAAAGGCACATCCTACCTATCATATTGTAGGGTATGCACCAACTCCTATTCACACTTATGCAAAGCCTTCTGGAAATCTGAGACTTTCAATGCACTTTGCAAACCTAAATTACCATTGTGAAGTAAGGAAGTATTATCCCCATTTTACAGATAAGTAAACTGAGGCATGGATTAAGCCCTACATTTCCTCAACTGTCCAATTATGGGCGCCTCATTTTTTTTTAATGCCCAATTTTAGAGATAAATTATCAGAGGAACAGAGCAACTCTTCTCTGAATTAAATGGGTACTTTGAATACTCAACACTCTGGAAAATCAGGCTCAAGATGTCTCAAGTAGGGCACTCAAAAATAAGATATCAAATTAGTGGACTCTTCTGTAAGTTTCCACGACTTGCCCAACGGTGCACAGTGAGTCAGTGGCAGAATTTGGAATAGACTTCCAGTTCTGCGCATTAACCATTAAATATTGCTAATGTACGTCAAAGAGGAATTTAGACTGAAATTCCAGTGTCTGGGTACTATGGGCATGATTCAGCTCCCAGTGACTGTGGACCAGACCTGATCTGCGGACACAATGAAATACAGTTCACAGTGCACTGTACTGAATGACGAGTGAGAAATGAATTCTCATTTTCCCCATGCCTCACACCCTGACAAAAAAAAAGAAATGGTGTGCGGCATAATGTGTCAGGGTGCACTACATCTCCCATTAATAGTTTATTTATTATCATAAACCTGCATTATTCCCTGGCTGCTGGCAATGCTAAGTTGAAGCACTGACGTTCTACATTTCCAGCAGGAGCACCTTTCTGCAGTTTTCACCTCTCAAAATAAGAATCAAGGAAAAGTCATCCAGGAAACTGTTTGTCAAGTTCAAGAAAGCTGCCAAAGGAGGTTATTTTTTCTTTTCTCCTTTCATTATTTACCTGGCAAACTGAACTAGGGCTGTTTTCTCCAAGAGCAAAACCTAGCTGTGGAAAATAAGTAGGTGGCACTACCATTTGTCTGGCCTGACTCACGGCTCTAATTCCAAATGTCATAAATGCTGGCAAGCAAGCGGAACCTCCAACACAACACATTACTTTCTCACAAGGCTGCTTGGCTTGATTGCCTTTTAATAGTGCTTTGGATTGAGTAATTTGCCTCGGGGCTGAGGGAGGACTGAGATTATTGTATTCTGGAAACCATTTGAAAAAATCAGCTATTAGGATACAATCTGGTGCATTCCAAAGGCAAACTGTCGGGGCTCTGTTATAGTTCATAGAGCCTGCAACAAATTAGAGAAGAGAAACATTGCCCAAGAGGTTGTGGCTTGAGGCTTTGGGCCTGGGTAGCACTTAGAGCATGCTGAGGAGCAGTACTTTCCACCCTTGCATTAGGGAGTTAGCTTGAGCTCCTATCCAGTGCTGTCTGGCTTCTGCTGGTGCGCCCAGTTCTACATCTGGAAGCTCAAATCCGCACTGAAGTCTAAGTTATTATGCCTAAAACACAGGATTGAGACGCCTAATTGGGTGCCCTACTGTGGTATGAATACTGGCCTCTCCTTCACTAGACAAAAGCCTCATTCTAGCCAGATTCATTGTGGGCCTAACTGGCTCTGTAATCGCACTAAAAATATCATCACGTCAAAAAATACTGAGTGGTTCTGAAGCAACTTCCCTGCTCAGTGAGGTACTCCTGAGAGTGTGCATGAATTTATAACACACGCTGCTCCCAAATTCAGCTCATGACAAATTGTGTTGATTTGCTGAAATGAATCCCAGTTGCCAGAACCTGTATGTTGATACAGAGCTGGAGTCATTTATGTTTTACAAGTCTCTTTAAATTCATGTCCTAGCTCTTTAAATTCCAGCCTGCAGAGGCAATACGCTATGCTTTGCCTCATTTACTTGCACAGCACTTGCAGCACAGTTTGAATCAAAGACTTGGCTCCTGAGCTGTGACATTTGCCTTTCCACTCTGCTGGCCTTTGCCTCAGTGCCCACCATGGGTACCAGAGTTTATCTTGCTCGCTGACGTCAGAACAATCCTACGTGATCTTCAAGGAAGAGTCACAGTAGAAAGCTACAAATCAAAGAGAAATATTCAAACTGGAAGGGAAGAGGCAGAAAAAAAGAGAGAAATATACACATTGAACTGCTGGTAACGCTGCACTAGACAGTCTAAATATCAGCCCTTCAAGGATATGCTGGGATGATGTAGTTCCTTCTATAAATAAACCAGGTTTCACTTTTGTATTTCAGCAAGTTAATTAGGGTTTATTTTTAGCAGTAATTGTACAGATCATTTCATATCCTATAACTGATCATTCACATGATGTGAATTCAAACTCATTATCCACTTGGGATGAGAAGGAGAGAAGACATGACACCTCCACAAATCTAAACACACTGTAATGTCAACAATATAATGAAAGAACTGTGCACAGGAAAAATAACCTCAGAGCCATTTCATCCAGATTCCAGCAGAGACCAAAGACTTGTTTACTGATGTGATTCATAGCAGTACCAGTCAGCAGTTGTCTGATAACTCCAAGATATGTTAATATTTTACACCTTAATATCTATTTTCATCTGAGGATCTCAATGTTTATAAACACTAAGACCTAAACACAGGTTTTGTACCACTATCACTATTTCAGTTAGAGGTTTTTTTTTACCAATATAGGTATACTATACATACCCTACTGTCAACGCAGTTATTATCAGTATAATATGCCTTTTACTGGCATATTTTATGCCCCTTCCTCTATGGGAATAAGCTATACTGATATAAGCATAACTGTGTCCACACTAGCAGGATTGTACTACTTAACTATACCATTATAATTAGACCTGTACACCTTTTATATGACCATGTCAACACTACAAACTTTGGTCAACACAAGTTATGTCAGCGTAAAACCAGCACAGTCAGTATATTGCTTCATGTGTGTGCATACTTGGCTACTTGCATCTGTGCTGCACATACTCCCCAGGAATGCTTGTGTTGATGCAAAGAGCAATGCACCATGTGTTACCTGCACACAATTCTGTTACACACACTCTAGGGCATCCACCTTTACCCTTCCATGGGCTCCAAGGCATAACCCTGTTAATGTAGGCACATCCACCCTTTCCCAGTTCCTAGGGCTCCAGGGGAAAGGCACCTACCCTTATCCAGTTCCTAGGGCTCAGGGCATAATCTTTTGAGGGTTTATGGGGTGTTTTACCAGTGAAAGAGCCTTACACGGTAATATCCTACTTAACCTCTATTTATTAGCAATCACCAAAACCGAATGCACACGCTAAACATACAATGCTCACCCCCGCCAATGAGGCAGATGAACTTTTCTTGATGGCCAGTCAGGGTCAGGTCAACTTCTTCACGTTGTGACTGGCAGGGTGTTGAGGTCTGGGAGCTCTGAGCTTGGGGCTGTGTTCTGGAGTTGGTTCTAAAGAACTTCCTTTTGGATCTCAGTTTATATAGTGAAACTTGAGTCCTCCTTAGCTGTAGCTTAACCAATCATTTTACTAAAATATTATTAATCAATTTTCTAACCAATCCTGACATATTGTAAAACAATTCTTTAACCAGTCATACCCTGCCACCTTAATTGATTTACACCTAGCAAAATTAGTTATATAACTGAAAGAAACAATCAAAGAACCAGACAGAGGCCATACAGATAAACAATAGAGAAATGAGGACCATAAAGACAAGACAATAGAAGTATAGATTTCACAACCACAACCATTGATAAGTGATTTCTTGCCAGACAGACGCTATCAAACAAAGTTTTCTTTAACCATCTTAAGATCTGTTTCTCTTTCTGGTGGTGATGGGTACTATTACGACAGGATCACCTTCCTAACAGCCTGATATTACATTCTTTTAATGTAATTTAGATGGAATGTGAGGATGTGACGTTCTGCTTCTTAGCTCATGGCTGCTGCTCTAATATGGCTGCGCAAAAAGGCCTCAGACCTTACAATATGGCTACAAGAAAAGGCCTCATCCTTATACATGGAGAGGTATCCCGGTGTGCCATGTACCACATTTGGAGCAATGCCTATGGTGGGGTTGAAATGAGTCTCATAGGGAACTCTGGGAGCTAGGAATCAAGTTCCTATCATGCAAATTTCTCCATCCCATAATGCCATATCCTTTATCCTATAATTTTGTGCCTCTTTTAAAATCCCACAAACCTGCGTCCACTTATTGCTGCCCACCAACTCTGACAGAAGCATGGAGACTGCACAGCTAAGCACTATTGTCTTGAATGTTGCAGACACAGGACGAACAATCCCCTAGTATTTGCAGAACTGCAGGAAGTACCACAACAATGAAGGACACCATGATTTCTCTGAAGACAGATTGCTAAGGGTAGCTCAGTGGTTTGAGCATTGGCTTGCTAATGGCCACTGAGGGGTCTGGGGCAAAAATCAGTATTTGGTCCTGCCTAGTGAAGGCAGGGGGCTGGACTCAATGACGTTTCAGGGTCCCTTCCAGCTCTGAGATCAGTATATCTCCAGATATGAAAACCAATTCAAACATATTGGTGGTATTTACAGAGCAGCTGAAGATGGAGTGTTGCTTCTGGGCTGGAGAGACAAGCACTGACTGTTGAGATTGCATCAGAATACTGGTTTGGGAGCAGCAACTGCAGAACTTCCAGATGTTGTGAAAGGCTGCATTCCTGGATCTGCATGCCAAGCTCACACCAACCCTCCAATGCTTGGACACCAGAATGAGAGCTGCATTGACAGCTGAGAATCGAGTGACAATCGCACAGTGGAAGCTTGCAGTGCCAAATTGCTAGTGGTTAGCAAAATCCACATCAGGGTGTAAACGGGTCGGTACTCACCCCTGCGGCGCCTCCTGCTGGTGACTCATGGAATTTGCTCCGTCCAGCGCCGGAGCGCCCTCTGCAGGCCAGTGATCCACCTGTTCATCTGGCCCCCGTGTCCCTCCCTGGACCCGGTGCCCCTTTCTCTGGGGTGCTGCCCCCTGGCAATAACCCCCGTCTCTCTGGGTCTCCCCTCCTTAGGGAACCCTCACCCTCTATCCCTACCTTGCCTCAGTGTATGGCTACTGCCAGTCATTGTCTAGCCCCACACTCTGGGCAGACTGCAGTCTCAGCCAACTCATCCCTGGCAAGGAGGGTTTAGACCTGCTGCTTTGTCCTACCCCTGGGCCGCCCTCTGCGACCCACAGTACCTATTGGCCCATGGCTAGGCCGCAGCCTGGGGCTTTCTAGGCTGGAGCTCCCCGGCTCCTCAGCCTTTCCCAGCCCTGCTGCACTCAGGTACCTGGTCTCTCTTTCCCAGCAGCTAGGCCCATCTCTCTCTGAAGACAGAAGAGAGACTGTCAGGGCTCCTAGCTTTCCTGCCTTTTATAAGGCCCTGCTCCTCAGTTTGGGGCATGGCCCCCAGCTGCAGCCACTTCCCCAATCAGCTCAGCTCTGTCAGGCCACATTTTAAACCCCTTAAAACCCCGGAGCAGGGTCCACCCTGCTACACAGGGCCATTGTCATGCAAGTGTGTAGGGCCACTAATCGTCTCCAGCTATGCAGGACCATGACTCTTGCCATGTGCAGCTCCATGGATGAATTTGCAGCTATGGGGTTACTGAAATGCTGTGGAGCAATAGATGGCATGCATATCTCTATATTGGCACCAGACCACCTTGCCACAGAATAAATCAACAAAAGGACTACTTTTCTATGGTTATGCAAGTGATGTGGATGCTTCACTGACGTCAGTGGGGGCTGGCCAGGTGCATGACTCTCACTTCTTTAAGACCACAGGACTATTCAGAAAGCTGCAGTCAGGGACATTCTTTCCTGACTGGCAGATTACCATTGGTGAAATGCCAGTAGTGATCCAGAAAGCACCCAGCCTACACCTTACTGCCCTGGTCCATTAAGCCATTCACTGGCCACCTTGACAGCTCCAAGGAAAGGTTCAACTACCAGCTCAGCAGGTGCAGGATGACAGTTAAATGTGCTTTTGGCAGATTAAAGGGATGCTAGCAGCATCTAATCACTAGATTAGATCTCAGTGAGGCTGTGGCTACACTTAGCGCTTCAAAGCGCTGCCGCGGTAGCGCTTTGAAGCGCTAAGTGTAGTCAAAGCGCCAGTGCTGGGAGAAAGCTCTCCCAGCGCTGTCCGTACTCCACCTCCCTGTGGGGAATAACGGACAGCGCGCTGGGGCTTTGACCACACTGGCGCTTTGCAGCGCCGCAATTTGCAGCGCTGGAGAGGGTGTGTTTTCACACCCTGCTGCAGCGCTGCAAATTTGTAAGTGTAGCCAAGCCCTAAGAAAAACATCCCGGTGGTTATAGCTGCCTGTTGTATCCTGCATAATATCTGTGAGGCAAAGGGGAAATGTTGCCACTTGGGTTGGAAGGTGCAGATGGAGCAGCTGTTGGCTGACTTTGAACAGCCAGACACAAGGGCAATTAGAGCTCAACACAGAGCTATGCAGCTGAAGGATGCTGTGGAAGGTCATTTTAATGGTCAGCGTCAGTAAGGTGCTGTTCTGTACCTGGCCCTGAGGTTTTGGAGTTTGTTAGGAATTGTGCAGTGCTTGGTGTACATTTATGAATATCCCACTGTCTTTTAATCAACTTAAATGATGCAGTATTTACTGTAACTTTATAATCATTACAAAGTGTTTTGTGCTGAACCTGAGTTCTGGAGTCCTGTTTAGTTACCGTCAATATGGGCTTTCGGTAACACTAGCCATTCTTCTGTATATGTTATGAAGTAATAAAGATTACATTTCCAAAAAACAAAACATTGCATAACAAACAGTGCAAAGAATAATGTGCAATTAAAGAAACAATACAATAGAAACCCTTACAATAAATTGACAGGACAGAACTTTAAAATTAGAATGCCAGAAAACATTTGTGTCCATTTCAGGCCATTTCTGCCAAACTTACACCAACCATGGTTCTCAAAGGTCTGTGTATGTGAAGCTGTGGCTTTCCTTATTGCACCCTGGCACAGAGGGGTAGGGGCCGGGATGCAGCCCATGATGCCACGTGGAATGCTGGGGAGCATGGGAAACTGCTGAAGTGTAGTTTGCCATTGACTGACAAGGGAGGTGAGCACATGAATATTGGATCTCTGTAGGTCAACAAGAATCTGGAGCTTTTGTGTTTGATACCAGAGAAGCTCCATTATGTCCTGGTGCATCTCCCTCTCCTTCTCCGATCTTCTCTTCCCTTCTCCAGGTTGTCTGTTATATTAGCATTCTAGGCCCTCTGCTCAAGGTTCAATGGAGCACTGGCTTGCATGATCTCAGTGAACAAGTCCTCCCTAGTCCACTTTCTCCTCCTCCTCCAAGTCAGGTGTTTCATGGATGTGGAAGGGTGTCACATTCTTGGGTGCCATTCAGACCAGTAAGGGGGTGTCACTGCCTGGCCTGTAATCCTGGATGCTTTAAATGTTCTGCTGCTGTGGCACACTGCCTGGTCACCAACAGACAAGCATGCAGAATCCCAAGTGTCTGTGTGCTATGCAGCTCTCGTTCAGCACTCTGATCCCAGCAGCTTGCCTATAATACAACAGCTCCACTCTGGTATCCACCCCTCCTTGGTTACTACTTGCAGAGATGACCCCAATACAATCCCAGTCTTGAATTTCCCCAGACCCATCTGCCCTGAAGTGTCCAGTCCTCTCCTGGAACACTAAGAAATAATAAGGTTTGTTTGCTCCTTTAAAGAGACAAGAACATTATTGCTTATTAACTTAACTGGGGTAAATAAACCCTTCCCTTCGAGCACAGCATTGAGTTGGCTTATTGTAGGAATAAAATAGTGTATTAACAAAAGGACATAGGTTAAGTGATACCAAGTAGAAGGAATAAAGTTAGAAGGGGTTACAAAAATGGCTTTCTAAGGGCTAAGACTGAACTTAAAAAGCTACAATCTTTGTTCCACGTAGTTTCTTCATCAATATTGAATTCACAGTGACTTCAACTGTCTGGGTTAAAGGACCCATCTCTCTCAGCTTGCTAGAGCTCTGGCCTCTTGTGGCTGTCTAGTGAGGGCTGCTAAGATGACTACTTCTCCTGCCTTTTATTAACTTTCCAAACTCACTATTTGGTCCCCAGACTCAAGGTGACCTCACGCTGTTCTTCCTTTCCTGTGGGTTTCTCACCCCTCTGCTGACTTGTGTGTAAATGGGTTTTCCATTGTTTTTGGTCATACTTTGCTTCATTTCATTGGAGACAGATAGCTGCCTTGCCTCCTGCCTGGGAGGGAACCTGTTTCTCCCTGTATTTGATCAGACTTGAAAACATAATATCAGTGAGTATCCATAATTTCCCAGTGTTAATACATACATTCCACAATGATATTAATCACCAATGTGTCATTAGTTTTCAGAAAAGATCTTACTTGATAATCTTATAATGCAGTAATATTGTATATAATCAGTTGATTCGATTATTTATCATTTGAGGTTCAGATCCACTGTCTTTATAGCCCAGTAAAGTTTTTCTCTTCTCCTATGGTGCAGATGTCATGTTGCCTTTTCCCCTGCCTAATAGCTTTGTTTTTACCTTATATGTAAATAGGCCTTCTTTGTCTCTGCCTGATGATGATATGGACTGACAAATACACATTTTTACATCTAGGGCAGACTGGGTTTATGCATGGCTTGCCAAACACATTAAGAATATAATTCTAGCAGATTCATTACTTTTTATACACACCCTGTACATACATCATGCAAGAATATTAATGATCAGTGAGTTATTCGTTTTCCAATTATCTTATATGCGGCCTTTTAGATTCCAGTTATGACCATGTGTTAGGTGTAATGAATGTCAGGCCTGAGAACAACTGCTGACACAATAATGAATCACTGTGTCACAATGAGGCACCCCTCAACCACAATGGCAGCAGCCACAGATAAAACAGATGGATGTATCATTGTATTTACAGTCACAATAGAAAGTGAAAGATAAATTGCAGAACTCCCTTCCCTTATTCCCATAAGTTAAATCAGACATGCTTATTGACATGTCAGCTTTGGAATCCCTCTGCACAACACCACTGTCCAGCCACAGTCACAGTGAGTATGGCCTGGTTGCGTGAGCGGGCATGGGGAGGAGAGGATTGGGGAGAGGCTTGTCGAGTTACCGCCACAGAATTTCATAGAGATCTCTCAAGTGGCTACAAAGGACATGCCTATGTACATAAACTCTAGCTCTCCAAAGGTGTAGGCAAGGTAGTAGGTGTTTTTAGTTGGCTGTAATAATCTACAAGATGCCATATAGGGGATGAGACATCTATGGAAAAGGGAAATAATGATCTACCAAGGACTGGGAAATGGCTTTTTTGGAAAAGAAAAAGGACATCTAGTCCAATCTCTGTCCTCTACCAGAGAAAACATATTAAAGTTGGAGTAGGAAGGAATCAGGAATGAAACTACATGAAACATGGCTTCATCGATGGGGACATGTCTCCATCAATCATCTCGCTAGTGTCAGGAGTTGTACCTATGGGGTTGATCTGAATACCACCACCTTGTTTTCACATTTCTTCAATCCCTCCTTTTCCAACCATTGTAGGTGACACTTCTCTCTGAGCCAGCACCAAACCATAGAATGGTTTTCGGGGAGCTTTGCTGCCAGAGGCGCCATCAACATTGCTGAGGCATAAAACCAAGAACTAGACCACTTATATTAGATAAGTGACTATTAATCAGTTAGGGACCAATCCAATGCCCACTGAAGTCAATGGGACTCTTCCCATTTCCTTCAGTGTATGTTGGATCAGACCCTAAAGATCTCATAACATTTTTCAAAGGAATGTCAGCTCTGGCATCCTCATAATATTCCAGTTTGAATAACAGTATTCCACCCGACTAAATTATCCTCTGTAGTTCCAAGGGGATAGGGTACCCTTCTTCACTTCCTGTCCTAAACTTGCATGTGATATTGCTGTTAGATGTTAAAACTATTCTTACATTCCAACACAAATGTCAGAGAGTCAGTATATTAGTGAATGACACATTTTCAGACAATTCAGTCTGTACTAACAGAGTAATGCAGTAAATACAGGGAGAATACATTACATTTTTCAAACTTAAGTGGTTGAATTACTGTAAGTGTAAATTGGAACACCTCTTTCATTATGGAGGCACAATCGACACTTCCATAACAAAAGTGGCAGGGTTCCCAATATTCTGACTTCTTCATGATGGTCACTCTCGCAATCCCTTAGATCAGAGTTTTGACAGTGAGGTCTGATTACTGAGAATCTGTACTGTGGTAGTTACTACAGGGCCCCAATCAAGGATCAAGGTCCCATTGTGCAGGGCACTGTACATATATGCAATAAAAAGTTGGTCCCTACCCCAAAGAACTTACAGCCTATGGGCCTGATCCAAAACTCACTAAAGTTAATGGGAATCTTTCCATTTATTTCAATGGTCTTTAAATAATGAGATCCATTGGGTTATTCTAAGGGGAGATAATAGGCCTTGTCTATAAAAATCAGCCCTTTAGTTAAATTGGTGCAACTTTGAATAAACTTATTTAGTTAAATCAAAGCAAAATACAGAGTAGATATTATTTGATTAAAACCAGGCTTCTGTCAGTTTAGTTTAATTTGATGAAATATTAATTCACATTACATCAATTTAAGACTGGTTTAAATAGAATTAAGATTATCTATTGTTTGTACCAGTTGACTAACTTGATTTGATAAACCAATTTAAGATTAAACTTGTGAAACTATGAATATCGACAAGGTCTTTGTTAAATACTTCAGGGTCATTTGGAATGATAGGTTCTATATAAATGTAAAATATTACTGTGGCAGAATATACCCCTGTATTCACAGTCTACACAGAATGGTAGTACTCTTTGTACAAAGTATGCCTTGTAAGGTGGTCTTTGAAAACTCATAATTTGCTGGTCAGTATTATCCGGGTAAAATAGGCCTGGAAACATTGTATGTGAAGTTAAGATTTCCCTGTAGGTGGTGTTAACACATGTTCCAAACCCCACAGCCCTGCCTAAACAGAAGTTGGCAAACGGGTTTGTCCTAAACAAAGGAATATGTGCGCTCCTTAATTTGCATTTAGCAGCAAACAGTCATCAAGCAGGAAGAGAAGACAAAGGACGTTCAAACAGGTGAAAAAAGCAGTTGGGAACTCCTTTCTACATAGTCTTTATCTCCTAGTGCCCAGCTGGAAATGTCTTTCAAGAGGGGTACTGAAACTATAAAAAGGAAGGACAAACACCAAGGCAACCCCGTTTCTCCCTGCCTATCCCATTCACTGCATCTGAAGAGACAAAAGAAGCAGGTGATGGACTCTGGAGGAGGGGTCCAGAACTACAGGGTTTGGTCAGTCATCTGATGGAGCATGTGGTGAGGAACTTTGCTTGAATCGGATATAGTTTGTTAGACATTTAGTAAGCATTGTCTTGTAACCATTCCTGACTTATGCCTCATTACTTGTACTCAATCTCTCTTCATAGTTCGACTCGTTTTACTGTTATCTAATACAATGTGTTTAAAATGAAGTGTCTGAATAACTGCGATAATAAATTGGCATATTATTCCCTTACAGGAATAATGGACTTAAACGTCTGTATCATCTAGGAGAGGGCTGGGCAGTACAGGACATACATTTCTGGGGGAAATCTGGGGGTGTGTTGGGGCCCCCCTGCAGTATAACCAAGGCTGCTGAGAGTCAGAGTGTAACCCAAGTGTGGCTAGCAGGCTGTGGTTACACACAGACACTCAGGGTGACTTGCACATTGGACAGCTGTTTGTGAGCAGCCCAGGTGGAAGCTACTTCAGCAAGGCATTGTAAGGCACCCAAGGGTGCAGGGCAGGGGTGACACAGACCCCCACAGTCTGGACTCTATCCTGGTATGTCACACTTACATTTGCAGAAAGCCACCTTTTGATCTCCGAGCCCTGTTATCATGTCTTTGTTTTGGTCATTTGCTCCTACTGATCAAGTCATCCTCATCCCTAAATCATTGCATTTCCCAAGCCAGGCACATTCACAGAAGGAAAATCAAGAACAGAGTGTTCAGCTAGGAATTTTTGTGAACAGTCAGGCTATATATAACTCCGATTGTCTCTACCCCAATCTGTAATTCTTTACTTGCAGCTGAGTAGCATAAGAGATGTGCAATTCTTGCCTTTCTTTGAAAACACCCAAGAATTGTTGCCAATCTAAGGCCAATTCCTGCTTCCATTGAACTCAACAGCAAAACTCAGACTTAAATGGGAGCAGGAGGAAGTCTAGGAGTCCCCACTGGTCAGTATAAGCAGGGCTTGAAATAAGAAAATACATAGGCGTACAGTGTGCTCCCACCTCCTTTATGTTGCCATCTTGTGCACTAGAATCTCAGCTTCCATTTAAAAACAAGTCCCTCATCTATGGCTGCAAAGAATACCTTCAAGATGTAACCGGTGCAGTGATGTCTGCAACCATACCTGAGAGGTATGAACTGCCTGTCCAAGGCTGGCTAGCCCATTACGGCTAGTCGGGCACAGCCACACCTGTGATGGTCAGCAAGCTCTTTCCAGCTGGTCCTGGTCAGCTGGGGATTAAGTAGCTTGAGGCAATTAGTAGGCTCAGCTGGGAAGAAGCTGGGT
Source organism: Mauremys mutica (assembly GCF_020497125.1). Taxonomy (NCBI): domain Eukaryota; kingdom Metazoa; phylum Chordata; order Testudines; family Geoemydidae; genus Mauremys; species Mauremys mutica. The sequence goes on along the minus strand of NC_059076.1, from coordinate 130,152,508 downwards.
GATCTCCCTAAAAGGTTGAAGAGACCTCAGCTGAGGGCTCAGTTGACAGGGGAGGTACCAGAAGGAAGGCATCTCCTGTGGCTAGCCCTGAAGGGAGAGGGCAGCTGAAGAGGAAGAGGTGGCCCTGAGGTGGATGCTGAAGAAGGCTGACTCCCAGTCATATAGAAGGGGGTAAGGATCTAGTCTGGGAAGAGACAGAAAAGTAGGACTCCAGGGATGAAGCAGAGCAGGTCAACAGCTTGAGAGGAGCTGGTCCTTGTAGGAGAAAATCCCAGGGAGGCAGTGATTACAGAGCACTGCTCTGTAATCTTCTTCTTTCGTATGGTTGGTGTAGAGCAGTAACTACAATTTCACCTGAAGTTGATTGAGCCAAATGGCTACATCAGGAGTAGCAGAATTTATTGCAGCAATGCCTCTTTCATATTTATAAATTGGGCAGTAGTGATATGTTCGATGGCCTGTTGTGGGGGACCACACTTGCACACTGGGGAGTCCTTGATTTTCCATTTCTGCATTAGATATCTGCATTTACCATGGTTGGTTTGAATTTGGTTCAGAGTTGACCAAGATGGTCATGGAAAGGCAAACCCAGGAGCCTTCTTCATAGGATCTGGCACAAGGTGTTTATTTTTTGTCTTGTTTAACCCAATCTGCTTTCCAAGCCTCCTTCTGATCATAGCCTGATTGCATGAGGCTAAATGAATGTTCCCAGAAAGGCTTGTGGGACTAAAGACATTGCTGGGAGGGGGTGGGGTGCGTTGTCAAGGTCTTGGTGAATAGGAAGGCATCTATTTTCCTGGATTCACTGCGCTTCATGAAATGTTGCAGCAGTTAGGTGTATCGGGGCAGGGGGAGCAATGTTAGGACAGGCAGCCATGGTGTTGGAGTCGATTTAAGAGTTCCCATGACGCACTACATCACTGTATTCAGTTGGGCATCCACAAGTCGTGTGTGGCTGCATCTGCTCCATACCAGCGCACAATATTCAGCTACTGAATATACAAGTGCTATTGCAGATGTTCACAGCACTGATGCTGGTGCATCCCATGTTGTACCTGCTAGTTTCTGGATTATGTTGGCTCTCGTTTTTATCTTTACAGCTACCTTCTCAAGATGATCATGGAAGGAGAGGTTGAATTTCACACCAAGATATATTGGAGTGTAATATTGGGCCTGGCTGCTGGGGATCTAGAGAAGGTGTAGTAAGAGGAGGCCCTAAGATATAAACCTTGGTATCAGAGGCCTGGTATGAGGCCGGAGGCCTGAACTAAAGTAATGGTCAAGACTTTGCTAACATAAAGCAAAGTTAAGCTGTGAGCCAGAGGCAGGCCCTGCTCACAGGAGCTGGCAAGGAAAGGGCTGATGCTGCAAGAAGATCAGTACCTTTTAGGTACGTAACATTCACATACTTGCACATTCCACACAGATAACAAGGAACAGGCTGGCCCATCCCAATGACAGGGGCAAAAGGGTAAAATGATGAATAGAGTTGTTTTGTTCGAACCAACATGTACAAGGTAGAAGGCGGCACCTTAATACGTAGAAGGGTTGTAACTTGCTACGTAGAGAGGTTGTACCTCAATACGTCAGGTGTGATGTGTAACTTGTTTGTATCGGTGTATAAGAATGCATCCCTGGGGAGGTGCCTTTGTCCGGCCGTAGGGGGAGTGGAAAGTCCCGCCACTAAGCCGGGTCCTTGCCAAGAGGCACTTTCTCGTAGTATGCCCTGAATTAGGCTAAGAAACCTACAGGGAACTGCAATTGTGTCCGAGGTCGCAATAAACCTAGCCCGATGTGGCTTTGCATCTTACTGGACTCTGTGGTCATTGGGGATTCTCGTCGGGTCTGCTGTGTCAGCTTCTGCAGAGCTGGGGCAGCACACAGAGGGACTCACACACGCAGCCGAGTGATATCAACAAGGAGACAGCAGAGCACCACACCGGTACCGCTCTGACAACACTGGTGACCCCGACCGCTGATCTGGTGAGTAAGCGAGCCTGCCGTGGTAAGAATCGCAATCCAACATGGCAGCAAACCTCGAGCTAGGAAACCCCCTTATCCCCTCCCTTTTGAGCCCCACGGAGTTTGATAACTCCTGGACCCGCTGGATTGCCAGTAAAGGGGGTCCTTATGAATTTAAAAAAGAGAGTGGGGAAACATGGACTGGCATATGTAGAGCGACGGTACAGACCGAGGCTCTGAGAAATAGTAATAAAAGTAAAAAAGCAGTGAAATGGCTTAAACAGCATGCTGGCATGCTGGCCAAACAAGTAACAGTAACAAAGAAAGAGTTAAAAGAATCAAAAGAAGCTACACAGCCCTGGAATGCTCCCACCCCCCTTGCAGGGTGGCAAGCAGCCCAGAGACAACCAGTACAGGAACAGAGTGAAACACTGGAAACAGCAGTAAGAAACTTACAAAAAATACATGTGCCGTCCCCTGTTATAAATATAAATATTGGTGGTAAACAGCAGGCTTCAGGTAGCTACTCTCTGCCTGAAGAATGGGGACAGAAGTGGAAAAAGGTGGCCCTAGTAAAATTAAAGCATGAAACAGGGTCCACTGCATTGCAACCATCACCTTATGATAAAAGCCAGGTTCCAGTTAAACTTAAACCGGAACCTAGACTGGTGCCTGTCAGAACGGGACAAGTAAGTGCACAGAAGGAAAGAGTAGCAAACAATACTCTCACTGAATTGGTAAATCAAATGAAGGAAAAAATGGAACAGTTCCCAGAGCACATTAGGAGACAGGAGCTGCGACTCGATCGCAGGGGAGTGAATAAAAAAGAATTTCAAAGTAAAAAACTGAAAGTAAGCGGGTTAACATCTAGAATTGATGCATTAACACATGGAGCTGCCCAAAAACAGTTAACTGCAGCAAAAAAGGGCACTCCCCACTGTCCATTTGGCATGCACACAAAAGCAACAGACACTGGGGGAACAAATTCACGTTTTACAAGAGCAGGTAACTACCCCCCAATCTCCTCTCAGAGCCAGGATAAAAACCAGGGGCGCAATTCCCAACTGTGCAGGTTTCCAATTGCTTTGACCCATGGAACCAACACTCGCGCTATATCTAAAAATATAACCTTGTTTTCTTAAATATTTGTACATACCAATTAAGTTTTGTCCTTTATATGTTAGGACAGTTTGCTAAATTTGTCTCAGTTTGCTAAACTTGCTGCTGCTGCTGTGTACTTTCAAAATACCTTAATACAATTAATCTCTCTTGGCTCAGGTCTTGCTACCTTCCTAGGAAGAGCTAGGTTGCTCTTCACCCCCCTCCTTCCCCCCCTTCCCCCCTCCCCCCGCCTCCTCTCCTCACTTCGGCTCTCTTTTTGTTTTTAAAAGTTAAGTTATAGTTTTTTACAGAAACCTCCAAAAAAAATAAAGCAATTGAAAACAGAACAAAACAAAAACAAAAAGAAAACAAGGTAAAAACTTTAAATCCAGTAAATTAATTATTTTAAACCCTTCAGGAATGCAACAGCTGGAATTATTCCTAACTTTCTTGAAAATATGGTTGCCCAAGCAACAGAAATGCATTCTCTGCTAACTACAAACCACTAACTAATATTTGAAATATGGGCTTTTTTTTTTTATTTCCATATAGCAGAGTTTTAAAATGTTAAACATAAAGTAATGTAAAATTCCTTGTTACCAAATACAATACAATACATTTGGCAAATATTAATATATTTTTTATCAAATTTATGCTACAAGTTTTAAATAAGGGGTAATAACTTGTTTATTCAAATGTTTAACCCTTTTTACTTTTTATTTTTGGTTGTATTAATTTTGTATAGTTATAAATAGAATTTGGCGCCATTTGTTTTTAAATTGTAAGTTTGTCCTGTATGTCATGTGTGTGTCTTGTGTTTATGTTGTGTGTGTCACGTGACTATTTTTTTTTTTAATTATTTTTATTTTGTTGCAACAAAAGTCAATTTTACACCCTTAAAAATATATATGAGACGTGGTACCACACTATTTTAAAATCATGGTTGGGGTGTAATCATAGTAGTATTAGCACCAATTTTTGTGCAAAGTTCACAAAAGGTTTCAGTTACAAATATATGTACATATATTTCTGCCTCAACAAATAATGCAATTGCAAACAGGTTTCCACCTTTGGCTCCCAAACATAACAGAGCATCATAAAAGTATACCCTCAAATACCCTCAAAGTATTTGCATGTATTTGTATTTAAAATTTATTTTGGTTTAATTTTATAGTTGGTTTAATTTTATATGCTTTTCTTTGATGTTATGTTATGTTAATGGGATGCAATGGTTGTTAAGGTTTGTGCTTCTAAACAGTTAACAAGAGTGAAGTTGGTATCACAAGCAAATTAACTCTAAAAAGCTAGTTAAAATTATGTTACTAACTCTTTTGCTGAAACAAAGTGTTTAGCAAGGGAAAGCAATACACCTTCTTATGGAAGATTGTGAGCATTTATTTTAGCTGTTAAGCATTATATTTACTATAAAATATTAGTAATGCACCTCAAATAAAAATGAATGTCTATACAACAATTGCAAAAGTATAGCTTGTGTTATAAAAGACTCGGTCCCTATTACATTGTAAACAAAGTAAGTTAAAACTGTGTATTAAGTTTGGGTTATTGAAAACAAAAAACAACGACAACAAAAACCTTTACTGTTAACTAACAAAAGTTGTTTAAGTTGCATCCCACAGACCAAAAACACCAGAAAATATCACACTCTGAAGACACCAGTTCATATCTGTATACAGTGAAGAAACCCCCAAGCATCAAGAAAAGAAAAATGAAGTGTTTTATAAATAAGAGACTGGTCCATTACACCTCTATCTACAATATATGGACAATTAATTTAACAATCAGCTAAAAACCACTAGCTGGACCAAAAAAAACTGTCATTTAATTTCAACTTGGTTATTGTGTAAAAACAACTGTATGATTGCTGTACTATTGTATTATCATTGTACTGCTGTATTATTGCTGCACTACTGTATTATCACTGTACTGCTGTATTATTGCTGTACTACTGTACTATTATTGTACTACTGTATTGTTGCTGTATTGTATGATTGCTGTACAACTACATGTACAATGTGTATTACCCTGCTAAACTGTTTAACCAAACACACAGGTACAAATCAACAAACGAATGGCAGCAAACAACATGAAGACAAGGAAAAAACAAATTGGTAAAGAAACTAAGTTACATAGTACACTACAAATTGGGTAAACAAATTGCCTGTTTGTACCAGTCATAATTTGGTGTCAGTAAACACTGCATCCTAACTGAGGCACATGTTATTCAAAACAATCTTGTTCAGTGTTTGGGTACCAATATTAAATCCTGACACAGCAATATTTGATAAAGTGGTTACTGTCCATTCAGTAGGTTATCTGGAAGACAGCATCCATAAAGAAACAACTGGATCTACATCAAACCAATGGAACAGAGAAGATACCCACTTCTGTTTCCTGCCCAGTAAAGCTGACCAGAGGGTGACAACCAGTTTAAGGATAACCTATAATATGAATGGACAGTACATGTAGTAACTAATTACAATATATTTATATATAAAGGCCTCAGTGGTAGTGTCACTACTCCAAATTTCTGTTTTATTTCTTATATACATAGCGGTGTGGGACACACTATCACAATCCCTACCCCAGTATTTTAAAACACTCAGCCTACTACTAATAATGAAAAAAATAGTCACTAAAATTGCCCTAATAAGAGTGTGTTTCTATTTGTGTCACAAAAGTAAAAGGGCCAAAGTACCCTAGCAAATTGGAAAAACATGGTTATGCTTGGATATAAGGTGGTGTCATATGTACACATACATACTATACATATATGCCCATACACACTACAAATATATATGCCATATCCATATAATTCATATATATTAATTATTTGGCAGTGCCTCTAAGGCTCAATCATAATATTACATTCCTCAGTCATGGTCCCGGGCCTAACATTCCCAGGCCCACCATAAGGGACAAAAAATAATTGGATAATAAAGTCTGTCTAATAGTCGTACGAGGGAATGTGCAGACTAAAAAGACAGATGGGGCATGAGTGTATGGATGGTAAAATAAGGTAACCACACAACAGTGTTTAGCCCACTGGGTTATCTTTAGTCCGTACATTATGCTTTTCCGGGACGATGGGTAAACATCCTCCCCATAAAAAGACAAAAAGTGGGGGAATGTAGTAAGAGGAGGCCCTAAGATATAAACCTTGGTATCAGAGGCCTGGTATGAGGCCGGAGGCCTGAACTAAAGTAATGGTCAAGACTTTGCTAACATAAAGCAAAGTTAAGCTGTGAGCCAGAGGCAGGCCCTGCTCACAGGAGCTGGCAAGGAAAGGGCTGATGCTGCAAGAAGATCAGTACCTTTTAGGTACGTAACATTCACATACTTGCACATTCCACACAGATAACAAGGAACAGGCTGGCCCATCCCAATGACAGGGGCAAAAGGGTAAAATGATGAATAGAGTTGTTTTGTTCGAACCAACATGTACAAGGTAGAAGGCGGCACCTTAATACGTAGAAGGGTTGTAACTTGCTACGTAGAGAGGTTGTACCTCAATACGTCAGGGTGTGTGATGTGTAACTTGTTTGTATCGGTGTATAAGAATGCAGTCCTGGGGAGGTGCCTTTTGTCCGGCCGTAGGGGGAGTGGAAAGTCCCGCCACTAAGCCGGGTCCTTGCCAAGAGGCACTTTCTCGTAGTATGCCCTGAATTAGGCTAAGAAACCTACAGGGAACTGCAATTGTGTCCGAGGTCGCAATAAACCTAGCCCGATGTGGCTTTGCATCTTACTGGACTCTGTGGTCATTGGGGATTCTCGTCGGGTCTGCTGTGTCAGCTTCTGCAGAGCTGGGGCAGCACACAGAGGGACTCACACACGCAGCCGAGTGATATCAACAAGGAGACAGCAGAGCACCACACCGGTACCGCTCTGACAACAGAAGGTACCTGGGGTGGAGCAGGGCTGGGGGAAGGCCAAAGGAGCTGGGGAGCTCCAGCCTGGAAACCCCCCAGGCTGCGGCCTAGTATAAGGCCAAATAGGTACTGGGAGTTGCAGGGGACAGCCCAAGGCTAGGCTGAGGCAGCAGGTCCAAACCCCTCCTTGCCTGTGATGAGTGACTTATACTGCAGTCTGCCCCAGGGAGCGGGGACTAGTTGGTGACTGGCAGTAGCCTACGACTGAGGCGAGGTGGGGATAGGGGATGGGAGCTCCCCAGGGAGGGGAGACCCAGTGAGACTGCGGAGTGCTGCAGGGGGCAGCATCCCTGGTCTGAAAGGGGCACCGGGGTCCAAGAGGGACTTGGGACCCAGTGGGAAGCGGGACACCAGCCTGCAGAGGGTGCTCCTGGGTCGAAGAGCTAATTCCCAGGATGACCAACAGGAGGCGCCGCAGGGGTGAGTCCCGCCCCGTTACGCTGAGTAGCTGCTCTGATGGCCTGGAGATCACTGATGTTCAGTTGCCGAATTGATGGCATTCTTTGTGAATGCTGCCATCTTCCACTCCAGTGCTCTGTAATAAGAATGGGGAAGAGCTCTACCGATTCTGAGTGGGAGAAGATGAGTCTGTAGAAAGTTGAGCCCAAGAAGGGTGGTACAATTTATGCTGTTTACTTTCCAGTTTGGAGTGTGGAACTGAAGATGAACTCAGGTGGGGAGAAGGATCTTCTGTTTATTGCTTTTGATTTGGGGGACACTACTTCTTTTGTACAAATTATCCTGCAAGTGGGGATGGAATTGAGTGTGATGTAGCTGGGGGGCCATGTCATCGTACCTGGCATGAAGGAGGAGATGAGGTGCAGTGGCTGCAATGCTGGATCTTGCTGTGAGGGGCTATCTCTTGGATGATGAGTCTGAGATGACCTGTGTGCAATGATTAAAATTTAAACACCAGCATTGTTAATCATGTCACTGCTGATCAAAGCATCTAAGAAAATAGAGGGGAAGTTCGATTATGAAGATTTGCACAATCCTCTATGAGCAATGTCTCATTTTGGCATCTCAAGTGTCTGGGAATTGGTTTGTGGGTGGAGTTTGGAAGTGTCACATTTTCCCTCCAATTTTCCCTCCAGAGAGAGAGGTAAATACCCTTAGGAAATAGCTTGGACTCACTGTGCGGAGGGATCACAACAGAGATTTCTTCCATACTAAGGCTCAAACTGTTGGATTTGAGGAAGCCATTGATTAGGGTTTGGTATTTCAAGATTACAAGAAAAGAGGAGGTTTATCTTGCTGTTCATATGCACAATAAACAAACATAGGGCCAATTTCTGCCTTTAAACCTCCCCCCACAACTCTACTGAAACAAGTTGTAAGTGGACAATGGCCACAGTTGCATATTCAGTTCCTTGATGTGCAAATGATATTACACTCATACCAGTGTAATATCATCTCCAGTGAGCAAACAGCACTGGGCTCAGCATTTTTATTTTGTTTCTAATTTTTTCTGATCACTTGCTCTAAAAAAATTGTTAAACTAGGGTCACTGCAGACAACACGTCTGACACACACCCTCTACTCTGCTACACGCAGGCACATATTCGTCCATCACCAGCCCCGCACTCCAATCCAGGCAATGCATCCCAGCCTGAACTCTGTCTCCTCAACCTGCCCATCAGCATACCCTGCTTTACCAAACTACCCTCTCCCAACGCTATCATTTGTGAACATTTGGTGTAGTCGTTTTTCTTTGCAACGGGGCAGCTGGCCAAACCACTTAGGAGAGTAAAAGGCTTAGAAGAGTAAAAAGCTTAAAAGTAAAGCAAAGCCTGAACATGAGAAGTGTTAGCTTGTGGGTTGCATGGCTCTCAAACAAAACCTGAGTTCTCTTTGAGTAGAGACTTGTAACCCACTCTCTTCCTCCCAGTGTATTGCTTTATGAATTGATCATATTCCCCAGATCCCTTTGATAGCAAGGCTTTCTCTTAAAAATGAACAGCATTACATTTATGGGCACCATGTGTTTGTAGATTGCAAAGCCAATATATGAATGAGAACAGGAAATTCTGCAGTTATGTTGTAAATGAAGCAGCATGCTGATTGATTGCTCCATTCAGAGGATTTGTACAGTCTGTGCGATATTGAACACTTTTTACCAAACTGTTTTTTGAAAAGTAGCAAATACTTGGAAAAAGAATCTAAAGTGGTACAAGTGAAAGATATTCTTAGCTTACACTTACTATAGAATATAAGCTTATGTAAGATGAATAATTACTATCTAAACCCCCTTAAACATAGGCTTCTGTCAAGATTGTAACTTACAATTAAGTTGGACGGTATCTAATAACCATCCTGCAATCTTTTTCAATTGGCCTGTATCTTTGTTTTGGGCAAGTACAAAACAATCTCTCTGGTTTATCCAAAATAATGTATTTATATAAAATGAACTTACTCTTGCACAGGTGCAAATCAGAAATCTCTATTGAAGTCAGTGGGGTCAGTCCACTGTAAAATTAGTAAAAGCCAGAGGAGAACCAGGTCCATTGTCTTGTATAACAAAATGCTTCACACAGACAAAGGAAAGGATAAATTTAGATTGAAGGTTCAAAAATAAAATGACACTTTCACAACAAAAATTTGGTCAGAATCTAAAGTGTTTTCATATGTTATATAATAGAAAGCTTCCCAAAAATAGTGGTGGGGGGGAAATCACTGAATTCTTAATTTGAAAATTAGCCATTCAGTGAAAAATCATATTGGCTTTAAAAATGAACCACATTTTATATGCAGTGCAGTTTTGAGTTAAATTACTTTTCTACAAGAATGGATTTGCACTGAAATCATGGTGGGCGGGGAGAAATCTCATTTTGTGCAAAATCTCATTTTATGGTGAAATCTCAGATATAAACACCTTACCTCTTATATCTCACTACAAAACAATATCATCAAAATGTAATGCTATACAGGCAATTAAAGGTGCACAGCCGGGGATTAGCCCGAAAGCCAGCACTACATCGCATTTATCCAAAAGTTATTTTCAAGGTACTGAGGGAGAAGATGGTGAAATATTGAGTAAAACTTTAAATGTAATAGACTCCAATCAACCCACAAGAAAATGATCCAAGTTTAAAGGTGTGTGGTTTGCAGGGTATCATGGAAAACGCCTCATCCACTGCTCTTCCTGAAATCCTTTTTTCAATGAAGCATCTGCTGTTGAGGTCTGCAATGGCACCTAGTCTCTTCCTGTGACTCACTCTTCCTTTCATACGGTACCAAATGCTGTGCTCAGTCTTAAAGGCGAGGGGGTGGGATGGTGAGTGGCTAACTTGGAGGTACGTAAAGGAAACAGGCGGTCTGACCAGACCGCCCCTGCATTCTTTGGCCTCTTGAATCCTAACAACTCTGATTCTGACTGTAGTGTAGGACTTAACTTCATAATCACCTTGAACAACTTTGGCATGGAAAGGATAGACACACTCAACTCGTCCAACCTTTTCAGCTTGTTCTGACTGCTCAGATCCCAGCACTGCCTGGAATAGACTGAGAGCTGGAAGGACATTGTGGGTATCCACTTATCACTGTGCACACTCAATTCTTTGTCAGTTACAAACCTGAACAATAATGGAAGGATGTTTTCCCAGCTAGCTTCTTGCCCTATTAATTCCTTCCCCCTCCTCCCCCCAGCCACTCCATTGGAAGATGCCGTTATCTTTGGAAGACGCCGAGCTCCACATCTTGCTAGAAATTCTCAATCAACCCCCAAAAGAAAACTAACTACTGAAAAACATTGAGGCCCACATCCACAAAGGGACAAACAGTGCAACACTGAGCATTGCCATGCTTAACTTCTAGGCTGCTAGAATATCACAGGAACAACACGGAGATTCACACAGCCGAAGTTAGGCACCTAGACTCTCTATACAGTGCATGGGGGGGGGGAGAGAGGCACTTAAGAATATGATCACAAAACCCAGCACTGAGTGGAGAGCTGCATCAGAGGGTGTGTCCAAACCCCCACCCCTTCTCGGGGAGATGGGCACCTTCCTGCAGCCAGGACACAAGTGCCTATCTCTGCTAGCAATCCACAAACTGGAACCCACTGCCTGGAGTCAAGCAGCTTAGGAACTTAAATCATTTCTTGTGAGAATGATTTAGGTTAGTGGTTTTCAAACTTTTTTTCCATGGACCCAGTTGAAGAAAATTGTTGATCCCCACAACTCAACGGAGCTGGGGATGAGGGGTTTGGGAGGGGCTCAGGGCTGAGGCAGAGGGTTGCGGTGTGGGGGTGAGGGCTGCGGGGTGGGGCCAGGAATGAGGGGTTTGGAGGGGGCTCTGGGCTGGGGCAGGAGGTTGGGGTGCAGGAGGGTGCAGGGCTCTGGGCTGAGGTTGCAGGCTCTGGGGTGGGGCCAGGGATGAGGGGTTTGGGGTTCGGGAAGGGGTTCTGGGTTTGGGGGAAGCTCAGGGCTGGGGCAGGGGATTGGGGCGTGGGGTTGGAGCATGGTCTTACCTCTGATGGCTTCTGGGGGTCAGCGGCGCAGCTGGGGTGCAGAGGCAGACTTCCTGCCTGTCCTGGCACCACGGACCACGCTGCACCCTGGAAGCAGCCAGCAGCAGGTCCGTCTCCTAGGCAGAGGCACACAAGCGGCTCTGCGTGGCTCTTGCCCGCAGCACTGCCCCCAGTTCGGGGCAGGGGCAGCATGTGGAGCCCCATGGCCCCCCTGCCTAGGAGCCAGACCCACTGCTGGCTGATTCCGGGGCACGGCGCAGTGTTGGGACAGGTAGGCACTAGCCCGACTTAGCTAGGCAGCACCGCCAACGCAACTTTTAATGTCGCAGTTGGCGGTGCTGACCAAAGCCACTAAGGTCCCTGGGTGCTGAGCAAAGCGACCCAGTGCCTTTCATGCCATGAACCAGTACTGGGTCACGATATGAACTTTGAAAAACACTGACTTAGGTGCCTCTCCCACTCCACACAAAAAGGCTGGAGGGGAAGAGGGGGTAGTACTACCTACCTTTGTTCTAACCGCGGAGATAAGAGTTACTCACCTGTGATTTGGGAGACCCAGATTCAATTCCCCATTCTGCCTGAGGTGGAAAAAGGATTTGATCTAGGGATCATGATGGAGGGGCAGCTGAGCAAATTTGAGTGAGCAGAGTTGTGCTCTGGCACGTGCGGTTGCAATGTGATTCAGACTTGGTCTGGTCACTCCTCCGTCATAGCAGAGGACCTGCCAGGCCACCCCTGAGTAGACTATGTTGTGACATGGTGCATGAGGTCACAATGCTACTCAGGTGTGACCTGGCAGCCCCTCCATCACAATCTGCTGCCCTACACAACTGGCCAGAAATCTGCCACCCTAAGCAGCTGTCTAGTTTGCCTATAGCTAGAGTGGCCCCTGGACCTCTGCATAATCAAGTGGTCCCTCCCACCACACTACCCCCTGAGACCTCTGTGAATGGGAGCAGTTGGGCCAGACCAGTTGAGCTACTTAGGTAGTCTGTGACCCCAAACCCTGTGTAGAGAGGCAGCAGCCATGTTGATTCAATTGTAAATAAGTGAGTGGGTTGAAAAATGCTAGCATGGCATAAGTCTGATTTAATCAAGTCCATTTCTATCATTTTTTGATTGAAGTCACCCATTGAAGGCTAATGGCATATTGGGCTGTATAAGTAGGAGCACTGCCAGCAGATCTAGGGATGTGGTTATTCCCTTCTATTCGGCATTGGTGAGGCATCATCTGGAGTACTGTGTCCAGTTTTGGGCCCCCCACTACAAGAAGGATGTGGAAAAATTGGAAAGAGTCCAGCGGAGGGTAACAAAAATGATTAGGGGGCTGGAGCACATGACTTATGAGGAGAGGCTGAGGGAACTGGGTTTATTTAGTTGGCAGAAGAGAAGAATGAGGGGGGATTTGATAGCTGCTTTCAACTACCTGAAAGGGGGTTCCAAAGAGGATGGATCTAGACTGTTCTCAGTGGTAGCAGATGACAGAACAAGGAGTAATGGTCTCAAGTTGCAATGGGGGAGGTTTAGGTTGAATATTAGGAAAAAAAATTTCACTAGGAGGGTGGTGAAGCACTGGAATGGGTTACCTAGCGAGGTGGTGGAATCTCCTTCCTTAGAAGTTTTTAAGGTCAGGCTTGACAAAGTCCTGGCTGGGATGATTTAGTTGGGGATTGGTCCTGCTTTGAGCAGGGGGTTGGACTAGATGACCTCCTGAGGTCCCTTCGAACCCTGATAGTCTGTGATCTTGTCGGCCTGCATGCGTATCCTACTTTGGGTATCACTTGGTAGTGCTACTGACAATGCCAGAGCACCACATCTTTGAACTGTAGTTACCTTTTGCTTTTATGTGGGGCTTCTTTGGGTGGCTCCTTCCTGCCTAAATTCTGACCACTTTTGGTCTCTTTATCAAGTAAATTGCTTGGGGTTCCCCCCATTCTTGGAGGACAATCTTAAAGGGACACTATCAACTTGAAAAAAGGAAGCCGGGCTGGAGAAGGTTCTAGGCAGAGGCTCTACAGTGAAACCAAGAGAGCCAGAATACGGATAATTTTCTTAGATTAAGTTCCTCATTCAGACTTAGAAGAAAGTGACTGATTCTTTACAATGCACATCACACCCTCGTTAAACCCCCAATTATCTTAGTATTTTATTTGCAACAAGAAAAGCTGCTGCTTCCTCTTTTCCCTGGTGCAATAAATACCTACCCTGCCTGGTAATTGCAAAATGGCCATATAATAGCTCTGCTTGGTTTCGGCAGCCTACATGCTTCAGATCACAGAGAGGCAAAAAAATAAATTAAAAAAAATGTTTAATGCGTTGCAAGTGGAGAGTTATATTTGGCTGGTTAAAATCACTGCACCATTTAAAAAACTATTTTAATTGTCACTGTGTTTTACAGTGTGTTCTGGCATGACAATATTGTTAGCATTAGCGTGGGTGGGTGACTTGCAATCACACTTAAGGCATTAATAGGTACTAAAACCTGACGTGTGATCTGTGTAGCGGTGTTGTCTCTCTCACCAACAGGAGTTGGTCCAATAAAAGATATTACCTCACCCACCTTGTCTCATTATGGGATCTGGCAGTTAAATATTTATCCTTCAAATGCAGTGTCAGATGTTCAATACTCTCTTCGAGAGGATTGTGTTTCGCTGCCAGGGGAACCAAACTATGATATTAGATGCAGGTCAGAGAAGATATTGAAGTCTAGCAAATATGTATGTGTCTTCACTGTATAAAGAGTTTATAAAGAATGGAACTGCATGTTTTCCTTGTCTGAATTTGATAAAAGGTCAAGCAGTTGCTTCCATTCCATTGCATTTGAATAACTAAATCTTTCCAAGGAACAATTGGTCATTTGGCTATGGCTACACTATGGTTTAAGTCAACATAACTTACGTTGCTCAGGGGTGTGAATTAGCCAGCTCTCTCCCTCCACCCCATCCCACCCCAGTGACAATTTATGCCAATTTAAGCTTCTGTGAGGATGGTGCTGTCAGTGGGAGAGCTTCTCCTGCTGACATAATTACTCAGCCCCTGCAAGCAGCAGTAGCTAAGTCGGCAGGAGAGCGTGCTTTCTCTCTCTCATCGGCTTGGAGCAGCTCCACTAGAGAGTTTTCAGTGGTGCAGCTGGGCCGTTGTAAGCTCTCTAGTGGAGCCATGGCCTGAGTGAAGAATTGTCACAGGTTTGTTTTAAGTATAGCTGTGGCCTTTAAAAACTTGCCATTTGCATTGAGACAACTTTCATGTTTGCAGTATTCTAGGTATTCCTTTTAGTAAATGGAGGGCATTTCAGTCTCTGCAGTATTTACTGAACTTATTTAAAATAGGTAGATATCTATGAATTGAACCATTGAACCTGTTTCCCTCTTTACTAAGGATCTGACCTTTGGATTCCTTGTACACCCAAAACTCCCACTGATGCCCCAGCTGTTATGAAACCTCACAACCTACCACTTTTTTTCCAGCAGATCCACCAATATCCTGTAACTAACCACCTTGAAACTTCAGGTGCCACGTGTCTCCTCAAACACACACCAACTCCCAAGGGAACTCTGGGTCCTCACGTTCCAGCTGACAGCTCCCCAGCACCACCTGCCATAAAACTTTTCGGCTCAGTCATTCCATCTGACATCTCCCCTACCCACTCACTCCCCCCAACTTCTCCAAACCTTCAGGTGCTAAATGTTCAGCTCACCAAAGATGTCCTCTACCTCAAATTCCATGGAACCTTCAGTACCTCCACATTCTGTTTACATCACTGGGAGTTCTGAGTACACATACATAGGACTGGGGCCCTGATCTTTTTTAAAAATCAGTATGAGCATTATTAACTATGCATTTAAAATGTATATTAAGATAGGAATAGCTTCCCAAGAGAACTGGTGGTAGCCCAGTTTTCATACTAATGGGGCCAAAATAATGCCGAGTGTAGTGCAGGCAGTAAACCTACATTACAGAGTGACTGATTTAAATGACCTAGTAAGTCTTCATTTCTAACATACAATTTTATTAGGTATCTCTATAGTGATCACTACCCTTGGGGAATTCAGACAGTGCCTCTTCATCAAGGAGCTGTAGACCAGGATTCTGGCCTCTTCCCACTTCTGCTACCAAAAGATAATGAAGAAACATTCCCCCCCCCACCCCCCCGCTGTCCCCAGCAGTCTCTTTTGTCATATTTCTCTGCTTTTTCTCACCCAGTTTCCTAAAAGGCTAGACCTGTCAATGAAACTGGAAAGCCTGATCTCCAGAATGGACACCCTTCTCCACACAAATCTCCTGCTGTACCCTTTAAAGGAAATAGTCCCTCTTTTATAAATTCCCTTCACCTCTCTTCCCTGAATACCCCAGTTGCCATGGAACCTGTGCGCCCCACCCTCATCATAAGTCTCCCTACTGCCAGGGAACAACAAATGCCCTTAACTGACTCAGGACCAGGGTTGCTAATTTTGCTATGACTCAGCCCTCAGGCAGGCTGCAGTGGCCTATTTCTCGGCAGAGCTCAGGTCAGCTGACCACAAGGCACCAGTATTTTACTGCCAAAGCTGCAAGTTGGTCTGTGCAACAGCACCACTTGGTTAGGAACTCTTGTTGTCTTGTGGTGTCACAGACTCCCTAGGCTTCCATCATGCCCTCGATCCTGTTTCTGCCCAGACTTACCCAAGCATTGTTTCCTCCCTTTTCAGCCTTGTCTGTACCCTACTCAGGGGCAGAGACCCCAACCCTGCTCCAGTCCTACTTCTGACTAGCGTTGCCAACTTTCTAGTTACAGAAAACCAAACACTCTTGCCCCACCCCTTTCCTGAGGCCCTGCTCCCACTCACTCCACCCCCACCCCCTGTCGCTCGCTCACACTCACCCTCACTCACTCATTTTCACTGGGTTGGGGCAGGAGGTTTGGGTGTGGGAGGTGGTACGGGCTCTGGGCTGGAGGTGTGGGCTCGGGGTGGGGCTGGGGATGAGGGGTTCAGGGTGCAGGAGGGCTCTGGACTGGGGATGAGGGGGCTCAGAGTGCAGGAGGGGGCTCGGGGCTGGGGCAGGGGGTTGGGGTGTGAGAGGTGTGGGGTGTAGGCTTTGGGAGGGGGTTTAGGGTTAGGGCAGGGGGTTGGGGCACAGGAGTGCTCTGAGCAGTGCTCACCTCAGGCAGCTCCTGGGAAGCTGCTGGCATCTCCCTCTGGCTCCTAAGCAGAGGCATGGCCAGGCGACTTTGTGCGCTGCCCCTGCCTGCAGCTGCCGCTGCCGCAACTCTCATTGGCTGCGGTTCTCGAACAATGGGAGCCGCGGAGCCGCCGGTTTTCGGGGAGAGGGCAGCGCACAGAGCTGCCTAGGAGCTGGACGGAGATGCTGGCAGCTTCCCAGGAGCTGCGCAGAACCAGGCAGGCACCCTGCCTGTCCCGCTGTGGGCAGCCAACCGGACTTTTAATAGCCAAGTCCCTGATGCTGACCGGAGCTGCCAGGGTCCCTTTTCGACCAGGTGTTCTGGTCAAAAACTGGACAGCTGGCAACCCTACTTGTGACCCACTCTAGCCCAGCACCTACCTGTCCTCCAGACTCTTGGACTGACTCCAACCCGGCTTTGGGCCTGTGTCAAGACTCAGATCCTGATTTCACTCTGACCCGGGTTCTGACCCCAGGCCTGTCCCCAGGCCCCGGTTTCAGTGCTGCCCTTGGCTTGGTCCCAACTCCGCCCGTGACCACAGCTCCAACCACCAGGCCTGAGCACCTGGAACCCTGAGCCTGACACTTAACTGCCATGTCACCTTCACATTCCGCCATCATAAATCTCCCAACTGCCATGGAGCATTTCAGTCCCAACAGCTTCCCAAACACATTCTTCCTCGTTTCAACTGTTTGCCCAATAGGGAGAAAGGGGAGACAATATTCCCCTCCCCACATGGTATCTCTTACTTCCTCCCCTTCAGATCTTTCCTTTATTCCCTCCTCTACCTCTGAGAGCCACAGACAGGGAGCCCGTTGGATGCCTTCCTTGGATAGCTGTGACACTGCTTTTACTTTTTCCCCACAAGTGCAGTAGTGTGCCCAGGGTTGGGGATGGGGTGGGAAAGGAGTCCTCTAAAAACCAAACCATCACAGCAAATAACTGACCACCTGTGGCATGGTGGGCTGTACAGGTCTATCTGCCATGAAAAGCAATTACTCTCTAATGAGCAAGCATGGAAATACTAATTAAGCACTGTTCATTACATGCTGTCTTTGGAGACTTGCCTCTTGGAGGAGTTTTAAATTAACAAATTAAGAAGGTAGGTGAGAGCAGGAACAAAAGGCAATAATATTTATAACATTTGCTATCTTCATGGAAACAGAGGGGGCTTTTGCTGAGGGAGGGTATGTGGGGAGGAGCAGGGGCCAGGATGGGGTTTTCTGGATGGGGGCGTACAGGTCACTGAGCTATGGGAGCTGGGCAGATGGGATTGGTGGTGTAGGGGGGCTGAGTTTATTGGAGGCAGGGAGCGGGCAGAGTTCTGTATGGAGGGAAGGGAGGATGGAGTTCTGTTTGCGGTTGGGGACAGAGCTGGTATGAGAGTGGTGCGGATTGGGGTACAGTTTCACACAAAGGGCATAGGAAGGGGAGGAAGGGCTGGGAACTTTTTTTGGGTGGGCGGCTGTTCTCAACCAGGCGGCTTTTCTCAAATGACCTTGGTCAGATGCAGGTATTTAGGCACCCAATTCCCAGATTTAGGTGCCACTGTGTTCCACAAAAACTCCACTTGGCTGCTGCCTAATTAGTCCTGTAGGCACCCATACTCCCTACCTACACCTATGCTTCTGCACACCGCTGCCTCAGTCTAGGCTCCAGGACATCTTTCTCTGCCTAAGCCCCAGTGATCCAGGAACCAAAGGAAGATGGGCATTTGTACACTTCATTTTGTATGTGGTGGCTGATCTGGTAGGCATGCTCAGAGGATGCCTATCTCCACACAAGACAGCTGCTGGAAGCAGTCCACTTCTTTTATAACCTCTAGCCCAGTGGCTGGCGCACTCACGCAGGATGTGGGAGACCACAGGTTCAAATCCAACCTTTAGCTGATGAGGAAAAGGGATTTGAACAGGGCTTCACCAATCCCCGGTGTGTGCCCAAATCACTGGGCTATAGAGTCACTCTCAGGCTGATAGTCCAGGCTGCTGGGAAGCACTTCTCTCCATGAGACGGGTGAGGCCTGTTTTCAGCGCATCCCATTGGCTAGCAGGCTGGCTTTTGTGGATCACATTCTAAGGCATGTAGTTTCTACCCATTCATTCCATAAGATGCATAGACACCTAACTCGGGCTCTCTGACTTGCAGTGTTGTTCCTGTGATTGTTTTTCCCCTAGAAGTTAGTTGTTGCAATTTTTAGCATCAAGTATTGCGTGAAGGTGCTTGTCTAGGACACAATATGGTAGGATTAGAATTTAATTAGTAAATGTTAATATGTTTTGATTTTGGAATGTTGAATCAATCCAAAATGTTCCATGTTGGCTTTGTTCAACACTAATCTGTCCCAATGAGCAGCCATGGTGCCTCATGGGAATTTAATTCAGGTGCCTTATGTTCCTTTTCTCCTCTATGGGCCAGGCTATGAGGCTGGACTACATCTCCCATGATGCACTAGTCTCCCCTCTAGTTAAACAGTTATAATTCATCATGGGCAATGTAGTCCAGCCAGGACCCTGGCAGGATGAGCAGAAGTGGGCCATGAGCCACACTAGCTACAATTACCATGATGCACCATGGCAGCTCAGGCAGAAAAAAAATAATGTTGAACTGATCCAAAATGAAATGTTTTGATTCTGTTCAAACCAAAATGTTTAAATTTGGGTCAAATAGGAAAAAAAAAACTGGCAAAACTGAGATTTTGCCAAAACTGCATTTTCTGTAAAAAAAACAAACAAAAAAACCCAACCAAACAAACTAACTTTGAATGGCAAATCCCTGACCAGTAGTATAGGTGAAGGTCATAACTGATGAAAATGTAATTAAGGAACAAGGCAAGGAATTTACAAAATTGGTGCAAATTAGCAGATGTCATCTCCAAACCCATCAGCATACAAATACTCTCTTCCAAAGAATGGACAAATGCAAAGTATTTGGGATCTGAACTTCAGCAGAACAGTTTGAGTTGACAATTTAGATCTGTCAGTTGTTATCCTGTAATTGATGCTAAGACAGTCACACAATATAAGACAATAATACATTTTCTTGAAAGAAAAATGTTTCATTTTCCGATGGATGACTCATGCATATTTTGATCCAAGCCATCCATTCATTTCAGAAATTCAAATCGAGAAAATGAAGACACTTGGTCTTCTACAAATTCAGTATCCCACATACAAGCATGGCAGATATTGTTACTGAATACTAACAAAATCTGAGATGTCACACACAAAAATATTCTGAAAAGAGACCAGCTGCCCATTCCTTCAGTCAGTCATGAGTAGCATTTTCACTGTTCTGACAATTATCGATATGGCTACGTTTTAGTCATGGGTATTTTTAGTAAAAATTGTGGACAGGTCATGGGCAGTAAACAAAAATGAATGGTCTGTGACCTGTCCGCGGCTTGTACTATATACCCCTAACTAAAACTTGAGCTGGGGGGGCTGAGGGTGCTCTGGATGGGGTGGCTCAGGACCTCAGCCGGTGCTGTGGGGGAGGCAGGTGGCAGTGCATGTCTCAGGACCCCAATGGTGCTGTGAGGGGATGATTGGTAGGGCTAGCAGACTCCCTGCCCGGCTCTGTGCAAATCCCCGGAAGCAGCCAGCATGTCCATGCAGCTCCTTGTGGGAGAGAAGACTATGGGGGCTCCGCGCACTGCCTCCGCCATGAGCGCCAGCTCCACAGCTCCCATTGGCCAGGAATCGCAGCCAATGGGAGCTGCGGGGGCCGTGCCTACAGGCAGGGGTGGCAAGTTATATGGGTCCATGGTGCCCTTGCTCCAGCAATATTCAGGGCCTGGGGGCCTGGCTCCACCAATGTTTGGGGCTGGGTGTCTCCCCTGGTCCTGTATGCCACACCCACGTGCCTCCCCCGACTGTCCCTGCCTGTGCCCTGGCCAGTGGGCAGCTGCCCCCTACAGCTCCGCACTGCGCTTTGCTCTGTTGGCTGCAGCGTCCTAGCGCCCCCTAACCACTAATGCTAGGGGAGGCTGACAGGGACATGCCAGCCATTTCCAGGAAGCCCCCCCCAAGGTAAGTACCACCCCACACCCAAACCCCCTGAGTGAGCCGCATCGGCCACTGGAGAAGTCCTGGAGGTCACAGAATCCATGACCTCTGTGACGGACACGAAGTCTTAATTATGGGTAATAGGCATTAATAACAAAATAAAACAGAAGTGTGATGAAGAGAGAAAAGTGGCTGCAAGGAATCAAAGGCTTGGCTAAAAAGATGAGACTTGTGCTACATAGTCTGAAGATCACCAAACATTATCTCAGACGGATCTTTGGAAGGAGGGCATTTCATAGTCATGAACCCTGCCCCAAACACAGCCTGCCCATATCGATTTCCCTCATCTGCTGATCAGATTCATTAACTAGTTTGGGGAAGAATCCTCTTTGGGACCACAGTGTTATGATTCAGCTAGTCCCAGGTCAGAAGGTTCCACTATAATCAACTTGTCTAACCTGCTGTATAACACAGGCCACAGCGTTTCCCAAAAATAATTCTTTTTTGAATTAGAGCAGGAAAAAATCCAATCGTGATTTAAAAATTGCTAGTGATGATGAATCAACAAATATCCTTCAGTTGTTCCAATGGTTAATTACCCTCACTGTTAAAAAGTTACACCTTAATTCCAATCTAAAATTTATTTGTGCCTGCAGTCCCCGATTCAACAAAGCACTTAAACTTATGCTTAACTTTAAGCGTGGGAATAGGCCCCTTGAAGTTAATAGACTAGGAAAAATCTATGCGGCAGGCTGTGTTGGTGGGTGGTGTCTGCCTACTACACTCCCTCCCTCCAATAATCCATCAGATCTTGCTTGTTAAACACAGGAGGTCAATGAGAGTAGTCATGTGCTTAAATAATAAAGTTAAGTGCTTTGTCAGATGGGAGCCACAGTCATGGCACAGAACTTCCTTTAGAAAAGGAGAGGAAAAACAAGTTGTCCAAAAATGATGCTGGCACATCAGAAGATCTGACATGCTTTGCAGGTAGGCAGTAAAACTTCATAGGACACAGTCATTTTTACACCAAACCATACTGTTTTTAGAGTTAAAACAATGGATAGACATGAGGTTGAGTCCTGCTCTGATTCTCCTAGTGTTAAGAAAGAGGAGGATCTATATTATAGGATATGGAGAATAACGGTTGTGATATTTCATTTTAATTGGTGGGTTCTAAGAATTCTGAATTTCTCTATTCGGTCTTTCACAAGAGACTTACTTTAGAATCTGGTAATCATCACAGCAGGACTTAAGTTGATTTTTATAAACAGAGGGTTTCAAAAGACCCCAGTTATATTAAATATTTAGAAACCTAATTTGTAAGGAAATTGTGTAGGTGTTAATACGATGTTGCTGAAGGTCCTTTTATGTAAATTGCAGAGCGTACCAGCTGGATTCTAAAAGAAAACGTTAGATGTTCAAAACACCAATATTTTGACTGATGTATTTTCAGCCAAATTCATCTTACTTATATTTGTGCAACTCCACTGTGGTTCTGAATCCATAGAAATGATAGCTAGGTAAGAACTATTGGTTCATCTTTATCCATGCCCTTACAATCAGAATTGTCATCTGTAAAATATCCTCAAGCTTTTGTTCAGTCTCCTTTTAAAAGATTGCAGTGATGGGACTTCCACCAATTCCCAATGGGGTTGTACAGATAAGAACGAGAGAGATCCAAAACTTCTTAGAGTCCACAAGAATAATTTGTGGTGGGATTTAGAAAGCCCTTAAATAAATAACCCTTTTAATGAACTTTTGAAAATTCGCTGATAAAGAGTGCATTAAAATAATGAAAAAGAAAAGAAAAGATATTACCTCACCCATGTTGTCTCTCCAAGGGACCAACAGCTATAACACTGCAACTTAAAACAATGTGAGAGTCTGCCTTAAACTGTCCAAAGCTTGCACTTTCAGAGTTTTATAGAATCATACAAATGTAGGACTGTAAGGGACCTCAAGAGGTCATCTAGTCCAGTACCCTGTGCTGAGAGAGGACTAAGTATTGTCTGGACCATCCCTGACAGGTGTTTGGCTAACTTGTTCTTAAAAGAGGATAGAGAATAAAACTGAGAATATATTATTGCCCTTATATAAATCCATGGTACGCCCACATCTCGAATACTGTGTACAGATGTGGTCTCCTCATCTCAAAAAAGATATATTGGCACTAGAAAAGGTTCAGAAAAGGGCAACTAAAATGATTAGGGGTTTGAAGAGAGTCCCATATGAGGAAAGATTAAAGAGGCTAGGACTCTTCAGCTTGGAAAAGAGGAGACTAAGGGGGGATAGGATAGAGATATATAAAATCATGAGTGATGTGGAGAAAGTGGATAAGGAAAAGTTATTTACCTTATTCCCATAATACAAGAACTAGGGGTCACCAAATGAAATTAATAGGCAGCAGGTTTAAAACAAACAAAAGGAAGTTCTTCTTCACGCAGCGCACAGTCAACTTGTGGAACTCCTTACCTGAGGAGGTTGTGAAGGCTACGACTATAACACTGTTTAAAAGAGAACTGGATAAATTCATGGAGGTTAAGTCCCATTAATGGCTATTAGCCAGGATGGGTAAGGAATGGTGTCCCTAGCCTCTGTTTGTCAGAGGATGGAGATGGATGGCAGGAGAGAGATCACTTGATCATTGCCTGTTAGGTTCACTCCCTCTGGGGCACCTGGCATTGGCCACTGTCGGTAGACAGATACTGGGCTAGATGGACCTTTGATCTGACCCGGTACGACCATTCTTATGTTCTTATGTAACAACCTCTCATGACAGAGATCCCTATGTAATTTGTTCCAGTGCTTAATTACCCTGACAGGAAGTGTTTCCTAATGTCTAATCTAAATCGCCCATGCTTCTGCTTAAGCCCATTACTCTTTGTCCTGTCCTCGGTGGTTAAGGAGAACAATTTATCACCCTCCTCTTTATAACAAACTTTTACATACTTGAAGACTATGTCATGTCCCCCCTCGGTCTTCTCTTCTCCAGACTAAATAACCCCCTTTTATTAATCTTTCCTCATAAGTCATGTTTTCTACACCTTTAATCATTTTTGTTGCTCTCCTCAGGACTTTTTCAAATTTTTTCACATCTTTCCTGAAGTATGGTGCCCAGAAATGGACACAATACTCCACTTGAGGCCTTACCAGTGCTGAGGAGAGTAGAATTATTATTTCTCATGTCTTGCTTACAACACTCCTGCTAATACATCCCCTTCTCATTGAATAATGGTCCTACCCTGTCCTTGGTCTTCCTCTTACTTCTCATGTTCTTGTAAAATGTTTTCTTGTTACCATTTATGTCCCTGGCATGCACTCACCTCCTAAGCGCCTCCTAGTGGCTGAGTGTGGTATTGCAATCTTTTCCCCACTTTTGGCACCTGCTGTAGGTTGCAGACCTTGCTAAACAGGTCTTCAATGACTCACTCGCCCAGCCAAGTCACACAGTCAAAATGGACCCCTTCCAGGGTAGCAAAGAGTTCACCAAACTGTTTGCCCTTACCAGGTTTTTCAGCTCCATTTCTGGGCCCTATAAATCTAACACTTCACTCAGGCTTCTAAAGGAACCTTGTCTCCTTCTTGGGGCTAAGGCCACTTTGTCAATGGCTGGGAGGTGAGGAGGAACCCAGGTTCCAATCCAAGGACTCTATAAACAGAAGCCATGTGTATATATATACACTGCTTCCTTTAATTAGTTGCTGCTGCATTCCCTGGGTTTCTTCCCACCTAGTTCCTTTACCTGTTACCTTAGGGTTAGAGTTTTCAGAGTCTCTTGCTCCCAGATTTAGCAAATGCAGCCCATCAAATGCCTTTGGCCAGAGCACCTTTCCTTGCCCCAGCCAGGAACTGACCTGCTAAACCCCTGAAGCTCCTTGTAGCTCTGCTTGCTGGGCTCTGATTAGCTGTTTCCATGAGGCAGACCCGGAGGACCCACCTTCTCTGCTTCTTCCTGGGGAGGGGTGTAGTTGGACTGCAGGGCCTCCAGCAGGTATACCCCATCACAGTCCCTTAAGCCACAATGATCTCTGACCATACTTCCTATCTTTACTACGCATTGGGATAGTTTGCTCTTGTGTCCTTAATAATGTCTTTTTTAAAAACTGCCAACTCCCTGGTCTCTTTCCCCCCTGCATTAGATTTGTTTCCCACAGACTCTTACCTTCCAATTATCTGATTTTTGCTAAATTCTGCATTCTTGAAGTTCATTGTCTTTATTCTTCTGTTTTCCCTCCTACTGTTCCATAGAATCATGAATTGGGACTGGAGGGGTAACGTTTTCAGTGAGGGGACCTCTGACTCTGGAATTCACGCCCCTTCCCCCATTTTGGTCCAATAGAAGTTGAATTTATTGACCTTCAGGTCACTTGGAAATAGAATAGGAAAGCCTATCCTATTTTACACAGGATACTGATGAAGAAGATTCATAGATTCATAGACAAGGTCAGAAGGGGCCATTATGGTCATCTAGTCTGACCTCCTGCACAATGCAGGCTACCGAATCTCACCCACCCACTCCTGTAACAAACCCCTAACCTATGTCTGAGTTATTGAAGTCCTTAAATCGTGGTTTGAAGACCTCAAGGTGCAGAGAATCCTCCAGCAAGTGACCCGGGCCGCACGCTGCAGAGGAAGACGAAAAACCGCCAGGGCCTCTGCCAATCTGCCCTGGAGGAAAATTCCTTCCCGACCCCAAATATGGCGATCAGCTAAACCCTGAGCACGTGGGCAAGACTCACCAGCCAGCACGCAGAAGGGATAGAGGGGAGGACTTAGTTTTCATGGCAGGTAGATTTTTGTAGTTAATACTGTGTCTATCTGGATGTATTTGCAATAGATGTTCTATTATCTTTCAGCAAACCTTGGAAAAGCCCAAATAACTGTGGCACAGGTGAACTCCTGACTTTAACTACATTAGCCCAGTTCGTTTAGTCATTCAGAAATAGACTTGACCATTCAGTTCAGGATATACTGTAGAAGACAATGGTATTCCATCTCTCCAACTGCCCATAGAGGTACTACAAGGCTCACTTACTTTTTGACTACTGCTTGGCTCTGACTTTTGTTCCTTAGTTTGATCACCTTCTCCCCCTGCCCTCCCCGCACCACCACCTCCGTTCTTTGCACCCAGAGGGGAATTGAACCATTTTTGTTTCTGGCAAAGTTGGCCGTTGCCCAAAGGTTACTGGAGTGGGTAATTGACCCAACACAGATGCTCATTTTTAATGGGAACCAAGAGAACCAGTCCTAAAAAGCCAAAAGCACGACTGCGGTTTGCACATTATTGATTTAGAACGGCTGACTCATGTAGTACAAGAGGAAAGCAAGGGTTATTTTATGTAGCTGTTTTGTAGAGAGATGATTATGATGGAATGGACCCTTGTATTCACACCCTACATGTTATTGTAATAATCTTTGTACAAGGCATGTCTTGGGAGGTACCATTTGAAAACTCATAACTTGCTGATCAGTAATATCACAGCAAAATGCATGTAAGAACATTATCTGTAAAGTTATGAATGTGAGCTGAAATCATAGACTATTAGGGTTGGAAGGGACCTCAGGAGGTCATCTAGTCCAACCCCTTGCTCAAAGCAGGACCAATTCCCAGATTTTTTGCCCCTGTTCCCCAAATGGCCCCCTCAAGTATTGAACTCACAACCGTGGGTTTAGTAGGCCAATGCTCATACCACTGAGTTATCCCTCCCCCTAAAGTGCGAGTGAAGTGTGTTTCCCAGATAAGTCTGGGGAGTGTTTAAACTAGTTTCTCAGAGACAAAGGGCAGGCTGATGCAGGCCAAGTGTCAACAAAGCTAATGGGCCATCGCCTATAAAGTGGCCAGTCTTTGGCAAGAAAGGTCGGCGGAGACAACGATCTGCTTGTTAGCAGAGAAAGCGCATGAGGTCTCCTTCCTCCACCAGCCTCCGGTCGCTTGGTTATCGGATGGGCTTGCTTTTCAAAGAGGGACTGAAACTATAAAAAGGAGAGACAAACACGCAAAGACACCCCTCTGCCCATCACACGCAAAGACACCCCCTCAGTCTCCCCCTGCCCATCTCACTCTCTGCACCTGAGCAGACAAAGGAAACAGCTGTTGTACTTTGGGGATGGGAGCCTGATCTGAGGTGTTGGGTCAGTAATGCTGTTGGAAGTATGTGGTGAGCAATTTTGCTTGAAATCCAGTATAATTAAGTTAGCCACTAGAAAGCATCGCATCTTTGTTTTTCTTGTAACCGTGTCTGACTCTGATGACTCATTGCTTGTACTCGCTTAAAATCTATTTATAATGAAATCAACTTGCTTTATTGTTTTATCTAATCCAGTGTGTTTAAATTACATTTTTTTTTGTAACTCCATTTAAGGTGGTAAGCTAGTATATATTATTCCTTTTAAAGGAATAATGAACATAATACTTTTGAACTGTCCAGGAGAAGTCTGGACAGTATAAGACATACTGTTTGGGGGAACATCCGGGACTGGGAGTGTGTTGGGATCACCCAGAAGAAGTAACCAAAGTTGGTCAAAGCCAGAGTGTAACTCAAGTGTGGCTGGCAGGCTGCAGTTACACAGAGACACTCAGGATGTGACTGGCATGCTGCTTGTGAGCATCCCAGGTGGGAGCTACTGCCGCAAAGTATTGCAAGGCACCCAAGGTTGCAGAGTAGTGGTGACACGAGCCTCACTGGTCTGGATTACACCTTGACCTCAGCATGTCACAATGATGTGATGACCACCTGGCATAGACCATCAGCAGAGTTTGAACTCTGAGTGTGACGTTGTCCCCCATAATGCTTTATAGAAAGAGGCTTATGAGTGTAAATATAACATAACTGGAATATGTTTTATGCTAGATATGCCATGTAACATATCTTTGCAAAGGTTATTTTCTACTGAATCTATTCATCCTATTTGTATGCATGTATCATTTTTATATCTGAAGTTATGAGCATTAGCTCTATGCTTGTATTTAAAGTGTTTGCTGTAGGAAATACAGAAGGCAGATTTGGTCAACATAGTGTGAAGGGGTTATTCAAGTCATTGGGAGTATTTAGCTAACAATGGACCTTGAGAGATGCCAATCCACATCTGAGCTTTCCTGGGAACATTCAAACTAACATGTAAACAATGGTGTTGGCCTGTAAAGAACTGAGTCATGCATGGACATATGACTTGCCCATGTGACTCCAAAACTCCATCTTGTAGTTGTGATTCTGCACAGGAGAACACAAGGGGTTTCTGCCCACAAGAGAGAGACTATATAAGGCTCTGGGAAACCCCTCCATTTTCTCTTCAGCTGGATCAAGAGATAGTCTCTCCACCCCAAAGAGATGCCTGAAAGAAAGTGGAACAAAGGACAGTAACTACGGGGGTGTGAGTGATTGCTGGACCCAGACTAGGAAGGAGTCTAGTCTGTCAAAGAAGCTTATTGGAACATCTCTGAGAGTGAGATTTACCTGCATTTAGTTTCCTACTGTATTAGGCTTAGATCTGTGTGTTTTTGTTTTATTTTGCTTGGTAATTTACTTTGTTCTGTCTGTTATTACTTGGAACCACTTAAATCCTACTTTTTATATATAATAAAATCACTTTTTACTTATTAATTAACCCAGAGCAAGTCATTAATTCCTGGGGGAGCAAACAGCTGTGCATCTCTCTCTATCAGTGTTATAGAGGGCGAACAGTTTATGAGTTTACCCTGTATAAACTTTATACAGAATAAAACAGATTTATTTAGGGTTTGGATTGCACTGGTAACTGGGTGTTGGAGACAGGAGCACTTCTTAAGCTGTTTTCAGTTAAGCCTGCAGCCTCTGGGGGACGTGGTTCAGACCTGGGTCTGTTTGTAGCAGGTTAGCATCTCTGGCACAACCAGACAAGGTACTGAAGTCCCATGCTGCCAGGGAAAATGGGCTTAGCGGTAGTCTCAGCACATCAGGTGGCAGGCCCAAGGGGGTTTCTGTGACCCAACCCGTCACACTGAGCCTTCAGCATAAAAGCACAGAACTTTACCATTTGGACTAAAGGAGTAATTCCACTAGCTAGCAGCAGTAGCTGGCTGTTACCTTCTCGTGTAAACCAGCCACTACTGGGGGACATGACATATACTTTACAAGCAGGTGAGATAACATCTAAACAGAGAGTCTGTCTGTAGCCATACTTCAAATTTCAGCTCTTGAATGTGTGCAGGAGAGCAACTCACATGGGAACTGTGGCGTTGAAACATGGTGTAAGGGAAAACTGATATGGGGGAAGGCATTGTGCTAGTAACACTCCATTATTTTCACTCCTAGTTGCCTTGCACTTGGAAACAGTAGAGATTGTTCAACCTTAAGAGGTAGTTTTACTGAGCTGGCATGTGTCATTTGTTGCCAAGGCAACAGAGAGAGGCTGTACCATTTAAAGTTGTTGGAAAGAAAGTGGGTAATTGAATAGAAAGGACTGATTTTGAAGTTGTTTGAAAGAAAGTGGCTTTATTGAATAGAAAGGACTCAGCTTGTCCTTCTCTCAACTTGATATCACATAATGTGCCTGGAATTAATGTTTTCCTCCTGCAAGAACTAGCATGTTTTCTGTAAATAATAAAAAGTTGGAATTCAAATGCACCTAGAAGGAGTTGTTATGATCAGTGTCACAAAGAAAATAGGAGTTAGCAGCTGCCTTGGTGTTTTGAATGTTGTATCTGATTCTCTGCTTTAGTGTTTTCAAGTCCAGCTAGGTAAGATCTCACTAATTATAGCTACTCCATTTGCAGCACTACAACGGAAAGAGCAGAGACCAAGGAAGAAAACTTCTGACTTTCCTTAGTCTGAGTATCACAAAGACTAAGATTGCTGGAGGGTTTCTAGAATTCCAATGAAAAGGTGATTCTGGGGTTGAGAGAAACATTGAATTGGTTATCAGCTACAGCAGGTGAATTAAACACCTCCAGTTTGTGCCCTTTCTTGGGAAGAGCAGTAAAATAACAGTTTTTAAAAGTCTCAGTTGCTACATCTATTGTAACAAATGCATGGCAATCTAAGCACTTCACAGTTGTCGTTAAGCTACACACCTTTGCTTGTTGCAGTGAATTTGCAAATAGCCGAGAGCCAAAATTCTCTTTTCCCAAAAACAAAGGCCCCTATCACATGATTAGAAGAGAATATCCTTGAGGTGTTAAATGTATTGGGCCCTTGAGATGTAACTGAGTTGCCCTGTTTCAATAGGGGAGAAGGCTGTAATACTATTCCTGATTGCCTTCTGTGCCAAAAAAATTCAAAATTCTGCGCACAATATTTTAAGATTCTGCAAATTTTATTTGTCAAATAAACGTGGAGGCTCCAGCATGGCACTGGGGAGCACAGGCCACTGGCTGCACAGAGGTAGGAGATCACTCTGCAGCTCCCCCCTCCCGCCAGGCCACTGACTCAGCAGTGAGGCTGCACCCAACCCTGACACAGCGCAAGGACCAGACCTGCCTCTCCATGCTGTTGCCGGCATAGAGGCCCAAGGACAGCAACAGTGGTTCGTTGCCCGGTGTGCTTCGCTCCAATAAACACACCAAGGTGGAGAAGCAGACAAAGTTTATTTGAGCCCAAATAAGGTGCAAGGGAGACATAGCAATCTCAAATCCTGCACACCGATACAAGCCGTTTTTCCCTTCTTATAAAATGATTTCAGCTAAGCATTCCCATTACCCCCACACTACTCATCCCCCTCTACCCCCCCTCTCTCCTATTTGCCATATAGCGGATACATCATGCAAGTAGCAATTACACTAAGCAGGTTAAATCATACTTGGCAAAAACCACTTTAGCTCGTTAGTAACTCTTCTGTGAACAGTTATCTTGTTTTACTTCTTTGAGCAAGCAGGCCTCATTATTGCCTTCTGGTACAGGTGTTGTAACTGATAACCATTCTTTGTTGCCGGCCTGTTAGGTCAATTAAAGTTCAAACATAAACATGGAAGCGCTTTGGTCAGACATGGAGTGACTTTAGTTCATTCAGGCCTAATACAGATGCCTGATGACACCAACAATGCCACGTGCACCAGATGTGGGGAGGCAGGCTCAGCAAGGCAGGATCCAAGCGTGGAGGAATCCAGGTGTGGGTTGAGAAGGTTCTGTGCGGGCAGCTCAGTGGGGGATACGAGTGCGGGCAGGGATCTAGATGCACAGGGGCTTGCTAGGACATTCTAGATGCAACGGTAATGGGACTCTGCAGGGGGAACCAGGTGAACGTGCTTGGGGCTCAGCTGGGGGGGGTCTGGCTGTGGGGGAAATGGAGCTCGGCGGGGGGGGTCTGGGTGTGGGGGGCTCAGTGGGGGTTCCAGATGCCGGGGGAGTGGGGCTCAGTGGGGTGGGGACCCAGGTGCAGCTGGTTTGGGCTTGGTGGGCTGAGGAGCTGGCTGCAGGTGGCTCGTTGGGGTGGTCCAGGTGCAGGGGGAGTGGGGCTCATCACGGAGGTTCTGAGTGCAGGGGGGGTAAAGTTCAGGTTGGGGTATGAGGAGGTCTGGATGCAGTGGGGGTGGGTGGATGGGGGAGCAGCTCCCTGTACAGGGATTCCCTCCCCCTGCAGCTGAGGAGCAATGGGTGCAGGAAGCATGGGGGCGGGGGGAGAGTTTTCAGAGCTTCCTGCATGGAGGAATTGAGTGTTTGCCTAACCCTTTTGGAAGGAGCCACCGGCTGGCGTGGAGACAGGGAGGCCTCCGGTATGACATGTGTGGATCAAGAACTTGGTAGGTAAGGCAGGGGAATTAGCTCAAGTGGTACGTGCTTGCTTAGTGTTCAGGAGGGGCCAGGATCAATGCCTGCGTTCTCCAGTCGCATGGTAGTGA
Source organism: Mauremys mutica (assembly GCF_020497125.1). NCBI lineage: Eukaryota > Metazoa > Chordata > Testudines > Geoemydidae > Mauremys > Mauremys mutica. The sequence goes on along the minus strand of NC_059076.1, from coordinate 130,121,052 downwards.
CAGTATTTTTGCTTGCCTTTCTTTTAGAAGCCATTGACAGTTAGCAGGCTGAGCTCCTTCAGTGGCCTCCAGCCCTCTCCCCACTTGGCCTCCCAAAAAGCCAGCCCTTGCAGAGCAGAAAGCTGTTCATCCCTCTGATGTTAGGAATGTAATATAATATCTCACTGAAAGGTGACACAGGGCCAGAAAGAGTTAATTAACACACAGGCTGACCTGACCCATGGCCAAACTTTAAAGATTTGTTAGGAAGATATGTAAATGAATAGAGCTTTGAAATGCAAGCCTGCATTGTTAGAGGTCTTGTGAGGTAAGCAAAGAAGTCTTGTCTATTACTATGGCTTTGATTTAAAGATGAAAAAGAGGAGTATTAATATTTAGGAAGACATTTGAGTGAAATAGTATTATTGTCTATATGCCTCTTTGAAGGTTGTGGTAACCTGTATCTGAACTGTTTAATGGATAAATTACCCTGTGCTAATTGCCATGATGTTTCGGAGAAGGAAAGTTAAGCCTATTGTTTTCTCAGGCCAAAAGGCTGCTGGAAATGTATTAAAAACCCTGGGACACGATCCTCCTTCATCTCATATTTGCTTTGGGTTTCAAGAAGGGGAAACCCCAGTCACTGACTGGAGTCACCCTGAATGTGGACATTGGACTATAACCTATGGACTATTTCTAAAAGCGGCAAAGAGTCCTGTGGCACCTTATAGACTAACAGACGTTTTGGAGCATGAGCTTTCGTGGGTGAATACCCACTTTGTTGGATGCATTCACCCACGAAAGCTCATGCTCCAAAACGTCTGTTAGTCTATAAGGTGCCACAGGACTCTTTGCTGCTTTTACAGATCCAGACTAACACGGCTACCCCTCTGATATTTCTAAAAGGACTTTTGGTAACTACAAACTCATCTCTGCTATGTATCTGGACCCCAAGAAATTGAACTCAAGTCTGTATGTATGTTGATCTTTCAACCAACTCTCTCTCTCTTTTTTTTTTTAATAAATTTTAGTTTAGTTAATAAGAATTGGCTATAAGCGTGTATTTTTTGCACAATCTAAATTGTCATTTGACCTGGGTGTGTGGCTGATCCTTTGGGATTGGAAGAATCTTTTATTTTATATGATGAAATAAGATTTTCAGTAATCATCATATCTGACGTGTGTGTCTGGGTGGAGGCCGGGCACTTCAAGGGAACTGCATTATTTGAACTTCTAAGGAACCAGTGAGGTAATATAGAAGATGTTTTGTGCTGGCTTGGTAAATCTAAATATTGAAATAGCCACCAGCTTTTGGGATTTGTCTGCCCCATTCCTTTTGCAGTTCACGCTAATTGAGTGACCTCAGCTGGCTCCCATGGGCAGCATCATCACAGTCCCCAGCCCTTCTCCCCATTGCGGTGCTTGGGAGGATGAAGCCAGGTTGGGGAACTTAGCTCAAATGGAAGAGTGTGGGAGAAGTAGTGAGATGGATACGCACATTCTCCAGCCTGCTCTGCTATAGTGGGAGAACAGTATCCCTGATAATGTCATGGCAAACCTGGTGGCTGAACTTTTGACTTTGTCCTCACCTACAACTATTTCACATTTGCGGACAAGTCAGCGGCACTGCTATGGGTACCCGCATGGCCCCACAGTATGCCAACATCTTTATGGCTGACTTAGAACAACGCTTCCTTAGCTCTCATGCCCTAATGCCCCTACTCTACATGCGCTACATTGATGACATCTTCATCATCTGTACCCATGGAAAAGAAGCCCTTGAGGAATTCCACCAGGATTTCAACAATTTCCATCCCACCATCAACCTCAGCCTGGACCAGTCCACACAAGAGATCCACTTCCTGGACACTACAGTGCAAATAAGCGATGGTCACACAACCATCACCCTATACCAGAAACCTACTGACTGCTGTACTTACCTAAATGCCTCCAGCTTTCATCCAGACCAGATCACACAATCCATTGTCTACAGTCAAGCTCTAAGATACAACCACATTTGCTCCAATCCTTCAGACAGAGACAAACACCTACAGGATCTCTATCAAGCATTCTTAAAACTACAGTACCCACCTGCTGAAGTGAAGAAACAGAATGACAGAGCCAGAAGAGTACCGAGAAGTCACCTACTCAAGGACAGGCCCAACAAAGAAAGTAACAGAACATCACTAGCCATCACCTTCCGCCCCCAACTAAAACCTCTCCAGTGCATCATCAAGGATCTACAATCTATCCTGAAGGACGATCCCTCACTTGCACAGACCTTGGGAGATAGGCCAGTCCTTGCTTACAGACAGCACCCCCAGCCTGAAGCAAATACTCACCAGCAACTACACACCACACAACAAAAACACTAACCCAGGAACCTATCATTGCAACAAACCCCGTTGCCTACTATGTCCACATATCTATTCAAGGGACACCATCATAGGACCTAATCACATCAGCCACACCATCAGGGGCTTGTTCACCTGCACATCTACCAATGTGATATATGCCATCATGTGCCAGCAATGCCCCTCTGCCATGTACATTGGCCAAACTGGACAGTCTCTACGCAAAAGAATAAATGGACACAAATCAGACGTCAAGAATTATAATATTCAAAAACCAGTTGGAAAACACTTCAACCTCCCTGGACACTCCGATTACAGACTTAAAAGTGGCAATTCTTCAACAAAAAAACTTCAAAAACAGACTCCAACGAGAAACTTCAGAACTGGAATTAATTTGCAAACTGGACACCATCAAATTAGGCCTGAATAAAGACTGGGAGTGGATGGGTCATTACACAAACTAAAGACTATTTCCCCATGCTGATTTTCCCTGTACTGTTACTCACATCTTCTTGTCAACTGTTTGAAATGGGCCACCCTGATTATCACTACAAAAGTGATTTTTCCTCCTTCTGATAATAGTCCACTTTAATTGAATGGTCTCGTTAGAATTGGTAAAGCAACTCCCATCTTTTCATGTACTTTGTATATATATCTTCGTACTGTATTTTCCACCCCATGCATTTGATTAAGTGGGTTTTAGCCCACAAAAGCTTACGTCCAAATAAATTTGTTAATCTCTAAGGTGCCACAAGGACTCCTCATTGTTTTTGCTGATACAGACTAACACGGCTACCACTCTGAAACCTATCAGAGTAGAATGTCAACTGGCTCTTGCAGAAAGCCAGGAACTCAATTTCTCCTAAAGAGCCTGGCTCAGCAAACCACTTCTCGCCACTGATCTTCTCTCCAGTTATTGCCCTGTCCTTTCTGGGGAAGATTACTGATCGTGAGACTTGCCCCACTGGATCAGACCAGCAGGCCACCTAAGTACACTATCCTGTCTCTGACAGTGGCTGGTACTGGATGCTTTAGAGCAACGGCTGGTTCTCAAAGTGTAGGGGAGCATGGAGGAACGTTCAAGGTGGCATGCAGCAGAGTCAGGGCCAGCCCCCGGGGGTGGGGAGTACCATGCTCCCACCTCCATACCACCCCCAAACCAGCTCTGCCTCCAACCCCATTCAGGTTCAGCTCCCAGTCCTGATTCACCTCCAGGCCCAGCTCCACCCTCACTTCCTCTCCAGCCTCAGCCCAACTCTGTCCTCATTCTCTCTCTGCCCCCAGACCAGATCTGCCTCTAGCTTCAGTTCCTCCTCCAGCCCCAGTTCTGCCCCCAGCGCCACCTTCAGCTCAAGCTCCATTGCTGAAGAAGCCTTGGCTGTGCGGTAATGGACGGGGGCATGGACGGCTTCCGTTACTGGTAAGCGGAGGCGTGAGTGAAAAAGTTTGGAGCATCACTGCTTTAGAGGAAGGAAGGCGCAAGGCACATGTAGTAACAGTTACAGGATAACCTGCCCTCAGGGAATGCTTCTTCCTGACCTCTGTTTATGCCCTGAAAAATGAGGGACTAACACTTTCCTAAAACATGTGTGTGGGTGTTTTAATATAACTCTGGAAGTTCTCCATATAAATGTCTAATGCCTTATTTAATTTGATTAATATCATGGCCTTGATGTAGCCGTAATGTTATCTTGTGGCAATGAGTTCCACCAGCGAATTATGTGTGGAAGGAAAAGTATTGAGACGTTGTGGCGAGGCAACTTGTAGTCTCCAAGTTCTTTGTCCCCACTTAGTTTGATTTTTAGACCTGGGTATTTGTACAGAGAGTCCCCTTGGGGGGGTCCTTTCTAAACTGGATGACAGGGCAACAAAATGGCAGAGGAATTTCAATGTTGATAAGTGCAAAGTAACGCACACTGGAAAAAATAAATCCAACTATAAATACAGAATGATGGAGTCTACATAAGCTGTTACCACTCAAGAAAGAAATCTGGGACATATGGATAGTTCTCTGAAAACATTTGCTCAATGTGCAGTGGCAGTCAAAAAGCTAACAGAACATTAGAAACTGCTAGGAATTGATTAGATAATAAGAAAGAAAATAACATAGTACCACTATGTAAATCCATCATATGCCCATGCCTTAAATACTGTGTGCAGTTTTGGTTGCCTCATGTCAAAAAGGATATATTAGAATTGGAAAAAGTACAGAGAAGGGCAACACAACTGATGAGGGGTATGGAACAGCTTCCATATGCAGAAAGATTAAAAAGACTGGGACTGTTCAGCTTAGGAAAGAGATGAGTAAGGGGGTGAATATGATAGAGGTCTATAAAATCATGAATGGTGTGGAGAAAGTGAATAGGAAAGTATTATTTACTCCTCCATACAACACAAGAGCTATGTGTTACCTGATGAAATTAATAGGCAGCAGGTTTAAAACAAACAAATGGAAATAGTTCTTCATGCACCACCCAGTCAACCCGTGGAACTCATTGCTATTGGATGTTGTGAAGGCCAAAACTATAATGGCGTTCAGAAAAGAATTGGTTCATGGAGCATAGGTCCATCAATGGCTATTGGCCAAGACTGTCAGGGATGCAACCACATGCTCCAAATGTCTCTAAATCTACAACTGCAGAAGCTGGGACTGGATGACAGGGGATGCATCTCGAAATTGCCCTGTTCTGTTCATTCCCTCTGAAACACCTGACACTGGCCACTGTCAGAAGATGGGATACTGGGCTAGATGGACCATTGGTCTGACCCAGTATGGCCGTTCTTATGTCCTGTGTGGGGCACCAAGAGCTCTTTGGCTCTTTTGGCTAAATGTTGTATTCAGATATGTCTTTACTTCCCTTATGTTCAGACAGACTGAGTGTCAACAGGGATGTCACGATTGTATTTTCAATAATGATTACTTCAACAAAGTGCTTGGAAACCTTGTATGAGTCACACTTTGCACTGGGAGGACCTTTGTCAAGCCATACATGTGTCTGAAGTGGCTGTTAGTCATCTCTGCCATAGCAGGGGGTGAAAAGAAACAAGCATTACAGACATCACGGGCAATATCAGAAAAAGCTGATATTAGAGAGAGCAACAGGAGTTTCTATAAACATGCCAGGCATGAAAAGGGAGTAATAGAAAAACAATAAGTTCTCTGAAGATCAAAGGCAGAATCTGCAAATGCAAAGGGCCAGATTCTTTTCACCTGCTCTGGTAACTAGCTACCTGGAACTTCCCCAGGAAAACCCCAAGGAGTGCATAACCATACCTTCCTCCTCCAGGCTCCTGGCAGAGAGAGTGTGGCCATTGAAAAGGGGGGGAGCTGGGATGCTTTGCACTTCTGCTATTCCTGGCTGCCAGAAAAGTCCCATAGGTCTGATGCCTTCAGGATGCTGCAACTTACACAGGAGACCTGCTTGATCCCCAGTTTTCTGCAGAATTTGGGGGCGTCCAAAGGCTAAAAAGGTGACAAACAGCAACTTCACTCCTGCCCTGTAAGCACACATCAAAAACTCGGCCTAGCTGCCAAAGCTGAAAAGAAGCTGAATAATTGTGGCTGAAAAATATCCACCAGGGATGACTAGCCTCAATATTGCTAACCTTTGTCCTTGCCAAAGGCACTGTTCTGTATTGCACTAATAAATGTAGCATTAGTATATCTGATTGCAGCTGACATCACGTCTGACAACTCGGGTCTTCTCTTTTTGTTTGTATAACTTTTACAAGTATCTAACAGCATGTTTCCTGTTGTTGAAATATCAGCATTTCCCATGGGATGGAAATTCCCTTTTTTAATCAGCTCTATTCATCACAATGGTACTTAGGATACCAGCCCATGAAAGCTTATGCTCAAATAAATGTGTTCGTCTCTAAGGTGCCACAGGTACTCCTGTTCTCATTGCACCTTAGTTTTTATAGATGTTGCACCTTAGCTTTTATAGATCCTTTGACATTTCATTTTTATTGGCTATTAAGTGACTGCGTGAATGCTTAGGAAAAGTGTAGGTTGAGATGCTAGGAACCAGCTACCCTACATTTAGTTAGCAAACAGGGCCAGCACTAGGCCTGGGACCCACCAGGGTTGCTTGAGCCTAATTAGCACTTTTCATAATGAGAAGGCAGTTCTGGCTTCATGGCTCGTTGCTCTTGCGGCTGAGCCTGTCATGTGAGATGCCTGGGTCAGCTGTGGTCGTTTTGGGTAATATGTCCATCTGTTTGCCGGAATTGGACTGAGATTCCAACACCCCACAGTAATATCACAAGGAAAACTAAATATCATTAAAAAAAGCGATGAGCCGGGATGGATTGGAACTCGTGACAATGAGGAGCAAAGATCCGTGTCCCATTACCAAGCTAGCTACTTACATGGTCCCATTGCCTGTGAAATATAAATGCCTCCCGTTCATTAACGGATGTATCCTTACACGACCCAGCAAACTGGGGAAGTATTTTTTTTTCCATTTTAATGATGGGGATCTGAGGCACAGATTCACTGTATCTGTCCTCTAATTTCTACCAGGTTTCCCACCCGATTGCCTTCAGATCATGTCCTCATTTGATATCTCTGTACCCCCCCCCCTTGTCTTCCCCATGTGCTCACAGTGACTCCGGTGCAAGCCCGCTGATTTCAGCCGTGGTGAAAATCTCATATCGAAACCCCAAAAATAGTTGGTAGCTAGAGTTAGGTACTTGACCCCTGCACCGATTACCCTTAGTAATGCCCCGGGGGGAAGCAAGGGGGGGCGTCCTGAAATGCTTGCAGTGGCTTGAGTCAAGATCCTTTTATTTCCTAGTCTGACTCCTTTCTGCTAATAGCTGCTCCAACCTCTAGTGCCTTTCCATGGGCCCTGCCATCAGGTAGTTACAGATGTCCATTCCCCACAGCCACTGTGCAGCGTGCATGGTGAGAATTAGCCCAGTTCTGCAGCTGAAGGAACTGGAATTTATGACTCACCCAAGGTCACATAAGCTAATATCAAATCTGTGTCTAGCTGCCAGACTTCCACATTCCAGCTTTTGAGCTCTAACCACTAGGCCCCACCACTTCCCAAGGTAGGACCGGGCAGTGACACAATAGGGCTGAATAATGAGCGGCTGTATCCATTTCAGGAGAAGTGCTTTATAAATCCTTTGCACTTTAGTGATGAACAGGTAGAAAAGACAAAGTAAGACGGTCGTCCCGTGTTTTCAAGCTGGAAGGAAACAGGAAAAGTAACTGCCATACTTAGCTTGGCAGCTCTTTGGGTAGGGACAATCTGATTGTGCTGTGTTGGTATAGCACCTACCACAATGGAGTCTTGGTCCACAACATGGGCTTCTGGGCACTACTGCAATACGAATCAATTGCCTTCTGTACACTTGTTAGTGCCCATTAAAAAGCCTTTGTTTACACCTGATGACACTAGAGGTGTTTCAGTGGGAACTTTATGAGTAATCTGTCACACACATCCTTTCCCCATGGCCTTTGACACCATCTGCTTTGGAGGTACCATTTATGTGACGTCTTTTATAGTCTCACTGAGCAGTTTCTCTGAACTCCATCTCCATAGTTGGAAGGAATCAACAGCTATGCAGTGCCATCTGGAGGCAGGCAGAAGCATTGCTGTCTGATTCCCAAGAAATCCCTCTAAAAATAACTGCATCCTGAAATAGATACTGGCTTAACAGCTCTTAGCTGGACCCTTATGACCAAATACAAAGCATTAGCCAGAGGCACAAGTCCAGTGCTGGATTACCATGGTGAAGAATGCAGTCTAAATACCTAGCTAGAGCCAACTGCAGAGAAACAGTATGGTAAGATTCTTCTTATGGCTACTCGGTCCTTTGTTACACGTGCTACAAAGCTATATAACTCCCAGAAAACACTCTGTTCCTAATAAATAACATATACTAGTAGAAGGTGATGAGGTAGATATGCTGGAGGGTAGGGATAGGGTCCAGGGTGACCTAGACAAATTGGAGGATTGGACCAAAAGAAATATGATGAGGTTCAACAAGGACAAGTGCAGAGTCTTGCACTTAGGACTGAAGAATTCCATGCACCGTTACAGGCTGGGGACCAACTGGTTAAGCAGCAGTGCTGTAGAAAAGGACCTGGGGATTACAGTGAAAGAGAAGCTGGATATGAGTCAGCTGTGTGCCCTTGTTGCCAAGAAGGCTAACGGCATATTGGGCTGCAAGTAGGAGCATTGCCAGCAGAACTAGGGAAGTGATTGTTCCCCTCTAGTCAGCACTGGTTGAGGCCACATCTGGAATATTGCATCCAGTTTTGGACCCCCCCAACTACAGAAAGGATGTGGCCAGATAGTAGAGAGTCCAGCGGAGGGCAACAAAACTGATTAGGGGGTTGGGACACATGACTTACGAGGAGAGGCTGAGGGAACTGGGATAATTTAGTCTGCAGAAGAGAAGGGGAGGTGGGGGGTTGATAGCAGCCTTTAACTACCTGAAGGGGGGTTCCAAAGAGGAAGGAGCGCGGCTGTTCTCAGTGGTGGCAGATGACAGAACAAGGAGCGATGGTCTCAAGTTGCAGTGGGGGAGGTTTAGGTTGGATATTAGGAAACACTATTTCACTAGGAGGATGGTGAAGCACTGGAATGGGTTACCTAGGGAGGTGGTGGAATCGCCATCCTTAGAGGTTTTTAAGGCCTGGTGTAACAAATTAATTAATGGATGAATTAGTTGCTGTTGGTCCTGCTTGAGCAGGGGGTTGGACTAGATGACCTCCTGAGGTCCCTTCCAACCCTGAGATTCTATGATTCTATAATCCTGGCATCACTTTCTGTTTAAAGATCAACCATTAGAAGTTCTCTAAAATCTGCATGCTTAGTGTGATTATCTGAAATTTCCTGTGTCTCATTGGCATGTTGGGTAGTATCAGTGGCCCATATCTGGAGTCATTTGAGCAAAGGGTTCCAGAGATACAGCCCACCCCCACCAGGAAAACAGCACTATCAGTTTGAGCCCTACCTTTGGCATTTTACAGACAATGTCCTTTGCATGTTCCTTGCCTTCCATTGAGGCGCATTTTTGGAAGTTGTGGCTTGAGGCCAACAACATTTCTGTTTTAAGAGCAATAGTGTAAAGGGCTCTGAAATCCATATGCAGACTCCGATTTTTACCTTAAAAGTATTGTCAAGGAAATTGGCATAGATTATAGGGAAGTTGAAACACAAACTTTTAGGGTAATGTTTTCATGATTCAATTGTTATGTTTTTTTGCATAATGGAACTGAGCGTGATCAAAGAAAACAAATCTCTGGGTCCTTTGGTCAAGGGGAGCCCTAACACGAGTGCTTGTAACACTTTCATATTCTAGGGAATTGGAACTGGAGAGTGTGTGTTGCGGGGGGGTCAGTACAGAATGGGGATTATGGTCTTTAGCCCCTTAGGGCTGTGATCTGGCAGAGCTACCAAGGGCCAGCGTCCCCTTAGCCAATGACCCTTACTAGTGTAAGGGATCAGCCAACCACCACTTATGAAAATCCCGTCTGATGACTAGAGCTTTCAAAAAACGTCGTTTTTCTATGATCCGTTGATGAATCAGGAATTGGCCTCAAAGGGATCTTTGCTTTTTGGGCACTGACAGAGCAGAACCATAAGAATGTGGGAGGAAGCCGGGCACCTTCCCCTGATGTATTTGGAGGGAGGGAGAGAAGTGGAGCCATATGTGCCATCCCCCCATCCTTACATCATTAATCCACAGACCTCATGGCTCCTCCACCTGACTGAGGGAAGAAATTCAGGGGCCTCCCCTTCCCTCCATTGCTCCCCAATGAAGGGAAGAGCCACAGAACTTTTAGCCTTCCCCATGCTGCCTCTAGTGGTGGGGAAGGGGATCCAGGCTCCCCTTTTAGGGGGAAAGGAGCAGGGCAATGGGGGATTTAGGGGACTTTAGCTCTGCCCCAAAAAACCTTCCTGCTTCCATATCTCCCATTTCTGTTTCCCTTCAAAATATGCCCAGGCTGGGGACTAAGCATGTTCTGTGGGGAGTTAAGAACAGACATACTTGCTGCATGGAAGAAGCAAACAATGCAGAGCCAGGGGAGGGGAGGAAAATGGGCATGTTTGGTGCAGAGCACAGTTCATGGCCCTGAGATCCTAGCTGGGAGTTGATAACAGGCATGGTTAGAGCATGCACCAAGCACACAGTGCTGAGAGTAGGGTGAATTGCTGAGAACATGTATATTCCATGCATGACACAAGAGCTGAAATCTAGAGAGGGGATAAGATACCTACCTGAGCTGAATGGAGCAGTTCGTTCTCTCTCTCTCTCTCTCTCTCTCACACACACACACACACACACCCCATTGCTATTGTCTCAGGTTGTGTTCATCTCTATGGATTTACTTACTTATCTGCATGCACTCCAACTGCTCACAGAGTGTGCCCATACTACAGGCACACAGTGATGGAACTACAGTTGTGCTGCTGTAGCACCACAGTGTAGACACTTCCTAGATCAGTGGAAGGAGTTATTCCATCAAGGTCGTTAATTCACCTCTCCAAAAGGCAATAGCTAGGTTGACAGAATTATCATCTCAGGCTCTTCTCTATGGGGTGTTTTCATTCAGCTGAGAACATCACACTGAGATGAATGGGCTGCTTCACACCTCTCTGAGCCTCCCAGGTTGCTCAGGGTCAGCTTTAGCTATGGACACAGGGACAGAAAGAGAAGGGGGAACCTGGAAATGCAGGTGGCTGTGGGAGAGAGATGCTACAGTGGGAACTGCATGTTATGGGGGATGTTGTATACTGCAGGGAACAGTGGGGGCAGGCTGAGAAGGAGAGACTCACACCAGTCTCCTCTCATATACTTAAGGTTACTGTAACCTACATGGAACAAAAAAACTTTCAAAATGTTGTGCAATATCCCATGGCGGTTCTCTCTCCCTACCCTGTCAGCACTGACACACTCAAACTTCCATAGCATGACCACTCTCATCATTTGCCTATAACAAAATGTACAGGTCAAGGGAGGACCATTTACAAACCCTGTATCCTCCTGTACCTGTCCTAGTGCCAATCTGCAAACCCAGGTGATAATTGCACCTCCCTAACTTAACACTCTCTCCTACAAACAGCAGCTCTTTTTTGGTTTATAAATAAACTGCAAAACCCTAGGAAATGCTCTGACTAAAAACTTCATTAACACAGTAATACCTTGTGCTCTTCCAGGATGTTGAGTTCAGCTACACTCAGACCAGGAGAAACACAGTCAAGGTGCATGCCCCCCTCACACTGTCACTGTCATGGTCTGCACCCTCACTTGAAACTGGGGGGTTTCAAGTTGAGGACCAGCATGTCTTCCCCCACCCTAAAATCCTAGGGTAGGTCTCCCTTTTGCTGCCACCACCTTGGTCAATTACGTGGGCCGGGACACCCCTGTTTCCCCCGTCTCCCTTCAAAGACACTCCCTGGGAACACAGATCAACTCACAGAGGAGGAACTTTACCCCTCCCCTCTCTTCCCTCTCTCTAGCCTGCTCCGGAGAGAGAGATACCTTGATTCAAACTCCTTGAATCTCTCCACACAGGGAAGCAGCCCACTTCCCCTCTCTCTCTCTCCTAGCCACTTTGGAGAGATATACACCAAGTCAAATCCTTGACTCAACACAAAGAGGGACTCACTTCCCCCCTCCCCTTCCCTAGTTCTGGAAAGAGATACCTGATTCAAACTGCTTGAATCAAACCCAGGAGGACTGTCTCTTCCCCCCTCCCCTTCCCCTGAATTTCCACAAGAGAAGGAATTAACCAAGTCCAAAGAAAAGAATTTATTAAGAGAACAAAAAGAAAATACAGAATCTCTATGAGCCCAAGCTGGACACTCATAGGGGATAACCTTATCAATCTCTGGAGAGAATTCCCCCTCCCCCCTTTCTCAGTAAAAGCAATAACAGCAAACAGGAATAAAGCATTTCCTTTAGCAAACACACAATTGCAAATATAGAAATCAAATCATAAGACTAATTCGCCTTTCTAATTAATACTCACTATTAATTAGTAGAAACTACTCCAGGAGAACTTGGAGACATGACTGTCCTCTCTTAGATCCAAAAAGAGTTCTTGAGCAAAACAAAGAAAACACAGACAAAAGCTTCCCTCCACAGAGATTTGAAAAAAATCTTATCTCTGATTGGTCCTCTGGTCAGGTGGTCATCAGGTACTGCATGTTAACCCTTTACAGGTAAAAGAGACCTTAACCCTTAACTATCTGTTTATGACAGTCACCTTAACTGTGCCCTCGCAATGCCTCAACACATCCATCATGCACACACTAACACTTGGAGAACAGAGCACATGAGCACTGCAGGATGAAGTCGTTCTCTTTGCCAAGGCAAGATTTGTGTTTAGGTCAGGCATAGTGAAAGGGTGCTGACTATGCTCAAACACTGAGCCTACATCACATAAGCCACCCCAGAATTCCTACATGCTCTAACTCTTTCACCAGGCTGCTGCCAAACCCTATGAGAAGAAGACCCCTGTGCACCACTCATGTTTCAGCCTTCAGAACTCAGCGCTGAAAGAGACACACTTGGTGGTTCTGAGTAAACGTGCATCTGTGATAGATCTTCCAACTAATCCCTCCACCTAATGTGCCCCCATAGCCGTAGCTAAGTCAACAGAAGAATTCTTCTGTCAACGTAGCTATTGCCTCTCATAGAGGTGGATTAACTACACTGATGGAAAAAACCCTTTCATTGATATAGGAAATGTCTACGCCATGGTGCTATATAACAGCAGCACAACTGTAGCACTGTAGCTGTGCCACTGTAGTGTAGACACACCCTCAGTGTGAAGCTGGAGTGCATGCAGATAAGTAAGTAAATCCATTTATTCATGTCTGAACATCGGTGACATCATAGCAGAATTTTTGGAAGCCTTCACAATCCATCACTAATTTTGCACACTTAGCAGCAGACCTTCCGCTGATCATGCAGATCAATTCTGCAATTCAAATCTGTCAAATACAGTGCAAACATTCTCTTTGTTGTTGTTCATGTCTGCTTACTTTGGCACCACCCTTACTGGATCATTACAGTCGTTAGTGCTAGCTGCAGGGGGCAGAGTTAAGGTTGTGTGGTAAGGGTAGCGTGTATTTCAACAATGTATTTCCTAGTTTTCAGAAGCTTGAGTGTAGCTGATCTTAATGTTCAGGAAGGACACCAAGTACCACCCAGCAACAATAAACAAAGCTTTTTGTCAGTGAATACAGGTGTAAATTTCACTGAATGAGAATACAAGCCATTTAAGAGACAGTAGGTTAAAATCAGCACAATTTAACACTATCCACTGCTTGTTGGAAAATAATTTTAATTGACAAATTTTATTTATATAAACACAACTAATTGAAGCATCCTGAATATTTCTTTAGCTAACATACTGGACTATACTAAAGAGCATTCTTCATATACAATGAAACCAGTGTTCTAGTTTTCTTTTAAATAAAAATATGTAAAAAAAAAATCTATGTCAATTACTTCAAAAATATTCTATAAACACAACCGAAAATATAGACCACAAAGGGTCTTCCAGGTGCCTATGGTCTTGCTCAGATGTTATCATGGCTGGCATCTTGGAGAGATCCCAGAGCTGCAATCACAAAAAAAGAAGCATGGGTGACACATGCTAAAGAAATCGAGAACCTTTGACACTAGGATGAAAGCTCTTAGTATAGAAAATTATAGACAAATTACTTGTTAAGGTCCCATTTGAGAAAAGCATCCCCATTTGGGACAGCATTTAAACAGTGGTCCCAGCTCCTGCAGTTTTATCATAAATCACATGCTATTTGGGGTCTTTCCTAAAGCCCCAGCTCCTGGAGTCAAGTGATTACATGGGAATCCCAGCTTTAAAAAAAAATGAAGATTTTAGTCCACGTTTGTGGATAAAAGCTTGAAAATGTGAATCTGAAAAGCTCAAAAACCCAAAGACAAATAAAAAGAACCAAAAAAAGTTTATTTTTTAAATCTCATGATTTTATGGGGCCTGACTTGGGATTTTTGAATGCTTGGGGTTGGCTGTTTAAGTGCATGCTCAGCTTTAAGCACATACTTTGGACCCAATGCTTATATACTGTCCTGACTGAAGATGGGTTTACAGCACATGCTTAAGAACTTTTCTGAATACACTAACTCCTCAGTTAACGTTGTAGTTATGTTCCTGAAAAATGTGACTTTAAGGGAAATGATAAAGAATCCTGTGGCACCTTATAGACTAACAGACGTTTTGCAGCATGAGCTTTCGTGGGTGAATACCCACTTCTTCAGATGTTACGCGAATCCAATTTCCCCATAAGAATTAATGTAAGTGAGGGGGTTAGGTTCCAGGGAAATTTTTCACCAGACAGAAGACACACTCACACACACACACACACACTTTAAACAAACAATTTAATACTGGTACACAGTGATGATGATTGTGAAGCTTGGTTGAGGTGGAGGAGTCAGAGGGTGGGATATTTCCCTTACGGCTAAATGATGAACTAGCAATTGGCTGAGCCCTCAGGGGTTAACTCTCTCACTCTGCAAGGCAGTAGGAATGGAGGGAGATATGTGCATTTCCCTTAAGTACACTGCCTTGTTAATTAAATCAGCTTGCAGAGACCGCAGCTGCTGCAAGCTCCCTCTGTCCTGAGCCCTACTCTATGGAAGATGGGGTAAGCAGGGTGCAGGAGCAGGGGGAGGGGGACGCCCTGACATTAGTCCCCCTCCCCCCGCCCGGCACAGCAAGCAGGAGTCTCGGGGAGCAACTCCAAGGCAGACGGCAGGAGCAGCACATGGCAGTGGGGGGAGGGACACAGCTGAACTACAGGCAGCTGCTGCACAGGGAACTTAGGGGAGTGGGGAGCTGATGGGGGCTGCCCGGCCACCCTGGTTCCAGGCCCCCCACCAGCTAGCTGCAAGGGGCTGCTCTTCCTTCAAGCAGTAGACAAAGCAGGCGGCTGCCAAACGACATTAGAAAGGAGCATTACACAGCTTTAAATGAGCATGTTCCCTAATCGATCAGCAACATAACAGCGAAACAATGTTAACTGGGACGACTTTAAGTGAGGAGTTACTGTACGGACCTCACTCAAGGCACAAGCCCCATTCATTCACAACAAAGAGGCAGGGTCAAAAGTTACAGATTTGGAACAGAGTACCTGAGAAACTAAGAACAGCTCAGGAGCCACAGGACATTTGACCCCACTGGCAGGTCTTTGCCATCTCTGTGGATTTCTATGATTCCGAATGCTTGTAAAACAGCCAGACACCTCGAATCGCTCCCCTTCTGTGCATCAAAGAGGAGCCCTAACCCAAACTCTAGGGACAAGTTGCATGAGGTCAGAGACCAGGTCGTGGCTCTGCATGGACCATTTCATTATCAGTCCCAATGAGTTAGCAGGGGAAGAGGGGAAACCCTATTAAGTACGTTTCTCATGACAATGTCAAAATGTGACCTGGCTCTAGTGGCACCTACCAGGGTCTTTATGGCAAGGCTCAGAAGACTGTATTCACTGGAATGGGCTTGTGAGAAGCCAGCCCATGGGACAGATGTGTGATGGGCTTTACGGCAGAGCATAGAGCTGACATGGCGCTGTGAGACGGCCAGTTCAGCTTCTGCAAGAAAATACTGTAGCTGTCCTTGTATTCTGAAACCCAGGGGCTCCTGTGGAGCACAAGAATAATGGATGAGAAGGGAACATCAAAGCCGAGCGCTACCATATCAGACCACACGCACTACGCCCTGTCTAGACCGGGGATTGCCCCAATTTCAGCAGCGGCTGGCCAGCCACCTGTGCATTGGTGCAAACCCCAGGCGCAGAGGAGGAAAAACGCAATTGGTACCTGCTTGAAATTGGGATACATCCCACTGGTGCAAATAATGACTTTGCCTGTCTCACCCAGGAGTTGCAACGTTACTGCTACACCAAAGGCAGTGAAAATCCCCTGCTTTAGATAAGGCATTATGAGAATTTCTAATGCCAGTAGTAAGGGTCCCTGGCCGTCACATGACTCTGAGGTCATAGATCCAAATCAAAACTTCAGTGCAAATCGTGGGGGGGGAGCGGGGAAGGGAGGGCAGGAAATCACCCTTCCAGGGAGATATCATAGAATCATAGGGTTGGAAGGGACCTCAGAAGATCATCTAGTCCAACCCCCTGCTCAAAGCAGGACCAATCCCCAAATGGCCCCCTCAAGGATTGAACTCAGAACCCTGGGTTTAGCAGGCCAATGCTCAAACCACTGAGCTATAGATATGACATGATCTGCCATTCCTAAGAGCTCAGGAGTCATTGTGCCTGGCTGTTTGGCTCATACAGAGGAGTCATACATGCAGCCAGCTCCAGGGCCCCAAACTCCTTTCTTGAGGGGATGTTTGCTAGGAAGCTCCAATGGGGGGAACCCACTGGCATAGGCTCCATAGGTGCTCTGTGACTGAAGCACCCATAGAAAAAAAATTAGTGGGTGCTCAGCACCCACCTGCAGCCAGCTCTTCCCCCAGTGCCTCCCACAATCAGCTGTTCAGTGGCATGCAGGAGGCAAGGGTGTGTGTGTGAAGGAGTGAGGATGGGGCGGGCTCAGGGGAGGGGGTGGAGCTGGGCATTAAGAGGCAGAGCAGGGATGAGGTCTGGGACCGAGTGAGGGTTGAGCACCCCTGGGGAAAGGAGGAAGCCGGCGCCTGTTCCCACTGGAGTTTAACATCCCCTTCACCCATTGCATAAGATTTTAAAAGGGAGGGGTGAACTAGGCCTTGTGAAATTATTTTATCCTGAAGGGATGCTTCATTTTCATTGTTTTCAGTTATTTATTACACATTGCATAACATGTGCAAGAAAAGAGACACCTGAGAAATATCATGTAATCTTACTCTACAGTTCTAAAATGTCAGAAAACTATCCCCATTCTCTCTCTCCCCCGCCCCTCGCTTCCCCCAATGCCCAAATATCACTCACTGGTTAAAATGGCCATCTTCCAAGACAATTTTAGAGAAATTCCTCTGCGCTTTGCAACGTCCATTGTGGACTCCGGACCAGAATTTGTAATCTGTGCTGTAAGTGCTTGTCCCATCTGAATTGCTGCAATCTGTTAAAAGATCAGAGAGATCAAATAACTAAAAGGTCTGTCTACACCGCTTCTCCTGTTACCATCAGGAGTCTCACCAGTCTTTTTTCGGGTACATGTACACAGCAGCTGGAAAGCCTATTTCCCGGCTCAAGCAGATGTATAAGCGTCAGCTTGAATAGCAGGGTGGCCATGGTGGCATAGGCAGCGGCTCTGGCTAGCTGCCCAGGTGCAATCCCATCTGAGACCCTGGGTATATAGTCAACAAGCCCATCCCACCTCTAGCTGCAGCCACTGATATTTTTAGTGCACTAGCTTGAGCAGAGCTAGCACGTGTATGCTTGCCTGAGCTGGGAACCACACCTCCCCGCTGCTCCATAGACATGTCCTTTAGCTCTTTAGGGTCTCCGCATTAGGCTTTTATGCCAAAAATATCCAACTGCTATTGCCGGCGATAGCAGCCCTAGTGAGCACATTGTGGTGGATTCCTGCTTAGACACAAGGCTTAAAACATCAGCAGCCACTAGCACCTTGTCTACACTAGGGCTTCCACTGCTGCAACCACCAGTGGAGCTGAACCAGAGATAGTAACAGTGGGAACAGTTTTAGCAACATCTCCATAGGGTCAGCAAGGCCTTTTAGACTAAAGTGATTCACTCTGGATCTTATATGGACTTCGGGAGATCGGAGTTAGAAAGTCAAAGAAAGCAGACATAGAAATGATCTCTTTGGTCACCCAGTCCCACTCCAGGCCCATGCAAGATTACTTCTCACCCCCTATAGTCAGTCCTACTCTCTGAGCATCTAAGAAGTGACACGTTAATGTGCATGGGGATGTAGGACAGATATTGTTAGTAAGCGGACGCAGATAAGAGGCCCAAAGGCTGACAAAGAAAAGCAGCGATTCAGTCCCAGTATTAGAACTGTAGGGTGATCTCTCAACAGGCGGAGAGGACAAATACCTGGCAGATCCAGGCTAGGGGAGGGCATAGTGAGGATTGCCAGCTCTGCTGCATTGGTTCTTCTCCCGACCACTCCCACCCCAATAGAAGTGCTTCTGTTCTCTCTCTGTAGGAGACCAGATCTACAGGCTGGAAGGAGCTGGTTTAGGGGAATTGCTGCTTTCTAGGCAGTCATCCCTTGCTCAATCCTGTAGGGATTCCTTAAATCAGTGTTTTTCCAACCAGGAGATCAAAGGATGGGTTTAGGAGCAGGTCACGGGCTTGGGCTGTCAGCCCCTGCGGCAGGGCTTGGACGGCTTCAGCGCCTGCCCAGGTTGTGGAGCTTGGGTGGCTTCAGCTCCCTACCTTTTAAAGTCTTAAAAATCATGATTCCCTTATTAAGTCCAAAGGGGATCGCCAGCACAAACAGGTTGAGAAACACAGCCCTAAAATAACGATGACTGGGTTAATGCTAAGTTAACACTAATGGTAAAGAGCTTTAGCAATTATTTTTGTGCTGTAACATGATTCAGGGTGGTACGGAACCATATTGTAACTAGCATAAAACAACATTTACAATGTTCAATTTTTTTTTTAAATGCAGAACAATGCTGGTCAGAATGCAATGTGCTAGTTAATAAACCCAGGGTTGAGAGTTCAATCCTTGAGGGGGCCATTTAGGGATCCGGGGCAAAAATCTGTCTAAGGATCCTGCTTTGAGCAGGGGTTTGGACTAGATGACCTCCTGAGGTCCCTTCCAACCCTGATAGTCTACGATTCTATGTTTGTGTCTTACTGCCCCCTGCTGGACAGAATCAGGGTTGTTCACGCATCTGTGATTATGTGGCACTCCAGGGGCTGGCTCCAAAAGAGAACATGGAGCCCAATCCAAACCCCAGCAAAGTCAATGAAAAATTGACTTAATTGAGCTCTGAATTAGGCCCATAAACTTTAATGCTACTGACCATTAATAGACATTCCCCGTTGTCTGAGGTATATTTTCAGCCAAAGGTCTTGTGCAAGATTCCACACGTTGTGGTTAAGCAGATGGACCATGGGATCTATATGGATGTGGCCAATCACAGAGTTCTGTAGAAACTGGCAAAAGCAAATTTTCAAGGGACTGGGCCCCAGCCTCCTTTTACATGAGTGAATTTTGCACCTGCAAAATGTTGCACCCACAAAAATTAATTGTGGGTGCAAATTGAGAACTTGCCCTTCTGACATACACCTGAACTGTGGGTGCCAAATGGGAGCCCCCTTCCACTCAGCCCTGAAGTGTATCTAATGTTCTCACTCTCTTTATTCAATTCCCATTCTTCTCCCTAGTATCTTTTCATTGGCTTGAACGCCAAAACCCAAAGCTGGGCCAGCAGCTCCTCTGCAAGGACACACCTCATGGTTAGACTGTTGCCATACAGCTAAATCAACCAACCTTTCCCAAACACAGAAGACCCCAAGACCATGCTCCTGTTCTGCTGAGCTTTTGTTTGCCTCGCTCTGCACGTCTCCAGGATAAATTGCTGATAGCTGTCCCAGGTCTGACTTGGTCTTCGCTTGTAAAACACTGGCCCTTCCTGATCTAGGAGGAGGAGAAGACACATTGTGATAGAAGGAAAGTCACCGTCATTTTTAAATTATTCTCTTGGGTTCCATCCTGATAAAGATGATGGGGCAGATCCAGGGCTGGCTCCAGCGTTTTTGCCGCCCTAGGCAGCGGGGGGAAAAAAAAAAAAAAAGAAGAGCCGTGATCGGCAGCAGCTTTACCGCGCCGCTTCATTCTTCGGCGACAGGTCCTTCCCTCCGAGAGGGACTGGGGGACCCACCGCCGAAGGGCCGGCCGTGCTGCCCCTTTCCGTTGGCCGCCCCAAGCACCTGCTTGCTGCGCTGGTGCTTGGCGCTGGCCCTGGGCAGATTCTCAGCTAGTATCAATTGGCATAGCCCCACTGACTTCAGTAGAGCTTTGCTGAATTATACCAGCTGGGATCTGGATCCCAGGGCATTTCCTGAGTGGAGTGAAGGAGAAAGAGGAATGACAATGTTAAGCAAGTGGATATTAACATCTTTGTGAGACGATGCTGTCTACTATTTGTGAGGCACCACAGCAGGTCAGGCTGCTGAAAGAAGGGATGGCTCCGATGTTAACGGTGCCAGCCTGGGGATCAAAACAATGGGCTCAATTTCCTACTCCACCACAGACTTCCTGTGTGACCTTGGGCAAGTCACTTTGGCTCAGAGCCACAAAGGTATTTAGGCTCCTAACTTCCATTGATTGCCATAGACGTTAGGAGTCTAAATAGCTTCGTGGATCTGGGCTTAGTCTCTCTGTGCCTCAGTTCCCCATCTGTAAAATAGGCCTAATAGCACTACCCAAGCTCACAGAGGTGCAGTGAGGAGAAATATGTTAAAGACTGTGAGGTGCTCAAACACTACAGTAATGGGGGCCACCCAAGTACCTTTGATAGATCCAGCTATTCAGCCCTGCATTTGCAAACAACCCTCAGCTGAAGTACAGTGAGAATTACCGTCTTTTCCTGGACGCAGCTCAGTGGTTGCAGAAGGCTGGGGATAAAATGGTGAAGGAGAAGAAGCCCCTCTTTCTGTCATGGCGGGCATTTGCATTCTTTCCGTTTTGTCCTCCTGGGCTGCAGTTTGCTCAGGGTGGGGATAACATTTAGAGAGGTAGGATTCAGCATTTGGAAGGACTGTATTAAAATACTTCCTCTGCTCTTCCTGGACCTCTTGGAATGATTCAGGACCAAATGAGCAGCCTTTGTGATCCATCTCCAATCTGTCATCAGAGCTAACAGCTGCTTGACTGCATGGTCCTTCGGCAGTTTCTTTTCTCTGGCTGACAGGATCTTCCATATACATCACTGGAGGCTGGGACTTGGAAGGCTGTGCAAACTCTTTGGCCTTCAGCTGGGCTTCTGCTAACGTAATCTTCTGCAGAAACAAGTCACAGGTGAATGGAGGTGAGGTGGGCACATTGGAAACATGGCTCAGTGACTTCCAAATGTGAGGTTACCTGCCTACTGCAAAGTATAGAGCCCTTTGGGATCAGTGTCTCCAAATATATTAAAAGCAGCCATAAGATTACCTGTAAACCAGAGCCACTGGGGGAACTGTAGCATTAGAAAATATGCTTTAGTCAAACATATTGGGCTCAATAAAGGGAGTGAAATTCCATGGCTTGTTTGCAGTGCAGGAGATCAGACTACTACATGGATCTATGAAACATACGATATTAAAAATGTACAGAAAGTCACAGCTCAGCCTCCTCCTGCCATTTTCATTGCTATTTTTGCTACAGTTGTGGGGGGTTATTGTGTGTGACTCTAATAGGCTTCCACATGGACCCTGGGGACGACTGGACCCACAACAGGCCTAATAGGACTCCATCGAGAACAGCATGTTGTTGAGAAATAAAACCAGCCCACCTTCCTAACATCGCTACAGAGTGTCCTGGAACCCAGTTCATCAGACTCTGAGCAAACAGCAACCTACTTATACCTGGCAAATAAAATAGAATAATTCACAGCATCAAAAGCTTTAGCCAAGCCAACAAAGCGGGAGACCTAGCTTGCTGCTTACTGACAGCATGGATAATACCTTCAAGGAAAGCTGAAACACAGCCATGATTCCAGGCACCATGGCTCATGGACAGCAAGAATAGCAGCCTAAAAAGCCAATGTGCCTTTTATTGACTAATCTTTCCATAATACAGGAACAGGCTGATAGAACATATTGGAATCTGAAGCAGTCCCACTTCAGAACAATGCTACATAGTGCTGCAATAGCCTGGTTTCCACTCTAAAACGGTAACGTAACCAATGAAGTGCAGCAAAAATAATGTATATGCTACTAATTTGATAAAAAGCCTAAGGGTGGATAGTGGATGGGGAAGAAGTAAGTTGAATCACACCCAGGTGATTTTCCTGAAGCTAAGACCAAAAATCAACAAGATGAAATTCAATAAAGACAATTGCAAAGGACTACACTTAGGAAGGAAAAAATCAAGGACTACTAATGAAAAGGATCTAGGGGTTACAGTGGATCACAAACTGAATATAAAAGTCAACAAGATGATGCAGTTGTGAAAAAAAGCTAACAACATTCTGGGGTATATTAATGAAAACGTTGTATGCAAGACACGGGAGCTAACTGTCCTGCTCTACTCGGCACTGGTGAAGCCTCAGCTGGCGTACTGTGTCCCATCCTGGGCACCACACTTTAAGAAAGATGTGGACAAATTGGAGAAAGTCCAGAGGAGAGCAACAAAAACTAGCTTTAAAAAAAAAAACCTGACATATGAGGAAAGGTTAAAAAGAAACAGCCCCACCCCATGCCACACATCTCCCTGTTGGGGCACATAACAAAATGCATCCCGCACATGGACGTAAAAAAATTCGAGGGAACCCTGGAGCCCAGTGAAGTTCCCCAGTTCTCAGACATTTCCTCCATTCTAATCACCCCAAGAAGCCCATCACATGTCAGGACATTCGCACAGAGCTGATTGCCTTTTAAGGCTCTTTAGAGAATAAAACCTGCAGTGTTGGTTGGTGACACAGAAAACAAACACTCCTCTCTCAGTCTGAGCTGTGGGGTGGATGAGCAGAGGGTTAAAGCTGGAATCTTGGAGGGGGAACGGCCACCTGAGGCTTGGGCTTCCTGCGAAACCAGTAGCCAGCCTAAGAGAACAGCGGGAGTTTAGTGCAGGGAATGTTAATGAGCCGAACTGGCAGTGAATACTGTACCTGCTTCCCAGAGGGCAGGAGGATATAAGTTGGCAATGAGGGGGAAAAGGCAGGAGGGGGAAGAGAAGCAGAGTGTGGAACCTAATGTGAGCCTTTGTTTTCAGGCTGCTTTAGAGAGAAAGCATTGGTGGCTGTGGCATGAGCCTTTGCTCTCAAAGGCTGTCATGCCAGGTTAACACTGCATGCCAGTATCCCCTTGCCAGGCGGTGACACCTCTCAGAGCCACCAAGCAACAGCAACACAAGCAATTCCTCCATCTTTTCCCCCCCAAGCCTGTACTCTTTCTATTTTGGGCACAGGGCCGGTCGTGCCACTTTAGCAACTGAAAGAACAGCCCCCATGGGGCAGGCTCCTCTCCCACTGCAAATAAGCTGTTGTCCCGACCAGACTGTCACAGTCAATTAGAACAGGCCAGTCAAAAGGAGGCAAATCAGATTAAATAGTTCAGGGGTTCACTCCTACCGCAAGGCAACTTTAAAAGAAACACAAATTACTTCCCTTCAGAAATCTGCTGTGAGGCGCCACTCCGGACTCCTTCCTCCCGTGATGGAGCGAGGTTTCGGGATGATTACGACCTCGTGACATGAGCAGGTCTGATGTCCTGACTCACCCAGTTACACCAATTGGGCTAGTCACCTGCCGTAACTCAGTAAGAAACTGGAGTGTCCTGATTAGGGGGTTTAATGTATGACCACCCCCTGGTGACTGACCATCTAGTGGGGATTTAGAAGCACAGTGAACGAACATAGGATCAGTGCTCTTACATGATCCCTTTGGCACGTCTGAATTCCCCCGTATGGCCAGTCATGAGGGGACAATTCCTATTGTAACAGGACATCCCTTGATAGATCAGGATGCGAGACCTCTGTATCTAAAAGCATTAATCTCACTCTATTTACCTTTACTAGAAGGCCCACCGGTTAGCTCAAAGTCAGTAGCCAACTCACAAACTTCTCTACACAGGTCCAGCCACTAGAGGGGAACAGAGCCACACTGTGTGAGTGTGAGTTACGCTATGTGCTCATGGATTGTAGCTGACAATGCGATGCCTGGATAATAAGCCACACCGTGCTGCCAAGTGGCCTCTGTAGGTCATGGAGGATTGATGAACTAAACAAGGAAAAACCTGGTGTACCTGTGTAGGATTCTCAATGGGTGGATTATAGTCATTGTACGGTCTGTAGTCCATCATGTACGAGCTCTTGTACATGTCCAAAGAGGCAGGTGGCTGAACAGAGAGAAGAACACAAAATCTGTTACTCACTCCAAGAGTATAGTATCATGTCACCCAGTCACATGGCTGAATTATGTGGAGGGGGGTGGAGGGAAGAGCTTTGGAAAGGATCAGCTGCCATTACACAAAAGTTGCTAAACGCTTTATCAAACCCAATTTCAGGCAACCACATAAGAGCACAGCTCCTCTTCTGGGCACCGTCTTGGTCTCCCTGGGTTGCTGTGTGTTCAGCCCACAAAAGGCAGCAGCTTTTGATGCTGGGAATATTCCTGAGATAGCTGGACAGTGCTTGCCAGCCTGGGTGTGGAGCAGTGTACATCAGGCCATTGGCAATGGAGCCTCTTCCATTCTAATTCTGGGGGTCTCTTTTAAACAGCTTCCTCATTATCACATCAAACCTGTTCTGAGTAGGGACAAAATTCACCCCGGTGCAGAGGGCCAGTACCAGGTCCATGCACCACAAGGTCCCACTTAAGCTTTCAAAATATAATGCAAGTGGTTCATCAGCCTTGGCTCTCTGAATTTTACCCTATGGGCAGATCTTCAGCTGGCAGTTCTACTGATTTCAACAGAGCTATGCCAATTTACACCAGCTGAGGATCTGGGAGGTACTTAGAACAGTATTCATGTGGGTTTGGCCAGTGTGGGGTGACTGATTAAGATGGATCTAAACAGGAGATCAGTATCCAGTTGGAAACATGGCTGCTCCTAGACACCGAAGCCGGTGAGAGTGACACATTCTGCTGCAGAAGAAAGCAGCTGTTGGCCCCAGACCAGACCTGTTCTTGACAAGATGCTAGAGTTTGTTTGGCTGTTTTTCAGGATTATGTGACGGGGTGGCCTGCAAGAACCAGGAACTGGACTTGATGACCCAGGAGTTACCTTTTATTTTGCTAATGGAAAAACTGTCATTAAAAAATAGGACGTAGGCCTGGAAGGTGACCTTCCATTTAAAATTACCATTGTCAAGCAATTTCGATCTCAGATCAGATAGATTGGTTCAATGACAAAGCAATGGGAAAGTGACAATGTGACCAACTCCTGCAGACACTCATGCAAACTTCCTGTGGGAGCCAAGACTATGCAATACACTTAGGCACATGCTGAAATCCATCCCTACTCAGCAAAGCATTTAAACACATACTTAACTTTAAGCATGGCCAGTCCCACACTTCAATGAGATTTAACATGTGCTTAAAATTAAGCATGTGTGTATCCTGATTCAATGTACTTAAAATATACTTAAATGTAAGCATGTGCTTAAGTCTCTGAAGTCAGTGGGAGTTAAGCACATGCTTAAGTGCTTTTAATTATTCAACTGCATTTTAAGAAAAAGGTAGAGCTTAACTATTTCAAACCATTTTGTTTTTCCTTAATGATTCCACTAAAAGAAGCCAGTAACTATATCGTCACAAAACATTGCTTGGGGTACAAGGATAGTTTTTGTTATGGGCAAGAATATATTTAATATGTCTCATTCGCTTGTCCCAAGATTTCACCTATTTCCCTGAGTGCCTTACAGAGGATTGGTTTAGACATGAAAGAAAACTAGGAATCTTCTTGTCCTTAGATGCACGTTTTTTTCCTCAGTTTGATGACCAACAGGAGCTCATGATTCACTTTCAGCATCATGCAGTGGGCAAATGCCAATAAGATAAAAATCCCAGTATGCGCTTCACCTTGGAAATGGATATTTTCCGAATCACATCCACCATGGTGCACCAAGAACCTGGAATGAGGGAAGAGAGTGATGGGTCAGTAAAACAACAAACAAACCACAGCCCTTTGCTTCCTCCACTCCTGCTTACCCTACTCTGGATCAAGGGCTCTCATGGTCTTCAGTGGGGC
This sequence comes from Mauremys mutica, assembly GCF_020497125.1. Classification (NCBI taxonomy): domain Eukaryota; kingdom Metazoa; phylum Chordata; order Testudines; family Geoemydidae; genus Mauremys; species Mauremys mutica. The sequence continues at coordinate 130,094,888 of NC_059076.1, read as the reverse complement.
TGTTGCTCCTGGTGAGTAAGTGGGGCAGGATTGCGGGCCTGATCCTAGGGAGTGCTTGGCACTGAGCATATGGAGTCATTCGCCCATTAGTTCCATCAGGTGGAGGAGAATTCCCAGTCTTTTGAGGGCAACTGTACTAATATACCAGATTAAGCCCTCAGCTGCACCAGCCTGCATCCGCTCCCTCCCGCTGAATGACCCAAGCAAATGTAGTGCTCTGCACCCCATGGGATGGCAGCAGGTGCCCTGTGGCACAGCAGAGAGGCTCATTCATGTGGGATGTCTGGGTACCAAGAACAGCCCAATGCTCTGTGGTCACCCAGATGGGCCATTGTGCGTCAAAGGTGGCCACAGGAGGTGGGACTGGGGCATGCGGGTGCAGGCAGGTGTGGTGTGTGTATGCCTTGGCATCCCGCTATTATCCCCTCACCCTGGTACCTGTGAGGCTAGGTCTGCAGGTAAGAGAAGCTGCTACGTGGTTCTGGCCCTGAGGTGCTGCCTGACTGAGCTGGGCAGTAGGTGTGGGGCTGGAGCAGTTTCCAGGGCAGGCAGCAGAACATTCCGCCCTTTGTGAGGCGCCTGGCTCCAGAACCTGGGGGCAGAGGGGGCCTTCTTCTGCAGGGAGATGGGGGTGGGGTCCAGACCCATGTGCTCCCTTGGACAACCCACCACGCAACAGGCACGGCGGCTGCTGGGAAGCCTGCAGTCCTGATCCCCTCCAACCCTGCCAAGCGATATACATGGCAGAGAGAGGTGCCAAGTCTGCCCAACATGCCAACAACTGTTCTTCACCCCCACCAATATCACCATGCCCAATACCCCTACTGTCCTTCACCCCATACCCCCCCAGTGCCCCCTACCCCCAATACCCCTACTGCCCCTATCCCCATATTCCCCTCAGTGCCCCCTCCCCATGCCCCCCTCATTACCTCCACCCCAATACCCCTCCCCATAGCCCCTCAATACCCCCACTACCCCTTCCTCATACTCACCTCATTACCCCCACCCTCAATACCCCCACTGACCCCTCACCATATCCCCTCACTGCCCCCACCCTAGTACCCTCCACTGCCCTTCAGCCCACACCTTGTCACTGCCTGTCACCCTGAATACCTCCCATTGTCTCCTCACCCAGTGGAGCACAGGAGACAGAAGCCAAGATGGAGGGGATCCATGAGGCAGGTCAAGGCAACCTTTGTAAACAGCCCCTTCAAGGAGCTCAGCAGTGACAGAGAGAAGGGAGATGGGGTGGTGGCGGCTGGAGCTGTGGGCTGGGTTTTGAAGAGAGGAAATGTACTTGAGCAGTGAGGAGAGGGAGGCAGAGGGAGAGGAGGGGATGAAAACAGGATCAAAGTGAGGGGAACAATCTTCAGGAAGATGCAGGTTGATGTGGACAGATGGAAGGGTTGGAGTGAGAGTATGAGAGATACCTCAGACTCAGAATCTAGAGTAGAGGAGGACAGGGTATGGGAGAGGAAGGGGATAGACTGGAGGAATCTCATACTAGATCTTGTCCATCAGCTCCTGGAAGAAGTCAGTGAGGCCCAGGGCAGAGTGGGAGTGGGCAACAGTGAGTCTCATGCATTATGCCAGGCCAGGAGCACATGACATAGGCTTGCACCAGGGAGAAAGGGCTGGTGGAGGAGTCCAGGATGGGTTATAATAATTGGGCCTACAGATTTACTCCAAGTGTGAGCTCAAGTGTGGGAAAGTTTCTGAAATGTTCCAATTACGTAGAACAATAAAACGCTGATGGGAAAAGGTGCAAAAGGGAGACAAAAAGATTGCATTGGTTCAAACAAAGATGTGTATATCAGCCTCCTTATATAACCCAAGGACTGTGTTTAAGGCCTATCTGGTGAACAAAACAAGTGTGGGACCAGAAATTGATGATCCAAAATTGGTGTGTTGGAAATTAGGCCTAATTCATGGACTACTGTATCGATCTCTCCCTTTTGGAGTCCTTAAAAGAAAAGATTTTGGGGAGAAAATTACTCAAGTGTGAGTGCAACAACCGCTGACTGAAAAAAGGAAAAGGAGCTTCATTTCCTCCTGGGACCCTGGGATCCACCATGACATCATTGGGCCTTGGTCATCCTGATCCTGAGCGATTCTGTAATCAGACCAGGCCAAGAAAGAGACACAGATGACATCACACCTCCCTCTGGTTCTGACTAATCCCCAAAACCACCTGGGATGGAAGACTGTCTCCCACCCTATTTCCCCACCCCCGCCCCCCCACACACACACCTTATTTCTCTCTTTCCTAGCTCTCCCCCTTACCCTGCTGTTTAATAAGAGTCTTGGCCAGCCAAGAAAATATATTTTGCAATAATGCTGTGAGCCTGTGACTAAAGAGGCAGCTAAAGTCAATGTCCTAAACAGTCCATTGCTGGTACAAGTTTGCCAAGTCTCAGAGCAGCTAATAAAACCATGGGCCATGCCTGTGTTGCTCCAGCAGCGAGGTTGCAATTGAAAGTCAACACCAAAGACCGAAGCTGCATTTTCTATCTTTGCTGTTCTCTTCTTTCCCCTTTTGTGTATTTGTCTTAATAAAATAAAATGGGATCCAATTTTGACAGCAATAATGACAGCTTCAGCGCATCTCATCTAACCTTTTTCTCCCATCCCTCCACCCCTCAAAAAACCCCAAAACAATTACTACCATCTGAAAGACTGTCAAACAAGGGGACTTTTCCTCTAAAAAATCCTCTCTCTAGCTAAAGGAAAAGGGAACAAAGGATGTTGTTAAAATAAAAGCCTTATTTAACCCCCTGCCTTTCAAATGCTTTTACTGGGTTTCCTTCTTTTTCTGTATCTGTAATAAAAAATTAAAAGGATGTTTAATAGTGTGTTTGCCATGGTACTAAGTAGGCTGAGATCTCTGTATTCCAAATCCTACACCTTGTTTAAAGCTGTTAAATGTTGGACAGTTACAGGGTCATATAAACAGCTTTAACTCTTTGGGCCCATGCATCCAAGTTGATGCAACAGACGGCATGGTGATGGACCATTAGCATGGGACCATCTGAGAGAAGGGCAAGAGAGCTGTTTGATGAGAAAGATGGCAGAACTAAAGATGACAATGACCTATTTGTAGTAGAGTTGCATGCCCTCTGGATTTTCTCCAGATATTCCAACAGGGCAGGGCAGAAATAGAAGTGGAGGAAGCAGGTGTGAGGTATTAGGCAGGACTGTGGCAGACTAGAATGAGTAGATCAGTAGAAGAACAGTGAAGTCCAGGATGGAGAAGAGAGAGGATCCAAACGTCTCATCACAGGTCATGATGTCACACTTAGAGCCAGTATATATCACTTGTTTTAAAACCACTTCTCCCACCATATTAGCTCCAGTGGTGGTTCTGAGCAGCTCTAGGAAGTTGGTTTGATGGACACAGTATTCAGTGTATATATTCCTTATGAGACCAGCTCATGTTTAAATGCTCCCAAAAGAGACAGGTTTTGTGGTGGGGTTTTCTATGACCCTTCACTGAACTGCTCAAATTTAGTAATCTGTCTGAAGAACAAAGACACAAGTGCACTCTGTATCAAGTGTATGAAAAAGACAGGAAGTGGCTGCTCATTACAGACAGTTTCAAGTATTATGTTAGGTGGCTAGTTTTTGTGACTACCTAGGGGGTTCAGAAGTTACAGCTTTAGTGCAGAAACCCTGTGTTGTTAATGGAATGCCCAACATCTGTCCATGGGAGGATGAGGCAACCCCTGCCACTTCCACAGGTATGACCACCAAGGACATGGCTATATGGGGCACTTAGAGCATAAGCTTCTTTGGGCAGGGACTGTTTTTTTAAAATTCTCTGAGTGCAAAGGGTCCACACAGACTATGTACCATTAGAGTTCTCCAAAAACATTATTTTATTCCTGTTGATGTTACTGAGTCAATACAGAGGGGAGAGTGAGTTGGAAGATATTCTCTCATTCCAAATAGAGATGGTAAAAAATAAATGTTTTGCAAAGTTTTTTTTTAAACTGATTTTTTGAAATTTCAACATTTTTTCTAAGAGTATTTAAAAATTAATAATTTTGCAGGTGGGATTAGGAAGTAAAGCAGCTTCATTGACATTAAAATTTTCTAAAAGATCACCAAAAAGTCAACATTTATTAAAAACAAACAAACAAAACCAAAAACCTCAACCAGCTCTACCTCTCCTCAAGAAAAGTATCCTCTGAGTTCCAGGACCTTTATTATGGCACAAGAGCTGGAAAGAAGCCAGCTTGACTTTCTGATCCTGGGCTGAGTTTACAGAACCAACAAGGAGAAAAAAAAAAAAAAAACCATCTGTTTGTCTTGGCCACTGCACCACTGCCTGTTGCTGAGTGGGAATCAGTATAGGATCCTGCCAGGCCATTTGTAGGGAGGAAATTTTCTGGCTATAACCTGATGGCAGGGACTGTCTCTTTGTTCTATGTGCAGCACCTAGCACAATAGGGTCCTGGTCTATGACTGGGGTTCCTCAGCACCACAGAAATATAAATAATAATAATATCATTGCAGTTTAATATGTGCACTTTTGTAATACACTGCTAATACTCCAGCATAAATGGAGTCATGCACTGCTAATACACCAGCACTCCAATTAGGTACAATTAGGACTGCCTGGTCTCCATTAATACCTTATGCAAGTTACCATTAGAGTAGATGTTGCACCCAGGAAGAAAATTCTTCCCAGAAACGTGAAACTATCATGTTCTCCTGTGCTTAGATTAAAGGGATTACAATCCATTTCCTTCTTAATACAGCTAATACTCTATGGGAAACCCTCAGGCCAGGGATTAAAGTACTTATTCAATTAATTAGGACCAAACCCCTGCCTTAAAGTCATACACAGAAGCATCAGGTAAACATTACAAAGGTCTCGTCCTTCCAAGGCTGGGAATATTGAGTGCATTCCCAGTGCAAATAAAACACAGGCTGCTCTCTAAAATTACCTGGAATAATATAAATTAAAGTCATTCCATTTCTAAAACACAGCACCTTGAAGCACTGTGTCATTAAGGGAACAATCCTGCTGCACTGAAATCAACAGCAAGACTCCCACCAATGGCAAGAGGAGTGGGGTCTAATAAGCATTAGAGACAGCCTTAAACCATAAAATTAGCCTCCAAATCTGAATTTCAAGTACACCCAAGTTTGGTATGTTTGTACCTGGGGATAAAATCCTTGCTCTGTTAATAGCAAAACTCTCATTGACTTTAATGGGGTTAGGATTCCACCTGAGTCTTTACTCCATTATAAAGATAAGAGCTATGTGCAAAAATTTGGACCCAAATCCAGGTCTTCCTTCATTATGGAATACTTCAGTCTTTTCACAGGCCAAACCCACATTAACGGCAACATGAGTTTCTGTGTGTTGCCAGCACAGGATCAGGCCCCTAGTGCTCTTTCTCTCTCTAGAAAAACATCTCCCTAAAGAATAAATAATGGGGGTGGTAATTAATATTACTCAAATTAGACAAGGGCCACAGCCCCAATGCCAATTTAGATCAGCCCCTAACTCTGGGAGCCTTTGCCTCCAGACCCATTTCTGATTCAAATACAGAAAAGAGAACAAAACATCATGTATTGGTGCGTTTTAAGCATTTCCTTAGCCACTATCACCACAGCATTCGAGCACCTCTGATCCTCTCCAGTGCTATTAGTTTTCATTCATTGCGACTCACAAACCTGTCTGTCATGGAAGGCTCCACAGGAGACACGGCTGTGCACTGGAGCTTGACCCTAATTACACACAAGAAAAGGCAACAACAGAGCAAGAGTTCTGACAACTGCTGCTCAGAGCAGCTCTCAAACTGCTCTTCTGTGCACCTTTTTCTCCAGACAACCATCGTTAATGGAGCACAGCTGAAGGTTTCCACATCAGCTGCAACAACCTATCACCGTCTACTATTCCCACATAGTACTGGTCAGCAGGACCACAGCAACTCAGTTAGGGCCTGATTCAAACTTAAGTCAATGGAAAGACTCCCAACAAATTCAGCTCAGCTCCCAGATACCATCTTGTCCCCTGTGCATCATACACTGTGAGGCAATTCATACTTGAGTTATTGGTCTAAAATATCACACTGTGCAGAGCAACTTGTGCAACAGTCCCCGCGGGTGTGGCTTGTGAATGGTCCTGCTGTGGTTTGTTTCCCCAGCTTCTGTTGGATCTGCTCAGAAAACACAACTGAACAATTCCCTCAACACACTGAGCTTGGTCCCTATGTTCACCCCAGTAGCTTTTTCTATGCTCCACCTTCTCCTTCCCCAGCTTTCTTTACACTGAAACATCTGTATCCTGGCCTAACGTTTCCCTGGTCTTTTATTTAAATAAGTCCCCTGAAGAGAATTCCTTGTGAATACTGTCGGTTCAGAGCTCTGGGAGAAGTGCACATTTTTATTCGCAATGCTAATATCGCTTCGTACTTTTCACCTGCAAGGTTTTCACCAACATTATCAGCTAATCAATCTTCATGACATCTTGGCAGGCAACTGTTAGCATCCCCATTTAAACCCAGCAGAGGGGCTCAGGCTGAAATTTTCACACTTGGGAGCCTAAAGTTAGACACCTAAATAAAAGCACTCCAGAGTTCTCTAATGTGCTGATCATCCCCCAACTCCCACTGGCATCAAAGAAGGAGCTGTGAAAATCAGGCCACTTAATATGGCTGCAAGGAGGCCAGAACAAGTCTATGCATCACTCAGAGATTAAGTGGGATTTATATGGTACATCAGCCTTGTGCTGACCCTCTGCATGGGCATGATTTCCACCCTTAGGTGCCTAAATCTGGCTTTACGTCCCTGCCTCAATTTCCCCTACTTGTAAATTGGAGACCATATTCTCCTTGCAGGGTTTGAAATTCATAGAGCACTATGGAAGTTTCATTTATTACCAAACTGATGACAATTTATTACAGTAAAACATCGGCAGTGTTTATAATACCTCCCTGGTGACCCAACTCTTTACAAGTGCCCTTTGGGATGGCAACAGGGGTCGTTGCCCTGCTGGCCTATTTGAATGATGAAAGAGAATAGTGATCAATAAGTAACACTCCTATTCTGTGTCTGAGCGATGGAGCGTAATCTGTGAGAGGATCTGCATTCATGTTATCACCGAAAAAATAAAGAGCAAAGGGGGGAATCTTCTTCCAGGAATAAGTGCTGACAGGTTATTTAGTCAGTGCAGGGTCAGCCACCTATTAGGATCTAACAACAGACACTTTCAAGGAGGTGCTGCAGCGGGGTGGCTTCTGGATAAACACTTTTGATGGAGCGTATTTCATGTTTCTGTCTTTTTCTTTGGGAGGGGGCACTTATGGAGGCAGATTGTCAGAAATGGTCAGCACTCTGCAGCTTCCATTGTCCTCGCTTTGGAAAAATCTGACCACTTACCTTGGTGACTAAATAGTTGCTTCTGGGTTCTGAGCTCGTTCGAAACCCTGGCCCTTAATCTTAACATCGCAGGCAACTTCATCAAACTAATGAACATCTGTATCTCTTAATGCCATTTTTAGCAGATGTTCAGCAAACTGCTCCAAACCACATTTATGAGCAATTGGATGCCAGGAATCTTTTTTACTACTTAGTCAATAACAATTCTCTTTTACATTTATATCGATCTTTCAACCCCCAGGATCCCAAAGCACTTGATACTGGGCCAGTCCCTGCCTTTCTTGCATCGTCCAAACACCAATGGAAGTCAACAGGAGTTGTGATGCACGCAGAATTCAGATTCTATGTCTTTATACACCACTGCAATGCACGCCCTTCTGGGTGGAAGCCAGCATCCCGAGAGACAGAACACTGCACAAAGGAGCAGGTGAGAAAGGGAAATGTTGGCCAGCTACCCCTGCTTTTGTAAATAGCGCCTTTTGATTGTGCCTGTGCTGTACAGATATGCAAATAGGGGGAAGGCCACAAGCAGCCTTCCTTCCTACATGCACCCCTGCATGTGGATTGGGAACTGTCATGGATCTGGCCCGAGAGACCACAGTTACACCAGGGACGTATTTTAACTAGAGCCAGTCAGAAAATATTTTCAGTGAAAAATGCTCAGTTATTTGTAAATTTGTCACTACATTTTTGTTCACGATGGTTTTCAGTTTTTGAAAAACACTTTGGGGGGGTCAGGGGGGTTAGGGTCATTCTAAACCCCCAGAAAATTTGGAAAGAAATGAACATTTTCATTTTGAAAAAAGGCCATTTTCCATACAATGCACAAATAAATTAAATGGACCAGCTCTCACTTTTACTGTTACATTTAAAAGAAAAACAAAAAAAGTTTTATTTCTTCAAAACAGAACACAGCATTCCATTATCAGTGTTCCAAGACCCATAATCCTCTCTGCTCCAGAGAACAATTATGGACCTAGTGTAAGTGACTGAGGCCCCTCCGATCCTCAAAGGTATTTAGTTGCCTTTAGGCACCTACCTATCTTTGAGGATCTGGGCCTGGGAGAAAGACACTTGACTTCTGTTACAATCTCTGCTGCTGACTCGCTGTGCAAACTTGGAGGAGTTATTTAACTTCTCTGTGACTCGCCTTCCCTAATTGTAAAGTGGCTATACCAATATCCAAAGAGCCACTTGCGTATTTTTTTTGCAAGGCTCTCAAATACCAGAACAGTGTGGGACAGGCAGATACATGGCTCATCTACCTCATAGGGATGTTAAAAGGTAGCCTAATTAATTAATAACTGAAGGCACTAAATCATTGCAGTATATTATTATTGTTATTAAAATTAAAGGCAAATAAACTATAACTAGCCTAGGGAAGGATGGCATTGCAGTTAAGGCACTGGACTGGGCTCAGGAGATCTTGGTTTGATTCTTGGCTCTGTCACAAACTTGGGGTATGACCTTGGACAAGTCACTTTAGGGTCAGAGTCCCTTCTGCACCAAAGCTCTGCTCTGCATAGTAGAGACATGGGCTGTTGAAATGAGTATGACTCCCTGATTCTATGGTCATTCTGCCCCCCGCCAGGAGTCTTTTCTAAACTGCCAGCTGCTAATGGTTACCAAGAGACTATCTGCCAGCCGATAACTGCCCTACTGCAGCAATGCTACGCCCGAGCCAGTCCTATGCTGGCTGGGGGAATTCCCGGCTGGGAAAGCAAAGCCAGTCTCTGCTACCTATGTCCTGCCAGGGAGAAGTGGGAACAGATTGTACATGTGTGTCTGTTCCCCATCTGGAAAATGGAGATCGTAATACTTCTCTCCACACAGGAGGGCTGTGAGGATAAATTCATTCATGTTTGTGATGTTCCCAGATACAATATGCCTGGGAGACAGGGGGAGATGGAAACCTAGAATGACATAAACTTTAGGTACAGAAATGCATTTTTCACAGCTTTCTTTCTTACTAGTTGTACCTCTTACCAGACTGTAGAGTTGGCATTTTAATATATTAGTACTGAATATATCGTATTAAAAGTAGGTGGCTTTGCTATGCCAACATATCATGTGGGAATTTGGGAAGCAAATGCATATGTATATTTAAACGCTTAGATTCCATGAAACTGTTGTTTAAATGGTCCGTTAACCACATCACTTTTCTCCTCATTAGGCTAAATTGCTTGAGGTGAAAAAGCCCTTCTAAAATGGATTTCACTTACTCAGTGCAAGGTAAACATGCCTCTGGGACCATTACCTCTTGTATCAAATATCCAAGGCTTTGTTAAGAGCCTGAGGGTTTGATAAATTGTACCATTATTCTTCTTTGGAAGATGAAGGTTATAATTAGAGATGGGCCCACGCTAGATCTGAGCCTGGTGTCACACAGGCCTGTCTATATAGCAAGGCAAACCAGAACTCCAAATCCAAACACCTTGAACCTTGGGGAAGTTCCTGTTTTGATCATTCCAGAGACAAAAGTTGTGACTCGGGTTTGTCTCTAGTGGCAATGAGGCATAAGGCTGACTCAGCAACATGGACTTCAGCCCAACACCCGAATTCAGAGAGGTCCAGGTTCTGCTATCCTAACTCATGTTGAGTGGAGCCAGTATACACCAGCTGAGTGTCTGGCCCACCAAGTGCTCAGCATGACTAGCAATAAATATACCAGGATTTTACTCTCACTAAATACAACATAAAATCCCAACCATTTGGCTAACATCTCTACACGGGGTGATGGGCCCAAACTTGCTGGACTTTCCTGGGACAATTCCTTTGTGGCATCTAGTTCTTAAAAGCAACCTAGGCTGAGAAATCATCATTCAGAATTGACTCAGGCAGGATCCAAAACCCAGTCAAGTCAGTATGAGTCTTTCCCTTGATTTTAATGGGCTTTGGATCAGGCCTACAGCAAGGAGATTTCCTAGTTTTAGCCAGTTTGCTGTTTGGCCGATGTAAACTTGTCAAGGAGAATAAAGTAAGCTTAAAACAACCACCTGTTTACAGTGACAGGAAAAGTAAAGTGAGATCCAGCGCTTGCAGGAGGAGAGAATTTAAACAATGCAAGAGGTGGTTGCATGTCATTTCAGCAGTCGCTCTTTCTCTTTGATCTGCGCTTAAGAACTTGGAACATCACGGATCATATGGTCATTAGAGAAGTGTGCCACTGAATTTATTCCACCTTGAAGTCTGAAGTGTTTGCCTTTCCCTAAAAGTCTCCTCCTACTTCCTTCTCAGTGTAAACCTGCCCTCTGGATTCCTTTAGCAGAATCAGTCCCTACATATTGCAGAATAGGCACTATTTGCATTTCTGAGCAGTAGTCTTCTCTGAGTTTGGAACAATTTATTGCAAGAAAGTTCAGGCTGCTTCTTTACTATTTGTATTTCAGTAGAGCGTTGAAGCTCCTACTTCAGAGCCTCATTGCATTTGGTGTGGTACAAACACATACTAAAAGCCAGCTCCTGCCCTGAACTTACACTCTGAATAGACAAGATAGGTAAAGGAAATTTAAAATATTTTAACAAAAGAACAGGACTCTCTGTTCCATTTAGCTTTTGCTTTACACATCAAAACAAACAACAGCAAATGTCTCTTTCTCATGTTTTGTCTTAAACAATATGAAATATCATCATGCTGTTTTGGTTTGTATTTAACCCAAGAGCAGGCTTGTCTTTTGGCTAAGGTACAAGAGTAGAAGTCAAGGAATCTGGTTTCTTTTCCTGCTCTGAGACAGATCTCTTAGCCTCATTTTCCTTTTCTAAAAAATAGAGATACAGTAGTGATACGTCCCTGTCTCACAATGGTAGATGTGTTAAGCATGACTTAAGCATGTTTGTAACTTTAAGCATGAAGTCAATAGGATTACTCATATGCTTAGATATGTAAGTACTATGATGGACAGCACTCAGTCAGAATATGCATAGGTGAGATATCCTTTTCATCAGGTCACCTTCTAAGGAACTTTTTAATTCTAACATAATGCTGTACAAGAGTGACAAAACCGATAAAATGAGAATTTGATAAAAATGTTCAGTATTTCATTGCAGGCCAGTTTATGACGCAGAATGCTAGTTTCATGATAATTTGGTGAAAATGAAAGTATTGCTATTTCTATAGTCTGAGGCACAGAGAGAGCAAGTGACTTGCCCCAGGTCACACAGAAAGTCTGTGGAAAAATCAGGTTTGAGACCAGCTTTCCTGAATCCCAGCTCTGTGCCTGAGCCACAACTCTGTCCTTCCTGGAGCAGTGCCTGTTTACACCAATGAAAAATTTGGCATAGGAATAAGTACCGGAGAAGCAAAATATCATATTGGTTCAACGTGGGGAATGTGAGTCCTTTAAAAGCAGAGTCCTCGTCCCCTGTCAGATTTTAAAGCAGATGTGGGCAGAAAAATTGCCAAACCTCTCTGGCCATTTCAATAAAACCAACTCTTTTCATTTCTTTGAATTTAGAAAGGTGCTTCCACGCTGTTACATTGAGCTCCAGTTTGTTGATACCTTCAGCAAGTATTAACAAGAGGTAATGTCAGGGGGAAGTGAGACCCGTATCTCAGATTACCCTATAAATTGATGAAGGCTTCAAAAAGGATTACAGGCCCAGAGCCCTCCTAAGTACAGGGATGCCATTACAGCTAAATCAAAGGTAACCATGGGGCTTGGCAGGTAACTGTCAACATCTAAGGGAAGGAGCAGGCCCGTGAAGGAGTTCTGTGTCAGGATTAAATTCGGCCAGCTTTATTTTTATTTCGGGTGAAGGGGTCAGGCAGAAAATCTATCCCTAGTGGCCTTTATTTACAGTTAGCAGGGGACAGCTGATGAAGCATTTAGAGGAAGAAGGATGAGCCAGTCACTCCTGAGTCAGATCATCCTGATGACAGACTGAGGATGTCGAACTGACATAAAAGCTAGGAAGGTACACTGATTCTGGAGCCTTTTATGAATGAAATGTAGGGTGGTCCTAAAAAAGTCAGACAGTGGAGAAACTCCCATTGATTTCAATAGGGACAGGACTTCACCCATAATCTTTACAAGTGCAACACTTTGTACTTTTAATAGCGGAATCAGCCCCAACCTGCATGAAGTAAAAGTATATTACCTTTCTACTCCCTGCAGCTCCTTTAAAGCTCCTATATTGATAATACTTAGCTCTTATGGAGCAGTTTCCACCTGTAGATCTCCAGGCAATTTACAGAGGAAGTAACTATAATTATTCCCACTTTACAGCTGGAAAAACGGAGGCATGGAGCAGTGACATGACTTGCTCAAAGTCAGATAGAAAGTCAATGGCAGAGGCAGGACAGGACAGTCAGATCTCTTGATTGCTACTCTATTGGTTTATCCACTGCCTCTGCTATCTGGCTGTAACCCTTCTTCTAATAGGACACAAAAGTAAATAATTGAAATAAATGTTCCACGTTCTCCTAACCTGTTTAGACCTAACCTGTTAAATGCCCACCTATGAAATCTGACACCTACTTTAAGATTCTGCTATTTTTTGAAGTTATAAAAGAGTTCCCCATGGTAGCCTCTGAGTGCACACATGTGTGTCTGTTCTAGAACATCACAATTTAAAGCTGACTTCCGTTGGAAGGGGCCAAGGGGGAATACTGAATTTGTGGCCTAGTGGCTTCAGGACTGGGCTGGGACTCAGGAGAGTTGGCTCTGTTCTAGCCTGTCAAGTAACCTTGGGCAAGTCATTTCATGTCTTTGTGCCTCGGTTTCCCCATCTGTAAAATAGGTATAATGATACTGACCTCCTTTGTAAAGCACTTTGAGATCTACGGATGAAAACTCTATACAAGAGGTAGGTATTATTATTATTATTTGCTTCTTTTTTAAGTAAGATGTAAGAAAGGACTTTTTCCTAGCCCCAAACACACATTTTTTTCTGCTTGTTTTTTTTACATTAGAAATTCAGGTATTTTCTGCCCTATTTTTTGCTGGAAGACTCTATGGGCAATTAGACAACTGATAGAATTATGACATTGAGTATACCATAATGCAAGTAAAACCTGATTAGTTGAGATGGGAAGTGATTTTATTTTTGTATTCAAAGGTTTAAAATGCCCTGACTTTTGCAACTATCTATTTCATTCATACACCTGAGAATCATTTGAGAGAAAAGAGGTCTCTTTTAAAGACACAACATCCTCGTGTCCTACCATTAGGGTTTGAGAAAGAACCCTATCCATATCTGAGCCCCCTGTGGCTGAATTCATTCCACCACCTCATTCTCTCACACATCCCCCTGCAAAAGCAGGGAGGAGCAGACTAGACAGTCCTAATACATCCAGGTGAAAAATAAGAAGAAAAACCCCTGACTTGCTATGCTCTCTTTATAAATCATAAAGAAACAAACAAGAAAAAACACACCCTCCTTTTTTAGTTCTTTGCAGGAAAGTTTTAAGGACAACTGGGCAGTTGATTCCACTCTCCGTGACGCTGAAGGGAATTTGGAGTAACTCAGCTGAAGTCAGCGGCATCTGGCTCTAACCAATTTGAGGCAAAGTCAACTGGAAAGACACCTTCCCAGACGGCAACAGATTCAGGCTCATGCCCGAGAAAACAGATAGGCTTTGCCAGGTGCCCTGAAGAGCAACCCAGTGCCTGCTATGTGGTCCTGAGCATCCTTAGATCCCTGACTGAGCACTTCACAAGGAAGACAGATACAAAATAAAAGTCCTGCCGCATTTGCCTCCCAGATGCAGGAAATCCTCACACACTCCTAGAACAGCAAGGCCTTCTGAAAACCCTGCAAGGAGCCTGATGTATAAGGGTTAACCAGCACTGACTGAAATTGAAGAGACAGTCCTGGATCATATGCACTTATTATGTGTCAGACAATATGCTTTATCTCCTGCTAATCTCCTCATCTGCAGCTATGCTCACTTCAGACAGGAGTCAGATTATCTCTGATGATGAGGTGCTATGGACTACTGGCTGCAAGGGATGGAGGTGAGACTCCGGAGAATACTTTAATTATGCTATGAACTATGGTCCAGTAAACTGAAAGGCCATTGTTTAATCTACTAGAAATCATCTATTTTAACAGATAAAGGGATTCAAGTTTAGGTCCACCCCCCTCCCCGAACAGTGTGCTATTCCAGTTGCTAATGGAACATCACAGCTTTGAATGAAACAGAAAACCCAGAGAGAAGCATCTGAGGCATCAACATCACTTCTTGGGAAATTCACATGGGTTGTCCCCCTTTGATGCTGTTTAATCATCTCCATCTCCCTCACCCTCTCAGAGCACAGCATAAATCACCTTGTTTCCCTTCCCTTCCCACCTTTGATTTTTAGAGCTTCAGGCCAAGCATTTCAGAATAGGCAATGTGAATTCTTGACTCCACCAAAACCTGTTGACTTCCACGGGGGGCGGGGAAATTATCCCACATCTGCCTAATGCCGAGTATTTTGCAATTTCCTCTGAAGCATCTGGTCTTGGCCAGTGTCAGAGACAGTGTATTGGACTAAACGGACCACGAGTCAGATTCAGTATGTCAGCTCCTATGCTGCTGAATTCAGAGTGGTTTGATCTTTCAGGCCTTGATCCTCCAGCCCTCACTCAGGCAAGACTCCCATTATCAAACCTTATTTGTATTATTGTAGTGCCTGGGAGCCCCAGTCACGGACCAGGAGCCCATTGTGTTAGGTGCTGTACAAACAGAGGACTAAAAGTCAGTCCTTTTGTCTTATCTCTTTGGTTTTCAGTATGCATTAAAATTTGCCTGTAGCCACCAAAGGACCAGTCAGATGCCTACTCAATATGGTCTCCAACTACCAATCTAACAAAATTGTACTGTAGACCTCAGGGACACTTAAAAGTGGTTGCCTATCTTGAGGATTGCCTTTAGTCTATCTGTCTACCATACCTAACTACTTATACTGAGAAATGGTAGACCTTAGACCCAATTAATCTGAGCATTTCTGAGGTGAGATCCTTAGTTCAGGTTCCAGTGCATTCCTTTGGATTATGTGTGTCAGAATTTTGGGAGGTGTCTTAATTATGAAATTAAGGCACAAACCTCAATGGATGCTATTGGGTGCTCAGTGCGTTTGAAAATCCGGCCATTTATTTCTATATGGATTTTTGAGCACCTCACTTAGGGCTCCAGTTTTTTAAGCATATAGCCCACTAGCCAAGGATCTTTGGGTATTAAAAAGATGGGGCTTTTCTGAGACATCCTGGAGCTTTCAGCACCCAGAACTGGAGCCAGAGTTTCAGAAGAGCTCAGTTCCCAAATAGGTGGCCAGAATTTCAAAATGCTCCACACATTGGAGACTGAAAACTTGTCAAGACGTGTCGCAAAGGAAGCTGCAGGGAGCGGAGCTCTTTTGACAATCTGGTGCCAGTTGTGTATGTTGAGCACTTGAAAATCTGTCCCTTGGTTATTCTTATTATTCATTTCTATTGCCATGGTCGTGGACCTGGTGCTGTACAAACACAAAACAAACCATCCCTGCCCCAAAGAGCTTACAATCTAAGTATAAGACAAGAGACAACAGATGAATCCAGACAGACAGGGGAGTCCAAGGACACAATGAGGCAATATTGGTCAGCATGATGGGCTGTGGCCTCAGCACACCAGCAGCCCAGCCAGTGTCAAGATGTTTGTAGCCACCCCAGCAAAGGGGAGTATTAAGCAGGGTTTTGCAAGAGGACAATGTGTTCATTTTGCAGATATTTATGGGGCGCTTCTCCCAAGCGGGATGTAAAGTTCAGCAGTGTGATGCTTATACGTCAGGGCTACCAGCCCCAAATGCATGCAGGTATTTAAAACACCAGAGTCTATATTGTCCCACCCTGCTTATGGGAGAGGGTAGCATGCACTGGCTTCCCCCTTTGCATATGGATGGGGGCAGTACCATTTCCGCAGCACTGTCTCTTACTCAGACCCTGCACAAGTGCTCCATGCAGGAGGAGCCCGGTGGAGTGCTGGGGACAGCAGGACAGTTCCCTGCCAATGCTGGGTTGACCCCTACTCTACATGGTCCAGGATTTGTGAAAGCTTTAAAATGGCCTTTTCAGTAAATAGATTTTTATCAGTAAAATAAATGTATTAACTTGGATTCAAATCCAGGAACCCCCAAAGAATCAGGCCCAAGGGTATCCCAAGTGTATACTCCAGGGCAGCAATTGCCCCTGTTGGCCTGCTCCCAGGAATGAAGACCGCAGGACTGAGCCCTTTTAACTTAAATCACAAAGGGGGTTATAAAAGCTTTGCTAGAAAGGACAGAACAAAATCCTTCCCATCCCTGAGCTACCCGCTCCATTTAAAATTCCACATGGTGCTTCCAAAAGAGAGGAATCGTCACAACGCTAACAGTAGCTTGGTTTGATCTTGCTCACACGTTTCCAGACTTGACTGGGAGAGAGAAAGCCCCCTGCTTAACATCACTCGCAGGAAAGGAGCCTTCAGGTACAGCGCTAGCCACACACCTTCAGCAGATGGACTTTATTATTGTTACCAAACAAAACCAAGTGGGATTATGTTTATGGGCTCAGCAGTGGGGATTCTTTATATGAATCTGCTTGAGCCAGAAGTGACACTGTTTTTTGAGAGCTGCAGGAAGGAATGCAGAGATCTGAGTGCTTCTGGAAACTTGTTTCCAAACATTTGGAGTGTGTGCTTAATCCATCCTCAAACAGCTGACTTCCTTCTGTTTCCTTAGAGCAGAATCTCCCCCCACACACACCCCACTTGCTAACTTCCCTAACAGACCAGTCTTCTCTTCCAGCTAGCTAAAATCTATTCCAAACTAAAGCCATTCAGATCTATCCTGAAAAACCCAATTCTTCTCTGACACTTGCAACTGCTAACCCATGTAATCTATTGCTGCCATCACCTGGTTTATATTTAGTCACGCTTTATGTACAGGGCACATTTATTGGTAGTTTATAAAGGACTGATACATGGTTCACCATTTATTAAAACATCTATAAATAGCCGGTCGTTAAGCTCCAATTCAGGAAGGTACTTAAGCATGTGCCCAACTTGCAGCATGTGAGCAGTCCCATTGACTTAAAAGGGCAGGAAGTAAGTCAGAAAGAGAAGGCTAGTGGTTCTGTTGTGTGTGTGTGTGTGTATTTGGGGACACTGAAGAAATTTATACAAGCCTGAAATGTATTATTATTATTATTTGTATTGCAGAAAGCATCTAGGATCCCCAGTCATGGAAAAGCACCCCTTTGTGCTAAATGCTATGCAAACACAGAACAAAATGATGGTCCCTGCCTGGAAGACTTTACAATCTACTGTAACATACCATAGGGAGGCAAAGTTAGGTGATCACACAGGACTAGTAGATACTGAGAGGAGGGGAAATGCACAATTTCTCCTTAGGTAAAGAGTAAAAGCTTTTTCAACACAGACACACACGTACACGGTGCCTTCCCATATTCATGCCAATAAACCTTTGAGACCACACTATCAGATGTTCTAGTACCTATATACAGAACATACCATAGGGGGAGTGAAAAACAACTCCCTAGAGCAGATTAATGGGAACTTGGGCCCTGATCCAGAACAGCACATACGCATATGCTCAACTTAAAGCATGGGAGTAGTCCCATACTCACGTGTTTAAAGTTTAACTTTAGACCCAAAGGTATGGCCCTATTCCCCCCCCCCCCCACCCAAATGCTGATTTTCCTGCAGCAAGAAGGGAGAGGAAACAAATCTGTGCTAGCTTATTCTTGCATGCTGGGATCTGTTCCCAATTGTTCTGTCCAGGGAATAGCAGAAGGGTGAGAGCTGTGTGCACAA
The DNA here is from genome assembly GCF_020497125.1 of Mauremys mutica. NCBI lineage: Eukaryota > Metazoa > Chordata > Testudines > Geoemydidae > Mauremys > Mauremys mutica. The sequence goes on along the minus strand of NC_059076.1, from coordinate 130,076,725 downwards.
GATCCCCCACCCCCCATATGTGGATCATGAGGGGCCCCATCAGGCCATTATTGGCTTGCCTCTGTAGCCACTGGGGAAGAAAGGAGGCTTATATCCACCAACCACAGCCAAAAGGAACCAAAACATGATTGTGAAGTAATAAAGTGACATGCACGGTCATGGGTGATGGGATTTGCTTAGCCAGTTGCTTGAGAGCACCCACTTTTTTTGTCAGTATAGAGCCAGATCCAACTCCCACTGAAGTCAATGGTGTCTGAATCAGACCCCGAGGCTCTGACCCTGCAGTGTGATCCATGAAGCCAATAAGCCTCCCTGTGCGGTAGTCCACCCCAGTGCACCAAATCCAGGACTGAGATGTCTGATCCCAATCCTGCAAACGCTTACTCACAGGCTTAACTTTAGTTGTGTAAGGGTATGTCTGCACTGCAATTAAAAACCCTTGGCCGGTGCATGCCAGCGGACTCAGCTCCGGCGAAGGGGCTGTTTAATTGCCATCTAGACGTTCAGGCTTGGGCAGTAGCCCAGGCTCCAGGACCCTGCAAGGTGGAAGGGTCCCAGAGCTCAGGGTGCAGCCTGAGCCAAACGACTACATCGTAATGAAACAGCCCCTTCGCCTGAGCTCGAGTCAGCTGGCACGACCCAACCACAGCTTTGTAATTGCAGTGTAGACATACCCCCAGTGAGCTCACTGCACTGTTCACATATGTAAAATTAAGCCTGCATCCAAATGTGTGGAGGGGCAGGGCCTTAGATCATAAGCCCTTTGAAGCAGAGACATTGTCTTCCTACTGGTCAATACAGCACCTAGCAAGCAGTGTAAAAACATTTAAATCTGTGAACCACAAACAAGAATTAAAAAAATACAGTGCCAAAAAATGAATACCATTAATACAATACAATAATAATACCTAGCTCTTATATAGCACTTTTCAGCTGCAGAGCTCAAAGCGCTTTACAGAGGTCAATAGCATTATCCCCATTTTACAGAGGGAAAAACACTGCACAGAACAGTGAAGTGACTTGTGCAAGGTCACCCAGTGGGCCAGTAGCAGACCCAGGTCTCCTGAGTCTCAGTTCAGTGCTCTAACCACAATTTATCATGGCCTCCATAACACAATTACTCATATTTAATGAGACTCCTCGTGGGATAAATGTCATAAAAATGCTTTGGTGCAACACAATGGCTTGTGGGTACTTTTCAAACCTTAACTCTGTATCTCCTCACTTAGGTGAATTTTATTCAGACTATTATGTTGAAGATGTTTTTACTTTTGTATTTCAATACCTCACTTATCTCATTCCTTCATGTATTTCTATGGCATGAACTTCTCTCAGGCCAGTCTTAAAAATAGAAAGAATAAGGATGCTAATAAATGGGGATGAAAATTCTGGATCTTTTAATTTTTTTTATTGTAAATAGGAATTCGTTCTGGCAAAAATTAAAAGTAGTAAGATCTTTATCATGTAGTGACAATCTACCTATACAATATACTAATTTAGTACATTCTATCTTAAAGCTATAACAACAACAAATAAAATAAAAGTATTTTCAAGTCCACACACTAAAAAGGTTTCAATCACCTCCACTATTTGTATGGAAAATAGGTGTTTAATTTAGGTGACATAAAAGCAATTTAATAATGTTATAAAGTTGTTTTTTATTTGTTTTCCATTTCATATTGTTTAGTTAAACAAGGATGATTTTAAAAACTCATATTCTTTGCTAGATCTAAATCAGCATTAATTTTTAGCTCAGGTCCTTTGTTTGATTCAGAAATTAACTAAGGAAAACTTAAAAGAGAAATACATTCCTTTCAGGAGAATATCCTTTCTCAGTCCTACATTGTAATAGCCGGGATATGCCTGTAGGTGGCTCTGCAATTGTCCAAATAAAACAAGACCCCGAAGCAAAATTTGTAAAGCGATGTAATGATTCCACTTATAGATTTTCTTCCTAGCGGGATGATCACAGACTTTTTGAACTAACGGGTAAACACAGATTCACTGTCATTTTACAGAATACATATATCAACAGAGATCTTCAAACACAGAAGTAACTTTGCTTTTAAAATCAGGCCTCTTCTTGTTCTTCAGACGTCCCCATTATGCCATGACTGAGCAAGAAACTTGTCTGAATTCTCTTTAAATAATTTGCCTATCGCCTACTTAAACTTTTAATTGGTCATTTTCCAGCAAACTAGTTGTGGGACTGTTATAAATAACGAACGTTTAAGAGTAAGAATCAAAACAAGACAATGCAAAACATTAAAAAAAGTCATCGTGTTTCGGCTGATGCTCGGACTAAAAAAATAAATACACGTAGCAAATTCTTTTCTACAAGGAAAAATGCACAACCACGAGGCATAATAAAAAAAAGGAAACGCAGGCTCGTATTTCCCGACACCTACCCGGGAGAATATTGTGTTCAAAGGGTTGTTTATGTTTTTAAATAAATCGATAACTGTTTTGGAGTTGTTACATTCCCTGCTCGATACACCCTGAAGAACAATTTGGGGATCTGCGCTAGAACTGCAAAGCGTGTCTGAAACTTTGCCTTGATGTTTTATAGAAATATCGTATCGACAGCAAAAGACGTGAAGGCGTTTTATGACAGATTTATTTTCTGATTTTTTCCCCTCCTAGATGTCAGTTTAAACTCTAACTGCACATGCCTAATAACTTTGTAACGCGCGCTTTCGATTTATGTCAATGGTTTTACACATTTTATCAACAGCAAACGTAATTAAATTAAATAATAATTAGGCTTTAGAAAAAAGATTAACATCTTCAAAGCGATGAACAGAGATTATCTACATTCGTCCAACAAACCTGATATGATTGTATTCATCTTTATCATCATGAAAGCATTTTATCCTAAAGAGTCTGATTTCTCTGTGTTCATTTCCCGGCTACATTCCTGTTTACAAATCTTTATATCCAGGAGTGTCCATAAATTCAGAGACGCTTTGATTTGTTTAATCGAAAACGAAATGTTGCAAAGACAAATATTTGGCCTACATGTTAGCCACAATTAAACTTGTATTTGGAAATCACTTGTGTATGTCTAAGGAAAACTCGCAAGGTGTTTCCTATTGAAATATAAATTAAAGCACCGCATTTGCGTTTCTTTCATTTCAGGTAATTTCTTATCCAGCGTTATTTAAGTGTGATCTATCCCTGTATATTACCGGGCCCGTAAAAGACACTTTAAATTACACAAAATATGCAAGTTAACCACATGCTGCTTTCAAATTCCAGTCCGTGGGATCCCCTGGATTTTAATAGGTTTGCACATAATTTAACGCAGAATTTGGAACTCCTATTATTCCACGTTGTTAATCGTTTAAAACATTTTTAAATGATGTCCATTATTTGATGTTAACAAACCTGCTTTGTTTATGTACTAAGATTAGGGGCCTAATTTGAACAGCTTTTAAAGTATTTTTATTATTTTATGTTTTGTTTTGTTTTTAGAAATAATGCATAGATACTAGTGAAAAAGATATGCACACAGTATTGTACGAGTGAGCAAACAAGAGGGCACTTTATTGCCTGGAAAAGGAGTTAAAGTATAACAAATTTGATCTTCACATGGGGATTTTTTACAATTATTATAATTATGATTTTTTAAAGATCTGAGTACCTGTCTCATATTTTAAAATACAGTTGGTATGAGCTGGGGAAATTCCCTAAACTGGGATGGCTTTCAAATAAACGCAACGTTCATTTTAAAGTTTTAAAAGTTAGTTTAAAGTAGGATTTTTATTTTTATTTTTGGCAAATGCAAATATCTGAAACGATCCTTTCCTTTGCGATTCCCAAAGCGAGGAAGAAAACCAAAACCTAAACCTGTTTCAGAGTTGATAAATAATTAGGATCTTTTTCAAGTATCCTTAACTTTGCACACAAAAAAATGGATTTCTCCGGCGAGCACCTAAACAGAATTGGGTTAAAAATCGATTTCGATGAAGTTTTTTCGTTTGCACGCATGGGAGCAGCTCCCGATTCCCTCAATACGGGAGCTGCGGAAGTCTGAAGCCCACGCATATTAATCACAGGCCTGATCCAAACCCAGTGAAGCCAACGGAGAAACTCGCGTCGACTTGTACCGGGGACTTCGGATCAGGCTCGCAATGATGTGCCTCTCGGAGGCGCAATGGGTTGCCGTGTAGTCTCTCCCGTCCCAATTCCATTGCATTGGGGGTGGGGGGTGGGGATGTGATGGCCGATAGACTCAACACCACTTCAGTCCCGGATCGCTCGCATCCTCCCAGCAGGGCGGGCTGAGCAATGGTCCCCAAAGTGGAGGGCCGATCAGGAGAACTCCAGTACCCCCAGACGAGCCTCTCTTCCTCCTCCAGGCTCCCCCCACCCCCAAACTCCTGTCTCGCCTGCAGGGGCAGACAGCTCGGAGCTGGGGGGGGCAGGAAACAGACAGACAGACAGATCGCCTCCCGGTGGGAAGGGGGGGGGGCAGGAGACAGACAGACAGACAGATCGCCTCCCGGAGGGGAGGGAGAGCAGGAGGGAGACAGACAGACAGAGAGACAGGCAGGTCGCCTCCCGGAGGGGAGGAGCCGCCTCCTTTTCTTTCTTTTTGGGATCTACCCAGCCCCGCGTTGCCGGCCTCCCGCCCGCCCCTCGAAGGGAGCCCTCGCACTGGCTGCGGCCCCTGCCCGCCCAGCCCTGGCCCCGGGCGGGGAGGCTGGGCAGAGATGAAGGCGCTATAAGGAGCTCGCCGGCACGGGGGGAGGGGGCAGCGCAGCCGGCCGCCCCGCGTGGCCCGGGACCATGAGCGCCGGTGACCTGCAGCCCAGCTCCCCCGCCAGCCCGCAGCCCCGCCGGGCGCCCGACATGGCCGTGTACTGCGCCGAGCACTTCGGCGCCTACCCGCAGCCCGCCGCCGCGGCCGCCTCCTCCACGCCGCGGCCGGCCGCCTACGCCCTGGCCGACTACGGGGCGCCGGCCAACGCCGGCTACCTGTGGGGCGTGAGCGGCCCGGCCCCGTACCTGCAGGGCGGCCCCGGGCCGGCCGCCCCCTTCCTGCCGCCCGCCTCCTACGGCTGCTCGCGGGGCGCCCCCTCCGCGCCGGGCTCGCCCTCGCCCGCGGCGGCCGAGCTGAGCTGGCTGAGCCTGGCCGGGCAGGAGGAGCTGCTGCGCCTGGTGCGGCCGCCCTACTCCTACTCGGCGCTGATCGCCATGGCCATCCAGAGCGCGCCCGGCCGCAGGCTCACGCTGAGCCACATCTACCAGTACGTGGCCGAGAACTTCCCCTTCTACAAGCGCAGCAAGGCCGGCTGGCAGAACAGCATCCGCCACAACCTCAGCCTCAACGACTGCTTCCGCAAGGTGCCCCGCGACGAGGACGACCCGGGTGAGCGCCGGCGGGTGGCCGGGGAGTGGGACAGGGGAGGGGGATCCCCAGGGGCTGGGGGGGGCGCGAGTGGGACGGGGGGGATCCCCAGGAGCTGGGGGGGGGCGCGAGTGGGACAGGGGAGGGGGATCCCCGGGGGTTGGGGGGGGCGCGAGTGGGACGGGGTGGGGGATCCCCAGGGAGTGGGGGGGCGCGAGTGGAACAGGGGAGGGGGTGCTCAGTGGCTGGGGCCCCAGGGGTGGTGCCCGGGAGCAGAGGGATTGGGGATGCCCAGGCCAGGCGCTGGAGGGGAAGAGGGCCGCTGAGCGGACCGGGAAATGAGTGCGACTGGGAGGGTGCCCGGGGGCAGAGGGATAGGGGTGCTCAGGCGGCTGGGGGCTGTTGGATGAGGGGTGCCCAGGGGGCTGGTGGCAGAGGGGGGTGGGGGGTGTTGGATGGGGGATGCCCCGGAGGCTGGTGGCAGAGGAGGCTGGTGGCGGGGGGGGGGGTGCCCAGGGGGCTGGTGGGAGAGGGGGGTGCCTAGGGGGCTGGGGGCTGTTGGATGAGGGGGTGCCCAGAAGCCCGGTGGCAGAGGGGGGTGTTGGATGGGGGATGCCCCGGAGGCTGGTGGCAGAGGGGTGCCCCCAGGAGGCCGGCGGAAGAGAGGGGTGTTGGATGGGGGGGTGCCCAGGAGGCTGGTGGGAGAGGGGGGTGTTGGATGGGGGGGTGCCCAGGAGGGTGGGGGGTGTTGGATGGGAGATGCCCCGGAGGCTGGTGGCAGAGGAGGCTGGTGGCAGAGGAGGCTGGTGGCAGAGGGGTGCCCCAGGAGGCCGGCGGAAGAGAGGGGTGTTGGATGGGGGGGCAGGAGGCCGGCGGAAGAGGGATTGGGGATGCCCAGGATCCTGGAGGGGGGCGGTTAAGCGGACCGAGGGGCTAGGGTGGGGAGAGGGACCCAGGGGGACCCGAGGGGAGCGCTGTACCGGACAGGATCTGGCCGACCAGGGAGGGGACCGCGGGGCTGAGCAGCATCTGCCCCTTGCACGGCTCTGTGCCGGGACACCCGAGGCGTAGGGCGGGGAGCCCCTGCGCTGTAACCCCCACTGGCGGCCCCCGGCCGGCTCGGAGCTGGGTATCCGGCGCGGGGGTCGCACCAGGGGAGCTCGGGCAGGGGGACGGGATCCCGGGATGAGCCGGCCGGGGGGCGCGGGGGGAGCCACGCGGGGCAAGGGGCACCTGCACCCAGGGTACGGGCAGGTGGGGCGGGCGGGTGGGCAGAGCTCCGTGCAGGCTGGGGGCTGCAGAGAGGGGGGGCGATGGACAGTGTAACCCGGGGTGTCGGACCGCCCCCACCCTGGCTGCTCCGCCCAGCTGGGGACACCGAGGGGCAGATCCTGTGATGGGGGGTGGGGTGGGATATTGTCCCCATGGGAGCAGCTGGATCCAGGGCCCAGGTTCACTTCCCAGCGGGGCAGGGCCCTTCTGGGGTTGATTGCCCATTATGAGGTTCCTGCCCTCTAGGGCAAGGGGTGGGGCCCTTAGCACCGCTCTGTCCCAGCCCCAGGGTGTAAATCCAATCTGCTCTCTGGCTGTTGGGGGTACTGTAGAGACACAGGGTCCCACCTACCCCGAAGGATGGTGTGGCTCAGACATGCACATTGGGTGCAGAGGCCCGTGGGGGTGGGGGGGATTAGGGCTGTAGCCAGGTGGAGTGGGGGGTACATGTCCTGCTCAGTAGGGAACTGGGCCGCCCAGAGGAGGGGGGGGGGCAAGTGGGGCAATTTGCCCCGGGCCCGCAGGGGCCCCCACGAGAGTTTTTGGGGCCCCTGGAGCGGAGTCCTTCACTCGCTCCGGGGGCCTCAGAAAACTCTTGCACGGCCTGGGGCCCCTGGAGCTTCTTCCGCTCCGGGTCTTTGGTGGTAATTCGGCAGCGGGAGTCCCCGCCGCAGGTCTTCAGGGGACTTGGGCGGTGGGTCCCGGAGCGGAAGGACCCCCCGCCGCCGAATTACTGCCAAAGCGGGGGCCCCCTGCCACCGAGGACTCCAGGCCCCCTGAATACTCTGGGTGGCCCTGGTGGGAAAAGGGCTTTTTAATACAAGTGCACGAGGGCCCCCTGGGTGCAAAGGGATTCAAGGCCTTCCCTGCACAGAGATCTGAGGCATGGTGTGTGTGTGACTGTGCCCAGGTGGCAAGGGGGCCCCTGTGGGTGTGCTGTATTTATTTATATGCACACCAATCCCCCTGGCCCATTGGCACGTGTGCAGCGCTGAGAGAGACCCCAACAGTAGATAATCCCTCCCCCATAATCTGCCCTGAACCACAACGTGGGTGAGATGGCCCCACACATGCCCAGCACTGCTAATGTACCCCTCTATTTCACCCTACCCCAGCTGAGCTGTATCAGGATGAGCGAGTGAGTGCGGGCCTACACTGCAGTGCAGGTCTCCCTGGGATTGGGGTGCCAGCGGGTGAGTGTGGGTTACAGGTCCCTCTGTGCCTGATCCACGGAGGAGATGGGGCTGTTACAGCCCCAGCTAGCTTAAGATGGAGCATGTTGTGCTTTTAGCGCTTGAGGTCCCCCGTTCAATCCCTGGTGCATTGGCTAAGATGGTGACCGAAACACACACTTAAATGACAAGGGTGTAATTGGGGAAGCATTAGGAGTTCTGTCTGCAGGGCCCTTTTACTCTGTTTGGGGTGGGGCTGTAGGCTCGGAGGAGCAGTTCTGATCCTGCTAAGTGGCTGCAAGATTCATTCCCGGTGCGTGGTCGGTGGGGCAGATTCTGAATTCCTGAACTTAAGTCAGTGAAATTGCAACAGTGCGAGAGGAGAATCAGGCTCTGGTCAGCAAGTCTGGAGTGGGTGTTTGGCGGGTGCAGGTTGTGCAAATGCTGGGGTGGGGGGAGAAGGAGGGTGCAGATCCTGCTCAGGGGGTGCAGGGCATCTATTGGAGGAGCTCCTTGTCTGACTCCTTCTCTGTCTCCTTCAGGGAAGGGGAACTACTGGACCTTAGACCCAAACTGTGAGAAGATGTTTGACAATGGGAATTTCCGGCGCAAGCGCAAACGGCGCTCTGAGCCTAACACCCCCACTGTGGTGTCCTCCGGGGGGGGCCTGAAGGCTGAGGAAGGGCCTCCCATCCCGGCTGCTGCAGGCAAGCCCTGTGGAAACAGCCCCTCCCCAGAGCTGGAACTATCACCTGCCAGGGACCATCCCAAAAGCTCCTCTTCTCCGGGCATCATCTCAGCCACCCCGGGCTGCCTGAGCACCTTCTTCAGTAGCATGAGCTCACTGAGCAGCGGAGGGAGCCGCCTGGCAGGAGGCTTCAGCAGGGAGCTGCACCATCGGAACTTCCCCACTGGGCAGATGAGTGGTGGCACCTTCACTGCCTCCTCCAGCAGCTCCTCCCAGGAAGGGCACCCACCAGACCAGCTGCAGCGAGTTCCAGGGCCCACTGCTGCCTATTACAACTCCTTCCACCCCAGCAGCAGCAGCAGCAGCCAGGGCGCCCAGTACAACCATTACTACAACTTCACAGTAAACAGCCTCATCTACGCCCGGGATGGCACCGAGGTGTAGGGCCTGGATTGCAACTCGACGGAACGAGAAAGGCTGGTTCATTCAGCAACGAGGAAGACCCCAGGCTTTTGCAAACTGCGTTTGAAGCAGGACACTTGCAGTATGTTTTCCCAGGAAGAAAAACTTACAATCTATTAAATATATACGTACACACACACACAATGTGGAGTATTTCCCTACTCGTCCCTGCAAAATCACTGATCCACACAGGATGCCTGTTTGCCACGAAATTCTGCAAATGAGAACCAGAACTGGATTAGTGACTTCAGAGGGTTTTAATCTTGAATGTAGAGTTAAAAAAATAACTACAAAGAGAAAGCAGCAAGGACCAAATATAGAGACATAGCAGGGGAGTATTGCCTGTTGGTCATTTATTTGTGAACCTCTGTTTACAAGTGCTTTGGTCTTGGAAGAGAAAAAAAATGAAGAGATTTCTAATGAAGTGCCTTCTAAAAATCCCTATGTCCGTGATTGCCTGTTTAGGTAATTGCTTTAGGCCTCGATCCTGCAGTGTACAATGCCTGGGTAGATTCTTTGCCCACACAGAACCCCTTTAGATACAGAGTGGCTCCATGCGGGTTCGCCAGGCTGCCTGTGCTTTGTATATTGAAGAATCAGAGCCTTAATTTTGTAAAAGAATCATTTTACTTAAGCTTAGTACCAAAGACACACAATCTAGCCATACAGCTTTTAGCAAGAGAATAAACACAGTGAATATTTTTATACATATTTGTATGTAATGTACTACTCTGTACATACGTTTCTATGGGATTTTATATTTGTAAATTATGCTCTGGAGTTGTTCTTATTTATAATGTGTTTGACATTTGGGAAAGTTTATTTTGCCCTTCCTTTCCCTCACCCCCATTCCCCTCCTCCTTTTTTTATTGTAGTGTATGAATGAAACTTTTCAAACTGAACAAAATTTTGGGGAATAAAATATTTACAGTTAGATTTTTGCTTGTTTGTTCATCAACAGATTTTATTTTACTTTTTTTAGATGGTTAGGGACAAGGGTTGGGACAACAGATACAGGGACTCAACACTTTCCTCTGTGCCAAGAAAAAAATGTTGCTTTCAGCTCAAAGGAGAAGTGTGTGGTTTGATTTACAATCTCCTGATGGGTAATTGTGAAAGCTGGACTGAAGCTTTTGCTGGTTTTAAACAGTAAATTGCCTATTTTCAGCTTAGGTTGGTTAATATATAGTAATTGCTTGCAAAGTTAATTGGAGCAGGACTGACTCATGTAGGATCAAGCTCATGCAGCCAAATTCAGACCCTGGAGTCAAAGGAATTACACCCATTTAAGGTTCCTCAGCAGAGTAATCCAGTGGAGGTCAGTGGGCCAAAATGTGCTCTTATACATTAGTTTAAATCTGGAGAAACTCCCTTAACTTCAGTGAAGTTTCTTCTAATTTACAGTTGTGAAAGAATCAGTCCCATAGTACATAATATCCATGATGTAAAAATTCCTCACATTTCTGAGGTTTACATCAGTTGTTGGCAGGGATTTGATGTAATCAGCCAGCTTGTATAAATGCTTTTTAAAGGCATGTAACATATACAGTGAAAACAAAAGAAAGCATGACACTGAAATGGCAGTACAATTGCAGTACTGTATTTAACAATGAATCATGTGCATCCAACTTATTAGAATGCCACACAAGCAGGTAACATTTTTGTCTCTAAAACTCAAAACAATATTTCATCCAATGCAATCCAGCACCAGTAGAGACAACCTAGCACTGATATAACCATGCACTGTACCAATGCAAGAGCAATCTAGAGCCTGATACTACTTCCCTCACTTAGGGCCTGATCCAAAATGCATTGAAGCCATGGAAAAACTACTGATTTCAATAGGCATTGGATCAAACCCATAGGCATAGCTCAGGAATACTGCGTCTGCACAAGCCTTTTTCCTCTAAAGTCTCTCACCCTTGCTAACACCGGTTCAGCTCCATTGGTTGAAGCTCGGGGTGGAGCGCTGGTGTAGATAGCTCCATGTGGCTGTCAACATTTTAACTCTCCATGCTCAGAGAAGACCCACACAAGATGGTGCTTAAAATGCAATCAGTCCCCTGAAGGAGCAGGCTCATGGGGGGCCTGGCTTGGTCCTAGTTTGTGAAATGCTGAACACTCTCATCTGTCATTGAGGTCTCAGTGGCTTCCAAGGGACAGAATCTGTGGGAGATGGTGAGAATTTGGGGACTGCTATCAGCAGGGCATGGCGGGGAGGGGATTGCTGGCTTTGGTGTTTCCCTGCTTAATTCTTCCTCCCAAAGAAAGAGAGACATCCAAATTCGCCCTCAACAATCTCAGCTACCCAATGGAGGCATGTGAGTTTCACAAGCGGTATCCTGAAATCAATTCCTTTCAATGTTTGTTTCTAAATATCCTGAGTGAATGTGGAGCCTGTATTTTTTTTTATAATGCATGAAGAGAAGAAAACTTGATCAAAAAGTGCAAGCACCTTTCTTTGGCAAACGTATGGGCCTTCAGAAAGGCTCACTCATCATTTTGTTACCTGCAGCGTAGTAGTAGTAGCTGTGTTGATCCTTGGAAATTAGGGAGACAAGGTGAGTGAGGTGATCTTTTATTAGATCAACTTCTGTTGGTGAGAGGGACAAGCTTTGGAGCCAAACAGCTTTTAAGGTCTGGGAAAGGTACTCCCAGCATTACAGCTACATGCAAGGTTGCTCTGTGTAGCTCAAAAGCTTGTCTCTCTCATCAACAGAAATTGATCCAATAAAAGATATTACCTCACCCACCTTGTCTCCATAACATCCTGTGCTCACAGTTCTGATTAATTCTCATCAGCTATCCCCCAGAGAAGAGGCCAGGGGCCTGATTTACCAGAGGGAATGAATCAGACTCTTTTTGTACAAGAATAAGCTGATCCCATAGGCTTGATTCTGATTTCACACCAGTTTAACTCCACTGACTGCAGTTTAGTTATTTGTAATTTACACTGTTGTCACTTGGAGCGTAATCAGGCATTTTTGTATAGGGAATCTTTGTTTTCATTTGGTAGAGGGCCACAATGAAAGAAAGATTCCTCTGTGTTGGGGAAAAATCCCCTTTTCTTGAGTACTTTGAGACTCTGAGAAGGAGCAAGCTTCCAGAACTTTATTTTAGTATTATTGGGGGATGGGTGAGGGAATGAACGAAAGCCATCAAATTACTCTAGTAGTGGTTGCATCATCAGGACCAGGAACATCACTGAAATTCCTTTGTTTAATCAGCTCATGGAGTTAAATGTAAATAAGGCTCACTCATGTGAGTCAGGGCCATAGGATTGGGTCCACAATGTAGAGCTTTATTAAGGTCCTGATCCTGCAGTCTTTACTCAGTGAAACTCCCGGTGGTACCTTTGAAACATGAATGCATCCCATTAGTAGGGGCCTGACCTTGCAATGTGCCAAAAGCCCTGGTGAAGTTAATGAAGGATGACTGCGACCCAAACTCGGCTGGATCAGGGCATATAGTTACACTGCTCATCTCTGCAACCCTTACAAGTCAATGGGGCAATTCTCATGAGCAAGGGTTTCGGGGTTGGGCTGTTAATAGGCTCAAATATTCTAACCACATTTGCATTTTTTCTCCTCTTGGTGTCAGGGTTAAATCCTGCTCCCCTCCTGTGGCCTGGATGGAAGCCCTTGCCTGAGGTAGGTAAGCCCGAGCCTGAGTATGTGAATATAAATGTTTGGGTGTTCATGATAAAGCAACCTGCCAAAGGGGCCCTTGATACTAGCATTCCGACTAATAGACACCTCGTCTGTGCTGAGAGGAGTTGAGTGAATGAGTCTTAATGGCAGCCTTTAGCTTTTCCTTTTGTTATTAAAAATGACTCCTCATTTAAAACCATTTAGCAACCGCCCAAGTCATGGGAGAATGAGGGCAGCAGGATTGGGCTTAATGAAAGACACTCAAAAAAACAACAGTGCTATTGTCATGGGTTGTCTTCTTTTAAAATGAGCGCCCCAAGAGCAGGGGGGAAAAGGACAACAGGGACAAAAGACTATGAGTCCCACCCCTGAATCCCTCTGCCTCCCCCACCCCTCAAGCCCCAAGAAGCCAGCAAGGCCTGTCTTTTTGGTCTGTGTTTGTACAGTACCTAGCACAGTGGGGTCTTGGTCCATGACGGGCTTCGGCACTATGATAATACAAATAATAATACCAACAATGGGACCAGCAGTGCAGCGCCAACTGTAGTCATGCTCCTAGTCTGGGTATGTCTACACTAGAGTTTCAATGAGCATTCTGAGGCCAGATCCTGAGCCTAGTGAAGTCAACGGGAAAAATCCCCTTTTCTTGAGTAGTTTGAGACTCTGAGAAGGAACAAGTTTCCAGAACTTTATTTTATTATTTTTGCGGGATGGGTGAGGAAATGAAAGAAAGCCATCAACACTGCTACTACTACACTCAAACTGACTTCTGCTGGAGCAGAATCAAGCCCCTGGACTCCACTCCTCTCCACCAAAGCCAGGCAAAGCCCCTGAAGTTGGGTGTTCCTGCACTGAGCTAGCTCGTGATTTCTTTTTATTTCTGAACTTTCTGGGAGTTGAGGTGAAGGGGAAGCCAGAAGAACTCTGGCATTTGCAGACTCAGCTAAATAGGACATCTGATGTGTGTGCTACTGTTTTGTTGTTTCTTTTATGGTAGCCCCCATCATGGACCAGGGCTCCGTTTTGCCTGGCACCATATGCATATATAATAAATAAACATACTTCCTGCCCTAAGGAGCTTTTAGTCTAAACACATGGCGAGAGGCAATGCTGGGAAAGGTAGTGTAGATGGCCACTGACTGCCACCAGCATTTTTCCAACACTGTGTCATTGAATCCTGCTCTGAGCAGGCCTTATTAATATAATAATAAAAATACTGGCAGCTCCCATCTGCAGGTCTGTACTGGGCCTCCCTCCCAGTGTTGCTAGCATGGATGAAGGGAAACCAACATTAGCAAATCTTTAGAAAATGTCCCTAGTGGGAATAAGGCCTAAACATCTATCATATATAGAACTGGAGTACTTGTGGCACCTTAGAGACTAACACATTTATTTCAGCATAAGCTTTCGTGGGCTACAGCCCACTTCTTCGGATGCATTCAGATGAAGTGGGCTGTAGCCCACGAAAGCTTATGCTCAAATAAATTTGTTAGTCTCTAAGGTGCCACAAGTACTCCTGTTCTTTTTGCAGATACAGACTAACACGGCTGCTACTCTGAAATCTATCATATGTTATCTCACACTGCCTTAAATCAGGGGGATTTATTATGCACCAGGGGCACATGAATGCACATGATTTATTCATGTGAGGAGCCCCATTGGGCCTGATTCTGATGTTACAGTAGTTTAAAAGTGGTGTCAAGTATCAGAGGGGTAGCCGTGTTAGTCTGGTTCTGTAGAAGTAGCAAAGAATCCTGTGGCACCTTATAGACTAACAGACGTTTTGCAGCATGAGCTTTTGTGGGTGAATACCCACTTCTTCGGATGCACCCACTTCTTTCTTATTCACCCACGAAAACTCATGCTGCAAAATGTCTGATAGTCTATAAGGTGCCACAGGATTCTTTGCTACTTCTTTAAAAGTGGTGTAATTCCATTCAGTGGAGTTACACCAATCTGCAAGGTCAGATTCAGGCAGTGATGAGCTCCCAAAATCCTAAGAACCAGTTCCCTATCGGGTCCTCGGCGGCGGCGGGGGGGGGGGGGGGGGGGGGGGTGTGTCTTCACTCACTCCGGGTCTTCAGCAGCATTTCGGCGGCGGATCTTTCACCTGTAGTGAGTGAAGACATACAACTTCCCGCCGCCGAAGTGCCACCGAAGACCCCGTAGGGAACCGTGCAGTGAGTACAAGCCCCACGTGCCTGTCTCCCTGCCCCATCTGACCCCAACCCTCATCCTGCCCCCAACTGCCCCCCCCTCAGAACTTGCAACCTATCAACCCCCCCCACTCCTTGTCCCCTGACCACCCCCTCCCGAGACCCTCCACCCTAACTGCCCCCCAGGACCCTACCACCTACCCAACTCACCCCACTCCCTGTCCCCTGACTGCCCCGACCCCATCCACCACCACCCCGAAAGATCCCTGGAACTCCCACGCCTCCCCAATCCCCCCTGTTCTCTATCCCCTGACCACCCCCCCAGAACCTCTGCCCCCTCCAATTGCTCCCTGCCCCCTAGTCAACCCCTCCTCCCAGCCCCACCCCAGCTGCTCAAAGTGGCAGGAGCTGCAGAGCTGCACTGGCGTCGGCGGTGTGGCGCGCTGAGGCTTTGCGAGGGGGAGGGGCCGGGGGAACCTCCCTAGCTGGGAGCTCAGGTGGGCCAGACAGGACGGTCCCGTGGGCCGGATGTGGCCCGTGAACCGGAGTTTGCCAACCTGCCGGCCCCTTTAATAACCGGTTCTACACCGGCTTCTAAATTTAACAACCGGTTCTTGTGAACTGGTGCGAACTGACTCCAGCTCACGGCTGTATTCAGGTCCATTCACTATAACTGGTGACTTACAGGGATGAGCCAACTAAAAATACAGTACCTAGCCTAATCGATAGAGTGGGGCTGGTTGGGAAATGATATTTTTCCTGCCTGAAAACTTTTGACAAAAATGAATTTTGGTTTTATCCAAAAAGCCCCCTAAGTTTTCATCACAAAACCAAAATCCCTTCAAACTGAATGTTTTTCAGCTTTTGGCAACCCTCTTTTTTTCAGTTTTCAGCCGATCAAAACAAAAATAATTGGGTTTTCAGGTTGTGGTTTTTTTCTTCCAAAAATTTCATTTAGTTGAAAAACCATTTTTGTGGGGGGGGGGGGAGGGGTGGGGAGGGGGAATGATTGAATGATTGAATTTTTGTTTTTGTTTTTTTGACGAAATATAAGAGATTGATGCTCCCATGGGTAAACGAAGTATGATTTGCCTCTGCAGGAATAACAGGATTGTAATGTAAAACATCAAAGGTATTCTTTCATATTATACATGCACTATCTCTGAATCGTATCAAATAATCTTACCCCTTCATCACACAATACAAGGTGTGATAAAAGTGCATGTGATCTTCATAGACTGCTGAATAGAGTATTAGAACATCTATCCTAAAGGATCTTCATCTAGGGCCTGATCTGAGCACAATGGAGTTAATGGAAAGACTCCCATTGGCTCCCTGTAGTCAGCCTGTCTCTAGCATATTTTGGATGGTCTAATCTAGTGCCCCAGGGAGAGTAGAAAGAAGTCAAAAAATGACACATTTGTGAGCTGCACCTCATGGGCCCAATCGTGGAAAAACTCCCACTGGCTGCTGCGTATAAGGAGAAGCAGGCCCCATGTGATCATTTTTCTCTTTCCTGCAGTCCATTGTGTCAGAGTTTATTGACAAAGCAAATATCTCACCGTGTAGCCAATCTATGGTAGCAATGAACAATGACAGATCAGCTCCCGATTGAGGGTTAACCTGCCTTTAGCCTCCTTGGGCACCACTGATTTTATGTCTAATTAAAGTAAATAGTGGAAATGTGCTGTCTTCCTCCAAATCCCGTTGGATGGTGGCAGAGAACAAGCTTTGCCCTGTTACTTTGGCACTACTGCACTTTATATTGACCTGCCTGCCACGTTTACAAGCAGTAAACCAAAACAAGCAGTACCACCAAAAGGCTCTTTAAAACATATAAGGTTAGATCCTCAGCTGTTATAAATTAGTGCAGCTGACTCATAATTGTTACCCACCCAATGGAGCCTGATTCTGACCTCACTTACCCCTGCTTTGCAGTGGGGTACGATTAAGGCTACATTTTAGTCATGGGTATTTTTAGTAAAAGTCATGGACAGGTCACAAGCAGTAAATAAAAATTCACTGCCCGAGACCTACCCATAACTTGTACTATATACCCCTGACTAAATCTTGGGTGCTGGGGAGGGGAAGGAGGCCTGGGGTGGGTTCTCTGGGGTGGCCTGGGGAGTGCCATGGGTGTTTGGGGGAGGCAGCACACAGCTCAGGGGCACTGTAGGTGCTCGGGGTGGGTGGGTGGGTGGCAGCTCATGCCCCCGGACCCCTGCCAGTACCTGGGAGAGGGGGGCCGGGTAACAGCGCATGGCCTGGGCCCTCCGCCGGTGCTTGGGGGACGGCAGTGGCCAGGACCCCTGCTTCTGGGTTGGGGGGGGAGGAGAGGGTGGCAGCTGGCCCAGGGGCTGCTGGAGCTGCTCCGGCAGCCCTAGAGCCAGCCACACCAGCCGCTACAGAAGTCATAGAATCATCCCATTCTCTGCCTGAGGAAGAGACCTCAGGAGGTCATCTAGTCCAACCCCCTGCTCAAAGCAGGACAAATCCCCAACTAAATCATCCCAGCCAGGGCTTTGTCAAGCCGGGCCTTGAAAACCTCTAAGGATGGAGATTCCACCACCTCCCTAGGTAACCCATTCCACTACTTCACCACCCTCCTAGTGAAATAGTTTTTCTTAATATCCAACCTAGACCTGCCCCACTGCAACTTGAGACCCTTGCTCCTTGTTTGGTCATCTGCCACCACTGAGAACAGCCGAGCTCCATCCTCTTTGGAACCCCCCTTCAGATAGTTGGAGGATGCTATCAAATCCCCCCTCACTCTTCTCTTCTGCTCACTAAATTATCCCAGTTCCCTCAGCCTCTCCTTGTAAGTCATGTGCCCCAGTCCCCTAATCATTTTCATTGCCCTCCGTTGGACACTCTCCAATTTGTCCACAACCTTTCTGTAATGGGGGGCCCAAAACTGGAAGCAGTACTCCAGATGTGGCTTCACGAGTGCTCAATAGAGGGGAATAATCACTTCCCTCAATCTGCTGTCAATGCTCCTACTAATGCAGCCCAATATACCATTAGCCTTCTTGGCAACAAGGGCACACTGCTGACTCATATCCAGATTCTCGTCCACTGTAATCCCCAGGTCCTTTTCTATAGAACTGCTGCTTAGCCAGTCAGTCCCAGCCTGTAGCTGTGCATTGGATTATTTCATCCTCAGTGCAGGACTCTGCACTTGTGCTAGTTGAACCTCATCAGATTTCTTTTAGCCCAAACCTCCAATCTGTCTAGGTCACTCTGGACCCTATCCCTATGCTTTGGTGTATCTACCTTTCCCCCCAGGTTAGTGTGATCTACAAACTTGCTGAGGGTGCAGTCCATCCCATCATCCAGATCATTAATGAAGATGTTGAACAAAACCGACCCCCGGGGCACTCCACTTCATACTGGCTGCCAACTAGACATGGAGCCATTGATCACTACCCGTTGAGCCCAATGATCTAGCCAGCTTTCTATCCACCTTATAGTCCATTCAACCAATCCATATTTTCTAAATCTGTGACTTCCATGATCTCCATGACAGACTTGCAGCCTTAGGTATGTTTGCACTGCCTGCAGTGGAGTCACTCCTGATTAACACCCATTATTCAAACTGGGTCAAATACTACTCTCATTGGCATCTCTGTAAATCTGGAATAACTCCACTCACTTCAGCGTAGTTGCTCTGAATTTATACTAGTGTAATTGAAAACAGAATTTTGGCTCATTTTGATCCTGGTCCTGCAAAATGCTGAGTCCTATTGACTTAAATGGGCATTGAGGATGTTCATCACCTTGTAGGATCTGGCCCTATTATTGCAGACATGGGAGCCTGGGGGCCACAAGGCATGTGCGGGAAATGCCTATAATAGGTGCACATCCCTGTCTGTAAAATGGGGATACTTATTCCTCTAAGGGTGGGGTATTGTGCGGAGTAATTAAGGGACTCAAATCTGCATCCCTTATCTTCCACCATCTCCCATTGACTCTGGAAGGACTTTTGAATGCGCAAGAAATGCAGGAATCAGATTAGTGTTTGACAAAAGGATTGCATACATGCTATATATTATTATGATAATTTTAGTATATACCTGAACCTCCCCCTGCCTGGGAAGCATCTTGATTTCTCATCATAAAATTGAAGGGTTTGAATCTTCTTACCTCTTTAACTGGCCCTTTCAGCGTAATATCTAAGCACATCCCAATATCTCAATATATAATCCACCTGTCTCTCTTCCTTTTTAGCCTTTGGGAGACGTGGCTTGGTTAGTTTTGTGTGTACTTGAGGGAAAGTTAAGTTGAAGAGATAAGGTTTGTACTCTTTCTGAATGCAGTCGTGGTCATCCTTATCTCCTCTGGTTCTTTCTGCCATAAGCTTCCCCCACATTAGTCAATAGTTTCATTGTTCTGGTGGAATGTAGCTGTCACGAGAGGTCATGGTCATGGAGGGGGAGATGATCTTCCCAGTAACTACAGTCAGCTCCATGGAGGGCTTTGAATACCAGCACAGAGACTTAGATTTGGACCAGCAGAGAGAGTGGAGCACTGGGTTGTTGAGTTCATGATGACCTGTGTTGTTCAGCAGACAGACTGCTGTGTTTGTACCAGCGGTAGCTCTTTCTGCATGTGTGCTGTTATTCCTAAACAAATGGAGTTGCAGTAACCAAAGCAAGAGGTTGGGAATGTGTAGCTCACTGTAGCAAAGGCTGTATCTCGTAGGATGGGGCTCAGTCTTCTAGCCAGTCATAGATGGAACTGGGCATTTTTACCTGTTGGGCATCCACTAGCATTGAGGAGTCCAGAAAACTGGAATGCTACAGACTAACTTAATCTGTAAGCAGACACTCTGGACAATGGGAGATGTCACAGAGCAGACAAGTTCTCCAATGCTTCCTACCAGCATCCCCCCAGTCTTGCCTGGGTGCCTCTTTATCCAGCTGCTCTTCATTTTGGCTAGCCCTTGAGAGCAGTGGTGTTGGAACAATTTGTATCAGGGGGAAGCTGAGAGCCATTGAACAAAATGGCAAACCCTGTATATGATGTAAATTAAACCATGTCAAGCCAGGGGGTGCTGCTGCTCCGCCCGCCAGCACCCCTAGTGCAGCAGCCTTGCTTGAGAGAGATGGTGCGGTTTATGTTGGATTCACAGGAGATACAGAGCTGGGTGTTTTCTGTGTCCTGCTGGCTCTTTAGCTTGTTTAGCTTTGTTAGCATTCTCAAAAGGAGGTTAGGCGTTGGGCAGTTAGAGCTGAGCGATGGTTTCTTTAATACTGGTCAGAGTGCTGCACATTTTAGGGTAAGCGCTAGATTCCCCTCTTCAAAGGACGTGTTGACAGCACCTATTAGCAGGGTTCCCAGGTGGTGTTTGCTTTTCCCACCTGAGGAGGGCAGGGGTCAGAGTCTCACATGTGCAGGTGATAGCTCCGGTTGCTTCCACCACCATTTCTCATGTAAACAGAGGCGGGCTGGCTTTCTGCAGCAGGCTGGAGTGAGTTAAGTTGATCCAATATGGACACGACAACTGTTTTCTAGAGCTTGTTAGCCTGGGAGGCCATGGGTATTTTCGGCATTCTAGACCCTACATAGATTGTTATACATTTAAAAGAACACTGTCAGGTCGAAGTTGCCCCCTTTCCCAAACTGAACGTTTTCTATCCAAACAAGCTTTGACAAAACCTAAGTCCAACAGAAGTATTCCCGTGACATTGTGACTCTTGCATAGAAAACAAACAAACATTCTCCTGCAGCCTTTGCAATATAAGCTTTGCTGCTTGGTGCTAGCTAGTGCACGGGAAGTCAAACCGACTAGAAGCCAAAATGAACTAGCTGGTGTCTTTTCATTGTCCCAGCTAAGGAAAATATTAAAAAGTCAAGAACAGGAATAGTAAAATGACAACTAGATGGTAAATGATGTTAAAATAATTCATAATTTGTAAGAACCCGAGCTGTGATTTCTCTCTCCCAATAGTAGCTTTTTTCACAACACTGTGTGCCATTCCCTGCCCTGAAGAGTTTCCAGTCTAAATAGAGAAGAATGCCAAAGGAAGTATTATAACCCCAGTTTTACAGATGTGGAGTTGAAGCACAGAGAGATCAAGGGTATATTGACCTGGCCATCGGGAGGTGCATTTGCAGCACATGTAGGCATATACCCCCCGCAAGCTTACTAGAAAACAGCACGTTTGCCACAGAGCCCTGGGGTAGCTTTCCAAACTCCGGGGTTTGTACTCACACCTCTCAGGTGCAGTGTGGACATACCCTAAGTGGCCTGCCAAAGGACACCCAGGAAGTCCACAAGGCTGTCCTTCCTCACCATGCCCCTTAAAATGGTTTCTCCCATGGGTCTGGCCAGCCAGCTAGCCAGACTAAACCATATTTGAAAAGCGTACACTAGATGAGGCTCCTTGTTTTACAGCTCCTTGGTCTCAGTGGGTGTATCCACACTGCAGCTGGGAGCAAGCCTCCCAGCCCGAGTAGACAGGTTTGCATAGCAGGGCTTGAGCTAGCACGCTCAAAATACCAGTGGCAACATCGCAGTTCAGGCCTTCAAGCCCAGGGCGGCCTGAAAGCCCAAACTCCAGCCTGAGCCGCAGCAGCCACACTGCTATTTTTGACACCAGCTAGTGCAAGTCTGTCTACCTGAGCTGCAGTGTAGACATTCCCATGGAGAACGACTGCACCAGAGACAAAGGACTAGGAACCCCAGTGCAGCTTCATTTGGCTTCCAGTGAACTGGACAGGCAGAAGCTGGTTCCACACCGAGGAATGTTTATAATGTGCAAATCTTGTTCTTTAGAGGGGATTAACTGCAGGACAACTAGAACTGTGTTAAACTTGCCAGAAATTACAGAGCCTGCTGATGAACTGAGCCATGTGACCAGCCTCCATTTGTTAGAATCAGTTCAGGTTTTGATTGATTATTTATTATTTCGATTGCACCCAAGAGTGTAACGAGGTGGTTTAAAAATGGGTTCCTGCTCCAAAGAGCTAATTAAGGCAGCTAAGGTCTCAGCTATACTATAAGTGCAACCTTGTATTTGTGTCCAGGTCACGTTACTGTGATCTGACTCAATTATAACAAACGCAGTTTGAGTTCTCACTGAGCAGCAGCTTTTTTCCTCAACACAATATGTGCCAATCCCGTTTGTGCATCTGCAGCTAGCCTGCTGCCAAACCTTGTTTGTATCGGTGCATTCTGGGAAAATCTGGGCACTATTTCCCCAAGTCCGGTGTACAATAGAAAACCAAACCCTTACTGAAAACATGTGTGCAGCTTGGTTCTCCTTGATCTAATAGTGAAGACAGCACTCTCTCCCCTTCTGATGGTAGCTGGGTCGCAGATCAAGACTGATGAAGCTGCTACAGACTTGGCTAGCAGAGGTGGGTCATGCGTTTAGATCCAGGGTCTCAAATTTGATCCCTGCTAGTAACAGCCCATGCAGTGGCACAGCATTATGTGAGTATGGCCCAAGCAAAGCACATTTCAACACTGGTTCAGCAAGTTTGCTGCGAGCATCAAAGACACATTCTGAAACGGCTTTGAAAATGGTATGTTTGTACACTACTAGGGCGAGATCCTCCACCAGTGTAACTCAGAATAGCTCCCAGAAGCCACAGAGCAATTCCACTGAAATCGATGGAGCTATCCCCATTTACACCAGCTGAGGATCTGCCCTACTACTTTAAACCATTTTCCATACTGGTCCTGCCAGGGTCAAATGTAGGGGAAAAACTTGGTGGTGCTCTTCCAAGCTCCACCCACAAAATAAACTCCACCTACTTGAAATGCTGATTAGAATAGATTGTGCAGATTTTCCAAGTAGGATCATGTGCGCTCTCTGGGCTCCTTCAGCGTAGTTCCCCAACCCCCACCGCGGGGTTCAAATGCACCCATTGTCTCTACTGGGCCCCTCTTACTTGGCTTTCCTTCTGTGAGGTCTGTATGCACCACTAGGCTTCTATAGCTCAGCTGCCACTTGGCAGAGGGGCTCAGGTGCCTTTTCTGAGCGACTTGGGCTTGGTTGCATCTTGACTGTGGCTGAAAAGAGGAGGTGGTAACTCCAATGCTCCCATGGTGCTAAAGTGAGTGGTCACTCAGAGGACTGTGGAGATCTTCATCCTGTGACCCTCCATCCCCTTTCCCACATGCTTTGATGAGCGGTGGAGTTGTGAACAATGTTGAATTTGAGGATGTGAGTTAGCCCCCATGGAGGTGCACTTCTCAGAGCTAATTGTCTCAGGTGCTGCAAATTCATGCAGATACCATTGTATCAGTTACAGCTGGGTCACTTTTCTGAGGCTTG
The DNA here is from genome assembly GCF_020497125.1 of Mauremys mutica. Classification (NCBI taxonomy): domain Eukaryota; kingdom Metazoa; phylum Chordata; order Testudines; family Geoemydidae; genus Mauremys; species Mauremys mutica. Next base: position 130,053,687 of record NC_059076.1, on the reverse strand, counting down.
TTCAGCAACCCCGAAAATGAGAGACTTCCTTTTTATTTTAAAATGGAAGCTTGGATTCAGCAGAACAAGCAGCAGCATAAAAGAGGTGCTGGTACGCCACACCGTTATGTGCCAGCTTAACTCAGGCCCTGTCTGCAACAGTTCCATCTCCTAGTGTAGACAAGGTGATGATGCCTCAGGAGAGGATGCGCTCAGAGCTGTGCCAGCAGCAATGCACTGTGGTACGTCCTACCACACCGTGAGTTGGGATGAGGGAAGAATGGCCAATGGTCACAGGGGGTCCCGTCCACATTATTAAAGAGTATGGCCAAGCTGTACAGGAAGACCAATGTATTCCAGCCTAGGCCCCTTGAAAAAGCAATCATAATTCGCTCCCATGGTAATTAGATGAGTTGTTACTAGGGCTGGTTGATGTTTTTTCAGAGAATAGTCAAGTCACTGAAATATGCAGTTTCGGGTGAAGAAAGTATTTGTGAATTTGGGTCACATGTTACAAAAAGTTTCGGCCAAAGGAAAAAAATGAAGACAAAGTTTCAAAAAAGTGGAAATGGCTCTTTGGGCATTTTTGAAACTTTTTCGTATTGGTTTGTTTTGGCAAGAAAAAAATGAAGACAATTCAGTTTTGGTTCTAAACAAACCATCTCCCTCCCTCCCCCCGATTTTTCAGTTCAGCCACAAAAGTTTAAAATCAATTATCCGTTCAGCTCTAGTGGTTAACCCTGTTGCGTGTGTGGACACAACCCACATTTAGAGGCATAACGCTAATCTCAGTGCCAGATTTTGTGCTGAATCTCCTGAGACACACACAGAGTCCGGCCCAGGTGGCAAAGGTGGGTTTATATCTCACTTGTACTGACCAAATCCCAGGCTGCTGTGGGGCCTGAAACTGCCCCGGGCATAAGTTAGAGCAACCTGAGGAACGGGCTCTAATCTACGGCAGGCTCTCCAGGCTGGCCCCGGGGCAGCACGGCAGCCAAGAGTCCCCCACAGCTCTGAAGGTGATAGCTGCTCCCTCTCTCACCCTGTCACTGTGGCCCAGAGCCCTCCATAGCACTGAGGGTTATGACTAGTCCCAGTGCCACCCCACAACACCTCTTCCTTCCCTCAGCATACCCCCTCCCCCATGGCTTATGAGGGAGACAGCGTAGGGCCATGTAGGCTGCCTGAACACGTCTCCTGAGCTGAGGGAATTCTCCTCTAGCTCCATGCAGCTTACTTCTGGCTTGTTCGCACTGAGGGGTGTTGGATGGGGGGGCAGGAGGCCGGCGGAAGAGGGATTGGGGATGCCCAGGATCCTGGAGGGGGGCGGTTAAGCGGACCGAGGGGCTAGGGTGGGGAGAGGGACCCAGGGGGACCCGAGGGGAGCGCTGTACCGGACAGGATCTGGCCGACCAGGGAGGGGACCGCGGGGCTGAGCAGCATCTGCCCCTTGCACGGCTCTGTGCCGGGACACCCGAGGCGTAGGGCGGGGAGCCCCTGCGCTGTAACCCCCACTGGCGGCCCCCGGCCGGCTCGGAGCTGGGTATCCGGCGCGGGGGTCGCACCAGGGGAGCTCGGGCAGGGGGACGGGATCCCGGGATGAGCCGGCCGGGGGGCGCGGGGGGAGCCACGCGGGGCAAGGGGCACCTGCACCCAGGGTACGGGCAGGTGGGGCGGGCGGGTGGGCAGAGCTCCGTGCAGGCTGGGGGCTGCAGAGAGGGGGGGCGATGGACAGTGTAACCCGGGGTGTCGGACCGCCCCCACCCTGGCTGCTCCGCCCAGCTGGGGACACCGAGGGGCAGATCCTGTGATGGGGGGTGGGGTGGGATATTGTCCCCATGGGAGCAGCTGGATCCAGGGCCCAGGTTCACTTCCCAGCGGGGCAGGGCCCTTCTGGGGTTGATTGCCCATTATGAGGTTCCTGCCCTCTAGGGCAAGGGGTGGGGCCCTTAGCACCGCTCTGTCCCAGCCCCAGGGTGTAAATCCAATCTGCTCTCTGGCTGTTGGGGGTACTGTAGAGACACAGGGTCCCACCTACCCCGAAGGATGGTGTGGCTCAGACATGCACATTGGGTGCAGAGGCCCGTGGGGGTGGGGGGGATTAGGGCTGTAGCCAGGTGGAGTGGGGGGTACATGTCCTGCTCAGTAGGGAACTGGGCCGCCCAGAGGAGGGGGGGGGGCAAGTGGGGCAATTTGCCCCGGGCCCGCAGGGGCCCCCACGAGAGTTTTTGGGGCCCCTGGAGCGGAGTCCTTCACTCGCTCCGGGGGCCTCAGAAAACTCTTGCACGGCCTGGGGCCCCTGGAGCTTCTTCCGCTCCGGGTCTTTGGTGGTAATTCGGCAGCGGGAGTCCCCGCCGCAGGTCTTCAGGGGACTTGGGCGGTGGGTCCCGGAGCGGAAGGACCCCCCGCCGCCGAATTACTGCCAAAGCGGGGGCCCCCTGCCACCGAGGACTCCAGGCCCCCTGAATACTCTGGGTGGCCCTGGTGGGAAAAGGGCTTTTTAATACAAGTGCACGAGGGCCCCCTGGGTGCAAAGGGATTCAAGGCCTTCCCTGCACAGAGATCTGAGGCATGGTGTGTGTGTGACTGTGCCCAGGTGGCAAGGGGGCCCCTGTGGGTGTGCTGTATTTATTTATATGCACACCAATCCCCCTGGCCCATTGGCACGTGTGCAGCGCTGAGAGAGACCCCAACAGTAGATAATCCCTCCCCCATAATCTGCCCTGAACCACAACGTGGGTGAGATGGCCCCACACATGCCCAGCACTGCTAATGTACCCCTCTATTTCACCCTACCCCAGCTGAGCTGTATCAGGATGAGCGAGTGAGTGCGGGCCTACACTGCAGTGCAGGTCTCCCTGGGATTGGGGTGCCAGCGGGTGAGTGTGGGTTACAGGTCCCTCTGTGCCTGATCCACGGAGGAGATGGGGCTGTTACAGCCCCAGCTAGCTTAAGATGGAGCATGTTGTGCTTTTAGCGCTTGAGGTCCCCCGTTCAATCCCTGGTGCATTGGCTAAGATGGTGACCGAAACACACACTTAAATGACAAGGGTGTAATTGGGGAAGCATTAGGAGTTCTGTCTGCAGGGCCCTTTTACTCTGTTTGGGGTGGGGCTGTAGGCTCGGAGGAGCAGTTCTGATCCTGCTAAGTGGCTGCAAGATTCATTCCCGGTGCGTGGTCGGTGGGGCAGATTCTGAATTCCTGAACTTAAGTCAGTGAAATTGCAACAGTGCGAGAGGAGAATCAGGCTCTGGTCAGCAAGTCTGGAGTGGGTGTTTGGCGGGTGCAGGTTGTGCAAATGCTGGGGTGGGGGGAGAAGGAGGGTGCAGATCCTGCTCAGGGGGTGCAGGGCATCTATTGGAGGAGCTCCTTGTCTGACTCCTTCTCTGTCTCCTTCAGGGAAGGGGAACTACTGGACCTTAGACCCAAACTGTGAGAAGATGTTTGACAATGGGAATTTCCGGCGCAAGCGCAAACGGCGCTCTGAGCCTAACACCCCCACTGTGGTGTCCTCCGGGGGGGGCCTGAAGGCTGAGGAAGGGCCTCCCATCCCGGCTGCTGCAGGCAAGCCCTGTGGAAACAGCCCCTCCCCAGAGCTGGAACTATCACCTGCCAGGGACCATCCCAAAAGCTCCTCTTCTCCGGGCATCATCTCAGCCACCCCGGGCTGCCTGAGCACCTTCTTCAGTAGCATGAGCTCACTGAGCAGCGGAGGGAGCCGCCTGGCAGGAGGCTTCAGCAGGGAGCTGCACCATCGGAACTTCCCCACTGGGCAGATGAGTGGTGGCACCTTCACTGCCTCCTCCAGCAGCTCCTCCCAGGAAGGGCACCCACCAGACCAGCTGCAGCGAGTTCCAGGGCCCACTGCTGCCTATTACAACTCCTTCCACCCCAGCAGCAGCAGCAGCAGCCAGGGCGCCCAGTACAACCATTACTACAACTTCACAGTAAACAGCCTCATCTACGCCCGGGATGGCACCGAGGTGTAGGGCCTGGATTGCAACTCGACGGAACGAGAAAGGCTGGTTCATTCAGCAACGAGGAAGACCCCAGGCTTTTGCAAACTGCGTTTGAAGCAGGACACTTGCAGTATGTTTTCCCAGGAAGAAAAACTTACAATCTATTAAATATATACGTACACACACACACAATGTGGAGTATTTCCCTACTCGTCCCTGCAAAATCACTGATCCACACAGGATGCCTGTTTGCCACGAAATTCTGCAAATGAGAACCAGAACTGGATTAGTGACTTCAGAGGGTTTTAATCTTGAATGTAGAGTTAAAAAAATAACTACAAAGAGAAAGCAGCAAGGACCAAATATAGAGACATAGCAGGGGAGTATTGCCTGTTGGTCATTTATTTGTGAACCTCTGTTTACAAGTGCTTTGGTCTTGGAAGAGAAAAAAAATGAAGAGATTTCTAATGAAGTGCCTTCTAAAAATCCCTATGTCCGTGATTGCCTGTTTAGGTAATTGCTTTAGGCCTCGATCCTGCAGTGTACAATGCCTGGGTAGATTCTTTGCCCACACAGAACCCCTTTAGATACAGAGTGGCTCCATGCGGGTTCGCCAGGCTGCCTGTGCTTTGTATATTGAAGAATCAGAGCCTTAATTTTGTAAAAGAATCATTTTACTTAAGCTTAGTACCAAAGACACACAATCTAGCCATACAGCTTTTAGCAAGAGAATAAACACAGTGAATATTTTTATACATATTTGTATGTAATGTACTACTCTGTACATACGTTTCTATGGGATTTTATATTTGTAAATTATGCTCTGGAGTTGTTCTTATTTATAATGTGTTTGACATTTGGGAAAGTTTATTTTGCCCTTCCTTTCCCTCACCCCCATTCCCCTCCTCCTTTTTTTATTGTAGTGTATGAATGAAACTTTTCAAACTGAACAAAATTTTGGGGAATAAAATATTTACAGTTAGATTTTTGCTTGTTTGTTCATCAACAGATTTTATTTTACTTTTTTTAGATGGTTAGGGACAAGGGTTGGGACAACAGATACAGGGACTCAACACTTTCCTCTGTGCCAAGAAAAAAATGTTGCTTTCAGCTCAAAGGAGAAGTGTGTGGTTTGATTTACAATCTCCTGATGGGTAATTGTGAAAGCTGGACTGAAGCTTTTGCTGGTTTTAAACAGTAAATTGCCTATTTTCAGCTTAGGTTGGTTAATATATAGTAATTGCTTGCAAAGTTAATTGGAGCAGGACTGACTCATGTAGGATCAAGCTCATGCAGCCAAATTCAGACCCTGGAGTCAAAGGAATTACACCCATTTAAGGTTCCTCAGCAGAGTAATCCAGTGGAGGTCAGTGGGCCAAAATGTGCTCTTATACATTAGTTTAAATCTGGAGAAACTCCCTTAACTTCAGTGAAGTTTCTTCTAATTTACAGTTGTGAAAGAATCAGTCCCATAGTACATAATATCCATGATGTAAAAATTCCTCACATTTCTGAGGTTTACATCAGTTGTTGGCAGGGATTTGATGTAATCAGCCAGCTTGTATAAATGCTTTTTAAAGGCATGTAACATATACAGTGAAAACAAAAGAAAGCATGACACTGAAATGGCAGTACAATTGCAGTACTGTATTTAACAATGAATCATGTGCATCCAACTTATTAGAATGCCACACAAGCAGGTAACATTTTTGTCTCTAAAACTCAAAACAATATTTCATCCAATGCAATCCAGCACCAGTAGAGACAACCTAGCACTGATATAACCATGCACTGTACCAATGCAAGAGCAATCTAGAGCCTGATACTACTTCCCTCACTTAGGGCCTGATCCAAAATGCATTGAAGCCATGGAAAAACTACTGATTTCAATAGGCATTGGATCAAACCCATAGGCATAGCTCAGGAATACTGCGTCTGCACAAGCCTTTTTCCTCTAAAGTCTCTCACCCTTGCTAACACCGGTTCAGCTCCATTGGTTGAAGCTCGGGGTGGAGCGCTGGTGTAGATAGCTCCATGTGGCTGTCAACATTTTAACTCTCCATGCTCAGAGAAGACCCACACAAGATGGTGCTTAAAATGCAATCAGTCCCCTGAAGGAGCAGGCTCATGGGGGGCCTGGCTTGGTCCTAGTTTGTGAAATGCTGAACACTCTCATCTGTCATTGAGGTCTCAGTGGCTTCCAAGGGACAGAATCTGTGGGAGATGGTGAGAATTTGGGGACTGCTATCAGCAGGGCATGGCGGGGAGGGGATTGCTGGCTTTGGTGTTTCCCTGCTTAATTCTTCCTCCCAAAGAAAGAGAGACATCCAAATTCGCCCTCAACAATCTCAGCTACCCAATGGAGGCATGTGAGTTTCACAAGCGGTATCCTGAAATCAATTCCTTTCAATGTTTGTTTCTAAATATCCTGAGTGAATGTGGAGCCTGTATTTTTTTTTATAATGCATGAAGAGAAGAAAACTTGATCAAAAAGTGCAAGCACCTTTCTTTGGCAAACGTATGGGCCTTCAGAAAGGCTCACTCATCATTTTGTTACCTGCAGCGTAGTAGTAGCTGTGTTGATCCTTGGAAATTAGGGAGACAAGGTGAGTGAGGTGATCTTTTATTAGATCAACTTCTGTTGGTGAGAGGGACAAGCTTTGGAGCCAAACAGCTTTTAAGGTCTGGGAAAGGTACTCCCAGCATTACAGCTACATGCAAGGTTGCTCTGTGTAGCTCAAAAGCTTGTCTCTCTCATCAACAGAAATTGATCCAATAAAAGATATTACCTCACCCACCTTGTCTCCATAACATCCTGTGCTCACAGTTCTGATTAATTCTCATCAGCTATCCCCCAGAGAAGAGGCCAGGGGCCTGATTTACCAGAGGGAATGAATCAGACTCTTTTTGTACAAGAATAAGCTGATCCCATAGGCTTGATTCTGATTTCACACCAGTTTAACTCCACTGACTGCAGTTTAGTTATTTGTAATTTACACTGTTGTCACTTGGAGCGTAATCAGGCATTTTTGTATAGGGAATCTTTGTTTTCATTTGGTAGAGGGCCACAATGAAAGAAAGATTCCTCTGTGTTGGGGAAAAATCCCCTTTTCTTGAGTACTTTGAGACTCTGAGAAGGAGCAAGCTTCCAGAACTTTATTTTAGTATTATTGGGGGATGGGTGAGGGAATGAACGAAAGCCATCAAATTACTCTAGTAGTGGTTGCATCATCAGGACCAGGAACATCACTGAAATTCCTTTGTTTAATCAGCTCATGGAGTTAAATGTAAATAAGGCTCACTCATGTGAGTCAGGGCCATAGGATTGGGTCCACAATGTAGAGCTTTATTAAGGTCCTGATCCTGCAGTCTTTACTCAGTGAAACTCCCGGTGGTACCTTTGAAACATGAATGCATCCCATTAGTAGGGGCCTGACCTTGCAATGTGCCAAAAGCCCTGGTGAAGTTAATGAAGGATGACTGCGACCCAAACTCGGCTGGATCAGGGCATATAGTTACACTGCTCATCTCTGCAACCCTTACAAGTCAATGGGGCAATTCTCATGAGCAAGGGTTTCGGGGTTGGGCTGTTAATAGGCTCAAATATTCTAACCACATTTGCATTTTTTCTCCTCTTGGTGTCAGGGTTAAATCCTGCTCCCCTCCTGTGGCCTGGATGGAAGCCCTTGCCTGAGGTAGGTAAGCCCGAGCCTGAGTATGTGAATATAAATGTTTGGGTGTTCATGATAAAGCAACCTGCCAAAGGGGCCCTTGATACTAGCATTCCGACTAATAGACACCTCGTCTGTGCTGAGAGGAGTTGAGTGAATGAGTCTTAATGGCAGCCTTTAGCTTTTCCTTTTGTTATTAAAAATGACTCCTCATTTAAAACCATTTAGCAACCGCCCAAGTCATGGGAGAATGAGGGCAGCAGGATTGGGCTTAATGAAAGACACTCAAAAAAACAACAGTGCTATTGTCATGGGTTGTCTTCTTTTAAAATGAGCGCCCCAAGAGCAGGGGGGAAAAGGACAACAGGGACAAAAGACTATGAGTCCCACCCCTGAATCCCTCTGCCTCCCCCACCCCTCAAGCCCCAAGAAGCCAGCAAGGCCTGTCTTTTTGGTCTGTGTTTGTACAGTACCTAGCACAGTGGGGTCTTGGTCCATGACGGGCTTCGGCACTATGATAATACAAATAATAATACCAACAATGGGACCAGCAGTGCAGCGCCAACTGTAGTCATGCTCCTAGTCTGGGTATGTCTACACTAGAGTTTCAATGAGCATTCTGAGGCCAGATCCTGAGCCTAGTGAAGTCAACGGGAAAAATCCCCTTTTCTTGAGTAGTTTGAGACTCTGAGAAGGAACAAGTTTCCAGAACTTTATTTTATTATTTTTGCGGGATGGGTGAGGAAATGAAAGAAAGCCATCAACACTGCTACTACTACACTCAAACTGACTTCTGCTGGAGCAGAATCAAGCCCCTGGACTCCACTCCTCTCCACCAAAGCCAGGCAAAGCCCCTGAAGTTGGGTGTTCCTGCACTGAGCTAGCTCGTGATTTCTTTTTATTTCTGAACTTTCTGGGAGTTGAGGTGAAGGGGAAGCCAGAAGAACTCTGGCATTTGCAGACTCAGCTAAATAGGACATCTGATGTGTGTGCTACTGTTTTGTTGTTTCTTTTATGGTAGCCCCCATCATGGACCAGGGCTCCGTTTTGCCTGGCACCATATGCATATATAATAAATAAACATACTTCCTGCCCTAAGGAGCTTTTAGTCTAAACACATGGCGAGAGGCAATGCTGGGAAAGGTAGTGTAGATGGCCACTGACTGCCACCAGCATTTTTCCAACACTGTGTCATTGAATCCTGCTCTGAGCAGGCCTTATTAATATAATAATAAAAATACTGGCAGCTCCCATCTGCAGGTCTGTACTGGGCCTCCCTCCCAGTGTTGCTAGCATGGATGAAGGGAAACCAACATTAGCAAATCTTTAGAAAATGTCCCTAGTGGGAATAAGGCCTAAACATCTATCATATATAGAACTGGAGTACTTGTGGCACCTTAGAGACTAACACATTTATTTCAGCATAAGCTTTCGTGGGCTACAGCCCACTTCTTCGGATGCATTCAGATGAAGTGGGCTGTAGCCCACGAAAGCTTATGCTCAAATAAATTTGTTAGTCTCTAAGGTGCCACAAGTACTCCTGTTCTTTTTGCAGATACAGACTAACACGGCTGCTACTCTGAAATCTATCATATGTTATCTCACACTGCCTTAAATCAGGGGGATTTATTATGCACCAGGGGCACATGAATGCACATGATTTATTCATGTGAGGAGCCCCATTGGGCCTGATTCTGATGTTACAGTAGTTTAAAAGTGGTGTCAAGTATCAGAGGGGTAGCCGTGTTAGTCTGGTTCTGTAGAAGTAGCAAAGAATCCTGTGGCACCTTATAGACTAACAGACGTTTTGCAGCATGAGCTTTTGTGGGTGAATACCCACTTCTTCGGATGCACCCACTTCTTTCTTATTCACCCACGAAAACTCATGCTGCAAAATGTCTGATAGTCTATAAGGTGCCACAGGATTCTTTGCTACTTCTTTAAAAGTGGTGTAATTCCATTCAGTGGAGTTACACCAATCTGCAAGGTCAGATTCAGGCAGTGATGAGCTCCCAAAATCCTAAGAACCAGTTCCCTATCGGGTCCTCGGCGGCGGCGGGGGGGGGGGGGGGGAGAGGGTGTGTCTTCACTCACTCCGGGTCTTCAGCAGCATTTCGGCGGCGGATCTTTCACCTGTAGTGAGTGAAGACATACAACTTCCCGCCGCCGAAGTGCCACCGAAGACCCCGTAGGGAACCGTGCAGTGAGTACAAGCCCCACGTGCCTGTCTCCCTGCCCCATCTGACCCCAACCCTCATCCTGCCCCCAACTGCCCCCCCCTCAGAACTTGCAACCTATCAACCCCCCCCACTCCTTGTCCCCTGACCACCCCCTCCCGAGACCCTCCACCCTAACTGCCCCCCAGGACCCTACCACCTACCCAACTCACCCCACTCCCTGTCCCCTGACTGCCCCGACCCCATCCACCACCACCCCGAAAGATCCCTGGAACTCCCACGCCTCCCCAATCCCCCCTGTTCTCTATCCCCTGACCACCCCCCCAGAACCTCTGCCCCCTCCAATTGCTCCCTGCCCCCTAGTCAACCCCTCCTCCCAGCCCCACCCCAGCTGCTCAAAGTGGCAGGAGCTGCAGAGCTGCACTGGCGTCGGCGGTGTGGCGCGCTGAGGCTTTGCGAGGGGGGAGGGGCCGGGGGAACCTCCCTAGCTGGGAGCTCAGGTGGGCCAGACAGGACGGTCCCGTGGGCCGGATGTGGCCCGTGAACCGGAGTTTGCCAACCTGCCGGCCCCTTTAATAACCGGTTCTACACCGGCTTCTAAATTTAACAACCGGTTCTTGTGAACTGGTGCGAACTGACTCCAGCTCACGGCTGTATTCAGGTCCATTCACTATAACTGGTGACTTACAGGGATGAGCCAACTAAAAATACAGTACCTAGCCTAATCGATAGAGTGGGGCTGGTTGGGAAATGATATTTTTCCTGCCTGAAAACTTTTGACAAAAATGAATTTTGGTTTTATCCAAAAAGCCCCCTAAGTTTTCATCACAAAACCAAAATCCCTTCAAACTGAATGTTTTTCAGCTTTTGGCAACCCTCTTTTTTTCAGTTTTCAGCCGATCAAAACAAAAATAATTGGGTTTTCAGGTTGTGGTTTTTTTCTTCCAAAAATTTCATTTAGTTGAAAAACCATTTTTGTGGGGGGGGGGGAGGGGTGGGGAGGGGGAATGATTGAATGATTGAATTTTTGTTTTTGTTTTTTTGACGAAATATAAGAGATTGATGCTCCCATGGGTAAACGAAGTATGATTTGCCTCTGCAGGAATAACAGGATTGTAATGTAAAACATCAAAGGTATTCTTTCATATTATACATGCACTATCTCTGAATCGTATCAAATAATCTTACCCCTTCATCACACAATACAAGGTGTGATAAAAGTGCATGTGATCTTCATAGACTGCTGAATAGAGTATTAGAACATCTATCCTAAAGGATCTTCATCTAGGGCCTGATCTGAGCACAATGGAGTTAATGGAAAGACTCCCATTGGCTCCCTGTAGTCAGCCTGTCTCTAGCATATTTTGGATGGTCTAATCTAGTGCCCCAGGGAGAGTAGAAAGAAGTCAAAAAATGACACATTTGTGAGCTGCACCTCATGGGCCCAATCGTGGAAAAACTCCCACTGGCTGCTGCGTATAAGGAGAAGCAGGCCCCATGTGATCATTTTTCTCTTTCCTGCAGTCCATTGTGTCAGAGTTTATTGACAAAGCAAATATCTCACCGTGTAGCCAATCTATGGTAGCAATGAACAATGACAGATCAGCTCCCGATTGAGGGTTAACCTGCCTTTAGCCTCCTTGGGCACCACTGATTTTATGTCTAATTAAAGTAAATAGTGGAAATGTGCTGTCTTCCTCCAAATCCCGTTGGATGGTGGCAGAGAACAAGCTTTGCCCTGTTACTTTGGCACTACTGCACTTTATATTGACCTGCCTGCCACGTTTACAAGCAGTAAACCAAAACAAGCAGTACCACCAAAAGGCTCTTTAAAACATATAAGGTTAGATCCTCAGCTGTTATAAATTAGTGCAGCTGACTCATAATTGTTACCCACCCAATGGAGCCTGATTCTGACCTCACTTACCCCTGCTTTGCAGTGGGGTACGATTAAGGCTACATTTTAGTCATGGGTATTTTTAGTAAAAGTCATGGACAGGTCACAAGCAGTAAATAAAAATTCACTGCCCGAGACCTACCCATAACTTGTACTATATACCCCTGACTAAATCTTGGGTGCTGGGGAGGGGAAGGAGGCCTGGGGTGGGTTCTCTGGGGTGGCCTGGGGAGTGCCATGGGTGTTTGGGGGAGGCAGCACACAGCTCAGGGGCACTGTAGGTGCTCGGGGTGGGTGGGTGGGTGGCAGCTCATGCCCCCGGACCCCTGCCAGTACCTGGGAGAGGGGGGCCGGGTAACAGCGCATGGCCTGGGCCCTCCGCCGGTGCTTGGGGGACGGCAGTGGCCAGGACCCCTGCTTCTGGGTTGGGGGGGGAGGAGAGGGTGGCAGCTGGCCCAGGGGCTGCTGGAGCTGCTCCGGCAGCCCTAGAGCCAGCCACACCAGCCGCTACAGAAGTCATAGAATCATCCCATTCTCTGCCTGAGGAAGAGACCTCAGGAGGTCATCTAGTCCAACCCCCTGCTCAAAGCAGGACAAATCCCCAACTAAATCATCCCAGCCAGGGCTTTGTCAAGCCGGGCCTTGAAAACCTCTAAGGATGGAGATTCCACCACCTCCCTAGGTAACCCATTCCACTACTTCACCACCCTCCTAGTGAAATAGTTTTTCTTAATATCCAACCTAGACCTGCCCCACTGCAACTTGAGACCCTTGCTCCTTGTTTGGTCATCTGCCACCACTGAGAACAGCCGAGCTCCATCCTCTTTGGAACCCCCTTCAGATAGTTGGAGGATGCTATCAAATCCCCCCTCACTCTTCTCTTCTGCTCACTAAATTATCCCAGTTCCCTCAGCCTCTCCTTGTAAGTCATGTGCCCCAGTCCCCTAATCATTTTCATTGCCCTCCGTTGGACACTCTCCAATTTGTCCACAACCTTTCTGTAATGGGGGGCCCAAAACTGGAAGCAGTACTCCAGATGTGGCTTCACGAGTGCTCAATAGAGGGGAATAATCACTTCCCTCAATCTGCTGTCAATGCTCCTACTAATGCAGCCCAATATACCATTAGCCTTCTTGGCAACAAGGGCACACTGCTGACTCATATCCAGATTCTCGTCCACTGTAATCCCCAGGTCCTTTTCTATAGAACTGCTGCTTAGCCAGTCAGTCCCAGCCTGTAGCTGTGCATTGGATTATTTCATCCTCAGTGCAGGACTCTGCACTTGTGCTAGTTGAACCTCATCAGATTTCTTTTAGCCCAAACCTCCAATCTGTCTAGGTCACTCTGGACCCTATCCCTATGCTTTGGTGTATCTACTACCTTTCCCCCCAGGTTAGTGTGATCTACAAACTTGCTGAGGGTGCAGTCCATCCCATCATCCAGATCATTAATGAAGATGTTGAACAAAACCGACCCCCGGGGCACTCCACTTCATACTGGCTGCCAACTAGACATGGAGCCATTGATCACTACCCGTTGAGCCCAATGATCTAGCCAGCTTTCTATCCACCTTATAGTCCATTCAACCAATCCATATTTTCTAAATCTGTGACTTCCATGATCTCCATGACAGACTTGCAGCCTTAGGTATGTTTGCACTGCCTGCAGTGGAGTCACTCCTGATTAACACCCATTATTCAAACTGGGTCAAATACTACTCTCATTGGCATCTCTGTAAATCTGGAATAACTCCACTCACTTCAGCGTAGTTGCTCTGAATTTATACTAGTGTAATTGAAAACAGAATTTTGGCTCATTTTGATCCTGGTCCTGCAAAATGCTGAGTCCTATTGACTTAAATGGGCATTGAGGATGTTCATCACCTTGTAGGATCTGGCCCTATTATTGCAGACATGGGAGCCTGGGGGCCACAAGGCATGTGCGGGAAATGCCTATAATAGGTGCACATCCCTGTCTGTAAAATGGGGATACTTATTCCTCTAAGGGTGGGGTATTGTGCGGAGTAATTAAGGGACTCAAATCTGCATCCCTTATCTTCCACCATCTCCCATTGACTCTGGAAGGACTTTTGAATGCGCAAGAAATGCAGGAATCAGATTAGTGTTTGACAAAAGGATTGCATACATGCTATATATTATTATGATAATTTTAGTATATACCTGAACCTCCCCCTGCCTGGGAAGCATCTTGATTTCTCATCATAAAATTGAAGGGTTTGAATCTTCTTACCTCTTTAACTGGCCCTTTCAGCGTAATATCTAAGCACATCCCAATATCTCAATATATAATCCACCTGTCTCTCTTCCTTTTTAGCCTTTGGGAGACGTGGCTTGGTTAGTTTTGTGTGTACTTGAGGGAAAGTTAAGTTGAAGAGATAAGGTTTGTACTCTTTCTGAATGCAGTCGTGGTCATCCTTATCTCCTCTGGTTCTTTCTGCCATAAGCTTCCCCCACATTAGTCAATAGTTTCATTGTTCTGGTGGAATGTAGCTGTCACGAGAGGTCATGGTCATGGAGGGGGAGATGATCTTCCCAGTAACTACAGTCAGCTCCATGGAGGGCTTTGAATACCAGCACAGAGACTTAGATTTGGACCAGCAGAGAGAGTGGAGCACTGGGTTGTTGAGTTCATGATGACCTGTGTTGTTCAGCAGACAGACTGCTGTGTTTGTACCAGCGGTAGCTCTTTCTGCATGTGTGCTGTTATTCCTAAACAAATGGAGTTGCAGTAACCAAAGCAAGAGGTTGGGAATGTGTAGCTCACTGTAGCAAAGGCTGTATCTCGTAGGATGGGGCTCAGTCTTCTAGCCAGTCATAGATGGAACTGGGCATTTTTACCTGTTGGGCATCCACTAGCATTGAGGAGTCCAGAAAACTGGAATGCTACAGACTAACTTAATCTGTAAGCAGACACTCTGGACAATGGGAGATGTCACAGAGCAGACAAGTTCTCCAATGCTTCCTACCAGCATCCCCCCAGTCTTGCCTGGGTGCCTCTTTATCCAGCTGCTCTTCATTTTGGCTAGCCCTTGAGAGCAGTGGTGTTGGAACAATTTGTATCAGGGGGAAGCTGAGAGCCATTGAACAAAATGGCAAACCCTGTATATGATGTAAATTAAACCATGTCAAGCCAGGGGGTGCTGCTGCTCCGCCCGCCAGCACCCCTAGTGCAGCAGCCTTGCTTGAGAGAGATGGTGCGGTTTATGTTGGATTCACAGGAGATACAGAGCTGGGTGTTTTCTGTGTCCTGCTGGCTCTTTAGCTTGTTTAGCTTTGTTAGCATTCTCAAAAGGAGGTTAGGCGTTGGGCAGTTAGAGCTGAGCGATGGTTTCTTTAATACTGGTCAGAGTGCTGCACATTTTAGGGTAAGCGCTAGATTCCCCTCTTCAAAGGACGTGTTGACAGCACCTATTAGCAGGGTTCCCAGGTGGTGTTTGCTTTTCCCACCTGAGGAGGGCAGGGGTCAGAGTCTCACATGTGCAGGTGATAGCTCCGGTTGCTTCCACCACCATTTCTCATGTAAACAGAGGCGGGCTGGCTTTCTGCAGCAGGCTGGAGTGAGTTAAGTTGATCCAATATGGACACGACAACTGTTTTCTAGAGCTTGTTAGCCTGGGAGGCCATGGGTATTTTCGGCATTCTAGACCCTACATAGATTGTTATACATTTAAAAGAACACTGTCAGGTCGAAGTTGCCCCCTTTCCCAAACTGAACGTTTTCTATCCAAACAAGCTTTGACAAAACCTAAGTCCAACAGAAGTATTCCCGTGACATTGTGACTCTTGCATAGAAAACAAACAAACATTCTCCTGCAGCCTTTGCAATATAAGCTTTGCTGCTTGGTGCTAGCTAGTGCACGGGAAGTCAAACCGACTAGAAGCCAAAATGAACTAGCTGGTGTCTTTTCATTGTCCCAGCTAAGGAAAATATTAAAAAGTCAAGAACAGGAATAGTAAAATGACAACTAGATGGTAAATGATGTTAAAATAATTCATAATTTGTAAGAACCCGAGCTGTGATTTCTCTCTCCCAATAGTAGCTTTTTTCACAACACTGTGTGCCATTCCCTGCCCTGAAGAGTTTCCAGTCTAAATAGAGAAGAATGCCAAAGGAAGTATTATAACCCCAGTTTTACAGATGTGGAGTTGAAGCACAGAGAGATCAAGGGTATATTGACCTGGCCATCGGGAGGTGCATTTGCAGCACATGTAGGCATATACCCCCCGCAAGCTTACTAGAAAACAGCACGTTTGCCACAGAGCCCTGGGGTAGCTTTCCAAACTCCGGGGTTTGTACTCACACCTCTCAGGTGCAGTGTGGACATACCCTAAGTGGCCTGCCAAAGGACACCCAGGAAGTCCACAAGGCTGTCCTTCCTCACCATGCCCCTTAAAATGGTTTCTCCCATGGGTCTGGCCAGCCAGCTAGCCAGACTAAACCATATTTGAAAAGCGTACACTAGATGAGGCTCCTTGTTTTACAGCTCCTTGGTCTCAGTGGGTGTATCCACACTGCAGCTGGGAGCAAGCCTCCCAGCCCGAGTAGACAGGTTTGCATAGCAGGGCTTGAGCTAGCACGCTCAAAATACCAGTGGCAACATCGCAGTTCAGGCCTTCAAGCCCAGGGCGGCCTGAAAGCCCAAACTCCAGCCTGAGCCGCAGCAGCCACACTGCTATTTTTGACACCAGCTAGTGCAAGTCTGTCTACCTGAGCTGCAGTGTAGACATTCCCATGGAGAACGACTGCACCAGAGACAAAGGACTAGGAACCCCAGTGCAGCTTCATTTGGCTTCCAGTGAACTGGACAGGCAGAAGCTGGTTCCACACCGAGGAATGTTTATAATGTGCAAATCTTGTTCTTTAGAGGGGATTAACTGCAGGACAACTAGAACTGTGTTAAACTTGCCAGAAATTACAGAGCCTGCTGATGAACTGAGCCATGTGACCAGCCTCCATTTGTTAGAATCAGTTCAGGTTTTGATTGATTATTTATTATTTCGATTGCACCCAAGAGTGTAACGAGGTGGTTTAAAAATGGGTTCCTGCTCCAAAGAGCTAATTAAGGCAGCTAAGGTCTCAGCTATACTATAAGTGCAACCTTGTATTTGTGTCCAGGTCACGTTACTGTGATCTGACTCAATTATAACAAACGCAGTTTGAGTTCTCACTGAGCAGCAGCTTTTTTCCTCAACACAATATGTGCCAATCCCGTTTGTGCATCTGCAGCTAGCCTGCTGCCAAACCTTGTTTGTATCGGTGCATTCTGGGAAAATCTGGGCACTATTTCCCCAAGTCCGGTGTACAATAGAAAACCAAACCCTTACTGAAAACATGTGTGCAGCTTGGTTCTCCTTGATCTAATAGTGAAGACAGCACTCTCTCCCCTTCTGATGGTAGCTGGGTCGCAGATCAAGACTGATGAAGCTGCTACAGACTTGGCTAGCAGAGGTGGGTCATGCGTTTAGATCCAGGGGTCTCAAATTTGATCCCTGCTAGTAACAGCCCATGCAGTGGCACAGCATTATGTGAGTATGGCCCAAGCAAAGCACATTTCAACACTGGTTCAGCAAGTTTGCTGCGAGCATCAAAGACACATTCTGAAACGGCTTTGAAAATGGTATGTTTGTACACTACTAGGGCGAGATCCTCCACCAGTGTAACTCAGAATAGCTCCCAGAAGCCACAGAGCAATTCCACTGAAATCGATGGAGCTATCCCCATTTACACCAGCTGAGGATCTGCCCTACTACTTTAAACCATTTTCCATACTGGTCCTGCCAGGGTCAAATGTAGGGGAAAAACTTGGTGGTGCTCTTCCAAGCTCCACCCACAAAATAAACTCCACCTACTTGAAATGCTGATTAGAATAGATTGTGCAGATTTTCCAAGTAGGATCATGTGCGCTCTCTGGGCTCCTTCAGCGTAGTTCCCCAACCCCCACCGCGGGGTTCAAATGCACCCATTGTCTCTACTGGGCCCCTCTTACTTGGCTTTCCTTCTGTGAGGTCTGTATGCACCACTAGGCTTCTATAGCTCAGCTGCCACTTGGCAGAGGGGCTCAGGTGCCTTTTCTGAGCGACTTGGGCTTGGTTGCATCTTGACTGTGGCTGAAAAGAGGAGGTGGTAACTCCAATGCTCCCATGGTGCTAAAGTGAGTGGTCACTCAGAGGACTGTGGAGATCTTCATCCTGTGACCCTCCATCCCCTTTCCCACATGCTTTGATGAGCGGTGGAGTTGTGAACAATGTTGAATTTGAGGATGTGAGTTAGCCCCCATGGAGGTGCACTTCTCAGAGCTAATTGTCTCAGGTGCTGCAAATTCATGCAGATACCATTGTATCAGTTACAGCTGGGTCACTTTTCTGAGGCTTGTTCAGCAACCCCGAAAATGAGAGACTTCCTTTTTATTTTAAAATGGAAGCTTGGATTCAGCAGAACAAGCAGCAGCATAAAAGAGGTGCTGGTACGCCACACCGTTATGTGCCAGCTTAACTCAGGCCCTGTCTGCAACAGTTCCATCTCCTAGTGTAGACAAGGTGATGATGCCTCAGGAGAGGATGCGCTCAGAGCTGTGCCAGCAGCAATGCACTGTGGTACGTCCTACCACACCGTGAGTTGGGATGAGGGAAGAATGGCCAATGGTCACAGGGGGTCCCGTCCACATTATTAAAGAGTATGGCCAAGCTGTACAGGAAGACCAATGTATTCCAGCCTAGGCCCCTTGAAAAAGCAATCATAATTCGCTCCCATGGTAATTAGATGAGTTGTTACTAGGGCTGGTTGATGTTTTTTCAGAGAATAGTCAAGTCACTGAAATATGCAGTTTCGGGTGAAGAAAGTATTTGTGAATTTGGGTCACATGTTACAAAAAGTTTCGGCCAAAGGAAAAAAATGAAGACAAAGTTTCAAAAAAGTGGAAATGGCTCTTTGGGCATTTTTGAAACTTTTTCGTATTGGTTTGTTTTGGCAAGAAAAAAATGAAGACAATTCAGTTTTGGTTCTAAACAAACCATCTCCCTCCCTCCCCCCGATTTTTCAGTTCAGCCACAAAAGTTTAAAATCAATTATCCGTTCAGCTCTAGTGGTTAACCCTGTTGCGTGTGTGGACACAACCCACATTTAGAGGCATAACGCTAATCTCAGTGCCAGATTTTGTGCTGAATCTCCTGAGACACACACAGAGTCCGGCCCAGGTGGCAAAGGTGGGTTTATATCTCACTTGTACTGACCAAATCCCAGGCTGCTGTGGGGCCTGAAACTGCCCCGGGCATAAGTTAGAGCAACCTGAGGAACGGGCTCTAATCTACGGCAGGCTCTCCAGGCTGGCCCCGGGGCAGCACGGCAGCCAAGAGTCCCCCACAGCTCTGAAGGTGATAGCTGCTCCCTCTCTCACCCTGTCACTGTGGCCCAGAGCCCTCCATAGCACTGAGGGTTATGACTAGTCCCAGTGCCACCCCACAACACCTCTTCCTTCCCTCAGCATACCCCCTCCCCCATGGCTTATGAGGGAGACAGCGTAGGGCCATGTAGGCTGCCTGAACACGTCTCCTGAGCTGAGGGAATTCTCCTCTAGCTCCATGCAGCTTACTTCTGGCTTGTTCGCACTGACAGAGTGGTTTACAGAGACTGGGAGCGGAATGAGCCCCTTCTTGGACTGTTGTAGTGTAAACAGCGCAATGGCGTGTTCACCACCTTGCAGGTTCGGATCCCTAGGGAGCAAACCCCCTAGGAATTAGGGTGACCAGATGTCCTGATTTTATAGGGACAGTCCCGATTTTTGGGTCTTTTTCTTATATAGGCTCCTATAACCCCCCCCCCCCCCGTCCTGATTTTTCACATTTGCTGTCTGGTCACCCTACTAGGAATGCTTAGCTTGGTCTGGTGGGTCTTGTACCCAACACAGGTGATGTTAATGAAAGAGTGACCTGGAGCGGAAGAGATCAATTAAGGCATCAGGTTGCACCTGGAGGGTGGGCCAGGCCTAATTAAAGATGGGGACACCTGGGGAGGAGCTGGGTGGTGTTATAAAGAGAAAGAGCCCTGGAGCAGAAGGGAGACAAGGAAGAACTCTTCAGTCACTGTCTTGGTGCCTGAGAGTCCTGAGAGGAACAAGAAGGCTCCTGCAGTGCCAGGAGGAAGCCTTGGGGAAAGGAAAGACCCAGGATTGGAGCAAGCAGCTCCTGTGGCTAACCCTGACACAAGGCCAGGAACCGGACCTCTGGGGAGAAGTCCTGAAGAAAGGTAAATGGCAGGGTGGGGTCCAGAGAGGCAGTGTCTGAACGAGCAGACTGTGGCTGCTTGCTTGTGGTCCTTGGACTGGAACCAGTGTAGATGGTGGGCCTGGGCTCCCTTGCCAGCCACTGTAAGGTGGTGTGAAGCCCCCAACATAAGGGCAGAAGGATGATTCAAAAGCCTGAGCAAGGGTTGTAAGGCTCAAGACCAGGGGAGGATTCCAGTGAGGTGCCAACAGTCAGCATTTTGCAGAAGAACGGAGAGCTGTGGAGGACCCAGGGTGGATTCAGAGCTCAAGCCCGGGGGAGAGGCAGAAGTTACTTTTGTGAGGTGTTGTTATGCTTTCAAGTTTGGTTGAGAGACTCCATACAGAGACCCCAGAAGGGGCGGGAATAAAATGTGACCTGCCTGGAGGCGTGACTCCTGAGAGGAGGCAGGGCTGGAGCAGTTGCTGCCGACAGGGGGCGCTAGAGTGGAAAGAGCTACTATGCCATGCCGCACCCTGGGAGGGCACATCAGCGGTGAATTCACTCTCGAACCCTGGGTTATCCCAGGAGAAGTTCCATTACTGTTCCTTGGCTTTTCAATGAGGGTGTTTGTTGAAACTTGAGCAGCCTGGAAAACTGACTGTGTTTCACTGGCTAATTGTTCAAGCTGAGAAGAGCTGGTGCCAGATCCTTCAGCTCTGTCGGTTGCCCTGGCTCCATCTGGCATTTATGTGTATGTGGGGTCTCATCTGTTTAAAAACAGAGAGGGCGCTGCTGTGCGTTGTCCTGATTTCATACGGTGCTCCCAAGTTATCAGACTGACGAGGAAAGATAGTTCAAAGGGTCTGAGTGTTAACTGGAGCAACAGCACTTGTGGACATATTTAAGTAGCTTGTTCCTAAGGCTAATCTACACTACTGTGGCAAAGCAGGGACTAGAAGTCATATCTCCCAAGTCCTGTGCTAACACCTAGCCACAGGACCAATGGAGCAGAGTTGTTCTGGTCACTTCTGCTTTATGCTCGAGTGACACTGTTAATGCTACTAACTTATGGGCAGGGGCAGCATGGGAACCAATGCTGGTACAACCTTTGTTACTGTAGGGGGTGGGAAGAAGGCTGGGGTTCATCATGTGGAACAAGCCTGGTCTGTGATGTCCAAAGATCCACAGGACCAGTAGCAGGATTTCATATGGATCCCTATTCTCCAAGCAATTTGAAGGGCTCCCCTCACCCTTTCCATGTGGCTGTGTACTCCACACCCTTGAAGGAGACAACAGGGTGGAATGGCCTCTGCATTTTTCTGCCCCAAATCAGTCCTTTAACCTTGCCTTGTACTCCACATTTCCAGCACCTGGATCGGCTAGAAAGATCAAGGCTGGGCGCAATGCACCAGCGATGATGGCTCACACCGAATCTCTCTTAGACTTAAATCCTCTCCAGGTTTACAAAGATTTTCCAGAGCTTAACTACGTTTCTAATTGTTCCGCCACCTGTATTGAATGTACCATCTGTGTTAATCTCAAATTATTTTCTGTGTCCATAATCTTTTCAAGTTTTCCTGCACTCAGGCAGTAAATCCAATTAGGTTCGTGGGTGTTAAAGTGGAGCCAACTTTCCGTTTTTAGTTCCAGACACCAGTATAAGTGCTGGGAAGTGCTTGGTTTATTTATTTATTTGATTTGGGGGCAGGCAAATGATTGTGTGCAGTTCCCTCCTTGCAGCCCAGGAGTTAAATGCTCCCAACAGTTATGTGAGTGTTGAAATTTTGATTGTTCCCTTTTACCGGGTAGGTTGGAATTGCTACGGGAAGTGGAGGCGCTGGTGTTCGATCTTATTGCACGTTGAGACTCTGCTCAACAAGGGATAAATTCTGACACACACACTTATCTTGGCTAGATACTTACTCCAGTCGCGGTCCCATTGGAATGAATGGGATCACTTACGCAGTAAGGGGTGCAACAGGACCACTAGAGGAGTAAAGTGTTACTCATTATAAATTGGGATGGCAGAATCCAGACCCAATCGTTTTGTGTGATACAAGATATTGGCTTCCTCTGGTCCCCATAAAGCATGGGGCCACCTCAAAGATAAAGCTGGACCTCAAGAAGTTGCTTTCAGAGGCTGGATGTGTCAGTCGCTTTATTGATATTCCTTCCATTAAAGCCCTCAGAGCAGACGTTGGGTGAAATCCTAGCCCCAATCAAAGGCAAAACTCCATGGGACCCAGGATTTTATTCTTTGTCTCCATAGGCGCTGACTCTGTGGGTGCTCCAGGGGAAAAATTGGTGGGTGCTCTGCACCAACCGGCAGCTCCCCGCCCCATGCCCCAGCTCACCTCTGCTCTGCCTCCTCCCCTGAGCACACCACTGAGTCCTGCTTCTTCCCACTCCTTCCCAGCCCTCACGCCGTGAAACAGCTGTTTCACATGGCAAGCTCTGGGAGGGAGCGGGGAGGAACGCGGCGTGCTTGGGGAAGAGCTGGGGCCAGGGCAGGATTTGTGGAGGGACCCAATAGAGGCAGGGAGGGGGTGGAGTCGGCATCTCTATGAGTAACATTTTCAGAAATTCTATGTGCTCCCACTGAAATCAGTTACCATGAGAGCAGAATTAGGCCATTGCTGTGCACCTTTGCAAATTCTTCCCGCCTCCTCCCCTCCCGTGTGTTTTGTACAGGAAATACAAAATACTATACAATGTGTGCATTCACCTTGGATTGATATCATATAGACCATGATTCGGATCATAGAGATTTATATGGACATGAGAAGGAATAGGAATAGGATCGATTCTGTACTGCCTTGATAGAGAGATGAGTTGGTTGATCCCTCTCGCTGTGGTTTGTCTAAAGCACCACTCAGCATGGTTTCTAAACAGGTCTCTTTCTTTCTCTTACTTATTGATTCTATTTTATGACCACATAATAGCTTTTCCCCACATTTTTCTCAATACCAAAAAATCTGAAATGTGATACATGGTGCAGTGTGTCTCCTCAGCAACACGTGAGCACATCACACCTGTCCTCTGATCTCTGTTGGCTTCCCAAAGAATAGCTGGTCAAGTTCAATGTCTGAGTCCTTATTTTCAAGGTACTCAAGGGCCTGGGCTGAGAATACCAAAAACAATCACTGAGGGGGAGGGATAGCTCTGTGGTTTGAGCATTGGCCTGCTAAACCCAGAGTTGTGAGGTCCCTCCTTGAGGGGTCTGTTTAGGGATCTGGGGCAAAAATCTGTCAGGGACAGTATTTGATTTTGCTGTGAAGGCAGGGGACTGGACTGGACTCAATGACCTTTCAAGGTCCCTTCCAGCTCTATGAGATAGGTATAGCTCCATATTTTTTAAAAAAAAAAAAGCTCCAGCATGGAGACTGTGGTTGACACAATGGAACTGTTTAGCACAAGGATAAAGCTTGTCTGTGGAGGAGAAAGAACTTTATCAGGGACCAGTGCAAACCTGCAGAACAAACTCCTTCAGAACTGAGGACCATCGCTAACTTCCTCATCCTCTGCTCCAAGCGCCAGATACTCTTCTCTGACCTACCTTCTCCAATATAAACATGGAGCAGCATGGGCATTGAAAAAGAAAAGAAAACCTTACCAAAACAAACCAGTCCACTGTGCATAACCCCAGCGAGAGGATAAGAGAAAGAACAAACCTCACGAGATGGACGTTAGTCACGTTGCTGAATGCATGAAAGTTTTTCAGATTCTGTGCTGAGGAGAATGGTATAAGAACCTCTACAGATTAGGACAGCGCATGGTGGGGATACTTTAATATTAGCAAGGAAAACTGCAGGACACTGAATATGCTGAAGGCTGGTATTAATGAATGTGTGGACACACATCTGGTCACAGAGAAGAAAAGGGATAGTCCCTCTCTGTACATATCCAGCCAGGAAACAGTGAGCTAAGGGGTTATCTTTCCATGGGCTGGGAGACAGAATGCTCAGCCCCTACCAATGAAAAAAAGAGCCAAGGCACATATGCAGTTGGATTGTGTCTGGCTACAGCTGGGTATGGGCTTGGTCTTATGGCCCTGACACTAACATGCTGTTTCCTTGCAAAAACACACAGTGGAGGTTTTATCCAAGGTATTTATGTGGGTCCAAACTCTCTCAGTGAGGATCTCTGTTCCAGTGGCCACCAAGGCTATCAAAACACTATTGGCATGATTTTTCAGCAGTTCTGAGCACCCCTCTGAAAATCAGGCCTTACGTTTCCATGGCTTTTGGCTGGAACATATCTGGATAAGCAGGCTCATGGCTTGGCCCATAGAGTACCGAGTTCAGCTCTAGAGCCAAGAAACACAAGACGCAGCAAATTCAGAGATGAGCAGCAAAAATGCTTAGGAGGGTGGAGGGACTAACTTAGAAAAAAATTAAAAGAGCTAAATAGGAATCGTGTGGCTGAGCAAGAATAGCAGGGAACATGATCACCCACTACAAGTATGTGAAGGGTAGGAACAGGGAGAGGAATTGTGCAGGGGGACACCAGTGGTATAAAAAAATCCAGGAACAATGAGATAAAATGAAGAATTCAGAGTAGGCTGAATATCAGGGGACTGAGGGGGGAGGGAATCTGCCAAATCTGACAGCTGTTGACCTGTGGAATAGTCTCCTAAGGGAAGTGGCAGAAGCCTCATTGTTTGAGATGTTTAAAACTAGACAAGACAATGCACTGGAGAATAGACTGGCGTGAGCAGTGTTCAGCTGGCAGGGGGATTGAATGGGTGACCTAATACTAGGGAAGGAAAATAACCCGATCTCTATCTGCTATGATTAATTTCAATATCAGCGCTGCTCTGAGACCCCTAATGTGTCGCAAACATGTTTCTAAAGCTCTCACTGATGCATTTCACACCAGCCTGGTTTTAGCCACGTGCTGATTTCAGCCAGCCTTGAGAAAGCTGGTGTCAGAGCTGGGAGGTTTGGGTGTAAAGGAGACTCTGAGCTCGGTGTCCTACCTGTGCCACTGTCACTTCAATCTCAAGGGTTTCAGAGCCGTGTTGAGCGAGGCAAAGGAGAGGCGTGAGCCTTGTGGGAGAGAGCTTTAAAAACATAGAACCTGCCATGCTGGATCAGACACTGCTCTAGTCATGGACCAGAACCCTGTACAGACATAGAACAGCTTAGTTTGATGCCCTGTCTCCCATAGTGACTAGCATCAGCTGCTTCAGAGGTAGGTGCAAGAAACCCCACAGGGGATGGCTAGCAGGGCTGGCTTTATGACTCGCGGGGCCCGATTGGAATACTCAGGGGTGAGGGGGTCCGCTCCGGGTTTTCTGCGGCACTGAAGGACCCCCCACCACTGAAATGCCACCGAAGACCCCCAGAGCTGGGCCCCCTTAGGTGTGGGGGCAGGGCCCTCTTTGGCACGGGGCCCAATTCCGGAGAATCGGGTGAATCAGCTTAAAGCCGGCCCTGACGACTAGGCCAGAGCTGATGCTAGACATAAGCAGACTAAGCAATTGCTCAGGCCCCCAAGCAGCTCAAGAGGACCCCTATTCACTTTCTATTATGTGCTGGGGGCAGCAGCGGCTCCAGGCACCAGCGCACCAAGCGCGTGCCTGGGATAGCAAGCCGTGGGGGTCGCCCTGCCAGTCCCTGCAAGAGCGGCAGTCAGGCTGCCTTCGGTGGCTTGCCTGCGGGAGGTCCGCCGGTCCCGCGGACTCGGCGGCAATTCGGCGGTGGGTATGCCGAAGCTGCAGGACGGCGGACCTCCTGCAGGTGCACCGCCGAAGGCAGCCTGACTGCCGTGCTTGGGGCAGCAAAAAATCTAGAGCCGCCCCTGGTTTTGGGGGGAGGGGGGCAATATTCCTGCTTAGGGCCCCCAGTGGGCTTGCACTGCCTCTGAGCTAGGGAATAACTGGCCCCAAGAAAAGTTCCCTCCTACCTCCAACAGTTAGAGAGCGTGGCTTCTGCCCTGAAACATGAGCGTGGTTTTTAAAGCAATTTTAAAAATCTCTATTTAAACTGGTTATTCTTGTTATCCATAGAAATGTCCAACCCTTTCTTTGTATCCTGCTAAGCTTCAGGCCCCAATGATATCTTGTGATAATGAATGAGGAGTCCTTGTGGCACCTTAGAGACTAACAAATTTATTTGGGCATAAGCTTTTGTGGGCTAAAACCCACTTCATCAGATGCATGCAGTGGAAAATACAGTAGGAAGATATATATCTACACAGAGAACATGAAAAAATGGGTGTTGCCATACCAAATCTAATGAGACTAATCGTTTAAGGTAAGCTATTATCAGCAGGAGAGAAAAAACTTTTGTAGTGATAATCAGGATGGCCCATTTCCAACAGTTGGCAAGAAGGTGGGAGTAGCTGTAGGGGAAAAATTAGCATGGGGAAATAGTTTTTACATTGTGTAATTACCCATCCACTCTCAGTCTTTATTCAAGCCTAATTTAATGGTGTCCAGTTTGCAAATTAATTCCAATTCTGCAGATGTGATGTGTCACATCAGCCACATCATCAGAGGCTCGTTCATCTACACATCTACCAATGTGATATATGCCATCATGTGCCAGCAATGCCCCTCTGCCACGTACATTGGCCAAACCAGATGGTTTCTATGCAAAAGAATAAATGGATACAAATCAGATGTCAAGAACTATAACATTCAAAAACCAGTCGGAGAACCCTTCAGCCTCCCTGGTCACTCAATTACAGACCTAAAAGTCACAATTCCCCAACAAAAAAACTTAAAAAATAGACTCCAACGGGAAACTGCAGAATTGGAATTGGAATTAATGTAAAAATTAATGTAAAAACTATTTCCCCATGCTAATTTTTCCCCTGCTGTTACTCACACCTTCTTGCCAACTGTTGGAAATGGGCCATCCTGATTATCACTACAAAAGTTTTTTCTCTCCTGCTGATAATAGCTCACCTTAATTGATTAATCTTGTTAAAATTGGTATGGCAACACCCATTTTTTCATGTTCTGTGTGTGTGTGTGTGTGTGTGTGTGTGTATATATAATCTCTTCCTATTGTATTTTCCACTGCATGCATCCGATGAAGTGGGTTCTAGCCCATGAAAGCTTATGGCCAAATAAATTTGTTAGTCTCTAAGGTGCCACAAGGGTTCCTCGTTCTTTTTGCTGATACAGACTAACACGGCTACCACTCTGAAACTTGAGATAATGAGACTCACAGATGAACTGTATGTTATGTGGGAACGTATTTCCTTCTATGAGTTTTACATGGACACCTTTTTAATTTCTTCGAACATGCCTTTATTCTTATATTATAAGAGGATGAATAGCAGTGCATGGCCTACCTTCTCAGTCCCATTCATTACTGATGCCTTAATCATATCCTTTCTTATTGGACATGGAAGGACAGTTGCTTATAACTACTTCCTGTGCTTGGCCTGAAAGGAAGGGTCTGAGCCATTTCAAAGGGTTTCCATTCAGTCCTACGGCTTCTTAGAGGTGGGACAGGAGTATCTGATGGTAACTGGTGTCCAAAGCTACAGAGAGGTCCAGTTGGAGGAGAACTAATTGCCTTTGTCTAAAGTGTAACTCTCTGGTGTGTGTAATGCAAGTCCCTCTCTGTGACAATATGCAAAGGATATAATTCTGCTCCATCCTCCAGCTAAGAGTTCATGTTGTTAACTCAACCTGTAGCAGTTCACACATTTTAGCTCTATAAGTCCCTAGGTCAATGGCTGGTGTGTCAGCCCAGAAGTAGCCATTACATATAGACAGAAGGCGGTTACCAGCTCAGCCAGTGCATCTCCTCACCAGACCCATGGCCTGACGCATTTCTGAGGGAGATCAGGCCACTGATGGGTGGTGCTGGAGACTGGTTTTTGTTAAGACTCCAACTCATAATGCTCCATTCTGAGGCCACTCCAGTCAGGACGGAGCCTCACATGCTGGCACTGTCATCTCCACAAGCTGCACCCTCTATCGCAAGGGTGGCTATGACTTGCTCCATTTTTCACAAACTAGGGTTGGCCCTCAGGCTGTTGGCAAGTTGCCAATGGGTTGACCTCAGTTTCCACAGTGGCCCTTGGTTGGACAAAGTTTGGCCACCCCCAATTCAGAGTGAGCACTTGTGCCTTGTCTCTAGGGTACCCATTTGTGCACACACCCCAACAAACTTTGATAATCCCCTGCTCACCCTCAAACTGGCCTGCTGAAAGAGCTTCATGGGTCTGAATTTATATGTTGTGTTATGACCAGAGGAGCACAATCCTTGCAAAGCCCCGGTAATCATAATACGCAGCGGCAGAATTGATACATCTGGGTTTTTTCTGTCACTCAATTAAATGGTTAGTTTATGCAACATGCCGTCTTTTTGAATCAAAGCTGGGTCACTGTTAGGCTGAGGTAACATTAATTATTTTTCCGCTTGTCGGATCCCATGAAAAGGATGTGAAAATGGCCTGTTTATGAAAGAGTGCGGGCAAAGGCTGTGAGCTGATTATGTCAAACATATTCAAAGCTTCCTCTGCAAAAGGGATTGTGATCAACAAAGCATAGCCTACACCTGCACCCATTTCACAATGAAAGCTGTTTGGGCCATGAAGCTACTGGGGGAAGAGAGAGCTGCCATTAACCCTTTTTGTGACTAGCGCTCTTTTCAGTGCTACAGTAATATTAAAGGGGGTTCACACACACACACACACACACACACACACACACACACTCTCTTCTCAGCTGGTTTTCCAAAGACTTGCCCCCCCAATGAAGAGACTTCCCATTCTATTTTTTCATGGGTTTCACTGAAAGTTGGTCCAAAGTTATTTCCTACATTTCTTCACTGATTTCTCAAGAGAAGCCCCCAAAGATTGTGTTGAATACTTCTACAAGGGCAGCAAAGTGATAGGTGTTTAGGCCCCAATCCTGTAATGAGCTCTGCACAGGCAGGCTCCTGTACCCTCACACAGAGCTCATAGCATGATCAGGGTCATTGTTCTTACAAAGTTGTTTGAGATGTAGTGTGTATGAGAGATGCTACTAAGTTGCCCCAATATTAATGGGGCAGCAACTCACTTTATCTCAGCCCTGTGACTTGTGGTACAGCTTCTGGGCTAGTGAATGAGCTATCTTGGTGTGCTCCAAAAGGCTGGTACCTCACACACGTCACAGGATGAGATCTTGTCTGGAACTATATGGCTATATAAGGTGTGGGAGAGAGCAGAAGGGGCCATTTTCCCCTTTATGCCCCTAGCCAGGGGTCAGGCCTAGTCTCAGTACTTGTACTCCTAGAGAGAACAAAGCAGGAGTCTCAAGCATGGATGGTGATGTAAGGAGAAGAGGGGGTTTACCCGACTCCCTGTGAAAAACCGTGAAAAGGCAGAGCAATAACAGCTGCCGGGTGCACTTCCCTAGCATTTTGGGGAGTTGTGGGTGCTCAACACCTCTGAAAATCTGATCCTAACCTCTGTCCCAAGGATCATTCCTCCAGGAGTTGGTGTTGGGCCACAACACCCCTACTTCCCCCTGACATGGATTGTGGTCTTCGCCCTCTGACAATTTTATTATTTAATATATTTAAAAACCCAACAAAAGATTGGCCCAGGCAATATTACCCCCTAATATTTTAAAGGAGGTGACAGTGATGTGGGGTTTTTAGCCCTGAGCGGCCTTCTCTGCACTGTGACATTGCCTGCACTTGGGTTTTTCTCACATTCTCTCACCCTGATACAGCTCCACTTGCGCTAGCTGCAGCGGGAGCTCTCGCATAAACTGGCCTCCTGTGTTTTAACCATTGTGTCATCTAAAAGTGCTCTGAGCAGGGTCAAAGAACATGGAGGTAGAAACACCAGTTGCCTTTCTACACCAATGTCCACTGGCATGAGCTCAGAGACAAGGGTGCTGCATCAGGCAGGTGTTTTTTAATAAACAACACATTGTTCGATAGCTACTGCGATTTGTCTGTTTACAAGCCAATATCCTAACAATACAGTTTCCAGTCAAAGTAATAATCACCAAATGTAGGCTGGAGAGGGGAATTCAGTGATCTCAATGATTGGATCAAAATAGTAAGACTTCCTGGAGCCACAGGTTCCACTGTCAGCTGGGTAGATTCAGCCCTTTTGCTCACCTGAGATGGAATTCCATGAATTCTCCTTTGTTGGGGTCTTTTGCATGAGACCTTAAAACAACCCACTCCTGTTCACTCAGAGCAGACATTAAGGAACCCATGGTGCTTTTCAGAGGAGAAGGTAACTCTAATCTAAATATGGCAGTAGGGCAAGTTTCTCAGCTGGTGAAAGTCAGTATTGCACTGTTGGACTTAATGGAGCTATACCAGTTTACACCCGATGAGAATCTGCCCCATCTATAGATAAGGACTATGTAGAATTGAAAGCTTCTGATCATGCTTTTTGTGCTCTGACAGAGTGACACTGGTTCTCTCTGCTCAACCCTTTTCTGGCTTGTTTCCACCAAATATATTTGTACTGGAAGACCAAAGGCCCAGTCCTGCAGTCCTTATGAGAGTTTTGCCTGAGTAGGAAGGACTGCAGGATCAAGCCAGCAGAGTTTGCTATGAAATTTGTGCTACTGGACAGAGATCCTGAAATGTTCTGCAAAAGTGTAATATAAAGTAACCAGAGGATTAAGGAAAATCGGTGATTTTTCTTAAAGATGAAGATTACGCTGAACCATTTGATACCATCCTGGCAAAAAGGGTTACGTTTCCAAGCACCAGCCATCTTCAGAATGATATTTTTTTTAAAATGAAAATGACATATTGAGCAAGTGTAACTATTAATCACGATAAAAAATGACTCTTTAAATGTTCTTAGGTTTGGTTGGGCTTTAGAATTTCTTAAGTGAAAAGGCAACAAAAGGCATTGAGAGCTGTGTAGTCTGTCATTGGCAAATTGCTTTGATCAGGTTGTAGTCTAATCATTAGGCAGTATTGATTGGAAATGAATAATCATCAAGTAAGAGATACTATAGAGACACTGTAGTGATGCCATAGTTAAGATTGTGTCTGAGTCATTTTCCATTATAAACCAGATTTTTTTTTGCACTCTTCCTTAACTTTCTTTAAACAAAAGCTTTTGTTTAATCTGATACTCTTTTTAGTTCGCATCAGACATGAGCAGGGTGGTTTGAAAAATGTGAAGTCACTCTGAGAAGTCATTCTTGAGTTGGGGGTTGAGAATAATTAATTTTGTTTTTTCTTTTAAAAAATCATTCTCACCATTTTTGGCAGCTAGTTTAAGTCACGGTCTCAAAAGTTTAAAATCCGTTCAAATAGATAAAGTTATTAAGGGAGAGAGAGAAATCTTTAATATTGGAAATAGGATGAAATCTCTTGAAATACTGTATGAATGGTGGATGACCAGTAATCTCCTGATGATCATTGGAAATAAATATGGTAGGTCTCTCAGTAATGCTTACAAGTGTCATTACCAAGAATTAGGCCTTGTCTACACTACAAGACTATTTCGAATCAATTTAGTTCGAATTTGTGGATTCGACCTTATGAAGTCGAATTTGTGTATCCATACTAAATACACTAATTCAAATTTCTGAGTCCACATTCACGGGGCCAGCGTCGACTTTGGAAGCGGTGCACTGTGGGAAGCTATCCCACAGTTCCCGCAGTCCCCGCTGCCCATTGGAATGCTGGGTAGAGCCCCCAATGCCTGCTGGGGGGAGAAATGTGTCGAGGGTGGTTTTGGGTAAGTGTCGTCATTGAACCGTCAATCACAACCTCCCTCCCTCCCTCCTTGAAAGCGCCTGCGGGCAATCTGTTTGTGCACTTTTCTGGTCAGTGACAGCGTGGACGCCACAGCACTGCAAGCACGGAGCCCGCTGCGATCATCGCCGTTTTCTCCTCCTCGCACTTTATCGTCCACCTCTTCCACAGTCAGCTGATGAGAAATTGGGCTACTTTTCAATGGTGCTGCAAGCACTGGGGGACCATAGGGGACGTTTTACAAACATCAACGTCGGGTGGCCGGGCAAGGTTCATGATGCGTGTGTTTTCAGGAACTGTGGGCTGCTCAGACGCCTGCAGGAAGGTAGTTTCTTCCCGGACCACGAAATAACTGTTGTGGATGTGCAGATGCCTATAGTCATCCTCGGGGACCCAGCCTGCCCGCTAATGCACTTGCTCATGAAGCCCTATACAGGCGCCTGGGACAGCGACAAGGAACTCTTCAAATACCAGCGAGCAGCGAGCAGCGTGACCTGTGACTGTTCAGTTTCTTTACAGAGAAGCTGAACCTGCCCCTGTTTCTTTACCCAGTTACTGTTGACTCTCCTCTTCGGTTACATACCCCGTTCACCCCGTTACCCCCACTTCCAGCACACGTGTAAAAATAAAATACATGTCCCATTATTACTTAACAAAGGTTTCTTTATTCATGACTTTTCGTGAAAGGGTTGAAACTGGGACGCAGGCTGTGCTGGGTAGGGTGTGCGGTGATGTAAAGACCGCCTCTAAACTCAAGGAATGACAGGCTCCTGCTCCTAGAGCGGTCCGCAGTGCCGGAATGCTTCTTTCAACGGAGCCTGCCATCCCTCTTTATGGAATTCTGTGTGCGGGCGGATATGTGACCTTGTGGTGGAGGAGGACGGATACAGATTCCTCAGCTGCGTGACTCAGCGGTCCAGGACAAGGACCGCTGTATAAGATCTGTAACCACCCTCTCCCGCTGCAAAGTCACATCTCCCCCGCCCACACAGATCCTGGAAACCACCTCCAAAAACCGACCAGGGTGCCTACTGACTGCACCGTGTGTGTGACCCGCTGCTGATCCTGCCCCCGTGTCTGTACCCTGGGAAAGGTGACTGTCCTATGCAATTAACCACCCCCTTCCCCACGCCCCCCATTCAAACAGTCTTCTTTGAAAAAACATAACGGAAACAGTAATTAACAGCAAAGCATTTTTATTAATTAAGTAGACAGTTAGGGGATGGGACTGGGATTGGGACTACTGTGAGTCTGGAAGTGAAGGACTTCGGCAAATGTAGGGTATGAGAGCTTTTGGGTACTTGAGCACTGTGCTGTGGTGCAGTGACAGTATTCACGTCCCCGGCCGCCCCTCCTCCTGATTATTTTCGGTGAGGGGGGTATGGGACTTTGTGGCGGGGGAGTGTGGTTGCAGATACACTGCAGGGTGTCTCTGTCCTCCTGCGGTCCTGCAGAACATCCACAAGGCGCCTGAGCGTGTCCGTTTGCTCCCTCACTAGTCCAAGCATTGTTTCAGTCGCCTGCTTGTCTTCCTCACGCCACCTCTCCTCCCGTTCGCTGTGTGAGCGCTGGCACAGAGAGACGGTCTCCCTCCACTGGCTCTGCTGGTCCGCCTCTGCTAGGTAGCAGCCCATACGTTCCTCGAACATCTTGTCCCTTGTCTTTTTCTTTCGCCGCCTAATCTTTGCCAGCCTCTGCGAGGGGGATGCTGTGGCAGGTCTGGAGACAGTGGAAGCTGTGAGATGGGAAACAGGGAGTGAATTCCTTGCAAAGATACATTTTTGCGAACAATTAACTGAGTCTAGGCTGTCTCTGTGAATTCTGGGTTGAGACCCCTGTGCCTGCTGGGGCAGAAATCATTTTCGCGGTGGATTCTGGGTAAATGTCGCCCGTCATTCCTTCCTCCGGGAAAGCAACGGCAGACAATCATTTCAAGCCCGTTTTCCCAGATTTGCCCTGGCATACGCCATAGCGTGGCAACCATGGACACTGTTTTGCCTTTTGTGTATGTCAGCCAGGGGCGCAAAAGCAAAAATTGGGAATGACTCCCTGAGTCAATCCCTCCTTTTTGGTATCTAAAAATAGAATCAGTCCTGCCTAGATTATGGGCAAGTGTACTAGAGAACCACTGTATCATAGAACCAGAGAGCACAGCTGCTCTGTGTCCGATCCTGCATAAATTATGAGCTGTATGCTATTCACAGGGGGTGCTCCTGCAACAACACCACCTGTTCATTCCGTTCTTACCCCAGCCTTCCTGGGCTACCATACCATTGTCCCCCCACTTGTGTGATGAAGTAATAAAGAATGCAGGAATAAGACACAGTGACTTGTTTGTGAGAAATGAGTGGAAGGAAGCCTCCAGCTGCAATGATAGTCCAGGCAGGACATTAAGGAGTGTGGATGAAGGAGCCCATCACCCCTCTGCTAGTCCAGGGGCAATTGAATCTTTTATTTACAATGAAGGGTGGGGGCTGATGGAGCTCAGCCCCCTGTTGCAATGATGAGGACGGTTACCAGCCATATTGCACCATCTGCCATCAAAAATTAGGGACAGGCGCCCTTGATCGACCTTACTGATGCTAGTCGGCATGGTTACCAGCCCTTTTGCACTGCCCCATGTGCCAATAGGCTGATGATGAGGACGGATTTCCATCTTTCTGTACCATCAGCCATCCATAGCGTGGGGGGAGCAAGGATGTTGGTGTTGAGTGCTGCACCATCGCGTCTATCTGCAGCATTCAGTAAAGATAGGGTGACATGTAAAAGAGTCAACAGAGGATTGTTTTCACTTCTGGTGGTGGGTGGGGTGTGTGCGCAAATTGCCGAACTATGCCCTGACCCACCGCAGACACTGTGTTTGACCCTAGAAGCATTTGGAGCTCATCCAAGAATGCAAATACTTTTCGGAGACAGCAGGAACTGTGGGATACCTTGCGTCCTCATTCCCCCCTCCCTCCATGAGCGTCCATTATATTCTTTGGCTTTCCGTTATGCTCGTCACGCAGCTGCATGCTGAGTCTGTGCTATGCCGTCTGTCCGTAGATTTTTTAAAAATACTTTGGACCAGGCGTAAAATTACAGTAATTACCCTAATTAGATGCAGGAGTCTCCGAGCGAGATCACCCTGAGGAGGGTCACTGAAGGAGATAGAGAGCGCATGCTGCGTGAAAGCTAGCACGAACCAGGGCCCGATGCAGCCGTGCTCGGGGAGGCAGTGCTCCCTGAGTACCTCATGAAAGCCTTGCGCGGAAAACTGTGCTA
This sequence comes from Mauremys mutica, assembly GCF_020497125.1. Classification (NCBI taxonomy): domain Eukaryota; kingdom Metazoa; phylum Chordata; order Testudines; family Geoemydidae; genus Mauremys; species Mauremys mutica. The sequence continues at coordinate 130,018,824 of NC_059076.1, read as the reverse complement.
CCACGGAGTACCCAATAAGGCAGCTCTCCCCAGGAACCTCCTGCTGATGCTTTTCGATTAACGCAAGGAGAGCTTCGTGGAGATCTCCAAGGATGATTTCTGTTCTATCCCCATATCTAGAGAGACCTCCTTTTCACACAGTTAAGATTCCTGTTATATTAAGAATAAAAGTTAACATGGTTAAAGCACTTACCGACTGCTCCTTCCCCTGATTCAGGGTCCGGGTTAATGGCCGGGGAGGGTTGTTGGGGGATCTCCGTGACGGTGATGAAATAGATCCTGGCTGTCGGGGAAACCAGCGTTGTAAGCGCTCTCGCCTGCCTCGTCCTCCACAAACCCTTCCTCATCTTCCCCGTCCGCAAACATCACCGAGGAACTGGCCGTCGACACTGTCCCATCGTCAGAGTCCACGGTCACTGGTGGGGCAGTGGTGGCAGGCTCCGTAGCGTCCGTTTGCCGCTTTGATTTTTTGGTAGCCTTGTCTGGGGTCCTTGATTTTCACGCGGCGCTGCGTTGCATCCCGCCTGTATCCTCTGTCTCTCATGGCTTTGGAGACCTTCTCGTAGGTCTTCGCATTCCCTGTTTTGGAGCGCAGCTCCGAAAGCACAGACTCCTCGCCCCACACACCGATCAGATCGAAGAGTTCCCAGTCAGTCTATGCTGGGTCCCTCTTTCTATTCACAGATAACATGAACTCCTCTGCTGGAGAGCTCTGCATCGTGGCAGGTGCTGCGGAGCTCGCCCCGATGTCCAGCCAGGACGTCAGATTCAAAGTGCCCAGACAGGAAAATGAATTCAAATTTTCCCGGGTCATTTCCTGTGTGGCTGGTCAGAGAATCCAAGCTCAGACTGCTGTCCAGAGCGTCAACAGAGTGGTGCACTGTGGGATAGCTCCCGGAGCTACTAAGTTCGATTTGCATCCACACCTAGCCTAATTAGAGCTAGCCATGTCGAATTTAGCGTTACTCCACCTGTCGGGGTGGAGTACCAAATTCGAACTAAAGAGCCCTCTAGTTCGAATTAAATGGCTTCCTGGTGTGGACGGTTGAGCGGTTAGTTCGAATTAACGCTGCTAAATTCGAATTAAAGTCCTAGTGTAGACCAGGCCTAAGACTATGGCTTTCTGCCATACAACAATAGCTAGTTCACAGTCCTATGTAGAGCTGTTTGGACAACGGCATTTCCATCCCACAAGAAATGCTGATATTTTGACTGGTTTGCAGCCTAAAATTTGACAACGTCAAAATATTGTAAATGTTCAGAATGAAAAGTTTAGAAAAATTTTGATTTGAAAACATAAAAAAGAAAAGTAGCAACAGTTTGGATTGACACAATGTGTTTCATTTCAACGTCTTGTCATTTTGGACAATTTAAATGTTGATTAACAATGTTTTGTTATGAGTTTTCCTGTAGAAAAAGCAGAAAATTTCATTGACATTGACATTGGCCTATGTTCAATTATGACACAACCCCATATTTTGTCTGGAAAATGTTTCCATCTAAGGAATTCCAGATTGCTCCCTCTCCTGAATGTGTAATAGCACTTCATGACCCTTATAAACTCAATTTGTGTGGGCAGGTCACAATCTAGCCAAAAGGCATCCTTCTGCCCTCCTGGCAAGCTGGACTTCAGCAGGAGTTTTGCCTGATCAAGGGCTGCAGGACTGTGCTCAAATTGCATAGGCTATTCTAAGAACTATTCCAACTTTGCCAGCCAGGCCAGTGGGACCTTAGTTATCTCCCACTATTTCCATTCCAGTCTCTATTGCTTTTTACATGAGCTACCCCAGCATCTGGCAAAGTATTTCTGCAGCTGGGGGCACCTGCATGAGTGTAGCATGGCTGTGGGTTGAGCACACCCATAACTGCCTTGGCTATGCCACTTTCTGCTACTATCCACTGAGACGGATGCAAAACCCATGTCATGTTCCAAGGCGTTGACTGCCTTCCATAATAGGAGATGTCTGGGATGTTTGCACTGTGTCCTGCATCTTCTTAAGCTTTTCCCCTTTCGGCATAGCACTCAAGTGAGAATTTGGCCCAGCAGTGATTAAAAACAGGTGGCCTGATTTTCTCAGGTGTGACCAAATCCCAGTGACATCAACAAGCGCGGCAGGTGCTTGGTACCTCTGAAAAATCAGACTTAAGTAAATGTTTGATCTAGGTAAATTCTTGTAAGTTGGGCCATTCACAGCATATATATTTTTTAGGATTACGGTGCGTGAACTTTGTGTGTCCTGTAGCCCTGACATATCCTGTGCAGTGAGCAGTTCAGAATAATGAAAAAGGCTAATCGTGTAAACAGAAAATAGGTCAAGGAGACGTAGTTAAAGCAGGAAGAGAAGAAAGCAAAGGAAAATATACTTTCAAAGAGAGGAAGAATGGTCTTGTGGCTAATGTGCATTGGCTCAGGGGAGCTGGGTTAAATCACTAAGGGTTTGTCTTCATGTACAGCGCTACAGCAGCACCGCTACTACACTGACGGGAGAGCTTCTCCCGCTGTTGTAGTTAATCCACCTCCCCAAGTGGTGGTAGCTATGTCGACAGGAGAAGTTCTCAGACGTAGCGCTGTCTATATGAGGGGTTAAGGAGTTATCCCAATAGAGGTCTGGAGTTTCTTTTGCCTAGAGTTGGGATTATCCAAAGTCTTTCAGTTAATCTAGACTCTTAGGGCCCAATTTTGTCCAAGCAACTCTGCTGAAATAAACCAATTTGGAGAGGTGTAACTAGGGCCAGAGTCTGACCCAGGACTTTTATTCCCTGGCTCAGTTGGGTGTGGTTCTGGCATTGATCTTTGCCCAGGCTCAGTTAGTTCTGTTTGACTTTGGTGGCCGTTCCGCCAGAGAATGAAGGCAGGCTAGGATGGTGTGTGTGTGTGTGTGTGTGTGTGTGTGTGTCCTGTCAAAGGGGCATTCATAGATGTTGCGACATAGTGGGGAAAGAAGCACGGTTATAGGATACAATTCTAAGGGTAGGTCTATATTTACCTGCTGGGTCGACGCGTAGTGTTCGACTTCTCGGAGTTCGAACTATCACGTCTAATCTAGACGCGATAGTTCGAACTCCGAACGCGCTCCCGTCGACTCCGGAACTCCACCACCGCAAACGGCGGTGGCGGAGTCAACGGGGGAGCCGCGGACTCCGATCCCGCGGCGTCTGGACAGGTAAGAAGTTCGAACTAAGGTAGTTCGACTTCAGCTACGCTATTCGCGTAGCTGAAGTCGCGTACCTTAGTTTGACCCCCCACCCTAGTGTAGACCAGGCCTAATAGTCTGCAATAAAAATTCCAGTAAAAAACCCTACACTGTCTCAGAGGTCCCATGAGGGCCTCTCCTCATGGCTCCCTTTGGTTCCTTCTCCCATCCTCAGCTTCACACCTTCTTTCAAGACCTTCCTTTCACCTAGACCAGCCTTCCACTTCCACTTCACCGTGTGCCATCCCTGTCCTGCATCGAATCCCTCCCACTTCCTCTGTCTTCTGCAAGGCCTTCCAACACTGATTTCCCACCAGCGATGTCTCTGGTTCTTGTCTCTCATATCTAGGGCCAGCCTCTCCTCTGCTTTGTACCTTGTTCGGTCAATGACGTGTGCGTGTGCGTGTGTGCGTGTGCGTGGAATTGCTGTCAAATACAGATGGTAGCATTTTACCCCCCATGTTGCACAGATAAAAGGCAGAGGTGACTCAGGCCCAGTGCCTGTCTGTTATGTTGTCAGCTCTTTCAAGCAAGGACACTGTTTTTTTATGTGCTGTCGTTTGCCACTAGAAAAATGCAAATCAAACAGGTGGCTCTTAGAATTCCCCCCCACGTGTGAAACTGTATTTAAGTCCTAGTGGAGGGGAAAATACCCTGGCCTCAGTCATGGATGAATGAAGTCACAGGGCCAGATCCTCAGCTGGCACAGCTCAGATGAGCCAGCTCACAAACGTAATCTAGTCCAGAAAAGGATTAGCAAGAATCGGGGGCAGGGTCTAGTGAACTAGGACCCGACGCTTCACAGCGCTGCTGAGCGCCTCGCAGAACTAGAGTGAAACAAGCCTGGAAAGGCCTCCGTGCACAGAAGCATTTGGATCTTGTCCCTAGGAAATGAAGCTGCGTGTGACATTCTGGCTTCTAAGCGGGCTGGTCTGAGACGTTTTGAGCTGAAAACTGAAAGTGGTGCTTTGCAGGGCTGTTGCTGACAGAAATTGGCTCAGGCCAGGATTGCATGCTTGAGCGGACTTGAGCAATTCACAGTCAGAGCTATCAAAGCAATGATCTAGTGCCTCTAACATGCTGTCCAGAATCATACTTGGAAACTTTAACCTCAAGTTTTTAATGCTCCACTGTATTATTATTAATGAAGTCATAATGCTATTTTCCACTTGATATAACACCTTTCCTCCCAAAGGCTCCTATACGTGTGGTTTGTAAAGTACTGTGGGAAGAAAGGTGCTATCTAAAATGTCTATATATACATGCAGTACATAGCTTGGGTGAAATCCTGGCCCCCATTGAAATCTCTGGGAGTTTTGCTATTGACTTCAGTGGGGACGGGTATAGATTTGTGTTCACACACACTGCCACTGAAATGCAGCCCATCTAAGCCCTGGTCTACACACAGCCCCTGGTTCGAACTAGGGTACGCGAATTCAGCTACGTGAATAACGTAGCTGAATTCGAACTACCCTAGTTCGAATGACTTACCGTCCAGACGCCGCGGAAGCGAACTCCACGGCTCCAAGGTCGACTCCGGCAACTCCTCCTGCCGCGGTGGAGTACCGGAGTCGACCGCGGCGCTTCCGGAGTTCGAACTATCGCGTCTAGATCAGACGCGATAGTTCGAACTCCGAGAAGTCGAACTCGCCGCGTCGACCCGGCGGGTAAGTATAGACGTGGCCTAAGGTAGTATATGGTCCCCATTACCACAGTGTCTGAGTGCCTCAAAGTCTTTAATGGATTTATTCCCACAAGACACCTGAAAGCAAGACCAGTTCTATTATCCCCATTGTACAGATGGGGAACCGAGGCACAAAGAGACTAACTGATCACACTGTAAGTCTGGCAGAGGAAGGAATTGAACCACTGTACCATCCTTCCCCTCAGCAGCAACCCCCCCTCTCATGTGGAAGGTGACTATTAAATATATAGAGAGAGATACCTATCTCATAAAGCTGGAAAGGACCCTGAAAGGTCATTAAATCCAGCCCCCTGCCTTCACTAGCAGGACCAGGTTCTGATTTTTGCCCCAGAGCCCTACATAGTCCCTTCAAAGATTGAACTCACAACCCTGCATTTAGTAGACCGATGCTCAAACCACTGAGTTATCCCTTCCCGCCCTAAATTATCTGCTGTAGAAGATACTGAACAAGAATGAGAGGAGAGGGACATATTGGCCAAGGAGCCCAGGGCAAACCCAGGGAAAGGGATTCATGGCAGGTGGGAAGACACAGACAGGCAGCCGAGCGCAAGGAGAGACTCGCAGTGCAGTTTCTGGAGCAGAAACATTGGCTAAGGGACAGAGGGCAGCAGAAAGACCTATTGGAGAAGCTGCTTGTGCTAAATGGTCACTAGCCCTCAGGTTCTGCTCCACCCGCACCATGTTCTGAGTCCAGCTACCATGTCCTGCAGACTAGAAATGCATGGGACACTGTGTCGCCCATGCAAATGGGACTGAATGCTAGTTGGACAGGGCACATGTAACTCTGCAGCCCTTCACCATGCTGCTGTCCTCTACTCTCGTGCAGTGGTGCCAAGTGTTTGCTAAATGAGCCAGGGGAGATATTTGTTTGCACTGGTTTCACTGTTTCGCACTGTTCAGAGTTCGTGTTATGCACTGTATTTTATTACTGGCTCTGGTGGTTTATTACTGGTATTTTGGTGGTGTAACAGCAGCTTGCCTGCCTGACAATGCTTTGATATGTATTTATAATACAGCTCGGTTCACAAATAAAGGCTTTTATTTTATTTAAAAAGTGTATTACCATCACTGCAGCCCATGCAAAAATGCTTATTGCAAAGAATAAAGCTAGAGACATGATAAGGCACAGCTGGGAAGTGGTAGCCAAACACTATTGCTCAATACAGCTCTTCAGATCGAGCCATAATGAAAATCCACAATTTACATCACACCTACCACTATTCCCCCCATCCACTACCCCGACATACACACACTGTATAAGCCCTCATCTCATCCACATAACAATTCATGATGATCACTACCCCCATTCATAGCATACAGTCAGAGTACTTCATTCATTCTAAAAAGTGCAGAGTATATACATCCATATTCTCCCTCTTCCATTGGCCCATGCAAGTCCATGATGTAAGTGCACAAAGCAGCTCTGATTTCTGTTACCACTGTGCATCCTGCTCCAGCTGTGTCAGGTGCACTTCCTGGCTGAGTGTATTGGTTCAAGAGTCCAACACTGTCATAGATCCATTCAGGGGCAAGTGGCTCTGACCTTTGGAGTCACCAAGATTGTGAAGAGCACAGCACGCCAGAATAGTGCAGACGGCATTGATGACACTGGAATCCAGACGGTTCTGGAAGCAGCGTCAGCGGGATTTCAATCTGGCTAGCAGACTTTCAGCCACCATTCTACACCTGCTGAGAGTATCATTAACTGTCTTTTGCCAAAGCCTCTGAGATCAGGATACGGTTTCATAAGCCAAGGCAAAAGGAGTACGAGGGGTATCCTAGAAAAACAGTGGGGATGGTTACTCCATTTATAACAATGTCATTTGGTGGGAATTGTGTCCCAGCCTGTCCAGGAAGGAAGAGTCCTGATCATGGTAAACTCCGGGCCTCATGAACTTTTCTAGTGCAGCCCACGTTGGCATCCATGAATCGGCCTCTGTGGCCCACAAGGGCCTGTGTAACAATGGAGTAGTCCTTTGCGGTTAATGTGCTCAGGTGCTTCCTCAGGAGGGAAAACTATGGGCACATGAGTCCCATCCAGTGCAGTTTGGAAACCCGTTCTCTCAAAACCAACAATTACTTCAGAGATATTGTTAATGCCCGTCAACTTTGGGTAAATCACACGCCTGATTGCCTCTGAAACCTCCGCCACCATTTTACCTGCAGTTGACTTTTTAGCTCCAAACTGGTTAGCAGCAGACCTGGGGTAGGCCAGCCTCCAGGTGGTGATAGCAACCTGCTTTTGGACTGGCATGTCCTCCTTCATGTGTGTGCCAGGACACTGGAGGATCGGGTTAAGCTGATCACTAAGCTCAGCAATGGAGCTTTCTTCACGTGAAAGTTCTGGCGCCTCTGCTGGTCATCCCAGGATGATGGGATCCCACCAGTCTGTGCTTGGGGCCTGCTTCAGAAGTGCCACTCTACGGTGAGCAGCATCAGTCAGTCCGAGTCTGCCGTGTCTGTATCATCCTTCTCCTCCTCTGACAAGTGCCTTTGGTATGCCAGAAAACGTTGCTGAAATGGCCACCAGCATCTCATGAAGGCTCTGCCTGTTTCCTGAAACGAGTGAAAGCCCAAGCAGGACAAGTTCTTCAAACAGTGACTCCTCCATGTTGCTGGGAGCGTGCAGACCCAAAAAAATGGCTCAGCAAGAGGTGGAAAGTGCTGCAAGAGGGGCAGTCAGGTTTTCCCTCAGTGCACCACAAATAAACGGCTAGAGCACCACAGCTGAGGGGGGCTCTAGGAATCCTGGTATAGGTTGATTTGATGCAGGTCTGTGTAGTGCAGTGTAGACACCTGAGCTAGGGTGTGAAACCTGGGTCCGGAAATTCTAAACACAGAGTCAATATTCAGTGTGGCTGTTCAAACCTGGGCTTGCAAACACAGAGCCTGCAGTCTCAAGTCCCACAGATCCTGGGCTTACATTGAAGGGTAGACATACCCTGAGGCAGGGGGCTGACGTACTCCTGAGAGCATACAGGCAACTGTTCCCTCTAATTCTCAGTCTGCTAGATCTTTCCCTTCTTACAGACTTTCTGTTTAGCAAGGACCTCGTTAGAACAAGTCTTTAGCACCTGTCCTTCCTTCCCACACCCAAGACACCTCTTGGATGGGAGGGGTTTTCTTCTTCCAGCCTTGTCATAGATGGACACCTCTTGGGTGTCGCTCTCAGAGAACACTCAGTTTGATCTGTTGCTCCTTTCCCCTGTCTATTTTTACAATTCTTAAAGGGACAGACCTCCTTGATATGCCTCACCTCTCAACATTTAAATTGGGGGCCCCCCCTCTCCCCCTCCAGCCGGCCCTTGGGGTGTCTATGCCCGCAGCCCGCTCTGAGTGCTCCCATTGCCAACTGGGCCAAGCTACTCTTTTGTGCCCAGGCTTCCCACATTTAAAGCGTAGCAGGATCTTCCTTGCTGGCTGGTCATGGTGATCTCCCTGAGGTCATGGCTGTGCCTCGAGCTGCCTGCTGACTCTGCAGGAGCTGCCGAAGAAATGCCTCATCCATTGCTGCTGCTCGGCCAGTAGCTGGACCACATCCTCCATCGCCCCTTCCCTCCATGATGGGAGGGCTCCATGAAAATCCTACCAATTCTGCCAGTTGTGGTGGGCTGGCCACATCCCATGTGCTCCCTTTGTGGCCTAGGGTCAAGCTACAGGCAGCTTGCCTCAGTTTCCCCTCTTGGGTTATTCAGATAAAACTTCAGGCTTTTTCTTGGTAAAAAATACCCGTCCTTGGGACTGCATTTATTAATGTGAAATAAACTGCAAATAAAACCCAATCCCAAAACAAAATCCATTCATAAAGCCCCCACAAAACAAGGTTTCTCTTCCTCCTCCCAGGCCTTCCTTCCTGGGGCCTTTGCAGTCTCTCCCCTGCTTGGACAGAGTCTCACCCAGGCCTCCCTGCCTGGAGAGCTGTAGTCTTTGCTCTGATTTGGCAGGCCACTCCCAGACCAGGAGCCTCAATTTTCTGGGTCTGGCTTCCAAAGTCCTCGGTACCAGGGTCTCTCTTGCAGAAGCCTTCCTGACTTCCTGCCATTTCCAGAACTTCCCTCTTCACTGCAGCCACCTGCTGTCCTTTATCAGCTGATCCAATCCAGGTGAGCCTTTTCAGTAACCAGGGCAGGCTAGTTCCAGGTCCTCCAGCCCTTAAGGGGCAATCCACCTGTCACACCCTCACAAAGGCAAAACTGCCCTGGAAACTCATTTGTGAGAACTTCAGGATCAGCTGCTGTATGGAGAATGGACACAATGCAGGAAACTACTGGAAAGTTTTAAGTTGTCCATTTCCAGTCACCCCCAACATGAACCCCTGTGTCTGAATCTCCCACCAGAGCCCTCCCAGGGGAATAAGTCTGTCTATTAGCTCTCTACGCATTTATATGACACATTACATTGCACATGTCTGACTCCATTTCTCTGTCCCTTCACCATCTTGAGAGCTCTCCCACTCAGAGTGGCAGGATGGTCTTGTGGTGAAAGCACTGAGCTGGGACTCAGGATTTGGGTTCAGTTAACGGCTCTACCACAGAGTTCCTGTGTGACCCTGGGTTAGCAACTTCACATATCTGTGCTTCAGCTCCCCCGTAAAACAAGTATAATAATACTTCCTTACTCCCAGCCTTTGTCTGGCTTGTGTATTCAGACTGTAAGGTCTTTTAGGCAGGGATTGTCTCTTACTATGTATGTACAGCACCTAGAACAGTAGGGCCTGGTTTTGATTGGGGTCTGTAGGCACTTCTAGAATAATAATGATACCCATATTTGATTCCACTTCCATGCCTGTTGTCAGTGTCCAGGCTGGGATCTGACCTATCTGCTGGACAGTAGTAACTGGGTGCTTAAATAGGGAAGGAACAGGTTAAAGATTATTTAGATAAGTAAGATGTATTCAAATCAGCAAAGCATGATGAAATTCATCCTAGGGTACTTAAGGAACTAGCTGAAACAATCTCAGAAGTGTCAGTAATTATCTTCAAGAACTCATGGAGGACAGGGAGATCCCAGAGGACTGGAGAAGGGCAAACCTACCTACCTATCTTTCAAAAGAAGACCTGGGGAATTATAGATCAGTCAGCCTAATGTCGATAACTGGAAAGATACTGAAACAAATTATTAAACAATCAGTTTGTAAACACTTAGATTAATAGGGTGATAAGTAAGAGTCAACATGGATTTGTCAAGAACAAATCATGCCAAACCAACCTAATTTCCTTCTTCTGGCCTAGATAAAAGAGGGGAACAGTAGACTTGATATATCTTGATTTTTAGTAAGGCTTGTGACACAGTCCCCCATGATATTCTCATAAGCAAATTAGGAAAATAGAGTCTAGATGAAAGCATTTCTAGTGGGATCCTGCAGAGGTCTGTCCGGGGTCTGGTACTAGTCAATAATTTTTGTTAACCACTTGGATAAGGGAGTGGAGAGCATGGTTATAAAATTTGTGGATGACACCAAGCTGGGAGGGGTTGCAAGCACTTTGGAGGACAGGAGTAGAATTCAAAATGACTGGTAAATTGGAGAATGGTCTCAAATCAACAAGATGAAATTCAGTAAAGACCAGTGCAAAGTACTACATTTTGGAAGGCAAAATCATATGCATAACTACAAAATGGGGAATAACTGACTTGGCAGTAATACTGCAGAAAAGGATATGGGCATTTTAACGGATCACAAATTGAACATGAGCCAACAATGTGGTGCAGTTTCAAAAAGACGAAAATTATTTTGGGGTGTATTAAGAGGAGTGTCATATGTAAGGAATTGTCCCACTTTACTCAGCACTGGTGGGGCCTCAGCTGGAGTATTGTGTCCAGTTTTGGGCACCTCAATTTAAGAAAGATGTGGACGAATTGAAGAGAGCCCAGAGGAAAGTGATAAAAATGATAAAAGGCTTCGAAAACCTGACTTGTGAGGAAAGGCTTAGAAAAAAATGGTTATCCTTAGTCTTGAGTAAAGACAGAGTGAGGATCTGATAGCAAATATGTTAAGGGCTGTTATGAAGTGCCTAGGGGGGAGGGATAGCTCAGTGGTTTGAGCATTGACCTGCTAAACCCAGGATTGTGAGTTCAATCATTGAGGGGGCCACCTAAGGATCTCAAGCAAAAATTGGTCCTGCTAGTAAAGGCAGGGGGCTGGACTTGACCTGTCAAGGTCCCTTCCAGTTCTAGGAGATTGGTATATCTCCAATTATTACCTTTACTTTTATTACCAATTGTTCTTCAGGGCCACTGATGATTGGCCAAGAACTAATGGGCTTAATCTGAAGCAAGGGAAATGTAGGTTAGCTATTAGGAAAAACTTTCTAACCATAAGGAGAGTTAAGTATTGGGATAGGTTACAGAGGGAGGTTGTGGAATCCCCCATTCCCACATTGTGGAATCACACCATCACTGGAGGTTTTTCAGAACAGGTTGATCAAACACCTGTCGAGGATGGTCTAGGTTTACTTGGTCCTGCCTCAGTGCAGGGGGCTGGACTAGATAAACCTCTCAAGGTCCCTTTCAGCAGTATATTTCTATGATATTATGATGCAATTACTTGTTTCCAATACACAAGTGTTTTGAAAATGCTGGACTCGTGATTGAAAGGTTGCTTTCTATACAGTGAATGTTTCTAGTGGAGCAGAGTTCTGGTGGCAAGCACTGGAACTATACTTTTTAGTTTAATTGTTAAGGGGAACATCTTTGTAAGTGCTGGGCACTTTCTAACAAGTCTAATCACAAACAACAATCAAGCTTCAAGAGCAGAAAGCCCACTATGCTAGGAGTGCTGTATTTTTTCTATTCAAGACAGGATTTTGCCTAAATTGCACCAGATAAGAAGACCGTTGACACCTTACCTTTAAAAGCAAACAAATAAACATCGAGACAGAGAGATGGTTCTGGCTATCATTTAAGTAAACCCCATAGATATTATTTCATATGCAGCCTGGCACATGTTGAAAGAGTAACTCTGCCCATCCGGTTCGCCACAATTTTGCTTCATGAGTCAGTAAAAAACATACATGCATGCTACAATGAAAGTCAGCAGTGAACGTGGAGAGAAGTCCTGATGCAGATAACAATTAACTGTGGATAAATAGCCATTATTATGGAAGTCTGACTTGCAGAGAACGCAGTCAATTTATAACTGCTTATTTCCCCTGCAACTGATCCTGCGTGACATACTCTGTTGCTTTTTGCAGCTTTGACAAATAACAAAAATAGCAAAATCTCAAGGCTAAGAGGTAACATCTGAAGGGAATCACCATGGTCTCATTCCTGTCTTTTTCATCTGCCAGGGGAAGTTTTAATTACAAATCTGAGTTTGGATGTTGTGGATGAGTGGATGCATTTCTGAAATCAGCTACCGCTTCTCAGTGCTAAGCGATCTGTGTGAAAAAATTCAGAGCTTCTTGCAGGTTCTAAATGCTAAATAAATGTGCTTGGGTGCTATTAAATGACACGATCAAGCGGTTTAGATCAGTGGTTCTCAATCTTTCAGGAGTCTGAGTTGTCTTGCATATCCCAGGTTTCACCTCACTTAAAAATCACTTGCTTACAAAATCAAACATAAAAATACAGAAGTGTCACAGCACAGTAGTCCTGACAAGTTGCTGACTTTCTCATCTTGTCTGTAGGAAATTTTAGTTTGTAGTGACTTGGCTAGTGCTTTTTATGTAGCCTGTTGTAAAATGAGGCAAATAACTAGATGAGTTGACTTACCCCCGGAAGACCATGCCCAGGGGTACATGTACCCCTGGCTGAGAACCACTGGTTTAGATCAAATGGAAGAACAAGTCAGTAGGGGCTCAACTCTGTTGTGCAAACAGTGCCATTGACTTCAGTGGGGTTAGTCAGGAGAATAAGAACAGATTGGTTTAGAAGCAGCCTGACCTAGTGGATAGGGTTCAAGACTAGGAGACGTGCAGTCTAATCCCAGCTCCCTGTGTGCTGCTGGGTATTTCACAGCCAGTTTTTTCAAAAGTGACCCCGGATGTTTGGTTGTTTTAAGTTGGGCCTGATTTTCAGAGGGGAGCACCTGATGACTTCTAGTGGCGTGCTGGGCGCCAAGGATAGATTCTTACTGAATTCCACAGCTGTATGCAGCGTCGTTGTAGCCAGGCTGGTCCCAGGATATTAGAGAGACAGGGTGGGTGAGGTATCTTTTATTGGCCCAACTTTTACTGATAAGAGAGACAAGCTCTTGAGCTACACCGAGCTGAAGAAAAACTCTGTGTAGCTCGAAACTTGTCTCTCTCTCACCAACAGAAGTTGGTCCAGTAAAAGATGTTACCTCAACCCACCTTGGCACATCCAAAATTAGCAGTTGAGAATTTTGGCTTCTAATCTCTCTGAGCCTCAGTTTCCACCATTTTAAAATGGGCGTAGTGGAAATTTACCCTCCTTCGTGGCGCGCTTTGAGATGGAGAGGTGCAAAGTGCAGATTAGTATTATTACTTGTGCAGTAAGGGTACAACTACACAGCAAAAAGAAAAAGAGAAAAGAGCCTCTAAAAGCCCATGGTGGCAGTGAGTCTCAGACTCCGGCTCATGGGGTTCACGCTGCGGGGCTGAAAGTAGCACAGTGTAGATGTTTGGGCTTGGGCTGGACTCGGAGCCTGGGCTCCGAGACCCTCCCCCTCGCTGGTTTCGGAGCCAGGGCTCCAGTCCAAGCTCCAACTTCTACATTGCTATTTTTAGCCCCTCCATGCAAGCCCGAGCCCGTTAACCTGGACTCTGAGACTCACTACCACGGGTCTTTTTTTGCTGTGTAGATGTTCCCTAAGGGTTTGCCAGAGCAGACCCCAGAGGATGGGATTTTAAAACTAGACTCCTGAATCCATATTTAGATACCTAAATAAATGTCCTGATTGTCCACAGTGCTGAGGCACGCACAGTGTTACTGAAAATCAGGTTGGTACCTAAATATGGATTTAGGTACCTAAGTGTAGGCTCCTCCTTTTGAACATCTTGGTTTGAGTTTTTTAAAAAATGGATGTGAATAAGAAACACCTCCTTCAGTTTCTTTTCTGAATGTCGGGGGGCAAAAAGGGTTTGAGGGTGGGTATCTTCTTGCAGGTTTGGAAACCCAAACCCATCAGCATTATCCTAGTGGAGAAGAATCAGAAAGTGAAAGGTACCAGATGTCTGGGCTAGTTGCACTATGCAAGCCTGGTGACTCTCAAAGAATTCTTTATCGTCAATAGTGAAAAGGAATCGACATAAAAAATCTCCTTCAATAATCTCAAGATCTCAGATTAACAATAAAAAGCCACTTCTGGTCTCAGATGCATGTGTGTAAGGCCCATTGGGCTTCTGGGTATATCTGACAGCAGAATTTGAGCCCAGATATTCTTTTTGTTATTATCCACTATCCACTTGGAAGGTGCTCACGCCAATGAACCAGTCGTTCAGGAAACCATGGGACATAGGAATTGCCATATTAATCATCCATCTAGCCCAGTATCCTGTCTGTTGACAGTGGCCAATGCCAGGTGCCCCAGAGGGAATGAACAGAGCAGGTAATCATCAAATGATCCATCCCCTCTCACTCATTCCCAGCCCCTGGCAAACAGAGGCTAGGGACACCATTCCTGCCCAAGGTTTCATCTTAATCCCTAATAGTTAGGGATTGTCTTCAACCCTACAGCATGAAGGTCTGTGACCCTTTCCAAAACGTGGGCTGATCTGCACCATTGAAACCAATGGGAGCTTTGCCATTTACAACAGCGAGTGCATGAATCGGCCCTTAAGGGTCCTAAAAGTAGTACAGAGACCTGTGACATTCAGGAGGTTTCCGAATGTTGAGGGGAAAAAATGGTCCCGCGAGCTGGGAATGAGTAACAGACAGTGCTGCAGACTCCCAGGGAGACGAGGGTGCAGGGATCTTGTCTGTAGGGGAAAGCTGGACTCATGCTAAGATTCACGTATGTGGGACTTAGACTGTATCAGTGCAACAACCCTTGCTGCTTAGGTGCCAGATTGTGCTCTGCTGTGCTGTGGGAGCACAAAGGGAGGGGCCACAGGACACCTTGGAGGTGCAGAGAAGATGCAGGACCATAGCCCCTCCCTGACACACTGGAGAGCAGAGGTGCCCAGCTGCATGGGAGTATGTGTGAAATGCCCCCTGAAGGGGTGCAGGAGCAGGTGCACCATGTCTGCGTGCTGGGGAGTTCTAGGAAATCTTTGCCCCTAGCAGATGGCTCTGCTGTAAAGGTTCCCATGAGTCCTAGGTAAATATGCCACTTCAACTTCCAAGTTAAGGAAACCCAAAGACTGGAGAAGAGTAATTGGCAAGGGTCAGAGCATCATAGCTTCATAGAGGCTGGAAGGTGACCATCAGATCCTCTAGTCTGAACCTCCTGTAAATCACAGGCCATTGCATTTCTCCCAGATACCTCTGTGTTAAGCGCCAAGACTTTAGTTAGACTAAAGCATTTCAGTCCTCAGGCAACTCAACTGTTGCATGCCACAGGCAGAGAACAGGAGAGACTGAGGTTCTGCCAATCCCTGAAGCCACTGCAATGGCAGAGAATTGATTAGGGTGAGACATGCCTAGATGATCCCAGCAGGTGAAAATGCCCCAGGATGGAGGGGAAGGCAAAAAAGCCCCAAGATCCCTGCTGATCTGATCTGTGGGGAAATTCTTTCTGAGCCCCAAATCAGGTGAGCAGGACCCAGGAGCCAGCCATCTAGAAAGAGGCTAGGGGAGCTGTTCTGTGCTGAGAGTTTTAACGAAAAGTTGATTTGCTATAATAGACTAGAAAACACAAAGGAGAATGTTAGTCTCGTATGCAAACAAGCCAAAAGATCTTAGTCCTGAAATTCATCCTCAGGGACTGAAATGCCCTGGACAGAGCATAGCAATAGCCCACTTAAGAACAAAGTAAGGAAATGCATCACATGTACCAATGGGAGAGAACAGAGACCCAGTCCAGCTTCTGCTGACATCAACAGAAAGATTCCCGTTGATTTCAGTGTGAGCTGGATCTAATTGCCAAAGAAAGGATAACTTGGGCAAGTTGCAAAATCAAGAAAGTGTGTGCAAGTGTGTGTGTGTGAGAGAACATGTGTGTGTGTGTGTGTGTGTGTGTGTGTACACATGTGTGTGTATGTTTGCATGTTCTCTTATGGCAAATATCAGTGAAACAATGTATGAGTAATGCATGATGGACTCTCTCTTTCCTACTCATAATAACTGCTAGGCAGGCATGGTAAGGCATTGTGCTGAGGTAGCAAAGAACAGGGTTTGAGGGTAGAATTAATTAGCTGTAAATGTGTTCATACATTTCTTTTAATATTGGTTTTGAAGAGTATAAATGACAAAGCTGAACGTATAGTGGAATTTATTTGATTCACAAATATTTGTTCAGACTCCAAAGATAGTTTTGTTCTAACCATCTTCAGAATTTTTCATGTTCGTTCTCAGTGAATACATGTCCAGGCTGTTTTTAGTAGCATGAATTCTTGTGTGTTTTTAGCTCGAATATACACACAAAGTTTATTCTGAATTGTTTTCAATTGTAACATTTATAATTCACCATTTGTGTTGTGTTTAGCTACATAAATCATGGGGCATTTCATCTGTTCCCTGGTTTATCGATATATATAACTAATCAACACAGCATGAATTATACATTAACTTACAAATGAAAATTCACTGTATTCTTAGTTACATGTGTTACAGCTACATAAGTTGCAGCACAAATTGTGCGTTGGATATTCAGCTGAAATATTCACGATTCAAACAATCTGCAGGCCAAGGTTTATTCACTAAAGAAAGTCACAAATCATTTTGAACACATCATTGTAGAATTTCACAAGTCTGTTCCTGGACAATTTGTGAACACAAGAAAATTAACAATAACAATGATGAGGATGAAATTTTTGTGTTCATAAATTGCCCATGAAAAGCTTCGTGAAATTCTAGAATTTGTGTTCAAAATGATTTGTGAATCTCTTCAGTGAATAAATGATGATTACAATGAGGACATTTTTTGTGTTCCCAAATTGCCTGGCAATGGATATGTGAAGTAATAATAATAGAATCGTAGAATATCAGGGTTGGAAGAGACCTCAGGAGGTCATCTAGTCCAATCCCCTGCCCCTATGGTATTGCCTAAGAGTCAACTGAGAATGGGGCTCCATTGTGCTAGGCATTATGTAATAGACAGTACCTGCTCTACAACTACATTTTGTTAATTGTGAATGATTCACTCAGTGCCAATAACTATTATCATAGAAACCAGAGATGGAAATTCCCATTAGGTCATCTAGTCAATCCACCAAGCAGTGCAGAATTCTTTCCCTATTTTATTAAGTGCTTTTTCCAGTCTTATTTTAAACATCCCCACAGATGAGGATTTCCCTTGGGAGACTATTCTGTAGTATAATAGATCTCTCACTTTTAGCGCTAATCCCATGCTCGCTCCCTCTCCTGTATTTCAATGTAGTTACCGCTTTAGTAAATAAGTGCTAACATTTTCCATATAAGAATTCCATTATGCCTAATTACACTCATTTGCAGCAGCACCCCAAATCATTCTCTCCATCCTAGACCGTTATCTTGCCTCCCACTCCTCCATTTGGTCAGCACTGCCCGTCTGGACATATTTAGCTCTTCCAATATTTCCTCATAAGACAATCTCTCCACATACCTAATCACTTTCAACCTTAGGTGTCTGAAGTTAGACACCCAAATCCACCTAATACATGTCCTGATTATCCAAAGAACTGAGCAATTGCGGATCCAAGTGATTTCAATGGGAGCTGAGGGTTCCCAACACCTCTGAAAACCAGGCCATCTACATAAGGTTTTAGACACCTACATTTGAAAATTGTGGTATTAATTGTCCTGATTCTCTTTTCACGTACACAACTGGAAATCAGAAGTAACTCCACTGAGACGAGCGAAGTTACACCAGTGTATAATTGCTGCAAGGGAGCATAGAATAAGCTGCAATAGATTTCTATTTTTGTGATGATGTCACCATTGTGCTACCCTTAGTGCCAGGGCCTGTACCCATTTTGCTGGGCTAGACGTACAAACTGCTGGGAGAAATTCTATGGCCTGTGTTATTATGAGGGAGGTCAGACTCGATGATGATAAAGGTCCCTTCTGACTCCAAAACTATGGGCAATTTGGCATTATACCATACATTAAAAACCAGAGCGTCCTGGTAGCTACTGACGGTACAAACCAAAAATACTAAGTGTATTTGCTCTTACAGTGCTCTGCCTTATAAAGAGAGCACATGGTAGTGTGAAAAATTCAACCAGTACTGAAATTAGTACGCAAAAAATACGAATAAGTTTCACTCCTACCAGGGAGATGTAGGGCAAATGTAATAACTATTACAATCCCGTGATTGCTATTCTTTTGCTCATGTGCTCCACACAGTTCTTTCTCTAAATTACTGAATTATCCTTAGGAACAAAAGGTATTAGGGTCCTACGAGCTTCTCTCAGTTTGTGGTACGACTAATTCATTAATGTGGCTCCAACCGGAATGTGTGTAATGTTCTTTCTAATTGGACATGACTGTTCAAGAATGACTTCGGCCTCCATCCAGCTCCCACTGTCACTTATGCTGTATAATAAGCTACTACTACTGGCCCATGAATCAATTTTTAAACAATCTGCAGTAATGAACTTGGACGTCTCATTGTTGTTGACAAAAAAATGCACAGTCCTTCTATTGTCCAAGGGCTCAATTATGGGTTCCTTCTGATAAAATAGAGGGGGGCGGGGCGGGTATGGACAGTAGTGGCAGACTGAAAGAATTGTTTCATCTCTGTGGTTTTGAGAAAGAATGACAAGCCAAAAGGTCAGTTTCATAGAGGTTTACCTTGAAATGTCTGAAGACAAAAAAGGCATCTGGAATCATTAGGAAAAGCGAAGTTTGACTTGCACCATTGGAAACCTTTACTATATTACTTTCACTGTATATTTGATAAATCTTTGCCTGGTGGGTGGGAATGTGAGGTCGAGGGAAAGAAAACCTTTATATTTATGCAGCGGCGGGGAATAAAAAGGTTAATTTTAGAAACTTCAGGAATAGCATATGGAGAAATTGTTAATGTTTTCAGGCCATTTGCCGTCTTCCTGACCTGATGGGGTCAACATGGCTAGTAGTAGAGGAAGCTACTCACGTTGGTTTCTGGTATCTAATGTAAGTTGTGATCAAAATGATTTGTCGCTGCAACTAAACTAGGCAGTTGTAGAAATCTGAGCTATGTTCTGAAAGAATGGATTTCATTTGCAGGCAAAGCGTTTGCTTTTATAGTTTGAATTTTGTTTGTGATTTACTGAGAGTCTCAGTCCTCTGACGGCTAAAAATGTAAAAATCACCTGAACAAGATCTGAAATGTAACAGTATCAAAATATTCTGTACAGGGCTCTTAACACATGGCTGATCCATGGGTGGCTTTCAAGCTACGTTCCAGAGTTTTTAGTGTCTGAGTGCAGGAAACAAGGAGAAAACAAATCTATTCATGTATTAAAAGCATGGTTGCAACGTATCATTTTTAAAGTTGAGAAAGTTTCATCAGAAGTCACCAATATTTCTTATTGATTTATTTCCATTGATAAGATATGCCAGTGGGAACCCATGGGAGAAGGTACGAAATGATTTAGAAAAATACAGAGGACAAATTTCCAAATGTGGCCAGTAAGCTCAAGCAAAAAGTTTGCTCTGGCAGGAGAGAATACTCACATGACCTTAGTTATCATTAATGTGTATTCCAAATGGAACACAAAGCACACACTTCTGCTGCTAAGACTATCAAGGGCTATTGAAGTATGTTGGCTACCTCTGTGTTACCTGAAGAGCTCATTTCTGTGGCTCATCAATCAGCACGTTGGGCCTGATTCAAAGCCCACTGCGACACGCGAAAAGTCTCCCACTGACTACAAGGGGCTGTGCTCCAGGCCCTATGTGGGTTAAGAGAATGTATCATGCAGACTTTTAGCAGGGCATTGGGAAAAATGAGACTGTCTGCTGGTAACTTTGTGTTGTACACTTCTGTTCTCATGCAGGTACACATCACTCAGAAACATCTCCAGCAGGGTATGTCTGAAATGATAGTTAGGAACTATAGAGACAAGGTGATATCTTTTATTGGACCAACTTCTGTCAGTGAGAGAGACAAGCATTTGTGCTCACACAGAGCTCTTCTGCAGGTGATCTGCTCGAAAGCTCGTCTCTCTCACCAGCAGAAGTTGGTCCAGTAAAAAATATTACCTCCCCACCTTGTCTTGCTCAAATCCTGGGCTCTACATGGCTACAACAACACTGCAAACAATTATGAATTAGCTTTGATTCACCAAGACTAGATTCAGCAAAAGACCGAGTGGAAAAAGAACACAGAGGAAAAAGCCCACATAACATGCTGCCAGGGTTTTTATTCCTAGATCAGAGGGCTGGGGCACAAAATTACTAGGGAGGAAGATAGTGGAGAAAAGGTGCTGTAAGAAAAATGGGGGGAATAGTTGGTAGAGGTAAGTTATTTGCTTGGCAGATTGCAAGATCTTTGATGATGTCAGGGACTGTTATTTTCTATATGATTGTACGACACCTAGCACAGTTGAGCTGAGTGTCTAGTTGCTGCCACATTATATGGGGTAAAGAACAATAATAAATGTCCTGCATCAAAACAGTAAAGGAAAGTTCCTTCTCTGTTCCCCTTCAAACTGTGGAGAGGGTTTTTTTTTAAATGTCCCCCCATGTGAATGCTAATAGGTACCTGTAAATGCTAATAGATTATGATTTGCTTTGTAGGACTGCCTCTCTAGTTCCAAGTACTATGCTGTGACTATTCTAGGAACATCTGACCTGAGATGAGCAATACTGGCACTAATATAGAGCCTAACATAACTCTCCTGACTGGTAGATCTCAATGTGCTTTACAAGGCAGGTCAGTGTCATCAACATCTCCATTTTACAGATGGAGAAAGTGAGGCACAGGGAGCTGAAATGAGTTGTCCAAGGTCAGCCAGTAGGCCAGTGGCACAGCTGGCAATAGAATTCAGGTCTCAGAGTCTCATTCCTCTGCTCTGGCCAAGGAATTAAAATGGGTACAACAGGATGGACCAAAGAGTGAGGGGATTTAGCATGAGCAGTAGAGGATGGTAAATGAGACACTAATATGGGTACCTAACTGCTTGTTTCAGGCACCAAAGTATTAATTTGATCACTTTGTCCCCAATTCACAGAATATCAAGGTTGAAAGGGACCTCAGGAGATCATCTAGTCCAACCTCCTGGTAGATTTTTGCCCCAAATCCTGAAGTGGCCCCCTTAAGAATAGAACTCACAACCCTGTGTTTAGCAGACCAATGTGCAAACCACTGAGCTATCCTTCCCCCCCTGTAGGCCTTACTCAGGAAAGCTCCCTTGACTGCAGGATTGGGGCCCAAAGGTGGGAAGTGGCTGATCTAACACAGATGATGAAGTAGGAAAATTGGATTGTCCCTGTTAGTGGAGTCTGTATGGAGGAAAACATTCAAGGGTTTGGATGCTTCCTGAAATTCGCTTGGCATATAATTAAAGGTGCTAATGGCCAAATTTTGCCCCAGCTCACATTCTATGCAACCCCATTAACTTCCGTACGGTTGCACCAGAGGTAAGTCACTCCAGAATTCAGCCCTATAAATGTGATTAACTAAGGGCCCCAATTTTAAGCCAACTCCCCATTGGTTTGATATTTGAATGTGGAGCTCCATTTATAAAGCAGTTGCAGGGCTACAGCTCTTAGGTAGTCAGACACTTCTGAGGATGCCATTAAAAGAGCTGGATCTGGTACTTCAGCATACAAATCCCTGGCTCACTTTTCATCATGACAGTTTGGAAACCCTTCTTTGTGCGCGTCTTATTTGTTAGCTGCCAGTATTTGCCATGCAGATTCTTGCCAAAGGGATAATATAAACAAAGCATAATGTCAAGTTTCCCACACAAGTAAGATGATCTATTAGCACTGCACTTTGTACTAATTATTGCTCAGTGGGTGGGGGCTTGTGAAAGGAGATTTATGCATTCAGCTAGCCTCACTTGGATTATTCGTAAGTACTTTTGGCAAGGAAGGCATCAGATATGTATTTTATTGTTACACTGTTGCAAACATTCTATCCTCCCACACTCATTAAAACCTCATAACAAACAGGAAAGATGATATATTGTGGCTAGCGAGACTTTCATGTCAAGAACTCAAAGCACTTTTCAGATGGGGGAAACTGAGGCAGAGGTCAGTCATCTTCCTCTAGAACAGGATAAGCTGCAAAGGAAATTCAGTGAGGTAGGTGAACCCTGCTGTGTTTCAAATACATGAAAGGCCAGGTGCTGTAGATGTGAGATTTGATCATAGAATGCAAGGGTTAGAAGGGACTTTAGGAGATTATCTAATCCAACCCCTTGCTCAAAGTAGGACCAATCCCCAGACAAATTTTTGCCCCAGATCCTTAAATGGCTCCCTCAAGGATTAATCTCATAAACTTGGCTTTAGCAGACCAGTGCTCAAACCAGTGAGCTATCTCCTCCCTCTCTGATATGCTAGCACTAACCATTGCATGGAAGATGCTGTGTGTATGCATAGGGCTGTGTGGGGCGGTATGGCAGTGGGTGGGAAGAGGATCCACAGTGTGGGTAGGGGACTCTATGAGAGCATCTCCAGATTTCATTTACTAGCCTTCACAAATTGCAGGAGCAGGGCGGAGTCATGCCAGAGCTGTAAGGGGATAACACAAGCTGAATCTGCTGTAGCAGTGTGCACTCAATGGCTGTCAGGGCCCCAGTCTAAACACAGTAATTGCACTGGAATATATACATCTATACTACTATGTTGGGGGAGGGCTATTCCACTGGTGTGCTTGCAGCAATTCATGTTGCAACACTTGTGTCCACACAGCAGCACATGGGATCAATGTAAGCACAGTGCAGGGTTGGTAGTTATCCTAGCTTGGACCTGGGCAGTGGAGTTGAGAAAAGTTGTCTATTCTCCATGGAGCTGTGCAGTGTGGGATTACTCTGTGCACTGATGTAGCTACATAGAATCATAGGATTGGAAAGGACCTCAAGAGGTCATCTAGTCCACTCCCCTGCACTCAAGGCAGGACTAAGTATTATCTAGACCATCTCTGACAGGTGTTTGTCTAACCTGCTCTTAAAAATCTCCAATTTATTCCAGTGCTTAACCACCCTGACAGTTAGGAAGTTTTTCCTAATGTCCAACCTAAACTATACTTACTGCATTTAAGACCATTTCTTCTTGTCCTAGCATAATTAGGAGTCTATATTGTCATGACAGTGAGGTAACGCCACCAATGTAGAACTGCACCAGTAAAATAAAGGGGAATATCGCTTTTGAGTTAGCTCAGGGGCATAATCTCACCGTGGGGTGTACAGTTTGGGGATATGATAGTCTATGGTGAAAACACACCGCTTTTCGTTTTCACCAGTTTGGGTGGTCTGTATGTAACCCACACACTGCCTGGGTGTGGTCTTCTGTCCCATGTAGTGGCACTGAGACCACTTAGAGAGAGATTAACACATCTGCTCTACAGCCTTAGCTAAGGGGCATTTAGTTCCAGAAGCTCCCAGGTTCAATCCCGCCTGTCAACAACCAGGGTTTGTCAGTGTTAAAGTAGCTCTTGTGTGAGCCCTTTGCACAGTGGGGACTTTCACCCTGCATCCCCACCAACTCCCACCATGGGCTAGGCCAGAACTGTGTGAAAAGGTCTCAGTCAAACTCCAAAACAACTCATGTGGTCTCTTGCTTCCTTTCAAACTCATAACTCAGACCACATTTATGGGAAGGTTTTCTGAACTTTAAGAGGGAGATGTGATGAGATATTAGGTAGAAGAAAAGTGTCAGCACCATGGATGGACAAGAAGCATATAAGGCTCTACCTAGGCATTATGACTTAGAGCAATGGGATGCATTAGGAACAGGAAAATTTAGGCTGACTATTAGGAAAAATCCCAGACAATGAGACACATTGGACTGTGGACTGGTCTCCCAATGACAATGCTGGAAGCCACGTGTACTGAAACATATAGAACTGGACCAAGCAAAAAGCTATGAGGGAACAGTCCTGCATTGACACAGAGAGGGATGGGATGATCTAATTAATAGTTAAAATGTTCTTACCACTTCTGTTCTGTGCCTCAACACAATTGTCATCCTGTGTCATTTCTTCTACCATCACCTGTCTCTTTCCATCCTTTCCCATCTGATCTTTTCTCCCCTCACCTTGATTTTTCCCTCTTTTTCCTTTTGATTATAAAATCTCTCTCTTGTTCTTTCCTCTCTCTCTCCTCATTTCCCTCACTCACTTGCCAGAGGGTGACACATTGCTTGGTGCCTGGCAGGGGAACCCTGGCACTGGTCTGCAAGTGGTAGTCTCATGGCTGTGCTGAGCACCACAGAAACCGAGAAGGAAGCTTGAACCAGTAAGCTACTGCCTAACCCCACAGCCCTGTGTACATGAGCTATGTCTGTAGCAGGGACCACTGCCAGAGCAAGAAGGGAAGAGGCATTTTTTGAGAAGCAGCCTGATTCTCTCAGCATATTCGTAGTGTGCCCACCCATTTGATAGCACCGTCAGCCAGGTGAAGGGCTGGTAGCCCACCATCGAAGTAAGTCAACATCCCTCATCAAGGATATGCGACATAGTCTGAAGTTGACTGCATCTACATTGCGGGTCACTAGAGAAACCCCATTTGAAGAATTGGCCACACATTGCCCTGTCCTGTTCGAAGCCAGTTCAGGGAAGACCACAGGTGCCTGAGCAGGTCAAAACCTGGTGGGCAGACGGTTGGGTTGGTGAAGAGAGAGTGATTAACGACTGTGGTCACTGGTCATTTGTTACGCCAAGCAGACTCTACCGTCCTGTCCTGTGGTGGCATAAGTGACCATAACGGGCGTGTAGAAGACAAGCAAACTGCGGGTGGTTGAAGATGTCTGAGTACAAAGACAAATTGCTGTTCTCACGGATCTTGGCCAGGATGGAGGCCCTTGGAGAGGATCTTGGAGGATCTTGGAGAGGATGGAGGCCCTCTCACAGCAAATATGGGGCAGTGCGAAGTTACTAAGTACTCGCAGCCATGGCAACGGAGTTGCATGTAAAGTCCTGGTAACAATATGCATAGCTTTGTTAAGCTCTACATTGTCCAGTCTCTTGTGAGATGAGCGACACCAGACAGGAGCACAGTACTCTACTGATGTTCTAAGCATCCAGGCACTCGCAGGCCAGGTTAAGGTGGCCAGTTTTCTCAGCAAGTTGTTCCGAGTGCCACCTTTGGCTGCTGCCTTCTTCAAGTAGTTGTGTTACGTCAATGACCTATCCAATGTCATACTGAGGTAAACCGGGTTTGGGTCATGCTGCAGACATTGGCTGTTTAAGAAAATATTTAACTCATGGCTTGCAGTTGCATTATGCAGATGAAATACATTAGAAACCATCTTGGAAAAGCTCAGCTGCAGGCTTCATCGACTACAGCAGTCTGCCGTGAGCATCATATCATCATTCAGGACCGTCTCAATTTCTGAGAAGAACTGAGCTTGATAGCTGCAGCAGATGTCATCGGCCAGAGTGTTGCTGGCAAGTCATCAAGGGTGGCTCCAGGCCCTAGCACGCCAAGCGCATGCTTGGGGAGGCATGCCACGGGGGGCACTCTGCCGGTCGCCGGGAGGGCGGCAGGCGGCTCTGGTGGACCTCCCGCAGGCATGCCTGCAGAGGGTCCGCTGGGCTCGC
Source organism: Mauremys mutica (assembly GCF_020497125.1). Taxonomy (NCBI): domain Eukaryota; kingdom Metazoa; phylum Chordata; order Testudines; family Geoemydidae; genus Mauremys; species Mauremys mutica. Next base: position 129,993,191 of record NC_059076.1, on the reverse strand, counting down.
GGCTTCGGTGGAGCATCCGCAGGCATGCCTGCAGGAGGTCCACCAGAGCTGCGGGACCAGCGGACCCTCTGCAGGCAAGTCTCCGGGAGGTCCACCGGAGCCGCGGGACCGGCGACCGGCAGAGCGCCCCCCGCGGTGTGCCGCCGTGCTTGGGGTGGCAAAATCGCTAGAGCCGCCCCTGCAAGTCATTACTGTACACATTGGGGCAATGGATCAGCGTTCATGTCATGCTCCCCATCAGTACCCGGGCCAGGCCAGAGAAACTAATAATTCAACCAGCAGACCAAATTCAGCAACAAATCTTGGTCACGTACCATCTGACTGCAACCCCAATGTATTACTATCCGACATTTGAGCCATTGGCTCAGTGCTTCGAATTCTTCAGCTTAATGTGGATTCAGCAATACTAAAACATTTTACGAATTTGTGTTGAATTTGCTGAATTATTTTGTTTAAAACAACTATTTTTTTCCTAAAAACTCAATGTTTCCGATTGACATTTTCTAAATGAAACATTTTGATTTTTTGGTTTGAAATGACTTCATTTGAAAATGTCCTCTAATTTTTTTTTAAATAAAAAAGCCATCTAAAAATGGTCAAAATCAAAACAAAATGGGTTGAACCAAACACTTCCTTCCACCCAAAACATTTTTTTAAATTGTCAGTGAACCAAAAATATCCCTCATTTGTCCAGCTCTCCGCCCAATTCAAGCTAGTGCTGGTTGAAAAACGGGAAAGATATTTTGTGAAAAGTTTCAAATTTTTTGAAATCATTTTTCATTCTGTTAGTTTGAAAAAGGAACAATTTTTATTTTGTTGAAATGTTTGATGAAAAGTTTTTATAGTAAATGTTTGGTTCCACCTTTCTTCTCTCCCATTTTCCTTTCTCCATCTTGTCTCTGGATAAAGGAGAAGAAAGGGGGAAAGTGAGACAAAAGGCTAAATTTATGAAAAACCAAATAATCTTTGTTTTCAGGTTTCATCAAACAAACAGAAAATTTTAAAAAGGAGTCAAACTTTTTCACAGAATTTTTTTTATAAAGGGGATTTTTCCACAATATTTTGTTTTTGACCAGCTCTAATTTAAACCTGTTTTCCTTTTAAAAGTGTAATGGTTTGTTAGGCATAAAGCGACTCCAGGGGCCTGGTTTGTTTCTTACTTATACCATTGTAAATCAGAAATAGCTCCATTGAAGTAGGTGGAATTACACTGGCATGAAACCCACGTGAGTGGAGAATTAGTGCCTCCCATAGCTGCCTGTGTGGAAGTTGTGGGTTGCCGGGGACAGAGCCTGCAAGCTGCTTGCTGATGCCAATTGCAGGAAGTTGCTGTAAGTCAGTATGCTGGTTCCTGTTCTCAGTGTGGGCATCCCAGTGGGACAGTCCGGTGCATAGAATCATGCTGGCACTAAGCGACTTGCTGCTCAAGACAGCATCAGGCTGCCCAACCAACGATTAGAAAAGTACTTGAAGGAGCAAAGGGCCTTTTTTCACACTGCCAGTGGTATAAATCAGGAATAACTCCATTAGTTCAGTAAAACTTTTACGAGACCAGAATCAGGCCCAAAATATTTAAGGAGAGTTTTTTCAAAAGTCCCCTTAACTTTACTGGGAGCAGAGTAGGGTGACCAGATGTCCCAATATTAGGGGCTTTGTCTTATATAGACAACTATCCCCCCCCCCCCACACACACACAAAAGGTCCCGATTTTTCACACTTGCTGTCTGGTCACCCTAGAGCAGAGTCAGACCATTGCTGAGCACCTTGGAAAACCTCACCCTTAAAGTGTACATGTTGTTAAATAGAAAATTCCCATTACCCAAGAATCCCTCCTACCATCTCATTATTACTAACCCCCACACCTTCTCTTGCCTGACTGCTATTCTAGTGTTGTGTTTCAGGGTATCCACACAAGGAAGTCAGATAAAAAGATTGAATACTCTTGGTGGAGCATTGCAACGGAGCACAACTTTATTTCTTAGGTCTGGTCTACACTGGGGGGGGGGGTCGATCTAAGGTACACAACTTCAGCTACGTGAATAGCGTAGCTGAAGTCGAAGTACCTTAGCTCGAATTACTTACCCGTCCTCACGGCGCGGGATCGACGTCCGCGGCTCCCCCGTCGACTCCGCTACCGCCACTCGCTCCGGTGGAGTTCCGGAGTCGACGGGAGCGCGTTCGGGGCTCGATATATCGCGTCTAGATGAGACGCGATATATCGAACTCCGAGAAATCGATTGCTACCCGCCGATCCGGCGGGTAGTGAAGACGTACCCTTAGAACTCAGACCACCACAATTAGAGAGATAGACAAAGCAGGCTGCGCCCTACAAGAGAGAGGCATCCCACCTTGTTTCAGGCTATTTCAGACTGACTCTGATTGTATAGTTCCCTACAGAGTTCCCTAGCCTGCAAGCAGGACCAGGAATCAACCCCTGCCTTCCATCATCCCCCACCCACCCACATATTCTCAATTTATCTTTTTCTTAATGTGACAGCTTGCAGTTCCAACACAGACCTCACCCATGTTTTGCCTTGTGTTTGCCCTTTGTCATATAGATTGTCACCTTTCAAGACTGCCACTGTGGTGTTTTTTTAAGGCCAAACTCTTCTTTCTGGCAGAACCTGGAAATCTCCTCCTACAGTCGGTGTCTGGCAAGGCTGATTATTATTTGTATTTCTCAGATTGAGATCATCTGCATCATAATCTTTAACAGTTTTCCCCCCTCTCTCTTCTGCCTGGACTAATGCCGAACAGACCTCTATTGTTGGGCCGCCCCGCCCAACAAGAAAAATAAGCATCATTTGGGCATGTTGGGGCCACCCCAGCAGCTACAAGCCATGATTAAGGTGCATGTGGTTAGTGCAGCCTGCAACATCAAACAGCTTGTTTACAACAGATGTAATCCGTAGTGATATAACAGGTGTATAACAGTCAATACCAGCATTGTAGCGATCAAATAGCTTCATGGCACATTCGCATTGATCCAGTATTCATCCAGGCCCCTGAGGGTTTTGGTCTATGATTTATGTGACTCACTGGGAGGTTTCGGCTCCTTTTTGGCATAACACCAAACTCGAGGCAAGAATCAGTATATAATTTACCTTTGCAATAAGAGCTTTTTAAATCCATGCTATTAACAAGCCAGGTTTGTCAATGGAAATTTTAACAGGGGGCTTGTTGGAGCATGCCGAGATACGTTTCCTTCCAAAGGGTGATTCATGCACTGCAGCCCCTATTACTCTCCTGGTTTTATATGCTGATGAATGAAACAAGAAAACAATATTCTTTGCAAATTTTCACAGCCTCTCATTAATGTTGTGAATTTTCCTTGAGAGCCCTTTGTATATGAGGCTGGGAATGTTTATCATAGAAGAGAGTTGAATAAGTGGGGGTATGATAAAGGCATATAAAATAACAAAGAAGTCTAGAGAAGGAGATCAGGAGCTTTTGTTCTGCATGTTTCATAACACACGAACAAAAGGACATTCAATGAAATTGAAAAATGGCAAATTCAAAACCAGTAGAAAGAAATACATTTTCACCCAGGGTATAATTAGACTGTGGAACTCACTGGCACAAGAAGTTCATAGAGGCCAAGAAATTATTAAGATTCCTGAATGCACTGGACATTGGTATGAACATCAAGAACATCCAGAGTTGGAATTGTTGTTGCTAACAAAAAAAAATCTGGAAGCATTATTAAACTTCATGCATTGGGATTTAAGCCAATCTCTAATTAGCAGAGGTTAAAATGAGACCAATGAGGTGAGCAGGCAGATTACCCCACATCTGCCTACTGTGGGGTTTTCATCTGAAGCATCTGGGGTTGGCCACTGTGGGAGATGTATACTGAATCAAATGGGCCTTGGGTCTGATCCTGCCTAACAATTCTTGTGTTCCCTTATGTCTCCTTCTCCTACAAACATTTCTGTCTTTCATGGAAGACATGCTGCTTCTTACCCTGGAAACCCTCACCCCAGATCTGTTCATCAAACCACCTCTCTCTCCCCAATCAAATCCCTCTTGAAAACTCAGACCTGCCAGGAAGTCTATGGGAAGTATGTGTGCAGATGAGATGGGGTGGCAGCAAGATCCCCAAACCCAGAAAGGTGACTTACTGAGTTACTATGTTGTCTCATTACTATCACCCTTGTTTCTTTGTTGGTCACCCCTTTGTCTGTTTGTGATCCTCATTGTATCACATTTAAACTGCACGGCATCTTAAGGTCATTTCTTCACCATGGCCCGGGTCTGCAATGAATACAAGATGATGCCTTAGGCCTGGTCTACACTGTGTGGGGGCTCGATCTAAGTTATGCAACTTCAGCTAAGTGAATAACGTAGCTGAAGTTGACGCACTTAGATCTACTTACTGCGGTGTCTTCACTGCGGTAGGTCAACTGCTATCGCTCCCCCATCGACTCCACCTACGCTTCTCACTCTGGTGGAGTACTGGAGTCGACGGGAGAGCGCTCAGCGGTCGATTCATCTCGTCTACACTAGACGTGATAAATCAACCCTCGCTGGATCAATCGCTGCAGAGGTAACTGTAGACATGCCCTAAGTGTGTCATGGCCCCATCTAGTGGCTGGCCCACACAGAGGGTAACAGTGTACTACTGCTACCTACGGAATGGGTTACTCTTTTAAAGCAAGTAGCAGAGGCCTGTGTTTTGAGCTACAGTTTGTAGGTTCTAACCCCATTGACCCGTGGTGGGTTCATTGCATCAGCTGGGTAATCTTGGTCCAATTTTAAATGGGCAAGCGTCCACAGCACAAAACACACCACCACAACTGATGCTAGTTAGTATCTTTGTTGGCAATCATAGCTGAGCAACCAGAAATCAAACGCCCAAGGAGAATGAACAACCTTTGCAGCTCTAGAAGTTGTCCTTTAACAACAGGGCTGAGGTACATTGCTGGGGCAACAGATGAAGGAAGCTGCCACTGTGTGTCCTGTAAAGCAGCAAATGACTTTAGTTTCCACTGATTGTCGGGCTGGTAAATTTCATAAGTACTAAATGCAATTAAAGAAACAAACACCCTGTATCATTCTCCAGCAGGAGAGATCTTATCGCTTGTGGGTTTCTATTTTTACATAATCATAGTTTAAAGGAACGTTTTTCTACATGTGGAAATTCCCTGTTTTCTTCTCCAAATTCTAAGACAAGAATTGCTGCTAGCTGGCTCCATGTTGTCCAGCACTCTATATTACAGAACTCCTGTCTGCCTTCAGGCACTCACGCAAAGACGTGGGCCTGAACCAAAGCCCAGACTGAAACGCCCTTGGGATCCAGACCTAAACCCAAACTGCACAGCTCTGGGATTTTCAAATGCGCCAAATTCCGAGGAACTTGTGATCATAAATCACTTTAGGTGCTTTTGAAAATTCCACACGGTCTCTAGTATGGACTAAGGCCAAATTTTCAAAAGTTCCTAGTGATTTTGGGTGCCTCCAATTTTTGTTCCACCCTTGGGACTTTAAAAAGGCCTGATTTCCAGAAAGTGCTGAGTATCCACTCTCTGACAATCAGAACCCTTCAAGATGTCTTGAATTAGGCACCCCAAAAACTGCAACACCCAAAATCACTAGTCACTTTTTAAAACATAGGCCCAAACCAAAAATACTCTCAACCTTTCAGGAAGTTTGCCTCTAAATAGAGATGTAAATGTTGCAATTCAGACCTTTGAATGGGCAGAATGCCCACCCCACTCTTAGGGCATGTCTACACTTACCTCCGGAATGATCAATCCAGCAGGGGTCAATTTATTGCGTCTAGTGAAGATGCGACAAATCGACCGCCGAGTGCTCTCCCGTCGACTCCGATACTTCACCAGAGCGAGAGGTGCAGGCGGAGTCGACGGGGGAGCATCAGCAGTCAACTTACCACTGTGAAGACACCGCGATAAGTAGATTTAAGTACGTCGACTTCAGCTACGTTATTCACATAGCAGAAGTTGCGTAACTTAGATTGATTTTCCCCCCCCCCCCCAGTGTAGATCAGGCCTTACACACACAGACACACTGGGTTAGTGTCCAAACTCATCTTCTTCATGGGTTTTGTCTTGTCATCTTAAATCAATAAAGCACATAAAAGCCCAGCCCAAGTTTTCCTGCTGAATTTGGTTTCTTCCCAGCGTTTTCTCTGCAGGGATCCTCTGTCCCTGTCTCTGATTTCTCTACCTCAGAAAGAGGCTCAAGTCTTTTTTGAACCTCTGGGTAGGAGATAATAGGGCTCCCTGGTCTGGGGAATCATCAGAAATAACTCTGCATCACTTTGTTGGAGCTCAGAATCTGACATCCTATCAAAGGGCACATCACTGCTTGTAAGTTGGCTATGACTACATTTAACTGCTACAACGGCACTGCTGCAGCAGTAGTGCTTCAGTGTAGACACTTACTACAGCAACAGGAAGGGCTCGTCCATCTCTGTAAGCAGTGGTGGATTAATGCACTGACCCACAGGGCTCAGGCCCAGGGGCCCCAGCCACTTTGGGGGCCCCTGTCAAGATCACCAGAGCCTTGGTGGAAATGGGGAGGCATGAGGCCCCACCCCTCTCTGTGGCCCCACCCCCTGCTCTTCCTCTTCCCCCCAAGACCCCAACCCCTGACCAGGCCGGAAGCCAGAGCTGGGCCATGGTAAGAACCTCTTACCATGGCTTGGCTCTGGCTTCTGGCTTGGCCAGGAGGTGGGGCCCTGTGGCATACAGCAACCTCTGTCATTAAATTGCTTGTGTGCGCACACACTTGATTCTTTGTGATGGCAGTGTGTGTCCTCTCCAGGAGGGCTTGTATCAGTTCTACTGTCGGTGTGGGGGCATTGCAGGATGGCACCTGAGAGCCAGTAACAGTCAATGTAAGCAATGCAATGTCTACGCTGACACTGCATTGACATAATTACATCGACTAGGATCCTATGCTGCTTGGGGAGGTGGTGTTACTAAACCAGCGTAGAGAAACATTTACATCAGCGGGAGCCAAATTTAACCAAAGACACTTCTGCAGCTAGGTTGATGCAAGGCAGCTTACACTGACCTAACCCTGCAGTGTAGACCAGGCCATAGTGTAGACCCAGCCATAGCGTAGACCTGGCCTAAGGCCAGGTCTACATGGGAAAGTTGCACTGATATAACCAAAGATGTAAATGTAAATGGATAGAATTAAACTGGTGCAAACTCCTGTGTGGACATTCTTATTTTGGTTTTATGGTAGCCTTTTTTTGGTTCAGATTAAGTCAACTGGGAACACTTTTAAGTTAACCTGAAAAAAATTCACTCTTAAACTGAAGGAAGAGCCTCTACATGAGGATTTTTACCAGTTTAACTATGTTAGTTTAAAAGCTAAATTCAGCTGGTGCAACTTTCCCATGTAGACAAGAGCAGAGCTGTTCGTAGGGGACAGACAGCCACATCCCAAAAACACCTTCTACCTGTGGCACCAACTTGCACCCAGGAGGTAGGCCAAAGCCGGATCAGGCTTGGAGAATGAACTGCCCTGTAAGCAGTTCCTCCAGAACTTGGCTGAGTGCATTGTGGGGAAGCCTGCACTGCTGCCAAACGTACCATTCCTGTTTCACTGCTACATGGAGGATGTCTGGCAAGGATGTCACCATTGACTGTACTCCTTAAAGGAGGTGGGAGCAGGGAGAAGAAAGGATGGAAGCGCTCAGTGAGCCAGGTTCTCTGGACTGCAGAGAAGTGATTACAAGAAGTCAGCAGAGTGGCCACTGTGCGTTTTGCACAGAACACAGATATCTTGCTTTTTTGGACCGCGTTTGCTTTGTTTGTTTGTTTGTTTGTTTGTTTGTTTGTTTGTGCTCAGCTTGCCTGCTGAGCTTTTCTCTGCTGCATTCCCATCTCAGGGTTCCCTGCCTCATGGATATCACTGAGTTTGCTTGCAAGCTGATGACTTTTGTTGGTTATTCCATCATGCATCCACCCCTGAGGGATTTGGGGATCTCATATGCATCCCTCCACACAACCCTAAATCTTCTGAGCAGCCCAGCCAGCATTCAAATTCACTTGAACCATTTTTCAGGTCTGACCTGGGCGAAGAGCAAAGTAGCAGCTAAGGGTATGCAGACTGCAGCAGTTTCTTGTTTCTCCTCCTGTCCCGTTGCTACAGCTAGAAAGCTTTCCTGTTGTGGAAGCAAAAATGGTGCAGCTTCTTTGTTGACAATAAGCTTGAACTTGAAACCACTGAAGATAAAGGCAAAACATCTGGTGATTTTACGACAGCAGGATTGGGCCCCATGCTATCAGCAAATGAATGCACTCATTACCCAGTTGGAGACCCAGATAAATACTTATGGACATTTTCTAAGTAGAGTTTAGCTCACAGTGGAAACCATCCAGGAAAACCTATTGATCGTAAATACATCTCAGGAGACACTTAAATCAGGACTGGATTTGGGATCCGTTGCATTTTTTGTATAAAATATCCTTCTGTCAAGGGATTTTGACACACTAGATAAGTATCCTAAATCTGGAAGATTTGTTATCCCCATTGTGCTAATGTCAGGCACAGAGTCATGAAATAGTTTGCCTATGATCATGCAACAAATCAGGGAAATAGCCAAAAATAGGACCCAGATTTCCCTACAGTAATCATCTTGCCACCACAGGCCAAATTGTGAGTGCAAAGGCGCTGGACTAGAGAAAGGATCCTTGTAATGAGAAGATAGATAGCTGTGTTTTACTGGTTACTTATATAGACTCATAGAAAAGTATGTCTGGAAGGAACCTTGAGAGGTCTTCAAATCCAGCCCCCTGTGCTGAGGCAAGACCTAGTAAACATGGACCATCCCTGACAAGTGTTATTTTTTGTCCAACCTGTTCTTAAAAACTTCCAAGGATGGGGATTCCACCATCTCCCTCGGAAGCCTGTTCCAGAGCTTAACTACCCTTATAGTTAGAAAGTTTTTCCTAATAAGTAACCTAAATCTCCCTTGCTGCAATTAAGCCTGTTAGTTCTTGTCCTGCCATTTGTAGGCATGGAGAACAATTGATCACCGTCCTCTTCATAACAGCCCTTAATATATTTGAAGACTCTGATCAGGTGCCCCCTCAGTCTTCTTTTCTCGAGACTAAACATGCCCAGTTTTTTAACCTTGCCTCATAGGTGGAATTTTCTAAACCTTTTATCATTTTTATTGCTCTCTTCTGGCCTCTCCAATTTGTCCACATCTGTCCTGATGTATGACACCCAGTACTCAACAATTACCTCCCATGTCTTACATTCAACACTCCTGCTAATACAGTGCAGAATGATATTAGCCTTTCTCACAACGGCATCGCATTGTTGACTCACATTCACATTATATATGTGTTGTGGATTTGGCACAAGCCAGACAAATGAGACAATGATGCTTTAAGGCTTTTCTCAGACTGATGCAGTTACTGCTGTTATTATCCAGCTGGCTAAGCTTAAGCGCCTGCTTGCTAGTGCCAAATATATTTTCTGGGAATGTTACAATGTTAGAAAACATTTAGATACGAAACTTCATTCTTTATGGGAAACTCTTGTTAATATGGAATCACTGGATGGCAATCTTCTTAAGAATTCCATTCTCTCTGATAAGGAGGTTTCCTCATCTAAACAGTGGGCCTGATTCCCCTCTCCCTTATGCTGGTGTCATGTCATTGATTCCAGGGACACGTCTCCTGATTTGCTCCTGCAGGAGGGCAGAATCTGTCCCACTGTTTTCAGCACTACTTTTTATGTCATTGTTTTTTTATTTTAGTGTGGGAATGACTCGTGTGACCTTGCAGTGCTCAGCATGACAAGGAATTAATTCCACTAGCATGTGCTTGTTATCACTGCCTAGCAATGTATTTTGATGTCGCAAATGATTTTCTACTCACCCCTTAACTGGGGTCTTATGGGCATTTAAAAGATAGTTTCATTTGTAAAAATGAAAAAAACTTGTATTGCTGACTTATTGCAGGTTTGATTCTCTTGTGTTAGGATGCCCAGGTTCTACTGTGTATCTTAAAGACCCATAAAGAAAATGAAGAAAGGGAAAAGTTCCATATTGGTCTTTCTGGGGCCCATCCTGTCCTATATTCCTTCTGCAGTAAAAATTCCCAGGGAAGCCCACAGCATGCAAGGAATGTAAGTTGAGGCAGTACATAGTGAGGCTTGATGCTGTTCACCTTGGAGTCAGTGGAAAACCCTGAAGCAGGATCAACCCCCTTCATATGCAACATGCTCAAGCTAATAACCAAGCTATATAACATTTTCTCCCACATTCTCGCTTTCTGTTTCCCTAATGCCATCTCCTTCGTCCCCAGCCAAAATAAAACCATACTGGCCAGTGTCCACCTTTGAGCTTCTTACTCATCTGCACACACAAAAATTTGCAATATATAACCGTCTTTATTTTTTTATAATTTACAGTCATTTACTTAATCTAAATCCCTTTAAACCCCTTTTACATAGCTCAGTGATGATCAAGGAATATTTCCTAGTTATATAAGAACATAAGAGTGGCCATATTGAATCAGACCAAAGGTCCATCTAGCCCAGTATCCTGTCTTCCGACAGTGGCCAATGCCAGGTGCCCCAGAGGGAATGAACAGAACAGGCAATCATCAAATGACCCATCCCCTGTCACCCATTCCCAGCTTCTGGCACACGGAGGCTAGGGACACCATCCCTGCCCATCCTGGCTAATAGCCACTGATGGACCTATCCTCCATGAACTTATCTCGTTCTTTTTTGAACCCTGTTATAGTCTTGGCGGTCATATCCTCTGGCAAAGAGTCCCACAGGTTGACTATGCGTTGTATGAAAAAAATACTTCCTTTTGTTTGTTTTAAACCTGCTACCTATTAATATTTCTCCCCATACTTAGTTTTTTTTTTTAAACCAGCTCACAGAAACCTTGTCTTTGATGCTTTCTTCATCCATGCTGATTATCAGTATATCACCTACAGGAGAACTGCCAGATAAACCATAGCTTCTCTCTGTGCTGACAGGTGACCGTGTGATGGTCCTTAAACGGAAGGCTGATGTCATGGTTTAAAATGCGTCTTAGCTCTCGCATGATAGATGATTCTTCCTGCTTCTAGCCACTCTGGAAATCATATAGAAACTGCCTCTCTTGTGATGTTTCAGCATTTCTGCTTCCATTCTTGGCCAGAATCTAGTCAAACAGAGGTATAAAAACATGGAAAAACAATAGGAGAAAAAAAAGTAAAGGGGCCTTGCAATGTCCTGAGGATACCTCCTCTATATTCCTGACCAGGACTTTCATAGGATATCAGGGCTAGAAGGGACCTCAGGAGGTCATCTAGTCTAACCCCTTGCTCCAAGCAGGACCAATTCCCCAGTCAGATTTTTGCCCCAAATCCCTAAGTGGCCCCCTCAAGGATTGAGCTCCCAATCCTGGGTTGAGTAGGCCAATGCTCAAACCACTGAGCTATCCCAAATCCTAATTGACTTGAATCCCCAGATAATCCATCCCAGGGTTTACATGGAGAATTGCCCATACATACTCCATAGGGTTTGGGGAATGTAGTCAGTTCCATGTAAATTCTCTGACGGTGCACATATGATCAATCAAGTTCACGGCAATGTGCCTCATTACTGAGTTTCAGGACCTTGATTTATAAGGCCCTCCCAGGAATCTGGGACAAAACAACGCTGATGCAAATCCCCCCTGCCCAAACTTTTGGGATGTGTGAAATCTGAACCCAGATCCAGCTCTTTCCTATCTTTTTGCAGGATTTCCCATTTCACAACTTCTTTTGTGTCCTCAGTCCCAAGCAGAGTCCTTTATTATAACCAAGAACCTTTCACTGCTGAAAACGGCTTGCATTTTGATATCGTTTGAAACAGCCCTCCAGCCACCTAGTGTATGATGATGACTGATGTTAAACGCCATTTCCTCTTACTTCAAGGTAGTAAAAATAAATAATAGTCTACTATATTTGCCTCCATCTAGGAAAGTACAGCAACCAGTATTTACAGATAAACATAGCTACATTGCCTGCTAGGATCTGTGGCAATGAATTTAGGCCTGAAGATTAAAAACCCAGTTGTGTTTATAAATCAGCAGTGACATGCCAGTATCATGTCAGCAATGGAAGGCAAAGGTCATGTTGACTGCAAGCAGAGGCACACGCTACAGTCATATTCATAGGCATGTCTGTGTGTTAGCAGGTAATTTTGTGCATAGGAATTGTTTGATTTTTTTTTTTTTACGACTTTAGGATAATGAGACACAAGTATTTTTTTTTGTAATGACTCTTTATATGAAAGTTGTTTTTTCCCCCTTCTGTCTGACTTTTTTTTTTTTAATGTTCTAAGAGTGTTCTTTTTTTTCTGGCATCTCAGAGTTATATTTCATGCCTCGATAAATGTAATTAAGGCAGTGGCTGTACTTACAACTTCTGCCGAATGGAATTCATGTTAATCCAAACTTGTTGGTAAAGTTCTTGGCTAGGACAGTGTTTTTATTACAGAGGCACTTGCCAAGAATGGATGTTTATCACTTCGACAGTAACAATTAAGGCCAAACCCTGCTCTCAGTTACACTTGTGTAAACCCAGAGTAACTCCACCAAAATCACTGGGTCAGACTTTATGGTAAAACCCCTGAAAGGCAATTAGAGGGCTCTCCTCCAACCCAAACCCTCCCCAGCACATGGAATCCCCGCTTCCTGGAGGATGTTCCATGGAGTCTGAGGTAAGGGTGAGGGAGGAAGATGCTACCTCACAGGGGGACCGAGTTTCTCCTCTTTCTGATTTGAGGCCTTCTCTAACTCCCTATGCTGTACATATCCTCCTAATCTTGGAGTGCTGTTCTGAGCAGTCTGGGTGTGGGGAAAAGCACAGGGTGGTGGAATATCTAGCACTGCTACGTCCTTTTCAAGGACCAGCCATATTAGGGGTATATCAACTATTTCAGCCTACGCCAAGGAAGGCTCACCCTTTAGCTTGGTTCAGATCTCACTGTTGGGCTAGGTGCTCAGATATGACACTGACGGGTACAATATAAACACCTAGAAAGATAGGCCCTGAGTTCTCTATGCAGCTTCAAGTTTCCAGGATGTCTTTAGTATCAAGATCTGTAATGGGGACCCATTTATCGTCTACAAGGCTCTGCACGCTGTGTGTTATCAAAGAGGCCTTTTCAGACCTGCCCATTCAGGCACATATTGGACTTCTAATTGTCATCACCTAGAGGAGTGGGATTTTAAGATCCTCCTGGAGGAATCAGGTTCACTATATGTGAATTTCTGCACTGGATAGTCTACCTGATCAGAATGAAACCACATCCAGCTTTTCAGCTTCTTCTCCCTCCATTATACTAATTAGATTTTTTTTATCCATTGTTTCCACAGTAGGCCCTCCTACGAGACATGCCCTTTTCGCTGACCCTGAAATATTGCTCCCCACAGTCTTAGCAGCACAGTGCTGTTTGTTAGTCTAAGAGACCATGTGACAACTCTCTTTTTTTTAACCAACAACAGGGCTAAAGCCTCAGACTCCAAAGCTGACAGCTTCCTCGGTGGATGGGACATGGAGCAAGATGTGCGACAAACACTGACTGGAGGACACTCACAGATTATGCCTAGGTTAGAGCGCATAAAAGTTTTTCACAGCCTGGCTCTGATCTCCATTAATGTCAGTGGCAAAGCTTCCATCCTCTGGAATGGAAGCAGAGCAGGCTCTAATTCTTTAGATGTCCTGGAACTTTACCGTACTCCAGCTAGAATGAGTCGTGACTGACCAAATCTGCAAGCCAGGATTTCAGCTCCGTAAAGGCAGAGGTTAACCTGACCCAGGGAAGGGCATTCCAGTCCACAGGGGTCTGATGTTTAGAAAAAAAAAGTTCCCAGCTAAACAGTATTGTGGAGTTTAGAATAGCCCACAGATTACTGTTGGCGCTTCCAAGGCCTAGCTGGCAGGGAGATCCTGAACCAAAACAGACAGATTCCCTGCTGTGGCACTTTTTAGAACACTTAAATGGACTAATTAAGTCTCTCTAGCGTGGGTGATATCGGGTCAGTCTTTTTTTGTTGTTTCTTCCCCCTCCCCCGCTTCCCTTTTGCAGGTCACCACGGTATGAACAGAAATTGCTGTCTGCCACAATATCCCTGCACATTGTGTGCATGTGGATCATACTGAGCTTCTAAATACTGGAACCACTTTGCTTTTTAAACATTTTATTGTCAAGGGCTGGATAATTTTCTGACTGTAACATTGTGTACCGATGCAAGCGGAGATAACAACAAAGGGCAATGAAATCTTCTGCTTCAAGGCATAAGCTGGTTGCTGCAGAGGTCAGGCAGGAAATTCCCACACCCTCCTGCTCAGTATTGCACAATCTGCTTGTCATATTCTGAGTTTTTCCCTCTTCATCTGCAGCATCGGGCACTGGCTGCTGCACCAGGCAGAAAAATGGACTCGGCGTTCATTGTTAGTCTTGCATTATTGATTTTATTTGATATTTATTAAGCTATATGTATATAGCACCATAAATATATATGGCACTCTACAAACAGAGGGCCTAGCTGTCAGTTATTTCGCCTGTGAGCTTGGAGCAGGGAATCTGGGGGCAAGGGTGGCCCTATGCCACCTTTACATTCCCCATAATCTGGGGCTGAGCAAGGCTCTGTCTGTGCCCCAGAGCTGCTGCAATTTATGTTCTGCTTCCTATTGCTCCCACTGGGAAGGAGAGGATAGCCACAGTGAACTCTGGCCACACCCCGACACACCGCCCCCCTGATCCACACCCTATGCCAGGATGGAACTTGTACCTCGATTCTAAACAGGCTGCAGAAGTGCCCTGCATGGGGATTTCTTCGTAGAGCTTTTTCTACCCACTTTCAGACCCCTTTCTTCTTCTTCCTATGCGGTATCTCCATTACTGGAGGTTTGCAACCATGGTAGCCCATTCTGCACAATCCTCGGCTAATCTTTTTGTGCATGAATAATCCTTTGATCCACCCAGGATACCACATCTTCTTTCTCTGCTTTATGTTCTTCCCTGCCAGTGCCCATAAACAGACATTGCTTGCTGCACCTCTTAAAATGCGCCCTACAAATCGAATCTTGCTTTTCATAAGCTCTTTGACTAGCGTTCGTTGAGTTCCAGTCAGCTTCAGTACTTTTGTGGGGGTTATGCGATCTATCCATGATCTTTGCAGAATTCTCCTATTTCACTGTAATTCAAAGGACTGCATTTTCTTTATTACCGATTGTAAAGAAGCATAAAAAAGTCCTCATTGTCATTGAGAATTAGGACCACAGAGTAAGGCATAGTCCCTGCTCCAGAGATTTTAGTCCATAGCTCTAAGCTATGGCTATAGCATTAAAACCCTGCAACAGAGCTGCTTGAAATCTTTTGTTAATGTGTTGCTTATATTTTTGGTTTGGGTTGGTTTGGGTTTTTTTTTATTTGTTTATTTGTTTGGGGTTTTTTTGGGGGAAAAAATGGATTTATCATCTGTTTTTTGACTAAATTTTTCAGGTTTTTGTTGAAAAACCAAAACCCCAGAAGGTTTTAGTTTTCCTCAACTGAAAACTGATACATTTCTACCAAAAAACATTATACATATTTTTTACATAATATAATGTGGTGAAAATTTAAAAAGAGAAAGGAAATAAACGTGTGTCCATCTGAGTGCACAAATATGTCTTGTTGTGGCTACATATGCACCAGTCGTGGTTCTCAGAGGTCAGTGTACATGAAGCTGTGGTTTTCCTTGCTGTCCCTAGTGTGGAGTGGTAAGGATGCACCCTGTGATGTCACATGGTATGTTGGGGGCGTAGGGAGCAGTGACCATGGAGTTCTCATTCTCCAAGGACTGCAAAGAGTGGAGAGTCTGGGATTTTTGGACCTGTAGGTCAATCAAAGTCTGCAGCATTTGGGCTTGCTGCCTGAGAAGACTCACTATGCCTGGTTCATTTCCCTCTCTCTGTCTTGCTGGGGCTCCTGGGCCTTTGTCAGGGCCCGCTCCAGGCACCAGCTTATCAAGCAGGTGCTTGGGGCGGCAACTCCGGAGCGGGGCGGCACTTTCAGGCAGGGCCGGCTCCAGGCACAAGCATTCCAAGCAGGTGTTTGGGGTGGCAATCTGCAAGGGGCGCCAGTCCGTGTGTTTTTGGCCCCAAGCAGCACGCCGAATTGCCGCCGCGGACGGCGGGGGCAGTCCGTGTGCCGTTAGGGCTGCACGCGCGCTTCCGCGGCGGCGGCAATTTGGCGGCAGCTTCTATGTTCAGCTGTCCGCGGCGGCGCAGCTTCTGTCTTCCGGCTGAAGACAGAAGCTGCTGCCGAATTGCCGCTGCCGCAGAAACGCGCATGCCACCCTAATGGCCCACGGACTGTCCCTGCCGTCAGCAGTGGCAATTCGGCGCGCTGCTTGGGGTGGTGAAAACAGTAGAGCCGGCCCTGCTTTCAGGTATTCGGCAGCAATTCGGCGGAGGGCCCCTTACTCCCGCTCGGAGCAAAGGACCTCCCGCTGAATTGCCGCAGATCATGGTCGTGGCTTTTTTTTTTTTTTTTTGGCTGCTTGGGCCAGCAAAACCCCTGGAGCCGGCCCTGGCCTTTGTTCACTGGCTTTGTAGCGCTGGCTTGTGAGATCTCGCAGAACATGTCCTCTCTCATCCTCTTCTTTCTTCTCCTCATCGAAGTCAGGTATTCTGCGGGCCTGGAGGGGACACCCCTTCAGGCTGCCACGCCAGTAGCTGCTGATAAAAACAGACATGTACCCTTGGATTTACAGCCACAATGGAAAGGGAAAGAGAAGTTTTAAAATTCCCTTCCCTTGTTCCCATAAATACTAATAAGAAATGCTTACTGACTCTTCAGTTTTGAAGCACCTTTGTACCTCTCCACCCCCAGCCCTGGTGGGTATGGCCTGCCCAGGACGAGGGGAAGGGGTTTTCTGTTGCATGCAGCTATAAAAGTTCAGTTCCTGTTTCCATGGGTACAAGTACAGGGCAATGACACTGAATATTGGCACTACTTTCCACAGGCAGTGGTGATTCCTGAGGGTAACAATGGTACAGAGATCACAACCGCTGCTGGTATCCCACAGCAGCTTAGGTCCATATGCTGCTAGCCTGTTCTCTGCAATGGTGTCAACCGGACTCACTGCAGAGTGGAATGGAAAAATGTCCTAGTGTTAGGGTGACCAGATGAGAGGAAGAAAATATAGGGACACATTGGAGGGGGGGAGGTCACCGGCAGAGGAGAAAAAAAAAAGCAGAGTACCGCCAATGGAGCAAAAAAATAAAAAATAAAACCGCAGTGCAAAATGTCAGGACAAACTGCGTCCTGACCAAACATCGGTCGGATGCGGGACAAACGCCTAAATATTGGGACAGTCCCGATTTTATCAGGACATCTGGTCACGCTACCTAGTGTGGGGGAAGAAATAAGGCAGCCGCCCCTGCAAGCCCCGCCCCTGCCTCACCCAACAAGAGAATGAAAAGCACATGCTAGCTCTGTTTGTCTCCTGTCTCTGTTGTCTCTCTCTCTTCCCATATAAGTGAAACTTGGGGATGGTCTGGGCACCATCTTTAAATGTAAACATTGTAAGGTACAGTGCATGTGCACACTTACCCAAGCTCCCTTCCCTTTCATCGGGCTCATCCACACTTGCCTGGTGGGACTGGCTAGACTGTGGTGAAGTCTCATTTTGGCTACCGATACAGCAACGGTGGCTTTCACAGACTGGGGTATGGGAATCTGGGTTGTCCTCAATATCCCTTGGGGTGGAGTGGTAGGGGTAGAGATGAGGCCCTTGCTGCTACATGGAATGTTAAGGGGGGTGGGTGTAGGGAAGTGCGGTAATGGAGCTCTCTATGGACCACAAAGGGAGGTGAGTCTGGGATTGTTGAACCTATATGTCCCTGTACCTATATGTCCCTGTTGAACCTATATGTCCCTGAGGCCTGCAGCATCTGTGTTTGCTGCCAGAGAACCCCCATTATGTCCTGGTGCATCTCCCTCTCTCTCCTTTTCCTGCTGGGATTCTTGGTCCTTTCTCTTGACAGCATTTTCCTTCTCCAGGCTGTCTTCAATATTCACCCTCCAGGTCCTGTGCTCATGGTCTGATGCAGCACTGGCTTGCAGGATCTCCCTGAATATGTCATCCCAAGTCCTTTTCTTTCTCCTCCTTATCTGACTCAGACATTCCAGGGGTGTGGAGGAGGAACCCCTCCAGACTGCAGCAGAAGCAGCTTCAGATAAAACACACAGAGGTACCATTGGCAGTATAGTCACAATGGAAAGGGAAATTAAGATTCAGAACTCCAGTCCCTGGCTCCCCTAAAGTTTTAAACCAGACACACTTATTGTCACTTCTACTTCAGAGGGCTTGTGCACGGAACCACACACAGCACCAGCCTTGGTGAGTATGGCCTGCCAGAGGTGAGAGAAATGAGGAAGGAATTGCTGGGGAGCATGAAACCATGAGTTTAGGGCAATGGCCTGGAATAGAGGCACTTTATTCCATAGGCGGTAGTGATTTTAGCTGATATCTCACTCCTGAGAGTAACAAAGGCACAGAGAGCACAGCTGCTACTGGTGACCCGAAGCTGCCCGGGTCTGTACGACACTAACTTGTTTACTGCAATAGTGCCTACCAAAGTTATTAATGACTGATGTGGGGAAATGTCCGACTGCAGAAGAAGAAATAAGGCTGCCCACCCTAGAAACATGTGGGAGAGGATTGCAGAGTACCCCCATGAACGTTTCATTTAGATCTCTCAGGAGAATTCAAGGGACATCCCTGTGCACATAAACAAACTGCTCTGCCTGGCTACCCCTGCCTTACTTTACAGAGGAATGACAAGCAGATGCCAGATATACCTTTGTTTGTTGTGCCTCCATCTCTTGGAATACAAATAAATTAATGATAAGTCAATAGGTGTGTCCTGTTAAGTTGGGGACGTTATCACTATAATGAGGAGTACATTTACACGCTTACGCAAAGCTCCCTCCCCCTGCATCGGGCTCACCCATGCTCAACTGCCGGGAATGACTGGACTGTGGTGGGGTCTCAAGCAGGTGCTAGCTTGTTTCATAGCTGGACTTCTCCTCCCCCCCCCCACACTCGCAAGTCCCCCATCCTTCTCTTCCTCCTCCTCCTCATCCTTGGTGTTCACTCAAGGGGTATGTGCCTTGGGCTCCTCAGAGGTCCACAGTGGTATGTAGGGTGGTGGTGGGATCTCCACCAAGTATGGCATGCATCTGTTTGTAAAAGCAGCATGTCTGCAGCTTGGCACCAGATTGACTGTTGGCCTCTCTGGCCTTCTGGTATGCCTGACGCATTTCCTTTGCTTTCACACAGCACTGCTGCTAATCCCTGTCGTATTCCTTCTCCTGCATCCTCCATGCAATCTGCTTGTAGATGTCCACATTTCTACAGAAGGCCTGTAGCTGTGCCTGCCAGCACAGCCTCTACTCCTCACAGGCCCAGGAGCTCCAATATCTCCAGGCCAGAGCACATTTAGTATCAATCTGTGTGCATGGTGCTGAAGTGGTCCTCTGGGCATTTGCACACAAGAACGGAGAGCTGTTAAGGGGGCAATCAGGAAAAGGCATTTCAAAAATGTGCAAGGAGTTTTAAAGGGGATGAGGGTGGGCTTTCAGTTTCTCTGACTCCTGAGCAATAAAGTTTAAAATTGTATTCAGAGCAGTCACTGTCAACGGGCATTGTGGGACAGCTGCTGGACTGCTAGGGTCAACACAGTTCATCCAGGGTGTACACTCTCACTATGTCAGCAATGGCTCTACACCATTCAGAGTGATGGTTTTACAGTATTGTGGTGCTCATGTTGGCCAGAGACAACTCTGAGTATAGACACATGCACAAATAGGTCAACACAAGGCAACCTCTGTTGACCCAACTTTGTGACATAGACCAGGCCTTAGTGACTTGCCCAAACTCACATGGGAAGAGTTTTCCAGAGCCAGTACTTGAACCCACAATTCCCAGTTCCTAATGCTCTGCCTTCCTGGTAAGCCATCCTTCCTCTCCAAAATGTTGCTTTTAATGTCCCCAAACAATACATTTTATTACATTAGCATTAACATTGCCAATGTGTACTAGTAAGATAAGCATAAAATACTTTGCAAGCGCTAACAGAGAAACAAATATTAGAAACCCAGAGCTAAAGCTGCTATTCTCAGATAACACAATATTTGCAGCTCACATCAGGACAAGAACCTCAGCTCTGTCCCAGTAGAGTCAAACCAAGCTCAATGAGAGAGAGAAGTAGCTGCATCCCATGACAATGAGGGTGGGGGGATTTCAGGGAGGGGGAGTGAGGAGATGCTGCCACCCATACAAGTTGTTTTCATTTCAATACAAAAATTATGGTAAATGTTTCTATTAAATTATTAATTTGTAAGGGGAAAATATTAAAGAAAATTAAATGTGTGCTGTAAGCTATTGGCAGGAGTTTGGTTCGAAAGCAACAATGCAAACATTGCTCAGTGGAAGCCTGTAGATTTGTTATACATGGATTACCAGTGTGGCTGCGGAAAAAGAGTCAAAGAGTCCACCAGTGTATTGACCCAGAGTGTTACTGGTTACACAGGGCCCTCTAGAGTTCACATTTGGGTTACAGCAGCATTCCCCTCCACCCCTTTGGTTTTCAATAAAAGATCATTTAAAATCATTAGCACTTTGTGTCTATGGCTTAATGATACTGGCATGGTTCCATGAAGCCTGGACATGCACAGGCTGAAAAGTGCTAGTGATAGATCCGAATGGTGCACATTACGTGCCGTACCAGTCTCAAGTCTTCACACGTAGAGTGCCTAGCTCAATTCAAACGTCCTCTCATCTCTGGCTTCCTTAAATGACAAAAAGGAAGCCATAGGTACTCATTAGCCCCATTGTTGGTGACAAAAGGCTGTGCGGCGGTTTGGTGAAAACTTCTATGCGAGGTGAATCTTGCACGAAACACAAGTAGTTATGATAAGCAAACAAAGTCCTTATTGAAAATGGAGACTCTTCCAGGTCGAAAGGCCTGTGGGTCTTACAGTGTGCTATCTATAAAGATGGCCCAGGTGTCAAGTGGTGGGGTTGAATCAGAGTGTGTCTCTAGGGCCAGTTCATGGAGTTTTCCAGTGTGGTCCGTATCCACTCTCATCCTTGTAGAGATGTATGCGCTGCAGAGGCCAGAGACCCCAATATGCAGTGCTCCAGCTAGATGCAAAGGGCTGTTACAAAACTTTGGGAGGGTTTCTCCTTCATACTGCAGGCCCTATACACTGCAACAGCAGCTTACGGGGGCTGCTACAGCCCCTTATCAAACCAGGTAAGAGCTCTGCCATTGCAGGCCCTGTGTAAAACAATCGGCCTCTGCTCTACACCGGCCCCCTTTCACGTCCTAGAATGGAGGTCACATCAGAGGTGGGGGGGAAGGCCCCGTAGCATACGCAGATTCTCCACTGCTGCAGGTTGAGAACAGCCCATAGGCAAAAATAAAGGGGGGGGGGTCAATTAGAGCAACTCCTGGCTGCTGTACTTTATGCCAAGGGTTGTACCAGCTCCTGAGCAGCCCAGAATAAGGAGGTTTAAAACAGGCTTTGTCCCGTTGCTCCTGGGAAGGGCCTGTCTGTGCCGCGCCTCCTGGAGGGGTGGCCCTAAATCTCAACTAGTACTGCAAAGGGGGTGGAATTGCTACTCAAAGCTAACCTGCTGAGTGTCGCTCACTCCAGTAACTGGAGTGGGGGGAGGGGAGAGGAGGGGTTGTTGGAGGAGAAGAAGGTTTGTTTCTCCAACAAGTAGCAGACACGATTCATGTTGGATTGAAGGCCTAGCCCTGAAGCAGAGTCAGTTCAGTTCCAGAGCCGATCTGAGCAGTGCAGGCCAAGCCCCGGCGCCGACCAAACCTGCTGGACTTCCCACGGCACTTGCCGTTCGGCCGCTTGTGTTTAGGGCCCGAGGAAGCGCAATGTTTCCTGCTCGGCTGGTGGCGGCGCAGTTTGATGGGTTTGGTTTTAGCACACGTTTTTAAAACACCAGCTCACGCTCTGGCCCTTCTGCTCCATTTTTTCGAGAAGCGTAGGAAGCTAAATAGACTGTTTTTTAAAATAATCCATACGGGTTTGCTCCAGCCAGCTCCTCCTCACGACATGTTCCCCCATCTTATTAGCCTTGTTTTCATTCACTCTGTTTATCCACTGGATTCATTTGTATGAATTGTTTGGCTGGGGAAGCAGCTACTTACCAGCTATCTCGCCAGCTCTCTCTGCCTCTCTGTTCTCTCTCAGAGCTATTTTACCTAGCGAAGGGGCTCTTTTTTTAATCTAACACCTACCACTGTGGTGTCTGGCAGGCCACCTGAAGCACCTTGCCAGCAATTGATCCGGGTGATGCTCGATTTGCAACCCCTTCGGGATTTGCCACAATGAGGATGATGAGGACTCTGGTGTCTGACAGCTGCTGCAAGAGTGGGCCTGATCCTCTGAGGGATCTACAGTGGTTGAAGGGCACTTGGCCTCTCACAGGAAGCGCTCAGCTACTTGCAGGATGGGGCCCTTCTGATTGCACCTCCAGGTGCAAACCCAGGTAATCCCAGCCTGCTGGCAACAAGTACCTTCTCTTTGCTTGGTAAGGATTGAAGCTTAGCCATGCAGAGAGAGCAAAGCTGCAAGAGGGTGCCTGGCTCTCCCCACCCCCCACCTGCAAACCTCCACACGAAAGGAGTCTCATTTCTGTGAAGCCTGCGTGGAGCTGGCAGGTTTGTGCTTTAAGACAGAGATCAAAGTCCCGTCTGGAATGCGTGTGGCTCTACCTGGCTGCGAGAGATGCAGAGCCAATGATCATTAAATAGATACTGCGATTGTTATCGAGCCATAAAAATCAAGGGGAAGCAGAATTCAGGCTTGCCAACAATACCGGTTATTGTTCTCCCCGTGCAGTGCTTTATTAAGCACTATAATCATCTTAATATTCATGTATCTCGGCAGCCATTTTTTTTCTTTTAGCTTTTCAACATGTTCCATTCTGGGAAATGCTTTTCTTGCATCTTCAGGCAACTCACTCCCCCTCGGGGCAACAGGTGTTTGGTCCACACGCCACTCAGACGACTTCCTTCTCGCTGCAAAGAAAAAGGGGATTTTCTCTTCATTTTTTTAAACTAATTAATGCTGCTGTGTTCAAATTATGACATTATTTCACTATCAGTTAGACTAAAAAAGCTGTGAGCCCTTTGCCACCCAAAGATCTCGCTCCTCTGCTTTGCGTGTGTTCCCCACTAAGGCGGGGGCTGCCGGCTGCCTCAGCTGCTCTTGCAAAATCCAGCGGTGGAAGCTAAGGAGTTCCATTAGCAACAGGTTAATGGTCAAAGTAATAGCTGGAAAATTCAAAGCAGCAAAATTTAGGTCTAGCTTTCAAATCCAAAGGCCAACATTCAGGGATGTTCGGGATCTGGGAGCTTGGATCGGCCCGTTGTAGAGAAAGGAGCCATTTGTCAAATTCAGCACTGGAGTAAGATTTGGAAGAATATTCTCAGGAGGGGGGAAGCTTTTAACCCACTTGAGTTTGCTGTTCCTTCACTGTCACCGAGGTGGCAATTTGCTGGTTTAGCCCTTATTTAATGTAGGGCCGGAAAATAAAACTTACTATTTGTCAGGCTGGATCAATAGGCCCTAAAATTTCATGTACCATCTGCCGTATCTGTTAGGATATGTAGTCACTGCAGAATTAACTCATGCCTTCACTCAGGTGTTGTCCACAACCCAGCTCTCATCCACACACCAAACCCTCTGGCTGAGCTTAGTGGTGCTTTCAACGCAAGTTAGCTGGCCTGTCTGGGGATATAGGCTCAAACCCGAGTGTTGCTTTCATTCTGTCTAGAACCCACCCACTTTGGGAAATCTAGACACAGGCTAAACCACGCATGTGCTGATAATCCTCCAGTGCCTTCCCCTCAGTTCTTCCCATGTGCCCAGAGGGACAGACAAGTCCTTTCGTAAGTCACTGGGGAAGAATCATAGAGCAGCTCAGTTTCCTGCAACACAAAGAACCACGGGCTATGCCTTTGAAGTGTAGGTGCTCGCACCCGGGGTAGGCTAACCCAGTACTGGTCACCTGAGTTAACTGCAGTGAAAACATGCCTTTAGTGGTCCATCAGCAATGGCATGAAGATCAAAAGGTCCCACTGCTCCCACCCCTCTGCAGCCCTCTCTTTTCACAGAGCTGATTCTCCTTGCTCATGGACTCTGGACTTCTCCCATGACCCTGCTCATCTTCAGCGTCCCAGACCTGTCTCTTCACTCCCCACCCCCACAACATCCAGCCAGCCCACTGCTCCTCCACTGAACACAACCAGTGCATCCGCTCTTCCCCTAGACCGGCCACCACAGCTGCAACTGCTAAATGTGTGACAACCAGCTTGGGGTCCCCGTGACCCGGGCTCCTCTCCTTCCTGATGCTCCCCTGCAACCCAGCTGCTTTCCGGCTGCCCTTCTAAATCAAAACCAAATAAACACAGTGCACTAGGCATGAGCCTCACTAGGCCTATGTTTGTCTTTGAAAGACGGCAGCTCTCAGCACCTTTGGGCTGTGACTACAGCTGGTCATGAACTTTTTGCTGATTTTTCATTGGAAAATGCCAGTTCATCCCAACTATTTCTCAGGTGCAGGATGGACTTTCTGAGAGAGAGAGAGAGAGAGAGAGAGAGAGAGAGAGAGAGAGAGAGAGAGAGAGAGAGAGAGAAACCCACTCAGAACAGACAAAATCCCACTCACCTGAAACGGAGGAGATGGAGCTTCCACCTGGCTCACCCCCATCCCACCTTAACCACTGGGCCCCTGACTGTTCTAGGGTGAGTCTCACTCTAATTTTTTATGAAAAAATTTCAGTTCACAAAAGTTTCCTCCCAGTGCAGAGTGAAACCAAATTCCAAAACCACACCATATTTTGCAAAAGGGAATTCTTCTTTTCTGGCCAGCCCTGACTGTGACGCCATTAGCCAAATGGCATTTGACATAACTAATCTCCAGACAGAGTTGAGTGGCACAAACCTATTGGGATTTGCCTGTAACCTGCAGAGCTAGTGTAGGCAGCCTTTCCTAGGCTATCTTTGCGGTTGACAGCTTTAACAAAGAAAGTGTAATACACGGTAGATTAAAGTGGCAGGATGTTTATTTTGGGATTAGAGAGTAAAGAAATGTCTGTGACCCTGAGATTTATTTTTCAACATCCTCTCTGGGCTAGACAACGTTTTCTGAAAGGTAAAGGTGTTCTGGAAGCAGATTGCAGTAAATTATAACGTAATACAACAGTTGTCAGGTAATTCAGAAAACAGCTAATTTGGGATATTGTTTCATTTGCAAATACCGTGAAGTCTCTTCTAAACAGCCACTCAGAAGACAAAGATTATCTCTTAATAAAGATGGAGCAGAATCATATTCAACAGACACGAGGGTACTTTGGGGAGGTCCTTTATAAGACAGGTGGAGCTTGCCTGAGGGTTCCACTGTAATTGACCTGCTCTCCTTACTCATGTAGCAACTCACGTGAGCAATCCTACTGAAGTCATTGAGCTTACCTGCATGAGAAATGAGATCAGAATTGGGCCCAATACGGGCCCAAATCATTGTCACTGTTCAGTTGTTTACACCAGGGCAAAATGAGTGCAGAGTGGATGCAAAGAGCACGTACAATGCTATGCAATGAGAATAGTGGGATTTTGCAGCCACTTTGCACAGGTGTGAATGTCTGAGCTAGGCCTACGGAGCCTTATCACAGTATTTACTTATTAACAAGCACAGTTTAAACCAGACTCCTGGGGTCACAGCCTTCCCTTGATACATTTCTGTGCAAAATTCAAAGGAAGAATATGGGTATCTAGATCTTCTCCATATCTGGCCCATAGCATCTGAGCATGCCACCGTCTTTATCCTCACAACACCCCTGCCACACAAGGCGAAAGCTATTAGCCTCCTTTTACAGCTGGGGAACTGAGGCACGAAAAGGCTAAGGGCAGGTCTACATGTAAAATGCTGCATCGCCTTTAATGAAGACTCTCTAAGCCGACTGGAGAGAGTTTCCCATCGGCATAGTTAATCCACCTCCCCGAGAGGTGGTAGCTACTTTGGCAGGAGACGCTCTCCCGCCGACATAGCACTGTCTGCATGAGGAGTTAGATCGATATACCTCTTTTGCTCAGAGGGTGTGGATATTTCACACCCCGGAGCAACCCAGTTATACTGATATAGGTCTGTAATGTAGACCAGACCTGTGCTCCAGATCTCCATGGTAGGTAGGTGCTTAACTCCCATTGAGATCAATGGGATTGGGTTTTAAGTGACTTGCCCTAGGTCACTCAGGAAGCTTGCAGCAGAGCCAGGAATTGAACCCAGGTACTTTAACCATTGGACTATCCTTCCTTTTACAGCGCTCATTGGAAACTGCTAAGCTGAAAGGCATATGAAGTCTGGAAGAGCCATTTGGAGATGGATCATACTGCTAAGGAAACACTGGTTCACAGTGGCTGCCTTTGCTGCTTGTCTCCCATGTGTCACATATTTTATGATGTGACTTTGGTGAGAAAACAGGGGCGTGTGCAGGAATTTAAATTTGAAATATCTTTAGGGCTTTGGACCTTATTGTCCACACTACACTGAGATAACTAAAGATGTGAATTATACGTGTTTTAAGCCCCTTCTGCACAAAAAGTAGTACTGGTTTAACTAAAGGTGTACCTTATATATCAACTTAAACCAGGACAGCTTTGTGGGGGCACATATACTGGTTTAAACCTGGCTTATGTTGTTTAACTTGCATCTGTCAGTTTATAGGCTCAAGTTAAAATGATAGAACTAGTTTCAAACCAATATCAGAGTTCACACAAAAACTGCACCAGTTTAGCTAAACCAATGTAAGTAAACCCAGTGTAATTTCTGTGTGCAGATAAGCTCCTAATTTTTTCAGCTCCAGTTTCCATGTAACCAAGGCCCGAGTCTGCCCCACTATCAGTCTGGTACCTTTTACAAGCAAACAAATCATTTAAAAAAATGTGTGTGCTTGCAATGCCTAGCCCAGTCTGTGATTGGGGATGATAGGTGCTATCATAATGCAAATAATAACACATAATATATTAATGCAGAGTACAAAGGAATGCATGTAGTGCAAAGTACTGCATTTTAGGAAGGAAAAATCAAATGCACAGCTACAAAATGGGGAATAACTGGCTAGCCAGTATTACTGCTGAAACGGACCTAGGGAGTCTAGAGGATCACAAATATAAAATGAGTCAACGATGTGATGCAGTCGCAAAAAAAGGTTAATACCACTGTGGGGTGTATTAACAAGAATGTCAGATGTCAGACACAGGAGGTAATTGCCTCTCTCTCCATGGCACTGGGGAGGCCTCAGCTGGAATTCTGTGTCCCATTCTGAGCACCACACTTTAAGAAAGATGTGGACAAGTTGGAGAAAGTCCAGAGGAGAGCAACAAAAAATGACCTATAAGGAAAGGTTAAAACAACTGGGCATGTGTAATCTTGAGAAAAGAAGACCAAGAGGGGACCAGATCAGTCTTCAAATATAATAAGAGTAGTTATGAAGAGGATAGTGATCCATTGTTCTCCATGTCCACTGAAGGTAGGACAAGAAGTAACGTTTGGCTTACTCTGCAGAAGAGAGATTTAGGTTAGACATTAGGAAAAACTTTTTAACTGTAAGGGTAGCTACACTCTGGGAACAGGCTTCCAAGGGAGGCTGTGGAATCCCCATCACTGGAGGTTTCAAAGAACAGGTTGGATGAACACCTGTCATGGATGGTTTAGGTTTGATTGGTCCTGCCTCAGTGCTGGGTGTTGGTCTAAATTACCTGTCGAGGTCCCTTCCTACCCCACATTTCTGTGACTCTGTAATTTCATAATTAGTTATTAATTGTACCATTATATACACATCAGGTTTAATAGCTGAATGTTGGAGCCCACACATCTGTGGAAGAGCGAGCTGAATCCTATTCTACCTGACACATCCCAAACAAAATTGCCATGTAAGTCCCATTCCCAGACTTGGTACCACCGCTGAGGATGTAAGAGGCAGGAAGAGCACAGCTTGATCTTCAGATCCCTGGCTGAGTCTGCAGTGGCAGCAGTTAGATCTGCACGTCACTGTGAGAGAATAAACAAACAATCTTTTTCTTGATTGGGTTAAATTTTTCCCTGTCAGTGTGTCTACATGTGCAGTAGAGCAGGGCAGAATCTGGCCCTATTACCTTTAAAGTAAGATGACTACAGGGAGTGTACAATATGGGGTAGCATATGAGGCCTCTTGGAATTCATCCATTTTGTCACCACATTCCAGGCTTGACCCTGCACTCTTTATTCAGTCCGAGCACCTACTGTCTCCAGCGAGAGTTTGGGGTGCAGAGGGGCTGCAGAATTCGGCCTTCCCTTTCTTTCACCTGCTCCTGTGGTATGTACACCTGTGGTTTGTTGGCAGCATACTCAATTATGCTGTGGAGTTTCCCCAAGTTCAAAGCTAGTCTGGTATCTTTGTAACCTGCTGGAAGACGTTTTCCTCTTCACATGGTTCTCTGTGTGTGTGCGTTTAATAGCTGTAGGAGCAACATCTTTTAATCTTATTTTGCCTCTTTTTAAGATATCCTAAATCTAAAGGCAACCAAAAAAACCCAGAACCTCAGTCTCCACTGTAGGCACCCTAAGGCCCTGTCTAAACACAAGTTATAGTGCTTTAACTATACCAGTGTAATTACCCGCCCCGGGTAGACAGCTATACCAGTATAAAAGTGCTTATCTTGATCTATCTTATTCCTGTATGGTAAGAGGAAGCTATAGGGGTATAAGACCAATATAATCACATGCACACTAAGGATTATACCAGTATAACTATATCAGTAAAGCATCACACCCCAACTAATATAGTTACATTGGTACAAAAGCTGTATATAGATCAGACCTAAATGGTTTCTAAACTGAGCCTGATCTACACTTAAAATTTAGGTCGACATAGTTACATTGCTCAGGGTGTGAAAAATCCACATCTTTGAGTAACGTTGCTATGCCGACCTAACCCCCTGGTTAGACACAACCAGGTTGACTGAGGAATGTTTCAGTCAACCTAGTTACCATTGCTCAGGGAGATGGAGTTCCTACAGTGACAGAAACATCCCTCTCTCATTATAGGCTGCATCTATGTTATGGGGTCTTGCTATGTATGCCCGGTAGCTATGTCACTATTGTCCTCATGGTATAGACATGGCCTCTGTTAGTTAAACTGTGCAGGTTAAATCAGTTTCCACACAAAGTGGTTGCACTGATTTAACTAAACTGATTTACTTGTCTACAGATGGCATTATCTGGGGATAGCTATTCCAGAAAAACTCCATGTGTGGACACTCTTGTCCTGGGATAAAAGAGCCTTGATCCTGTTTAGCTTAATCCACTTTCAAAGAGGGGTAATCTAGGCAGGAACCAGGCACTCTTACACCAGAACAAGAGTGTCCACACATGGAGTTATTCTGGAATAGCTATTGTGCTTTAAATTCGCGCCTTTCCTTAATCCAAAACAATTTACATGTGCAAACAAGTGAAACTGATTTAATGAAATCGCTGTAATGTCGATGTGTTGTCCATGCCTTTGGAAAATGTTTACACATCTCTGTGGGCTACAGCTCTAAGTTGACTGAAGATTCAGGCTATCATCATAACATTAGTTATAATAACCAAAAGACAAGAAACCTGATTTTCTTCAGTTTTTCACCCTGGGGAGTTATTCCCACCTGTACATCAGTCCCCAGATACCATTTTGAGATGATAATCACTGTTGTCCCTAGTGCCTGTTAGGTATCAGTGGGGTGGCCTGTTTCACAGCAGCTCAGTGAGACAATCCTTTTCCTTGGTGGCTGCTACCTCATACTCCACAATTGAAAGATTCATTGAATATTGGGCCGGATTGTCCATTCCCTTGCCCCTTGGGCAGTCAATTACACCTGGGCTAATGAGTTACACACACTTTGTACAGGCGTGAATAACTCCATAGGGTGCAAGGCAGTGGAGAATCAGGTTCGTTATCTTTTGGTTATTATAATTAATGTTGTGATGATAGCCTGAGTCTTCAGTCAGCTTGAAGCTGTAGCCCAAAGAGGTGTGTAAACATTTCCCATTCATTGCCACTCAGTGTTGACCCTGGTGCCTAATGATAACGTTGCATCCGACGAAG
This sequence comes from Mauremys mutica, assembly GCF_020497125.1. Lineage (NCBI taxonomy): Eukaryota > Metazoa > Chordata > Testudines > Geoemydidae > Mauremys > Mauremys mutica. The sequence goes on along the minus strand of NC_059076.1, from coordinate 129,963,012 downwards.
TGGGTATTCACCCACGAAAGCTCATGCTCTAAAACGTCTGTTAGTCTATAAGGTGCCACAAGACTCTTTGCTGATTTTAAATACTGTATCAATATTGTTAATGTTTCACTGCTGATCAAAGAACATGTACACGACGAGAGACAGCCATATGTTACAAAGATCTGCAGAATCCATTGCAAGTGGTATTTCTATCGGGTGTTGTAACTGAGCCTGGGCTGTGAGCGGAGCAGGAAGTGAACGCTACTTTTTTCCCCGTATGTGACTCCTGGTTAATGAGAAGTCTCAGGGGAAAGCAACAAAAATGGATAAATACATTCCTCCAAATTAAGAAAAAAAATCTTACCCGTCCCCCTATGTGCAAGTAAAAATGAAGAAGAAAAAAAAAGTTAGTTAAACACTTAACGTAGGAGAGAAACAGAGTGTCAAAGGAGAAAGACATCCTGTTGGTTAAACTGAGCAGAGCCGCTGCATTTTCCTAACTCTTAACCACCTTGGTGGAAAGCCTGAGCTAGGTCCTTGCTGTACTGTGCCTATGGAGACAGAGGGATAATGAGTAAATCTCTCATATGGCAACAGTGCAGATCATGGGAGAAAACCACATACAGCGCGAAGGGATTTCACCATACAAATATGTGGTTCCTTTTCAGAGCTCCAGTAGAGAAACTGTTTATACTGTAAATAAAGAGACACCTCTAGCTGGTGGAACCCTTATTATCCCTCCTCTAAAGGCATTTTGTCTGAATAGAATTTGCCGTGAAATCTCGGTTTCTCTTGGTGGCACGGGGGACATGAAATGAATTCAGATAAATCAGGCCCATTTACTGCGAATGATGCATGTTGAGGTGACCTCACTTTGAATAACAAGTTTTCAGAGGACTCAGGCTCAGATGATTGAGGTTTTACCCACTGTATTGTGGCTCATAATACTTTGTCCTAGCACAGCAGCATTCAGCCCATGGTCTCAGTGTTCTGTACCGTCACTGGGTAAGCCTCACATGCACCCTCATGAGGATGGTGCATCCAGTGTTCGGATCCTCACTTTACACAGGGTTCAGAAACAGCTGGTCTACACCCGTGGGCCATATTGAACCCAGTTTGCCTCACCCCTTTCCTGCCCCTATCAGCATCGCCAACCAATAGGAGCAATTAGTTTGGAAAAGCTGTTTGTGTCTTGTTTGATTGTAAGTTCCCCGGGGCAGAGCCTGTCTCTTACTCTGTGTAGAACCCCTAGCATAATGGGCCCCAATCCTGACTTAGGCAGCTGGCTGCAGAATGTATCATAGGAATAATGAGGCACAGAGCGGTTAACTGACTTGCCGCAAGGTCACATAATGAGTAAATGGTGGAGCTGGGCACAGAACCCAGGAGTCCTGGCTCCCCATACCTAACTCGAACTGACCTCTGAACAATAAAATACTTAGCAGTAGTTGTAGCAACATTGCAGTGGAGCCTAGAGGCCCCAAACTAGGATCAGAGCCCCTTTGCGCTAGGCGCTGTACATATGCACACAACGGAATGATAGGCCCTGCCCCAGAGAGCATACAGTCTAAGCTGAGATACAACAAACAGATGGGGGAAGGCAAGAAACAATAATATTCACTGACCTTGCAGTTTATTTCCCTAGGAGATTTTCTCTTCAGTGACTCCCCCCTCATCTGATGTGACCTGACTCCTAGCCCTTCCCCCACATCCAAATGTCCAAGGTCATTAGGAGACCTCCTCTCTCACTCCCGTTCAATCCTAAGAGAGGCCTGAAGGTGAGCAATTAGAGCCTATTTATTTCTGTTAGCCTTGGAAAGATATTGGATGGCAAAAAGGGGAGCTTGGCTCTGTGCAGAACATTGGCAAGCAATGATTTCTGAAGCGTCTTTTGCTAAATTTGTGGCAGTGGTTTCCAGTTTGCAGCCTTGTTTGTGTCTGTGAAGAAGACACACATTTTCTCAGCTCTCCTCTCATGTTCCCACTTGCCTTTCACCTCCATGGAGGTAGAATGAGGATCCCCTCAGTTTACACTGCTTGGCTTTGACTGAATAGCTTCCAGTTACCTTGAAACCTAAGCTTCTTTTGAACTCATTTTAAGTCAGTTGCATTCTTGGAAAGAGATGAGCCTGAGAACTTGGATCATCTGATGAGAGCGATAACACTGCTGCTAAAACCCGATGCCCCGTGGCATGCGCAAGCCAGAAAACATCTACACCTGCTTATGTGGAAAAAGCATTAGGGCTATTAAAACAGGAGGCTAAGCCAAAGGCCATTTTCTCCGGGATTCCCTCTGATATTTCCCCTTAATATTTCCCTTTGGGACAAGCATCCTTCAGATCTAGCCTCCGACCTTTGAGTCTGTTCCCCAGACTACGAAGGACTCTACGGGGCACCCTCTAGAGTTGGATAATGGCTCTTCTGGACTGGCAAAATGGGGGTACCTGAGAGATGCTGAAAGCATTGTGTATCCATCTAATCTTTCTAGGTATTTTCAGTATCCCATCAACAGGGCTAAGTCGATTGCCGCTGGAGTGTTCAATCTAGGTTCTTATTTTGTTGCCAAGCCAGTCCCCATAGTAACTGCGCACCTCCTACCTGAGTTCGTACCTGCACAGACAGAGAGCTTAGCATTGAACTCCCACCTCTCACCTGGCAGCACTTGAGAGTAAGTAAATTGCCTGGCAGGCCTCGGTCGACTGTTTGGCTTTGTTTTAATAGAATTGTCAGTGATAATAAAGACTTTAATGCAAGGAAATCTATCCCAGAGCCCAAATAATAAAAGCGGGTTGCTTTGCAGTCACTGATTCCTTCCAGTTAAATGTACTAACTAGGCTAAACTGACTGGATACAGCAGTATGAGTGCAGGGTCATCAAGAGAAAAGGTGGCTAGAAGGTGGGTAGAGAGCACTCAGATCTGAATTCTGAACACCCCAATACAGGAGTGTTAGGATCTGAGGTTTTGGTTCGGGTCCATCTGTGCTGTGGACGACACAGTTTTTGATACCTTTTGCCTTCCTGCATCATTCCACCTTCCTGACTTCTCATTACTTTAAAATCTCATCTTAAAACAGACATTTTTCTCTTGTCATACCACTTAATTAGTTTCTACCTCTGCTATTTTGGTAACTATAATTTAGCATTGTGCTTACTGCAGTGAACAGACCCATTGATTTAAATAGAACTACTCCGGGTGGTACGGACTTTGCTCAGTAGTAAGGACTGGTCAACACTACAGGGTTAGGACTATGGATGCTGCCTTGGGTTGACCTATCGGTGGAAATGCCTTCACTTAAATTTGTCTCCCACTGAGGTAAGTGTCCCTCTCCGCCGATTTAGTAAGACCGCCTGTCCGAGCGGCGTAGAGTCATGGGCAATGTAATTAGGTTGTCGCAGTGTCAGTGTAGACACTGCACTGCTTACGTTGACTGGTACTGGCCACCAGGAGCTGTCCCACAATGCCCCACACTGACAAAACGATTGATGTAGCGCTCCTGGTGAGGACACGTACCCCCGACACAAGCAGTGGCAGATTAGTCACTGGGCCAACAGGGTGCGTGCCCAGGTGCCCAGGAGACCCCTGGAAAAATGGGGGCCCTGATCCGCTCCGCCTGCTCAGCGCTCCTGCTGGGGAGCGGGGTTGGGGCACAGGGTCTTGCCCCACTCCCCCCACCTAGCACTCCTGCCAGGGAGTGGGAGAAGCTCCTGCACCCCAATACCACTTCCCGGCAAGAGCACCTGGTGGGCAGAGCGGGATAAGCCCCCGCATCCTGACCCCACTCCCCGGCAGAAGCACTGGGCAGGCGGGGGAATCCCTCACACCCCAACCCAGCTCCCTGGCAGCAGCGCCAGTGGGCTGTGGGGTCGGGGGAGCCTGCAGACAGACGGGGTGGGAAGGGGTTCCCATCTGCTTTAGGTCCCCACAAACGCCTAATCCACCTCAGGGCACAAGGAGACAAGTGCACACACACACACAAAGTGACTTAATAACCGCGGTGGCTGTATGCCGACATGGCCTAAGTGTGTGCAGGCTCAGTGAAGTTTGCAAGGCATGTTGGGTCACATATGAATGCCAGCGCTACATACATGTAAGTTCACTGTTATAACTATTTGAAGCAACATCACACTATCTCTCTAATTCTAAGGTCCAATCACCACAGGACCTAATCTAAGCACCCCACAAATATTAATAAATGTAGCTACCCCAGGGAGGCATCTAAATATCATTGTCCCCATTTTAGAGATGGGCACAGAGGTGCTGAGGGACCTGCCCAGGGATACATAGGAAATCTGCGGCAGAATGAGAAACTGACCTCAGAGCTACTAGGTCACCATCTAGTGCCTACAAACCCATCTCTCCATTCCAATGCAGCTCACTGATCTCATCCAGGAATGCCACTGACATATTTGCAATCGTTTCTACTGCATAGATTCTTTTTTTATATATATATATATTAATGGTGGAGGAAGGGAAAGAGGCAGGTGACTCAGGGTGGCCTGCTCAAAAGGAGTTAGTCTCCTAATTTCTATTTAGGGTCCTCTCACTGAAATCAATTTGCTTCTAGAATAAGTTTGTTTTTAACTCCCAAAAGGCATATTCAGGACTAAATTTTGATTTCAGTGGGATTGCATGAATATAAGTAAGGGGCACAATTTTGTCCTTTGAGCTGCCATCAGTTGAGCCATTTTGAAAAGAAAATTCACGCTCAGGGCATAAACTGACTATCTGCAGGAGTCAGGAAAGATTTCTTTCAACCATTGCACAACTGGGTTTTTAACCCTCCTCTAAAGCATCAGGCATTGGTAACTGCCAGAGAACAATGAAACTGATGGCCCGGTTGGGTGATCCACTCTGGTAATTCCGTATGCTACTCGTACCAGAGCCTGCTACCTTACACAGAGTCACCCCACTGAAACCAGTGAATCTACTGGTGGAGTGAGGTACTACTTGATGTCCGTAAGGGTGGCAAAGTCTGGCTCTTAACTTAGATTCTAAAAAGAATGATGATTATGCTTATATTAGCCTTACAAACACAGTCTTGCTGCTTTTGACTGTTCAAGACCACACACGTTTTTTTTCCGAGAGGGAGGTGTGGGGGGAGTTAATTTGGGATATTTTTAGCTGGAACAGGAGATCTGTGTGGTCCCATAGGCTGCTTTATAATAAATCTGTAAGCTTAACAGAAGGTACTATTCTTATCTTTTGATCTCCTTTGAATTATTCCAAGTAACACACACATTTACAGTCGGCACATTTATTGGTAAAACATTGCTTCATTTTGTCTTCAAACAAAAGTAGAATAGGTGTAGTAAGTATCCAGTTACCATAGGAAGTCATGGGGAGGTATAAGATAGATTTGTCATAATAAAGGCCTGATCCTTCATGCCTTGTGTGCCCAGAATTTCTATGGCTTTCAGCATAAATTGTACAAAGACAAGTATTATCGAAAATAAACAAATGCAGGGTTATGTGCAACCTCTTTACTTGAGGCCTAGAAAGGTTCCAGAGACAGCAAACCAACAGAATGTTGCAGGCTAGACTCATCCCTGGTGTAACCCTATTAGCATCAGGGGAATCACACAGGGATGAAACTGGCTACGTGCATTTGCAATTTGCAGCTTGATCCTGTTCCCATCAAAATCCCTGTCAGCACAGCATATGGACTCTGGAGGGCAAGCTGGATCACGTGGCTATAACCTCAGTGCATGGAGGCTCTTCTGACATACAGGGGAAGAATGGTTCCCTGGTTAGGGCTCAACTCCCCGTATTTCCCCCAGCTACCTGTGGGAAAGTGGGAAAGTCTCTCTGAGTCTCAGTTCTCCACCTGTAAAATGGGGATGCTATTAGGGTGATCACCCATCCGGAAATGGGCGGGACTGTCCCAAGATGCAGAGTTCAAGTCCCGGTCCTGGGCTGAATGACCCCAGAATAGCATTTGTCCAGGATTCCCCTGCGGTGCTGCTCTGTGCCTGCCTGAGGTTCAAGGGTGGCACCAGCCACTTCCCCGGGGGGCCTGGGGCCAAGAGACCTTCCCCCCTGCTCCTCCTCTCCTCCCCTCAGGCCACACACCCTGGTCAGGCCAGAAGCCAGAGCTGGGTAGTAGTAAGAGCTGCCCAGGGAATCCAGACCGGCTGCTCTGTGGCGAGCCCCAGACCCTCCACGTCCCCTCTTCCCCCCCAGGCCTCACTATTGCCCCCAACTCTTTCCCAAGGTCCCGCTACTGTCCTGCCTCTTCTCCCGGAGGCCCCACCCCGATCACTCCTCTTTCCCCAGTGATCACTGCTTTACAAGTCTCCCTCCCTCCATGCTTGGGAAGGACTCGCCTGCAGAGCCAGGGCTGGGAGCTGCAGCCGCCCGATGCAGGTAGGAGGTGACCCTGACTGAGTACAGGCTGGAGTGGCTGATGACTCGGTGTCTCCTCACCTCTCCCATCTGCAGTAACCAGGCTTTGGATGTCCAGTCAGTAGATCTCACCAGACACCATCAGGTCCCCTTTTTGACTAGACTTTCTGGTTGAAAACCGGACAACTGGCCACCCTAATTGCACCCCAAGGGGTGCAGACATGGACTGGGGGATTATTTGGGACACCCTGCACCCTGCCCAGGGCAGGTGGGGATCCAAGGCTCCTCATAGTGGCACGGGCTCCCTGGGTGGCTCATAACCCGGCCCAGCTTTGGCTTCCGGCCTGACTAGGGGAAGAGGAGGAGTGAGAAGGGGGCTTGGGAGAAGAGGGGGGGGTTGGGGTGGGACCTGAGGGGGAAGAGGAGGAGTAGGGGTGGGGCCACAGAGGGGGCAGAGTGTCCCGCTTTTGCCTTTTGAAAACATGGTCACCCTACATGCTATTGCTTCCCCACACAGCGGTATTGTGAGGCCTTCAAATACTGTGGTAAGAAGGCCCACGTAAGTACTAGAGGTAGCCCTGACAAGCTGTTTGTCTGCCTTCCAGGTTATAAGCTCTCCAAGGCAGGGATTGTTTGTACAGTGCCTAGCACAATGGGGCCTCAACCCAACTTGGCGCTGTCAGCCACTGCCAGAATAATAATAATGATGCTGATAGAATAATATAACTCAATTGACCTGTTCCTGCTAACTTCAAAAGGTGTAGGATCCGGCTCCTAAAGAAGCCAACATTTTCAAAGTTGGGTTTAGAAACCTGGCTTCAGGCAACCCCGTTTGAACTGATTCCTTCACAAGTGTCATGTTGTCACCAATTTTTCCTGCCTGCTAAGGCCAGCTTTTCCATTAGAGCTGTGATTCCTAGAGTCATAGAGTTTAAGGCCAGGAGGGCCTATTTGACCATTGAGTCTGATCTCCTGTATCTCACAGGCCCTGTACTGAGCCCAATAACTTGGGTTGGGTTATGCATATCTTCCTGAAAGGCTGTGCTGGAGGGTTCACTCAGCCAGTCTGCCAAAGAGATCCCGACTGCAGATCTCTAGCCATTCATCCATCACTCCTGGCTAATGCTAGCCCCAGGAGGCAGTTCTAGGACCCCAGGCTATTCTCCTGCAGTATCTCCAGCGTCTTCACAAAGACAAGGGATGCACACGCCATTTTCTGCCAAGATTAATTTAGGCTCCAACCATGCACAGGCTTACCCACAGGAGTGACTTGGTGCACGTCAGGACTCCCTGGAGTTCAGTGGAACTACCCACATGATTACAATCACTCACATGTGTGTTTGCAGGATCAGGGCATAGGTGCTGGAACTAGGGATGTTGGGGGTGCTACCACACCCCCTCTCCCCCCGGCTTAACATGCTTTCCAGGGTTTACAGTTTGGTTCAATGGCTCTTAGCACCCCCCACAATACAAATTCCAGCAACCCTGGACCAGGGCCTTTGTAAGCTATACAGAGCTGGTACCGTGTCTTCCTCTATGTCTGTACAGCACCCAGCATCTTGGGCTACTGCAATACAATTTGAAATACCGGTAATTATTTATTAACAAACTAGACATGGTCCCTGCCCCATAGGCTTACAGTCTAAGACCCCAGTCCAGTGTTGAGCTGCATCTAGGCCTGTCTGAAGCTCCGAGCAAGATCGGGACCTAAGAAGAGACATGATCAGACCAGCAAAGCGAAACCAAGGTTTAACAAAGGTGAGGCCATGGATCAGCCCAGTGGTACTGCTCACACCTTAATAGAATGGTCTAGGGGTCAAAGGCGGCAGGGGTGTTTTGAAATGAACCCTAAAGGTGGAGGAGCAGAGTGGGTATCAAACTGGGAAGAGAGGAAGCAGGAGAGCAGGGAAGTGAAGAAAAGGGTGGGGTTGTCAGGGCATGCAGTGAGGGCAGAATGGGGAGGTGGGGGTGGGGAGGAAGTTAGGATCAGGAAAGGGAAAACAGCTGACTTGATAACCATGTGGGTAGACACAGCTCAGTGAACTGACCAAAGCAAAACTGGACCAATGGCTGCAACTAAGTTCAAGACTGTGTAGGGTTAACACTTGTGGCAGAGCAGCCAGTTGGGTGAGAGGGATGGTGAAGAACTATACAGATGAGTTACGTGACACTAGTGACAATAACAAACAGCAAAGGGGCAGAAATGGTACATGGTGGTTCCTGCCACAGGGACTGGTCTTTTGCCTCCTGGGGGAGGCAGGGGTTGGGACAGAGAAAAGTCAAATACCTAGATTATTATTTTTGTGGATAGATGCAGAAATGCGTCCAGACTAGAATCCCGTTTCTGAACCTGGGGCAAGCTCCCAACTTTCCAGCCCAAACTGGAAAGCTAACTCCAAAACACCCCCAGCTTAGAGTTAATTCAGATCTAATCCCAGGTCCAGCCATCATGCTTCTCTCATGAATACTGGGTCATAGGCAAGGTTTGAAAGGATTTTAAGTTCAGGATAGAGGCCAAACTCCACCTTGGCTTATTACATGCTGCCCACTTCCCCTTCCCCTTGCAGCTTTGATTGGTTATAGTCTTCTGCCCTGCCTCTCCTGCAGTCTTGTGATAATTATTGACATGCCCTTTGTTCATTGTATGCCCTGTTGTCGCTGCTCAATTCAGGATGGGGCTCCGAAACCATCTCTTCGTATAGCCTCAACCAGAGCAGAAATATAACCGAGATCAGCAGTCCCCTGAGGTATGAGCAGATTCCAGCTTAGTCAACATGGCACCAGCGGGGCATGTTCCATGCCTTTGTTTTCTGTCGCAGCCACACCAGACACCTCCTCACACATTACGCCAATTTTCAGTTAGGGGCATAAGTGTTCAGGGGCATGTGGCAGGCCTCTCGTTTTGCGTTAACCCCAAAAGGGAACTGGGTGGCAGCCCACTGAAGCAGATGGGAAATGAGTCTAGTAATTAAAAAAAAGTCTTTGACAAGAGCTGGTGGGAAACAGCACAAAAGGATAGAATTGTTAATGCAAGTTTGGGATCATGGAAATCTAGATTATGAACAGTATTAATATGTTGTTTTGGCCTTGAAAATTAAAGGCAAAGAGCAAAGTGTGGCATTTAGACATGCATTAGAAAGGAACGGTAAATAATGGGCAAGAATGTAGCCAGGAACTGACTGATTTAGAATTGACACAAACAAGAGTTTGTCTCTTCCACTAACAGAGGTTGGCCCAATAAAAGATATTACCTGCTTTACCACGTCTCTCTCACAAATAACAAAGGCAGCTAGCTGCAGAGGAAAGCAGAGTCTTGGTGTCTGAGCATCAGAGTAAGGAATACAAAGTCAAACCGGGCCTGATCCTTGGAGATGGGGAGTGTACTCAACTCCCTTTGAAAGCCATGGGCCACATCCTGAGTTCCTTACTCAGTTGTACTTCCTGGGGAGTTGTGTCGGAGTAAGGACTGAAGATGAAATGAGTAAGGAGCCATGTATTTGGCCACATAGGGACCTTCCACATCTCAGAAGGTCAGGCCTCATGTCACAATCCAGGCTAATTGCCATGCATCATGAGCTGACAATGGGAAACGGCAAGAAAGAAGCTCTCTCACATCCCAGAGCAGGGAACCAATGGCTGAGTCTACCCCACAGAGCTGAGTGCACTAGCCAAGAGGAGCAATAGGAAATAGTAAAACAGGAAGAGGGCAAGTTTGCAGGAGTCTTGCCTGGCATCCTACAAAGCTGCCTGTTTCAGCTTCTGACTGTAACTGAAAAGAGATTAGATGTGGAGGGTGAGCAGCAAAGGAGGTGGTAGGGTGGAATCGTGACACTTCACTGCTATAGAGCTGCTCAAGCAAGGAGCTGCTAGCTCTTTGCAAATGGAAAAACCAAGGTGCAGGAGTAGATGTAAGGGCATGCAGACACCACAGCTGCACCTGGCACCCACCTACTGTGGTGCCCCATTGGGGCTGGGAACTGCCTCAGTGTAGCTTGTCTTGCACGAATTCAGCTCCCATTGGAGTGAATGGAAAGAGCTCAATGTTCAGATAATACACTGCTGGTGGCCATGGAAGTACTCAGAGTAGACAGAGATATAACCAGATTCTGTGGTGTCAGAACAGGAATCTTAACAAAGAAGCAGATAGACAGGGCAGGGCATTCCCAGTGAGGGATGGGGTGAGCAGCACCAGCTTCCTGCTGGCTTAAGAGTCTGAAAATCAGGTGCCTTCATTTAGCTTTTTGAAAAACAAATGTTTAAAGTAAGTTTGATGGAGTCTGGGGATTGTCTGCACTGCAGCCTCAGGATGAGCCCAAAACAGTCTAAGTCTTGGGAGAAGCCTCCTCCCTGGTTCTGTTGCTCATACACTAGACATGGCTGGCACTGCAGTATCTGGCCCCGTCTCACAGAAGACGGATTAAGCCAGGACGTTGAATCTTGCCAATGAAAGAACAAATTGAATTTTCTCCCTCTCTCTCTCTCTCTCTCTCTCTGTGATGGTTTTGAGAGCCTCTCCCCTTATATTGTGTCCCTCACCATGGTCCTGCAAACTTTGCTTTCCCAAAGCAGTTTTTTTAGACCTCTGTTAATTTCTGAATTATCCAGCACTGACTACTTCAAATCTGAGAGACTGTGGCCCTTAAATTGCTACGGCACTGGTATTCTACTAATATAACAATAAGGAAGTGACCTGAAACAGATTCCTCCAACCAAAACATTCCCATCCCCAAGCTTGGGTGGGTCCGAATCCAGATCCAGATCCAGATCTGAATTTCACAGACCCTGGGCTGAATCAAAAATCTGGAAGCACATGTAATGGCAGATGGCTAAAAACATACAGACCCCACTACCCTCCCCAGGCATTGAACCACAGTGTTTCAGCACCAAAACCAAAGACCACTACTAACTGTGCTAAAAGAGAGCTCCTTTAGCCATGGGTAAGAAGCAGGTCGTCAGAGTCATTCGAGGTCAGCCACTAGCTAGAGTAGGGTCCCCAAACTGTGGGATACTCCCCCTTAGTGGGGCACAGAGGAGACTTTGTGGGGGTGGGGGGGACACAGCCCCATAGGGGGCAGGGAGGGAGTGCCACCCAGCTCTGCTCCACTCCCAGTTCTGCTCCAGTCCCTGACCACGGCCCGGCTGCGGCTCCACCCCAAGCCTCGGCCCCTAGCCGGAGCTTCATTCCTGGCCCAGCTCACGGCCCTAGCCTCCGGCCCCTTACCTTTGTCTACGTACTCCCCACCCCCTGAGCTGTGAACCCGCTCCCAACTCTAGCTGGGGGGCGGGGTACAGAGAGGGTATGGGGGGTGCAACCCTGCAAAGTTTGGGGACCACTGCGCTAGAGGTTGGCTCACATGCACTAAGTCTGTATATTACACAACCATCCCCAAACTTTAAAAATCCAGCTCTGGATTCTGAACCAAATTTTGCACCTCTGCTCCACCTTTAATTGTGAATAGCTATTGGCATTGAATGGTGAATCTTCTTGGTTTCCTGGCCCTTATCAAATGGCAAATGTTATCATCCATTCTTGAACAGGGGATGTTCTCTGTGATAACAATAAATGAATGATGCTACTCACTGGCTCTCTAGGTGGTAGTATATAAAACTATTTGATTTAGGCAGAACATCATATAAACTATCCAATGCATTTAAGAAGTCCCCACAGGGCTGGCAAAGCAACCATAAGTACATAGTATGGGCCAGATTCTCTACTGCTGAAACTCGCTTCATTGACGTCACCTGCTGAGGATCTGGCCCTAGATCTTTAAGAAACTTGATACAAAAACTAGCTAATCTGTCATGATTTAACTTTGCAAAACAGGTTATAAGGCATTTCAGTCAGTAAACGAAACATTAAGGTACAATGTGCTCAACAAATGAAACAGGAAGGTACTTCCCTGCCTGGAAGAAACATCCGTCTAGAAAGATTTTAATAATGACTGTCTCGCAAAAGGGCCTTACCGCAGGGCAGCCAATGTACTCATTGATCCTCTTAATCCCAGTGCACATGTTTTCCTGTAAAACTGGACTCCCAGGAAAGAATAAATGTGGAAGATGCAATCAAGGGAAGATACTGGGAAGATTACCCATCAATTACACAGTGGCCTGGGAACTCCCTTCAAAGACCTGTTCAGTTAGATATCTGATTTGCATGTCTTTTCCATTTGCTGTAGGTGCTCATTAGGAGCATTTCAATACGAACCCTGATTTCAACCTCACAACGACTGGGGTGGATGCTTTTGAGAACTAAATTTTATTTTATCAGGCTCTCAGAAGTTGCAATTACTGTGGAACATTCAACAAAGGGCTTTATCTCGCTTCTAAATCTTCTGGGATTAACCTCCCTCCTGTTGTAAAAAATGCCATTGGGCCAGTAAAGGCCACAAGTGATCAGGATCTAATTTGTTAAGTTCCATTTGAAAGACAAGTCTCCCTGGCAGAACAGTGACCCCAGAATTCCATCCCTTGATTGAGTTTGTAGCCAGCTAGCAGCACGGTTGGCTTTCAAAGTGGGTTGTGTCTATCAACTACAAGGCTAAGGCTTGGCTATGGAAACTAACTGTATTTTGCCCTGACAGAGATGCAGGCTGGTACATGGTTGTTTTCATAGCTCAGCTCTCTGGTTTTTGTGGTGGGGTTGGGACTTCCGTGCTGTCCTGGTGTGACTGGTTTTGCTGGTCCTTTTTCCTCCCAGGTCTCTGTGCAGCAGCATGCATTTTCCCACAGGAGGGATAGCTTAGCATGGGCCTGCTAACTCCAAGGTTGTGAGTTCAATCCTTGAGGGAGCCATTTTGAGAACTGAGGTAAAAATCTGTCTGGGGATTGGTCCTGCTTTGAGCAGGGGGTTAGACTAGATGACCTCCTGAGGTCCCTTCCAACCCTGATATTCTATGTTACTGACGGCAATGTGTGTGCATTTCCCCTTAGCACTCTGTCACCTCCTTTGAACCCCCCATTTGGATTAAGAGTGTCCTATTTCAATGCAATTTAAACTGATTTCCTACCAGCCTGATTCAGTTCAAAATAGGACACATTTCATCAGCAATGAGAGTGTCCATAGACACACTTGCACTGAAAAAACGTAAGGTGGAAATGACAAAGGATGCAGGTTCTTTGGTTCTAATTTGCATGCAGTCAAGCCAGTCCACTCACAAGGAAGACTTTCCACACTTGAAAGTGGCAAGGAGACCTTGCTCCATGTCAGAAGTGAAACAAAGATGCCAGCTGTGAGCAACAACAACATTCTGTGATGCAGGATCACCCCAGCACTGCTGGACTGCAAAGTAACCAGCCCTGGGCAGAATAAAGGAACATCGTTGTTTTTAATAGTGATCGCAGAGTTTGAGAGACGTGCTAGATGGATAACACCAGAAACTGAACTTTCCTTTCCAGAGAATGAACCCAGCCTAGGGTTTTGCAGGTCTCCGTTGACAAAACTGTTCATGAAAGCCCAGGACTGAGTTACTAAGGGGTGGTGTAGGTCAGAATATAGGTGAATTGGCTGACCAGTGTAGCCTTCCATCATTAGAATAGCAAAAGGTACTGTAGGTCAGGGTGCTACACTGGCAAAGCTGTGCCGCTCTAGTATAACAGAGAGGGTTGCAGGTTTCCTTTGAAGTGCAACGGCAGAGCTGTGCATGGGTTCCCAGAACTGCAGGCATGGACTGAGGCACTTTGGCAGAGATATACACGAAGACCGAGGACGGGAATGATGGGGTGTGGCAGTGTCTAGACTGCTTGCACAATATCTTCCTGGCTGCATTGCCCGGCACTCCGATCTCTCCCTTCCATGGGCACCAAAAGGCAAAAAGCTTTGTCGCAAAAGAAAAAGCGAGTTGCTCTTACAACAACCCCCTTTTCTTTTCTGCTGGGATGTTATCATGTGCCCGTGCTATAAAGGGGGTGTTCCTAATGGGATTACACATTGCAGCAGGTTGTGAGCTATTAAAGAGCTGTTTCTAATGGGATTAAAATGTATAGTACATGGTTATGGTAGTAATTGCATTACAGCAGTAAGAGGAGCCTGCATTGTAAACTGAAAGCAGGTCAGAGACTTGGGGGATGCAACCTTGCTTCAATATCTTCTTAGACGCCTTCCCATTTTAACTTTCTTTCTCTCTTGGATGGAGAACAAAGAGGGAGAAGATTTAACATAGTGTCAGGAAGTGACTGCAGGCTAATCCCTTTGCTGACACTCCCCAGCACCAGGGGGAAGTAACTGAGATCAGCCAAATTGCCATATCAAAAGCCTTCTAATTATGTCACTGGTGACTGAGCCAATTCCTAACATTCTTATTCATGGAGTTTCCAGCACAAGAAAACGCTGCTTAGGCAAAGCTGCTGCTTTGGAAAATGTAATGTCATGTGCTGGCTTTTGTTTGTTACCCTTCAAATAGCCAGTGCTTGGTGTTTATGGCGTTTCAGGGCCTGCTCCCACTGAAATCAATGGCAAAACTCTAATTCAATTCCTACTATTACTGTTTGTATTAGCGTAGCACCTAGGACCCAACTGAGATCAGGCTTCATTGTGCTAGGCCCAGTACAGACGCATCATAAGAGCGAGTCCTGACCAGAATACAGTGTAAACAGACAGGCTAACGTGTACGAGGGGAAATAGAGGTGAAACAACGGGCCCCCCAGCAGAGCCAGGAATAAAACCCCAGTCTCCAGCCACCCAGCCCAATGTCCAGTCTACCAGACTGCAGTGCACCCTTTCACCAGCAGCGGCTGAATGGCTCCAATGATGAATGTTTAAAGGGTTACCAATAACTATGCATTTCTACAGCACCTTTCATCTAGGATCTCAATTCTCTTTATAGATACTACGTCCGTGACAAATGGGTCTTTACAAATATTATCGATGCTCTTTTGTTTTTGTGTTTTGTCTCAACCTATTTAACACAAATGCTTGAAAACCACGTGGAAGAAAAGAGATCTTTGTTAAAGAGTCAACGCTTTGCCTCTTCAGTGAAGCACTGAGAACACACAGGGTATGTCTACATGGCAATTAAACACCTGCGCCAGCTGACTGGAGCTTGCAGGGCTCTGGCTAAGAGGCTGTTTAATTGCAGTGTCATTGCCTGGGCTCTAGGACTCTGTGAAGTAAAAGGGACCCAGAGCTCAGGCTGCAGGCCAAGCCTAGAAATCTGCACTGCAATTAACAGTCTGAGCCCTGGGAGGCGGAGCCAGGTGGCATAGGCCAGCCACAGGTTTTTATTTGCAGTGTAGACATACCCAGAGTGCACATCTGAGACCTTTAGCATGGTCTCCAGCAAAACTAGGGAACGCCGGACTTGACGTACCAGATTTTCTTACCCTCTTCCTCATGCGCAAGGAAACAAGGGCAAAACACCCAGTTTTGTTCTATGCAGGTCACCGTTAATCTCCAGAGTATCCTCATCTGTGTTTAGGGCAGTGATACACGGAGATCGTAACATTACCTTGCTCTAGCACCTTCCCCTGGAGAAGCTGGAAGCACTTTATCTCTCAGAGGTAGGTGAGTATTATCCCTATTTTACAATGGGGGAAAAGGAGACTCAGCGATTACTTGAGGTCACACAGCAAAGCAGTGCCACCCTTAGGCCCAGAACCCAAGCTCCTGATTACTAGGGCTCTGATCTAATCAGGAGACACACCCTCCCTTAAGCCCACACTGAAGCACTTCCATGGGAAATTCAATGGGATCAATGCTTTCCTTGCAGGATTTATCTTCCTATGCAGCGGTCAGAGTACTAGATAAGGCAGGGAAATGAAATGATGACCCACCCCCTTTGAGAATGCTAGACAAGAATAGGTTTTAATGCCAAATACATAAGACAAAATTCTGCGCTCAGATCTGCCCGGCTGCTCTAGACTGACACTGTTCTCCCACTAAGCATGGAACTCTGAACTCCCATCCAATATTCCACACTCCCAACATACATGGAGCAGAGCATAATGCAGCAGGTCATATCTGCTGTGCAGACTTATGAGCATGGGATATTGAAAGAGGAAATTGCATTAGGTGAAATAATATTTTCATAATAGTTTTTTAAAAACATAGTGACTTAGGCACAGGAAATTAACAGGCAACTGTATTTGTTTTTGTTGAATTTATACAGTGTTTGTGGCATATCTGGGCTTCTTAGAGTAGATATTTATTTATTATTATCAGTATTATAATTTGTAATTATTTATTTAAAAGGCATTGGACACTTCACAGAAGACATTTGCCTACCCCAGAGAGTTTGCAATCTATAGTTATTCTATGGATATGTCCTTACTGCAGAATTAACTTCTCTCCCATCCACACACAAAACCACCTTACCTGAGTTTGGTAGGACTTTAAATCAGGATTTTGCAATGAGGACACAAGCTAAATCACTTGAGTGCTGACATATGCAGTGTTGTTGTAGCCACATTGGTCCCAGAATATTACAGAGACAAGGTGGGTAATGTAATGTCTTTTATACGGCCAACCTCTGTTGAGGAGAGAGACAAGCTTTCAAGCTTACACAGAGCTGTAGCTCTGCTTCAGCTCTTCTTCCTGTAGTGCTGCTAGTCCTTGGAAGACCTTCCTAAAATTCACCCTGCCCCCCATGTGCCAAGATGGACCTGACAAGTTTTCCCACAAGTCACTGGGAAAGGTGCATTGAGCAGTTCAGCTTACTGCAGCGCAAAGACCCAGGGGCTATGACCCCTGAAGTCCTAGTGCCACACCCAGGTGACATGAGTGCTGCTCCAGTGAGGACACAGTAACTTGAGTCTGGCTTTTCGGTGTGGCTGTTCACACCTGAGGGAGGCTAACCTGGGCACTCTGACCGGATACTGATCACCTGGGTTAACGCTGCAGTGAAGACATACCCAGACCTGCGGAGAGACCCAGCTCCAACTATTGCTGGAGCAGGGCGCCCAGCCCTGAATATTGCTGGGGCCCGGGCCCCACACAAATATATAACCTGCCGCCCATGGACATACCCTAGGAATGCATGCTGTGATCATTTTGTGACTCCTGCCTATGTATTAAAATAGGAAGCCACGTATTTTTTTAAACAAATAATATATATATGGTCACCTTTCAAGAATGGTGACTAGATGTTTCCAGCAGCCTGAGCAAATTCAGTGTGAGCTGAATGCTTGTGCAGTTAAAGTGCTGTGCTTTCTCTCCAGCCAAATCTGATTCTCTCGAGTCTTTGTGAAACATACGATGGTGTGAGATGTGTAGCAAATTTGTCATGAGGTGTATAGACACCCATGCTACTCCAGCCACTAAGGGGTTAACAGGGAGACTAGCTAGCTCCCAGCTGAGGCTAATTGCTGGACTTGTACAGCTGGAAGGATACAAAGGCTCAGCTGGAAGGACAGGAGTGGCTGCCAAGGAGACTCAGGCCTGGTCTACACTAAGAAGGGGGGTCGAACTAGGGTACGCAAATTCAGCTACGTGAATAGTGTAGCTGAATTCGAAGTACCCTAGTTCGACCTACTTACCCGTCCAGACGCGGCGGGGTCGAACTCCGCGGCTCCCCCGTCGACTCCGCCACCGCCGTTTGCAGTGGTGGAGTACCGGAGTCGACCGCAGCGCTTCCGGAGTTCGAACTATCACGTCTAGATCAGACGCGATAGTTCGAACTCCGAGAAGTCGAACTCACCGCGTCGACCGGGAAGGTAAGTGTAAACGTACCCTAAGGGACTACTAAGGCCTGGACTATGCTAGGAAATTAGGCTGATATAACTACATCTCTCTATAACCACGTCTCTCAGAGGTGTGAAAAATCCACACCCCGAGCGATGCAGTTAAACCAAACTGACCCCACAGCGTAGACAGCACTAGGTCAATGGGAGAACCTCAGATAGTGTCCGCACTGAAGTGCTACAATGGTGCAGCTGCAGTGTTTTAAGTGTGGACAAGCCCTCAGAAGTCAGACTTCCAGAGTGGGAGAATCAGAATGTGATCCTGGGAAAAGCCTGCAGGAGAGGAGAGGTAGGAAGCAGTAAGGGACTGGGAGGAAGCAGTTCCAGCTGCTTCACACAGGGTCCCTGGGCTGGAACCCAGAGGAGTGGGTGAGCCCAGGCTCCCCCTACAATCCCCAGCAGAGAGGATAGTAAGGGTTTGGAGCAAAGGGGTCAGTAGCCTACTGGATCCTGGAACTAGTGACCCTTGGCTAGGGTCACTGGACTCCTTGTCTATTAGACTCTTGACTGTCCTGGTAGGGGAAAGACAACTAATGACCGGGCTGGAGTCAGTACAGCAAACCACCTGACACAGAGCTAAATGATTATTGGTAGGATTGGGGAAACTGAGTCAGGTCCACTGCAACACCCTGCAGTGCTCTGAGAGGGCACCAGCTAGTGAAGGCAGCCCTGGATAGAACCGAAGGCAGAGAACTTGCCTCCTCCAAGTCTACTGTATTTCGAGTAAATCTCACTGGAAAATGAAATCAGTTAAAGCAACAGTTCGACATTTTTCTCACATTTCAGGCAATCACCCGCCAAGCACAATTTACCAGGTGTAAAAAACTCAGCAGGATGGCAGGTAGCTGATGTTCTTACATAAAGGGGAAAGGATGGTGAAGAAGATTTAACACAGATTTGGGATTCACTTGAGAGGTACCAGAACCCCAGCAAAAATGTCAGCAATGACAGACATTTGTAGGCCCGGCCTCAGTGAGTGCATCTGAGATGGGCTTAAAGTGCAGACATATGAAACTGGGGAACCATGTGACTCCTTAATAAAAGACAGGCTAAAATATGGCATTCCACTTACTAGAGCTGCACAGACTGCTGCAAGAAGCTGATTTAACCTTAATCTTGGCCATACATATTTGTGGAGCCACAGAGGACAGGAAGATTCAAAAGGCCCCATTTTCCTCTTGCTTACATTTGTTTTACACCACTGTTAACGCCATTGACCTCAATGAAGTTACTCCTGTTATTGTTATGTACTAGGGATAAACATTTAAAACTCAACAGGGCCAAATAACCAAGAATCGTAGAAGAGTTGACCAAGGCGATCCCTGGCCCACTGGTGTTAATTTTTAATAAATCTTAGAATACCAGGGAAAAGGCAGAACATTGGCAGAGTGCTAACGTTAGGCTAATATTCAAAAAGAGCAAGTGGGATGGCATGGGCAACATAGGATAGTTAGCCTAAGATCAGCTACAGGCTAAATAATGGAAAAGCTGATACAGGATTCAACTAATTATTTTTTTTAAAAAAGGATAAGAATATAATTAACGTCTGTCAACATGGTTTTATAGAAAATAGAACTTGCCAAACAACGCTGATTTCATTTTTTGAAATTACAAGTTTGGCAGATAAAGGAAACTGCGCAGATATATTATACTTAGATTTTTTTCTAATTCATTAGACTTCATATCTCATGACATTCTGATTAAAAACCTGCCACTGCCTAATGCCAATAGTGTACACATTATCTGGAATAAGAACTGGCTAACTGATAGATCTCAAAAAGTAGTTGTCAGTGGGGACTCATCATCAGATGGGGTTGTTTCCAGTTCTTCAGGGATTGGTACGAGGCTGAATGCTCTTTAACAGTTGAATTGATGATCTGGAAATAGATATAAAACCATTACTGATAAAACAGGATTGGCAGAGTGGTCACACGGAGTTATCAGGATCTCTTGATAAACTGGGCCCATTCAATCAAACAAAATATGTTTTAAGCCAACCAAGTGCAAAGTTATACATCTAGGAACCAGGACGTAGGCCCTACCTATAGAATGGGGGACTGTGTCCTGGAAGGTAGTGACTCTGAAAAGAATTCAGGGGTCACAGTGGACAAGCAACTCAACCTGAGCTCCAAGTATGATGCTATGGGCAAAAGGGCTAATGCGACCCTTGGATGAATAAATAGGGGAGTAGTGAGGAGGCGTAGGGAGGGGATTTTACCTCTGTATACAGCACTGGTGAGACCCAGACTGGAATACTGCATCCAGTTCCCATGTCCACAGTTTTAAAAGGATATTGAAAAATTAGAGAGGATGCAGAAAAGAACCACAAAAATGATTCAAAGGCTGGAGATAATGTCTTAGAGAGCTCCAGCTGTTTAGCTTATCAAAGAGGAGATTGAAAGGTAACTTGGTTATGGTGTAGAAAAGAGAGAAAATTCCAGTTAGAAATAAGGCAAAACATTTTAACAGGGAGCGGGGAGAACCATTGGAGCAAACTACAAGGGTGGTAGATTCTCTGTCTCTTGGAGTCTTCAGATCAAGACTGGATGCCTGTCTGGAAGATGTGCTATAGCCAGACATAAATACTGGCGTAGCTGGGTGAAATTTAATGGCCTGTGATATACAGGAAGTCAGTCGGCATGGTCTCATGGTCTCTTCTGACCTTAATCTCTATGTATCTATGAATTATTTATTTTATGGTAGCACTTAGATGACCCAACCAAAATCAGGGCCCTGTTGCACCAGGCGCTGTACAAATGCGCAGTGGAAGACAGCCCCTTCCTCAAAGAGCTTACAGACTCAATGGACAGGACAGCCTAGGGATGGGAGGAGATAAACAGGAAACAGAGGTGAAATGACAAAGTCACACTGCAGCTCAGTGATAGAGCCAGGAATGGAACCCGGTTGTTCTAACTCGCTAATACCTCTTACAATACTACTAGCCCTGTCTCTATTCAAGTTTTAAATGATATATTAGCTAAAACTTTAAAAAAAAAATCTCTTCCAATCTAAGCAAGTCCATTATTTGACTTTGCCTACAAGACTTTCACCATATATTGGCTTCAGCATTAGTTCCACCCATCCTTTCATATAATGTAGGTACCTTTGTTCATTATCTGCTAAGTATGCTCATTGTTAATTACATTTCTTCCTTGAAATAAACATGATATCTTTAAATGCTGTAGTTACACTTAATTAGCAGCTGAACTTCTTAAAATGGATTATGTCATTCTGGGACATCTATGTCTATAATGCTTTAAATAGTCTTAATTTTTCCATACAGTTTCTGAAACCAATCCTTTCCTGTATTTAAGTCTGAGTTCTCATTAAAAAGGATTTTATTTCCATAATGTCACCACTGACTAAACCATTGTTCAATATTTCAGAATAAACCAAATCACAGAGAGGATCACGAGTTTGTTGTTGTAGCTAATCATCCTCAATGTGCATCCTTTGCAAAGCATAGAAAACTGTTGCTGTTGTGTCAGGAGGCAAGATCTGCAATCCATTGAGATGCCTGTTAGGGTTACTTATTATCCATATTCTGCTGGTGTCCTCATCACAAGATGAGGTGTTGCCTGGATACGATGTTGATTGACACTTTGGATAGACAGATTAGGTCAGGGGTTCTCAAACTTCATTGCACCATGACCCCCTTCAGACAACAAAAATTATTACGTGACCCCAGGAGGGAGGATTGAAGCCTGAGCCCGCCTGCGCCCCCTGCCCTGGGCAGAGGGGCCTGTAACCTGAGCTTCGTCACCTAGGGCTGAAGCCTCAGTTTGAGAACCACTGGATTAGATCAATTGTTTTTGCATATCCATTGTTCTTTTCATCTGAGTACCCCAAAGCTCTTTACAAGGATGGATGGTGTTATTCCCATTTTACAGACAAGGAAACTGAGGTACAAGGTGGTGACGTAACTTGCCTGAAGCCACACAGAGAGTGATTCAGGAATGGAATTTGGAACTGAACACAGGTCTCCTGGATCCTTAGCAGCTGCTCCACTCTGATACAGATAACCTATTAGAATAACGTTAAGAACGCAGGGCATGTGAAAATACTGCGTACTACCCTCTGTCAGACAGAATCAGAACTGTAACATTACAACCCTATGAGAACCCTTAGCATTCTGGGTAAAGCAAGGAACAACTGGAATTGTCCCCAGTTTGCACTTTTGTAAAGCAGTTATGAATTATGATCTACGGCAAACAAATTCTAAAGTAACCGATTACTTTAATCTGCCACAATTGCCCTCCTGGGCATTGACCTGAAATTTACCACATGCAGATATAGCTAACTGTGTTCACCTCTCATTGTTAAGGTTCTCAAGTGGCCCCAGTCAGAGGTGCTGTGTATGGCAGGCAGCAGAAATCAGACCCCCTTGCACTCGGACTCCTTTATACGAACATTTTTAACAGTGAGACCAATTAACCATTGGGACAACTTACCAGGGGTCATGGTGGCTTCTCCACCCATGGCCATTTTTAGATCAAGAGTGGATGTTTTTCTAAACGATCTGCTCTAGGAATTATGTAAGAGACGTTTTCTTGCTGATGTTATGCAGGAAGTCAGACTACATGATCCATCTATGTGCAAGCTCATGTAAGCCGATCACATCGCCAAGGAGCTGGAAGGAAGCATAGTCACGTGTGTGGTAAAATACCATGGGGCTTACTCTAGCTTACACCTGCTTCTAGCTAAGGTCTGTGGGAGTCAAAGCATAAGGGAAACTAGTTGACTCCACTTTAACTTCACTGCCCTCTCCCATCTCCCATCTCTCCCCATGCTGCCAGTCTTATCTCTGTCTTCAGCCTCCCTCCCTGCCCCCCACAACACATCTTCTTCACAAGTTCTAAACAAGACCCCCTCCTCTTGCCTTCCTAGATCTCTCCTGGTTCTCATACCAATTGAAAAGGGTGTCCCCTACTCTCCAAACACTCCACTTACCTAAGCTCTGCCATTAGTTGCCTCTTTCCGCTTCCTACCAGCATCATCTCTGAATCACCGTCACTGAGCTTTAGCCAGCTGCCTTTTATCCATGTTCCAGACGCCCTTGCTATTCATCAGCTTCACAGAGAACAGACCAACCAAGAAACGCAGGAACCCCTTAAACAGCTCAGCCTATATAGGCCCTAATTTCAGCAGTTCTCAAACTTTAGCAACCCAAGGACTCCCATTTTGATTTTAAATTTTTTGGGAATCCCCAAGTTCCCCAGCTCAGCCCTTGCCCTGCCCCCTGCCCTGCCCCTTCCTGAGGACCCGCCCCTGCTTACCCCATACCCTCTGTCACTCATGCTCCCCCACCATCACTCACTTTCACCAGGCTGGGGTAGGGGATTGGGGTGCAGGAGGGGGTGCAGACTCTGGGAGGGAGTTTGAGTGCAGCAGGGGGTGCGGAGTGCAGACTTTGGGAAGGAATTTGGGTGCGGGCTCTGGGCTGGGGCAGGGGGTTGGGGTGTGGGAGGGGTTCAGGGTGTGGGCTCTGGCCTGGAGGTGCTTACCTTGGGCAGCTCCCGAAAGCGACTGGCACATCCCTCTGGGGATCTCTGCACACTGCCCCTGCCCACAGGCACTGCCTCTGCAGCTCCCATTAGCCACAGTTCCCGGCCAATGGGAGCTGCAGAGTCGGGAGACCGCCTGCCGCCCCCCTCCCCCGGGGCCGCAAGGATATGGTGCAGAGTGAGGGAAGGTAGGAAGCCTGATGTAGCCCTGCTGTGCCGCTGGACTTTTACCATGCAGGAGGCACTGGGAGGGAGCCAGAGGAGTTGAGGGAAGGAGGGTGAGGAGTTGATCAGCAGGGCCCGCGGACCCACTGGGGCACCCTTGGGGACCCCCAGGGGTTCGCAGACCCCACTTTGAGAAACGCTGAGCTAAACGTTTAAGCACATGCATGTGCCGCACCACTCTTTGGTAAGACAGTGCTTAAAGTACGCTCCTCAGCAACCTGGCTTGTTTATTTAATTTGTTTATTTATTGCCCAGGTCTGTGACCCCACCAACTTTAAGCACTGACCATTGATGCCTGGTGTATTTTTCTTTACTTCCTGTCCCAGACTGCACTGCCATGTTTTTTAAATGGTGCATTTCCCTTTAGTGGTGATCACTATAGATGGACAAATCAGTCTCCCGGCCCTTGTTCCATTTTTATTCAGTCTGGTAAACTCCCATTGAACTAAGGACCTCAAGATTTGAACCTTAGCTTCTAAAGCGCTTTGGGATCCTTTGATGCTACGTAAATGCCATGGGCCAGATCCTTATTTGGTGCAAACTGGTGGAGCTACACCTATTTATAACAGAAGAAATAGGGCCAAATGGTGTAAGAGGCCATAGGCAAACTGTTTTTGCTGTTAAGTCATAGGAAGTAGCTAAGCCCAAGACAAAGCTGCCAGTTTCATTTCATTTCACACAGGAAAATGATAAAAGACAAGAACACCCTTTTACCAATGGGTGAATACGTTTCACAAAGTGATCATTCCATATCTGACCTCTCCGTCCACCTCCTCAAAGAAAACCTGCACAACACCTTCAAAAGGCCAGTTTGGGAACCTAAATTCATGACTCAGCTAGACACTGAAAAATATGGACTCAACAGGGAGACTGGTTTTATGGCTCATTACAACAATTTGCAACACACGCACCCCCACCGCTGCCTGCTAATCCTTAAATATCCACTTCATTTTAAGTGGTCTCCCACAACATGTGTTTAACTGCCTGTCCCAACTTGTATTTATCTCAGACACTCGGATTTCCTTCCCTGGACCGGAAGAAGTTAAGCTTTGAAGCTTGCATGTTCCACCAACAGCAGTTAATACAATAAAAGATATTACCGATCTTATCACTTTCATTAATACCAGACACACTCCCCCCCTTGCTCTGCTGATTCCTGGCACCATCTGCAATGCCAGGAGCACCCTTTCCAGCCAGCCCTGCTGCCACAGGAACGCACCGTTCTGCTTGCCGGTCAACAGATGTTGGCCACCCTCTGCAAGCTGCTGAATATTTAAGGTGTTGGAAAACAAAAGCACTGTGCACCTGTTTGACACATATTAGAAAATTCTGCTGCTGCCAGTACTTAACTGCAGGGTTATCCCATCAGTTTATCTCCAGTGGGAAAGTACCATTTAGTCTAACAGCCAGCTGGACCAACAAGGATTAGAGACACAATGCACCCTGCCATTAAAGAATGGGTGAGACCTTGCACTGTTTAAATCCTTCCTGCTCCTGATAACGCCTGCTCTTCCCCCCAGCATATCCCATCATCCCTTTGATGTCAACTGGAGGCACTCAGTCTAAAGCAGCCATTAATGTTGATTAAGCCTAATCAGTCCCTAATGCCCACTTAAATCCCGTTTAAAGGAGAGCCAGGCAGCGCATCCTAACGTGGAGACAGCACTGGCTAAAAGAGACATTCAAAGGTCCAGGATCAAAAGGAGAGAGTGCTGGTCAGGTAATTCAATACAGCCCAGTGCACTTAATGCAGGTGCCACGCCTCCATTATCAGCTGACTCAAACTGCAGCCACCTTCAGAAAAAGGTGGGGCACCACACAGCTCTTCGCTCCAGGGGATTGATTAAACGATGAGTTTCCCTCACTGGGTCTGATTCTGTTCTAAACGGCACTGGGGAAAATTACAAGTAACTCTATGGAAATCGACTGTGTCAATCAAAGGTAAAACACAGGTCCTGATTCGCCACTGCCTCGTGCTGGGTGAAGTCATTGACACCTGGACAAAGATGGTATAAATTGCTATTCTTATCCGCTGGTGCGTGTGTTACAGGTCCCTCTCTGTGCCCATCTGCAGCGGATATAACACCTGGTCTACACTAGAAAATTAGGTTGGTTTAACTACGTCAGTCTGGGGTTTGAAAAATCCACCCCCCGAGCGGTGTTGTTAAACTGACCTAAATCCCCATGTAGACAGTGTTCTAGCTACCACGTCTCATGCAGGGGCGGCTCTAGCTTTTTTGCCGCCCCAAGCACGGCAGGCAGGCTGCCTTCAGCGGCTTGCCTGCGGGAGGCCCGCCGGTCCCGCGGCTTCGGCGTACCTGCTGCCGAATCGCCGCCGAATCCACGGGACGGCAGACCTCCCGCAGGCAAGCCGCCGAAGGCTGCCTGACTGCCGCCCTGGCAGGGACTGGCAGGGCGCCCCCTGTGGCTTACCGCCCCTGGCACACGCTTGGAGCGCTGGTGCCTGGAGCCGCCGCTGTTCTCATGGAGGTGGAGTATCTGCTCTGACGGGAGAACCCCTCCTGTCGGCGTAGGTGGTGTCTACACTGAAGTGCTACAGCAGCACATCTGCAGCAGGGCCAATGTGCCAGTGTAGCATTTTAAGTGTAAACAAGCCCCCAGAGAACTTTAATTGGAGCTACAGTGGTGGCAGATCATGCTTTTAGCTCTGAAAGTCCCCAGTGCAGGCCCTAGGCTGTCTGCTAAGCCAGCCATCACATAAAGGGGGTTCTCCTGTAATACCCCAGTGGGTTACATCTAGGTCAGAATGATTCATTCACTTGGGCCAAGTATAAAGGCGTGTAAAGCTGTGGAGAATGAGGCCAGGATCAGATCAAGCCCACTAAGCCTGATGGGATGTTGCCTTAGCAAAATCTATGTAGAAGAACAAGGGCATTTAGTTTTCATGGTCTTTAGTCGGCTGTTCAGTCCCCCAGGGTTGTGTTCAGAAGCATTTATAGACCCTTAGCAGCTGAAAATGGGAAAGACCTCGTGGATCATCACGTCCATTTTCCTGAAAGAAGTAGCAGATAGGCTCTGACAGAGGGCATATCAAGCGTAGTATTTGTTTAATATCTGATAGCCAGGCTCCAAGTCTCCCAGCCTCGTGCAGCATGGAAGGAAGCAGAGGTGGGTATCCTGGAACTTGATCCCATTTCATGAACAGACTATGCAAGAGTCTAAAAAGGCTTAACACAGAAGTAGACAATATTAAGACATGTGGTCTGCCAATGTCTTCTCCCTGCGACTGTGTGATCTGCCGAGCATTTGCCAGATGCAGGTGGGTGGGGAGGAAGCAGGATAGCGGTTGTGACGCAGGACGGCTCGTTCTGAATTTGAGGCTAATAGAAAGTTGGTCCAAGCATGAGCTTCACATATCAGAAAGCGCAGTATCAAACAAGCCCCTTTCACCAAGTTTAGTCGAGTTACAAGAGATTGTCCTGGAAGGCAGCACCCTGGGAACTCCTGCAAAGCTAATATCTGACCCAAAGGTAAAAAACTGCTGTGGAAAATGCCACTAAACTTAAATACTTGTACACCAAGGAGCCATTTGTAGCCTGCCATTGGCAGAATCCAGGAACACTCTTTTAAAAATAAAAGTGAATTTAGGGATTGTAAAATGGACCAGGGCTCAGATTCTCATGGGAAAGGCCCATTTCCCATGGGAGTTAGGCACTTACATACCTTTGAGGATCTCTGGGCCCAGGTTGGTAGCCCTGAAGACTGAAGTCCTCTTTAGAGTCCAAACAGCAGCAACCCACACGTTGTTTACCCCACTGTTCTGATAATGTACCTTAAAGGAGACCACACCATTGGGCATGCCCCACCCTCCTTTTTTTTTTTTTTTTGCCTTTTTATGATCTATATGGACAACCTGAACAGTCTGTGCTTTCTGTTGTTATTTTTCTTTTCCATTATATTGTGTTGTACTGTGTTATTTTGATGAATGACTAGATTCAGTATTGGATTAAGTGTCGTGAAATCAGCCTGAGCTATGCCTGGGTGCAGTTTATTTCTCAAATCAAAGGAAACAAAATGACCACAGTATACAGTTTGTATTACTACCAAAAGTTGTTATGACAAAGATCACAGCTGAACTGAGAACCCTAATGGGTTAGACACTGCACAGCCCCTAGCAGGAGACCTAGGGTGACCAGATGTCCCGATTTTATAGGGACAGTGCTGATTTTTGGGTCTTTTTCTTATATAGGCTCCTATTACCCCCCACCACCATCCCGATTTTTCACACTTGCTGTCTGTTCACCCTAAGGAGACCCAATGAGACTGTGTAACACACTGGTCGGTGTGTTGTTACATGTCCCTCTCCGTGACACATCAACAGAGGACAGGAGGCTATTAGGGTATGTCTACACGGCAGCTGGGAGAAACCCTCCAAGCTCAGGTCCCATTGCCTTAAGTCATCACAGCCCCCAGCTACAGAGCCTGGCTCTTTAGCTCAGCCTGTAGGGCAGTGGTGTGCAACCAGCGGCCCAGCAAGGTAATCCACTAGCGGGTCACGAGACAGTTTGTTTACATTGACCGTCCACAGGCATGGCCGCCCGCAGCTCCCAGTGGCCGCGGTTCGCCATTCCCGGCCAATGGAAGCTGCCGGGATGGAGCAGGAGTTGAGCACCTAAGGGAAAATTAGAAGCCGGCACATTTGCAGCAAAGCACATACTTACATCTCCCTCTGTTTAGCACATGCTTAAGTACCGCTAACTTCAATGGGTGTCAGGCACGTCTTTAAATGCTTTGCTGAATCAGAGCTTGAATGACTTATGCAAGATCAGAGCGGGGAATTGGAACCCAGTTTTTCTGAGTCGCGAGCCATGGCAGTAACCACGCGACCAACCTTCCTTCTTTAGCTCTAATTTTCTCCATCAACGAGGCGCTTATTACAATGAATTTTCTGTGTGTGTGTTGTAAGAGCGATTAGATCTGCAAACCAACACACCCACCAACAGGATCATGTGTCAGCGCCTGCACTGCCCTCACGTCTCCATCGAGTTCAGTCCTGCAGAGACTGTAACTAATGATTTTTCTCTCTTGGCTTGAAGTCAGTGCTGATTCTCTCACACGCACATACCTGCGGTGTACATGCGTCTCATTAACACAAAGTGATCCGCAGATAATGGAATTGCAAGAGAGTGATTTGACTCACGCATTGCATTTGTATCTCCAGGAGATCAATACCGCTGAAAACAAGGCCATATGTGATTTCACTGGCAATTTCCCACCCCCATACACCTCTTCACATTCTTTTTTTAAAGGGTGTGATTCTAATTTGTGAGATTCTGATCTTATTATTAGAGATTGGTCCAAAACCCACTGAAGTCAATGGGAAGACGATGAGCATTGGCATCAAGGGATTTAAGATCAGATCTTTCGTGAACAGGCCTCTCCATAGTTTATTATTATTATTGTTATTATTAATATTTATTTATTTATTTGTAGGGTGTGTGCTGTTTAACTGGCATGAAGGGGCCTGATCCTGATCTCACTTACACTGGATTTATCCCTATGTAACTCTGTTGACTTCCATTGAGTTACTCCTGTTTTATGACTCAATCCTGCAAGGTGCTGAGCACTTCTGAGGGATGCTGAGCACCCTCCATTCCCATGGACATCAATGTGAGCTGAAGGCAGTCAGCAACTCTCAGAAGATCTCAACACCTTGCAGGATCAGGACCCCAGAGGAGACATTTAGAAGGGAACCAGGCCCAAGGTGCCTGCCCTGTGGAGCTCATGGGATACCGACAAAAGGAAGGGTGTTGGACAGTGACGCAAAGCATAGTAATGGGTGGTGATAAAGCTCAATTCACGACTTGTCTCTATGGGAGGGGGGTGCACTGGTATAGCTCCACTGATGCAAGCATCTAGGGGGTTGTAATGGAGGGGGGACCTGTAACACACACTCACCAGTGGGTTAAATAGAGACAAGACAACAGCCTAACAAGCAGGGCATGCTGCACTGGTTCAGTTATTTTCAACACTGGGGTGGTGCATCTATACTATGGGGTTGCATTGGTGCAGAACAACCCAGTGTAGACAAGGCCTAATTACAGCCAACCTTTGGTTTGGAATTTTTTATCCTGAGTTTCCTGACGATAATTTCCCCTCACCTGCTAGTTAACATGGCTGTGTTATTCCTTGTATTGCCATAGCACCTTGAGGGGCGGCTGAGCTCAGGGCCCCTTTGTGCTAGGTGCTGCACAAACACAAAGTAAGAGCCAGTCTAAGAAGGAAGGACGCATTAGCCCCATTTTAGAGATTGGGAGCAGAGGCGCAGAAAGATTAAGTGATTTGCCCAAGGTCACATGGGTAGTCTGTGCCTAAACCACAGGGACAGCCTTCCTTTCTAGGGGCACTGGATTTATAGGAGTTTTAGAAAAGATGCTTTATAAGGGGGAGCTTAAAGGCCTAGGCATGGGCTCAGTGGCCAGGTCAGGGAAGTGGTTCCAGGGTGGAAGGAGTTCCAGTGAGACCGGGAGAGAGGGGTTTGTGGGGCCCTGGGGCAGAGGAAGTGGGGGCCCTCTCCACCCCCGCCACCTGCAGTCCTCCCGCCCCTCCCCCCGGCATTCCCCGGGGGAGCGCTAGTTTGGCAGATTGGGTTGGAGTGTGACAGCGCCCATTTTTCTGGGGGACCCCCAAGTGGCCGGGGCCCCTGGGCACGGGCCCCGTTGGCCCAGGGGCTAATCTGCAACTGGGGTTAGCAGAGGGCAAAAGATCTTGAATTTTAAAAAAAGAACAAAAATAAGATCTATGCGGTGGTTTAGCAGTTTTGCCTTAGGTTGATTTTAATTGTCAAACCGCCTTTCTAGCCCTGGCTGTTTGGGTGAATAATCGGAAACAAAGCTACGAACCCAAAGAAACAGCTCTTTAGTCTGGGAGTCAGGTAGACTCTGGAGATGTTTTCAATCTGTTCTTATAATGCCTCATCAGTGGTATGCGAGGGCTAGATCCGGAGAAGGACTCAGGGTCTTTATTTTTAGGGGCCCTTCTGGCCAGTGGTATTCACAGCCCCAAATTAGGCGGCCATTGATATGGGGAGAGTTAGGCGCCTAAAAAAGGAATTCACAGAAGCCAGCATGCTGAGTCGGGAGCCACCTAAGCAAGTGAGTAGGAAATGCCCATGAGGAAAAGCCTGAGCCCTGCCCCTCCTAAGGAGTTAGGTGCGATCTCCACTCTGGCTTCACAGCTGGGAATCCTCTCCTGGAGTTCAGTGCCTAAGCCAGGTCAGCCCTTTCTTGGAAATAGAAACAAAGGGGAGGGACGAAATCTACTTTTAGCCAATTGGTCAGGGCAGTCCCCGGGGGAGGTGGGAGACCTGCCTTCAAATCTCTGTTCCACCTGAGTCATAGCAGGGATTTCAAACCACATCTCCTGGGAGAGTCCCCTAACTCCTGGGCTATAGAGTCATTCTCTCTCCAGCCCAACAGACATTAAGTATTAAATTAAATATAAATCAAAGTGGAACAGTATCTGCAGGTGAGACCGAGAGAGACTCATCCTAGAATGCCCTGCAACTGGGTGGTCAGGGCATTGCGGTGGAGGATATAGTCTCTAGTCCCTCCTCTAAATCAGGCAGATTGAGTGAATGGCCTAGCTGCTGGTCTACTGGGACACCGCCCAGCCTCCAGAGAGCTCCCAGCTATAGTTTGGACAGGGTAGGACCAGACTAGGGTGAGATAGGCAGGGGGATGCTCAGTTTGTGACTCCTGCCAGAGCTTAGGTGTGAGCTAGGACACCGAGCAGCGTGGCAGTGTTGGGATTTAGGCAGTTTTGTGCATGCAGAAACTTAGATACTGAGGGAATATAGGTACCTACAGGGTTAGCCGGCAGCTGAGCTGGGGTTTTGAGGATCTCAGTGGTGTCTAAGTGTTGGTCTGTGGTGCCTAAAGTAGCATTCAGGTGCCTAATTCCCATTGTGGATCTAGCCCTGAGCATCTTCCAGGAGGACGTTAAGCTACATGACTAACATCTGCGACGTGTGGTTCATTTTCTCTCTCGTCTTCTCCTCTCTACTATGGTAATCGGCTCAGCATAAGAACCCGGACAGGCAACCGATCAACTGCTAGGAGCCTGCACACAACCAGCAGTATAGGCGGCCCTAACTTGACACGTCTTGCAGACCCACTTTGTTATAGAAACCTTAGGGAACAGCTTTATTTAACACAGAAAGAAACAGTGCCATCTACTGGCTAAATCCCAGCATTGTCAGAAAGCTGGGGTCAGAGTCTGATCTCCTTTGCACCAAAGCCAATCCAGAGTCATTCCATTCATGTCAGTGAAGATTCTCACCAGTGTAAACGAGACCGGAGTCTAGCAAAGGATGGGAACAGGGCTGAGTTAGTGGATCAGTAATACCCTCCACACCTTCATATAAGCAATCTGATTCATGCCCTGCATGCACATCCATAGCATCACTAGTGTATGTGGCACAGGCAATGTGCTGAATGTGTTAGTGCTAAACAAATCATAGAATCTCAGGGTTGGAAGGGACCTCAGGGGGTCATCTAGTCCAACCCCCTGCTCAAAGCAGGACCAATCCCAGGACAGATTTTGGTCCCAAACAGCCCCCTCAAGGAGTGAGCTCACAACCCTGGGGTTAGCAGGCCAATGCTCAAACCAATGACAGGCCCTGGCTCTACTGGAGAGCTTAGAGGCGCCAACAGTGAGGTGCTCATCGCCACCGGGTGTGGCAGAGGATGAAGACTTTTGAGCTATTCCTTTAGGGCAGGGAACAGAATTGGCTTACGAAAGTAACAGAAGAGCTAGGACTCCAGGGAATTACCCAGTTGCTAACATATGAGCGGTCACCCATAAAGGGATTTGAAATTGGGATTGTGTCCTCTTTGTTTTATTTCTGATGCATAACAGTGCTGGAAGAGTATTTTTTGTTGAGTTTGTCCCCAGAAAAAGGGTTTGGGGGGTTTTAAATAATTTTTTGCTTGTTTTTTTGGCTTTAAAAATGCCAGGAAAATGAAGTTTGGTCTCTCCTGATTTTGCAGGAGTGCTTGATTAGGTGGAGGAAGGACATTGCTAGCTCTCACACCTAAATCGAAGAAGAAGGGTTGCTGAATCTTTATCAAAGGCTTCTTTTCTTCACAAAGTTAATTAGTCATTAAAGCTAAATAAGCGCGAACCAAAAGAAAAAAACGGGCCTTATAAGCAGTCTTATAAACCCTCACCCTCTCCCATTGTCTCAGCTTTCACTCCCAGGGCTTTTATGATGTCATCATTTCACTAGCCTCAGATAGTCTCTGAAGTTATATGAGACCCAATTGGCTAATGCAAAAAAACGAACCGAAAAACGTTTTTAAAAAATCATCAAACATTTCAGACTTTCTTTATACATCATAAAGAAGCAAAAAAGGGCAGAGTCCCAAGGTTTTCCCCCAAAGTCACTTTTAGTCACTAAATAGTTGACAACTACCATGAAAGCAAAGGCACTTGGTGGAGTACTATGCTAGCTGTACACGTGCATTATGTAGTCGTTTCTATTATTCCGGTCTGTACTAATAGTGAGTTTGATCCGGTGAGGTGTAGAGGAACCTCTTGGGCTCAGTGATGGATTTTTCACACCCTGGAATGCCGTATCTCTGTCAATCTAAGGCCTCGTCTACACTATGCGGGGGGATCGATCTAAGTTACGCAACTTCAGCTATGTGAATAACGAAGCTGAAGTCGACATAGTTAAATCAACTTACCATGGTGTCTTTTCCGCAGTAAGTTGACTGCTGCCGCTCCCCCGTCGACTCTGCCTGCGCCTCTCGCCGAGCTGGAGTACAGGAGTCGATGGGAGAGCGCTTGGGGGTCGATTAATTCTAGACCCGATAAATCATCCCCTGCCGGATCAATCGCTGCCCGCTGATCCAGCCAGTAGTGAAGACATACCTAAGTGTTAAGTGTAGACCAGGCTTTGTATCAGCATAGCTATTTCCGTATGGGAAGGGGAATAAGCTGTAACTTAAGGGTATGTCTACACTACAGAGCCTACACTGGCATAACTATGCTGACATAGCCCCCTAATGTAGACACAACGTATGCTTACTGAAGAAGTTTTTCTGTCAGTGTAGGAACACCTTCTCCCCGAACAATGTGAGCTACATGGACAGAAGCACTCTATACTCAGGGGTTTTGTCGGCATACTGTGGTCAGGGGGTGGTTGTTTCATGCCCTGACTGCAGTGCCACAGCTATGCTGACCTAACTTTTAAGCTATGTCTAGATTTGCCATTTAAAGCGCAAAATGTCATTTTTTTGCGCTAAAACTTGTTAATGACTTTTTGTGGTAAAACTCAGAAATTTCACCACAAAAAGAAAACCACCTTCAGGAGAGGTGTACAGTTCTTTCTGCTGTTCTTTTTGCGCTGTTGTGAAAGTGAAGACACGTTCTACTTGTGTAAACACCTTTTGGCCTCCGAAGGTTATCCCATAGTTCCAAAAGTGACCACTCTGGCCAGCATCTCCGCTGCTCTAATGCCAGGTAAACGGACGTCCGCCCCTCCCCCTGTAAGCCCCAGGAAGTTTCAAACTCCCTTTCCCTTTGCTTATAGATGTGGCGGGGAAAGCAGCCAGACAGCAGGGTTTTTTTTAAAAACGTCATGAAAGAAACAAGGAAGTAATGGGGCTGCTGGGACATGAAGCAGTGCATCGCGGGGCACTGAGCGGGGACTCAGAATGCCTTCCACTTATCCCCCCTCTTCCTTCAAGACCTATCGAGAGAGGTGCACTGTGGGATAGCTGCCCTACAGTGCTGCTGTCATCCGCGATGGAAGTGCTGCTAGTGTAAGCAGTCTCTGACACCTGAGGAATTAAGTGAGTACACAAACCAGTGCTTTTCTTTCACCGGTTCCATATCACTGGGGAAACTTACAGCGCAAAATCTCTGCAAGTGTAGACATACCCTTATGCATAGACCAAGCCTTATGCTGGCATAGCTTATTCCCTTTCCCATACAGGAATAGCTATGCAACATAAGCACCTTTATACTGATATAATTGCATCCCTAATAGGGGTTGTACTGGGTATTTCAGTCAAAAAATCATGCCCCTAACAAACCAGTTACACCAGTACAAAAATCTGAGTGTACACCAAGCCCTAGGCCTGGTCTACACTAAAAAGTTAGGTCAACTCAGTTATGTCACTCAAAAAAATCCACACCCCGTAATGCCATAGTTAAATCAACCTAACCCCCGGTATAGAAGGATTCTTCCGTCAACCTAGCTACCACCTCTTGGGGAGGTGGATTAACTACAGCGCTGGGAGAACCCCACCCCGTCGGCAGAGGTAGCATTTACACTGATGTGCTACAGTGGCTTCAAATGTAGTCAAGCCCTTAGGCTTGGTCTATGTGTAAAATTTTGCTGGCATAGCTACGTCAGCTAGGAGTGTGAAAAAGTCGCCCTCTGAACCAACACAGCTATGCTGGCAAAGCCTTACCATAGAGACACGTTTACCGGCGGAAAAGTCGTCTTGCCAATGTAGCTTATTCTCAGAAGGGGAGTGTCCTGGATCTGTTGTAATTGCTTGTTCTTGGCACATAGGTGCAGAGCAGCTGCTGGTTTTACTCTTCATTTGATTGTATTTTTAATGTTGGTGCAGTGCCTCGAGCTAAAGGTGGGTGCTATTTGGTCTATCGTGGGTGTGATTTGCAAGGCATTTTGAAAAGATTTTCTGTGTAGGCATGACTTTCCACCCCATAGGCGCTGACTCCGTGGGTGCTCCACCAGGGCTGGGGTGGGGACTTGGAGGGAGACGTGGAGTGGGGGGCGGGCCTGGGGCAGGGGGGGGTCTAGCATCCCCCGGGTAGAGAGGAAGTTGGCGCTTATGCTCCTCCCACTCATGTCAATAAGAATTTACCATTGACTTCCATGGGAGCAGAATAAAGCCAAAACTGAGCACTTTAAAAATCTACCCTATATAGATGTAAGGCCTTGTCTATACTAGAAAGAGTTGGCTGGCATAACTATACCAATATGGCTATAACAGCAAACCCTCATAGTGGAGACTCAGTTTGTACCAGCCAACCCCGACCCCACAAGCAAAATTAGACCTGCTCTACACCTAGAACTTAGGTCAAGCTAGCTCAGAGTTGTGACGCAGGTCATGCCCTGTACGATGTGTGTATGTAACAGCCTTGGGGTTTAGAGAGCGCGGCCCCTTTCAAACCTTGTTCTGAGGCACAGGAAGGGCCGGTTGTTGCAGGTGGAAGTAGGGTGACCATCCATCCCATTTTTAACAGGACAGTCCCGTATTTAAGCCCTCTTCCAGGTGTCCTGCCTTTTTTTAAAAAACGGGCAAATTGTCCTGGATTTTCCGCTCCCCCGCTGGTCGGTCAGGGCAGTGCCAGCTGCGTCTTGTTTGCCTCTGGTGGGTGAGTGCGGGCAGGTGGTGGCCGGTCAGTGAGAGCACATGGTGGCCTCAGGCGGGGTGGAGAGGTGGGGGAGAGGCAGCCCTGAGCGGGGAGGGGGAAGGGAGGGGTGTGTGTCACCCCTCCCCATGTGAAACCTAAAGCAGGGGCTTTCAAGGGGGGTCCGCAAGCCCTTTCAGGGGGCCACTGGGTGCTAGTGCTGAAACCCAGAGCTTCAGCCCCAGTGCCCCCCACGGGGCTCAAAATCCGACCCCAGATCATCCCCAGTGCTCCCCGTGGGGCAGAAGCCTCCTGAGCCAAGGGGCAGAATTGGGGGACATCAGAGATGTTGCCCCCCTAAACTGCAGTGGAAGGGCAGGGCAGTCCAGGGGGCAGCTCCACACCCCCCCACACACACCTCCTTCTCTCCCCGCCCCCTGGCCAGTTCGGAGGCGGGAAGTTGGAGCTGAACAGTGTGGAGCTGGTGCCACAGAGCAGGCAGCTGTGGTGTTCCCTCCTCTCCCGCTGGGGCAGGGGGACTGAAGCTGCTCCTCAGCTCCCAGACCCCTTTTCTCACGCAGTCTCAGTCGGTAAGAGCCACAGGGGTGAGGGACCGGCTCCACGGCGGGCAGAGCCCTCAGGGAACAGCGACCGTAGGGGAGCCCTCCTGCCACACAGCCCCTAGCTGCCCCCTCCCTGCACCCTGAGCTACCCCCTGCCAGCACACAGCCCCTAGCTACCCCCTCCCTGCACCCTGAGCTACCCCCTGCCAGCACCCAGCCCCTAGCTACCCCCTTCCTGCACCCTGAGCTACCCCCTGCCAGCACCCAGCCCCTAGCTACCCCCTCCCTGCACCCTGAGCTACCCACTCCCTGCACCCTGAGCTACCCCCTGCCTGCACCCAGCCCCTAGCTACCCCCTCCCTGCACCCTGAGCTACCCCCTGCCAGCACCCAGCCCCTAGCTACCCCCTTCCTGCACCCTGAGCTACCCCCTGCCTGCACACAGCCCCTAGCTACCCCCTGCCTGCACCCTGAGCTACCCACCTGCCTGCACCCAGCCCCCAGCTACCCCCTCCCTACACCCTGAGCTACCCCCTCCCTGCACACAGCCCCTAGCTACCCCCTGCCTGCACCCTGAGCTACCCCCTTCCCGCACACAGCCCCTAGCTACCCCCTTCCTGCACCCTGAGCTACCCCCTGCCCACATACAGCCCCTAGCTACCCCCTCCCTGCACCCCGAGCTACCCCCTGCCTGCACCCTGAGCTACTCCCCTGCCAGCACCCAGCCCCTAGCTACCCCCTCCCTGCACCCTGAGCTGCCCCCTGCCTGCACACAGCCCCTAGCTACCCCCTCCCTACACCCTGAGCTACCCCCTCCCTGCACACAGCCCCTAGCTACCCCCTCCCTGCACCCTGAGCTACCCCCTGCCTGCACCCCGGCCCTAGCTACCCCCTCCCTGCACCCTGAGCTACCCCCTGCCTGCACCCAGCCCCTAGCTACCCCCTCCCTGCACCCTGAGCTACCCCCCCACCCGCACACAGCCCCTAGCTACCCCCTCCCTGCACCCTGAGCTACCCCCTGCCTGCTCACAGACCCTAGCTACTCCCTCCCTGCACCCTGAGCTACCCCCTGCCTGCACACAGCCCCTAGCTACCCCCTCCCTGCACCCTGAGCTACCCCCTGCCTGCACCCAGCCCCTAGCTACTCCCTCCCTGCACCCTGAGCTACCCCCTGCCTGCACCCAGCCCCTAGCTACCCCCTCCCTGCACCCTGAGCTACCCCCTGCCTGCACCCAGCCCCTAGCTACCTCTTCCCTGCACCCTGAGCTGTTTTCAAACGCTTTGAGCTGAACCCCCCACCTCTGAGTTATAATTTTTGGTTGCCCCTCCCCCCCGCCACAACCAAGACAGGCTGAGTGGCCTGCTGAGGTGACTCAGGGGTGGAGGTGGCACTCCCTCCCTGGACCCGCCATATGGAGCTGGCTTGAGCCCTGCCGGCCCCTGCCCCAAAAATAGAAGTCATACTACGCCTATGCCTGAGCCGCCCCCCACCTCCAGACCGGACCCCCAAAGTCCCCTTCCCCCGCTGGGCCCTGGAGTTTTTATAGCATGTGTGGGGTGGGGGGGTTACTGTATAGTTCTGATTGATTGCCATTGAACTTGCTTGAATTTGAGCGATTTTACTAGGTGTCCCGTATTCAGCATAGGGAGATATGGTCACCCGAGGTGGAGGCGTATGTCAATCCTACCCAGCCGTATGAGCTCTACGTCGATGCAAGCTACACCGGGTTAGAGCCATTTTATTTTATCAAGAGGGCAAGGGCGAACTCCGGCCAGTAGCTTTTGAGAGTCAAGGCCTCACGCCCCCTGAGAGAAACTACCCTGCTCATCAAGTGGAGTTCCTGGCATTAAAGTGGGCTGTGGCAGAGAATTTCCATGACTATCTGTGGGGCCAGGTTCGTCATAAAGATTGATAATAACATACATCAAGACAATAGCGAAATTATCCATAGTGGGGGACCGTTGGTACGTGCCTATGATTTCACTCTGACGTACTGGCCCAGGAGAACAAACATGGATGCAGATCCCTTGTCTCATAGGCCTCACACTAAGGATTTATCGCCCAATGATCAGATGAATGCGGGGACCCCTGAATTGAGAGGAAGTCAGCGCCTATGTTCCAGCGCCCCCCTTGGGAACTATGCGGAGCAAGTTCTCCTGTCTGATTCCACGGCAGTGTGAAGATTGGAGGTAATTTCTGAGGATTATTTGTTGGTCAGCACGGCTTTCCGATTTAAAAAATGCCAAATACATGTCTCTTGCAGTGGATGAATCAAGCGATTTAAGTGATACTGCCCAGCTATGGCCGTTTGTTGGATTTTATGGTGGTGAAATTTTCAAGGAAGAATTTTCATGCTTAATACCACTAGAAACCTACATCACGGAAGAGATCATTTTTGAAAATGTAAAAGGCTTTTTTGAAAAAAATGGTTTAGATTTGCAGAAAGTAAATTTGCTTGTCCCCCCCATGATAGGGAAAGAGAAGGGCTTTGCTTCACATTTGGCAGCCTTCATCACTTCACTGCATCATTCATCCATCTGTCCTGCGGGTTAGTTATCTGGGGACTTAAAAAAAAACCAATTGGTATTGTGATGCGATCAGTGAACTACATATGCTCAACTTCTAACGTGCAATGTCATCTTTTTAAAGCTCTTTTACAAGACGGTTCTTTTACGATAAAGTGACTTGTTGCAGCACAACAATGTTCACTGGTTAAGTAGGGGGCCTGTGTCAGTGAGTTTTCATGCACTGCAAAAAGAAATAATAGAATTTCTTTCAAACCACAAGACCAACAAGGCTTGCGCATTCCTGCAATTTATGAATGATGTCCCCTCTATGTCACAGGTAGCTTTTTTGTGTGATATGACTGGTCACGTTGAATGCCCTCAACTTGCAGCTCCAAGGCCGTGCAAGCAGTGTTGGGGATCTGTTTGAAAAAGTGTGTACCTTTCAGAGGAATCTTTAAATCTTTCAGACAGACTTCAGAGGAAAGATCTTGCACTTTCCCACATTGAATGTTGTTGCTACAGGTGAAACATCCATGAAAATGATGCAAGAATTCCTAAACAATCTGATTGAAAATTTTAAAATGCGATTTGAGAATTTTAAAATTCCAAAGGATTTGCTTTTATTTGTTAATGATCCATTTGCTGGCTGTGCCAATGGACCTTTCCCTTCTGAAGCAAAGAACATTCTTGATTTAATTGGTGAAGGTGCCTTTCAATTAGAAATTGTAAGGCTCCAGAGCTCAGATGTCTTGGAGGCAAAAGTCTGAGAAATGGGACTTTGTGATTTCTTAGACTCAATATGCTGACCAGCTTCAGAATAGCCAGAATCTAGCCATCTATCTTTTAATGATATTCAGATCAACATACTTCTGCGAATCTGAGTTTTCTACCATGAACATTATAAAAAAACAACAGTGCAATCACCTGACATGCATGCATCTTGCCCTGACCTCCTACAAACCCCTCTTCACAAGCTTGCCAGAGATCGTCAATATCTCCTCTTCCATTAGTCACAAACACAGGTGATAATGTTGATTTATAAACCTTGTTAAAAGATAGAAACACTAATACTTATGGTGCAATCAAGATCTTTATTTACTGGCAACTGAAGTTTTCTGCGGGGAAAGGGGAGGAATCAGCCTTCTGTGCAAATGGCCGCCTCTTGTTATAAAATTCTCAAATCGGCCCGTGGATACATCTAATTCAGTATCACTGGGCTAGGGGCACCATCGGAAGCCATACCCACAGTCTATTCAAGTTTTACTAGAGTTCAGGACTCTCAGTTTCCCAGACTGAAGGATCAAGATGTGGAGCACACCCAGCAAACTGATCCATGGATGATGGAAAGGCCACGAGGGCACTACAATTGCACGTAGTTAGGTGGACCTAACCCCCACTGTAGAAGTCTGTGGAAGAATTCATCCATCAGCCTAGCTACTGCCTCTCGAGGGGGTGGATTTACTACAACAATGGAAAAATCCCTTCCATCACTGTAACAAGTGTCTACACTACAGGCTACAGCGATGTAGCTGCAGCAGTGCCACTGGTAGTGTAGAGTAGACATACCCTTTGGTACTCCCACAAATGCACAGTTGTTTTGCTGGTATAACTGCATATGTCAGTCTGGAATCACACCTCGTCAAGCCCCTGCCTGCCCCATTGGCATCAGAAGAAGTCTGTAGTGTAGACGTCACCTCAGTATAAACAGTTACGTTTTCCTTTCTTTCTTCAGCTGAAGTTCGGTAGGGAATACCATCCCCTCAAGAGAGCAAGGCTTATCTACAAACACAAGTTGTATCATTTTAACTGTACCGGTCCAGTTAAAGCAATACAATCTTACCAGATTGTGGTGGCCGTTAGGCCAGTATAAATGTGCTTATAGCAGTGTCGTTTATACAGTAAAAAAAAACCCACACCCCCTAACTGACATAGTTATACCAGTACAAAAAGTGTATTGAACAGATTCTTCCTTCACCCAGGCCATCACAAGTGTTTCATGGGGTTTGGGAGTTCCCAAAGAATATCCCACAGATAGCCCTAGATCTAAATGTATTACACAGTTTTACTAATTTGTCTGATTTTTTTGCCTTTTAATTAGATAAATTTTTTCAAAAATTTGAAATGGTGATTACTTTTTTCATGAAAAGTCATTTTTCATGAAAATTTTCTACTTTAATTTGTCTCCTTTCTCCCCCGTTTCCCCAGTCAGTGGCATATTCTAGACAAAAAACAAAAACAAAAAAACTGATGGCAATTACGAATAATAACCATCACATCGGGATCTGTGAATAGTTTCTACAATGCTTGAAAATTGACATTCCTTTGTGTGTACAAATATTTAATTTTTGACTGTGGCTGCGACTTTAAATACTAATAATAGAATTTGTTTAACTCTTTCTATTTTCAAAGTGCTGTGAAAACATTACTTAATTAATGGAAGATAATCAAAGGGTATTAAATATGTCTTTTCAAGTATGGGAACTAATCAACTTCCTTTGAAGTGTTCTGAAATGTACTCTGCCCAATGCAGGGATCTTAAGTATCTTTCTAATGTTAAATGAATTTTCTTTAACACTGATTGGGCAGTTGCCCCCTTGTTACCAGCAGCTACAATCAAGCTGTCTTCCTGACATGTGTTACGCTGTATGTCTAGGACACAGGAAATAGGGTTTGAAGCTCACAGCTAGGAGCAAAAGCTAAAATTGAGGATTTAATGAAGCTGGGATTGAGTAGCTAGGGTGGTTCAGTGAAGCAGTAAATGCAAACACATTATCACCTGAGAACTTGCTCCAATTTCACACCAATTAACTAGGAATGAGAGAGGAGGGCTTGTGCTGGATGCAGAGATGGCTGATAAGCTGAATAGGCAGAAGTGGTTCTTATGCAGAGCACCTTGTGCCAAAATGAATTTCTTTTAGATAACACCAAGTTCCAGCAATTCTGTCTTCAGGAGAGAGCATGTAGTTACTGGACCAGCTTTTATTAGCAGATATTTAAAGAATTTGTAGAAATTGGGATGCCCCAGAAGAGACGTAAGCGTGGAACGTAATAAAGCAATTGCTGCTAATCTCAGCAGTAGGACATATACCAGAGGGCTCGGAAGTTTCAAAGGAAGCACCTTGTGAAAAACGGAGAAAAAAAGCACAATGCAGAGGAATTATCGGGCTGATTCAGGTCTCTCTGGAAAGCCATTTGCCTGAAGGCCACTACTGTTAGGCCCAAGTTCCTATGCAATCTGCTTCAGGCCTTGGGGTACAGAGTTTGTCCCTGGTTCTAATCCAGTTCAGAGAGCACCCAAAGCCATACGCAGGTTGTGTGACTTGCATTGGTCTCACTTCTGTCTCAGGTGCAACCACTGGGAAACCTTGATTGACATTTCAATGAAAAACTCCAGTGTGCCCGAGGAATGTGCTAGCTCATGGCTATTTCCATAGCCAGGGTCCAGCCCATGGAATCTCTGTGTACCTGTCCTGTAAATAAACCAGAGACTTCTGTTTCTAGAGCGTTTGATATGGCTGTTGCTTATGAATATTCACAAAAGAGGACAATCTTTCACAAGTACCCCTGGGATGACTCAGTGGAGAAACATGAGCCAACGGAGCCTGGCCCAGATCCCAAAGCTATATAGGCTCCTAACATCAATGCAAACCAGGTGCCTAAATACCTTTGCAGATCTGGACCTAAATCCATTAGCTAGAAGCAGTACCAGACTCATAAACATCTGATGTGAACCAACCACTGCGGGGGGGACAGACACCCATGCTGTGTTAATGTGCGTTACACTTCCCTGCCCACCCCAGCATGGGAAATCCTGAGCAACAGAGCTTCACAGCAGTTCAGATCCTT
Organism: Mauremys mutica; assembly: GCF_020497125.1. Taxonomy (NCBI): domain Eukaryota; kingdom Metazoa; phylum Chordata; order Testudines; family Geoemydidae; genus Mauremys; species Mauremys mutica. The sequence continues at coordinate 129,920,018 of NC_059076.1, read as the reverse complement.
TTAGGGCTCCTCTGTGGGGAATGAACCCAGAACCATGGGCTCTAAAAGCATGGGCCTCTGCTGTGCTTATCCGGCAGATTCCCGCATTCTGGTTGCTCAGGGCACAGTGTGGTTAGCAGGGAATATGACCCTGTCAATAGTAGGGGTGTAGAAATAGCTACAAATACCCAGCTGCCTGCACATCCCTTTACAAAAACCAGGATAAATGTCCCATCTCATGTACTGTACGCAGCTCGGTAGTCCAGCCCCTGTGCAAATCCACAGTGCCATTCCCATTGCAGTGTGCAGCCTGTAATTATCTCAATGGTAACAATTAAACTATTGAGAGACGTGTGATGGGTTCACGGCGCATACACTAGGCAATCCCCACGAACATGCAGAGCCAACAGAAGCGTGAAGCCTGGCACCTCAGTCAGAGCCAAGGGCAGCTTTCTGGCTGGCAGTTGTTACTAGTTTCAAGTACCTGCAGCGCTCCAGAACGGTGCCAGAGAGAGGGATGTAATGACAGACGCGTCTCTGCACAGAACAGGTACAGCGGGAGCAGGCTAAAGCCTCCCTGTGTTGCCCCTATCACTGTGCCCTGGAGGGGCTATATTTCCGCGGCGGGAGCAGGGGTAACTCAGTCTCCAAACCTGTTCAGCCCTTGTCCTCTCTGCTAACTATTTATAGGAATTTGGTAAATTGATCAAGCACCATTTTTAATTCTGTTCTAACCCTTCCCGCCCTCGCAAAAGCTTGGTTTAAAACCCTGTTGAGGCTACTAAATGGCTGGTAACTGTCATATTCTAGAGACAAGGTGGGTTTATATCATATAAGATCGTTTATTGGACCAGCTTCTGTTGGTGAGAAAGACGAACTTTCAAGGATCTGAAGAGAAGAAGAGTTCTGTGTAACCTCGAAAGCTTCTCTCTCTCACCAACAGAAGCTGGTCCAATAGATTTCAAAGTGGTAGCCGTGTTAGTCTGTATCAGCAAAAAGAACGAGAAACTCTTGCATCCGACAAAGTGGGCATTCACCCACGAAAGCTCATGCTGCAAAATGTCTGTTAGTCTATAAGATGCCACAGGATTCTTTGCTGCTTTTAGAGAAACCCTTGTGGCACCTTAGAGACTAACAAATTTATTTGAGCATAAGCTTTTGTGGGCTAAAACCCACTTCATTGGATGCATGCAGTGGAAAATACAGTAGGAATATATATAGATATAGATATACAAAGAACATGAAAAAATGGGTGTGATCAGTTAAGGTGAGCTATTATCAGCAGGAGAAAAAAAAAGCTTTTGTACTGATAATCAGGATGGCCCATTTCCAACAGTTGACAAGAAGGTGTGAGTAACAGTAGGGGAAAAATCTGCATGGGTGTCTGCCTTGCATACTTCCCTGGCCCCAGTCACTGAAGGATCTTAGGGTGGGATTCATAAAGGGACTTAGGCATTGCAATGCTGAATGTCACGGCACCTAACCCCTAGCACCTAACAGCACTGCGATCCACAGAGCCAGTTAGGTGCCCAGGCTCCCTGTACAATGCGAGGAGAGAGAGAGATGCCAAGGATGTGTTCCACAAAAGCCAGCATGCTAGGGAGGAGCCACCTAAGCTAGCCAATGGGAGATACCGACAACAAGGGTGTGTGCTAAGCCCTGCCCCTCTCGGAAATAGGCAGGTGAGCGCTCCAACCACTGGATCACGCTCACACATGACTTAGGCAGCCAAACATCTCTCTGTCCCAGGTTTGTGAATCCTGCCAGGGCTTGAGGAGGGAGATGGGTGTCGGGATGCACAGAGTGAGGTGGCAGGGCACAGGTTCAGAGACAGCAATGTAGGCGCCTAGGGAACTTTTAGTTTGAAAATGTAGGTGCTGAGTGAGTTTAGGGGCATACAGAGTGTTGCGGGAAATTTGTGGATTGCAGTGGAGGCAAAACTCACCATAGGCACCTCAGTACCTTCATGGATCCCACACTTAGCGCCTCACATTCTTTAGTGCATTGATCCTCCCCACAGCCTTATAGACAGGGCAGTGCTACTGCCCCTATTTCACAGAAAGAAGACTGAGGCACAAAGAGACTAAGTGACTCACCCAAGGTCATACAGAAAGTCTGTGGCAGAGCACAGAACTGAACACAGGTCTCCCAAGTCCTAGGCTAGCACACTAACCAGTGGATAGTCCTTCCTCTCCTATCTTAGCCTTTGATTGTAACCTCTGTGGGACAGGGATCATCTTCTTGTTCTATATTTATACAGCACCTAGCACCACGGAGTCCTGCATCCATGACTGGGGCTACTAGGGGCTAGCACAATAATAATCATTTCTATTCTGTTTACGTTCTTACACCATCGCTGTGCCAGCCCAGCGCCTGTTTATTATTTCCTATTTATATTGCAGTACTAGTCAGAGAGCCAGTCAGGAGCCAGGGCCCCATTGTGAATAGTGCCATACAAACATATATGAAGACGTGGTCCCTTCCCCAAAGAACTTTACAACTAACAGTAAGGAAATGAAGAGCTAAGGACGTCATAAATCGCCCACTGGCCACATAATAAACTGGTGTTGCCAACTGTTGTGAGTCTTGCAATATTGAGTGTTTTTCTCAAAGCCCCAGCTCCTGGAGTCATGTGAGAATCCCAGCTTTTGTTTGTTAAAAAGAATTTTTGGTTGCTGAGAAAAGCTGGAAAATGTGAACCCAGAAGGATCAAAAACTTGAAAGCAGATTTAAAAAAAAAAAAACAGAATTCCTTATTTTTCAAATCTCGTCCATTTTAAGCCAATCTCGTGATTTGTTAAACACTGGGCATTAGCAAATCTGCTGACACGGAGCGCCAGCTTCTCTGCTCTGATCCAGCCCCTTTTCACTGCCTCAGTGGCACAGAGGGGCTATAAAGCTAGTGGATCCTCCAGGCTCCGGGAGCAAAAGGGAGTTTCCAGCTAGGGTAGAGCCAGCCAGCACCCAGGCTCCCTCATTGGGAGGACGTGCCGAGGGAATAACCGCAGCCCTACGGCTCCAGGGCTATCCTGAGCTAGTGTATTACAGGTCTGAGCAGCGAACTTTAGAGCAGGCTTGAGGTGTAGAACCAACCAGGGAACTACAGGCAGTCCCTATGCAGCTGCACCTGGGGAATGCTGGCTGAGAACACAGTTCAAAGAAATGCATATTTCATCACAACAAGCAGATCTCTGACTCCTGGGTTGTCTGGGGTTCGGTCGCAATGTATTTACCCGTTATCAGTGGCAAATGCTGATCAATATATTTATGGATTGGTAGAATTTTTTATACAAATAAATAACCCGTGATTGCTGTTTGTTTGGAATAATGTCGTATGTGTCGTTTCACACTATAAAGCACTATGGATTTAAGGTAGAATTACGTCCATATATGGAGTTGTGCTTGATCATTACATGTCACTAATGTGCACCTATGGTTTTTTTAAATATTAATTTCCAGAAGGCTTTGATGCTGTGTGTATATTTTGAGATTGGTGATGAAAGGTGCCCATGTTGTGATCAATTTCTTTGCATGTGATGAGAACGAAGTGCACATGTGTACCGTGAGCAGGGGAGGATTTAATTTAAGCACATATTTTTAACAGTGAGGGTGAGTGACCATTGGAGAAAACTACCAAGGAAAGTGGTGGATTCACCATCCCTTGAAGTCTTTAGATCAAGCCTGGATGCCTTTCTGGAAGATATGCTTTAGCCAGACACAAGTTACTGGGCTGTATTCAGGGGTGAGTGAGTGAAATTCTATGTCCTGTGATACACAGGAGGTCACACTTAGGGTGACCAAATAGCAAGTATAAAAATCGGGATGGGGGTGGGGCGTAATAGGTGCCTATATAAGAAAAAGCCCCCAAAATCAGGACTGTCCCTATAAAACCAGGACATCTGGTCACCCTAGTCAAACTAGGTGATCTAAAGATCCCTTCTCACCTTAAAAATCTATGAAACTATGAAAGAGTAAAACCTTAAGGTGGCACAAACTTAGCACAATATGTGGGGCTTGTATCTTAACACTAGAGTATCCCTTTAATTTTCTTTACCTGGTCGCTTTCCCCACAAAGGATATGTGTGCTGGTGAAACTGGCTTTGTCTCATGTTCTGCTTCTCTCCTGCTGCACAAAGGGAACCACACAGCTCCAAAAAGGCCGGCCTGCCTCTCTCTATGCAGACAGAAAGGGCTGGGTGTCTGTGCTTAATTACACCCTGAAAGAACTGCATTTAAAAGACAACAGTGAGGTATTTAATTAATACTTATCATTAGCACATGTAGGAATGCCTAGCAGCAAATTGCAACAACAAAGCAACTCCATTTTCCTTTATTCACTTGGGATAAATTAATTTAAAAAATGAGTAAGTAACCCATTTGCACCAGATCTGTGAACCTTTGATGCAGTGGGCCCACTCCGAAGAGTAAGTGCTGTGTGACCATAGTGAGTATCTGTGGGATAGAGCCTCTAGATTGTCAACTCTTGAGAATAAGAGCCCGGTCTTCATCTGTCTATTTATCTTTCTATCTAGGCAGTTATATTGTGTTCATCACCACCACAGCATCTGAGCACCTACTTGTCCGTAAATTACCTAGTACCCTGTGGGCACTATAAATAATAATTCAGTTCCTAACCTTCAGTACACAGTTTTAAAGAATTGGCCTATAATCCACCGCTATATTGCCTCCTTCTCTCCAGCCCATAAGGACAATGTTACCTAATTAGGATTAGGGTCAGAAGAACATTGCTCCACAGCCAGCCTAGGAAACATTTTGAAAAACCAAATGTTGTGTCTCTAAAGATGGGTTTCGGGACCCCCAAAGCGGCATAGGCAGTGGAAGCCTTAATGCAAGGATGGTCCATTCTCCATGGCCCGTTCAGCACTTGGCCTCTCTGCTAAGACTGGCCAATAGGAAGTGCCAAGTGTGAGCAGAGCAGCTACACTGCAAAGAAAAACCCATGGTGTCAAGTCTCAGTGCCCAGGTCAATTGACTCAGGTTGATGGGGCTCGGGCTGTGGGGCTAAGAATCACAGTGGAGACGTTCGGGCTGATGCTGGAGTCTGGGCTCTGTAACCCAGTGAGTGGGGAGTCTTGGGGCCAGAACAGCTACAGGGCTATTTTCAGCCCTGTAGCCCGAACCCCGCAAGTCTGTAGTCAACTGACCTGGGTTCTGAGGGTATGTCTACACTGCAATTAAAAACCCACAGCTGGCCCAGGCCAGCTGACTCACGGGGCTCAGGCTAAGAGGGTGTTTGATTGCAGTGGAGGCATTCGGGGTTGGGCTGGAGCCCAGGCTCTAGGACCCTGCCAGGTGGGAGAGTCCCAGAGCTCAGGCTGCAGGCAGAGCTGAAACATCTACATCGCAGTTAAACAGACCCTTAGCCTGAGCCCCGTGAGCCTGAGGCAGCTGGCACCGGTCAGCTGTGGGTTTTTAATTGCACTGTAGTCATACCCTAGGCCCTGGTCTACATTGGAGGGGTGGATCGATCTAAGTTACGCAACTTCAGCTATGTGAATAATGTAGCTGAAGTTGACGTACTTAGATCAACTTACCGTGGTGTCTTCACCGCAGTGAGTCGACTGCTGCCGCTCCCCCGTCGACTCTGCCTGCGCCACTCGCCAAGCTGGAGTACAGGAGTCGACGGGAGAGTGCTCAGGGGTCGATTTATTGCGTCTAGACTAGACGCGATAAATCAGTCCCCGCTGGATCAATCGCTGCCCGTCGATCTGGCGAGTAGTGAAGACATACCCTTAAGACTCAGTGCTGTGGGTTTTTCTTTGCAGTGTAGATGTACCCTTGATCATGGAACTGGACTGAGACCACCAATTCATTTACTATAAAGTAGGGCTGTCAATTAATCACAGTTAACTCATGCGATTAACAGAAAAAAAAATTAATCGTGATTAAAAAAATTAATTGCAATTAATCACAGTTTAAATCACACTGTTGAACAATAGAATACCAATTGAAATTTACTAAATATTTTTGGTTTTTCTATGTTTTCAAATATATTGATTTCAATTACAACACAGAATACAAAGTGTACACTGCTCACTTTATATTATTATTTTTATTACAAATATTTGCACTGTAAAAATGATAAACAAAAGAAATAGCATTTTCAATTCACATCATATAATACCGTAATGCAACCTCTTTATCATGAAAGTGCAACTTACAAATGTAGACTTTCTTTGTTATGTAACTGAACTCAAAAACAAAACAATGTACAACTTAGAGCCTACAAGTCCACTCAGTCCTACTTCTTGTTCAGCCAATCACTAAGACAAACAAGTTTGTTTACATTTATGGGAGATAATGCTGCCCACTTCTTATTTACAATGTCATGAAGGTGAGGACAGGCATTCGCATGGCACTTTTGTAGCCGGCATTGTAAGGTATTTACATGCCAGATATGCTAAACATTTGTATGCCCCTTCATGCTTCGGCCACCATTTCAGAGGACATGCTTCCATGCTGATGACACTCGTTAAAAAATAATGCATTAAATACATTTGTGACTGAACTCCTTGGGGGATAATAGTATGTTTCCTGCTCTGTTTTACCCGCATTCGGCCATATATTTCATGTATAGCAGTCTCAGATGATGACCCAGCACACATGTTGTTCGTATTAGGAATACTTTCACTGCAGATTTGACAAAACGCGAAGAAGGTACCAATGTGAGATTTCTAAAGATAGCTACAGCACTGGACCCAAGATTTAAGAATCTGAAGTGCCTTCCAAAATCTGAGAGGGACGAGGTGTGGAGCTTGCTTTCAGACAGGGCCGGCTCCAGGCACCAGCCCAGCAAGCAGGTACTTGGGACGGCCACGGGGAAGGGGCAGCACGTCCGGCTCTTCAGCAGCAATTCGGCGGCGGGTCCCTCACTCCCTCTTGGAGTGAAGGGCCTGCCGCCAAATTGCTACCAAAGACTGAAGCAGCGGTGGTAGAGCTCCTGTACCTCACGATCGCGGCTTTTTTTTTTTTTGCTGCTTGGGGCAGCAAAAACCCTGGAGCTGGCCCTGCTTTCAGAACAAGGTCTCAAGTTGCAGTGGGGGAGGTTTAGGTTGGATATTAGGAAAAACTTTTTCACTAGGAGGGTGGTGAAGCACTGGAATGGGTTACCTAGGGAGGTGGTGGAATCTCCATCCTTAGAAGTTTTTAAGGTCAGGCTTGACAAAGCCCTGGCTGGGATGATTCAGTTGGGGATTGGTCCTGCTTTGAGCAGAGGGTTGGACTAGATGACCTCCTGAGGTCCCTTCCAACCCTGATATTCTAAGATTCTATGATTCTATGATGCAGAAACTACAGAACCCAAACCACCAAAAAAGCAAATCAAACTTCTGCTGGTGGCATCTGACTCAGATGATGAAAGTGAACATGCATCGGTCTGCACTGCTTTGGATCATTATCGAGCAGAACCCCTCATTAGCATGGACGCATATCCTCTGGAATGGTGGTTGAAGCATGAAGGGATATATGAATCTTTAACACATCTGGCACATAAATATCTTGTGACGCCGGCTACAACGGTGCCATGTGAACACCTATTCTCACTTTCAGGTTATGTAAACAAGAAGCGGGCAGCATTATCTCCTGCAAATGTAAGCAGACTTGTTTGTCTAAGCAATTGGCTGAACAAGAAGTAGGACTGAGTGGACTTGTAGGCTCTAAATTTTACATTGTTTTATTTTTGAATGCAGTTTTTTTATACATAATTCTACATTTGTAAGTTCAACTTTCATGATAAAGAGATTGTATTACAGTTATTTTATGAGGTGAACTCAAAAAATACTATTTCTTTTGTCTATTATAGCACAAATACTTGTAATAAAAATAAATACAAAGTGAGCACTGCACACTTTGTGTTCTGTGTTGTAATTGAAATCAATATATTTGAAAATGTAGAAAACAACCAAAAATATTTAAATAAATGGTTTTCTATTATTGTTTAACAGTGTGATTAATAACGCAATTAATCACAATTAAGTTTTTTAATTGCTTGACAGCCCTACAATACGCCAGCTGGCAGGTGGCAATGACTTTTAGTCACGATTGACCTGCGATGGATGCATAGTAGAGCTGCAAAGCTCTGTATCCTATTACTACCCTTTACAAGTTGCATCTCAGTATTGTACACATACACTTGTTCCACTCTAATCGATCCATGTTGCCTCTAATGCTTTCATTTGCCACTATTCTTGATAGGGGTCCATGCAGCACGTTGCTCTGAGACCTCATCTCCCATTCAAGTCAAAGGCAGTGTAAAGGCACTCAGCACCCCTTGCGGGAAGTGATCAGTATTTTGGGGGGCAGGGCTCTAGCTGCAAGGAGGTTTTTCTCCTTGGAGTTTTTTTCAACCATATTTTCGGTCAAATTAATATTGAGGTTCTTGTGGCCCATGTGAGTTATTACAGTTGTTACCAAATCCCTCCCTGCAGCATTGAAGTCTAAGAGCCAGTGGCTGAAAGTTGAAGCCAGCACAGTTCAAACTGGAAACAAGATGTCATTTCAGCCACAAGTTTTTGGGCTAGATGCAGAAGTCACTGTGTGGAATTCTCCGGCTGTGCTATGCAGGGGGACAGACTAGATGATCACAATGGTCCCTCCTGGCCTTAAAATCAAATAAACTAAGAATAATATTCAGGCCCATCGCATCTGATAACAACACTCAAAAATACTTAAAGGTGCTAATACACCAAGGTTACCACCACCAAAATCTCTAGTATTCATTTGGTGGCTAGAGTCAAACAAACATTACAGAAGACTGCCCTCTATTGGAAGGAAATATCTCTGCAGTCATGTAGTAGTTTGAGCTTTGAGGCTTTTTTCATTTTCAGCCTTGGTTAAATTAAAATTATTTTCTCTACCCATTCCTGCCACAAAATGGTTGTTTCTTCAGTATCCAACATCTGGAAGAGACACTGTGACAATGCTACTTGTTTCTAGAACCGGTTGAATAATAGGGCGAAAAATAGATGTTTCAAATATATTTGTGATTAAGTGACTTGAATGATTCATTGCTATTTGTGTGTTTGTGCTAGTCAATATATTGGATGATCACTGGTATTCATGAAAATATTTGTCCTGGAAGGTTACTAAGGGCTTGGCTACACTTACAAATTTGCAGCGCTGCAGCAGGGTGTGAAAACACACCCTCTGCAGCGCTGCAAATTGCGGCGCTACAAAGCGCCAGTGTAGTCAAAGCCCCAGCGCTGGGAGCCGCGCTCCCAGCGCTGTCCGTTATTCCCCACAGGGAAGTGGAGTACGGACAGCGCTGGGAGAGTTTTCTCCCAGCGCTGGCGCTTTGATTACACTTAAGCGCTTCAAAGCGCTGCCGCGGCAGCGCTTTGAAATGCAAGTGTAGCCAAAGCCTGAGGGCCTTATTCATGATAATAATTCATTATTCAATATTTATCATCATTTTTTCCAGTTAAAAAGTTTCCACAGACTGAAAATAATTCATCCAAACTATTAAGTGAATACTTCTCTGTATCTTGGCCCCCATTACCACAGTATCTGAGCATCTCACAACACCCCTCTGAGCTAGGGCAGTGTTATTATCCCCATTTCACAGATGGAGAACTGAGGCACAGAGATGGCAAAACACCAGGGAGTAGAGAAATCTGGATCCTGTCCCTGGCTGTTTCCCTGATTTCTTGTGTGATCGAGGACAAATTGTTTAATGTCTCCGGCCCAGATCCTCAAAGTTTTTTAGGCTGCTAACATCCATTGAGTTTTTTTCAGGGGAAGTGAGCATCCCAAATGCCCTTGAGGATCTGGACCTACATGACTTTTCCAGGATCATACAGGAAGTCTGGGACAGGACAGAGAATTGAATCCAAATCACCCAAGTTAGCATCCTAGACACTGGACCATTGTTCCCTTTCAGTAATAGTAACGATGATTATTAATAATAACAAATCCACCGGCAGAACTGAAGAACGGTTTGCTTACACATCTCATTTTTCTTTCCACCGATATTCTCACAGCTCTATTTGTTCACCTCTGCTATTGATCTATCTGAGTAATTAGCTATCTTCACTGCATTTTTTTTTCTCACAGAGATGGACCAGATTTGCAAACTTTGCATTTGGATGCAAACCTGGGATACATTTGATTAAATGGGGGTTTTATACCCATCATGAAATGGGTCTAAAACCTATCATGAAATGAACAAAGATTAAGGGCTAATTGATTACTTGAACTACATGCCCACGCAGGACAATAATGGGGGGGAAATCACAAGGTGCTACATTAAATTCAGTGGAGTAAAACTGGTGTTTACATGGGCATAAATGAGAGAGGAATCTGGCTATAGCGCTCAATGGAGTTGCCAGGGCGTTTAATCATTAATAGTGGTAGTATTAATAGTGAGTTACCAGGTAACACTTTTAGTGGAAAATAACAACTTAGAGGTGAACAAATTATCAATAATGGGGAAGGGCGTTAAGTGGATATTTTGATTATTTAAAGACCAAAACAATCGTTCATTAGTTAATTCAGCACTGAGGGACAGATCTAAATCATTGACTTCTTCTGATATGCATCTGGGCATCTAGCTCTAAATTTTTATTTCAGAGGATCTGGGGCCTGCTTCTTCATGGCACCACTCCAGTTTTACAGAGTTACTCTGGCATGAAACTGCAGTAACGCAGCGGTGAATTGGCCCAGCCGTGTTTGACGCCAAATGTGTTCGAAGCCTGTTTGACAAGAAGCTGGGCTTTTATGTGATTTTCAAAGGAACGGGCCAGAGCGCCCGCGCGTGATTGTGAAAGGGGTCAGGCAGACTCGGCTGTCCCTTAACTCAGCTGGAATTGCAGCTCCCAGCACCTCGCAATATCGGAAGGTAAATCAACACTCAAAATGCTCCAGCAGCGCAGCTGTAGCACTTCACTGTAGACCCTCCCTAATGCGACGGGAAAACCTCGCCCATGGCTGTAGTTAATGCACCGTCCAGAGAGGCAATAGCTAGTTCCGAATTCTCCCACTGACCTATTGCTGCCTATGGCGGGATTTAGGTCTGCTTCACTAGGTCACTCTGTGGTATGGATTTTTCATATCCCTAACTGACAAAGCTGGGCTTACCTAATTTTCCAGTGTAGACCCGGTCAGAGTCTTGACCCTGGTCTACACCTAACCTTTGGTCAACCTACCTATGTTGCTCAGGGGTATGAACAATTTACACCAGTGGTGGGCACCAGGGTAATCCACTGGGAGGCCACCAGACAGTTCGTTTACATTTGCATGGCCACCACAGCTCCCAGCGGCCTTAGTTCACCATTCCTGGCCAATGGGAGCTGCGGGAAGCGGTGGCTAGCACCTCCCAGTGGCCCGCACCGCTTCCCACAGCTCCCATTGGCTGAGAACAGCAAACCGCGGCCACGGGGAGCTGCAGGCAGCCGTGCAAATGTAAACAAACTGTCTGGTGGCCCATCAGCGGATTACCCTGACAGGCCGCAGATTGCACACCACTGATTTACACCTGCAAGACATAGTTAAGCCAACATAAGCCCAGTGTAGACAGCACTAGGTTGACAGAAGAATTTTTCCATTAACCTAGCTACCGTCTCTCAAGGATGTGGATTAACTCCAGCGATGGAAGAATCCCTTCTGTTGCTGTAGTAAGTGTGTTCCCTATGGTGCTATGGGTGCACAGCTGCAGTGCCATAGCTAGGTCATTGTCACATCTATAGCGTAGACATATCTTGGGGAAGAGAGAAGGGGAAGGGGAAAAGTTCTCTGCATTTATTAGCCAGGCAGAGAAAGTCAATAAGAGGCAGCCAAAGAGCTAGAAGCAGGGATCTCAGCCCAAGCAAAGTTCTCATCTTCTCTTACAGCCTAAAAAATCCCATGCTTATTCACTTCACAGCACTTACTTTTAACCTGCCAAATGGCACCAAATCTTAAAACTAATCCTCCTACAATGGAACTTATTTTGACGTTGAAAGGGGATTTTTCCCCCCCAGTGTAATTATTCCTATTTTTTTTTCTTTTTAGGTATATGACATTCCCCAAAAGCTATGACTTGTAGAGGCAGCTCCCCAGCTCACTTACGCATTGGGTTATTGTACAAATATATACATATATAAAGTGCTATTAAAAGAGCTGAAACTGCAATCCCTAGGCAGGGGAAAATTCCCATTTCCCATTCATTTCAGTGGGAGTTTCCCAGCAAAAGTGCCTGCTGGGGGATTTGGTCAAAGGTTTCAGTGCAGCTGGCAATGCAAGATTGGAAGCTAACTAAGATCGTGCCAGATCTAAAATCAGGCTAATGCTGGTTGAATATCATTTGCCTAATAATGAAGTTCCCAAGCTTTGCCATTATTAGTTGCATGCATTATTCCACTAACTGCACTTCAGGTAGGCCAGGTGTACAGCTAAAACTTAGGTCGCCTTTGCTTTGTCACTCAGGGGGTTGAAAAATTCTCACTCCTGAGAGCTGTAGTTAAGCTGACCTGAGCCCTAACCAAGACCCCACTAAGTCAATGGAAGATCTCTACCTCTCAGAGGTGTGGATTAGCCACAGCAACGTAAAAGCCTCTTTTGTCACTGGAGCGAGTGTCCGCACTATGGAACTCCAGCAGCACTGCTGCAGCACGAAACCTGTGCCCTTGTAATGTCTGTAGTGTAGACCTAACCTCTGGCGCTGATCAGAAATTCCATGCCTTTCACTCAGCTTGGGCAAGGAAAACAGGTGAGTCAGTTTCACTCATTTCTAGTTATTTCACCTTCTGGTTCTCATGCACTAGCACAAAGCTGCAACCACTAGTCTGCAAACTCTGCAGTGGATTGTTTAAATACACACGGCCCTCTTTACCCCCCCCATCCCCTGTTTTCATCAGAACTTTTACAAATAATGGGAAACACAAGGTGACTGAGGTCATATCTTGTATTGGACTTGGACCAACATCTGTTGATGAACCAGACAAGGTTTCAAGAGCTTGTCTCGTTCACCAACAGAAATTGGTCCAGTAACAGATATTATCTCACCCACCTTGTCTCTCATATCTTGGGGCCTCATCCCTACATTTCCTTCATGCTGGTCTATCTATTTCAGGCTTTGACATCTTTTTTGTTGTTGTTGTTGTTTTTTAAAGAATAAAGCACTGAAACACCGCTTCCGAACACTCCCTTGCTGTCTTCACCAGGAGGCAGAGCAGAACCTCATGCTACTGCCTCATAATTGAGCTGAGGAATACAGTCACATGATGCTCATCCATCCTTCTTTACCAGGCCTGAGAGCCTTGAGCATACCAGGAGGCATGGCTCAGGCTATTTCACCAGCGCTTTTGAGGGGATGGCAGGCCCTGAGGCTGTGCAAGCAGAGTGGCCTTTGGGGCAATGCATTTGGGATGTTCTACAACACCAAAGGCTCAATTCAGGAAGGCCTCCCCATCTGCAGGAAAGGATCCAGCACATGCTTAAGACCTACTGAAGTCAATGGGCGTTAAGTACAGCACTTGCTTTCCTAAATTGGAGCCAGAGAGCTAGGAGGAAAAGAGACCAGACAAATAGACAGTGTTAGGGATCCCTGCAAATTTATAAGGAAACCTTGTGTCAGTGTAGGCCTGGGGAGATAAGGGTGTTACTAGAGCATTGACTGTGTTGTGCATAGACACAAATTATGTTTAGAGCCAACAATGCCTCTAACTCAAAAGGTCTCAGAGAAGACTGTGTCCTGGTGACTACGATTGCCACTACTTCTGTATACGGAACCCTTATGTGAAATACCTTGACCGTTGAAACAAACTGGTTTGTTTGTATATGGTTTTCTCAATGGGAGATGTCAGTCCCGCTCGGGGATATAGGACAGGGCTGATTGCACTGGGTTAGGGCTAGAGAACAGTGTTTTGGAAGCCGATGATCCTCTGCTGTATTATTCCCCATGATGTACATGTTCAGGTAGCTGAGGACTGTGGTAACTTTGTACATTAACTGCCATGGGTTATTAGATTTCTTAAAAATAAGATGCATTAACTAATAAGAGCGTTCTCTCACTTCCAGTTTGGATTGATGGGAACTGCGAAACCTCCATAAACCAGGTCAAAAGCCAAAAGATCCATTTTCTCACTAGCGCTAAAGGTCACCCAAGATTATATTTATGACCAATCTTCCTACCAAGAAACTGCTTAAACCTTGAGAATTAGCAAATGTGCCAGAGGGGGCCCCACCCCAGTCATTATCCCAAGAAGAATATCTCAGTCAGGATGTGTAGTGCCTTTAGGCGATGCACAAGCCATCTATCAGTGAGACAGGAACGCAAAGCCCCCTCCCCAACATGCCCACGGCAGTCACAAGACCCCAAGTGCTGCTCGTTTGTTTACACTTGGATATGGCAGACGGGCCCAAACAAAAGGCTCCGGCTAGTGTTTTGCCATAATCCATCTCCATTAGGTGGACTGCGAGGATGACACTTCCTAAAGCAGGGCAGGATAGGAATGGTAGAGATATCTGAGAGCTTCTTTTGACTGGTCTGCCCCTGAGATATGCACAGCGCTTGCTTTTAAGTCATTGATCATAGGCTAAGAGCAGTGACCATATTTCTGACACTTGCAGAGATCACATTATTCTTGAGTAGCAGTTGGGCTATATTAATCTGCCATCGCCTCCCACTGAACTATGTTCGTTTCTTCACACAAAATGACAGGCCTGGACCATGATGAGCCAGTGCTGACCACAAGCACCAGCAATGCAAGTGATTGCTTGGGCCCAGAGATTTTGAGACACACACTTGCAACAACCAGGCTGGCCTGCTCTCCCCTTCGATGGGCATGAGCAGATGGAGCTTCCCCACCTGATCCCATTCCACTGAAGTAGCATGGGGACCACAAAGGGTAAGGCCAGGCCTGTGCAGATCTAAAGGGTTTCTCCTGGCAAACAATCAGCTGTTAAATGTATCACTTTAATTCCGCCTGTAGATTAGCAGCCACTGATGGCCATCACTAGTAGACCGCACCTTACAAAGGAAGTCGTCGTTGTAAAGAGAGATTGGCTCTCTGGTTTTGGTTCTAATCTAACATCCCAGAACTTGGGAGATAATTGGATCTGGCTTAAAAGTTTGGGCTGGATCCTCTCTTTTATAGAGGACAGAACCTGTGCAGCACATGCTTCTCCACTGTCAGGGCAGCTCTTATGCTGGTGCCCCTGCGCTGGAGGGCTGAGAAGAGCTCGGCACACAGAGCCAGGAAGGTAGCCTGGCACATCCCAAAGTTCTGCAGCCGTTGCTCGTCATCCCAAGCCTGCATTACGATGTGGTTATCAGTCATTACCCCGGTCGGCAGGCAGGATCATAGAATCCTAGAATATCAGGGTTGGAAGGTGTAACGATGCGGTTCTGGCGGGACCCAACTGAGAGTGCCAATTCAGGACAAATTGCTTAAAGCAGGGCAGTTACAGCCCAAGGCTGGGGTTTTTCCACCTCTAAGGCAAACCAAACCAGCCAGACAAAAGAGGGCTTTGGTCTCACCCCACTGGCTAACCACAAGTCACACAAGCAATTCCCTTAGACACTCCAGTTTCCCAGTATCACCACCAGTGCCACTCGTCCTGGGGATGAATGGTTATGAAAACCAACACCCCAATAAAAGAAAAAGTTTCTCTCAATCCCAAAGAATCAAGCCCCAGACCCAGGTCAATATACAAATCAGATCTTATCCACAAATCACGCTGTTGCCAGTCCTTTAGAATCTAAAATCTAAAGGTTTATTCATAAAAGGAAAAAGGTAGAGATGAGAGGTAGAATTGGTTAAATGGAATCAATTACATACAGTAATGGCAAAGTTCCTGGTTCAGGCTTGTAGCAGTGATGGAGTAAACTGCAGGTTCAAATCCAATCTCTGAAGTACATCCACAGTGGGGATGGGTCATTCAGTCCTTTGTTCAGAGCTTCAGTTTGTAGCAAAGTCCCTCCAGAGGTAAGAAGCAGGATTGAAGACAAGATGGAGATGAGGCATTAGCCTTATATAGGCTTTTCCAGGTGTAAGAACCTCTTTGTTCTTACTGTGGAAAATTACAGCAAAGTGGAGTCTGCAGTCACATGGGCAAGTTCCTGCCCACCCTGCTGAGTTACAAGGCGTATCTGCCTCCTCTCAATGGGTCAGTTGTGTAGCTGATGGTCCTTAATGGGCCATCAAGCAGACTAGGCAGGGCTAACACCAACTTGGCTGGGATGTCACCCAGAAGCACAGCACAAGTTTGAAATACAGACAGTAAAGAGCCAATATTCATAACTTCAACTACAAAATGATACATGTATACAGACAGCATAATCATAACCAGCAACCCATAACCTGGTTTTAGACACCTCATTTGACCCCCTTTACGCAAGATTCAGTGCCACTACAGGACTTTGGTTGCAACCATGTTCTATATGGTCCCAGATTATATCAATAACGTCACAGAAGGGACCTCAGGAGGTCATCTAGTCCAATCCCCTGCTCAAAGCAGAACCAATTCCAAACTAAATCATCTGAGACAGGGCTTTGTCAAGCCTGACCTTAAAAACCTCCAAGGAAGGAGATTCAAACACCTTCCTAGCTAACCCATTCCAGTGCTTCACCACTCTCCTAGTGAAAAAGTTTTTTCTAATATCCAACCTAAACCTCCCACACTACAACTTGAGACCATTACTCCTTGTCCTGTCATCTGGTACCACTGAGAACAGTCTAGATCCATCCTCTTTGGAACCCCCTTCAGGTAGTTGAAAGCAGCTATCAAATCCCCCCTCATTCTTCTCTTCTGCAGACTAAATAATCCCAGTTCCCTCCGTCTCTCCTCATAAATCATGTGCTCCAGCCCCCTAATCACTTTTGTTGCCCTCCGCTGGACTCTTTCCAATTTTTCCACATCCTTCTTGTAGTGTGGGGCCCAAAACTGGACACAGTACTCCAGATGAGGCCTCACCAATGTCTAATATCGGGGAATGATCACGTCCCTCGATCTGCTGGCAATGCCCCCTACTTATACAGTCCAAAATGTCATTAGCCTTCTTGGCAACAAGGGCACACTGTCGACTCATATCCAGCTTTTCGTTCACTGTAACCCTTAGGTCCTTTTCTGCAGACCTGCTGCCTAGCCATTCGGTCTCTAGTCTGTAGCAGTGCCTGGGATTTTTCTGTCCTAAGTGCAGGACTCTGCACTTGTCCTTGTTGAACCCCATCAGATTTATTTTGGCCTAATCCTCTAATTTGTCTAGGCCCCTCTGTATCCTATCCCTACTCTCCAGCGTATCTACCACTCCTCCCAGTTTAGTGTCATCTGCAAACTTGCTGGGAGTGCAGTCCACGCCATCCTCCAGATCATTAATGAAAATATTGAACAAAACCAGTCCCAGGACCGATACTTGGGGCACTCTGCTTGATACCGGCTGCCAACTAGACATGGAGCCATTGATCACTACCCGTTGAGCCCGATGATCTAGACAGCTTTCTATCCACCTTATAGTCCATTCATCCAGCCCATATTTCTTTAACTTGCCGGCAAGAATACTATGGGAGACTGTATCAAAAGCTTTGCTAAAGTCAAGGAATAACATGCCCACTGCTTTCCTCTCATCCACAGAGCCAGTTATCTCATCATGGAAGGCAATTAGGTTAGTCAGGCATGACTTGCCCTTGGTGAATCCATGTTGACTGTTCCTGATCACTTTCCTCTCCTCTAAGTGCTTCAGAATTGATTCCTTGAGGACCTGCTCCATGATTTTTCCAGGGACTGAGGTGAGGCTGACTGGCCTGTAGTTCCCCGGATCCTCCTTCTTCCCCTTTTTAAAGATGGGCACTACATTAGTCTTTTTCTGGTCATCTGGGACCTCCCCCAATCTCCAGGAGTTTTCAAAGATAATGGCCAATGGCTCTGCAATCACATCCGCCAACTCCTTTAGCACCCTCGGATACAGCATATCTGGCCGCATGGACTTCTGCACGTCCAACTTTTCTAAATAGTCCTGAACCACTTCTTCCTCCACAGAGAGCTGGTCACCTCCTCCCCATGCTGTGCTGCCCCATGCAGCTGACCTTGTTCGTGAAGACAGAGGCAAAAAAAGCACTGAGTACATTAGCTTTTTCCACATCTTCTGTTACTAGGTTGCCTCCCTCATTCAGTAAGGGGCCCACACTTTCCTTGACCTTCTTCTTGTTGCTAACATACCTGAAGAAACTCTTCTTGTTACTCTTAACATCTCTTGCTAGCTGCAACTCCAAGTGTGATTTTGGCCTTCCTGATTTCACTCCTGAGTGATCTCAGTGCCGCACAGGGGACAGCAGGTCTGTCTGGCTTCAGGCAGGGCGGTGCTGTAGGGGTTGGCTGGAGACAGGGCTGGGGGTGCAGGGCTGGTGCGGGAAGGACAGGGGCTGTGGCAGGGACTGTCTGGAGATGGGCTGGCTGCGGGCAGGGGGTGCGGGGCTGGCTGAGGACAGGGTAGGGGGTGTGGGCAGGGCAGGGGGTGCGGGGCTGGTGCGGGAAGGACAGGGGGTGCGGCAGGGGCTGGCTGGAGACGGGCTGGCTGCGGGCAGGGGGTGTGGGGCTGGCTGGAGACAGGGTAGGGAGTGTGGGCAGGGCAGGGGGTGCGGGCCTGGCTGCGGGCAGGGGGTGCAGGGCTGGCTGCAGACAGGGGCTGGTGCAGGCAGGGCAGGGGGTGCGGGGCTGGTGCGGGAAGGACAGGGGGTGCGGCAGGGGCTGGCTGGAGACGGGCTGGCTGCGGGCAGGGGGTGCGGGGCTGGCTGGAGACAGGGTAGGGGGTGCGGGCAGGGCAGGGCAGGGGGTGCGGGGCTGGAGGCAGGGCAGGGGGTGCAGGGCTGGCTGGAGACAGACTGGCTGCGGGCAGGGGGTGCAGGGCTGGCTGCAGACAGGGGCTGGTGCAGGCAGGGCAGGGGGTGCGGGGCTGGTGCAGGCAGGGGGTGCAGCAGGGGCTGGCTGCAGGCAGGGGGTACGGGTACAGGGGGTACAGCCCACCCTGTATGGTGAGTGCCCATTCCTCCTCCCTCCCCCACCGGGGTAGCAGCAGCAGCCCGGGGCTCCCCTGCTTCCACCGCCCTGGCCCTGTAAACAGCCGAGGGAGCCCTGGGGAAGCGGCGTGGCTCCCACGGCTATTTAAAGGACCGGGGCGGCAGAGGCAGCTGGAGCCCCCGCTGCTACCCCAGGGCTCAGGGACTATTTAAAGGGCCCAGGGCTCCCCTGCTTCTACTACCCCGGCCCTTTAAATAGCCGAGGGAGCCCTGGGGAAGCAGTGGGGTTCCGGCGGCTATTTAAAGGACCGGGGCGGTAGAAGCAATGGGAGCCCTGGACTTTTTAAATAGCCCCCAGAGCCCCGCAGCCCTACCCCAGGGCTCCAGCAGTGGGGCTCTGGTGGTAATTTAAAGGGCCTGGGGCTCCAGCCCCTGCTGGGAGCACCAGGCCCTTTAAATTGCTCCCTGGGGAAGCCGGGCCACCCCGGTACAGCGCACTGGCTCTTGCCGGTACGCCATGCTGGGGCTTGGGTGCGGGGCCCTCTTAGGGGCGGGGCCCAATTCAGGGGAATTGGTTGAGTTGGCCTAAAGCCGGCCCTGCACCACACTCAGGAGGTGCGTGAGTTACAATCCCACCAGTCAATGCTGGTTTCTCAGGCTCCACTGTTTGCAGCTGTTCTGCGAAAGTCATCACCAGCCTTGACTTGGTTCTTGCTATATCCCACAGCAAACTGCCCTCCAGGAAATCGTCATGTTCCTCACAGGTCTTCCAGCAGCTCTGCAAATAGCATAAGGCGTCCTGTGCTTGCAATGCTTATGACAACAGTGCAGAGCTGTGCAGGCTCCAAACTTGTGTCAGAGATAGTGGCCAGTGACCAATCCTGCACAGGTTCATGGGATTTTCAAAATAGGAGTGAAAATTATGGGCTAGAGGTGGCATTAGGGGGTGCAGAAAGTTGCAGGATGGGAACTTGACCCTGTAGTCCCAGCTACCCCGTGTGACTCATTTCTGCCACACCGTGTATTGCCAGAACTTCCCAAAAGTCAGTGCACTGGATGGTGGTGAGTTGCACCCCCTGGGATATTTACCCAGGGTGCACCACACTGTGAATGAATACAAGCGCCTCTGGTGAGTACACACTGTGCCATGCAAGGAGCCAAGTACCTACACGCACAAGCGATATATTAACTTTATGCCCATGCAACTTGCGTTGGCAAAAGGTTGTAGTGTAGACACGCCCTATGTTATTCTCTTATTACTATAATTCAGAAAAAAAGACTCCAATTACCGAAAGGACCAATTTTTCAATTAATTTTAACTCAAGCTAATAGACGGATTTATTTGTAAATTCCCATACAATTAAGTAGAGTAAGGCTCTGAATCAAGAAAGCACTTCACGTGTGCTTAAAGCAAAGCATACGCTTTGAAGCGCTTTCCAGAATTGGGGTCCAAGTGCAAGGGGGAGGATACGCTATATTAACAGAGAGGTAGAATCCCTGTTTTAGCTGCAAAACTCAACTAAATCTCATCTGGAGCCAAGACCAGGACCTCCCTAGTTCTAATCCCAAACCAACTCCACATACTCCCACGCTGACCAAAAAAAAAATAAAAAAATCTGTCCAGCTGCCAAAGCTTCCAGCTTCCAACCTGAAATCTTCAATGCACTTATACATTGTATAAGTTCCTGTGAGGGAGTTGGCGGATGTGATTGCAGAGCCATTGGCCATTATGTTTGAAAACTCGTGGGTATTGTGGGAGGTCCTGGGTGATTGGAAAAAGGCAAATATAGTGCCCATCTTTAAAAAAGGGAAGAAGGAGAATCTGGGGAACTACAGACCGGTCAGCCTTACCTCAGTCCCTGGAAAGATCATGGAGCAGGTCCTCAAGGAATCCATTTTGAAGCATCTGGGGAAGAGGAAGGTGATCAGGAACAGGCAACATGGATTCACCAAAGGCAAGTCATGCTTGACCAACCTGATTGCCTTCTATGATAGGATAACTGGCTCTGTGGATATGGGGAAAGCGGTGGACATGATATACCTTGACTTTAGCAAAGCTTTTGATACAGTCTCCCACAGTATTCTTGCCAGCTAGTTAAAAAAGTATGGATTGGATGAATAAGATGGATAGAAAGCTGACTAGATCATTGGGCTCAGTGAGTAATGATCAACCGCTCAATGTTTAGTTGGCAGGCGGTATCAAGCAGAGTGCCCCAGGGGTTGGGCCTGGGGCTGGTTTTGTTCAACATTTTCATTAATGATCTGGATGATGGGATTAATTGCACCCTCAGCAAGTTCGCGGATGACACTAAGCTGGGGGGAGAGGTAGATATGCTGGAAGGCAGAGATAGGGTCCAGAGTGACCTAAACAAATTGGAGGATTGGGCCAAAAGAAACTGATGAGGTTCAACAAAGACAAGTGCAGAGTTCTGCACTTAGGATGGAAGAATCCAATGCACTGCTACAGGCTGGGGACTGACTGGCTAAGTGGCAGTTCTTCAGAAAAGGACCTGGGGATTACAGTGAACGAGAAGCTGGGTATGAGTCAACTGTGTGCCCTTGTTGCCAAGAAGGCTAACGGTATATTGGGCTGCATTAGTAGGAGCATTGCCAGCTGATTAAGGGAAGTGATTATTCCCCTCTATTTGACATTGGTGAGGCCACATCTGGAGTATTGCATCCAGTTTCGGGGCCCCCCACTACAGAAAGGATGTGGATAAATTGGAGATAGTCCAGCAGAGGGCAACGAAAATGATTAGGGGGCTGGAGCACGTGACTTATGAGGAGAGGCTGAGGGAACTGGGTTTATTTAGTCTGCAGAAGAGAAGAATAAGGGGGGATTTGATAGCAGCCTTCAACTACCTGAAGGAGGATTCCAAAGAGAATGGAGCTAGGCTGTTCTCAGTGGTGGCAGATGACAAAACAAGAAGCAATGGTCTCAAGTTGCAGTGGGGGAGGTCTAGGATGGATATTAGGAACAATTATTTCACTAGGAGGGTGGTGAAGAACTGGAATGGGTTACCTAGGGAAGTGGTGGAATCTCCATCCTTAGAGGTTTTTAAGGCCTGGCTTGACAAAGCCCTGCCTAGGATGATTTAGTTGGGGTTAGTCCTGCTTTGAGCAGGGGGTTGGACTAGATGACCTCCTGAGGTCTCTTCCAACCCTAAACTTCTATGATTCTAAGATTGTTCATACAAGAAGCTGTGCTATATTTGTACAGGTAAAAGAAATGAGCTGGAGAGATGGTAAACACCACAGGGAAAATTTGAGTTCTGCAAGTGTACATTGCAATTGCACTTGTCTTCCACGTGGATGCACACAAGACTATATTCCCATTAACAGGCTACGGTGACATCAAACCATGCTTGAGTTCATGAAATTACCACAAGCCTGTTGGACGTTGGGTTCGGTTTTTGTTTTGTTCTGGTAACACACGCAGCCACCTTTTCAAGGACAAAAAACCTCTCCCCAGCACCGACAGCATCTACCTTCCCTTAACTGAAACAGCGTCTCCTCTTTGGACGCAGAATGGCTTCATCGCCCCCACACAGAGAGTTTTATTGTTTGGCTACCCTGTTATTTTTAGAGATGTGACTTATTCCACATTTAAAAGTTAGTTGCCCACATTCACGAGTGCCAAATTGCCTGCCTAACCTGTGTGCCCTATTACCCCAACTGCCTGTGCAGCTCCACTATTTGTGCATGCAAATGGCCAGATAGCTGCATTACCGAAAGTGCAAGTACCCCATCTGCAGGTATTGAATGTCTGTGCATGCAAATAAGGCATGGAATTGCCCGTAGAAAAATTCACATATTGAATTGTGAAGATTAGTCCCTGGAAGTATTGTTGAAGCATCTGGCATTTTTTTGTTCACCTAAATGGAGATCCAAGTCTCCAAAGACTCTCTATGGCTCCTTGAACAGTATTAGGGTGACCAGATGTCCCGATTTTATAGGGACAGTCCTGATTTTTGGGTCTTTTTCTTATATAAGTTCCTATTACCCCCCACTCACTGTCCCAATTTTTCACATTTGCTGTCTGGTCACCTTAAACAGTCTACAGGTGACAACTGGTGAGCACTCTTTCAATTTATTATCTATTTTAAAATACAAAACAAAATAAGGTTGCAATGCCCTCTGGTGGGCAGTTAAAGAAAATGATAAAATTCAGCATTTTCAAGATATCAAAAAATGGATACAGTAAGCAGAATTCAGCACTGATTCTATTTAATGTACTTTGGACAGCAGTTCATTTTTATTACTTATTCAAATTACAACAGAACTGTTCAGGAAAAAAAAATCATTACAGCAATTTGTATTATATTCCTCTACAGATTTTTTTTTTTTAATTAGGGAAGGAAAGATATGGGATTGTAATAATTGTGGAAAGCCGTAGTCAGATGATAATTCCTGTTTGTAAGGCACTTCGAAGATAAATTTGAAAGAACTTTTCCATAAGAGTTAACAGAGATAAAAGCTATATGGCTCCAGAGACTTTAAACAGGATTCTATCAAAGTCACTCTAAAAACTCTATAGAATTTGGCAGGCAGAGCCTTTCCATAATTTTTTTAAACCATTCTATAGAATTTGATCGAGAATTACAGAATTCTATCACTTAGGTTACAAGTTACATGGAGACGTTATAATCCTCTATTGAGTTCATTAGGACTTTCCTAGGAAAGGAAATTATCAGAAAGCTTATGCATCATTAAGTCAGCCTTGTCCTTTATATGGAACTGCCCAGGCATGGCGCTATTGAGGATCAGATGAACTCCACCTATGTGTGTCTGCGCTGGGCAATGGCTTCTATTCTGTCTCTTAGGATTCTTGCCCAGTTGTCTTCTCTCCTCAGTGTTGTGGACCTGGTCTCCATCGCGTTTAAAGCTCGTATCTCAGGTGGAACTTCAGGAACAAGCTTTGCTCTGAGCACGGCATCCGGGAACTTTGCTGCTGAGGCGGGTGCTAAACAGCACCTGGGTCCACTGCAAAAGAGGGAGAGAGACATAGGATGTCGTGTACTATTAGTAGTTCTGGGGTCAGCTGGGTGTAGACCCACCCAAAATAAAAGGCCCACCCCCTCAGCTAAAGGGGCAGAACCACCGAGCCTAGGCTACTGGCGATTTCTGGGGAAAATTAAAGAGAAAACAGGAGTGGGGTCAAAGGTTAATAACAAGGAAGCCAGAGGGGGACACTGAGCAGAGAACTCCAGAAAGCGTCCACAGTTCCTCAAAAGGCATCTAAGGAGTCAATGGACACCGCCCAGAGGAACTGTGCCTGGAGGCATGATCTGAGAAGGGAATGGAAATAGGCCCCCCGGTCTCAGAGCACCCCCTGTCCAGCTTCCTCCTCCCTGTGTGATGGATGGTTGACCTGGCCAGTGAAGTTGAAAAGAAGGTCCTGCAACTCTGTGGGGCACAAATGGGGTGTGATTGGATCAGAAAGTGCAGGAAAAAGTGGAGGCACAACCTCAGTAAGAGGTTATGAAGGAGCTGGGCTGCAACCTGATGCACCCATGCTGATGTGAGCCAGGATCTCCCTCTTGACGCAGAAGGAAGCACAAATGCTGCTCTCATAAGATCACCCATGGTGTTAGCCACTTCCTGAAAGGAATCTGGCCTTCCATTAGTAGCTTCTTACTTGCTGAGATGGCAGTCCAACTGCTTATAATGGTAGTGAACAGCCACAGCTGAGTGGGGACATAACAGGTAGCGATTATCTTCCCAACAGCGTCTCATTGCTTGAACAATGTCTTTGTCGGATGCTGAACATGAGTTCAGCGCTTCAGAAAGCTGGAGAACCCAGGAGAGGGAAAAAAACAGAAACAAGACCCCAACAATTATCCACAATCACCACAATAGAATTTACAGATCAATGTCAAATCATTTTTTAAAATGTATTAAAAGTTCATTCTGTGATGTCACCACGTGTATGTAAGACCTTCTTATTTGTTAGTATCTTGAATACAAGAGAGACGGGTACTTCTGTCAGACACATTGATATCATCATCAGAGTCAATCCAGTCTATGCAGGGTTTTTGCACACCCAGCTACATCAGTTAATTACTGTACTTTGTTGCCAGACACAATGCAACTGATGCCGGTATTTGAGGATATCAATCCCAAACCCTGATGTATGTGATAGGTGCAATAATACATATCTTTTACGATTTAACAAGGACTTTGCTAATGTTTCTTTCCCATGGAGACAACAAACACTGAAACCATTAGTTTACTTTTCACCTTTGATTTTTCTCCCTTTCAGCCTGATGCCTAATTCACCAAAGCTCTTTCTTAAAAGGTTAAGCATGCATGTAGTCCCATGGAAATACATACAACCACTCACAATTTAAAGTTACGCACTTGATTAAAAGCTTTGCTGGCTCAGGGTGTTGGACAGTGAAATTACATCGTTGGGGAGCGTTTTGGTCCTAAGTACAAATAATGCACATGCTACTGGACTGGGGTTTCTAGGACTGCAGGGAAATGTTTAAACACCAACAAAATAATTATAATTTTAAAAGAAAGGATTATTTGACAAGATACTTATGCACACAGGTTTTGTAAATGCCTGTCTTCCGCCACCCTACATACAGATACCTACATTTTAGGTTTGAGATGACATGGCACGATCCCATTAATACACTTGCAATATTAATATTTATTCTGAAAACAGTTGATTTTTTTTAATTGTGATGGAAAAGTATTTACTAAACACACACGAAGGGACTGACCTTTCTGTGCAATTCTTCTGGGAGTGTAAGGTTTTTCGACGTGTAAAACTGTTCCATCAGAGTTTTAATCAAGCTGCCATCACAGTCCGAAAGCAGCCATAAGAGTCTCTCCATATTGTAAGGTTCCTATAAAACACACACACTACACCCATGAGCCTCCATCCATAGAGGATCAAATTCAGAATCTGGAGCACTGGTGATCTCTAGTTGGATACTTCATGTGGTAGATACTACTGTACAGCACGTCTGAGCACCTCTTGTGTGCTCAATGGGAGTTGGAGATGCTCAGCTCCTTGCAGGAGCAGGCCCTGTATATCTGTGTCAAAATAAATAGGGCTGGAAAAAGAAAAGAGGAGATCCAGCTGGAAAGTAAGCCTGGGGTCCTGCCCTAGGCTCGGGGTTCTAGGAAGAGCCCCAGAAGGGTAAATTCACTATAGAGAGCACAGGAACCTCCAGAGGTAAACCAGAGATAGGCAAGGAGATAGGAAGGTGGAGTATGAGCCCTGGGAAAGAGCAACAGAGTCCTAGATTGAACAGATCTAAGTTGCTCGTCACAGGGTCCCTGGGCTGGAACTCAGAGTAGCAGGTGGACCAGGGCTCCCCTACCAGCCACCGGCAAAGTGGCACAGGACCTGCAGTTGGAAGAGAAGACTGCCTGAGACAACACAGAAAAAGCTTGTCTGGCGAGACGTTGTTACCCCAGATCAGGGGGATGATGTAGTGACCTGGCTAAAGGACAGGAAGATAATTAGCAGAAATACTGACATCTTGGCAGAGACCCAGGATTTTTTAATTGAGCTCCAGGATGAAGAACATGGTCAACAACTCCACTTCTCAGGTACAATGGAACTTTCTACCACAGGGGAAAAGCTCATCTATACAGGACACAGAGCTGTCCTGAAGGCTGTCTGAAGCTGTGGAATGACCTATCAGGACCTATGGACCATCACAAACCTCCCCACCTTCTCCAAATGCCAGCGACACTTCTCCAGCCCGCCCTCAGTGCTATAAACACAGAGCAGCAACACATAAGCAAAACAAAAATACCTACCAAACCCAACACTGCACACACAATTCTCCCATGGTGGAGACAATCAGAAGGCGAATGAACCATACGTGACATGTTAGCCACATCACTTCATGCACTACTGGAAGGCACCCAGACTCTGCAGTAATGAGGGTGGTGTAAGAACCAATGTAGAACAGAATATGGACAGCAAAATAATTTTAGTAGATGTATCATTCAACACAGTATATATGATCTCTCCTGCTTAAGCAGACACATACCTGAATATCCATTGCAGAAGCTAAAGTTGACTTAACGCTCCCCGAGAATGAGAAATCTCCATGCTGAATTGTCCTGTGGATAATGTCGTTATTATTTACCACAGCGATGAGTTGGATTGGAAGTCCCATTTTCTGTGCGACGTATCCAGCTAGGAATGAAAAATTCAAAAACATGGGCTTCAGCCCCACAATGAAATGTTCCTAAGGCGGATTTACCAGTGAAATCATTGCTCCTCCTCTTGTGCAAAATCATCAGGAGGGACCAAAAGTTATCTTTAATATACAGGTATAGCCCAAAGAAACTACAGCTCCCAGTATGCAATGCTCCATTTGAGCAGCCTCACAGCAAGAGAGACCACCACATGGTTGGTCCTGGACTCTCTGTGGACCACACCATCATATTAAAAGATGTAGTGAAGAGAGGGGCCTCTGGAAAATGCTTTTCATTCAAATGGGATGTGACCTCTGAACTCTTGGCAACATGCTAATGCAGCTTCAGATAGATGCTCCTGAAATATCATGAATGCAACTTTTTACATCACCTCTTGTATTGCTTTTCCAGTAGATATGATTCCCCTAAAGCAGGGGTCAGCAACCTTTCAGAAGTGGTGTGCCGAGTCTTAATTTATTCACTCTGATTTAAGGTTGTGTGTGCCAGTAATACATTTTAACGTTTTTAGAAGACCTCTTTCTATGTCTATAATATATAACTAAACTATTGCTTTATGTAAAGTAAA
The DNA here is from genome assembly GCF_020497125.1 of Mauremys mutica. Lineage (NCBI taxonomy): Eukaryota > Metazoa > Chordata > Testudines > Geoemydidae > Mauremys > Mauremys mutica. The sequence continues at coordinate 129,892,334 of NC_059076.1, read as the reverse complement.
TAAGGTTTTTAAAATGTTTAAGAAGCTTAATTTAAAATTAAAATGCAGAGCCCCCCCGGACCGGTGGCCAGGACCTAGGCAGTGTGAGTGCCACTGAAAATCAGCTCGCGTGCCGCCTTTGGCACACATGCCATAGGTTGCCTACAGTTAAAAAGGCCAGAACTGTAAAGTTAGGAGAGAGCTGTTACCATGGTTGCCCCCTCTCCCCCCAAGTAGGATAAAGTTCATGTGCAAATGGATGTATAATGAGCCACAGGTACACACGGGCCAGATTAGTTGTACTTCTACTCGACAAACTGGAGAAATGGTCTGAAGTAAATAGGATTAAATTCAATGAGGACAAATGCAAAGTACTCCACTTAAGAAGGAACAACCAGCTGCACACATACAAAAAGGGAAATGACTGCCTAGGAAAGAGTAGTGCAGAAAGGGATCTGGAGGTCATACAAGACCATAAGCTAAATATGAGTCAACAGTGTAACACTGTTGCAAAAAAAGTGAACATCATTCTGGGATTAAATAAAAAAAAGTAATCTTCATTTGATGACAAATGAACTTTATAGCTTGATGAATCAAGAATTTTCAGAAAGCATCTTTTATAAATTATTTTTTTCAGAATACAAATGTATTTATATTTTTCACAGCTATAAAGGCTTTTATTTAAATTGTAGTCAAGCTCAAGAATTTTGTCCTAGGGCCTAGTGCACTTTCTTGTGGTAACTATTTAATTTCTCAAATATATTTCTGTTAAATAATAATTTAAGAGCAAATCCTTAACACAGTGCACAGCCTATATATGCTTACACTGTACTGGAAGAGATCTGTGGAAGAAGGAATCTTCCCTATAATGTCACAGCGTTGTTTTGTGGGTGGTATTAGAGCCTCCGAGATGCTGTAGTCATTGGACTCCTGTGCACTCTTACTTGGTGTAGAGTGGAGTAGTTGGGACCCCGGCTCATCTGGGGATTGGTCCTGCTTTGAGCAGGGGGTTGGACTAGATGACCTCCTGAGGTCCCTTCCAACCCCTGATATTCTATGATTCTATGTATTAGCAGGAATATTGTAAGAAAGACACAAGAAGTAATTATTCCGCTCTACTCCGCACTGATTAGGCCTCAGCTGGAGTATTGTGTCCACTTCTGGTTGCCACATATTAGGAAAGATGTGGACAAATGGGAGACAGTCCAGAGAAGAGCAACAAAAATGATTAAAGGTCTAGAAAACATGACCTATGAGGGAAGATTAAGAAAATTGGGTTTGTTTAGTCTGGAAAAGAAAAGGGGGGGGGGATGACATGATAACAGTTTTCAAGTACATGTTACAAGGAGGAGGGGGAAAATTTGTTCTTCTTAACCTCTGAGGATAGGACAAGATGCAATGGGATTAAATTGCAGCAATTGCAATTTAGGTTAGACATTAGGAAAAACTTCCTGTCAGGGTGGTTAAGCATTGGAATAAATTACCTAGGGAGGTTGTGGAATCTCCATCATTGGAGATTCTTAAGAGCAGGTTAGACAAACACCTGTCAGGAATGGTTTAAATAATACTTAGTCCTGCCATGAGTGCAGGGGACTGAACTAGATGACCTCTCAAAGTCCCTTCCGTCCTATGAGTCTATGATTCTATGCATTCATGTCTAATTAAGAATAATCAGATCCTCAGTATTTTCTCTTTTCAGTATCCAACTCATTCTGTTCATGTGTATTTCTAACATGCGCATCCCCATATTATCAACATATGGCACCACAGCACTGTTCTGTGTCTTGTATGGTGCCAACAATGCTGTTGGTACTTAAATATTACTAATCATGATTTAAGTAGTTCAGAAAAAAAATACAAACTCCCTCTTTATCGCAAGCCACTTTTTGGTTTTAAGACACCCCCACACACACACACACACCTAACCTGTGAGATTTCCTCCACCCCCTGTTGGCACAACAATTTCCACAGTTGGCAGTGGAGTCATGTCCATGGATGGAGTGCATTGAAAGTAAGCATAGAAGTAGTGAGCAATCTGCACCATAATCCTAGACCAGTTGATTGAGTTCAAGCTCATCAGATTGTGTTTTCTAGCAAAATCTGCATCAGCGAACAATTCTTTGATCGGCTCGTCAATTTCATCGCTATTTCCATGAGCTGTGGAAAAGAGGAAGGAACAATCAGGAGTATTAACAGAAGTGTTGCTGAAATTAGTGAATTAGGCACAAGACAGTTGTTTTTACCTACCAAATAGGATTCAAGACTGATAGGTTATTCTAGCCATCGAACTGGATTTGTGAAGCTGGGGTAGGCACACATATAGCGGTCCAACTAAAGATTTGGATCCAGGTGTGGGTTCCAATTCTGAATTACTCAGAATTTCCAACTTTTAAGGGTGTTTGGATCTGGGATTTTGGTTTGGGCCCATCTATAGGTTATTCCAAGGTCATAAAATGAACCAGTGGCAGAGTCAGGACTTGAACCAATGTCTTATAGCTCCCAATTCTGTTCAGTAACTCAGAGCGCTGCCTGTGCCAAAGGGAGTCATGGTAGGGCCCTACAAAATTAATGGTCCCGTTCTGGTCCATTTCACAGCCATAGGATATGAAAATTGGTCAATTCCATGTTTTCAGATGTTTCTATCTGTAATTTCATGGTGTTGTAACCTTGGGGGTCCTGACTCAAAAGGGGGTTTGTGGGAGGGTCACAAAGCTGTTGTAGGGGGGTTGTGGAATTTCCACCCTCACTTCTGTGCTGCTTTCAGAGCTGGACTTGAAGGCAGCAGCCCCGGAAGATTCCTGGCAATGGACGTGGGTCTGATCTTCTTCAGGTCTGGGAAACCTATTCAGACCTGAAGAAAAGCTCTGTGTAAACGCGAAAGCTTTTCTCTTGCACTAGCTGAAGTTGGTCCAATAAAAGGTATTACCTCACCCACCTTGTCTCTCTAATATCCTGGGACCCACATGGCTACAATAATACTGCATACAAGTCATGCTGTTTGATGGCCCAACATGGTACACCCACAGTGGGAGCAGTTTGTAACACAATTCCCGCAAGGCTATCTACAATTATTGGCTAGTTCACATTGAGATTGACATTAACATCAACCCAGCAATAGTATGAAGTAGATCATCCAACAAAATGCAAACCAGTAAACACATGGACGTTCTCTTCGATCACCGTCGTCATCTGCAGTTCTTGTATCTGGCTGCAGAGATCTTTGGGTAATAGAACAAAGATATCCATGTTGTTTTCCCCTCGCACACTTTCAATTGCCGAGCTACCGGTGTCTCCCGAAGTTCCTGTTTCACATGAAAATAATCAAGGATGAAATAATTATATCTACTAATTAAGAGAGTTAATTTAAAGACTGAAAGAACAGCCACATTTGTTTTCACACAGAAGGGTGCACTTGTCAGTCCGGATAATTTTTGGTTAGTGCCGGGTATACAGCATTTAATACTGGAAAATGAGCACTTCCCAATAAGCAAGTGTCCACATCACAAACCACTATCAGCAGAGACACCAAAGAATGAATGGGAGGCTGAACCAGTAAAGATGCCCTCTTTAGGTCAAGTGAGGCATACTGGCCACCCTGTTCTGGAGATAACTAGTGTGGAAGCAGGGAAAGAATTAATAAGGATTTGAAGGGGATCTTAATGCATGTCAGTTAGTTAGCAAGAGTTAGCCCAGCTGTAACCCTAATGACGTGAGACTTCTAGAAGCAAGGATAGTGTGAGGCAGAGGGAAAGAACTGTGTACAAAGTTATTATGACCGTGTAACTGATAACCAAATATGCAGGCTTGCTTTTCCTAGGAGTGAGACAAATAAGATAGCAGAATGGCTTATGTATAAACAAAATGTAGTTGTTGCTCTCTATTGTCTGTATTATTGCTAGTTATTGTCTGTAACAAAAGTATAAAGGCTTGCTGTAATTGTTTACCAGTTGAGAGACCTGTCCGGGACTGGGGCGACCCTGTGTTCTATGGCACTCTCTCCCTCTATTGTAATTACTGGAGAAATAATAAAGTATTTGATTTTGCTGCACCCAAACGAAAAAGTGAGAACTGAGTTTTTCTCCGACACTAGGATGTAAGCCTCCACCAGGGCAAATTCCGAGTACATTGCTTGCATCCATCTGTTTAGCTGTAACTTACCGACTAGAATAGTGACGTGCTTCTTCCTTTTCTTCAGGAAGTACTGTAAAAACTGTCCTGTGCAGGACAAGGACAAGTCCTTAAAAGCATAAGTTACACCATGCCAGAGCTCCAAAATATTCAACCCATTCTTCAGCCTGGCCAGATGCACAACATTTTTGTGTCTGAACCTCCGGAAGGCGCTGTCAATCAGATCTGGAGGGAAGCAGTTGAAGGGGACTGTTAGAATAGGTACCAGGAATAAACCTCTAACACATCACCTGCATGATCATGGTTTGCCAGGCTCATGAGAATCTTTACTGAAAAACCAAAGACTCTCCAGTACCGCAGAGCTAAGGAAGTGATAGACAGAAGCCAAAGACATTATTTTCTTACAAATTAAGAGTCTGATCCTCAGTGTAAATTGGACAGGTCCACTGACTTTAACAGAGCCATGCTGATTTATACCAGCCGAGGGTCTGACCCAGTCAGATCTATTTTAACAATTAAAACAAGAATCAACCAATGTTGCAATGAACAGGCTCAGGTGGATGGTCCCCACTGCCCTCTAATGGAACAGTGGCCTGGTCTACACCGGGGGGGAAGGAGGGAATCGACCTAAAATACACAACTTCAGCTGCGAGAATGGTGTAGTTGAAGTCGACGTATCTTAGTTCGACTTACCTCATGTCCTCACGGTGCACGGTCGATTGCCGCGGCTCCCCCGTCAACTTTGCTTCCGCCTCTCACCGAGCTGGAGTTCAGCAGTCGATGGGAGAGCAATCAGGGATCGATTTATTGCATCTACACTACATGTGATAAATCGATCCCCGATAGATCAATCGTTACCCGCTGATCCGATGGATAGTGTAGACGTACCCAGTGAGACTTTGGATAGGGGCTATATTAAAATCTAACTGTATAAAGAGAACTGCACAACTGTCTGTCAGAGGCTATTTATGGCTGACAGCTAAGGAGATGCTGCTTTTCCCACTGTTGGAGAGAAATTTAAGCATCCATGGAGTGCACCATAGTGACAACTCTGAAGCACCATGAGACCACCGATTTGTTACAAGGTGTCTTTACCAAAACCTACACCTGGCTTCATGTTACATGCTTGTTTTGTGATCCATTTTGCCAAGGGAAAATATAGAACCAGGAACATCTGGCAGAAGGAGGAATCCATCTGCCACATTTGCTTTTACATCTGTTTATAAATATGTGTTAATTAAAACAGTCCGGGCCAAATTCTGACAGGGTGCTACCCAAAGGCAAAGAAAAACCACAGATACAGCAAGAGAGGAAATTTCCTCCTTAATCCTGTCTACACCAATCAAAAGCCACATAGGGCTCCACAGGTCTTCTATGATAGGAGCCACAAAGGTGAAAGAGCCTGCTTATCTTTTCCATGCATGCCCTCTGATACACCAAAGATCTCATCGGATATGCTCCAATGTTCCTAGAAGGCGTCTTCTACATGGAACAGCCAGGTGGGCAGGGGCTGCTGCAGCCAGCATAAAGATGCCCCAAACCACCGATTTTGCAACATTATCCATATTGTATTTGCACCCACTTGCAGCAGAGATCTGCCTTCCTACAGCAACCCGGGAAACTGCATTAGCCCTTTAAGAGAATGACATTTATAGACAGAGATAGAATTTGGCCCTTTGGTTGTTTAAAGAGAATCTTCTACTAGTCTTCAGAAGAGGAGCTGATCTCCAACAATCTAGTTTAACGACAAGAAACACCAAGTGGATGAAACAATTGGGGAAGGTAAAGGACAGGGTAACATTATAATAACCATGGAGATTCTGGCCACTAAGGGCCTTCATAAGTCCAGTGAGGATCAGAGTTATTAGGCTGATGGGTTAATACAGGGTAAAATAATAGTCTCATCTAAGAGCTTTGATACAAATAGCATGAACCCTACAGCAGGTTGCTTGGATTGCTGTCTAGTTTGCATTTACCATTCAGCTCTTTCCGTGGGATTAGTTCAGATGAGATGAAGAGTGAACTCAGCTCTTTCACCAGCTCTGGATAGGAGAAGACACTCCATGTTCGCAGGGTGTTATAGTCCAGGGTAGGGATTTCCTGGGGCATGAAAAGCCCACCATCCGGTGCATAGCCAGAAAAGAGGGCTCCTTCAAAGTCAACGCTCTTGGCTTCTCCTCGAGTGCTAATGTACCTCATGTTTCCAGCGTCGCTGCAAGAGACATGACAGTTACACAAGAGTGCCCTGGAGGAGAAGTCTGGGGTATCAAAAGACAGGGAGACAAACAGACAGGTGTTTTGTGGATGCTGCTGTGCCCTTTACTGATCAGTGTCATGGATACTGGGAACAAGACTGGCTTCAAGACTGATTCATCAAGGCAACTAGTTCTCTGGAAGTGCAAGGGGCTATTCTCAGGCCAGGACTCTCTGAGGAGATAAGAGGGACCCTGCATGTTCCATTGGGGACTGGGAGATTTATTTGGGGAAAGAGAGAACTTATTTCTCTATAGAAACACTTCTCTTGGTACTGCTCCTGCCCAGAGAGCACCACTGCAGCTGTAGATCTGCTGTAGGAATTACTTTGGGCAAGTTCTCTGGCCTGTGCTATGCAGCAGGTCAGACTAGATAATCACAATGGTCCCTTCTGGCCTTGGAATGTATTAGAGATGTTAAATATTAACCAGTAAGTATTAGGTCCGCCGACCCCAGCAGCCCCGCGCCAACCAACCCCAGCCCCAGCCCTAGCCCTGCCGACCGGCCAACCCCAGACCCAGCTGCACCAGCCAGAGCGGCCCCAGCCTCGCTGGCCGAACCCAACCCCAGCCCCAGCTGCACCGGCTGGAGCAACCCCAGCCCCTCTCCCTTTAATCAGTTAACCATTTAAACAATATAAAATTAATCATTTAAACCGTTAACTTTTTGAATGATATTTTACATCCCTAGAATGCGTGAAGGCCTCGGAATCCCAGCTTTCAGTGGAAAATCAAAGGTTTTTAGCCATCATGTTTGTGGATTAAAGCTGGAAAATGTGAACACTAAAGACTTTAAAAACACAGCAAATAAAAAGAGCCTCAACTCATTAGTTTTAAAACTCTCATGATTTTTCAAGAGGCCTGGATCATGATATTTCGATGATGGGAGTGACAACACTATACACAGTAGCTTAGACTGTAAGCAACTGGGTGCAGGGACTATCTTTTTGTTCTGCGTCTGTACAATAAACCATCATACATGTAGGAAAGCCAATGGCTTTCCGATTCAGGCATGCAGCATTGGAAGAACCAGGTGTCCCCGCACCACCTGGAAAGCTCAGACAGAGCGGGGTGAGATTTTTCAGTGAAACCTTTTTTTTTTTTTTGACCAAATATACAGATGTGGGTCGAACAGAACGTTTCCAAATTTGTGTTAAATTCACCAGATTGGTTCAATCAGGGGGGGAAATTCTGGCATTCGATTTTTTTATTCAAAATTACGTTTTATTTCAAAATCTTCAATTTGATTTGAAAAAAAAAAACAGCTGGAGAATACAGCCGGCTGGAGGGCCCCAGAATGAGCCTGGCCAGAGAACCGAACAATCCATTCCCAGCCCAGCGCTGTTATGCCAGCGGGGGGAGCCCTCGCCCTTGCCAGGTTTGTTTGCAGCTTTGGGGCAGCGTTTTGCAACCTGTCCAAGCCCGAAGCAGCAGCCCCGCTTCTGCCAGGGGTAGCGTCTGCCGGCCGCAGCCGCGGAAAACGCACAGCCGTGCAAACCAGAGCTGGTCACCACCCGGCAACAGGGCGCTCTGCAGACACTCAAGCCCTGAGAGCCGCTGGCCCCAGCAGGAGTCGGGCTGCGGGGTGCAGGAGCCCAGGCAAATACCGACCCCCCCACCCGGTCAGTTACCCCCTTCAGCCTCTTGGAGCTTCGGAAAGTGGCAGCTGATCCGGCCCCTCCCGCAGAGCACGAGCGGGGAAGGCGAGCCCAGCCCCAGGCAGCTGGCTGCAAGGTTGCCCCAGCAGCAGAAAGCAACGTCCTCCGAGCAGGGTCAAACCGGCCCCATCGAGCCGTCCTGGCCCTGCCCAAAGCGGCTGGGGTTTACTTACTAATTAGCAAGGCATCAGCCTCCCGATGCACAAGCCGACTAGACTCCGGAATAGAGCCAGACCTGGAGCCCCCAGCCAGCTAAGGGAGCTTTGCTTGATTTACCAGCCAGCACCAACCCGCTGTCCAGGCAGCAAGCCAGCCTTTGCTGTGTGCTCCCTGAAAACACTCCCCGCTCCAACGCACATGGGGACTGCAGGTTCCTCTGTAACCAGGACTCCAGTTGTAAATCATAAATCTGCATGAAGAATCTTTGCACTTCCATCCGTCCCTAGATCTCTGGATTCGTTGCAGACAATAATGAATAAAGCTACACATTCCCCCCGGAGGTAGGCAAACAACTTAAATCCACATTGGATGGGGAAACCGAGGCACAGAGCGGTTATGTGACTTGCCCAAAGTCAGACAACAAGCTCGTGGCAGAATCAGGGCTAAAACCCAGCTTTCCTAGGGCCCTTTCCTCTGTCTTATCCACAAAACAAGCTTCCTCTCTTTCTAGCTTCTTTTTCTTGCATCAGTTTATATAGGTTTGTTTTTACGTGGCTGGATTTTGGGGACAAGGTGAGTACAGAATGGATGCTTCAGTGCTACAAAGTGAGCTGCACACTGGATATTTCGAATAATGCGCTTCCAAGTCTTACAGGACTTTTCCTCTGTGTGTATCTGCGTATGCACGTGGACCAGAGAGAGAGACAGAGAGAGAATTATTGACTTGCAAATTGTTCTGATAATCTCCATGTAAAGTGCTCAGATACTACAGCAAGGTGCATGGCATAAAAATCTCCATAGGTAAATAAATGTGCATAATCACATCTCCCAGCGAGCTATGAATGTGCCTGGCGCAAATAGCATGGGGCTTACTTGGCCACCACTATCAGAAGTCCTTATACCTTAGCTGTTACCTCAGGCATCACTAGGTGAGAAGTACTTAGGGGCAGGGATCTTGTCTATGTTTGGTCAAGTGCTCTGACGTATTTGTAACTAAGGGAATCCAAGTGTCTTGAACAGGTAGATCATAAACTCTGCATAAGGAACTGAGTTGTGCTACACACACAGTATTTATTTAGCTTATGTTCAGCTGTCATACAGGAATAACTGAGACAGGGACATCCTTGGTACATACAAAGACAGCTCTGGATCACACAAGATTTCACCAGAGAGAATCTCATACAGTCTATTTGCAAGAGTTCGTAGAGTTGACTGTAGAAACCATTTTACATATAGTTGACCTTTTAGGCTAAAATTCATTGTAGGTGGCCATGAACTCTACCATCCCTGGAACCAACAGCCAACTGCGACCGGACATTGTCATCACCAATGAGAACCAAAAGAAGATCGTCACGGTGGACGTCACAGTGCCCTTCGAGAACAGGACCCTGGCTTTCCACGAAGCTTGAGCGGTGGAGAAATACTCCCCTCTGGCCGACACCTTGAGAGCTAGGGGTTACCAGGTTCAAACTCACGCTCTGTGATCGCCAGAGCCCTGAGCGCATAGGACCCCTGCAACAAGTGAGAGTTGCGGGAATGCAGAACTGGTCAGCGCTACACTTGGCTGATGCGGCAACTCATGGTGTTGGATGTCATCAGGTAGTGCAGGGACATCTACCTAGAACACATCACCAGACACTGGCAACATGGGCGGCAAGTTGTATGGGCCCCTGGTGCCCGGGCTCCAGCAATATTCAGGCCCAGGGGGCCCAGCTCTACCAATGTTTGGGGCCAGGTCTCTCCCCCCTGGCCCCGCCTGCTGCCCCCACACTCCTCTCCCAAGTGTCCCCCAGCCCTACTTGCTGCCCCCACGCACCTCCCCAGGCCCCAGAGCATCCCTGCCTCGCCCCTGCAACTCCACACTGACTCCGCTCTGCTGGCTTCTAGCATCAACTGCCGCCACAGGGTCCTAGTTCCCCCACCCACTAGTAGCAGGGCAGGCTACTCTTCTGCTTTGGACCCTTCCCTTTTCCGGCGGGACCTATCACCAGCACAGGGCAAGGGGCAGCCCCATCTCCCACCCTCAGTGAGGCTACAGAGAGGGGCAGCAGCAGGGGAGGAGGTGCACATGTGATAGCAGCCTCCCCCCGGCACCCACCACAGGGGAGGCAAGGGGGCTTCCTGGACCTGAGGGGGGCCCTAGAAGCATGTGCAGTGACAGTGATGCGAGGTGAGTGTGCTGCTGTGGGGCGGGGGGGGGGGCTCCCCCAGAGCTCACTGCTGCCGGCGGGAAGAGGGCTGGGGGAGTCTTCCTCTCTGGCCCCAGCCCTGGGGCAGCCTTCCTACACCCCAAACACATCCCCACCCCAGAGCCCACACCCCCAGCCAGAGCCCTCACCCCCGCACATCCAAACCCTCTGCCCTAGCCCTGAGCCTCTCCAACACCCCAAATCCCCAAACTCCCTCCCAGAGCCTGCATCCTGCAGCCCGCCTGCACCCTAATTCCCAGCCCAGGGCCTGCACTCCAGACCTCCTCCTGCCACCCAAACTCCCTCCCAGAGCCCAACCTCTCACCCCTTCTGCACCCAAATTCCCTCCCAGAGCCTGCACCCTGCCTGCACCCCAATCCCCTTCCCCAGCCTTGGTCTGCACCCCAGACCTCCTCCTGCCACCCAAACTTCCTCCCAGAGCCTTAGGCAGATGTGGGGGTGGAGTTTGGGGGGGGGCAGGTTCTAGGCACCACCAAAATTTCTACAAACCTGCCACCCTTGATTGGCAATACCAGCAGAGATGAGCTGGGGTGCCGATGAGAGGCACGGTCAGGAAAGTAACTGGAATACTTCCCTGATGGATTGTATTTTCTAACGGACAACCTATCCTAAATTCTCAATTACTGAGGGACAATCTTCACTCATTGCTATATTTGCTTTCTACAACCAACTCTCTGTTTAACTTTTCATGAGTGATGTACCTGGATATTTGGATGCTAAACTGCATTGTTAAATGTATTAACCTTCATTTGGGATATTGCAGATTATGTACTGTATGTATTCTATGACTTTTAAGACAAACTTTGTACTTTTGGATAATCTAAGCACTATACCCATATGTACAGACACACTTTCCTTAACCTGTGTATTATATAATTTTAGCATTAGCTTTAATAAAAAAATTTAAATCAGTTTAGCATATTATATGTCCTCTGTCTATGACTCTGTGCCTCCCTGATTGGTAGGGTGACCAGATGTCCCGATTTTATAGGGGCAGCCCCGATTTTTGGGTCTTTTTCTTATGCAGGCTCCTATTACCCCACCCCCATCCCGATTTTTTACATTTGCTGTCTGGTCACCCTACTGATTGGTCTTAACAGATAGTTTCCCCCTCTAGTTTCTATTATTCTCTGTTTTTGAGAAAAATACTCACTCTTTTCTAGAGGATCAAGAATCAGGATAATGCCACGTTGCTGTGAGAAGCACATGGCTGATCAGTATCACCATATATCAGCTCAAGCACTGCTATGGCACCTAATGGGACTTCGACCCAGAAAAATCAGATCCAAAGGTACAGAGCAATGCTGATAACTACAATTGAGTCTAAAGCCTCAGTTCTGCAAACACATATGCATGTACTTCACTTATGCACATGAGTAAAGTTCAGCACATGCACAGAAGTTTGCAGGATCAGAACCTAAAAGAGCATAAGGGTTCATCTAGCTGCCTTGGTCATTAGTGCCGTGATGTCACAGAATAATTAGAACTGCAAAAAAGTTCTGCTCTAATGGGTTGTCTAGTCCTTCCCTGGTACATTGTGGTAGAAACCAGGAGTACTTGTGGCACCTTAGAGACTAACACATTTATTTCAGCATAAGCTTTTGTGGGCTACAGCTCACTTCTACTCTGAAACCTGTGGTAGAAATGGTTTCCTAGCTGTCATAGCTCTTAAGGCCAGAGGAGACCACTTTGATCATCTAGTCCTGCATAACACAGAGAGAGAATTTCACCCAGGAATTCCTGTATGGTACCCAACAATTTGTGGTTGAATGAGAGCATCTCTTTTAGAAAGACATCCAATTCTGATTGAAAGACTCCCAAGATATAGAGAATTTACTACATCCCCTGGGACGCTGTTCCAATGGTTAATTGCCCTTGATGTTAAAAATGTGTGTCTCATTCCATTATTCCTGAACCATTGTTGGGAGATGGGTGTCAAGTTCAGCTTTGAATTTGTTTTATTTAGATTTATAATAATGCACCAAAAAGAGGCCCAGTTCCCAAACTCTAGATGCTTTTGACCATCGTTTAAAAGGACAGCTAAACTGTCCTGCTAAAATACGCACGTGGGCATTTTCAAATTTACGCAGCTCCTTTAGCAGACACAACACGCAAACATCAAGATGCGATGAATGGGCTGCCCAGCAATGGCTGGCAAAAACCGGAGCGCACCAACTGGTGATACCGATACTGCATTTATATGGGGCCTTTCATCCAGGTGGATATCAACGTGCTCCAGTGCAACGAAGGGCTTGTCTTCACTGCAGCGTTAGCCCAAGTTATCTCCCCTTGAGTTAATTCCCCCTGAGTTAGCCAGCTCCAGTGAAAGTGCTTATGCAGCAAAACAGCACTTGGAGCTGCACAGACTGATTGGATTAGCCGTAGAGTGTTTACCTTGGCAGCACAGAAGAGCTGCATCCTCACTGCATTGTTAGCTGGAACAGCCCCATTCCACTTGAATTCCAACTCATACCCCCTCACGGGCCAGCTAGCTTGTGTTTAAAGCACCACCCAACTTTTGTGCGCGCACTGGAGTCAGGTTAGGGGTCACACTTGAGCTATACCTGGAGCTAACACTGAAGTGAAGGCAAGCCTTAGTGATCAGCAAATTCTGCTCTTCTGTAAGCCTTCTGCCAGTGAGAGTTGGCAGCAACACGGGCTGGGTGCTCATACCCCCGCAACCCCACTGACAACAGACCATGGGCTATTGAACGCAAAACCTGAGAGTGCAACGCTAACTGCAACACACAGCTGTGTTACTGCTTTAACTATAGAAACCACTGCAGTTAAAGCAGAACCGCCTAGTGTGGATGGAGTTATACCTGTATAACTTATTCCCCTACATTTTGGGGAATTAAGGCCTGGTCTACACTGGGTGGGGGGTGTCAATGTAAGATACACAACTTCAGCTACGGGGATACCGTCGCTGAAGTCGAAGTATCTTATTCCGACTTACCTCCCGTCCTCACCGTGTGGGTTTGATGTCCGCGGCTCCCCGTGTCGACTCCGCTACCGCCGCTCGCTCCGGTGGAGTTCCGGAGTCGACGGGAGCGCGTTCGGGGATCGATATATCGCATCTAGATGAGACGTGATATATCGATCCCCGAAAAATCGATCGCTACCTGCCGATACGGCGGGTAGTCTGGACGTACCCAAAGTTATCCTGGTCTAAGCACCTTTACACTGGTGTAACTGCATTCACAGCAGGTGTTGTACCGTTTTCACTATATCACTATAAAAGCAGCTCCCCTGACCGAAATAGCTAAATCGGTACAAACACCGGGTGTAGACCAGGCCTAAAGTTGCACAATTAAGCATTCAAAAGCAAGGAACTTCAGAAGCCAGGGCTGTTCCGGCAGCATCTCTGTCCTTGCGACTTTACCTGATGACGGTAGTCTCTGATTATGTGATTACATGTTGTTTCTCTGATAACTGTAAATAATACACCATTTGCTGCAACCTTACATACTCCCCAAAAAAGCAGCAAAGAGTCCTGTGGCACCTTATAGACTAACAGACGTATTGGAGCATGAGCTTTCGTCGGATGCATACTCACTTCGTCCGATGCATGTCAGATCCAGACTAACACGGCTACCCCTCTGATACTCCTCAAGTAATTCACATAACCAGTATTCATGTAGTTAAAGGTTGTATCATGAAGCCTATGCACAAAAGGAAGTGGTTTGTGCACCCAGTCATAACTTTTGCCTTTCCTGACTTTTTAATGCTTAACCCTTCATGTTGGATTAATGTATTTTTGCACTTAATTTCCTAGGTTGTTAGGAGTTTTTCTTGATTACAAAAAAAAAGTGTGTGCACATGGGTTGGAGTCTGAGAGGAAGTGCTCAGTCCTCTAGGGGTATTAGCAGGCTCCCTACCAACCTCATTAGTAAATTACAAGCTTGAACACTTAACAGTAAGATATTAGAATCATAGAATCATAGAACTGGAAGGGACCTCAATAGGTCATCTAGTATTATCTAGTCCATGCCTGACAGGTGTTTGTCTAACCTGCTCTTAAAAATCTCCAGTGATGGAGATTCCACAATGTTGGCTAGTGTCCCATTATTTCAGGTAGGGTTGCCAACTTTCTAATCGCTCCTTCCCCGAGGCCCCACCCCCCACTTATAACATTTCCCCCCTCCTCGGTGGCTCACTCTCCCCTCACCCTCACTTACTTTCACTGGGCTGGGGTAGGGAGTTGGGGTGCTGGAGGGGGTCACGGCTCTAACTGGGGATGTGGGCTCCGAGGTGGGGCCAGAAATGAGGGGTTCAGGGTGCAGGAGGGGGCTCGGCTTGGGCAGGGGGTTGGGGTGGGAGGGGGAGGGCTCCGGCTGGGGATGCTGGCTCTGGGGTGGGCCAGGGGACGAGGGGTTTGGGAGGAGGGTTCAGGGCTGGGGCAAGGGTTTGGGGCACGGGCTTACCTCAGGCAGCTCCCGGTCAGCGAAGCATCAGGCTCCCTACCTGTCCTGGCACTGTGCTGCACCCCGAAAGCGGACACAGGTCCGGCTCCTAGGTGGGTGGACCAGGAGGCTCCTTCAGCTGCTCTCGCCCACAGGCACCGCTCCCCCAGCTCCCATTGGCCACGGTTCCTGGCCAATGGGAGTGCGGAGCCGGTGCTTGGGGCAGGGACAGCATGCAGAGCCCTGGGCCTCCCCCACCTAGGAGCCGGACCTGCTGTCTGCTTCCAGGGTGCAGCGCCATGCCAGAACAGGTAGGAACTAGCCTGCCTTAGACCCGCAGTGTCACCAACTGGACTTTTAACAACTCAGTCAGCAGTGCTGACTGGAGCCACCAAGGTCCCTTTTTGACCGGGCGTTCCAGTCGAAAACCGGACACCTGGCAATCCTAATTTTAGGCTGAGTTTGCATTTCTATCCTGGTGCACGTGCCAGTGCTTGCCATTAAAAGTACGCAGGAGTTACATTGATCGCAGTGCTTGCTGATTACAATCTTCTGTATGTACAGAGCGCCAGCCACAGTAGCATTTAGTCGCTGTTAGGCATCCATAGCATTTTAAATACTGCATTGGCTTTCATTAACATGGATTTGATTGGTTAGGTCCCTCCATCCTCCAGAGTCATCTAAAGGCAAAGTTGGGGGGAGGAAGGAAGGAGCAAGGTTGGGGATGGCTAATGCATGGGGACTTTCCCCTTAGAGATTTAGGTTGAGTGGAACCATAAATGCCAAGCAAACCAAAAGTCTGTCAACCCCAAAGAACAGATACTGCAGGGATCAAATAATGTAACCCACAAGAACCAAACCCAGCAGGACTCCATGTTCTTTATTCTACCAGAGCAACTTGTACTATTCTTATTAAACACTAGGTGGCAGCAACCTCTACTTCCATACACAGTGCCATGGGGCGCTAGCATTTTGCTATACCTATTTGACAAATTGCAAACAATGAAATGCAAGTGCAGGGGTCTGGCCAGCTGTGCATTGTACAGATCCTTTCGTCCCCCTAATCAGGTTCCGTTAGAATTATGCAGGGCATTTCTTTGGGCAGAGATGTTTTATTCGCCACCCTGTAAATGATAAAGTTTTGGGGAGCAGGGAGTGATTCTACCCAGATTTCTCCCTCTTCCCTTTTAATTCTCTTATACCTTCAAGTTCTCTGTATTGTGCTGACCCTGCCAATGATGGTTCTTTCTTTTGTATCATTTACAGAGTGCACAGAGGTTATACAGCACTTACAGAACATAGATGGGTGCCTGCATACACATTTAACCTTAATGATCCAGCTGAGCTCTTACATAGCATTTTAGAAAGGAGAGAAGTATCATTAACCTCATTTTTACAGGTGGGGAAACTGAGGCACAGGCCAGTCACAAAGCAGCACCTGCAATAAAACTAAGCTCTCCTCTTAGTCTAGGTTCCTAGCCACTAGCCCACGCTGTACCAGCTTTCAACCACACACTTGGGCTTCTCAGAGATTTCTCGGGCCAGCCTTCAAATTCCCAGGCCTTTCAGAGCTCCCTGAGAGGAAGGTGGGTGGAGAAGGAGAGCACGGGAATGGATTATGAGGGCTTCATCACTAGCAGCCTGAACTTTAGAGGTGGCAATGAGTTGCCTGCAGTGGGAGCTGAGAGTGCTCACCCCTCAGGATCAGGCTCGAAGCCGTGAATGAATCCCTGCTTTTGGTGAGCCCGAAGTCCACCACCACCGGCTGCTGCCACACTCTCCAAACATGCTTTGATTCTGTGCTCGGATGCCATAGGCAGATCCCCAGCTGGTGTAGCTTGTCAACAAGTCTGTACTGAAGTCAGTGGAGCAACACCAGTTCATGCCATCTGCAGAGCTGGCCCATGGTTTGTGACTGGCAATTTCCCTCCTCAGGAGCTAGTTAGTTTGAAGAGAGCAACCAGAACTCCTTGTTCTCTGCCTGGGTTGGAATATGTGGTTCTGGTTAGCTTTAATCTCACTGCTACGCATGACATGGAAGGCTCCTGCACCCCCTGCTAGAGAAAGGGACATCCCGTGTGCAAACAGACAGGCTGATGTTTGCACACACAAGTACCTGTGGCCAGATAACGACTGCACCATCTGACTCTGGGCTGGTCTTATGAGTGCCTCCGCCCAAACTGGTTTGGGTCAAACCAGTCCCATGCTAGGGAGACTGGGAAGGTGTCACAGCTGCACTGCTGCAGTTTTCTGGCACAGTCCCTCACGACTCTTGCCTCACCCTGCAGGAACTTTCCTGAACTTTGTGGCCACTTCCCGGGTCATCAGGTACAGGAAATGAAATGTCTTGTACCTGTCCATAATGCCCTGCACTCATCTATGGCTGCCCTAGTGCATCCAGTGGGGGCTGGAGGGAGGTTGTAGGATGTTCACCCTATTTCTCAGAATACCCTTCTGGTCCCACAATGTTTTGCAGGTTCTCCCACAACCCTGGGGAGCAGTGCGGGGAACTGTGGAATGGGAGTGCTGTGTACTATTTGCAGATGCTAAGACAGTCGGGTCCAGGACCACACAAAACTAAAGGCCTGCCCCCTCAGGTATGGGGTAGGAACCACTAAGCCCAGGCCACAGAGTACGGAGTGTGGACACTCTGAACTGATTTACAGAGCCAGGCTAGTAATGCAAAAGCCATGGGTGCTAGAAACCCTTACTTGTAACATTTAGCCTTGGATCAGAGCCATTTTTGAGTATGGACAGGGCTGGAAGGAGCTGCTGGAAAGGCAAGCAGGATCCCAACCGCTGTGTCCACCTAGGCATAACTAGCATTACCAACTCCCCTTGGTGGGTTAACTCAGACATTGACTTTTCCCCCTCTTCAATTCCTCACTCCAGTAGAATCTGGCGATCACAAGAACTGAGAATGCAGGAGACCACTCAGCAGCAGCTTTACTTACACTGGTATCTTTGTTTTAACCCAGCCTTTGTTCTCCTGTTCCTCTTTCTTGAAGCTAAGACATAAATCCAGGTCCTGACCACCTGTGGTATTCAAGTTCCCCTGGCACTTTTTCTAAAATAAGGGGTGTCACCTCTGTTATTCTGGCTAAACTCAGGTAACTACATTTTCCCGACCTCAGCTCCCCCATCGGTTTTGACTGGAAAAAGATATTCTCCACCTCCTGTCCTAATTTGTGGTGTCATGTTGCTGTAAAGTGCAGAGCTGCTTTATTCCCTCCCCTCCCCAGAGGTGGCTGCATTTCATGGGTGGGAGAAAGCGATCCCACCATATCCAGTACCCTTTCCTGTTGCGAGATCTAACTTGGTGTTGTTTAAAACCTTCGGTTAAAGTTTCTGTAGACGTGTAAAATCAGAGGGGCCTGCTTTTCAATTATGTTTAACACCTGCCGCCATTCCAGTGGAAACTGCAGATACTAGAAAATTGGGTCCATTCTTAACACAGAAGAAGACAAGGTCCCTGGCCCAGAAAGCTTGCAATGTTTTCCCTTTTGTTGAGTAAAACAGCTAATAACTCATCCATCAGGAGAAGATTTAAACACAAGATCTTGTAGGATAAATATTAATTGTCTGTGCAGTCATCCATCAACATAACATATTCAACTCAAGTGTCATTATAAATCTTCATGTCAGAAACATATTTTAAGTTCTTCTACAGTTCACACATCATAAAGAATTTGACAGGAATGCCACAGCACCGGGGCTACAAACCCCAGCTCTCCCCTCAGCTAAGTGCTAGCTAGTTAGATGTTAAACCCCCAAACTAAAATCAAACAAATCTAAATAGTAAGTAAATAAATAGATGATTCACTGGTCTAATCCAAAGTGGTATTTCCTCTGGTTCTGTCTGAGAAGTAGACAGCACTGGAAGATTCTGTGCATTTATATCTAAGGCTATAGGGAAACATTGTGTGTACAATGCCTGCCCAGAACATTAGGTAATTACTTAGGCTAGCTGGATTAAAGCTGGCTCGGGGATGTCTCTATGAGATACAATCACATCATGTGATTGCAGTGTAGCTATACCCTCTGGATCATATCACCGTGCACCCGTAATCTTTTTTTAATGCCTTTTTATTGATATATTTATATGGATATTTTATTAAATCTGCAAACAAACCAAAGTGCACAAAATTGCCCTTTTGGCATGACAAATATACATCCCCTCTTCCAGATACAGTGTGTGTTAAAGAATGACTATTATCTGACATGGGCTCAGAGATAACATTTCCACGTGGGTGATCTTTTCCCACTTCCTCCCCAATTATTCTGTATTTTGAAGGGCAATAGTTAATCAGGCCAAAGATCACTGTGGGGGAAAAGACAAGCTGGCAGAATTTGAAAGAGGATTCGAGTCCTTTCATCTCAGCTTCTCACTGTAGACTCTCAATGCAGAAATGAGTTTCACAATAGGTTCTAAGGCACCACTGCCTCCGATTTTGTTCAGTAGAGCAAAGTGCAAGACAGTTGTGGAGACAGAAGTCACAGGAAGCTTGAGGGCAAGATTATGCAACTCTTAATCCCATCTATGGGACATTTTGAATGGGTAAGGGTTCACCAACGGAAGGGTTGCACAACCCAGCCCTAAAAATCTGGCAAGTAAATTAAATGCAAGGGCCAAATTTTATCTCAAGAGCTGTATATGCACGTGAATGAAAATGAATGAGGAATGCCTCTTGGGCCCTCTGCCCACAACCTGAGAGAAAGGAGAGCCCAGTGGCTAGCCCAATAGTCTAACACTTGGGAGACTCCAGTGCAATTCCTTGCTCTGCCACAGACTTCCTTTATGACCTTGGGCAAGTTACTTCATCTCTGCATGTGTCATTTCCCTCCCTACAAAATGGGGAGAGTAGCACTTTCAGAGAGTTGTTTTGAGGAGAAATATGTTGAATAGTGTGGGGTGCTCAGATCCTAGTGATGGGGTCCATAGATAGAGCACAGAGCATGGTTTGGGGTAGGAAATGGGGTGTTCCTGTGCAAAGAGAGGACAGATACAACTTAGATAATATTTTTACCTCAGGGTTCCCAAAACACAGACAAGGTTTTCATCTCGGTGGTACATGTCATCTTTATCCATACAGCACCTTTTAGAGCATGCTGTTTCCCAAGTGACATCCAGAAGGAAAATAATTTGATTACTAACACTGATAGTGTTTTAATAATAGTGATTAATGATAGTGATTAATAACAGTAACCAGTTAATAATAATTCATGTCTATACCTATGCAAGGCTTAAAAAGAAAACTTTACGTATACAGGCCCTGATGCAGATCTGACTTGCACCAGTGCAAATGAGGAGTGACTCTGCTGCAGTTACTGCAGTTGCATTGGAGTCAAACTAATATAAGCAAGATTACAATCAAGCTAATGACTTGGGCTGGGTACAGAGCTGACCCTTCTGAATTCAGGGGGCGATATAAATCGGAACCTATTATCATTTATTATATTGTGTTGTGGTAGCACCCAGGAGCCCCAGATATGGACCAGGACCCCATGGTGCTAGGCACTGTACAAGCACAGACAAAAAGATGGTCCCTGCTCCAAATCCAGATGCAAATAGTGGGGCTTGAGAAGATCCCTGCTGATGATAGCAGTGATGCTCCAAGTACATAAAGTCCTGGAGTCACCACGTTTCACTGAATATCAGGTAGCGCATGAGACCGTAACAGCACAGTTATGCCAGTTACATAGCAGGGAAGAGGGTAGATTAGGGCTAGATCATACATTTAGATGCACAGAGTGAGCAGCTTCTGTGCTCCCCAAAGGGCAGAGATTGCACTTGTCCCTGACCCTTGCTCATAGAATTCAAGGGGTGGCAAGTCTCCTTATTCCCACACACCCTTTTGCACCCCCATTAAGGACAAGAGACACTCTGGCTCTTACTGACTAGCCATGCATCATGGTGTTTCATTGACACTGATACGTTCCAGCTTCTCCAAGACCCTCTGGAATTGTCAGAGGGTGCTTCACAGATAAGAACTTCTCACAAGGAAAATGCCACTGTGCCCTGTAAAATGGGCTCAAGCTGATTCCACGTAGAGTGTAACTCCAGATGTCACTCTATGATCAGATTCTGCATTAGGATTAAGGCCGGGCCCAACCAGGGCAGGTTTGCGGGGGGTGCATCTCACTCAAACATGAGACCGTAGAATGGTTCAGTGCCTTTCCCGTTGATTGGCAGAACAAAACAACCATGCGAAGCTGTGCCACCACAAAGCCATGGTCTCCTCCTGCCATCAGGGAAGCACCTCCCCGCATGGTGACATCACGTCGTATCACTGCACCACAGCCCCAGCACTCCCGAAATAAAGGAAGGACTCTAACTGCAGAATCAGAGGCAGACCCAGGGAAGTCAGAACTGTTCTGTGAATTTCAGGACACCGGGCATCTCCACCCCAACTGCCAGTGGCATCTCACCTCCGCAGATGCTAAAACCAGCAAGGCAAATCTATAGGACACTGGAGGATACAAGAGAATACCCAACAACTTTGAATGCACACACTGATCCAGTGTCATATGCAGTGTTGCTGGAGCCATATTGGTCCCAGGATATGAGAAGGACAAGATGGGTGAGGGAATATCTTTTATTGGACCAACTTCTGTTGCTGAGAGAGCCGAGCTTTGGAGCTAACACAGAGCTCTTCTTCTGATCTGGGAAATGTACTTAATGTCTCAGTTAATGGGCCACTTCACCTTGAACCGTCCCTTGAAATATGCTTTAACTACTGTGACAGACCCGAACCAGTGGGGTACAGGAGTCTGGTAGAGGGCAAATATACTGGCCACTGGATGAACAATTTTCTGTTCCCTGAGTGACTAGAGCAGGGGCTGCACTAGAGTAATCAGGAACCTGCTAGAACCAATTCAGGCAGACAGGCTGATTAGATCACCTGCAGCCAATCAAGGCAGGCTAATTAGGGCACCTGGGTTTAAAAAGGAGCGCACTCCAGTCAGGCAGGGGGAGAGTCAGAGGAGAGGAAGTGTGTGTGAGGAGCTGGGAGCAAGAGTGTTTTCAGACACCAGGAGGAAGGTCCTGTGGTGAGGATAAAGAAGGTGTTTGGAGGAGGCCATGGGGAAGTAGCCCAGGGAGTTGTAGCTGTCATGCAGCTGTTACAGGAGGCACTCTAGACAGCTGCAATCCACAGGGCCCTGGGCTGGAACCTGGAGTAGAGGAGGGGCCTGGGTTCCCCTCAAACCTCCCAACTCCTGATCAGACACAGGAGAAGTTGACCCAGACTGTGGGGAAGATCACTGAGGTGAGGAAATCTGCCAAATAAGCGCAGGACCCACCAAGGTAGAGGAGGAACTTTGTCACAACACGTACTCCAAACAATCTGCTCCACCTTGTATTTAGCTGTGACACTTGGAGTATGTTTCTCAGACCTGTAGAAGAGCTCTGTGTAAGCTTGAAAGCTTGTCTCTCTCACCAACAGCGTTTGGTCCAATGACAGATATTATCTCCAGGGCTGCCAGGGTGGGGAATTTGCCCCGGGCCCTGCAGGGGCCTCCATGAGAATATAGTATTGCAACTTTTTTTAATGGAAGGGGCTCTTAAAATTGCTTTGTCCCAGGCCCCCTGAATCCTCTGGGTGGCCCTGATTACCTCCCCCACCTTGTCACATTCATCCATTGTAAGAGGAGAGAAGATTCTCAGGGAGAACCTGCTGTCTGAGGCCACTGACTCTATACGTTCTGCTTTCAGGTATACGCACTGGGTAAACAGAAGCTAAGATAATCAGTTAAGATGTGGCGTGACACACTGTTTGTGTGAAATTCAGCCCTGTTTACCGTGACTCATCACAACGGCTACACCCTGCATAAATCCCCTTTAAGCCTTCAAAATAGGGGCCTACGCAGTATGTAGGCCGGGGACTGGCCTTTTGCACAGGGGTGAATTTTACCCCTTATGAGCATTAATCACTGAAGTAAATCATGTTGCAGCCTTCTGAACAAGCTGCTGCGCTTGCAAGGATTTATCAGGCAGCTGATAATGATGTAATCTAATCTAGGAATATATACATCAAGGACAGGCATTTGGTAATTAACATAGGGTGAAATCAAACAAGATATTGATACAAGAAACCCCGTATTAAAAGCTTGTCTAGTCCTGAATAACACCATGCATGGAAGCCTTTTCCTACAGAATCAGACTGTTCACACATGGAGTAATTCAGGAATACCTATTCCTCTTTAAGTTCATACTCTACCTTCTTATGAAATAACTTTCATGTGTAGATAGGCCCTGAGACAGCATTAACTTAATGGAGACCTGCAAAGAAAAAGGGAAAAAAAATGGATTTATGCCATTTTGTGCTTCTGTATCAAACTGGTAATGAAACCCCTAGTCAGGAGCATTTCACCAGGCTGGGGGCTCTGTCCTTCACATTTCTCTCAAATCCCCTGGTGACATCCTCTAAAACATGGGAAGGCAGTATGAGTTAGTGACCAGACCACTGGCCTGGGACTCAGGAGCTTTTTACGGGGTTTGCCACTGGCCTACTGGATAATCTTGGGCAAGTCACTTTGCCACTCTCTGCCTCGGTTTTCCCATCTGTAAAGTGGGGGAAATCATCGAAATGTAAGGCTGGAAGGGACCTTGGGAAGTCATCTTGTTCATCCCCCTGTGCTGAGTCAGGATTAAGTATACCTAGACCATCCCTGACAGGAGTTTGGCTAACCTGGTCTTAAAAACCTCCAGTGACTGGGATTCCACAACCTCCTTAGATAACCTGTTCCAGTGCTTAACTACCTTTCTCGCTAACCTACACCTCCCTCAATGCAAACAAAACCGATAATGTTTTGTCATATGCTCAGTGAACATAGAGAACAATTGATCACCACTCTCTTTACATCGTTTTCCATATTTGAAGACTGTTCTTTGCCTGTCCCCCGTCTGCCTTCTCAAAACTCTAAACCAGGGGTGGGCAAACTTTTTGGCCTGAAATTGTATGGAGGGCCAGTTAGGGGAGGCTGTGCCTATCCGACTCCCCCTGCTTCTCGCCCCGACGGCCCCCCCTGGGACTCCTGCCCCATCCAACCCCCGCACTCCCTGTCCCCTGACCGCCCCCGGACCCCTGCCCCTGACTGCTCCCCGCCACCCCATCCAACCCCTCCTCTCATTCATGACTGCCTCCCCTGAGTCCCTGCTCCCATTCAACCCCCCTGTTCCCTGCCTTCTGACCACCCCAGCCCCTATCCACACCCCTGCCCCCTGACCACCACCCTGATCTCCCCTGCCCTCTATCCAACACCCCCTGCCCCCTTACTGTGCTGCCTGGAGCACCAGTGGCTGGTGGTGCTACAGCCGCGCTGCCCAGAGCACCAGGACAGGCAGCCGTGCCACCCGGCTGGAGCCAGCCACGCCACCATGCAGCACAGAGACCGGGTCCTGCCGCCCAGAGCATTGCACCAGTGAGCTGAGGCTGCGGGAGACAGGGAACAGCAGGGGAGGGGTTAGGGGGTAACCCTCCCAGTCCAGGAGCTCAGGGGCCGGGCAGGAGGGTCCTGCGGGCCAGATGTGGCCCGCAGGCCAAAGTTTGCCCACCTCTGCTCTAAACTAACCATGGCCAGTTCTTTCAACCTATCCTCACAGGTCCAGGTTTCACTAAACCTTTTATCATTTTTGTTGCTCTCCCGTGGACTCTCTCCAATATGTTCACATATTTCTATGTGCATCTACACAGCAGCTGGGAGCTTGCTTCCGTGCTAGCTCTGCTTTAGCTAGTGTGCTAAGACTAGCAGTGTAGTCAGGGATAGCAGAGGTGGCAGCTTAGGCTAGACACCCAAGGACAAACCCCCCTGGGCCCCCACTGCCATGGTTACCCCCAGCTAGCCTGCTATTTTTAGCACACTTTCTCTAGCAGAGATGTCTCATGTCTGTCTACTCAAGCGAGGAAGTACGCTCCCAGTTGCAGTGTAGATGCACCCTCAACATGCATCCAAAACTGGCCAAAATTCTCCAGCTAAAGTCTCACCAGTGCCAAGTACAGCAAGATAGTTACCTCCCCTATCTCACATATAACACTCCTGTTAATACACCTATCCTCGGGCGATGCTCTGGAACTGCTCCCCACAAAGCCAGCCACCCACTTTGGGGAGCCTCCTGTCCCTTGGAGCAGACTGTCTTCAGGGCAAGAAGCTCACACAGCTTCACCTTCCTGGGTCTGACCTTGGAGCATTCAGCACATGCCCCTCCGTGCGCTTCCCACAGCGAGTCCACCCAGGCGGGGTCCTGGAGAAGCCAGAGGGTCCTGCACCCCCACTTCGCAGTCAGATGTGACTCTCAGCCAGCCAGTAAAACAGAGGTTTATTAGATGACAGGAACACGGTCTAAAACAGAGCTTGTAGGTACAGAGAACAGGACCCCTCAGCCGGGTCCATTCTGGGGCCCAGTGAGCCAGACAACCCCGTCTGCCCTCACTTCCCATCCCCAGCCAGCTCCCAACTGAAAAACCCCCTGCAGCCCGTCCTTTCTGGCCTTTGTCTCTTTCCCGGGCCAGGAGGTCACCGGATCTCTTTATTCACCTTTAGCTATTCCCTTGCAGGGGGAAGGGCCCCAGCCATTTGTTGCCAGGATACAAAGTGTCGGCCATTTATGTACACTGGAGGCTTAAGAAAAGCATAGGGGAAACTGAGGCACCCACACAGTATTCAGAGGAAACATTAAGAACAGTCCCACTTCGTCCCAACACCCTAGAATGGCATTTGCCTTTTTCATTGCAGCATCACATTGCTGGCTCATAATCAATTTGTGATCCACTAGAACCCCCAGATCCTTTTCAGCAGCACTACTGCCTACCTGCTTATTCCCTGTGTTGTAGTTGTGCATTTAATTTTTTCCTTCCCAGGTGTAGTATTTTACACTTGTTGTTACTGAATTTCATTGTACTGATTTCAGACCAATTCTCCAATTTATCAAGGTCATTTTGAAGTGTTATCCCGGCTGCCAAAGTGCTTGCAACTGTCCCCCTCCCCAAGCTTGGTGTCATCTACTGACCCCTGTAGAACCCCTCTTAACACGTCCACCCCATGTGACAGCAAACCATTGAAAACTACTCTGAGTACAGTTTTGCAATCAGTTGTGCACCCACCTTATAGAAATTTCATCTAGACCATATTTCCCTAGTTTGTTTCTGAGACTATCATTAGAGACAGTATCAAAAGTCTTACTAAAGTCCAGATATATCACAACAATATTCCCCCCATCCATTAGGCTGATTACCATGTCAAACAGTAAATTAGAATGGTTTGGCATGATTTGCTCTTGACACATCCAGTGTGGTTATTACTTATCACCTTACTATCCTCCCGGTGTGAACAAACTGATTGTTTAGAACATAAGAACGATCATACTGGGTCAGACCAATGGTCCATCTATCCCAGTATCCTGTCTTCCCACAGTGGCCAATGCCAGGTGCTTCTGAGGGAATGAACAGAACAAGGCACATATGGCATGATCCATCCCCTGTCATCCACTCTCAGCTTCTGGCAATTAGAGGTTTAGGACACCCAGAGCATGGGGTTGCATCCCTGATCATCTTGGCTAATAGCCATTGATGGACCTATCCTCCATGACCTTATCTAATTCTTTTTTGAACCCAGTTATAGTTCTGGCCTTCACAACATCCCCTGGCAAGGAGTTCCACAGGTTGACTGTGCATTGTGTGAAGAAGTACTTCCTTTTATTTGTTTTAAACCTGCAGCCCAATAATTTCATTGGGTGACCCCTGATTCTTGTGTTATGCAAAGGCATAAATAACATTTCATTTTCCACTTTCTCCACACCAGTCACGATTTTCTAGACCTCTACCATAGCCCTTTTCATTGATTCTTTTTCAAGCTGAAAAGTCCCAGTCTTTTTAAATGCTCCTCATGTGGAAGCTGTTCCATATCGTAACCATTTTTGTTGCCCTCCACTGCACCTTCTCCAATTCCAATATATCTTTTTTGCGGTGGGACAGTCAGAACTGAATGCAGTATTCAAGGGGTGAGTGTACCATAGATTTATATAGCGCCATTATGATATTTTCTGTCTTATCCCTGTCCCTTTCCTAATGGTTCCTAACATTCTGGTAGCTCTTTTGACTTCCACTGCACATTGAGTGGGAGTTTTCAGAGTGTTACCAGATTTGCCCGTTACTTTGGGGTACGCTCATTTATTCGGGTTACTCTTCTGGGAGGGGGGGTTTCTATTTGAGTATAATTCTATCAATGTACTGCCTGTGTCATGTGTGTGTTCATATGGAGCTCTACTTCTCCCTTATGCAAGTCCCCTCCCACTGGAGCTAGCCTGCAGGACCTAGGTTCCAGGGACGGACGGACGGACACGCACACAGACACCCCCCCCCCAAGTGGACCGGGTCAATCAGCACTTTCAAGCTGACCCCCTTATATGTCCCTGGACTCAATGGGCTGGGTCAAGCAGCACTTTCAAGCTGCCACCCTTATGTGTCACAGATTCAGCATGTCCCTCTCCCTGCTCTCACATCACAATGGTACTGGTAGTAACCCACTTGATGAGCAAACCCCACTGTATTTTGGGCGCTGCAGGGATCTTTAGCTTAGGTAAAAGAAGCGTTGCTGAAGAGTAAATGAGGGAAGCTAAAAACACAAAAGAGTAAAGTTCAGCAAGAGAAAGAGAAGCAACCAGCTCAACCATAAAAGTTATTTATTGAATAATAGTGATAACTACCCAAGAAGGGCTAAACCAATATAACAGTTACATTATTAAAGCTTAATACCTGAGGTAGAAAAGAAAACAGAGAGAGAGAGGGAGGGAGGGCTCTCACCCACTCCATGAGGCTTGAACTGGTCGGGGTTCCCAGATGATGGTGATAGCTCAGGGTCCTGCGTGCTGGAGACAGGCAGAGCCCCCAGCACAATCAGTCAGGAGAAGATGGCATCTCAGTGGAACTGATGCAGTTTGGGTCTATGCATCAGAACACTTACTGGAGGGTGAGTAGGGATTTTTGTAGAGAAAATACAATGGTTCAAGGGAGAACACTAGATTTGTTTATAGGTAAACTGATGACTCAAGGGTTTTCTTTAGGCTAGACAATAGGAGATGATCACTGCTAGCTATGAGTGATGTTTCTTGTGGGGAGCTCACAATGGAGTTAGGGAGCTTCAGTATTTTGGATAGCAATCAAGGACTCGTTACTACATTTCAATAAGGAGAAGTTGCCTGACCTTTGCTATTGAGATTAAGTTTATCTCACTTGTCAGCAAGCCTGTCTAGATAATGATTACCCGAGCCAAAATTCATTCAGTGAAGTCTTCTTTTCTTTTTTTTTTTAAAATGTTCCTCTGTATTGTATATTTGAGTATAATAAAAGAACCTAACGCCCCCAAAGGATTTGCAGACAAAGGGTGTAAACGGGGGGAGGGGGAGTTAGCATTGTGATCAATCAATTATTGTAAACAACTTATAACAAATATGAATAGGGGCTTGGGTTTAGTTTTCCAGACTCATGAACAGCAATTTATTTGAACAGCCTTGAGATAATCAGGTTAGAGTGAAATCCACTGTAGTAAATACCAAGATGAGAGAAAAGTGCTTCTCTAAAGTCTGGTCTGCGCTAGGAAAACTACCAGTTGTTGATGATGGGGCCTACGCTGGGGAAATTTCCCCCCAACTCTAACTGGTTTTAAACTGGTTCCACTCACCTGACTTCCCACTGCACATCACTGGAGGTGCTTGTAGAGTATGTCAAGCTACATGCCGCAGGGAAAAGCCTGCTGCGTCCACACTGTGTGGCGTGTAGCTACATAAGGCAGAGAGAGGCTCTGGCAGGGGAAGACAGCAAGGAAAAGCTTCAGCAACTCCCTGCTGCCAGAGTCTTTTCCCGGTGCTGGAGTCTTTCCCTGCCGCAGGCAAGGGTCCAGGGAAAGGGTGGGGCACCACCACATCTTCACGGCTGTCGCTGGATTAAAGCTAACACAGGTATGCGTACCCAGCCCCCACACTACAATCACCACTTAACTTCGCAGTGAAGACGTACCCATAGACAGGCCTTGGGTGTCAGGGCTGAATGAAATTGAAATGGGGATGGACACAGTCTTAGTGCAAGCAGTGGTGCTGGAAGACGTTTTACAGTGGGGTGCTGAAAGTCAGGGGTCCCCAAACTTTTTACTTCACACCCCCCTTTACGCCTGTCCATGCCCCCTCTCCTCAGAGCTGGGGCCAGGACTGGGCTGTGGCTCCAGGGGGTGGGGAGGACGGGGGTGAAGGGGCTGAGGCTGGGACCACAGCTCGGGTGGGAGCAGAACCAGGGCCAGGAGTGCAGCCCCCAGCGGGGGCTGGTAGCAGCCGGGACCTCGGGTGCGGGGCAGAGGGCAGCTGGGACCCTGGGCATGGGGACAGGAGCGGAGCTCCAGGCACAGGGCTGGCAGCAGCCAGGGGCGTGGGCCAGGAGCAGAGCCTCAGGCGCGGGGCCAGCAGTGCTGGGACCTTGGGCGTGAGACCGGCGGCCAGGACCCTGCACAAAATCTGGGGGTGCTACAGCACCCTCCCCCCCCCACACCCTAGTTCCCATATCGAGGAGTGCAAGACTAGAGCAGGCTTTAACCATGGTCTCAGAAATCGGTCCTAGTCTACACTTGCAGTTCGACTGATTCACTAGGATTTGTACCTGTCACAATTTAAAACACTCTCTGTCAGATCCTGGTGTTTTTACACAGCCCTTTCTCAGGCAGAAGCGGCGTTGGGCCATTGGCTTCGTTTGGCACTGTTGTCTCAGTGGGATCTGCCCATTGGGTAATGAAGCCAAATCTCCTAGGGAGTGGCACACACTTGCAAGGTCCCTGAGTGCAGGATGTTGTAATTGGATCTCAAATTGGCTGAGAGGCTCGTTAAAACTCCTGCAGCCTGGCAAAGCCCTGGTGACTCAAAACCCACATTTTGTCCTCCGCCCACACGCAGAAGTGGGTGGGAGTTTAGTGTCAGAATCAGAGACGGGACCTGGTCAAACACCATAGGCCCTGGAATCCTCGTCCATCCAGCGAGAGTGAGTGATGAATTACGCCCACGAGACAGCCTGTTTCTGATAACAGCCTACCAATAACGTGTGCAGGCCGGGCCGGAACCTCTTGCTTCACAGTCCATTTGGGGGATCCTCTCTCACAAAAGAGACAACCATGCATAAATATTAGCAGCATTTCTTATCTACCAAGCCCTCTTGGTGGTCTCACCGCTGCTCAGTGCAACATGACCCCTGCCCAAAGCGGCTCATTACCTGAATTACACGGAGGGCCAGATGCCCTGAAGCTGGCTGGAGAAGGTGTAAATGGGTCCCTGTGTAACACCGACAGACCCTGGTCATGAGTGGGTGGGATTGAACCTGAGACCTCTGAAGCTAAATGCATGACTCTCTACTGCATGAGCTAAAAGCCATACGGCTCTTAGCTCAGGCTGTAGAGCAGACTCATTAATCCCTCTCTAAGTGGTCTCGGTGCCACTAGATGGGAGAGAACACAAACAAAGGCACCCATGAGAGGAGAGGGTTCTCTGGCTATTGTTTTGTGCAGGTTTGCGTGTCTGAGAGAAACAGCAAAAAGACCAGAGAAGCTGAGAGAAAAGGCAGCAAGAAAGCAACAGACAAAGCCTGAACTAGAACTGGGAGCATGGCCTTGAGAAAAGCCTAGAGAGACACAGCCTTTGGGGCTGAGAGCTGGCTGAAAGAGGCTTGGAGCTGTGAGAAAAACAGCTGGCTCTTGTGATTTGATTTGTCCTGTGTTCAGGGAAACAGGACTTTGTACATAAACTGGACTGCATCAACAATACCTGGCCGTATCATCAGTTTCCTCTTCTAACTGGAACAGCATGCAAGAGCCCAGGTTTTTAACTAACTGCTCGGGTCAAAAGGGGTAACACAAAGTTTACCCCAGCAGATGCTAACTGGATTAATATAGCCCAGACAATGCGGCTCAGACATATGCTGTAATAAACCAGCTGAATAAAGAAAGCTCTTGTCACAGACAGTGAAGAGTTGTGGATTTCTTTAGTGGGTCATCCCTGAAACGTTTAATGGAAGCTGTGAGGTTTAAGGAGGGGTTCGGAAGAACCAAATTTGGTCAGTAGAGCTGGTTGGAAAATGGAGTTGTTTTCTGTGGAAATTTGTGATTTTTCATTGAAAAATTGAAAAATTTTGGCTGAAAATGAAAAAATTGGGGTTTTAAGTTTTGTGATTTTCTGACAAAAAAAATCAGAGGGAAGCAGAAACATACTGCACAAATTTACATGTAGTCAACCCTTCAATTTTCCATAGAGAAAAGTTTTGATAGAAAATTTTTCCTAGCCCTAATGGTCATCTAGTAAACAAGGAGACTTCCCAGCATAAGGAGCAACAGGGGTGAGAATGGGAGATGGAAAAAGAAGAGACTAATTAGGCTGATGGCTTAGGGAGAATGACAGAAATCCTCAGGGGCCGTAGGAAGAGATGAGATCAGAGATGGACTAAGGCGCAGCGCTGTGCAAACCTCTAAGAGTGACAAATGGAAGCCTGGATTTGATGCACAAACCAGGCAGAGACCAGCCAAGGAAGGATGATTCCAAGCAGTGAGGAGGATTTTCACAGTAGCTTTTTGGATGGACGGATCATGCAACAGTTCAGCATGGAGGCTGCTGGTCACCTCACAAATTATGCAGCTTTTTAGAGACACTAATATGCAGATCTGAGTGCAGTGATTATCCTTAAGTAGCCAACTGGCAGTGAGTGGGTGGGGAAGGGGGAGTCTAGGGATGGCTTGTTGCTGTTTCTTTTCCCCTGCTTTTATGGTAGCACAGGGCTTTATCACCTCCGCTGCCATCACTGATCTAGTGGCAACCAGCTCTTTTTTCATAAGCTCAGCCCGGATATGGAGACAAAGGGCAGTGATCAAGCTTGGATCTGAAACAAAGTTTTTCCAAGTTTGGAACTGGGGTTTTGGTTCAGACTCATCTGTATCTTCATTGACCTATTGGAGGATGGTCACAGCTTTTTAATACTATTGTGAGATCCAGAGAGAACCCTGGATTGCAACACAAGTTGCCGTTACATTGATGCTGCCAAGCATTACGAGTGGGTGATATGTGTAGCTGTTGGACCATAGCCATTGCTCTTTGTGACAGTATGTTGGGAAGAGCAAATGAAAATCTCTACGCCTCACACAGCACCACACCCAGATGTCAAAATATCTTCCCAGCTGCCCTGCTCTTTCTAATGTGTTTCCAGAGCTCTAGTCCAGGGGTTCTCAAACTTCATTGCACTGCGAACCCCTTCTGGCAGCAAAAATTGCTACATGACCCCAGGAGGGGGGACCGAAGCCTGAGCCCACCCGAGCCCGGCCGCCCTGGGCATGGGAGGCCAAGCCAAAGCCTGAACCCCGCCTCCCTTGGTGGGAGGGGTCAAAGCTGAAACCAAAGGGCTTCAACCCCAGGTGTGGGGGCCTGTAGCCAGAGCCCCACCACCCAGGGCCGAAGCCAATGCCAGAGCCCTGCCGCCCAGGGCTGAAGCCCTTGGGTTTCAGCCCCAGGCGGTGGGATTCGGGCGTCAGCTTTGGTACCGGGTGGTGGGATTCGGGCTTTGGCCTCAGGCCCCAGCAAGTCTAAAGCCAGCCCTGGTGACCCCATTAAAACGGGCTCATGACACACTTTAGGGTCCCAATCCGCAGTTTGAGAACCGCTGCTCTAGTTGGTTTGAATCATTTGGCTTTTTCTCTGACAACCAGCAGACAAAATCTCTCTGTACTTCCCCCCCACACATTTCTTTAGTTTTACAGAAGCTGCTTTGTATTTTGTTACATCTGTAATTCCGCGTCTTTGTCAAAAATAACCTACCCCACTTTGCAAACTTAAGTCAGCAGCTGAGGGCAATTTATCACTGACCATTGCTCAGTCATATGTTAATGTTTGAGCAAGGCCATAAAAGAATGACATCATATGACCTCTGACCAACTTTCAAGGCAATGAATCTTTATAAAGCCCAAGCGCTGGTTATTGACAAGCTACATTCTCTCCTGACAGGCCACAGAGAACATCTCCATCATGAACTTCAATGGAAAGTTTGAACTCCAGTCCCAAGAAAATTTCGAGCCTTTCATGAAAGCCCTTGGTAAGTATCAGATACATGTAACTATGTTTAGTGTGTGTTGCCTCTGTCCATATGTAGTGTCCAACATTGGTTAAAATGAGTCTATTGCGTGCAGGCATTCAGGATTTAAATGAAAATAATTTTAATTTCTAATATTGAATTTTACTGTCCTTAATTTTTATACATGTGGTCTGATGCATTCATGAAAAGAACACATGATGGAATGAGTCTCTATGATTGACATGCAGGAAACACTGCATAAAATTCTCTGGCCTGTACTATGCAGGAGATCAGTCTAAAATACCATAATGGTCCCTTCTGCCCTAAGAGTCTGCGGGCCAGATCCTCAGCTACTGCAGACCGGTGTGAATTTCCACCTAAGTCAGTGGAGGTATGCCAATTTACACTGGCTGAGGAGCTGGTCTTAGGAATCTATTAAATGAATCTCTGTTGATTTTTGCCTTGACTCTGCTAATCTGTCACTCTGTTCATTTTGTATGGAACCTCTGATTCAACTGCTTGGCAAGAACTAGGTAAAATGGGCCACTTATTTAGGTGCCTGAAGGTAGATTTAGGTGCCTACTTTTAGACACTCAAGTTTGAAAAATGTTAGCTTACATTTTCAATAATTTTCTGACCAGGGATTGTTTTTTCTCCAGTCTCTCTACATCTCCCACAAAAATTCCTGTCTTCTCCTCTCCTCCATCCACTTTCTTTTGCTTGATCTTTTCTTTCCCCTTAGACTTTCAAGGTGAGGGCAGGGGTGGCATTTCTTCCTCTTTCTAACCAGCCGGGTAGGACCGGGGACAAGTCCTGGGGTTGGAGACTTTCCCAGACTAGACTATGAATGACATTGTTCATTGCACTCAAACAGCAGCCAACTGCCTGGTCCTATGTTAACTTAGGAAGTGTCCCTCAGAGTGAGGCCACTGTGCACCAGCCAAGGAGCCCTCTCAGCCGTGGATTTCACAGCCCGAAAGCTGGCTCTGTTTGTGTGGCTTCCCCATCTGCCCCGGAAGTAGAGCTCCTGAGAACGCTCACTAAGCCTAGGCTTTTCTTTCTGGCCAGGTCTTTCTGATGAATTGATCGAGAAGGGCAAGGACATCAAGAGCATCTCAGAAATTGTACAGAATGGCAAAAAGTTCAAGGTCACCGTGACAACCGGCAGCAAAGTGCTGACCAATGAGTTCACTATTGGAGAGGAGGCTGAACTGGAGACCCCAACTGGAGAGAAGGTCAAGGTAGGTGCCCGGTCCTCCCTTCGTGTAGGGCTGTGGGTTGCTGAGCATCTCCTGTGGGGTGCTGAGTGCCCTGAGAGTGCTCAGTCCCCTGGAAGGGGCCCTCTGCACCTTGCAGGATCCTGCCCTGACACCACGTCCCAGCTACACTGTCCCACAGAAAGGGCTGAACTGACATTGCCCCCCGTACAAGGCAGTTGATTTCTAGTGGACTTGTAGCACTTTATTTCCTTTTCATCTAACCCAGCGGTGCCCCAGATTTGCTCAACTAACAGCCACACCATCAGCTTGGCCCTGGAGATCTGCAAGATGCATCAAAGCCCGTAACTGCTGCTGGGCTAAATTCTCTGCTTGTTTAAATGCGTGCAGCTCTTCTAACTTCAGTGGGATTGCACCCGTTTACACTGGCAAAGAATTTGGTGCCTGGTGTGTAAGAGGGATGTGTGGCTGACAATGATTAGAGCTCCCAGCATGCACATGGATCAAAGTGGAGCACTGCATGCTGGGACCTGTAGTTGCTGTGGCCTGAGTCCCAGGTAGTGAAGTTTAGGTGGCCATGGATTGTATTGTGTAACTTCATGGATTGATCTTGGCTCACAGCTTGGCCATGTGTGATTTATTGTAGTGGAGGCTCCAAACCATAGCTGAGGGAAGCATTGCACAATGGAGAGGACATCTGGCCACTTGGGTGCCATGCCTTGCCCTGTTTTAGACAGGAGCAGAGGTTCTAGACAGGAGACCAGGTTCACTAGGCCCAGGTCAACAGACTCCAGTTCACTGGGCTCACGCCACAGTGCTAAAAGCTGTGTAGACGTTGCAGCTCGGGCTGGAGCTCAGGCTCTGAAACCTAGGGATGGGGTGGGCTTTAGAGCCCAAACTGCAGCTTAAGAGCCCCATCTATCACAGCTATTCTTAGCACTGTGGCATGAGCCAGAGTCTGTCGTCCTGGGCGTGGCGCTCACTGCCATGGGCTGCCATTGGCTGAGTGTCAGCAAAGTTTCAAAAGTGGCCTCAAATGTTGGGTGCCTCTCTTGCTGAGTGCCCTGTTTTAGAACCCCAGGGCTTAACTCTGCTTGTAGTTATATATACAAATATATATAAATAAAAGGGGGGGGAGGGATAGCTCAGTGGTTTGAGCGTTGGCCTGCTAAACCCAGGGTTGTGAGTTCAATCCTTGAGGGGGCCACTTAGGGATCTGGGGCAAAAATTGGTCCTGCTAGTGAAGGCAGGGGGCTGGACTTGATGACCTTGCAAGGTCCCTTCCAGTTCTAGGAGATTGGTATATCTCCAATTATTACCTAACTCGCATAGGCACTAAGCACTTTCCATTGACTTCGGTTGGATGTGTGGCTGCTCACTGTTACTAAATTCCTACTTAAACTCATCACTCGGCACCTCTGATAATCAGGCCTTGGATGTCTAAAGTTAGATGCCCTAAACTATAGGCCACCCCTGAAAATGCAGACTGCAACCTCTCTTTGCCTCAGTTTCCCCATGTGTAACATGTTTGAGAGCCACAGATGAACAATTCTGTAAAAGTGCTAAATACCGTTCTTCCAGACTAGACAGCTGAATCAGGTTTGACTTCACATGGTCTGTTACATTACAAAAGAGACACCGAGTTCCATTTTATTTTTATAAAAGGGGGTGATGAAATGTGGCAGGAGATGTACAGGCATAAAACAAAAACCTGCCTTCTTAAAGAAGGATTATGCACAGGCTCTTTGGCTGCTCTGACTGCTCCTTCCTCTGCCGTTGTTTGCATGTGGAATTAGGGTTCGTAGCTCTTAAAACTGGATGGTTCCTGTTCCTGGAAGGGAAAGGACAGATACAACGGTTCACTTAAAACCCCAGCATTGGCAATTCCTGCACCTCACCGTCTCTATCTCATCAGCAGGTGGCTTTCTAGATCTTTTGAAGGCTGGAGGAATTCCTCAGTCACCTGAAATAGCACTGCAATGCTACACACCTAGAGGTCGCTGAGATCCCACATGTGTTGTACTGGGGATAGCATCATGAACTGCTGGAGCAAACCACAGGCCACCAGCACTTGAGCTAAAGGAGAATCCTCTGCAAGTGTGGCTATAAGAGTTTTACCTTCTATATAACAGCCACTAGGGAGCATGTAGGTTGATACTATTTGTATTATCATACTGCCTGGGAGCCCCAGTCATGGACCAGGACCCCACTGTGCTAGGTGCTGTACAAACGTGGAATAAAAGGACATTCCCTGCCCCAAAGAGCTTACAATCTAAGGAGGTAGACAAATAAATAATGTTTTCCTATTGAAAGACTTTTACTTATGTAATTTCAGTTAGCAGCGATGTTAAACCACTTAGGACTCGTCTACACGGGGACATCCAGGAAAGTTAGTCTGAAGGAACTAAAGGAGTGAGTTGGAAATGGATTAGTTACACCGCATTAAACTCCCGTGTGAATACCCTCATTCAAAATTATAGTGGCCTTAATTTGGTTTAGTAACTAAATGGAATTAAGGCCACTTTTAATTCTGAATAACAGCATCCATCCAGGGATTTAATGTGATTTAACTAATCCACTTCAAATTCACACCTTTAGTTAATTTGGAGTCTTACACTTGCCTAATATATCAAATAATTAGACACATGAGCGTGCAAATTGGTCTTTATTCCACAGGCAGTAATGTTCATGTCTCTCTTCTCCCCTACTCCCTCTCTATCAGGCTGTTGTTCAAATGGAAGGTGACAATAAACTCGTCACGAACTTGAACAAAATAAAATCCGTCACTGAAATAAAGGGAGACATAGTCACCAACGTAAGTATATGAGGTTATATATAACATTTGAAAAACGTCATCACTTACAGCATGAGGCTATGGTGGGAGTTTCTAATGGAGACCAGCAAGTAGCTATCAGCATAGAATACGGACCCAGAGTACTAGTTTATACACGGGCCAGAACTTCCCCAGGTATAAATTGGCATAGTTCTCCTTAGTTCAGTGGAGCTATGCTGATTCTCACCAGCTAAGGATATGCCCTATTAGGTAGTAACGTATGAAAATCAGTTTTTAAATATATCGTGTACAAGCGTGTGCGTAATTTGGCCTTTTGTTAATGACCAACGTCTACCCCAGGTGCTTAAGTTTGGCGGGTCAATCAAGTGGCCATTTTAGGCCATTTTCAATGAGAATGTGCGGTACGCTACATGCTGTACACCCTTAATTATCCAACGGGCATTGGGGCCACTGAAAAGTGTGAATAATCAAGGTTTCAGGTAGGTGAAGAATGTTTTCACTATCATTATGGTAGACATTGTGGGGCATGACTCTGTGTCGGAAAAAACGGGAGGAGGCTCAGCCGACTGGTTTCAAATAAGCAAGGTCACACTGGCCACACGTGTTTTTGAGTATTTATTAATATAGTGAAAGGATTAGCAGTGCAATTTAAAGGAGATACAATTGGTGGGCCTTGGGCCCCACCCTGAAGTGTGGGTCTCTGGTCTGCGGGATCAGAGCCTTGATATGTGTGATATTTGCAGGCTACCTCGGTGAAAGACTAACGCTTTGTGCTTTCTATTTGGTTTTTAGACAATGATCCTGGGAGACATCAGCTACACGCGAATCAGCAAGAGAATCTAGCTATCCTGTGCATTTCCTATACTGTGTAAAGTGTGCCCAATAAAGTACAGTTTGTATTAAAGCACCTTTGTTGTTGTTGTTATTAATTATTATTATTAGCATCCTCCTTGTCATTTGGTGGCAATGTTGTGATTCACAGATGCCTATTGTAAGAGCTGTATTGGCCGCAGTTTCTCTCCATTTTCCGAGTGAACAGCTATCCATATCACAAAAGCCACCACCACGACTGGCGCAAACTGGCTAGCAAGTTCTACACAGAGGGCCCAGTATGAACGGGCTATAGCGACTGTACTACGCTCTGTGCCACAGAAGTGATTCCTCCGGGTCAGCGTTGAGACCCATTGCTGCGGCCCATGCTGTATTTGTTCTGTTGCTAAACACAGGCATCACGTTGTTGGTTCATATTCAATTTGTGGGCCACCAGAACCCCCAGATACTGCAGTACCACCACCTAGCCAGATAGTCCCATTTTGTAGTTGTGCGACTGATTTTTTTCCTTCCTAAGGACTTTGCATTTCTCTTTATTGAATTTCATCTGGTTGATTGCCTACCAATTCTCCCTTTCATCTAGGTCATTTTGAATTTTAAGCCTGTCTTTCAAAGTGCTTGCAAAACTGCTCCTGGCTTGGTGTCATCCACAAATGTTATATGTCCTCCCCACTGCATCAGCCAAGTCATTAAGGAAAATATTTAATAATACCGGACCCCTGGTTTAAAGTGTCTCCATTGGCCTCTGAGTTTATACCCCTGTAGGTCCTTACTAGATCCATCCTCCCAGTTTGACAGTGAACCACTGATAACTACTCTTTGACTATGTTTTTTTTCAACCAGTTGTGCACCCACCTTAGAGTAATTTCCTCTAGACCTCACTGCCCTAGCTTGCTTATCCGAATATCATGTGGGACTGTGTCAAAAGCCTCACTAAAATCAAGATACATCTAGTCTACTGCTTCCTTCCTAACCAGTAGACCAGTAATGCTGTCAAAGAAGAAAATTAGGCTGGTTTGGTATCATTTGTTCTGGACAAATCCATGTTGGCTATTACTTATCACCCTATTGTCCTTTAGGTGCTTACAGACTGGTTGTTGAATAATTTGTCCCAGTATCTTTCCAGGTATCAAATGTCCCATTAAGATGAAGTTTCCAAACATTTATACAGTTGAACACAGCTTCAGGAAGGTGAAACCAATCACACACACTCACACCCTTCAACCTCACTGGGTTGTTAAAGGCCTGACCCATCTTAATGTGCACATCTTCTACGACCCTCTCCCCTCACTAGTCCTTTGCACCCACCAGCGGGGCATGCCCCCTACTTTGGGAAACACTATGGTAGATTTGTATAATACAATGTTCCCTCTTCCTGCCTTGTGGTGGGTAGTCAAACAGTGAACAGTTTGGGCATTTAAAGTGTCTCCATTGGCCTCTGAGTTTACACCCATTGACATGAATTCAGCCATTCAGAAGCCATAGTTTCAGGCTCTCTGCAGGAGAGTCTGGAATTTATTTTTAAACCTTAATTACTTTGCAGAGGAATTTTCTCCAATTTACTTGCAAGTGTCAGGTTGGGCATTCCCAGGGTTGGGGAAGGGGTCCCAGCCCCATGCACACACCAACCCTCTCTCCTAGGTGCATCAGAGTTAAACTCCTGGGAAAAGTACTACGCTTAATGATAGAACAACTCCTTCCCCATGCCAGGCAAACCTAGGAGCAAACCCAGGGGAAGACCTCTAGGTGGAGTTACAGATTCTTTGCCACCAGTACACCATAAAGACTCAGCCCAGGGACAGAGCTCTGGCAGGGGCTCCAAAGCGTCCCTTGCCCTGGTATACCACACAGCACACTGCCCCCATACTTAGCTAGCATGCACTGTGCACTCAGAATGGTGAGTCCTGCTGCATGGGCTCAGCTGTCCGGGCAGCTGTTTGGTGCCTGCCTGCCCCTTGTTCTGTGCTGCTGGTTCTGCTCCTCCTGGGGCAGCTGCTGCTTCTTTGTTCTCCTCCTTCCAAACTTCCTGGGCTTGCATCCCTCCCTGCCCCTCCCCCCACAATCTCTTATTAGCTCAAACTCTCCCAGATGGTCAGTAGCCAGTTCTGTGTCCTTGTTTTGCAGCGGCACTAGGATGACCATATAGCAGGTGTGACAAATCAGGATCGGGGGTGGGAGGTAATAGGCACCTGTATAAGACAAAGCCTCAAATATGAGGACTGTCCTCAATAAATCGGGACATCTGGTCACCCTAAGCGGCACTCCCCCCAGCCAATCAGGTTTGGTGGGAGGGGCTCTACCCACACAAGATTCATCTCTTCTCTGGTCCATCTTTTTTATTTCTAGTGTCCATTGTCAGCTCCTTTGTCTAACTGACTCATCTGCTCCTGACACTAGCTCACCGCAGCAGTAGCTCTGAGAAGTTGGGTTGTTTTTTCCTCTCTCTTTTTTGTTCTTTTCCTTCATAGACTACTTAGCACTTTTAATCCTCAGCATCTTGTACAGATATTAGCTGGCTAATCCTCATGACTCCCTCATCCAGTGGTGAATATCATCTCCCTTGCACAGATAGAGCAGTTGTGAGTGATTTGTTCAAGGCGGCAAAGAAAACCTGTGGCAGACCCAGGATTTGGGCTCAGGAGTTCCTGGCCCCTAGTTCTGGGGTATTAGCTCATGCCTGTGTCTCAAAGCAGTGCCTGGCTCATGTTTCATACATACCCGGTACTTTCAAACAAATGGAGAATCATTTCTTTCACCTCCCTTTTGCCATGGGGAAAAATCACAATGCGTGTTTGATGAAATGTGAGGTTTTGATGAGTCTGCTGGTGGGCAGAATTTGTTTCCACAGCCCTAACAACAATACCAGTTGGTTTCAAAGAAACTCTTGTGATCTCCTGTGCCAATTGAGACAGGCGCTTATATGTGTCAGCCCATCAACATAAGAACAGCCATACTGGGTCAGACCAAAGGTTCATCTAGCCCAGTATCCTGTCTTCCGACAGTGGCCAATGCCAGGTGCTTCAGAAGGAATGAACAGATAATCATCAAGTGAGCCATACCATGTTGCCCATTCCCAGCTTCTGGCAAACAGAGACTAGGGATACCATCCTTGCACATCCTGACTAATAGCCATTGATGGATCTATCCTCGATGAACTTATCTAGTTCTTTTTTGAACCCTGTTATAGTCTTGGCCTTCACAACATCCTCTGGCAAGGAGTTCCACAAGTTGACTGTGCATTCTGTAGGAAAAAAACTTCCTTTTGTTTGTTTTAAACCTGCTGCCTCTTAATTTCATTTGGTGACTAGTGTTATGAAAAGGACTAAATAACACTTCCTTATTTACTTTCTCCACACCAGTCATGATTTTATAGACTTCAATCATATCCCCCTTAATTGTCTCTTTTCCAAGCTGAAAAGTCAACGTCTTATTAATCTCTCCTCATACAGAAGCTGGTCCATACCCCTAATCATTTTTGTTGCCCTTTTCTGAACCTTTTCGAATTCCAATATATCTTTTTTGAGATGGGGCGACCACATCTGCATGCAGTATTCAAGATGTGGGCGTACCATAGAGGCAGAGCCGTCCCTAGGGTATGGGAAAATGGGGTGACCACCCCAGGCCCCATGCTCTGGGGGGTCCTGTGCTTCGTGAGGAGGTGGGCGGGGAGGTGAGGAGCCCCTCTACCAACCTCCCCCTCCCCCAAGCGCCTCCTGCTCGCCGGCCGGCCCTGCCAATCAGCACCTCCCCATCCCTCCCAGCACTTACCGCTGATCAGCTGTGTCGCGGCATCTGGAGGCACTGGAGGGGGGAGCGAGGGCACAGCACGGTCTGGGGAGGGGGAGGAACTGGGCAGGGAAGAGGCAGGGTGGGGGTGGGGACTTGGAGGAAGGGGTGGAGTGGTCACGGGGCCTGGACGGAGCCGGGGGAGCACGCTGGAAACTTGGCACCTATGTCCCGGGCCCCCTAGAGACAGCCCTGCATGGAGGTATATAGAGGCAATATGATATTCTCTGTCTCCCTTTCTGAATGATTCCCAACATTCTGTTCACCCAGCTATGTGGGGATAGAGAATGATACGTAACAAGCAATCAGCGGAGACGTGTGCGGACAGAGACCAAGGTCATCAGCCAATGGCAAGCAGTAAAGAAGCGGAAAAAGTTACCAGGGTCAGTCACAAAACTCCAGAAGTAACACTGTCAGCTGGTCCAGTATGCTGCATAGCGACTAGGTGTGATAGCCAGGCCAGCAGAAGGCAGTAAAACACAGGAACACAATCTCAACCATCCCATATGGATGGGCAGCTTTGGGCTAAAAGGAAACACTTGGGCATGCCCATTACAGTTGACTATGTGGAGAACAAGATGATTTCCAAAATGGTAAGTTGTCCCCCTACCTCTACCCAGTATTATGGCCCCCCTGCCATGACCCTGCAGCAACTTCTGTCTCACACACCCAAGTCTTCAGCTCCATGGCATCCGCTCTGATTCCTCTTTCAATCCAGTAGCACAGCAGTAAGGAGGGAGGAGCACTTTCCTAACTGGAAGCTTCTGAGCAGATGGGTATCATGACCTTCCTAGGACCTAATTTTCCACACACTGAAAGCAATAGCAAAACTCACACTAACTTTAGTAGGCACAAGATCAGGTCTTTAACTTGTATGACTGAGACCAGATTGTCAAATGCTGTAGTAATCTGTAAAGGACCGGATAGTTTTATGTATGCAGTGTTGTAGCCGTTTTGGTGCCAGGATATTAGAGAGACAAGGTGGATGAGGTAATATCACAACATGTGGTGTACTTCATCCAATGCACTAAATGCCACAATAACAGCTAGGTGGGTGAAACCAGACAATCACTACGCTCTTGAATGAACGCACACCGGAAAGCCATTGTGCTTCCCTGAATTAATTCCTGTTTGAATTAGATCATGTCTCTTAGAAAAACGTCCAGTCTTTATTTTAAAATTGCCACTTATGGAGATCCACCCCAAACCCTTGGCTATTTGTTCCAATTGTTAATTACGCTCATTGATCTAGCCTGAATTTATCTAGCTTCAGCTTCCAGGCAGTGGATCTTGTTCTATCTCTGTCGGCTAAATTAAAGTGTCCACAAAGGTACAGGAGGCCAGACTAGATGAGCACATGGTCCCTTTTGGCCTGGGAATCTATGAACCTGCACTTTACAGATGGTGAACAAAAGAACATAAGAACGGCCATATTGGGTCAGACCAATAGTCCATTTAGCTCAGTATCCTACCTTCTGATAGTGGCCAATGCCAGGTGCTTCAGAGGGAATGAACAGAACGGGGCAATCATCAAGTGATTCATCCCGTGACCCATTCCCAGCTTCTGGCAAACAGAGGCTTAGGGACCCCCAGAACATGGGGTT
This sequence comes from Mauremys mutica, assembly GCF_020497125.1. NCBI lineage: Eukaryota > Metazoa > Chordata > Testudines > Geoemydidae > Mauremys > Mauremys mutica. Next base: position 129,849,233 of record NC_059076.1, on the reverse strand, counting down.
GCATTCCTGACCATCTTGGCTATTAGCCATTGATGGACCTATCCTTCAAGAACTTATCTAATCCTCTTTTGAATCCAGTTATGGTTTTGGCCTTCACAACATCCCCTGGCAATGAGTTCCACAGGCTGACTGTGCACTGTGCGAAAAATATTTCCTTTTGTTTGTTTTAAACCTGCTGAATATGGCACAGAAGGCCAAATACAAAGGTGAAGCTAAACTGATGTCATTTACATTCCTTTCCAGCCTCACCAGAGTTCACTTTTTTTTTTAGTTTAATTTAGCCTTAACTCTGAACTTGGCCAGAGAGAGTAATTGACGTTACCAAAGACAATGACAGAGGCGAGACTGGAACACAGATTATGTTGGCTCCCTTACCCATTACACTAGACCGTATTCCTTACCACCAAATAAATCCAAGCTGAACTTGACATTTCTTGAACCAAACCAAGTATGCAGGAAAGATATTGGCAGTGACATCTGTCATTCTCTTCCTAAAGGAACCTGCCCTTTCTACCCACTCCCTGCTCATCAGCATTCAGTTCCTATGGCACACGAGCCCTAAAGCCACCCCCTGGTTATACACTACATTAGACCCATCTGTGGTACTCACTGCAGGCCCCATCTGCCTTGCCTCACAAATTAACTTACACACCAGGCTTAAGCGTGGTTTAAATGTTGTTGTATTGAAACGGGGTAAGCACGACACAGTTTGGTCAGCCGACAGTGCTCCAGCCCAGGATAGGACTGGGGACTAAAGTGCGTAGGAGCAGAGAGGAGGACATCTCCCCCTCCTCCACTAACAGCAGACGGGAGCTCCCACACTGTGGCCGAGGGAAGCCGTGCTTCCCTGCCGCTCCCTGCCCGTTGGTTGGTGTGATGGAAGCTAACCATTCTGTTTCCATCTTCTTTGGCCACTGGCTTGGACCTACACCAGACCACCACCCTAACCTGGTTTGACTTCATCCATGCTGAGATTTAAACCAAGTGTCTATGCACTTTTTAATTGGCAGGCCAGTGTCAGCTGAGCCATCGCCACCCTAGTTTATACGGCCTTAATGGTACCTAAATTCTTCTACGTAAGGTAGGATCTCTAATTAATCTGCATACTGGTCATAAGTACTGCTTAAAGTCTGCTCCATTCAGCAGGTTAGTTCCTACACTACAAGCTCGTTTTTGAACTATAGAAAAATGGCAGGAAAAGTGTCTTTACCTAAAACTTCCTCAGTGCCAAATCCTAATAGCTTTCCTCAGTTGTCACTCAATCCTCACACAGACAAGACTCTCTTTGGGCTGAACCCTGTAGTCCATCCTCATTTTTACTGGGTTTTATCCCCATCCTCACTTAGGCAAGCACCCGTTGACTCCAATGGAAGTTTTGCTTGAGAAAGAACTGATTGAAAGTCTAAGTGAGGGACTTCAAGATTTGGCCTTATATGAAGAGAACTAGCCCTAAAATGAATGATTGCGGAAGCGATGCTATAATGACCCTTTTATTATTTGTGGAAACAAGATCTATTTCCTGTTAAATATTTCTTAGCTGGTGCCCTGAGCTCCTGGAAGAATACTTGTCAAGAGCTACTCTCGGGAGATTTATGTGTTCTTAGTTAGATGGCATTGTGCTCATTACAAATAATCTCTTCAGATTTGGAAGGAAAGGGTTGATGTTCTATCAGATGTGCAGGAATACAGATAACTGGAAGCTATGTGGTTACTGCTTTGTGTGGAAGAGGCCTGATGGAGCTTCATTGGTGGGCTCAGACATAACTTGGATCTTCTGGTTCTTCAGGGCTGCTTCTCTCATTTTGTAATACATGAACTCGTTCTGCTGGAACATGCGCAGCTCCATCTCCGACTGGACACGCATGACCTGCAGGGATGAAATCAAAGGGCAGACCAAGTGGTGAAAACTCTACCATATCTCTCAAAGTAAAGAAATAAAGTACCTTCTAAGGTAGGATAGTGGCCTCCTGCTCCCCAGTTCTGTTAGATGGCTGAACATCGGTGCCATCTAATCACTGTTCAGTGGCCCATGTGACAAGGGAGGATGACCTCAGACCAGTTTCATAACCCATTCCTCATCAGGGAGGCCAAAGGCTGCCCAAACACAGAGACTCAGCTACTCTCCCAAACCCAGTCATGGTTCCTCCTAGACCAGGCTAATTAGTGGTGAGGCAGCATGGTGTAGACAAATACAGGTTCCCATTCCCAAAGTTCTCAACCCAGAGTTCTTCCTGAGCACAAATTCACGGCCAGTGCTAGATTACAGGGCTGCCCCTGTGCCTACACAGGCAGAGAAGAGATGCTAAGGATTCCCTTTACACCCCTCTGCAGGCCAGCTGGCCTTGGATCCAGGCACACAAGGGTAAGTGGATGCTGCGAGCCCACTGTTCTCCTCCTGGAGAAGCTGGGCAAGGAGCAACAGGGAATGAGCAGAGTCTTGACTCCATCCTCCAGTACACCAGCCAACTGAGCTAAGTCAGTGTGCCAGGGACAAAGGAGGGCCCGCAACAAATTACTATCCCAGGAGCAAGGGGAGAGCATATGTAACCCACACTCCTCCTGGGTGTGGTGCTCTGTCCCATTGAGTGGCACCAAGACCACTCAGAGAGAGATAAAATGAATCTGCTCTACAGCCTTAGCTAAGGGGCATATGGCTTTTAGCTCATGCAGTAGAGGCTCATGCACTAAGCTCCAGAGGTCCCAGGTTCGATCCTGCCCACTGGGGCCTGTTGGCATTACAATGGAATGAAGTGGATCCCTGAAGCACAATTCCTTTCCTGGGGAGCTCCTGGGAGAGCACAGCACCACACTGCCCCTTATTATGGTCTGAGGAAATAAAATGCACATTTGGCAGTGACTTTAGGACTATACTGCTGAGGCGGTTGCAGAAACATCTATGCATGTCTCTCTCTCTCAAACACACACACCCCTGACCTAGCAGTCACAGTGCCACTGTCCAAGTTCAGGTGAGGACGGAGCTGGCACGAGAACATGTCACTTCTCCAAAGGGCCAGCAAAGCCTGCCTCCAGCTCTGGAGCTAACATATTGATGAGCGAAACAACTTGATCGGGAAATGTCACATTTTTCAATTTCCCAACGCCGCATTTGGAAATGAAACACTTTGTTTTGAATTGACATTTTTACTTTAAAATGTCAACTTTTAGTCAAAACATCTGTTAGATATGAACATTTTCGCTTCAAATCAACATTCCAAAATGAAACACTTCATTTTGAATCAACATCTTGTTTCAACATTTTTTTATCGCTTTTCATTCCATGAAAGTTTTCAATACTGTATTTTGACTATTTCTCCCAACTGGGATGAAAACCAATGTTAAAACGTTGGAACGTCTCAGAGGACAGGAATTCTATTTTCCAACCAGCTCTAGTGAAATCTAATGGAAAACATATTAACAAGACACTGCATGAAGCAAGCTTTATATGAGCAGTTCCCAGCTTTTTAGGCATCTGCTTCACCATTTATTTAAATTTAACTCTTCATATATGACAACAAACCAGATTACACAGACACATGTCAAAGTAGGAACTGTCCAAGAGACTCTGGCCACCTACCTCCAGGTCTTTGGTGATTGGGTGGGTAGGTCCATGGGTCACCAGAAGAATAGCATAGGCTTTGCAGATCATGCCGTGCCCTGCTTCAATGAGACTGGCATGCCAGTGGGTGACCCCTGCCCGCATCACTGCCATCCCTAACTGCGCATTGTTGGGATGGTATATTTTCCTGGGAAAACATTGAGAAATTTCATTGTGGTGAGAATCTAACTTTCCAAATGTAAATATTACCCAAAAACACTGTTTGCTGAGGGCCAGATTCTGTCATGCTTACTCACACTGAGCAGTACCTCAATCTGTGAGTAGCCCCATTGAAATCAGTCAAACTGCTGCTACTTGGTGTGGCAGAACCTGGCTGGGAACAAACAATGTGCTGAGAGCAAAGTCCGTTAAGGTCTGATACAGGCTCCGAAGGTTTGTAACACCACATGCCATCGATATAACTGCAGTCAGGATCCAGTGCTATGCCCCTAACATTGCAGTTCCAGCACAGTGAGCAATTGCTTGAATTTAGATTTAAACCTAGCTCTTATATAGCATTTTTCATTTGCGGATCTCAAAGCACTTTGCAAAGGAAGGGAAGTTTCTTCGTCCACATTTTACAGATGGGGACTCTGAGTCACAGCGAGGTGAAATGACTTTCCTCATGTCACCTAGCAGATCAGCGGCAAAGCCAGGACTTAAATGTAGGTTCCATTTCCAGGCTTATGATCCTTCCCCTGGACCACGTGGCCTCTCATAAACCAACAGCGGTCAAAGGCATTTAAAATGAAACTGGACAAAATGGCAAACAACACACTTCTGGGAACAATTTTTCTTTGACAGGAGGATGAATTAGGTGACGTGATAGGCCTTTTCTACTTCTAATGTCTATGATTTTAAAACCTGTGATTTCTAAGAATCTGTGCTCACTTTGTCATTTGAGCTACGCTTAATATGAGGGAGGAAAAACAAAAATTGCAGAGCCTTAGGGCTGGTCTACACTGGGGGCGGGGTGGGGATCGAACTAAGTTACGCAACTTCAGCTACACTATTCGCGTAGCTGAAGTCAAAAGTATCTTAGTTCAACTTACCTGGCTGTCCTCATGGCGGCAAGTAGACTGCCGTGGCTCCCCCGTCGACGCTGCTTACTCCTCCTGCCGAGGTGGAGTACGGGCGTCGATTCGTGGATCTATTTATTGCATCTAGATGAGACACGATAAATCGATCCCCGATAGATCGATTACTACCTGCCGGATCGGGTACCCTTAGCCTGAACAGAATAAAACCCAACCCACTTTTCCAGCTTTACTGGCTTTGCAGTAGAAACTTGGTTTAGTCAGTAAAGAAGTAGATACAGAGTGTTCAAAGGAGACAGCAATGTCCATCATGTATGATTGAGCTGTCCAAAAGGAGTCACATTAAAATTAAGACAACATGGGGGAAGCACCTAGATAAGATGCTGCTGGGCTGCTAAGATGGAAGGAAATTCTAGATGGTTTGAGGTTCTTTCTAGACCAACTGGGTATTTGTTTCTGGCCAATCACCTCTTGATGGCCAACTGTTGGAAGGAAGGAAGGCAGCTTCCAGGTGGAGATGCTCCAACAAAGCAAGAGACTATTTCACAATGGAAAAGCTCAACAGCCAAAACAAATTTGAATACATATTATTTCCTAAAGGCCTGTCCCCTAACCCCCATCACTTGAGTCCTTTAAAATGAGACTGGATTTCCCCCTCTCCCCATGTATTCTGGGACAGTTTTTTTTATCTTCTTCCTCTGAAGCATCAGAGATGCCACGGGGGACACTGGGCGAGGTGGGCCAGGGCTCTGGGGTAGCATCAAGCATTTGTTCTCTCAGGGGCTTGGCTGACTGGTTCTTGCTGTCATGCACAGAGTCTAACTGATCACCATGTGTGTGGTCAGGAAGGAATTTTCCCTCAGGTCGGATTGGCAGGGACCTTGGGGATTTTGCGCCTTCCTCTGCAGCTAGGGATGCAGGTGATTTGCCAGGATTATCTGGGTGTATCTCATTTAATCATTTCCCTGCCATTGTGGGGGCCTCGGGCACAGGTGCACCTCAGTCCCTCCTGCTCTCTGCCTGTCGCACATAATACTCTAGTCTACCATGAGTTTCATTTACTTTGGTCTGATTTCAGTTGTTGGGTTTAGTGTGCAGGTTCTGGGTGGGTGTTGGTGGCCTGTGATATACAGGAGGTCACAATGGATGATCTAATGGTCCCTTCTGGCCTTAAACACTGACTCTGACACCCAGGAATAAACTGCAAGGAACAGTTACTAGCAGGAGCAAGAGCTAGATGTGACCTGAAGTGGTGCAAAGTAAAAGGGCAAGACAAAAAATTGCACTTGGTGACACCTGTGCAACCCACCAGCAGTTTTCTTATCACAGTAGCATCTCTTTACCAGTCAGAGATCACATTCCAGGAGCACAGTGTGTTCTTTACATAATGATAGGTCTTCTCCGTGTCTAATTTTTCTGACACCATCTAAGCAGCTCTGGGCAGCTTCTCAGACAAAAGAGATGGGTTAATGAAACCTGTCCAGTCCCCCTCTGAAGTTATATGCAGATACATTGAAAAATGATCCTGGTTTTGAACTTTCCATTCACAAAGTGAGCAAAACTCTTTCTTTCTTTGGTGATAAAAGCAGGGCCTGATTCTGAGCTCAGTTATACAGGTTTTACACCAAGGTTGCTCCGTTGACCTTAGTGGACTTACTCCTGTTTTACACCATTGTAAAGTGAGAGCAGAGTCAGGTCCAGATTCTTTGTAGAAATGTCTTAATTAAATTATAGAATCAAAAAGAGCCACTGTGAAAACGGGCGATATGATCACATACATGTAACCATCAACCATCCTCTTTGCATAGCCTGATGCTTCCTCGAACATCTGGAGGTAGGAGAGCACTTCCGAAGCGATGCTCAGGATTCTCAGCAGGTAGATGTTAGTATCGCCCAGTACGGGCTCTTGTTTCTTCAGACACTCACGACAGAGCTTCACAACCTAGGCACCCATGAAAGGCAAATGAGTTCAAGAGACCATCACAGCATTGCCTGCTCTAGAACTGCATATCTGCCATGACAGATCACTGTATTTTGTATGTTTCACATTTATCCTATTTGCTCAATAGCTGCTCTGCAGAGAGAGTCAGTCATAAACAAGGGAGGAAAGTAAGAGTGAAGGGTTGCAAATGTAACCCACTGGTGAGTGAGTCACAAGTTTCCCCTGTGTCCCCATCCGCAAAGGACATGAGACTATTTCAACCTCACCTAGGGAGTCTTGGCTCTTAGCTCATGCTTGTAGCTCTGGAGATCCCTGGAGTGCTGGCCAAGATGGCGGCCACCACACAAACTTTCCTCCCATCACTAACGGGCATCAGCAGAGAGATGGGATCAGACTGACACCAGCCCTGAACCTCTCACATGCTGGTGAAGGGTGGATCCAGCATCAGCCCTGGAGGTTCAGTCTCATCCTCTGTGAAATGGATCAGAGGGGAAAGACTAGATCTGATCCCCTTGGACACCGGGGGAATTTGGATCCAGCTCAGAACCCTTGTGACTTGGTCCCATCCCTGTTTCATCACCCTGGAGAGAGAATGAGAGAGTTCCAGCGAGATGGGCAGCCCCAGTGGAAGGGTCACTCACTGGCAGGCTGTGGACAGACTGGTGGAGGAGATGGGCAGAGGAGAATGAATGAGCCAGGGAGGAAGGAAGTGGATACTGGTGAATTAATTTCAGTGTATTCATTCATTGTTTACCCCATAAAAACTGACATCAGCAAACTGACCCGTCAGCTTGCGTATGCAACTATTGCCCCTGTCTGCAGGACTGTTTCATTAATATGACAACACAAATGCTGTCAGAGTCCGCCCAGTGGCTCGGTGAGAGAGCCAGAAGAGAGCCAGGCCTGCATCCTTTCCCTGAAGTTCTGCAGCAACGAGAGACCAAAGACACCGTGACTTACTTCGTGGTAGACCCCCTCGGAGCGGGCCTTGTTGATCTTCTCCAGGGTGTCCTTGGAGAACTGGAGAACTTCCTTCACTACATCTTGGGAGGGCTGGGGACAGCATTGGAAAGCTATTGAAATGAATTCACTTTTGAAGTAACACCCATGCTCCCTGGACTAGCACCAGCTGCCACACTGAGGTCCTGAAGCTTGCTACCATTGAACTCAAGAGTAAAACTTCTACTGATTTCAACGGGAGCAGATCAGCCCCTACCTGTACTAACCTACAATGTCACTCAGAGCTGCTAATGCATATATATGGCCTGATTGTGCTCTCACTGGGATGGGGGTGTGGGGGCAGAGAGAGACCTGAGTGGTTTTGGGGGCTTGGTTTTGTTTGTTGTTCATGCAAAATGTCAAAAGTTAGTGACTGGCAATTGGGAGACTCTTGCAAACCTCACAGGGGAATGAAAAAGACTGAGCATGGGAGACAGAAAACAGGCTGCCCTCAGTGGGGTTACATGGAGTCACCAGGTGCTGCATGTGCACAATGTATGGCAAGATTGGGGCCATGGACTAAGACTGCCATGGAGTTATACCAGGGAGGAAATTAACCCCATATTTTATTTACATACTGGAAAAACTGTAAGCATTTGGGCCAAAACATGACTTCCCACCTGGCCGTGAAAGCTTGCTCCTTCCATCTCTCCATGCTGGAATGCCAGCTGCAAGCATTCCAAAGCCACAAGTCAGGCCCCCAAAATATTGAGATTGTCTTAAAAAATCATGCAATTTAAAAACTAATTAATGTTGGGTTCTTTTTCTTTGCCTTCTGGTTTTTGAGTTTCTGGGGTTCCCACTTCTTTGCAATAAGAACGGCAATACTGGGTCAGACCAAAGGTCCATCTGGCCCAGTATCTTGTCTTCCGACAGTGGCCAATGCCACTTGCCCCGCAGGGGATGAACAGAAAAGATAATCATCAAGTGCTCATTCCCAGCTTCTGGCAAACAGAGGCTACGGACACCATCCCTGTCCATCCTGGCTAATAGCTATTGATGGACCTATCCTCCATGAACTTATCTAGCTCTTTTTTGAACCCTGTATAGTCTTGGCCTGCACAACATTCTCTGGCAAGGAATTCCACAGGTTGATTGTGTGTTGTGTGAAGAAATACTTCCTTTTGTTTGTTTTAAACCTGCTGCCACACCAGTCATGATTTTATAGACCTCTATCATAACCGCCCCACCCCCAGTCATCTCTTTTCCAAGCTGAAAAGTCCTAGTCTTATTAATCTCTTCTCATATGGAAGCTGTTCCATACCCCTAATCATTTTTGTTGCCATTTTTTTATCCTTTTCCAATTCCAACATATCTTTTTTGAGATGGAGTGACCACATCTGCACACATTATTCAAGATGTAGGTGTACCATGGATTTATATGGAGGCAATATGATATTTTCTGTTTTATTATTTATCCCTTTATTAATGATTCCCAATATTCTGTTAGCTTTTTTTTTTACTGTCACTGCATATTGAGTGGATGTTTTCAGAGAACTATCCACAATGACTCCAAGATCTCTTTTTTGAGTGGCAACAGCTAATTTAGACCCCATCATTTTATACGTACAGTTGGCATTATGTTTTCCAATGTGAATTACTTTGCATTTATCAACATTGAATTTTATCTGTCGTTTTATTGCCAAGTCACCTACCCTTTTGTAGCTCTTCGCAATCTGCCTGGGACTCTTCATAGTCTGCTTTGAAATTAATTATCTTGCTGATTTTTATATCATCTGCAAATTTTGCCACCTCACTGTTTACCCCTTTCCCCCAATCATTTATGAATATGTTGAATAGGACTGGTCACAGTACAGACCCCTGGGGGACACCACTATTTACCTCTCTCCATTCTGAAAACTGACCATTTATTCCTACCCTTTGTTTCCTATCTTTTAACCAGTTACCAATCCATGAGAGGACCTTCCCTCTTATCCCATGAGAGCTTACTCTGCTTAAGAGCCTTTGGTGAGGGATCTTGTCAAAAGCTTTCTGAAAATCTAAGTACACTATATCCACTGGATACCCCTTGTTCACATGCATGTTGACCCCCTCAAAGAATTCTAGTAGATTGGAGAGGCATGATTTACCTTTACAAAAACCATGTTAATTCTTCCCAAACAAATTATGTTCATCTATGCGTCTGAAAATTTTGTTGTTGACTATAGTTTCAACCAGTTTGCCCGGTACTGAAGTCAGGCTTACCAACCTGTAATTGCCGGGATCACCTCTGGAGCCCTTTTTAAAAATTAGTGTCACATTAGCTATCCTCCAGTCATTTGGTACAGAAGCTGATTTAAATGATAGGTTACGAACTACAGTTAGTAGCGCTGCAATTTCACCTTTAAGTTCCTTCAGAAGTCTTGGGTGAATACCATCTGGTCCTGGTAACTTATTACTGTTTAGTTTATCAATTTGTTCCAAAACTTCCTCTAATGACACCTCAATCTGGGACAGTTCCTCTGATTTGTCACCTAAAAAGAATGGCTCAGGTTTGGAAACCTCCCTCACATCCTCAGCCGTGAAGACCGATGCAACAAATTCATTTAGTTTCACCTCAATGGCCTTATCATCCTTGAGTGCTCCTTTAGCATCTCAATCGTCCAGTGGCCCCATTGGCTGTTTAGCAGGCTTCCTGCTTCTGATATACTTAAAAAAAAATTGCTATTAGTTTTTGTGTCTTTGGCTAGCTGTTCCTCATATTCTTTTTTGGTCTTCCTAATTAATTTTTTACACTTCATTTGCCAGTGTTTATGCTCCTTTCTATTTTCCTTACTAGGATTTAACTTCCACTTTTTAAAGGATGCCTTTTTGCCTCTCACTGCTTTTTACTTTGTTGTTTAGCCACGGTGGCACTTTTTTGGTTCTCTTACTATGTTTTTTAATTTGGGCTATACATTTAAGTTGAGCCTCTTTTATGGTGTCTTTAAAAAGTTTCCATGCAGCTTGCAGGGATTTCACTCTTTGCACTGTAGCTTTTAATTTCTGTTTCACTAACTTTCTCATTTTTGTGTAGTTCCCCTTTCTGAAATTAAACGCTACAGTTTTCCCCGCAATCACAAGGGCTAGAAATCTACTGTTTTATAATCACATGATGCCTTGAGGTGGGGCTTCAAGAAAAACACCCTTTATTGTGAAATTCACAATAAAATTGATAACACTGTTATATGACCAAGAACCAAAGCAGTAATCCTGGGTTTGTACCTGAGGAATAGATTTTGATCCCTCCTGAAAGAAGAAGAGGTTTGGATTCAACGCTCTAGGTTTGTCCCGTTGTTTGCTTTTAACATCTGGACTGTGGGAGGCTTGGAGAATCTTTGTGTTAGATTTTGTTAAATTTGTGGAGACAGCCACCTGTGATCCTAATGACAGCCAGGCTAGAAAGGGCCCTGAATATTTACAATACGAGGAACAAGAATGGTCTTTTACTCGGAGCCTATATACAGAGTTATAGCTTAAAAGACTGAAACTACTGAAGATAACCAGATTTTAAGATTTTAACCCGGGTTTAAGCCTTTTGGGATATGTCTACACTGCAGGTGAGAGAGCATGCCTCCCAGCCCAGGTAGACAGGCACATGCTAGCGCTGCTCAAACTCACCCTAAAAATAACAATATGGACATTGTGGCACAGGCTAGCCATCAGATTGTGGTCGTGGGGCCAGGCAGGCTTGGACGCAGCCAGCCAGCTCATGCCGCTACCTGTGCCTCAACATCCACACCGCTATTTTTGGCATAATAATTCAAGCAGAGCTAGTGTCGGTCTTTTCTAGCCCAGTTGGGGCTCACACCTCCTGGCTGCTGTGTAGATGTACCCTTGGGATCCTAGCCTGTCCTGCAGACTTTGTTCAAAAGGCATTTTGATGTCAATGCCAGTTGTTTTGGCTGAGTAACGGACTCCTATAATGGGCACTTGAAATGTCACTTAAACAGTAGCAGCATATGCTTGGGAGGAAGGGGGGCGGAGGGGCTACCCCATTTGCCTACATGAATTGTCAAATGAAAGCTGTTTCCTGCCTTCACTAAGAGCCTAATCCCGGTCCCACTGAAATCGGTGGAAGCTTTGCCACTCATCTGAAAGGGTGAAGGATCAGAGAATGGAACAGCTGTTGAGTATGTAAACTGTCATTCCAGCATATATTCAGAGGGCATTTTCCATGCAGCTGTGAGGGCTGCTACTAACCGGGGACTGAGCCTGAATTCGGGGAATGAAGAAAAGCTGGGCAGCAAGCAGACACTGTCTCCTGTTAAGGTCAATCCCAAGATTTATTACCTATGCATGGAGAGTATTTTTAATACGTAAAATCCCAGGCCTTGCATAGGTGCAGGGAGATTTTTCCATGAGGGCACTAAAAGATATGGAAAATATTCACCCTGAAAGTGACACACGCTGACTGTATGTATAGCAGATCCCCAGTGACACACACACAGAGACACACAAGCCTTTGCTGCTCACTAAGGCTCTGTCTCTATGCTATGAGCAGCTGCAGAGGCCTGGCTTAGCCCTGCTGAGCACAAGCCCACCTGAAAAGCAGTGGGTATGTGCCTCCGCTCCTGTACCAGTGCTACCATGACTACAATGCTATTTAGACACAATGCTAGCTGGATGAGAACTAACACAAGTATATGTACATGAGTCAAGGAATCGCATTCCCTCACTCGTTGTGTAGATGTAGCCTAAAGGTTTAACAGCAGGTGCTGCAGAAAGATCTCAGACTTCTGAATATATTGCTGGAGGTGTTCAGACCCCACACTGATAAGTGTGGTACAAGTGGCCACAGATACAGAACAGAGACTGGTAATTTACTAGTACGCTATGAATTATTATAGTAAATAATAAAAACGAAACAGTTTAATTTGCAGTAGTCTCCCAGCAGTTAGTAGGAGTTATGGGCTGCATGCAGCCCTTACTCATGTGAGTGGTTCCTGGTTGTACAAGTAGTCCCCTCGACTTCAATTAGGGCCTGAACCTGTAAACCTTTACTTGCGGGAGTAACCCGAACAAAATCAAGTACAAGACTCACATGGCAGGATCAAGCTTTTACTGATTTCAGTGATGCTACTTGCATGAGTGCAAAGTTGCAGGATTAGGTCCTTAAGGTAGTTCAGCTGTGCTTTGATTTAGAGAGGGGCTGATCATTGTGTGAATAAAGCTATTCTTCAAAGAACTCAGGTGAAGCTGAATAATAAACTAATACAAGTCACTATGCTTCACTATGCCTGTCATGTGAACTCCCCACAGAGAATCGACCCAATGCAGCCACCCACAAAGACCTAGCCAGGGGTTCTCACAACAATTTTTTTGGTGGCCTCAGAGTGCGGCCACCAACTCTTGCTGGTGGCCACTCAGACAAAATACTTAATTAACTTTATGAAAAACAAATAAATATGCACATTTACATGTCCAAATCATAACAACTTATTTATGGAGGGTTTTTTTTTTGCAGACTCAATAATCAAAATAATGTACAGTTGTATCTATTCTTTACTGGACCTAAACGGAATAGAAACACAAATAAGGTGCTTTGCATGTTCTTGTCTTTTTTTTTTTATTGTTTCTTTTGCTTTTTTGATTGCATTTTTTTAGACTTGCTAGCTAGTAAGTCTGCTTCTGTGAAAAGTGACATCTGTATGTTTGTTAATATCACTTTTCACAGCAGCAGACTTGTTAGCTAGATGGGAGGCAGCGAAAGCGATATTAACAAACATTCATATCTCACTTTTCCCAGCAGATTTACTCAGCCCTGGGGCAAGCTGGGGCACAAATTAAGCCTTGGATGGGGAGGTGAGTAGGGAAGCAACAGGGTGATGGGGGGGCAGGGGTCAGCTCGGGGATGGAGTCCTGTGGCCAGGGGATGGAACCCGCCACAGTGCAGCCAAAGCCTGGAGCACAAAGACCCACATCAGAGCCAGTGGCAGGAGCCCGCTGCTGCGCAGCCAGACCCTGCCATCTGCCACCCCGGGGTTGAAGCCAGAAGCCTGAGTCCCACCACCCCCGGGAAGGTGGGGAACTCACACCGGCTGTCTGCTCCTCTGGTGTTTGTGGCTCCAGAGGTGGGCAGAATCCAACCCCTCCTGGCAGCCCCAGAGGAGGGGCCGCTGCTTTGCCCCTTCCCCCCAAATCACTACCCAAGAAAAGCCCCTGGCGGCCGAAACACTGACCTAGACCCTGTGTTTGTAACCAGGGAAACTTACTTTTAACCCAGCTGGGCTAGCTCTGGCCTACCCGGTCTCCTATTGCCTGGGCGGTAGCCCCTACTGCCTGCTGCAATACAAACAGTGAAGAAGAAGCATCGCCCCATGACTGAGAGCTGCGAACGAAGTCAGGGATGTACCTTGTTTTCACCTTCTTTTACAGCCAGCATCAGATCATCTTTGATCCCTTTCTGGCAGTGCTCACACGTGCAGTCAAAATAGTACTGCTTCTGCAGCTGCTGCCTCCGCTCTTCGCTGACGTTGAGGAAATCAACATAGGAGACAGTCAGCTCTTCCCCAGGTGAGATCTTACCCAGCGCACGCAGCTCGATTCTGGTTTCAGACAGGAAGAGATGTGGAGTTAGAAAGTGACATCTCAAGTCCAGGACACTGTTTGCTAAACGGAAAGGGACAATTTCCACTAAAGATCCTGCCTCCGATAAGCAAACTGTTGTCTTAAAGGACCACTTTAACCCTTCCAAAACTGAAGGAAATACACATCTGTGCAGCACTTCAGCTATTCTAAATCACACTACAAAACGCCTCGTCCAAACCCTTCACCGCCTCTGTCCCAACCAGAAGTTCACTTGAAAGTAGTAAATGGCCTGAATTGTGATATTCAGATCTGGATCCACTTATATAGTTAGGGGCTGAATCTAAGATACAAACTTTTATTATGTTTAAGGGTAGTTGGATGTGGATCTTCGGTTCCAGGCCATTGCTGTGTCCTGGTTTACTGGGGAATCTCCTCAAATGAAGACACGGACACTTGATAGTACACAGCTACCACTAAAACTAGCCTTTCTGATCATGTCTGCACCCTGTGAATATTCACAAAGCACTGAGTAAACTGCCTCCCCACCCCACCCCACCCCACCCAGGCCATACTGGACTCAGTGTAAAACGTGGAGAGGATTCCTGAAAGGTGGGAGAGACTCTTTGGTTTTTCCAAAGCCCTGGATCAGGAATCTGAAAGTGACTTTCATGTCCCTTCACCCATCTCTACTCAAAGATTAAGCAAACCCTTCAGTGAAGATGGCCACGCTTCAAACGTACACTGAGGCCAATCTCACGTGGGCTTCAGGTTTCCTAACAAAACTGTCCCATGTCTCTAACTGCCAGCATGTTACTATTGTCTTCACTGACCATACAGAAAATACCAACTGCTACTACAGTACTCTGGTGAAAGCTGCGGAATGATGCCAGCCCACCTCTTTAAAGAGCCAGCACTTTGCATCTTCATTTCATCCCCTAGCATGTGTTTAAAAGCCCTGGGATACTCAAAAGTCCACCATAGCTTGTTTCACTGGAGCAGGCCAAATTCTCCTCTGCTTTACACTGGTACAAGCCCCCTGACATTAATGGGCTGCATTGGTGTGACTGAGAGGAGAAGTTAGCCCGACGAGGTTACTATTTAAGGTGGGGAAAGCTCCATCAAGTGACCGTAAATAAGGCCCTCAGAGGTGGTTAAAAGTACTAGGTTGTTTATATCTATATCTCCTTTATTCGACCCTTTTTGACTCTTCCCCCCATCCACCTATTAGCAACTCCTTAGCACTAGATCACTCCATTTTTGGGAACAGAGCTCCAGGGCTGTTCCCGCAATGCCAGTTAGTGGGCGAAATGTATTTGTGCATTGCTAAGCATACTTACATATCAGCACAATGGAGCTAGTCCAGTGACCGGATCTACAGTACATTTTACCTTGTTTTAACCTATCACCATGCTCCCAATCCTGGTATTACTCAGCTGGTTAGTTGCATGACCCATCACAAAGGGCTGTGTACCTCTCTACGAGGCCTGGGGATTTGTAGCGCATGAGGTCTATACTTCAGTAAATCATATCCGGAGAAACCCCCCCCCACCCCGCTCTCAGAGCAGAATAAAGCCCTACAGGGAGTGTTCAATGCCTTGAGAGCAGCAGTAACGACATTAGTTTGTAAACTGCAGAGCTAAATGGAGCAGCACACCAGACCTGAGCAGGAGGAAAGTGGGGCCTTGGGAAGTGAAACAATTCTAATAGTTATCCTCTTTTACTAAAGGTTTGAGCCTGTCCCTATTGAAGTCAATAGCAACATTCCCGTTGACTTCAGCAGTACAGGGTAGGTCATATGGGAACTCCTGACTTTCATTTAAACAGTGGCATCTAGTGCAAATAAAGCCAAAAGCATACCCACAGAATTTTCAAGGGATGGAGCAGATCTACTTCAGTGATTTTCATTACTGCATTTTCCCAAGAGGATTAAAATTTGCACAGGATAACTATGTTTTTTTGACCATAACTATGAAGTGGGTTCTAGCCCACAAAAGGTTATGCCTGTTAGTCTCTAAGGTGCCACAAGGATGCCTCATTTTGTTTTTCTTTATGCAGGGGTTGCAATTTTGAGTCTTTCAGCCATAAAATTCTAGGGCTGCTACCTAAGTTACTCATCCTGTGCGGCTGGCCCTGACCACCTGTTGGCATTAGATTATACTCAACAGGCTATTTCATACTAGACTCATCACTGGACGTGCCGTCAAAAAGGACAGCTATTAGCTATGTCACAAGAAAGTACTAAATTTACACAGAGTAAGGTGCAACCAGCTGTGACTCTAAGGAGAAAATGCATAAGGTACAGTATCCATGGTGAAGATTTACATATATGCACATCCCTTTTCAGACTTAATGGGGCCTTAACTAAGGCCAATCATAAAGTTGGAGAAACAAAATCAAGCTTTTGAACTCCGATGATGCTTTGGTAGCCCAAGCACAGTAGACATTTAGGTATTTTTAACCAGCCCACCGTACCATAGAAGGAAGTGGCAACATTTTGGGGAAAAAAGAAATACCAGGAATTGTTTGGAACTATACAGTTACAGGGACACTGTCTGCTTGATAAGGGCTCAAAACAGGGTTTTTACAAGACTTTCAGATCAACACAACTGCTCCCACGACCTTCCCTTCTTCCTCCAAGATTCCAATGAACTTGCAGTGTTTGTAACCGGAGCATTGCCCCAGTGTGCAGACACAAAACAGCCAGAAAGTGAAGTTGACCAGATATGATGTCTGTAAACAAACATGAAACTCGCTAGTCTATTTTCATAGAAATGCACTGAGGAAACAAACAACATTAATGGTGAAAATCATTTAAAAATATTTCAGTTCTAATTTATGACAATGAATTGCCTGCTTGTTTTGGATGCAGATCCTATTGAAGTCAATGGAGCTCTGCTGGTTTACATGTGTTGAGATTCTGGATCATATATGTTAAGACAACAGTGTCGCTTTAAACGAAACAGATTGCAATATATTAAGTGCAATGAGGTAACCAGAGAATTAAAAAAAAAATACACCTTTAAAAATCCTTTTAAAACATCACACAGGAAAATATTTTGAACAGGTAACAGTGGCATCGTAAAAAGGCATAACAGGCACAACTGTAAAGGTAAAAATGGATAACATCTAAATCTCAGTGTATTGCCACTGTAGTCAGTGCATCCAGAGCGAACTGTTTGTTACAAAGAAACAGAGTATTTAGTTTGTCAGTAATGCAATCACTTCTCATCTCATAATAAACTGGGTTTTATTGCAATTATTTGGGGGTGGGCAAGGTTAGCGAGGCCTTGCTGGACTTTCATGCTCTTTCTGTAGTTGAGAGAACAGGAGTGAAGAGTGCATGAAGGGAAATACGGAAGCAGGGCAGGGGAAGGAAGGAATGACAAGACAGAGAAGGCATTAACAAGTGGCAGGTCTGAGCATACTGAATAGTGTCCGCTTTTTAAAAAATCTACTACAAAATGCAGAGGTTACAAAGGGAGGCTTTGGGTTTAGTGGGACTTTACACGTGAGGGGTGGGGTGGGGGGAACATTTACATTCCGAGAATGGGTAGAGTGAAACTATCCACAAACTGAGGCAGCTTCAAGCCTCATCATTGTTGCTTGTGGCTTTTAGTTAACACAGGGTCAGAAGGGAAGGTCAAAGGGGAAGGATTATGCTTACAAGACCAACCCACCTCATCTGTGTGTGGAACATTGATCTTACAGCCTCATGACTGAAAGACAAAACAAACATCTGCAGTTTACACAGGTACACGTACGACACAAGCAAAATGGAATCGGCACATACAGTATATGGAACAGTAGCTGCTCACGGTCCGGGGGACATACAGGGGTCCCAGGGACAGACACGTATCCGGTTGCAGGGTGGAGTCTGAAGCGATGTAGCTCTCTGCTGTCACTATACAGCTGCTGTAACCGAATCGGCCATCGGTGGCCTGGGGCAATTTCAGCTGGCAGCTGTCCTGGCACTGTGACTTAAGGAGCATTCTGCACAAGACTGCATGTGAGTGTCAAGGGGGAATCAGCTCTGTCTGCAGTTAGTTTAGCCATGGACAGGTGTTATCTGCTAGGATCTGGGCATATATGGACAACCTCAGTCACTGGACTTATGTTTTGCAACATTATGGAAAGAATGGATCTGATTATTTTCCATAAATCATGAATCACTCTATTGACACCAATAGATATACACTGGCTTAAAACCAGTGTGAAAGTAAAATCAGACCCAGTTATTAGAAACATAGAAATGATAATATCTGATCAGCCCCATTAAAAATAATGGCAAAATATCCATTAACTGTCATGGGAGCAGGCCCCATTACCTATTACTGGTTTCAGAGGAAGACAAGAAACAGCCATAATGCCCCTGGCCAATTGCAAGAGGGGTGGAGAGTGTCCTTCCTGACTCCACCGAGTGGTCAGCAGATGTCCTGAGCATGATATTTGTTCACATGTTTACCCACTTTGCAAGTCTTGGTAAATTCATTGGGGGGGGAAAACTGCATAGAGATCTGGAGAATACCAGTGTCTGGGACGTTTTCTTTGAGAGGGGATTTGGGAGAGCAGTAACTAACCAGATAATAAACCATCTCTAACGTCATGATTTAAACCATCTTAAATGTATGACTTTTCATGGAGAAAAACCCTCCACATTTTCCAGGGAAGTTAATTCTGAAACTCAGCTGAAGCTGCCAGCTGCAGGGCCCCTTGGTTTGCCAGATGAACCCTTGTTTCCTAAGCACTGTACTGAGACCTCCAACTCACTCCACACTGGGTCCTGGAGTTAAATAGTAATAGGCTTCAGGACCCATGAGAAACAGCAATATTCCAAGCAAAGGCACAGATTCTAAGCTCAGACATGTGGTGGGCATTGATGCATGTCTATGTAACCGATTGCTAGTGTGCTCGCACACTGCTAGTGTGCTCACACTTCCTCAGCACAGCACAGAGTATGGGGACCCAGGAGACCTTGTCTGTGGCAGGACCTCACTGACATCACAATACAGAGGGGCAGGCTCTGGCCAGCCCATGGAGTAGGTGCACTTCCCCTGTGCCTTGCAGAGGCCAGCTCCAGAAGGAGTCCTGGCCCATGGCTGCACAGTTGGCATTTGGGAGCAAGGTGAGGGGAGACCACTGGATCAGCTGTCACATGGATTCTTGGGCCATCGCTCCCAATGGAGAGGGATACAGGCAGTGTGGAAGCTAGTCCTACAGCTGTGGCTGGAGTAGCAAGCGTGGAGAAGCTCCACTGCCATCCTGGGAGCAGAGAGGAAAAGTTCCTGCAGCCCAGGCCGTGGGTAGATCTGCAGTGTGCAGCCCAGGTCTGGGCAGCCGTGTCAGGTGGCAATGGCAAATAATCACAGAAAGAGTCACTTTCTTCTAGCACTGAACAAGGACATTTATTAGGAGCAGGGAAACAGTATTGTCCTGAAATCTACTCTTTCTTTGTTTCCCTGGAGAGTTTCTGCCTCAGAACATCCCCAGCCCTCCTCCTGCCACAGATTAAAGAAACAATGCCTGTACCCTCATTCACGGGGGAGGATTTGGGGTATATGCACAGTAGCGGAGTCCTAAAGAGACAGGCCCGTGTTTGCCACACATCTGAGATTAGAATGCAGCTCAAAATGTTCTCCATCTTTTGAAGGCAAACACTTGGCATGACAGATAGCTCTGCAAGTAACCCAGGCCTGGTGTGCAGTGCCTATTAAAAGTGAACTGAAATGCCTTTTAAAAAAAATAACCAAATGGTTTAAATTCAGTAATAGAACATGCGCATGGGCATACATAACTGCCAAAGAGCCAAGATCAGATGTGAGAGTTGTTGATCTCACTACTTCGCTATCTATCTAGGTTCTTATAAGGTCCCATCACCATAACATAGGTCTGACCCAAAGCCCACTGAAGTCAATGGAAAGACTCCCATTGATCAGGCCCTATCTTCCCAAATCTAACAGTTACAAAGCAGTTTCCTGCTCTTTTCTCATTCCCCATTGGTGGGCGTAGAAGCTTGAATGGTCGGTCGATGCCATGAGGGTTACAGTCCGATTCCTGGCACCCCTAAAGCTCCCAGTTTTGGTGCACGAGGAAGATAATTAAGGGGACACTGTTAAGCTGATTTAGGCCCAACATTTAGTTTTTTGTGAAAACAGGATGTGACAAACCCTACGAACGATACAGCCATTCTGAGGGTTTCTGATTTTAATTAAAGTGACAGCCGTTTTGCTCGGATTTATACGCTGTGTGCCAGATCCCCAGCTAGCGTAACTCAGCATAGGTCAGTGTCAGTCAATGGAGCAATGCCCATTCACACCCGCTGAGGATCTGGCCTTCCTTGTATGTTAAAATCTGCGGGCATGATCCCAAGAGGTGCTGAACACACATGCACCCCTCCCATTGACTTGGCTGGACAAATGTTCTGGCAGCTTGCAACTACCAGCCCTGTCCAACTGGTGCTGTGTTTTCCACTGGAACTTGCACAATCACTTTCAGTCTCAGCTATTATTTTTAGGTGACCCCAGGAGGAATTGTGGGTGCTCGGCACCATATTTACATGAGGGTCTCCGTTCACATACATCAGTCACAATTGATATTAAGGTTCCATTTATAAATGCTTTATTAAGGGTTAATAAATGATTGCTCGGTATTATAAGCATGTCAGACACATGAGTATTTTGTGTTATAGATGGTTATAAACTCATCAAGGTATTATATGTGGTTACAAGCCACAGTTATAAGCAATCTATCGACCTGGACTCTGATAACAATCGCTTTACCATAAGCATCCATTCACTGTAAATTATTTATAAGTGGAACCTTAATTTAAAGTGTAACCCATATGTCTTGTTACTATTTTACTCCATTTGAGTGTTAGGGGCCTGATCCAAAGCGCACTAAAATCAATTGAAACAATGGCTTCAATGGTTTGCACAAGGCCTTCTAGGTGTCTTTTGCGTATTTGTTTTGTGCACCAAAAAACAACAACAACAACAACAAAAGACAGAAAAAGCAGCAGCTCTGCAGCTCACCACGAAGGGGTCTGGCTTTCCTGTGTCTAATATTTTGTTTTCCACAAACAAGCCAGAAAAAGAGGAAACCAAGGGATTTTCCTAAGGTGCACAACGTGAGGCTTGGGACCAAATCTGGAAAATGAGTCATGCACTGGGGCAAACGTCTCCCCCTGCCCCTTGGAATGGAAACGTACTCACTTGCCGTTGTTGAATATGACAGTGCAGTTAGGCCAGCAGTCATGGTTCACCAGGCAGAGATTGGGGAAGACGCCCACACCGACAGCCTGCAGACCCCTTTGGTCACTCAGGGTGAAGCCATTGCAGTTTATCTAGCCCCCAAAACATAGGCAAAAAAAGTATTAGGGGAGGAGAATAATGATGAAATCTTGGCCCTATTGAATTCAACAGGTATTTTCCATTGACTTAAATGAGCCCCAGTAGCACCCTAGATTTTGGAATATTTTTCACTGATTCTTCATAAAATGTGTATTTTCTGTGCTCCAGGCATAGGGGTGTGGCCTTCAAATTTTGGGGACAAGGGAGAGATACACACAGGGAGTGCTAGAAACAGCATCCTTTAGCCTGGACAAAGCACGAGAAAGTTCACAATGCAGAACGCTAGCAGACAGACTGCATGATCTAAAGCAAACACTGCAAAATACTGTCTGCTAATATTTATTCCCATTTGTAAATGCTGTTGCTTTGAGTGTATTCAAGCCCCTTTTGTGTTCACTTTCTGCAAATATTCTAGCAAACGAGTCACGTGGGAAAAGGGACTGTTAAGCAATTTGTGCAGAACAGCCACAGGAAGCAAATTCCAAACTTGTGAGAGTACCTGGATCAACCTAATTCTACAGGCTACACTCACCCAATCTGAGAACACAACAATGTCACTTGACCTCTGTATCCAAATAAAAATAACCCGGTTCGTAATGACTTTCGCCTACTACATCCTGGCAACTCCCAAATGATCGACAAACTGAGAATTATTTGCAGTCATTATTCAGTGACTAATTTCAGTAACAAAAAACATAGGCTGTTCTAAGACAATGCACAGACAGAAAATGAGGGGAAATCCGTCAAATGAATTGTTCACTAGATAATAATTCACTCAACTACTATGTGTTTTATTTCCTTTCCTGGCCTCCCTGATCCTATCCTCCAGCCAAGGACCAGCAGAGTGTAGTCTAGCAGTTAGCAGAGGTGAGAGGGAGTCTGGACTCTGTTATTCCTGCCACTGACCCATTGGACAGGTTCTCTCTGCTGGAGCAGCACAGAGGGAGCAGAGACTGGCTGCATCCCCCTAGCTGGGGATTCCCCCAGCAGGTTGAGCGTCAGCATAGCCAATTCCTATGCAATCCTCCCATTGGCCCCTGGTGCAGGGAGAAGGAATCACTGGAGCACACTCTGTCCATCTATCCTCAGCTGGTGATGGATCTTTGGGACTGTTTATGTTACAGCATCCTCATGTCGACTCTCACCAGTACTGAGGCCAGGCAGAGAATCAGAGCCATAACTGGTTCACTGCAGCCCACAGGCACTGACTTTCTCATTTCCCTGGGGGTGCTCGACCGCTGCTCTGCCCCAGGCCCTGCCCCCACTCTACTCCTTGCCCCAAGGCCCCACCCTGCCCCACCTCTTCCTGTCCCTACCCCACCCCGCCTCTTCTTGCCCCTGCTCTATCCTCATCCCACCCCGCCTTTTCCCATCCCTGCTCTGCTGTCACCCCACCCCCTTCTGCCTCCTCCTCCTTTTCCCTCTGTTGACATTCACCCCTTCTCGTCAACTGTTGAGAATAGGCCACTTCCACCTTGATTGAATTGGCCTCGTTAGCACTGACCCCCCACTTGGTAAGGCAACTCCCATCTTTTCATGTGCGGTAATATATATACTGCTTACTGTATTTTTCACTCTATGCATCTGATGAAGTGGGTTTTAGCCCAAGAAAACGTATGCCTAAATAAATGAGTTAGTCTCTAAGGTGCCACAAGGACTCCTCGTTGTTTTTCCTCACTATTTGTAAAGGGTCGGGAGAGCCTCTAGTGAAAAGTGCAAACTACTTTACTGGGAAGTGTGGTTCTGACCACACCTACCTTATGCATATGCATGAGGTTTTCAAACCTCTTTTCCTTATTTGTACATCCACACCCTGTGAATACTGGGGTGACCCATTTTACATAGGTTGTTTCTTAGTTCCTCTTATTCTCATAGCAGCTACACACAACATGTACCCTGCAGTCAGGACAGGACATTCCATGATTTTACAATCAGGTGTCTCATGATCTTGGACAACAGCTTACAGTTTATTGCAATCTAGGTTTCCATAATGTTAACTATTGGCACATCTTTTTCAGTAGTCTTGTGGCCTTACTGACATAGAGTTATTCCTACGTCATCCATTCATGTCAAGTCTATGGCCTAGTTTGTCTAAGCAAAAATCTTACAGGCCTCTCAGCCTGTAGGCTTGCATTCCAGCCATGCTTTACTTATGTATCTAATACACACTCATCACTCCTAAATACTTGTCAATCTTATACTTCTGTAATCCTGCAACTTAAATCTATTTAGGACACACTGATTATATATGCAACAGCATATGCCTTGACCATAACGCCATATAGCACAATGATAAATGGATGATAAAATGAACTAATTGGCTACAGGAGTCAGTGGCAGAAGGCTCATTTTCAGCCTTCTTTGTGAACTCAGCATAGCCCTCGTCCTTGGGCATTATAAATAGCTCTCGCTTTGTTCTCCCAGGAGGCTGACATACCACTCCAAATATATGAGAGATGTACTGCATGCCAAACTGCTGGCTCGGGGGGGGCCAGAAGTTGAGGAAACTCTCCACGTCGGCTCTCAGCTCTTTCTTCTCCTCTTCTCCGAAGTTCTCCACGTGGTTCTGCAAGTCGTCGATGGAGACCAAGCAGCCCTCCGTAAGGCCACCTCCCTCTCTCTCTATCCTCCACATGATGCGGGCTGCCAGCCTGGCCAACACAGAAACGTGTTAGGAAACTCCAGTGTGCTAGTGCAATTCACAGACAACCAAACCCAGGCCCAGCAAGGTGGCAGGGACCGAATGGAGGCCATCACACTGCACTAGGGCAAAGCAGGGGTGGGATTTGGCCTTGATGAATTTCTCATCTGGAATTAGTTCAATCAATGGCTCATGGCTCCCTTTGCAGGTAGCTACAATACAACTGAACATGCCCGTCAAAGCACTGAAGGAAAACAATGCAGAGTCTTAAAGGAGAAAAGTGACGAGAATTTTCTGTTGTTCGTGTCCTCTCTCTAGTCGTGGAAAGTAAAGCACAAAACTCTTAAACCAGGGAGTTTGGTAATTTTTTCATTTTTAAAACACGGCACAAAATGTATCAACTTGTGGCTCCTACTTACAGTGCTTACCTGGCTCTCATCGCCTGGGTATCTGAGCACCTCACACTCTTTAATGTATACATCCTCCAAGGGCAGGGAGTGGGTGCTACTACCCTCATTTTACAGATGGGGAACTGAAATAGACTAAGTGTCTTGTCCAAGATCACAGAGAAAGTCCATGGCAGAGCGGGGGATTGAACCTAGGTCTCCAGCCATCACTCTAACCACTAGTCAATCCTTCCTCTAGAGAGTTATTGAGCTGAGAAATGGCACCATCTTATTCACCCACTCTCCACTCACCCCACACACCCACTCTCCACTCCACTCTATGTGTATCCTCTGGGACTCCAGCACCACCCCTGGCAGAGCTCCCAGACCTAGTGGCATGCCCCTCATGAAGGGGATCCCCCTGTGGAGTGGCACCATTGAAGGATAATGCACCCTGAGCTCCACAGGCCCTGTGGGTGGAAGATGTGCACAGTGCGACTGTTAACGCCACTTTAAAATGCGGTCTCCATCCTTCCTCTGCTTGTCCTGCAGGCTGAACACCCACACTGGTGGTTGGCAACAGACAGTCCAATGCCAGCGCCGTCTGAGTGACTGCTAGCCCCTGGAGCCATGTTTGCCACTAGCTAACAATACCTTTCAGTCTCATGTATCACAAAGGGGTATTTTTATACAGAGGCTATTAATAGCTAGCCTGATAAGTGAAGGAACTCGACAGACTAAACCCAGGGAAAGCAGGTGGCAATTCCATGTCCTAGCGAAAGCCAACCTGCCTTTTAACTTCTTATTTTAAGGGGAGATTAACTTGCTTCACTGCAGAAATGTTTGTTATTTTCTGGATGGCGAGAGCTGTCAACTTTGCTGTTGGAAGGAACGGCTTTTAGCCATACCTTCCTTAGGGTTACCAGCAGAGTCCCCTATTTATTTGGAGAGGGCAAGTGAAAGGCCAAAGCTATTCCCAGCTCTCTTCACTGCTCTAAGCTGTCTGTCCCCGCAACTCCAAACATTCAGTAGCTTCCCAAGCAATGAATGGATTTTCCTCTCCTCTGCTGCATTATTTATACAGGGCTGGAAGCATACACAGCACAGCCCTTTAATTTGCCCCTGAGCCCCGGGGGCTCCCAGCCACCTCTTCAGCTGGGAGCCGCGGGTTGATGTCAAGGCCCTGGGGCTCCCAGCCACAGCTGGTGCACCAGGGCCTTTAAATCTTGAGAGGCCACACCTCTTCCAGTTGAGGCCCCGCCTCTTCCAGATGAGGCCACGCCCCCCTTAGGATTCCAGCAGTACCGGTAAGTCCTGTAAGTTACTTTCACCCCTGGCTAGAGCCCAGCACCCAAGCTGGGGGCTGTAACAACTCATATCCTCCTCGAATGAGTGGGTTATGCTACAGCATTATGTTACCCGAGACACCCTGTAAGGCCCAACATGTTTGCGTGCTGAATTCAAACATCCGCGACAGCAAATGGCAGGTGGGCAGTGTAGGTGGCAGGCCAAGAACTGAGAGTCACAGCCAGGGCTGGCTCCAGTTTTTTTGCCGCCCCAAGCAGCGAAGGGAAAAAAAGAAAGAAAAATCTGATTGAGCTGGCGCCGAAGTGCCGCCGAAGAGGAAGAGAGGGAGTGAAGGAGTGCCGCCGAATTGCCGCCAAAGACCTAGACGTGCCATCCCAATAATGGATGGAGTGCTGCCCCTTTCTATTGGCCGCCCCAGGCACCTGCTTCCTTCGCTGGTGCCTGGAGCCGGCCCTGGTCACGGCAAAGGGAAGAGAGAAAAGGGACTCTCCCCATCCTATCCCTCTGGGTGATGCAGTGCACAGAGCATAACCCCTTCCCAGAGCCCCTTCAGAAACCCCTTCTGTCTCCTTTCCCTGGAGGCCCTTGCCTGCCGCCTGACACACTGTGCACAGTCAGTACGGCGTGATGCAATGCGAAGCACACTCAGCCATGTGCAGCTCTGAGGGCTCAGCTGCTTCTAGGGACGAGTGAGGAAATGGTTTGAGAGAGGAAGGAACCTGACTCTTTCTTTGTGTTGCATTCTCCTCCACTGTGTATTGTAGATGGACCTTTAGCCACCAAAGATCCTCACCAAGCTGCATGCCACAGCCATTCAGACCTTCCCAGAGACAGCAGGGATGGAGACTGTAAGTCTCCTGGGGCAGGGACAGTCTAACATTTGTACAGCACCTAGCACAATGGTTCTGGTCCAGTATAAGGGCTTCTGGGCGCTAGCACAATACAAATAATCTGCCTGCTCCAGGAAGCACAGGCTCCTACCACTTGAGCTAAAAGGGAATCCCCTATTGCTCTTTCCAGTGCAGAATCTAAGACACACAAGTGAGCAGTTCTGATTCTATACACTAGAGCAATGGTCACCGACCGGTCGATC
Source organism: Mauremys mutica (assembly GCF_020497125.1). Classification (NCBI taxonomy): domain Eukaryota; kingdom Metazoa; phylum Chordata; order Testudines; family Geoemydidae; genus Mauremys; species Mauremys mutica. The sequence goes on along the minus strand of NC_059076.1, from coordinate 129,822,376 downwards.
GCAATCGACTGGTCAATCCTAGAGACTCTCTGTAGCGGAGCGGTCACCCGCTCCGGCCCTGGAAGGGTTAAAGCCAGCCCCGGGAGAGGGCTGGGACTGTGAAGCAAAGCCCAGGCTGATTGGGGAAGGCAGTAACAGCTGGGGCCATGCCCCAGTCAGGCCCAGCTGGCCCCTATAAGAGGCTGTGAGCCAGAACCCAAACACTCTCTCTCTGCTTGTAGAGAGAGAAGGGCCTGGCTGCTGGGGAGTGGAGCAGGGCTGGGGGAAGGCTAGAGGAGCTGGGGAGCTCCAGCCTGGAAAGCCCCCAGGCTGCGGGCCTAGCTGAGGGCCTAAGACAAGCACTGGGGTTGCAAAGGGGCAGCCCAGCAATAGGTAGAGGCAGCAGGTCCAGACCCAACCTTGCCTATGATGAGTGGCTTACGCTGCAGTCTGCCCCAGTGCGTGGGGGGTGAGTTGGTGACTGGCAGTAGCCTATGACTGAGGTGAGGTGAGGTGGGGGTAGTGGGTGGGGGTTCCCCTGAGTTGGGAGTCGTGGAGAAACAGTCGGGCTACTGCCAGGGGGCAGCACCCGGTGAAAGGGTCACCCAGGGTCCAGGAGGGACACAGGGGGCCAGCGGTAGCGTGACACCGGCCGACAGGGGGTGCTCTGGAGGCTGGAAGCTAATTCCCCGAGATGACCAGCAGGAGGCGCCGCCGGGTTAGTCTACATGCCGTTACACTCTCCCGTCAATCGCGATCGCTGGTGGTGCAGCGGGGCTGACCACTGCCGCTAAGGCAGGCTCCATGCCTGCCGTGGCCCCACACTGCTCCCGGAAGTGGCCAGCGTGCCCCCACAGCCCTGGGGGACAGGGGTCTCCATGCGCTGTCCTGGCTGCAAGCACTGCCCCCGCAGCTCCCGTTGGCTGGGAACAGGAAACTGTGGCCAATGGGAGCTGCAGAGGTGGAGCCTGCAGAGAGGGGAAGCGGGCGGAGCCACGTGCCCCCTGCCCACCCAGGGACTGCAGGGGCATGTTGGCCCCTTCCAGGAGCAGCATGGGGTCAAGGCGGGCAGGGAGCCTGTCTCAGCCTTGCTGCATTGCCACCTGGGAGCTGCCAGAGATAAGTGCTGCCTGGCAGGAGGCTGCACCTCAGCCCTGAGCCCCCTCTTGGAGCCAGCACCCCATACCCCCTCCTGCACCCTGAACCACCTCCAGCACCCCAAGCCCTGCCCCAGCCCTGAGCTCCCTCCCAGAGCCCACACCCTGGACCCCCTCCTTCACCCTAACACTGCCCCAGCCCAGAGACTCCTCCTGCACCCAAACTCCCTCCCAGGGTTTGCACCCCTCACCCCCTCCTGCACCCCAACTCCTGGCCCCAGGCTCTGCCCGGAGCCCCCTCCCACACTGTGAACCCCTCGGCCCCTGCCCAGAGCCCACAGCCCCTTCTGAACCCCAACCCACTGCCCCAGCCTGGTGAAAGTGAGCGAGGGACGGGGGCGGGGGGATGAAGTGAATGGGGTGGGGCTTCAGGGAAGGGGTGGGGCCTCGGGGAAGGGGAAGGGTAGATCCTGGGTTGCCCTTAAATTCAAAAAGTGATCTTGGGCATAAAAAGTTTGGAGACCACTGCACTCCCACTTTTTTCCTACCTTAAGGGAAAGCGACAGGTAGGGAGGGGTGGAGAGGAGCGAGCACAGAAGAGAACCCCCCCCTCAAGCCTACATTTTTCAGGCCTACTCAGGAACCAGACCAAAATCATCCCCCTCGCCCACTCACCTGATGTTTTCGTTGGGCGCTTTCCCATGCGCCTTGATGGCAGAGCATTCATGTTTGTGGTTCAGCCAGGCGTCCTTCTGGCAGGTTCGATCACAGTAGTGGGCAAACTTACACTGACCACAGCGGTGGAGCTTCTCCTGCCTTTTAAAGCAGGTGTGGCAGACCAGATGAGTAAGGCTAAAAAGACAAAAGGAGATGGCAGTCAGCACCCAGGAAAAGTCCATCGGATCCCAATCCAGACTTCCCAGATGGCCCCAGGCTCCATGGAGACGTTCCCAGGGAGCGTAGCCTAGGTCCCAACTGTGACATTGCATCCATATGTATTATGGAAATGTGCTTATGAGTGTGAATATGAGGTAACTGGAATATGCTTTATGCAAAAGTCTCTTGTAAGGGCTCATTACGAAGCTTATAACCTACTGAATATATTCATCCTATTTGTATGAATGTATCATTCTTGTATGTGAAACTAGAAATATGAAGTATAACTCTGAGGGCCTATTGTAATTATGCAAAGTGTGGGCCATTCATGGTGGTTTAGAATCTTGATGGCTCATATTGACTAGGACAACTGGTTGTAAATGGTTTATTTACCTGCAAGTTCTCCTGTGTATCTGTGGGCCAGCCCGAGGTAATGAAGAATGAGGGCTTACAGTGGCATGTGTCCATTTAGAAGGAGGGGTGGGAACCCAGAGAGACAAAAGATTCCCGCCTTGTGCCAAAACTATAAAAGGGGGTGGAGCGGGACAAAGAATCCCAGTCATGAGAATACCCCCGTTTACCACCTAAGATGTCTGCTGGAACTAACAAGTACTGTACCAGGGGAAAGGATTAGGCCCAGATTAGGAAGGTGTCTAGTCTGTGAAAGAAGCTTATTGGAACATCTCTAGGGGTGAGATTACCTGTAATCAGCTTTTTAATGTATTAGGCTTAGACTTGCATGTTTTGTTTTATTTTGCTTAGTGACTTACTTTGTTCTGTCTGTTGTTACTTGAAACCACTTAAATCCTACTTTTTATACTTTATAAAAATCACTTTTGTTTGTTATATACCCAAAGTGATTAATACCTGGGGGAGCAAACAGCTGTGCATATCTCTCTATCAGTGTTAGAGGGCAGACGATTTATGAGTTTACCCTGTATAAGCTTTATACAGAGTAAAACGGATTTATTTGGGTTTTGGATCCCATTGGGAGCTGGGTGTCTGGGTGCTGGAGACAGGTAACCTGCTGAGCTGTTTTTAAAGTCTGCAGCTTTGGGAGCGTGGCCCAGACCCTGGGTCTGTCTTGCAGCAGGCTAGCGTGTCTGGCTCAACAAGGCAGGGTTCTGGAGTCCCAAGCTGGCAGGTAATTTCAAGTTTCAAGCTCAGAGGTAACTTCAGCACATCAGGTGACAGTCCCAAGGGGGTCTCTGTGACCAAACCCATCGCACCAACCCCAGGAGGTATCATACCCGATAAACTGAATAATGCTGAGCAATATATTCCACATGCCTAGCGGGAAGGAAGGATAAACATTTCAAGCAAAGTGCAGTTAATATCAATGTCTTTGCCAAGTGCTGTTGACTCTTTCCTGGGCTATAAGTATGAGAGAGCTTTTTTGTTTAAAAGAGGGAACAAATGGATGCATTCCCCAGTCTGCCAAGCTTCCTGTCTCTAGCATATGCACTCCTGGTTCGTATCATCGTTGCTAAAGGGACACCGTTTTTCCCATAGGCCCTTGTTAAAACATTAGCTGTCTGTCCACTGAGAATTTTCCCTAAAAATTCATTTAGAGAGCATTTAGAGGGGTAGCAGTATTTGTCTGTATCAGCAAAAACAATGAGGAGTCCTTGTGGCACCTTTAGAGACTAACCAATTTAGTTGGGCATAAGCTTTTGTGGGCTATAACCCACTTTGGTTATAGCCCATGAAAGCTTATGCCCAACTAAATTGGTTAGTCTCTAAGGTGCCACAAGAACTCCTCATTGTTTTAGTGAGTCTGTCACTCAACAGAACCAGAAAAAAACTGCCACACTCAGTGCAGAGGACCTGATCCAGACCTCTTTACACTGGTGTAACTTGAGAGTAACTCCTCTGAATTCAAGAGATTACACTGAGTTCAAACCTGCGTGAGAGTCCAGCTGCCAAGCTCTCTGTGGCGCCACAGGGGACATTTCTCACAGGTGAGAGAGAAGCATTAATTTTCGCCTCCTCTCTCCCCCATGCAATGGCAGGGGTGGGACAGGCAGGCCTAAATCCCTCAGTGCACTGGGAGCAAAGAGGAGTGGGAGGCGGGAGGCAAGAACTCCTCTCCCATGAAGCAGGTAAAGACACTCACCAATGTGAGTTTTTTTCCCTGTGTGTCAAATGAATAGCTGCCAAGCTGAGGTTTAAAACCTAGGAGTGCTGCCCCAGGCAGTCCCCACCCCCCACACTTATTTTCTCTCCCTTATTCCCTCTCCTTCCTCCCTCCCCACTGACTCACCCTCCCTCAGCCAAGAAATTCATGAGTGATTACTCTGATTCTTCGCATCTCCCATAAGGGGCTGCTGCTAGCAAATCCATCTCGACAGACAGGAGTGCTTGCTTTGTCCACTGGGACATTTCTGCCACCTTCACACACCCCAGCGATACACATCATGGGGCTCCCTGGCTTGCTCTCCACAAGATGGTCCCCAAAGGCCCCAGCCAGAGCTGTTCCATCTTCCACATTACTTGGGAGGGTCCTGATTTTGGGCACCCCCTTGGGGATACCAGTTTCTACCTCCCATTTTCATTGAGAGTTTAGGGTTTCCACCACCAGTCCTTAATTTATAATGAAAGAGGTGCCAGAGCTCATGCAATTTTTTTTTCTTTCATAACTGACTATGAAGTGCCAAGCCTAGAGGTGCCAAGGCTCAGCCCTGGCACAAATTAAGATGTGATCACCTCTGAGGTACAAAAAAGGGGACATCTGGGGTGATCCTGGGACCATAAAATAGGACCGTGTTTACTGAGCACCCTTACTGATTTCTGAGAGCTACCTCAAAAAAGGGGACAATTCTGGGAAAAACCTGTACAGGTATCAACTCTACTGGAAGGGCTGAGAAGGGTGTGTGTGTGTGTGTGAGAGAGAGAGAGAGAGAGAGAGAGACCTAGGATTTCTCCGAGACATAACCACAGAGAATTTGCCTAGGGCATAAACCACCCGTAACCTACCCACCACCATAGAGGCATGGCAAGAGCACTGGATAGCAATAAATCACCTGGAGAGATTTGTAACAAGATGGCTAGTGTTGGCATGCACCACTGCCTTCTAATGGATGGCTACAGCTCTGCTTCACCAGCTAGGTATGTAAGCTGTCTCACAGAAATCAAAGGGGCCCCTCATATGCTTAAAGTTAGCTCATGTACCTTGCTTAATAGGGGCCTGTCCGAGAAAAGTGCACTCTTAGGACAATCCATGGGAACAGTACTGCTTGTTACCACACGACTGACTACCATTGTTTACAAAGCATTTACCAACTTCTCTCTGCAACTATTCCTGGTCACAATTGTAGCTCCCGCCATCTACCTGGCTACTGTTTACCGCATCATTTTTCTTTCCTCTAAGAGCCTGTCTAACTCCCGGAAAAACAGGTTTGTGACTGTTAGGGTGCATTGCAGACATGATCCTCTGCCTAAAGAAATATTAGGAGCCTGAAAGTTTCCAGAACACAGGTCGGATTGGGAAATAAGGAAAATGTCATAGAAACCTTATCAACTCTTCCACCTGAAACATAGCATATAATTTATGGTGTGGGAATAGGAAAAACAAATGCACTTTTTTAATGCAGATCACCCTGTGTCTGGCAGGAATTTAAAATATTAAAGCACTAATTAAAAAAAAAGTCTGTAATGTAAAGTGGGTACGGCAGCAAGTGGGTAAAACAGGAATGTCCTCTCTGCCATGGTGCTGACAATACGTAGAAACAGACATTGAACACAAGCTTAGGGACAGCCGGAGGAAGGATCCAGTGGTTCAGGTCTTAGCCTGGGACTTTAGAGACGTGGGTTCATTTCTCTGTCCTGCCACAGACTCCCTGTGTGACCCTGGGTAAATCATCTAGGTTCTAGGGTACATCTATGCTGCAGCCGGGTGCGTGATGTGCAGTTACCTGCGCTAGCTTTCATCTCGCTAGCTTGCTAAAAATAGTAGTGAGGATGCTGCAGCGTGAGCTGCACAAGCAAGCACATGCCTGGAGGAGAAGGGCGGGTGGGTCAGCAGTTCTTACTGCTGTGTCCTCACTGCTACTTTCAGTGAGCTACTAGATTAAAGAAGTGCGGGTACCTGTATCCAAGATGCTATTCACTGCCCTGGCTGCAGTGTAGACGTACTCTAAGGAGAGGTCTGCTCTGCACTGTAATCAGAGCACGCATAGACATGCCTGAGCTAGTTTTGATCTAGCTAGCCAAATAGCAATAGTAGGGGAGCTGCGGGTGTGGTGCCCTACATCAAAGGGGTGTTGTGAGGATAAATAAAGATAGTAAAGGTTGTGAGGTGCTCTCATTCTACCATATAAGTGCCTTAGACAGTTTGGTTCATACACAGGGGAGTTCAGAACCTAAATTGACTCCTGTATAAGGGAATCCCCAAGTGTCCCATCTTCAATACACAGGGCTGCTTTCCAATGGTTCATATCCATCACTGATTTAGGTCTTTGATTTTAGACTGGGGATATTGCCCTGATTACAACCACAAGTGTAGCCGTACCTCTGTTTGCACAGATGAGATTACTCCTGCTCAAAACCAAAGTAAGCTCTACTAGTGCAAACAGCAGCCTGGTCTGTCTACACTGGGGGTTAAACTAGCACTTGATTCATTACTAACACCCTGTTTTGGTCATTAATACTGGTGTCCTGGCTACATTTGGCTAATATTACTGTGTCCACCTAAAATCTACCTGCGTTCAGGAGTTTTGCACTTTCATAGAATGTGTCTGTATTCTCTGCCCTCAGCTGTTGTTTAGTGTTGCCTGTACACTGTTAAACAGCTGCCACATTCCATCCCAAAGGCTGGTAGCAGGTACTTCAATGGCTGGGAACTAATGACTGAAATCTACGCAGGCTGCCAGTCTAGAAAAGGCTTCACTGCACTGCTGATATGGTGCTGTTTAAAAAACTGATAATATGAAGTCAGTTAAACAAGTTCCACTGACACAGATTTTTTCATTCCCAAATGCTTTATAAACTTTATGCACTAGGGGCCTGATCTTCAAACTCATATTAATGTTATGATTAATGAACTTGTCTCCATTATTACTTTTTTGTGTAGTGCACCTTTAAACGAAGAGAAGACGCCCCTCCACATACCCACAGCTGCAGGGGTAGCTGCCATTGGGAGTTCAGAAAACACTCTCTGTGCTCTCCCATGAAGTCTTTAATTTTGTTGTCTCTTGTTTTAGTTATTCCCTTAATGCAAAATAAAGATCATTCAGATGGAAAGTGTGTGGATGGTCTTTGTGTACAGACAACTACAACACATGGGAATGGTCTTTAATCCCAATAGTGGCCCATGGCCCCATTGACTCCAGCTGGACTCAAGCTGGGGGTATGTTTCATAATTAGATTTCCCCAGGCCAGTAACAAAGGTGAACTCTTGGATCACTGTTCCAGTCTTAGCAGGGAGTCACAGACAGTCCCCTTAGACTCTCCAGTCTATCTTGCCACCCAGACAAACTGAACTTTGTGATAAAAGGTCACTTACACCAAAAATTACACCACATCAGGCTGCTCCCAGTCCCAAGAGACCGGTCACTTACCCTAGATCAATTGGTACTCCAGATCTTACACCAAAGACAACGCTGGCAGCCAATTCTATAGGAAACTAACTAAAGGTTTATTAGCTAAGCTAGTGAGAATTATTGAGAGGTTAAAGCAGGTAAACTATATGCACAGGTGAGTCATGGTTTGTAATTTCAAATGGTGGCAGTGATGTAATAAACTGCCAGTTTCCCAAATGTCTTTCAGGTACCTTGATTATCTGTGGGGATCTCTGCTTTGCATCAAGTACATTTCTCTGTAAGAGTCCAAACAGTCCAGAGACCCTGCCTTGAATCCATACTTATAGTGTCTTCTCACAGGAAACAAGTTGACAGGGTCACTACCCACATGGGCTTTTCCTTTGATGACAGAGAGTGAAGAACTCATTTAAAGTCTTTGACCTCCGATCATTGCACACAATGACTTCTTGCTTTGAAATTAGCACTTTTCTGTTAAAGTTCTTCATTTGCATTCCACAAGGCCTCTTCCTGTTTGATGGGTTATTTAGTTATGGGATAGGCACAAAGTAAATGTTTGCCATTATAGTATAACAGGATACAGATAAGTGAATATAATGCAACTAACATCCCATTAGTTTTCATGAAGTTTAAACACCAAATGCACTCTTCTACATTTAACAATCACTTTGATCTATACTAACACACAAGTGAATTAACCAGGAGCTTCATCATGAGCTGGCACCTGGTCCGCCAGCATCACAAGTACTACTCGTGGTAAGGATTTGCAGGATCAGGTCCTATATACGTAATGATTGAAATGTTGCCTCATACTGACTTGACTGTGCTCCCAGTGAAATCACTGGAAGTTTGTCCATTGGTTCAATGGCAGCAAAATCAGGCCCTAAAAAAGGAGCTAGCTTTGCTTTCTCCTGAATAAAACCATATATACACACACAGGAATCTGTTTACCTATCACTGAAGTGCAGCCACCTCTGGGATCCAATGTGTTCGCTGTCTAACAGTATACAAGCAACATTAAACCATAGCTGAGGCCAGGAAATAAAGAAGAATTCTGAAAAAATGCTAAATTAGTGAACGCAGGTAGGATTTTAGATGGCAGATTGTAATATTAGCCAAATGCAGCCAGGAGACTAGCATTAACAACCATCATAGGATGTTAGTAATGAATCACGTGCACTTGCAAAATTCAAAGGTTAGCAATTTAGAACTTGTCACTGGTGTCTTCATACGCTCATCACCAGCCTACTATTAAACCTAAAAGGTAACGAGTAACTTCTCTAGGTTATATGCCACACATTTCAAGAGGGGTTTATACCCTTGTGTTTACTCTTTAGAATACCTTCCTCTTTCATGCAGACTGGCTGGCAATGGCAGGTTTCTCAGAAGAACCAGCTGTCCCCAGAAAGTTCATTTGAAATGCAAGGGACATTTCTATCCAGAGGACACAACAGGTGCAGCCAGCTGGCTCTGTAGTTTACTAGCTTACCGATTACACATCAAAGGGTGAGATTTAGACTTTCCTCTCTAAGCACATAAAGGCTTCATTTGTGACTCTCATAAAACACATGTGAAGTGCCAATAGCACAATAGGTCAAGGGTCTGTTTAATCTGACATCCTTTCTTTGATAGTGCCCAATGTCAGCTACTTCAGAGGGAGGCAGAAGCCCACCCATAACGCACCTAACTACAACTTTCATCCGTATAGCTGCCTCTCCTGGTTACTTGCTTTGTTTGGAAAAAAGGGGAAGCCATTTCTCTCCTCTGCCGTAAGCCGCAGAACCTTCAGGACCCTTCCACCCCAGTCTCCGACACATAGTTATACCATGAATGAACTGGAAACTTAGGCTATGTCTATGTGCACAGGCTAGCCTGCCTGAGCTGGTTTGAATCCGGTTAGCACTGGTAACAAAGGCAATGAATACAGCACAGTCTCGGCTAGCAAACTGAGTATGTACTGACAGGTCATGTTGGGCTTGTACTTCTCACATTGAAGCTCACACTGAGCCTACTTCAATGCTGTTGTCACCTGTACTAGCTGGGTTCAAACTAGTTCAGGCGGGCTAGCCCGTGCACAGCTTTTGCTGTGGAAACACACCCTTAACCATGGTAAGTGGGTGTAGATAAGTCTAAGAGTGTCTTATTGAGTGCAAGAGAATCCAAATAAGCATAACCATGTCTAACCTACCAGCCAAAGGCCACAAGCAAAATTAACTTGGTAGGCACTGTGATGCACCTAGAAGGGAGAATCCTTGCTCCAAAGTGCAAATAGACAAGACATGCAAAGGAAGCGTTATTTATTAGCCCTGCCATGAGTGCAGGGGACTGGACTAGATGACCTCTCCAGGTCCCTTCCAATCCTATGATTATCACCCACCTTTTGCAAATGGGAAACTGAGGCTGAGAGCAACTATGCATGGGAGGTTTCAGAGTAGCAGCCGTGTTAGTCTGTATCTGCAAAAAGAACAGGAGTACTTGTGGCACCTTAGGGTATGTCTACACTACAAGACTATTTCGCATCAACTTAATTCGAATTTGTGGAATCGACCTTATGAAGTCGAAGTTGTGTATCCACACTAAATACACTAATTCGACTGTGTGAGTCCACAGTAACGGGGCCAGCGTCGACTTTGGAAGCGGTGCACTGTGGGAAGCTATCCCACAGTTCCCGCACTCCCCGCTGCCCATTGGAATTCTGGGATTTCCCCCCAATGCATGATGGGGGGAAAAATGTGTCGAGGGTGGTTTTGGGTAACTGTCATCATTGAACCGTCAATCACGCCCTCTCTCCCTCCCTCCCTGAAAGCGCCTGCGGGCAATCTGTTCGTGCACTTTTCTGCTCAGTGACAGCGCGGGCGCCACAGCACTTTGAGCATGGATCCCGCTGCAGTTATGGCCGTTGTCAACTCCTCGCACCTTATCGTCCACCTCTTCCACAGTCAGCTGCTGAGAAATAGGGCTACTTTTCAATGGTGCTGCGAGCACTGGTGGACCATGGGGGACGTTTTACCAACATCAACGTCGGGTGGCCAGGCAAAGTTCATGACGTGCGTGTTTTCAGGAACTGTGGTCTGTTTAGACGCCTGCAGGAAGGTAGTTTCTTTCCGGACCACAAAATAAGTCTTGGGGATGTGCAGATGCCTATAGTGATCGTCGGGGACCAAGCCTACCCGCTAATGCCCTGGCTCGTGAAGCTCTGTGCAGGCGCCTTGCACAGCGACAAGGAACTCTTCAAATACCAGCGAGCAGTGAGCAGCGTGACCTGTGACTGTTCAGTTTCTTTACAGAGAAGCTGAACCTGCCCCTGTTTCTTTACCAAGTGACTGTTGACTATCATCTGCAGTTACATACCCCGCCCACCCCGCTTCCCCAACTTCCAACACACGTTTAAAAATAAAATACAGGTTCCACTGTAACTTTACAAAGGTTTCTTTATTGATGACTTTGCGTTACAGGGTTGAAACTGGGACACGGACTGTGCTGGGTAGGGTGTGCAGTGATGTGAAGACCGCCTGTAAACTCGAGGAATGACAGGCTCCTGCTCCCAGAGCGGTCTGCAGTGCCGGACTGGATGTTTCAACGGAGCCTGCCATCCCTCCTTTTTGGGACTCTGTGTGCGGGGGCTATGTGGCCTTTTGGCGGGGGAGGACGGATACAGATTCCTCTGCTGCGTGGCTCTATGGTCCAGGACAGGGACCGTTGCATGAGATCTGTAAACCCCCGCCCCCGCTACAAAGTCACGTACCCCCCCACCCACACAGACCCTGCAAACCACCTTCCATACCGACCAGGGTGCGTACTGACTGCAGTGTGTGTGTGACCTGCTGCTGATCCTGCCCCCATGTCTATACCCTGGTAAAGGTGATTGTCCTGTCAAATTACCAACCCCCTTCCCAGTGATGAGCTGCCAATTTTTTAACAACGGGTTCCCTCCTTCCCCCCCCCTCCGTGGGGGGGGGGGTCGTGCCCCATCCAACCCCTCATGTTCCTTAACACACACACTCCGAGACCCCTGACCCATCCCCCCCTTCCCTGTCCCCTGACTGCCCCTTGCCGCCCCACCCAACCCCTCCTCTCATTCTCAATGACCCCCCCAGAACCCCTACCCCATACAACTACCCCTTCTCTCTGTCCCTGAGTGCCCCCACCACCTCATCCAACCCTGCTCTTTCCTGACTGCTCCCCCGGACCCTTGCCCCCATTCAATCCCCCTGTTCCCTGCCCTCTGACAACCCTTACCCCTATACACCCCCCGACAACCCACCCCCTCCCTGCCCCCTTACCACACTGCCTGGGGACCGGGTCCACTCTGCCAGAACCACGACCGGCGCCGCTCGGCCCGACTCCCCGGGCCGGCACCGGGGCCCGGCCGCTCGGCGGCAGCCGCGGGGCCCGACTCCCCGGGCCGGCGCTGGGCTGGAGGGAGCCGCGGTCTGGGACCGGGAGCTGCTGAGCCAGCCGCACCTCCCCTCCCCCTCCGCGCCCCAGCTTACCTGCTGGCTGCCTCCATGCTGCTTGTTCAGGCTTCCCGCGAACATCTGATTCGCGGGAAGCAGGGGAGGGGGAGGAGAAGGGGGCGGAGCAGGAGAGGAGTGGGCGGGAACTTTTGTTAAATTTAGCAGCCCTTAACAAGCGGTTCTAAAATGGCTGCTAAATTTAACAACGGGTTCCCGCGAACCCGTGCGAACCCGCTGCAGCTCACCCCTGCCCCTTCCCCCCTTCAAACACAGTCTCCTCTAAAAGAACATGACGGAAACAATAATTAAGAGAAAAGTATTTTTTATTATCAACTAGACAGTTAGGGGATGAAACTGGGATGGGGGCTTGGGTGAGGCGGGAAGGAAAGGACTTCTCAAAATTTAGGGTATGAGAGCTTTTCGGTACTTGAGCACTCTGCTGGGGTGCAGTGACAGTTTACACGGCCTCTGGCGCCCCTCCTTCTGGTTATTTTGGGTGAGGGGGGTATGGGACTTTGTGGCGGGGGAGGGCGGTTGCAGATACACTGCAGGGGGGCTCTGTCCTCCTGCCTGAGGTCCTGAAGAACATGCACAAGGCGCAGGAGCATGTCCATTTGCTCCCTCATTAGTCCAAGCAGCGTTTGAGTCGCCTGCTTGTCTTCCTCACGCCACCTCTCCTCCCGTTCGCTGTGTGAGCACTGGTACAGAGAGAGGGTCTCCCTCCACTGGCTCTGCTGGTTTGCCTCGTCTCGGGAGCACCCCATAAGTTCAGCGAACATCTCGTCCCGTGTCTTTTTCTTTTGCCGCCTAATCTTTGCCAGCCTCTGTGAGGGGGATGCTGTGGCAGGTCTGGAGACAGTCGAAGCTGTGTGATGGGAAAAAGGGAGTGAATTCCTTGCAAAGATAAATTTTTGCGAACAATGAACACAGTCTAGTCTGTCTCTATGAATTCTGGGTTGAGATCCCAGTGCCTGATGGGGCAAAAACCATTTTCGCGGGTGGTTCTGGGTAAATGTCGTCAGTCATCCCTTCCTCCGGGAAAGCTACAGCAGACAATCATTTCAAGCCCGTTTTCCCTGGATTGCCCTGGCAGATGCCACAGCGTGGAAACCATGGAGCCTGTTTTGCCTTTTGTGCCTGTCACCGTATGTGTACTAGATGCCGCTGACAGAGGCAGTCCAGCAGCATGCTTTTGCTTTTGCATGACAGCAGAGATGGTTACCAGCCATACTGTACCATCTACCATACCATAAATTGGTAATAAGATGGGCATGGCTACCAGTCCTTTTGCACTGCACCATTTGCTGCTGTCATAAGTGCCCCTGGCTGCTCTTAGCCAGGGGCGCAAAAGCCAAAATTGGGAATGACTCCCTGAGTCAATCCCTCCTTTTTGGTATCTAAAAATAGAATCAGTCCTGCCTAGAATATGGGCAAGTGTACTAGAGAACCACTGTATCAGAGAACCAGAGAGCACAGCTGCTCTGTGTCAGATCCTGCATAGATTATGAGCTGTATGCTATTCACAGGGGGTGCTCCTGCAACAACCCCACCTGTTCATTCCATTCTTCCCCCAGCCTTCCTGGGCTACCATAGCATTGTCCCCCCACTTGTGTGATGAAGTAATAAAGAATGCAGGAATAAGACCCAGTGACTTGTTAGTGAGAAATGAGTGGAAGGAAGCCTCCAGTTGCTATGATAGTCCAGATAGGACATTAAGGAGTGTGGAGGAGAGGAGCCCAGCATCCTGCTGCTAGTCCAGGGGCAATTGAATCTTTTCTTTACACATGAAGGGTGGGGGCTGATGAAGCTCAGCCCCCTGTTGCTATGATGAAGACGGTTACCAGCCATACTGCACCATCTACCAGGAAAAATTAGGTTCACTTGACACTGGGGGACCTGACAGATGCTAGTACGCATGGTTACCAATCCTTTTGCACTGCCCCATGTGCCAATAGGCTGATGATGAGGACGGGTACCAGTCATTTTGTACCATCAGCCACCCATGGCGGAGGGGGTAGCAAGGATGTTGGTGTTGAGTGCTGCACCATCGCGTCTATCTGCAGCATTCAGTAAAGATAGGGTGACATGTAAAAGAGTCAAGAGAGGATTGTTTTCCCTTTCACTTCTGGGGGTGGGTGGGGGGCTGCGTAAATTGCCGAGCTATGCCCTGACCCACCGCGGACACTGTTTTTGACCCTAGAAGCATTTGGAGCTCAGCCAAGAATGCAAATGCTTTTCGGAGACAGCAGGAACTGTGGGATAGCTTGCGTCCTCATTCCCCCCTCCCTCCATGAGCGTCCATTTGAATCTTTGGCTTTCCGTTACGCTCGTCACGCAGCAGCGTGCTGAGTCTCTGCTATGCCGTCTGTCCGGAGATTTTTTAAAAATACTTTGGACCAGGCGTAACATTACAGTAATTCCCCTAATTAGATGCAGGAGTCTCCGAGCGAGATCACCCTGAGGACGGTCACTGAAGGAGATAGAGAGCGCATGTTGCGTGAAAGCCAGCACAAACCAGGGGCCTATGCAGCCGTGCTCGGGGAGGAAATGCTCCCTGAGTACCTCATGAAAGCCTCGCACGGAAAACTGTGCTTCCACGGAGCACCCAATAAGGCAGCTCTCCCCAGGAACCTCCTGCGGAGGCTTTTCGATTACCTCCAGGAGAGCTTCATGGAGATCTCCCAGGAGGATTTCTGTTCTATCACCATATATAGAGAGACTTCCTTTTCACATACTTCAGATTCCTGTTATATTAAGAATAAAAGTTTACATGGTTAAAGCACTTACCGACTGCTCCTTCCCCTGATTCAGGATCCGGGTTAATGGCCGGGGACGGTTGGTAGGGGATCTCCGTGACGGTGATGAAGAGATCCTGGCTGTCGGGGAAAGCAGCGTTGTAAGCGCTGTCACCTGCCTCGTCCTCCACAAACCCTTCCTCATCTTCCCCGTCCGCGAACATCGCCGAGGAACTGGCCGTCGACACTGTCCCATCGTCAGAGTCCATGGTCACTGGTGGGGCAGTGGTGGCAGGCTCCGTAGCGTCCGTTTGCCGCTTTGATTTTTTGGTAGCCTTGTCGGGGTCCTTGATTTTCACGCGGCGCTGCGTTGCATCCCGGCTGTATCCTCTGTCTCTCATGGCTTTGGAGACCTTCTTGTAGGTCTTTGCATTCCGTTTTTTGGAGCGCAGCTCCGAAAGCACAGACTCCTCGCCCCACACACTGATCAGATCCAAGACTTCCCGGTCAGTCTATGCTGGGTCCCTCTTTCTATTCAAAGATTACATGAACTCCTCTGCTGGAGAGCTCTGCATTGCTGCCGGTGCTGCTGAGCTCGCCCCGATGTCCAACCACGAAATGAGATTCTAACTGTCCAGACAGGAAAAGGAATTCAAATTTTCCCGGGACTTTTCCTGTGTGGCTGGTCAGAGCATCCAAGCTCGGACTGCTGTCCAGAGCGTCAACAGAGTGGTGCAGTGTGGGATAGCTCCCGGAGCTACTAAGTTCGATTTGCATCCACACCTAGCCTAATTCGACATAGCCATGTCGAATTTAGCGCTACTCCCCTCGTCGGGGTGGAGTACCGAATTCGAACTAAAGAGCCCTCTAGGTTGAATTAAATGGCTTCCTGGTGTGGACGGGTGCGCGGTTAATTCGAATTAACGCTGCTAAATTCGAATTAAAGTCCTAGTGTAGACCAGGCCTTAGAGACTAACAAATTTATTTCAGCATAAGCTTTCGTGGGCTACAGCCCACTTCTTCAGATGCTTAGAATGGAACATATATTGAGGAGATATATATACACATACAGAGAGCATGAAAAGGTGGGAGTTATGTTACCAACTCTGAGAGGCCATGCATGGGAGATCTGTGCTAGAGCTGGGACTTCAACCCAGAGCTTTAGAGGCCTTGTCCAGTGCCTTAACCACACAGCCATCCTTCCTCTCTACTTACAATGGAAAGGCCAGCACAGCTGTAATTCATCTAGCATTGCTACCTGTGCTGCTAACAACATACGCCTTGCTCCCTCCACTCTAGGTTTTGCAACACAAGCAAACAGAGTTTTATTAAGCGACAATTGCAAACAAGATTATAGGCAGAGTGTAAAGTCCCACGTTAAACAGTGGCTTGCAGGATGACAACGATCAGGCATGCAGGAATGCCAACAAGAGGCAGGCTGGCCAGCAGGTTCCGTGCTAATAGCAGGAGCAGTGGCCTGCTCTCTTGAGTCAAATGGCAGAACTAGGTGCTGGTCAGAAATGCAAGGCTGTGTTCTATCAGCTGTCAAGTCATGGGGGCAGAAAGGTGCAGCAGAGATTACTCTCCTTGTAAGGCAGCAAAGAGCCACAGGACTGATAAAAACACACAAGTGTACTGTACAAGGCAAGGAGAGAGATAATGCCTGGGAATGGAGGGGTCCTCCCCACCGTCGTTAAGGGGAGCCTTCTTGCTGCACACAGGTCGACAGCAGCTGAAAAGGGTTTGTAAAAAAATGTACCCGTCAAAGCAAAGGAAGGCTTTCAGGAGGATGTGTCGCGGAAGAACCACTGACCTAAGGCTGTTGGGTTTTTTTTTCCCCCCATGAGAGCAGGAAGAAAGTAAAGGTTTTGATCTGACATTCATAGTATCCCTGTGTAGAAGGATTCCAAAGCAAAACTGACATGCAGCATGTATAGGGAGCATTTCATTCAGCTCTGAAAAGCAGCCACCTCGGGGAGGAGCACAGCAACCTTTCAAACATTGCACAACAAAACCACATGAGGTTTTAAAGACAGGAAGTGAAGCAGCAGCCCAGGTCTTATGGAAAATGCAAGAGGAATTTTGAACTCATGCGGCTCTATTATCCTTCATTTATACAAACCTAGTCAACTAATTGGGAGCAGTCACATGTATGTAGCTGAGGGCTGAACTTTACTGACGTGCTCTAAGGACCCAATGACAGCCACCGGAGCAACAACTACTTAAAGTGAGCCAGTTAGACCTGAATTTACACAAACTGCTTAATTCTCTGTGGCTTGATTCAGCTCCCCTTCTGTAACAGGGGAATAACAATGCTTCCTTTTTCTGCCAGGTCTAAATTGTAAACTCTTTGGAGCAGTGAAGTAGTATCACTGACTACGCATCTGCCCATCGCCTCACAATGGAGCTCTGGGCTCAGCTGGGACCTCTCAGCAGTACTGTAATACAAATAACAAGGGGGTGAACTGCTCACCAGCTGGGGTTAGGGAAAAATGTCTTTCCTTGGTATAATATAGCACAGTTTGGTGCATCATACAGAGGCAGAAGGAGATCCCCTTTGCTCTGAAATACTTTTAGAAACAGCATGCCAGCCTAGATGGATTGTTGTTCTGTTGATAGACGTTTGGGAAGGAAAAGGTCTGTTAGGATAGGAAATCCATCCCATTGCAAACATAACATCTAGTCCCTTGCTGCAGGCAGTATAAGCTATTCTGTCCAGATAACATTTTTGAGGCGAGGGGGCAATGCTGGAATTATTTATAGAACTGGTTTTTTTTAAACGGTATTATTTCAAAACCTGCAAGGCTTTGAAACAGCTGCCCCCGGAGTCTGACTATAAATATACTGGTGTATGGCTAGGGATTACTATGTTCTGTTTACACTGAAAACAACTTAGGGGGTGGGGTCCCAATAATAATTGACATTTTCCAAGGATCATTTTTCAAAAAATAAAAAAGAGGTGGGGGGCGGTGGAGAAAATGGAAAGTTTCTTTTAACAGGACTTTCACTGGCAATTCACACTCCCAGGCACGGGCCTTACCTGGAAGATGACATGGTGGCAAAGCAGGTAGGCTGTTTACACTAGCCCATAGCACCCCACTAGCACAGGGGGAGCTGAACTGGTAGCAGCAAGCGTAGGAAATGTTAAGAAAAATAATCTAGTGTAGACACAGACTTTTATACAGGTGCCTTACACACTGCTTCCACGTGTAAGCCTGCAAAGCTCCGTATATTGGTCCCAATCCCCAGCTGGTGTTCATAGACATAGGTTATGGCAATTTACACCACGTGGGGATGTGGCTTACTGTGTTCAGTAGATAGAGCAGTGTAGAATAGGTGGAGCACTGATAGGATAATACCTACCTTGACAGGGCCCTGTGCGGATTAATGAGGGCTTGTGAAGCACTTTGAGATCCTTAGCTGCAAGAGACCAAGCAGCCTTTTCTTGTCAAAGAAAGCAATCTAAGGGCCTGACCTCAGCTGGTGTAAAGTGGAGTAGCTCCATTGCAGTCAAAGGGGCTCATCATAGAGATAAGGATCTGTACGCAAAGATCCATCTGAAGAATATCTATGCCTTTAACATGAGCATAACTGGCTCATAAGAACAGTTCTCCAAGAACGGTGCATAATCATAACGATCCATTTCTAGATGAGTCTGCAAGGCAGCTACAATCTTTAAGACTAGTCTCAATGGGCTGTGTCCCTTTACTATGAACATATTTTTTTTTAAAAAACCCTAACTAAATAAAATGGTTTTATTTTAAAGATATGGTTAGAACATTCTGTGCAAGCTACTTCTGTCTCTGCCTGAGACAAAACATTCTTCCGGTGGTATTTTAATTAGCCTGCTGCTCATTTAAAAAAAAAGTTCATTATAGGGACCCTTGAGACCCAGCGTAGTTCAGCTTTGGCCAGAATGATTAGCTGGCATTAAACGACCAAGCTTAGGAACAAATCACTATAAAATCACCTCTTAGTCCTGATCTTGCTTCCATTTTTCCACTGAGTTCAATAGGGACTGCCAGCTACTGCCACCCCTACTCTTAGTGAGTACTACCTGTTTCACAAATAGAGCCATTGATTCCAGTGGGACTAATTGCAGAGTAAGTTACTCAATGGGCCTGGCCCAACGCCCACTGAAGTCAATGGAAAGACCCCTAGTAACTTTGATGGGATCTGGATCAGGGCCAATGTAAGGGGAGGCAGAATCTGGCCTAGTCGCAGCAGCATTGAGCCCATAGTCTGTTAGTCTAATCGATTTTGGCATTTATACGGCACTACCCATTGTGGTATTTAGGCATAATTCAACTACCATCTCTCTGCCCTGAGCCCTGACCCCCCCTCACATATACCCAGCCCTCTGCCCTGACCCCCCGCTACACACACACCCAGTCCTCTGCCCTGAGCCCCGCAGCCCTGCACACCCCCAGGCCTCTGCCCTGAGCCCTGTACCCCCCTCATACACACCCATTCCTCTGCTTGACTCCTTCACACACACCCCCACGACCCCAGCCCTGACTCTGGCACCCCCACACATACCCAGCCCCCCCTGCCCTGACACCTGCACCCCCCTCACATGCCCCCCAGCCCGCTGCCCTGACTCTTGCACCCCCTCCACATACCAGCCCCCCCACCCCATGCACCCCCCACATCCTGACTCTTGCACCCCCCCACTTCCCCACCCCCACCCTGAGCACCAAGCGGGCGCTCCTGCACACACACACACACACCCATTCCCACCTGCACCCCTCACACCAAATGGGAGCTGCCCAGGTAAGTGCCCCACACCCAAACCTCCTGCCCCAACCCTGAGCCTCCTCCCTCATTCTAGCTCCTGGCCAGACCCTTCACCCCCAGCCCTGTGCTCAGTGCACTCCCACCCTCAGCTCAGTGCAGAGAGAGGAAGAGAATGGGCCAGAACCAGGGAGAAGGTAGGTACTCACTGTATGTGGGCAGGGCCGGGACCCCAGACCAGCAGCGGGCTGAGCGGGTCCGGCAGCTGGGATCCCGGCTGGCAGGAGCCGGCAGATGAAACCCCTGAGCGGCAGTGGGCTGAGCCACTCAGCCCACTGTCGGTCTGGGGTCCCGGCTGCTGGACCCTTGCCAGCCGGGATCCCGGCTGCAGGCCCCGCCCAACCTGCTGCCAGCTTAGTTGACCAGGACCCCAGACCAGCAGCAGGCTGAGAGGGCTGGCGGCATAAGATCAACATTTTAATTTAATTTTAAATGAAGCTTCTTAAACATTTTGAAAACCTTGTTTATTTTACAACACAACACTAGTTTAGTTATATAATATATAGACTTATAGAGAGAGACCTTCTAAAAAACATTAAAATGTATTACCAGCACGTGAAACTTTAAATTAAAGTGAATAAATGAAGACTCGGCACACCACTTCTGAAAGGTTGCTGACCCCTGAGCTAGACACTTGGCACCAGGAATCAGGAAGCTTTGTGCATGCCCATTGGTGGAAAAGTAGGTGCCTAAGGGATTTTAACAGCAAAAATTGGCATCTACAGGGGGAGGTAGCATCTGAACAGGGGTTCTGAGGATCTAAATTTTGGACTTAGGTGCCTAACATGGCAATTAGGTGCCTAAATCCCTTTGCAGATCTAGCCCTCAACATCCACATCCACAAGAGAAGTTGATCAAATATTATTCATGTAAAAGTAAGAAGCTCACGACAAGTAACATAACTGGAAAATGCATCTTCATCAGGAGTCACTTTCGGGTTTCGTCAATATCGCAGGAAAGTTACAGAAATCCAATCTCTCCTCTCAAAGATGACTGCACCAGCCCAGCCCATTAATTCATCCACTGGCAAGTACAACACTGCTGCCAAGTTCTATGTATTAGGCCATTTGTTTGGGGGTAACTGGTTATAAAGGGGCACAGGATGAAAGAATCTCAAGTTATTACAAACTATCAGTGACATGAATGTATCTACTGACTTTCAGCATTAGTGCCCTCTCTATGTATATAGTCAAAGGGGGTTATAGGTGAAAACAAAGCATAATGGCATATTGTACCCGCATATAGTGGAAGCCTCCTATAGCAAAGTCAGTTAGAGGTTCATTGTAACTGGAATCGCAGCTTGAACACTGCAATTCACTTGAATAATTTGCTGGGGCCCAATTTTGAGAGGCGCTGAGCTCCCTCCACTCCCTCTGCTCTCAATGGAAGCTGAAAGCGCTGAGCACCTTCCAAGATCATGTCCCGGAAGCAGGTTTGCACTGTATTTAAAACAGGCAAGCAGACTGACTACCCCATCCTAGCAAGAGGACAGCCGCTGTGACCTGCAGCTCCACAGAATGACTCTCAGTGGAGCGCGGCTGACGGCAGTTCTGAGCCTTTCTTGATATTATCCAGACTCTAATGAAGCCTTCACCGACTGCAGCCAGATTGGGCTTCACAAGCAGCACGGATTGGTTTTTTGCTGTGTAATAACTTCTCTCTTACCTGTCAAAAACTACCGCAGCGTAGGCTGGCTCCGCGAAGATGACATCCCCAGCCCAGAATTCCTTGGCTGCCTTCAACCCCCTGCCTTTGCCTTCCAAAGTGAACACTTCCACCATCTCCATTTCCCCTGGTGTCATGTCAGGGAAACCAGGCTTGCAACGCAGGTGTCCCACTGTGAGCCAGGTCCCTTGTCTCTCCTGCTTTTTCAGCACCTTTGGGTTGCCACAGGACCAATCCTAGAAATAGATGGTCCCCATCACACCCACTTACATGAGGCTGTACCATTTTCCACTTGTGGGGGGAGCTTTTTACTTCATATAGTTATAAGCCCAGAAATCAAAGGGGCTGGTCCCGCGTGACCAGCACTGTTTGCTTCATTAGGATAAGCCCGTCTGAAAAACACGTTGGAATTATTTCCCAAGCTGAAAGCATTTGTATAGGTTATGGCCAGAGCGTCTAATTAACCCTCTCCCATTGGAAAGCGCACGTATTTTCTTTAGGAGGGTATTTTTAGAAACCACATGCTTCTGTCTGTCAGGAGCCAACAGCTGAGACAGTGGTAAGTGGTGGGCTGGTGTGTGTCCCTTGCGCTGTCATCTGGTCTCTTTCAGTAAGGAAACAATGCTGCTCCCCGCCCCCCCACACACCCCCAGTGAGATTTAAGTAGGAGAGAGGGGGCCATAGTCAAATACGTGCCCCGGGTGCTGCTGGAGAAGACAGGCCTGGAAAAGTCGCTTTTCAAATGCCAGCCAAGCAGCTCGTAGACGCATGGGGAATATGCTGGAAGGACTGCAGAAACTTGGCGTCTCTTTCAGTGCAGGCTTGCCATGTAAGCTATTCCCTCCAGTGTTTAATAGGCTCAATGAAATAACATGCTGGAGGACTAAATTCACCCAAGTTCCTCTCCACTGAATTGAATGGATGAATTGGGCCCACAGAGCACGAGAGGAAGAGAATTATTACCAGGGAGTTCAATTAAATTACAAAAATGGGGACCAGTTTCTGCTCTCCCTTTACAGCAACTGTAATAAAGTGGTCATCAAGGGGTTAATTGGATTACTCAGCGTTTTAGGGGTTGGTGCCATGTTCCACCCCTACCCCTCACTGGTTAGTTAGTGGGAGTTTCCCCCAGCTGCGTTAGGGGGCATGCAGTTAATAAAGCAGCAAGTTCCTAGCCTGCAGTCCTGAGAGTAGGCTTGTTTTTGCTGCATTGAGCAGTCCCTTTACAAATCCAGTCAGTGTAAATCCAGAACAACTTCACTGAGTTGGTGGGCTTGCTCCACGTTCACACTGCTGTCGCTGAGGCAAAGAATGTGGTCCTGGACTCTCAGTCAGCTAAATATTGCTATTTAGCATCTTACAGTTCTTCGATGAGACTTTGCACTTTTAAAGTTCATGGTAACCTCACATGCCCGTCACATTGGTATCTGAGCCCATTTCATCCCAGGGTCTCAAAGTGCTTTATAAAGCGTCCCCGTTTCCCAGAGAGGCAGGTAAGAATTATTCATTTAACTGATGGGGAAACAAAGGCACAGAGAGATGATGTGGTTAATTCTTCTGAGTGACCCACGGCCCCTGGAGGATGAACTCTGTCTAACTACGGTTATATGTAATGAGCCAGGGAGTGTGTACACGCCCCTGCCATCTACTGGACAATCTCAGAACTGCTCAGTTGTGCATCACAGTCTCGGGCCCAAGTCTAGAGACCTGCACGTTCCTATTGTGCACTGACATGTATAAAGTGTATCCATCTCCAAGCAGTTCTTGGGGAGGTTCCTGTGGTGATCTGGATTTGTGCGAGGGACCTGCCAAAACCACTCAACTCCCCTCTACACTCCTAACCTCTGCTTACTGTAGGAATCCTGCCCTTGGGAAGCAATGAATGGAAACAACTATTTAATAGACAAAAATCACTTTATTTCTCATATTTTAAGATATGTTAACAACACAACGGTATAACTTGGAGTTTTATCAGTAACTTTCTACCTGAGGCAGCAGGGCACACAAGAGCTTGGCTGAACTGAAAAATAAACAACTTCCCTTTGGAAGGCAGACAGGAGCTGCTACATGAAGGGCCTACTTACTAGCCAGGGAGTTATGAAGATCTCTGCTGGACAGTGCAGGGCACTTCTTGTGCCATCCCACCATCTTGTGCTCCTATGCAAGGACTGGGCACAATCTGATCTTTTCTGTTTTGCAATTGCACTGTGTAATTTGGGGGCCTTTGTCTGCTAGTTTCCCCTTGCAGCAGGATGGAGACCTACTGTAACACTCTATACCTTGGGGGAGTGCTCTGTAACCCCCATATTCCTCATTTATATATAATTGGGATCTTGCATATAAAGCATGCCATGTAAGGTATCAGGGGAAAGGATATGATCTGCTGAAAGTCACTGTTCTATCTAAATATGTATATCATTAGTGCATATGAAGTTATGAAATTGTGTTGTATGGTTGGGTGACTGCGCAACAAAATGGCAGATGAAATTCAGTGTTGCTAAATGCAAAGTAATGCACATTGGAAAACGTAATCTCAACTATACATATAAAATGATGGGGTCTAAATTAGTTATTACCACTCAAGAAAGAGATCCTGGAGTCATTGTGGGTAGTTCTCTGAAAACATCCATTCAATGTGCAGTGACAGTAAAAAAAAAGTTAACAGAATGCTGGGAATCATTAAAAAAGGGATAGACAATAACACAGAAAATATATTGACTCTATATAAATCCACCCACATCTTGAATACTGTGTGTAGTTCTGGTCACCCATCTCAAAAACGATATATTGGAATTGGAAAAAGTTTAGAAAAGAGCAACAGAAATGATTAGGGGTATGGATGAAGTGAGATTAATAAGACTGGGACTTTTCAGCTTGGAAAAAAGACGACTAAGGGGGGATATGATCGAAGTCTATAAAATCATGACTGGAGAAATTGGAGAAAGTAAATAAGGAAGTGTTATTTACTCCTTCTCATAACACAAGTCACTAAATGAAATTAATAGGCAGCAGGTTTAAAACAAACAAAAGGAAGTATTTTTTCACACAACGCACAGTCAACCTGTGGAACTCCTTGCCAGAGGATATTGTGAAAGCTGTGTTGCGGAGTGGGGGGAGGGATTTGGGGTTTAAAAGCAAGCTCGATCTGGAGCTGGCAAGCCAGTGAGCAGGACATACCCTGGGATCTCCCAGGGAGGACCAGAGTAGAGCCAGTTTCGACAGTAAGCAAAGGGAGCCACAGCACCCATTGGAGGGGACAAGGACCAAAAGCCTGAAGGCGACGTCCCCCAGAGTCGGGCAGCAGCCAGATGGTAGGTGGACTGGAGCACAAAGTGACCCAGGGAAGCTGACAGGAAGCTGCACACCACACAAACACAGATGAGCAGCTGAGTCAGCCTCACAGGGCCATGAGTCGGAACCCAGTGAGAAAGGCAGGCCTGGACTCCCCTGCTCCCACCCAGACGGCAGCCACTAGGCGGGACTGCCACCACCTTGAACTATTGCCACTAGGCAGGACTGACGCCTCTGTGGACTATCGCTACTAGGCATAACAGCCACTGTAGTGAACTATGACCACTAGGCAGGAGCACCCTGCAACACCCCCAGTCACACTTATGTAACCCTTCTGCCAGGCCGAATTGATAGCAGCAAGGGCTGGGTTCAATACATAGGGGTCCCTTCCCTACAACGTAATGCAAACCAGTTCGAGCCCCCACCCAGTGACCTGGGAAAATCTTACACAAACCCCTGGGTGCCTCAAAGAGGCAATACTTCCCCTCTCGCAAGCACAGAGTCTTGGTGTAGCAGAAAATGTTTAATAACGTGAGATAAACAGCATAGCATTAAATTGGGAAAACACCTCAGCTAGGCTGTGTCCTTTTCCCTGGGCTCTTGAATCCAGCAACCCCAAAATCACCCCAAGACTCCAAAGTCCAATATCTCAAATGTCCCAAGAGTCCAGCAACCCAAAAATTACCCACAGTCCCAAAAGTCCTGCAACCTAAAAGTCTCTGTCCTGGGTCAGTGCAGCCCCAGAGTTCAAGAGTCTATCTGCAGGGGTTTTCCCTCTGCCAGCCTGGGTAGAAAGGGGCACCTTACGTGGTCTGGGGCCGACTGCCCTGCCTCTCCGTGGGATTCTGCTTCTGCCTTCCCCACGAACTGCTCCGCTCCGCTCCGCTCTGCCAGCTGCTCTGCTCCACCAGCCGTCCCGTGATCCGCTCCAGCCGTCCCCACAAACTGCTTGGCTCCACTCGCTCCATGGGCCGCTCCAACCATCCCACAAACTGCTCCGCTCCGCCAGCTGCTCTGCTCTGCAATATAGCTTCAGGCTCCCCCACTAGTTAGCACAGCTCTTTAGTGATTTCAGCTTTTAGTGAGTTCAGCTCAGTAACCTGTAACTTAGATTCTTAAGGGAATCAAAAATCAGCTCTGATATTCAACAGTGGAGAGAGGAGGAGGTGCAATTGGTGCTTCTGGCTCACACAAGGAGCCCACTCCCTTGTCCAGCGAGTGTCACTCAATTGATGGTGAGACTCCCTGTCACAAAGCAGTTTCACAGTTCCTCATCCACACAATCAGGGTGACAACACTCCACTCCTCCCGCCCCAACAACAAAGAAACTGGAGATCCCACAGCTGCCAAAGCAACCATCCCAGGCTGCCATGGGCTATGCCAGGTGGGGTGAGTGTGCCTATGCAAACACGATCAGCCCCTGAAAATTCTTTTCCACACTCACCATAATTCATCACCAGATGTCAGGGTAGAGCTTATCCTGACTCTGCTTACACTTCTATTCAGGTTCTTATACCATGCCCGTCACCGTGGTTTCAGAGGGCCTGGGAGAAGTGCTAGTTTGTAGTAACTGAGCCACATTTTGCTTTCACTTAGACACATGCAACCCCTCTGACTCCATTTAAAACACATCCTCTGCTTGGTCACTGCATGATTTATTATATCAATCAATAATAAGCTACAATATTCATTAACACATGAAAAAGAGTGAGTCAGGGGAACCAAGCAAGGACTTACCAGCATTTACAGAAAGCATAACACTTGATCCTCTGTGGAGGTGAACATCCTCCATTCCCATTGCAGTTAATGGAGATAAAGACAGAAGAGCCCCCCACTTTAGGACGCCTTGAAAGTTTTTCTCTCTCTCTAGAAGTGCAGTAAAAGTTCTTTAGAAACTGGGTCATCTACTTCAGACCTATTGATAAAAGCCCGAATGAGGTAGGAAGCCTACTGCGATTATTCAGGTCCACTAATAGTATGTGTAACAGCTACTGCCAAGTTACTATTATAACATACAAAAAGATACTGGAGATTTTTTAAGTAACAGTAAACAATTTACTTACCAAGTCAAACCATACAGATACCTGCCTGGCTCCAAGTGCCTTAGCAACGTGCTTCTGCTAATAATGCTCACTACATAATTCCCACACCCCAACACTGTGGGTAACTTTGGTTCCTACTCCAAAGTTCCTAATATCATTACATCTTCTTTTATTTTTTAAATAAAGACATACAATTTAACTGAACTTCAACTTTTTTACTTAAATATATCAATTTAATTTAGCATCCATAACTCCACTCTGAATCCTTAAAGAGTCTAGAACAATTAGTCTCTTTATCTAGCAGGTTTTCTTATCACTCTGCATTTAGAGAGAATAGTGGGAGTATCAGTGTGTTTCCTCCCCCCCTTTTTTTTCTTCCTGAATTTGATCTGTCCACTTGAGCCTCAGTAGATTCTGTAAACTGGTCTGGCATCGCTTGCATTTCTGAGCTGGATGTTGACACAATTTCTATTTGTTCCATTTTCCATTCTGTACATTTCTTTTATTTCTTTTAGTGCTCATCAAATCCTGTCTGTTTTTCTTACAGAGATCTCCTTCCTTTGTCTCAACGAGATAAAATCTTAGACCAGTTGGTCTGTCACCTTTGCTGGTTTCCATGCTCCTTTATGCCAAATACAAACAGTCTTTCGATTTTCCAGTGGTGATAAAGTCTTTGCACCTTTGTCAAAGAAATAGCTTTGCTTGCCTCAATTTTAGGCTAGTTTGTGTGTCTCGTTGAATCCGCTTAGGTTGCAACAATTATGATGAAGTCTGCAATCTGGCTCTTAGCCATTTTCTCATGAGGAGTTGGGCAGATGATCCGATATCTCCCATCAATGTATTCAGATAGTCCAACAGGCTAAAATAGGCATCTGTTATCCAAACTAGATTTTTTAAGACGCCTTTTAAAGAGAACCCAGTGTAGCTGTTATTGGGTTAAACCTTTCACAGAGCACAGGTACTCTAGAGTTTTGTGATCAGTGAATACCTGAACTGGATGTCTGGCTCCTTCAAGATAATGCCTCCAGGTCTCAAAAGCCACTTTGATGGCAAGTAGCTCCTTGTCTGAAATTTCATAATTGTATTTGGCAGGAGTGAGCTTGCGGGAATAATACGCACAGGGATGAACTTCTTTGCTGAGGCCCTGTTTTTGGGACCGCACTACCCCAGTGGCGATGGTGGAAGTATCGGTTTCCAGGATAAACAGCTGACTTGGGTCAGGATGCGCGAGGATGGGCGTGAAGGTGAACCCTCCCTTTAGATGAGTGAAGGCTTCTTGAGCTTCTGGTGTCCAAGAGACCTGGGCAGGTTTTCCCACAGAGAAGTTATAGGGGCCAGGATTTGGGGGTAGTTTCATATGCAGCATTTATAGAAATGAAGCACCGAATTTCTCAATTGCTTCATGGTGTTGCCCACTTGCAAACCACTTCCACCTTCTGCAGATTCATAAAGACTCCCTTGGCATAGAGAATGTAACCTAAGAATTTCCACAGTGGGCTGAATGAAGATACATTTCTCCAGCTTAGCACAGAGTCCATGTTGGCAGAGCCTTTTTGGACCTTGTGCGCATGCTGGTTGTGCATAGGCTGGTCTTCAGAGTGAATTAGGATGTCATCTAAGCAGGCAACCAAATAGTGGTGCAACCAGGGCCATCCCTACCCAGACACAAAGTACGCAGCTGCGTGCTGTTCCAGCCCCTGCCCCACCTCTTCCCTAAGGCCCCCGCCCCTGCTCTGCCCCAGCCCTGCCTCTTCCCGCCCCTGAGGACTGCAGCAGGGCCGGGCCTACACTCACCGGCAGTGAGAAGTACAGCGACCCGGTCCCAGTCACGCCGCCAGTGAGTGCGGGGGGCGGTTCTTCCTGCCTCCCAAGCCAGCCCCACCCCACCGCGGAGGCCGGGGTCCCCCCCCCCACACACCTCGCGGGCTGCGTAGGGCCCCAGAATAGCTAGGGATGGCACTAGGTCCATCATATCTCATAAGACATCTTTAATTACATGCTGAAAGGTCCTGGGTGCATTAGTAAGTCCAAAGGCATCATAAGATATATGAAGTGTTCCTACTGAGTGCAAAAAGCGGTTTTCTATTCATCCCTGACCAGTTTCTGAATAGGTTGAATGCCCCTCTGAGGTCTAACTTGGTAAATACCCAGGCTGCTCTTGCCTGATCCAGGAACTCTGGGGTCGGGGGTAGAGAGTAGAGTTCCACACAGTGATCTTGTTTAGAACACAATAGTCCACACAGAGTCTTAGGGAGCCATCTTTCTTTTTACAGGGGATGAGGTCTCATGGATGTAGTCCTTAAGGGTCTGATATGGAATATATTCGGCCAAATGGAATCGTGGCCCAGGCTGTAAGTTGATCAGGCAGTCATATTCCCAGTGAAGGGATAGTGTGTCTGTGTTTCACTTTCTGAATACATCTGAAAACTCTTGGTATTTTGTTGGGAGTGTGGTAGTTGACCCTAGCAGCAAAGGGGCCTGCTCTGTTGCACAGGCATCTCTCCCTGTTTCCAAAGCCCAGGCAAGGCATCGAACCTGAGGTTCTGGAGGCTCAAGCTTGGAAGTCTGGAGGTAGTTCTCCTGCAAAAACTTAGAATTAAATGTCATGGCGTGCTCACTCCACGAGATATCCGGGTCATGTTTTGCCAACCAGGGGATTCCAAGTACCAGAGAGAAGTGTGATGACCGGATCAGGCTAAACTGGAGGAGCTCCTAGTGCTCCCCAACCATCACTTCCAAAACCCTTGACTGACGGAGCCGGAGGCTAGCAGCAATCCATCCACTGTCTCAACTAAATCAGGGGTGGCCTTAGGCTGTATGGGTAGGCTGAGTACTTGAGCCACAGTAGTATCCGTGAAGTTATTGTTGACCCCAGAGTCAATAAGGCTTCTTGAGGGGAAGGGGAGTGGGAGAGGATCTATCTAGAATCCTGGAGCCAGAGTTGTAATTGAAGTTGTAGGTGTGGGGACATTTCCTGTATCGGCCCAGAATGGTGGAGGGGGTTTGGTGGAGTTTCTCGATGTTGCCTAGGCTTGATCCCCTTACTGAGGCTGGGCATGTTCATTTACCTGGAACCACAGGGACAGATGGACACCATGTGGTCAGTGCCACTACAGTAGAACCACAAGTTGTCATGCTGCTGTTGGTCCTATTTGGAAAGGTCCAGTTGGTTTCATGCCACGTTCACCTGCATGAGCTTGGGTAAGGGAGCCTTTGCAGGGGTTGTGTGTGGTGCCTGGATGCAGGGTGGAATCCCTTTCCTCTCAAGTTGCCACTCACTAAGTCTGATGTCTATTTGGAAGCAGAGTTCAATAAGTGCATCTAGATGCACATGAGGCAACATGGGGCAAGCTCATCTTTTATTTCCTTGCTTTGATCAAGACAGAATTAGCATAGCTGGGCCAGTTCATTCCAGGCCGTTGAAAGCAGGCTGCATACTTTGCAGCCCACCCTGAGGCTGGAGGAGTCTCTGAATGACCACCTCCGCAATGCAAGCTCGGTGTGGGTTGTCTAAGATTGCCAGAGGAAGGTGTCCCAACTGGCCAGTATGGGGTGATCACGCTGTAGCAAAGGGGACACCCAGTCTAGGGCCTGACCTGTTAGAAGGCTGATGACCAGTCCTACCCTTCCCTGGTTCATCTGGTAGGCATTGGGCCATAGCAGGAAATGGAAGCCTTTCCTGGTTAACTCATCGTAGCAATCTGATAATGGTACTGTGGGTTCAGGTCTTGAAGGCGGCATGTGCCGTGGGGCTATGGGAGACATTCCCACTTGCAGTCCTGTGATCTGTTCTCATACGTGCAATTTTCCACCTGGAAATGATCCATTGTGGCTGTAAGGTTTGGTTTTCTGCCTGTAGGTGAGCAGTGTCCCCTGAGGCACCAAACCTGTAGGTTCCATACCTTTTACAGAAGAGGTCAGAGGAGCTCTGTGTAAGCTCAAAAGCTTCTCTCTCGCACCAACAGAAGTTCAGCCAATAGAAAATATTAGCTCACCTGCCCTGTCTCTCTAATCATATAGTTAATCAGGCTTTATGGTCATTTAGTCCTTATAACATTTTGGATGATTCATCTTAAAGACTGACACTTCACATTGGCTTTTCAACATACTGTACCATTTGAACGTATCAGCTTCTTTAATACAAAACAAATCCCTTTGTTAAAGATTGATTGTATATATCATATCGATCACATTTCTATTTTAAAAAGATGGCATGGTCTGAACTATTTGCAATATTTTGTAGTCAGGGTACCAAGCCAAAATAACTTTCCAACACTGAAGGAGGGTGATACAAAATGCCTTAAACTATATCAGAAAATTAAAGCTACTTAAACACCTTTAAGATTTATTTTATCTAGTGATAAAATTATACCATATGATACTGTATCAAATAATATAGCTTGATCTACTGTATCTATATTACCAAATTATAAGCTTAAAGCATATAAAATAGAAGAAAAGGGTAAAAGAGGAAGTGACTTATAGAGCTGGAATTCCAGTTCTGCGGGAAATTCTAACATTTTGAAAATGATTTTGTTCCAATTCAAACTAATCTCTTCGAAACTGCTGTCTTCTTCCACTCCTGCCTCCATTGCTCAGGACCTCTGACCCTCAACACAGTTTGTACTAGTGTTTGTGCAACCATCTGTGGCACCATCTCCTTGGCCACTGAAAGTAAACAGCAGTCTGTCAGCCTTTTGGGGTCTTCAGATAGCAAGCATGAATTCTGAATAGCTCTAGAAAGATTTGCTTTTGAGTTTGTGTGAGTAGCGAGATTTCTCTGCTGCTGATCAGAGATAGCACAAGTTTGCCACTCAGTGAACTTGTAGGTCATCATACTGTAGTGTCACAATATATAATTAAAATTCCAGTATTAATAAGAAGATATCCATGGAAGATTTAGCTTTTCTGAAACATCAGATAGCTCTGACTGGGAAATTTTTTCCCATTCCAAAATGAAATGAAAGCAAAAATTTCAAATTTCTAATGGAAAAATTTTTCAAACAAAAAAAATCATTTCAGGTTGCTTGAAATACCTTGCTTTGATAAAATCAAAATGTTTCATTCCAATTTCAATTTTTAATTTTATATTACATACCATAATATTTTTATAAATTGACACAAAAAGTCATTTTGAAATGGAAAATCAAAACATTCCATTACTAAAAGGTTGAAATGGAAGATTTGAAATGCTTTATTTTCTTTCTAAATGAACTTTTGGCAAAATCAACGTGTTTCCACTGAAACATTTTGCTTTCAACTAATTGGCATTTTCTGATGGAAAATTTCCTCTATCTCTTGCCCTTATATCAATAAATCAAATAGCACCATCTGCTGTCCATAATTTCATCAATTACATGCTAGTATCAGAGGGGTAGCCGTGTTAGTCTAGATCTGTAAAAGCAGCAAAGAGTCCTGTGGCACCTTATAGACTAACAGACATTTTGGAGCATGAGCTTTCGTGGGTGAATACCCACTTCGTCGGATGCATGTAGTGAAAATTTCCAGGGGCAGGTGTATATATATGCAAGCAAGAAGCAGGCTAGAGATAACGAGGATGAGGGAGGATGAGGCCCTCTTCTAGCAGTTGAGGTGTGAAAACCAAGGGAGGAGAAACTGGTTTTGTAGTTGGCAAGCCAGTCACAGTCTTTGTTTAATCCTCAGCTGATGGTGTCAAATTTGCAGATGAACTGAAGCTCAGCAGTTTCTCTCTGAAGTCTGGTCCTGAAGTTTTTTTTGCTGCAGGATGGCTACCTTAAGATCTGCTATTGTGTGGCCAGGGAGGTTGAAGTGTTCTCCTACAGGTTTTTGTATATTGCCATTCCTAATATCTGATTTGTGTCCATTTATCCTTTTCCGTAGAGACTGTCCAGTTTGGCCGATGTACAAAGCAGAGGGGCATTGCTGGCATATGATGGTGTATATTACATTGGTGGATGTGCAGGTGAATGAACCAGTGATGGTGTGGCTGATCTGGTAGGTCCTGTGATGGTGTCACTGGTATAGATATGCTAGTAGCTCACCAACACAACAGCTGAATCCTCAGTGTTTAAGTGGCTCATACAATTTATAATTAACTTATCATTAATTATGGAATTTGATTCTCTAATTATGAGCGAGCAAATGGCAAAGAAAAACCTCAGGGGCCTCATTACAACAGCCCTGAAACTCTGTGAATCTCATGTAGGCAACGTGCTAGACTGGGGTTCTCAAACTGATGATCGTGACCCCTCAGGGGCTCACAAGGTTATTCCGTGAGGGGTCAAAAGCCATCAGCCTCCACCCCCAAACCACACTTTGCCTCCAGCATTTATAATAGTGCTAAAAAATAAAAAATGTGATTTTAATTTATAAGGATGGGTTGCACTTAGAGGTTTGCTGTGCAAAAGGGGTCACCAGTGCAAAAGTTTGAGAACCACTAGAGGAAAGTGGACAGGCTGGCAGTGAGGAATCCAAAGCTGTATCCAGATCCACATTTGAGGTTGATCGCCCACCTGTCGGGAACCCAGCCAAAACCCTTGACCTTTGTAGTGTTCAAAATCCAGACCCAAGCATAGGTCTCCATTTTGTAGGTCAGGCCCATCTCTAGTATAGAGCTCACCTTAAACATAATTTAATCCGAAGCAATTTTTAATTTCCTTCATCTTCCAGAGCACTGACTGCCGGATGAGCCTGACGGCCTGTTTCAGTCGGTGGCCGTGCAGCCTGGCATGCCGGTGGAGCTGATGATATGTGAACACTTGGGGGTTGCAATACTGCAGCTCTGCTAGGCACCTCTCAAGAGGCAAGCTGGAGGGCGAGTCTTGGTGGCCACCCAGAGACAACCAAAGCCCTGGCAGAGCAGACACGGGCAACGTGGGAGCCCCTGAGACAGGCCACGGGGCTGCACAGTACAGGCTGCAACAACCCCTCTCGGGGGTTAACACAGCCCCGTGCCCGAGGTGCAGGGGCTGGTACCCACAGCCTGACCTTCATCCCAGGCGCCTGGTCGCAGGGCCTGCGGGCTGGAGCAGCCGCAAGGCATGCTGGGACCGGCCATCCCCGGGGCCAAAGGGCAGCCGGAGACGGGCTGTTACGGGGTGGCCCTGTAAGGTTCATGCGCCCCAGTCTTTAAGGAGGACTAGTCCTTTGAAGGGGACAGGGCGCTGGTTAAGGTGGCCTGGTCCCCCTTAAAGGGGAGCTGAGCGCCGGTTAAGGTGGACCAGGTTCTGTTGCGGGAGGAGCCGGACCCGGCTCTCGTTAA
Source organism: Mauremys mutica (assembly GCF_020497125.1). Taxonomy (NCBI): domain Eukaryota; kingdom Metazoa; phylum Chordata; order Testudines; family Geoemydidae; genus Mauremys; species Mauremys mutica. The sequence goes on along the minus strand of NC_059076.1, from coordinate 129,788,660 downwards.
GGGGCCTGGCGCCGGCGGAGGTTTGTTTTTTAAGGTGGCCCGGCGGGGAAGCCGCATGAGCTCGAGGCTCCGCCCGCCGGCGGCTCTCGAGGCTGGGCGCAGGCGCGCTCGCTGTAAGATGGCCGGGCGGGGCGCCGCCGTCCCTGCGCAGCTAGCGGGGAGCGCCCGCCCCACGGGCTCCCCCATGGCGGCGGCCCCCGTGGGGGGGGAGGCGGGGGGTAGGGATAGGGCCCCGCGCCCCGTGCCCACTGTCCAGAGAGAAGGTGAGTGAGTGAGTGAGGGGCCGGCCGGCCGCCCCTCCCCCGCTCCCCACAGGGCGGGGCCGGAGCCGGAGCCTGGCGGGGAGCAGCCGGACTAGGCAGAGCGAGGACGGGGAGCCGGGCCCGGGGCGGGCCTGGGCCTGGGGCTGAGGCGTGATAGGGCCCGTACGTGTGAAAGGGAGAGGCGGGGGGGCTGCACTGGGGGTACGACACAGGGGCGATGGGGGGCTGCACTGGGGGAGCCACAGGGGCGATGGGGGGGCTGTACTGGGGGGAGTCTCTATGGGGAGATGGGGGGCTGTACTGGGAGGAGTCTATGGGGAGATGGGGGTGCTGCAGTGGGGGAGTCTGTGGGGAGATGGGGGGGCTGCAGTGGGGGAGTCTGTGGGGAGATGGGGCTGTACTGGGGGGAGCCACAGGGGCGAGGGGGGGCTGTACTGGGGGGAGCCACAGGGGCGATGGGGGGGCTGCACTGGGGGATATGGGGGGCTACACTGGGGAGCCACTGGGGGATATGGGGGGCTACACTGGGAACCACAGGGGGGATGGGGGGGCTGCACTGGGGGAGTCTGGGGAGATGGGGGGCTACACTGGGGAACCACAGGGGGGATGGGGGGCTGCATTGGGGGAGTCTGGGGAGATGGGGGGCTACACTGGGGAACCACAGGGGTGATGGGGGGGCTGCACTGGGGGGAGTCTATGGGGCTGAGCCCCCTGGATACTGCAGTAATACAAAACATAAGACTAGTGATAATAAAAGGGTGGGGGTGTTGGGCTGGGGAAGGGGCTGACAGAGGGAAGGGGTAAGGAGGAGGTGTTCAAGGGGAGGCTGGAGGAGGGGCTGTTGAACATAAGAACAGCCATACAGGGTCACACCAATGGTCTCGCCATATCATGTCTTCTGACAGCGGCTGGTTCCATATGCTTCAGAAGGAGTGAACAGAACAGGGCAATTTACAGTGATCCAGTCCCTGTTGTCCAGCCCCAGCTTTTGGCAGTCAGAGGCTAGGGACACCCAGAGTATGGGGTTGTGTCCCACTGACCATCTTAGCTAAAACCCATTCATGGACCTATCTGTCATCAACTTATCTAAATCTTTTTTTAATCCAATTATAGTTCTGGCTTTCACAATGTGCTGTGGTGATGAGTTCCACAAGTTAGCTGTGTGCGTTATGAAGAAGTACTGCCTTATATTTGTTTTAAACAGGCTGCCTGTTAACTTCACTGGATGACCCATGGTTCTTTTGTTATGCGAAGGGTTAAATAACACTTCCCTATTCACTTTTTCCACACCAGTCATGATTTTATAGACCGCTATCATGTCCTCCCTTTAGTAGTCTCTTTTCTAAGCTGAACAGTCCCAGTCTTTTTAACCTTTCATATGGAAGCTGTTCCATACCCGTCATCATTTTTGTTGCCCTCCTCTGTACTGCTTCCAATTCTAATACACCTCTACCCTGATATAATGCTGTCCTCAGGAGCCAAAAAATCTTACTGCATTATAGGTGAAACCGCGTTATATCGAACTTGCTTTGATCCACCAGAATGCACAGCCCCACTCCCCTGGAGCGCTGCTTTACCGTGTTATATCTGAATTCATGTTATATCAGGGTAGAGGTGTATATCTTTTTTGAGATGGGATGAGCAGAACTGCATGCAGTATTCAAAGTGTGGGCATAGCATGCATTTACATACTGGCATTATGATATTTTCTGTGATATTATTTATCTCTTTCCTAATGGTTCCTAACATTCTGTTCATATGTGCCGACTTCCCCTCTACCCAGGGGGGTGCTCGACCCCCTGTCCCCTCCGCTCCAGGCCCTGCCCACTCCACCCCTGTCCCCAAACCCCTGCGACACCTCTATCCCTCTCTGGTCTGCCCCCGCCCTGTCTCTTTCCACCCCCTCCCTCAAGTGCGCCCCATCCCCACTCCTCCCCTGCCCTCCCAGAGCCGACCTGCACACCGTAAAACAGCTGTTTGTGGCAGGTGGGAGGCACTGGGAAGGTGGGGAAGGAGTGATCAGTAGGGCCGCCGGTGAGGGAGAGGCACTGGGGAGAGAGTGGAGAGCTTGGCTGTTGGTGGGTGCTGAGCACCTGCTAATTTTTCTCCGTCGATGCTCCAGCACTTGAAGCACCCACAGAGTCGGCATCTTTTATTCTGTTAGCTCTTTTGACTGCTGTTGCACATTGAACAGATGTTTTCAGAGAACTATATACAGTGACTCCAAGATCTCTTTTGTGAGTGGTAACAGCTAATTTAGATCCCATCATTTTGTAAGGATAGTTGGGATTATGTTTTCCAATTGCATTACTTTGCATTCATCAACATTAATTTTCATCTGCCATTTTGTTGTCCAGTCACCCAGTTTAGTGAGATCTTTTTGTAACTCTTCAGTCCATTTTGGACTCACTATTTTGAATAATTTTGTATCATGTACAGAGTTTGCCATATCACTGTTTACCTCTTTTCCCAAATAATTTAGGTATACGTTTAACAGCACTGGTCCCAATACAGATCCTTGGGGGCCCCCGCTATTTACTCTCTCCACTGTGAAAACTGACTGTTTATTCCTATCTTTTAACCAGTTACTGATCTGTGAGAGGACCGTCCCTCTGATCTCATGACTAATTATTTTGCTTAAGAAACTTGTGAGCAACCTTGTCAAAAGTTTTCTGAATGTCCAAGTACACTATATCCGCTAGCTAACCCTTGTCCACTTGTTTGTTGACACCCTCAGAGAATTCTAGTAGATTAGAGAGGCATAATTTCCCTTTATAAAATCTGTATTGACTCTTTCCCAACATACTTTGTTCATTGGTGTGTTTGATAATTCTGTTCTTTATTGTAGTTTCAGCCAATTTGCCTGGTATTGAAATTAGGCTTATTGGCCTGTAATTGCCAGGATCACCTCTGGAGTCTTTTTTATTTTTTTTTCCATATCAACGTCACATTAGCTATCCACCAGTCATCTGATACAGAGGCTGATTTAAGCAATGTTATATGCTGCAGTTAATGGTTCTGCAATTTCATATTTAAGTTCCTTCAGAACTCTTGAGTGAATCCCATCTGATGCTGGTGATTTATTACTGTTTAATTTACCAGTTTGTTCCAAAACCTACCCTATTGACCTCTCAATCTGAGACAGTTAATCAGATTTGTCACCTAAAAGGAATGGCTCAGGTGTGGGAATCTCCCTCACATCCTCTGCAGTGAAGACCAATGCAAAGAAGTCATTTGGCTTCTCTGCAAAGCCTTATCTTCCTAGAGTGCTTCTTCAGCACCTGGATCTTCCAGTGGCCCCACTGGTTGATTGGCAG